>NC_133454.1:41788530-44700196 GCF_048565385.1 Saimiri boliviensis
GGTAAATTAATGATGAACAAAACGTGAAACTATCAGCTCAATGACTCTTTAGTTGGTCAACTAGGAAATGTGGAGTTGGATTTATTCAAGAGAAATCTCAGACATTAAAAGTATATTCCAATAGGATCAAAGCCAAAAGAAGTCCCCTTTTTCACATAATTGGATTTTAAACCTGTTATTTTCAAATTTAACAATGATATGCCCACTTCTGCAACCCTATGTAAATATATAAATGCTTATATATGGCTGTACAATGGTTTTCATTCCATATTTAGTAATGATAAAATGATACTGATTTCATTGAATGTAATTAGATAAAAATTATAGATAATTATTATAATTTTACTTCTCCCGAGAGCTATAAGCCTTATGTTTAAATCCATAATCCTGTATCAGTGACTTATACTTGTAAATAATTTAAGGTTAAATTAAGCATTTACTTTCATTGGCTTTTTGGATTTCATGTGTTCTTTTATCTTTTGGATTTGACATTTCCACAGTTAACTGAAATGTCTTTATCCCCCCTAGGACAAGACGAGTGCCTTGAGCCTGAGCAACGTAGCAGGAGTCTTCTACATTCTGGTTGGCGGCTTGGGCTTGGCAATGCTGGTGGCTTTGATAGAGTTCTGTTACAAGTCCAGGGCAGAAGCGAAGAGAATGAAGGTGGCAAAGAGTGCACAGACTTTTAACCCAACTTCCTCGCAGAATACCCAGAATTTAGCAACCTATAGAGAAGGTTACAACGTATATGGAACCGAAAGTATTAAAATTTAGGGGTAGGACTTAGGGCCAACTACAGTGAGTGGGGAATGCATCCTGTGAACGCAGTGTTGTGACCTGTCTGTCCAGTGGTGGTATTGCTTGCTTCTAATAGAGCTTTATATTTTTGAAAACTTCAGTGCAAATTGGTTCGGTTTTCTTTGGCTGCAGATGTACTGTTTGAAACTTTGTGTTGCCAATAGATATCTGCATTGCAAGGGTCAGAAAGACAAAAGCAAACGAGAATTGCTCTGTTAAATGATTTAAACAGTATATTTTACCTGAAATTTGGGGAAAATTGGAAATTAGATCTGGGCTTCCTTGCACATAGACTTTTGTTACAGTTCAATTTTAGGGTAGGCACTAACAAAATAAGCACAAAATCTGTTCCAAGTGATCAAAACCCAGACAGTTGCCTATTTTTGACAAAGTTTCATTTGCTTTCTGAGGACAAATACATGTAAAAACTTCAAAGCACAGAGTATGTACTCAATGAATTTTGGCTCCTCTTCTAATTTGTTTTATATTAGCCATCATTCTACATTTTCAAAACATGAAATCCCACTTTTTATTCATCTGATGGTAGTCCTTGAGCCAGACCTTTAAGGAAGAGTGATAATCAGAATTTTGACTATCATACACATTTATTAGATGAAACTCAACTTTTATGCTGAAAGTATCACTAAGGTAAATAGACATTTTAGGCATAACAGCAGTTTCTCCATCAGAGATGTCAGCAATATTTGTGTCCTATAGGAGAGATTCAGAAAAAGGTAAGAATTGCAGTGAGCTATTATTAACATTTTTTTTCATTTCAAGTGCTTTTAAGCAAGCCAGGTCAGCCCCACTTACTCACATCCTCTCATCATGGCACAATAAAAAAATTATAAGCATTCAGTAAAATATAGGAGATGGAGTTTTTTTTTTAAATCTAAATGTCTACTTCTTCTTTCCTCTAATAATGGGAAGTAGTTTTAAAATAAGATCTGAAAGGATTTATTATTGCTTTTGCTAAAATCAGGACTCTAAAACCCATTTTCTAAAATTATCTGTACTAGTTAACTGAATAGGCTGCTTGGTTTGATTACAATGATAAATGAGTCTTTGAAATTCCAAGAGATATTTGGTACTTGATGTACCCTAGAGTCAAAAACCCGATATACTTTCAGTAAGATGTACATCTGAGTTTATACCAGGTAAATATGCTTGATTTGATATATATTTATATGAAAGGTTTTGAAATACTGTATCTTAAAGCAAAGAGCCAATGCCATCCTTCTTAATCAAGATCTAATTACTGTCATCCGTAATGTAGAAATCAGTGACTGAGAACTAAAGCACATAGATAATTCCAAAATGGCACTTTCCTAATTTTATGAAAATGAATTAAAAACTAAATCCTTAATTCACTAGGTCCAAACATTTTTAGTATGTCTTATAATAGCAAAACCTACAAAGTGAGATAATATCAAGGTGCCTTAGGCATTAGATCATCTTAATGTTTACAGAATTGAGGAGAGACTTTTTTCAAATTGAGAAAAACAATAATTGATTAGTTTTCAGAGCAAATTATTTGGACTGAATTCTGAGATGAATTTTATAAGAAGATGTCCTTACTAGATTTTGTTACCAGTTCATTAAAACTGACTTTTCTTTGGCATAACAAAGGCACTGCAGCCATCATCAGCAAGGACAAGGGTGGGGAAGCAAAGCAAAGAAAAAAAGAATATTACAAATTTTTAGAAAGAAATACTCATGTATGCTAGTTCATTTCAAAGTTAAGGAAAGTTATTAAAAAGATATAAATTCTCAGGTTTTTATATATAATGTTGCACATACTCGTAAAATTTGGGAATTTACATCTCTTCATATATTTATATATATTTAATATATATAGTATATATATATATACACACACACACACACGCACACACAATTTAAATGTAAGATTGTATTTGGAGTCTCAACTTGGCATTGAAGTTCATCACATGAATTGCCTTTAGAGGTAGATTTGAACATTAAAGACAATAAATTTCAATTAAAATGAAAGCATTCATCTGACATTTTAAAAGACAGTTGTATTTAGGATAAATGAAATAATCTGTGCCTGTCAAAACTTGTAAGTAAACAGTTTTTACTGTACTCTCAAAGGAAAACTTTCATAAACTCTATGACCATAATTATGCAAATGATTGGTAATTCAGAAATAATATTGTCTCAGAATCCCAAAAAACAAAACCTGACATCTTCAGTCCATGGTAGAGTCTGCTAAAAAGTGATCATTTCTCAAGGAAACATATATGATTAAGGTAACAACCATTAGCCACAACAATCCAACCAAACCTAGACCATATGTAAAATTGCTAGAAATTTTTCCAGTTTGAGGAGTCTCAAAAGGTTCACATCAAGATGAATAGAAATGGCATTTTATGGAAGATGCAGATGATATAAGTATAGGAAATAAAAATGCAAAAACAGATGTAAAGAAAAATAAGTCAAAGTTTTATTAATTAATATACTTCCTTGCATTAATCTGTAAAAGAGGAGAGCATATTGAGATTATACGGAATTGTTCAACCTTTGAAAGTTTTCTTTTCTTCATAAATATGATCAAGAAAAGAAAGAAAACAAAAACAGATTTTATGGCAAAAGCCTTCTGAAAACACTTTTTAAAAATTATCATGCTTTTATTAATGGTATTTTAGTATTTCTTCTAGAAGAAAAATTAAAACAAAGCTAGTGGATTTTTAAAAATAATTGTCTATTTTACTTAACATTAAATGTTGAAAGGAAATGTAAAGAAACATATTCAGACTTTGATCTTGGTTTTGTTTAAATTTAGTGATGAGTAGATATCTATGAGTTCTCTGGAACTATCCTTCCTAAATCTCTTGTTAAACAAGAGATGGGTGGTTTGGGAACTCTGAGTGGTTTGGGAACTTGAAAGATTTAAGATTGGCTAATAAAATGGTTTGGATTAGACTCATGGATATTCATTTTTCTTTTTTTCCTAAGCATGTGGCTTTACTTAACTAATATAAGCTTCCTAAATCTGCTCTCAAATTGTTTTCTTTAGAAGATTGTGGAAAATGCCAACGCTGTAACTAGAATGCTCCTTATAGTTAGGTACTCACTAAAGGGTTCTGACCCCACAAATCTCCATCTAAAACACATAAAACTGAAACAATTACACTAGAAAGTTATTTAGCATCTTGATACCAAGTCTTGGCTTATGTTTCTTAAAAATATTTTGTTGCTATATTTTCTTGATATATATAGTACTGTTTTGCTAATGCTTCTTTTTATACACATACCCTAATATTGAGTAGAAAAATATTCATCTTTAATAACACAACCTTCCCAAGAGTCTCACTTCAAGAAACAAGAGTATTGCAGCCATGTACACTTTTTAGTTCCCTAGTGAGATTCTTCTATATGAGTGAGGTTCTTGATTAAGGGATCCTTTCAGATGCTTGAATTGAATTGATCCATTTCTAACTTTCTCACTGGTGCAGTGAAATTCAATTCTGTTCAATTTAAAATAGTGGGCAATATATTCACTTACATATTTTAAGGTACAATTTACATACAGTAAAATTTATCCTTTTCAGTGTACAATTCTGCAGTTTCATAAATTATGAATAATTTTAGGATATTATCCTATCAGTTTCATTTACAAGGAAAAGAATCTTCCCATATATGGTCATTCATCCACTCCACAAATATTTACTGAATGCCTATTTTGTGCCAAATAAAGGTCGGAATAACTTTTATTTCAAGGAACTAATAGAAAATAATCAGGTAGAAGTGTTGTTTTTCTCTAAAATCTTTGTTATATTTCCATGATTTCTAAATATAAAAGCTATTCAAATTTCTGGAAAGACCATATCCTCAGTTCTGATTATGATAAGTATTAATTTTTAACACTATTTACTGAAACAGAACTATGAGATTGACCATGATTTTGTCATCTATATGTCATTACTAGCAATTTGACTTCAACTTTCTTAAGTTTTCAGAGTAACTGATCTGTAAACATTTTTACTCCACCAGTTTTTAAACTAGTTACTAATTTCATGACTTCATATATAATTATTCTAATATTTAAGCTCCAGGGCAGAATAAACACAGGGATGGAATTTCCTAAAGATCTGGATACACTTGAATTCACAACAGGGAATTAGATACATGATGAGTTGTGAGTTATGACTTAAGTCATAACAGACTTAGGGAATAGCTCCTTTACCCTATTTTCCTCTTAAGTTAGAATTCTAGCTACTGGAAAGAATTTAGACAGTGAATGAACAGTTGTGAGACTAACATAATAACACTGCCTGTTTCTCCTTTGTATAATGTTATCTGCTATCGAATGGGATAAGGAACAGGAATTTACTGATGATTTCAGATCCCTGACTCTATAACCTCAATATGGGAGGTTTCCCAGTGATGATCATTCAATAGGCTTTGAAACGTATCCCTTTTCAGTGCACCCCTTTTAATTACAGTTCTTAAAATATGAGGCTTAGTGGCCACAATAGGCATAGAGTGAACTGTACGTCACTAATTGTGCTGTTCTGGGTCATGTCTATAACTGGTGTGAATGAATGAAAGTGTTTGTGGATAGGTCTGTGTTATAAAACAGGAAGATCTGTCAGGAATAGTCTATACATATAGTTTGTTTAGGTACTTTATCAGTTCTGAGAGTCTAATCCTTGCATTGTAAAGACATTTCATAACAAGGAAGTAGTATTTTTTAAATGTTGTCAAACATAAATAAGCTTTTAAGCTCATCCAGAAGTACTAAGATATACAGTGCAGCAAGTTGAAAGATGTTTCCTGCCCAGATTTGCTGAACAGTAGTTAAATATTATGATTTTAGAATTAGTTTTTTCACAGGTAGAACAACAAAGTCTAGATGGATTCATTCTTCGATGTAGTTAAGCTTTTCTTTCCCCGGATAAACAGTTTTCATATAACCAAAAGAATATGAAAAAAAAAATGCAGATGTCTAATTATTGATATTTCAGTGTGTGTTGTGTAACATTTTGTAGAAGAAACAGAAATATGATAACACTCCGCATTCTTTCTGCTTTCTTTCCATGCAACCTAGCTGACCTTTTCTGAAGCCATAAGAAACAAAGCCAGATTATCCATCACTGGGAGTGTAGGAGAGAATGGCCGCGTCTTGACGCCTGACTGCCCAAAGGCTGTACACACTGGAACTGCAATCAGACAAAGTTCAGGATTGGCTGTCATTGCATCGGACCTACCATAAAAACCAAAAAAATAATTGAGTGCCTTAATTTAACTGTGTTGGTGACTGATGGAAATGCAGCCCTGAGGGACACGCCACGTGCGGGTCTTTGCTAAACCAATTCTTTGGCTGAGAGCCGGAAGTCTGTCCTAACGCTCTGGCCCGACATCAGCAGCAGCAACGTGTGCATGAGCTCAGCTCGGAAACCCAAACTCAGATTTTATATCAGGAAAACTCACAATTTAGGTTTTTTTCGGGGAGTTGGTGGGGTGGGGGGAGCTGGGACGGGTGTATTAACAGCAACAAATTTCATTTGAGTGGACTCAAAAACTAATCAGACTTGCAAGTTAGCGCATTAAACTGTGAAGTTCTTGCTCAGAAAGGCCTTTGTCTTCACCAGAAAGGATAAAATAGTTGTAGAAGTCCGTGAACATGCTAACCTGTGTCTCCAGAACACCCATATAGTCCCTGGAAGAAAATCCAGCTGAGAAAACAAATCTCTAAACTGTGATAAGAAAATAATAAACAAACATGTAAAACCTGTGGAAGAGAAAATAAAGGAAGTATTTACACTTACTTTGGAGAAAAATACTGAAAGATGCTTGCTTTTTAACTGACGTAAATTCACTAGAGGACGACGCAATTCTTTTTTCTAACCATCTTAGGGAACAATACATTGCAATAATTGATATAAATGCCATCACTGTAATAAACGTTAGAGACTTTTTAAAAATAAAAGTTGTTGATCATCTTCTTGTTTGCTGTAACCTTCACTCTGTCACATGAGTCGGTTCACGGATTGCATTTGTCTCACAACCAGGAAGAAAAGCTAAAGGAAGAAAATGTTTAGGCTCAATCATCAGTCTGTAGTGTAGACTCAAAAGAGACTATGGGTCACTCATGTTAACAGTATTATTTATAATCTTGTTCTGTGTACAAAATTGTGGTTTTTTACCCACCAAAAAGAATAAATCAACAGATGTTCTTAACACTATCTACAGAGCTTAAAAGTTTTTTTCTTATCATTATAAAAGTTATTTGAGAAATTATAAGACAATATGAGAGATCATAAAAGTGGTGGGCCATAGTGGAAAATGTAGCTAGCCCTCATTATTTTTTGCATACTAAGCTACCCTCTTCAGATCTTTGACTCATTAACAGATTAAATTGTCAAAGATGGAGTCTTTGAGTTGGGGAATGAATCATTGTCCTAACAACAACATACCTTGTAATTGTATGTTGAAATTTTACTTGACTGTGTTTTGCTGCATAAAATTATATGTCTCTTGAGCTTCTTCCCTTATTCCTATTGTTCCATTTAAATCATTTGAAGGCACTAATAATAGTTTGGCATAGAGAGAAAATGAAGAATTAGTCTTTGTTTTCAACTGGAAATTGTAAAGAAAATTATACTCATATGTTTATTTATAAAAATCACTTTATGTATGAATTAAACTAACACGGTTCAAAAGAAGGTTTGGTTCATTTGAAATGATAAATAAGTACTCTAATGCAGATAAATATCATGCACTTAGAGTATTGACAGAAAGCACAAGTTAGGGTGATTTCAGAAGTCTGGCCTTGAAGGATGAGTTGAGTTTTAATAGAAAGAGAAGGTGTTAGGAGCCATATGGGTGAGTAGTGGCCCAAAGCCGTGCACATCAATGAACGCCACTAGATGGGCTAGTGAGAACACAAGGTGTGATATCATAGAAGATAAAGTTGGAAAAGGAGAAGGCTTAATTTCCTTCCATCAACTCTCAAGATCCCATTCCCCATTCAATCTCTGTGCTGCAGTAAGTGCAGTCTTAAACTGTGTAAATCACGCACGCACATGCGCACACACACACACACACTAACACAATCTTAAACAGTGTAAATCACACACACACACACACACACACACACACACACACACACAGACACACAGGTCCCTCAGGAAAAATTCCAAGCTCTTGAGAGGAGCAAATGAGCCCCTTCATGACCTGGCCCTACCTTGCTTGTTTCTTTCAGGACTTCTCTCACTTCTATCCAGCTACTCTCGTCAGGAAATGAACCTCCAAAGCAGCACATGGAGCACTGCATAGACTATTTACTCAGTATGTAACTCCTTCCTGTCTCCTCTTTACCTAACTAACTTGTACTCGTCCTTCAATACTCAAATTGAATTTTACTTGCCATGAAAAGATTTCCATGGCTATCCACCACCCCCTGCCTGTGAGATTGAGTTAGGCGCCCTTCTTAATGTTTTCCCCCATCATGGCACTTACCATACTGCGTTGTAATTGCCTGTGTACTTGTCTGTATAACTACTAGACTGTAAGCTCCTTGAGGGCAGGGACTGTGTCTATCTTGTTCACAGTTGTATCCCCAGCACCCAGCACAGTGCCTGGCATATTGTAGGTGCTTAATAAATATTTGTTGAATGAATGAGTGAATTGAATTGAATTAATTTAATTAAGTGAAAACAGAAAAAATAGCATCTTTTCCTATTAACAATTTCTAGAGTATATTTTAAGTACATATGGTCCTCAAGTTAATAATCATTTGACTAATGATTATTCAAGTTTACAATGATGTTAAAAGGTGATATGCACTCAGTACAGTGCACAATAAGTTACATGAGATATTCAGTACTTAGTAATAAAATATGCTTTGTGTTAGATGACTTTGAGGCTGATATAAGTGTTCTAAACACATATTATCTATGCTAGGCTAACCTACTATGTTCAACAAGTTAGATGTAGTCAATGCATCTTCAACTTACACTATTTCAACTGAAGTTGAGTTTATCGGGATATAACTCCTTTGTAAGTTGAGGAGCATATGTATATAGTGAGCCAAATGAGGGCTGCAGGTTGGCTGATTTCATAGTGTTGTCTATGTCACTGGAAAGCATGGCTTAAAAAAAAGATGATTTGATAAATTTTTTAATCAGGTGAGACTATGCTCTATGTAATTTTATATAGCTGTGAAATCATTTGTTTGGGTGGATAAACTATTGAAAACAAAAAAAAAGAAAACTACCCCAGAACAAGGTTTTTGTGTGGTTTTTAGCCATATTTCTAAAGGTATTTTTCATTTAAGCCTAAGAGTAGATTTGTGATATGAAGTTAGAGATTTATATTTCTTATAGTAAAAAAAAATTTTGGCAAAAAAAAAAAAATTTAAGTTTGACATCAGTAAAAAGGGCTATCTCTCTGGATTCCAGTCTGGTGACATGCTAAAAAACTGAGAAATATGATTTAAAAACATTTAAATTTGAGTTAAACATAAACTTAACTTTTAACTTAAACATTTGGTCTCACAAAGTGAAGAACCCAGTTACCAAACAAGATCACCATGTATTGATCCTGAACAGATTGGCTAAAGCCAACTTTGAGGCTAGATCAGCTAGTTAAATGCATTCAATGAGCATGTTAGAAAGATCTAAAGAGCCTTCAGGAGAACCACTTTGCTACACTCAATTCAATCACTATTTATTCAAATTGCACTTGCAGACTATTAACTCATTCCATTTCCCTAAGAAATAGCACAGAGTAGTTGTTCAATATATTTTTGTCAATATATTTTTGTCAAGTTGTGTAAACACAACTTTACATATTAAGTTAGTATCAGTGGAAAAAATATTCAGGTAATTTTTCTAGAAAATAAAATATCCCGGCTTTTTTTTTTGGACCAGGAGTAAATTTATTGGTTCATATTACGAGGGTCAGCATAGTGGAAGCCCTCATGAGTGCAGGGCCCACCACTTGTCCAGAGGGCCATGATTAGGGATGTATTTAACCCCACAGCCATCTGGGATGAGCTGCTTCTGGCCGAGTGTGGTGGCCATGCCTGTAATCCAAGCACTTTGGAGGCCAAGGCGGACAGATCACCTGAGGTCGGGAGTTCAAGACCAGCCTGACCAACATGGTGAAACCCTGTCTTTAAAAATAAATAAAATAAAATAAAATAAAATATTCCAATTTACAACACTAGTGAAGTAGTGATAGGAATAAGAACAAAATGAACAGTGACATCCAGGAAAGTTTTTGAAAAAACAGACTAAAATTTGCAGATTCATCTGCCTTATACTTATTAAAATGATGCTGCCTGAAAAATGTACCTTTTCATATACATTCATAAAAGGATTTCAGTTTCAGATAGTTCATCTGGCTAGAGCACTTAACTTATATAAAACCAAATGCAAATATGGTAGGTGACGTTTTTATATATTTTCTAAGTAGCTAATACCAGTAGTCTTTTCAAAGGATAACTTTTCTTTTTCAAGAAAATATTTTGATAAATTATAAAGAGCAAGAAATAAGACTTGGAAATTTTATCTCAAATAGCAACAACAACAACAACAACAACAAAAAGCAGTTATTTTCCATGAAATAAGAAAAGCCTGTTTGTTGGTCTGGCTTTGACTTTATTTTCTTTTGAGGTGGGGGTGGGAATAGACAAAGAAATAAGGAAAAGTAAAAGATAAAGGGAAAGAATACATTTAGAAAACAGAAGGCTTGGTAAAAGGCCTGTAGGATCCCCCTGAGTGGTCAAAAGGACTTGGGAGAACAAAAATGTTGGACGTATAATTTCTACACTGATAGATGTGGAATGTTGATGTAACCTTCTTCCTGTGACATGTGTGCCTCCAGTTAAGTTTTTCTACATGCCACAGACTGGTATTTGTGGCTTCCTTGTAGGAGGCAATCAAGGAGAAGCATCTAAGTCTCATGTTTTGGTGGCTATTAGGCCATAAATAACACTAATAATATGTCTCCTATCCACAGAGATATGCAGAATTCTAGAGTGGGATTTTTCTTCCATGTAGCAAAGAACAACGGTTCATTTGACTTTTTTCTGGATCTGAAGAAAATGGTAAGTTGAGCAAAACTTCATTGCATAAATACTTGTTTTTTAGTCACCTATACTGACTGGAAAGTGTCATGAACAACAAAGTAAACAAAACACTTTTCTTCCATTTTTAAAACTTTTTGATTCTTATAATAACAAAGTTTAAAATACAAACATATTATACAGCTATACAAAAATCTTTTCTTTCTTTATATTCTTATTCTAAGCCGGGCGCGGTGGCTCAAGCCTGTAATCCCAGCACTTTGGGAGGCTGAGGTGGGTGGATCACGAAGTCAAGAGATCGAGACCATCCTGGTCAACATGGTGAAACCCCGTCTCTACTAAAAATACTAAACATTAGCTGGGCATGGTGGCGCGTGCCTGTAGTCCCAGCTACTCAGGAGGCTGAGGCAGGAGAATTGCCTGAACCCAGGAGGCGGAAGTTGCGGTGAGCCGAGATCGCGCCATTGCACTCCAGCCTGGGTAGCAAGAGCAAAAAAAACTCCGTCTCAAAAAAAAAAAAACCAACAACAACAAAAACAAAACAAAACAAAAAACTATATTCTTATTCTATCAGCTTTTTCCATTTTAAAAATTTTTAGTTTTTAAAACTTTTTGTTAAAATCTAAGACACAAACACACACATTAGTCTAGGCCTACACAGAGCCAGGACCATCAATATCACTGTCTTCCACCGCATCTTGTCCCACTGGAAGGTCTTCAGGGGCAGTAACACACATGGAGCTCTCCTATCCTAGGATAACAATGCCTTCTTCTGGAATCCCTTTTGATGGGCCTGCCTAAGACTGTTGTACAGTGAAGTTTTTTTGTATCGGTAGGAGTACATTGTAAAATAATGATAAAAAGTATAGTATAGTAAATGAACCAGTAACACAGCCATTTATTATCAAGTATTATGTCCTCTACAAAACTGTATGTACTAGACTTTCATACAACTGGCAGTGCAGGTGTTTACACCAGCATCACAATACACATATGAGTAATTTGTTGTGCTGTGACATTAAAATACGATGTCACTAGGGGATAGGAATGATTAGTTTCATCATAATCTTATAGCATCACCATGGTATTTTTGCATGGTACTGGAGATAATGCTAAAATGTCCCCTAATGCTGTGCATGACTATATTGGTTTGGTGTGTGAGAGTTAGATAAAGGAAGTGGTTGAGGCATATAGATATGGGATTGGTTGGTTTGCATATGAAACGCCTGCTTGGCTGAGTCCTTTGCTATTTCTAATAATTGGCCAGGTCTGGAAAAAGCAGTTTCTCCCATTCTGTAAGTTGTCTGTTTACTCTGTTGATAGTTACTTTTGCTGTGCAGAAGCTCTTTAGTTTAGTTAGGTCCATTGTCAATTTTTGTTGGTGGTGGTGGATTTTTTTTTTTTTTTTTTTTTTGCATTTTCCTGTAGGGTCCTAGTCATAAATTCTTTGTCTAGGACAATGACTAGAAGAGTTTTTCTTAGGTTTTCTCCTAGAATTTTTATAATTTCAGGTCTTCCATTTAAGTTTTTAATCCATTTTGAGATAATTATTTTTGTATATGGTGAGAGGTAGGGGTCCAGTTTTATTCTTCTGCATGTGTTTAGCCAGTTTTCCCAGGAACAGTTATAGAATAAAAGGTATTCTCTCCCCATTGTTTATTTTTGTTGACTTTGTTGAAAGTCAGTTGATTATAGGCATGTGGCTTTATTTCTGTATTTATTATTCTGTTCTATTGGTCTATGTGTCTTTTTTTGTACCAATAGCATACTGTTTTGGTTACTATAGCCTTATAGTGTAATTTGAAGTCAGGTGATGTAATCCCTCCAGTTTTGTTCTTTTTGCTTAGGATTGCTTCGGCTATTCAGGCTTTTTTTGGGTTCCATATGAATTTTAGAATAGTTTTTTTCTAATTCTGTGAAAAATGACATTGGTAATTTGATAGGAATTGTATTTGAAGCTATAGATTGCTTTAGGCAGTGTGGCCATTCTAATGATATTGATTCCTCCTATCCATGAGTTTTTCTATTTGTTCGTGTCATTTATAATTTCTTTCATCAGTGTTTTGTGGTTATTCTCATAAAAGAACTTTGACCTCCTTCATTAAATGTATTCCTAGGCATTTTATTTTTGTGTATGGCTATTGTAAATGGGATTGTGTTCTTGATTTGGTTCTCAGCTTGAATGTTATTGGTGTATAGAAATGCTCCTGGTTTTTATATGTTGATTTTGTATCCTGAAACTTTACTGAAGTTATTCATCAGGTCTAAGAGTCTTTTGAAGGAATCTTAAGGGTTTTCTAGGTGCAGGATCATGTGATTAGGAAACAGAGATAATTTGACTTCCTTTTCTCCTATTTGAATGCCTTTTATTCTTTCTCTTGCCTGATTGCTCTGGCTAAGACTTTCAGTATATGTCGAATAGGTGTGGTAAGAGTGGACATCCTTGTCTTGTTCTCATTCTTAGAAGAAATGTTTCCAACGTTTGCCCATTCAATATAATGCTAGTTGTGAGTTTGTCATAGGTGGCTCTTATTATTTTAAGGATTGTTCCTTCGATGCCTGGTTTGTTGAGGGTTTTCATCATGAAGAGATCTTGGGTTTCATCAAATGCTTTTTCTGCATTTACTGAGGTAATCATAGGGTTTTTGTTTTTAATTCTGTTTATGTGGTGAATCACATTTATTGATTTGTGTGTGTTGAACCATCCTTGCGTGCCAGAAATATGTTCACTATATGGGTGAGGGGTTCAATAGAAGCCAAACCCCAGCATTACACAATATATCCATGTAATAACCATGCACATGAAAAAAATCAGAATTATTTAATAGTTTCAATATTAACTGAGGTTGACCCAGCAGTTCAAATGATGTCATCAGGAACCAACTTCTCTCTTCTCCTCTCTGCCTTCTCTGATAAGTTCTACACAGAGGCTTCCTGAATGTACCATTCAATGTAGCAAAATAGTTTAATACACATCTTTGGATCTCTCATCTCCATGTGGAGCTAAGATGTCAAGGGGAAGAATTAAGGCTTCTCTTTCTCAGAAGTCCCAGCAAATACCTTCCCATGCTTCACTGTCTCTGAATGAATTATGTGCATGTCTCTAAACCAACCAGTTGGAACCAACCAATTCCAAACAGGATATGTAAAAAAGTTTAAGTCCATCATATACCACCCCTAGAGCTCAAAGTCAAGTCAGCCCCACTTGGATTAAAGAGACAGGAAATGCAGTCATTCCTAGAAGAAAATTACTAAGTGTAGGAAGGAGACATGGATGCCAAACATCCCACAAAATGCCTGGTAATTATAATTTTTCACATTGCTGGCATCAGTACTTATATGATAAAATTAGAGAATACAAATGCCCCTTCCTTACAGCACAGTCTAGTATAGCTTAACCCAAGTAGTATCTCCACTCATTTGGAGATGTTTAGAAAACAACATAAAATTTATTCATGTATATTTTATCAAGTAGAATGGACAAATGTTACCCATATTATGTTGGTAATTTAGCTAAAGCACTTTTGACAAAAAGAGTCAAATGCTGTAAAATACTTAAATAGATTTATTCTGAGCCAAATATGAGTGACCATGGCGTATAACACAAGCCTCAGGAGGGCCTGAGGACATGCACCAAGGTGGTTGGGGTGCAGCTTGTTTTTATACATTTTAAGGAGGCATGACACTTCAAATACATTTAAGAAATACATTGGTTTGGTCTAGAAAGGCAGGACAACTCAAAGCGGGACAGCTTCTAACTTATAGGTAGATTTTAAAAATTTTCTGGTTGACAATTGGTGAACTCTGTCTAATGACCTGGGATCAAAAGAAAGGAATGTCTGGGTTAAGAGGTGTAGACCAAAGTTCTTACTGCAGAGGAAGCCTTCAGGTAGTAGGCTTTGGAAAGAATAGGCTGTAAAATGTTTCTTTTCGTACTTAAAATCTGTATTGATGTTAATGATGGAGAGGTATAATGAAGCACATTCAACATCCACTTCCTGTCATGGCCTGAACCAGGCTCTCAGGTGAAATTTTAAAAGTGCCCAAGAAAGTCCATTCAGATGGTTGTTGGGGGAGGGTGGAGGCTTAGAATTTTAATTCTGGTTTACAGCAGTCTTTCATATCAAAAGTGATAATATTTTAGTAGCACACTTGAAGTAAACTGGAAAACATTTAGAGGCATCTATATAGGACTTGGTGGAAATAGTTAATTCCATTTTCTCTATATCATATAATGGTAATAAGAAATAAAAATAAAAAATAAATTTGTTCATAAATTTCATATAAAATATTTTCCAAACAACTTTATTGAGAAACTTGAGCTTATTTCTGTAGCCATAACTTTTTTGAGATCAGATTGTATACTTAAACGACTACCCACAATTCAAGACAAAAAAGAGATAATTTCTTGAAATTCTTGATAGATGACATCAATCGGAAATGCTATCTGCACAAGTAGGAGATAAGAAAACATTTAAGTCATTTTTACAGCCATTCAAAATTTTACAACAGCTAAAATTATATTTAAAGGATATAGTACATTGTACCTTTTGTTGATGAATGTACTATTAAAAAACCTTGGCAAAATGTGAATGGATTTGAATCCAATCAAATTTTTTCATACCAAGTATTTAAAAATAATGTACTCTATTTTGAAGAACACACATGCTTTATTGGAGCAGTCACTCTGAAATTGGCATGAATGCCATTAAGGGGCATACCCACCACAGAGGGACAGAAGACTGATACACATACATAAAGACAGAGTTTCTCTTCTGCTGCTGAGCTATGCTTTGTAGAGCTGCCCTCTTCCACATACACCATGGCAAGACTTCGGGCTGGGTGCGATGATCCTTGGGCATCTCCACCAGCAGCTTCTAAGGCTTCTTGTCCACAGTGGGCAGTGAGATACTGTGCAGTTAGCTACTGAGTAGATATTTAATGGGTGGCTGATTAGTTCAGTTGGTTATAGCATGGTGCTATAAGTAGATATTCAAACCTCCTTGGTCTGAGTAGATAGTCAAACCTCCTTGGTCTAACTTCTACCACTTGGCATGAGAGGGGAGACCCCCTCACCTCTTTCTATTTCACCTCTTCCCTCCCCACTTCCAGATGGGAAGGAATGTGGAGAAGGGAAAAAAAAAAATACCAAGGAGCTGGAAAATGACTCCCTCTTTAGTTCCCAGTGTCTCTGCTATCTGTTAACCTTGAAAGAGCTGCAAATAAATGTTATCTCTGCCAGCTGGAGCCTGGCACTGGTTCATGCCCCTATATCTCCATGGACCAGGCTCCCTCCTGGAAACACCTCTGCCAACAAAAAGCTTGTTTCTTTTGTCTTATCTTTGTAAGCTCCCTTCCCCTGCTGGTCACCACTCACGCTGCATATGAATTAGCAAATCAATGAAGCCAAAAGATTGTACCTCCAGCAAATGGACAATGACATAGTTCTGCCTCAGTTTCCCCTTTAGTATTGTAAGCCTATAAAAGAGGAGAGAAGCTGCAGCTTGGGGAGCTCAGTGAATGAGGCTATAGCCCCCCTGCAGCTCCCTGCTGAATAAAAAGCCACTTCCTTCCTCAGTTTGGTGTTGGAGAGGTTTGTTCCCCACCGCTCCTGCTACAAGCAGAGCAGCAGGTATCAGATGAATCAGCAAAAACTGTGAGACTTACCTTTCTGTCATGTCCCTGACAAAGCATCTTCTAGTTTGAAGATTTTCACTGACATTTTTAGGGCTGAAGCGCATTTGGAGTCTAGTCATGAACACATTAGGAAGCACTGCTATGAAAGTACAAACTGCAAAATTCCCACTTCCAACTTATTGCTGGAACAATGTGGTGAATATGTTGTACAGACAACTCATTTGTACCTCCCTTAGTTTTCACTCCCAATTTTGTATTACTTTCTTCACTTCAGTCAGAAGGCTGCTGAGATCTGTGAGTGATTAGGTGTGGTAAGACTTCTGCCTCCATTGGGGTTCCTGTAGAAAGAACAGGGTGATCCACTGGAGAACAGCCAGAATCCCAGGAGTGATTCTGATGGTAGGAAATCCCAAGAAAAGCTTGAACTTTGGGGTTCTGTGAACTGGAAGGTGAAATTTACCAGTAACCTATCAGTTTGTCTTAGATGTTAGTGATCCTAGAAGATAAAACATAACCTGAACAGGTGACCTGAGTCTTTCCAAACTTGAAGCTGGGAAAGTACAGTAGAGTAGCATCTTCCAGGTGATTTGGGCAGGACTGACAGCCTATCCTCATCACACAGGACCCCTTTTAAGTATTTCTGCATTAAGAATATGTTAGCAGGAGCCAGGTATGGTGGTTCATACCTGTAATATCAGCACTATGGGAGGCTCAGCTGGGAAGATCACTTGAGACCAGGAGATCAAGACCAGCCTGAGCAAGATAGCAAGACTTTGTCTCTATATAATAAAAATTTAAAAATAAACCAGATGTAATGGTGCATGCCTGTAGTCCCAGCTACTTTGAAGGCCAAGGAGGGAAAACTGCTTGGGCCCAGGAAACCAAGGCTGTAATGAATAATGATCACTCCACTGCACTCTAGCCTGGACAACAGAGTGAGACCCTGTCTTTTAAAAAAACAAACAAAAAAAGAAGACAAAGAAGAAAGAAAATCAGAAACAAGGTCAGAGCTTCACTGAACAATCAGAGAAAAAAAACCAACTGCCTATCTGAGTTGTTCCAGAAGGTAGAGAATCAAATTGAGCAATCATAACACATGTCTTGTCAAACAGAACTACTGGAGGAGAAAAATAAACACATGTATTTCTTAAAGGTTTTTTTTTTCTTTAAATGTTGAGATCCAAATGAAATAAAATATTGTTATACTTAACTCATTTATTCAGTAAATGAGATAAGATGTATAATGTGCCAGGCTCTCTTCTCAGCACTTGAGATAAAGCAATGAACAACACAATTAAAGATCCCTATTCTTGTGAAGCTTATATTCTAGCAAGAGAAGACAGACAATAAAGAGGTAAAATAATGCACAAGTAAATTATGTCATACATTAGAAGCGATACTGTTCTGGAATAAAAAGAAGAGCAAGGTAAAAGGGATTGGGACTGGTGGGGAGAGGGACAGGTTGCAATATTAAGCAGAGTGGTCAAAATCAGCCTCATTGAGAGGGTGACATTTTAACAGACTTGAAAGAAGTATAGGAGTAAATCATATAGATACATGAGAGAAAGAATCTTGCAGGCAGAGTGAATGGTTAGTGCCAACACCTAAGAAGAGAGCATGCTCAACATGTTTGAGGAATAAGACACCAGAGTGGCTTCCCTGTAGTGAGGAGAAAGAATAGTAAGATATGACGTCAGAAAGAAGGTGGGGGACCAGATCACACATGGCCTTCTAGGTCATTGTAAGGCTTCGGCCATTGTTTGGTAAAATCCAAGTCTCTTACAATGGCCTAGAAGCCACATGGGATTTTGGATGAAGATTAAGAGTTCAATTTTGCACATACTGGATTTGAGATGTCAACTAGATAGGCGAGTGAAGATGAACAGGCACTTAGATAATCTCGTCCAGAATTCAAGATGTAAGTCTGGGCTAGAAATGAGATAAAGGTCATTCTAAAAAGAACTCAAATCCAGAAAAAAATCACATGATTGTATACATTTATAAATAATTTTTATGATGAAAATTTCCATAAAAAGTTATGAGAAATGAGAGAAGTAAATATACACAGTATTTTAGAAAAAGTTAATATAACTAATGTAATTTTCTAAATAATTAAAATTATAAATTGAAAGGAAAAATAAGTCAATTTATATATGCAAATATGCTCTGCTTCACTAATTATCAAAGAAATGCAGATGACACCAAAATGAGATACATATAAGATTTTCAGTATTAGCAAGGATGAAAAATTTCAAACACTATTGTTTGGAGTTACATATTTGCCTGCAACTTGATGATATAAACTAAAAGTTAAAATACACATACTCTATGATCCAGAAATACCACTTCTAGAAATTTAACCAACTGTTCATATTTCCAAGGCTGTAAAAATATACATATAACTTTATAAACATAACTTCACTTATTTCATTGTTCATTTTATACTAGCTCTACTGTAAAGTAGCAATTCTCTTCCTCGTCATCATCATCTAAGTGTCTAGCCATAGTGAAAGAGTTTAATTCTGTAATTAATATCCATAAAATTGAACTGTACAGTCATTAAAAATAATGAGGTAGATATCTACATATACTGACCTAGAAGGATGTCCACAATATCCTTATTTTACAAATGAGAAAATTAAAGCTCAAAGAGGTTAAGTAATCTACACAAGGTCACTCTAATAGAAAATGATGGCTCTGGGATCTAAGCTGAGTTCTTACTCCATGGTTTATACACATGTCTCTAGTATGCACTGCCTTAAATTAAAAAATAAAAAGCCTTAGACTATATCAAGCTCCTTTAAAAAGTATAAAATATTCATTAAATACACCTTCTGTGCTAGTCACTGTTTTAAGTACTAGAAACAAAATTATCAGCAAGACAGAGGAGGTCTTTTCACTTACAGTGTAGAAATGCAACTATATTATTTTTCTAATGTGAGAATATTGCTCTTAAATTTTTTTTTGGAAAAAATTAGCATGTTTTTCCCCATTGTTCTATTATTTAGTTTTAATTATGTGGATTTTTGGTGTAACTATTAGTTCAAGAAGCAGAGTATGATACATTCAATTACAATGCCAGATGCTAAGAGTAAGCCACATTACATCCTCCTAAACCCTGATAACAAATAAAATAGAAAGTAACAATCAGGGAGATGGTATTTGTGATAGAGACTGCTATTGTCCCACAAAATCTATTTTCTCCTTTGAGAATAACAGAACCCTTGTAATCTGAGCATATATCCTACTTCCCAGACTTGGTGACCATGAATCTGTCAGTTAACTTTCACAAAAGCCCTGGATGTCTCATAAGGGCATCCAATATAGCATAGTAAATCAAAAGGGTAACCAGAGAAGGAAATGAATATTTAGGAAGAAAGGAGTTGTCCAGTCAGATAACAATTAAATATCAAGTGAGATAAAAATGGCTGGGCCTGTGGTTCATGCCTGTAATCTCAGCACTTTGGGAGGCTGAGGTGGGAGGATGGCTTAAGCCCAGGAATTCGAGACCAGCCTGGAAAACATGGTGAGATCTCTGTCACTATGAAAAATAAAAAAGTTGAGAGGCATGCTGGCATGTCCCTGTAGTCCCAGCTACTTGGGAGGCTGAGGTAGAAGGATGGATTGAGCCCAGGAGTCCAAGGTTGCAGTGAACTATGATTGCACTGTTGCACTCCAGCCTAGGTGACAGAGTGCGACTCTGTCTCAAAAAACAAAGGCAAGCAAAAACAGGTTGGAAAGTAGAGTTGTGCAGAAGAAAAAAGTCAGAAAGCTTTTGCTGTGAAGGGCCTTGGGGAGAGGTGGATATCTAGGAATCATTCAGTAATTTTGTATGTGCTATTTTTAGTTGGGAGAGAAAAGAGAACCTTTACGCCATGATGCAAAGAAGCAGATACATAGGCTGAAGCCGAAGACTCAAAAAAGGAGACGATTGATCATGTGAGTCCGAAAAGACAGAAGAGGATGAGATCAAGACAACATCAGAACAGATTATCTTTTAATAAGAGTAAGAACTGCCCTAGGGCTACATTCCGTGTAATAATACACTGAATATATGGAATTGCCAATGTTTAAGCATTTTTTTTTAACTTTTACTTACCAATTCTATAGGCTCAACTAATAACAAAATATACTAACTGGCCTTTCTTGAGCACTATATACTCAATAAGTTCTTTTAACTATCATATTTAATTCTCACAACAACTTAGCTATCATATTTAATTCTCACTATGAAGTGTTATTCATTTTGCCTTAAGGCTGCAGCATCAACCACTGCCTGAGTTTTCAGTCTGCCCTTGCCCTACAGATACCAGATTTGCAAACTCCCACAACTGCATGAGCCTACATATTCTGCTCATTCTGTGTCTCTGGAGAACTGTGACAAATATATCAGATCTGAGGTGGGGTCTGAAGAGGACCATGAGTCATTGAGAAATCGGATATTTTACCCATAATTACACAGCTGGCAATTGATGAGTTCAGATTTAAAACAAAATGTTTTGACTACAGAACATGTACCCTTAATCACTGCTGTATTTGCTACTGTACTGTCCTTGTTCTCGGACTGATAAGAGAGGATGAGTGTAGTTTGTAATTGGTGTCCAGCAGTTGAGGAAGTTACTGTCTGATGGCTTCTACTTCCTCAAAAGCAAAGTTATCAACTGAGTATGAATGGAGGGCCAAAGGGAGGTTGGAACTGTCCAATGGAAAGACTTTAAAATCATGTGCATTTGTTTTCTAGGGTGGCCATAACAAACTACCACAGACAGAGTAGTTCAAAACAAGAAATTTGGGCCGGGCGCCGTGGCTCAAGCCTGTAATCCCAGCACTTTGGGAGGCCGAGGCGGGTGGATCACGAGGTCAAGAGATCGAGACCATCCCGGTAAACATGGTGAAACCCCGTCTCTACTAAAAATACAAAAAACTAGCTGGGCATGGTGGTGCGTGCCTGTAATCCCAGCTACTCAGGAGGCTGAGACAGGAGAATTGCCTGAACCCAGGAGGCGGAGGTTGCCGTGAGCCGAGATCGCACCATTGCACTCCAGCCTGGGTAACAAGAGCGAAACTCCGTCTCAAAAAACAAAACAAAACAAAACAAAACAAACAACAAGAAATTTATTCTCACATTTCAGGAGGGCAGGAGTCTGACATCAAGGTGCCAGCAGGGTTAGCTCTTTATGGAGGCTGAAGGAGAATGTGTTCCATGCCTCTCTCCTAGCTTCTGATGGTTACTGGCAAGAGTGTTCTTTGGCTTGCAGCCATATTATTTCAGCCCCTACCTCTGTCTTTACATGTCTTTAATCTCTGTGTGTATCCCTGTCTCCAAATCTCCCTCTCCTTATAAAGCCACCAGTTATTGTTTAATCTAGTATGGCCTCATCTTCATTTTATTATATCTGTGAACACTCTATTTTCAAATAAAACTGGATTCACAAGTACCTGGTGTTTAGGGCCTTAAGATATCTTTATGGGGACACAGTTCAACCCACCACACCATGGTTTTGGAGAGAGGGAGCTGTGAACTTAGAGTAGCACCAATCTGCCTGGGTATGAGTAAAATCATGGTCATCTAATCTGAGCTGAGAAAGGATAGCTGTGGTAGGAAAACTTGGAGCAGCCATTGGACTTGAAGTCCTAAGGATGAAAAACATGTGCAGCAAACCGGAAGGATCATAGATTTTAGTCACTGGGCTGGTGTTTGAGTTCATGATCATGGAGAAGCGCTGGTAACTAGGCCCAGAATAATACTGTAGGACAAGGACAGCAGAAATGGAAGAGATGGAACTGGTGACAAGGACACAGACCTAAGTAGCCAAAGCTTTCAAATTCGCCACTGGGTCACCAGTTTCCTGGGAAATTCCTAGGATGACCAGGATGGAGAGGAATATGAGGCAGTCATTAGTTAAAGAGGTGTGAGCAAAATGAATAATGAGAAAAGGAAGATGGCTTTAGTCAGCCAGCAGGTATCAGCTTCAGAGTATTTTTTTTTTAAAATAATAGAGAAACAGTAATCTGGCAAATAGCATGGGGAACCAAGAAGAATCAAAACCAACAACTGACCCAAGTCTCATAGGGGGATACCCCAGAGTATATAGTAGGCAGGTGAGAATTGAAATCTTTGCTATCCTATTCATTTGAGAAATCATCAAAAGCAACATTGTATCTGGATCAGGACACAGATAATCTCTGATGGGAAAGAGAATTCTCTGCACAGTACAGTTATTTCTGGCAACGCAAAGCCAAGCTGTGACCATGCCTGGTCCAAGTATGTACAGTACAGCCAAAGCAACAGTCACAGAACACACATGAATGCCAAGGACCACTGCAATGGTTTAGGAGCAGTTCTCAGGCAAGAGGGGAATGAATCATAAGCTGGACAGACTGGTGTCGACTTTCACACTTGTAGTCAAAAAATTTCCAAGGAGACTTTGAAAGACATGATACCAATTTTATGTGATAAAATATTCTAATTTTATTCAGTGAAATTTACTTTGATACTTTTAAATTATGGTAAACAGTAATAGAAATGATAAAGCCCCTCCATCCTGCTGAAGTTTTGTGCTGCTAAATGTCACTGTAGAATAGAAAATGGGAGGATGGGATGGGCACGGTGGCTCACGGCTGTAATCCTAGCACTTTGGGAGGCAGGAGGATCACAGAGCGAGACTATGTCTCTAAAAAAGAAAATTAAAAAAAAGAAAAAAGAAAATGGTAAGGTGAAGGGTGAAAGCAACATGATCAAAGAAAAACACAGAGAGTATTTGGAGAGCAGCTTGACAAAGCATACTTAGTTATGATGGCAGGGAGAAATCTTAAAAGGGTAGGCAAAGGACATTTGCAGACTTTATACTTCTCTTTACTCCTTACAAGAAAAACTAATTTGTAATACCTCCAAGCTGCTTTCCAGTTTTAAGCTGCATTTTCATGTTATTATTCCAAACATGGTGAGTGTCAGACAGCACACACACACTAGATGTAATACAGACAAGAACAGTGAGGATCAGAGAGACCCAGTGCTGCACGTCTGTCAGCCAAAGTGGAGCTGGGGCTGGACCTAAGTCTCCCCTGAGTTTTGCTTTTTCACTACTTCGAGTCCTGTCAATTCTCAGAGTACTTTGGGAAAGCTATTCTGGAAATGTAACACAGGGAAGACTGGACAGGAGGAAACTGAGAGAGACGTTGCTGGAATTCAGGCTACACATGCCTCCATCCTAAGGACTACATGTGAGATTGAAGAAGGCTGTTCTGAGGCATCAGCAGAAAAAAATACAGGACTTGATCAATAACTTGGATAGAATGAAGAAGACAAAAGACTCAAAGACACATCTGAAATTTCCAGACAAACTGATACAAATGGTGTCCTTGCAGAGAGATGATTTATAGGTATGAGAGAAGAGAGCTAATGAATTTGATTCTGGTGTGCATTGAGTATTTGAGGAAACAGGAAAATATACAGGGCAAGATATCTGTAACACTTGTAAAATTATATTTCAGCTCAAATGTTGGATCTGGAGATTTTAAACTAGAAAAGAAAATGACATTAAGAGTTGACCAACTTTATATTTCAGTTTATTTTTCTAAAGATGAATGGGTCACATCAAAGAAACAAATGGTAAATAATAAAGAGTATTGATAAAGTTATTCTCTGAATGCACAAAAAATCCAATTTTATAATAATTGTCATTTCTTGTTTCTTTTTAGTCTTAATTCAAACAGCACAGTCTCAATGCCTCTATCTACAGTGGCAAATTAATCTGTGATTTCAGCATCCAACTTTCCTATTTTTTAAAGAGATATGTTCTTCTCCAGCTGTGTTCCAGTTACACCTAGGCCAGATCTCTTTCAATATGCATTGGGAGAAATTTTCAAAATGATACATTTGACAGACAATCTTCATCTGGATTTTAAATAAGGCCCTATGCAAAACACTGCCTGGCATGTATAAAAAGAATCTACATATGTCAAACAGAAGTTACAGGTGGAATAAGGAAACGGGTTGGTAGTTCTCTGGTAGCTTTAGAAATTATAATTCAGGTTGATGATAGCGGCTAGAAATCTCTGATAAACTAAAAATTAAATATTTTCTAAATTAAATTTTACTTTGGGGAGGTATAATACAAATGTAGAGCAACACAGTAAAAATCATTTTGGATTTAAAACGAAAATAAGGATGCGGAAGTAGAAAAAAGTAGCTATTAACTCAAAATAAAATATTCTGGGAGCATTATTATCTGCTTTTATATACAGCATTAGAGGTGACAAAGCATGAAGAAGTAGAAAAATGAACAGAGAGGCAGTGAAGTAATATAAAATGGACAAATTAGGCAGAAAATGAAAGAAGTGAAGCAGAAATTCCCCTCAATTACAAAGACTAAAGTGTTTAATTTAAAAGAAAAGCCTGAGAGAACACTATATATTTCTTTCTGCAAATTTATGGTCCCTTCCTTCTCTTAAACCAGCCATTTCTACAAAACAGATGGGAAGGTGCTCCTTACAATTAGAATGCCCATATAATTCAGAGTCCTTATCAGGGCATTTTTGTGTAGAACTAATGCTAAACCAGATAGGATATCAGAACCACTGGTATAATCAAAGTATACCAAAGGCAAACCAGAGTGAAGGTGTGGTAGACTGATTTCAAATATGGCCACAATTCCTCAGTCCTCCCTGTATCCCAGTTTTACCGAACTTCACAGCTCCTCTTATCAGTAGATGGACTCTATTGCCCACCCCTTGACTCTAGTCTGGCTCTGTAATTAGTTCTGGCCAATCCAGTGTTGCAGAAGCATAATGAAGTGCTAGTTCTGAGACTAGGCCTTGCTTGACCCCTTGAACACCCCTTTGTCTCCTCAACTCTAGCCAACTCCAATAGAACAAGCCCAAGTTACCCTGCCTATAAAATCAAACACCATAGGGACAGCTTAACTCCACCATTTACCACCCCCTGCCCTTCTGTTATTTAGCTAACCCCAGAAGCTTAACCACATAGCCAACCTGCAGCTGACACTGAGAACCCAGCCAAGAGCAAAACCACTCAGCTAAGCTGTACCTCATATCCTCTAAAATTTTGAGCAAAATAAGTGGTTGGGATTTCCAGCCATCAAATTTTCAATCAGTTTGTTACACAGTAGTAACTAACAGACACATGCACTATGAGTATGCCTACCACCTCAGAGGTGCAGCAACAGTGTTTCCTACTGGAATGAACCAATTCAACCCATCTGCACCTGAAGCAGGGTTGAGAAATTCAAGGCTCTTCAGCCAAAGCCCTAGAATATATTATGCTTCTTTTTAGTTTCTTACTTTCAGGCATTTAAGAGTGCTTCATCCAAAATTAATTATTAGCTATTTTCAGGCTTTCCCTAAGAAATTAAAACCTGGCCAGACATGGTGGTTCACACCTGTAATCCCAAAACTTTGGGAAGCAGAGGCCAATGAATCACTTGAGGTCAGGAGTTTGAGACCAGCTTGGCCAACACAGTGAAACCCGTCTATACAAAAAATACAAAAATTCACCTGGCCTGGTGGTGGTGGTGCTTATGCTAAAATCTTGGGTCAATATTGATACGTAATTTTTAAGATAGATGGTTAATTAAATAAATGAGGCTTTTTGTTGTTGTTGTTGTTGTTATAGGAGTGGAGATAACATGATGTATTAGTCCACTTTCATGCTGCTGATAAAGACATAAACGAGACTGGGTAATTTATAAAGAAAAAGAGGTTTAATGGGCTCATAGTTCCACGTAGCTGGGGAGGCCTCATAACCACGGTGGAAGGTGAAAGGCACGTCTTACATGGAAGCAGGCAAGAGAGCAAATGAAAACTAAGAGAAATGGGTTTCCTCTTATAAAACCATCAGATCTTGGGAGACTTACTTATTCACTATCATGAGAACAGTATGGGGGATACTGCCCCATGATTCAATTATCTTCCCATGGGTCCCTCCCACAACATGTGAGAATTATGGGAGCTACAATTCAAGATGAGATTTCGGTGGGGACACAGCTAAACCATATCACATGAGTTAGACCTCAATGGTTCTTTTGAGGAGCAAATAACATATCCAGCATAAATATCTCAATTTCCAGCCCAAATATTAGGCCTCTGACCTCACTGACCATGATAGGGCTCTCTTCTCTAAGCTTGATAACCTCCACCCTTAAGAGCAATGAGTATCATTTGAAATTACAAATTCTCAGATAGTATAGGCAAATTTTTTTCTACAGTAGAAGCAATTATCTCAGATATAGAAAAATAACACTATTTCAAAGACAAAGTAAACAGAAGTATATTTTTTCCTTGCATACCCATCCTCAAATATCAACATACATTTGAGTTTCAAGCCACTCTTAACAAGGAAGAAACGCAAAATCAAGGTGATAACTGTCAACAGAAGAGTTGTATTAAAGCTACGTATCAACCTTGAAAATCAGAAAACACAAAGTGATCAGTACAGTGATTCTCAACTTTAGTGTGCATCAGAAGCACTTGGACTGTGGAGAAAGCAGCTTCAGACAACTGAAGGAAAAATCATCAGATTAAGCAAGCCCTTGGTCTCAAGAGTAAATACCAAAGAAACTAAAGATACGTACTTTGTTCCTCAGGGAAGAGGGAAGGACAAAATACACTACAATATAAAAGATCAGCCATTTGCTCTGTGTGACTTCTCTGAGCTTCAGATTCAGGAATAACAACAGATACAACTCTAAATAATTGTTCTACATATCAGGTTAGATAGTGTAATAAGTGCTTCTCTAATCCATAACACATAGCTACTATCATTATTTCAACATCATCATTATTATTTGATACAGAGTACATTTTCCCCACCCACCCCTGACTCCCCAATGGCTACTATTACTTATTTTAAAAGTCAAACAATCAGTCATTGGGTTCAAGTTCATGGAATACAAGTACCATTTTTATACTGTTACCATTTTTACTAGCTTCAACCATTCACTTATAAGATTTCAGTACATTATTGAAATGACAATTTTTGTACCCAAACCAAGACAATGACTGAAAGAAAAGGAACTAAAGCTTTAAAATTACCTCTTCCTTCTAAAGCATTAAAAGTGAGATAAATAATTCTTTTCAAAGTGACCCACTTTAGATAATCTCTAATGTTCCCTGTATTGTTTTCTGAATCTGAGAAGGCTATTTGTAGATGGAATCATGGGAATAAAATACATATAATCTTCATCACTTCCTATATTCAATATACTACACAGTAACATTTCATAGTTAAAGTTTTTGGCCATTTAAGTACCTATCCACATAAATATCTGAGGTTTTAATATTCTACAACTATAAAACATAGCTATAGAGGTACAGAGTTAAGCAAGGACAGGATTTCTCAACCTCAGCGCTAATGATATTTTGGGTTGGAAAATTCTTTACTGAGTCTGTGAGGGGTGAGGGGGTTGAGGAGGTATGCACTGCACAGTAGCAACCTTTTCCCTATCCCAGTTTTGACCACCAAACATGTCTCCAGACATCATCAAATTGGTCTTCTAAAGGCCAAAATCAACCCCAGTTGAGAACTTCTGGGCTAGAATTTTATATAGACATAATTGTAAACTCTGGGTACACAGACTATACAAGACTCTATGTAATATTATAAGGTAGAGAGTCCAGCACAGTAAATTTTTGCTATACTGTTTATGCTAGGGCACAGTTTTTATATAATATACTACTTAGGCATACAGTTATCCATATATAACTTTTTCCTACAGAACACTGACATGAGACAAGAAAAGAAATCACAGCTAATCCAGCAACCATCATTCTATCACCTGATATGAGAGAAATCTACAGTCTTCAAATATTTGCTAAATGGAGGCCTGGAAAAATCATTGCAAGTGTCCTTCTTTCTGAATTCGAAGTCTGTCTTTCTCTACTTGTAAGCGCTCCTTTTCAATCTGTAGCTTCTCCGATTCAAACTTCAAAAACTGCAGCCTATCCTTTTCCAGTTGCAAGCGTTCTCGCTCAAGTTTTAACTTCTCTGTTTCTATGTCCTGTGGTTGAAGCATGGACTTTTCTCCTTGACCAAGTTCAGTTTCCAAGGACGGTTTCTCTGAATTGACTATCTGTAATCTCAACTTCTCTCTTTCAATCTGCAGCCGTTCCTTTTCCAGCTGAAGCCGCTCGTGCTCCATGTCTAAATGCCGCAGCCTCTCTTTCTCGATTTGTAGGCGTTCCTTTTCTACTTGGAGTCTTTCAGCCTCGATATCCAGTCGTCGTTTTTCCAACTCTAGTTTCTGTTTCTCAATATTTACAAGCAAATGAGGCTCATCATATGCAGATCTAGATGGTGTTGAATTAAGGGTAAAAAACTCATCAATGTGGGGGAAATCGGGAAGTTCATTTTCTCTCCTGGAATCCGGTATGACGGATGATAACATTTCTTCCTCTTCCTCAATCTCAAACTAAGAGCAAAGAGAAAAGCAATTTTCAGTATTGACTTCTACTTCGTGGCAATTTGTCTAAATATTTCTCAAAAGCTTTCTGCATTGTTTGGGGAAAAACACTTAATTTGAATTTTGAATATCATTTCCATTGAATTACTTGATGTCTGTAATACATATATGACCTAGGTAATTATATTTAGGTGGGAAGAAAAGTATTAATGATATAAAGAGAAAACAAATAAAATGACCTTGTTATGTTCTATTTTTAAATAAGCTTGAACAATAATCTCCCAAATCAGAATTGAAAAGATTAAAAGGGGGTACACAGGCTAATACTTACTTCAGGACTCTGGGGATCCCTTTCTTCCTCTTCCACTTTGACCTCGGTTAAGGAACCACCTGCATCCCTGAAATCAGCCACATTTTGCCAGTCAAAATTTGTATCATTTCTGAATCCAATCTTTTCATCTATCTCTTCAGTAAGAGAGTCATCTAAATCAGAGGAGGGAAGGGGAAATCCTGAACCGACCAGCTTAATGTTGGCCTTCATCCTCTTTCTCTTCATAAGTGCTCTCCAGTCAAGGTATCTTCTTTTCACCTCTGTCCCTGTCCTCTGTTCTCCTTCTCCCACAGCATTCACACACTGTGCAATCTCTTCCCAAGCCATTCGCTTCATCACGTTAATTGTTGTATTGAGCTGCTTGGAAAAAATGACTTCTTTCCTTTTTGTAATTTCTTTCAAAAGGGTCTGAGTTTCTTGAACACTAAAATTGCTTTTCCTTTTTCTTTTTAACTGCTTCATTTTTTTAACTTCAATGCAGTTGTTATAGTAAGAGAAGATGTGAAAACAATTTGAGGAATGCTACAAAGCACAAAATCCAAGGATAATTCTCTGTTGGCACTTAGTTCAAATCATCGTCTTCCATTCATCTAGTAGCAGAGATAGGCTGGATATTTCCTAAAAGGGAAAAGGTACAAGCAATCAATCTGCAACTTCTATAACGTACTTCAACCTAATAAGCTATATAATATTTAAAAAGCAACCCTCTAAATATAGCTTAAAAATACTGAATGTAGATGACAGGATGAGGGATGCAGCAAACCACTATGGCACATGCATACCTATGTAACAAACCTGCACATTCTGCACATGTATCCCAGAACTTAAAGTACAATAAAAAATAAAATTAAACAAAAAATTGTCTTCTTCTTTATCTTTGCCAGTACCAACACAGTCCAAATTGCCATCTTTTCTCCAGTGCGCTGCTGCAAAGATTCCTAACCAGTTGCCAATATTCACTCTTGACTCCCTTCCTATTCCTTCAGCTCCTTCTCCCATGAATTTTCCCTCTCTCCTCCAAGTGCACTGGCCATCTTTCAGCCACCTATTCCTGTCAAGCTCTTTCTTGGTTCAGGGCCTTTGTCCACACTGTCCCTTCCACCTGGAAAATGGACTGCTCCCTTTTTGGCCTACTTAATTTCTCCTCATCCTTTAGCTTGCAGATTAAGCATCCATTTCGCAGTGAAGCCTTTCCTGATAAGTCAAATTATTCCAGCATAAAATTTGCAGTACTTTTCCTAGACTGAATTTTATAGTTGTGCTAACATACAGCTCAGAGTCTGTCCCTTTCCCCACTTCACTGCAAAGTTTCACAAGGGCAGGGATGTTTCCTCTGGCCATTATCTCCCCAGAGCCTAGCAGAGATTCTGGCACATGGCATGCACACCATAAATACATTTTGAATAAATGAAAGAGTCTATTTGCCAAAATGATCATTAGATTGAGATATCTAAAAGAAAAAGTATATTTTGTAAAATAATTTGAGGAAAACTGAAAGGCTGAGCTGCATAAATCAATAAAACTCAGAAACCAATTTAAGACAATGTAATCTGATCAAATAAACTTTACTACTTCACAAATTCAAACTTATTTTAAGGTTAAACCAACGTAGAAACCTTAAACCTGGAATATAATTTCCTGAAACCATTAAAGTATTATAGGGATATGACAAAATAAAAGGAGTAACATAAAAATGGCAAGGATTTTACCCAGCCATCCCACCAAATTAATCAAGTTAAAGAAAGATAACCAAAAAAGATCACACACACACAAAAAGATAACCAATAAAGAAAATGATCACCAAAAAAAAAAAAAGAAAATGATCACCAAAAAAGAAAAAGGCAAAGATCACCAAAAATTGTTTCTAGATTCCTAAACTTTTAATAGACTAGTGCACATTGTTTGGTTTGCCCTTGTAATTCTGTTCCTCAAAGCTCACCCCATCCTCCTCCTGCTCAAATTACCTAAACAAAAGCCCTTTACACCAAACAAAACCAGGCTGGACTATATTTTTGTTTCTAATTAAGGCTCTTAATTATGTGCCTTTCTTTGGAGAATTTCTCAGCAGTATTTTGCATTGTTCTGTGCTACTTTAATTATAGAGCTGAAGATCACGATGTAGGAAAGTAAACTATACTTCGAGTCTCCATTAAATAAACTTTAAAATATCCATGTGGCAGTATTTGTATACAGAGTTTGAGTGGAAAAGATCCTCTCTTGTAAGCATTTCTTCTAGATATAAGAAAATGTTTCTCCAATTTCCAGATTCTTGGTTTGTCGGACTGTTAAAGATGGTGTACCTGAAACTTGTCAGAAATGTAAACTTTTTAGGCTCCCTTCCAGACCAGGAACTCTAGAAGTGGGACATAGCAATCTGTGTTTCAATAAACCCTCCTGATAACTTTTCAAAGGCACAGTAGCCTTTGAAAACCTCCGTGCTAGACCCATACTAGTAAAACAGATGCTTCACATGCCTGACTCTCTCATCTACCTCGAATTCAAGCCTTCCGTAAGTGCATCTGGTGAAATCTAAAGCACATCCACAATCCTCACTGGGGAAGTGCGTAGTTTTTGTGCTAGCTAGCCTTTGCATTACTGGAAGGCATACTAGAAGGCCGGAACGGATGTCGACTGAGTCAGGAACTGAATTTTCTTATACTGTCAGAAAATGAGGCCATCTACCAAAAAGGTCCTAGTGTCTTATACAATACAGTACATATTGCTTTATTAATATTGATTCAACTGAGAAGTGGGATAGATGTCAAAAAAGCACTTTGACTTGGAAAGAGATTTTAAAAGATCTAAGGGGAAACAAGAGCTCAGAAAGAGTAAGGAGTATCTTATACAGACCATGCTGTCTGACTTCAAATTCACTCACTGATAACTACTACAGAGCTGACTTTACCACCCCTTCAAAATGTGAAATGGGATGACACTGCCAAGATCCCGTCCAGCTCTATCACTGTTTGACCTTAAACTTTTTCTGCCAATATGAAAAAAGTATCAAATATCCATGAAGTTCCAAGTCCTGTCACTTAAACACCACCATGTCATTATATGGGAGATACTAGCTTTTCTATTTATAAGACAAGATCCAGAGGGTTTAATTTGTCTACAACACAGCTAGTTAAATGGTAAGACTTATTACATCCAGGTTCCCTCATGTCACATCTACTTCGACTTTATTAGCAGCTTGTGATAGTTATATCTTAAAAACGTGTGGCTGGCTGGGCATGGCGGTTCACGCCTGTAATCCTAGCATTTTGGGAGGCCAAGGCGGGTGGATTGCCTGAGCTCAGGGGTTCGAGACCAGCCAGGGCAACATGGCAAAACCCCATCTCTACTAAAAATACAAAAATTAGCCAGGCGTGGTGGTGCAAACCTGTAATCTCAGCGACTCAGAAGGCCGAGGCATAAGAATCACTTGAACCTGGGAGGCGGACGTTGCAGTGAGCTGAGATCATGCCACTGCACTCCAGCCTGAGTGAAAGAGCCAGACTTTGTCTCAAAAACAAAAGTGTTACTAAGTTAAGTTTTTCAATATCATTTAGTAAAAGATTTTCAAAAGGAGATTTTTATTTATAAGATTCAGATAAAATTCTTCATGTTGGCAAAAAAAAATTCCTCAAAACTTCAATCAGTTACATTTCCTCTACTTCCTGTTATGGTAAATTAGAATAGAGACCTGGCCTGAAGAATCCCTGAGAAGACAAAAACCAGTTAGGCCTCATACATGACTTTAACCTTGCTTGATTTGCAAACATATGCAACACTTAACTTGGGCTATGTTTTTGGTAAATACCTTTATTTTTTTTAAAAAAAGAAACAAGACTAAGCAATCAGAAGCCATCAACTAACTTATGTAACTAGAGACTTTCCAGGGGATAGATCAAATTAGACAACCTTATAACTGTAACCAATCAAATATTTTCTTTGCTTTACCTCTGTTAGCCCTATAAAGCCTTCTCATCTTGCATCTCCACTGCAGAGCCCCCCCAACCACTTCTGGTTTGGAGCTACCTGATTCAAGAATCAGTTTGCTCAAATAAAATTGTTGTAAGTTATTACGTCTCAGTTTATCTTTCAACACATGGTTTCTTCTCTCTTACTCTGTCCGCCAATTTAAGCTTTTCATTAGTGTGAAAAGTAGTTCTATTGTAATTCACAATACAAATAGTATCTTCTACTGAAGCAAAAATAAAGGAATTAAGCAAGGTTAAATTTTTAGTCAGAAAATGTACATATTTTCAATCATCTTTTCCCTTTTAGATTGAAAACTGGATGCTAATACCTTACTTTTAAACTTTAATAACAAAGCATTTCTTATCACCATTGCATTAAATCTTTATGCATTGTTTCCTTTTCAAGCTCTTAGTCTTTGTTCAGCTGACTTTGTATGTGTCTAATAACACCACCAAAAATATGCCCATCACATCTTTTTGTTTCCAATCACTCATGTGGAATAACCATCTCCAGAACTGCCACTTGCTGCTGAAACAGAGGTCAGAGAGAACTAAAAATTCAAAACAGCATAAATGAACTCTCAAGAAATCACTGTCAATTTCACATATCCACAAAAAAGGGCAAAGTATGCAAAAAACTAAAAAAAGAAAACTGCAAGCCAACTATTTCTAAAGTAGACATTCCATCAAATCAAATACCTACATGTGATAAATTTTTCTTTCCAAAATATACAGAATGTATCAGAGCATTGACATAGCCTTTTGAGTCATTTAAAAATCACTATCACATTTTAAAGGTAAATGCATGGTAAAAACAAAAATATTATCAAAAGAGGACTGGATGAATAAACTATTAAGTCACATAATGGAATATATGCAATAAATGTCATGTTAAGAGTATGGATATCTTAGCACATTGTCCCCATGTAGATGCTATAGTTGACACAAGCCAACAAAATTGGCAAAGGTAATGCATGTGTATGTCTGTGTGTGTACATGTTCACAGATCAACTTAGGAACATTCACAGACACAAAACGTGCTATGCTCTACAATAGGTTCATTAACTCTGTCTACCACCAATCTGTGGATCATGGGCAAGGTCATTTCTGTCTCAGCCGTATGGGTGTTTCTTAGCCCACAGCACATTTATTTTACTTTGAAAGGATCACAATTATATCAAAAATCTACTCATGAGAAATTTTTATTATTGAGAACTACATTTATTAAAGTCTGATTTTTTTTAAACAGGAAAATAAACAGGCAGTTAGAAGATCTAAATAAGAATGTAAATCCACAATGAAGTGAAAAACCTCTACCACCAATGTAACTAATATTAGCAATTTCTTGAAATTCCTTCCAGAAAAATCATGTTTATAATAGCATGTAAATATTTATGTACAAATATGTATTACATTAATACATACTAATTCCATCACATACATTGATTTAAAAAGCTATGTCTGTTGAAAATGTTAAGAATTAAAACTATAAAAAAATTAAAGAGAATTTATTGAAAACAGAGAAATGACATGCATGTGAATGATTCTAAAGGACAAATGAAGAGACAAAGATGGAATCTCATTTTGTATTAGCCACATTTCAAGTACTCAGTAGCACATGTACTTAGTAGCTAATCTACTGAAAAATGTAGGTCTATAGCACATCAAAATAACCTAAAAAGCTTGTTAAAAATACCTATAACCAGTTCCCATCTCTGACCAATTGAAACAACCTTTGGAATAGGGCCAGGCATTCAGAGTTTGAAGCTCTCCAAATGCTGCTTATTTGCAGCCAGGATTGAGAACCACCCAGCTAGTGAATCAATGTTAACAGTTTACTTGCTCAGATATGTCCAGAAAGGCAAAGCAGAGAGCAAATGGTGTAGCTGCTAAGAAATTTCCTTTTGGAAATTAAGACCTCATCCGACACAAAAGACTTATAATACAGATGAAGCTGGTTTGTTTATGGAAAAATATGCCCAAAGAAATGTTATGTCAAATACAAGAAAAATATGCTAGTTGTAAGGACCAACTCACACTCCTACTTACTGGAAACACATCAAGGCCATACAACCTTAGGTGATTTAGACTTAAGAAGAAAATGACTGCTCTCTTGAGAACCAAATTTTCTTCCAAGTAGAATGTCTTTAGACATCTATCCGTATGTTCATTAGGAAAAATTACTACTGAATTAGGAGTATAAATCAGGAACATGCACTATTAAATGAAGTAATTAGGACACTGTCTCATTCAACAGAAATATGCTGAGTGTTTAAAACCTTACAAGACTTTCCATTGCACATAATAGGTTAAGTTTACTCCCCTTGCTCTTCCTCTCTTCCTATTGTAAACCCTATCTGAGCTCTACCTTTAACTTTCATATGTACCTTTTCTGGTCTTATCCAACACCTACAAAACCAACTCAACCTACTTTCCCAATTCACCTTCCCCATCAAACATGTACTCACATGTATGTGGCACACAAACACAGTACCAGTCATTTTGAAATCCCTCTAAACTCTAGATCAGTGCTGTCCAATAGAAATTTAAGAGCCCTATATGTAATTTTAAATCTTCAAGTATCCAGATTAAAACAGTAAAATGAAACAGGTAAAAATAGGTATTTTATTTAATCCAATACATCTAAAATGTTATTTCAAAATGTAATCAATATAAACAATTATTGAGATTTTTACACTCTTTTTCTACACTAAGTCTTCAAAATCTAGTGGCATTTTACACTTCACATCTCAATTTGGATTAGTTGCACTTCAAGTGCTCAATAGCAACGTATGGCTACTGGCTACCATACTGGGCAGCACAGCTCAAGCCATCATGGTCCCTGCCCTTGGACTATCACACATATATTTCTCCAGCCCATCTTCCCAATTTCCATGGTGTCTGCCTTATCATCAGGCAAATGCCTACTCATCCTTCAGCACTCGATTTAAATGTTTCCTGTTCCAGGACTGTCTTCACTGTTCCCATTCATCTAAGTCTGATGTCCTTCCTATGTGCGTCCACTATCAGCTTTATTACACCACTGATTTACAATAGGAGCAATAAGGGATCAGATATGAATACACCACCCCTGCTTTCAAATAATTTACAACTTAGTAAAGCCTGTAAAACATAGATGTATAAAAAAATTTATATAAACAAACTGTAATGAAGTCTGTAACCTGCAGTTGTGGATACAGACTACCTAAAGTTGTATGCCACTTCTACCACTTAACTAGCTCTGTGATCTCCAGCAAATTACTTAACCTCTTAAACTTGTTTCTTCATCTATAAATGGGTATAATAATAGACTAATACTTGTGATGTTTTGAGGATTAAAAGAGATAATCCGATTAAGAAGCTTATGATGCCTAAGATATTGTAAACCCACAAATGTCAGCTATTATCCATTGCCCAGTACAGTATTTGGATGTAATTAACAAATATTTCTTCACTGGATGAATAATGCAAATATATAAAAACTACAAAAATAAATACTAACAAAATACTCTAGATATTCATAAGAAGGACAAATCTTGGATGGGATCAAGGAAGGTTTTGAGTTGGAATCAGCCTTTGATTATGGTCTTATAAAACAGACTAATGAGGGACAGAAATAAAAGAAAGAAGTACAAGGGATTAAAGCTGGAAAATTAGTATGATGCCAAAGAGTAAATCTTTAATTCTGGCTTAGTAAGACCTATTCTTCGCTAAAAAATGAACTGAAAGAGATAAATATATTTGTGAAAGTTTTTTGAAATTCAAGCAGGCTATCTTTAATATGGAGGAAATGTTACTGTAGTAACATATAAATATATAACCAATATAAGTATATAATAAAATAAAAATAATTGAAGTTGTCAAGAGAATCCAAATTTATGCAGATATCTACTATAAGATATTGCTCTTAGAATCTGAGATCAATTTGGAAATTGCATTGTTGCAAATGTATTGATACATGGCAGAAATAGCAGTCCTTTTTGAAGTACCAGTATTTTTAAAATTTGGCAGCAGCTGTTTCTATTTGCAAGGCCTAATTTTTTTACCAACAATTCCTAACTCCATACCTCGAACTTGCAAAGTGGTATCCCATTGTCCCTGACTGATCTATTCTGAATTAATGAACTATTTCACTCAATACATTTTTAACCTGACTAAAATTGATATTAGGATACACTTGAGATATCCAGTCTTGGCTTAATTGTGTGAAAATCTTCTTCTCATACCTTGACATTTTCTGATTAAGTGCATAAAAGTGCCAGCATTGATGCATCTTGACTTTTTTACGTTCTGTAGCTATGCTTACCTGGATAAAAGCCATTTCCAACTGTCCTCTCTTTTATATGTTGGTACCCATGTAACAGAAGCTTGGGTTTTCTACCATACACTCATTCCCCAATAATTTCCTCAAAAACTACTTATTGAGCTCCTACTGTGTACCAAGCACTATTCTTGGTGCTGGTGATATAATACCTCATAAAAATGTGAAAAACATGTCATTTTAGATGTCAAATATTATCCCTTTTATATTAGCTATCGTTCCTCTCTTAGCAGAAAGGATTCAACAGCTGCAGCCTCTAAAACTTACAAACCTTCCATGCCCAGTCACAGAGAACAGCCATTTTCCTGAAATCCCATTTCACAATCGTTCTTTACTGGTTGGAAACAGAAATGAGATATAGTTCACTTACGTAATCCTTGTGAAGATGACGTACCGCATAACCAGACAACTTTTTACAAGCACTAAAGCTTGAGAATGAAGTTCCTAGATACTTCATGATAAGACAGAATTAAGAAGTCTGAGAAAAACCAGACGGTAAGTTTCGGATCAAAAAAACATTGAGGGTAAATTTAAGCAGTTCAAGAAGAAAAGCAGCATAAATCTACAATATCAACCCCTACCCCAGTTCTCTTTAAAGTGTGGCTTTCCCCTCCCCTATGTTCTTACGGGGGTTCACTTCCCTGCCAAAAAGGATGTTCTTCTCTAAAACTTGTGGTGGATACATAACAAGTTTATTTAAGGGTCGCCGGTTATCAAAGTGTCTTTCACTTTCCTCCCGGGGCCTCCTTTGCGATCGTCCGAAAACGGCCCCTGGTAAGAATCGAATTAGATTGGACTCCCGGGAGGCCACCCAGGGGAGCAGGGGCGCGCACCTGACTCGGCCACAACGACGCGGTTGCTGCTGGTAGGAGTCTCGGTGGAGTCGGGACAATCTGAAAGGAGAATCCTCTCTCTGGATATTAAATGAGAGTCCCGACTGAGTGCCCAGAAACTTCTGCAGTCTTGTTTCCGTGGCCTGGGCCCTCTCTAGCCTCCCCAGTCAGGCGACAGACGCGCGTGGCATTTCTCCCGAGCGTGCAGTCCCGCTACGCCACAACCCTAGGACCAAACCCGGCAGCCAGCGGCGCGGCCACTTGTCGCTGACCCCTCCGGGAACCTTCCCACTATGAGGGCACCCACTGACCACGGAGCCGCCACTTCCCTGGCCGCCTCCTCCGTCACAGAACCGCTCACCTGCGACCCCAGCGGCACCTCCCCACGATCGCCCCTAAGGGGGTAGGTAAAAAGATGCTATATTGATTCTCCTCCCACTAACTTCGCCCGCCCATCTTCTGCCACCCATTGGCTAATGTGGCTGCCGTTCATTTGATGAAGCTCATCCATTGGACGGAAGGGTGTTGCCATTCTGGCTGAGAGCCCGCCCCAGGCCAGGCCTCACAATGGGAATCGAGTCCCAAACCGGTTCCGGGTTAGTGCCCTGGAATTCCGCCCCCTCGTGATTCACCTCCCTCTCTGCGCTTCGTCTGTGGCGCGCAGCTCTGTCAGTCAAGTGGACTCTAGGAAAGGATTGGCCCCTAGCGATCCGCTTGCTTCGCTGTTCCAACTGATGGGGGCACTAGCCGCGCCATCTCCAAACTCGTCTCTTGTCCTTGACCCTCACCTGTTAAAAAGGCGAAGAAGTGAGAGCCTGGTGCTGCTGCAGCCGGGTTCCTAGGCCAGCATCGCCTTCTCCCGGACCAGCTGCGACCTAATTGAGCTCAACCATTCCTCTGAGACTGCCCATGCCAAAGGTCACTGGTGACTTCCTTATGGCTAAATCTAGGAGTCGCTTTTCAGTCCTTATCTTGCTATACTTCTCAGAAGACATTTGATTTTTTGACTGTTTCTTCACTGGTTCCCCAAATGTGTGCTGCTTCTGCTTCTCTCCCAGTCCTCTTCTGCATTCAAGTTTGCAGTTGCTTACTTTCTGCCGTCTCACGTTCAGGTGTTTGTGAGTGATGCAGCTTTCTTCGGGCTGCCTCTGTTCAGGCCTCTGTGGACCCACCTGAATTCCACAGTAGCCTCCTAACTTGTCTTCCAATATCCTGCCTGCCAGACTGTAGTTCATTCTTCGCCCTGTAGCCAAAATGTGCTGCTTTTTTAATTTTTATTTTTTGAGACAGTCTTGCTCTGTCACGAGGCTGGAGTGTGGTGGCGCAATCTTGGCTCACCCCCACCTCCGCCACCCGGGTTCAAGCGATCCTCCTGCCTCAGCCTCCCAAGTAGCTGGGATTACAGGCTCCCGCCACCACACCCATCTAATTTTTGTATTTTTAGTAGAGACGGGGTTTCACCATGTTGGCCAAGATGGTCTCGATCTCTTGACCTCGTGATCCGCCCGCCTTGGCCTCCCAAAGTCGGGATTACAGGCTTGAGCCACTGCGCCCCGCCCCTGCTTAAAGTTTTTTAGTGGAATCTCACCACTGGTGATACAGTACAAACTTCTTATTGAACCCTGAAAAATAAAGGCACCTAGTTTCCCTCAAGCTTCAACTCTCAACGTTATATCCACCTTCCTTCTTCCTTACCCCATTCCCTTTGCTTCTTAAAGTTCCTGAACTCTGAAGTGGCCTGGGGAGTCAGTTTGCATTGCTGTTTCCTCCCAGAAAGATTTCTTTCTGCCTCTTCACTATGCCCAGATTCACTTCAGAAATTCCTTTCTAAAGGAAGGCTTCCCAAATTCTCTCCATTTACCCTACCTCCACTTCCAAGTTTTCCCTCTCATGTAGGTTTGCCAGATAAAAATAGGACGCTCAGTTAAATTTGAAGTTCAGATAAAAAGCAAATAATTTTTAATCTGTCCAACGCAATATTTGGTATCCATATGTTTATTTGCTAAATTAAAGAAATAAAAATTTTTATTTACTAAATCTGCAACCCAACTTCTGCAAGCGCTTATCACGGCCTTTCCTCTGACAGCAATCACATACTTTGTGTGGGTGGGGCTTTTTTTGTTAACTGTTGTGAATAAGGCAGTGCCTGGAATGTAACAGACATTCAAAAAAGATTTCAAAAATAAATGATAGAATGTTCTGGATGAATGGTGAATAGCTGGATATTCTTGCAGGAACTCTCCCATAAGATAGGAAGTAAGTATGAAATATGCTTTTTAAATGTAATGGTCTGTTTAATCTTACAGATTGTTACTTGCAACTTTGTCGGTAACTATAGACATGCTTTTATAAGAAGGCTGTTTAGGCCGGGCGCAGTGGCTCAGGCCTGTAATCCCAGCACTTTGGGAGGCCGAGGCGGGTGGATCACAAGGTCAAGAGATCGAGACCATCCTGGTCAACATGGTGAAACCCCGTCTCTACTAAAAATACAAAAAAAATTAGCTGGGCATGGTGGCGCGTGCCTGTAATCCCAGCTACTCAGGAGGCTGAGGCAGGAGAATTGCCTGAACCCAGGAGGCGGAGGTTGCGGTGAGCCGGGATCGTGCCATTGCACTCCAGCCTGGGTAACAAGAGCGAAACTCCGTCTCAAAAAAAAAAAAAAAAAAAAAAAAAAAAAAAAAAAAAAAGAAGAAGGCTGTTTATACTTTTGCCTAAGTAGATTAAAAGAAACTTTTGTTATTTTTGGAAAAATACAAGTTGTATTTTATAATTTTGGATTTTGTTGTGGGTTTTTAAAAAAATTTTTAATTAATTTATTTTGTATGAGTACAGCGAGAAAGAGAACTAGCTCTCCTCATAACCAGACACAACCAGTTCTGTTCAGAACCTGTCCACTGCTGGAATCTGTTTATTTACCTCAGTAACAGGGACAAGAATGCTGAATTGTTATTAACAAACTTTTGCTTTCATATCGTGAACTTTAAACTTTCCCCAAGTAATCTCAGTCTTTTTGCTAATTGCAATATCTTTTCCAGATCCCCTCACTATTTCTGCTCAACTACATCTTCTTTGAGTGGATATGGACCAACAATGAAGTTTGAAGGTAATCCATAATGTGTACTATTTGTACTCCATGATCAACCTGTTTGCTGATTTAATTTTTCTTACTACTAAGTCAAGGATACATATTTGACCAAAAGGTACTTACACACTTATTTTGAAGCAGGAACGACGGGGAACAAACCTCTCAAACTCTCAAACACGGAACTGAGGAGGGAAGTGGCTTTTTATTTGGCCAGGAGCTGTGCGGGGTGGGGGCTCGCGGCTACAGCCTCATTCACTGAGCTGCACGAGCTGAGGCTTCTCTCCCCTTTTATAAGCTTACAACACTAACGGGGAAACTGAGGCGGAACTATGTCATTGTCCATTGCTGGACATTTAACCTTACAATTTTTTGGCTTCATTAATTTGCTAATTCATATGCAGCATGAGCAGGGACCAGCAGGGGAGGGGGCTTACAGAGTCAAGACAAAAGCAACAAGCTGTTTGTTGGCAGAGGTGTTTTCTAGAGGGAGCCTGGTCGGTGGAGACGTAGGGGCATGAACCAGTGCTGGGCTCCAGCCGGCAGGGATAGCATTCATTTGCAGCTCTTTCAAGGTTAACAGATGGCAGAGAAGCTGGGAACTAAAGAGGGAGTCATTTTCCCAGCTCCTTCATATTTTATTTTATTTTATTTCATTTTATTTTATTTTATTTTATTTTTCCTTCTTCACCCTCCACATCTGGAAGCCAGGGGAGGGAGGAGGTGACTCTCTCAGTTTTACAACTGTGCTGTCCAACTGTGATAGCCAGATGAGTCGTTGGAACATGGCTAGTACAATCGAATCACTGAATTTTATTAATTAACTTTAATTTAAAAACTGATATTTTATTCATATTACTAGATACTTCTAAGTATATTTGGAAATTGGGTTATGCGTATCTACTTTTTCAATTGTAAACTTTTTGAAATCTAAATATGGATCAAGTATTCCTGATTTAAAAATAGTGTCTAAATTAAGATGTGCTGTAATTGTAAAATATACACAGGATTCAAAGATTTAGCATAAAAAATGTAAATATCTCACTGATAATTTTTGTGTTGATTATAAGTTGAAATTATAATATTTTGCATAATTAGGTTAAGAAAAACATATTATTAAAATTAATTTTACCTGTTTTTAAATTATTTCCAGCTTTATTGAGGTATGATTGACAAATAAAAATGATATATATTCATGATGATTTGATAAGCATATGCATTGTGAAATGATTACCACAATCAATACATCCATCATCACATATATTCACCAGAGTTTGTGGGGGCTGGGGGTGAGGAAACTTAAGATGTATTTTCTTAGAAAATTTCAAGTAAGCAATTTAATATTAACTATAGTCACCATACTGTATGGCAGATTCCCAGAACTTACTCATTTTATAACCGGAGGTTTCTTCCCAACCCTCAGCCCTGGCCATGTCATTCTGCTCCCTATTTCTATGACTTCCAATTTTTTTTTCTTTTAGAGACAGAGTCTCACTCTGTTGTCCAGGCTGAAGTGCAAGGGCATGGTCATAGCTCACTGCAGCTTCTAGGCAAAAGTGATCTTCCCAGCTTGCTAGGACCCCAGGCATTGTTGCCACATCTGGCTATTTATTTATTTATTTATTTATTGTTGAAACAGGGTCTTGCTGTGTTGCCCAGGTTGATCTAGAACTTCAGCTTCAAACAGTCCTTCCACCTTGGCTTCCCAAAGTGCTTACAGGTGTGAGCCACCACATCTGACTAGAATTCAAGTTTTTGTGATTCCACATATAGGTGAGATCATACAGTATTTGTCTTTCTATGTCTGCCTTATTTCATTAGTATAATGTCCTCTTTATGGAAATTGCAGAATTTTCTTTATTTTTATGACTTCATAATATTCCATTAGGTATATGTATATACATATACAAACCACAGGTTCTTTATGAACTCATCCATAGATGGACACTTAGGTTGTTTCCATATCTTGGCTATTATGAATAATGCTGCAATAAATACGGAAGTGTAGATATGTCTTTGACATACTCATATCATTTCCTTATTAATAATATACACTTAATAGTTGGATTGCTCAATTACTTAATTGTATGGTTGCTCTATTTTTAGTTTTTTGAGGAATGTCTGTACTGGTTTTCACAATAGTTGTACCGATTTCCATTCCCACCAACAGTGCACAAGAGTTCTCTTTTTCTCACATCTTCACCAACACTTGTTATCTTTTAAAAAACTGATAGCCATTCTAACAGCTATGAGGTGAAAATATATTACTAAAATTAATTTTACCTGTTTTTAAATTATTTTGGTTTTGATTTTAAATTATTTTAAATCATTGTGGTTTTAATTTATATTTCCTTGTTGGTTAATGATGTTGATCATCTTTTCATGTACTTATGGGTCATTTGTATGTCTATTTTGGAGAAATGTCTAGTCAGATTTTTTTATCCATTTTTATCCAATCAGGTTATTTGTTTTTTTTGCTATTGAGTTATATGAATGCCTTATATATTTTGGATATTAACCTCTTATGAGATATACAGTTTACAAATATTTTTATTCCATAGGTTGCTTTTCCATTTTTTCTTTCGTTGTGTTTCCTTTGCTGTGTAGAAGGCATTAAATCTGATGTAGTGCCACTTATTTTTGCTTTTCTCTGTGCTTTGGTGTCTTATTCAAAAATCATTGCCAAGACCAATGTCAAGGAGATTTTTCCATGTGGTTTCATTTAGGAGTTTTAGAGTTTCAAATCTTACATTTACATCTTTAATCTACTTTAATTATTGTATGTGGTATAAGAAAAGGGTCTGATTTTATTCTTTTCTATGTGGATATCCAACATACAAAAGTTTTCCAACACCTTTTATTGAAGAGATTATCCTTTTCACATTGCATATACTATGTGTTCATTGACACCCATATCAAAGATTAGTTGACTGCATGTGAGTGGATTTATTTCTGCCTTCTCTATTCTGTTCCATTGGTATGTGTGTATGGTTTTATGCTAGCACCATACTATTTTGATTACTGTAGCTTTGTAGTACGGTTTCAATTATTTTCCTTTAGTTTGAAATGAGGAAGTGTGATACCTCCAACTTTGTTCTTTTTTCTGAATATTTCTTTGGCTACTTGTGTTTTTTAATTTTTTTTAATGGGGCTAATAGAAAATTTGAACTTATATGTTTATATGGTTTGGCTGTGTCCCCACCCAAATCTCATCTTGAATTGTAACTCCCACAATTCCCACATCTTGGGAGGAACTCAGTGGGAGGTGATTGCATTATGGAGGTGGGTCTTTCCTGTGCTGTTCTCATGATAGTGACTGAGTCTCATGAGATCTGATGGTTTTCAAAATGGGAGTTTCCCTGCACAAGTTTCATTTTCATAACAATTTTAGACATATACATATTCTATTTAGATATCATACTGTACGTTTTACTTTTTTTTTTTTTTTTTTTTGAGATGGAGTCTCTCTCTGTCACCAGGCTGGAGTGCAGTGGTGTGATCTCGGCTCACTGCAACCTCCCCCTTCCAGGTTCAAGTGATTCTCCTGCCTCAGCCTCCCAAGTAGCTGGGATGATAGGCGTGTACCACCATTATAGGCGTGTGCCCAGCTAATTTTTGTATTTTTAGTAGAAATGGGGTTTCACCATGTTGGCCAGGCTGATCTCAAACCCGTGACCTCATGATCTGCCTGCCTCAGCCTCCCAAAATGCTGGGATTACAGGCGTGAGCCTCATACTCAGCCCTTTTTACCTTTTTATCTCCAGCACCTAGCATATTACCTGACATGTAGACTGGCAAATATATATTTGCTGAATTTAACTGAATACTAGACAAAGTAAAACTTACTCTGTTTTGTTTTCTATAGTGTTCCATCAAATTGCTTACATTTTTATTACTCATCAGGTAAATTGCAATGGTTTGTAAAATGACATTGAAAGCTTTTCAGCAGCAAATTTTGTGTTTCTAAACAAGTTACGGCTGGGCGCGGTGGCTCACGCCTGTAATCCCAGCACTTTGGGAGGCCGAGGCGGGTGGATCACGAGGTCAAGAGATTGAGACCATCCTGGTCAACATGGTGAAACCCTGTTTCTACTAAAAATACAAAAAATTAGCTGAGCATGGTGGTGCGTGCCTGTAATCCCAGCTACTCAGGAGGCTGAGGCAGGAGAATTGCCTGAACCCAGGAGGCGGAGGTTGCAGTGAGCCGAGATCGCGCCATTGCACTCCAGCCTGGGTAACGAGTGAAATTCTGTCTCCAAAAAAAAAAAAAAAAAATTTACACTGAGGGGAAAAATCAGTCTGGTGCCTATAGAAACTGTTGCAATTATTTTCCTTTAGTTCGTTTCCCTATATAAATGGGAATAATAGGAAATGTTGGGACACTAGTTATGTTTACATGGGAATCATTATAGCAAGTGACAGATTTATGTTTCAAAGACCAGTCTGCTATCTGGAGAAGTGAGATGGGTCCTGACGCTCCAACCAGCATAAAGTCTAGTTAGGTTGCCATTTTTGTTTATAGTGTGTGGTTGGCTAAACTTTGGTTTCTACTGGAACAGCCTATGTAATAAGATAAGCCAGATTTATGTTTCACAGACCAGTCTGCTATCTGGAGAAGTGAGATGGATCCTGACGCTCCAACCAGCATAAAGTCTGGTTAGGTTGCCATTTTCGTTTATAGTAGGTGGTTGGCCAAACTTCGGTTTCTACTGGAACAGTCTGTTTAATAAGATAAGCCAGTCATGATTTGGAGAATTATTAACAGTCCTTAAATCATGTTATCTTCATTACAGTGTACCTATACAGGGAATGGCCTGTGGAAGAGACAAATCAAGTACAAATCTGTGCTTGCAGTTTAGAACATGTGTCCTAGTGACTTTGTATTTGGAGCTCATTTTGAAGAAACACTTTTGGTATATCTCTCCTGTTTGGTAGTAAAAAAGACCTCCTGTAGAACAATAATTTTAGTATTTCTGTAGTATGATAACCTGTTTCTTTGAGTCTCCTAAAGAATGAATTTTATTTATGCAAAATAGCCTGTGTTTTACATCATCCCATGCCAAATGCATCCTGAAATTTCGTGAAAATGGGTCCAACTGTTTTTGCATGATGATGTATCAACAGAAAAACAGATGCACACATTGTTAGTAGTAAAGACTGTGCATGTTATTGTCTCTAGTTGAGAAATTACTGTGTCTTTTTGTGCCTTTCTGTTTGTGTTCATGTGTATGCATTCTTGATTTCCTTTTTATAAGATTTCACAGATTTTTTGAGTTGGAGGCTTTTTTTTTCCCTAAGTTTTCATCTTTAATGAAATGACTTTGGAAACAATATACATTTCCATGACACCAATACTACAGTTTTTGGAGTCACAGTAAGATGACTGTGACTGGCTAGTTCTCTTAACTCATTTAATAAATACTGAATATTATTCTGTGCCAAACACTGGTTTATGGCCTTTGTATGTACTAATCTACTTAACTATTGTTACAGTCCTATGTAGGAAGACCACTAGCATTCTTCATATCTTTTCAATGAGGAAACTGAGGCTAAGAAATACTAAGTATCTTTCCAATATTGCACAGTTAGTAAGTAGCAGAGCTGGAGTTTAAACCCTGATAGTCTGTGCACTTAAAACCTCACACTGTACCATCACTTACACTGGATGTGATTGATACCTGCAGGGAGATTACTTTAAAGGTGACAAAAAGGTTTTAGTGGAGTAGGAGGACAACAGAGCTCCCTTCATAATCCACAACTTTTTCCCTAACATTTGTTGACTGTGTTGTAAGCTCTCGAAGGAGGGGATCTTGTTAATCTTTGTTTTGTCTCCAGTACCTAGCATAGACCTTGCATTTACTATTTACTACCCAAAAAATTAGAATTCAGTTTGTAGAATAGACAATGATTATATAACTACTTAGAATAGTAGCCTTACTCGATTAATCTGTCATTGTTTAGCAGCCGATTGAGAGCTCTTTCATCCCACATTGTTCCTTGCTTTTAGTTCACTTCTTTACCAATTTTCATGGAACACCTAGCCTTAAATACCAAAGACTGTGTTGTCTATCAGCAATGTTCTTGATTTTTTTTTTCTATTTAGTTTATTTGTGGAGAGTAAAAGAGTCTGTGATCAATACATAATAACAGCAATGCAAATGTAAATGGAATTCTAAGGTTGCTAAGAAAAGTTTCCTTTCATTTAACTTGTGTTGAACTCATTTAAATTTTTTAAATGCAAGAGCTGTGATTCCTGGCCAGGCTTTTTGGGTTGTTCAGCAATAGAAACAATATGTATAAATGTTTTTCTATAGAGGAAAAGAGAAAAGAAACAACCATCCCAATGCCTTCAGAGGCTGAGGCGGGAGGGTCATTTGAGGCCAGGAATTTGAGACCAGCCTGGGCAACATAGCAAAACCTCATACAAAACATTTAAAAATTAGCTGGGCATGATGACATGTACCTGTAGTCCTAACTACTCGGGAGGCTGAGGTGAGGGCAGGGGGTGGAATCACTTAAGCCCAGGAATTTGAGGCTACAGTGAGTTATGATAAAGCTACTGCACTCCAGCCTGAATGACAGAGCAAGACCCTGTCTCTTAAAAAAAAGTAATATAATAATATTCAGGTTCCTGATTATAAGGTTAAAAGTAGATGAGAATATAATGTTTTGTAATGTAATATATGAAAGCCCCTCAAAACCCCAAGAGATATTTTTACTTCTTTTTGTGGCTCTTAATTGCTAATTATGCTACAATATTTTGTTCTAAAAAGAAACAGAAAAGATTCTGCTCTTCCTTCTGCATTAATATTGGATGTTAAATTTTAACGGGTCATAAATTCAAGTTGTTTTTATATGTATTTAAGATAAAAGGCTGTTTTTAATAACAAAAATAACTTTTGTTCTACTTCATGTATTTTCCTCTTTTTCTATTTTTCAGTGGTGTTTTTCAGTTTGATTAAAATGCAGCAAAGTGCGTCTCATGTCGTCTGTGTCTTAGTGCTAGAAGACATTCTAATACATTTTGTATATGGATAGTATTGGCTCTCCCTCCTTCTTGGGGGATGAAACGAGCTTTATTTTAATAGAATTTGGAATTGATGTCAGAATTCAAGATTTTATTACTAGCAACAGAGAATAATGAAAAGACTAAATGTCAAACATTCAATGTTGCCATAGTGACAATCAGTTGCTTTACCAGCTATATCTACTATTCCATTATGGTCAGTTTTTCAAATATGCTTATTTATATGAATGTTCAGAAAGGAAAGAAAAAGTTCAAAATCATTTAAGAAAGAAGCTCCTTAAGAGATGAAATTAATTTGTTTCACTGTCCATTATTTAATAAGAAATTCACAGAATCCACAAAAAAAGGATATAAAAGAAGTAGAAATTCACATTTCTGTCCTAATAAGTATTCTTCCTGTTTGCAATCAGGGAAATTGAAGCATAGAGTTTAAGGCATGTCTGTATTGTCATTTTATGCTATTTCAAACCATTCTCTCAGAGCTTCTGAAAATAAGGGATTCTACCATATTGAAATGGAAAACATTTTTTCTTCTTAAGCAATACCATTGGGGGCACATGCCTGCCAAATAATTGTACTGACCCTGGAGAAAATCCTTAAAGCAGGCAATAGTTTATTCTTGTCTTTCTGATTGTCTTCCTTTTCCTTTCAGAAGCCTCCTCCCCTTGCTGACAAAACATTCTCATTACAGTAACTCATCAAGACCATTACTGCTATACAACTTTTTAGTGACCTTGCTTCATAACTGCCTCTTCCTCTCCCATAATTATTTTCACTAGACTAAACCCAGGGAGGACAGGGATGATTCTCACTTTCACCATAGAAAATGCAGTTTTTAACACAATGCCTAGCACATTGTAGGACATAATAAATATTAGTTGAATGAATAAACTTCCAATAAATATTAGTTGAATGAAAAAACTTCTTTTGTTATAGTCTCTCTAAGGCTCTACCAGATCACTGAAACACTAAACTCAAGGTATTGTGTAAATAAGCAGCAATGGCCTAATGAGCCACTTTTTTCAAAATACGAACTGCTTTACGAATGACTGTTATTTTTTGGTTCATTTGGGGGGTGGTTGTCGAGAAGTAAAGATTCACTTATTCTATGAATGTGATTTGCTAAATGGTAGTTAAATTTCTGGATTAACTAGCAAAACCATAAGTAATGCAAACTTCACCTGGGCTATAAATATAATAGTACCACTTTAATAATTTCTAATTCCTTTCATAAAATTATTTCAATTCTTCAAAATCAATTGCTATCTCCAATTCAGGATTTCAAGAGCTTATCTCCACCAGCCAAGAGTGGTAGTTCTGGCAACAGAAAACATTCCCAGGTGCCACTAATTTGTTGGCTAATTATACTTCTATGGTAGGCAGGATAACATCCCCTGAAAGGTATCCAAGTCCCAATTTCCCAAACTTGTAAATATGTTACCTTATAGGGCATGATGGACATTTCACATGTGATTAAGGATCACGAGATGGACAATTTTTCTAGAGTATCTTGTTGAGTCAATTGAATTGCAAGTTTCTCGTAAGTAAAAGAGGGAGGAGTAAAGTCAGTATCAGAGCGATGGCTGTGTGGGAACACTCCATCAGCCAGTGCTGGTACAGAAAAGGCAGTAAGGGGTCCGTGAGCCAAGGAACAGGGGAAAGGCTTTAGAAGCTGAAAAAGTAAGGAAACTAATTTTAACCCAGTGACTCCAGTTTTGGACTTCTGACCTCCAGAAATGTAAGATAGTAAATTTGGGTTGTTTTAAGCAACTATGTTTGTGTTGATTTGTTACAACAGCAATAGGAAACTAATACAACTTCTAGATCTATTTAAGGGAAATGAGCTTTCAAAGAGCAATAGTTCTGAGATGCTTTGGAGGATTTAGCCCACTTAACACTGAGTTACAAACTACTAGCTCACCCACTACAGCTATCTTTATTTTCTGGTGACCAAAAATACTCTAATCATATTGAAGAGGAATATAATTAAAGTAATATTGAGAAATAGCAATCATAAAAAGACAAAAAAAGGAAAGTAAAAACTTTACAAATACATTAATAAATTAATAACAATAAAAAACCCCAACCAGGTTAAATCAACACAGATGATTCAGTAATAATTATTTTCCTTCTGGAAAATTTTGGAAATTCTAATGCTCTACATATCCATGTATACAGAGAAACTTTGAAGTGTGAAGCATTTTATGCAGCCTGATTCTAAGTAAACTCACGATGTGTTAGTTTTAGTTTATGAGCATCAAATTTTATTAATCCTTAAAAGACTCCCTTGGAAGGTTACTCAGAATTAGCCCTTATGCAAACAAAAAATTAATGTCTTTGAAATGGACTTGTAAGAACTAAAAAATAGCCCTTGGTTTGGAACACCTCCAATGCAAACAATAGGAAACAAAACTTTGAGAAACAGTGCATAATCATTCTTCCTGCAAGTCTTGTATAATGAATTGAAGACAAAGTCTCATTGTGGCATAAGATGAAGAACTATGAAGAGGTTAAAAGGAGGGAGGGAAAAAACGTAATTAAAATGTTTATTCTCAAGAGAATGATCCCACTCTTTAGGTAGATCATTCTAAAGTGATTCTTTTTCTTGGGACACTTTGGTTTGAGCTTTTATTTTTTATTTCGTCTATAATGTTTCCAAGTATATCTGTATTACATAAGGATTACTATACCGTTATTGCACCTTACACAATTGACAATTGTTACAATTGACTCTAGGTATTAATTACCTTACCAGATAAATATGTGGCTGTGATGTGCCACATATTTTTCAAAAGCTTTATAGAGAACTGCCATGTTTTCCAAAAGCTTTATAGAGAACTCACAACATATGTTCCAAAGATTAAGATGGAAATCACTGGACACACAGGAGTAGAAGTGTCTCCATAGGTGATCTAGTTCAAATAGCTGAATATACGAATCCCATCATCCTAGCAGCACTAAAAGTTTCTAGCTAAAATTCTGCAGATTCTTTAATTAATTATCATAATAAGATTTCAAACCTCTTCACACTTTGATCCTTTAGAATACTGCTAGTGTTCTACCTCTTTTCAAATGTAATATGCAATATTCTAGAAAGCAGTATTCTAGATGGAAACTCCTGTGGCAGAATAATCAAACAATAATTTTTCTTGTTCTGGATATTAAACTTCTATTAATGAAATCTAAGATGACATCAATCTCTTGATTATCTATTTTGATTATCACATTTATTTATTCAACAGAAGTTTATTGGAGGACTACTAGGTAAACAAACAAAAATCCCTGTTCTCATGGAGTTCACTCTCTATATTCTCATGGAGTTCACTCTCTACTACCTATATCATTGACTTGTAAATGTATAAATCCTAAATTTACTTTGAACTTATTTTCAAATGTACTTCTAAGGTTCTGCTAGCTTCACCTCCACTGTAAGTCACTGCTTTTCTAAATGGTGTTTACTTCTGTTCTGTTCTGAAAACAGTTTTGAAGATTTTATAGCTTACCATGTGTAAGAGTCACCATTTTTTTTCATGATAAATAGGTCGTTAAATATAATATTTTACCCACTTTTTATGTTTGCCATTTAACTAAAAATTATTTATTTCCTTATGAAAACCATAAAAAAGGAGCAGGACTACAGTGAAAAACTTAGGAAACTTAGAAAATAAGGCAACAATAACAAGAAACTAAATGATACAACTTCAGTACTTTGAAAATGATGAAAAAAAGAATATGCACAAATACAGGAAGCCAAGCATTGCCTTGTAGTTAATTGCCAAAATGACAGCAGTGCACTACTGAGGACAATTATTAAGAAGTGCATCACTTGACATTTTCTATGTGGGCCGTTTGATTACACTTGTTTCCATTCGTGCATGTGGACTTTGGATGTTTTAAAAAATTATACTGTAAACAAAGCCAAGCATGTTTTTTGTTTTATGTGGGGAACAAAAGGGTTTTGCAGCATCACTGACTAAAGTAATAACTGTTATTTCAAGGCATTTTTCAAAAGCATGAGACACTACTTTTGCTGGGAAGCAAAGATACTTAAGGTCATTTGATTCAATACAAACTAATCCATAGGGAATTTCTCACAGCAAACAAAAGAAAGGGTCTGTTCATATTCTAATATGACTGGTTGTGTTTCTCCCTTACCCCCAACTCTAAGCAGTTTTTAAAACTTTCCTTCTTCAGTGCTTTTAAAAACTGTTCTATCCCATCTCCTCTGTGTTCAGGTTATCAACATCTTTTGCCTATATAAAGGAATGACACCCCCACAAACCCTCTGCTCCAATCTATTCCTTCTTTGCTGTTCCTAAGATCATGATCTTAAAGCATAGGTCCCATCTTGTTTCTCTCTTCCTCAAGAACCTCTTATCCTGCTTCCTGTTCTTTTCTATACCAACATCTCAGCTTCTGAGTCTTTACAAGGTAATTTCCGTTTTGATTTCTTGCCACCAACAGGTAGGGGTTCTTTATCCTCTGCCTGTACCTTTTATTTGGTATTTTATTCACCTGGAGATTTTTGTCTAGTTGTATTGTTTGCTTAGGGGGAAGTGGTGGAAAGTAATGGTGGAGTCTATATGCTAGGATGTAACACATGTTAATAACTGGGTGAGTTTCTGTGTCTTTGGCAGAAAAGTGGGTTATTGTATCTTGGATAAGCATTGAAAGTTGGCAAAAAGAATAGATGGGACAGTGGAGATTGCCTAACAAACAAACTTTCAAGGACAGCGCAGGAGGAGGGGTTTATGTGGGAACTGGGTGAAGAAAGAGCAGACAGTTGACAATGTAGTTGGGTAGCAAGCTGGGCCTAGTTATACAAATAGGTGTCAGGTTCACAGCAACACAAGGATTTATAGTAGAGGCTATATAAAAGGTGAGTTTTGACAATTTCTCTAAGCATAATTGAGCGAGCTTGGTTAGTAGGAGCAACATAAGATATTCCCTATTCGTGGTTGAATTAGAAATTTAATCAGGTAGAAATATTTTAGCCATTAAAAGACAAGTTTAAAATCTCCTGCATTGATTTGTTGTTGTTGTTGTTGTTCCTGTCAAGAAGTTTTGTGTAGCAGAGACATCACTGGATGTAGATTCAAAGAGGTGTGAGTTTGTGGAAGATTATATATTACAAAGATGGCTGCAGTATCTCTCATCCCCCTCAATGTTCTCCTGCAAAGTGGCTTTGCCACTCCCTGATCAAGAGAAGGAATCTATTTCTCTTTCTTGAATCTCCTCAGATCCTGTGACTATCTTGACCAAAACAAAAAGCAAACCAAACAAACCCAACAGCAAAAAAACTAGCAGAAGTAATGCTATGCCAGTTCAGACATAGTCCTTAGTTGGCTTGGCAGTTTCCACTTTGCCCTCTTACAAAGCAGCAGCCACCGTATCAGAAGTGTGGTCACCCTGATACTACCAAGCTGTGAGAATCCCATGCATTGTGGATAGGTCCTAGAGGAAAAGATGTCACATGGTGACGAAAAGATGCCAAAAAGCGGTGAGGCAGCCAATAGATAAGTGAAGAAACCACCTTGGACATTGAATCCTCACCATCCACCCCTGATGCTTCATAGAAAACAAACAAACTACAAAGCCAAATCTTTTTGGAATTCCTGATCCACGAAATGGGGAGGGAGGGAGATACAATGGTGGTCCCAAACCACTACCTTTTGGGGTGTTTTGTTAAACAACAATGGATAACCAATATAGGATTCTTGATTCATTTTTGTCATTTAGTAAGCCAGTAACTGAAGTTTTTCATCCACATCCATAAAATGTAGATACTGATCCTGGTTGATCTACCTCATGTACTTGCTGTGATTTTCAAAGAAGATAACTAGATGAAAATTTAGTGAAGGCAAGATATTACTGTTGCAGCTTGAAAAAATCTCTGTGTCTGTAAGACTGATTTCTATGTGTACATTACATAAATTTTCATTATCTTGTGATGGTTCTTTCCAATGATAAGCATGGATATTTGAGATTAGGTCACTGTATTTAATTTGCAGACTTTGAGATAGGTTTTAATTTAGGTGGAATGTATTTTATTATACATAGAATTTATACTACTATGTTATTCTGATAATATTTTAAGCAATTACTAGCATTTTCCTTTCAAAAATATTTTACATTACAGTTGAATATGATTAGAAAGTATGCCTACATTTTTTAAATAATCAAAATGATTTTTCAATCATCTGAACAAATCACAAAGACTTACAGGACTTCTATGGCTCATTGTTTCTTGACTAAAGTAATTTGAAACAGGAAATAAAAATCAATTCTGCTTCTCTAAATAATAGAAAAGCTAAGGAGAAATCAAGAAAAGCAGTAAAATAATATTGGCTGTTTGTTTTTATTTCTATAGAGCAAGCATATTTTAATTTATAGTCAGCAGAGAGACTCTTAATCTGCGAAATTGGTCAATAATGTAGTTCAGTCACTCTCAAACTTGGAGGCATTCTGGTTAATGAAGGAAGGGCTCACTTTTCAATTATAATTTCCAGCAATAATAACTTATAATGTTGAACAAAGGCTAAATGTGTATTTCTTTTAGTAATAAAATAGAAAATATTGACCAAATAAAATTTAAAAACTGTGCTACTTCCAAGCATTGTTATCTTGGAATTGAGTGTTCTAGTCAATTTAATAATCCAGTTAATAAAAATTTTCATAGAGAGATAATGGGGTTTCAAGAAAATAGTTCAGGTTCTATTCTAAGCTCATCTTCTTACTAGTTGTGTGCCCTTGGGCAAGATATACAACCACCTAAGCCTCAGTTTACGTTATCTGCTGCCACATAACATTGAGATTATCTACATGATTAGGGTTATGATGGTTAAGTAAGAAATAAATGTAAAGTAGCTATCATTATCCTTTATGTCACAGAGCTTTAATCGGAATTTTTTGTTGTGATATGTATCTTGGAGGCAGGACTGGCCCTGTTGCTGCCTGTGTTGCTGACGTCAGCCTCAACACTTCTATAAACACTGTTATCAGCCTTACTCCTATTACTCTTTATGCACCTGCTGGGTCAGAGGCAGGACCTCTCCTCACCAGAGGCCCCTGAAAAAATATTTTAGGTTTTCTTCTAATCCCTTTTTCTAGATAAGCTTTCCTTGTGTTGGTTAGTGGAAATTAAATTCCTGCCTCTAGTCCATTTCTCCACCGGGCCACTGTCAGAGAGCCATGAGATGTCCTAGTCCTGCAACAGCTACTGCTGCTTCTTCTATGCCACTTGATATGGTTTGGATGTTTGTCCTCACTCAAATCTCATGTTGAATTATAATCCCCTGTGTTGGAGAAGGGTCTGGTGAGAGGTGTTGGGATTATGGGGATGGATCCCTCATGAATGGCTTGGGTACTCTCCTTGGTGATAAGTGAGCTCTTGCTCTGAGTTCATATGATAGCCAGTAGTTTAAAAGTGTGTGGCACTCCCCGCACACTGTCATTCTTGCTCCCATCCTTGCCATATGATGTACTTGTTCCCCCTTTACCTTCTGCAATGATTGGAAGCCTCATGAGGCCTCCCAGAAACAGATGCTGCTATGCTTCCTATGAAGCCTGCAGAACCATGAGCCAATTAGACTTCTTTTTTTTTAATAAATTGCCCAGTCTCAGGTATTTATTTATATCAGTGCAAGAACAGCCTAACACAACTACCCAATAGACACACATAACACTTCTTTGAGACTCATAATTCTAGTGTCTCTTAACAGCCCCAAAATCTGTAGATGCCTGTGACCAGGACATCTACCCCTCCTCATGCTAGACTGTCCTCATGCTAGACATTCTCTTTCCTAAAGCCTTTTAGGACATTGTACCTAAAGGTTTGGATTGCTTGTGGATGATTTTCTATGTGAAATCCTTCTTTTTGTACCTACTGGTCTCTATGAAGTCACCTACTGCATCAAGTCAGAGGTCAGATCTGTGGCTAGGCTTACCTTTGAGAGTATCATATGGCTAATGCAAACTCAGCCTAGGTATACAATGCTTATTCTTTAATTTACATTTCTTTCTTATTTTAAATTTTTATTTGAGACAGCGTCTTGCTCTGTCGGCCAGGTTGGAGTGCAGTAGCATGATCTCGGCTTACTGCAACCTCTGTCTCCCAGGCTCAAGCAATTCTCCTTCCTCTGCCTCCTGAGTAGCTGGGGTTACAGGCATGTGTCACTACACCAGGCTAATTTTTGTATTTGTAGTAGAGACAGGGTTTCACCATGTTGGCCAGCCTGGTCACGAACTCCTGACCTCAGGTAATCCGCCCACCTCGGCCTCCCAAAGTGCTGGGATTACAGGTGTGAGCTACCGCGCCTGACCGTGATTTACATTTCTAACATGGTAAAAGAAACCAGGACAAATTGAGAAAAGAAACAAGAGTGCCTTGAATTTTATTCCACTTAGGAAAAAACATTCAGCAAGTAGGCCACATATATTTGCATCTTTAAAAAATTAAATCAATACAGTAATCAAACAAAATTCCATTAAGCTATGAAACAGCAGAGCTAGAAATCTACATTCTTTTTAATGAATGCATTTAATCGTTAAGGGATAAAATGTTCAGAGGAAAAGCTAAATGTGTCCTTGGTTTTAAATAGATTTAACCTTGCAAATACTATTTGTATATTCAAGCTCTACTGCTAAAAAGAAATTATTCTCAAAAATGCAATTTACTTTACCAAAAGATAAAAGAATAAAACATTAAATACTGTTTTTGAAAATGCTGAAATATTAAACATTCACTGGACATCTGCAGGATGGACTGTACTTTATTAGGTACTTTTGGACCATTGTAATTTCAGAGCAGTTCTTGTCCTCAGAAAGCTTAGAATGAAATAAGGAAAGAAGTAGATAAACGTTAGATATAGTAAAAATATGTTGATTTAGTTAATATTAAGTATAAAATTTGTTAGATCATACATTAACTTCTATTTAAAACTTCTTACTTTATACTGTTCACTATACGTTTAAGTATGCATCCTAAGTTAAAAAGCCCTTGAATTTTTGTGATGCTATTCTGGGCCTTATAGTATCTAAAGGCATCTATACATGTTAACACACTGAATTCTCACAATGACACTGTAATGAAAACACCACTATCATTCCCATTTCTTAGAGGAAGAAACTGATCACTAAGATGCCAAACAGCCCTCTCTCTCCCTGTACCAAATTCATATAAAAGAGGAAAGACTTGTTCAAATCAAAATAATTTCACATTGCAAAACTGATTTTTGAAACTTTCAAATATTCTCAAATACAGGACAAATGAAAGTGTGGGACAAAAAAAAAAAAAAAAAAGGAAACCCAGTAGTTGAAAGAAGAGTATTGAACGGAATTTTGAAAACAAACTTTTTGTTATAGGCATTTTCCTGATTAAGTACCTACTTTAAGCCATTATGTACTAATATATTAGCAGAAATTAGTTTATGTCAGAAAAATAAGATAAGGAGAAAAGGCTAACTGGGCATGGTGGTACACACCTGTAGTCCCAGCTACTTGGGAGGCTGAGGCAGGAGAATTGCTTGAACCCAGGAGGCAGAGGTTGCAGTGGACCAAGATTGCATTACTGCACTGCAAGGTTGACAGAGTGAGATTCCATCTCAAGAAAAAAAAGAGATTTCATGACAAAGACACCAAAGGCAATTGCAACAGAAGCAAAAATTGACAAGTGGGATCTAATTAAAGGTTCTGCACAGTGAAGTAAACTATCATCAGAGTGAACAGACAACCTTCAGACTGGGAGAAAATTTTTGCAAACTATACATCTGACAAAGGTTTAATATCCAGTGTCTATTAGGAACTTAAACAAATTTATAAGGACATAAGTGGTCAAAAGACATGAAAAGACACTTTTCAACAGAAGAGCTACATGCAGCCACCAATCATGTGAAAAAAAGCCCATCACTGATCATTAGAGAAATGCAAATCAAAACCACAATGAGATACCATCTCACACCAGTCAGAATGACTATTATCAAAACGTCAAAAAAGAACAGATGCTGACCAGGTTGTGAAGAAATAGGAACACTAATACACTGTTGGTGGGAGTGTAAGTTAGTTCAACCATTGTGGAAGACAGTATGGTGATTTCTCAAAGACCTAATGACAGAACTATCATTTGACTCAGCAATTCCATTACTTGGGTATATACCCAAAGGAATATAAGTTGTTCTATTATAAAGACACATGCATGTGTATGTTCATTGCAGCATTATTCACAATAGCAAAGACATGGAATCAACCTAAATGCTCATCAATGATAGACTGGGTAAAGAAAATGTGGTGCATACACACCATGGAATACTATAAAACCGTAAGAATGAGACCATGTCCTTTGAAGGGGCATGGATGGAGCCAGAGGCTATTATTCTTAGCAAACTGAAGCAGGAACAGAAAACCAAATACAGCATGTTCTCACTTGTAAGTGGGAGCTAAATGATGAGAACACATGGACACATAGTGGGGAACAACACACACTGGGGCCTATCGGAGGGTGGAAGGTAGGAGGAGAGAGAGGATCAGAAAAAATAACTAATGGGTACTAGATTTAATACCTGTATAATAAAATAATCTGTGTAACACACCCCCATGACATACATTTACTTATGTAACGAATCAGCATATCTTGCCCATGTACCCCTGAACTTAAAAGTTTTAAAAAAGCAATATGCGGCCGGGTGTGGTGGCTCATGCCTGCAATCCCAGCACTTTGGGAGGCCAAGGTGGGTGGATCACAAGGTCAGGAGTTCAAGACCAGCCTGGCCAAGATGGTGAAACCCCATCTCTACTGAAAAAAATAAAAATAAAAAATTAGCTGGACGTGGTGGCAGGCACTTGTAATCACAGCTACTTGGGAGGCTGAGGCAGAGAATTGCTTGAACCCATGAGGTGGGGGTTGCAGTGAGCAGAGATCATGCCATTGCACTTCAGCTGGGCGACAGAGTGAGACTCCATCTCAAAAAAATATGTATATATATATATAACCAAGAGAAAAAACAGTGTTATGTGAGTCTAATAATTCCATAAGAAATGTATAAAACCCATGAAGTTCAAATTTATAAAATGGCAACCAGCGAATTATATCTCTCTGTTTCTTCACCTTTTATGATATGTCTTTACTGTTTGCTATGGAGTCTATTGAAATCTGTGCTGTTTTGTGACTTGCTTGGACCAATAGAATGCATTAGTTGTGGTATCTGAGACTTTCAGGGCCAGGCCTTGAGACCCTGTAGTTCTGTTTTCAGTTAGTGGGAAGCCAACCACCATGGAAAGAAGTCTAGGCCATCCTGCTGAGGAGAGGTGCCCTACAACAGTGCGTTCCAATAGATTCCTGCTATAATGGAAGTATTCGTCCAGTGTGGTAGCTACTAGCCACATGTGGTTATTGAGCACTTCTAATATAACTCATAACTGAGAAACTAAATTTTATACTTTATTTACTTTTGATTAATATAATTTTCTATGTAAAAGATACGTGGCTAGTACTTACCAGATTGGTAAAGTGCACTCATAAGGAAAGAGGTCACATGAGGCAAGAGGCCAGGTGAAGAACTAATGCATCTCAAATGACTGCCAGCAACAAGGCAGCAGATGTCAGAGGCCTCCAACCATAGTTAAATCTCCTAGCTGACACCAAGTGGAAGAAAGAAATGCTATCCCTGCTGAGCACCGCCCAAATCCCTGACCTTGAGAATCATGAGCAATAAGATTGTTTCCAGGCACTGAATTCGAGGTAGTTTGTAATTCAGCAATAGGTGACTGATACAGACATGGTGACTGCAGCAAGGTCCTGCCATCTTAATGAGGACCTGTCTGGTGTAGCCAACTGCTCTTTTCCAGGTGACATCTTATGTGTCCATTCAAACTGTGATGCTGTTATTCCATAGAAATGTTGACTGCATGTCAGCCCTAGCTTAAGAAATTGAGAGACCTGAAATAAAAGGTGCAAGAAATCAAACCCATTTTCACTTATTAAGCGTGAGGATCTTCATATGTGGATTTCAAAGAGAGGTCATTATCATGGGAATGGAACTTTATAACAACAAAGTCTGGGCTCCAGCCACTGGATTTGAGTGTTTCTTCTTTGTTGTCAGCAGAACCTGTAAGTCTGGATCCCTCCTACTCTCTCCATAAGATAGCCTCCCACCTTTTTCTTCTCCAAGACACAGATTGTCGTAACTCTGAGCATACATAAATGTAGCCTACTTAAGGCCAGAGATGTTAGCTGAGCAGACCAGGGCTGAGGAGTGAGAGTCTACAGCATCTATTGATAAGACTCCTCTTGTAGAATCACTAATTTCTCTCCTTCAGCCTCCCCTTTTTTACTGAATTCCTGACTCTGCACTGTATAAATTCCTTCAATATTCCTGGTCACATGGCATTTTCACTACTTGACTACTTGTCTCTGCTTTCTTTTACTCTCCTGGTGCTACATTAATTACATTTTCAGGATTAAGGAGAAATGTTAAAGTATTAATGAGAGGGATCCTTGTATACAAGTGGACTTTTTCATGATTGACTATTCTTGTTTATATAAATATATGTGTGTGTGTATACATATATATAAGCTGACTTATGCACATTTTCAAGTCTGATATTATTATGGTGAGGATATATGATGGTGAAACAAATGAGAAACGGTATTCTCCTTCAGTTTATCAAATGAAAAAATATTAAAGTAATACTCTGCATGATATATGACAGTTTGCCAACATAAAACATTATATAGGGCTGAGTGCCTGTGCCAGGGTAGGAGATTACTGAGAAAAAAAACATTTGGATTTTCTCATTCAAAAATGTATACATTCTTGCATTGCACTTTGTGAAAATAAGTTATTTAATAGATTAAAAATTCCTTGTAGGCTGCTAAGATCTCTCACACATTTAATGACCACTCTAGGCTCTGAAAACTGATTGTCTGACTCCTCTCCTCATGGGTGAGCAGGAGAGCTGAGCTTCATGCTGTGCCTGTCATCAATCACAGGAGCCCCTGTTGATCTTGAGACCTATGAGTCGAGGAGCAAAGGGGAATGTTCCTCGGGGCAGAGCAGATGTGGAAGCTAAGGAACTTTTCAAGGCTTAAGGTCCTGGTAGAGCATGGAAAACAAAAATCAGGCCAAATTGAAAGTGTTGGCAATAGAAGCCAGTCAAAATCAACAGAAACAGCAGGATGCTCCATGAGTCAAAAATAGGGAACACACTGGTTTTCTTGCTATAATAATCCCAAGCTTACTATAGTGACAACACACATTAGGAGCTCAGGAAATGGTTGTTGAATGAATTAATTAATAAATGAGAAACTCATGGTTGAGTCTAAGAGGAAACATTTCGAACCAAGTCAAAACTAAGCTGTACATTAGGCAACGTTTTACTTTGTCACAACAATTTCTTTACCAAGGCAGACGGGTGCTTTTAAAATTTAAAATTTCATCCCTAATTGAAGAATGAAAGACTGTGATAGCATTTGTGACAGTGGAAGATGGCTTCTGTTGAAATCAAGGAAAGAGAGACAAAGGAGACAAAATATTTATTGAACATTTTCCATTTGCTAAGCATGTCACATGCATTATTTTATTTAATTCTCATAACACACTTTTGTGGGTGCTTCAATTCTCTCATTCAGTTTTATTGATAAGGAAACTAGGGCACAGGCTCTTTAAGTAATCAAACTTATACCGCTTATAAAACAATCTCTATGATGGAGCTGAGATTCAAATCCAGGTTTGTCTGGTTCAGAGCTAATTTCTCAACCTTTAGCCCAGTGTGTTGCCCACCTTGCCCACCAAAAAGAATTATTTGCAGTGTTTGTTAAAAATATGTATTCCCAGGACCCAAATCTAGAATTTACTAAATCAAAATCTCCAAGAGTGAGGTCCTGCATTTGGTACTTTCAGCAGGCACCCCTTCCCCCAAATGATTGATTAATTGACTTAAAATTTTTGTAGAGATGGGGTCTCACTATGATGCCCAGGCTAATCTCAAATTCTTGGGCTCAAGCTATCCCCCCCACCTCAGCCTTCCAAAGTGCTGAGATATCAGGAGTGAGCCACCCACTGCACCTGGCCATTATTATTATTTTTTAAATTTGAAGACCTGGTCTGACTCTGTCACCTAGGCTGCAGTGCAGTAGCACAATCAGAGCTCTCTATAACCTTGAACTCCTGGGATCAAGTAATCTTTCTGCCTCAGCCTCCTGAGTAGCTAGTACTACAGATGTGAATCAGGATGCCCAGCTAATTCTTTTTAACGTTTTGTTTCTGTAGAAATGGGGTCTTGCTATGTTGCCCAGGCTAGTCTTGAATTCCTGGCCTCAAGCATTCATCTCATGTTGGCCTCCCAAAGGATTGGGATTGCAGGCTTGAGCCACCATGCCTGTCCTAGACGATTTATTTTTGAAGCAAGTCTAAGGAGCACTGCCTAACACTGTGCATGCATAATAGACATTCATGAAAGTATTTGTTGGAGCTTCAGTATTTCTTTATGAATGGAAGAAATGTAGATGCTTTATTTTAAACTATTAAATAGTTTTCTTTGTGAACATTCTTAGAAACAAGGGTGCATATTAATTTGTTCTTGTAAAAGAAATTAAATGGAAGAATACTGTGGTAATATTTTACGCCTTCAAGAATACTGAATTCAAAAGGCGAATACTGTTTGTAAAAGAAAACACAAAATGTACTGATTTGTTAAAAGGTTGTTTTAAAAGGGGCTATAAATAGTTTGAATTCCAATTAATGTTTCATAACATAAAAGGGTGGTTAATCTCTAAAAGGAAAAACATTAAGGCTAATTGGATTTTTAAATCTGAAAAGCCCACAGGGAAAGGCTTTTCTTGATTAAAAAATTTAAACTCATTTTACAGCACACATTTTGGTCAGGGTTAGGAAAGGGTAATTAACTTCCCATGGAAGATTCACTAATTACCACCAGAAAAAAATCAAGTTAAGCCCTCAACTTAGAAGAAATGCAAAAATATTTATTATCAGGTGTAGCAAAATCTAACACTTTAAATACTAGGATAATACATTTAATATTTATGCCTAAATTGTATTTTAAGATAGCTCCCACAAATTTCTTAAGTTTTATATGAATATTATTAACTTGGCTATCATAGGTTTAGGCTCATTAAGCTTTATAAAAGTCTTTAAAATTATAAAACTTAATAAGCACAAAGCAACTGTATTCTGGATGCATGGTTTTATAAAAAGTGGTAATAAATCTTCAGTTTTAAATAATTAATGTTCATTATGGAGACTGGTCTAGTGCCACATTGCCTCAAAATTCAATATTCTGTATTTATTTCAAAAACCTCAAAACCCTTTGTAAACATTTTGAAACTTTTAAAATCCATAATGAAAAGAATATTACATTTTTAGTTATTTTCACTGGAAAATATACTTAAAAATCAATTAAAGTCTGTATACTAGCTAATTACAAATAGTTTTCAATGAAACATACTTTGTTACTTACATTCTCAATGGATAAGAGCCTGTAGACCAATATTATGTCACTCTTGTTGCTTGGAAAGGGGACAAACTGTTATTTTAAATGCTTTTTGCAATTTATTTTCTGTAAGAATGGAGATTAAGATTTGTCATAGAGGGGCTTCCGTCCTTTTTTCTACTAACTTGGAGAAGAGGGACTAATTCAGACAGGTTCAGAATTTCAGGAAAGTACTTCATATGCTAATGCATCAGACTGCAATGATTAACCATTCTGCTTAATGACTTAAAAGGAAAGCTTCAATCAGGGCCTATGAGTATTAAAATGTTAACTGAGAGGAGGCCTTGATTTTGAGAGGGGAGACCCCCTTGCTTCCTTCTATTTCACCTCCTCCCTCCCCTGCCTTCGAGGTGGGAAAGAGGGTGAAGAAGGAAAAAAATAAAATAAAATAAAATACCAAAGAGCTGGGAAGATAACTCCCCTTTTAATTTCCAGCGTATCTGCTATCTGTTAACCTTGAAAGCGCTGTAAATGAATGTTATCCCTGCCGGCTGGAGCCCCGCACTAGCTCACCGCCCCATGTCTCCCCAGACCAGGCTCCCTCCTGGAAACACCTCTGCCAACAAACAGCCTGTTAGCTTTGTCTTGTCTCTGTAAGCCCCCTTCCCTGCTGGTCCCTGCTCATGCTGCATATGAATTAGCAAACCAATGAAGCCAAAAGATTGTAAGGTCAGACGTCCAGCAAATGGACAATAGCATAGTTCTGCCTCGGTTTCCCCTTCAGTGTTGTAAGCCTATAAAAAGGGAGAGTAGCTGCAGCTCAGGAGCTTGGTGAATGAGGCTGTAGGCCCCCTGCAGCTCCCAGCCAGATAAAAAGCCATTTCCTTCCTCAGTTCAGTGTTGGAGAGGTTTGTTCCTTGCTGCTCCTGCTTCATTTTGAGGAGGACATCTTCAGCAACCTGGCAGGCCAATTCCCTACGGTATACTTAAGTTTTAAAATAAACTCTGATAAAGGCTTCTGCCTGGGGCATTTAAAAGAAAAAAAGCAAAGTGACCTGCAGAAAGTTAGAGGCATATAGAAGATTAGAGGTAGTAAGGAAAGAAGTCTGGAACAATACTTTTGGAACAAGGACTGACAAGTAAGCACCAGAGCTCTTCGGAAATTTGGAGAAGGCAAGTGGCCTTATGCCATCATGTGAGATGCGGACAGAGTTCACTTTTCAAGGGTTGGGTTCCCAAGGAGGAAATGAGTTGCAACATGGGCTGTAGTCTTCAAGAAGGACTTGAGAGACAATATGACTTAGAAATGACAGCTCATCACAGAGGAAAACCAGACACATGATAGAAAATGGCCCTGTCCAGAAATAAGAAAAAATTACAGGAACTAGAATTAAGAGAGCATCTGTCCAATGCAAACACATTAAAAGCCCTTTGGAGGTACTACTTAGTCTCTCAGACTTTGACTCCTTCACTGGCTCCTCCCATGAGCATCTGAGTATATGCAGTAGATAGGTTCATACCCTGTCAGCTGACTGGTATGCCTGGTGTGCCTGGTGTGCCTGGTGTCCGGCATTGGGAAGTTCCTGCCTCTGCAGATTTGGCTAGCTTCTGCTGCAGTCATCTGCGGCCCGTGGACATTTGGTCTGTTCTTAGCTCAGTTAGGACCTGGAGATCTCTCTCCACGTATGACTTACCTGAAGACTAGTTGTCACTCTATTAATTTCAATCCTAGTTTTCCACCTTGAAATCTATGTTGCTGGACATATCCTAGCTACAGAAGCCCGTTTTGATAATCCTCCACCTTCACCATCACACTCTTAGTACTCCTGAGACCATTAAAGCCACTCAGAAACCCAGAACACCTGGGAAAGGAGAGGCAAGAAAATGAGAATCCTGGCATTCGCCTGTCTCAACCTCTTTTATTTGTAATAGCAATAAATACAGACAGTATATATTTTTTCTGAGATACATTTTAAATTAATCATTTTATAGAATTGAAATGTTTTACTACATGTTCATATGGTTAACATGGACCTCAAAAATGCTAATTTTAGTTCTCATAGCATATGCAAAACCCCATATTCCACTAACAGAGAAATGAAGTAAGTTGTGTGTGCAATGTAAATAGCTTTGGGCACTATTCCCCTGCCTGAATGGGAAAAAGGTCATTGACGCTATTATACTCTTGTAGGATAAATAGGAAATTTGTAGCCATTGTTTTATCCGTTACTGCCTTTGAAAGGAAACACAGAATTAAATATGAGAATTAACTGAAAACAAATACTCCCCAAGCATTAAAAAATTAAGTGAATAAATGACTTTGAATCTATAATTTCACTTTAAAGATCCAACTATAAAGCAAACTATAATATATACATGCTCTCCAAAGGTGGGCAGTGCACTTGTATAATGCAATTTCACTCTAAAAAAATGCTTTTGATTAACTTTTCCATTTATTTTACTACAAAAACTAAAGTTGCATAAACTATCTAAACCAATTTTTTCAGACTTTGAACAAAAGCAAGATTAATTTTACAAAAAGAATTAACACATACATTAATAAAGTACAATGTGATAACATTCTAAAATGTAAAATAATTTCCTTTGCATGTGAAAATAAGTCAAAAAACATACAGATATACCAAATTTATTCTGAAACAACTAAAATATATCTTGCTTCACATGTTGGCTCAATATAATATCAGTTTATTGGAAGCTTTATTATATTACAGGCACTCTGCCAACTGTTGGGCCCAGAAATGCTGAAGATATGTCCCTATCCCTAAAAGTTTCCAGTTAAATGAGGCAGACAGACATATAAAGAAATATTTATGCTACAATATGATACTCATTAGCGGAAGACTATACTCTGAGTTACTTCAGCAATCTTGTTACCCTTGAGACCAACAGCATAATTTGTTGAGCTAGTTAGACCTTTATCATTGGGCATGCCAGTTAGTGAAATGAACAAAACTATCTGACTCATAAACTTATTTAATTATGGCATTGTTTTATGAAAATATCATGTTCTATCCAAATGAACTAACTGCACAAATGAATCTCCAAATTTAGATTGTTATTATCATAAGGCTGGTCAGTATTGATTTGTGAGCAAATTGTCCTCTCCTTCACCATCAAGGATGTGTTTGGTTTCTATTCTTTGTATACTTTCTGGAGTTTTCTTTAGTGTTTTTAAAAGTCTTCAAACCATATCTAAAGACAAATTGTTTGACTTACTAAAATTTGGCTTCATAATTCCTCTCCCAGAAAATGTGGCTGTGATTATGTTGATGGGCATGAGAAGGAGAAGGGAGACAGCAAGGCTGTAGTCCAAATGGGATATATAAGACTTAAAGAGCTAAATGAGGGGATGACATGTCTGAATTATCCAGCACACTGAGAATAGACAGGAGGCAAGGTCCATACCTGAAACAGATTCTGTGACACTGGACAGGCTCAATCCACCATAAAAGCAATAGAGCTAGGTAGGACAGATTGTCCTGAGATAACTGGACAAGGAGATACATAACACCAGCTATTGTGGGAGATGTTAAAGTGCCAAGCATTGAACAAAAATAAAAATGAGGCCTTGATTTTGGAGGAATGGAAGACGTGGTACTGGTTCAAACACTTAAATGACTGGCATGTGAAGAGAGCAACCTAAGACCAAGGGCTGGAAGTTATTACAGGAAGGCAGAGTTGTTTTCAGTGTTAGGAAGAATTTTCTATTAGAACTGTTCAAACATGGAGATAGTGATTCTTAACCACTGAAAACACCAATTTAGAAACTGAAAAAAAAAATTGTATGTCAGGATGTTTTAGAATTTAGAGGAAATTTCTATATCAGGTTGGCAAGCTGCATTAGCCTCCAAGGTTATTTTCAAATTTGAATGAGTCTATTATTTAGAAGAGCTTTCTTTTGTTAAATGTATAATAGTATTTTCCTGTGATTGAATTCCCCATTTTTATATTAAATTTGATCAAGTATCAGTCATCAAGTATATTTTAAAAACACATCTAGATTTTTAAGACATATTCTTTCAAATTATATATTTAACTAAAATATTTGCCATATAAATACTATGCAGAAAAATAGTAATTCAGGAGAAAATTGTAGGTACCGATCTTTCAGTTTTTACTCATTATGACATGAACATCCATCTATGGCAAATCAAAGGAAAAAATCCCAACTAGCAGCTCACTATAAATGTCAGCACCATTTACAAACTTTTTCTAATTAAAAAAAAAATTATCTTGAATAAGATAGTTCCAAAAATGGTATAGTTTTAATCCTCAGCTCCTATGGAAAAAATTTGAGTATCAAGAACCACTGAAATCAAGTTATTCACAATGCCTAAAATGCTAAATATGTTGGAGGAGAAAACATATATCAGAAATGATGGTGAGTGAGATGTGTAAGTAGAATGTAGAAATCTTTGGCCATGCTAATTCAAATAGGAAATTATTGACCTAATGATCTTCCATATGCCACAGTTTTTGGTAAGTGGTCTCATTCTAAAGTATGACTTTATAAAGTGGACAGAAATATGATCCCTGTAATTTTCAGCCTTTGTGTTTAGATTGCCATTTAGAGCTGCACCCTCAGATAACATTTTTGAGATTTATATTTTCAGTTCTCAATAAGAGTTTCCACAACACTAAATCCAATTAAACTGAGCATGATGATCGTAAAGTAACATTATATATTCAACTACTTAATCATTACATTATAATATTTATTGCATTCAAATCTCAAAATGTAAACAGATATATCCCTCTGTGCTTAATTCTTGTTTTCAAATGGTATAACTTGAGCTAATAAGCACACTGAACATATACTCAATTGCTCCTCTTGGTTTCTGAGAAATATGGAATCATATTGCAGCATGTGGTTGCTACTGAATGCTAATCTAGCTTTCAAGGGTAGCACATAATGAATATTGCTGTGATAACGACCTCCTTTACTCCCCAAACCAGAGCCAATTATGGGAATGTAGTTAACTTTGTTTGATTATGCAAATATTCCCCATACTACTTAGTCTCAAAGGGTGTAGATGAACAAAAGGTACTCCACATTTTAGGAATGCCCATTAACTTTGAATTGATCTCATGTGTTAAATATACTCTTTTTTTTTTGTATTTAATAATGCCATATATATCTACTTTCAATTTTAGAAGACATTACAGTATTAAAATATTTTTGCATGCATAATGCAAATGTAGTGGAGCAAGACAAACGATAATGAATTTAGAAATGTTAAATAGAATTTTTCCACAGGAATGATAGCAATCTGAATAATGAGCATAATTATTTTGTCTCTTACACTGTAGCATTGGCTGAAGGATATAATGAAAGGAAAATAGACTTAAAAAGACCAAGGGAAGGGCCCATTAAAGGATGTTATTTTCTCTTACGTAAACTTACAGACAGAAAAAATAGCTCCTTCTGGAGGTACTGAGAATAGACTTGAGAGATCAATGAGATTTGCATGTCAGAAATCCAGAAAGAAGGGTGAGGCCAGAATAATATATACGGTTCTTAGACAGTGAAGCTACAGTCATTAACAAGACCAGCGGATATAACCAGAGTTTAGTCATTGTTCCTGTGTGGTTGAGTTCCTTGAGGACTTAGAAGACACAAACCATTTTCCAATAAGGCATGTAGATCAAATGAAAATGCGACCTTTATAATGAGAGGCAAAATCCAAAAGGAGATGGGTTAGTGGAGAGGAGTCTAGCACCGATTGCTATGGTGACCAGGAAAAAAGAAAATAAAGAGTTGGAGGTTTTTTGATAGACAGAGGCTTTTCCTTGCAGTGATAATTGGTGGATAGAACAAGGGTACAGATGTGAAGGAAGGGATGGCAATCAGTGAAAATGATTAAAAAGTAACCCACAGCAATTATTTAAAAAAAAGAAGGCAGAAAACCTTTTGCATTAGAAAAATATTATTATATCAAATGCAGAGGGAGCCACCTAGGCCTTGATAACAAGAATGTTTCTGGAAATAGTAGCATAAAGCAAAGGCCAATCAGAACAATAGTGGAAATCAAGAAGATAATGCAACAATGAAGTAATGTCAAAAAGGGATTCGATTTTGGGTGTCTCCTTTCTGAAATAGACGAACAATTCCTAAAGTCAGTGATTAAAACAATATTTATTTTAAACATACTCTATTAATATATATGCTTAAATTAACAATTCAGTAAATCCACATATAGGTAAGTTACTCACTGTGTTATGGTCTTTCTCAAATAATTTGTTTTCAAAGCCACACACATAAACAAAAGCTCCACTGAATTTTCCATTTTTTTAAATACACAAAATGCAGAACCAACTATTCATGTGCTTAGATAAGAAGGCCACCAATTTTACAGAAAACTCTTTATGCACCTGTCATCTAATCAGAAACAGTCCTTGATTTTTAAATTGCATGAAAATGTACTCTAATATTTCATTCCATTTTGAAAAATACATTTTGAACTTATGGTTGCATAAATTTATATGGTAAAATAACAAACTCTTCATTTAGGTATATTTCTACTTAGAGACACAGTTTTAAAGAATATGCACATTTGGGAAAGGTTAACATTTACAACTGAGTGTAGAAAACTACATTTGGTTCAAGAGAAATACAATATACACATTACCTGAGATGTAAAGCAGGGGTCTTAAAATTTTAAATGCCTTTATCTTTTAAACTGATTAACGAAACATACACTCTTAGAAGGCAGAATCACCTACCTAAGAACAATGACAATACTTTTTCATTGTTTTGGGTAAACATCAAACATCTACACAGATGCAGGTTGTGAATACTACTATCAGTACCAAAAGCCTAGCCTTTTTTTTTTTTTTTAAAGTTAGGAAGTAATTCACTAAGATAATTTACTTGAGTAGCAAACCAACACGATGCTTTATAGTTGGTATACATCAACACAGAAAATTGATTTGGTACTAATTTAAATCCTGAAATGTTTTATGTAGCTCAATTTGGACAAAGTTTAAGAACTGCTATTATAATGAACCACTCAATTAGAGGTCAATTTTCCATATCCTGAATTAGGCTGGAATCTAGCAATGATATATAAAAAGTATTTTAGTACTACCATCCCAGAATCCAGAAATTTCCCCTTGAGGATTACATGTAAACATAAACTCAGGCCAGTTGTAACTTAGAACTACTAATCAAATCCAGAATGTTAATTTACTAAGATTGAACCAGAATATGAGAGAGACTGCTAGAAACTGAAACCAACTGATACTGAAAACTAATAGAATCAGCATTTTCAAAAAGCATTTAAGTAACTGCTAATGGCATTATAAGATGGTACATTATGCTTTTAATGAAAAAATGAGTCATTAAAAAAAGTTGGACTATGTTTAGTATACAGTTTATAAAGCTGGGAAAATATATTTCTGAACTTAAAAAGGGTAAAAAAAGGTACCTGAAACAAGTTAACCAATCATCACAAATGATAGCAATTCAACAACTCTTATACCCACAGTAACAAATTTTTCACCCCTAATTTATTTTTTTGCTTCATATAAGATACAGTATAAGTAATTCATTTTTACTCTTTCAAGAGATTTCTCCCATTTAAATAGTACAAATCTTTTATGGACAGAGGACTTTAAAAATCAAAGTGTCAAAGTCCATGATTTGTAGTTTCACGAGAAAATACTAAGTATTTTGGATTCTCCAAGGTTATATTCAATATAATTTTTGGTAAAATGTATTTGTATTTTAAGTTTTTGGAAACAGTTTATTCATATATAGTGTGCATACATAGTAACTGAAAGCAGGAACATTTTGTTTCATTAAGAGGTATAGACCTTTTTACCTATCATTTTGGTTAACAAATTTACTTTAGGTTATTACAACTGGAATTGTTTTAGAATGTTCAAGCACATAGATTGGGAAACCATGGGTCTCTGTATTTATTAAACTGAATCACCTGGCAGTAAAATTCTGTTAAGGCTCTCGGCATTGGTGAAACTTCTTCCCACTCAGACCTGTTGCTGTGGTAGACCTGCACTTCATCTGTGATTTCATCTGGTGCATAATCACCACCTAATATATAAATTTTATCTTCAATTCCAATTGCACCCGCATTAAAGCCTGCACACTCAAAAGATCCTTCACCTTTCCAAACACAAGTGTCTGGACAAAAACTATAAACCTTATAGGTGGAAAGGTCACATATATACAGTGTACAGTTTACTGGGACAGCTTTAATTAATGTTGCATGAAAAAATTGCCCAAACTCTGCTACTAGTTCAGACCACTGATCAGTTGTAGCATTGTATTTAAAAAAGCAATCAAGCGATGGGTTAAAAGCATCTGTAATCTCTACTTCTGATCCAAGAACATAAATTACATTTTGGCATGCACTTGCTTCTGGATAGTATATGCCTCTGGGTAATGGGCTAACAGATGTCCATTCTTTGGAAAGAGGATTGTAAGATTCAACATCTAAGAGACTTTTAATGTCCCGGGATCCTTTAGTTTTTCCACCTATAACATATAATCTATCGAGAGCCATAACTGATGTATGCATGGTTCTTGGTGTTTTCATAGTTGATACCAAGAAGAAATCATTTTTAACTGGACAGTAGCACCAGGTTTGATCAGTGGCATCATGATATGACTCACCAATATGTAGTCGAACCGTTCTACAACATTTCCCTTTGCAACCACCTGTCAAGAATATTTTCTCTCCGTAACTAGAAAGACTAGATCCTGGCAAATCAATCAGGTGTGATTGCGGCAGTATTTTCCATGAATCAGTTTTAATATTGTAGCAAAATGTATATTGATTTTCTCCGTTTTCCTCAGTTTTGTGGATGAATATGTATTTTTCAGTTGTGGATGGTCGAGCATCAGGGAAGAGTCCACCAGAACCTTGCACACACTTAATTGCATCCATGATTATGTCAAAACAGTTTGTGCTTTTGAGTAAACTCTCTTCGTTGAACAGACAGTCCTGAAGTGTCTCCTCAGATAACTGATGTAATCTTACTTTTTTAATCAAATGAGGCAGATACTTTTGCCTTGATTCTAAGTTATGTTTAGTCCAACTAAGGACAACTTTCAGTACCATTTCTTCTTCAGGAACATTTAATTCATCTGATTCCAGACATTTTTGTAGTACTCCAAAATTCATCTCTAAGAAATCACTGGATTTAAATAGTAAAGAAAAGTGATGTTGTACAAAGTGTAATGCATGATCAAACAAACTGGTGGAGCCATAGCTATCTGATATAGATAATAACTGTAAACAATTGACAAGATTAATACTTTTTATTAAAAAGTCACTGCAAGCTTTGGATAGGAAGGAAACTTGAAGAAATGATGACAACTGGAAGAACATTTCCACGTTATCATCTGTTATTTTTGTTTTTCCTGTATAGGCATAATCGAGAAATGCTTTTACTGCTTTGGAGGACAAATTAGTAATGGTAACACTTCCATCATCTCTTTCTTTCATGTTTACTTCAAACATAGCCCTGCAAAAATAAAGAACACAGAAAAACAATTTTATTCCATAATTATTTTCAATATTACCTTAAAGAGTTTTCCTTTACTCTTGACTTAAAATATATTTATAAAATCATATTTTAATTGCATCCTAATTATTTTAATATCTAGAATTATATACCATATTTTTTATCTGCCAACAAACATATTATAAAAGGCCTATAGTACACAATATGTACATTATAGCTGAGCTATAGCAACTAATAAAAAGTACTATAAAAAGATTCAAATTTTGTATACTAATTTGTTCGTATATATTATTAACACTTTCAGGGCAAAATCTTGCTGATGGCCAAATTTCTTTATTTATGGATTAATCAGTATCAGCTGTGCTGGTGATAACTAAAATTACTTAAAATGTACTTATTTAGGTCTTAGGACTTGAGTCTCTTTCAAATTTATCTTCGATTTCATATTAATGAAAGAGAAAAGAGTACAGTGAGATACCTGATGTTTCCAGTGACTCTATTTGTGTGGGGGAAATTCACCAAATAAGATACATGTCTAAAAAGACATTTTATATAGTTTTTTAGGGAAAAGGGAATGTGATTTCCTAAAACTAAATAATAACAGTTTACCACATCAAGCAAAAAGGTGGAAAAAAAATAACAGTTTGCTAATAGGTACTGAGAGATGGAGATAGGTCCCTAAATCTGAATAATGAGACCAGCTTGAAAGTTCTTCATAGTAAGTTTTTTTTTATCACTACATGGCAAAGCTGACAGAATCTAAGGAACTGGGGATTTCTTTGGCTCAGTTTAGGTAAAAATATAAATTATTTGGAAATGTGTAGACATGGAACAAAATCCATTTTACTATTGGTTCTGGTTTAACAATGATTTGTATTTGTGCCAGTATTGTCCAGGATGCCTTTCTGAGCAGTGTTCCTAGTATTCTAGGGAAAGCCAATTTACTTATTACAGGATACTCCAGAAGCTAATGAAATCTATTTAAAAAGTACAACATCCAACTGAAAAATATGAGACTTGCAAATAAGGAATATCCCTTAGAAAAAGGATGACAAAATGCCTTCGTACAACGCTATTTATCACTTTATAAATATTTACTATCAGCTTCCACATTTTCTTTGAGAAGACACATGTAAGATTATGTTTGTATACTTCATCCTTATTCATCTTAAAGTATTCAGTTGACATCTATCTCCAATTTACCATCTCATACAGTACATATAAAATATGTGTGATTCCTTTTCAGTTTCTTGTCTCCAATGACCTCCTATCTTAATAATTTTATTTTCAAAAAACACTGTAAGAGGGATATTTTCATGTATTGTGTACTTTTCTGACACTTTTTACATTTCCAATATTCTATTAAGTGAGTTTGATCATATTTTGAATTAGTGGCATTATAGGAGAGTATAAATTGTCAAATTTCTATTACATATGTACATATTTTAATGTGAACTGTGTACTCATTTAATAAAGTAGTATATATAATAAAGGATTTGATATTTTTGTTATTTAAACTAGGCAGAAAACTTTAAAAATACATTGGTTTAACAGTAATTTTAAAAACTAAAAGCAGACCTATAAAAAACTAGCAGTAAGCTGAACAAAGAACTATGGGCAAAAATTATGTGTAGATAAATTTACTAAAAAATAACATCAAGAAGAGTGCAAGACTACATATTCAAATGCCTACATAAGAGTATTTTATTAGCATGAAAACATTACAGGGAAATCAAGCTGTGTGTTTATACCAGATTAGTTATATTTTTTTGCTAGGTTTAGAAATAATAATCATTGCAGCTAATATTAACTGAATGTAGTAGGTCTATGCTAATTATTACTCATATATTTTTTCATTTAAGCAATATAGTAACTCTGTGAGTTAAGTCCTAGTTTTATAATACTTTTTTTTTACAAATGAGGAAACTCAGGCCTGAAGGGGTTAAGTAACTTGCCTAATAAAACATATCTAGTAAACGATAGAGCTTGGATTTAGATTTAGGGCATATGTATTAAGAGGCCAACTACTTAACCATTGTACTACACAGCTTCCTGTGATGAAGAGGGGACCTGAAGGCTAAGGGAGCAGAAAAGACTTACATGGAAGAGACGCTAGGTTATAAGAGAGGAGGGAAGACACTGGTGAAAACGAGAGTGGCAGAATATAAGACAGTAGGGGCCCCAGTGAAGTTCAAAGAATAACTTTGATTACCCAAGAGAAGAAGAAAAAAGAACAGATGATATGTAGTCGAATTAGGCAAACAGCTAGTTTAAGACTGTTATAGCCTCCATGGCCCTAGTAAACTGTGCTGTACTACTAAGCCATTGCTCCCAATTTTAAAGCAAGAGTCCCTACAGGTGTTTAGCAGGAAGTATATATCAATAAATGTTTGCTAAATGAAATCTAGCTTGTAAGATTTACTCTGAAAGCAATAAGGGTGAGGTCTAATTAGATGCTGGTAAAAAAATAAGGGTTAAAGTGATGATTCAAAACAGTGTAAATTAACTTGCATATAAAAGATGCATCTTGGTATTTCTATATCTTAAATCTTATTTTTTTAAAATCAAGTTTATTTATTGGAGATTTAAACCCTGCTTAATTTATATTAAAATTGCTTCCACAAACGAACATAATGCAAAATGTTGCAATTAGAAGTTTCTTGTATAACCAGGGAGGATGAAGATCAGGGTTTCATCAAAAGGGGCTTGTCTAATGATCAAGACACCTCCCAGGTGTCTTGCAGAATAAGAAACTGTTGTCATCATAGTGATTACTGCAATGTTAGGACTAGGACATTCTCTTTAGGATGATCTGCATGGGAAACCAAATTATATTCAGAAGGTTGCTTAGAATTAGAACAAGTTGGGTGCTTTAAAGAAATATTTTATAGCTAAGAAGTACTTTTCCCTAATATAAGGGTATCTTTGCCAAGGAGAGGATAAATTTTTAAATCCTCTGAGTCAGAGCCACCTCTCCCCATAATACATGAATACAACATAGGACTGAAATTTACTTTTCTCACAAAGTCATTTTCTTCAAACTTTGCTTCCATTTTTTTCAACCTATCCTGTCTGCTTTTTCTAAAATAATACAATACAGGGATTCCTCCCCAAAAACCTGACCTCATCAAAAAAATTTTTTTTGTCCCAGAATATTTCAAATAATTAATGTTCCAGAGAACTTTGGGAAATGGTGACCTGGCAAGACCTATACTTTAAAGTAAAAGGTAGTTCTAAATTATCTCCTACTAAAAAATTATTAGTTAATCTTGGTTCTAATTAGTTTTTCTTTGTTTTTGTTTTTGTTTTTGTTTTGAGATAAAGTCTCGCTCTGTTGCCCAGGCTGGAGTGCAGTGACACAATCTCAGATCACCTGCAACCTCAGCTGGTTCAAGTGATTCTCGTGCCCTCAGTCTCCCATATAGCTGAGATAACAGGTGCATGCCACTGTGCCTGGTTACTTGCATTTTCAGTAGAGACGGAATTTCACCATATTGGCCAGGCTGGTCTTGAACTCCTGACCTTAGGTGATCCACCCACCTCAGCCTCCCAGGGTGCTGGGATTACAGGTGTGAGCCACTATGCCTGGCCTAGTGTTTTTTTTTGTTGTTGTTGTTTGTTTTTTAAGAATTAGAAGTGACTGTTGCATGTTCCTGTAAGTAGCATAAAACAGAACCTAATTATCCAAATCAGAAAATCTGAGGCATAGACAAGGTAAAGTACCTGAAAAAGTCACTGCATGCTGCTAACACACAACGATGACATGGGATTATTTCATCTTTCATAATTATTTTGAAATCATAAAAGACATTTTGTTCTCTAAAATTCTGTAGTACACTTAAGATTTTTTGTCCATGATCTTCTGATATAAGGAAGTTGTTTTTCTTCTCAGATGGAATTCCATTACAGGTGCTTCGTTGATTGAAAGCATATGAATTATCCATAGCCAATTCCATATGTCCTTAGAACTAGAATTAAAAAAAAAATCACCGATGTAGTAGAAACCTAATGCAAGTTTCAGACTCCAAATTTTGCCCTCTTGATGTCAAATAAACAAAAATGGTCATTAAGATAAATAAAAAGACAGTAAAACTTCTTCTAAACATTTGTTTTCCTGACATTTAATACTAAATTCCTTTTGAATTTTCATAAATGTTGACCTCATTGGAATAAAAAGTATATTTTTCATAAGTGCTAACATTCAAGGCTATATAATTGTGTTAAATAGCAAAATGTACAAGTTGTATAAATAGCTTATGTAGGATTTCACTACATGATTAATATTATTATTATACATAAGACATGTTATTTCTAACATAGTTATTGAGTATATACCCAACACAATCCCTCACTTTTTCAAGCCATTCTCTTCTGGTAGCAAAGTAGCTGTTAAAATGTGGATCTTGCAGCATAAACTATATGGCTTCTAAGGTTAGACTTTTACAAGATAATTGGTTGAAAAAGATCAGATTAATTTATTATGGCTTTAGTAAAGAAGAAAAAGGCAAGCACTTTTCCAAGCTGGCCTATGTCAAAGTAGGAAGGAAAACCACATATATCTTAATTAAGAAATATTTTTTTAAACATGAGGTCAGAAATCCAAGATAGGTAAAGATCAGATAATTGTGACTATCTTGAACTGCAAATTCAGCTCTAAACATAAAAGTTGTATCAGCGAAAGCAAGGAAGTGGGAAACAGAAAAGAAGATTGGGAACTTGGGGAGCCAGACGAATAGAAAACCTTGATTCTACATCTGTTCCAGTTATCATCCCAAAACTTAGCGGCTTAAGACAACAATTTATTATCTCTCATGGTCCTGTGGGGTTAGATGATGCTTCTTGCTTGGAAGCTTTCATATAACTACAGGCAGATGGCAGCTGTGGCTGAAGCCATCTGAAGGCCTTACTGGATTACATGTTCAGTATGGTTTCCTCATTCACATTTCTTATGATTCAGCTGGGATCGCTTGAACAGATGGGGCTCTTTCTCCTTTTATTGTTTTTTTTTTCTGAGAACACTTAAATATTTATTCATTCATTTAAAAATAAGAATAAATTTTATATAATTATATTGAATATATCTATTTAATATATGTATTCTATTCACATATATCCATTTTATATTTATATCTATATATATAACTGTACATAACTATAAAAACATATAAATGGATAACTGTAAAATAACTATTTTCCAAAACAAAAAAAAAGGTTTCTTGAGAAGGGTTACACTGTTTATTGCAAATCTCTTTAAGCATCTGGCTTAATAGAAGACAACCAGATTCTCATATCTGCTTCTTTATTCAATCTTTTGTGAAATCACATACCATGTGGCCACACATCTACAACCAACTGATCTTTGACAAACTTGACAAAAACAAACAATGGGGAAAGGATTCTCTATTTAATAAATGGTGTTGGGAAAACTAGCCAGCCATACATAGAAAACTGAAATTGGACCCCTTCCTTACACCTTATACAAAAATTAACTCCAGATGGATTAAAGACTTAAATGTAATACCCAAAACCATAAAAAACCCTAGAAGAAAACCTAGGCAATACCATTCAGGACATAGGCATGGGCAAAGACTTCATGACCAAAATACCAAAAGCAATTGCAACAAAAGCCAAAATTGACAAATGGGATCTAATTAAAGAGCTTCTGCAGAGCAAAAGAAACTATGATCAGAGTGAACAGGCAACCTATAGAATGGGAGAAAATTTTTGTAATCTACCCATCTGACAAAGGTCTAACATCCAGAATCTACAAGGAACTTAAACAAATTTGCAAGAAAAAAATAAACAGCCCCACCAAAAGTGGGCAAAAGATATGAACAGACACTTCTCAAAAGACGACATTTATCTGTTCAACAAACATGAAGAAAAGCTCATTCTCACTGATCTTAACACACCCTCTCCAAATGGCTAGCTGGAGCTTCTTCATAGAATGACAGTCTCAGAGTGGCTCGGCTTCTTGAATAAAGCTTGGTTCTCCCTGAGTGGGTATTCCAAGAGGCTGACAGTACTGTTTCAGCACAAATCCAAAGGCCTGAGAACCACCACAGCTAAGTTTCAGTCCAAAAGCTGGCAGGCCCAAGTAGAGTCAGTTTTTAAATTTGAGTCCAATAGCAGGAAAAGACTGATGAATGTCCCAACTCAAACAGGCAGGAGAAATTTCCTATTACTCAAGTCTTTTATTCTATTCAATTCTTCATTTGATTGGATAAGGCCCACCACACAGGAAAATCTGCTTTACTTGGGCTCCTGATTCAAATGTTAATCTCATCCAGAAATATCCTCACAGACATATTTAGAATATCTGACCAAATGTCTGGGCACCAGAGGGCCCAGTCAAGATTATATGTGAAATTAAGTATCATAACAGTTCAAATGTTGACTTAACAATGTTGATGACATATGACCTAGGATAGAAAAAGAGTATTCCAAATTAGAGTGAGGCATAAAGACAATTATATATGGCTAATGTCCCAGGACTAACTCTTCACCTCACAAGACATCTTCATAAGTCACTTGTAAGACTTTTTTAAAACTTATACATGTTTTCTCTTCTTTTCTAATATTTATAAAATACACAGATGTGAAATTGTGTATTTATATATTTCCTTGTATAAAATTTTGTGTTTGCTTGCATAAAAATCATATATCTTCCCAAGAGTATGATATAATATTGTTAAATAAGGTGGCCATTAGCTTGAGGTTATTTCTGTAACCAGCCCTCTCATATAGGAGAACAGAAACTTAACTTGGAAACATTTATTGTAACTGACTTAAAAACCAAAAACCAAAAACAAGCCTTAGCCAATCACAAACAGCCAACCAGCCTATTGGTTACAAATAGGGAACTTCCATCAGTCAATATCCAAATAAGGCAAATGCCTAGCTGTAGTCAATCAGGTAACTTCACAACTTTGTTTACATGTTCAATCTATAAAAGCTTGCTGGTTACACTGCTGAAGTGGAGCTCTCTGAACCTCTTTCAGTTTTGAATGCTACCTGATTCATGAATTGTTCTTTGCTCAAATTCTGTTAAATTTTATGTATCTAAAGCTTTTCTTTTAACAATGAGAAATGAAAGAAAAAGTAGGTAATCAGAATCAGTTCCAATGGTGGTTCACATTTACTTGTGTCATATTTGAGGCAAATAACTTCTAATATTTTATTATTTTCAATATCTGTAAAATGAGGATAAACTAAATCTATCTAGTTGTTTTGCTGAGAATATTAAAAAACATAATTTAGCATATACTATGTGTGAAATAAGTGGAAGTTAAGGCTTATTTTCTAAGAAATTTAACAGAAAAGCAAATCATTTAAATGACATTAATCAAGAAGTTTACACTTATAAAATAGTGGGGGAAGGGACAAGAGAAGAAGCTCTCTAATAATTCCTAGGGCATAAGAGCAAAGTTGAACACAAGAGCTATCATTGCAAAGTCTAGTTTTATCTGGAGTGTCAGAATCAAGGGAAATAATAAAGAGAATTGGTGGGAGACTTGAGGCAGCCTCCCTAACTTCATGACGATGAAAATATATGTTTAAAAGGAATAGCCAGGGGCTGGGTACAGTGACTCATGCCTGTAATCCCAGCACTTTGGAAGACTGAGGCGGGCAGATCAACTGAGGTTAGGAGTTCAAGACCAGCCATGGTTCAAGACCAACATGGTGAAACCCAGTCTCTCTGAAAATACAAAAATTAGCTGGGCATGATGGCAGGTGCCTGTAATCCCAGCTACTCTGGAGGCTGAGGTGGGATAATCACTTGAGGCCGGGAGATGGAGGTTGCAGTGGGTCAAGATCATGCCACTGTACTCCAGCCTTGGTGACAGAGTAAGAGGTTGTTTCAAAATAAATAAATAAATAAATAAATAAATAAAAATAAAAGGAATAGCCATGAAGTATTTATACTATGCAAAAGGGCATGCAAAGCAGGTAAACAGACAATATGACTGAGAACAGTCTATACTAATTTGATAGATATATGTTAATGCTGTGCAGAAGATCCAAGTGTCCTCTCAGTGTCACAATGTAGCCAAGATGTTACTCCTGGTCTCATTCTCCAGTCTAGTGATGAGGTAGGGCATCAATAACCTAAAACAGTAATGTAGGGCATCTTTATGACCTGTCTAAAATAATTACAGAAGTGGTTGGCTCAGTCCAGATCACCTAGATGCCCCTTGGAATTGCTCTATATTTTTATCCACTAAAAGATATGTATTTAAATACCTCTAGGTATTAGAGGAAGTTAGATGCTGAGGATCAAAAGATAAATTAACTCCTATAACTTTAGATTGCTCTGGATTTCTAAAAGTTCTCTCAAAGATTAGCATAATAGATGTTGGCAGGGATATTTGATCAACATGGAACATTCTAAAACAGTAATTAACTACCCCGACCTCCAGGCTATCCAGCAGGGGAGACATGGAGAAAAGGATGTGGGTAGATACTGAATACCTGTTTCACAATGTTTTTGTTCTATACGCAATCAATACGTATGCATATTATTTATGGAGCACTTGCTACAAACCCGGTGCTGGTCTAGATGGATTGAAAGTATATTGGGAAATAGAATTTGTGAATGACACAAAGTGAGCAAGGTATATTGCAGAGGAAGAATTCACAAAGAACAGTGAGAGAAATGCAGGAAAACCAGGAGAAGTAGTAGAAACTAAGGGAAGAGAGTTTCGAATATGAAGTTGTCACCTATATCGTGAAAAGGAGACAGAAAAAAGTCACTAATGATTTAGGGGTGGAGTGAGGAGAGAACAGATTACAGTGGAGTTAAGTGGAAATAATGGGCACAATTTATGTACTTTTTTAAAAAAAAAGTTCATCAAAGCCCGGCGCAGTGGCTCATGCCTGTAATCCCAGCACTTTGGGAGGCCGAGGCAGGTGGATCACCTGAGGTAAGAAATTCCAGACCACCCTGGCCAACATGGCGAAACCCTCTCTCTACTAAAAATACAAAAATTAGCCGGGCGCGGTGGCTCACGCCTGTAATCCCAGCACTTTGGGAGGCCGAGGCGGGTGGATCACGAGGTCGAGAGATCGAGACCATCCTGGTCAACATGGTGAAACCCTGTCTCTACCAAAAATACAAAAAAATTAGCTGGGCGTGGTGGCGCGTGCCTGTAATCCCAGCTACTCAGGAGGCTGAGGCAGGAGAATTGCCTGAACCCGGGAGGCGGAGGTTGCGGTGAGCCGAGATCGCGCCATTGCACTCCAGCCTGGGTAAAAAGAGCGAAACTCCGTCTCAAAAAAAAAAAAAAAAAAAAAAAAAAAATACAAAAATTAGCCAGGCATGGTGGTGGGCACCTGTAATCCCAGCTACTTGGGAGGCTGAGGCAGGAGAATCACTTGAACCCAGGAGACAGAGGTTGCAGTGAGTTGAGATCGCACCACTGAACTCCAGCATGGGCAACAGAGCAAGACTCTGTCTCAAAAAACAAAAATGTTCATCAAAGTAGAGGCCAGAGGAGCATGTAGATACCAGGAAATTTTGTTTTGTTTTGTTTTGTTATAGATGGGAGAAACTTGAGCATGTTAATACACTGAAAATAAAGGGCATGTATAGAGGAAAATGTTGACAATGATCACAACAATCTAAATTCAATATCTACATCCACCTCACACAGCAAAAGTTATTGGACCTTTAAACCAGTAAATTGGAGAACAATACAGGAAAACTTCTATTTTTCTTGACAAGTAAACATTGATAGGCAAATAAGTGGTTAGAAACTGAATTTTTACAGTTGTTTAGTGATGTAATGAGAAAGAAGGTATCAGGATTTATCATAAATAATTTATACAATTATTTCATCCACACTGATAATAATCCTTTAAGATTGGTATTAATAGATTACTTTTTCACACAGCAAATTGAGGCTCAGAGATTAAATAACATGCCTAAAAACATAAAACTAGTAGAAACATGCTTGTTCCACTAAACGTCCATGTTCTTTCCAAAACAAGTCATTCTGACCCTGGAGTTTAATATTAAATAAAAGCCCAGAAAGCAATTTTAGTGCTCCTTAGATACAACCATAAATGTACTTGTCAAAAGTTACCACAGCAATTTAAGATCATTATTAGTAAGAATGACATACATGATAATAATAGCTAATATTTGCTGAGCCAGTAAGCTGTGCCAGGCACTGGCCTACAGCATTCACATAGTATTTAATTTGATTCTTATAAATATAACCCCTATTTAAAAAAAAAAAAAAAAAAAAAAAAAAGACTGTGCTTCCAGTAAGGTTTAGATATACCTTTCTCTGTTTCTCCTGCTAAGTACAAAACAAACAAACAAACAAACCCTGGAGGTACATATACATATAAATAAACATATATTGAAGACAAATGAAGACGATGAAAAGGGAAAGGTGAAATCAAACTGACTAGTGACCTGAGGAACAACACAGTGGTGAGTTCCCTCAGTTTTTCTTTTGCCTAATATCTTCCAGATTCGACAAAAGCTGCAACCGGATACACCAACAGGCACACACATAAGCAGCCCCCAAACTGCCCTCTTTTAAGTCACAGAACCAGGAAAGAAGCAACCTAACAAGATAAAAAAGTTTTAAGAAAATAACCACTCTACCACAGCAGAAGACCACACAAAAAAAATTCTGGCTCTATACCCACTTAAGCCTGCAAAGGTACAATGGAGAGCCTAGAATTTCACCAAGGATAGGCTATAATGAGGCGCGTCTACCTTTCTCCTCCTATCCCCCAACTAGAATCATATCAGAGAAGGCTAAATAATCACCAAAACATCTGTGCAGGCCAGGTGCAGTAGCTCACTCCTGTAATCACAGCACTTTGGAGGCCGAGGCAGGCAGATCACCTGAGGTCAGGACTTCTAGACCAGCCTGGCCAACATGGTGAAACCCCGTCTCTACTAAAAATACAAAAATTAGCCGGGTGTGTTGGTGGGCACCTGTAGCCCTAGCTACTCGAGAGGCTGAGGTAGGAGAATTGCTTGAACCCGGGAGGCAGAGGTTGCAGTGAGCCGAGATTGTGCCACTGCACTCCAACCTGGGCAACAAGAGTAAAACTTCATCTCAGAAAACAATAATAATGATAATAATCTATGCAAGAGATAACATTCATAAGTCACTAATAGCTAAATTGAAATGAAATTCTAAAAAAGTTCAAGTAAACCACAGGAAGACAGAAAAAAAAAAAAAAAAAAACCCTGAGAAATAAAAACAGAGTAAATAGAAAAGAGAAAATAAATGGCAGACTTCAATACTGACATAACAATAATTGCACTAAATGTAAGCAGTCGACATACACCAATTAAAAGACAGATTACCAGAGTAGATTAAAAAGTGACCCACCTTTATGCTTCCTAAAATTAAAATCACTTCAAATATAATATATAGGTTGAAAGTAAAAGAATAGGAAAAGATATACCATGCAAACCACTAATTAAAATAAAGCAGGTATGGCAATATAATTACAAGATAAAGTAGACCTGAGCAAGGGAAAGGGATAGTATGTAATGTCCACCCACCACGAAGAAGACTAGCAATCAAAAATATATATGCACCAAATGATAGAGCTGTAAAATATGTGAAGCAAAAACTGGTAAAACTGAAAAAAAAGACAAATCCACTATTATAGCTGGAGACTTCAACACTCTTCTCTCTAAAATTAATAGAACTAAACAAGAAAGATAGAGAACTCAACAATTATAGAAAACTCCACCTAACAACAGCAGAATACATATTCCTTCCCAGTGCTCATGGAGCATATATCTAGATAAATCATATCCTGTCCCACAAAAACAAACTTCAAATTATTTAAACGAATTGAAATTACACAGATTATATCCTTTCACCACAATGAAATCAAACTAGAAATCAGTAACAAAAATATAACATAAACATCTCCAAGCACTTGGAAACAGAATAACACACTTCTAAATAATCCATGGGTCAAAGAGAAAGTTTCAAGTATAATTTTAAAAATATATTAAACTGAATAAAAACTAAAATACAATATATCAAAATGTGTGAGATGTAACTAAAATAGTGCTGAGAGGAAAATTTATAGCATTAAGTGCTTACATTACTACAACTCACCCAATATGAAATATATAATTTGAACAGCCCTGTAACCATTAAGGAAATTAAATTTACCAAAAGTTTAAGGAAGAATTAATACCAGTTCTGTACAACTACAAGAAAACAGAAGAAAAGGGAAGATTCCCAATTAATTTTATAAAGTGAATATTATTGTGATACTCCAAAGACAGTACCCCAAACAAACAAAAACTGAAACCCCATACTATAGACCAATAGATGTAAAAATTGTTTTAAAAATATTAGCAAAAAAATTCAGTAATATATATAAAAGGAATTACAGGCTATGGCCGAGTAAGTTTATCCAAGGATGTAAGGCTGGTTAAATATTTGAATACCATCTAACGTAATTTACCTTATTAGGCAGCTAAAAAAGAAAAATTACAAGATGCAGAAAAGCATTTGAAAAAATACAACACCCAGTTATGGGAAAAACTCTTAGCAAAAGAGAATTTTCTCAATTTGATAGAGAAAATCTACAAAAAAACTATAAGAAACATTATGGAATGCCTTCCCCCTAAGATGAGGAAAACAGCAAGGATATCCACCCTTACCACTGCTATTCATCATAGTACACACTTACTTAGAAGTGTATTGTTCAGTTTCCAAGTGCATGTAAGCTCTAGCCAGCACACTAAAACAAGAAAATTCAATAAAAGGCATATACATTGGATAGGAAGAAACAAAACTGCCTCTATTTGCAAATTCCAAGATAGTATGTGTAGAAAATCCAAAGGAATCTACCAGAAAAAAATCTCATAGAACTAATAAGCAAGTTTGGCAATGCCACAGGACACAAGAGCATCACATGAAAATCAGTCATATTTCTATATCCCAGCAATACATACATAGAAACAAAAATTAAAACAAGAACAAAAATTAAAAGTACAATAGTTTAAAACAAAAAACTGAAGTAAATACTTAGGTATAAAGCTAACAAAACATGCACAGGATTTGTATGCTGAAAAATATAAAATGCTAACAAAAGAAATCAAAGAAGACTAATAAAATGGAAAGACATGCCATCCCTGCTAATGGGAAAGTCAACATAATAAAGATGTCCCTTTAATTCTCCCTAAACTGATAGAAAGATTTAACACATTTTTTATCAAAGTCCTAGCATGTGGGAATAGGGGATCCGGTGAACTGAAAGAACGTTGCTGAGTTCACCCAACTCTAAGGCAGCAGCAGGAAGGATCCCTCCTGGCCCCATTCCACAAGGACTATCACTTACCCGGATCAGCCTCTATTGCTGTGAGTTGTAGCCCGCAAAGTTGAGGTCTCTCTCTCTTTCTCTCTACCTGTACCTAAGACAGAGGTTCTCACGCTTTAGTGTGCTAGAGATTCCCTCAGTGTCTTCCCAGACCCCTGGCCCTGCCCAGGCAACCAGCAGACTCTCTGGAGCTTGAGAATCAGGCATGTGTGTTGTTGGACAAGAGGAGCAGGAAAGGGAAGAAGACAGAGTTGGTGACTTATGTGGCTCAGAAAGAACCCAGGAATTGGCTGGGTGTGGTGGCTCATGCCTGTAATCTCAGCACTTTGGGAGGCTGAGGTGGGCGGATCACAAAGTCAGAAGTTCAAGACCAGCCTGACCAACATGGAGAAACCCTGTCTCTACAAAAATACACAAAATTAGCTGGGTGTGATGGTGGGCGCCTGCAATCTCAGCTACTCAGGAGGCTGAGCGAGGAGAATCACTTGAACCCAGGAGGCAGAAGTTGCAGTGAGTCAAGATCATGCCACTGCACTCCAGCCAGGGTGACAGAGCAAAACTCCATCTCAAAAAAAAGAACCCAGGAATCTTTTTTGAGGTTGTCGCTGGGATCGTGGTGCAAATGTGGCTAGGGGAGGCCCGACCAGCCCCTGTGGGACCATCTCGCTTGGTGCACAGGACACCTACTGACAGTCACCAGTGCACTAGCATGGAAGAAATCTTCCTGGAGCTCATGGCATGGACCAACCAGCACTTCTCAGAAACTTAAAAAGGCCCAGCCCACTCCCCTTCTCTGAGGGTCCCAGTATATTTTTAAAAGTCAAGACAATTCAAAACAGAGTTTCTAAAACTATGGCATGTTTGTAACATTTTAGTTATTAAATTAGTGCTTTTGATGCATACAAACAACACACACACACACACACACACACACACACACACACACAGAGAGAGAGAGAGAGAGAGAGAGAGAGAGAGAGAGAAACCAAAGTCCTTGCATGATTTTTTGTATATATAGATTACTGTAAAATTTATATGGAATGGTAAAGAAACTGGAATATCTAACGCAACCAAAAATAATAATAATGGGGGAAGCATCAGTCTACCTGATTTCAATACTTACTATAGCTATGATAGTCAATACTGTATAATATTAGTGAAAAGAAAGACACATAGATCAGTGGAACGCAATACACAATTGAGATATAGCCCCATACAATTATAGCCAAGTGACTTTTAACAAAGGTGCAAATGCAATTCAATGGAAGAAAAAGAATCTTTTTAACAAAAAAATGCTGAAGAAAATGAAATCCACAGGAAATAAAAAAATGAACCTTGATCTCTACCTCATACTGTATGTAAAACTTAACTCAAAATGGGTCATAGATTTAAATGTCATATATAAAACTTTTAGAGGAAAATATAGAAGAAAACCTTTGTAACCAGGGTCTCCTTAATGGGCTCTTAGACATCAAAAGCACAACACATAAATGAAAAGAATTAATAGATTGAACTTTATCAAAATTATATTTTTTCCTCTGTGAAAGTCCCTTTAGTTAAGAGGATGAAAAGACAAGCTGTGAGCCAGGAAAAAAAATATTTGCAAACTGAATCTGATAAAGAAATAATCTAGAAAGAAATCTGAAAACTTACCACTAAAAAACCAGTGAATTCAATTTAAAAAATGGGCAAAAGGCACAAAGAGCTGTTTCACCAAAAAGAACATACAGATGGCAAGTAAGTACATGAAAAGATGTTCAACATCATTAGTCATTATGGAAATGTAAATTAAGACTGTAGTGAAATATCCTACCCATCTATCAAAATAGCTTCAATAAAATATAATGACAACACCAAATACGTGAGGGTGTTCAGAGACACTGGATCACCCATATACTGCTGGTGGAAATCGTTTGTCAGTTTCTTAAAAAAAAACTCATCCTACATATACCTTATCACTCAACAATCATGCTGCTGCTCATTAGAAATAAAAACTTACATGTGCACAAAAGCCTGTACATGTTTCATAACAGCTTCATTTGTATAGCCAAAAGCTGAAAGTAACCAAAATGTGGTGCAATAGGTGAATGAGTAAACAAATCCTGGTACATCCATACCATGGGATACTACTCACCATTAAAAAGGGATGAAGTATTGATACACATAATTTAGATAGACTACAGGAATCTACACATGTAAGAAAATGATAAGAAACTACACACACACATTGTACCAATGTCAAATTCCTGGTTTTGATCTTTTACTATACTTATATATGTGCCCATTTGGGGAAACTGGGTTAAGTATACATGGAAACTCTAGCTTTACAACTTCTTGTATAATTATTTTTAAAAAATTAAAAAATAACAAAAGATCAATTCAATTCAGAAATTATTTTGACATTCCAGCCTTCTTCTTGCTCAAAACATAGAAAATGCAAATAAACCCTCATTTTTTCAATGGTATAAAATCATTCCTCTGTGTTTTAAAATAAATAGTAAATAAAACAGTACAAAGGTGACTAAAAGAGATACTTCCAAAAGAATAAAAACTATATTTCTACATAGTGGCATAGGTCCTGAGAATATCAATTTTTAAAACTCCAACCACAAACACTTTTAATTAACTTCTTGTCATGAAAATAATGTATGTAATTTAGATCTTGCGTTGGATTAATTATTGAGCCTCATGGTTCATGAATAAGTGACCACATGAGATAAATACAAAGTTATTTTTATTTCTATAAGTAGTAACAGAAATCAGCTTTATTAGAAAATTTCAAGTATCCTAAAATAATATATAAGCATCATACATAGCTATAACACTTAAAAAAAAAATCTGCCATGTTTATTCTACACAGAATGACAAATCCAAGGAGCTGAAAATTTCCATTTCTTAAATTTCATTTGAGTAAATCCTATTTGTATAGTGTATTTTGCAAATAACAAAGAATATGGCATTCAGAACTAGAGAAATAAGAGTCCTAAATGGTTCATCACTAACTAGTGACTCCTACTTAGGCTCTCTGAAGTTTTGGCTTCCTCATCTGCAACGTGGACATACCTATCACACTGGACTGTTGTGAGACTTAAATGATACAATGTATATTAAGTTAATATTATCAAATTATATATAAATATTGATTAAAATCAATAACATTAACTGTTAAACAATTCTTAATTCTTGGCAAAAATTTACAAGGCAATTATTTTTCTTCAAATAATCTTCAAATTCAATTATGCTATTTCACTGATTTTAAGACACAAACTTTTTCGCACTTATCTGCACCTGACAGGCATCTTATAATCACTCTGGTTGGGTAGTAGTCATGATATATTTGTCATTACGTGTGTATTAAATGTGAAATATGGATATCAGCATCTTGGAAGAAAACCCTGGAGATAATAATGGACATTGGTTTAAGAAATGATGTATCACTAATGCTCTAAACAGAGAATGATACTATAGAAACAAAACATAGACATGGAGACTCTGAGTTGAAAATCAGTAAGACACTTTGAATGTTAAGTAGTTTTAGGAGTGCCTCAGGCAATTAATTTTGCTTATGTTCTTTGTATGTAGGTGCAAGGATATTACATGGTTTTTTGAAAGGGAGCTCTTTGTGTGAGTAGAAAAAATTCTTAGTGATAAAGAGTTGTGCCATCGTTGGCATTTTTTTCTTAGTAGTATATAAAATAATAGTGTACTTTATAAGATTGCATCCTAGCTTCAATGAAACACCTTCCTGCCCAAAACACTGATTCAATTTTAAAAATGATTCTCTTATTTTTTTAAAGTCTTCCATTAAAATTTGATTTAAATAATTGAATCAATAAAGGTACAAGAGTCAAGCCTAAGAACGAAGCCTTTGATAAAAAGTAATGACAAAAATCAAATGCTACTTGATAAAAGTAGAACATTAAAGCTGTGCTCTACCTGATCTGGGCTTTAATTTCATTGGGTCCTACAGTGATCTTAGTTTGGTCACTGATGTTTCAATATGTGGCATGATTTCTGGCCTGTTCTAGTAAATATTTATTATAAATGCTAACTATATGACAAGCACTGAATTCGGCACTAGAGATAGCAAAGAGAATAAAACACAGACATGGTCCTGCTTTTTTGTTGTTCAGTATCCAGTGAAGAAGACATAATAAATAAGGTACTATAAGTTTTTATAAATACTGTGAAGACATAAGTAGGAAGTGGAAATAAAAATGAACAATGGGGCATTCAATTTCAGATAGTAACAAAAGGGTTAACAGTGAACACTTATATAGTGTTTATTATGTGCCATGTTTTGTACTATGTTTTTTGTTTTGGTTTTTTGAGAGAGAGTCTTGCTGTCACCCAGGATAGAGTACAGTGGCAGGATCACAGCTCACTGAAGCCTCAACCTCCTGGTTCAAGCAATCCTCCCACTTCAGCCTTCTGAGTAGCTGGGATTACAGGTGTGCGTTAGCATACTCAGCTAATTTTTTTTTTTTTAAGAGATAGGCTCTCACTATATTACCCAGGTTGGGCTCAAACTCCTGGCCTTAGGTGATGCTTGCGCCTCAGCTTCCCAAACTGCTGTGACAATAGGCATGAGCCACCGCACCTGGCCCATGCTATATGTTTTACACATACTCTTTTAATCTTGAAAAAAACTAAAAAAAGCAGATACTTATCTTCACTTTAAGAGAGAGAAAATGGGCTTTGATAATTTAAGTAGTTTGGTTAAGATCATATAGCAAGTAAGTGGGGAGGTTGGTATGTGAATTCAGTCTGGGTTGAGAGCCCTTGCTTTCATCCACTACACTATTAGGGAAAGCCTTTCTGAAGTGTCATTTGAGAACTGAATCATAAGAAGGTAGGGGGATAGTGAGAGAAATCACATATAAAGCCCTACAGGGGGAAAGGAGTACTTCAGTTTTAGGAAATTAAAGGCAGCCAATGTGGCTGGAGTAGTTAATGAAAGCAAGAGGGTCAGGAGATAGGGCTGCAGAAAGCAGTTGCTGCCTCAGGCAGAATCCTATGAGTCACAAGAACTGGGATTTTATTCCAAGTGAAATAGGAACAACTGATCACTTTAAACTGGACAATGACATCATTTAAAAAAATATTTTTGTAGCTAATGTATCAAGAATGAATTGAAAGAAGGTATGAGGAGTCCAAGTCATTCATTTATTCAACAAATATTACATAGTTTGTGGAGTAACAAATACTGTGGCAGACACTATTCTAGATACTAGAAATGCAGCTAAAAACAACATAGACAAGGTTCTCTACTCTGGAGTCCACTTTAGAATGGTGAACACACACACAGACACACACACACACACACACACACACACACACACACACCCCTCCCTTCTCCTACATTAACGATTTCTCCACACTTCTGGACATTTTCCATCAGCATGCCACTTCTACTATCTTTCATCTTTAAACAAACATCAGACAAAAATCTACCATCTGACTTTTTATTCCCCTCTAGCTACCATCCTATTTTTCTACTTCCTAAATCCAGAAAAACTTCGAAGAACACTCTGTCGTAGCATCACCTCCAGTTATTGTCTCAACCCACTACAATAAAATTTCTTTCTTTTACTCCATTAAAACTGCCCTTGTCAATGTCATCACAGTACCATCTTGAAGCTAAATTCTCACTTCTCTCTCCTCATTTTATTTCACCTCTTAGGAATATTCACACTGTTAACGAGTCCTTCTTGAAACACTCATCTTTTAGTTTTTGTGCCACAACATTCTTCAGGTTTCTTACCTTGCTGGCCTCTCCTGCTCAGTCTAATTAGAGGGCAATATAGCATAAAGATTAAGGGCATGGATTTCTAGATTTAGCTCTGAAAGCAGGTTGTGCAATGGCATGGAAGACAGACATTGGAAGAGAGTGCTCCCCTTTCTCAGGCAGGCTAGAAAAATGATTAGCATTTCAGATGAAAAGTGATGGTGGGTTATACCAGAGTGTTAACAGTGGAAATAAAGAGAAATAAATGGATTTAGCTGTATTTTAGAAGTTGAGCCAAAAACATTTGGTGACGGATTGGATATAGGGAGTCAAAGAAAAGGACTGTCATACTTTTTTCATTGAGAAACTGGTAGAATTAGGGAGCTACTCAAAGAAGTCTTGCGGGGGGGAAAGATTTGAGGTACAATAAAGTTTGTGACCCAATAAAAAGTTAGTGAATATATCTAAAAAACACGTAGACTTAGAGATGATCTCATCCAATGCCTTTCCATTGAAATTAATACCTGGAAAAGGTTACATCATGCATAGGATCCTCTGTAACCAAAGTCACACAGACAATTGGTAGTAGAGCTGGAAACAGAATACGAGTCTCCCAGAATCCTGCTAAGAAGCCACAGATCAGCAGCATCAAGCAAGACAATCATTACAGACTGAGTGAGCCTCTATTACTTTAGTCCTCTTCTTCCCCTGACCAATACAATAAAAAATATTTTAATAACATTGTTGGGTTCATTTAACATAGTTAAGCAAGTTATGAACTGCATATTTATATTTCTTTAACAAAAGTGAGTGAGGGAAGTAAAGGCAGATGGGATATAAAAAGCAGTGTTACCCTTGACAGTAATTGTGGAGGCATTAATAATATTTATTCATGTATCCTATTTGTAAAAGTTTACTTGAGCAGGAATGTACTCAAGTACTATCCATTCCTGCTCAAGTACTATCCATTCTATTCTGCAAGATACTGCACATGCAAATAATTCAGGACAGTAAAAGAGATGTCATAAGGCAATACTAGATTAACTGCCAAATGAATTATATAAACAATACTGTTGAGAAAAGGTACTGTGAAGGAGGCCCTAAGAGAAGGTTTAAGCTAAGCTCTAGAGGATGACACATAAGATTTTTAAAAGTACACAGGGAAGGGGATTAAACAAACCTATAAAATATATTCACTAGGATGCTAGGTTTGGGGCTGAGGTTTGGGAGTGGGGAGAGTGAGCTATTTTAGACTGGGTGAACACAGATACGCTGTTTGGTAGGATATTTGGGGCTGAATGATACAGAGGAAACAAGGAATGTGATAATGGGAGAAGGGGAGAATATTCTAGATAGAACAAGTACAGATAATCCCTACATTACTGTCTGTGTATTAGACTCCATAGATTTGACACACAGAGATCTTGTTTGATGGGAAAATAATGGGATATGAATTCCTAAACTTGAATTTAAACAAATTCTCTTTCTGAGCTCAGTGTCTCTGTCAGTAGTAAGTGCTGCACATAACATGTGAGATAACGTACACAGAAGTGTTTTGGAAGCAGAAATGTATAATGTACCAAAGTTATAAAAATCAATTTAAAATGCAAGAAGGAAAAGTTATATGATTCTTAAAAATAAAGAAGTGAGTTATGATCACTGATGACATGGGTATTAGTATTACCTTATGCATCTTTACACTGTCTCTTGTACTTTTTATGCATATGATTTATTTGCCTTACCAGATTGTAAGCTCCCTGCAGCTGGTAAGCAGATTTTCAATATGGTAGGTGACACAGGCTTTTGTTTAGCTAAGATGATATATTAAGCCAATAGTTCATTTTACTGTCCTTTAGGGATATGAATTTCTGTGTGTGTGCGCGCGCAGAATCCCATCTACTTTCGAGGGATTCAAGGGGGCTTATGATATCATGAAAAGTTAACGAAAACAAGTATAGATAAAAACAGAATAGAACACATCTTAAAGAGGACAGAGATAATAGGAAGGTAATTGTGTTAATTACTACTGCTGGCCTTTGGCTGGTATTTCCTGGCAGTCAGAGGAAGAAGGAAATCGGCTGAATCCCGCAGTACTGCACTTTAATCGACCTCCAGGTAGTCATTTACAGGCATCTGCAGAGACCTTTTCCCTGGGACAAAACCTGCAGGGCACTTGGATCGCGTGGGCTTTCATATGAGAGTCAATAACAGCCTACACGGAACAACTAAGGAAACAGACATACATCAGTATGACCCTTCATAAAGCCTGAGAAAATAACTGGGCAGAGTTATTTACTTGTTTCTGCTGCTGTTAGAGAAAGGACCTCTGTCATGATGGAAACACTGCTGCCTCAACAATGGAATCCTGTTTTCTTGCTAGGACTCTAGCCCAGGCTTGGCAATAGAAAACAGCACCTGGATCGCTTCATCGCCCCCAAATAAACTGCCAGCTGCTCGCTGGCAACCTCGGATTCAGGCGAGGTCGGTGTTCCGCACTGGGGGCAGTGCCTCTGCTCGGCCTTCTGACGGACGGTTTCAGGTAGGTGGCTGCTAAGGGTCGGGAGCGTACAGTGTGAGGATGGGTCTTAGGCCGATGGGGCTAGGGGGAAGGGAAAGAAGCAACTCAGGGCTGCCGCGTTGCACAACTCCAGGGGGCACCACTGCAGACCCCCCTCCTAGAAGTGGAGACCTCTCGTTCCCTGTACACGAAGGAGCGACAGAAGCAGCTGTCTCTGTGGGTCACAGGGGCCAACCCAGATCCAGGGAATAAGGGCTACCATCCCACTCCTCCCTCAGACCCCGGAGCTCACCCACCTGCAACTGCAGTCTCCGAAGTCTCCACCCCAGTCTCCCAGCCTCCAGAGGACTGGTTGCGATTGGCCTGCACCGCTGTCCCGTTAACTCTTCCGCAAGTGTGAGTGGCGTAACTGTCGGGCTGTCGGCCTTGGTCCCGCCCTTCACTCGTCTCCGAAGCCACGCCTGCGTGACGTCATACAATGCCGCAAAGCGCAGGGCTGATCTCCGCCCCCAGCTGCTTTTTCTCCGAAAGGAGGTGGCTGAGTTGGGGGTGGACTGGGAGGGTTCTCGGTGGGCAACGTGCCCGTCTGCGTAGCGGCGTCCCTCCCCCCTGCCTACGGACGCTGGGAAGAAGGGGGTGGGGCCACGTTTGCATCAGCGCCGTCGGGCCCGAGGTAGCGGCGAAGTCCTCCTTCAGTGTATGGTTTTCCCTGCCAAGCGGTTCTGCTCGGTGCCATCCATGGAGGGCGTGCGCTGGGCCTTTTCCTGCGGCACTTGGCTGCCGAGCCGAGCCGAATGGCTACTGGCAGTGCGATCGATCCAGCCCGAGGAGAAGGAGCGCATTGGCCAGTTCGTCTTTGCCCGGGACGCTAAGGCAGCCATGGTACTGCGGGTGTTTTTGGTATTTAGAGTCTTGGTAGCAGATGTTGGGGGAGGCGGGCCAGGCTGTGGAGACCCCACACTCCCGCCCTGTCGGCGGCGCTCTCGCTGTGGAGCCTGTGGCCGGCCCGGGCGACAATGGCCGGCGCCGTGGGCTTGCAGGCCGCACACGGCCTGGTTTCCACGGCCATTGTAACCGCCTCGGAGGCCTCGATCGCTGTAAAAATTATCTCTTTCCCGGTTATTGAAAATGGAGACCCTACTAAACCCGTGAAATAAGTGTAGGGAAGGCCGACAAATTTTTTTTTCAGTAATGAATGTTTTTATGTCTTTATCTATAAATTTTATTAATTTTTTTTCTTTGCATGGGTTCATAGCCCGTGCTTATTCTGCCTGTTAAATATCCCACCATTCTCCAGGGACACCCTACACGTGGTAGGCCCTAGAAATTGTCAGTATGATTTAGTTTCTAGCCCTGCGCTCCCTGGGATTGAAGCCAATGAAATTGAAGCCCGGAGAAGATAACCTTCCTCACTAGATGGCATAGGAAACAATATTTTATGTAGAGTTGTTTTAGCGATGTATTTTGAAGCAACAAATGGAAAACTGGATTTCAAAACAATCTACTATATAGCGCAATTTGAAACAATCGTGCATTACTCTCATTTTAAAAGACAGTCCTTTATTAAAAATGTTACATATTAAAACACCTTTCTGTTTGAAATGTAGGCTAGTTTATAATTTTTAAGGCACATTGGTGAACACTTTTTACACTTATAATTTGTAAGGAGTTGTGAAATGAGCTACTTTTAAAAGCCTGCAGTGTTGAAAATTTAATCAGTGTTAGAATTAAAGTAGAAACCCCTGAAAGATATTTTTTAAAATATATGCTTTGTCATCTTATATTCTTGTGTGTGTCTGTGTGTGTGTGTGTGTGTGTGTGTGTGTGTGTGTGTTTAGTAATTTTTAAAAAAATAATAAATGGAGACAGAGCAGAACAAGATAGGTCATGCCTTGCTAATTGTTGAAGCTGAGTGATCAATATATGGGATCCAGAAATACATATGCACATATGTAGATACAATAGGGCTGCTTATTGCAGTTATTTATGACAGCAAGTCTAAAGCCAACCTAAAATGTCCAATAAATGGGAAATAATATTAATGAAGTATGTTACAGCTAAAACTGCATGGACCGGACCAATGTGTACAGACATCAAATAATTCCCAATTCTTATAAATGTAAAAGCTTATATGTGGTAGGATATGACGTATAGTCTCATGTTTGTGTTTATATGTAGAGTTAGCAAAAACATGTAAATGCACACTTAAATACAGAAAAGACTGAAAGGATGCCAGCTGTTAACTTTGGTTGCTAGTGAAGGAGAGAGAATTGTTAAGGCCAGCTTTAACCTTTTATCTACTTAAGCATTGTAATTAAAGTGTGTTTAATACTTAAGTATTTTGAAAAGTTTTAAAAATGAAAATTTTAGGAACCAAAAAAATACACTTTTACACACAATGTGCTTATATCTTTAGTAGACATCAATACATACCAAATGTTTTATGTACTTAACAGGCTGGTCGTCTGATGATAAGGAAATTAGTTGCAGAGAAATTGAATATCCCTTGGAATCATATTCGTTTGCAAAGAACTGCAAAAGGAAAACCAGTTCTTGCAAAGGACTCATCGAATCCTTATCCGAATTTCAACTTTAACATCTCTCATCAAGGGGATTATGCAGTGCTTGCTGCTGAACCTGAGCTGCAAGTTGGAATTGATATAATGAAGACTAGTTTTCCAGGTAATGTGGCATTGTTGTAGTAAAGCAGTTAAGTGTCTTGATGCCTCAGTTCTTATCTATTGAGCATTCTCAGGCCAGGAGATGTATTAGAGATATTTAACTTTAGAGAAAATGTCCTCAGTACACAAAGGTAATGGAGAGCATACGTCTGAAAAGGGTGTATTTCTGTGAATATTTACAGAGTTATACATAAATAGTGCATTATCTATTACTGGGGATCCATATAATACTTTGCCTAGAGGTAAAGTGAAATATAAAGATTTTCTTTTTGAATTGTTCTTCAACTTATTTCACTTAAACATTAACCACAATTTTTCAGTTAATTGTTATTTTGTTTTTTTAAAGAATCAATAGTAAAGTACATTGTAGTCCTTACGTGGAGATACATGTACAGTTGATCCATGCAAAAGTTTGAACTGCATGGGTCTACTCGTGAATTTTTTTCAGTAGTCGGCCCTCTGTACCTGCAGATTCTACATCCACAATCAGACACATATCAAGATTCCATATTTGCAGGATATGAAGTCTGAGGATATAGAGGGCTGACTTCACATATGCGGGTTCAACAGGGCCACATGCACAGATTTTGGTATCTGAGGAGGGTCCTGGAACCAGTCCCCAGCGGATACCAATGGGCAACTATTTGTTCTGTATCTAAATACAGCTCTTTTTAGCACATTTATATAAGTAAAAATGAGGAGCAAGCATTATTAAAATATTTAAGTTCCTTATATATTGCTTTAGAAATTTGTTACTGGTGGCTTTAAGGACCACTAATATTTATGGGGTTGAATGTACTCAGGCAATTTAATACATACTAAATATAGGTTCTCTTAACTATTGTATACTTATCACTAATGTTTAGTGAACACTTAACTGTGTGCCATGGCATTTTATATAGTGCTTTAGATATATTCTCTGATTTAATTCTCTCAACTACCCTATGCTGCATATACTGCAATTTTTACAGAAGTAACAGGCTAAGAAGAAAGCTGTTAATAAGAGAACCCACATCTTCCTAATTTCATAGTAAAACTGTCTAATCTCTATACTCCCTGTACCATATGTGGTCTGAATATATGGTTCTTTCAGTCTGTAAGGCTTATATTAATTTTATCTCCCACTCCCATTTATGCAGAGAACTCCTATTGTTAGATTTCACCTTAACCTTAATTTAGGGAAGCTTTTGTGAGCCTTCAATCTAAGCTGGGTTCTTTTGTTGTAGGCTCTCATAAAATATATTTTCTTTATTATTAATGTATCTCAGTTGATTATTCATCAAGGTGATTGTCTTTTCCTGATACTTGAAAGCTGTATGAAAGCAAGAACCATGTTAGCTACATCAGAGTTTGACACTATCTCTTAGTATCTTGCCTAGTACATAATAGTAAAATATTTTTCAAATGAATGAATAAACATTGTGCTGTTAGAGTATGTGCTTTAGTGTGGCTGTGAATCTCTTCTCTCTTTTGCTTTTATTGTCCTTACCTTGCATTTTCCTACTAGCTACTCTTTCTCTTACCTCCTCATAAGCCTTTCCAGTACAACTCTAGTCTCAAGTTTGCTCAGAACAAGGCCCTGCTAGGGATTTTGGAAACCTTATAATAGCTTTTGATCTGATTCCCTGGATAAGGGTCAAGGAATTTTTTGTAACTTCCTGAAGTTGTTTGCTACATTTTTAGTGATGTGCACAGGTGGAATTTTCTTAGGAAAAATTCTGGTATTCAAGAGGGACATAACTGGCTTACTCTAAAAGAATTGTTGCTATAGAGGATTCTTAGCATGGGAATTAGCCCACAAAACCTAACAGCTTTCTGCTGTCGTTACAGGAACTTTTTCTAAAAGCAGAAATGGAAAGCTCATTGTTTCTTAGAATGCAGTCAGCACAACTACACAGTAATAAATTGGCCCAGTGGGTTGGTATCTGCTTGGGAATGATACCTCTAAGAAACAGATTTTATTACCAGTTAACTTAACAGGCAATGTTGGCTGTGGTCACTACTGGATAATCAAGTAATTAATAACTGAAGCTTTTGATAAATGATAGACAATCGAGCAAAAATTTAAGATTTAGTTTTTCTGTTAATTATGTTTTATTAGACCTCCCCTCACAAGCTTTTTTTAAAATCTTATTTGACTAATCACAATGTCTAGGCCTTTTTGTCTAGACCATATTGCTATGTCCAGTAACATATAAAGGAAAGAGATATTTTCTAATTGTCACTAGCATTATTACCATGCCACTGATTTCTGAAGAATGAATGGACGCAGCATGATTTCTTTAATGAGTGAGGATTGGAAGTAGACACTGGCTTCCTTCATTGGAGATTCTTTGAATTGCTCTACGTATTGCAGTAAGTAAGGAGATTAAGCAAGGGATTTTTTTTCTAAGAATCTTGCCAAATCGTGCTAGGCAAAACTTAGGATAGCAGCAAGGGAAGTACTGTGTTTTGTACTAGGTGTCATTACTAGATTGTCAGCTCTAAATACGGAGTTGGCTTTTGGGGGTTATCATTAGTGCATTGAAAAAGTCAATTCCATTACTTTACGTTGTTCCGTAGGTAAGAATCCTGTAGGAACTTTGAGAGTCTTTTCCTTTCATGATGCACTAACCATTTCTACCGAGTGCAGCTCAGTTTCCTCCCTCTACCTGTTCTCCCACTGCTGCTGTGGCAGCACAGAAGAGAACATACCTAGTATATAGCCTACTATATGCCAGGGCAGTACATTCTTACTCTTAGGAAGAATGGTGTTTTCCTTATCTTCACCTTAATTTACTACCCTCATTTGGAAGATTTTGGTTGGTTTTCCCTTCATTTTCTAATTTTTTCTATTAAAGTTGTTAGCAGTGATAAACATAAAGGGTAACTTTTGAATTGTTTAGTTTTGTGACCATATTTACAAAATATGGCAAAATAAAAGAGACAAAATACATGAAAATTACAATTGAAATTTGGGAAAGGACCCGAATTTCCCCCCATGGTTTTACATGTTCATCTTTACATTTTTAAAATAAACTTTGCTGGATTTTTTTTTAATGCCTTTGAGCTTTAAAATCTCTAAGTAGTTTTATAAAGTTATACATCACGTTGTACTCTGAATTCCTTACTGGAAAACCAAGTCTCCACCCTCAAGGAGTTTTCCCCCTTCCCAGTTACAGGTGGGTCTTTTTCCATTGTCTGTAGGATTTAATTGTGTAACTAGTATTTCTTGAGCAACTCCTGCAAGTGTGTAACACTGTATTAAATGCCTAATAGGTATTATTTCATCCTCTTAAGACTATTGTGTAAGTACTACTGTTATTTTATATAAAAGGTAAAGACATTTGTCCAAATTGACTTCAGCTAAAAAGTTCATTTATTTAACCTCTGCTCTCTACTGTATATGGCCTCTCAGTATGAGATTTTATTGATTCCTATTAAAAGAATTTCCAGATACCAAAATATGAAAAATTCTGTGAAACTGGGTTACATACATTTAAAGTTGCTGTGGAAGAACTAATGACTAGGAATATGAAAAATATAGTAAGAAGAGCCTTGCCTTACCATTTACAAAAACTTACGTTAGGCATTATAAACGAAAAAGAGTATGATATTAGCGAAAGAATAGACAACTGGAAGAGTTAATCTTAGAGCCCAGGATATATACATATTTCAATTCAGTGGATAAGAGATTATTTATTAAATGGTGCTCGTAGAATTGGTTAGTCATGTGGATGTAAAGCATACTATATACACAAATCTGGAGGAATGAGAGGCCTAAATGTAAACAAAAATTTTAATTTTAGAACAAGATAAAGTTGACTGTGACCTTGAGTTGCAGTAAATCTTTTTATGTATTTATTATTTTCAAACAAGACAGAATTCAGAATTTATCAAAGAAATAATAGATATTTTTATTTTAAAAAATTATATTCCAAAAATACAATCAAATACAAAAGATAAATAATAGAATAAGGAAGATTCTTACAATAAATTTGGTAAATACAAGTGTCAATATCCATAATATATAAATTTTAATGCAGAAAATATGAATAGGCACCTTGCAGAAGAACAGATTCAATAGTCAATAAGCTATTTACCTTAATGATTAGAGTAATGCAAATTAAAGTAACAATGAGATGCCCATCAGATTTGCAGAAAATTGGTAAAACACTGGAACTTGTGAAATTGTCGGAAAAGAACAATCATACATAGATGGAAGCACTAGAAATTGCTACAGGCTTTTTGGAAAACCATGTTAAAATTGAAAATACACATACTCTATGATTTAGTGATCTTGTTTATGGTACTGTATCCAAACAATTTATGAATGACAAAACCTGAATGCTGATAATAGAAATTAGTTAAATAAATTAATGGTGGATGCATTCTACAGATAATTATTAGCTGTAATAAAAGAATGAGTTAGGTCTATATGAACCTGAAGGGACTTATAATATGTATATATATTTAGTATTATAAAAGAGGGTTTTGCCATGTTATCCAGGCTGGTCTTGAACTCCTGGGCTCAAGTGATCTGCCTGCCTCAGCCTCCCAAGTGCTGGGATTACAGGCGTGAGCCACTGTGCCCAGCCAATATCACATTATAGAAAAGCATCTATAGCAGAACCTTATTTTTTTAAAAAACAAATGCCTCTCAATCCCTTTAAAAACCAACTATGTAAAATAATTTTTTAAAACTTAGAAAGTTATAAGAAAAAATTTCAAAAGCTAATACTTAGGAGAAATATTTTTCTGAGATAAAAATTCTCCATGAACCTTTTTAATTTTAATTTTAAAAGAAGATTGTCCTTATTACTAAATTCAAGTTAAAAACATGCAACTCTGTCCCCTACAAAATCCTTAATCCTCCTTTCCCACAAACGTCAGTAACGAAAGAATCTATGTAGGAAGCTGTAAATAGACTAGCTTTTACACAAAATTGAATTGATGATATCTAGGATAGATCTGATAAATAAATCTGAGAAACACTTCCAGAATGAAGAGGAATCAATAAGGAGATAAAGAAGAATGAACATAAGAGATTTGGTTTACGGAAATATACTATTGAAGAAGATGACAGATTAAATGGATAAGACACAAAAATGAATTATTTCATAGGAAACTAGAGATTTGGGATTAGACAAATTTAGTTCCAGTTTAAAAAATAATAATAAAAAGTTCTGGAGATAGGTAGTGGTGATGATTGTATAATAACGTGAGTGGACTGTATACCCCTGAACTGTATACTTAAAAATGGGTGAAATTATAAATATTATACTATAATAGAGAAGAAATCATACATAGATTATCAGAATTAAATGTTGTAGAAAGTGGAACAGTTCTGCTGATATCCAAAAATAAAATAATTTATCTTGAAAGAAACCAGAGCCAGTTTAGTCTTAGATTTCTTTTCTCTAATAATAATAGGACCATAGAATGGTCTTTCTAAATTTTGGTCAGGGTATCAAAATCAGCCAGGGTGCTCATTAAAAATACAAATTCCTTGAAACGACTGCGGACCTATGGCAGTCAGAATTTCTGAGAGTACATCAGGATTTTTTCTTTCTTTCTTTTTTTTTTTTGACCGAGTTTCCCTCTTTGTTGACCAGGCTAGAGTGCTGTGGCACCATCTCTGCTCACTAATACCCCTGCCTCTCTGGTTCAAGCGATTCTCCTGTCTCGGCCTCCGAAGTAGCTGGGGTTACAGGTGCCCACCACGACACTCGGCCAATTTTTGTATTTTTAGTAGAGACTGGGTTTCACCATGTGGGCCAGGCTAGTCTCGAACTCCTGACCTCAGGTGATCTGCCTGCCTCAGCCTTCCAAAGTGCTGGATTATAATGAGTCTGAGCCACCGTAACCAGCTGGGTTTCTATATTTAGACAATATTCCCAGTTGATTGTTAGGCATCTTAATGTTTGGAAAACACTGTATTGGATGTAATTTACAGAGCTAACAAAAAGAAAAATTGTAGCCCGTTTACCAGTTTTTATGAGTGATATTATTAGAAAGTCATTGCCTCACACTATAACAAAATTAAGGTTTTGTTAACAGTTACTAGAACACAATATAATTGTATAGTCGAGCAACCTTTCGAAAGATGCCTTTTGAAGCTTGAAAAGGTAAAAATAAATCATCAAAGTCAACAGATACAATGTCATATTAAATCATCTTTCACAAACCAGAGAATATATTCATGGCAAATTTGATAGACAGAGTTTAATGTTGTTAAGATATGCAGTACTCCTCTAAATATCAATGGGAAAACCGCTTAAGCCATACTTGATGGATGTAAGAAGGACTTTTTAAGTTACCAAGAACAGTTGACAAAAGAAGATACACATTTAGCAATGACTTTCACAACAACCTTACAGCTAATATTTATTAAGTACTTGATAGTTCAAGGCATTTTACACACAGAGAGGAGACAAAAAGTCATCTGAAGGTGAAGACACAAATTGGAGTGATGCAGCTGCAAGCCAAGGACTGTCAGGAATGCACAGAAACTAGGAAGAATTAAGTAGTATTCTTAATCTGCCCAATTTTTGTACTTATGTTACAGCTTGAGAAGCAGCCATAGAGATGTTAAGTAAATGTTAAATAAATAACCTACAGGTTGAGTATCCTTAGTGGGAAATCGACAGTGCTCCAGTGAGTTTTTCCTTTGAGTATAATTTTGGTGTTCAAAAAATTTTGAGTTTTATAACATTTTTGATTTCAGATTTTCAGATTAGGGATACTCAGTCTGTAGCTAGAAGGTGATAGACCAGCATTTGAACATTTGACTCCAGGGACATAAAATTAAAGCTCCTAAGGGTACTTGAGTGCGTATACTTCTGTATAATTTAAATTGTATGCATGTATATATTAGTTTCTTCAGGCTGCCTAACAAAGTACCTCAAACATGGTGTCTTAAAGTGGCAGAAAGTTCTGTGAGTTCTGGAAGGCTGGAAATCAGTCAGGGTGTCAGCAGGGCCATGGTCTTTTTGAAGGTTCCAAGAAAGAATCCTTCCTTACTTAATTCTTCCTAGTTTCTGCTCATTCCTGACAGTCCTTGGCTTGCAGTTGCATCACCCCAGTTTTTGTCTTCACCTTCAGATGACTTTTTCTGTCTCCTCTCTGTGTGTCTATCTCTCCTTGTAAGGACACCAGCATTGGACAGTTATGACCTCATCTTAACCTGATTACATTTATAAAGACTCTATTTCCAAATAAAGTCGCATTCTAAGGTTCTGGGTGGACAGGAATTTCAGGAGACATTTTCTGTAGAGAATGACATTCTTAGTGAGTCCATTCTCTGGCTCCCTTCAAAATTTGTATCTCTAACACGCAAAGTAAATTCATCCCATCCCAACATCAGCAGTTTTCAGCCCATTCCAGCATTAACTCTAAACCTTGTGTAAGTGTTAATATCATCAACTCAAAAAGTGGCAAATCTCATCCTCTCAATCATCTAAATCAACTATTTGTGAAACTGGGTATGATCCTTCTTGGGGCAAAATTTCTTTCCATCTGTGGACCTGTGAAAGCAGAAAACAAGTCTTCTAAAATACAGTGGTGAGAAAGGCATAGGGTAGACATTTCCATTACAAAAAGAAGTTTGAAGTAAAAAGGAGTCGTGGTTCTCAAGCATATTCCAAACCCAGCAGGGTAAATTCCATTAGGTTTCAAAGCCTGAAAATAAAAGGCTGCTTGCTTTGTCCTCTTGGTCCTCTTTTTCATTCTCTGGAGTTCTTCCTGAAAGGATAACATTCAAAGCTCAGTAGTTCTAGCTCTATCAGCTGGTTTCTTGCCTCTGTATGTTAATACCTATAATGTGTTGGTAAACAAGGTAAGAGCAACTGAAGTTTAGAATGGCCTAAATGGTGAGTTTCAAACCTGGGTTGTCATATTTCAAACTAGCGTTTTTTCTGCTGTACTCCACGAATTGAGGGCTTAAATACATCCTTTGACAGTATTTGCAAGTATTCTTCGCAAGAGGCTTTGTGCATGTAGTTTGTGAAACCTGTATTGGCAACTCAGATACTTTTGTGTTATTCTGTGTTTTTGTCTGGGTAAGTTCCTGGACAAATGAGCTGCAGTATACATACTAACTCATATCTTAGAAGACGTTCACTTCTCATAGAAGCAAAATTATATATAATTCTATTATATACAGTTCAGTACTTAGAAAATGAAATTATTAGAATTTCCAATATGATTTATTATATAAGGCTAAATTTTGGTACTTTAAAGCAAGCACATAGATGGGCAGTGCTTCACTCCCTTCCACTTTCCCCCAAAATGACCAGCCCATTCTCCTAAAGACTGAGGTACTGTTATATTTACATATTGGTGACCTTGTTTTGGAGAGGGATTCATGTAGGTAGGCCTTGAGGTTCTGGTTGGTACTGGTAGGATTTTTTTCATGGACCTGCAATAGTGGCCCAAGGCACCGGATCTAAATGATCTTGTTGTAGATTACTACTGTGTTTAAAATAAAACGTTAATTGCTGTGTGGTCCTGGTTAGTTGTTGTTGCAGAATACAATATCTAACACTGCTCTCCCTAAAGATCAAGCTATAAGATGGAGGATCAGGTTTTTCTAAACTTGACTGGTGATTCTCTGTGTACATAATGGTATTATTAGAATTTGCCAACATATATGTCCAGTAATTGTACTGTCTTCAAATAGGTTTCAGGGACAAATTCACTGTTCTTCTAATGATTTTTCTTTATTCCAGTTTCTTAGGTAAACTGTGTTTAATACGTAGCAGAACACTTGCCCACTGTATATCCACCACAGTGCCACAGTGTGGTGCTGCTGTGCTTTGGCTGAATATTTACAAATTCACTTTGCCTGTTGCTGTCAAATTTTTATTTTGTGGACTAAATAAGATGCTCTCTAAAGTATATGAAAATGCACTTATATTGGATACTTTTTTAGCTGTACATAATGAGTTATATGATTGCTTTCTAGTGATTGTGCCAGATTGATTGCCTTTTATGTTAATCAGTTTTTTATTAGCACGCTTATTTAAATTTTTTTCCTTGATTGCCCCATCTTATTTAGTTAAGAATCAAAAGGCTTCTTGGAGGTTATGAAAAAAAATTTGAAAAATCCAGCAAGCAGAATGACACTGTTGATAACAAAATACATATCTTTTTAAATGCAGGTTTTTTGGATATTATACTTTCTCTCAAAATATATAATACAGTCTTTCAAACTGAAGATAGTATATCCTCCCACTGTTATTACTTATGCTGTTTGTGCCAAAATCCATTCAAGAGGAAACAGTTTATGATTTTTGTAGATACAGTGTTCCCAGTGTTTAAAATTTCCAGATTTACTTTACTTCAGAAGCTTTCTGTCTTTACTGTCTTTAAGGTGTTCTTTAAGATGCTGTTTATCAAGCCTGTATGTACTATTGATATAGTGAACAAAACTGTTTTTATTGAGGGGCTTCTGTTAATGTTAGTCTCAGGAAGGTGTTGAGGAGTAAGCACCAGACAAACAGAAGGATTTATGGCAAAAAAATTTCTTACCCAAAAGGGATAAGAATTTCTTGCCATTGAACTCTCAAGATCACAATTTAATATTTCAGTGCCTGAAAATGAATGAGGATCCTTGTCTTGACTCATAGTACCACATACCAGCAACAGGATCAGCAGAAATATTTCCTGATGAACTAAGAGGAGACAATTTTGTCTTGAAGCAGGAGTACTGGAAAAAATAATAGTTTCATGAGAGAACTGACTTTTAATGTTTTCTACCCTTGAGATGAGTGTGGGAAAGGTATTTGGTTACTGCAGGAGAAACTGTAAACTCTCTAGGAAGATAAGGACCATGTCTGTTTTGCTCATCATGATATTCCTGCTACCTAGCACTTGTATATTTTTACTGAGTGGTCATAATGGAATTCTAATTGTTTAATTCTCCTAGAGAGAATTAGTGATTAAATGCCAGTGAAGTGTTAAGAAGGGGGCATTCAACATCTTTTTTCTCTGCATATTTCACCTAAGAAATGCCCATAGAGAGTGTGGTATCAGCTATCACTTTCAGAGTTGCATTAACCATTTGAGAATGTCAGATTTTGGAGTTGGGTATTTTAGAAGTGGGAGTTGGAATAAACAACCCATGTTAATAGAATCCTCAAAGGGATTACCTTCAAAAGGTTTTCTAGAAAATAATGTAATAATGAACTAAGGATACAGGGCAGTAGAATATTTAGGAAGTAATTTACCATATGGTAGTTAACATTTATGTATACACTTAGTAAATGTTTGTGGTTTACCTGCCTTGGAGCAGGCTTTTTTACAGGCCAATTAGGCTGCAAGTATAAAAGGCAAGAACAGTGATCAATTTTTAAAAATACTTAGTTGAATACATATTTGTGTAAATATTTATCCGCATTCTGCATATTTGTATAAAAAAATGAATGGTGGTAGAAAGTTTGTGCTTGGTGGTTAAAGACACACAAGCACATAATTTTAATGTTTTGGAAAATTCAATACTGGAGGCCTACTGTGAATTTTAACATGTATCTTACCCCTTAGTTCTGGGAATCAGATCCTTTGAGTTGTATCTTTTGTCATTTATTTTTAGAATTCTGTGTAATATTTTGTTATCTATGAAATAGTGGCATTAAAGATATGTTTCAGGTTTTTAAAAATGAGCTTATTTTGCAATTGCAACCACAAAAGAATAATAAAAATCTTTTTATTTGGAGAAGTTATATTAGAAAACAAGTTGGAAAACACTTTGAAGAAAATAAGTATTTATTCTTTAGCCATGGTGATATTGTAGACTAAAGGAACAATTTTCAGCTTTCTGCTTATTTTCTAAAAATTGTAATGAAAGAATTATTCTCTTTTTTTTCTCTCTGTTACATAACAAAATAAAACTTCAGAATAATATGACTTTATTTTAGGAGTATTTTTAGTGGGCTTCTGATAAATATTCTTTTATATAAAAAATTTCCTGTTATTTATAACAGCTTTGTCTGCTAAAATTTATCAAAACTTTTTAGGGCATATATTGATAACAACCGTATGGTTTTCCTGTTTAATTAATAATTTACAGAATATCACCAGTTCCTGTTAAACTACCGTTGTGTTTCTGGGCTAACCACTACTTGTCATAGTGTATTTACTCTTAATTCTCAACTTGCTTTGACTTGCTGAGATTTTGTTTAGGATTATTTAAAATGTATTCAAAAATTTGGTTGCCCTGTAGCTCTTTGAGGGGTGCTGTCTTGAACAGTTTTAGTAATAGAGTAGCCTTTTATATTTTAATAGAACTGCTGTTTTTAATTTTGTATTTCCTTAATTGACAGGTCGTGGTTCAATTCCAGAATTCTTTCATATTATGAAAAGAAAGTTTACCAACAAAGAATGGGAAACAATCAGAAGCTTTAAAGATGAATGGACTCAGCTGGATATGTTTTACAGGAATTGGGTATAATTCTAATTTTGAAAACAAAAGTCTATAATGATTCCATTATCTTTATTTAAAATCAAAGTCCTTTGGTTACCCAGTAGTGTCCAAATAGTGCTTGAAGTAAATGGGTGATTGCTTGAGAACTTTATGGATTTTATGCATACAGTATTACATTATAATGACATTTCATTTTAAGAAAATTTAACCTATATGTAATGCTCAGTTAGAAAGTACTTAGAGCTAAAACAAAACATTTATCACCATTTATAAGTAATGTTTTCTGTCATAAAGGAACTAATACACATGAAGTCTTATGTAACAAACACTGATACATACACTACATGCCAGAAAACATTATTCAAGCTCTTAAGTTAGTTAATTTAATGTACTTAACAATCCTATGAGGAAGGTATTGTTATCATCATCGCAGGTTACACATGAGGGGATACAGGTACAGAGAGCTTAAATGATTTGCCCTAAGATCATATAGATGATTTGTCTATAAGGGTTTTAAAAAAAAAGCTTACAACCATATAGCTATAATGTAGTATAGTGTTAAAAGTCCCTGTCTGTTGGGCCTGTGGATTCTATGAAAAATTTTATCTAATGAATTCTAAGAGAAAATGTCTTTCTGTATCTTAGGCACTTAAAGAAAGCTTCATAAAAGCCATTGGTGTTGGACTAGGATTTGAATTGCAGCGGCTTGAATTTGATATATCTCCATTAAACTTGGATATAGGCCCGGTTTATAAAGAAACACGTTTGTACCTGGATGGAGAGGAAGAAAAAGAATGGGCATTTGAGGTAAGAAATTTACCTTACCTAAATTAGAATTGTTATAACTAAGAATTTCCATTTTTTAATGCATGTATTTATGATTAATTTGGGTAGGCTAGTCACTGAATCTGGTTGCCACTCCTGGTCCTCTGAAAGTGAAAACAGGGCTAGTGTGAGAGCATATAACATTTATACTAATACTTGAAAGATGAGGCATTGAGTTCAGCAAAAATAGGAAAGGAAGAGAGGCTCTGAACTGGAGCTTTGCATGTATGAACAGCCAAACACAGTCATTTTGGCTGGGTCATAGTGAGGTTGTTTGAGAGACATTCCAGTTTAGGCTGGTCAATCCTGCAGGTTATTAATCAGGTTAAAGATTTTGGTCTCCCTACTGTATATGTTTCTGTCACTAGCAGTTCTTGGTTGCTGGTGAGAGAAGCCAACACACACTAATTTAAGCCAAAAAACAGAATTATGGTTTACTAGAGTAATTCAGTAACAGTCCCCAGTATTAGCTAGAATTAGGAAATGAAATATTCAGAGCCTTTTTGTCTCCTACTTTTGCCTTTCTATACATTTTGGCTTCACTTTTCTCCTACCCTTGTTTCTCATTCTATATACCAGCTTTCTCAGCTTCTCTGTTCTGCATGACAGAAGACATAGCTCTTGCATGTATCATACTGTAGCATGTAATAATTTACAGTTTACAAACAATTTACATTTAAAAAAATCCAAACAAACTGGTAAACTTGCTTTCTGTTCCAAGCCCAAAAATCCTAGAGAAGGGACTCCCTGGCCTTGCTTGGGCTAGGTGTTTATCTCTAGACCAGTCACTATACTGTGATTGGTCCTGCTTGTGTCAGACGTCCAGAGTCCAGCAAATGGGCTGTAGAACAGTTCTCTGACTTATAAGATCATCTGTTGAGATACAGAATACTAGAAAATAAGTGAGATGTTACGTTTGAGATACCAAATATCTAAGTGAAGATGTTAAGTGGGTGAATGGAATGGAGGGCTGGGCTAGAGTAAAAAAACTATAATTATAATGGTTATAAGTTTAACCATTATGTCAATGATAATTAAAACCATGGATTTAAAATTAGAACTATGAGATTACCTAAGGAGCAGCTATAAATTGAATCTGTGAAGAGAGAAATGCAAATTGAAGCCACGAGAAGTTAAAGGGCCTAGAATAGAGCCCTGAGAATACGTATGAGACAAAGCGGGAGGGAGCTTTAAAATGTAATGAAGGTCCCCAATTTATGATGGTTCAGCTTTTTTTGACTTTATGACAGTGTGAAACTGATAATGCATTCAGTAGAATTCATTTTTGCAGAACCCACGCAACCATTCCTTTTTTCATTTTCAGTACAGTATTCACTAAATTACATGAGATATTCAGCATTTTATTGTAAATGAGGCTTTGTGTTAGATGATTTCGCCCTTATAGGCTGATGTAAGTATTCTGAACACATTTAAGGTAGGCTCTACTATACTATGCTATGCTATATGCTATGCTATGATGTTTGGTAGGTTAGATGTATTAAATGAATTTTCCATTTAACCATATCTTCTTACAGTGGGTTTATTGGGATATAACATCATTGTGAGTTGAGGAGCATCTGTACTAATAGTCAAAGGTGGATTTGTTGGGGAGATAAAGAATGACCAAAATGGTATAAGAGAGTAGTGTTGGGATCCAAGGACAAAAGGCATTTTGAGAAAGAGAGCTGAGTCAAAAACTGCTAGGGGCGAGGTGTGTGGTTCATGGTTGTCATCCCAACACTTTGTGAGGCTGAGACACTATCTCTACAAAAAATTTTAAAAATGAAATGTTGAAAACAGTATGTCCATTAGGTAACATTCTTTAGTGTCCAACTGTCAGTTGTTAGATACATAATACCTCTAATTATATGTTAAGCATGATTCTTATTTACTGAAATATTCTATACATATAAGAACTATATCTTATATTCTAAATTTCTGAAAAATTGTTTTAGATATTTTTAAATTTGCACATTCAGGTTATTTTGTTCTTGTTTGTTTAAAGAAAAAACAACAGGGCTACATAGCAGACTTAGTTTGTGATAACTTTGGCATAGTAAATCTTCTGATACTTAGTCATATATTTTTCCTCTTTAAACATGTCTTAAATGTATCCTTATTGAATTGCACTTTTTGCTGATTTGGGTAGCTGAAGGTATGAAGATAGGAAAAAGAAGATAAAAAAATAAAAGCTCCCTAAGTACTATTTCTAATTGTAGTGTCTTCTCATGTTTTATGGAAGAATGCATTAGTAAAGTGGCTTTTCAGTGAAAAGTTTGTTTAGCTTTTAAGTGTTTATAATTTTTTCTGGTAACTGCCTCAATCTGTATTACATTTTAAAGCTACCTTCCTCTTTGTCTCATATGTAAGGGAAAATAGAAAATTGCATATTGGTTATGTATTACCTGTAAATTTCTACCATGATTTTTCATACGTGATACTATGTAGTTAACTAAATGTTTACATACCAGTGTTGCAACCTGATTTTTTTTTTAACCTGCACTTTATTATACATACGGTATTAACATCACCAGTGAAGGACAAGATAGCTATCAAGTGCTTCTAGACAGGGCACATCACCTATGTAGTATTCTGGTTGAGAATGCATAACCTAAATCCAGTCATTAAGAATCATCAAACAAACCCCAAATGAGCAATGTTTTGTTAATAAAAAGCAGATTTGGGGGAATTTCTGTTTTCATACGTTAATGTCATTAAAAAAACAAAGGCTAACAAGACATGACAACCGAATGCAATACTTGTCCCTAGTTGCCCATTACTGGGCTCCTGTTCTGGAGAAGAGATATGCCACAAAGGACAGTACTGGATTAATTCACAGAATTTGGAATACAGTTAATATTTTTTCATTGTTAGACTTAACTGCAGTTACTAATTGCTGTGGTTATGTAAGAGAATGTGCCTACTAGGAAATACATGTTGAATTATTTAAGAGTGAAGGGCTAGCATGTATGTAACTTGTAAAGTGGTTTAGGGGAGGTGGGGAAATACATATATGCATGTGTGTGAGTGTGTGTGTATATATAGAGAGAAAGAATAAGATTTAGAAAATGTAAACAAAACTGCTATCTAGGTTTACATATTTTATAATCTATATTTATTTACCTTTTATTTTTCAGGAAAGCAAAATAGATGAGCACCATTTTGTTGCAGTAGCTCTTAGGAAACCCGATGGATCTAGACATCAGGATGTAAGCTTCAGGATTTCTCTTTTTCTAAGAAGCATGAGTCAATGTTAAGTTTGCTGTTTATTGATGGAAATAGTCGTTTGCCTTATATCAGTTAGAGGGACTTTTTAAGATTAGCAAATCTTTAAGATCACTAGGGATTTTGTAGAAATGTTTTTAAAAGCATGTTACCTGCTTCTTCACATTCATATACACTTAAGTATTACAACAACAAAAAATGTGGTTAGTACTTTAATACTACTCATATTTCCAATAGACATCCAAGATAATCACTATCTTAGTCATCTTAATAGTAATTTATTTCTTGGTGAATTGGGGTTGTGTTGCATATGAGAGTACCATGTTGAAGGTTGATAAGTAATGGAATTACCTTGCAAATTGAATCCACTTCTCCTTTTAAAGTAATATCCTGAATTATTCCCATAGTTACAGTGTCAGACATGTAAGAGACCTTGTGTCGTTCTGTGGCATCACATCAGTTTTAGTTCTTCAGTCACAATGTTTTTGTACTTACTTATCCTATTACCTAGTAAGCAAATGCAGGGGAAAAACTTAGGGTCAAAGACTCTTAGCTTGCATATAATTGTGATTCTGCAGAAGTATTTATTTAAGGAAAACTGTTATGTTTTAATAAAAACTACATGCATGTCATTTTTAGGGAATCAACATGAAAGAATGTAGCATGATCTATATATGTGCATCATTACTTCCAGAAGACTAGCTCAGGCAACACACCACACCTTTGATAGATTAATCACAGGATTAAGAATTCTCTATAGATTATCTTCCTTAAAAAAAGTATGGCATGTTAAAATTGATACCTGTTATCCAAAAATGTTCTGACCCAGGTTACTGGTCCTTCTGTTTTTAAATCTCAGCTTCACACTCTGTGCAAAAATACTTTTTGTTTCCATAGAGCTTTATAATTTTTGAAACATTTGCGCATTCAGCACTTACTTTTTATTTCCCTGGATAGAGCATGTTTAGATGACAATGGCATATTGGGAAAACTAGCGTACAATTCACAAAATTGGGTTCCAGGCTCATATCTACCATTTAACCTGTTTTAAGCTTGGGCAAATTGTTTGAATTGTTTGCTCTTCCTGAACCTTAGCTTCCCCATCCATAAAATTGAGATGACCATATCACAACATAGCTATGACACCAGTCATATACAATAAGTACTGGACCATATTAAAGCACTATACAAAACCCAAGCCCTGTTTATACTAGAATGTGTAGAATATTAAAGAGGGTCTACATTAGGTTGAGAATGTAGTATTCTGGTTGAGAAGGCATAACCTAAATCCAGTTATTAAGAAACATCAAACAAACCCCAAATGAGCAATGTTTTGTTAATAAAAAGTGTTCTATCTCAGAATATAAGATACAGTTTGAATTTAATATAGGATAAATAATTTCCTAAAGACGTATGCATCTCTGTATAGTTATGGCAGTTTATCAGACCCACCTTTTAGAGTAGTATTTCACAAAAGTTCACCTTCTTACTCACTTCTGTCCAAATAACCTGACTGCTTGTTAAAATTATAGATTTTGGGGTCCCTTCTATCTACTGAATACACTTTTTGGATGTGGGGCCCAGTGAATCTACATTTTAAATATCACAGGTTATTGTTATATAAAAAAGTTCAAGAACCAGGTTTTCTAGTTCGTTTTTTTTTATTTGTTGTATTGGCAACACTAACAAAATAGGAATAAAAAAGAAATAAAAACTACGTTCTAGGATCCTACTGTGTTGTCATTTAATAGAACTGAAATGTAAATTGGTCTTATTTTCATGATTATGAAATCGATCATAAGATTAATATGCAATATAACAATAAGATAATCTGCTTTTCTCTTTTAGGTTCCATCTCAAGATGATTCTAAACCAACCCAGAGGCAATTTACTATTCTGAACTATAATGATTTAATATCATCTGCTGTTCCCATGACACCTGAAGATCCTTCATTTTGGGACTGTTTTTGCTTCACAGAAGAAATTCCAATACGAAATGGTACAAAGTCATGATGGTTCCCTGAATAACAAAGGGAAATGAAAACTGTTTGTAATCTTCCATATTCACTGACAAATAAATGCTTGTTAGTATCAAATTTTATTTCACAAAAGTTTTTTAAAAAACAGAAACTTTTCCAATTAAAAAAAAAAAGCAGACTTCCAATTCAAGATAGCTCCCTGGAATACATGTTTACCTATTTCTCTCCCAAATTGCATTGAATTAATAAGAAGGATGGCAGAATTTTAAAGTGATACATTCCAAACGTAGAAAAAAATAGAAAATGCACGTAAGCAAAAGGAAACATTTAAATGCTATCTTTCAGAGAAAACTACTCTTAAAACCTTGAGTATCTTTCTGTATCCTTTTCTTGGAAAAGAATCCATATTAACACATTTTGATTTTTTAAAAACATGGGAACATACTGTTTTTGTACTTTTTTTGAACTACACATCTACTGTTCATAAATATACCTCTGTAACATAAGAGTATGTGCTTCTAACGTACTCTGTTGTATAGCTAATACAAGTTAGGATGTTCTTGGCCAGAGGTAACAGTGTCCAAATATAATTGGCTTAAGCAACCAAGGACGTTGTTGAAAGTAACACAGGGTTCAGGGGTGTCATTAAAGACACACTTTTTTTGTCTTGACCTCGTTTGGTTTTGCCTTAGGCTAATCCACCTCTCAATCATAAGAGCTGCTGCTATAACTTCTAGTTTTACGTCTTTGTAAAATTATGTCTCAAAGGCAGAAAAGGCCATTTCTTCTCTCATTTGTTTTATTCATGAGGCAGACTTTTAACAAAAGCCTCCAGAAGATTTCCCCTCAGTTTCCATTGACTTAGATCAGGTTACCAAAAAAGGCAATGTCTAACGTTGTTAGTCTCTGGTAAACTCTGTTGAAAAGAAAAAAGCTAAGGTAGGTTTCAAGAATGGAATGGGAAGCCCACTGCCTTCCCATAAGAAAGGTTTGCCATAATTTATTCATTTTTTGCTGTGTTAAGACATTTTGATTATCTGCAGTTTATTACTACAAGCAGTGGCAGAGTTAATGTCCTTGTACATTTTGAGGTACGTGCTTAATTATGTCCTTGAGAAAGTTTCTGACAGTGGAATGGTTTGACTGGTTCACAGGGTTTTAATTGTACAATTTACCCCTCTAATTAGTACTATATGTGTTGACCTCCCTCCCCCCACCCATCCAAAATACTCCATCAAATTGCCAATATAACTAAAAAATGATATATCATCTTTTAAATTTGTATTTCTTCATTACAAATGAGGTTAATATGTTAGTGTTGTTACTGGCTTTTCGTATTCCTCTTAATGTGAACCGTCTGTTTGATGTCTTTACCTGTTTTCCTTTTAGCAAGTAGTACTTAATTTAAAGTGGGAATGTAATATATAAGATGCCAAGACCATCATATTGATGACAAAAATGTATTATGTGGTTGAGTGCATGTCTTGGAGTTAAAGTCTTACGTATCAAGAAGTCAAATAATTTCATTGTTTCCATTACTAACATTAAAAGTTGTGTGCAAATTGTATAAAATTAGGTGCTTTGATTCGTAAAAAATTGAATGTTTTATAATTTTTTTATTTTATTAAGCATGTCCAGTTATACCAAGCATAGTAAATAAAGGTCAAGTAGCATTTATAATAGAGCAAGTATTGTTATCCCTAGCATGAGTGTAATGGTGATGTGAAAAACTTTGTCTTGTCATTATAATAATAAAAGTACATTTATTATGGAATTTCTATGAGCCTGATACTGCTTTGGATTTGTGTTTTTTAGTTTCTAGTTTCTCTGTAACTTTTAACCAAAGTTTCATGTGTACATAGCTTTAAAAAATCAAATAGAGCTATAAGATTTTCCTAAGGAAAAGCTCACTGCTTTGACTTCTTCCATTTCCTGTCTCCGGGGCAAGCCCTTTCAACTCTTTTATCTGTTTTCTGTTATTTATTACCATATCTCTAAATGACATACTTATGTTGCTTTTACTTGATTTTTAAATTTCAAGCATTGTTACTTTGATTCTCAAACTTTCCCTCTTCTGCTTCCCAGCATTACACATTCCCTTTTTATTCCCTTTTCTCCTCCCAACGTAATTATATCATAATTCAATGTTTACATTGTTGACTGTGATTACACTAAGAATATGTGCACCTTATTGAGATTATGTAACTGCTGTGTACAGCTGAGTGATGTATTATCCTTGCCATATACTAATTTTTTATTTCCTTGATTTAATTGACTTTGCATAGATTTGTACCATTTATATGAATGTCTTCTCTGTATGTTGAGACACACCAGTTATTCCATCAGTTTCGTCTTTAAAAAAATCACTCCTAGAGCAATCTGCTTTGTCCAGTTGGACTTTCTGCCTTCTATGGCTGGTGTACAGCTGTAATCCTGGAATCTCCTTTGCCATGATCCTGGGGAATGTTTGCCTCCTTTATGTTTCCCCATTTGTTATCTCTCACATCTGAGATTTATTATATGTGGAATAGCTTTTCGCAAACAACACAGGCATAGGAGTTACATTTTTTTTTTTTGAGATTTATAAGAGGAATGGGCAGTTCCCCTATGCAGAATGGTATAGGGATCTAGTTATTTCTTAGACCCATTATCCTATCCCCCTCCACGTGAAGCTGTTTGTTAATTCTATATTTATATCCACTTCTTCCAAAGTATTAGATACCAAGTTTTGTGCTGGGCTGGCACCTGCTGCTTCATAGTCATGCCTGCAGGGTCCAGTTATACCATACTGATGAATGTATGGCTTTATTGGTCTCTGTTAATATGTTTCCTGCATGGGAACTCTCACACATTGATTTTTAAAATGAATCTGTGTATTTGTGTCTCTTCCATTTCAGACTCAGAAGTTGAAAAGGTTTGGATAAATTTTCAATTAAAATTTTTACTATCAAAATTAGAATTGTTACCTCTATTCAGTATCTGAAACTCAAATACCAGTTACGTTTGAGTAACTCAGCAGCTCCTCACTAGTTGAACTATTGCCATCTGAACTTGAGGACTAAATAGATTTATAAATATACATAGGCAAATATATCTTTAGTTTAAAATATTCCTGAAAACAACTCCCAAGTATCAGTACTTTTAAAGAGGATGTGAAGAGAGCTGATGAATAAATACACCTTACAGCAGGCGTCCCCAAACTACGGCCAGTGGGCCGCAGGCCCCCTGAGGCCATTTATCCGGCCCCTCGCCGCACTTCAGGAAGGGGCACCTCTCTCGTTGGTGGTCAGTGAGAAGAGCACAGTATGTGGTGGCCCTCCAACGGTCTGAGGGACAGTGAACTGGCCCCCTGTGTAAAAAGTTTGGGGACACCTGCCTTATAGTGTCTGTGAATTTGGGATTAGCAAAAGTCTTTGAATATATTTCCAGTTTACCAGTTAATGTCAGGTAACTGCTGTATATGTCCTGTGGTATTTACATTAGAAGCTATTCTGCATCTTAAGCACTCATGCATGAGGCTATTCTCACAACTTTATGGAATTTTATTGATGAGAAAAATAAGTTACAAATTCTTAACTTACCAAAGGTTATATATTCATTGAATAGTGAAGCTTGTTACTTGATCAGTTAGGCTCTGATTAGATCCAGAACCTAATTCAACCACTATGCTTAGTGGTGTGCCAATAAATATTTAGCAACCAGCAATCCTGGGGCACAGAAGGAGAGGCCTTTATATGTGGCTTTTGCTTATTCCATGCAATAATGACGTGTAACCAACACCTAGGTGTAACATGTGTTGTCATTTTGTCATAATCACTTCAGACCATTTTCCCCCTCATTTTAGGAATAAAACAAACGCAGCTTGCAGCTAAAGACTTCCTGTCCCCCAGTTACCACCCCTTCATCTTTCCCTCTCCAGAGATAATTTCCAATATTTGCACTTTTATGCTCTATTTGTGTATGTGTAGTGTTTCGTGATTAAATCTTTTTTTTTTTTTTTTTTTTTTTTTTGAGATGGAGTTTCGCTCTTGTCGCCCAGGCTGGAGTGCAGTGGCATGATCTTGGCTCGGCGCAATCTCTGCCTCCTGGGTTCAAGTGATTCTCCTGTCTCCACCTCCTGAGTAGCTGGGATTACAGGCATGCACCACCGCTCCCAGGTAATTTTGTATTTTTAGTAGAGACAGGGTTTCTCCATGTTGGTCTGGCTGGTCTCAAACTCCTGTCCTCAGGTGATCCTCCTGCCTCAGCCTTCCAAAGTGCTAGGATTACAGGCGTGAGCCACCTTGCCCAGCCTTGTGATTAAATCTTATATTTCCCTATTAGGATTGAAACATTAGGATGTGTGACATTGGTCATGTTGGGGTCACCACTTGTGGGGTCTGTCCTGCAGACCCTGATTCCATGGTGGATAAATAAATAGACTCAAACCCAGAGTACAGTGAACAAATGGACTAGGGGGTTGTGCGCTTCCTGCTGAGTGAGATCGCAGCTATGCAACAACCACTAGTTCTCCTTCCTCTTATTTATTCAGTATAGATTTACAACAAAGGCTTTGAATAACCGCGTTGTGGATAATTAACATGGTTAACAGAGTAGTTCTTCAAAAGATTAAAGTTCAGGTACCAATGCCCAGAGCAAACACCATTAAAGGATAATCTCCCTGGTCAACCTCCCCCCACTGCCCCCGCCCCCTCCCCTGCCCCATGAAGGACCCTATGACTCAAAGTGTACATGAATAAACAAGCTAGTTAGAGCAGAGACAAAGGAATGTGGGGAGTTTATCTAATTATTTAACTAAAGGGACAAGGCTGCCTTCAGCCAAATAATAAAAAGCCCTTAGGCCTTCCAAAAGGGTTTGTTATCATATTCTGTAACTTTCCCTTAATATTTCTGCCACCATCCTGAGTGAGCCCCAGCATCTCCCCCTTTTATATTTCTTTTTTTTTTTTTTTTTTTTTTTTTTTTTGAGACGGAGTTTCGCTCTTTTTACCCAGGCTGGAGTGCAATGGCGCGATCTCGGCTCACCGCAACCTCCGCCTCCTGGGTTCAGGCAATCTCCTGCCTCAGCCTCCTGAGTAGCTGGGATTACAGGCCCGCGCCACCATGCCCAGCTAATTTTTTTTTTTTTTTGCATGTTTAGTAGAGACGGGGTTTCACCATGTTGACCAGGATGGTCTCGATCTCTTGACCTCGTGATCCACCTGCCTCGGCCTCCCAAAGTGCTGGGATTACAGGCTTGAGCCACCGCGCCTGGCCCCCCTTTTATATTTCTAATATCAGCCTCCGTTGACTGACAGGCACCAGTGTGCTCAGCCATGGGTCTGTCAGGCTAGGCGGTCATTGCTCTTATTCCAGCTTTGCATCCTAGAATTAATAACATAAGACGATTATAAGTACAATTAGCAACATTGTTTTCCAGTCAAGGACAGTCCCAGGAACAGGAGTCTAACCAGGAAAGATGATCTTGCACACCTTTCCATATGGCTGTTTGTTGGGTATGTAGATCTATAGCATGAAGGGATTCTAAAATTTTAGTTTTAAGTGCTTTACATCTGCTGTTAAATTGTCATGAAAGGTTCTCAAGGGGTGTTGTGTCATCTCATCCCAACTATATAGATTCCATGGTAGAGAAGTGACACAGATATGTTTATGTTCCCAGTCTCAGCTTAATTGCCCTCAGAATGCCAGTGTAGCTTGTTGCTCCCCCACATATTCCACAGCAGATTCAAGGGCTTGTAGACGTGTGAGAGCCATAGCTTGCTGTAAGAGAAGTTCATTAGACACATTTTTTGGCCAGATTATCTACAAAAGCAGCTGTTTGTACTGACTCAGTAATAGATGCCACTGCAATGCTGGCAGTTGCCAGGATGACTGTGGCTGAGGCTATAAAGGCTGTAAGTGTAACTATGAATCTTTTGTGTCTGACCTGGGATACGGCATGTTCTAAGGTGACAAGGGCAGAGGAACCTTGCAAATCACATGTTAAATTGACTGGTAGGAATGCCTCAGATTGTCTTCTTAATACCATGACACTAGTAATTTTTAAATTAGATATGTTGTGATTGGTGATACATGAGGCGAACCAAGTCTGTCTCTGTACTCAGGTCACAAACTTGGGGCCTTGGAGTGTAATGGAAATGTTAGTTCCCATAAGGAAAACATATGGATGAGTAGTGCAAATCAGGCACCGATCAGTGTGATTATGAATAAAGGTTATAGTATAGTTGCGACTAAAATTATGCTATGTCCCATGCCAGGTGTTAAGGGAAGTGCTAAGATGTCCCAGGTGCCATAAGGTGCCTTCGTGTGGCATGGACTTTACTTGGGGTCTGGAATATCTCATCCTCCCCATTGGCCCAAATTATAGGGGAAGAAGATGTGGCTATGAAACTGTGATTAATGCTGTGATGGATGAAGACATTAGTAAGGCTGCTTTGCAATCAGCCATGGGGGCTCCAGTCTGAGATGTTATAATTGCCTAACTGGAGGCTATGGGCTTGTTTCCCATGACAGACCTCCCAACCAAAGTAGAATCCATTACTTTGCCAGCTTTTTTCTTTTGCACAGGAGGGAATGTTTGGGAAGGCGGCATGGATTACACTGCCTGGTTTGAGGCTACCTGCCGCTAAGAATGTTAAGGTATCTCCTTTGCCATGGTGTAGCCATACTTGTTTTTGGGCAGGTAAACAGTAAGGATTAGGACCTTTATAACTTACACACAGTGGGAGGATAGTGGAGTGATATGTAGTGTTATCTGGCACCTTAATCCAATGGGTGCCATTACTGAGGGACCCCACTAGGGGTAAAGCTATCCCTCCTACCTAAGCTATTGCATTGTTAGAAGCTGGGAAAGGGGGTCTTCATCTATGTTAACAGGGTAGAAAAAAGGTAGATTTAGAAGATGGGCTCAATAGAGTATAGCAGATACAGGTTGCAGGCAGAGTGAGAGAATAAATAATAAATTATCTAGAGTGAATGATGTTTGTGTCGGGAGCAGGACTTGCTCAGCCTCCTGCATTATCCTTTCAGCATTCCCCAGGTGATGTCCAGGGCGTGTGTGATTTGAGGAAGCTCCATTGCCTGAAGTTGTGGCAGAGTCTTTCTTAGGCTGATGCGAGTTTTTCTTCTTTCCATCCTATGTTGAGGACGTAGTCTCCAGGCTGGTGCTGGTGTACTGGAAATTCGAGGAGTTGTGCCTCTGCTAAGAGACCTTTTACAATCTTTGTAAAAGAGCAGGTTAGTGCTTTAAGAAAAACCTGATGTGCTTTAATATCTAGTTTACAGAAAAACCGGATGATAATTCTTTAACTTTAGCCAATATGTTTACACACAGAATTTCTTTTACAATGTTTTAAAACTTGCTTAGACCTTCAAAACAAATATTATACAACATTTTCTGCATAAATTTGTTCCTATAATTTTTTCATGACCTTCACAGATATTCAACACGCCTTAGCTTTCTTTGTTTTATAACCTTTCTTACTAAAGGTGCATTCTTGTATCTATATAACTTTTTTTAACATTTCTTTCTCTACTTCTTTCCTTACCTTTCCTTCCCTCTTTGCCTCCCTGTCTTTCACTTTCCCTGTTTTTTTTTTTTTTTTACACTCTTTCCTTAGTCTCACTTTGTTTCTGTCTGATCTAGCAACGTGCTTTTCTACAGCTGATTGAAATTTGTCATCTAAATTTAGAAATTTAAGGGTACATAAGGCTTGTGCCAATAGCGTTGCCGTTTAAGATAGCAAACAGGTTTTGCAACTTATCAGTCAATGAGGAAATTCTTTTCTACTGAGGAGCAAAGCCATTTGGCTGACTTTTGATTGCTCTTTAATTCATGGGTTTGCTGTAATTTTTCTCCCTTCAGAGGCTATTGTTCCATTCTAATAGGATTTTGAGATAGCTGTGGTAGAGGTAGCGTTGGAATAACAATAGTAGCCATTATCAGAAAAAGGTCTTACAAATTTTTAAATTGTACTTAAATCTTAGCAGAGCTTGTAAGTAAACAAGGAACACATGAAATTTCTCTCATGGGCCACCAGCGGAGCTAGGGATCAGCGCCGCAGGTTCCGGGTAGCGGCTGCTTTTCGCTTGCCTAAGTGGCTTTTTGCCTGTGCGGCTTTTCACTTGTGCTGCTGGCTCCCTCCAGCTGCTGGGTGGCTGTGGCCTGCTGGGGGGAACTGCCCAGTAGTGCAAGATCTATAAGGAAAAGCATTAGAAGTCAAAGCCGTCCCTAGCAGGAAGTGCGGGAAGCTCACCTTCTAATGCTGCTTGTTTAAGACAAGGACCCATAACTGTGGTGTCTCTCTTGTCTGTTTTTCTATTTATTGGAGGAAGGGGCTCAGGCAAAACCTGTTTCCTACTTGTTATCTTTACCTGATGATAGCTGGGCTGAGGAAGAGGCAGGAGAACCATCTCAGGTGAATTCGTTGATACACTGTTTTTCCTTTGCGGGGCAGGAGGGAATGTGCACTGGGCTATTCTTATGTTGTTATAAAGAAACACTTGAGACTCAGTAATTTATAAAGAAAAATTTTAACTGGCTCATGGTTCTGCAGGTTTACAGGAAGCATGAAGCTGGCATCTACTTAACTTCTAGGGAGACCTCAGGAAGCTTTCACTCATGGAGAAAAGTGAAGTGGGGGTAACTAGAAAGCAGAAGCAAGTGAGAAAGTGAGGGGGAGGTGCCACCTGCTTTACAGCAACCAGATCTCAGGAGAAATCACTATCACAAGGACACCAAGGGGATGGTGCTAAACCATTCATTAGAAATCTGCCCCCATGATCTATTCACTTCCTACCAGGCCCCACTTCCAACATTGGGGTTTAAAATTCAACATGAAATTTCAAACTATATCAGGAGGTAAGACCTTCCCCTCAGACAAATGGGGCTGCCTCTGCCAGTAGGGAAGTTTCATGGAAATGTAAACGGTTCAAGTTTCTCAGCCTTACCTGTGGTGACCCAAACGTCCCCATCTCATTTCTGAAGGCCCCATTCCATCCGTACCAATGCCCTTACCTTAGCATGAGAGTCACAGTACTAGTCAGAAACTGGTATTACAACTCTATAGCCCTTAAAAGCACTAGGCTTGATTCTTAGCTATATCTACAAAACACAAGATATTCCCCTAGAGTTGCGATAGATTTTGTGATGCTTTCCATTTTTACCCATTTTTTTCCCTTTGCTTTCAATTTATTCTTTACCCTGTGTAATGCTCTAGACATTCAAAGAGCCAGTCCTCCGAACAATCTCTGTAATCCCTACCATGACCATAGTGACCATGTGCCACAGCCACTTGATCTTCTGACAGTGCCCCCTACTTGTATTCCATGTCTCCATACCACCACTAGTGATAATGTGAGCAACTGTGACATCACCACTTGCCACCAATGATAAGCATTAATTTCCCCTGACAAAGAAGTCATTTGTATATACATCAAATATGTGAGCAATCCAATTCTAGTATTCCACCTTCCCAGGGCTACTCATGGAACAAATTACTGTATTATACAGGGTTATAGCAGGAGACAGATGGCACAACCAAAAGAAATGATCAAAGAGGGTGTAGGCAAGAATAACAGAAATGTACGAGAAATGGTTCAGCAGCTTAGGCTAAGCAAGAGCATTTCTACTCCTAAAATGCAAAAGTGGTTCCCAAACCCATGAGATCTATATATGGAGGAGAAGGCTATGTCAGATGCTGTGATGGTGAGGAAGACAGCTATTTCCAAGCCGCTACAGGGCAGGAAGGCAAGAGGATAATCATCCTATTTCCCTTTCTACCTAGACTTCTGCTAATACCTTCCCCAACCTCTATTTGCAAAACCCACTCAAGGAAAAGGCAGCCTGGCTAATACAGTGCGTAGACGACCAAACAGTGACCATGACCTTTTATTTTGCAAGTTTGGCTTTGGGAAGTGCTTTGGAGCTTCTTCTAGGTCCAACCACTGAGCTGGTCATTGCCAGTTATCATATAAAATCCACTTTTCATCACACATCATAATCCAATCAAGAAATAGTTTGTTGTAGTTGCATGGAATAAGAGAAGACCCCACTTTTTTGTTTAATTTTCACTTTATTCATGAGGCACCCACTTATTAAGTTCTTTCATCTCTCTAATTTTCTTCGAACGCTGAATGACAGTAGAATGGTCAATATTGAGCTCTTTGGCAACTTCCTGTGGAGTTAAGAGGGTTCGATAGTTGCTCTCAATCGGTTGTTGTCAATTTCCAATGGCCGGCCAGTACACTCCTCATCTTCAAGGTTCTCATCTCCTTTGCAAAACTTCTTGAACCACCACTACACTGTACATCCATTGGCAGTTCCTGGGCCAAATGTGTTGTTGATGTTGCAAGTTGCCTCTGCTGCTTTACAACCCATTTTGAACTTAAATAAGAAAACACTTGAATTTGCTTTTTGTCTAACATCATTCCCATAGTCTAAAATAAACATAAATAAACAGTAAGTAATAAGTCATTAGCAAAAAAAAAAAAAGCGAGAAATGCCCATTAAAATGATATATAACATAACCACATTTATTTAAGAATGTATTCCAATATCAAATGGCAAATTCCAACAGGGCAAAAACCACAAGTACTAATGCTATTCTCCCCTCGTTTACTTTACTGCAACCACACTGGGCTCCTCCCTGTTTCTTGAATATACCAGGTGCAGTCCTGCTTCAGGCCTTGACACTTGTTGTCCCTTTGTCTGGAATGTTCTTCTCCTGGATACCCACGTGGTTCTCTTACTTCCATCAGACATTTACTTGACAGTCATCTTCTTAGTGACCTTCTGCTGGACACTTTAAAATTGCACATCATTCCATTTCCCATCCCCAACACTCCTGATCTCCATTCTCTGCTTTATTTTCTCTGTGAGACTTAACCACCATCTAACACAGCATATATGTTAGTGCCTTGATTATTGTCTTTCTCTGCTCCAGTCCTTGTCAGACTATAAGATCCAAGGAGGACAGGGATTTAAACTAGTTTTGTTTATTCCTATTTTCCCATGGTCTTATAACAGTGCCTAGCTGATATAAAAGCTCAACGACTGTTTGCTGAATGAATGAATGATGCGTTTTTGTTTTAGTTGTCTAGGGCTGGCATAACAAAGTACCACAGACTATGTGGCTTAAACAGAAATTTATCTCCTCACAGTCCTGAAGGGCTAGAAGTCTGAGATTAGGGTGCTAGTAGGATCAGTTTCTTCTGAGGACTCTCCTTGGCTTGTAGATGACCCTCTTCTCCCTGTGTTTTCACATGGTCTTTCCTTTATGTTATCTGTGTCTTTCTCTCTTCTTATGAGGACATCAGTCATATTGGATTAGTGCCCACACTAAGGATATCATTTAACCCTAATTACCCCTTAATTATCTTATGTCAAAATACTGTCACATTCTGAGATACTAGGGTTTAGGACTTTAACATATAAATTTGGGGTGACAAAATTCATCCCATAGCATGTCTTTACCCCGATGACATAGTTACTTACATTCTCAGATGAATTACTTACCTTCTATCCTCTCTATTTGCTCACATAATGCTAATTTCTTTCCTTCTTTGCCAATATCCCACTTTTCAACTACAGTCATGTGTTGCTTAATGAAAGGGATATAATATGAGAAATGCGTCCACTAGGTGATTTCATTATTGTGTGAACATTATAGAATATACTTACACAAACCTAGACGCAACAGTCTACCACACACCTAGGCTATGTGGTAGAGCCTAGTGCTCCCACGCTACAAACCTGTACAGCATGTTACTGTACTGAATGCTGTAGGCAATTATAACATAATGGTAAGTGTTTATGTATCTAAACATATCTATACATTAAAAAGTACGGTAAAAATATGGCATAAAAGATTAAAAGTGGTACACCATTTTTAATGCAACATTTTTAATGGTACATTTTGTATAGGGCGATCACCATGAATGGAGATTACAGGACTGGAAGTTACCCTGCAAGCATCAGTGAGAGAGTGGTGAGTCAATGTGGAGGCCTAGGACCTTACTGTACACTCCTGCAGATGTTCTCAACACTCTACAACTAGGCTACAATAACATTATAAAAAATATTTTTCTTTCTTCCATAATAAATTAAATTTAGCTGACTATAGCTTTTAAACTTTATAAATTATGTTATTTTTAAAATGTTTTTACTTTTATAATAACACACACATTGTATGCTGTACAAAAACATTTTCATTCTTTATATTCTTATTTGATAAGTTTTTTTCTATTTTTGAAATTTTGAAAATTATTCTTACTTTCTAAACTTTGTTGTTAAAATCTAAGTCATAATACATGCACGTTAGCTTGGGCCTGTACAAATTCAGGATTGTCAGTGTCACTGTCTTCCGCCTCCACATCTTGTCCCACTGGAAGTTCTTCAGGGGCAATAACATACAGGGATCTGTCATCTATTGATAACAATGCCTTCTGGAATATATCCTAAAGAGCCTGCCTAAAGCTGTTTTACAGAAGTAGGAGTAAATTTTAACAGCAATTAAATGTGTAATATAGTAAATACACAAACCAGTAACAGTCATTTATGTCAAGTATTCTGTACTGAACATAGTTGTTTGCAATAGACTTTGGTTGTTTACACCAACATCACCACAAACACAGGAATAACGCATGGTGCTGTGAAGTTACAGCAGCTGTTATGCCACTAGGCAATAGAAATGTTTCATCCCCATTATAATCTTATGGAACCACTATTGTGTATGTGGTCTATCATTGACCAAAATGTCATGATCTGTCACATAACTGTATACATCTCTATATTTATTTGTATAAATTCTCTCTCTTCCTTCTACCTTTGGCCTCTCGAGTTTCAGGCATTCTGTTAACACTTGACTAATATTCTTAACTTAAACATCATAGCCACTCTGCAAAGTAAGCACAGTTACTCACATTTCAAGAATATACAATCTGAGGCCCAAGGAAATCAGACAATTTTTCTGAGGTCATATTTACTAAATGATGTCATTCTGATTTCAATTTAATTTCCACAGACTCAAACGCATATTCTTTTATTTCTATACCACATTGGCATCAAGATGAATGGTGGGAAGCCATACTTCTGCCTTAGATGTTGTGAGTGAAGCTTCCCTTGAAGGAAGTCTCCCATTTGAGGAAATGAGATTAAGTTTAGATTTTGAATAATTATCCCCATAAATTGAATTTGGATGTTTTATTTGTATGTTTTACTGCTACAAATTGTAATTGTCCTTGATGATCATTTAAATTTATTGTGCACAATTTAACAATTTAAAAATATTGTTATGTTTCCTTATGAAAGTGTCAGAATTACAGAATGAATTAATAATGTCAAAGTAATGGCTATAATTGTATCAAAAAATGTAAAGGACAAAGTCATTGCTTTTGTTAAGAGTGTAACATATGTTCTTGATGAAATCCAGGGTTTTATTGGTGAAAACCATAGTAGGCTTTGAAAGCCAGTTATTTATAATTAAATGAATATCATTATCTCTTTGTGTGTAGATAATTGTTTAAAATAGAAATTTTTAAAATTGATTTTATATTTTAGAAAGAGCCTTGCTTTAAAGTATATATTATGTTGACATTGAAAAACATAATACCAGAGGATACTAATAGTGAAATCATTTAGTTGACAAAAAAATAGCTGTCCATAATATTGATATATAAATGGAAATACTATAGGTCACAGTGCAACTACTTATAACTGTTGAACTCTGATTTTTATTTTGCATTTTCAAACTATTGCTCTGAGTTTGTGGATGATGATCTAGTGGCTATTTAATCATAGTTTTTAAATTGGTGTCGAGGTGGATGTACAAAGACGGTGCTTTCATTGACTTTTAAGCTGTGTGTAAGGAAAATGTTTACTGGTTTTTTATTTGTGTGTATATGTAGCTCCTTTTTTTTTTTTTTTTTTTTTTTTTTGAGACAGAGTCTCACTCTGTCATCCAGGCTAGAGTGCAATGGCTCGATCTCAGCTCACTGCAATCTCCTCCCACAGGTTCAAGCAATTCTCCTGCCTAAGCCTCCCAAGTAGCTGGGATTACAGGTGCTCACCACCATGCCTGGCTAATTTTTTTTTATTTTTAGTAGAGAAGTGGTTTTACTATATTGGCCAGGCTGGTCTCAAACTTCTGACCTCATGATCCACTTGCCTCAGCCTCCCAAAGTGCTGGAATTACAGGCATGAGCCACTGTGCCCGGCCTATGTAGCTCCTAAAAACAAAAGGTTAGAGCATTTTATCCAAATAAATATTTTTTCAGAGCATATGAACACTCTAAAAGAGCTAAAGACTTACTTAGATAATAATCAATACCTGTGAAATCTGATATACATTTAGGGATTTAAAATAGCTCTAAATTAGACCTGTGGACAATGAATGAAACATTGACAGTGAATGGTAATTAAAACAAATGCATACCCTGAACCTTCAAGTATAAATTCCTGTTGTTTTCCTAGGAACCCCTCATATATAAATGAGTGCAGTTGGCCATTTAGTTGACTGAAAACATTAATCTTTCAGTAACATGGAAGAGGTAAGCATAATCTAGTGACATTTGGTTTGTATCATTGTTGGAGACCTATTTTATTTAACAATCCAAGAATGAATTTGAGCCAAGCTCAGCCGTGCACATCTGTAGTCCCAGCTACTCTGGAGACTGAGGTGTGAGAATCACTTGAGCCTAGGAGTTAGAGGCCAGCCTGGGCAATATAGCAGGACACTCTCAGGAAAAAAAATCATAATAATTTGAGGTATTTTTCTTTTATTTCAATATTCAGGGTTATGCTGTGCATCTTGAAACATTCATTAAAACCATTTTAAAGCTGAGCTAGGCTAGAAAAGCCTTATCCTGGAATCTTAAAAGAAAAGTGAAGTTGAATAAATACAATCCCTTGAGGATAATCTTCATGTGGAAAAGAATTTACAGAGTTGTGAAAAAGAATGGCGTATAATTTTGAGTTAAGGACACAGCCTTCCTGCATTTTTTTTTTTGCAGAAATTGGGGTTCAAATATCAAATACATCATTTGTCAAAATTGCTTCTTGCAAAACTGACATTCTTTCAACTTTGGGCATGGTTAATTTACTAAGGGAAAAAATGTTTACTTCTACCTGGACTTTAACCACATTTATATTTAAAATTATCATTAAAAATGATATTTCTCAAAGATAGTTGATATGTCAAGATAGATATACTCATGTAGCTATCAAATAGAATACTGTTTCCAAAGCAGTTATTTAAATTTTATAGAAAAGTGACACTTTTATGTCCTTAGTTTAGATATGTTTTATTCCAGTCACTTGCATTTCATGCTATTTTAGGGTATGTGTGAAAATGTGCAGTATTTGATCACTTAAAAGCCTAATTTAGGAGGCGTCAGCCAGAAACAGGTGCAATATATTATGTCCAAAGCATAGAGTTTTCATCATGAGAAATGGTTGATTTATTTTAAATAGATTTTCTTTCCTCTTTATTTCTAACATGCCAATTGAAAGAGAATTAGTTTCTTTCTGCTGACCTTGAGACAGGGCAAGAACAAACATTTGTTTCAGAGCACAAGTTCATTTATGTGAGGTTTCTAGGAAAATTAAGAAAACCACTTAGATAAGCTTAAAGGGTACGCAAGATGGGTTCAGATTCTTCAACATTTCTTTAGGAAACATTTTATTTGCCAATTTAGTTTTACAGAATGTCCTGTTTCTAAGAAGGCATCATAGGTACTACATGGCCCTTATATATACTAATATAATTTTTAGTCCATCCTGTTGATACTTTCCAGAATTATCTTTCTTGCAAATCAAATTAAATTGTGCCATTGTCTTCCCTGAAAAATAAGGACTTTAACTCTTATTCTCTAGGCTCAAGTATAAATTCCTTAATATGGCTTTACAATACTCCAGTTACAAACCTCCACCAGATCTTCACTTCTCAACTTTATTTCACTATGCCACACTTTAGCTATACTTGCTCCTTATTGACCTTCAGACCCCCAAATCCATTTACCCTCTGCATTTTCTGTGCTTGTCCTTCCCAAATGATTGCTCTCATTTCAATTCATGACCCTGATATTAAATGGATTGTAGTGCTGCCCCACAAACATGCATATTCCTGGTCCAGTCACCCAGATAACATTTCTATACTTTCCCTTCTCTTCTCCAACTTTGAATAAATTCTCCATCTTCTCTCTTTACTGATTACCTTGCTTCCTATTCCACTGAAAAAGCAGATGTTTCAGAAGAGAATTTCCCCAAGCTTCCTCCATCACATCCACCCACCTTGCTGCATCTGTGCCTCCGCAGAATGTCTTCCCTCCTGCCACTGGAGAGGAATGTCCACGCTCCTGTCTAAGCCCAGCCCCTTGATTTGGACATTAGATTCATTCCCTCTACTCCAGAATGTACTTTGGAAAATCAATCAATTTCCCATCAATTATGGCATTATTCCCAGAAACATAAACATGTTGTTACCTTTCTCATCTTAAAGAAACCCTCTAATTTTTTTCACCAAACTGATACTTTTTTAAAAAAGAGAAAGAAAGGAAGAAAGGAAGGAAGGAAGGAAGGAAGGAAGGAAGGAAAGAAGAAAGAAACCCTTTTTTTTGCCCATCTGTCCCTCTTGGATAGTATTTCAGTTTCCTTTTTCTGCAAAAACTGGAGATAACTTCCTTATCTACAGTTCTTCTCATGTATTATAATAATTCTAGAACCAGCTCAAATCAGGCTTTTGCCTCACTGACCACTGATGATACTTCTTTACAAAGTCACCAGAGACTTGCGTGTTGCCAAGTCCTTTGAACAGTCCTCAGTCCACATCCTACTTGACCTGTCAGCAGCACTTAACTCACTGTAAATGCTTTCTTCTTTGATACAACATCTTCACTTTCAGAATACCACATCAGTCAAGTTTTCCTCTTTTTTTTTTTTTTTTCTCATTGGTCAGTTTTTCTCAGTCTACTTTGCTAATTCCTTTTATCTCCCCAAACCCTAAATGTTGGCAGGTCCTAGATCCAGTTCTCAGATCTTTACTCTTTCTATCCTCATTCTCTTTAAATACTTTTATACATTGATTATCACCAAATTTATGTCTCTAGCCCAGACCTCTCCCCTGAACTCTAGGCTCATGTATCTCTCTATTTGACATCTTCCCTTGGATGTCAAAAAAGTATCTCAAACACATTATGTCCAAAACTGAAATCTTCATTTTCTTAAAGTCTGTTAATCCCACAGTTATGTCTCCATGATTAAAATAAATTCAATTTTTTCAGAGGCTTGAGTTAAAAATCTTGGAGTTTCCTTTAGTCTTCCCTTTCTTGCATGCCCCACCCTCACATCCAGTCTGTCAGCAAGTACTGTTGGCCTTTTGTTAGAAATATATCTAAATCAGACCCCTTTTTCATCACCTCAACAATTACCACTGTAGTCCAAGCCACCATCATTCTTCACAGTCCATTTATCAAGTGACCCGAAAAGCTGCCAGTTTTCAGTGGGGTCTAGAACAGGAGAAGGCTCTGCAACAGTTCCAGGCTGCTGTGCAAGCTGCTCTGCCACTGGGACTATATGACACAGCAGAGCCAATGGTGCTTGAGGTGTCAATGGCAGATAGGGATGCTGTTTGGAGCCTTTGGCAGGCCCCCATAGGTGAATCACAGCAGAGGCCTCTAGGATTTTGGAGCAAGGCCCTGCCATCTTCTGCAGATAACTACTTTCCTTTTGAGAGACAGCTCTTGGCCTGTTACTGGGCTTTGGTAGAAAGTGAACATTTGACGATGGGTCATCAAGTCATAGTGAGACATGAACTACCTGTCAGGAACTGGGTGCTTTCTGACTCATCTAGTCATAAAGCAAGATGTGCACAGCAGCATTCCATCATCAAATGAAAGTGACATGCACATGATTGGGCTTGAGCACATCCTGAGGACACAGGTAAGTTACATGAGGAAGTGGCTCAAATGCCTATGGTCCCCGCTCCTGCCAGCCTGCCTTCTCCCAGCTAGTGTGCACTGGTGGCTTCACGGGGAGTTCTCTGTGATCAGTTGACAAAGGAAGAGAAGACTAGAGCCTGGTTTACAGATGGTTCTGCATGATATGCAGGCACCACTCGAAAGTGGACGGCTGCAGCACGACAGCCCCTTTCTAGGACATCCTTGAACAACAGCCGTGAAGGGAAATCTTTCCAGTGGGCAGAACTTCAAGCTGTGCACCTCATTGTGCACTTTGCTTGGAAGGAGAAATGGCTAGATGTGTGATGATATACTGATTCAAGGGCTGTCGCCAATGGTTTGGTTGGATGGTCAGGGACGTGGAAGAAGCATGATTGGAAAATTGGTGACAAAGAAATTTGGGGAAGAGGTATGTGGATGGACCTCTCTAAGTAGTTAAAAACTGTGAAGATATTTGTATCTCATGTGGGTGCTCACCAAAGAGTGACCTCAATAGAGAGGATTTTAATAAAGTTAATAGGATGACTCATTCTGTGGACACCACTCAGCCTCTTTCCCCAGCCCACCCGTCATTACCCAATGGGCCCATGAACAAAATGGCCATGGTGGCAGGGATGGAGGTTACACATGGACTCAGCAACATGGACTTCCACTCACCAAGGCTGACCTGGCTACAGCCACTGCTGAGTGCCCAATTTACCAGCAGCACAAACCAACACTGAGCCCTCATTATCACACTATTCCTCTGGGTGATCAGCCAGGTACCTGGTAGGAGGTTGATTATATTAGAACTCTTCTGTCACAGAAAGGGCAGCAGTTTGTCCTAACTGGAATAGACAGTTACTCTAGATACAGGTTTGCCTATTCTGTACTCAATGCTTCTGCCAAGACTGCTGTTCATGGACTCACGGAATGCCTTATCCACTGTCATGGCATTCCACACAGCATTGCCTCTGACCAAGGCACTCGCTTTATGGCTAAAGAAGTGCAGCAGTGGGTTCATGTTCATGGAATTCACTGATCTTACTCTGTTCCCCATTATCCTGAAGCAGGATAACAGAATGATGGAATGGCCTTTGGAAATCACAATTACAATGCCAACTAGGTGACAATACTTTGCAGGGCTGGGGCAAGGTTCTCCAAAAGGCTGAGTATGCTCTGAATCAGAGTCCAATATACAGTACCGTTTCTCCTATAGCCAGGATTCACGGGTCCAGGAATTAAGGGGTGGAAGAGGAAGAGGAATCACTCACCATCACTTCTAGTGACCCACTAGCAAAATTTTACTTCCTGTGCCCACAACATCATGTTCTGCTTGCCTAGAGGTCTTAGTCCCACTGGGAGAAATGCTGCCAACAGGAGACGCAACACTGATTCCATTAAGCTAGAAGTTAAAATTGCCACCTGGCCACTTGGGGCTCCTTCTACCACTGTCAACAGGCTAAGAAGGGAGTTACAGGGTTGTCTGGGGTGATTGACCTGGACTATCTAGATGAAATCAATCTACTCTACAATGGAGGTGAGGAAGAGTATAGGTGGAATACAGGAGATCCGTTAGGGTGTCTCGAGTATTACCATGCCCTGTGATTAAGGTCAATGGGAAACAACAACAACCCAATCCAGGCAGGACTACAAATGGCCCCAGACCCTTCAAGAATGAAGGTTTGGTGCACTCCGCCAGGTAAAAAACCACATTCTGCTGACGTGCTTGCTGAAGGCAGAGGAAATACAGAATCAGTAGTAGAACAAGGTAGTCATCAATACCAGCTACAACCACATTACCAGTTGCAGAAACTAGAACTGTAATTGTCATGAGTATTTCCTCCTCTTTTCGTTAAGAACATGTTTATGCATGCATATGCTTGAACTACAAATATCTTCATTTTATTTCCTTTTTTTCTTTATCATGTGACATAAGATTTATTGATTTCGTATCAGCATTTAAGTGTTGTTAACTTTACCTAATAGTATTTGGGTTGGGAATTGCTGCACTTCTGATTGTACAAAGGAAAGCTGTATTATGTTAGGTATAATTATGACCTTATTATTGCTTTTATTTGAAGATTATATATGATCTTAAGAGTTATGTATGGGTTCAAATTGACAAGGCGTGGACTTGTGATGGTTAATATTGTCAACTTGATTGGTTGCAAGGATGCAAGGTATTATTTCTGGGAACGTCTGTGAGGGTGTTGCCAGAGGAAACTAACAGTCGAGTTGGTGAACAGGAAGAGGCAGGTCCTCCATCTGAGTGAGCACCATCTAGTCAGCTGCCAGTGGCTGTTAGGACAAAAGCAGGCAGAGGAATGTGGAGGGACTAGACTGGCTGAGTCTTCTGGCCTCCATCTTTCTCCTGTGCTGGATGCTTCCTGCCCTTGTACATTAGACTCCAAGTTCTTCAGCTTTTGGGCTCTTGGACCTACACCAGTGGTTTGCCAGGGGATCTTGGGTCTTCAGCCACAGACTGAAGGCTGCACTGTCGGCTTGCCTACTTTTGAGGTTTGGAGACTGGTCTCCTTGCTCCTCAGCTTGCAGATGGCCTACTGTGGGACTTAACCTTGTGATCATGTGAGTCAGTACTCCTTAATAAACTCCCTTTCATATATACATCTATCCTATTAGTCTTATCCCTCTAGAGAACCCTGACTAATACAGAAGGCATACATTATCTGGCTTCCTGTTACCTCTCTAACATTATCTTCTACCACTGTTTCTCTTTCTTACTCTGCCCCAACTGTATCGGCCTTCTTGATGTTATTCACACACACGGTGCAAGTTTCTACTTGAAAAACTTTACAAAAAACTTGGAAAATCTTCCCCTGGTTTGCCAGTGGATTGACTTCTTACCTTCTTCTGGCCCATGGAAAAACATTAACATGTCAGTAAAGCCTTCCCTGACCGTCCTAACTGAAATTGCACCATTTTTTCTGATTTCTATCCCCCATTCCATTTATTTTTTCTCATAGTTATCTTCATGATCTGTTTGTCATTTTACCTAAATGCCTTGTGTATTTATCTTTCCCTCTACCCCTATTAAATATTAGATCCCTGGAGGTAGAGACTGTGGTCTGTTTTGTTCATTGTATTCCTTTTGCTTTGAATAGGGCCTCAATAAATATTTGTTGAGAGATTGAAAACCTTCATACTTTTATATTAACTCTTCTTTTGAGATATTTTGAATGTTTGCTTAATGATTTCTTTCTTTTTCTTTTTTCTTTTCTTTTTTTTTTTTTTAGGCAGTCTCTGTCACCCAGGCTGGAGTGCAGTGGCATGCTCTCAGCTCCCTGCAACCTCCACCTCCTGGGTTCAAGCAATTCTCCCATCTCAGCCTCCTGAGTAGCTGGGACTACAGGTGCATGCCACCATGCCCAGCTAATTTTCGTAGTTTTAGTAGAGATGGGGTTTTACCATATTGGTCAGGCTGGTCTCGAACTCCTGACCTGAGGTGATCTACCTACCTCAGCCTCACAAAGTGCTGGAATTACAGGTGCAAGCTATCATGCCTGGCTTGTTTATCAATTGCTTATTCTTCCTTCTATAGTAAAGCATTCTACTACAGAGATAGTTGTTTCTTATGAAGGCAGCTTCCAGCTGCTTTTAGTAAAATAGTAGTACTCAATAACATTTATATTGTGCTTACTTACTTTGAGCTAAATGCTTTATTTGTTTTAATTATAGGTAGTATAGCAACTCCATGAAGTAGGAGCTATTACAATGTCTATTTTTCTAATGAGTTGACACAGAAAGTTTAAAATTACACAGATAGTAAGTGATAGAGCCAGGATATCTCAAATGCAAGGAATAAGATTCTAAAGTCTTCACTTTGAGCCACAGTCCTATACTGCTTAGAGATAGAAGTTCAATGTTGAGTAGGTATTAAGGATCCATTTCTTATGTGGACAATGTATATAGACATTTTCTTTTGATTTATGGAAGCCAGCCTCTCTTAGTGTTGCAATCAGTGTGTTCTTGAAAAGGATTGGATAAATAAGAAGCATAGTGGACATTCCAGGAAGAAGAAATTGAGTTGGGATTTGGTTTTCTGGTGGACTAGGACATTATTTACCAAAGCTCAGTGACAGAGAAAGGTGAGTTATTGTTGCCATTGTGAAAATCAGGACTGGAAGTAGTTTTGAGTTTTGGGAAGGAACAAAGAGTTGGATTCTGCTTCCATGATGCAGCAAACCCTGGAACTAGTTCTTACCCAGCCACTTTGTTCTCCAGGAAGCAACTGGACAGGTGAACTGAAAAAATGGCTCAGGAAAGTCTCAAACACTTTGGGCCCATTAGGGCGGGAAGTCCTCTCAATCCAACACTGTATCTTCCTCAAATAGCCTTTGGAGACAGCTTCCTCCACAGAATGCCACTGTCCACACCCTCCTTTGCTGGCTACCCCACTCACCATCCTCTAAGTTGACAGGCCCTCTGCAACCTGAGCAACCTCACCACTTTGGGACAGTTCTGTGCTCTGTGAATGTAAAGAGGTGAAAGGATGATAGAGTACTGATCTTCAAGGACCATTTGCATTTGATTACACTACTAATGATGCTTTCTACTGTTTGATAAATTCAACTTAATTGATTTAACATATACTAATTAGGTGCCTACTTTATATAAAATAGGTCTCTTCTCAGAGCATAATACTGGGGAATGGGTTCTTCCACTGTCAAAGAGTCTTTATAACTGTGATAAGATGCTGCCTTATTCCCTGGAGTAACCACTGAGCCCCAGCTACCACGCTTCCAACACGGCCTGCCAAAGTCAGTTTTAAAGGTCCAGTTGCCATGAATTGGCAAACTGGGAAAGAGCAAAACTAAAACCTACTCCTCCTTTGGTGTGTAAAAGAGGAGAAAATGAGAGCTGTAGAGTGAGTCTGAACTTCTTAAACCTGGTAGATGGTAACTCCAAGCACGAATGTTTCCCTCAAACATTCAAAAAAGGTGATCAGGCTATACTTCAAAACCCACCACAAATGTTATCATGTTGACTTCTTCATGTTATATTTTAAGCCACTATTTCAGCATTTCCTGGCCTCAATCAAAATTTGTATGTTTTGAAATTATTGTTTGATATCTCTGTCTCTCCCCACTAACCATAAATTTCTCAAGGGTAGAAACCCTTTCTTGTTCATCTACATAGCTTTAGACCTACCTGTGCCTGACATAATGGGACTCTCAATAGATGCTTGATGATTGAATGGATTAATGAGAAAATACACGAAAGGCCATATAATAATTTCTGTTTTCAGATTAATGTTATTACTATTGGTTATCATTGAGTTTTAACAAAAACTTTATAAAGAAATAGTGTCTCATATTAAAAGAGAGATTTGTGACAGATACTTTAGGGTAATCATATTTATTTTTTATTTTTTATTTTTATTCTTATTTTTTTGAGATGGAGTTTCGCTCTTATTACCCAGGCTGGAGTGCAATGGCGCGATCTCGGCTCACCACAACCTCCGCCTCCTGGGTTCAAGCCATTCTCCCGCCTCAGCCTTCTGAGTAGCTGGGATTACAGGCATGCGCCACCATGCCCAGCTAATTTTTTGTATTTTTAGTAGAGATGGGGTTTCACCATGTTGACCAGGATGGTCTTGATCTCTTGACCTCGTGATCCACCCGCCTTGGCCTCCGAAAGTGCTGGGATTACAGGCTTGAGCCACCACGCCCGGCCCTATTTTTTATTTTTTGAAACAGAGTCTCACTCTGTTACCCAGGTTGGAGTACAGTAGCACAATCTTGGCTTACTGCAACCTCCATCTCCTGGGTTCAAGTGATCCTTCCACCTCAGCCTCTCCAGTAGCTGGGAATATCGACATGTACCACCATGCCTGGCTAATTTTTGCATTTGTTGTATTGACAAGGTTTTGCCATGTTGCCCAGTCTATGCTCAAACTCCTGGTCTCAAGCAATCTGCTTGTCTCGGCCTCCCAAAGTGCTAAGATTAAAGACATGAACCACCACACTCCAGCAATCGTGTTTTTAAAAAACTTCTTAAAACATAAAAAAAAAAATATTTTGTAGACATAGGGTCTCCTTTGTGGCCCATAAGGGTGTCAAACTCATGGCCTCAAGTGATTTTTCTGCCTGGGCCTCCCAAAGTGTTGGGATTACAGGCAATTATAAGCATAAAACATCGTGTCCTACCTAAAGAAAATCTTTTTTTTTTAATTGCACTTTAGGTTCTGGGGTACATGTGCAGATCATGCAGGATTGTTGCATAGGTACACACATGGCAATGTGGTTTGCTGCCTTCATACCCCCCGTCACCTGCGTCTGGCATTTCTCCCCATGTTATACCTCCCCGACCTCCCCACTCCCCTATTGTCCCTCCCTTGCCCCCCGCAACAGACTCCAGTGTGTGATGCTCTCCTCCCTGTGTCCAGGTGTTCCCATTGTTCAACACTCACCTATGAGTGAGAACATGTGGTGTTTGATTTTCTGTTCTTGTGTCAGTTTGCTGAGAATGATGGCTTCCAGGTTCATTCATGTCCCTACAAAGGACACAAACTCATCGTTTTTTATGGCTGTATAGTATTCCATGGTGTATATGTGCCACATTTCCCTTGTCCAGTCTATTGAGGATGGACATTTGGGTTGGTTTCAGGTCTTTGCTATTGTAAACAGTGCTGCTATGAACACACATGTGCCTGTATAATAGAACTATTTATAATCCTATGGGTATATACCCAGTAATGGAATTGCTAGGTCAAAGGGAATTTCTATTTCTAGGTCCTTGAGGAAGCACCACACTGTCTTCCACAATGGTTGAACTAGTTTACACTCTCATCAACAGTGTAAAAGTGTTCCTATTTCTCCCCGTCCTCTCCAGCATCTGTTATCTTCAGATGGTTTTGATGATCGCCATTCTAACTGGCGTGAGGTGGTATCTCAATGTGGTTTTGATTTGCATTTCTCTAATAATCAGTGATGATTTATATGTTTGTTGGCCTCAAATATGTCTTCTTTTGTAAAGTGTCTGTTCATATCCTTCTCCCACTTTTGGATGGATTTGTTTGTTTGTTTGTTTGTTTCTTATAAATCTGTTTTAGTTCTTTGTAGATTCTGGATATTAGCCCTTTGTCAGATGGTTAGATTGCAAAAATTTTTTCCCATTCTGTTGGTTGCCAGTTTACTCTAATTATTGTTTCTTTTGCTGTACAGAAGCTCTGGAATTTAATTAGATGCCGTTTGTCAATTTTGGCTTTTGTTGCCAATGCTTTTGGTATTTTAGTCATGAAGTCCTTGCCTATGCATATGTCCTGAATAGTTTTGCCTATGTTTTCTTATAGGGTTTTTATGGTGTTAGGTCTTATGTTTAAGCCTTTAATCCATCTGGAGTTAATTGTAGTGTAAGGTGTCAGGAAGGGGTCCAGTTTCTGCTTTCTGCACATGCCTGGCCAGTTTTCCCAACACGATTTGTTAAACAGGGAATCCTTTCCCCATTGCTTGTTTTTGTCAGGTTTGTCAAAGATCAGGTGGTTGTAGATGTGTGGCATTGCCTCTGAGGCCTCTGTTCTGTTCCATTGGTCTATATCTCTGTTTTGGTACCAGTACCATGCTGTTTTGATTACTGTAGCCTTGTAGTATAGTTAGAAATCAGGTAGCGTGATGCCTTCGGCTTTATTCTTTTTGCTTAGGGTTGTCTTGGCTATTCAGGCTCTCTTTTGGTTCCATATGAAGTTTAAGGTAGTTTTTTCCAGTTCTGTGAAGAAGGTCATTGGTAACTTGATGGGGATAGCATTGAATCTGTAAATTACTTTGGGCAGTATGGCCATTTTCACAATACTGATTCTTCCTAACCATGAGAATGGAATGTTTTTCCATCTGTTTTTGTCCTCTCTTATTTCCTTGAGCAGCGGTTTGTAGTTCTCCTTGAAGAGTTCCTTTACATCCTTTGTTAATTGTATTTCTAGGTATTTTATTCTCTTTGTAGCAATTGTGAATGGGAGTTTGCTCATGACTTGGTTCTGTTAGTCTGTTATTGGTGTATAGAAATGCTTGTGATTTCTGCATGCTGCTTTTTTATCCTGAGACTTTGCTGAAGTTGGTTATCACTTTCAGGATATTTTGGGCTGAGATGATGGAGTCTTCTAGATAAACAATCATGTTGTCTGCAAATAAAGACAATTTGACTTCCTCTTTTCCTAATTGAATACCCTTGATTTTTTTTTTCTTGCCTATTTGCTCTGGCTAGAACTTTCAATACTATATTGAATAGGAGTGGTGAGAGTGGGCATCCTAAGATGTTTCCTTTATACAAAATAGGTATCTAATTTGCATATGTTAAATCAATTAAGTTGAATTTATAGAGCAGGAGAAAGCATCATAGTGTTGTAACCAAATTCAAGTCCAGTTGCTTGCCACTTGCATAGTCTAGTTAACAAGAGCGAGGTCTAGTAGACACAAAGTGACCTTATTCCACGTGCTAGTTGAGGGGAGATAATACAGGCACCTGCCTTGAGGGCACCACTCAGCTTTCAGGGCAGAAAGCAGGGGCTTTAAAGGGGAACTTAGCATGAATAGCACACGGTGAAGTGAGTGAGGAGGTGTTGGGTCTACGTGACTTGTTCAGTGTCTTTTTCATTGGTTGGCGTGGTGGTGCCATCATGGGCAAAGCTAGGCTGTAAATTAACCCTTGTCTGGAGGCAATCGCCGAGTAGGGGAGATAGTTCTGGAATTGCCTGATTTGTTTCAAGTTTCCACCCCTGGAACTTCTGAGTAAACACATAGCTAAACCTTCACTGCAGGAAGTGCCTGGTGGAGTGAAGGTAAAGGTTATCATTGCATTTCTGAAGAGCTGGGTAAAAGGTGAACAAACAGAGACAAAGAAAAGAGGTTGAAGATAATTTTTAGAAAAATGGGGTATTTGGTTACTGTAGAAAAAGTAGAGCTGGGTGTAGTCCCATTTTTGCCACTGACCTTACCTTGAACAAGGAAGTTAACCTCAAAATCCCACTGGCTTATATATTCTATAGTTTTATAAATTTATAAGTGGAAGTAAATGATATGTAAGTAAAAGTAAATCTACTCTCCAATGAAATTAAAGAAAAGGCAAAAAAACATAAAAAAAATAAACAAAACAAAACAAAACAAAACAAAAAACATGCAACCACCTCAAGGCACAGCCCATTTTTCTAAGAAGAGAAGAATTTGAGGAATGATCTCCATTTGACTTTCTTGGAAATGGTTTATTTTACAATTGTGCCACTAATCTCAGAAAAAAACTATTGTTTGAACATTTGACTCATTACTCAAAAACTCATATATTCTCTATTGTTCAAACAGATCAAATTCTACTTCATAGATGAGTTGAAAAGTTCTTGAGGTCAACAATAAAATAATAATGTAACTGTGGCCTGATCTGGAGAGCTTTCAGGCTCCAGAGCTAAAAGAATAAAATAATATCCTGGTAAGTTGGATATATAAGAGGACAATTAAATCTTACTACATTTGTGTAAATTGGCTGAAAATACCATAATAATATAATTTTAGCTGATAGAAAATGTTTTATAGCATATTTCTAACAGGTAATGCATATCATTTACCCCCACAAAATCTTGTATTAATTCACTTACTGGCATTAATTACATAATTATATTAATTAACATAATCTGAACCTAATGTTATGGTTGATGAAATTCAAGCCCATAGACCCGTGCTCTACAGCAAATTGGATGCTACTAGTGCAGAAAGCAGAGCACAGATGTGGTGTGCCCAGCAAGGCTTAGAGTTTTAATTAGATAAATCAGAGAATGTCTGGATTATCTATCACTTTCAAGTGCTTTTCAAAGCAAACCTCTAAAAATGTGCTTTGCAATAATATGATTTGTGGGTGAGAAAGTCATGTATAATTGGGCTGCTAGCTTTACATCAGAGAAGAAAAATAAAAAGCTCCAGTTCTAAGAACTGTCAGGAAATGGGGAGAAACAATCGCAGCCCTCAGCAGTACCTGGACTTTTGGCATAAAATGATGCTTATCAGTGTCTACCAGCTATAGAGAAGTTGTTATCAAACTTTAGGAAACATTGGTAAGCTTGCAAAAAAATGCAGCCACGCAGTCCACATCTTCAGAGATTCAGATTCATTCAGTGGGGCTAGAATGGATCAAGGAATCTGTATTTTAAACAGGCATACCATTAAATGGCAAATTTTATTTATTTGTTTGTTTTTTAGATGAAATCTCCTTCTGTAGCCCAGGCTGGAATGCAGGGGCATGATCTCAGCTCACTGCAACCTCTACCTCCTGGGTTCAAGCAATTCTTCTGTCCCAGCCTCTCTTGTAGCTGGAACTACAAGCATGAGCCATCATGCCCGCCTAATTTTTTGTATTTTTAATAGAGATGGGGTTTCACCATACTGGCCAGGCTGGTCTCGAACTCCTGACCTTGTGATCCACCCGCCTCAGACTCCCAAAGGGATGAGATTACAAGCGTGAGCCATTGTGCCGAGCCTAAATGGCAAATTAAAAAAAAATTAAGGTGCTTATTTCTCTATGAAACAACAGTTGTTTGTGTGAAAAGTTGGTTTTTCCAAAACAGTAATAAAAACTTTGTTGTGTTCATCACCTCAGACTTTAAGGGCATTAGATATGTGGCCATATATTTCAGAGATTTTGTTCTCAACAGAAAAAAACCATTGGCTTTTAAGTCATTTCTTGTCTGCTCAGATAGAACTTTTAAAGGATCATTAAGAAATTTGAGCTAACTTGCCCAGCTCAACTTTCCTTCCAGTTTACAATTTTAGTGTAGAAGCAAAGTTTATTTATTCATGTGTGTGTTTATTCACTCACCATTTGTTACCTAATCTATGTGAGCTATGTTTTAATCACTAAGAGTATAAAGATAAATAAAATAGTCTTTGTACTCAAGGAGTTCATAATCTCTTAATAGGTGATAGACATGTAAATAATAAGTATAATAAAGTGTTACTGATGTTATTATAAGAATATATGCAGAGTATGATCTAAAACAAAGAAGCAGGTCAACTCTTGCTGGGTGGGAATAGAGTCCTATGAAGGCTGCATGAGGGAGTTTATACTTAACCTGATTCTTGAAAGTATTGTTTGACGGCCTAATAGGAGGGAGAAGTGATTCTAGGCAGAGGGAAGCAGCAGCAAAGTTTCGAAGGTAGGAAATAGCATGGAACATGGGCTCTCTGTGTTGGATATGGGTGGATTAGGTGGAAGAATAATTCGCTTCTAAGGTTCATAAATTGTCTGTAAGGAGGGCTACAATGAGATGTGATCATCAATAATTTATTAGACTAAGCGATTTGAATTTTATTCTGTAGATGACGGGAAGGAAGCCATTGGGAGGATTTTATGTAATGGATTACTCTGATGGTTAATAAAGCTGTTGATATTACTCTAAAGTCTTTCTTGGGATTTCCTGAATTTCTTGAGTCAAAAAAAGGGAGATTTAGTGGAACTGTTAGAACAGATGCTTCATCCTTCTGATGTACTTGTTATCTGCAGATAAGTAAGGTAAATTTAAAAACCCAACCTTTCAAAAAGAATATGAGCTTATCTATTGATAGTCAATCCTCTCAATGTTTGAGAGAGTCACATGGAAGTGACCAAGTTACCTGTTTATCATCTTCCTCACACATGAGATTGGATATTTCAAAGAACAACTTTGTGGCTCGATAAAAACTTTCAGGATTATTTGCAAAGCCCATAAATCTTAATGAAGCTTGCTTCAGAGATGAGAAAAATTCACATAAGCTGTATGAAAATAAAAAACCATCTGCCTGTCTAAAGATGCCTAATTCTAACCCAGACAATACATCCAGCTCAGCTTTATGCCTTCTGTATGTGGATGTAGGAAGATACTGGTAATACGTTAGTACTCAAACTTCAGGTGATTTATTTTATTTAGTCTTGAGCATTGAAAACTCAATACAAACTATTAAGATCCTGTAAATTACATACAGCCAGGTGTATTGTTATTTTATCTGATGTATATTAAATTCATTTAGTTGGTTGATTTTTATACAACATTATTGTAAAGTTAGACTAGCATTCATCATCTCTACATGCAGACACTCTATGAGAAACAATTCAAAGCTCCTGTTCCACATTCTTTGCTTACAATGCCAAGCATAGCTGAAACTACTTAATTTAAATCACATAACTTAAAAAGAAATTCTGTATGTGCAATGTGCAGCCTCAGGATAAAAAGATAAAGATAAACCTGAGCAGCCTAAATGATGGCTCTCAAACTAAGCCCTGCTGCAGAGAAGACATGCTGAGAATGCTTCCAGGGCTAAAGATAGAGTCCATTTTATGGCTGAGGAGGGAAAGATTGGGGAATAAAAAGTACTGTTTTGGCTTCAGGATGGTAAGAAGATTAAGAGACAAAGCTCTTATTGAATGAAATATTTATTTGGCAATGAAAAGTAGACATGGGCATGATTAACAACCCTTTGTCTGGTGGAAATGCTATCTAACACATTAATATAAAACTTGGCTTGAATATTTGACTGATGGTTCAATGAGTAAATAAATAACCTGAAAAGGAAGAACAAATGCAGATTATGTGTCTAGTTCAAGGTTATTAGCTTGTCAACAGGTTCCACTAGCAACACCCTCTGTATACTAGCAATACCTGTATAGAGAGGAAATTCAACCTCTAAACTATCCACTCTGAACTACAAAGCTGATAGTTGAAAGTTACCTGTGCTTTTGAGTAAACATTTGAGATTTTGTTTAGAGAATATACATGAAAAATATGGTTTGGGTAAGCTTTCTGTGCATTCTTCCTTTTAACAAAATGTCTTGTATGTATTTGAAAGAGATTACGCATAAGTTACAAGGCTTGGTGTGGAGTTTGATTTGTTGGTCAACAGAGATGCCCCTGTGCTTCCTGCTCTTCACCAGAGTTGAAGTCAACTGGTTGGCACGTATATTAAGACTCAGTTGCAAGTGTTAGAAATGTAACTCTATCTAGTTTGTGTCAAAAGGAGAAAAATAAGCTCATATATCTGAGAAGATGAGAGGAACTGACATTTTAGTTCCTGTTTTTTGCCTATTTTGTGTTAAGCAAGAGCCTATACCCTAGAATTTGACTGCCTTGGTTCCAATCCTGAATTTATACCACTCAGCTGTATGAGTTAAGGCAAATTATTAATACTTTCCTTGATTGTGCCTCAGTTTCCTTATCTATGCAAAGAGTATTCTAATAATACATACTTCATGACACAGTTGAAAGGATTTAATGGTATAAATTAATGTAATATATGAAAGTGCTTAATGTAATATATGAAAGTGCTTAAAATAATGTTATTATCATTTCATTAATGTTGGCAACATCGTGGATGAGTAAAGTATCATTAGTCCCATTTTACCAAAGAAGAAACATGCTAAGGAAAGGTAGTAAGTGATGTGCAAAGTGTCACATAGCTTGTTGGGATGCAGTTATCTTTCCACTCTCTATATTGGCTTCTGATGTATGAAAATAGTGTTTTGAAAAGATCAATTTGGAGATCAACTGTCAAATGAATTAGAAAGGAGGAATATACTGGGGGAGCTTATGATCTAAGAAATCACAAAGGTCTGGATTTGAATAGTAAAAGCCAAACTACATAAGACAGAGTGAATTTGCAAGGTATTACCAAAATAGAGTTGTTAGAATTTAGCAATAGATGGACTAAAAAAGAAAAAATGAGTTAAAGGTGCCTGAGGCAGGAATGTGTACTCAGAGGCTGACTCAATCCCTGGAGTGTGACAGGTAGGGCTTTCTTTCAGCAAATAAAAAAATAACAAACTTTGAGTATGAATGTCGGGGAGCATTGTGTTGTAGGGAAATTTAGAAGAAATAGGAGGTTTGCAAAGTAGGCTGGTAAGCTTCATTTTTGATGCATTCATTTGGAGAAGGCTGAAAAATATCAGGAGATTCCTGGCAGACATTTAAAAATATGAAGCTGGAGCTTAAGTGAGATTTTGTAACTGGAGATAGAGATGTAGGAGTTAGCTGGGTGGATGTGGAGTTTGAAGCCATATGATGAATTCAGATTTCTGGTGGAGAAAAAAAATACAGAAGAGAGATAAGGGCAAGAAGGAGGAGTAGAAAGGAGAGCTTGAGGTACAGGCTGCACATGAGCAGTTGGAGAGACTAGAGGGAGCCAGACACAACCTATAGACAAAGAAGCAGGAGTGCCCAGGGACCACCACAGAAAGCCAGGAAGTGCAAGGTAGAGGGTGGACAGATGGGAAGTGAAAAGGTCATTTCCTAGAGTAATTTTCATAAAGCAGTGGAGATGGAAGCAAGGTTCTATTGGGTAGAGGCCATGAGTAGGTTTTCCTGCTGTTGGGAGCCTCTCCTTCCAACTATGCCAGTTGCGAAGAGTGGCCTGGCTTTTGCCAGGTTGTATTTGCTCAGAATAAGACAAAGTGCTGCTGCAGCCAAATGCACACTTTGTTTTTGTGGGGGTCTTGGCTTGAATTTTTATTTTCTTTCATTCTGATAAACTGGGTGGGGCTTACGCTGGCTCAGGTTGGTCCTCTGGGCCCACCCTGGCTCCTCTCATACCTGAAGGGAAACCTTCCTCCCAGTTATGCCTCATCTTACTATCTGAGTTTTGAGTTTAACTACATTTTGAGTTTCTGAAATGGGCCAGAGAGAGACGAGAAGCCTAAAAGGTAGGCAGGCACTTGTTGCACATCCCTTTACCCTTTCTGTCTAAGGCTCATTTTGCCATTTCGTCCTTGTCCAAATACTGTTCCTTCTTGAACAGTGAGGCAGTAAGAAAATAGTGTTTGTGGTTGAATATGTGTGAGACGAGAGGCAAGGGTAGTTTGATGATAGAGACTCAGAGTTGACCAGAGAAATAGTATTAAAGAATGTTTTCTAGGACCATGGGAAATTTTAACACATCCCTAAACTATGTGAAAAAAACAAAAACAAAAACAAAAACAAAAATAAAAGATGGTAAGTTCAGGCTGTATCGTGAACATTTTGAGTTTCTGAAAGATACCCCTGTGTGTTAGGTCCATCAGAGGGTTCAAATGAAGGGCTGTGGTTCAGGAGAGAAGGCAGGCAGTAATACTTTTTTGTTTGTTTGTTTGTTTGACACAAATCTTGCTCTGTCACCCAGGCTGAAGTGCAGTGGTGCGATCTCGACTCACTGCAACCTGCCTCTCAGGTTCAAGTGATTCTCCTGCCTCAGTTTCTCAAGTAGCTGGGACTAAAGGCCTGCGCCACCATGCCCAGCTAACTTTGTATTTTTAGTAGAGATGGGGTTTCAGTATATGTTGGCCAGGCTGGTCTTGAACTTGGGACCTCAGGTGATCTGCCCACCTTGGCCTACCAAAGTGCTTGGATTATAGGTGTGAGCCACTGCGCCTGGCCCGGGCAGTAATACTCTTTTGATTGCCAATCCTGCATTCCTTTCTCCATTACCAGTATCTGCTGAGCACATCCCCATCTCCTTTTGCAGTTGACATGACCCCCATTTCAGGCCCTTGTTATTTTAACTGCGACTAACAGTTATTTACTCTCCTTTCTCCTTTGCCCTTTTACACACGGCTCCCAGATTAACCTTCTGGAAATTCAGCTCCAATCCCATCACTTCCCAGGTCAGTGGCTGTGGAGCACACTTATAAGATTAGAAAAGCCCACACACCTCACACACAAACATATTCTTCTAATTTCCTGGAGCTGCTTTTTTTTTTTTTCCCGTCACCTGCTAAACATTTATATAATGATAAAGACCTACTTTCCATCTCTCCCCAACCAATCCTGCAATCCACAATGGTTGAAGTGGTGGAGGAGGCAAAGAAGCATTTCTTTTCTTTAGTTCTCGTGGAACCAATTTTTTTTCTTTATACATAAAAAAGTTCATTGTTATACATGAGAGCATTTTACTCAGTAGAATGTTGTTGAGGTTGTACGTAATACATATTCATTTTTGTAGCAATGCATTCATTTCTATGCATCGCAGTTCAATGGAGTAGTGCCAGAAACAAAGGAGAAAAAAAAAAAACCAACATCCTTAATGCTATTTTAACAAAATGCTTCAAATTATGTTTCTTCCAGCTAATGGTTTGAAAAGAAAAATGGGAAAAGGACACACATTTTACTATAATGAGCCATAAGAGATCTGAATAAATGGACCAAATGAGTTTGTTTGAATGTTTCCATTCACATAGGATTACACATTCAAATAAAACTGTGTACATTTATTTGAATATGTAATCAAGGAGCTAAGCGTAAGTGGCACTTATTTCTAAGTGTAGCATTCCTGGTTTACACATGTGAGTACCTCAATGTGTTGTTAAAAAGCAGAAAACAGTTCTTCCTATATGCATTTTATGCAGATTTCAAAGCTATTGTTATTGCTTATCAGCTTCATTGCTTCTCATGCACAAAGAGACTTGCACATATTAGCAGTAATGCCGCTGCCAAATGGAAGGTTATATTCAAGTTTCTCAAGTTGTATGAGCCTTTGGGCAAGTTGGAGTTCATTCATTTCTTCATTTTTCATCTGACAAGTCACTATGCTAGGTGCTGAGTTACAAAGATATTTGAATCATCTAAGCGTTTTAAAGTACCTGTCCCTGCTGGTTTCTGTACTATTAAGTATAAACCTGTCTTGGTTCATGACCCAAATCCTGTTAGGCCTCTGATCTTTTAGGCCACCTTTGGTTCTAGAGGAATGGTGAATATAGAGCGTGCTCCAGGCAAATGCTCATGTTAACATGATGTGGCACAAGAGTACAAAGCAGGGCTTACAACATAAATATTAAAAGAGTTATTAACTAAACTAACAAAGTGTTATGTAATTACGTTCTATCCTCCTATCTTGTTCCTAGCTTCACAATGGCTGGCTGGAAGGTCAAGTTTGAATTTAGGAATCCTTAGTTCCTGGGGTTCCATGCTGGAATGTGGCAGCACTGGGCATAGGGCCCCTAGCCCCCCAGCCAAGGCCTGTAGCCTGCTCCATTCTTTGCATACCCTGGCCTCTGTCATGTATCACAAGGAGCTTTACATTACATGGGTAGATGCCATTGTCAGCACATCTAAACTCTGGCCATGCTGTATAAATAGTTGCTCTGGATCTAGTGAAGGCCAGTGAAGTGAGCAGACTCTGGCAGCAGTTATGGGCTGGTTGGGAAGGGAATTTTGCAGTCCCACATGCTTGGAAGGTGGTCTAGAAAAGGGAAAGTTTGAGATCCGTCCCCTTCTTCTTAAACTTAATCTCACTTAGAGATGACTAAATGATCACTAGATTGAGAGCACTTGGCTGGACAACTTGTGGCCAACTTAAGAAGGACTTCCCTCCTTCTTAGTTATATGAATGTTTCACCTTTCCTGCAGGTGCCTTTCTGATCCTGCTTGGCCTTTTTAGCACAATCATAACTTAAACTGGGAGCAAGACAAAAGAGAAAATTGTATGAGAAAGAAGGCCTCCTTCTATCCAACTCCACCCCTATGGTGCTAACACAAACCTAGCATGGATGAATCATGTCTGGAGGAAAGGGTTTTTGTTGGCTTAAGTCAGTTTGTTTATGGTCCTGAGCAATCACCGTGCAGTAGGACACACTCTTTCGGGATCCAGGGATCTTGATGACTGCAGCCTAATCTGTTCTGTTATTTATGAACAAAATGTGGGAAAGGAAGGTGGCAGGGTGGAGAGGAAGCAACAGATGGAAAGATGCTGCTAGAGAATTACAGCTACTGAGAGATTTTCAGGATTAAAAAAGAAGTAGTTTCATTTGAATATTGTTTAAAAATAATCTGAGTTGTCAAGAAAGAAAACACAGTTGACTAAACATTGGTGTTGAATAACTGAATGTGAATAACTGAATGATAAGAAAGGCGTATATAGAGCTATGTAAAGCTATGCAAATATGTTCACATGAGAAAAAATTGTGTGGGTAGGTGACATGAATCATCAAGATGATGATGATGATGATGATGCTTGATGTTTACTGGGTGCTTTCTTTGTGCCAGACACTGTTGTAAGGGACTGATACATAGTAACTCATTTAATCTATAAATCCCTTGAGGCAGACACAATTAGTGACCCAATTTTGCAGATGAAAAATTGGGTGTAGAGCTATCCAGTAATTTAGACAAGGAATACAGGTTGTAAGTGACAGAACAAGGATTGGACTCTGGACCCTGCACTTCTAACCACTATACGTAGAGACAAAACTGTCATCATCACTGAATTAGGCTACAGTGTGCATTTTTATTTGTTTCAGTATGTTTTAATTTTTTTCCTATTATGTAAGTAATAGCATGGTGACATATTTCTTAATAAACAGTAGATTTTTTTTTCCAGCATGTCTCTGACAGCAAATTATTTTCTTTGGGAAGTTTGGGTATGCTGTGGTGCTAATTTTGTCCCCACTGGCTGTCCTTGAAGTCTGTATTTTGACCTTGGCCCTTGTTAGATCTCAGGCTGGTATGAGTGACTGAGATCCCTGAGCTTTCCCTAGTGGTTAAAGTGCATAATCACACTAATTACTGGAAAAAGCCATTTGAATAAAGACAGTGTCTATTTGAGATAAGATTAAAATCTAGGGCTGAAATATTGACACAATGGGAAGAAAATTGGCTAATGAAAAACCATAGCATTACTTATTTGCTACAACATATAAAGTAACTGCTTGAGAGATAATAGTTGTGATATTTCTTCCTCACTAAAGAACAGATGATGATGATTTTTAAGAGCATATATTTTTTTCTAATCCAGATTAATATTCCTGAAATAAAGCTTCTGGTGTGTCATTCTCTAGCTCCAAGTACATCAAGTGGCCCCAATGCTTATGGAATTAATTCCATAATTTGCAACTCTTAGCAAAATATTTCTCAAACTTCTTTTGTTATGGGAAGTTTTTCTATCTCCCTTCATTACTTTATACTTAAACCAAATGAAACTTTCTTCTTACTCATCTCTGTTGCCATTATTTTCTTACCTTAAAATACCTCTCATAAGCCCACTCTTGTCTTTACGTGTTCCAGCCTTACCCACTTACAAGGTCCACCTCAAGTGCTGGAATTTCTATAAAAATGTTCCTAATTTCTCAGATGGAAATTATGTCTTCCTTTTCTGAATTCTCAGGACATATGTTTGTTTCTTTTATTACAAATGTCATTTTCAGCCTTGCATGATACATCATTGTCATCTACATTTTGTCCTCTTGAGAACTAACCATATATCCAAATCATCCTTGTATTTCTCATGGTAGTCTGCATAGCGCCTTGCATACATTGGATATTCAGGTATGTGTGCCACTGAAGTGAGTGAGTGACTATGATCATATGTTCTAAGATCATATTTGAAACAGATTTAAGTTCTTTGATTATGTCATTAACAGTGAACACATTACAGCAGAGGCTCCAGTGTCACCTAGGGACCCCTGCAGAACAAAGGCACTTGTTTTTCTAGTTTGTAATGTTAGCTCAGGAGCTGGCTCATAGCTGAGCCCCTTCCCAGGAGCCACCTCACTCAAGGCTATGACTCTTCATTGAGGACAGCCAGCATTCAATGACTGGTTAAAGTGGGGTTCAAAGAACCTGCTCTCCTCCCTACGTTTGAGACATCTCTAAAGGGTCATACAATTTTAAAGCTTTCCGTGGAATTTGCTGAATCCTCAAATGCGACTGAATTCACAATTCATTTTCTTCTTATGTCCAGTCCTTATGGAAGTGGTTCCTGACAGAATTTCCCATTAAGTTTCTTCTATTCACATCTCCAACTTCTATCTCAGAGTCTGTTTCCTGAAGAACTGAATCTAAAAGACATATTTGTCTTCACTGGATTATTTTCTAGAATATTTTGACCTAACTCAGATGTGACTTGAAGCAGTTTTGAATCCTGCCTTTCTCATTTACTAGATCTGTGAACTTGGAATGTTAGTTATGTTCTCCTACCAGTTACAATTAGGTTCGGTGGCATATTACGAATACTCTAAATCAATTCTGGCTAAATTGTATTAAAAACGTCTTTCTCATACAGGAGAAGACAAGAAGTATAGTACAGAATCCTTATGATAGGGCATAAACCAGCTCTGAGCCTCTAAGGTATGGTCTTTGCCTTAAAGATCTCAAATAGCTGCTGGAGTTCCAGCCTCACACACATTGAATGGAGAAAGCAAAGAATGGCATGATCTCACCTTTAAAGAACACTTCCCAGAATTTTCTTAAAATCTTTCTTTATATATATATCATTGGCTGAACATAGTCACATGTCGACACTTAAATATGTCTGGAAAATGTAGTCTTTCATTCACATACATGGCAAAAGTTTTGTTCTTTATAAAATGATTTGCTATAAAGGTTTAAAATAACATATGCATTACTTGGCACAGGTGGTGGCCAATAAATGGTCCCAAATCCCTTCCTTCATTTCACAGTTATTTTTTCTAATATACACTTAGTATTTTAATAAGGCAGCATTATAGCCAAGTAAGAAGAACTAGAAGCTAAATATCAGTAAGTACTGTTTGTCAAAACCTAATAAAAATTGTACGACTTTGAGATCTTTCAGCCTTTTTTTTCCTCTGCTGTTGTCATAATAGAATTGTAATATGATTAATGGAAAGATGCCAATAAATACTGGTAAAGAAAACAACTCCGTTTAATATGGGTCAAGGATATAACTAAGAACATGCAGATGCTACACAGGCCAGTAGAGAGAGCCACAATTCTGGCCACAGGGGCAGCTGTCAATGGTCTTCAGGGCCCAACCACGGTGCTGCCAATGATATTATCAGTTGGGACAGGAGTTTTGCATGAGTATTGCTATTGTCCTTTGCTTTTCTCTGAGACCTTTTGCTTTTTTAATCCTGCCTCTCTTGACTATTTTGTAGAGTCCCAGCTCCTCTTCTGCTTGCCAACAAGATACATATAACTAGTAACAACACCAGCATATTCCTGAGTGCTTATAGAGAGGGCAAATCAAGGACCAATTTTCCAGGTTTACCTGTCCTCAGCATTTCCTTTCTCTAACTTTCTAGATGGGCTCTGCCAGTTTTGTCAAGCTGATCTGGGAAGGTTATATACAAGGGTTCCTGGAACTCTTCTGTAGCTTTTCACTACATCCATTTTTCACTTACTGAAATCAGTATACTGCATCTCAGAATGCTCTTGATTATGCTGGATGTGTGAATCTTTCTATCTGTGAATTCTGATTTGCTTGACCGTATTTGAGACCACTGGGATCACATTTACTATTTTCTCAGTTGCCTTTTGAATTATTCTTTCCATGAGGCCCCACAGCATCTGAAGTTCTTTATAATTATTCCTAGCCAAAACATAGAGACCTGTATTTAAAGTAATCAGGAGCACTGACACCTACTCAGAGCAAAATGACCCCACTACAAAGTCACGTCTTAATGGCACATTTTGTTGGAAACCAATCAAGTTGGTTTGGTTCTCGTACAGAGTCAGCATGGAGTATGGAAACTCCACTTGGCTTTGTTTTTGAAAAGGCCTGGTTCTGAATCAATCCCTTGCCACTTTTTAGCTCTATGATTTTAGGCAAATAAATTAATCTCTCTAAGAGTACTCTTCAGTATGCATAGCATTGCCGTAAGGATTTAGTGAGATATATGAAGCCCAGTGCATAGTGTCTGACATAGTAACCACTTGACAAAAATAACTTTTATAATTTTTTTTTTATTGCATGTAAAAGGAATTTCTGGCCAGGGGCAGTGACTCATGCCTGTAAACCCAGCACTTTGGGAGGCTGAGGCAGGCAGATCATGAGGTCAGGAATTTAAGACCAGCCTGAACAATATGGTGAAACCTCATGTCTGCTAAAATTACACAAATTAGCTGGGTGTGGTGGCATGTGCCTGTAGTCCCAGCTCAGGAGGCTGAGGCAGGAGAATTGCTTGAATCCAGGAGGCAGGGGTTACAGTGAGCAGAGATCATGCCATTGCACTCCAGCCTGGGCGACAGAGCAAGACTCCGTCTCCAAAAAAAAAAAAAAAAAAAAAAAAAAAAAAGAGAATTTCTTCCATTTATAGCTTTCTTTTAAAATACAGAGTTATAAACACATGTCAAGCCCAGTCAAATCTTATTTTGTGTGGCATCAACAAAGATAATTCTTTAATCTACTGAATGAGGAATTACTCTAATATTTTTGAGGTGACTCATTCTTAAATTCTTTGGGCAAGGCTTCTTCAGCTCAATATTACTATTATTTGAAGGCATTTTTGGATTTAATTAAGCTAATATTTTATTCAGGTATCTCTTATGTACATTTTTAAATGAAACAAAACTAATTTTCTTTTTTTGTAGTGTCCTTATCTGACATTGAAATTAAGATTACTCTACCCTAATAAAAAGTTCTAGGCAGAGCCCAGAAATAAGACTGCACACCTACAATATCTAATCTTCCACAAAGTTGACAAAAACAAGCAATGGGGAAAGGACTCCCTGTTCAATAAATGGTGCTGGGATAACTGGCTAGCCGTATACAGCAGATTAAAACTAGACCCCTTTCTTACACCGTGTACAAAAATCAACTCAAGATGGACTAAAGACTTCATTGTAAAAGCCAAACTGTAAAAACCCTGAAAGACAACCTAGGCAATACCATTCAGGACATAGGAGCTGGCAAAGATTTCATGACAAAGATGCCAAAACCAATTTCAATGAAAGCAAAAACTGACAAATTAGATCTAATTAGACTAAAGAGCTTCTGCACAGCTAAAGAAACTATCAACAGAGTAAAAAGACAACCTACAGAATAGGAGAAAATATTTGCAAATTGTGCATTTGACAAAAATCTAATATCCAGCTATAAGGAACTTAAACAAAATAAACAAACAATCCTATAAAAAATGGGCAAAGGATATGAAGAGACACTTTTAAAAAGGAGGCATACAGAGGGCCAACAAGCTTATGAAAAAAATCTCAACACTGATCATTAGAGAAATGCAAAACAAAATCACAATGAGATTCTTTCTCATACCAGTCAGAATGGCTGTAATTAAAAAGTTAAAACAAAAACAAAAACAAAAACAGGTGATGAGGTTGCAGAGAAAAGGGAATACTTATAGTCTGTTGGTGGGAGTGTAAATTGTTCAACCATTGTGGAAAGTGGTATGATAATTCCTCAAAGAGCTAAAACTACCATTCTATGTAACAATCTCATACTGAATGTACCCAAAGTAATATCAATCATTCTATCATAAAGACACATGCAGGTATATATGCACTGAAGCACTATTCACAATAGCAAAGACATGGGATCAATCTAAATGTCGATCAATAATAGATTGAATAAGAAAAAGTGGTTCATATATGCCATGGAATACTATACAGCCATAAAAAAATGAGATCATGTCCTTTGCAGGAACATAAATGGAGCTGGAGGCCATTAACAGACAAATGCATGAACAGAAAACCAAATGCTGCATGTTTTTACTTGGAAGTTGGAGAATACATGAACACAAAGAGGAGAACAATAGACAGTGGGGTCTACTTGAGGGTGAAAGGTGGGAAAAGGGAGAGGCTTAGAAAAAAATAACTATTGTCTAATAGGCTTAGTACCTGGGTAACAAAATAATCTGTACTCCAAACCCCTGTGACATGAGTTTACATATATAACAAACCTGCACATGTACCCTTGAACTTAAAATAAAAGTTAGAAAAAAGGGAAAGGGTAAAATAAAAAGGGAAGAACATGCCCTTTGTCTTTTGTTTTTTTAATTGTACTTTAGGTTCTGGGGTACATGGGCAGATCATGCAGGACTATTGCATAGGCACATACATGGCAAGGTGGTTTGCTGCCTCCATCCCCCTGTCACCTATAACTGGCATTTCTCCCCAGGTTATTTCTTCCCAACCTCCCCACCCCCTGCTGTCCCTCTTCTAATCCCCAACCACAGACCCCAGTGTGTGATACTCCCCTTTCTGGGTCCATGTATTCTCATTGTTCAGCACCCAACTATTAGTGAGAACGTGTAGTATTTGATTTTCTGTTCATGTGTCAATTTGCTGAGAATGATGGTTTCCAGATTCATCAATGTCCCTACAAAGGACACAAACTCATCATTTTCTATGGCTGCATAGTATTCCATGGTGTATATGTGCCACATTTTCCTTGTCCAGTCTATCCATTGATGGGCATTTGGGATGGTTCCAGGTCTTTGCTATGGAAAACAGTGCTGAAATGAAGATACGTGTGCATGGGTCTTTATAAGAGAACAATTTATAATCCTTTGGGTATATATATATATATATATATATATATATATATATATATATCCAGTAATGGGATTGCTGGGTCAAATGGAGTTTCTATTTCTAGATCCTTGAGGAATCGCCACACTGTCTTCCACAACGGTAGAGCTAATTTACACTCCTACCAACAGTGTAAAAGTGTTCCTGTTTCTTCACATCCTCTCTAGCATCTGTTGTCTCCTGATTTTTTAATGATCGCCATTGTAACAGGTGTGAGATGGTATCTCAATGTGGTTTTGATGTGCATTTCTCTAATGACCAGTGATGATGAGCATTTTTTCATGTTTGTTGGTCTCATACATGTCTTCTTTTGAAAAGTATCTGTTCATATCCTTCACCTACTTTTGAATGGGTTTCTTTCTTTTATTCTTGTAAATCTGTTTTAGTTCTTTGTAGATTCTGTATATTAGCCCTTTGTCAGACGGGTAGATTGCAAAATTTTTTTCTCATTCTGTTGGTTGCTGGTTCACTCCAATGATTGTTTCTTTTGTTGTACAGAAGATCTGGAGTTTAACTAGATCCCATTTGACTATTTTGGCTTTTGTTGCCAATGCTTTTGGTGCTTTAGTCATGAAGTCCTTGCTTATGCGTATGTCCTGGATGGCTTTGCCTAGGTTTTCTTCTAGGGTTTTTATGGTGTTAGGCCTTATGTTTAAGTCTTTAATCCATCTGGAGTTAATTTTAGTGTAAGGTATCAGGAAAGGGTCCAGTTTCTGCTTTCTGCACATGGTTAGACGGTTTTCCCAGCACCATTTATTGAACAGGGAATCCTTTCCCCATTGCTTGTTTTTGTCAGGTTTGTCAAAGATCAGATGGTTGTAGATGTGTGGTGTTGCCTCTGATGCCTCTGTTCTGTTCCATTGGTCTATGTTTCTGATTTGGTACCAGTACCATTGCTGTTTTGGTTACTGTAGACTTGTGGTATAGCGTGAAATCAGGTAATGTGATGCCTCCAGCCTTGTTCTTTTTGCTTAGGATCGTCTTGGCTATGTGGGTTCTCTTTTGGTTCCATATGAAGTTTAAGGTGGTTTTTTCTAGTTCTGTGAAGAGGGTCACAGGTAGCTTGATGGGGATAGCATTGAATCTATAAATTACTTTGGGCAGTATGGCCATTTTTACAATATTGATTCTTCCTCACCATGAGCATGGAATGTTTTTCCATCTTTTTGTGTCCTCTCTTATTTCCTTGAGCAATGGTTTATAGTTCTCCTTGAAGAGGTCCTTTACATCCTTTGTTAGTTGTGTTCCTAGGTATTTTATTCTCTTTGTAGCAGTTATGAATGGGAGTTCATTCTTGATTTGACTTTACATCTGTTATTGGTGTATAGGAATGCTGTGATTTCTGCACATTGATGTTGTATCCTGAGACTTTGCTGAAGTTGTTTATCAGTTTCAGGAGATTTTGGGCTGAGATGATGGGGTCTTCTAAATATACAATCATGTCATCTACAAATAGAGACAATTTGACTCCCTCCTTTCCTAATTGAACACCCTTTATTTCTTTTTCTTACCTGATTGCTCTGCCTAGAATTTCCAATACTATATTGAATAGGAGTGGTGAGAGAGGGCATCCTTTTCTAGTGCCAGATATCAAAGGGAATGCTGCTAGTTTTTGCCCATTCCTTATGATATTGGCTGTGAGTGTTTCATAAATAGCTTTTATTATTTTAGATATATTCTGTTGATACCTAGTTTACTGAGAGTTTTTAGCATGAAGGGCTGTTGAATTTTGACAAAGGCCTTCTATGCATCTATTGAGATCATCATGTGGTTTTTGTCTTTGGTTCTGTTTATGTGGTGGATTATGTTTATAGACTTGCCTATGTTGAACCAGCCTTGCATCCCCGGGATGAAGCCTACTTGATCATGATGAATAAGCTTTTCTATGTGCTGTTGTAATTGGTTTGCCAGTATTTTATTGAAGATTTCTGCATCTATTTTCATCATGGATATTGGCCTGAAGTTTTCTTTTCTTGATGAGTCTCTGCTGGGTTTTGGTATCAGGATGATGTTGGTCTCATAAAATGATTTGGGAAGGATTCCCTCTTTTTGGATTGGTCTATTCAGGGTTTTGACTTCTTCCTGGTTTAGGCTTGCGAGTGTGCAAGTGTCCAGGAATTTATCGGTTTCTTCTAGGTTTGCTGGATTATTTGCATAGAATTGTTTGTAGTAATCTCTGATGGTAGTTTGTATTTCTGTGGAATTGATGGTGATATCCCCTTTGTCATTTTTTATTGCATCTATTTGATTCTTCTCTCTTTTCTTTTTTATTAGTCTGGCTAATGGTCTATTTTGGTGATCTTTTCAAAAAACCAGCTCCTGGATTTGTTAACTTTTTGAAGGGTTTTTTGTGTCTTTATCTCCTTCAGTTCTTCTCTGATCTTAGTTATTTCTTGTCTTCTGCTAGCTTTTGAGTTTTTTTTTTAATCTCGCTCCCCTGGCTTTTTCAATTTTGGTGTCGATTTTAGATCTTTCCTTGCTTCCCATGTGGGCATTTACTGCTGTAAATTTTCCTCTAGACACTGCTTTTAATGTGTCCCAGAGATTCTGGTATGTTGTGTCTTCGTTCTCATTGGTTTTGAAGAACATCTTTATTTCTGCCTTCATTTCATTGTTTATCCAGTTAACATTCAAGAGCCAGTTGTTCAGTTTCCATGAAGTTGTGTGGTTTTGAGTGAGTTTCTTAATCCTGAGTTCTAATTGTATTGCACTGTGGTCTGAGAGACTGTTTTTTATGATATCTGTTTTTTGGGTTTGCTGAGGAGTGATTTATTTCCAATTATGTGGTCAGTTTTAGAGTAGGTGTGATGTTGTGCTGAGAAGAATGTATATTCTGTGGATTTGGGGTGGAGAGTTTTGTAAATGTTTATTAGGTTTGCTTGGTCCAGATTTGAGTTCAAGTCCTCGATATCCTTGTTAATGTCCTGTCTTGTTGATCCGTCTAATACTGGCAGTTGAGTGCTAAAGTCTCCCACTATTATTGTGTGGGAGTTTAAGTCTCTTTGTAGGTCATTAAGAACTTGCTTTATGTATCTGGGCACTCCTGTATTGGGTATGTATATATTTAGGATCCTTAGCTCTTCCTGTTGCGTTGATCTTTTTACCATTATGTAATGCCCTTCTTTGTCTCTTTTAATTTTTGTTGGTTTAAAGTCCATTTTATCAGAGTCTAGGATTGCAACTCCTGCTTTTTCTTGCTCTCGTTTGCTTGGTAAATCTTTCTCCATCCCTTTATTTTGAGCCTGTGTATGTCCTTGCATGTGAGATGGGTTTCCTGCATACAGCACACCAATGGGTTTTGACTTTTTCTCCAAATTGCCAGTCTGTGTCTTTTGATTGGAGCATTTAGCCCATTTACATTTAAGGTTAATATTGTTATGTGTGAATTTGATCCTGCCGTTTTGATGCTAGATGGTTGTTTTGTCCATTAGTTGACACAGTTTCTTCATTCTGTCAATGTTCTTTACCATTTGGTACATTTTTGGAGTGGCTGGTACTGGTTGTTCCTTTCTATGTTTAGTGCTTCTTTCAGGAGCTCTTGTTATGCAGCCCTGGTGGTGATGGAATCTCTGAGCAATTGCTTGTTCATAAAGGATTTTATTTCTCCTTCACTTTTGAAGCTTAGTTTGGCTGGATATGAAATTCTAGTTTGAAAGTTCTTTTCTTTAAGGCTGTTGAATATTGGCTCACAGGCTCTTCTGGCTTGTAGGTTTCCCGCTGAGAGATCCATTGTGAGTCTGATGGGCTTCCCTTTGTGGGTAACCCAACCTTTCTCTCTGGCTGCCATAAGCATTTTTCCTTCATTTCAACCCTGGTGAATCCTACTATTATGTGTTTTGGGGTGGCTTTTCTTGAGAAATATCTTTGTGGTGTTCTCTGTATTTCCTGAACTTGAATGTTAGCCTGCCTTGCTAGGTTGGGAAAGTTCTCCTGGATAATATCCTGAAGAGTGTTTTTCTGCTTGGATTCATTCTCTCTGTCACATTCAGGTACATCTATCAAATGTAGATTAGGTCTTTTCACATAATCCCATATTTCTTTGAGGTTTTCTTCATTTCTTTTTATTCTTTTTTCTCTAATCTTACCTTCTCATTTTAGTCATTGAGTTGATCTTCAATCTCTGATATCCTTTCTTCTGCTTGGTCTATTCGGCTATTGAAACTTGTGTATGCTTCGCAAGTTCTTGTGTTTTTCAGCTCCATCAGTTCATTTATATTCTTCTCTAAGCTGTTTATTCTCATTAGCATTTCATCAAACCTTTTTTCAGGGTTCTTAGATTCTTTGCATTGGGTTAGGACATGTTCTTTTAGCTCAGAGAAGTTTGTTATTATCCACTTCCTGTAGCCTGTTTCTGTAAACTCATCAGACTCATTCTCCATCTAGTCTTGTTCCCTTACTGGTGAGATGTGATCCTTGCAGGAGGAGAGGCGTTCTGGTTTTGGGTGCTTTTTGCATGGGTTTCTTCCTATCTTTGTGGACTTATCTACCTGTGGTTTTGTAGTTGGTGACTCTCAGATGGGGTCTCTGAGCTGGTGGCATCCTTTTTGTTGATGTTGAAGCTCTTTCTTTCTTTTTTTAAGTTTTCCATCTAATAGTCAGGCCCCTCTGTTGCAGTACTGCTGGAGATCCCCTCCAGACCCTGCTTCACTGGGAATCATCTGCAGGGGCTGCAGAACAGTAAGCATTCCTGCCATTTTCTTCTGTTATCTTCATCCCAGAAAGGTACCTGCCAGATGTCAGCCAGAGCTCTCCTTTATGAGGTGCCTCTTTGCATATATGGTAGTCAAAGAGCCACTTGAGGAGACAGTCTGTCCTTTTTCAGAGCTCAAGGGCTGTGCTGGGAGCGCCATTGTTCCATTCAGAGCTGCTCAGCAGGTATATTTACATCTGCTGCAGTGGAACTCATAACTGCCTCTTTTCCCAGTTGCTCTTTCCTGGGAAGGTGGGGCTTTATTAGTAAGTCCTGATGTGCTGCTGCCTTTTTTCAGAGATGCCCTGCCAAACAAGGAGGTAGGCTAGTCACAGACTGCCAGTAGAGGCATTGCTGAGCTGCCAAGGGCTCTACCCAGCTTCTGTGTAAACTTCATCGTGGTTTTGTTTAGAAAGGTACAGTTACAACTGCCTCAGTAATGGTGGTCTGTCTCAATAATGGCGGATTGCCTCAATAATGGTGGTTGGTAATGGTGGACTTCCTCGGTAATAGCAGACTGCCTTGGTAATGGCAGACTTCCTCAGTAGTGGTTTTCTGCCTCAATAATGGCAGATGCCCTTCCCCCCACAGAGCATGGACTGTCCTGGGTCCAGCTGCACTTGCTGCAAAACTCTCAATCCAGAGCATTTCAGATTACTGGTTTTTGTTGGGGTGGGACCTGCCAAGTCAGATCACCTGGCTCCCTGCTTTCAGCCCCCTCTTTTTCAGTTGAATGGGTGGCTCCTTCTCCTAGGTGTTCCAGGGGCTAGTTGAAACAGCTACCCAGATTTATGTAATTTTTTTTGAAGAAACCTGCGGCACCAGCTGAAACAGCCATGCTAGAAACTCATGGCACTTTTTGGCCCAGGAATCTTCTGGTCTGTGGGTGGTAAAAACTGTGGGAGAAGCATAGCATCTGAACCAGAGTGCTGGAGTGAATGGAAAAGCCCCCAATGGCCTCCGTTGGGTAGGGAGGGGGGTCCTCCAGGGATTGCATTTCCCAGGTGAGGCATTGCCCTACCCTGCCTTGGCTTGCCCTTCTTGGGCTACACCCACTGTGCAAACAGTCCCATTGAGATGCACCTCATACCTTGTTTGGAAATGCAGTGATCACTCACTCTCTGTGTTGCTCTCACTGGGAACTGCACTCCAGCACTGTTCCTATTCAGCCATTTTGAATCATGGCTTTTGTCTTAATTGGACACGTTTGAATGCTGATTCCATCACTTACTATTCATGTCTGTGGGCAAATTACATAAACCACCTAAACTTCAATTTCTTTATATGCGAAATAAAATGAATACAAGCTTACTTGTGAAGTTATTGAAAGCATTAAATATTAGGTTGGTGCAAAAGTAATGGCAGTTTTTGCCATTGCTTTCAAAAACCCCAATTACTTTTGTACCAACCTAATAAAATAATGTTTAAAAAGACACTAAAGAATTAGTTCTTGAAAATTTTATAGATGGTTATCTGTAAAGCTAAGATACCCTGAGTTTTTTTTTTTTTTTTGGAAGGAGCAGTCTTTGATTACCATTTCAATTCCTTTGTGATTGCTCTATTAAAATTATATTTTTCTTGCACCAATTTTGCATTTTACACAATTTAAAAAATGTATCCATTTCACTTATATTTTCAAATTTATTAGTGTATAGTTGTATATAATTACTCCTTAGCTTTAGATCTCTGTTCTTTCATTTCCCTATTTCATATTTAGTTTGGCTTATGTGTATCTTTTCTTTTCTTTTTTTTCATTTACTTAATCTTACTTTGTGTATACTTGTCTTAATATATTAATCTTTTCAACAAACCAGCATTTGGGTTTGCTATTATTCTGCCCTCACCTTTATTATTTTCTTCATTCTTATTTGTTTTGGATTTGTTCTGATTTTCTTTGTCCAGCTTCTTGAGATGAATGCTTAGTCATTAAAAACCCTGTTATAATGGAAAATTTCAAGTATAAATAAAGGAAAGAGAACAAAATGGAGAATCTCCATCTACCATGCCTCCAGCATAGCAATTAGTCCTGGACAATGTAGCCCCCTCTGTACTCTGTCCCACTTCTCTCCTCCCACAGTGTATCATTTTATTCTCAAATATTTACATGTGAATCTCCAAAAAATAAGGATTGTCTTTTGAAATAACCACAATGTCATCATTGCACTTACAATATTAATAACAGAGTGATATATTACTAGTAATTTTCTCCACTTATCTCAGAAATTTTTTATAGGTCATTTGTTTGAATCAGTATTGAAAAATGTTCTATATATTATAATTTGTTATATCTTTTAAGTTTCTTTTGATCTATGTATTCCTTCTCAATTTTTTAATATTTTTTGAAAAAACTAAACTTTCCTATAGTTAGTCTTATACTTTCATTTGCTTTATTTTTGATTTCAGATTTGGAAAATTCATTTTTTAAAATTTAATTTTAGTTTTAATTATTAAAACTAATAGTTGCAAAGCCAGTTTTACAAAACAAGATATATTAAAATAAGTTTGGTTTCTATCACTGTCTATTCCACCTTATTAGTTATATTTCCTTAGAGTTAAACGTTTTAAAAATGTTCTTGGTTTTATCCTTCTATTAAAAAAAACAACATATAAGCACTCTCTGGTCTTGCTGATTGCATCCCTGTGGTGTTGCCTAATTTGTCTCTCTGTGCCCTGCAATTCCTGTAAATTGAGAGATAGATCTAGGACGTGCATTCTCAACAGGGGTGGTGTCACCCTCAAAAAGTGAAAATTGGTTCTTTGAGGGTAAAAATATTCTTACTCTTTTTAGCTATATTTCCCTAATTTTAACATATATTGTTTTCATGATCACTAATATCAAAATATTAAATTTCCCATGTGGTTTCCCTTATTAGAAATATGCCATTTAGTTTTTTCTAATGCATACATTTTAAACCTATTTTGTTTTTTTTATTTTCTAATTAAATATTTCTAATACATATTTTCTTTCTTTCTTTCTTTTCTTTTCTTTTTTTTTTTTGAGATGGTATCTAGCTCTGTCACCCAGGCTGGAGTGCAGTGGTGCAATCTCGGCTCATTTCAACTGTCGCCTCCTGGGTTTAATTAATTCTCTTGCCTCAGCCTCCCAAGTTGCTGGAACTACAGGAATATACCACTATGGCTGGGTAACTTTTGTTTTAGACAGGGTTTCATCATGTTGGCCAGGCTGGTCTTGAACTCCTGACCTCAAGTGATTCCCCAACTCAGCCTCCCAAAGTGCTGGGATTACAGGTGTGAGCCACTGTTCATGGCCTAAATTTTAATATTATTTTATTACATTATGGTTGGTATATATAGTCTGCATAGTATTAACATTTTTGCTTTTATTGTTGCTTCATTTTTGTTTCAACATATGGTTTACTCTTGTAAATGTTTCCTGAGTGCCTTATTGTTGAATATAGATTTCTTTGTCTTTTTTTCTGTGTGCGTGTGTATTAGCATTGATATATTTAATGTTCAAATTCTTGATATCTGTTTATTTTTGTCTCTTTAATCGATCAGTTTCAGAGACAGATGTGTTAAAATCTCCAGGTACTGTTTTTTATTTACATATTTTTTTCTGTATTTATGTCAATTGCTGCTTGAAATGCTTTGAATAACTCTTCTTAGGTGCAATGATGTTAATGGGGCATGCCATCTTGTTCTGTTGTTTGTTTTACCAGTATATAATATTCCTTGGTATATTTTTTGCCTTCCTTATATTTTGTGAGATATTAATATTGATTTCTTCTGTTCCCCAATCTAGTTCCTTTTTACTTTTCTGACCTCACTTTCTACACCTTTCCACTTGTCCATCAAACTCCTGCCTTACTGGCTATTCCTCAAATGCATTAGGCATCTTCTAGCATAAGGGTCTTTGCACTTATTATCTCTGACTGAAGTATTCCTCCATTGGGCTTCACATTTGGGTTTGATTAACTGTCATCTTTTCAGTAAATTTTCCTTGATCATTTTATTTAAAATTGTAAGATTTTCTAGATGACATACACTATCTTTTTTTTTCTCTGTTGTTTTTTCTCCATTGTGTAGCTCACCACTGGATACACTATTGATTTGTTACATCTCTTCTGTGGAGTTCTGATAAGCTAAGTAAGCAACAATGAAGAAGGGGCCACAGGTCTGGCAGGGATTCAGGTGGGGAAGAACAATGAACAATTGCTCTGAAAGATGGTGAATCACAACCTGCAGGCACAATGACATCGTTCCCCACTTAGCCCCAGCAATAACACCTTGTTTCATCTTTAGCCCCTTCCAGCATGATCCTATAAAACTTCCCTCCAGCCCCTGCCTCTTTGCACACAGCACCTTCTTTGCTGTGCTTCCGGTTGCAACCTTGCAACATATGTTCATACTTTCTCTATTAAATCTGCCTTTCTTGACCCATGACTGTCTTGGTAAATTTCTTTACCACCCATGACACTGTCCCCAGCTAGCTGCACCTGTGACATTTTGGTGGCCCATACAGGGAGTATATGAAGACCTCTCTCCCTATGTGGGACTCTGTCCTCTCCCTTTCTGTCTTCCAACTCCAGATCCTTGGAGGACAGAGTCTAAAGATGGAGACAACTGAAGGTCTCTGGCCAAGGCTGCACTCTGGTGAAACTGAACGGTGTCCATATAGAAGTGTCAGACTTCCACCACCTTTTTGGGTGAGGGACCTAAGTTTATTTTCCCTTTTCAGTCTTTCAGCAGCCAGCCTCTAATATCCCTCTGAAAACTGATGGTAACTGGCCAGGGCTGCTCTCTAGTGTTGCCTGAAGGCCAAAAGGTGAAGGGGTTTGGCTGCCGGTAAATACCTGGGGTTTGTCATCTCATACCAAGGAAATCAAAGACCCAGATGCAAGAAGTGGGTTTAGGAGTGGAGATTTAATAAGCAAAAGAAAGAGAAAGAACAGCTTCTCCTTTACAAGAGAAAAGGGGGTTTGAATGAGATGTCTGGTCTATGACAGAGTGCACCAGATTTTACAGACAGGCTTGAGGAGGCGCTATGATTTACATACTGCCCACAGATTGGTTGCACCAGGTATGACATTTACATAGCACACAGGGAAGCTGGCCACCCCACCCTAATCTTCTTATTGTGCAAATTGGCTTTCTGCTTGACTGATACCATATTGTCTGCTCCTTACTGTACACATGGCTGGCAAAAAGAAGGGAAAATGAAGCCACCATTTTTATTATGTCTACTCACAGGCAGCCTTATCCTATTGGCACAACTGTCAGCATTCATCCATGTAAACTTTCAGCTTGCTTGTCTGTCTGCAGCTTGATTTTGCAGGATGCTCTTTGTTAAAAAATAAAATAATCTGTGGGCTCCTTTTCATTAAAAGGAGAACCCTACCAAGGACTTTCTTACTTTTACTATCTGCCCAAGTAATTTCTTTTAAACTCCTGTATCACTCTCTTTTCTGGTTTAAAGTCCCTAATCCCTATGTAGAATGTGACTGGCAGCAGTAGCTCGTCCAGAGCAAATTCACATACATTTTAGGAGACTCGGACCCTCTTTCTCACTCTAAATTTTTCTGCAAAGACAGCTAGACCATCCACTCTGGAGGTTTTCAAGTCAGATGATCTGAAGCAGCCTCAGAATGGTGAGTCTTCCTACTCTTGTCTCCTCTTCTAGGTTGGCATAAGGCTGAGTTCTTCCTTTACCCTTTTTCCTCACATCTGGGCTGATCACCATTTGTCAAATTTTGCTGTTATTGAAATTGCTTTTGGCATCTTTGTCATGATACCTTTACCAGCTCCTATGTCCTGAATGGTATTGCCTAAGTTGTCTTTCAGAGTCTTTATAGTATGGGTCTTACAATTAAGTCTTTAGTCTATCTTGAGAATAAGGAGGCCAGGTCTAAGAAGAAAGAAAAATGCAGGGACAGCTCAATGGTTGGCTGCTTTACAATTCTTCTGGACCCTCCAATTGCCCTAAGGACACTCCTTCAGGTAACTGCCTTCAGTGCAGAAGGCCCAGCCACTGGAAAGCAAACTGTCCTAATGAAATAAATGGGAAAAAGTCCCACATGTCTTGTCCCCATACCACAAGCTCAGCCACTAGAAACAGGACTCTTCTGAAGGCCAAATGGTCCCTGGGACAGAATCACAACCTCTGATGGCCTTGAGCTGAAGGGGCTCTCTATTCTAGCTGGCCTCCAAATCAGACATCATCATCAACAAGACAAAACTCAGAGCATCTCTGGAGGTGGCAAATAAAATTATAAATTTCCCTTTTGGGTTAAAGAACTGCCTATTCTATTCTAATATTCTCTGAGCAACTGTTCTCCAAATCCTGTCATGTACTAGGAGCTAGTTGTATCCCCTCCCTACAAAGGAAAAAAATTTCACCCCATTATATTACTTAAGGGATCAATTACCATTTTCTCACCAGTCCCTGGTAATGTCTAATTACCCCACACCCCTTAGGGGCAAACATATGCTTTCTAATTTGGGTACCTGCTTAATATTTACCTAACCTCTGAATTCGTGTTTCCCTCTATTAGCCCTATTTCTTTTGTGAAAGCTACCTAAATCTTTAACCAATAACTCCCACCTAGATTATCCTATCTCACGGGTTTAAACATAACCAACACTTATTCAAACAAGCCGTAACAATAAATCTGAGCAATCTCTTGAGGGATTATCTACAGTACATAGATAACCTCCTCATTTGCTCCCTCTTCAAAGAGCTCACACAGCATCATGCAGTACAAACCTTAAGTTTCTAACAAAAGGAAACTAATTTTTGTCTAACTTAAAGGCTACTTAAAGGTATATATAAAACAAGTTAAAGGGAAGCAGGAAATAATAGAGATATAAAAAGGTTATAAAGGCAAAGTAATATTGTTGGTAAAATGGTTATAAATAAGAGATTTTATATGAGAAAGAATCTTCTAGGGTAAATTTTTGTCCTAAAGTAAAATGAGTGGGTTTTTTTTTTTTTTTTTTAAATAGATGTTTAGGACAAGTCAGAAACTCCAAGCATGTCATAGATAGTCTGTGAGAAAGTTCATGAAGGAGAATTTATGAGAGGAATTTTACATGTGATTAAGTTGGTTATAATTGAAAGGAGATTATTTAGGACAATCTTTCTAATGTTGGTCCACTATGTTAAAAAAAGGTTTTCTTAAGGTATTAATCTGCTGTTAATAAAATTGCAAGAAGATTTACTTTTATTTTTGTAAATGTTTCTTTAAAAAACTTCTTAGTATTATATCTCAGAAGTTCAACTTCTGCTGTCTCCTGATGCTTTCAGCCTTTTCTCTTCAGGATAAAGCCTAAGATAATAAATCTCTCCAGTTTTTGTCAGTTTCTGTAACTTTTTCCTTTGGTTCTAACTGTTATTACGGCCTAAGACTAAAATGTTCCATCTTTAAGCAATGTTTTCCTCTAACATAATTTAATTTTGTACCTTGGCTTTTCTTGATATGTCTAAGTTCTCAGTGTAATAAAAAATAAACTTTTCATGTTGTTCCTAAGAGTCTTGTCTTCTCCTGATATACTGATAACTCTGAACACATTCTTCCTATGTCTAATTAAATTGAAACATTTTTTCATCAAGTTTAACTTCCAGGTCATCTAAATGGGCTTTCAATAAGGCAAAAAAGCCACACCACAAAAGATTTTTTTAAAAATCTTTTTGGTAACTGGCTTAAGAAACAAGCTTTTATTGTCAATAATTCAGCAGTTTCACCTTCAAAAAATGCTGAAAACAGAATATCAGTCTCTCCCGATGATTCCTGCTACTTTTATGAATCTCCCCTAAATTCAACTGGACACGAGTTTTGTTTTGACATATTCTCCTTCTCTGGTGAGTCACTTCCTCTAGCAAGATCCAACATCCTAGCTCCCACAATCTGGGACAATAACAAACAATTTCTCCTGGCAGACCATCAACCATAGGTAGGTTCACCTCTATGCCCCAGGCTGGCAGGAAACCATTGGAAGGTGAGATATCCACCCCAATACGAAAGATTTACCATTGTTGTTCTGTCAGGGGAGGAATGTTAAGTCCTGATAAGATAAATAAGCAACAACAAGGAAGGTGCCCCATGTTGGGAAGGGCCCCAGATGGGAAAGAATGATGAACAATTGTTCTGAGAGATGGTTAATTACAAGCAACCCATGGGCACAATGACCTCATTCCATACATAGTCCCAATAGCACCACCTGGTTCTGCATGTAGCCCCCTCTAGCAAGACCCTATAAAACTTCCCTCCAGCCCCTGCCATTTTGCAGACAGCTCCTTCTCTGCTGTGCTGTCTGTTGCAACCTTGCAACATATTTTTATACTTTTTGTAATAAATCTGCCTTTTTTTTTTTTACCCATGAATGTCTTGGTAATTTTATTTATTGCTGATGACATTGGCCCTAGCTAATCACAACTGTGACATTTTTTCCCCATTAAAAAGTTTATCTCCATGCAAGCAGGAGCTTTGTTTTGTTGACTGCTGCCTCCCCAGAGACTACAACAATGCCTGTAATATTGAAGGCACACAGTAAATATATTTTGAACAAATAACTAAATAGATTCAGGAGCTGCACATGCTAGAATCTTAAGGTCTTGAGCTAGGAAGACTGAGAAATGGAGGAAGAGTGGTACGATATCTGAATCAAGAGCCATATCTAAGAGTAAATCTGATTTTGGGCACCAAGCATGCCCTGTGAACCTAGGGTAATTTGTAGTATCCATCACCTTATATGGCAACTTGTGTTGCCCTTTTCTTCTTGCTGTAACAGAATTTTGAAAACTCAGTTTTCTGGACATAATTGTACAGCAAATTATAATTATCCTAAAGGTGTGTTCCTCATTACAAGAGAGGAGGAAGACCAATGTGAAGTAAACAAGATTAAATCAATCTGCAGTTCACTTTCAGGATAATTAGGACACGAGTTAATTAGGTCTACTTAAATGGAAGGGAAATCTTATTAAGTCATGTTATACAAGCACCAGTTTAGGTTTTTTTTTTTTTGAAAGTAAGTGTGATGGTTAATTTTATGTGTTAATTTGAGCCATGGGGTGCCCAGACATTTAGACAAACATTATCCTGGGTATGTCTGTAAGGCTGTTTCTAGATAAGACTAACATTTGAGTTGGTAGACTAAACAAAGCAGATTATCCTCACCAATGTGGATGGGCTTAATTGAAGACCTGAATGGAACAAAAAGGCTGACTCGCCCATGAATAAGAAGGACCTCCTCCTGCCTGGTTGCTTAAGCTGAAACATTAGTGTTTGAACTCAAGACACTGAAACATTCCTCTATTGAGCCTTGAGCCTGTTGGTTTTTGAATTGGAACTCACACCAATGGCACTCCTATTCTTAGGCATCCACGCATGGATGGAACTGCTTATCAGCTTGCTTGAGTCTCCAATTTGGGGCTTCTCGGCCTCTATAATAAATGTTTTTGGAGATCCCTGACTAATATAGTAGGAAGCATTGACTGTATTTTTGTAGCTCTGTAAAAAATTATTAGAGCTGGCATGTGGTAAAATGCTTTATAGATGTTTACATGCCAGGTAGGCACATGTAGTGAAAAACAATATAAGCTTTGCCAATATAAGCTTCAGAGCCCATTCATCTATTTGTTCAAATTATATTTATTGATTGCCTTCTATATTCCAGATCTGAGTTCCAATTAACTCTACTATCTACTATGTATTATTTGACACTAAATTTGCATTTTCTGCACATCCAATTTCACATCTGTATAATAGGGTAACTACCATAATGGTCATTATGGGTCATGTGAATGTCAAAAGTGAGTACTTCCAAAAGCACCTGGGGATGGCACTAGATATGTAGTATCTGGTGTTAGTGTTAAATATTTATTGAAGACTTACTTCAAATGTTTCATTGCTTATCCTTATTAGGGTATGGGTAGACTTATTATCACCCATCCTACAGGTAAGGAAACTTAGACACTGTTAAGTAATTTACTCAAGATCCCAAAGCTGGTAGGTGGTAGTGCTGGGATATGAACTCAATGTGATCTGCATCTAGAGCCCATATTAAACTGCTGTACACTTCGGCTTCTTGCTAGAAATAAATGCTAATTTTCTCTTCTATCCTTTCTTCCCTTCCTCCTCTGCCTGTCCCCAACCCCTACAAACTATGGAATCTGCAAAAGCATGCTAAGTATCATGTCTGTTTCTTTTTATATAGTTGTGGTGCTTGGTATAGTGCTTTTCTCTTACCCAACATATGCCAATAAACTAAGGGAAGAAGATAGGGAGACAGTATCAGAAGAGAGGCAAGATCTACATGTCCCATTTTTACTGTTGTTGATACAGGGTCTAGGATTTAAATTTCCTTTCTGATAGGTTCTGTCATTAAACATCTGTGACTTGGCTAACATGACACTGTGGCACATTTTTAAATAGTGAAGCAAATAGCTTTGTTTTGTTAATACAGAGCTAGATGAAGAGGACTTAACTATCTACTCCCCAGTCACACTTATGTTTTCATTTCATAGAAATATGGGGTGGCTGGTTTGTAATTAGTCCTCACTGACTGGGAGCTGTTATGCAAAGTGGTTATCCTTTGGGCCTTTTGTAGTTTTCTTTTGGATCAACTCTTGGACTTGTTGGGTATATTAGAACCAATGTTTTTATGTTACCATTTTCATTGGCAGAGCACATTTTCCTTTAGGATGATTGTTTTAATTTGAAAATATTTTGAGTCAGTTTAATAAGAACCTGAGTTACATTGCACTTGTATATGAGCTGTGGAGTTTTAACTCGGTGGGGCCATGTGTCAATTTAAAGTAAAATGTGAAGCCTTAGTGGAGCCCACAAGGTTTGATGACCTTATTCCTCTGGAGAAATTAGATTTCCCAGCTGATACATTTGTGCTTGGCATTGGGGATGTGAATGTGGTTGGAAGATAATCTTCTTATGTTTATTGTCCAGATATTTATTACCTTACAAATTCATATCTAATTTTACTGACATTAAATAAGTTTCCCTTAAGGGCAAAATAAACTATGAAAATTTTACTTATTTGCTTAATGTTCAGATGATCATAGTTTGGAAGATTTAAATTAACAGAGACAAAGTCTACATTATCAATTCTAATAGGCCATTACTACCAACAGTTAAGTATTTTGGGATTTCCAGAAGTTTGATTTTACAATACAAACCTTCTAAGTGAAAAGTCCAGAACAAATGAGGGTTCTCAGGTCATGCTTTCAATACGTTCAACTAATAATATTGTGAACAAAACAGATAAGATATGGTGGAAAAAACCAGATACTTTGTCTATCTGAGTTAAGAATTGCTACTATATTCTGCTCTTGAGTTCCAAGGAAAAGTGTACCATATCTATATATTGGCATTGTGTTTAGAAAATTTTTGAAATGCTGCAGTCTGTTTGCTTATAGGACAAGCTAATGAACCAGCTTGGCAGTGAATGGAGAAAAACAGAAGTTAATGTAGAAGCTTCAGAGTTCAAGAGACAATGGTGAGTGTTATAAGGGGTCTCAGGAAAGCGATATTGACCTTTTTGTTCGGACAATGAGCAGAAGTAATGGATGTAATGAAGACAGTATTAATTTTAACAGAAATAGATAGCTATCAACCAATTTTTTTAAATATATAAAGTAGCTGAACATCTAAAATTCATATGGCATATTAAATACACTGTCTTTCATTGGAAACAAGATCACCTTAAATAAAAAATTAAAAATTAAAGTCAATTATTTATTAAATGGCAGAAATAGAAATGGAAGTTAAAATACAAGTTTTGGATGTGGAATTAATAACAATACATAACTACAATGTTATAAAAAAAAGAGACGTGATATAGTGGAAAGAGTATTAGATGTAAAGTCTGTTAAGTCTCTGTTCAACCCAAATTCTTTCACTTGTTACTTCTGTAATCTTTGGAGAAGTTTCTGAACATGTATGTGTTTCCTCATATTTCCTGTATGTGTGTGTGTATGATAAGTTAATGTGTAAGAAAACTTATATTAGTGAAATTTCATAAATATAAGTTCTTTTCATCTTTCTCCTTCCTGTTAGAATGCATATCATTAGGCAGCAGGAGGATTCATTTTGTAATAAAAATGGTATATTGATAAGGGTAGAACCTCAATCATGATCCTGCCTACACTATAATTAGAAATCACATCTGAGGGGAAAAAAAAAACAGTAAATTATGATGAATCATCATGGTGCTATCATTGGTTTTAGTGTAATTGCTCATTAAGCCTTTAAAATTATTAGACCTTGTTAATTAAAAAGCCTTTTGTGAAGTGCAATGAGGATGCTTATTCATGTCAAATGATTTGTAGAGAGATCTCTTCTAATTATAGACGTTACAGCTTCATTTGCATAGTTGAGGTAGTTAGCTGCAATACATAGCCAGTGCTCACTGTATCGTGAGGTGGCTCTAGCATGGTACTGTAGATTAAAATGTGCTTTTGAAAATTAATATTTGGATTGGCAAAAAAACCAATATTGGTCTAGTCTTGTAATAAATCTTAACCACATGCAAAATTAGTGTTAGAAGAGAGGAACACAGGTGTCAGAATAAAACATCTTTCTTTTTGCTGTGGGGGGCATTGTGATTATCTCCTTGATAGAGAGAAGAAGAGACCATGATGAAGAGAACACTGTTTAGTTAAGGTGAATGCTGTGCTAACAACTGTATTAAATGATATTCTGCTTTTTAGCATAAAAACTGTAACAGTTGATATCTTAGCAACGTATTTGATTCTATTATTCAAATGATGCTTTTAAGATATTTTATATTCTCATTTGTAATTTTTAATGAAAACTGCCATAGTAAATTGGGCAGTACATACACCAACCATTGAGAACCTCTTCTCTGTCAAGAGCTATGAATCACAGAGGGGGAAAGAAGTCAAACTTGGATCAAATAAAAATATAAAGTCATAGATTTTGGTTTTATAAAGAAAAAATATGAAAAACCAAAATCATTTTCTGTTAGTATAAATATTAATAAAATGCTATTTATCATATAATGCCAAGTGATATTTTCAGGATAATGTGCTCTATGGAAGTATACAGATGTCTCCTTCTTCTATTCAATGTGTATTAGTATTCATCTAGAAAATATATATGCGTATTTCATCAACATATATTTCATTTATTTCATTTATATATATTTTATCCATATTTATATTTAGTGCAAAAATATATTTAAAAATATACATATTAAATACATATCTATCTAATCTGTTGAACAAATAGAGATAAATAAATAGCAAGAAAAGGCTAAACATTTTGGAAAAATGTGAGATTTTACCAGTAAGAAAGATCAGATCTGAGCCTAAGGAAGAAATACTACAACTGTCTTTCTCAGGCAGTTACTTTATATTGTACCAGATAATTAACATCATGGCTTTTCATTAGCTGTACTGTTTTCTTGCCATTGTGTCAATATTTCGGTCCTGGATTTTAGTCTTTCCTCAAATAGACTTAATCAGTTAATCAAACTGCATTTTTCAGTAATTAGTCTGATCATACATTTTAACCACTAGGGAGAGCTAAGCAGTTTCAGTCTGTCATCATTTCAAGGTGATGGAGGCAGGAAACAGCCAAATAGTTAGGCAAATAAAGAAGGGTCCCTGGAGAACCTCCGACCCACCCACATCACTGTGCATGGGAGCTTGCCTAAACATGCCTATGGTGAAAAATTCCGTCCCTTAACACATGAGCAGTATGGGAAATAAATCAATGTGGAGTGGCTTGGAGAAACGGTCCACATGAGCACTGGGGGAAGAGGGTGGAGCCACCAGGAATTTCTACCTTATGCTGGGGAGGAGCCTGGTCTCTTCAACTTGCGTGTAGTGGCTTGATACTAAATTTATGAGGTGGAAACATGCATGAAGGTCCCCTCTTTTTGTTGAGAGCTTTCATTTCACTTAATAAATTGCTTTCCTTTTGCTTAATGAATTCTGCCCTCCTCATCTTTCAATGCATCTGTGTGCCTAATTTTTCCTGGTCATGAGACAAGAACCCAAATTAAGCTGAACCAAGGAACAAAAAATCCTACATCAAAGGTATGGAGAACCCAAATATATATTTCAAAAATGATCAATTCATCATATGCCTCTGATATATGTACTGAGAGTTGGTGAATCTAGTTACAGGGAAATGGATTACACAAATCAGATTGAACAACAGTTTAATAACAATTAGTCTGTACTCTTCAAAAATGAGTGTTATAAAAAAACAAAAAGACTGAAGAATTAATTATTCCCAATTAGAACATGATATGACAGATTCTATTTCTGTCCATGATAGAGTAAAGGTATGAAATTTAACTTTCTGTCTTAAACTACTAGAAAACTTGACAAAGTACGTAAAACAACTGTTTTCAGACATTAAAACAACAGGAAGCATAAGACCATGATACCTGAAAGGAAAGAAACAAATGAGGTTAGCCTGATGACTACAGCGGCATTTTGGCTACAGGCACATTCTTGAATGTGTAGCAAGGAGGGACATTCCAAGCAGATCATAATGGTCTCCTGTGATGAGATGGAGATCAGAGTTCAGGCACTTTGAAGCAACTGGAAGTTTCAGAGGAGAGCTCTGATGAGGAGAAAATTACACCAGAAAAGAGCTGCATAAATCTGCAAAGGGGTTTTTACGAGTCTTTGCTGAATATGCATGCATAGGATAAAATTCCATGAAATTGGAAAACAAACTGACTAGGAAATTGTAAGCTAAATGTTACCTAAAATTATTTCAGGAATGGAAATCAGGTATTATTTTGTAGTAATGCATAGGAAAGACAAAACTGTTAAAAGGATTAAATGAGTTAGGTATGCAAAATGTTCAGCCTAGTGCTTGGTGTATGTAACGTTGCCAGATTTAACAAATAAAAATACTAGATGCCCAGTTAAATTTAAATTTCAGGTTATCTGAAATTGGACAAACTTATACTAAAAATTATTTATTGTTTATCTGAGATGGAATATATACTAACAGTTATTCATTATTTGTCTAAAATTTAAATTTACACGAGGACTCAGTATTTCACCTGGTAACCCTGGACGTATATTAAATGCCCAGTTAATGTTAAACAATGCTACCACTGCTGCTACTATCACCTGACAACTGGAATTAATTCCCAACACACTGAAAAACTAAAGTGTTAGGACAATTACGCCTTTTTGTACACCTTTGAGGTGATTATTCTTGTCCTAACTTGACCTTCTGATATTACTGATCACTCTTACTTGAAGTTCTCTCTTCCTGTGCTATTGGGATGACACCTGGTTTTGATGCTCTTTTGATTATCTTCCAATCACTACAATGTTTGGGCTCCTTCTTTGTCATTTTTTTCTTTCTCCTACCAGCTGCTCATTGTAGGCATTGCCTAAGGCTCAGTCTTTGTTCTTTCCTTACTTTCTTTCATTCCTTTCTCTTTGAAAAGCACAGCTTTTCTCATAGCTTTAATCATCACTTTTATGTGAATCTCTGTGTCATCCAAGCTTGACCTGCCCTCATCCTCCTGCTTTGAGCCTGGATGTCCAGCTCACTACTTAAAATGTCCGTGTAGTCAACACAAGGGACTTCAGATGCAATGTACACAGATTTAAACACTTCATCATGGTTCTCAGTGGCCTCTCCTTCCAATTTCCTGAGTTTTGTGCTAATATTATTTTTGATGTTTCTTTCTTCTTTAATCTTTACAGGTAAACTTTCAATTTGTATGATTTCTTTTGGTAATGGAATGAAAAATATGCAATTTAAAGTCAAAATAAACTGCAGCTACTTCTTCTTTCTGGGTTTATGTGCAAGTTTGGGAGGAAACTGTGGAGAGAATTGGCACTATTTATTTCAGGGGGCATGTAAATATCTACACTGCTTCATTTTATTTACAGAGGCTTTTGGATATGAAAAGCAAAGCACAACTGAAACTTTAGTCTCTGACAGTTTTTTACAGAATGGTAACACTCAGAATTGATGAACCCTTGATTTTTTTGTTTCTGTGTTTTGTTTTGTGTTTTTGAGACAGATTGTCACTATGGTTGCCCAAGCTAGAGTGCAATGGCACAGTCTCCGCTTACTGCAATCTCCATCTCCCAGGTTCAAGCAATTCTCCTGCCTTAGCATTCTGAGTAGCCAGGATTACAGGTACCTGCTACCACAGCCAGCTAATTTTTGTGTTTTTAGTAGAGACTGAGTTTTACCATGTTGGCCAAGCTGGTCTTGAACTCCTGACCTCAAGTGATCTGCCGCCAAAGCCTCCCAAAGTGCTGGGATTACAGGTGTGAGCCACGGCATCTGGCCTGAACCTTGATTTTTAGCAGATCTTATTAATGGATGTTTGGTTATGCAAATGCAAGTTAAAAGCTGAGGAGTGGGTGGAAAACTGAAATTTTCTATATGATAAAGAATAGGAATTAAGAAGTAATGGAGACTCAAGAGAGAAAGGGATTTGGGCAACAAAGTGGGAAGCTGGAGTCTCCAGAGAAAGTCTCCTAATGATGAACTGTGGCTACTTAGAATTTGTCAGAGCATGGATGTCTAATATTCAGTTTAAATGGCTAATTTAGCAGCACTATAAAAATGTTCAATGTTGAGCTGGGTCTATATCTGAGTTTCTATGAAACAGAGACATAAAGAAGCCACAGGGCTTTGGAGATGGCAAAGAGATTTCACCCAAACCAGAAAGGGAGCCAAAGCGATCATTTGGGCCCCTAGGAATGTACAGAAACTTTAGGAAAAATATTGAATTTCCTATATATTGAAGTAGCCTAAGCCAATTTCATGTAAACCTCAAAGGACAAGGTAATTTTAGCTGCCATTTGGGTTACATTCTTTTTTTTCTGTTTTTGAGATACAGTTTATTTATTTATGGAATGGTAACACTCAGAATTGATGAACCTTGACTTTTTTGTTTGTTTGTTTCTTTGAGACAGAGTTTCACTCTTATTGCCCAGGCTGGAGTGTAGTGGTGCAATCTAAGCCCACTGCAACCTTTGCCTCCCAGGTTCAAGTAATTCTCTTGTCTCAGCCCCCCAAGTAGCTGGGATTACAGGCACCCACCACCATGCCTGGCTAATTCTTGTATTTTGAGTAGAGACTAGAGACAGGGTTTTGCCATGTTGGCAAGGCTGGTCTCAAACTCCTGACCTCAAGTGATCCACCCGCCTCAGCCTCCCAAAGTGCTGAGATTACAGGTGTGAGCCACCACAACCAGCCATAGGTTGCATTCTTTTAACAGACTCTTAGGATCTGTTTCCACTGCCACCATCGCTAGCAAATCGCACCCAGGTGACAGCCATTGCCTCCTGACTCATCTCTTGGTCTCTGTTACTTCCATTTGCACATATCCGTTCTTCTACCAATCTTCTGTTTTGGTTTTATGGATTCTAAGTTCTCCTGCCAGGAAGCTGTGTGACTCTTGCCATTACACAGGAAGACTGATAGTTATTTCTTGCTTTTCAACATTATGAATTTCTTTTAATGACGTTGGATCACAGAACAATTACATACTGAAAGCTCTTTATTTTGCTTAATTATAAACACACCTTTACTCTTTCTCTCCAGCAGATGGGGCCAGGGAAAAGATTTTGCCAAGCAAGATTCCAAAGCTGAGGTTTCTTTGAAGCAGCTGCTTTATCTCAGGTTCTTACACAATCCTCACAGCAACCCTATTAAATAGAAATGATAACTTGTTTTACAATAGGAAAGTTGAGGCAAAGAAGGTTAAGTCATTTGACCAAGGTGGCTTGAGTTAGTAAGTGGCAGAGCCAAGATTAGATCAGAAATCTATCTGACTCCAAACCCAATGTGCTTCCTATACTGTGTTTCCTCTCAGGAGAAGAAAAGTGCTTATTTCAGCTATGTTCCCTAGATAGCAAGCACTGAGCACTTTTGGAGATTGCAGGTGAACTGATGATTAAGCAAAATAATACAGAAAAAATAAAGCGTAAGGATTTTTAGCAGTGTTGATGAGCAGATCAGTGAAATGCGAAGTAGTAATAATCAGGCACTCTATGTTCTTGCCTTTCTTAACTCATGAAGTTATTGTAAGAACCAAAAGAGAAAATGGACCCATAAAAAGCAGAAAAGTATAAAGTACTCTCCAAGCATGGAGTTTAATAATTTTGGTTATTATTGTTTGTAAAATTATTCTTTGGATCCTATTTGTGCAGTGATTTATAATTGACTTTTTTGACATAATCTCAGCTTTTCCTGGGGAAGCATTTACTAGCTAACCTCATAATTCTGACAGCTGCAGGCAGGTGCAATTCACTGCAGCAGCAGCAGGTTTGCACTTCTGGTAACAGCTGGAAACTCTGGGAGGAGATTCTATCCAGATAGGTACTATGGAAATACACAGAGGGAGAATCCGACAAGTTCTGAGTGAAAGGTATATACACTTAGGTTTGAATTTTAGGCAGAATTTTTTTGAGGTAACGACATGTTATAATAGAAAACAGGAAAACAATTACTGCTAAACTCCATCCCTGTCCAAATCCTGCAGTGTATCTGTCATGGTCGTAATAAAGATTGGACAGCCTTGGGACTAATCGAATATTGTACAAATAGAAGCAATTTGAAAGTAGTATTATTTTTCCTTTGCAAAAGTAGTACATATCTATTTTTTAAAAGCAAGAAAATTTATATCTATCAAGTGAATGTCTCATTTCCCAATTTTCACCTTTCCCCATAATCCCTCTGCTAAAAGTTTGCCATGTGTTTTTCTCACATTTTAGTGTATTTTCTCTCTTAAATATATGTATTCGCTCTCTTTCTCTCCAAATACACACACTATGTATGTGTATTATAAATGCATGTATTTATATATTATAGTTCATTTATTATATATAATGTACATATGTATTTAAACAAAAATTAGACTCAAAGTATAACTGTTCTGATTTCTGCTCCATCCACTTACTCTATTGTGAGCATTTTTATGCATTAGTATGTTCAGCTCTACCTCATGGTAAAAGCAATTTCAAAAGCTAATTTAGAAATAGTGACGGAGAGAATATAAAGTAATACTTTGCAAGGGCTGGGGAAATAAAGAAGAGAAAGGAAATGAGTGGGAGAAATGGCAATTAATAAACAGAATGAGTTGGACAATAGTTTCTATCCTTTTCTCTCTCTGTTTCTATATTAAATACTCAGATTTTTTTTTATTTACAGAGTGAAGTGTCTCAAGAATAAATGTATGATTCTCGCAAATCTTTAGATGTAGTTGTTTTATGGTTAAAGAAATCTTCATGGGCTTAGAGAACAAGTAGAAAGAACACACAGGAAACTAAAAGCAAGCAATTTCTTTTGCTGTATAAGCCCTTTTACTAGAATCAACCAATCTGTACAGATATCACTTCAGAAATGGGATTTATTTACGTTATTGCTCACAGTTAAATGGAAAAGCATACTGTGAGTTTTGCTGTATAAAAACAAACAACACTACTGGAAAATATTGACATGTAGTGTTTCTGCACAAGAAAACTTGCAATGACAATTTTCTCAGAGGGAGGACTAATGTTCCCAGAGATATTCTGCATGGAGTTGGGTTTAGAATATATAAAAGGTCGAAGAACTAATGTTAAAATAGTTCTTAAAAGAGGTTTCTATGTTGGCCAACTGAAACAGTAAATTCAAATGCATTTTTACTTTTTACACCTGGAAATAACTCTAGAGATAAGATTAATGAGGTGGTGGAATTATCAGGGTGATACAAGCAGCCCCACTGGCCCCTCTAAATATAGCCTTGTTGATTTGAAGGTCAGGGCCAAATCTTGCCTACTTGTCTTCCTTCCAGAAATTTCTTTCCAAGGTAATTCCTTAGTATTCAACACAGCTCTTAAAAAGAGATAGGGATCATGAAGAAATAAATGCATTCAGCTAAGAGTTTGCAGATAATCTATTGAACTAGTAGGAGGCGGAATAGGAATGGGATGTGGGTCACAAACAGAAAACTAAGCCAGCAAACCAACAGGCAATGAAATCATCCTTGTCCAGAGAGCACTTAAAATCTAGCTGTGGAGAGCAGGTGAGCAGAAGACAAATATTTAAGTAAAGAAGACTACTCAACTTCTTGAAGGCCAATATTAAGACTTGGGATTAGAGAATACTAAACCTTCACCTTTCTGGTGCTGAGTGTGGTGGACAGATTCTAACGAGGCCCTTATGATCCTGCCTCGTTCCTCCTACACCTCTAGGTCGTCCTCCACTCCTCCTCTTCCTCCAAGGGTAGAAGAAGCCTGTGACTTGCTTCCAACCATTAGAATATTACAAAGGAAATGAGATGTATGGGATTATGCATACATGGTATATTAAATAAGATCACAACTTCCAGGCTGGGTGACCCCATTGGCTCATGCCTGTAATCCCAGCACTTTGGGAGGCTGAGGCGGGCAGATCACCTGTCAGGAGTTCAAGATCAGCCTGACCAATATGGTGAAACTCTGTGTCTATAAAAATACAAAAATTAGCTGGGCATGATGGTGAGTGACTGTAATCCCAACTACTCAGGAGGCTGAGGCGGGAGAATCACTTGAACCCAGAAGGTGAAGGCTGCAGTAAGCCGAGATCGCACCATTGCAATCCAGCCTGGGCGACAGAGCAAGACTCCGTATCAAAAATAAAAAATAAGATCACAACTTCCTACTTGTAAAGAGACCCTTTCTTCCTTGCTGTCTTTGAAGAAGCAAGTTTCATCTTGTTTACATCTCTATGGAGAGAGCTATGTGGCAAGGAACTGAGAGCAGACTCCTGCCAACAAGAAACTGAAATCCTCAGTTTGGCAGCTTGCAAGGAACTGATAGTATTGCCAAGAAACACGTAAGCTTGGAATTGGATTCTTCCCCATTAAAGCCTCAGATGAGAACATAGTTTCATTGTAAAGAACACAACTAAGCGATGCCTGGACTACTAACCCGCAGAAACTGTGAGACAATAAATGCTGAGTTTGTAGTAATATTGTTTCACAGCAATAGAGAACCATACATTGAAGCATAAAACTTACAGGGTGATACCTGGTATCGCCTAATTGGATCTTATAAACCTTTACCCACTGTAAGGGGAAAAATATCTCTAGCGTCTGTACTAAATTCTCCCATTGCCAGTGGGAGACTTTTTATGTCCTTGTTTAGAGAGTCGCATTAGTTTTTTTCTCTTCTTAGATGATAAACTCTACCTGTAGCATGGCAGCACTGGAGAGTTCTATATTGCCACCCACCTATGACTTACTTGGCCAAGGGTAATGTTTGCCAGGCCAGTTATACTTCTTTTCCTATACATATGGAGTTAAGGTGGAAAGGCAGCGTTCATAAGACAGAATGAGAATATGTAGCTGAAAGGTTGTGTAGAAATGAAGCCAGAATTAGGGCCATGCAGATTAACAGTTACAAGTGAGCCAAAACCATGGCAGAACAGACCAAGGAGCTGTTTAGAGGCCTCTGGCCTTCAGAGAGGAAACTGTAGCAAGACATGGGAGAAAGTGGAGATGAGACCCTCTTAGGGAGAGAGAGAGAGAGACCAAAGCAGGGCTTGTTGATAAAGTTTGGTTTCATTTTCTGCAAAAGGGAAAGGAAAAGGGAATGGAAACATTTCCTCTTTCTTTGCAACAACTCTTCCTTTCTCTAAACTTGCAATAAATTATACATGATCAACTAATACTGTGTTTAATTTTCAGATTTACATTTTATTTATATATGATTTAAATAGTAATATGGTTATTGTTTTTAAATCAAAATGTACAAAAATCTTCCTCATAAATGTGTTTTCCATCTATACAGTCTCTGCTAACTGTAAACAAAAACAGAATCCTAAACTCCCCACAAAAAACTGAATGGACCCCCTCTGGGCCACGGGAAACCTGAAAAGCTGAATTCCCAACCACGATGGGAAAGGAGGTCAGACATGCCTCATTAAACACCTTCCCTTTTAGAGTTTAGACACAACTGACCAGTGTTAACATTAACATAGATTATAAGACTAACAACACATACTCACTTTGGCAATAAGATGCCAAATTCTTACCTGACTCTGGTATAGCAGCACATGCCAATAGGCCCTGTAGGAAATAAAAATATTTTACCCCAAAATATATTTCTTTGACATCTCTTGAAATAGTTATGTAAAGCAATGTTTTGTGGGGGAAATTTGTATCTACAAGAATCTCCTTCCCTTTTAGCCCTTTCCCTAATCTAGGAGAGATTAAATGAGAGTATAAAACCTTTAAGGCCTGAAAAGAGATATTTACCATTTATTTTATCTGGTGGGTTCTTCTACATAACAAGAACCTTGGTTTCCCAACCCCCCTTATCTTAACTCAAGCATTTATTTCTACTGACTTCTTTAACCATGGATACACTTTCTTAGGACCTCCTGAGAATGATCCCCAGGCCGTCACTCATATTGGCTCAGAATAAATCTCTAAAATATTTTGTAGAGTTTGCCTTTTTCATTAGCATTTCTACACCCTCATGAAGATTGTTAATGTTACCAGTCTAGTGTTTATTGTTACAGATATTTATGCATATTTTGTAATTGCCTGATTGGTTCATCTTGTCTACCACCCAGAAAAGCCAATGCACTGAGAACAGTAGGTTTTTACAGCAAAGAAAGAGTTTAACTAATGCATGGCTAGCAAAGTGAAACATGGAGTTTATTACTCAAATCAGCCTCTTTGATAACTCAGAGGCTAGGGTTTTTAATGAATAATTTGGTTGGCAGGAGACTAGGGAATGGGTGCTGCTGAATGGTTGGGGATGACATCATAGGGTTGTGAAAAACAGTCCTTGTGAGCTGAGTCAGCCTCTGGGTGGGGCCCATAGGACCAGTTGAGTCATGAGTCATGGATCTAGGTGAAGTAAATCAGTCAACAGAATAAAGAAGTCTGAAAATCATCTCAAAAGACCAATCTTAGTTTCTTTTATCAATCTTAGTGATCAATCTTTTTTTTTTTTTTTTTTTTTTTTGAGATGGAGTTTCGCTCTTGTTACCCAGGCTGGAGTGCAATGGCGTGATCTCGGCTCACTGCAACCTCCACCTCCTGGGTTCAGGCAATTCTCCTGCCTCAGCCTCCTGAGTAGCTGGGATTACAAGCGCGCGCCACCATGCCCAGCTAATTTTTTGTATTTTTAGTAGAGACGGGGTTTCACCATGTTGACCAGGATGATCTCGATCTCTTGACCTTGTGATCCACCTGCCTCGGCCTCCCAAAGTGCTGGGATTACAGGCATGGGCCACCGCACCTGGAGATCAATCTTAATGATGTTTTCTATAGGAGCAACTGAGAAAGTTACAAATCTTGTGACCTCTGGCACAATAAACAATTATAGAAAGGCAACCTATGCCCACATTTCAGCTGAATTCAGACCCTTCCTTTAATCCTAATCTTGTGGCCTTTCATTAATCTTACAGAGATGGTATTAGTTTCCAAACAGGGAGGGGATCAGTTTTATGGAGGGACTATTAGCATTCTTTCTTCAAAGTTAAACTATAAACTAAGATCCTTCTATGATATCTTGGCCTATGCCCAGTAAAGAATGAGGACAGCTGACTTGTGAGGCTAGAAGCAAGATGGAGTCAGTAATGCTAGACTTCTTTCAGTGCCAGGTGGTTTCGATTGAAGCAAAAGTATCTTTTTTTCCTCCTTTTTCTTAATGTACTATAATTTATTTAGCATGTCCCTTATTGTCTTTTTTCTCTGGTTTCTTACATGATTTTTTTTTTTACATTTAATTTTCACTATGATATACCAAAGAATGGATTTCTTCATTTGATATGCTTACAGTTTGCCAAATTTGAATGCATAGTTGATGTCTTTCATCCATTTTAGGGAATTCTCCATAATTACTTTTTCCTGTTTGTCTGGGGTCTAAGCAATTGCAAATCTACAAGATTTTTCTCTCTTCCAGAACATCCTCTATGCCACTGCTTACTCAACGAAAGTCTTGTGGAGGAAAACTGGTGTACAAGAAAAGCTAGCCTGTGTTTAGAGCTTCTTTAGATTCCAGCCAAATGTGCCAATCAACATGAAGCCCATAAAAGTTCAGTTGGTTTTAACTTGTCTCAGCAAAAGTCTGCCACTAAGACAAGGTTGCTCTTCCACTTGTCCATGCTTCCAGATTCCTCAAATATGCCCTTGAAGGTAAAAGTGACCACCATGGAGATTTTTTTAATCTAAAAAAAGCCTTGTTCCTTTTGCTAATTTATTTAACTTTGTTTCCACAGATCCTCAATGAGTTTAAAGGAAAAAATAGTTTCCCTCCTTCCTTGGTGTTTTCTCATTGTTATAGGAATGATAGGATGATGGCTTTTTGCAATTGTTGGGGCTCAGAAAACAGTACCTCCAAATGAAGGCCTCAGCAGCAGCCTCAGAAGCAGAAGATTTTCTCTGACCTTCTCCTGTCCTCCTATCTCTCAGTCCCATTCTTCCCAGAGGTTAGCCATAAAAACTAAAATCTCTCTTCCCCAAGGTGTGTCATAGAAACCAAAACCCCTTATCCTGAAAGTCAGCCAGAAAATCTAAAATATTCTATTTAGAAACTGTCCATAAAGAAATTATCTGATCTAACTTGCTGGACTGTAGGTTGTACAAGGCCTTGACTGTAGGTCAAGACCCCCATTTCACAGAAGGTTCTGCCCGTACACAGAAGGAAGGAGTATATGCTCACAGAGACCAAGAAGCTGCTAGACAGAGAGGCCTTGCTGGATTTTCCCATCCATTTTTGTCCAATAGACACACCATTTTTGTCCAGTCATATTTCTACATGGCTGTCAATACTGGAATGAACCTAAGCTAAAAATGAACCATTTCCCTTATGTCTTTGTGTCTTCATTCTGAAGGGTCCCTTGTATACTCAAGTAATTTGATGTGCCTTTTCTCCTATTAATCTGCCTTTTGTGAGTTAATTTTTCAGTGAATCTTCAAAGGACTAATTATAAAACTTTTCCTTGGCCCCCATACAACCATTTGCCATTAAGTGGACATAGATCTTCTAATTCTTTTTGACATTTTTTGTTTAAATTTAATTTTTTTTGCTTTTAGCTTTCTGAAGTGTATGCCTTCTACTTTGCTTTAATTATTAGAATACTTCATTGTGTCTCCCTCAGTTTTGTCTTCATTTCTGCGATTGTTTTATTCTTTTTTTCTTCCATTTTTTCCTGAGCTTTGACAGTCTGTTTGTAATAAAGGCTGCCATAATATGCCCCAAGGCAATTTGGGCAGGTGTCTTAACTTTGGCTCAAAGTCTTTAAATTATATTTTGTGTCTTAGCCTCCTCCTTTTAGGATAAAAACCTCATCCTTGTAAAATAAAAATAAATGTTCCAATAAGCTGAGAAGACGGTTAGTTTTATAGACAGAAAGGGCTGAAGAAAGTAAAACTGGCTTGATCATGTGAGGAGAGGGAGACAGAATAATAGAAATATAACTTATTGGTTAACATCAGGTTACCTCAGGCTACTTTTTGTTGTAAGGATTAAAACAGAACTCCATTATCTTGCTGATTGAAGATTGAAAATGACCTATTCAGAAATTGGCTGTTACCTCTCATGATGTCTTGGAAGGTCAGATAACAACTTAGTTTTAGTTTGTGACTGTGACTTTAGCATGAATGACTCCATTTTTATTTTAGTCTCATCTCTTGTGGTCTAGTGCAGGAGTTTAGTCCAAAACAATGGACTCCTATAATTTTCGTTTAACATTAGGGAATCTGTTTATAGTTATCAGTAAGTATGGAATTTGGGCAAGTTATATTCTTGCCTGGGTCTGGGTGAACTGTCTCTGTATTCAAGAGGATGGAATTGATAATTTTTAACCTTAAACACTTTATTATCTTTGAGATAACAGACTGTTGAGAAATGTTAAGTTTATGAATATTGATATTGAGAAATGTTAAGTTTATGAATGTTGAGAAATGCTGAGTGTGTGATAATATATATTGTTTGCTAGGAAGAATGATGGCAAGGAAAGCCTAGCCATCTCTCCTTCCCTCCCAGTAGAAACCTACTTGGGGCATTCTAAAGTGTCAGGACAATGTATAAATATCATACACTAGTTAAAAAAATTCTTTAAGATATCTGACTCTGCCCCCATAGCTACTTTTTGGCTTGTCTGTGATCAGTGGTAAGTAGGTACCAGCTGCCTACTTGGCATATTTTGTGTTATGAGAAAAGACTGAACTTCTATTTGTTAGTAATAATCACCTGTTCAGAGAGAATAAATGCGTGGGTCAGAGTCTGCTGAAGCCTTCAACCAGGAATGCTATCAGTCACTTGAGGATCTCAGCTTGGAAGGCTGTTGGCCCCTCAGATAGTCCCACTTTGTTGTTCTATCTGGGTGTCTGCCTCGCAGTTCCTTCAGCACCACCTGAGTGAGGGTCTATATGGCCAAGCTGGTACTCGGTAACAGACACTTCTGAGCTCTACAAAAAGTTTGCAACTAGAGGGCTGTTTGGGAGTGTGAAAGGAAAATATCTTGGGCCCCCAAAATTACTAAGGAAAACTCAAGCTGGAAATAAGCTGGAAACTGCTTACAGCGAACCTGCCTCCCATTTTATTCAAAGTTATCACTCTGCTCAGACAGATGCAAATCTAATTGCCTCCTTTGGAAAGGCTAATCAGAAACAAAAAGAATGCAACCCTTTGTGTCTCACCTATCTGTTGCCTGGAAGCTTCCTCCCAGCTTTGAGTCTTCCTGCCTTTCTTTTAAGTTGCTCTTCTTTCCAGACTGAGCCAGTGTACTTGTTATGTATATTGATTGATATCTCATGTCTCCCTAAAATGTGTAAAACCAAGCTGTGCCTTGACCACCTTGGGCACATGTCATTGGGACCTCCTGAGGCTGTGTCACAGGCACATCCTCAATGTTGGCAAAGTAAAATTTCTAAATTAACTGAGACCTGTCTCAAACTTTCTAGGTTCAGAGGAACATGAGGCAGAGAATCCATACACTTGTCCTCCATCCCATTCCTCTGTATGCAGAGCAGTACACATAGCCACTTTCAGACAGAAACAGCCAACTTTCAAGTTGACAGAAGACAACTAAAAGATGTCTTTTGAAAAGTCCATGCAGTTTCTTTTGAAATGACTTGCCAATCTTTTCAGGAAATGTTTGACCCGTTAAGGCCCTGGTGTAAGAAGTAAATAGGAATAAATACAGACAGCTGGAGGCACATGCAATAGATTTTTATCAATGGTTTATGTTTATTATTTGAGCTCCCATATGATTTCCTGTCTCATCCTCTTTAAGACTTCTTGGTAATAATACTAATAATAACAACTACAAAAACTTACAAAATGAAAACCAAGTGCCAGATAATCTTCTGGATGCTTTATGTAAATTATCTCAGTTAATTCTGACAGTAGCCCTATGAAATGCAATCGTGTTCCTTAACAATGGGAATACAACCTGAGAAATGTGTTGTTAAGCAATTTTGTCATTGTGCTAACATCATAGTGTGTACTTACACAAACCTAGATTATATAGCTAATGACACACCTAGGCTATATGATATAGCCTATCACTCCTAGGCTATAAACTTGTACAGTATGTGACTGTGCTGAGTACTGTATGTAAATGTAACACAATGGTATATATTAATGTATCTACATATGTTGAGAATAAAAGCTTAGAGTCTCAAAGAAAATAAGCACTGAAGCAAAAGATTTCTTAGCAAAGCAAATTTACTTCTGCAGAAGGGTGCTGCTCACAGGGCTGGTTGCCATGTGAGCACACTGAACAAAGAAGGGAGAAGTTTTTTATTTCTAATGCAGTTTATCCCTGCTACAGTGTCCTGCCTCCATTGGCTGGAGTTGTACTGCACAATCTAAGCTGAGCTTGATTGACTAACTTGAAGAGTGCAGGGCTGTGTGTAATGAGGAGGGAAGGGCAGTTTCAGTGGGAAGAGCTGTTGGGGCAGGAAGGGTAATTTACAAAGTGAGTAGCAGGTATGGCTCTGTAGATTAGGATCAAGGAGAAAGTTGTTTACCGAAACCAGGACAGGGAGGCACAAAGGATAAAGAAGTCTGGCCTTGAAAGTGGGTAACAAAAAACAAGGGACCCAACTAAACCTTTTGAAGAGGAGCTTCTTGTATTTGACACATATGTCTAGATGAGGCAGGAAAATAGGGTGTGAAGGCAGGGAACACAAGGCTAATTCATACTTCAGCTATGACGGAAGTATCCTCTCCATAGGGCATAGACCAGGCGTCCCCAAACTTTTTACACAGGGGGCCAGTTCACTGTCCCTCAGACCGTTGGAGGGCCCCCACATACTGTGTTCCTCTCACTGACCACCAATGAAAGAGGTGCCCTTCCTGAAGTGCAGCGGGGGGCCGGATAAATGGCCTCAGGCCGTAGTTTGGGGATGCCTGGCATAGACCAAGTAAATGACTTTGTAACTTTACTTCATCCTCTCCTTTCACATAGGGCTTACCCCAGGTGACCAATGGGATCTTCTTGGGGGTATTTAAACTACCAGAAATTTTGTAATGGGGCCTTTGAGTCCCTGTACTCAGGCCCACTCCCACATTGTGGAGTGTATTTTAATAAATCACTTCATTCCTTCCTTGCTTTGTTTATGTGTTTTGTCCAATTCTTTGCTCAAGATGCCAAGAACCTGGACACCCTTCTACCATTAGCATATTTTAGTAATTCAGCCAGGAGGAAGAGGTAAGCCCAAAATTTGAGATTTATACTTCTCCTTTCTTCTTTTCCTTTCTGCTTCATACAGGAAATCTCTTTTCCTTTCCAGCCAGTGACCCTTGGTGGGTACTTTCTAAACGTGAATGTAACTGCAGGTGTCTGGCCATAGCCAGTGAAACCAAGGGGGTTTCATGTGGAGAAGCCTGACCACCACCACCCGGTTTTCTTAAGAAGCTTGGGTCTTTTTCTTTTTCTTTTTTTTCCCCTTTCTTTCTTTTTCAGACTTTCAGCAGCTGTTTCCTAGTAGCTCCTTGGAAATTGAGGGCAATTAGCTGGAGTCACTCCCTGATACTGTCTGAAAGCCTAGAAGTGAATGGGATGATTGCCCTGCCCTGAATGGGGAAGGACTTTTTTCTCTTATCTGTGTGGTCTCTGATCCCTATCTGTGTCTCAGGTTGGAGAAAACTCGAATATGTTTCAGGTGAGTTACACCTTCTTTTCTTATGCTAAATTCTTCCCTTCCCCTATTCAAGTGGCTGAGGGCAAAGAAAACTTACTCAGCCTCCAGTTCGTATCATTAAAGGTCCTGGAAGGGAAAGCATGGGAAAGTGTGGCCTTATCAAATTGTAAGGATGCTAAACCTGGGTATGACACTTAGGTACCAAAGGAAAGCTCATAGCAGCTTCTGTAGGGAATGCATGCAAAGTGGAACTGGTGTCTACCTAAGTAAAGCCAGAGACATCTGGAACTCTAAGATTGGACCCCACAGGAGGATGCTTTGGGGGTCCTGCAAATCTCAACATCCCCAAAGGGGATGCCCTGGGCAGAGGTTCTGAGGTCTAGTATGAACTCATCCTTAGAGTTTTCTATCACAGTTGTAATGCTGCTTGGCCCCCAAATTGTTTAGAATCTGAAGTTTACTGTCTAATGGGAAAGCGGGATGGCACTGCGTGTATACAGGCTTTTGTGCTGCTGTTGTAAGCAGAGGGCCTTGCTAATGCTTGACTCCTTGCTTTGGTACTATTTGGTCCCAGTGCTCCTTGGAGTCTGGGGAGGTTTAGCCTTTAAAAATCAGACTGTCATGGAGACTGCTTTAGCTGAAATTTTGGTTCAAAGCCTTCCTTGGATTATCTATTGGGACAAAGTAAAACTGGCAAGCTTGTATTGCTTTCTCATGGTTAAGGTTCCAAGCTATTGAATATTTGTTTATGTATGTGTATACATGTCTAGATGTGTTTATTTGTATGCACACTTATTGTTATATGTTGTGTCTACCAAACTGGCTTATAAGTAAAAGAGCACTCCTAAATTGAGTAAATAAGTCTAAACAATTTTCAAGTTCACATGGCCCAAGAGTAATTTTACTAAACAAGCTAGCTTAAAAATTATTGGTGAAAAAAAATAGAAAGGCCTTCAAAATTGTCAGCATATATTTTGTCTTGGTACGAGAGTGCTGGGAAGGGAAGAGCATGGTCCCTTTAAATGATACAGAAGTGGGGAAGGGAAGTGCTGCTTAGAGAAAGGCGGGTCCTTGGCTAGGGCTCCACCCCACGGACCTAGGTGAGGACAGGCATTTCCTGCCCAAATGGTGCATTTCCCGAGACCACCCTAGTCTGCCACACCCCTATCTTGGGCCTATAAAAGCCTGAGACCCTAGCAGGCAGACGCGGAAGTAGTTGGATTTCGGAAGGACCTGCAGCAGCAGGGGAAGCAGCTCCACAGGTTATCTGCTGGTGGAATGATGCAGTTTTCCAGGGGAAAGCCGTCTACCTTCTGGCTTCCCCCATCTTTTGAGCACTACTTCTACTCAGTAAAACCTTGCACTCATTCTCCAAGCCCACGTATGCTCCAGTTCTTCTGGTACACCAAGGTAAGAAACCCTAGGATAGAGAAATCTCTCTATCCTTGTGGTAAAGAAAGGGGTCTCATTGAACTGGTTAATGCAAACCACCTGTAGATGGCAAACTCAAAGCGCACCCTGTAACACCCACTCACTGGGGCTTCAGCTGTAAACATTTATCCCTGGACACTGCTGTGGGTTGGAGCCTAGAAGTTTGAGGAGCTAGGCACTGAGGAAGTGAGCTGCACCCCCATTGCACGCCCCGTGAGGGGGATAAGGGAACCTTTCACATATCAGCGTGATTTTTTTTTTTTTCCTTTGGTTTGTCTTTGCTAGATATGTTTAAATGTCAGTGTTAATTAAAGCTGGGAACTGGGGGCGGGGTGGGGGTGGGGAGCGGGGAGCCTGCTTTTCATTCTGTCCAAACACTCACTGAGATATATGCATATCTGATTGCTTACTTTGGAAAGGCTAATCAGAAACTCAAAAGAATGCAACCATTTGTCTTCCACGTGTGCTGTGATAGCCACCAAGCCCAGTCCTCACCTCAAGTTGTCCCTTCTTTCCAGACCAAACCAATGTTTTACGTATGTTGATTAATGTCTTATGTCTCCCTGTTAAAAGTGAAAAAAATAAGTGAATAAAAAAAAAGTTTTAGGTAAACTTTTGTGTAAATTAAAATCTTAAAGTTATTTTTGATGCTCATTTAATATCTGGGTTATTTCCAATTAAGAAAGCGTTGTGATAGGGGAAATATGTTTCAAAAATCGTGGGCCTGTTCTTTCCTATAAATATCCTTATGTGATAGTTCAGAATCTCTTGCTTTTTAGTATCTCACTAAAGGGTTATGTTACTAGTGGAAAAACAAAGTAATTCAAATTACAGATTTGAAAAGATTATTTTAAAACAGTATGGTAAGAAATCATTAAGCAGGGGAGAAAGATGTGAAAAAAGTTTAATAAAATATTTAATATCTGACAAAGACTTGGAAATATTTGGCTACTTAACATTTTCATAGTTAAAGCTTAGTCTTGATTAAAGAGGTATTGTATAAATGCATCAGGAATTTGGCATTCTTTTTCAATATACCTAAGCCTGAAGCTAGATTTAGTGTGGAGCCAAATTTCACATATGTGGCTTGCCTTGCCTTGCCCTGTGTTTACTGTTCTGAGTGGATGGTGCTAAAGTACTGATTAGTCATGTGTCTAAAAATTTCTTGATTGCACAAAATGTATAACAATATTGGTGAACCTAAGGATATTGAATTGTGTATCAGGAATAAAATACTAAATATGTGGGGTTTTGGGGGCCCTAGGTAACACTGTAGTCTCCACGGTAGATTGAGTAGAAAAATTTAGGGATGGTTTCCTGTTTGTTTTTATTCCTTTGCTTTTTATTCCCCTCTGGCTTTGCTTGTTTATCCATAATAGAAAACCATGGGGCTTTTTACTGTAGTGGAAGGCTTTATACTTGGTTCTGTGAATAGTTTTGTTTCCTATGCATTTCTAGCAAGTCCTCATTCATTCCATTTATCTGGAATTCCTAAGCTACCTTTGTCAGGCTTCAGGAATTAATAGAGCACACCAGCTTTTTATCCTTAAACGTTTTGGATTTGAGGCATCCTGAATATATATATGCATATATTTATATTCTTAGTGGTGTATGTGTGTGTTTACCTACAGTCAAGCATGGTCATCAGGGCTGCTCAGAGAGGGAACCCAGGAACCTCACATGCTGGAAAAAGATTAACAATTTCTTACCAGTCTGGCCTCTTTCTTGTACCCTGCTTAATCAAATAATATATATATATATATAAATATATATATAAAAGTTGTTTTTTTGAGACAGAGTCTGAAAAAAACTGGAGTACAGGCTTTAGGCTGCAGTGGAAAAAGTTTAATAAAATATTTAATAAAATATTTATTTTATTAAATATTTTATTAAACTTTTAATAAAAGTTTAAAAAAACTTTTATTTTTTAAAAGTTAAAAGATGCAAAAAGGTGCAGTGGTGAGATCTCCACTCACTGCAACTTCTGCCTCCCAGGTTCAAGCAATTCTCCTTCCTCAGCCTTGTGAGTAGCTGAGACTACAGGGCGCATCACCAAGCCCAGCTATTTTTTGTATTTTAGTAGAGACAGGGTTTCACCTGTTGACCAGGAGGGTCTCAATCATCTCTTTACCTCGTGATCTGCCCGCCTCAGCCTCCCGAAGTGCTGGGATTAAAGGCATAAGCCACCGCACCTGGCCAGCTTCTTGTTATTTTAAGTGTTGAGTATACTCTTAGAAATAGAACTTAAGTCATATTTCTCTCTCTTAGTTTCTTCAACATTTGTAACCTATTCTTGAATATTATTAATTAATGGTAATGTGTTTGGTTCCATAGTCAAGCATGGTTGCCAAGGCTGCTCAGGGGAAGAACCTAGAAACCTGGCATGCCGGCAGAAGGTTAAGAACTTTTTACCAGTCTCTGGCCTCTTTCTCTATGTGTACACTGCTTAATAAAATACTTTGTCAGAAAATTAGAAAGCGTAATGCCTTTTAGTTCACATGACTTTAGCGGTCTTTAGGAGATAAAGACAGTTTTAAATACAATTGTCTTCAAAATGAAAACATGTGTTCTAAATTATGTTCAAATGTTAGGTTTGCTAAATACTTTAAGGTCATAAACCTGCTTCTTTTGCTTTTCAAAACGGTTTAACTTGCCTGCCTTCCAACTAGGTAAGGCCTGGGGACCTGTGGAGTTGGCCATTCCCTAGCTATGCTGGAAAAAGTCAAACCTTATCAGAATGTAACTTAGCAGGTTTTACATTAAAGTTAAAATTGCTAAGAGTTGCCTTTATAACATGCAGTTAAATTAGAAACAGTTTCACATGCAAGGTGTGTGAAAACAGTAAAATGTGTTTAAAATTTTTTTAAAGGTTATAAAAGGTTTTTGCTTCTTTAAAATTTGAGTCATTTTGGCAAAATAAATTTATGGTAATCTAAAATTCCAAAATCAAACTTCGGTTTCAAAATTGTTTTTACTAATGACTGAGTTTCTGGATGGATTGGAGGTCCCTTGAAAACATCCAGAAAAGAGGTAAACAGGATTAGGTTTGACGTGTTTAGGTACATGAGATTGCCAAAATAATGTTCAATTTTTAGGTAATATTTTTGTGAATAATACTAATATATATTCCAAAATTATAAGGGATTTCTAAAATTCTAAGGTCTAAGTATGTAATATCAATTACAATTATAGTTGCTATGTTATTGTAAATCACAGAAATAACCAGATTTTCTTGTATAAAGGTACTAACCCAAATAAAACAAAATTAAATAACAAGAAAATGGTTTCATGTTAAATCAGCTAAAACAAATTGTTTAAAATCATTTATAACCAATGCTTGATTCCATATTCCTGGAAAAACAAAGCTTCAGGTGCATTTTGTCACCAGGTGGGTCACTGAAAGATTTTATATAGAGAAATTTCATTCAATTGTTATTTGCAATGCATGATTTCTGGTTGTATAAAAGCTTTCCCATGCAAGAGGGCTGATGTTGTGACAGTAGATTATCATGCTACAGTTTATTTTTATCAAGTAAAGAAAGTTTTTTATAGTTTGAATATTCTGGAAACATCAGAAAAGGACTGTCCTTGCCATCCACACCACAACAAAACTTTGGGACTTTGGGCTTTGGGTTTATGGTCTCACAACTGAGCAGGGTCCCACCACACTGCTGTAACTGTGCACCCCTTGGAATCCTTGGGGTAAAGCTAACCAGGGAAGTTTTTTCCAAGAAGGAGATGGCATCCTTGATGTGAACAGCTTTTCTCAAATTCAGATTAAGACTTCTGTCATGAAACTCTTACCTTTGAATGTTTTTTTCTCACTTAAGCCTCTGTGAACAATATAAGTGGAAAAGGAGTCTCTTATGTGCACTAATGGGTTTTACTTTGATTTGTGAAGGAGTTTGCAGCCAACCTTGTACATGGATTAATTTATGCTTTAATTGATGAAGGCCCAATGTAGGTAAGAAACGTGAGTTGCCTCATACTATGTCAAAACAAAACTGGTTCACTCCTCTTAACCAACATCATGAGTTAACACATTGCCAGAGGTCTTCACCCATCTAAAAGGGAACCACTTGTTTGGTCCTTTTTCTATGGTTTAAAGTAAAAGAAGCAATGATTAGAAATGTATCCCTCATAGTAAGCCATAGAGAGGCTACACTTAAACAATAGACTCCAAATTCTCTTGTGAAAGCTATGATAGAATTGGCTAAGCAGAAGTACCTGTGGAGCTGCTGACACCTGCAGCCTATGTAGAATACATCAAATGAAGATTATGGATTGGGTGGTAGGGGATTAACAGATTGTTTAGTTAAGTGAGTAAACTCTTTGTTTATTATAATCTCATTCTTTGATCTGCTTGATTTTAGGAGGTGTGGTTTGGGGGAGCTTGGGGACGGGTCAGACTCCAAACTCTGGGTATTATCCTCCCCATAGTCATCATGATAGTCTCCCTGGTGTGCTGCCTTCTCTCAAAGGTTTCAAATGCTTGCAGGCAGCCATCTTTAGGATGTCATATGTTGTCTCTACAACTTGAATAATAGGAGCTGAAAAAAAAAGTGCAAAAATTAGGGCACCGTAACCTATAATGTGCTGGGACTAGAAACCCAAAATGATAACTGAGAGAGCCGCTAAGACCCCAAATTTTGGTTATGCTCTAGCCTAAGTGAGAGCCTCACCAAAAAGGGGGAATCTTCTTTTAAACAAAATTGTGAGAGGCCATTGTTTCAGACTAGGCTCATGCACTAGTCTCCAGCAAACCAAACCAAAATGGAGTTGCTCACGTTAAGACTTTAGGAAAACACAGATTCTAGAGCAGACTGGGTTTTGTTTTTTCTTCTGCAGATCTCTCACAAATATTTCTGACAGCATAGGTATTAGGATGTGGCTCTATCTTCCTGGGAGACACCATTCAGCCAGGTTGCAGTCGTTCTCATATGGGCCCATGGCAGAACTTGCTGACTGTTGGCTGAGCTCCAATAAAGCTCACACTTCTCCACAATGCAACATTCTGGGCAGTTGATATCAATTGGCTTTGGAGATAAGATCAGTTACCTGTCTGTAAGATGATATATGTTAAAGTAAACTAAGTGTGGCCTGTAAAGGACTCTGTACTTCTGTATCGGAGTACTTGTGGATAAACTGTAACATAGCTTAATAGACAAAATTGGAAACCTATCTTAATTGTATGTCCCTGTAACAATAGCTGAGTGTTGGCCAATCCCAGCAGCCATACTTCAACCACTAATACACTGCTAAATGTTCAAACTGCATTCATAAAAGGCAAAGGAGGAACTGTAACCAATCTTGGTGTTTCTGTATCTCATTTCTGATTCTTATACATCACTTTTTGGCTTACGAATTTATTCTGACCATGGAGTCTGTGAAACTGCTATGATTCTGGGGGCCACCCAATTTGCAAATCATTAATTGCTCAGTTAAACTCCTTTAAATTGTGAAGTTTTTCTTTTATCAATGTTACCAGAAGTGGAATCTGAAGTGGAGCTTCTAGCAACCCCCGCAGGAGTGCTGAGCGAACTTGCAAGGTATCTGCAGGATGCACTTTTGTCCATTGATCTCTCAGAGCCACTGGGGATTGTGGGTAAGCTCCCTCTCAGATTTCAGAGCTCCACAGATTTGTGTTTTGAGCTCTCTGAGTTTTACAGCAAATTTCTGATCCAAACTGAGTTTGAAGTCGCAACAGAAACTGGACTGGGTCCAGGAATGAATTTGATCCAGGAATGAACTGACTTGGATCCAGTTAGAGGCCTCTTAAATCTGACTGGGTCAGAAAGGAACTGTCAGTGAGCAGTAATATTGCAGGGGTTATAAAATTTCTTTTGAAAATTCATGGGATTTTTTTTTGTGTGTGTGTTCTACCCCTTTCATTTTCATTGCATGCTTAGGTAGGAAAATTAAAAAATAATTGGCTAAGTTAATCAAGAGAACCTCAGCATAAAGCCAATATTTTAGGTAAAAATAGGATTTTTTAACTTGTGGAAAACTGAGTTCCTTCTGGCTTATACTTTAGGCCTGGGAGGCAGTGACGTCTTGACAGAAAGGGCAAAATCTTGCTAAAAATAAATTATAGTGCAGCGTCCTGAATGAACAACAATGCATTGAAGTACATTTAAAAACGAGGGCTCTTGGTAAAGTCCCTATTGGCTAAGAACAGGTTTGGCACCACAGGGTGTCAACTGCTTTTCTCTTTGGAATAATCTGTCTTGCACTCTTTGCTGACAACCATAGGTGACAAGATGGGTCATGTACAGGATTGTGGGACATGGAGAAATTTGTTCTCCCCCAAAAGGGAAAACTTGAAAGCTGATGGGGTTGCTGGAAAAAAAATTGGTTCACAACAGCAGCTGTAGCCTCCTGAACTTCTTAGTGACACTGCATTGGGTGGGTCTTTCTCTGGCCTCCTGGAGGATTTTGCCTTTCCTACCCTGCTGCAGGCAATGATTTTCTCCTTTCCCTCTTTATTTTTTCTGTTACTCAGGGCAGCTGTCTTGCTTAGAGACCATGAGCTGAAACTCCTAGTTGGAGGTTGGATTAAAGACGATGGGGCCCATCTGAGGGCAAATTTAAGCCTTGCCAATTTGAAATTGGGGGCTAAGCAGCATGGCTACTGTCTGTTTTATCATACTTAGTTTTCTCTGGCCAAGTGGAATTTTCCTTTATGATGTGGCTTGGCTCCCAACATGGTAGTACAGCAAGCTGGGTCGCTAGGGCCACTCAGGGAAAGGGAACCCAGACGACTGGTATCCCAGCAAAAGGGTAAGGCTTGTAATCTTACAAGTCAGATTTCTGACTTTTCTCTGTGCAAACTGTTGAATGAATGGTAGAAATCACTGTATATCTCTTCCGTCAAGTTTTGATTAATGCAAAAATTCTGATGCTAGTCTTAAACTGATATATTTGTGCTATGAATTTGTTCTTCTGTGTCAAGGGGTGCCTTAGGATAAAATGTAATCTTAGGACCCTATAAGCTAACTGCTCAAGACAGCCCAGCAAACTGGCCTATAATAAATTTTCCTGCAGGTCCCTGAAACAAAAAAACCTGGATGGGGTTCTCCATCTTGTTTCATGTTTTTGGGATCTTGGCCTTGTTACCACTTGGCTGTACTTTCTCTTGGTCTCTGCGTTCCAGGAAACAGAAATTTTAGGGTTTATGTCATAGTTAGCTCTAAAAATTATCTTGACCAGTTAAAAGCTTCTGCAAGCTCAGACTTACTCTAGATTCTTTCTGGAAAGGACAATAGAGGCTCCCCTGTTCTGTAGCTCAGTAGTGGAGGTTTTGGTCTTTCACACTGGTGGGCTGAGTTCGATTCTCTGTTTAGAAAGTAAGTCCTATCTGGTTTCATGTCCGCTTAACCTTGTGTGGTCTCCTTTCCATGAACTACCTTTAATCTTCTTTGAGCACCTGGGAGGTTACCTTTGGTAAAGTTCAAAAGTCAGAAATATCCTGCCATTTGGCCTGGTTGAAATCAGGTAATAAAAAATTTTAAAAGGACTATTAAAGAGTACTATGATTAAAAGACAGCTTAAAAAGCAGATATTCCAGCTCTAACAGCCTGAACTCCTTGGGAAAAGCAGGCACCAGAAACCTCTTTCCTGGCCCTGGTCTTCCAAGGTTTCCACCCTGAAGTCAATAACCAATTAAGAAACTTTTAAAAACTGACAGCCAGGGGTGGTGGCTCATGCATGTAATCCCAGCACTTTGGGAAACTGAGGTGGGCAGATCACCTGAGGTTGAGAGTTTAAGACCATCCTGATCAACATGGTGAAACCCCATCTCTACTAAAAATAATTCCAGCTACTTGGGAGGCTGAGGCAGGAGAATTGCTTGAACCCAGGAGGTAGAGGTTGCAGTGAGCTGAGATTGCACCGTTATACTCCAGCCTGGGTAACAAGAGTGAAACTCTGTCTTAAAAAAAAAAAAAAGAAAGAAAAAAAGGATGTTCAGGGCAAGTCATAAAGTCTAAATATGTCCTACATGATCTAAGTCATGAAAAAAATTTAGGGAAAGAAATTTATGCCAGAAATGTTGTACAATTGAAAGGTGATTAGGCCCTCTAAATGCTTCATAAAATGCCTTTCTGACTCTTAACTGTACAGTTTGCCTGCTTTACAGCCAAGAAAGGACCAGGACACACAGAGTTAGAAGCTGGAAAGACTCAGATCTTATCTGCATTTCTATTCCCTTACTAAGGTTTTCACTAAAAGTAAAAGTAGCTAAGAGTTAACATGGTAATAAAAAAGACAAGGTATATAAGAATAAAATGGGTTTTTGTAAGGTTATAAGAATGTATGGCAATATAAATTTTTGCCTAGGTTAGAGGGCTAACGGGTTGTTTTACATTAAAGCTAAAGGTTTGAACAAGTGATCAAATGTTTATAAAAATTAAGATTTTATATGAACATATTGGCTAAAGTTAAAATGGCTATTCAGGTTTTTTTCCCCATAAACTAGATATTGGCATAGAAGCAGAACAGTGTTTTCTTAGAATATTGATTTGCTCTGAGGAAAAAAATTAAAGAGTAATAAAAGGTTTATGAAAGTCTTACCTTATGATCAAACTAACTAAAACTGAACAGATTTGTAGAGTATTACTAAAAACTGTAACACTAAAAATACACTAATGGAAACACAAAATTTGGTTTTCTATTTCATAAAAAATTTTTATGTAATAAAAGATAATGAAAGGTTTTAGTTTACCTTTTAAGTAAACTGCAAAAGGAGAAAGGGGGAGAAAGGAAAGGAGACGGTCAGTTTGTCCTCATGCTATCTTCATTGAATCTTGTTTGGAAAACTGTCTCCTCTCTATCAGAGAAATGATATTTCCTTTAAAACATTTTGCATTATTTTGGCTAAATGACTTAAGATAACCTAAGATTCTATTTTGTAACAGCCAATGTTTTAAACCTTTGGTATTTAACAAACCTCTCAAAATCAAGCTCTAGATGATCATGCTAAATCAGCTAATGCTAAAATTGTTTAAGTATGAAATTTAAATGAAACTTCATGGTCTAAATCAAATTGCTTATGATAAAACATTAGTTATCAGTGCTATGTACCTAAATTGGAGAACCAGCTAGTATTCAGAATCACATAAGTCCAATATTAAATATGGACTCATGAAGAACCAGGATAGTCTCCTTGTTCTTCCTGTTTTTTATTTTTAAATGTACTTTAGGTTCTGAGGTACCTGTGCAGATCATGCAGGATCGTTGGATAGGTATATACATGGCAAGGTGGTTTGCTTCCTTCTTCCCCGCTTCAGCTATAGCTGGCATTTCTCCCCACATCCCTCCCCACCCTCCCCACCCCCTCTGTTCCTCCCCTAGTCCCCACCAACTGACAGCAGTGTGTGATGCTCCCCTCCCTGTGTCCACATGTTCTAATTGTTCAGCACCCACCTATGAATGATACCATGCAATGTTTGATTTTTCTGTTCTTGTGTCACTTTGCTGAGAATGACGGTTTCCAGATTCATCCATGTCCCTATGAAGGACACGAACTCATCTTTTTTTGTGGCTGCATAGTATTCCATGGTGTATATGTACCATATTGTCTTTATCCAGTTTATTGTTGATGGACGTTTGAGTTGGTTCCAGGTCTTTGCTTTTGTAAACAGTGCCACAATGAACATACCTGTGCATGTGTCTTTATAATAGAACAATTTATAATTCTTTGGGTATATACCCAGTAATGGAGTTGCTGGGTCAAATAGTATTTCAATTTCTAGGTCCTTGAGGAATCACCACACTGTCTTCCACAATGGTTGCACTAATTTGCACTCCCACCAACAGTGTAAAAGTGTTCCTATTTCTCCACATCCTTTCCAGCATCTGCTGTCTCCAGATTTTTTAATGATTGCCATTCTAACTGGTGTGAGATGGTATCTCGATGTGGTTTTGATCTGCATTTCTCTAATGACAGTGACTATGAGCATTTTTTTCATGTTTATTGGCCTCATATATGTCTTCTTTTGAAAAGTGTCTGTTCATATCCTTCACCCACTTTTGAATGGGTTTGTTTGTTTCTTATAAATCTGTTTTAGTTCTTTGTAGATTCTGGATATTAGCCCTTGGTCAGATGGGTAGATTGCAAAAATTTTTTCCCATTCTGTTGGTTACTGGTTCACTCTCAGGATTGTTTGCTTTGCTGTACAGAAGCTCTGGAGTTTAATTAGATCCCATTTGTCTATTTTGGCTTTTGTTGCCATTGCTTCTGGTGTTTAGCCAAGAATTCCTTGCCTATGCCTATGTCTTGAATGGTTTTTCCTAGGTTTTCTTCTAGGGTTTGTATGATATTAGGTCTTATGTTTAGATCTTTAATCCATCTGGAGTTAACTTTAGTGTAAAGTGTCAGGAAGAGGTCCCATTTCTGCTTTCTGCACATGGCTAGCCAGTTTTCCCAACACCATTTGTTAAACAGGGAATCCTTTCCCCATTGGTTGTTTTGGTCAGGTTTGTCAAAGATCAGATGATTGCAGATGTGTGGTGTTGCTTCTGAGGCCTCTCTCCTGTTCTATTGGTCTATGTCTCTGGTCTGTTTTGGTAACAGCACCATGCTGTTTTGATTACTGTGGCCTTGTAGTATAGTTTGAAGTCAGGAAGCATGATGTCTCCAGCTTTGTTCTTTTTGCTTAGGATTGTTTTGGCTATGTGGGCTCTATTTTGGTTCAATATGAAGTTTAAGGTGTTCTTTTCCATTTCTGTGAAGAAGGTCATTGGAAGTGTGATAGGGATAGCATTGAATCTATAAATTACTTTGGGCAATATGGCCATTTTCACAATGTTGATTCTTACCAACCATGAGTATGGAATGTTTTTCCATCTGTTTGTGTCCTCTTATTTCATTGAGCAGTATTTTATAGTTCTCCTTAAAGAGGTCCTTTATATCCTTTTTTAGTTGGATTCCTAGGTATTTCAATCTCTTTGTAGCAGTTGTGGAATGGGAGTTCACTTTTGATTTGGCTCTCTGTCTGTTGGTGGTGTATAGAAATGCTTGTGATTTCTGCACATTGATTTTGTATCCTGAGACTTTGCTGAAGTTGCTTATCAGTTTGAGAAGATTTTGGGCTGAGATGATGGGGTCTTCTAAATATACAATCATGTCATCTGCAAATGGAGACAATTTGACTTCCTCTTTTCCTAATTGAATACCCTTTATTTCTTTTTCTTGCCTAATTGCTGTGGCTAGAACTTGAAATACTACCTTGAATAGGAGTGGTAAGAGAGAGCATCCTTGTCTTGTGCCAGATTTCAAAGGGAATGCTGCTAGTTTTTGCCCATTCAGTATATTATTGGTTGTGGGTTTGTCATAAATAGCTTTTATTTTGTGATATGTTCCATCAATAAGTAGTTTATTGAGGGTTTTTAGCAAAAATGGCTGTTGAATTTTGTCAGAAGCCTTCTCTGCATCTATTGAGATGATCAGGTGGTTTTTGTCTTTCGTTCTGTTTATATGATGGATTATGTTTATAGACTTGCTTATGTTGAACCAGACTTGCATCTCCAGAATGATGCCTAATTGATCATGATGAATAAGCTTTTTGATTTGCTATTGCATTCTGTTTGCCAGTATTTTGCCAAAGATTTTTGAATCAATGTTCATCATGGATATTGGCCTGAAGCTCTCTTTTTTAGTTGCATCTCTGCCAGTTTTTGTAGTAGGATGACAGTTTCGTAAAATGAGTTGGGGAGGATTCCCTCTTTTTGTATTGTTTGGAAGAGTTTGAGAAGGAATGGTACCAGCTCCTCTTTGTACATCTGGTAGAATTTGGCTGTAAATCCGTCTGGACCTGGGCTTTTTTGGTTGGTAGGCTATTAATTGCTGCCTCAACTTCAGTCCTTGTTATTGGACTATTCAGGGTTTCAACTTCTTCCTGGTTTAGTCTTAGGAGAGTGCAAGTATCCAGGAATTGATCCATTTCTTCCAGATTTACTGGTTTGTGTGCATAAAGCTTTTGTTAAAGGTTCTGCATTCCATGACTTATCATAGAAAAAGATAAAATAATCCAAATTGAATATATTAATGTGATGACTTATAAATCATGGAAATAGTTTAAAATGAATGTTTGGTTACATATTCCTGGGAAGACAATCAAAGCTTCAGGTATATTTGGCTACCTGACGGGCCATTTAAACATTTTTTTTTTTTTTTGAGACAGAGTTTCGCTCTTGTTACCCAGGCTGGAGTGCAATGGCGCGATCTCGGCTCACCGCAACCTCCGCCTCCTGGGTTCAAGCAATTCTCCTGCCTCAGCCTCCTGAGTAGCTGGGATTACAGGCACGTGCCACCATGCCCAGCTAATTTTTTGTATTTTTAGTAGAGACGGGGTTTCACCATGTTGACCAGGATGGTCTCGATCTCTCGATCTCGTGATCCACCCGCCTCGGCCTCCCAAAGTGCTGGGATTACAGGCTTGAGCCACCGCGCCCGGCCTTAAACATTTATAAAGGGATTTCATTCAACTGTCATTTTTCAGTGCATGTTTTCTGGTTGTATAAAAGCTTTTAGGCTGGGTGTGGTGGATCATGCCTGTAATCCCAGCACTTTGAGAGGCTGAGATGGGTGGATCTCCTGAAGTCAGGAGTTTGAGAGCAGCCTGACCAACATGTTGAATCCCCTTCTCTAGTAAATACAAAAAATTAGCCGGTGCGGTGGCCCATGCCTGTAATCCCAGCTACTTGGGAGGCTGAGACAAGAGAATTGCTTGAATGTGGGAGGCAGAGGTTGCAGTGAGCCAAGATGGTGCCATGGCACTCCAGTCTGAGCAACAAGAATTAAACTCCATCTCAAAAAACAAACAAACAAAAAACTTTGCCATGCAAGAGGACTGGTGTTATAATAGTAGATAATTATGCTACAGTGTATTTTCACCAGGTTAAGAAAGCTTTTTATGGTTCACTGAGGACAATTCCTTCACAATCTAGAACCCAAAGATTGGATCTTCTGAGGACATCAGAGAAAGACTGTTTTTGCCATCTACACTACAGCAAAAGTTTAGAGCCTTGATCCTTGGGTTTATAATCTCACAACTGAGAAGGGTCCCTCCACACTCCTGGAACTGTACACCCATTGGAACCCTTAAGGTAAAACCAGGAAGGTTTCTCCCCAGAAGATGATGTCATCCTCAATGTGAACAGCTTTGCCCAAGATCACTGATCAAAGCTTCTACTATCATGAGACTCTTATCTTGGAATAGTTTTTCCTTGTTTATGCTTCTATGAACAATAGAAAAAGGGGGCCTATTATGTGCACTTACAGGGTATACTTTTATTTGTGAAGGACTTTGCAGCCAGCCTTATACATGAATAACCTTATATTTTAATAGATAAAAGACAAAGGTCTAATGTAGGTGAGAAGCTTCAGTGGTACATGTGTTGCTTCATGGTCAGTCAGAACTCTTAACCAACATCATGGATTGCCATGAGGCCTTCACTCTTCTAGAAGAACATCATTTAAGTCTTCTAAGATTTAGAATACAGGAGGCAATAATTATAAATGTCTCCCTCATAGGCTCTACTGCAAATACTACCTTCAAGGCTACTGTTACACAGCAGACTTCAAATACTCTTGTGAAAATTATGCTAAGAATTGGCTAAACAAAAAGTACCTGTGTAGCTGCTAACACTTGTTACCTATGGAAAAATACATCAAATGTAGATTACAGAAATTTAGCTGTAGGGGATTAATGAAAAGACTGCTTAGTCAAGTGAGAAGACTCTTCATTTAGCTCATTCTTTATTTAATTTTAGTTGGTTTGATTTAATGGAGACCTTGAGTAAGGAGTGTACTCCAAACTGTTGGTATTATCCTCCCAATAGTCATAATAGTCTCCCTGGTGTGCTGCCTTTTCTCAAAGGTTTTAAATGTTTGCATGCAGCCATCTCTAGAATATCTTCTGGTCTCTCTTCAACTGGAGTGACAAGAGCTGAAAGAAATGTCACCATGAGGACACCAGAACCTATAAAAGACCTGCTGAGACTAGAAACCCAAAGTGATGGTAACTAAGAGTGGCACTAAGGCCTTAAGTTGTGGTCACACTCTCACCTAAGTGAGAACCTGGCCAAAAAAGGGGAATTTTTTTAACCAAAAGTTTGAGAGGTTGTTACTTTGTACTGAGCTCATAAACTAGGCCCTAAAACCCAACCAAACTAAAGTGGTCACTCCTGTTATTTGCAACATAATCAAACTAAGGTTTTAATAAAACACATAGGTTTTAGAACTGACCAGGAATATTTTCTACTGTAAACAGCATTTTCCAGCATAAGGAGGTACCCTTTACTCAGTCCTTATTCTCTCCTTGCAAAACTCACTGTTCTACTCTTTCCCAGTGGGCTTCAAAACAATAGTAGTACATTGACAACAGTGATAGTAACATCCAAAACTAAAGTTTTGGTCAATCTCTCAAAATTGAGAAAATCACCAAAAGGAGGGAACTGTTCAGGCAAACTAAATATGGCCCGAGAAGGACTCTGCACTTCTATATTTGAGTCCTTGTGGATGAACTGTAGCCTACCTTAATAGTCAGACAAAACTGAAAACCTAACTTGATCGTATGTACCCATAACAGTAGCTGAATGTTAGCCAATCCCAGCATCCATACTTCAACAACTCAGACTGCTGAGTGTTCAGACTGCATGCAGATAAGGCAAATGCAGAGCTGTTACCATCTTGCTGTTTCTGTACCTCACTTCTGATTCCTGTACGTCACTTTAGCTTTTGTGTCTATGAATTTCTTCTGACCACGAGGCGTCCTTGCAGTCACTGTAAATCTGTTTGGGAGGACTGCCTGATTTGTGAATTATTCATTGCTCATTTAAGCTCCTTTACATTTGATTCAGCTGACTTTTTTCTTTTATCATATATGGGGCACCTTTTGGCTGGGCGTGGTGGCTCACACCTGTAATCCCAGCACTTTGGGAGGCCTAGACAAGTCAATTACCTGAGGTCAGGAGTTCGAGATTAGTCTCACCAACATGGAGAAACCCCATCTCTATTAGAAATACAAAAAAGTTAGCCAGATGTGGTGACACATTCCTGTAATTCTAGCTACTTGGGAGGCTGAGGCAGGAGAATCACATAAAATGGGGAGGCGGAGGTTGCGGTGAGGCAAGATTGCACTGCTACACTCCAGCCTGGGCAACAAAACTCCATCTCAACAAAACACCTTTCAACCAATAGATTTGGTATCTGCTACAATGTTCAAACTGAGAGCCAAGGACAGGTTTATGTCTAGTAAACAGGACAGATTGAAGAGCATTACTTCTTCTTAATCTTGGCGGTGTGATGAAAATGATGTAAAGGTCTAATGAAAAAAATACTTTTGCATGTTTCTAGAAAGCTGCTTTTCTAAATTTTTCAAAGAAAATGGCACATATACACCAGGGAATACTATGCAGCCATAAAAATCGATGAGTTCCTACCCTTTGTAGGGATGTGGGTAAATCTGGAAACCATCATTCTCAGCAAACTGACACAAGAACAGAAAATCAAATACCTCATGTTCTCACTCATAGGTGAGTGCTGAACAATGAGAACACGTGGACACAGGGAGGGGAGCATCACACACTAGGGTCTGTTGCGGGGGCTAGGGGAAGGACAGTGGGGGTTTGGGATGGTGTAGAGGGATAATGTAGGGAGAAATGCCAGGTATGGGTGATGGGGGTTGAAGGCAGCAAACCACCTTGCCACGTATATACCTATGTAACAATCCTGCATGATCTGCATATGTACCCCAGAACCTAAAGTACAATTTTAAAACGCTATTTTTTTCTAGCACGTTCTCACTTGTTCTTGATTTTCAGGCTATCAGGATCTTAAAATCTGCCCAAAGTTATATTCTCTGTATTTATACTCTGGACGTTTCCATAAAAACAACTGAAAGCTATTAGAGAACAGACCTTATTTATAAACAAAAATATATTTTATACAGTTTCTTTGGGCTGTCATTTACATAATGTTTGTTTTAGTCTTCTCACTTATGTGATATTTTAGTTTCTTGTTTCTAGTTTTAAAAATTTTTATACACTATCTTTTGATATTAGATAAATTGTTGGGGAGGGGTATATAGTATATTTGATTCAAATTCTGACCATGCAAATTCTGACCGCAGGTTTAAAGGCGAAATGATAGAGCAAATGAAAATTATCATACCTGCTCTGTTGGGTTAGGAGAGCTAGAAGTGACATAAATGAACCCCCCAACACAATTCGTTGCATAAATGTGCAAACATTCTCTAGGAGCTTTAAAGGTAGATGAAAGATAAAAATTTCCTTTGATTTAGCAGGACTGTTTTGAAAATAGAAATATTTCCATTTGAATGCAGTGATAGAAAGTTAATATAGGTTAAAACCTCACCATCAGCCAAATACTTTTCGAGCACCAACAAGACTCACTTCAGCTTGCTTGGCTGTGCCCTATGATTATACAGTGACATTACTGGGGAAGAATAATTCTAAGGATAATTATACTCTATGCTGAGATATTTTTGGAAACAGAAATCATAGGAAACCTATTCAGTTAAGATGGCTTTGTTTCTATAGGAATCTCATTGGTAATAAGATAATTTTGCTCTGTGAGTAAATGGTTGGCACACTAATTTTTGTTAAAGCATAACTATTCATACCTTGATTGTCGTAAAACTAGAAAGCTATGCATTTAAGATGATCAGAAAGTCTTAATACCTATACGTATAAACCTGTGCACCTTAAAAAGACCATCTTTGAATATAGCTTCTTTTTCGAAACTCTCATCACTTTATATTTCATCCCCTAAGCTTCACATTGTATCATGTTACTTCTATTCCCGTTTTTATATTCATTTGCTGCATTGTTTTATTTATATGTTATTGGAAGGAAGAAAGCTCAGAGCTACCATCTCCATTTTATTAAATCTCTTCAAAGGATCACTTCTGTGAGGACGTATATAAGATACCAACTGCTAACATGATCATATTAATGTGCTCTACAAATGGGAGATAAAAACTGGCTGTGCCCACGAGGAAGTGCATTGATGTTGAGAAAGACCATGGGCTTTGAAGGCAACAGACCTGGATTCAGACCTTAGCTCCACCACTTAAGCTGCTTTCTAACCTTGAGCAAAGCACTTAATGTCCATGTCTTATTTTTTTCTTTGTCTTTAAAATGATTACGATAATATTGACAAAGTTATTTTGGAAGAAGCCAACTGGCATTGTGTTTGGCTCATAGCAGACACATGTTATCTAAACACCTTCTTTCCTTTTGAAGGGGAAACAAGTGAAAAAAACAAACCCACTACACATATTCCTAAAACCAAACCAAAGCAGCTGATCCTATATGGATGCTCAGAATTTGTTACTTCTCAGTGATTATTAGAAAAATTTTGAACCAATGTTATATTTCCTTCCATAATAGAAAAAAACAACATAAGAACTAATCATTTGATCTGGCGTCAAGATTGCTTGGTATTGTTTTTCAGCGGGGCATCTTGCTTTTTAAAATACCTGTTCTGCTTGTAGCTTTACGGTTCAGTTTACCTTATGAGTTGTTTGAATAATCTTATGTGTAAGTGATACGTTAATCATACTTTAGCCAAATGATGGAACTATTCATTGACTACGTTCCAAAATATTTATTGAATAGAATAGTTGAAGCAGAACTTAAGTGAGTAATTCTGAAAGCAGGTAGACTAACAGTTTTATTCTGCTATTTTCATACTTCTTTGTTCCTTCATTCAGGCCCATTTGTTTAAACTGACTCATTTGCTTAATAAACATTTATTGTGGGCTGGGTGTGGTGTCTCATGTCTAGTCCTAGCCAAGGACTTTGGAAGGCCAAGGAGGGTGTATTACTTGAGGTCAAGAGTTCAAGACCAGCCTGGCCAACATGGTGAAACCCTGTCTTTATTAAAAATACAAAAATTAGCTGGGCATGGTGGTGGGCACCTGTAATCTCAGCTACTTGGGAGACTGACACAGGAGAATCAGTTGTACCCAGGAGGCAGAGGTTACAGGGAGCTGAGACAGAGCCATTGCACTCCAGCCTGGGTGACAAGAGTGAAACTCCGTCTCAAAAAATAAATATATTTATTGTAACCTACAGTGAACTAATCACTGGCTAAGGTGGTGACAAAGACTGTTCCTGCTCTCAACTTGCTTGTAGATAATGAAAAGATTGGACGAGGAAATAGAAAATCAAATAGATAATCTGGAAAAGATTATATATATATATATATATATATATATATATATACACATACATACACACACACACACACACACACACACACACACACACACACACTTAATTTATTTATGTCCTGCCCATTTCGAGGAGGATTTGAAGTAGCCTGCAGAAGCCAAAAAGCAAATAGTGGAACATTCTAGTGTAGCAGTAACAAGTTTAGATAGTCAGAGGTCAAGGGTTTTGATGCCTGCCTGTACCAATCCTGACAAATGTCAGAAAACTATTTGTAGTCTCAAGCTACATTAAAGATGCATATGGTTGAGAGTATATGTGCATATGTGTAGGAATGTGTGGTTATGCTTATATTTAAATTTTGGAAACAGAAGGAAGATTTGGATTAATAATTTATTCTCCAAAATAGGAGCTAGTGGTATCCTTACTGCCAACTAGACCTTGGACCTCCTGGTTACTGCCAGCAGCCTTTTTTCTTGATTGAAGCTATAGCTGTATAAACATGACCCCTGCTTTGTTCTTGTTCTCACTAGCTCCTCTATGCTAAGGTCCCAGCATGACTTATAGCCAATCTGGCTGCAGTTTCTACAGTGTGCTGTTGGCAAATACATTATATCGTGAAAATCTGAAAATTGAATGTATTCCAGGCCACATCAAGTGCTGATCAACTTAGGCAGATGGGCTGTAGGGATGTATTTTTGAATTGGGGAGATAATGTGCATAAATGGTAGCTAAAGGTGTGTTGTTCAGGTTCTGATAAATGAGGCATTGAGGATAAAAGAGTTCTTCATTATGTATCATCATAAAACTTTTCTCTAAAAGAATTAAGGGTAAATCTTAACCACAGAAAACTTTAACCAGAATCTTTGAACTTGAAACGTGTTAGAAAAAGTTAGAGAAAATGTTATTATACAAAAAAGATTAAAAATTGGTATTGTGTATTAAGGCATTATGAAAGCAAATCAAGTCAATTCAAAAAATATTTACTAAGTTTTTTCTATGTGCCAGACATCTTAAAAGAATCTTAAAAGAACCAGAAAACAAAGTTTAATACCTAAACTCATTATTTTGAAAATAATATAGGAAATAAATTTCTCCCTGTCCTATATGAATTATTTTTAGGGATGTCCAAATTGTTGATGAGGGAGTTTGTTTGTTTGTTTTTTTGAGATGGAGATTTGCTGCTGTTGCCCAGGCTGGGGTGCAATGGCCTGATCTGAGCTCATTGCAACCTGCATCTCCAAGGTTCAAGCAATTCTCCTGCCCCAGCCTCCCAAGTAGCTGGGATTACAGATGCCTGCCACTATGCTTGGCTAATTTTTGTGTTTTTAGTAGAAACATGATTTCAACATGTTGGCCACACTGGTCTTGAGCTCCTGACCTCAGGTGGTCCACTGCCTCGGCCTCCCAAAGTGCTGGAGTTACAGGCATGAGCCACCATGCCTGGCTGGGAAAGTTCTCTTTATGGAATTATTTAAGCTAATGAATAAAGGATAAATAATAGAAGACCACATTTTGCAATGCCCAATGAAATAATAGCTCTAAGCAGTGATCACCAATTACTAATACAGTAGAAAGAGAACCAGAGAATGCATGCCTTATAATAGAGGTCAATATTACTGCTTTGAAGTAGTATTGTCAAAAATTCTAACCTGAATGTTAGCTCTTTAGATTTATCAATTTACAGGAAATACAAGGGATCAAAAAAGGTTTTATAATCAGTAAAAGCTTAGAGTGATATAATCAGTAAAAGTGATATAATCAGTAAAAGCTTAGCTGCAGAAAACTGTAAGACAGATGAGCCATTTTTTTTCCAACACAGATATTGTAAAAATAAAAAGCATAGAGAGGAGCTCTATGGGTTAAAAAAGAAACATACTAGCAGGGCGTGGGACAGGAGCTGGCAGCACTGTAACCGGGTGTTCCAGGCTTTTGGCCTCCCCTGCCCCAGGTATGGCCTTGGAGGTGTGGTAGGCTTGTTCAGGTAAATAGGAGACCGAAAGAGTTTTGCAGAAAAGTGATTTAGGCAGAGAGATCACTTTTCTCTGCCTAAATCACGGGGCGGGCGACGGGGGGTGGGGGGATGGAGAGAGGAGTCTCCCATGCTGTCATGGGAGATGATCCAGTCGCGCAGCTAAGGGGCAGCGGGATTTTAACCCCGGATTTACTCCTGCCCCATTCAAATTCTTGTCTCATCAGAGGAATTCCTTCAAACTTCCACTAGAGTGATTGATCTTTGACTCTGATATCTGATTGGTTACCCAGCTCACAGTCCTCCCATAGCTTTGGGTGGGCTTACTGAACAAAGGAGCTCACTTGGGCAGTCTACTTTCTCATGCTAGGGAAAGTTGGAAAAATAACTCTAGGCTTCTAAATGGAGATGTGAAAGAAAGTGGGTCAGGCATGTCGCTGGGAGGTTCCTGCCTTCGAAACCACACCCCTTGTGGACTTGGGAAGAGAAGTTAATACATTCCGTCAGCCCTAGCTACTCAGGAGGCTGAAGCAGGAGGATCACTTGAGGCCAGAAGTTTGAGAACAGCCTGGGTAACATAGCAACACCCTATTTAAAAAAAACAACATACATACCGTTTGAAGTTTGTGGGTCTTACTACAATATTGATTGAATTAAAGAGACTGTGAAATTTATATTTTTAATTAAAAAAAAATTTGTTTCGAGACAGTGTCACTTTGTTGTCCGGGCTAGTCTCAAACTCCTGCCTTCAAATGATCCTCCCACCTTGGCCTCCCAAAGTGCTGGAATTACAGGCATGAGCCACTGTGCCCAGCCAGTAAAATATATTTTTGAAACAGAGATGTGAGCACTGACTGGATATTTAATGATGTTAATTATATAAGTATTTAGCAGGGCTGATGGAATTACATTTTATAAAGATATATTTTGAAATATGTATGGAAGAGAGATTGATGTTCAGGAACTGTTTCTTAATGACCTGGAGGAGGGGAAAAGTAGGTGGAAACATGGATGAAACAAGATGGCTCACAAATTAAGAACTGTTTAAGGTAGGTGATAGGTGGATAGGGGTTCATCATATTATGCTTCTTACTTGTGCATATGTTTGAAACTTTCCATAACAAAGGCCTTACTAGAAAGTTGAAGGATGAGTAAAACTCTAATCTTGCCCTGTCACATTTCAGAATCTAATCAGATAGGCAAGCCTGTATGCAGATGATTGTGAAATGATGTAATAGTAGCTTTAGACACAGGTGTCCCCAAACTATGGCCCACGGGCTGCATGCGGCCCCCTGAGGCCATTTATCTGCCCCCGACCCCCGCTGCACTTCAGGAAGGAGCGCCTCTTTCATTGATGGTCAGTGAGAGGAGCACAGTATGGGGCGGCCCTCCAATGATCTGAGGGACAGTGAACTGGCCCCCTGTGTAAAAAGTTTGGGGATGCCTGCAGAGTGTGAACAGAGTGCTGAGGAGCTCAGAAGGAAAAGGAGTCATAACACAATTATAAGGATGTAACTTTTAGAGGATGTGAAAGTGTATTGGTAATCAGAGAAACAGAACCAGTGTATATAATAAAAAATAACTCCTACATATAAACTAAATCAGATAGAGGAAATCATTTAAGAGTGAACCTATATAACATGTTGAAAGCCTATGTTGGTTATCAGTGAAACAAAAGAATCATAGTCATCTGTCGATAAAAGAAAAGGCATAGGCTTGTTTATCTCAGTACAGGCGTAGTATCTCAAGTGTAGCCCAACTACCCCCTGGAGTGTAGTGGATTCACACAGAGCTGCCACTTGAATCCTTTCAGATGTATACTAAGCTCTGCAGCTTCATTTTCCTTTATAACATGCAAACAGACTAACACAAGGATTTTCTAGTCCTTGGGGGTCTACCTGTGAGGGAACTCCTTATGAAGCTTTGGGTGTGGGTTGGCAGTGACCTCTTCAGAGTAGGTCACTGGCAGTGTGAGCCGTCTGCTCATGCAATTTAATTTTACTTTTAGGATCTGCTCAAATTTTATCTCATATATAGTAATTCCCATGATGCTGCATGAGGTTAATTTGTTCACTCAAACTGTACTCTGCCCTTCTTTAAGAGTGACTTCCTGAACTGCTGAAACTATAAAGGTAAAAATCTATATTTTCCAGGCTCCTTTGCAACTAGTTTAGATGGATGCAATCACACAGGTTTGGAAAGAAGTGAGACAAAAGCCATCTTCTGTTTCTTTTTGCTGTTTTCTGCCAAGAAACTAGTTGGTGGAGACAGAAGTTCTTCCTCTAGAAGTAATACAGTGTTTAATTTTCAGTATCTGGGTGTTCAGAGACATTGGTGGTGGTGGTTGCTGCAGTGGGGGCTTTCTAAATTTGGCTCTGTGATGCTGCGATTGCAGTTATTACTGAGGTTTTTTTTCTCTTTTTTTAGCCTATTTTTTTGAGATCAGTTCTAGGTTCACAGCAAAATTGAAAGGTACAGAGATTTTCCATATGTTCCCTGTCCTACACGTGCATAGCCTTCCCTCTACTGCATTCTTGATTTTAATTGTGTAAGTAGCAGTTTCAGAGGAACTTGCTACCTTAATGATCAAGTATATAGTCTTCAAATGGTTATTTTTGGAGGCGTATGCTAGAACTCTTTCTTCCAACATTGCCAGTGATTTTAGAATGATGCATTTTCTGTGTTAAATTCAATCCTGCATAAAATACCCAGAGAGGTGATGTGGTTTGGATGTTTTGTGCCCTCCAAATCTCTTGTTGAAATGGGACCTCCAGTGTTAGAGGTGGGCGTAGAGGAAAGTGTTTGCATCATGGAGGCAGATCCCTCATGATTGACTTGGTGCTGTTCTTGTGGTAATGATCGAGTTCTTGCCATGTGAGTTTACACAAGATATGATGGCTTTAAAGATCCTGCCACTTCCTCCCTCTCTCGTTTCCTGACTCATGGTGTGATAGTCCAGCGTCCCCTTTTGCTTTCTGCTATGATTGTAAACTCCTTGAGGCCCTCACCAGAAGCATAGGCACCAGACTTCCTATATAGCATGCAGAACTCTGAGCAAAAATAAACCTCTTTCCTTTATAAATTACCCAGCTTCATAATCCTCTGTAACAATGCAAACAGACAAACACAGCAGTTGCTGGTACTTGTATTAATACTTGACTGATACAGAACAGCCTACTTTATGGGTTGGATAAAATAACCATTTCATGAAGCAACTCAGGGTATACTCTTCCTTAATGTCTTAAGGCCAGATATTTTGTCTCTTACTGGGTCTGATATTAAGTCAAAGCCTTGTTCGTTTCAAAAACCCTGGAAGCATCTGCTGTGATTCTACTGGTGAGTCTCGCCATAGTCTCCATAGTGTTACTCGATCAGCTGAAGGTACATAAAGTGTCTTTGAGTCTACTGGCTCATGAGGGCCAAGTAACAGAGCTGCTTATACAGCAGTCTACACCATCTCTTCCTCTGAGCCTCACTCCAAACTAGCGAGAATCTGTATTGCCTGTTAATTTTTGAGCAGTAATTCCACCTCGTTTTTTGTTGTCCTCAAAATTCATAGAGGCCTAAGGGGGAGATGTCCCTTTGTTAATGGTAGTGCCCTCTTTAGAGAGGATATCATGTTCATGTCATGTTCTAGACACTGGATGCCCAGGCACCAAGATTGTGTCTCTTTCTTAGTGGCAGTGCTTATTTTTAAATGGATGTCCTGACATCTCTAGATCCTGGGTGCAATGTATTTTTAAGGCATTTTTCTCTCCTCTGGAATGGGTGTATTTTAGCTAGGGCTTGTATGGAATCTAATACTCTCTGTTCACCAGATTTCGCAGTGTGTCATCAATATGGTGGACTAGCATGGTGTCTTGTGCATTAATGGGAGTTGCACTCACCCTGAAAAACAAAAATGAAATGCTTTTGGTATTTTGATTTTTGGGGTTAGAGAAAAAGAGGATATCAGAATAATAGCACATTCCAGGAGCCAAGGGATGTATTAGTTTGTTCTAAGAGACTGCATCTGGAACAGTAGCCACAACTGATAGTTTACAATAATCCACTGTCATTCTGAAATACTCATCTTTATTGTGCATGGTACAAATAGGCAGGTAAACTTGAGATATAAAAGGACTCAATCTCTGAATCTTACAAAGCCTTAGATGGCAGCACTAATCTCTGAAATTACTCAGTGGATGAGATACTACATTTAGCTTATCATTGTGATAAGAAAGGAAAATTCCAGGGGCTTCTCTTGGCTTTTTATGATACAAGTCTCACTCCATTGGGTTAGAAAGCTATGGGAATTTTGCAGTGGCTTAGTTTATTTACTATACAGGTATAGACTTATAAAATGAGCAGTAACTATGTAATTTGTCTATGTATTCACCATGCCAACTGTTAAGCAAATTGATACCTGAAGTCTCTCACTTGATACCCATAAGCTTCCACACTGACCAAGGGACCACTGTGGCATTTAGATCCACTAGTAATTACTGTTTCTTGTCCTGGACATCACCTGTTACTCTCAAGCCTGCCAAACTTCTTAGTGCTTGTCTAATTCGCCTGGACCTCCTTTTGTCTCTAATAAGGTTCAGACACTGCTAGCAAAAGAATAATCAGTCTGTTTTTGTGAGATTACTGGCTAGTCCAAATTGCTCTCCAGAAAATAGTCCTTAGATAGGACATGATATTTTTAGAAAAAAATGCAAGAAGTGTTTAAAATTAGAGTTCCAAAATAGTATTTTGTCTCCTAGATCCATTTATCATATGCTATTTATCATATGCTACCTGTCTGTCATCTATTATCTACCTATTTATCAATTTTGTCACCTATGCTTCACTTCTGGCTAAGGGCTGTAGTGAAAGAAATTCTAGTGAAGATTAGAAATAAGAGCAGGAGCCTGAGATAATCCAGAGCCTGAGGTACTGTGCTGCACCTGCCACCTCAGAGGGTGAGCTCTCTAGTCTTACTGTCAATCAGGTCTTGTTCTCAGGAGTAGGACAAAAAGGAGATTAAAAAAAGAAAAAGCTCTGTAATCTGGATAAAATTCTTATTATTTTTTTTTTGACATTGGGCTTAAAAGTTTTAGGTATTAATACATATGTTCTCTCTATACACAGATACGTATGTGTTAGATAGTATATATACACTTGATAGAATTTGAAAATACAGTAAATTTCATTTTTTTTTTCTGCTTAGCAGAGAAAAAAGTTCAATCAATATGGTGCATTGATCCCTAGGGAAGAAACATAAACCAGTTGTGATCAAATAATTATAAAATGAAGATAAAATGAGAAAATTGAAATGAAAAATTTGTTACATTAACATGTTGTGATTGTTGTTCAAATATAGTCAATTCCTTTTTTGTCCTATGTTAATCTATTCTGATTCTGAGAAGATTATACGTCTGGGGTCAGAAAAGGTAGGAGGCACGTGGACTGATGAGAGAGCCTTGGATTAAGAGTTTAAAGAGCCAAGGTACTGCCCCAATTGTGCTGCTTTACAATTTAGAATAATTAGAAGTCTACAAATTTTAGTTTGACAACAAAGGGCTTTTGAGCTAATGGGTCTTAGCTTGGAGTGAAGAAATAACCCACAGAGGTCACCTTTGGCTCACTTATATAACTGTACCTACTTTGCAGGATGTTTTAGGGATTCATCATGAATACATGACTGGGCATCCTGGCTCATGCCTGTGAACCCGGTGTTTTGGGAGGCCAAGGCCAGAGGATTTCTTAAGGCCAGGAGTTCAAGACCAGCCTGGGCAACATAGGGTGGCCCTGTTTCTACAAAATATTTTAAAATTTGCCAGGCATGGTGCTGCACACCTGTGGTTCCAGCTACTTGGGATGCTAAGGTGGGAGTATTGGTTGGGCCATGGAGGTCAAGGCTACAGTGAACCATGATTGCGCTACTGCACTTCAGCCTGGGTGACAGCAAGACCCTGTCTCAATACGTATGAATACGTATACCTGATGGTATGCTAAGAGTACAATAAATGCTACAACTTCTCTATAATATGTGCTCTCTGCCCATATGGAGCTTATGTAAGAGAGTTAAGAAGAAGGCAAACGTCAAAACTAAATAAAAAGTAACTGTTGGTAGTTTTTACTAGTTATTGTAGGACAACTCGGGGAGATAGAAAAAAAGTATGCTGTTCATTGTTGAGATTTCAGTTTTCTTAAGCTGAAATTTCATTGCCTAGAGGTAATGTGTTCTGAATTTTCCAAATATCTTGCTCAGAAATACTGTACCACCTTCTGGCTATTCTAGACCACTAGCTAATTATGTTCTGCATCAAATTTTGAACAATAAAAGTAGAATTTCATGGCATATCAAACGTAAATATAAAGTGTTAACTTTGTCTTTTTGTTGGAGAAGTTTGCTATTTGGAGTTTTAAAAAGTACATTCAGAAATAGATTTTGTGGACATTCAAAAAAAAAGTTGTTTCAAATACACCTGTATTTACTGGACCATCCAAGCCTTTTAGAAGTTAATTAGGTAGCAATGTGCTGCTTCCTTCTCAGCCTCTAGCACACAAATGCTTCTTGTCCTCTTACAGGAAAGAACTATAATCTTTTTGAGGCTTAATGTGAATACTCACAAATAAGCATTTTTCCAACTTCTTGGAATCAGATATTCTGTCTCTCCCTCTAAGATTATCTCATTCTGTGATTGCCAAGAGAGAAATCCCAATAAAGAAGTGTAGATTCCCAATAAAGCTTTGGATTTATTAAGTTGCACACCTGCATGAGGCTTCTTCTCTGGAAAATAGAATTCAAGATAGGATCTTTGGTTTAAAGACTAATGGGATGTGACTTAGGATTTTTGTTATCTAACCTTTCTAAGCCTTAGTTTCTTCATCTATAAAATTAAAACACTTATGATGAATGTGAGGGTATCCTGACCATGGTATGATAATGTTAGCTCTGCTGACTCCAGAAGGTTTGTTTGCAAACAAAGAATACATTCTGGTTCTGTTAAGCAGGAAAAAGGAATTTTTAAAAAGCCATTAGGTAGTCATGGAATAAATTGCAATGCACATTTAGAGAAACAGGCTGAAGCTAAGCTGAACTTTTAGAATCAACACCCATAACCATACTCTGGAACAGATAGGACACCAAAACTTCCCTGGTATTGCTACCATCACCTGTTCTCTGGATGCCAGGACTCTGATTTTGCTACAGTGATAGACCAGAGTATCAATTTTACTTTTCCCCTCAAGGTGTTCCCCCACACTTGTCACCTGCATCAGCAGAATGATATCCTACTCAGAGGTTCTCTCTTAGGTTACTCATTTCCAAATTGAAGTCCTGTGTGGGCATTTATGACAGGTGGAAGCTAGGTACTGTGCTCTCATCTTGCAAGGATGCTGAGGAGTGAAGTGCTCTGAATTCTACCGAGGCTTTCAGAGTGGGCATTAGCAATATGTAGGAGGGTGGTCAAAAGATACTAGGTTCTTTCATAATGATTTTCCTCTTAGGTCTAATAACAGTGATACTGACATTTACTAAATACTTAGCAATGGGCTAAATGAGACTACAACTACCCTTACTTTGCAGATGAACAAATTGAATCACAAAGATTTAGATGATTTGCCTTTGGTTGGTGAGTGGCAGAACCAGATATGGATTCTTGTGTATCTGACTCCAAACTCTAAGAGGAAAATCCCAACATAAAGCTGCCTCGGAAATCAAGAGGCTCTTTCACAGCACTTCAATCCTGTTTGCTAGTCCTAAATCATTCCCTAAAATCTGGTAAGTGTCCCAGCCTGTTAACGCTCTGCTAGAGCCATTTTTTTTTTTTTTTTTAATGAAGTTTCACTTTTGTTACCCAGGTTGGAGTGCAATGACACAATCTTGGCTCTCTGCAACCTCTGCCTCTTGAGTTTAAGCAATTCTCCTGCCTCAGCTTCCCAAGTAGCTGGGATTACAGGCACCTGCCACCCCACCTACCTAGTTTTTGTAATTTCAGTAGAGATGGGGTTTTGCTATGTTGGCCAGGCTGGTCTAGAACTCCTAACTTGAGGTGATCTGCCCACCTCGGCTTCCCAAAGTGCTGGGATTACAGGCATGAGCCACTATGCCTGGTCTGCTAGTGCTATTTTTTCAAAGCTAAACCCACCCAACAGCTCTGCCAGCTGTCACTCTACAGAAAAGAAAATGTGAGTGGGTTTGGGAAAGTGGGTCAGGTAAGCACACAGACTTACCTGTGCCCTAATAGATGAGGCTGTAGGGAAAAAAAATAAATAAACCATGTTCTTGTCATAGACTTCCATTTGAGATGCTTTACCATAGAAGAAACTAAGGACTCTTCCTATCTTCACATTGTCTCCCCAGGGCTGTGGAGTGTGGAACACGGGCAGTGAATCCAGTGTAGTGAAAAGAATGTGAGCTGCAGTGGTGTTCTGACTTGATTTCAAATTCTGGCTTTGCGACTAACTGGTAGTGTCAGCTTTGAGAAATGATTTAATGTTTCTGAGCCTCAGTTTTTCTCATCTGCAAAATGGACCTGATTTTCAGTTAGGGTGATTGTGGTGCGTTTTGTAATGTTGTGGTCTCCCACATACGTGTGTTTTACTCAGCCTGTTCTCTGGAACACAGCGCTCGAAACAAAGCTTACCTGCTGCTAGGGTCTGAACATTTGTATCCCTGCCGAATTCCTATGTTTAAATCCTAACCCCCAAGGCTGATAGTATTGGAAACTAGGGCCTTTTAGGAGTGGATGAAATTAGTGCACTTAAAATGGAGCTAGGGCCCTTATAAAATAGGCCCAAGGGAGCTTGTTCACCCCTTCGGCTGTGTGCAGACACAGTGAAAAGGCACTATCTTTGAAAGAGAAAGTGTACCCTCACCAGACAGCAAATCTGCTGGCGCCTTGGTTTTGGACTCTCTGGCATCCAGACCTGTGACAAACAAATTTGTGTTTATAAGCTACCCAGTCTATGGTATTTCAGCCTTCCTGAGATACCTGCCAGCACTTTATTGAAATCTCAGGGTGATATAAGAGAAAAGGAAAGCGAGACAGGAATGAAGGGAAAGGGAATACCAAGAGGTGTGTTACTAAACTCAAGCACATACTACTTGGGTGCTTTTGGCCCTGAAGAAAGCTTCCAGAGAGGCCTTATAGGACCACTGGACTTGAGAAAAGTTTGTCCAGGAAAGGAATAGCAAGCACTTGACCAGTTCTTTCTACCTCTTGTAACTTACTGGTGAAAAGCAGCCTTTTGAGACTGCCCTGTCTTTCTGGAACGTGTGATGTGGTTTCTCCGAGTAGCTCCTAGAAAAGCCAGGTTATTGGAAAGGTTGAGTTTTCTCCCTGATGCACATTCTAGAGACGTCAAAGCCTCGCCTCTGCCTCAGAAGCCGGTGGGGATGTGCACAGACGCTGGCAGTAGGAGGTGAGGCGGCAGTGGCGGTGCTGGGCTTTATGGTTCTGGAAACACATGAGCTGTTGTTGGACTGCTCCAGCAGGGAAATGTTGCACATAAGCAGGGCCTGGAGGATGGGGAGTCTGTGCTGCAAACAGGGTCAGATACACTGTTGAGGGAATCATCCTTCTTAGGCGTCACAGTGGAAAGATGCACTGACCCCACCGTTGAAGCAGAAACCCCTTTCCCAGTCTTTGTTGCTGTTAGGGCACCACCAGGCTGCCTTCTAGGCCATGCTGTGCTTACCAAAGTCCCACTCTAGACTCTGACTCAGAAACTGGAGAGGTCAGGAAGCAGGGATATCTCCAAATCCATTCTGGCGAGGAAAAGGTAGCAGGAGAAGCTATTTCAGCTTCCAGGAGCTGTAATGCCCAGTGTCTTGCCTTGGTAGTATTTGGGGCACATGTGCATGTCTGTGCCCAGAGGTGGCAGTATCTCCATGGGATAAACCAATTTAGTTATATATTTTGGATGCCTTTCTTATTTCTGCATTCCAAGTCTGGTTCTTCCGGCCTTCCTGAGATACTGTGAACTGCTGACATCATATAATTCATATTCTTCTGTTTTAATCATCCAGGGTTCTAATACCTAACAACCGTAACTGACACAGTCACAACTGGAGGAAGTATGTGAGTGGCAGGGTATTACTTTTGAAATAATAATCATTTTCTCCCATTTGTTCTATTCCCTATTCAAGCATCTATGCCATTTTGTCCTATATTTTCTGGGGAATGATATAGTAGGATAAAAGCAAAGGTGGAGAAAAAAACAATTTCTGGTCTCCAAAGGCTGGTGGCCTCAGGGAGAGTAACAACAAAACTTCAGCAGACCAAATACTTGAAGAAGTGATATCACAAAAATGAGCCAATTGAGCTTCTCCTCCCTTTCATGCTCCTGGACAGGAAAATTATTTCCCTGGAGTGGGGAGAGGAAAAAAAATTGAGAAAATTGCAAACTGCTGGAGATATTTTTGCCACTTGTAGAGAATGAGGTCTCAAAGCAGATATTAACTTGAGTTACATAGAAAAAAATGAAGATTTATTTGTACCTGAGTTTGTGGCCTGGAATTTACTCACAGTACCTGAGTAACAACAGAAGAAATCACACAACAAATTCCATCAAACCTAGGATAAACTTAGCATAAAATGAGTACAGAAGAAATCACACAACAAATTCCATCAAACCTAGGATAGACTTAGCATAAAATGAGTGTTCAACAAACGCACTATTTTTTATTTTATTTATATCTATTTAAAAATGGAGATGTGTGCAATGTTCCGGCTAGTTAGTGAAAAGTAAAGTTAGGAGCCTGGGGCAGTGTTGGGTTTGTTTAGGGAGAGGAGCCTCAGTGCTGCTCAGAAATCTCCTGCAGTCACTCAGTCTCACCAAGTACATTCAATCAATAATGTGCTTGGTTATGGGAGAAAAACAGCATTCTGAAGAACACCCCATCCTTTTCATCTCGTGGGTGCATACTAGATAATCACGACAGGCATTTGCTGCAGCAACCAGTTTTGCATTCACAATAACCTGGAGTTAAGCATTAACAGAGCCTTTAGAGGAAAGCCAATAAAATTGTCCTGGAGAGCTATTTATTCTATGAGGAGAGACACAGTCTGACCCCAAAGCACATGTGGTTCAGGAAGATACGTGCTTCTGAGATGGGGGGGAAGGTCCTGTTCTGTTCCTCACTGCAGACTGTCATCAACTATTCATTTAGAGAAGCCTGTCACAGTATTATTTATAGTTACAAAGGTAACAGATTTCATAGTTTCAAATGTTTCACTAGGAAAAAATGTATAGAAGGAGAGAAAACACTAAAGTAAATGTGGCAAATAATTCTTGAACATAGGTAGACTATGGGCATTCATCACACTAAGCTTTCAAATTTGAAATTATTGCTATGTTGAAAACATTTTAGGATCATTTAATTGAAGTGAAATCGTGTAGAAGTGATTAGAATTATCTTGAAATGTAGCACTAAGGTTTCTAAATTTTTTGGTCTTCTGATAATATTAGGGGACCCAACTTCTCACCATGGGATGGATCAATATCTCAATATTATCAGCTACTGTATATTGACATTTCCAGCACACTAGGCACTGTGCTAAGAACTTCTACATACATTTCATTCCACTGTGTCCAAAATAAACCAATCAAAACCCCTATAAACTCCAAAGGTAGGTAGTACTAGCTTCATTTTATGTAGTTTTACTTTTTTGAGACAGGGCTCACTTTGTCACCTGGGCTGGAATGTAGTGGCACCAGCATAGCTCACTGCAGTTTCAACCTCCTGGGCTCAAGAAATCCTCCCATCCCAGCCACCCGAATAGATGGGACCACAGTTGTGTGCCACCACATTTGGCTAATTTTTTGTATAGATGTGGTTTTACTATGTTGTCCAGGCAAAATCCTCATTCTATGGGTGAGCAAATACCCAATCTAGGCCAATAACCCACGTTTGACTCTAAAGCCAAACTCGTATGTAGCCTCTCAGTTTCAACAACAAGAAGAGGGAAAGGGGCCATTGTAAAACATGTTGAGAGAATACAATTGTTTTAGTATAGGCCTTAAGATAGAAAAATAGGAAGCTCAATACAGCTCTTCAGTAGAGGCAATAGCCAGCTTGTGTGAGAGCTCTGCAGTCATCACTGGAGGGGTAATTTGACAGGAGGAGTAGGAATATAGAAGTGTACATGCGCATGGGTTTGCACACATGTATTTAGTAAGACATGAAGACCTGTATATATACACATATATATGCATTATTAGCTTTTTGCTTCTGTAATTTAACCTTGGTTAAACATGGTATTGTTTCATCTGTTCTTGAACAAATGTGAGAAAGATCGGAATAAATATAGTAGACTCAAATAAACATAGTTCGAAGATAAATGGACTTTCCAATATGGTGGTGTGGTCTTGTATGCTTGCTTAGAGACGGGAGGCTCAGAACAACTTAACACAAACAATTTATTTCTTTGTCTTTATCTTTAGAAAATCATTAGAGACCAAAAAAAAAAAAATTGGCTCCCTCAACTGAGGATTTCTTAATTTTGTCATTGAAGAACTACCTTTTAGTTTACCTGATACAGTATAATAAAGAGGCTTGTTGGTCAGCATAACTGTTATTTAAAAAATTTTTTTTTAAAATTAGTTTGCTGCTACAATTTTTTTCTGGTTTTGACACTGTAATTCGACTTTTTAGGATAGCCAATCTCAAAAGCTCAAATTTCCCAATGTACCCCTGGGAATAATGGGAAGTGGAGCAACTCTGCTTCTAGCTCTTCACCTCTGAACCTATGTTTTCTTTCTCTTGGAGGCACAGAGCAAAATGAAGGTCTTTGCATCAGTGCATATACTGCATTTGGCAGATGATGTAAATTCTTGGTAAGTATTGCCTGCAAAATGGCACTGCAGCTGTGCTTTGCACAGGAGTTTCCGATGGTGGCCGACGTTTCTGGGTGGTGATATATGTGATAGAAGCAGTGAATCCTATGGGCTTGCACCTCCTTTGCTGTAAAGTGGGTTCCCTGTCTGTTGTGATATCATTTGGGATGCCATGCCAGTGGATTAAGCCTTTTACACATCTTTGGATTGTGGCACTGAATGTGGCCCAGAGGTCAGAAAAGACAAACCTCTACCTGGAAGATGTTTATTTTTCAAGCATGGAATGGGCCACTAAGTGGTTCTTTGGTCTCCCTAAGGAATGGTGCCATACTGGGTACTCATTTTTGGAGACGCTTGCCTGCAGGTTGGACAGTAGGCAGCAATAGTAACTGGGTCACACTGGGCAAGCAGTAATTCATGCTGTTGGGCCTATGTGTAATTTCCATCTCTGTTGCCATGGCCAATTTTTTGATGTATTTGTTGTGTCAACACTGGTTTGCCAATAATAGAGGCTGGATTATATCAACTGATTGAAACATTTTATCTGCTTGGTCATGTGGTGCCTCTTAGTCAGTGTTCTCTGATAGGCTTTAACATGCGGTACAAAGACGTTCCCACTTTCAGCACAGTCCTACATGCTCATCCGCATCCATCTATCTCAGACCTCTTTGTCCCACATCTATCTTTCAGACTTTTTCCTCTTAGGTCCACTATCAATAGGCCAGGCCATTTGCCATTGCCCCTGCATTAGTATGTATTTTAACTTTGGACCATTTCTCTTTCTACACAAAGTGACCGGACATACCACTGGAAGCTCTGTCCAGCAAGAGTGAAGTTGGGAGTCTCAGAAAAAATTAGCACAGAAATCATTTATTTCTGTATCTTTATCTTGGAAAATCACTAGTGATTTTTAAAGATAGAAACTTGCTGGCTTTCCACTGTCTTTTATACTTACCCCTGAGTGAAGTTCTAGTCTTGCACCTGTGTATCAAGCGTGCACTTTAGTCTACAAATCTGTAAACCGATCTCGGACGTTTTACTCCTCTTTCAGCTTATGGATAGATGGGATGCACCATAGGTTCGTAACACTGAGCTGAGAGAAGAATACTGGAGAAACAGTGGTGGATACTAGTTCTCTCATGCTTGATTTGAGACATACATCCTCCATGTTAAGGTGGGTTTTTGCTGGATTTGCTCGAAGTTTTGACTTGTGTTGTTCTGGCAGGATCCAGTTGATAATAGTGAATTACAGCCAGATGACTACTTGGTCTCCCACAGTCAGGTGCTCTACCACTGTCAGGCCACAGAAAGTACAATACCTGGTGGATATTCTGGGGTTCTAGAAATGGCATGGTATTCAGGGTATTGTTGGTAGAAAGCTTCCACTGGAGAATTGCAGAGCAAACTTCTGAGGCTCTGGACCAAAGCCATGCCGCTTGCAGTGAAGAATTATATACATTTTGATAAACAACTTCTGTGCTCCTGGGCTGGGAACTCCAATACAATATTGCATAGCAGAGACAATAAGAAGCACTCTTGACTTGTTCCTGTTCTTAAAGGGAAAATGTTCAATGTCTCACCGTTAAGTATGGTTCTTACAGGGTTTGGTAGATAACGTTTGCCAGTTAAAGGTAGTTCCTTTTATTCATTTGTGCGGAGGTTGGTTTGTTTGTTTGTTTGTTTGTTTTTTTAAACCATTGATTTTTATCAAATGCTTTTTTTTGGTGTCTGTCAAGTATTGTCTAGTTAGTATATTATTTGTTTTAACACTTTTTTTTTTTATAACAGATTTTACATCAATGTTCTTGGGTACTATTAACCTGTATATATGGTCCTTGTCAGGTTTTCGACTCCGAGTTCCAAAGCCTGCCCTTCTTTGCGTTCCTTTGGTATGTGGTGTTCAGGATCTGAGAACCACTTAAAAAACACAGCTGTTCTGCAGTCTTTCTGCTGAGTATTTTCTTCCCTATCGACTGCTGTTGCTATGTTGCCCCACAGGTGTCTTAGACCACTAGCCTTAAAAGTAAATTGGGAAGTGATCCTATTTTTTCTATTCTCTGAAATTATTTTGGCAAGATTAACATATTTGTTTCTTGACTGTGTATGACTATACTTTGTTGAAGTCACCTGAATCTGGAACTTTCATGTGGAAAGGTGTTCAGTTTATTACTGTTGGAGACAGGGTCTCACTTAGTTACCCTGGCTGGAGTATAATGGCATGATCTTGAGTCACTGTAGTCTTGACCTTCCCAGGCTCAGGTGATCCTCTCAGCTCAGCTTCCCCAGTAGCTGGGACTACAGGTGCATACTACCATGCCCAGCTAGTTTTTGTGTTTTGTAGAGATGGGATTTTGCCATGTTTCCAGGCTGGTCTCAAACTCCTGGGCTAAAGCTATCTGTCCACCTGGGCCTCCCAAAGTGCTAAGATTACAGGCAGGAGCCACCATGCCTGGCCAGTTGTTGAATTATTGATTCCATTTCAAAATCCAAGCTTTTGGTCTAGAGTTGATATTTATGAGCTATATTCTGAAAATTTTTCTAATCTAACTTTTCACATTTATTGGCAAAAAGTTAATATCCTTTGATGTTTTTGATGTTTGTGGAGGGTTAAGATTATCTTTTTATCCACACTGATTACTTGTATCTTTTAGGAGACTCTTTACCTATAAAAAATGTTTAATGACGTTTAAGATGTTGCATAGCTGTACTAAATTCCATGATGCTTAATGTCTTGGTGGAATGTAATTGAATTATTCCACAGTTGAAATTCAGAGACATACTGACAGGTTTTGTGCCCTGTGGGTCTCATAAGCAAGTTGGATTGAAGGGAGAGACAGAAGAACACATAGTAGGGGAGAAATATGTCTGAGTTTCAGAGTAGGTCTACTGAGCTCAGAATGTTATTGAAACTAGTGGGTCCATGAATCAGTCGGGCTCTAGCAAAGACACAAACTATATCAGTAACTTGAACAGAGGAAGTTTACTATGAAGAATTACTAACTAGGTAAATGATGGTAAACCTAAAAAAAGGAGGCTTGTAAGGTGTAATAAGGGTAGCAACTGCATTAAGCAGCTACCACCCATAAGATTGAATGGAGTGGGAATGAAGAAGAAACTTAAAAGTCCTATGAGTAGAGGATACGTCTGCTACAGAAATACACTGCCTGCCACTCTAGGGAAAAACAAACTTGTTGGAAGTCCCACAGTGTAGAACTGTGAGAGCTGCTACTGCTTTCTTGAATTCTGCTGGGATGAGCTGATGATCCATTCTCTGCCACAGGGAAAATAAAATGAGGAAGAACGAAAGACCTTTCTTTCTCATGGAGGTAGGCACTCTGCCTCCAGCAACCTATTGGCAAAGTCTAACATTGAGCTAAGTGGCAAAGGGAAATGATTTGTGCAGTCTGAGCTCCAGTACCACAAAATAAAAGAAAGGCGAGGTTTTGAGCTGAGGGGCAATAACTTAATGACTGGCACAGTTCATGTGCAGTTTGAAGCTGTGCCTGCTTAGCCACCTACTTGTTTCTGCAAATCCTCAATCCTGGACTGTTTATGCAGTCTGAGAATGAGAGGACTGCCAGATAAGGAAACAACAGAAACAATAACAAGACAACAAATGGTGTCACAAAGGCTCTGAAAGGTCTCCTGAAGGACATGATTTTGGAAAAGATGCTCAGGTGAAGTGGCAACGACCCTTATTCCAGAAAAGGAGAAGACTGTTGGACATTAGGGATTTGTATGAGATGAGCAGCAGAGTAGTATGGAAAATGAGTCATCTAGAAGAGGTTGTCAGTGGTCTGAGAGGAGACCTGTGGACAGTGCAGCAATATAGTCCATAGGGCAGAAGGATGGCACTGAAGAGCAGAGAGGCTACAGGGAAGCAGGTGGCACTTGTGGTTGGCGTGAGATCATACCCCATGGCACACATCACCCTGGTCACTCACACGTCAAAAGTACTGATTTGACCCTACAACAATAAGATGCAATAAAGGCCATATTGCTTTTATTCCCTACAAGCAGCCTAACCAGCTCTGAGACCCCTTCTGTACTGGGCTATAGTAAATTCAATTCCACTTACTTTTGTCTTTTCGTGGGTCTTAACATAGACCCTGGCTTGTGTCCATAGAAGTCACCCATCATTCTGTTTCTCCTTTCACCATTTCATGCTGCTCTCAATCTCTGATTTTTGTTTTCCAGTGAAGTACCCTATTCTGGGAATCCCCACAGTTACATTGACTACAGACTCACCTCTAGATTCTCTTGCTGCAAATCTCCCAGTGTAGAGTCTGACCTCTGTAGTGTCTTACATTCTTTCCTCAACCAGCCTGGGTTCTATGTCTCCACCATTTCCTAGAGTCTGGTAGGAAGAGCATAGACTTCAGGAAATCTTGAACTTCAACTTATGTTAGTTCAAGTTTCAGCTTAGTCTTTTCTCCAACATCAAAACATTAGCTGGTGATTGTCAACTGCATGGCCAGTAGCTTCTGCTTTGGGCTCCATGTGGTAGCCACAGAAGTGGACTACTCAGACTTCAACACAGAACATGCTGCAAGGAATGTGGTTAGTGAGCCTCCCACTGCTGTATCATTAGAATCCAGTCCCATGTCCATCAGTGTCTCACTGTCTTCAGTCTGCTGGCCAATGACCCAGCATGGTAGAGGTCCTCGAGCTGGCTGTTCCTGCTCAATGCTAGACTTTTGTAATGTACAGTCTTAATTCTGGGGTTCCCTAGTGGCCTAGAAAGGACTTTCTTAGAGTTGTACTGTATTTTGAGGCTCTTCTTATCCAATTTTTTATTTTTTCCCACTCACATAAGTCAGACATCACAGTCTGAGGCTCTCCCTACTTAACCCTATTACCTCTCTTGTTAATTATCATTAACAAGATAAACTTGTACCTTTTTTTGCATTTTATTTTTAGAGAAAGAGTCTCACTCTATCACCCAGGGTAGAGTGCAGTGGTACGATCATTGCTCACCACAGCCTCAAACTCCTGGACTCTAGAAATCCTCCTGTGTCAGCTTCTCATGTAGCTGGGACTATAAGCATGAGCTACTACACCCAACTGAAACTTAGATTTTATAATTGATACTGGTGTCTACTTCCTGAAGGATCTAAACTAACATTCTGCAATACAGTATTTGTTAGGAATGGTCTCCAATCATCTCACCTCACCTCTCCCTAAATTCATTCTTAAAAGGTACAAGGAGTTCAGACTCCACATCAGAAAGCTTGGCTACTATCTTTTATTGGGGGAAGAAATTAAACTCAACAGTAAAAACAGAAACCAAATTGATAGCTCATTCATTTGTACTGCCAAAAAGGCAAATATGGTATATATCAGGAAAAACCACCAATATATGTTGAAGATACATAAACTAAGGTAACTTAAATCTTCATGAGAAAATAGTAGAAAGGAAAGAGATGAAGTAAGAAAGTGTTGTTTACAGCCAGTCAGTAGATAAATGGCTTTGGAGACTCTTTCTGTAACAAAAGTTAATTTTAAATCGAAGTATACAAAGAATAAAGATCAAAATGGATGCTAATAGTTCATTTGAATCTTCTGACTTCCAGATGATTTCATTCTGATGATAACAAAAGAAGTGCCAACATTGGAAATAGGAAGATTATCCTTGGAATAGGAAACAATAAAGTGCAAAGTCATATAAAATAGAGAAAAAGGGGGAAAAATGAATGATGCTAAAGATATAAAAGTGAAGAATGAGCTGGTGAGAGTGATTGGTATTTACTTCAAAAGGCACCAAGCAATCAGGAAATAGGAAAAAAGTTAAATGGGTATGTGTGGATATATATTCATCATAGGAAAAGAGATAAGGATTATCAATCAGATTCTTTTGCCAATTTACTTAAATAACAGTGATGCATGACTTCCACCAATAGATTCATCATTGTATTGATGGCAGCAACTTTCATGACACTATAGTAAACAGTGAAAACTTGGAGAGAGATTACTTTTGAGTACCCAAGAAGGGAGCTGGATATTATCCTCAGTTTAGTTTTCATTTGTGTTTTTCATCTTCAATATAATCAGTAGATTATAAACAGAAACAAACTTTCAAATTCTGACTTCTGTTTGAAATATAAGAAACACTCCTAAAAAAGGTTGCCAAAAGCCAAAAGGGAAAACATATAAAACAACATGAAGAGGGTGGCAGAGTACAGGAGTGGGTTCCAAGGACAATAAAAGGAACAATAGATGGATGTCATTAAGGGAAGCCTCTACTCAGAAGAAGACGACAAATTTTAGTATGCTGACAAGCCAAAGACCTGTAAGGACGATCGGGAATTGATCCAGGATGAAATGAGTGTGTCGTAATGAATGTCTTACCTAAATTACCTTAATAAAAGCCAAGATCAAAATTCAGGGCAGGAGACAGTCTGTCCAAAGAGAATGGCAGAGGCCGGAGGAAACTCAGCAATGCATATTCTCTGAATGATCTTAAAATGAGTTAGAATTAATTGACTAGGCCTATATAGGATAAAGATGGAACAGGTAGAATAAAGTAAAGAGGCTTATGGGCCTTAGAGTAAAGAGCGAATGAGGTTGAAAAAAATTCTACCTCAGGAATTAAGACTTTCTGGAAGAAGGAAAAGACAAAGGTCTAGAAATGTATATTTAAAAATCAAATACAGTTGGCCCTTCATATGCAATGCTTCTACATTTGTGGATTCAACCAAATGAGGATTGAAATTTTTTTAAAAATTGCATCCTAATTGAACATGCACAGATTTTTTTTATTTCCTAAACTTGTATAACAACCATTTACATAGCATTTACATTGTATGAGACACTGTAAGTAATCTAGAGATAATTTAAGTAAACAGGAAGATGTTTGTAGATTATATAAAAATAATAAAGAAGACATAGTTACATCAGGGACTTGGCATCCTTGGATTTTGGTATTGGCAAGAGGCCCTGAATTTATTCTCCCGTAGACACCAAGAGACAATTGTACATTGCTCAAAAAGATAAAATACATAGAAAATATGATGGTAAACTGAGTGAAGTGAGAACAATGACAATTTAAGTGTTTTTAAGAAACTGACGTTCAATACTTACAGAAAGTTAGTTGATATCCAATCTTTAAGAAATTCTGAAAACGTTAGAGGAAAAAAAATTCCCTAACAGATTAATTAATTCAGGAAACATTTATTAAGGATCTGTTATACACACCTGACTCAGTCTTGGGTACTCACCAGTAAACATAACTGACTCACTGTGTAAGATGGAAGTTGAATACATAAATACTTCAGCAAGATAAAGTATTTCATGTTTTTTTTCAGTGAGGTGTATTAGTTTTCCATTATGGCTGGTAACAAATTACTGCAAGCACAGTGACTTAGAACTAAACAAGTTTATTATTTTAAAGTTTACAAGTCTGAAATTGGTCTCACTGGCAAGGCTGCAGGGTTTATCTGGAGGCTCTAGGGGAGAATGCATTCCCTTGCCTTTTCTAACTTCCAGTGGCAGCCAGCAGTTTTTGGCTCTTGTCCCCAGATTCTCTTCAAAGCCAGAAATGACTGGTTGAGTCTGTCTCGTTATGTATCATGAGAAACTCTGACACTGACTCTCCTGACTTCCTTGTCCACTTATAATCACCCTAGGGATCACCTCTTGCCATCCTTTCACTTTTTTCTTCCCAATTTTTTGTTACTATACTTTAAGTTCTGTGATAACATATGCAGAACTTGCAGGGTTGTTACATAAACATACACATGCCATAGTGGTTTGCTGCACCCAACAAACTGTCATCTACAATACGTATGTCTCCTAATGGTATTCCTCCCCACCCCCTACACCAACAGTTCCCAGTGTGTGATTTTCCCCTTCCTGTGTTCTCATTGTTCAACTCCCACTTAGGAAAGAGAACATGTGGTGTTTGGTTTTCTGTTCCTGTGTTAGTTTGGTGGAGATGATGGTTTCCAGCTTCATCCATGTCCCTGCAAAGGACATGAACTCATCCTTTTTTATGGCTGCATAGTATTCCATGGTGTATATATGCCACATTTTCTTTATACAGTCTATGACTGATGGGCATTTAGGTTTGATCCAAGTCTTTGCTATTGTAAATAGTGCTGCTATGAACATACTTCTGCATGTGTTTTTATAATAGAACGATTTATAATCCTTTGGGTACATACCCAGTAATGGGATTGCTGGGTCAAATGGTATTTCTAGTTCTAGATCCTTGAGGAATTGCCACACTGTCTTGCACAATGGTTTAACTAATTTACATTCCCACCAACAGTGTAAAAGTATTCTTATTTCTCCACCTCCTCTCCAGCATCTGTTGTCCCTTGATTTTTTAATAATTGCCATTCTAACTGTAATGAGATGGTATCTCATTGTGATTTTTATTTGCATTTCTGTAATGACCAGTGATGAGTTTTTTCATGTTTTTTGGCTGCATAAATGTCATCTTTTGAGAAATATCTTTTCATATCCTTTGACCACTTTTTGATGGGGTTGTTTTTTTCTTGTAAAAAACAAGAAAATTTTTTTCTACAAAAAATTTGAGTTTTTGTAGATTCTGGATATTAGCCCTTTGTCAGATGGGTAGATTGCAAAAATTTTCTCCCATTTTGTAGGTTGCCTGTTCACTCTTTTTTTTTGTGTGTGTGTGCTGTACAGAAGCCCTTAAGTTTAATTAGATTCTATTTGCATATTTTGGCTTTTGTTGCCCTTGCTTTTGGTGTTCTAGTCATGAAGTCTTTGCCTATGACTGTGTCCTGAATGGTATTGCCTAAGTTGCCTAGGTTTTCTTCTAGGATTTTTATGGCTTTAGGTCTTATGTTTAAATCATCCATCTGGAGTTAATTTTTGTATAAGGTGTAAGGACGGGATCCAGTTTAAGCTTACTGTATATGGCTAGCCAGTTTCCCAACCCCATTTATTAAATGGGGAATCCTTCCCCCATTGTTTGCTTTTTGTCAAGTATGTCAAAGATCAGATTGTTGTAGACGTGTGGTGTTATTTTTGAGGCCTCTGTTCTGTTCCATTGGTCTATATCTCTGTTTTTGTACCAGTACCATGCTGTTTTGATTACTATAGGTTTGTAGTATAGTGTGAAGTCAGGTAGCATCATGCCTCCAGCTGCTTTTTTTTTTTTTTTTTTTTTTTTGCTTAGGATTGTCTTGGCTATGTGGCCATTTTTGGTTTCACATAAAATTTAAGGTGGGTTTTTCTAATTCTGTGAAGGAAGTCAGTGGTAGCTTGATGGGGATAGCATCGAATCTATAAATTTCTTTGGGCAGTATGGCCATTTTCATGACATAGATTTTTCCTAACCTGAGCAAGGCATGTTTTTCTATTTATTTGTGTCCTGTTTTATTTCCTTGAGTGGTTTGTAGTTGTCCTTGAAGAGGTTCTTCACATCCCTTGTTAGTTGTATTCCTAGGTATTTTATTTTCTTTGCAGCAATTATGAATGGGAGTTCACTCATGATTTGGCTCTCTGTTTGTCTTTCATTGATGTATAGACATGGTTGTGGTTTTTGCATATTGATTTTGTGTCCTGAGACTTTGCTGAATCTGCTTATCAGCTAAAGGAGATTTTGGACTGAGACAATGAGGTCTTCTGAATACACAGTCATGTCTCCTGCAAATAGAGACAATTTGACTTCCTATTTTCCTAATTGAATACTTTTATTTCTTTTTCTTGCCTGATTACCCTGTGTAGAACTTCCAATACTATGTTAAAAAGGAGTGGTGAGAGAAGGCATCCTTGTCTTTTGCTGGTTTTCAAAGGGAATGTTTCCAGTTTTTGCCCATTTGGTATGATAATGGCTGTGGGTTTGTCATCTTATTTTGAGGTAAGTTTCATCAATACCTAGTTTATTGAGAGTTTTTAGCATACAGGGCTGTTTAATTTTGTCAAAAGCCATCTCTGCATCTATTGAGATAATCATGCGGATTTTGTCTTTGGTGCTGTTTACGTGATAGATTACCATTATTGATTTGTGTATGTTGAACCAGCCTTGAATTCCAGGGATGAAGATGACTTGATTGTGATGGATAAGATTTTTGATATGCTGTTGGATTCAGTTTGCCAGTATTGTATTGAGGATTTTTGCATCGATGTTCATCAGGGATATTGGCCTGAAATTTTCTTTTCTAGTTGTGTCTCTGCCAGGTTTTGGTATCAGGATGATGTTGGCCTCATAAAATGAGTTTGGGAGGATTCCCTCTTTTTCTGTTGTTTGGAATAGTTTCAGAAGGAATGATACCAGCTCCTCTTTGAACCTCTGATAGAATTAGACTGTGAATCTGTTGGGTCCTGGACTTTTTTTGGTTGGTAGGCTATTGCTCCCTCAATTTCAGACCTTGTTATTGGTCTTTTCAGGGATTTGACTTTTTCCTGGTTCAGTCTTGGGATGGTGTATGTGCCCAGGAATGTATCCATTTCTTCTGGGTGTTCTGATTTATTTGCATAAAGGTGTTTATAGTGTTCTCTGATGGTAGTTTATATTTCTGTGGGGTTGATGGTGCTATATCCATCATTTTTTATTGGATCTATTTGATTCTCCTTTATTAGTCTGGCTAGTGGTCTATCTAATTTGTTAATCTTTTCAAAAAACTAGCCCCTGGATTCATTAATTTTTTTTTTTTTTTTAAGGAACAGTTTTTTGTGTCTCTACCTCCTTCAGTTCTGCTCTGATCTTAGTTATTTCTTGTCTTCTAGCTTTTGAGTTTTTTTGTTCTTGCTCCTCTAGTTCTTTAATTGTGACATTAGGGTATCAATTTTAGATCTTTACTCATTTCTCTTGTGGGCATTTAGTGCTATAAATTTCCCTCTAGACATTGCTTGAAATGTGTCCCAGAGATTCTCGTACATTGTGTCTTTGTTCTCATTGGTTTCAAAGAGCATCTTTATTTCTGCCTTGATTTCATTATTTTTCTGGTAATCATTCAGGAGCAGGTTGTTTACTTTCCATGTAGTTATGCAGTTTTGACTGAATTTCTTAATCCTGAGTTCTAATTTGATTTCACTGTAGTCTGAGAGACTGTTACGATTTCTGTTCTTTTGCATTTGTTCAGGAGTGTTTTATTTCCAATTATGCCGATTATGTGGTCAATTTTAGCAAAGTATGATGTGGTGCTGCAAAGAACGTATATTCTGTTGACTTGGGGTGGAGAGTTCTGTAGATGTGTATTAGGTCCATCTGGTCCAGAGCTGAGTTCAAGTCCTGGATCTCCTTGTTAATTTTCTGTCCCATTGATCTGTCTAGTATTGACAGTAGGGTGTTAAAGTCTCCTGCTATTGTGTGAGAGTCTAGGTCTCTTTGCAGGTCTCTAAGAACTTGCTTTATGAATCTGGTTGCTTATTTATTGTATACATATATATTTAAGATAGTTAGCTCTTCTTGTTGCATTGATCCCTTTACCATTATGTAATGCCCTTTGTCTCTTTTGATCTTTGTTGGTTTAAAGTCTGTTTTATCAGAGACTAGGATTGCAACCTCGCCTTTTTTTTTTTTTTTTTGTGCTTTCCATTTTCTTTGTAAATCTTCCTCCATCTCTTTATTTTGAGCCTGTGTGTGTCTTTGCAGGTGAGATGGGTCTCCTGAATGCAGCACACCAAGGGTCTTGACTCTTCATCCAATTTGCCAGTCTGTGTCTTTTAATTGGGGCATTTAGCCCATTTACATTTAAGGTTAGTATTGTTACGTGTGAACTTGATCCTTCCATTATGATGCTAGCTGGTTGTCTTGCCTCTTAGTTGATGTAATTTCTTAGTAGTGTCAGTGGTCTTTACAATTTGGTATGTTTTTTTAGTGGTTTGTACTAGTTGTTCCTTTACATGTTTAGTACTTCCTTCAGGAGCTCTTGTAAGGTAGACCTGGTGGTGACAAGATCTCTCTACAGTTGCTTTTCCATAAACGATTTTATTTCTCCTTCACTTATGAAGCTTAGTTTGCCTGGATATGAAATTCTGGATTGAAATTCTTTAAGCATGTTAAATATAGACCCCTACTCTCTTCTGGATCATAGGGTTTCTACCAAGAGATCCACTGTGAGTCTGATGCTCTTCCTTTTGTGGGTAACCTGGCCTTTCTCTCTGGTTGCCATTAGCATTTTTTCCTTCATTTCAACCCTGGTGAATCTATTATGTGTCTTGGGGTTGCTCTTCTTGAGGAATATCTTTGTGGTGGTCTCTGTATTTCCTGAATTTGGATGCTGGCCTGCATTCCTAGGTTGGGGAAGTTCTCCTGGATAGTATCCTGAAGAGTGTTTTCCAACTTCGTTTCATTCTTGCCATCACTTTCAGGTATACCAATCAAACACAGATTTGGTCTTTTCATGTAACCTCATATTTCTTGGAGGCTCTGTTCATTTGTTTTCACTGTTTTTTCTCTGATCTTCTCACTTTATTTCATTGAGTTGATCTCCAGTCTGAGATCCTTTCTTCCACTGATTGAATTGAAACTTGTATATGCTTCACAAAGTTCTCCTGGTGTGTTTTTCAGCTCCATCAGGCTGTTTGTTTCCCTCTAAACTGGTTATTCTAGTTAGCATTTTGTCTAACTTTTTTCCAGGTTCTTAGCTTCCTTGCATTGGGTTAGAACATGCTCCTTTAGCTTGGAAAGGTTTGTTATTACCCACTTTCTGAAGCCTGCTTCTGTCAGTTTGTCAAACTCATTCTCCATCCAGTTTTGCTCCTTTGCTGTCACGGAGTTGTGATCTCTTAGAGAAGAGGCATACAGACTTTTTGAATTTTCAGCCTTTTTATGCTGGTTTCTTCCCATCTTCATGGATTTATCTACCTTTGGTCTTTGAAGTAGGTGACCTTTGGATGGTGGTCTCTGAGTGGATGTCCTTTCTGTTGTTGAAACTATTTCTGTTGGTTAGTTTTCCTTTTAACAGGCTCTTTTACTGCAGGTCTGCTGGAGTTTGCTGGAGGTCCGTTCCAGCCCCTACTTCCCTGGGAATTGCCACTGGGGGCTGCAGAACAGTAAAGATTTCTGCCTATTCCTTCATCTGGTAGCTTCATTCCAGAAGGGTACCTGCCAGATGCCAGCCAGTATTTCTCCTGTATGAGGTGTCTGTCAGCCTCTGCTGGGAGGTATCTCCCTGTCGGGATACGTGGGGGACAGGGAACCACTTGAGGAGACAGTCTGTCCCTTATCAGAGCTTGAATGCTGTGTTGGGAGATCTGCTGCTCTCTGCAGAGCTGCCACACAGGCACGTTTAAGTCTGCTGAAGCTGTACCCATAACTGCTCCTTTTCCCAAGTGCTCTGTCCCAGGAAGGTGGGGGATTTATTTATACAAGTCCCTGATGGGCTGGTGCCTTTTTCAGAGATTCCCTGACCAGCAAGGAGGGAGTCTAGTGACACAGTCTGCCTGCAGAGGCCTCGCTGAGTTGCTGTGGGCTCTGCCCAGTTCAAACTTCCTGGTGACTTTATTTGCACTGTGGTGTTAAAACTGCGTGTTGGAGCCTCCCCAGTGGCAGATGCCTGTCCTTCATCTGAGCTTGAATGTCCCAGGTCGAGCTCAGTCTGCTGTGATGGCTCCCAGATTTTCAAGCCAGTGGATCTTAGCTTGCTGATCTTCTTGGCAGTGAGACCTGCTGAGCCAAATCACTTGACTCCCTGGCTTCAGCCCCTTTTCCAGGGCAGTGAACTGTTATGTCTTGTTGGCATTCCAGGTACCACTGGGGTATGTAAAAAAACAAAACTGCTGTAGCTAGCTCAGTGTCTTCTCAAATGGTTGCCTAGTTTTGTGCTAGAAACCCAGGGCCCTCATGTTATAGGTGCCAGACGGAATCTCCTGGTCTGCAAGTTTGTGAAGACTATGGAAAAAGCATAGTATCTGGGCTGGAGTGTGGGAGACAGTCCCTAATGGTTTCTCTTCACTGGGAGAAGGGAGTTCCCTGCCCCTTGTACTTGCTGGGTGAGGTGACATCCCAGCCTGCTTTGGCTCACCCTCCTTGGGCTGCACCTGCTGTCCAACCAGTTACCTCAGTTGGAAAAGTGGAAATCACCTGCCTTCTGTGTCCATCTCGCTGGGAGCTATGCACCAGAGCTGTTCCTCTTTGGCCATGTTGCCAGTAATCCCCATCCTCTTTCACTTTTTTAAAGAGTCATTCATCCTTTATTCCTAATCCAGGATAAAAGCCTTTATCATAAGGTCACCTGATTAGAACTTTTACCAAATCTGCAAACTTAATTCTCTCTTGTCATGTGAAACAATATATTTCACAGGTTCTGGGGATTAGGACATGGACATCTTTCAGGGCTACGGCTCTGCCTACTACATGAGACTGTTTACAGGATATGGATAGGGGGTCTATTTATTCAATAAATATTTACTGAACATTTAGTCTGTGCCTGGTATGTTTTAGTCACTTCATTTAGCAAATAGAGCTTATTGGAAGATTTTATATAGGGAAAGGATATGATCAGCTTAGTGCTTGACAAATAGTTTTGAGTTCAATGTACACTATAGATGAGCAGTAAGGGATAAACTGGAAATAAAGAAGTCACTTGGGAAACTATTGCAATGGCACATTTAAAAGATGAAGATTGCGAGCCACAGAAGGAGCAATCTAAAACATAGGAAGTAGAGTTGAGCTCAGTTTTGCAAACCTGAGGACTCACGGAGTTTGACATAACTGTGGTATAGCTGATAAACATTCTTCAGTAGTTACCTTTATCTTCAAATTTTGACTAGAAATACCATTTTACATTAGGTCAATTTTTAACAGAAAAGATGGAGAATAGCACTGCTGGCTTGTTTTTGTAGCCTTTCTAGCTTTCTCAGAGGCAGAGTAGAAAAAAATCTTCCCACTGTATAAGAATTAGTTATCTTGTATTGAAACATGTTTTTATATATGGGTCTCTTTCTGGACTTTCTTGAGCCTTCTAAGTCAGCTATTGTATCTTCATATTTTCAGCGCATAGCATAGCATAGCATATAACTCAGAGTAGTTCTCTAAAAACATTTTATTAAGAGAATGAATAAAATGTAATGGGGAGGTCTCTGCAGTTGGCACACCATTTAAAGGAGGGATGGGTATAGAAAATGTCTATTATGTTTAAAATTAAGAAAAAGTGAGCTATGAAATAAATGAGGAAATATTACAAAGAAGTCGGGATTGAGTAGCTGCATTATTAGCTTCTTTTGGAACTTCTGGAAAGAAATAAACACCTCTGATTTATTTCATGAAATGTCTTGAGTATTTGAATGTGTTATTGTGTTAAAACTCAAATTCTGTGTGTGTCCTAATGTTTATCAGGAAATTAGAAAAAATTGTAGGACTATAAGTCCATGTAGAATTAAGACTCATAAGAGAAATCAATATTTGGAACATAGGATGATTCTGTATGTAGGTTAAGTGGATTAAACAGCTGTTTGTAGAATAAAATGAATATAATTATTAAATTCATCTGGCATGTAGTTCTTTCCTCAAATATATTAAAATGTGGTTAGGACTAGCTGATGGGAAGTTAGATTTTTTAAAATTATATTTTCTGAAACAGCAATGGAGGACATATTGTTTAAAGATAAAGTTACAGAATTTCTCTATACCCTGTGGGATTTGCCCACGATCTTTGCTGTGGCAGAATTTCTCTGAGAAAAATAAAAGTAACCTCTGGGAGCTTGTTTTCTTTGACCTTTTGTGTGTGAGGGATAAAGGAGTTTGTGATCCTTTCGAATGTCAGTTCATAAGCAGTGGATGCTGCCTGTCTCAGAACGTTCCCCAAAGGGACAGCTAATAGGCTGACTGACTCTGAAGAGGCCCCATACAGTCAAAGGCTTTCCTTTTACTGTCTTGGTCAGGAGAATAATAATCAGGGCTTGAAGAGCATCACTACCACTGACTGCAGCTTCTATAGGAGAATCAACATATTGTGTCATTCCAGTCAGCTTAGTTATTCCAAAAAGCCAGTTTTCTGACTTTTTCATATGATTGATCCAGCAGCCTAGCTAGGCCCAGCCACGTTGCTGAATGAGTGAGTCTTCATTGCTTTAGTTTATTTGCTTCACTGAAATAAACACAACCCTTATTTTACTCCCTTTAGAGGACAGGAAAGAGAATGCTTATTAAAACATTTTAAACATTGTTATCCCTGTCTCTATAATAAGGTGAAGAATGTTTCAAGTGATACTGTGGCACTTTCTTTTCTGTGGTTTAACAGTTATCAGAGGGAACTAAGTAATTCTTCGTGCTTTGAGAAGGGGTGATAATTCACTATCTTTTGGTCCTATATGCAATGCATTCCTCTAGTTGTCTTCTGAGTCTTCTTGAGAACAGCCTTTATGGTATTTCAATTTCTATGGAAGACCCTGGAAACCATACCTAAGGGAGGATCGTGTGGAAGAGGGATTAAACTTACTGTTTTTGACTCTTGAATTTAGGACAAAAATAGTAAATTGTGTATCAATTAAATTTGAATTATTTAGGAAACATTGAGTAGTAACCATATATCAGGTACTTCATCATACTTGGAGATATAAAGATGAATAAGATTGTAACATCCTTTAAGAATTTTAAAGTTTGGTAGGAAATTCAAGCTAAAAGAACAATAGCCAAACGATGAGATCAGAACTACTTCCAAGTGTTTATACATGTCGCTATGGGAGTGTACAGATGTACCAAAAAACAGTAAATAGTTTATAAGTCCAAAAATAATTTTTTCTTTCATAATCCAGTTTGATTTACTCAATGATGGAATGTTTTTCCCTGTAAGAAGCTTGGTGTCCTCTTCCTGGAGGCATGCAGTTAAAGATTAAACTTGAGGGACAAATTGGGAAAAGAGAATGGTATATGAGTCAGTCATGGACTTGGTAATGTTTTCAAATCTAAATTCCGAAGATGATTTAGCCAACAGTGTAGGGCTGAAGTTTATGTAGCACGTCTCTGTCCAGTAACATTAAGCAGCTAAGTGTGAGGTTATTTTTTAATGGCACCTGTAGACAATGCATATACTAGGAGAAATGGCTTAAAAGTTCATTCTTTGAAGTGGTCAGTCTGTGACAAGGAATACTGGCCACATCAAGTGCATGTGATGTAACGTGGCAAAAAAATTCAGGTCAAGATAATGTAGGAAGTAAGCACAGGCTCACACTTAAAATTCAAGTGTGGATGCTCACTTGAAAAATCTTACTGCCCTTAAGAAAAAAATAAAAAGAAGGGAAAATGACGAAGTCTCTGTAAGTTGTACTGGAACTGAGGTAGGAGCACAACCTCATTGTCAACATTTCAAAAGATATAATTTAAATGCAAAACAATTAGGATCAAACAAAGACAGTTTTTTCAGGCATCAACTTAGGACTCTGTCCAACTCCCTCCCCTTAATGAAAAACCTCACTGATAGTCCTAACTTGGTGAATACTGAGTTTTTGGATTTCTGGGGAAAAAATAATAGAATGTCACTTTGGGCACCCCACTAGTAAACAGGGACTTGGTAAATCCAGAAATGCTTGAGTGTTTTTCTCTGATTCAACAGCAAAAGCATGCCAGGAAAAAATGATCCATATTTGTCTTAGAAAATACATAATGGCTTTGCACAATTTGGAGCAGAAAACCCCAAAAGCTCTAGAGGTACAAGTTTAAGAAATGCTTAGTATTCCATTTGAAGCTCTTACTCTCCTAGAGCACGTAGAGCTGCTGGCAAATCCAAAGATCTTCTGAAATAGCTGCCTAAGGCTACCGTATCAAATCACCGTAAACTTAGTGGCTTAAAATGACAGGGTGCTCGGTAAAGCCATCCTCCTCCATTTGAAGGCTCTAGAGAGAGTCTTCTCTTGGCTTCTCCAGCATCTAGTGGCTCCTGGTGTTCCTTGGCTTGTGACAGCATGACTAATATCTGTCTCATTTTTACCCATGGTTTTCTTCTCCATGTCTGTGTCCGTCCTTCCTTTTCTTACAAAGATACTCTATAGTGGTTTGTTTGTTTGTTTTTTGAGATGGAGTTTTGCTTTTGTTGCCCAGGTTGGAGTGTAATGGCATGATCTCGGCTCACTACAACCTCTGCTTCCTGGATTCAAGCAATTTTCCTGCCTCAGCCCCTGAGTAGCTGGGATTGCAGGTGTGTACCACCACATCCAGCTAATTTTTGTACTCTGATTAGAGATGGGTTTTTGCCACATTGGCCAGGCTGGTCTTGGACTTCTGACCTTAGGTGATCCACCTGCCGTGGCTTCCCAAAGTGCTGGGATTATAGGCCTGAGCCACCACATCCACCCCACTTTCCTTAAAAGGACACTCTCATTGGTGGTCACCCTAACCCAATATAATTTCATTTTGATTCCTACCTTAACTACATCTGTAAAGACCCTCTTTATAAAAGGTCCTATCTGAGTTTCCAGGTGGATATAAATGTTAGGGGAAACACTATTCAACCTATTACAAAAAGAATACTAAGAGAAATGATCATTTATTATTTAGATTGAACTTCTTTCAGAACACAGCTGACTTCTCTGCTTCAGGTCTCATAAGGCAGAAATCAAGGTGTTGGTTCACCTCAGCACTGACCTGAGGTTGTGGGGGAAACCTGCTTGCACACTTAGGTTGTTAGCCAAATTCTTCTATGTGTGTTTGTTAGATGGAAATCCCATTTCCTAGCTGGTTGTTGGCCAGGGATGATTCTTAGCTTCTAGACTGCCCGTATTCCTTTGCTATTGTTTCTGTTTCTCAGTCTTGAAAGCTGTCCAGGGAGAACCAAATTCTCCTCGTCCTTTAAATCTCTCTTGTGGTTCCCTCTTCTGCCTCATCTATCTAAATGCCTTTTTTACTACATGTCTCTGCCTTCCCCTTTCATTGACTATTTCTGCCTCCAGCCAGAGAAAGTTCTCAAATTTTAAGGGCTTGTGCAGTTAGATTGGACCCACCCAGTTCCTCTAGCAGAATCTCCCTATTTTACCTAATTTTGATTATATCTGCAAAATTTCTTTCACCATGTAATAGTGACAAATCCATGAGTTCTAAGAATTAGATTGTGGACATCTCTTGGGGTAGGAGAGCCTTATCAGCCCCTACAATGTATTGAAATATTTTATGGTTCTTTGTCACCATCTTTATACATATTTCTAAACTTCAAATTTGTGACTGTTTTGCCTCCTAGAATGGCCTCCTTGCCCCTTAGCTCCTTATCAATGTCTTACCTTAAAGACTTTAATAATAGTTTTCTTCTCCATTTTATTTACTTCTTTTCCTTTGTACCCAGTAGGCTGTTACTGAATATTTGTGACTGAGATTCTAAAGAAGAATATTAGTAAACTTCATTCACCTCTCCTGGGTGCTTTGAAGATGAATGTTCCATAAAAATTCTAAATTAAAATTTTAATTAAAGCACACATGTGAATTAATGAGATTGATGATCAGATTCCCAATTTAGCTACTTCACTAGATTTTTTTTTCTTCAAAAGTAGAGGATAAATCTTTTTTTTTTTTTTTTGAGAAAAATCACAACAATTTGATGCAGTCTTTCTGTACATTCAGAAACTTGAATAAAAGTACTAAATGTTTTAAATTGTTGAAAGAATCACCTTCACTTTGTCTTAAGATGTGAAATAGAAGGAGATAATAAACCACATACAATGCATGTTTGTGTTTACCTTTTCTTATTTTCCGAGGCTCTGTTTCCTATTGCTATAGAAACCCTACTTACATAGAAGAGTCCTATTTGACCCACCTTACCTGCTATTGGAAATGTATAGGTATGCTTGTTGAGTATTTCAGGTCTTTTGGATTTTATTATGTTTATTTCCAAAGTGTATTTAAAGTAAATATGTACAATTCAACCAATTATAAGACAAAATATTTGACACTAAAAATTGGATAAAAATATAGCTGGAATCATTGTATTTTTAAAACCATATTTTCCATCTATGGTTTTTTTTTGTGGGATAGTTTAAAAAAACTAGATAAAAAATTAGGAGCTAGAACATTGCTTTCCTTTAAATTCCATTTTTATCTTCCAAAGTTTTAATAAAATCATCTAAATGCATGAAAATGGAGGAATGGGCTGAGTTTTATGTCTGGTTCTTAGGGAGTACCCTTATCTCATGTGCTTTCTGTCTCTAGGAATAAAGAGTTCAGTTGGAATAATGCTCTCTTTCTAAAGGAGGAGTGACTTATCTGATTGGTGAGATTGGGAGAATAAATGAATTTAGTGTCTTTTCGGTGCCTTATTTTTTCCTCCTTAGAACAAGTCTCACTTCTCCGTGTAGTACTTCACAGGGAAAAAGTGAAAAGAACAGTTGCTTTCTAGCCATGAAAGCAGCTGGACAGATGGACTCATGTATTTTAAGGTGCAGGGTTGGGGGATAATTAATAAACATATTTGCTTACAGATCCGAAGTCACCTTCTGGTCAGCTTTATTAGTAACATAAGTGACATTTTGGCATCCATCTCTCCGGATTCAAGGTTCGTTTCTTAATTTGTTCTAACAAAGAAAGGAAAGATTGAGTCTGTTTTTTAATGTGTTTAAGGTCCCAAATGTAGGTATTGGATGCATCAAATGAGAAAGCAGGAGCTCAGAACCTGAAGTGGCTCTGAGATTGTACAGCATCTAGGAATCCTCAGAAATTGTCAGGGAGGATTTCAGACTTAGAAGTAGGGATTTGTAGCACCTTGATAACATTACTCAAATTTAGCCCTTCCGTTGACTTGTCTGTAAAACAGCTATAACAGTATTAACTTCAAAAGCTCATATATTATATATATACATTAATTACATGTCACATGTATCTTATAGATGATATATATCATACACATACAGCTTAGGAAATCAACTGATACATAGAGCTCCATCACTATTTATTACTGTCACAGTTACAGTGGTTACTATGAGAGGATGAAGGATGCCATAATTGACAACCAAATTGTACAAAGAACTTTTAAAAAGAAGAGACATTAACGTTCATGGAGACTGAATGTTGGTTGCTATATTTTAGCACAGAAAAGTCTGTATTCTGGTCACAAATTTTGGTCAAAGTACACTTGGTGAGAAGCTTAGAGAGTTGGGGGTGATCCCAGAGATCTGGCAGAATTTGAAACAGATTATTTTGGAGTATGCTTTTGCATACTCCAGCAGAGGAGAATTAAACTAAAAAAAGGGTTGTGTGTCAAGCTCGAAGGGGAGCTGATAACAGGGCAATAAGGTGGACAGCCGGAGGATTCAGGAAAGCAGGGCAAGATGAAAGCAGGGCAACATTTAAAACACTAGGCTTGAGACAGGATGTTTACTTTATGCAGCACTTGACAAGCATTTGCCAGAATGGCAGTAGACCCTTGAAGAAACAACATAGGCTTTCTCAAGGACAAGATTGCTTCCTTCTAGTTTCTGTGTCTCTGATTAAGTAAATGGTTCATTCATCTCCCCCTACATGTTCAGTACTTCCTGGTGCTGTGAGGGATATTGGTGAAGCAGAATACATGCATATTAACCTTCACATAGTTTCTAAACTACATTATGGAAATAATATCAGTTCAATTCTATATTTTGTGAAGTTCACAACACTGAATTATGTCCTGGAGCACAAAAATATAAAAAGCTGCTTCTAACCTACTTGGAAAGAAAAGCAGCTGGGAACTCAAGGCAGGCAACGATAAAGTCACATGGATTTTGTGAAATTCAAGAAAAGACCTTTTAATTTTCAAAAAAATGAAAAATTAGTTATTTTATTAAACGTCGAATGCAGGTGCCACAATGCAGAGTGTTCCTATCGTTTTCCCCCTGCTATGTGGTTCTTAGGCTGCTTCTATCATCTGTGCAACATGATGTTAACGTAAGGCTCTCTTACAAAGGCTTGCAGTATTCTACAGAAGCTGGATACACGGCTGTTAGTACAATGAAAACTATTATGGGCAATCTCTACTTCCTGTTCTCATTTCATAAAGGATTTCCCCTCTTTTTCTCAACTATAAGCAGTGGCATTTGGCTCTCACTGGTTCCTCTGCTTGGGAGGAGTGACTGGCACCAAGTGGATGATTCAAATACAGAGGTGGGACCATTCTGCTGGAGTGTGGGCAATATGTGGGACATGGCTCTTGCTTTATGTCAGCCCTGCTTTTGCTCACAGTATATATTCTTGCTTCCTCCTTCTTGAGATAGCAGATAAAGCAGGGCTTCTTTCTGGTAAGTCAGCCAACCTCTGTTCTTTTTCAGTTTTCCCATGTGTCACTGGGTAGAGACTTCTGTTTCACCAGCTTTTCAAGGTTTAAGTTTTTGGAGTGAGGTAGGAGGTTCCAGTGTGATGACCAGATTGCCTTTGACAATAACAAATACCTGGAAAGGTATTTTGACTATCCTCTGTTTCCTAGGGCTTATTTTTTCTTGGTCAGTATTTAGATGGAAAGACGATACGAGGAATTAACAAAGGCCTCTACAAACCTCGAACAAAAATCGCAAAAAAAAAAAAAAAAAAAAATTGCAAAAAGTTTTAATCTTGCTGCTCCTCATGTTCTCTGTGAAATTGTGGATAAATTACTTCTTTAAGCCATATTTTGTTACTGAAAAAATTAAACAACAGCATGCAGACCAAAATGCCTGGCCCATTTTGCCGCTCTTAGTAGGTGTTCCTAAACATTGACCTGCCTCTAGACTTCATTCCCTTCAGCTCTTTACTCATCCAGCCTTCTGCTGAGGGCATCTGTTTCTCAGCTCTGTCTTTGCATTTGGGAAAGAGCAGCTGAAAAGTAAGCTATTTCAAGCCTGTCTTCAGAGCAGTGTACACGAGAGGAAAAATAATCCAGGCAACCAGTAGCAGCCCCAGACTCCTTAACATCAAATAGAACTCCAGTTTAAGTTTTTGACATTTTAAAACATTCATCCTCAAGCTTCCTAGGGTAATGCAGAGCTTAAATTTTTGCAGTAGATTAAATGCAGGGATGTGTTCTTAAGAATCTTTCCTCATCTGGAACTAGGATGTCACTGAAAACTGATGTAATAACTGATTTGTGGCAAGCATTGACTCTTTCCACCCTTTATCTAGAAGTGAATAGTTATTTCTCTGCAATACAAACATTCTCATTTTCTTTGCAACCCCAACTGCATTGTTTCTATCTTCAGAATTGAAAACATGCAATTTAAAACCAGAGATTAATTTCATCAAGGCTAGGATTAAGTTTTGTGTTTCAATAAATGACTAAGAAAACATCATAGTTGTGCTTTCACAATCCATGAATATATTTGGAGATGGTTTCCTCGGGTTAGGTCTTCCTTGCCTGAAAGATTTCATCTTCAATTCTCAATGTTTCCAAAACCTACCCAATTTTTCCAATCCCAACTAGGCACTTGCTTCTTGATGAAACATACTTATAATTCCAGGCCAACTGATATTCATATACTTGAATTCCTTTTGAACCTGTAGTGAATTGCACAAATAATGATGCAGATGATAATAAATTGACTTTTAGAGTCATTTCTGTGTTCAAATCCTGGCTTTCAGTTTACTAACTTTGGTTCTTGGGTAAAGTTAACTCCTCTGAGATCAGTTCCTCCTGCACAAAATAGGCATTATAATTACTTTAAACATTCAATTAAGTGATTTAATAACATATTTGAAGTAGCCAAGAGTTACTGATCAAAAATGACAAACCCCTTCCACTCATACATTCTTTTGTTCATTCCATAAATATTCATCAAGCAATAAGATTTAGTAATACAAAGTTAAATAAAAGACTACTTGGCTCCATGGCTCACACCTGTAATCCCAGCACTTTGGGAGGCTGAGCCGGGCAGATCACGAGGTCAGGAGTTCAAGACCAGCCTGGCCAACATGGTAAAACCCTGTCTCTACTAAAGATACAAAATTTAGCCAAGCACGGTGGCATGTGCCTGTAATCCCAGCTACTCAGGAGGCTGAAGCAGGAAAATTGCTTGAACCTGGGAGGTGGAGGTTGCAGTGAGCAGAGATCGTACCACTGCACTCCAGCCTGGACTACAGAGTGAGACTCCATCTCAAATAAACATATAAAAGTTGTTTCCTTCAGGAATTCACTATATAGTAGTAGAGGAATTGTACGTAAAAAACTAGGATATGCTGGCATACATTCTATGATAGATGAAGATGTAGGGTGCTGGAGAGCATATCGGAGGAGTAGGCAAAATAGCGTGGGGAGGAGTCAGCAAAGAAGAAACAAATAAAAGGTCATTATGTGTAGAAGAAGCAGCTTGGCCCAGACAAGAAGGTGAGAAAGATCCTGCTCTATTTAGAGAAGACTGTGTAAATTCCAACATGACTAGAGTGTGAGGAAATTAAATGCTTGGAAAGGTAGGCAGGAAGCAGTTCATGAAGAAATTTAAAAATCACATTATGAACTGGGAATTTTACCTTAAAAACATTCATGAATTTTAAAGTGGAAAAAATAACGTCATTTCATTATTTTTTTTTAATGACAAGTATTGAACTTGTGAAGAATTTATTGAAAAGAGATAAAAGTGTAGGTTATGGCTATCGTTGAAGCTGTTATAACCTAGGTGTGCAATAATGAAAATCCTAAGATTAAGACTGCAACTTTGGGAGTAGACAGAAAAAGGAAAACTCAAAGAGTAGGGTATTGGTGAAACATAGAATTAATGAAGGGCGATTCTCATAATAATGGTGTCAGATTATCTAATCAAGTTATCACAGGCTATTTGAGGCTTTAGTTTTACTGAATCCTCAAATCCCATAATAAATGCTCCATGTTATGATTCCAGATGCATCTTCTGATTTAATTTCTAACCGGAGGAAACCTGTCAGGCCGATTCAAGTAGCCGTTTTAGTTGAAAGTGAGAGTTCTCACTGTAAACTAATAAATTTTTATTCTGGTTTCATAAGCAGCTTTATAACCTGGTTTAATAAGGTTCTGTCCTTGAGAAACTTAGTCATTCTTGGAAGGCTGAAATCATCAGATCTTGGACTACTAACACTGACCCAGGCTGAGGTGAGTTTACCCAAGTAATGCAGTCCCTTCATGTAAAATAGGGGAGGCTTTGGGAGATAATCTCAGTATTATTATTCACCTAGTAAGGCACTGTAATGTCAACAAAATACTTATTCAATGATACTTGTTAAAGCAAGACTTTTTTTTTTAGGACCGTTGTGATAAGAGTTTTGAGGCCATTGTGATAAGCAATAGGATTTTGCAGTAGAGGAGAGAGTGGGCTTAACTCTGAATACAGGACGGACGAGTGAAAATTTATAGCTAAAATACAGGGTAAAAGTTAATGAATGGAAAATTACTAAAAGGAAACATTAGATATTAAAGAGATTATGGCAAAACCAACCTAATGAGATTCTTGTCAAAGCTGGGTTAGGGTGAGCAGACATCACCTGAAGAATGATGGAGGAAGAGGCATCCAGTTGGATGTTGAGGATAAGTATCACTTTGGGGAATTCTTGCCAAAGTATGCTGAATGAAAAAACAAATGTTTGGGGGAAAAAAGGCTATTACAAAGGATACAGATGAACAGCTAGATGGAAGAAATGCATAGGGGAGGTATGTGGGAAGGGGCATTGAGCTTTCATACCCCTCTAGGGTGCAGCACTCTCGAGGCACCTCTGCATGTTCAACAATGCAGAAACTCCGTGAACCCTGTCCTTTTGGGTTTTTATGGAGGCTTTATCACATAGACATCACTATTTAAATTATTGGCCATTAGTAATTAACTCAACCTTGAGCTTCTCTCTCCTCCCGGAAAGTGGGGCTGAAAGTTTTGATCATCTAATTATATGGTTGGTTTCCCTGGTAACCCGCCCCCATCATGAAGCCATCCAGGAGCCCACCAAATGTCTCGTCTTTAGAACAAAATATGCTCTGATTACCTAGGAAATTCCAAGAGATTTAGGACCTGAATCAGAGGTTTCCATCACTCAAGAAATTATAAATGTCTTAGATGATCTGTGTCAGAGCCCAGGTCAAAGACCAAATATTAAAATAGATTGTTTTCCAAATCCCATATCATCTACAATGGTTTCAAGAGCTCTGTGCCAGGAAGTGAGAGGCAGAAACTAATACATGATTCTTATTATTTTATTACCAAAACGCCAGGGGTTTGATCTAGGTCTTGATGCAGCACAAAAATTCAAACTAAGACAACCAGTATTGCCAAAGAAGAAAGACAATATTTCAGTGACATCAGCCAGAGAGACAGGAGCCCAATATCAAATCACTCTCCCAACCAACTAAGATTTGGAGTTTGTATAGTTGGGAAATGAATGTAGTAGTTTGTATAGTGGGGAATGATGCAGTGATCTGGTGAATTTCAGTTCCCTGATACTATCTGAGAGGCATGAGGATCAGTTTCCTGAGGAAAAATCTCAGATGATAGAAAGGTCAGTGATATGGTTTAGATATTTACCCTGCCCAAATCTCATGTTGAAATACAAATCTCAATATTGAAGTTGGGGCCTGGTGGGAGATATTTGGGTCACGAGGGGAGATACCTGATGGCTTGGTACTGTCTTCGTGATAGTGAGTTCTCATGAGATCTGGCTGTTTCAAAGTGTGTGGCACCTCCTCCATTTTGCTTCTTCTCTTGGCATGTGATGTGCCTGCTCCTGCTTCTCCTTCCGCAATGAGTAAAAGCTCCTTGAGATCTCTCCAGAAAAGCTGAGCACATACCAGCACCGTGCTTTTACAGCCTGAAAAACTGTGAGGCATTTAAACCTCTTCTCTTTATGTTACCCAGTATCAGGTATTACTTTACAGTAGTGCAAGAATGGCCAAACACAGAAAAGTGGGGCATTGCTATAAAGATACTTCAGTGTGTGGAAGCAGCTTTGGAAATGGGTTACAGGTAGAGGTTGTAAGAGTCTGGAAGGCTTAGAAGACAGGAAGAGGGAGATGAGGGGAAAGTTTGGAACTTCTTAGAGAATGCTTAAATTGTTGTGACCAAAATACTATGGTAGTGATATTGATAGTGAAGTCTAGACTGAGGACTGAAGAGGTCTCAGAAGATGAAAATAAGGAACTTACTGGGAACTGGAGCAAAGATTACTTATGTTATGCTTTAGTAAAGAGCTTGACATCATTTCACCTGTTCCCTGGGGACCTATGAAGTTTGAACTTAAGAATGATGAATTGGTTCTTCTCTAAGCTGGTTATTCTAGTTAGTGTTTCATCTAACCTTTTTTCAACATTTTTAGTTTCTTTGCATTGGGTTAGAACATGTTCCCTTAGCTCAGAGAAGTTTGTTACTACCCACCTTCTGGAGCCTGCTTCTGTCGATTCATCAAATTCATTCTCCATCCTGTTTTGCTCCATTGCTGGCGAGAAGTTGTGGTCCCTTGATGGAGAGGTGTTTTGGTCTTTAATAATTTTGTCCTTTTTGCACTGGTTTCTTCCCATCTTCATGAATTTATCTACCTTTGATCTTTGAAGTTGGTGATTTTGGATGGGATCTCTGAGTGGATTTCCTTTCTGTTGAAGTTGAAGCTATTTCTCAGGTATGAGGCATTTTTTTTTGGGTATGCAGTTGTCGGGAAGCCACTTGATAAGGCAGTCTGTCTCTTGTCTGCCTGCAGAGGTGCTGCTGGGCTGCCTTGGGCTCAGCTCCGCTACTGGGTAGTCTTCCTCTCAGTTTTGTTTATGCAACTGAGGTTAGACCTGCCTTCCCAATAGCTGGCATCCTTCCTCCTGCCAAACTTGATCATCTTGGGTTGAGTTCAACCTCATCTTCTGGCTGCAAAACTCTAGCAAAAGGGCTTCAGTTTGCTGGACTTTGTGGGGTGGGACCTGCCAATCCATATCACCTGTTTGCCTGCTTTCAACTCTCCCTCTTCCTGGGGGATAGGTAGTTCCATCCTGCAAGTGTTCTCAGCATTAGGCAAAACTTCCTACCAGGTCTGTGCCAACAACTGGCGGCACCGGGTAGGCCAGAGTTGTTGCTCAGATCTGTGTTGATAGCTCACATTTTTCTGACTGGTGGCATTCTCCTGTGCTGTGAGTCGCAGAGGATGTGGGGGAAGTGCAGTATATGGACTGGAATGCCAAGGGGGTGTGGTCCCTGATCCTCTGGGCCAATTGCACTTCCCAGGTGGAGCAGTGCCCTGCCCTACTTCACTTAGGCCTCTTTGGGCTACTCCTGCCCTGCTTTGGTTCACCCCTTTTAGGCTATTCTGTCTGACCAGTCCCATTTGAAATGAACCTGGTACCTCGTTTGGGAATGTGGAGATAGCTTGCCTTCTAGGTCTTTCTCATTGGGAACTGTTCTCTGGAGTTGTTCCTATTCAGCCATCAACCATTGTGGAAGACAGTGTGGTGATTCCTCAAGGATTTAGAAATAGAAATCCCATTTGATCCAGCAATCCCATTACTGGGTATATACCCAAAGGATTATGAAACTTTCTAATAAAAAGATACGTGAACACATATGTTCATTGTAGCACTGTTTACAGTAGCAAAGACCTGGAACCAACCCAAATGCCCATCAATGATATACTGGACAAATAAAATGTGGCACATATACACCGTGGAATACTGTGCAGCCATAAAAAATGAGATTATGTCCTTTGTAGGGACCTGGATGAATTTGGAAATGATCATTCTCAGCAAACTGACACAAGAACAGAAAACCAAACACCACATGTTCTCACTCATAGGCAGGTATTGAACAATGAGAATATGTGGGCACAGGGAGGGGAACATCATACACTGGAGTAGGTTGGGGGGTGGAGGGTTAGGGGAGGGACAGCAGCAGGTGGGGAGGATGGGGAGGGAAAACACTGGGAGAAATGCCTAACGTAGGTGACGAGGGGACAGAGACTGCAAACCACCGTGGCATGTGAGTACCTAAGCATCAACCCTGTGGGATGTGCACATAAACCCCAAAGCTTAAAGTACAATAAAAAAAGAAGAATTAGGTATCTGGTGGGAGAAATTTCTAAGCAAAGCATTCAAGAAGTGTCCTTCTAAAAGCCTATGATCAGATGTGGGAGCAAAGATATGACTTAAAGTCAGAAATTATATTTAAAGGGGAAGTGGAGCATAAAGGATTAAAAAATTTTTAGCTTTGCCATGTGGCAAAGAAAGAAAAAGCTATTTTGGGGGAGTCATCTAAGCAGACTGCAGAATAACCACTTACTAGGGAGAATTGCATCCCTAAAAGAGTGCCAGGTGCTGATAGCCAAGGCAATGGGAAAAAGGCCTGGAAGGCATTTTAGAGATCTAAATGGCAGCCCCTCCCATCATAGGCCCAGAGGCCTAGGGGGACTGAATGGCTTTATGTGCTAGGTCCAAGGCCCTGTGCCCTAGGGAGCTTTAGGACATTGCTCCTCACCCAGCTATTTCAGCTCTAGCCGCAGCTCAAAGGGTCCCAGATACAGCTTGGGCTGCCACTTGGGAGGGTGACCTTTGTGGTTTCTATGTAGTGTTAAGTCTGTGGTTGTGCAGAGTGCAAGAGTAAAGGAGGCTTCGCAGCCTCTATCTAGATTTCAGAGGGTGTATGAGAAAGCCTGGGTCTCCAGGCAGAAGCCTGCTGCAGGAGTGATTCCCTCATTGGAAACCTCTACTGGGGCAGTGCTAAAGGGAAGTATGGGGTTGGGGACCCCAGAGAAAGTCCCCCCTGGGGCACTGCCTAGTGAAGGTGTGGTAAGGGGCCACCATCCTTCAGATCTTGGAATGGTAGATCGACTGGCAGCTTGCTCCCTGAATCTGGAAAAGCTGCTGGCACTCAACTCCAACCTGTGAGAGCAGCTGCAGAACTGTACCCTGCAAGGTTACAGAGTTAGAGCTGTCCAAGGTCTTGGGAGCTCAGCCTTTGTAGCAGTGTGCCCTGGATGTGGAACATGGAGTCAAAGGAGATTATTGTGGAGCTTCAGGATTTAATGACTGCCCTTCTGGGTTTCAGATATATGTGGGACCATATCCTCTTTCTTTTGGCCAATTTTTCTCCCTTTTGGAATAGGAATCCTTACCCAATGCCTGCACCCCCATTGCATCTTGGGAGTAAATAACTCATTTTGATTTTACGTGCTCTTAGGTGAAAGAAATTTATCTCTGATTGAGACGTTTGACTTTTGAATTGGAACTTAGGATTTTTAAATTAATGCTGAAATGAGTTAAGACCTTTGGGAAAGTATGATTGTATTTTGAAAAGGGGAGGACATGAGATCTGGGGGGACCAAGGATGAAATTACATGGTTTGGATATCTGTTCTGTGCAAATATCATGTTGAAATGTAATCCCAAGTTTGGGGGGCCCTAATGGGAAGGGTTCAGGTCATGGGGACAGATCCCTCATTGCTTGGTGCTGTCATTGTGATAGTGAATTCTCATGAGATCTGGTTGTTTAAAAGTGTATGGCATGTCTCATCCTCTTCCTCCTGCTCTTGCCATATGACATGCCCCCTCCTGCCTCACCTTGTATCATGAGTAAAAGCTCAGTGAGACCTCCCCAGAAGCCAAGCAGATGCCAACATCATGCTTGTACAGCCTGCAGTTCAATCTCTTTTCTTTCTAAATTACTCAGTTTCAGGTATTCCTTTATGGCATTCCAAGAATGGCCTAGCGCAGTAAGGTTCAAGATTTAAGACTGTGAAGGTCAATTTCTACGTTTATTCAAACACACACCACACACACACGCACACACACACACACACACACTTCACTTGTCAGTTCTATGGGGAAGTTGGGCTGGTTTTAATTTCATAGTACCATACTGACTTAGCAGTGTGGTTCCTTTCGAACACTGGATTTTACAAGAAAGTGCACAGATGGGCTTAGGAAAAGGTTCAGAAGTTTGACTCAATTTAGGTTAAGCAAAAAATCTTTCTCTGTAAAAATTACAACAATTGTGAATTCAATTTTAGGCATGCTGAGTTTGATTTGCAGAGGGAACAACTAAGTGAAAGGTCTATGGGCTGTTAGATAAAGGGCATGTAATAAACACTAGCAGCTGTAGCAGTGCTCCAAAATCTCAACATCTTATCTCATAAAAGTTTATTTCTTGCTCATGCAAAGAGCATTGCAGTTGTTCTTGGTTGGAAAGTAGCCTTCCCCAGGATCATTTAGCAATCCTGTTCTACAATCTGGTGGCCTCACTATTCTCAAGGGTCCGTCTCCTCTCCTAGATCTTCTGCATAAACTGGTAGATGGGGGGAAAGTATGAATGATCACACGGAAGATGTTTTATGGGCTAATCCTTGGTATGGCTTGCTTTATCACCTCCATATTCCATTGACAGGACTTATTCACATGGCCATACAAAACTCTAAAGAAGGTTAGGAAACATGGTGGCAAGGTATTCAAAAGGTAGAAAAAATGAATTTTGGTGAATGCATAGTAATGTCTGCCACATAAGAGCTTATGGTTTAGAAACTAGAGTTATGTGTTAAAGGGCATATCATTAAAATATAATGGGTAATTGAAGCTATTGACTGGATGAGAATTCACAGGGGGTAGATGTAGATAGAACTAAAAAGCAAAAGAGAATGGAAACCTGAGGAATATTCAGTTTTTTCTATATGTAAAGATTTAAGTGACAGGTGAATGAGCATGAGAAATATCAACCAAAGGCTTTTAATGTACTAAAATCATAGTTAATATTTATGATTGCTGACTGTTGATGGCACTACGTAATGTTAACAGGGATTATTTTACATAATTTTGATTGCAATCTGGTTGTGCAAAAATTCTTCAGATTCCCATATTTTTCCTAAAGTAACAAAATTGGACAATTAAGTACCTGCTTGGGTCACATAATTAGTAAGTAGATCTTGGATTTAAACCTTGTCTGTCTGACTCCAGAGTTGAATCTCTTCATCAATTTGCCACCACCATCTCTTCACTTCCACTTCAGGAAGGCGGGGAAACACGAATACCAAGGGAGGGGTTCCAAGAATAAGGAGTTGGCAAACAAATGCTCCAGAGAGTTTGAGAAGTGAATTTTGCCCACTGGAAAGTCATTGTTTCACTTTTTTTTTTTTTTTTTAAATGTAAATGCTCCTTGAGCATGGATTTGGTGGCAGTCCCAGTTCTAGGTGGTAGGGACAAAGCATGAGCAGGATTTCTTCCCTTATGTTGGTTACAGATCAGTAACCACATTCAGAGGGTGGTCTTGGAAGCCAGACTGCAGAGGATCTAGTTAAACAAAAAAGAAACTATACAGGGAGAGTAAATCAGGCATTTGATACTTCTCTCTCCTATTAAAAACTTCCTGTAGGTAGAAGACTTGATAAACAGAGTCTCAGTAGGATGTTAATGACTGATGAAGCTTAATAGACTAGTTTCCTAGGGGTATATGAATTATGGGAAACACAGGAAGTCACAGCTTAAATGATTAAATCTCTTTGGATTTTCAGATACCATGGAACAGATGGAGATGAAATTTTATGAGGGTCAGAGTTGCCTTTTTGTTGACCATGAAATTATATCACAAAAGCAGCTGCTAAGACTCTGTGCCGTCTGCAGAGCCTGTATTTAAGAAAGACCATTCAAGATAAGACTGAGCTCTGGAATTATAAAACCTTTGGAAAATCTTTCATGTGAGAACAACATGGGGGCAAGCCTGTCACTAAAATAGCTCAGAAATATGTGTCATGCAGTTACAGTAAATACCCAAGAGCTTCAGGCATAAACCACAACAGTCTCTTGGAGACAGAGGGAGGAGAAAGAAAGATGGAGGCTGTGGCTTTAGAAAAAAAAGGGATAAGTTAAGAGACTTGTTTGCTGTTAAGTCTGGCCCCCCAAAATGACAACATTTTGGTAGGTTTGGTGTGTTCCTGAGGCTGTTCTTAATTTTGTTTCCCTAAAATGTATGTAATTGATACAACAGGTCTGAGGAAGTAGACGAGGTGTGAGAAATCATGATATTATTCACGAGGGATTATTTTACAACCAGACAAAATTAATGGTTTTACAGAGAGAGATGGTTGGCAAGAGGACCTCTATTAATATCATTTGGTCAATGCATTCTCTCCCTGCATGAGAATGCTTTGTGATTAGTAGCGTAATATAAAATGCCATTCAAGATTATGCACAGAGCATTAAAGAGCCAGTAAATTCTGGCTCTGCCAACTACTTGGCTATGGGACCTGCAGTCTATTACTTTCTATAAGCCTCAGCCTTTTCATCTAAACAATGGATTTAGAAAGACTAGGGTGAAGAAAGAAAGTGAATTTATGTATGTAAAATACTTAGCTTGTGATGGGCAACAAGCTAGATACTTTACAAATCTATAAATCTGGAAACAGACCCAAAAGAATTAGGTGGAGAGTCTTCCAGGCAAGTGCTCTTAGCTTTCACACCTTCCAGGGGAGGCTGATAGTCTTGCTGTTGGTCAGGTCTCCATCTCTAAGATGCTAAAGACACACTGACCTGTTTCTGCTTATTGACTTCCAGTCTTCCTTTCCTTCTAGAAAGGATCTGTGCTGACCAAAGCATATTATTAAATGGCATAGATTAGACTGCCTGCTGGGTTACATGCCAGTTTTAAAGCATGTAACAGAGCCACATTGATTGGCCTTGAGTGGCTCCAAGCTACTGAGAAATGCATTCACGGACCATCTGAAACACAATTATTTGTGTTGTTAATTAAGTGCGGCCATTGTGTGTTCATTCTTGGTATTTTGACATTCATTGGGTGGCCTTATTATACTTTATAGTGCTTTATGTATTGACTATGGAGCTTAGTATATGCATCTAAAAAAAATTCAATTTTTGCTCAAAAAGCTGCAGTAAGGTTCAGATACAGATAGCAGAGACAGTTCCAGCTAGTCTGAGCAGAAAGGGGACTTAATAATGAGTTAGTTTACTACAACATTGTTCAAAGTGCTGGAAAAGCAACCTTTAGGCTGAGCCTCTAGCAATGACTGCAGAAGAAGAGTTACACTGCAGAACTTGCCCACCAAGAGAGCTGCCATCTCTGTCACATGTGAAAAGTCAGGGAGTCAGGAAGCTGCTATTCAAACTGCTGATCTCAGCTTCATATCACCTTGACTATGATCCAGGAAGTCATTGTCAAAGTTGTTAGCTCCAACCCACGTGTCTGCTTCAATCTACATGTGTCATGCATGCTTTGTGTACTACTACTGTTTTTGTTTAACCATTCACAAAACAAATCATGTGTGATTGTATCTAACTGGCCTAATCCAAGTCACAATCGTAACTACATATGGAAGGGAGTCTGGGAAAGCTTGCTTTTAGTTTTTCAGCTTTGTTAGGATACTATAAGAAGATTGGAATAGATACTGAGTGAGCCTTAGAAAATCAGCTGGATATCCCCCCGGCAAGTACTTGTGCTAAGTGATAATTCAGATGCTACAGCACATGCAAAGATAAATTAAGCCAGATTTTGTCAAGAGGACTTGTCTAAAATCTAATAGGAGAGAAGAGACAAGTCTAGTGTTTTCATACAGGATTGCTTCCTAATGAGTCTGGGCCAAATATCCTTTCCAGGTAGTTGTAGAGCATATTTATCCTATCATAGCTTTTAAAACACAGTATTGTAATTGTTGGTTATTTTACCTGTGCACTCAGTGGGCTATACTAGCTATTGAAGACAGGGACCATGTATATCTTGCTAACTGTTAAATAGCCAATGTTTAATCCAGTGCAAATAAATATTTATTGAGTGGCTGGATACATGAAAACAAGTAGGAGTCAAATTACAACCTTTAAGGATGTGGTTGCTCATTATTATAGAACAGAATATTTTCTTCTTGCCAGTCTTATCTCTAAACTAAATTAGAAGACTCTACATTATAAATTGAACAATATGTTAAGAGAATGTTTCCTCATGACAGTCCACCAGTCCTGGACTCTCCCTAAATGAAAACTACATTATTAGTGGCTGGAAAAAGTGGCTATGCTATAAAAATGAGATTTATAGTCAAGATTGCCCATTCTGCATTACTTCTTGGGATAGGCAATACGAGATGTTACAGGATCTGAGATGTTTATAAATAATACTTGAAAACCCACTTGTTACTGCTGCTGCTATTAAAATCACCTAATATTTAGAGTATACAAGCATGAATTAGAAGGCCTAATACCTTATATTTATGATTCTCATATAATTTAAATGAAATTTGCTGACTCTTTAATGCAGAATCTTGAATGGCATTTTATATTACGCTGCTAACCACAAAGAATTCTACCATTTTACCCCATTTTAAAACTGATGCCTCTGAGTCTTGGAGAGTTTTACTTGTCCAGTATTATGGGATTAATGTTACAACAAGTGGATTCTCAAAGCTAAGCCCATCTGATCTTCGTCAGTGTTTTTAACTGCTATTGTGAGTTTCACCATTAGTTTGCCATATCCTGTAAGAAATGTCTTATCACAAATATGAACAGTATATAGTGATGTCTAGTTTATATGATGCTTTCTACATGGTAACTCTTTGTGATACAGTAACCATGCAAAGCTGTCTATCTCCTGTGTTAAAAATTCCAAAATAGAAAGTTACAATGCATACAGCCAAACCTTCATTGGAGGCATTCTGATGGTAAATGCTTATCTGGTATCTTTTCTGCAAGCTCCCTCCCACCATGTGAAATAAAGACCTGTAGGCAGAAACCTTTTCTGGAGGGCCATCAGGGCCTCTGTATCCATCAGAGCTGATGAGCTACTTCTCAGTCACCATAAGTACAACTATCATGGCTCATGGAGAGAGGAAAATATATATTGAAGTCCAGTTTTAAAAAGTCTAACACTTTTCCAAAATGACTTGCTATATATTTCATCCAGCGAAGATTCATTACATAGGCTTCCTAGCATAAAATACCATTACTTTTAAAGAAAAATCTAATCTAAATTCCTCCAGCTACAGTGGAAGTCGTCTTTTCTTATTGTTCATTTCTCACTAAAATATGAAACAATCAGTCACAGCCATTAAATAAAATCTTCCTGTATGCTCTTAAAGATAACTACCAGTTAAATAGAGCTATCTATGGGAATGATTTTTGAAATAAAAATTGCATTGTTTCAGCACTTTGGAGGATGACTGATGTTTGGCTTTTCTCAAGAGATGTATGAAGGACTGTTCTAGTGAAACTAACTTGGCTTCAAGTTGAGATGAACTCAGATTTTCTCTAACAGTGGGGGATTGGTTGTAGCAATATGCAGGCATCATAAAAAGCCAGGGGCATCAGAAAGAGCCAGGTAACCAAAGGAAGAGCAGGAGCTGAAGCAGGATTCTAAGACCAAGGTGGCTTAAGTTAGCTCGGAAGCTTAGCATATAAGACTTTTCACTCTAGGGTTCTAACTTAACGTTGCTCTACATGTGGCTGAACTTTTTCAGAGTTTTAGATTGTATTTTGTGATTCACCTTATTTTCTTTGTATTTATTGACTTTAATCCTCATGAAAGACAATATGAATTTATTTCAGACAGATGATATCCCATCTCTGGGTCAGATTCTCAGCTTTTATCCAACAAGATTCCCCTCCTCTAGTGACCTGGACCTGCTGGGTAATGGCATCATATGTGCATATTGTAGCTATTTCTTTAGCAGCCGCTATGGGCAGAGTCATTTCCACTAGAAGGGCTGTAGGCATTTCAGACAATGTGCTAAAACAAAGGCAGTTTCTGCAAAAAAGCGTATTCTATTTATTCTACCTTCTGGATGTGGCATGAGTCCATCTGTCTCTATCCCCCCTCTAGCTGCTCCAGTTCAGGTCACCATACCTTATGTCTTGACTATAGCAATAGCTTTTTCATACATACACACACACACACATGCACACGCACACACACACACATGCACATGCACACACACACACCCCTACATATACACACATACATATCCCTACCTTCTATAGTATTCAGTTCCAACCATTTTCAGTTCTACAGTAAGAGAGAAAACATAAGTTAATCTGATTTTTCTTCTAAAAAGTTCCAGTGACTTAGGAGAAACCATACATTCTGTAACATAATTTATGAGACCCATGGTGGCTTCTACCTAAATCTCCATCCTCATCTCTAAGCCTCTTTTCTAGTCTGTGGTTTAGTCCATTGCCTGTAGATATTATACTCTGTTACTTTGGCTTATGGAACACTTCCCTACCTTTACACTGGCTAACATTCATTCATGTTTTGGTCCCAACTGATGCTTTCCCAACCTTCCAATCTAGATTAGAGGTCCCTCTTAGGTTTACTTCCAGCATCCTGAACTTCTCTTGTCATAGAACTGAATTTCAATGACCTATTTCATGTATTTTGGTGAAAACTCTTAAGTGTATGAGTGCAGGGGCTGTTATCTGTCATTACTAGCTCTCCAGTACCTGGTATATGATGAGTGCTCTACCAATATATATTAAATCAACAAGAGAAAGAGAAAAATCTTTTTTCATAATATAGTGATTAAAATACATATAGTTACAACACCAAGAGTGAACCTCAATGTAAACTATGGACTTTGGGCAATAACTTGTCGATGTAGGTTCATTAATTGCAAAAAATTCACCACTCTAGTGAGGGATGTTGATAATGAGGGAGGGTAGGCGTGTGTTGGGGTAAGAGGTATATGGGAAATCTCCGAACTTCACTCTATTTTTCTGTGAACCTGCTCTAAAAAATCGATTTCTGAAAATCCCTATTGTGTGTTACCTCATCTCACGTTACATCACCCCTCTTCGATACTGGTTTCTGTTCTGGCTTCCCTGGTCTTTTCTCAGTTCTTCATAACTCTTCTCCCTCTCCTTCTACTGTTCTTGTGCATGCCATTTGCTCTGCCTGGAACACTCTTCTCCTTGTGCCTGGTTTGCTGCCACTTAGAGTTCAGCTTTTAGCTCAGTTACTACTTTTTCAGGAAGTCTTTTCTGATTCTATACACCAGACTAGATAAAATCCTCCTGTTATAAGTGACCAGCATCATATACTTCTTCAAGATACTAATGACAATTCTAACCTCACATTTATTTTTGCAATTATGTCTGTTTATGGTTATTATTACCATCCTATTCTAGCAAAGCACCTAATAGAAAAAATAGTTATTTGATGAATAAATAATTAATCAAATTTTAGAGTAGTATTGCCAGATAAACCATACCATAAGAACATGGTGAATAAGGTGGCGAGAACATCAAAGGTCTTCAGAAGTCAGTTAGTCAGTATAGTAAAAAGGACTAGCAATAAACTGTGACATCAAGGGATTGAATCTTTGTTACACAATAAGGCAGCTGTGTGATGTTGTGATGTACATATTCCCTTATTTATCTGAATTTCAACTTACACAGTGGTAAAATGAGGATAATAAGTTTTTTCTCTTTCTGAAAATAAAGGCGATAAAACAGGTAAATATCTCTGTAAGCTGCCATATAAGGATAGATATAATGGCAAAGTTCAATCTTCTTCAAGGTAAATTATAAGCAAATATAGACGTAGAACATAATTTTCCTCAAATCTAAAGTTTGCCCTGTAAAAATTCAGTCAAAACTGATAAAATGTTTGAAATTTGATTTTTTTTTCATTTTGTTTCTAACAGGAATCATTTTCCTGTTCCATTAGGGTTGTCCAATTAGTCATTAAATAAACAATATACAATTAATTGAACTCTGTGTTAGCCCATTCAAGAGATGATGAAGTTATAACACAATGCTTAATACATGGTCCTTTGGGATTGGAATAGATAAAAGGTGTCTGGAAAATTCCCAGGAGGTTAGATGTTAATGGAAATATCTGCCTCCCTTGGCCCTAAGAAAAAATGGTTTCTATAGAACTAGAAATGAAGGATTTGAAAGTAACTTAAATTTAATGCAGCTTTAACATGAAGAGCACAAAGCACATTACAATAAATCTGGTGTTTTACATTATTTATATCATTTAATTTTCACCAGTCCTTTGAGGGGGCTTTCCAATATTACAAGGAAAAGTAGTTGAGAGAGGACATAAATTTACCTGAGGCTACTTACTCTTTGGCATCTAGGGTTCAGCCTTCCTGAGGCAACTGGCATGTTAGGAGAATGTCTGTGTGCCTACTCTGTGCTGGTTAATGGGAGAGTTAGAAAAGAAAGACAGCTTTTGAAATATTAGAAACATTTTAAGTCAAATCTTATGATTCTCATGTTGCAGAAGGAAAAAATGAAATTTGAGAAATTAGGTCTCTTGATTAAAGTTACACAAAGAAGGGCAGAATATGTACCTCTCATCTAGAACAGAACACAGCAGGGGCTCAATAAATAAATCTTAACTGATTAATCTAGCTTTGTTTTCCTCTTACTAAAAAAAAAAAGGAGAGATCTTCAGAAGGATCTGATGCTATTCCTAAGGTAAAAATTCATGGTCCCTGGCTCCTAGGTTCTCAGGGAGAGAGGGACTTCATCAGATTCCTACATACCTAGTCTAATGTCAGACTTCTGACACTAGCTGAAACCTAGGCTTTGTGAGTGTTTGTTGGAAAATACTGTGCAGTTCTGAGGCCCAGTGATTATTTTCACATTAATTAACTTTTGGACTTCTGAGCTTCTGAGACGATGGTGAGTAATTGTAAGGCAGGCAAGCGGCATTTTGAAGGTGTCATGAAATGCACATTTATCAGTGTTCACAGACTAGTTAACGACAGTAAAATTATGTCCTGGTGTTATATATAAACATGTCAATCCATTTCAGCACTTGCTCTTCCCATTCAAGGAAATCTTGAATTATTTTTCTTCAGGGGAAGAGAAGTGAATTTCAGATTCAATTCTCCTGCAACTACTGTCTGTCCTTGAGTAAGACATGCATGGAAGGTGTTGGATGGTGAAGCAGGTAGACTGAAGAGGAAGTGTTCACACTCTGAAGTTGCATCTCATTTCAAATCCTCTGAACAATTTATCTATCTACAGAAGACCCCAGTTTCTGCATTTCTAAAATAGAAATAATTGGGATACTCCTCTTGTTGGTACAGAGGGTTAGCTTAATTCTAGTGAAGTCTCTTAGCACTTGGGAAAAACTGTTTATTGAGTTTCCGCTAAGGAACGGCCAATATTCCTGCAGAGGAAGACGTATTGGCTGCCTGAGGCTTCAGTTCTCCAATGACTGTCTTACTCCAAACTGGAGATGAATGGGCTACGTCAGTGTTTTTTTTTCAATTGCCCAGAAAGCATAAGTAACGAATAGTTATTCCTGTAGTGGCAGGAAAATCCATGCTCACCTTTGCACTTCTGGGGAGCACGGGGATCCCCAGCCCTGAGTACCTCAAATCACACAGAGACTTCCGATGGCCCACGTTTCCTTTCTGCCTAGTTGCAAGGAGCAGGATGAGAATAATTTGTCTTTGTCTCCTTTCTCTCCTGCATCATTAATTTTTCCCTCTCTCCTGCACCATTCCTATCAGCATACAAATTGGCTGCCATTTTCCCCACATTAATGTAATGTTTCTTGATCTCAATTTTCAAATAATACTATATTTCTTTACTGCCTTTCACAGCAAAACTTTTAAAAAGACTTGGCTTTGTTTTTTTATTTCCAATTCTTTTCTTCTTTCTGGTTCTCACCCTTACCCCTCTATCAAAAAGCTCTTGATTGAGGACCTCTGCATGGCTAAATCCAATAGAAAATTCTCAGTCTTTTTCTTATTTTAGCAGTAAGAAGCATTTAGTTGAGCTGATCACTCCCTCCTCCTTGAATTGATGGATTTGGTTTCTAGGACATTGTTGTATTCTCCCTCCCTTAATGTTCTTCAGGGCAGTATCTTTAGAACTCTTCTCTTTGTTATCTCATCCAGTATTATGTTTTCTGTTGCTTCTGACATTTAAACTTAACCAATAGATTTATGTATATGTGAATCTGACTGTCTAACATCTTCACTTGGATTGCAGACAGGAATCTTAATCTTGTCTCAAACCTCACATGCCCCCAACCTAAATCCTGAGCTTTTTTCCCAAATCTGGTCCCTACAATTTTTCCCAACATCATGGTAATGATGATAGCAAACATTTACATGGGGCTGTGTCCCAAGTACTATTTTAATAATTTTTTGTATATTTACTCACATAATCCTCAATACCATGTGAGGTTGATAATATTATTACTTCTATTTTGCAATGACTTCTTTCTCTTAAACCCACATCCAATCCAATAGCAAATTTTGTTGGCAGTACTTACATGATATACTAAGAATTTGACCGCTTAACACTGACATTGTCACAATTCTGGTCTGAGCTGTTATTATCACTTGCCTAGATTATGATAAACTCTCCTCTAATTTTTCTTCTACCCACCTTGTGCCCATTGTGATCTCTCTTAACACAGCAGCCAAAGGGAGGCAGATCATGTTACATCTGCTGCTCATAGCTTTTCACCTTTCAGAGCAAAAGACGGCAACCATACAATGACCTCCAAGGATGTAAATCCTCAGCTTTATCTCCTGTTACCACTGTAATCTCACCTTGTACTGATCTTGCTTATTCCACTCCACTCATGCTGGGCTTCTAGTGGTTGCTGGCAGATGGACATACTTGCTTTTGTCTGAGGCCATTTGTACTTCCCTTTCCCTGGAATGTTCTTCCCTTGGGTTTTCCTATGCCTTGCATTCTGCTTCCTTCAGCTTTTTGGTTAAATGTCATCTTTGTAGTGAAGTTTTCTATTTAAAAGGGTCATATCATCCCCTACTGAAGTTATTCCTTCTTCCTTTTAAATTAATCATCCTCTGGCTTGCTTTTATTTGTTGATATTAATTTCAGGGCAGAAGAGAGTTTTGCTGTTTGAGTTACGGCAAATTATCTCTCGTATTTGTGTGCCTGGAACATACTAGGTACTTAGAAAGTTTGTAATAAATGTAAAAATATTTGTGAAAAATGAGTAAGTAAATGTTTTTTAGAGTTAGAGAAATGAAATAATTAGAATTCCCAATAATGTAAGTCATGGGTTGCAAAACTTTTTGGTACCAGGGATTGGTTTTGTGGAAGATAGTTTTTCCACAAATGAGGATGGAGAATGGTCTGGGGATGATTTAAATACATTATGTTTATTGTGCTCCTTATGTCTATTATTACATTGCAATATGTAATGCTTGATGATATCTGTCATTGATATCTGCCATCTGGGATGATGGAGACAGTGACAGATCATCAGGCATTAGATCCTCATAAGGTGCACGTAACCTAGATCTCTCACATGTGTAGTTCACAGTAGGGTTTGCACTCCTATGAGAATCTAATGCTGCCAATGATCTGACAGGAGGTAAAACTCAGGCAGTAATGTGAGCAATGGGGAGCAGCTGGAAATGCAGATGAAGCTTCACTTGCTTGCCAGTCTCTCACCTCCTGCTGTACTGCCCAGTTCCTAACAGGCTGGTGATCCTATGCCATAAGTGCTATTTGGAGTCAGATGGAATTTACATATCTTAGAGACACCTCCGCATTTAAAAATGAAGAGAAGAAGGTATCTACTAGAAGCCTTGCTGGTTAAACCTCAGGCTTCAGGGATGAAGTTGTTTGATCATGTAGAGACTATCTTGTCCCTTCCCACAAGTCAGCTTCTAAAGATAACATTAGATGTTGTTAGGTAAAACAAAACCAAAGAAACCCGCAAACTTATAAACATTGAACATTCTAAGGTCTATTTGCTTAAAGATTTTTTCATATTTGTCATTGTACTTCCTCTGTGTTTGGATTAAAAACAGCCAGCTCCCTACTGATAGCAAAGCCATCAGTTTCACAGCAACATTCAGTTAAAAGCCCAATTAGTCCTAATCCACAAAAAGGTTGCTATTCTAGGTCATGTAATATCTTATATCAAAAGGTATGTTAAAATATATTCTGGAGGAAGATGAAGAGATAGCACTTGAGGTTTATAGCCCTCATGTCTTTACTTCAAATAAATTAAATACAGATTTCTCCCAGGTCTGAGGCTTAACTTTCATTTTGGACTCTGAATTCTACCACTTTAATTAGCTTTAGATATTAGGATTTTAAAGTCCAGAGCAAGAACAATGCTGAGCCCTCATTACTAATAGTGCAAGATTTTGGTGCTCATTTAGGTTTTCAGATTTATTTTATAAAACTAGAATTTTATGGGTTAAAGACTCCTCCAGATTTTTGGGCTATATCCTGATGCCATATCAAGAACCATCTTCCTTGGTACTTAATTGTATGTGACTCTCGAGAGATTTGCAAACCATGTTTCATATGTGTGTGTTTTAATAAGTGCTATATTCTGGGTAGTAAGCTGGTTCTCATTCATATTTCTTTCATATAAAGTGCCACAGAATAACATCTTCGTTATATCACCCTAAATTGAACTCTTTTTTTTTTTTTGACAATTATTCATTCCTTAAGCTTGGTTTTTAAGCTAACACTTACTACATATATTTTCTGTTACCAGTTTTTCTTTTTAGAGCCTTTAGGCACACATTTCACTATGAGACAATCAATGCTTAACTTTTCTGCAAGTTGATTTAGAAGAGAATAATCAACAATATAGAGAAAAACATTAGTGGATCTGTGTTCTAATTCTCATCTATGCTTCCCAAAGTTATATTTCAGATGGAATCAGTCTACTTATCAGTTAGTGAGTTAGGGCCTGTGATAGATTACATGCTTATTTCATCCAAATTCTTTCAGTAGTCAAGTGAAGCAGATAATTCTCTTTTTGAGGGTAGGTAGGCGACAGAGTCCGAGAGTGGTTAGCCACCCTAAGCCACATATCCAGTAAGTAACAGAGCCAAGACTCACATACAATTCAGGTTCTGTTCTAAATGCTAAGGGCTTCTGTTAGATTGCTCTGCCTCTTTCCATGTATCTCTCAATTTTCTTTTCAGGTCCAACAGGTATTTTTGAAACTATAGTTTATCCTTTTTCTTCCTTTCTTTGGCTCCAGGTGTTCATGCTTTGACAGTTGAATGTGGGATGGTCCATTGAAACAGGAAGACACCTTTCTCCCTGGGTGCTACCGGAGTGCTTCTTATAAAATCATTTGTTTTATTATGACATTTAGCAGATTGTGTTATTTTTACTCACATGCCTAATGCTGTACTTTAATATAAGATTTTCAAGAGGCGAAGAATAGTAAATTATTTCTGTTGGTAACACAGATATGAGCCACCAGAGGCAACTACAGGCAAACTAAATTGATAGCTATGAGGTCATAGTGTTGAACTGTTGTTGTGAATACTTTTCTCATAGACACCCTGATAAATGACAGTGAGGTCATTGCTAAAGCTACAGGGTATCTTTCTCCACAGAGTTGAAATAATCTCATATTTAACATTCTGTGAATTCTATATCCAGAAGACTTGAAGTTTATCAATGTCGTATTTTTTCAAAGTAGAACCACTCTGTTTTCTGAGGATTTAAAATATGGAAGCCAGGAAATACTCTGTTGTCAGTTTTTAAAAATGTCCACTAACATACAAAAAATTTGTTTGGAATTATAATATTCAATGTGAGAGAGACATAATCATGACCTTATTAATCCAAAATCAAAACTGTTTTCCCAAACAGTTAACTGACTTGTTTACAATTATATAAGCTCTGTCTACATGATATTCATTTTAATTCTTGTTTCTTCTGGAAAATTTATTGGGTTATTATGCTTTTGAAAGTCATAATAAGTTTTCTGGGATTACTATGTAAACACTACATAATTTCTATTGGAATCCCATGCTTTTATTTCTTCCCAGCTGCAACAGAGCCAGCAACTCCTGATCTTAGTTGATGAGATTCAAGTCAATAAGAAAATGACATTTCTGTGCATCTGCTTTGGGTTAAGCACTATGCTAGGCACAAGAGAGATTACAGGGTTGAATCAGTCCCAGCCCCACGGGGGATTATTCTCTCACCCTGTCTCCACCCTAGTTATATTAGTCCTTTTCTTATTATCAGAACATATATCCTAGCAGGTTCTGTTTCAGGCAATGTTCCACTTCTTTATATGTTACTACTGTTCATTTGAGACCTATCACTAACCCTCATTCTGACCTGGAACATGTCTGTAGCCCTTCCACCTACTGTCAGGACAAAAATGACCACACATTTGATGGTGTCATATAAATGGATCCCATTGTTACATGGTTACATTGAAATCTTTAGTGTAAAAATTGTGCTGTGAAGAATGAAAACAGATGATATTGACTAACTTACTAGTGCCCTAAACTACTCCACACCTTTCAAACAAAATTGAATATTTGTTCTTTTCAACACTCTCTCTGTAAAACAAACAAACAAAACCAAGAAAATCCGTATTAGTGACCCTATATCCAGTAGTGAGTTTGAACTTTGCTTTCTCATGTCTTAACTCTCTCTTGATTTCTCTGAAGTCACCAATCTTTGGCCACTTACTTTGTGATTCACTGGCAGAAGATGTAGGAAAATCTGTGTCACCTATCATCAACTAACCACTTTACTATTTGAGCTGTGTTAGTCTCAGTTATAAAAAAAAAAAAAAAGGATCAAATGATCTGGCATCTTTTACTATTCAAAGAATCTTGAGGTCAAAAGAATGGAATAGAATCACATTGGAGAAAAACCCTATGACTATAAGAAATGTGATTAAGCCTTCACTTTTCCCAGTTCTTTTTGCAAACATGAAAGAGCTCATATGGAAGAAAAGCCTCATGAATGTAAGAAGTATGGTGAGGTCTTCAGTTGTTCCATTTCCATTTGATGGCATAACTTACTCTTGAGAAAAACTATGAATGTATGGAATGTAGGAATGTTTTTATGTCTCATATCTATGCAAAGACACATGATATTAGACACTGAGGAAAATCTTAGAAGAATGCACACTAGATTAAAGCATTAATAATGTAGAAAATACAAAAAAGTAATCACTTTTGACAATTACTTTAAAAGTCATGTGAAAACTTATACTGGAAAGAAATCCTGCAAGTAATATCAAAAGCCTGATGCAAAATAATTATATAATGCTTGTGAAAATTCACGACATGAATAAAATATTACATGACATAAAGATAGAGTGTTTTATCAGTGACTCACTTTTTAAAAATTTTTAATTTTTTTGGGGGTATAAGACACATGGTAATGGACACTGAAGAAAATCTTGTAAGAATGCTGTCACATCATCTGTTTCATTCTTGACAACAAAATTTTTACAGTAAAGATTTCAATGTAATCACCAAACAATGGGATCCATCTATGTGACAGCATTAGATGGATTTTTCCCAAAAGTTTAACTGCATTGTTTACAATTACATAAGATCTGTCTACATGATCTTCATTTTAATTCTTGTTTCTTCTGAAAAGTTTATTGGGTTGCAATATTATGGGTATCCATATTTATGGGGTACATGAGATATTTTGATACAGGCATGCAATGCATATTCACACCATGGAAAATGGAACATTTATCCTATCTTACAAATAATGCAATTAAAATTTTTAGTTATTTACAAATGTACAATTAAATTATTTTGGTAATCACCTTGTTGAGCTGTCAAAAAATAGGTCTTATTTATTTCTACTTTTTATTGTACCCATTTACCATTCTCGCCTCCCTCCTTATAGACCCACTACCCTTCCCATCTTCTGGCAACCATCCTTTTACTCTCTGTCTCCATGAGTTTAATTGTTTTGATTTCTGGATCCCACAAATAAGTGGGAACATGGCGATGTTTTTCTTTCTGTGCCTGGCTTGTTTCATTTAACACAATGACATCCATTTCCATCCATGTTGTTGCAAATGACAGGATTGCATTCTTTTTTATGACTGAATAGTACCATATTTTCCTTACTATTCATCTGTTGATGGATACTTAGGTTCCTTCCAAATCTTGTCTACTGTGGACAATGCTGCAACAAACATGGGAGTACAGATATCTTTCAACATACTAATTTCCTTTCTTTTGGGTATATACCCAGCAGTGGAATTGCTGGATCATATGGTAGCTCAATTTTCAATTTTTTGAGAAACCTTCAAACTGTTCTTCATAATGATCATACTAATTTACATTCCCACCAACAGTGTAAGAGGGTTACGTTTTCTCCACCTTCTCCTAGCAATTTTTATGGCCTGACTTGTGGATAAAAGTCATTTTGACTGGGGTGAGATTATATCTCATTATAGTTTTGATTTGCATTTCTCTGATAGTGATATTGAGTACCTTTTCATCTGCCTATTTGCCATGTGTATGTCTTCTTTTAAGAAGTGTCTATTCAAATCTTTCGCCCATTTTTTAATGGAATTATTACATTTTTTGTCTTGTAGAGTTATTTGAGCTCCTACATTCTGGTTCTTAATATGTTGTTAGATGGGTAGTTTGCAAATGTTAGCCCATTGATATGGTTTATCTCTGACCCTAACGAAATCTCACCTTGAGTTGTAGCTCCCATAATTCCCACCTGTTGTGGGAGGGACCCAGTGGAAGATAATTGAATCATGGGGATGGCTTTCCCCAGGCTGTTCTTATGGTAGTGAATAAATCCCACAAGTTCTGATAGTTTTATAGGGGGAAGCCCCTTTCTCTTGGCTCCATTCTCTCCTGTCTGCCACTATGTAAGATGTGCCTTTTGCCTTCTACCATAATTGTGAGGCCTTCCCAGCTACGTTGAACTGTAAGTCCATTAAATCTCTTATTCTTTATAAGTTACCCAGTCTCAAATGTCTTTATCAACAGTGTGAAAATAGACTAATACAGTAATCAGTAAAGTGAGCACTGCTGCAAAGATACCCCAAAATGTGAAAGAGACTTTGGAACTGGATAACAGACAGAGGTTGGAACAGTTGGGAGGGCTCAGAAGAAGATAGGAATATGTGGGAAAGTTTAGAACCTTGTAGAGATTTGTTGAATTACTTTGACCAAAATACTAATAATGATATGGACAATGAAATCCAAGCTGAAGTGGTCTCAGATGGAGATGAGGAGCTTGTTGGGAATTGGAGTAAAGGGGACTCAGACTCTTCCTATGTTTTACAAAGAGACTGGTGACATTTTGCCCCTGCCCTAGAGATTTGTGGAACTTTAAACTTCAGGGAGAGGATTTAGGGTCTCTAGTGGAAGAAATTTTTAAGCAGCAAAGCATTCAAGATGTGACTTTCATGCTGTTAAAAGCATTGAGTTTTAAAAGGGAAATAGAGCCCCAAAATTGGAAAAATTTGTAGCCTGGTGATACAGTAAAGAAATACCCATTTTCTGAGGAGAAATTAAAGCCAGCTGTAGAAATTTGCATAAGTAAGGAGGAGCCAAATGTTAATTGCAGTGTAATCTGGAAAATACTACCAGGGCATGTCAGAGACCTTTGCAGCAGCCTCTCCTATCACAGGCCCAGAAGCCTAGGAGGCAAAAATGGTTTCATGGGCCAGGCCCATCCACCCCCCTGCTGTGACCTGAGTCCCAGCCACTCCAGCCATGGCTAAAAGGGGCCAAGGGACAGCTCTAGCTGTGGCTTTAGAGGGTGCAAGTCTCATACCTTGGCAGCTTCCATATGGTGTTGAGCCTATGGGCACATAGAAGTCAAGAATTAAGGTTTGGGAACCTCTACCTAGATTTCAGAGGATGTATGGAAATGCCTGAATGTTGAGGCAGAAGTTTGCTGCGGGGGCAAGGCCCTCATAGAGAACCTCTGCTAGGGCAATGAGGAAAGGAAATGTGGGGTTGAAGCCCCCACATAGGGTCCCCACTGGGGCACTTCCTAGTAGAGCTTTGAAAAGAGGGCCACCATCCTCCACACCCCAGAATGGTAGACCCACCAACAGCTTGCACATGCACTGGGAGAAGCTGCAAACACTCAACACCAGCCTGTGAAGGCAGCCCGGAGGGAGGCTGTACCCTGCCACTGGGTTGGAGCTGTCCAAGGCTATGCAAACCTACCTCTTGCGTTGGCATGACCTGGATGTGAAAGATGAAGTCAAAAGAGATAGATCATTTTAAGCTTTAAGATTCAACTTCCCTGCTGGATTTTGGACTTGCATGGGACATTTAGCTCCTTCATTTTGGCCAGTTTCTCCTATTTGGAATGGGTATATTTATCCAATACCTATACCCCCATTGTAGCTAGGAAGTACTAACTTGCTTTTGGTTTTATAGGCTTGTAGGCAGAAGGGACTTACCCTGTCTCAAATATGACTTTCGACTGTGGACTTTTGAGTTAATGCTGAAATGAGTTAATTCCTTGGGGTGCTGGGCACAGTGGCTCATGCCTGTAATCCCAGCACTTTGAGAGGCTGACACAGGTGGATCACTTGAGGTTAGGAGTCCCAGGCCAGTCTGGCCAACATGGTGAAACCTTATCTCTGCTAAAAATACAAAAAAATTAACTGGGTATGGTGGTACATGCCTGTAATTCAAGCTACTCAGGAGGCCGAGGCAGGCAAATCACTTGAACCCAGGAGGTGGAAGTTACAGTGAGCCAGGATCACACCACTGGATTCCAATCTGGTCAGTAGAGTGAGACTTTGTCTTAAACAAAAACTAAACAAAACACTTTGGGGGACTGTTGGGAAGGGATGATTGGTTCTGAAATGTGAGGACATGAGATTTGGGAGGGAATAGGGGTGGAATGAGAGGATTTGACACTGTCCCCACCCCAATCTCACACTGAATCCTAGCTTCCAGAATTCCCAGATGTTGTGGGAGGAAGCTGGTGGCAGATAATTGAATCATAAAGGCAGTTGCCCTCATACTGTTCTCGTGGTAATGAATAAGTCTCATGATATCCTATGGATTTATAAGGGGAAACTACTTTTTATTGGCTTTCATTCTCCCTTGTCTGCCACCATGTAATACATGCCTTTCACCTTCCACCATGATTGTGAAGCTTCCCCATCCACGTGGAACTGAGTTCATTAAATCTTTTTCTTTATATATTATCCAGTCTTGAGTATGTCTTTATCATTAGTGTGAAAATGGACTAATATACCCCTTTTGTGGATTATTTCTTAACTTTGTTTCTTTGTTGATGGTTTCCTTTGTTGTGAAGAATTTTTTTTTACTTTAAATTCTAGGATCCATGTGCAGAACGTGCAGGTTTGTTACATAAGTATGCTTGTGACATAAGTATGCATGTGCCGTGGTGGTTTGCTGTGCCTATCAACCCATCATCTAGATTTTAAGCACCACATGCATTAGGTATTCATCCTAATGCTTTCCCTCCCCTTGCTGCCTACCCCCCAACAGGCCTCTGTGTGTGATGTTCCCCTCCGTGTGTCCATGTGTTCTCATTTGGGAAGTTTGGGAAGTTTTCCGAGGCTATTTTTTTTAATAAGCTTTTCTCCTCTACCTCTTTTTCTTCATTCTCTGTGAGGCAAATAACTCTTAAATTTGCCCTGTTCAGGCTATTTTCTAAATCTTGTAGGCATGCTTCATTGTTTTTACTCTTTTTCTTTTGTCTCCTCTGTATTTTTAAGTAGCCTGTCTTTAAGCTAATTCTTTCTTTGTTTAAGAGACTGATGCATTCTTTAATATGTCAACTACATTTTTTAACTCTAGAATTTTACTTCTTTTTAATTATTTCAATCTCTTCATTAAATTTATCTGATAAAATTCTGAATACCTTCTCTGTGTTATCTTGAATTTCTTAGTTTCCTCAGAACAGTTAGTTTGAATTCTCTGTCTCAAAGGTCATACATCTTTATTTCTCCAGGATAGGTCCCTGATGTGTTACTTAGTTTGTTTGATGAGGCATGTTTTTTTTTTTAATTATTTTAATACTTGCAGATGTTCACCAGTTTCTGAGCATTGAAGAGTTAGATATTAGATTCTTTGCAGTCTGGGCTTGTTTGTGCCTGTCTTTCTTGAGAAAGCTTTCCAGATATTTGAAGAGACTTGGGTGCTAATCTCAAGAACACTATACTTTTTGCAGAATCATAGAGGTACCACCTTAGTGATTTTAGATAAGCTCACAAATAATTGCACTACCAAGTAAAGAATCTTGTTCTTTCCTTATTTTATCCCAAACAAATGGAGTGTATGTCTCTGTCTGTCTCTCTCTCTCTCTCTCTCTCTCTCTCTCTCTCTCTCTCTGCCTCCCTCCCTGCTGAGCCAACTGGAACTTGGGGGGTGGTGATGCAAGTACCCCTGTGGCCATGACCATCAGGACTGTGCTGGGTAGGATTTTAAGCCAGCACAGCACTGGGTCTCTTCTAAGGCCTACTGTAACCACTACCTGGCTACCATCCGCGTTTACTCAAGGCCGTAGAGATTATAATCAGCAGGTAGCAAAGCCAGCCAGGTTTGTGTCTTTGCTTTTAGGGTGGCAATTTCTCCCAGGCCCTGGGCAGGTCCCAGGATACTGTCTGGGAGCCAAATATTGGAGAGAAAATCCTTAGAAATTTGCCTGATGTTCTGTTCTGTGGCTAAGCTGGCACTCAAACCACAGGACAAATTTTTTTGCTTTCCTCCGCTTTCTATAGGCAGAGGAGGTTCTCCCTGTAGCTACTACCACTACCACTGACCCATGGAGACATTCTGTCATGCCATGCCAGTGTTGACCTGAAGTTCAAGGGCTCTTCCATCAGCTCGTGGTGAATGCTCCCAGGCCTGGGACTCACCCTTCAAGGCAGTGGGTTCCCCTCTTAGTCAAGACTGAATCAGAAATGCTCTCCAACAGCCTAGGCCTGGACTTCTATAGGCTGTCTGCCTCTTGCTCTACTCCACTGTGGCAGAGCTGGTACCTAAGGTGCAAGACAAAATCCCCTTTACTTTCCCTTCTGCTTTTCTTAAGCAGAAGAAGTCTTTCACCATAGACACCACAGCTTGAAATGGGCTGAGCCATCTCTGAAGCCCACATATCTTAGAGCCCAAGACCTATGGAGTACTACCTGGGTGTTGCTGCTGGTTATTCAGGGCTCAAGGACTCATTAGTAAGCAGGTAATGAATGAATCTTTCCTTTCAAGGTAGCAAGTTCCCTTTTGGTTGAGGCTGTGTGAAGAAATGTTGTCCAGGACCTAGGACCTAGAACTGAAGGGGGCCTTGCCACTCTGCCCAGTTCTCTATCCCACTGTGGCTGAGCTGATATCCAAGATGCAAGAAAAAGTTCTCTTTATTCTTCACTCTTCACTCCTAAAGCAGAAGGAAGGAGTCACTTTTGATGCTGTGAGCTGCACTGCCTGAGTTTGCGGGAGGGGTGGCCCAAGCACTCCTTAGCTGTCTTGTCTGGTGTCTCCCTAGGTTACATACCACCCTAGTCCTCTGGCTCTGAGCCCAGTCCAACACTAGGAGTTGCCCAGGAATTGCAGTCCTTGTGTCCTGGACTGTCTTTCATGTTTACCTAGGACTCCAGAGCTCTTTGGCCTGCAGTGGTGAGATTTACGAAGAATCTCAAGGTTCCAGCTCTGGGATGAGTGACTTTCCTCTGTACATTTGGTCTGGTTCAGATGTTCACTCCATGTACATGCACTGGCTGAGTCCATTACAGGCTTGTTCTCTACAGAGACAAGGAAGCACTGCATTCAGTGAAAATTCTCCCAGTTGTTGTACTCTTCCTTCCCCACGTGCACAGATTCTGCCTCAGTGCCTCATGGCTGCTGCTGGGGATGGAGAAGTGGGGGGCATCAGCAGTTCAATACTGTCTCTCTGACCCTTTTCAGTGCCTCTTCCAGTGATACAACTTTAAATCCAGGTACTGTGATTTGCTCATCTGATTTTTGGTTTTTGTGATAGTGCTTTTCTATGTGCAGATAGTTGTTAAAATTTGGTGATTCTGTGGGGAGGGAAAACAGTGTAGGATTCTATTCTGCCATGTTGCTCCACACACAGTGCCTCTTTTTTTCTTTTCTTTCTTCATTATATTTTTGAGACAGACTGGTATGCAGTGGCATGATTTCAGCTCACTACAACTTCTGCCTTCCGGATTCAAGTGATTCTCATGCCTCAGTCTCCTGAGAAGCTGTAATTACAGGTGTGTGTCACCACACCTGGTTAATTTTTGTATTTTTAGTAGATGTGAGGTTTCACTATGTTGGCCAGGCTGTTTTTGAACCCCTGACCTCAAGTGATCCACCTGCCTGGACCTCCCAAAGTTCTAGAATTACGGGGATGAGCTGCCTTGCCCAGCCCAATGGTTCCTAAAGAGAGTCCCTGGACTGCAGATTGCCACTTCTCTTGCAAAGAAACAATGAAGTGAAAATTCTGTAGGTCATCTTTAAAAAATAATTGACAGGTAGTATTTTTGTTTTGTAATAAGCCAGTTGATAAAATATTCGTGTATCCATTTTAAACTATGTTGAATCTATGAGCAAATTGAAGAGTATTTGTAATATGTAGGTAGGTTTGATTTTAATGTAGTTGTTTAATTGTGTTGTAATTGATGGGCTATTGAAAAATGACTCTATTGTTGAGATATTTTGACTGGCCTTATGTGGCATAGTCTGGGTGTCCTCTCTTATTACAGATAATCCACCTTCTCTTCTCATGGAAAGAAAACTTTTTTTTTGATGTAAAAAAAATGTTTAGTTCATTTTTCTTGCTAGTGTCAGTTTCAGTGTATGTTTACATATTGTCTCATATGAATTATTATTTTTATCTGTTACCCTTTATACTTTGTCACTGCTTCTGGCCATTTGTACAATTCATTTTGAATTAAGGAGAGAGACCAATGATAGGGTGATATATTGTGTTTAATCTGAAAGAGAAAACTTTCAGTCCCATGTCCACATAGGAAATTAGCTTTGCATTTTTAATAAATGCCTTGAAGCAGGTTGAAAAAATTATCTTATGTTCAATATTGAATATTTCATTATTAAGGGGTGTTGAACTTTTTCAAATAGTTTTTCTGAATCTATTTGGATAATCATATAGATTTTGACCTTTATTCTATTTTTATGGTCTTTTATATTAAATGACTTTCAGATGTAAAAGCATTATTGCTTGTATGAGTTAAATGTCTATTGGTAATGAAGTACAGGTTCTTATATGCCGATAGATTCTGTTTTTTTGATCTATTTTAATACTAAATAGATTAGTATTTTTTGAGGCTTTTTGCATCATATTTGGAGAGATTTATATACCATAGTAGAGCATAGAGTATATATTTGGCTAGTATAAAGTGACCTTATGAACCTAGATGGGGGAGCTCATTACACACTTAGACTATACTGTCATATATGCAGTCTGTCATTGACTGAAAGGTTGTTATGTGATCTATGAGTGTAATAAATACACAAAATGTAGTTTTGTACAGAAATAATAGTATATATATATAGTTCATATTACATGTTTCTAAAATACATGTATAATAAGTCCTTACTTGACATCATCAATAGATTCTTAGAAATTGTGACTTTAAACAAAACAATGTCTAGTATGTCAAACCTGCATTTATATCAATTAACACAGGGTAGCATTGGTTTCATTATACAACATGTTGTTTCACTTAAAGTCAGTTTCTAAAGAACCTGTTGATAACATTGAGAACTTACTGTAGTTAGTATTATAGTATATAGGACAGCATTATAATACTGTAATGTATTATTGTAGTCTTAACTGTTGGTAGGATAGTATATTTCAGTTCTCTTCCAGCGCATAGGATTATTGAGACAGACCAATAACACCCTACTGTGGGAATCAAAGGGCATCTCACTTTCTTGATCCTACAGAGCCTTCCCCTGACACCCCCATTTGCTTTCTCTGCTTCCAAATACAATTTCTATGTGGGCCCGCGTGGCTTATAGCACTTTCATCCTCTTAACTGTGAGTATATGTAACTACTAAATTGTTGTCAATCTTGAAAGATCCTTGAATTTGAGAGATAATATATTTGATGCACGGCTCCATAGCTTCTATTTTTTTTTCTAGTTTCAATCTCTAAACTGCAAAGCATTCATGAAGACTTACTTCAGTCTGTGATGTCTCAGTTCTGCTCCACGTGTTTATATGCAATTAGAGGAAACACTGGATTGGATTTGCCTTTTTAAATGTTTCTTGGCTTTCCTTTCCACTTGATCAGGACGTCCTTTGTTTTTTCTAAAGGTTACCCAGAGCACTGCTCTCAGACTACACATATAAAGTACATAGTATGTGAAGTAGTGACAAAATTCTGGTTAATGGTATCTTGCTTGATTTCTGTAAAACTATAGGGTTTAATTTCTAGATCTAGATGTGTTACTCATTGTCACAGGCTAAGCCAGCTGCCCTAGATGCAGGGAGGGAATAACTGAGGAACTGCCTCTCAGCCAACATCTTGAAGAAACATGTCTTTTAAGACTCCACAGTATTCACACAGTTTATTAATACCTCAAAATTGCAAATATTCTCTACTGTCATTGTACCATGGAGCCTTTCAAATAGTGGCAAGTGTTCTATGTGGTTTGTGTATTTTCTATCAACTGCAGGAGCACCCAAGGTAAAGATGAAAAGGAAATGAGTATAGCAGAATAAATATAAAAATGCTGCATTTTAAGAATACATCAAAGTCTTGGCAGTTGTTGCGTGAGGAACCTGAGTCACGTTGTTGAAGTCCATTGAGAATATGAGGATAAAGTCAGCCTGATGAAATGTGGGCTTGGTGTCTGTAATAGTTAATTATAGATGCAAATTTGACTGGGTTGATGGAAAGATGCCTAGGTGGCTGGCAAACCACTGCTTCTGGATTGTTTGAAGGGGTGTTTCCAGGGGAGAGGTGTGTGTATGTGCGTTAGTGAACTGAGTGGGAAGATTTGCTGTCAATATGGTCAGGCACCATCTAATTGGCTGGGGGCCCAGATGGAGCAAAAAGGAGTGGGATGCTCTCCTCCTGATGTTGTACATCAAAACTCCAGGTTCCTTGGCCTGTGAGCCATTTGGCAATATGGCACCATTCCTGAGGGTGATCAGCCACCTGGTGTCAGGTTGATTTTCAGTGGACCACTTCCATCATGGGAGGGCAGCATTTCATCCTTACTAAAACAGGCTTAGTCTGGATATGAATTTGCCTTTCTTGCATGCAGTGTTTCTGCTTAAAATACTATCTGTAGACTTACAGAATTCCTTATTTACCATCATGGTATTCCACATGGCATTGGTTCTAACCATGTCAGCCAAAGAAGTACAGCAATTGGCTCATGCTGATGGAATTCACTGGTTTTACTATGTACCCCACCATCCTGATGTAGCTGGCTTTACAGAAGGGTGAAATGGCCTTTTGAAGACACAGTTACAGCACCATATAGATGATAGCATCTTGTAGAGCTGGGACAAGCTGCTTAGAAGGTTGTATGTGCTTTCCATCAGTCTGCAAGATGTGGTACTGTTTTTTCCCCTAGCCAAGATTCACTGGTCCAAGAATCAAGGAGTAGAAAAAAATGGGAATGGCGTCACTCACAATTACTCTGAGTGACACCCTGGAAAAATTTTTGTTTCTTGTTCCCATGACTTTGTGCTCTACTGGCCTAGAGGTGTTAGTTTCAGAGGAAGGAATACTCCCACTAGGAGATGCAACAATGATTTTAATAAATTGGGAGTTAAGAGTGCCACGTGTACAGTTTGTGTTCCTCACACCTCTGATTCGCAGTATAAGAAGGGAGTTACAGTGTTGGCTGGGGAGAGTGATCTGGGCTACCAAGGAAAATTATTATTTTATGATGAAGACCAGAAAGAGTCTGCTGGAATACAGAAGATATATATATACATATATACACACATACACACTGTATATTATATATATCTTCTGTAATATATATTCTATAGTATATGGTATATATAATACATATTCTATAGTATATGTATTATAGAATACACACACACAGACACACACACACACACACACACACACTTTCTGTTTATTCTGTCTCTCTAAAGAACCCTGACTAATACAATGTCCATCTGCCTTCTTTTTTACTGCTTATTTCCTTTGACGTCATACTGTTTATAGTAGCTCATTTTTTTTTAACTCTTGTTTTAGAATTGAGGGGTACATGGGCAGTTTTATTACAAAGCTATATTGCATGATGCTGAGGTTTGGAGTATGAATATATTTGTTAACCAAAGTAGTGAGCATAGTACCCAATAGGTAGTTTTTTTCCAACTCCTAACCCCCTCCCTTCCACTATTGTAAACCCAGTGTCTGTTTTTCCTATTTTTGTAAAAATATGCACCACCCAATGTTTAGCCCTCACTTATAAGTGAGAACATATGGTATTTGGTTTTCTGTTTCTGCATTAGTTTGCTTAGGTTAATGGTTTCCAGCTGCATCCATGTTGCTTTGAAGGACAAGATTTATTTCTTTTTTATGGCTGCATAGTATTCCATGGTGTATATGTATTACATTTTCTTTACCTAATCCACTATTAATGGGTGCCTGTTTTGCTATTGTGAATGGCACTGGAATGAACATATGGGTTCTGTGTTTTTTTGGTAGAATGACTTACTTTGGGTGTATACCCAGTAGTGGTATTGCTGGGTCAAATCAACTTGTAGTTCAACTCTCAGTTCTCTGAGAAACCTCCAAACTGCTCCCCATGGTGACTAAACTAATCTCTGTTTCCAGAAATAGTGTGTAAGTGGTCCCTTTTCTTTGCAGCCTCACAAACATTTGTTACTTTCTGACTTTTTAACAAAAGCCATTCTGACTGGTGTGAGATGGTATGTGATTGTGGTTCTGATTTGCATTTCTCTGATGATGAGTGATTATGAGCCTTCATATGTTTGACCACTTGTATGTCATCTTTTGAGAAGTGCCTGTTCACATCCTTCACCCACTTTGAATTGGGTTATTTGTTTTTTTGTTTATTAAGTTAGTTATAAATTTTGTTTATTGATTTAAGTTAATTATGCCACCTTTCTCAGATGCATAGTTTGCAAATACTTTTTTTCCAGCTCTACAGGTTATCTGTTTACTCCCTTGGTAGTTTCTCTTCCTGTGCAGAGCTCCTTAATTAGGTCCCACTTGTCAATTTCTGTCCTTGCTGCAAATGCTTTTGAGGGTTTAATAATAAATTATTTGCCAAGGCTAATGTTGAGAAGGGTATATCCTAAGTTTTCTTACAGTATATATTTATAGTTTTAGGTCTTACACTTAAGTCTTTAACGCATCTCAATTTGATTTTTGTGCAGGGTGATAGGTAAGCGTCCAATTTCATTCTTCTGCATATGGCTAGCCAGTTATCCCAGCACACTTTATTGAATAGGGAGTCTTTTCCTGTTTATTTTTGCCAACTTTGTTGAAGATCAATTAGTTGTAGGTGTGTGGCTTTATTTCTGTGTTTTGCATTCTATTCCCTTTGTGTATCTGTTTTTCTACAAATACCATGCTGTTAAGGTTACTGTAGCCCTGTAGTATAGTTTGAAATTGGTTAATGTGATGTCTCTGGCTTTATTCTTTTCACCTAGAATTGCTTTGGCTATTTGGGCTCTTTTTTGATTCCACATGAACTTTAGAATCTTTTTTTTTTTTTTTTTAATTCTATGAAATTGACATTGGCAGTTTGGTAGAAATAGCATTGCATCTCTATATTGCTTAAGGCCATATGACTACTTTAATTATGTTGATTCTTTCAACCCTTGAGTATGAGATACTTTTGCTTTTATTTGTGTCATCTATAATCTCTTTCAGTAGTGTTCTCTAATTTTTCTAGAAGAGATATTTCACCTCTTTGGTTAAATATGTTCCTAGGCAATTTATTCTTTTTATGGCCATTATAAATAAGATTACATTCTTGATTTGGCTCTCAGCTTGAATGTTACTGATATATAGAAATGCTACTGACTTTTTCATGTTGTGTTTGTTTCCTGAAACTTTACCAAAGTATTTATAAGCTCTAGGAGTCTTTTGCCAGTCTTAAGCATTTTCTAGGTATAGAGTCATATTATCAGTGAAAATAAATAGCTTGACTTCTTCTTTTACTGTTTGGATGCCTTTTATTTCTTTCTCTTGACTGATTGCTCTGGCTAAGACTTCCATAACACTCTGGTATAGGAGTGGTGGGAGTGGGCATCCTTGTCTTGTTCCAGTTCTTAAGGGGAATTCTTCCAGCTTTTGCTCATTCCATATGATGTTGGCTATAGGTTTGTCATAGATGGCACTTATTTTGAAGTATATGCTTGTGATGCCTAGTTTGTTGAGGATTTTTGCCACAAAGGGATGTAAAATTTTATCAGCCGTTTTTCTGCATCTATTGGGATGATCATATGGTTTTTATTTTTAATCTTGTTTGTGATTAATGAAATTTATTGATTTGCATATGCTGACCTAATCTTGCATGCCAAGAATGAAGCCTAGTTGATCAAGTTGAATTACCTATTTGATTTGCTTCTGGATTCAGTTTGCTAGTATTTTATTGAGAATTTTTGCATTTATGTTCATCAGAGATATTGGGCTAAAGTGTTTTTTTTTTTTTCCATTGTGTGTGCCATTTTTTTGGTGTCAGGATGCTGCTGACTTCATAGAATGAGTTAGGGAAGAGTCCCTGCTCTTTGAATTTTTGGAATAGTTTTAGTAGGGTTGGTACCAGTTCCTCTTTGCATGTCCAGTAGAATTTTACTGTGAATCCATGTGGTACAGGGATTTTTTTTTTTTTTTTTTGAGTGGCAGGTTTTGTATTACTGTTTCAGTTTCTTCCTCATTCAATTTTGGGAGGTTGTGTGTCTCCCAGAATTTAACCATTTCCAGATTTCCTAATTTGTATGCACAGAGGTGTTCATAATAGTATCTGAAGATTTTTGTATTTCTGTGTGATCAGTTGTAATGTCATCTTTGTCAGTTCGGATTGTGCTTATTTGGATCTTCTCTCCTTTTCCTTTGATAAACTAGTTAGTGGTCTATTAATTTTCTTCATTCTTTTGAAAAACCAACTTTTGGTTTCACTGATATTTTGTATGGATTTTGCATCTCAGTTTCATTCAATTCTGCTCTTCAGTTGTTTGTTTTGTTCTGTTAGCTTTGGGGCTGATTTGCTCTTTTTTCTCTTCTTCCTGATTCCTGTCAGTACACTGATAGATTGTTAATGCGAGATCTTTCTAACTTCTTGATGTAGGCGTTTGGCACTATAACATTCCCCTGAGGTGGAAATCTAAAGCAATTAGCACTGCTTGAGATGCATCCCAAAGTTTTTTGTATAATGTGTCTTTGTTTTTAATTTCAAATACTTTTTTATTTCTGGCATAATTTTATTGTTTACCTAAAAATCGTATAGGCACAAGTTGTTTAATTTCCATATAATTGTGTGATTTTGGGAGATGATCTTGGTATTTATTTCTATTTTTATTTCACTGTGATCTGAGAGTGTGCTTGGTATAATTTTGATTGATTTGAATTATTGAGACTTGCTTTATGGCTATGTATTTGATCTTAGAGTATGTTCCTTGTGGAGATGAGAAGAATATACATCATATCATAGCTCTGTAAATTATTTTGTAGGTGTCTGTTAGGTCCATTGGGTCATGTGTTGAGTTCAGGTTCAAGATTTGTTAGTTTTGTACCTCAATGATGTGTCTAATGCTTTCAATGGAGTGTTGAAGTCTCCTCTATTACTGTGTGTCTGTTGAGTTTTTCACAGGTCTAGAAGAACTTACTTTATAAATATGAGTGCTCCGATGTTGAGTGTGTATATATTTAGCATTGTTAATTCTTGTTGACTTGAAGCTTTTATCACTATGTAATGCCCTTCTTTGTCTTGTTTTTACTGTTGTTGATTTCAGGTCTATTTTATATACTATAAGAATAGTGACCCTTGTTACTTTTTGGTTTTCAATTTGCATGGTAGATCTTTCTCCATTCCTTTACTTTGAGACTATGTGTGTCATTGCATGTGAGTCTCTTGAAGACACACAGTGGAGTCTTGATTTTTGTCTCGCTTGTCCACGTGTACCTTTTAAGAGGGGCATTTAGATCATTTACATCCACTGTGAATATTGACATGTGAGTTACTGATCCTGTCACAGTGTTTAGCTGTCTATTTTGTAGACGTGATCGTATAGTTGGTATATATTGTCTGTGGGCTGTGTGCTTACATGTGTTTTTATGGTTGCAGGTACCATTCTTTTGTTTCCATGTTTACCACTCCCTTAAAGACATCTCGTAAGGGTGTCTAGTGGTAATTAATTCTCTTAGTGTTTACTTTTCTGGAAAAATGTTTTATTTCCCCTTCACTTACATGGAGCTTAGTTTTGAAGGATATGACATTCTTAGTTGGAATTTGTTTTAGAGATGCTGAAGATAGTCCTCCAATTTCTTCTGCTTCGAGGGGTCCGCTGCTAGCCTGATGGGATTACCTTAGTAAGTGACTTAACCCTTCTCTCTAGTTGCCATTGAGGTTTTTTTCTTTCATGTTGAACTTGGATAATCTGATGACTATGTATCTTGCAGATAGTCATTTTGTATAATACCTTGTAGGGGTCTCTGAATGCCTTCATTTTTCATGTTGACCTCTCTAGCAGGACTGGAAATTTTTTCATGGATCGTATCTTCAAATTTATTTTCTAAGTTGCTTACTCTCTCTTCTCTCTCAGGGATGCCAGTGAGTCATAGGTTTGGTCTCCTTACATAATAACATATTTCTTGGAGGCTGTGCATTTTTAAAAATTATTTTTAACTGACTTTTGTGTGACTGTGTTGATTCAAAGGACCAGTTTTTGAGCTCTAAAATTTTCTCCTCTGCTTGATCTATTATGTTGTTAATCTTCTAACTGTATTATAAAATTTCTGTAGTAAATTTTTCAGTTCCAGAAACTCAGTTTGGTTTTCTTAAAGAAGATTTTTCAATTCTTGGTTGTTTTCCTGGATGACTTGGATTCCTTCTATTGGGTTTCCACTGTCTCTTGGGTCTTGTTGAGGTTCCTTGTCATTCAAATTCAGATTTCTGTGTCTGTCATTTCAGTCATTTCAATCTGATTAAGAACCATAGCTAAGGAGCTAGTGCAATTGTTTGGAGGTGAAGGGACCCTCTGGCATTTAGAACTGCCAGAGTTCTTGCATTAAATCTTTCTCATCTGAGAGGACCGTTGTCCCTTTCTTTTTCAATTTGCTGTCATTTTTTATTTATTTTTGTGTTTATATTGTTACCCTTGAGGATTTGACTATGATACAAATAGAGAGCATAGTCAATTTTCTTAGATTCTCGGTGCTTATGGTGGACCAAGGCTCTGTATGGTATGTTTATTTGTGACTAGATGCCTACATTGGGCAGTGTATATGGGAAATTATTTGTTGGTGGTGTTATTCAGGCTGCAATCCTGTAGATGGCGCTGAAGAGTAACAGCAGGCATGTGGGTCCCCAGTTGCAAGCCTCTTTCTCCTTTCAGTGCATTTGCAGTGGTGCTTTTTGGTAGAGAAGGCAAAAAGGTCAGAGAGAGAAACCCCTTACCAGGTCCATTCTCCGGCCTTAGGGGAGCTCCCTCTAATCACCGGAACTGTTTCCTGAATTTCTTGAGCCCCAGTAGAGGTCCTGGCGAACTGTGATCCCCCACATTCCTTAGGGATGGCTGAAACTGAAAGTTAACTTGCCAGGAAACCTACAGCTCCCTGGGGACATGTTACTTCTCTGTGCTTGGCAGAGTTGGAGTAGGTTGTGGGATGTGTCTGCAGGTGGTCTGTTGATGTAGTAGGTCAAGGAATGGGAGCTCCAGGCAAGGCTGGTATTGCAGTAGGTGTGGAACTGATGTGTCACACCTGTGGCCCAGAGATTTTTGCCCAGCAGCTATGAGGACCACCCATTTCTTTCTCCCTTGACCAGGTTTCCTTTTGGTGGCTGTCCCAGTATCTGGCCTGATCAGCTAATTTTGTCCCAAGCCTTCTGCACCCAGATTGCTGGGAAATGAAGTGTCCGGGACTGCAGGGATCTTTGGGACAGAAGCTGCAACGAGCAGATAGGCTACACCCCTTTCCAGACCAGCCCTGTGGAGGGAGGCACACCCAAATCCTGCACTGACCCATAAACTTGTGCCTCACTCTTCACAGCTAATAATTGGTTTTAAGGGGCAGAGGATAAAGCCAAGGGCCCAGTCTTAAACCCCAGAGTTTGATAAAGCATACAGCTCTGGAGTATGAAGTGAGATATGTGGCTGGAACTTGCAGGGAAGAAAGCCTTCACACTGAGAGCACTGAGAAGGGGCCAAGGTGTTCCCAGGCCACCAGCAAAGCGCTCAGGCCAGACAGTGGAGGCTGCACTATGTGCTTGCTTTTGCAGGAGTGACCAGGCAGGGACCCCACCAGGGGCCGGTGAACACAGAGACATGCAGATCTTGCGTACCCGAATCTCAATGAAGAGACAACCCTGTTGTCTCCTGGTCCAGCAGACAGCAAAGGGTACAAGGCACTTGGAGCCCTGGGAGATGGGCTATGGCTGTGTTTTATTTCTTCTGTACTCTTGCAAGATCCCACGCAGCCTTGAGTTCTGTCTCTGCCTAAACTCCAGAAAGTTGCCCTGGTCAGCTCAACTCCCCATGGTGGGGGTTTGGGGGCGGCATTGGGATCTCTTGTAGCTAGGATCCCAGAGGTCTGTGGTGACAGGGGGTTGCTGTGCAGTGACTTCACTCACCCCTTCTTGAGGAGCTGCTCAGGGCCAGGAATGAGTCCTGGTGTTCCACAATCCCATACTAGGTTCCTGGCTTCCTCTCTCTTCAGCCTTGGTGTCTGTGTCTCCTCTTTATTAGCTGTGTTTTCCCTCAAAAGGTTTGTTCAAAATAGATTGATTTACTTAATATTTTAGTCTTTTTAAGTGGAAGAGGCTCCTACTGACTGTATCTAGTTGGCTATCTTGTCCCTCCTATTCTGTAGTTAACTTTTTTCTTAATTGGTTGTCAAATAAATTCTCCATATGTGTTAGCTAATACAGGGCTTATGCTAGCAACACTTTTTTGTGTATAAAGAACTTTTACTTACTTTATCTTATTTGTGTTTTGCAATAGCTTTATAAAGTACTTTAGTCTCCACTGTAAGAATATGAAAATAATGCTCAGATGTTATCTACCCGAGATCCACAGCCAGATGTGATCCAAGTCCTTTACCTACACTGTGTTGTCTTCCTCTCTGGATCGTTTTCAGGGTAGTTTTTATTTCAGAGGGGACATTAAATATTACGCATTCGTCGCTGTGGAAAGGCAAAGAACAAGCACAAGTGACTCTGCTCGGTATTTCTTCAAATCTCTTTAGTATACTGCTGTGTCTGCTTCTTCTCTACTTCTGGTACCTGGCTCCACACTTACAATCTGCACAGGAATTGACTCGGTTACTAGGGCAGAATTAAATCCACCGTTTCGGGCCAGTGTTACTTGTGGAAGTTTTTGAGACAGTGTTGGCATCTAAATACATGTATTAGAAATGGTAAATGGATTTATATTCCTGGCCAACTCTGTTAGATTGTTAGTGGCTATCTCCTTGAAAAGGATTCTAAGGTTGCATCTGAGTTCAGGAGACGAGCATCATGATAGATTATTGATGTCTGCCAGGCTTCTGTGTAGAGGAAGTGTTCAGATACCTGCAGTGTAGTTGCAATTCTTGACAGAGGTAGCGTGTTAGACTCAGAATGGGTCCCAGAGATCATCTACTCCAGTCACCTCATTTTACAAATTAGGGAACTAAGGTTTGGAGAAGGGAAGAGTCTACTTAAAAGCAAAGAACAATTTTGATCTGGTATTCTAGTTTTATTTCTTGACTCCATGCAGAAAGTGCTAGCTATTGTATAGGGAGTAGGTGTAATGCCCTACTTTATGCTCCCATTGAAGATGTCTGTCTTGGCTATGTTGAACTCTTCTGTTGCTTTTCTTGGTCACCTGCCTTGGATTCCTCTTTGCCTAAGGTTCTTTCTGACCCTGCCTTCATGTACTATGCCTCAATCTCCAGATCTATCCTGCCACCCATCTCACCTCCATCCACATGAATCTATTGTATGTCTCACTGTTGTTTCGTACACAAACATATTAAAAGATAAGCATTGTTTAGGTCAGGTGCAGTGGCTCACGGTTGTAATCTTCCTTAGCATTTTGGGAGGCAGAGGAGGGCAGATGATGAGGTCAGGGGATTGAGGCCATCCTGGCTAACATGGTGAAACCCTGTCTCTACTAAAAATGCAAAAAATTAGCTGGGCATTGTTAGGCAGCTGTAGTCCCAGCTACTTGGGAGGCTGCGGCAGGAGAATCGCTTGAATCTAGGAGGCAGAGGCTGCAGTGAGCAGAGAGCATACCACTGCACTCTAACCTGGGTGACAGAGCATTTTTAAATACCTTACCATCTTGTTGGCTATTTGGGTCATAAAATTGAATTCTTAAAGACATAATTCTTAACTTTAAAAGAAAAATCCCAAATAATTGAAATGCGGGGTATTCAGGGGAGTCTGTTTCTCATGCAATATGAAGTATTTTGGCAGAAAGATTATTGACAGCAGTCATCAGATCAGGGCTAGTCTTGATTTTATAAATATTTATAAAATATTTTGTTTCATCACTTTAACTTTCACTGAACCTTCCAACTCTTTGATTTCCTTTTTTTTTTATATAGTTCATGATAATGCCCATGTTAGCCCATGTTTTAAAGATACAGAAATCAAAGACACAGAGGAGTGACAATTTGCCCTAAGTATTTTGATGACTTATAGGCAGAACTAGGATGAATAATTGCTGCCTGCAGCTCCATAGCTTCCCCTCCCTGCTCCTTAGCCCAAAGAGCTAACCTGCTGTTCTTTACATTTTGGTGAAAAGCTAATTTTTCTCATCATCCTGCTTTACAGAGGCTCAGGGCACTTCAATAGAATATGAAGGTATTGATTTCCTGTTAGTGATACTTGCTTTTCAAATGTACAGTGATATAGTCTAAACTTACATCCTTTATTTAGTCTCAAGCAAAGCTTCCTTGCCGCATGAAGATGCGGGAGTAAAACATAACCATTTACCTGCTAGTTCTGGAACATAGAGTACGATTAAACAGGTACTGTCTTACCCTGTCAGCCATCTGAGCTCTGTTTAGATACATATGGTGGTCCCAAGAAACATTATAGTACATTTCTTCATCTGTAACTATGGCAGGGCATGCGTTTTGCTCAGGGATCATAGGCCTTGGGTTAATGGCAAAGATTATAGACATGGTTCTATATAACACAAAACTTTCCACAGAAGAGTTTAAGGGAATGGAGTTTGATCTGCTAGTGTTAAATATTTACAAGTCTGTACTACATATATAATGTCTATTCAAAAGATCCAAGGCTTAGGTATGTAGCCTTCGTTAGAATCATCCACTACCCATCAAGGATATTAAATCAGGATTTGAACTGAGTTCCCTCTGATTCAAAAGTTCCTGTTTTCTTACACTAAGTTACTCTGATTTACAATCTGTATGCAGTCTGTATAATCCCAAACTAATGAGACCAAATAAATGTTAGAAATATTTTCATGTATTACATTTTAAGGAATGAATTGGTATTATACAGCATTATATGGGCCAGTGTGAGCTTTAAACGTAAATAATCATTAGCAGGGCTGAACTAATAAAAGCAGAAATCGATTGGATGTGACTTGAGTGGCAATGGGAAGGTCACTCTTGTTTCAGAATAAGGCATCTTGTCACCATGCCTGGACTTGAATATAATTATTATTAGACTGTAAGAAACCTTAGAGATCATCCATTTTATCAGTGAGGAAAACTGGGCTTAGATTTGTATAGTGCCATCCCAAGAGCTCATAACTACTTAGCGTACAAAGAGTCATAGCTGAATGCATATAAAGCTATTAGGTTTTTCAGAATTCTAATTAAAAATGGAAGTCCCTAAGGTAAGCATTGAAAATGGATTTTATCATATGCCAACTCAGATTCACAAGTGGTTTCTACACAAAGTATATTGACCAGGATTTGGAGGCTGCATGTAGTCAGCAGTAAACAATGCTGTGATTCATTTTTGATGTCTGTTATACCTACAGGAAGTGGTACTCAATAGAACATGTGCGAAATCTCATGTATTTCTGAATTATGGGATGAAAATCCCTCTAATTCGTTATCTTCAGAGTGGAGGAAGTCTGGCTGTACTATCAGAAGACCTACTTTCACATCCTGACAGCTCTCCTTAAACCTTGGTTTTCTCAACTATAAAATGGACTAATTATAGCTGTTTTACCTCCCTCATAAAATATCTGTGCTGATGAGACAGCCAGGTTGGAAGGGCTCCCAAGCAGAGCCTCCAACTGACATGATGTGCGCACTGGGCGGAATGGACTCTGGGGTGGAGCCGCAGAAGTTTGAGCCCATTGCAGGGGAGGAGCCTGGCCTCTTTCTTTGTGGAAGCTGGGATTCAAAGTGTGAGACAGGAAACCCACCAGCAGGGACTCTGGCTTTGCGGAGAGTCCCTGTTTTTCCTTTTCTTCATTTTCAACCAATTAAACCTTGTGCTACTCACCCTTCAAACCATCTGCGAGCCTAAATTTTCATGGCCATGTGACAAGGGCCTTATCTTTAGGTGATTGGGGAAAAGTCCTGCAACAGTGACTAAAAAGAAGTAACACGTGGGCATGTGTACGTTGTTAATATAGGTACCACTTTTTATAGTTGACAGCCAAGAAGCTACTGGACCTAGAAGAAGGGAAACAAAATTCAAATGGAAAGCAGAGAGGTACAACTTTCAGTTTTTTTCTTCAGCTAGTCATGTTGCAAAAACTGACCTGAAATGTGATGTGTTTCTCCAAGAAGGGACAGAATTACCACTGGGTCTTAGTGTGAAGAGTCTGCCTCTATTGAGAATGCTCTGAGTTTGATCCAATTGACAGTGGGGAGAAAAAGGACAACTTTTTGAGTGGCATTATTAACAGTTTCCGGTTTCTGAGATTGTTTTCAGTATAGACCCTAGTTTCCTTTAGAAAACTGGTATTTCCACTTCTTTCCCAAACTGAGGTTGGTGTGGCCTGCATCCTCTCTAATAAGGTTTAGATTTGAGTGTGCACAAACTGCTCTGGCCTTGCTTTCCAGCTCATTTAAGTCTGGCTCTCTCACACTACTCTGCTTTCATTGTTTTTTATTTCTCAGCCAGCCTCTTCTCTAAGAAATCTCCTTCTCTTACACTCCTTCATGACTTTTTTGATGCCCTTCCCTTTCCTGGAAACCTGTTCCATTGGAATGCTTCTTTTTAATAGACCTCAAAGTCAGCATATTCAAAACAAAATCCACCTTGGTTCCCTTTTGACATAGACTCAATGTTTGTGTCCTTCCCAAATTTATATCTTGGAACTTTATCTCTAATGTAATATTTTGAAGGTGATTATGTTATAAATGTGGAGACCTCATAAATGACTTAGTTCCTCATAAGGTAATACCTTTATGCAAGAAGCCCCAGAGACCTCTTTGACTCCTTTCACCATGGAAGAACAAGAGAGGCTACCATCCATGAACCAGAAAATGGGCCCTCACCAGACACCCAATCTGCAGACACCTTGATCATGGACTTCTCAGGCTCCAAAATTGTTAGGAAAAGAATCTGTTATTTAGGCCACCTAGTCTATGATATTTTTTATTGCAGACCAGACAGACGAAGGTATCATTAAAGTTGTGTTTCTCCCAATCTTCCCTGTCTCAGCAGAAACTGGACTTCTTTTTGACATGCCCCAATACTTCACCCTCTCCACCCCTAATTCTATTAATTACCACCTTCTATTGATTTTACCACCTAAATGTCTCCTGATTGGACTGTTTCTCCCACTGCTATCACTCTGTTCCAGTCCACATTATTTGTCATCTTGATCCCTGGATTACTCCATAACCTCCTAACTGGTCTCTGCTTCACAGACTGAAATGCTTCTTCCAGAAATATTCAGTCTTTATATCCTTGGTGTACTCCTTCAATAGCTCAATTTCCCTCTAGAAATAGAATTTACAAGTCCATCTGAGATCAGGCTTTAGTTATATCTCTTTAATATTGTTCATGCTGTTGAGCTGACCATGCTGAGTTTAATTCTGTGCCTGGACATGCCATGTTTTCTTTCACATCTGGGTCTTTGCACACAGAGTTTCTTCTATTTGAAACAATTGTTCTTCCTCTCTGTACCTAACTTCCAGTTAATCTTCCAATTTTAGCTTAAAAGTATGCCTTGACTGATGCTGCAAAATACATTTGTTCTTCCTCCTCCTATATGTTCAGATCACCATGTACTTCACTATCCTCTTGTTTTATCATAATTACACATTTATTATTTGTCTTTTCCCTAATCCATTAACAGTATTATAGCTGTAAGCTCCATCTGTCTTATTCATAATTTCCAGTTGTTTATTACTGCTCAATAAGTACTTAATGGATGAATAATTTCCCATCTCAGTAGGTCTCCATCATACTCAATCTTCAAATTTCACCTTAGAGATCTATTTTATGCATGCTTTCTATGATTTACATCTATATGTGATATTTAGAATTCTTAAGCACATTATTGATACTACTTATACTGTACTCCTTTTTTCCTGGTTTGAGTTATATTTATTGTCCTCTTCTGCATCACCTTCAGCCTCCCTAGAGCAAGATTCTATCTTACATACACCTTCATATACTTTCACAGAACCTAGCTTACAGCCTCCTTTATAAGATATTTAAGCAATATGTGATGGCTTAAATTAACAGAAAAGCCTTATCACTTAGGGTAAATTAAATAAATGATAGGCTCTTTACAGAAATTGAACTCTTTTAAGCAATTGCTTTTTACTACATTTACATCATTAGGATTAAGACAATACAGCTAGAGCATTTCTCCTGGTTTTGGCATTTTTGTAACTATTTTACAGACTACAAAGAAAGAGATGATAACACTTTGAAAATACACCTTGAATGTGCAACAGTCTCCCAACTCAACAGATACCATGATGAGAATCAGCAAGGGCTATTTATCTATTCTTGCATTATACAGGTTTATCCTAAAGATACCATTTCTGATGTTTTTAACGTGAAAATGACTATGAATTCCTGAGCATATGCAACATAATCCCACACAACTTTTTATTGCCCATTTCAGTGTGTGTTTGGAAGACTAGATAACAGTTAAGATCACTTCGGATCCTAAGAGCTTAGGATTCCATACATTAATTTATTCAAGCAGGATGCTACCCTGGAGTTGGGAATGCAGACCAGAATCAGATGCCATGTATTCAATTCTCAAATCTGATTATTATTACCATCTTGACCTTGGCTACATTCATGTACTTGACTTCTTTTTTTCCCACATAGATTCTGTTCTGAGAATTGAGGATACAGTAGTGTACAGATACAATCTGTTGACCAAATAACCCAGCTTCTCTGAACCTTAGTTTTCTCATCTGTAAAACAGAGTTAAAATCAGGTGTGTGGATTGTCCTGCCAGAGAGTTGACTAACACAAGGCTTTTAGAATAGGTTTACACGTGTTTGGGAATTAATACCTGTAGCTATTTGGTAATTTAAATAGAGACTTGATGAGATATAAAACACTGGGCTTGGATCTATTAGTGCTTTTGGGTTCTTCAAGTTAGTAACATATGGAATCTTTCCCCTATTTTACAAGCATAGTTCTCAGAATCACATATACAGTCTTCTTGAGGTAAGGTTGTAGTTTTTATTTTTGGCGCACTCTTGTTGATATTGAATTTTGGTAGGTTAGCCTGCATGTAATGAGCTGCTAGTAGCAGGCAATGAAAGAGCTCAGCTCCAGCATTCATGTGGAGTCAATTCAGATGACTCACCTTTTCTCATGCTGCTGTGCATCTAACCCCAAGGATATTGGAAAGTCTGAATCTTCCCAAAGAGACTAAATTACTTCCATGGTCTTAGGCCTCATTTTTGTCCAAAGAGCAGCACTTTGAGTAACACGTACGCTGCCTCATGACTTTGAATAACATGTACAGTGCCAACACAAATTGAAATCATTTCAACCTAAAGAGCCCTGGCCAGGGCACCCTCTTCCATGAATAGAACACTAGGGAGTGGACACTGTGCCTTGATTGCTGGCACTGCTGGGAATGATGCCATCTCTGCACCTCTGACCAGCGATGGAGGGAGACTTTCCCAAAATTTTTGCATTAAACATGATACGCCTATATCAGTGCCTAGAAGGCGGTGCTTTTCCACAGTAACCAGTGGTTTGGCATGCTAAGATTACACAAAGTCTTAAGGGGTCCCTAGACAGAAACAGAGACGGGGGTCATAGAGAGGAACAGCCTGGACTTTTGGCTTCTGACCAGCATTCTAGAAGCTCTAGAATGTGTGATGTGTGATGCTGGGAATCAGCTGGGGCATACTTTTTTTTTTTTTTTTTTTTTTTTTCACACAGAACCATATAAAATTATTCTTTAGTACAGATACGATGAATAGGAATGGGCTGTACAAGCTATAAAATGGCTTACATATGCGTAGTGTTAAGTTGAGCTACGGCTCTGCCTTGCTGTAATAGCCTCATTCTGTACCTGCCCATGTCCTTCCCTCCTCAGGGCGTAACTGCAGTGATGGACAGACAGACAAGATATCAACCCTGTGGCGTGAAGGAGTAAGAAGAGTTTGCTTGCATCAGTTATAATTTAGTTCTTTTCCTTTTCTAAGGGTATTGTGGCTCTTAATCTTCAGGTTATCTGAGTGGTTTAGCTTCTGAGTGGTTTTAGTTAATCCCAGTTGACTTTAGCTGTAAAGAATGACATTGGCCTATTTCCATTTCAATGGTAAGCTAAAAGGAAAAACTGGGAAACCCCACATTTAGAAGTTAAGTTTATATTTCTCCTGTACCTATTTCCATTTTAATAGTTTTTGCATTAATTATCTTGTATAATTATTGCAGTGATCCTGCTTCTAGGTATTATGTCTGTTTCACAGAGGATCACACTGGGGTTCTGAGAAGTATGCTAACTTGCCTGTGGATACAAATAAGCTAAGAAGCTGACACAGGAGACAAACAAAGCCCTTGTAACTGTGAATTCAGGGCCCTTACTGAACCACAGCTGCCTCCTGGTTTATTGTAGTCATTCATCATACATCCACATCAGCCAAAGGGGAGATTCCCCATCTGCTCCTTGCCTAGCCTGTCAGTCTCTTAGGATATGACCTTGGCTGCAAGGAAGGAGACAGGGGATACTCTGCCAGCTCCAGAACCCCAGTTGACCTGAATGACTAGGGAGAAAAGTAAGAGGCAGAACACTCAGTGGAAATGGCTGTCAGCAGCCTGGAAAAGGAAATTGAGGTGCCAGGGTCTGACACAAACCAGAGAATCAGCAGCTTTGCAAGTTCAGCAGGGGTGCTGGGGCTGTGAGCATGTGGCATTCTATGACAGAGAGTGTCACTAAGTTTCTCTGAGGAGCTTACGAGAGATTAGAGACTTGTCAGAAAATGAGACTGTTTTAAGCCAAATAAAAGGACTTAGAAAGTAGATGGACATATATAATAAAAAGAAACAAAGATGCTTTGAAATCAATTTAATGAGCCACTTTTTTGGGAAACAACTGTGTTCTTGAGTTTGATAATAAAAATGGGAATATATGTCTTCTGCTTCAAAGTCATTTGAAATGTCACTTTTTTTGAGCATGCTATTAGATTAATTTTAGGCACAAAAACAAAATACCATCTTTCCTTTGAGTCACCTTTCATTTGAAACAATTTCATGTATTGTAAAAAGGGAAAAGATGTTCAATCTTCAGAATTTTTCATTTCAAACATCTCTTCCAAAGACCGTTTCTGCATCTTTAATGATTGAGTTTTGAAAATAATTCTCTAAAAGATGTTTAAAAGCTAGCATCTGTAAGTAATAGGAAGTCCAGACAAAGTGAGAAAGCATCTTTTAAATAGTAATGTACTCGATTTAGTAGAGATGAGTTCTGTTTTCAAAATTGGTACAAACTTCCAGAAACCTGGTACTGCTATACCCTGGATGATATAAAGGAATGTATAATTCCTAACATAGTATTTTGATACACATGTTGAAATAAGGAAAAGTAATAACACAGTAGAATTGGATTAGATTTCACAGAGACTATGTGCAGTAATCAGCCCGATTGGAAAAGTGGCCCAATTCTTGAAGTAAAAATAAGATCTGGACAAAGACAAAGGGCTTCTCAGGCAAGAGATTACAGGATCAGGAATGAGAAAATCATAAAATAGGTGGTAGACAAGTTTGACTGAAACTCCAGATTGTCCCAGAATGGGGAACTGCAGAACATAAGCTTACATAGGAGCCATTCAGTAAACCTCTCTTCTGTGTTTGTTGAATGAATTAGAACATTTCACACATATTCTTTATTATTTTGTGTGATCTCAGAAAAGTTATCAAGAACTGCAGTTCATTCCTCATTTGTGGATGAGCATGACAATGCAATCAGCTTCACAGCACTACTCTGATTAGTAAATACATGTAAAGTACTTAGTAAAGTACTTTGGTATAAAATTAACAATCCACACATGGCTTATTCCTTCATGCATATATAGTCCCAGTATACTGCTTGATACTTGACAAAACATTTTGTTAAATTAATAAAAGAATGCAAGAAGTAAGCAAAGCCAATGACATGAAAAACATATTTGGGTTTAGTGAATGAATTAATCTGGTGGGTAGAGAGGGATTCCAGGGCAGTATGGAAGATGAGATTGAAAAGGCCAGTGACGAACAGATTTGGAGGCTTTGATTTAGAAGATCAAGGCTAGTGGTGCCACTAAACATTTTTAGCTAGGATATGACATTAGTACAGGAGAATTAACAAAGTGAAAAGTAGGAAGAAAGAATAATAATCTAACAGCTGCTTGAAAGTAGCCTCCAGTGGCACAGGAATGTGTGAAGAGCAGAGAAAGGATGTTTTTATTTCAAAACAGTGTTGATTAGGCCGGGCGCAGTGGCTCACGCCTGTGATCTCAGCACTTTGGGAGGCCAAGGCGGGCAGTTGACAGGATCAAGAGATGTAGACTATCCAGGCCATGGTAAACCCCGTATATACTAAAAGTAAAAAAATTAGCCGGGCGTAGTTTCATGCGCCTGTGGTCCCAGCTACTCGGGAGGCTGAGGCGGAAGAATCACTTGAACTCAGGAGGCGGAGGTTGTATTGAGCCAAGATTGGGTCAATGCACTCCAGCCTGGTGACAGAGCAAGATTCCATCTCAAATAAATGAAAGAAAAAGAAAGAAAACAAAAAACAGTGTTGATTTTAATTTATCCTAAATCTCTGCATAGTCATAGCACTTTCAGAAGTCAGCTTTAATCTTTCTGGCTTGGGGGGAAAAGTGAAGGCATCTGAACCTCCCATCAAGAATGAAGCTATATGATGACTTACCCCTTCTCCTCATAATTAGGCATTCTCTACATACTTACTCTGAGTCACCACATTGTTAAATGTCACTCTCAATTATACAGGTTTCAATGGTGATTTATGTCATCCTCTGCTCTGGAGTACAGAAGTACCCCCTTGGAGGGGGAGGTGGCAGCTTTCCTGTACCCCCTGCCCTCTTATGCTGCACAGTATACTTACCCAGTGGGCATCCCTGAGCTTAACTTTCAGTCACCCTTTCCAATAGAATCAGTTTTTGGCTGGGATTACTGCTCCCAACCAAACAGGGCCTTGGTATTTGTTACTTTCATGTCAGTTTCTCAAATTTCAGCATTTTAAACATTGTATAAGATCAAGATCAAAAACAAGATTATTTATTCATTCCACAAATTTAACAAATATTTATTGATCATACGCTGATTTGGATGCTTGTGCTCTAAGTGATAAATCAATCTCAAATATTAAAAATAACTTATTGAGGAAGGGATTATGTCTTATACCATCTTTGAGCTTCTTAGGTAATCACATTTTGAAAAGATCTGTGTTTTAGTTTGAAGAACCACACACACACACACACACACACACAACACTGGCACGCATTGGAGTCCCAATTGGACTTCATAAATATATATGTATATTTATGTGTAATATGAATATACATATATATTTATATTTAATATATTCATATGTAATATTTATACATGTATATAAATATGTTCATCCAACTAAAACATAGCTAAGTGTGTGTGTGTGTGTGTATATATATATATATATTTAAATATGCATAACTTCTAAACACCCAACTTCCTAGACTACTACTTGATATTCATCATCTGTGATTTTCACATAACCGTTCCCCTCATGATAGTAGACTGAGAGTGTTACAAAAAAAACCACATAGTAAATGGCCAGGTCAGTTTTTATTACAACTTATGGTTAAATTCTTGCTTAATATATAGCTTATTTCTTGCTAAAACATATTAACCAGTTTCTGCTGGAGACATGCAGCCTCTTTATTTACCGTCTTTCTTGATTTTCATAGTTTCTCTCTCATCTTAGAATGCTGTGAAATTAATGAGCTGTTTATTCCAATTTCTTCAGTGGAGTGACAGATCTTCCACCTCCTGCACAATGGATATTTTCATGAACACATTTTTTTCAGAAGAGATACCCAGCTTCATACTTTCTGTTATTATTTTAAGAGTAGCATCCTCAGAAGGTGCCAGAAATGAATCGTTCTTATGGTTTATGTCCTTTAGCACCTAGAACAGCAAGAAACACACATACTCCTTAGCAGAATGATCTTGAGAGCATTTTCTAGTTAAAGTTCTTCAAAAATGCGCAGAAGAACAGTTAGTTCTTCTTACTGGGTTTGACTCGTGCAAGTATTCAGATAGAGAGATGAGCTCCATTTTTTTTAATAGAATAGAAAAAATTATTTATTCTAATGTTCACAATGATTTATCCGTTAGTCCTCTCTTCTGCATGATCAGTAATGCCTCCAGGAAAGCAGTTGTCCTAAGTTTAGAGGAAAAAATAAACAGGTAGTAAATGAATTATCTCTAAATAGACCAAGAGGACTGAAGGAACAGTGAATGTTAGTAAATCAAAGAAAAGTTGAATGTTTGATATGTGTACTATTATATTTTCTCTCCTTAATTTTTTTTTCTAAACATGGTTAGAGTCTAATCGGACTCCATGCTTATAAGTTCAGTGTCTTCTAATTCATGTTCTATTCCGGCAGATGCACCTTTCTCAAAATGAATATAATTATATCACTCTCTTGCTTATAACTCCTGATGGTCACCATAAATTCAAGATATCCAGCTACAACCGGACCCCCAGGTATTGCCATTCTCTTTTCACTTCAGGAATGATAGAAGCCTTAAGTTGAGGTCTTCCTTTATCATCGGCCACCAAACCTACCAAGATGGCATTTGTACCTATCTTCTTTTTTTCCTGCCTGTACAATGGAAGAAATGTTCATCTTTGGAATCTCTCCATCTATGTTTTGTATCCCATCCATTTTCACTTTCAAAGGGATATAGCCAGTATTTGACAGGCAGTAAATATGTAGTGTCCATTAGACAATCCAATAGAGATGTCAAGGAAAACAACTATGAGAAAAAGGAGTTATTTGTATATCTGCTGTTTGGAGACATGGTGGGTTGGGTAAATGTAGGTGGAAAATAGAGCAAAATCTAGATCTTGTTTGGGGCTATTCTGTCATTCAGCACTTTCACAGAGAAAAGTGTGCTGGGACTGAGAAGGATCTTCCAGGAAGGTACAGTGAAAACCGTGAGGTGTGATACCATATTATTTAAGAAATCAGAGTACTTGCGCAGATTAAAATACTGCTAAATGTTTAAAATGTTCTCATTTATGTTGACTTTGATGAGGTAGAGGTCCTTGGTATCACAATTAATAAGTTTCAGAGCAGTGACTGGGACAGAATTGCAGTTAAGGATCAGATATAAGGTGGAGAACTGGAGGCAATGATGATGGATCTCTCCTTTGAGATGTTATCATTTTACAAGGGAGCAGACAAATAAGAGACATGGGGTGATCAAGAGAATTTTTTTAAACAATGTTGTTTTAAAAATATTGTTTTAATCTGAGAATTAAAGAGATCTGAGAATATTTTGTGTAGTGAGAAATACGGAAGTGGAGAGACTGATGATGCAGAGATCTTCTGCTTTTGTTGTTTCACTCTTTGTCTTCTGGAAAACTATCAGAATTTATTCCATTCCTACTTTTTTTTCTCTGGTAAAGAAGACTTCTCAAAAGAATAATTGATACTGTAGTCTCCATCTTCTTACCACCTTATTCACTTGCTCAATCCATTGCCATCTAGCTTCAGCCTCTGGCACAGCCCTGGAATTACTTACTGCTAAATCTAATTGAAACTCTTTGGTCCTTATCTTGCTTAACATCTCAGCATTGTAATCTTTCTCCCTTTAAAACACCTACTTTCTTTGCTTCATTTTCACCCTATGTCTCTGATTCTCTTACTCAGTCTTTTCTGTAAGGATTCTCTTCTTAACTGTCATGTTTCCCAGACTCCCTTTTCTCACTGCACGTGTTCTCTCTCAATAGAAAAATGGTTTTGAGGAACATCCAACAGCCACAGCTTCCTAGAGCTATATTTTAAATCCATATTTTTAGGAAGATACTGTCTTAGGTTATTCAGGCTGCCATAATAGAACATAGATTAGATGGCTTATTTCTCACAGTTCCGGAGGTTGAATATCCAAGATCAAGGTGCTGGCACATTAAGTGTCTGGTGAGTCCTTGCTTCCTGTTCATACACAGTAGTCTTCTGGCTGTTTTCTCACAGAATGGAAGGGACAAGGACACTTTCTTGGTCTTCTTTTATAAGAGCAATAATCCCGTTCATGAGGGTTCCACTCTCACAATCTAATTTATTTACAAGGCCTCTATGTTCCAGTAATAACACATTGAGGATTAAGTTTCAATTTATTATTTTGGGAAATACAAATATTCATTCTATAGCAGAAATAGACATATATATTCATGTTCCTACTTGATGTCTCTATTCATTTTCACATGGGCATTTTAGACTCAATACATCCAAGACAACTCACCTTTCCTCATTGTGTTCTTCCTCCTCTATCTATGACTTCAAAGGGTGACCCACAGCCTAAATTGTTGTTCTAGTTAGAAATCTGGGAACTTTTCTTGTCTCCTCGTTCTTCATCTCACACATGTGGTCAATCACAGTCTTGTTAAAGCTACTTGTGCATATCCCTTGAATTTGACAATTTCTCTTTAAAGTCTTTTACTTTTTCTCTGAAGTTAAAGACAGAGTATAAGGGCTACAGTTTACTTCTCTAATGTATCCTCTTTAGTTCTGGGCTATCAGAGTTAAATTAGCGTTTAAATAATGTCTGGGTTGCTTTCATCTATGTGTCTTTCAACTTGAAGGATGAAAATACAGAAACAAGAAAAACAGATTTTGTATCTAGAATAGTATTTTTTGGGATAAGAGATAGAATACAGCTTTAATTAATAGATTTTTGTATTAGTGTAGAACCAAATAAAATGTAAAACATGGAATAGCTGCTTCAGATTTTGAATAATAAGGATGTTATTATGTGAAAAATAGATTGGAGTCAGGGTTCCAGGAAAATAAGGGAGGTATGAAAGTTATGTTAGCAAGTAAGAGAGTAAGAGAGCTTCAATTAGAATGCAAGAGGATCTTTGGCTGTATGCAAGGAAAACTGTCTTCTGCATTTATGCACTTAAAGACTTTAAAGTCTACCTTTCATATATGTTTCTAATAACTTTTTCACTAGTTTCCTAAGAAATGGGTAGGTCTTACCTTTCTAATGTGCTTAACTAGGTTCCCTCATCACCTGCACATACACGTGAGGTGATTGTTGGTTGTTGAGTGAATGTATTTTAATTTTCTCTGGAAAATTAGAGTGCTTAATTGAAGACATACAGCTATCATAGACTTTTGACACTGCTTCAAAGATACTTCAATAAATTACCAGAAAGCATAAATATATTTTCATCTGAAGTGAACCTACTGTGTAGAATTTTCCAAGTATTGTGCTCATCCCGGTAGTTAGAAATAAGCAGCCCTTCTCAGTACTAACAAAACATTGTTTTAGTTTCAAAATGTGCACAGGTTGTTTAAGAAAAGCTCTTCTTGTACAGACTTAGTACAACAGCACCAAGATTTAAAATCTTGATAAAAGATGCACAATAGGGTGGAAATAACTCCTCCGTGTAATGTTGCAAGACCCTGGGGCTCCAAGCATTGATAAGAACTGTAGGAGTCAGGGTGGATGAATATGGGGGAAGAAAAGGTCAGAATCCAGATGTGTCAGTGTGGTCTCTCTGAGAAGAGAGGGCAGGTCACGTGCAGAAAGCAGCTACATCCTGTCATTGGACGTTAAATCTGGACACTCAGAAGAACTGCATTACTAAGTGTGAGCTCAAAATTATGGGATAGACTCAAACTGTGCACACCATGGAACTGGAGAAGGTAATCCTGTTAGTTCGAACTGGGGTTCCAACATAAAAAATTAGAGAGGAGTGTGCCAGATCAACCCCCAGGGTATTGGTAATTGTCCTACATTGGGTCTTAGTGCAGTGAAAGTGAAGACAGTGTCACTTGCCTACCTCCTAAGCACATGGATCCAAGGAGGCTATGAGCTTGGGTAAGGCATTGGTAGGAAAGAGGGGGCTTAGGCAGTGAGATCTTGAAAGGCTGATACTAGAAATAAAGGCCTGGACCTTGGATGGTGATGGCTCAGAAGCATAAATAACAGTCAAAAATATCAGCAGTTAGCTTCAGTAAAGAGGCCTGGTCAAGTAATAAGAAAATATAAAACTTTATATCTATGTAAAATGGTATACTTCTTGATGTATTTGATTATTAGATTTGACTTGTCTATTTGAATTATATAAATCATTGACTTTAAACCAGCAACAGCCATCTCTGGACAGATAAGCTCAGTAAGTGCAATTGCTTGAACAAATCAGGCATAAACAGTAGCATAATTAATACTTTTACATTTTGTTGTTTCATTTTGAACATTTTAGCCAGACCAACTTCTGCCTTCTGTACTGGGCAAGTTCCAGCCAAGAAGACAAAAAAATAAGCATTTCAAATGAAGGGATTTGATACAGGTAATCAGTTACAAAGGCTTTGAAGGCTGTGGGGGGAAAAGGGAAGTGCTGAAGTAATAAGGAAGCAGCTACTACTCTTTGGAATGGAGGTTAACAAAAGAGGGGATGTGAGGTAGATTCAGCAGAATCCAGGGACTCTGCTCTCTGAGGAAGGGGCATCTCTGGCTGTTGCTGGATTTCTGAGGGTGAAATGAGGCTGATTGTGGGAGTGTCGAGAGAAGCTGAAGGATAGAACCAAGCTGACAGGAGCAGAGAAAAACAAGAAAGACCCTTCTCTCTACTTCCTCCCTCCAATTCCCTATAGCTTCTCCAGTTGGTAGAAACCAAAAGGAAAGTAGCAAACTTTGCATTCTGGGGAATGTACTTCGCAGGGGCACAAAGGTAAGTAGAGGAAGAAGGATAAATTTGGAGGTAGAAAACAATGAAGCTTTCCCCACCTAATGCTAAAAAGGAAAACAACTGCCTTGAAAACTAGACCATCATTAAATTACACATAAAGTAGCTTCTGCTGAAGGGGTTTTTTTTTTTTTTTTTTTTTTTGAGTTGATGTAGTATTAGCCAACTTTTAGTGAATTTAATTGCCTGTGCTATTAAATTCACTACTTAAGTGAATCTTAAATATGCTTCTTACCACAGCCCAGACTTTAAGTTCTTTGGCTCTCACGTAAGTAGAAATTAACACTATGCCAAACAAATTTTCCTCTGCCAAGATTTCATAGGCTTGTGGCATGAGCACACAGGGGAGCAGTGTACAGCAGTGGGATCCTGGTACCTGCTCCCAGAAGGGCTTGGCTCTTGTCATTTTAAGGAAGGTTCGAGATGGGAAAAGGCGTGACACATAAGTGTCTCTAGGCGGGGTATTTTCCTTACCTGTGCAGTGGTACCTCATAGTCTATCAAGCATCACATGACAAGAAAATGAAGGTTAAGCCCTATCTTGGGTGGAAATTTTAGTATTACACTGGGATTATAATGAAAAAAAAAGAAAAAGTCAGTGAAAGATCAGCACTGGAGTTCATCTTGTCTTCACACAGGTGGATCTGGTCAGGTTCTTGGACACAGTTTCTGTCACTTAGGCTGAAATGCAATGGCAACATTTTGGCTCACTGCAACCTCTGCCTCCACGGTTCCAGCAATTCTCATGCCTCAGCCTCCTGAGGACTGGGATCACAGGCATGTGCCACCTCACCTGACTGTTTTTTTTTTTTTTTGTATTTTTTGTTGAGATGGGGTTTCTTCATATTGCTCAGGCTGGTCTTGAACTCCTGACCTCTAGCAATCCATCAGTCTTGGCTCCCAAAGTGCTAGAATTAGAAGCCTGAGCCACCACACCTGGTCAGGTTCTTATGAGATCTGAAGTCTTGCTTCAGGGACTTCAGAAGGCACTACTGGAAGAGATAAATGGTTAGATTCTTTATTTTATGATGAGGAATTCAGCCTGGTCAGCTAAGTTAGGAGAGGTCCCCCTTGCTGCTACATGACTTGTTAAAGGAGGCAAAAATGTAGGGGAGGGATATACCCAGATATGCAAGGTCCACAGGACCTTGGTGTCATTTCTCTGAGGGGACCAAGTCTTTTCCCAGTACTGTCTCAATCCCCCCTAAGAGATTTCAATCTCCTTATTTATTTAGCTTTATTATTATTAGAGACGGAATCTCACTCTGTCACCTAGGCTGGAGTGCAGTGACATGTTCTCGGCTCACTATAACCTCCACCTCCCGAGTTCAAGCAATTCTCCTGCCTCAGCTTCCTGAGTAGCTGGGATTACTGGCACATGCCACCACACCCAGCTAATTTTTGTACTTTTAGTAGAAACAGGGTTTCATCATGTTGGCCAGGCTGGTCTCAGACTCCTGACCTAGGTGATCCACCTACCTTGTACTCCCAAAGAGCTGGGATTAAGGCATGAGCCCCCACACCTGGCCTGAACCTGATTATTCTTAGTGGAGGGGAAAGGAATGAAGATCTTGTCTTCTATCACTGCTTGCTGAACAGGGGCTGCCATCCCTACCTGCTCCACAGGCATAGAAATCTCTTGCTGTCTGATCTAATGATTTATAGGGATTTGTTCCTTTCTGCAGTGGCACAGGCTAGAACCCTTTGGCCAGCATTGATTTTTGTCTGAATCTGCTACAGTTTGAAAGACATAAACTTTACTAAAAGATAAAGTAGACAAGGACTTAAGATTGGTAATAATACAGCTCCTTAAGGTTCTAAGAAGGGTGGAAACTAGGTAAGACCTGGGAAGGTCTTTCAATGGTTGACCAGACATAATTTGGGTCAGTTCCCTGGTTAGATCCATGTAACCATGTAGCTGGTTTGGATATTTTTTTTGTATATTGGTCTCAGCCTTTCTAGAGTTACTGACATATAAGTGCAACCAGTTTTATTGATAACTGTACAGAGACCCTCCCTGCTCAGCTAGAGCATGGTCTAAGCCTAGTTTATTGTTGACAACACTACCAGTTAGTCTAGGGGAGCCTGGAGACCTTGCAAGCCTTCTCTTACATTTGTGGTCAGCTTTTCTGTAGTCTGTGTAAGATTTTTAAAAGTTATTTCATGTTAGGTGCAGTCCCTCAAGGAGCTGCCATTCCCATAGCTGCCACACTTTTGCCAGGATTAGCCCAGTTGCTTGTATCTAATTTTGGAAGTGAGGCTATGGACTATTACTCTATCAGAGCCCAACTGTCCTACAGTACCTTTTCCTTGGAACTGGAAGTGTCCATGCAAGGATAGGCTAAGGCCTGTAAGGAGAGTGGGAAGATGGGTCTGTTTTTTCCCTTGTAGGACAGTTAGTTCCATTGACTGCCACAAAAGAATACATATCTAGGGACTGTGCCTTCCTGATGGGGGATTGGGGAGTTGAACCATTTATTCAAGCTAGGTTCTCAGGAAGGAGTGTTGCTGCTGCATTGGGGTGAAAGAGGACTTCCCACTGAGCTCTGGGTCTCTGGACCCAGGAAGTGCCGTTTCTCTCTTAGGAGGTAGATGAGAGCCTCCATGTTATACTTTCTGTACCCGTCAAATCTGTGTGTCATCCCTGGGGAGATGATGGGGTACCAGTTAGGATGGATTACCAAATGAAAGGCAGGGTTCCAATGGGTAGTATTAGTTTGACATTGAGCAGGAATTGAATGTCATTGGGTAAATTGAGGGTGGATGCCAACCATCTACATACATTATATTTGCCCAAGGACTGGTTCTACAAAGAAAACAGGGTACTGTCAAGGATGGACCATTAAGCATGTAGTTCTCCTTCCAAATAGGATGTTTATAGATGTCTGTGAGATGCACACATTCAAGTCTTTCTGTTGCATCAATTTGTGTAGTCATAGGTGATGGCTTTTCAATAGAGTCAGAGGTAAGATTTAATGTCAAATTCGTCTTAGTGGGGACAAATTGGAGCTTAGTTCCTCACACCTGTGGGTTTGGCAGCAAATCCAACAGAGAGGTTGTTCCTTGAGGTGATAATCATGGAAAAATTGATGAGTGAGCTTTTTTTCCCACTGGACCCTAGTAGCAAAGAGTATGCAGAGAAGGAAGAAGAGGAAGTTAGTTCTCATTGTGATCCTGCCTTAAACCTAGCAAGGGCAGAAAGAAGAGGGAGAGGGAGGAGGCTGTCTGAAATGGTAGAACAAGAAAACTGTAGTTAGGGTGAGGAGAAAAGTTAGTATTTCTGTGCTTACCCACAGCATTATGTGTGTGCATCTGGCCGAGTATTGGTTCTTAAAAAAAGTAGTGGAGGTCTTCCCCTGGTTCAGGGAGTAAAGGGGGCTTCCTGGATGAGCCTATAAACATTCATGTGAATAGCCTTTTAATTGGGAGAGGCTGGAGATCGCTGGTAGCTTGATTGCAGTTGGAGTGGCCAGGATCACCCAGTTATGGCTGTTTCACTTAGGCAACCATTCATCTTCTGGGGAGCCTTCTTTTCAAATATTAAGGAAGACTTGGTCTCCTGCATTGACTTGAAGAGGGGATTCTCCCTCTTTTATAGAAGCTGGTGGTACTTTATTCTCAAAATATAATATTGCTTTCTGAACCTGATCCAAATTGATAATACTATGGGCTTTGACTTACTTCCCAGCCCAGTGAAATGTCAGTAGTGAGCACGGGCCTCCTGTAACCTATTTCAAATGGACTGGCCTTTAGGCTGCTCTTTGAGGTAGTGTGAATCCGAAGGAGTGCAATGGAAAGTAGCCTTATCCAGGTTTGCTGTGTTTCTTGAAATAACTTTGCCAAAGTTCTTTTAAGGGTATGATTCATCCTTTCTACCTTTCCTGAGAGTTGGGGATGCCAACAGGCATGTATTTATAATCTATTCCCAGGACTGCCAAAAAGCTTTGAGTGATTTTAGCTGCAAAAGAGGGTCTGTTGTTGCCCTGGAGTGACTTTGGAAGGCTGAATTGAGGAATTATATCTTTTAGAAGACTTTTGCAAATATCAGTGGCCTTTCAGACTGGGTCGGGTATACTTTGACCCAGCCAGTAAAAGTGTCCGTGAAAATGAGAAGGTATTTCTATCCCAAAAGAGAGGGCATCTGGGTAATATTTATTTGCTGGTCTTCCCCAGGATGGGTTCCCCGGTGTTGGACTGGCTTGGCTAGGGCAGGAGGAAGCAAGTGAGTCTGGGGATTGTTTTGAATACATAGGTCACAGGCCATGGTTTCTTGACTTAGTCTTTCTTGGCCCTTTTCCAGAAGAGCTCTTTTGTATTAATTCGCAAAGGGCATCCCTCCTATAGTAAGTACCTATATAAGCACTTACTAAATTTCCACTGCTGAGCGCCAGGAAGAAGGACTTTACTGTCCTCAATCAACTGAAACTACTCTTTTCCTCTCCCCACTCCTCAGCTTCCTCCTGTTCTTGTTGGGAGTATTGAGGTTAGATGGGAAGAGTTGATTATTAGTGCCATGACCTGGTCATCTTTCTGTGCTCAAGTTGCTGGTTTTGTGGTCCTTTCAGCCAATTTCCTTGGCTAATAAGCAATATGTCCCTCCAATGGCCTTTGTAGTGAATGACTCACACCTAGCTAGGGAATTGTATAGCTTCCAGAAGAGCTAAGACCTGGTCCCTATGCTTTGTTGGGAAATTTTCAGCTGTTAGCATCCCCCTTTTCTTCCAGATGATAGTGTGGGCATGTAAGACATGAAACCCATACTTTAGTCCATAAAAATATTTAGTTTGTTTTGTTTTTTTCAGCTGCAAAACCCTAGTTAAAGCAAATAATTTAGCCTTTTGAACTGAGGTCTGAGTGGGAAGAGCTTCTGCTTTGATGACCTCATTGAGGCTTACCACTGAGCAGCCTACTTTTTGGACACCTTCTTCCATAAAGCCACTCCTATCAGGAAATCATTCTACTTCGGAAATGTCAAGGGGCTCATACTAGAGGTACTCATACTAGGTATATACATTGATGTACACAGGCCTTCAGCTCTGTAACAGGGAGTAAAGTCACAGGGATCAAAATTCGACACTCTGTGTAATATTGAGTGTCTAATAAAGAAGCTTGATACTTTATCAGCCTTCCCTCTGTCAATCACTGGTGTTCCTTCACCACTAGTATAGTCTGCACTTGGTTAAAACTTGTAGGTACTGACCCAAGGTAAGTTTAGAGGCCTTATTAACCAGGAGGGTAGTAGCTGCTACTGCTCATAGACAACTGAGCCAAAGCTGGGCAATGGAATACTGTTGTTTAGAAAAATAAGCCACTGGTTTGGCCCTAGCTTCTGAGTTAGAACCTCCAGAAGCTTCTCCTGCTTTTTGTGTATATATAAGGTGAAGGGCTTACCCAGGTTAGGAAGTCCATGTGATGGGATTTGGCTTAACTCAGTTCTTAAGTCCTCAAAACCTTGATGACAATTCTTACCTCTTTGCAGGGGTACCATTTTCACTCTTCAGTACCTTGTACAGGGGCTTAGCAATTAAGTCATAATTAGGAATCTATATTCAGCAGATCCTGATCAAATCAATAATACCCTGTAGGTATTTACTGGTTTGAAGGGGTGACAATACATCAGTTGCCCTTTTCTGATCCATGAGCTATGCTCAGGCACTGGGAGTAAGAACAAATTCTAAATATCGGGCCCTTTATTGGGAAATTTGGACCTTAGCCAGGGAAACACTAAAGGGGGGCATTCAGGAATATATAGGAAATAATGAGATATAACTTCAGAACCAGCCTCACAGACAAGAGGAAAAGTAAATTCTTATGTTAAGTCATCCATCTATTCTTATCACCAGACAATCATGGTTGGAGAGGAGGCTTACAGGTTTAGGCAGGGAATAGGCTGTTCTGTATCAATAAGAAATTCAGTTTTCCTACCTTCCACATTGAGGGCAACCCCAGGCTCCCCTGGAGTGATGGTGATGGAAGTGTATGTGGGGGGGATTCTTGGGTGCCATTAGTCAGCGACATAGTCTCCTCCATGGGATAGATATGCAAAGACCAGGTCCTGGCTGGAAAGTCAGCTGACCTCCCTGCTTTGAGGTTGTCAGGACAATCCCTTTTCTAGTGCCTGCCCTTCTGGCAATACGTGCATTGGTTAGGTCTAGCATTGGGCTGTCATCTCTTGTCTTTGGTTTTCTCTGGCTCTTTGGGTTGCCATGAGGTGGAGGGCTAATCAAGACAGCCAAGAGTTATGTTTTTTTGGTCAGCCTGTTACCTTTTTCCTCTTGCTTTGCCCTGTCCTTGTTGTTGAAAACATTAAAAACCTTCTCTACCAGTACTGACAGCGGTGTCTGGGGTCCTGTCTGTGTCGTTAGTAACTTCCTTCTAATATCAGAAGTAAACTCTGATAGAATGCAAAGTGCATAGCCAGTAAGGCTATCCCTTCTGGCAACTGTAGATTAGCATTAATTAGTATACTTTCTGAAGGCTTTGTAAAGCAGCTGAGGAGATTATTCACCAGCCCTAGTTACTTCCCTAACCTTGTCATAATTCACGGGCTTCTTCATGCATTTTCTCATCCCTTCAGGCATGCAAGTAATAAAATGCTCTTTTCTATATTTGTCTATTTGATCCCTGAGGTCTCACCAGGGGTCCTGCTCAGGAATTGTCTTCCCTAAAGCTTGATCAGCAGCATATGGGGAATCAGCCTGTATAAATGAGTCAGCATGTACCCTTGCCCTTTCACGAATCTGGACCTTTTCATCTGGGGTGACACAGTTGTCTAAAATCACCATCATATCCTACCAGGTTAGCGTGAAGCTCAGACACAATTTTACAAATTCCTCCCTGAACTTATGGGGGGCTATGCGAACTGGACAAACTTCTTTACATACTCTCAGATCTGCCATGGAAAAGGGGATGTGAACTTGCATTATTCCCTCCATCCATTTGCTATCTCCTTTAGGGGATAGAGGCCCTGGACTCGGCGTGAGGTAAAAGTAGGTATCAGCTTGGAACTCAATCAGATCCCTATAAGGGATAGTGGATGGAGCTCTGGCCTTAAATGCTCTAGTTCTTTATGGGCCTGATCCAGGTATGGTGGAAGTTCAGGGGCCAAAGGAGGCCTGGAACCTGAAAGAGGACTGGAATGTTACTGTGTGTCAGGCCTGTGGTCAGGAAGATCAGGTGGTGACTGTAATAGTGGATCAATGGGTTGGTCTGGCACTTGCTCCTCAATCCCAGGCAATACATTGAGAATGTTAGATGCCATGCATATGTGGCGTGAGTCCCATTGTCCATTATTTTGATACACCTCCCTAAAAGTTTGCACATAAGAGATTTTTTTTCCACTTCTGTGACTGCTTATAAGACAAGTTTAGCTGTAAAGTATCATTATACCTAAGAGGTTCATGTGATGGTTGTTCCTTCTGGTCTCCCAATGGGTTCTGGGGCCAGGTGATAGTACAAGGGGAGATTATTTTTTTCTTTAGGTCCTCTAGCCTAAATTGCCCCCATTTGGAGAGAATACATCCTAGCAGACAACCTCAGGGAACACTGAGATCATTGCCCATGTCTAACTCTACCTCTCCTGTGACCTTTGATTAAAGGTCCTTGTATAAGGACAAGCCTCAGGGAATATGTCTTGATGTAATTTGAGACCATTTAAGCCCAGTAGTCACCCCAGTATTCCCTTGGATGGAGGAATCATGGTTCTCAGGGATCAGAGAGAAAAACACAGAAATAAGAGACATAGTCATTTCAGACTGGCTGCTAAGGAATGGGTGCCCTGTGTGTGACTGCAAGGCTAGGAATGCCGTTGGTGTGTGTGTAGTTGAAAGTGAACTTGTGTTGTACAGACCCAGATGGGCAGTAGCAGGTGCCACGATAATTCCTCCACTCTGGAGGAAGAAGGTCCCCATTACTCAAAACTGCTCTTAACTCATTTAGAAACCAGACCAACCAGAAGGAAGGGGTGAAAGCTGAAAGTCTGAGTTGTCAGACAATTAAAACCGCTCTACCTTTGCTGGCCAGAAGGGGCCAAACTTGAAGAAGGAAGTGATGGGGGAAATTAGGGATATCAAAGAGATCATAAGAGTTGGGAGCTCTTGAATCTCAGAGTAAAATGGAGAGGGAGTGAAATATTGACAGATTAGTATTTTGGTGAGGGGTTCAAGGGTGACAAAGTTTCCCCAGTAAGAAGCAATGGGAGTGGAGAGTTTCCTATAGAAAAGAAAATGGGTAGAATAAAGGGAGAGAACGTGAGTCTCACTGGACAGAGGAGTGAGGGTAAGTAAGCAGGAAATAAAGGGAGAAAACCTTTTCCTTCATTTTAGGGAGAAAATAGGAGAATATGAAAATTCTGATAGGTCTCTGCAAATAAGCCAGTTTTAAAGCGGGTGGGTGTGAGAGAGAAAGGAGGGGAAGAAAAGAGACTAGTGAAGGAAAGGAAGCATGGAGGCTTCCAGCCACTGCGAAGTGCAGAGTCCGTATCAACACCACTCTTGCTAGTCTCCCATCCTGGAGAGCCTCAGCATCCTAGACCCATCACAGTGTGGGATGAGTCCCTCCCACCTTTGCAAGTCACAAGTCAAGGTGAACTCTTTCCAGCCAGGGGAAGGTAAGGGTACTTTTGGCAGAGAGGAGTAAGGCTGTAGGTAGCCCTCTGAAAGAATCAGAGAAATGAAGTTGGAAGATGGGAAAGAGAGGGGGAAGGGAAAAAAGAAAGAAAATGAAGAGAGAAGTAAAGAGCCCAAAGAACCTGGGCATGCAGCAGGACTTTTCCCACCCGCTGTCCTCTGGGTCAGTCAAGCCCGAGTGCCTACTTCCTCAACCAGTCTAGCAGATTTCTCAGAAATTACTCAGAATCCGATGTCAGCCAGTCAGAGGGTATCTTAAAATCTAGCACAGAGGGGACTAGGACCTCTTACTCCAGAAATCCCTAAGCCAGTCAGGAGGGAGAAGGAAATGTGGGTGGCGGGGTAGGGAAGGAGAACAAGAGTGCCTGGGGCCAAGAAAGGCCTCACTGACTGCAGAGACAGTGAAGCACATATTTCAGGTGGCAGCTTCATCTATCACAAGGTCACATTCTGGAGGTCTTACTGGCTTTCTGGTGCTTCTCCTAGCGGAAATAGCCTTACTTACAGGTTCCAACAGAGTCACCAAGGCTGTTGATGCAGCCTGGATCTCAAGTTCGTTGACCCTTGAATAAGTAGAAATGAAAACCAGGACAAATGACATCTTTCTCAGCCAAGATTTAATAGGCTTGTGGCTCAAACATACAAGGAAGCAGCATACAGGAAAGGGATCCTGGTAATAGCTCCCCAAAGGACTCAGTTCTTGTCATTTTAAGGAATGTGACATGGGAAAAGGAATGATATACAAGTGCTGTGTAGGTGGGTTTTTTCCATGCTTGCACAGGGGGCATCATGCTCTAACATGTATCACATGACCAGAAAATGGGGGATAAGCCTCACTCTAAGTGGAGATTTTAGTATTAAAATGAGATTATAATGAGGAAAAAGTCAGCGGATAGTCAGGCTGGAGTCCATCTTGTCTTCCGGCAGCTGGATCTGCTGCCTAAGAAAAACTGGCCCCAGGTTTTTATTGGAAATGCCAGCATCTTGCTTCAGCAACCTCAGAAGGCATCCCTCAAAGAGATAAATGGTTAGATGCTTCCTTTTTTGGTAAGCTGTTCAGCCTGGTCAGCTAAGTTAGGAGAGCCTTGTCCTTCCTGTTGCATGACTTGGGTTAGCTTCTTAAGGGAGGCAAAAGGCAGGAGAGGAATACGTCCAGATACCTTAGGCCCATCGGAACCCTGGTTACCATGTGAGTTGTCTGCTGGGACCAAGTCACTTTTTTATACTATCTTCCACTGACTTGCATTCCAAGTACAATAGTTCTTTCAGCGGAGCCAGTCATCTTTTTCTTCTGCCATCTTCCTATCTCCATAATGCTGAAATTTTTATTACAGTGCCCTTAGAAACAGATTCCCCCTCTTTTGTCAATAGACAGATAACTTTCCTCCTCAAGTTGTTGCCCTACCAATGCCTCCCACTCCTCTTGATTTTCCAGCATTAGTTGGAAAACAGGGTCTGCTTCTTTTCCTCTGGGTCTCACTTGGCTGGTTCTGTCCTACTTAGGTATTTTAGACATGGCTGCTTTTTTTTTTTTTTTTTTTTTTTTTTTTGAGACGGAGTTTCGCTCTTGTTACCCAGGCTGGAGTGCAATGGCGCGATCTCGGCTCACCGCAACCTCCGCCTCCTGGGTTCAGGCAATTCTCCTGCCTCAGCCTCCTGAGTAGCTGGGATTACAGGCACACGCCACCGTGCCCAGCTAATTTTTTGTATTTTTAGTAGAGACGGGGTTTCACCATGTTGACCAGGATGGTCTCGATCTCTTGATCTCGTGATCCACCCGTCTCGGCCTCCCAAAGTGCTGGGATTACAGGCTTGAGCCACCGAGCCCGGCCGACATGGCTGCTTTTTAGAGGTCAAGCATCTCTGACTTGAAGTGCAGAGCAGAACAGATGGCTTTAATCAACTTCACTCTCTAGAATCTCCACATCATTTTATATTGTTATTTCTAGGCCTTCTAAATACATAAGTATGCCTTGTATAAGTAAACCAAAACCTTTATTCCATGAGAGTAACTGGCTTGTCAAGCTAAGTGCACGTTCTGTCAGTTGTCCAACTTCATGTCAGCAGAGGGCAGGCAGGACAGATAATACACATAGACAATCTCTGATCCTCAGGTTACCTAATACATATGTTTATCCTGTACAGAATAACTCTGGAGATTATATCAAGATTGTTAATCCTTGGCAAAATGGCCCATTGGTCTTAACAAGGCATAATTTGATTACCTGGCTAAAACTCTGGTACCTTTCAAATTTAGAAATTATTTTGTATTAAGGTGTCTGGAAATAGTTTTCTTAAGCCTGTCTGATCCCCAGAATTTAAGCCAATAATTAAAAATACTGACTCAGCATCAGAATCATACCTGCAGCTTATTAAAAATGCAGATGCATAATCCTCATTCCAGACTTACCGAAGAGATCACCTGAGTGTTCTCTCGTACATGGGCCAAAGTACACATGTAAAACTTATATACACTGTTTATATTTAATTGGAATAGAGAATTGCAGATTTCCAACCCTGGGGAAATGAAAAGCGTTGTTTAACCACGATTGGCTGCTTTGTGTTGTTGGCTTCAAAGAGCTGTTTTGATAAATGTCAGTCTGAGGATCTTAACACCATTTATTCAGTGTTAAGTACCAAAAACTATTTTTCTTACTGGTTTGCTTATTTATTTTTGTGGTGCAGCTGTTTGTTTTCAGTCTTTAAAATGGTCAAGAGCTGGTAAGTCATGCTGTAATACATATTCCATTTGGTTCTGTTGTGTGCATGAAAGCTCCCCTCAGATGGGTAGAGTAGATGATAAAACATATTTAGATAGCATCTCTGGACTCCTTGATAGAACCTGTAATTTCACCTTCATTACTCAATGCGTTGTTGATCACCACACTTACAGGGCTCAACAAAAGCTCAAGGTTTAAGAGGCCTGAAATCTTGCAAGGAAAAGTTGTTCTGTTCCAGAAGATTGCATTGAACAGAGTCTTGGTGAAATCCTGCTCAGAGTATCCAAAACATGGAGACCACACAACTGTTATCAAGAAGTTAAAGCAACTGACGTACTATAAAAATAGTACCTTTAGGAAGAAATATAGGCAGCTATTTGAGAGAATGAGGGAAGGTATACATAGCACTAAGGATGAGGAAACAAATACATTAAAGGTCTAGATTCTGGGAGAAGAGGGTAGTTGGGAGTTTCCTGGGAAGGCTATGATGAGCTACTACCAACTAAAAATTACTGGGCCAGCTTTGCCAGCAGGCATTTGAAATTGTATATTCTATTCAGTAGTGTAAAGATGGTTTAATGTAAGAAAATCAATGCACATAATATACTATATCAATAGGTAAAGCCAGATTTATAAGATTTTAATAGTTTGCTGAAAGACAGTTGCTAAAAGTAATTTAATAATTAAAAAAAAGTCTTACACAATATAATAAAGAGCAACTAAGATTATGTCAGTCAGTTCTGCCAGGAGTATGATGTAACAGGCACTTTCATTGTTTGTGTCAATGTAAACTAATTCAAGAACTTTGAAAAATAATTGAATATGTTTCATGAGACAGATTTTTAAAATTTTGACACAGTTCAAATTTTGTCATTCTTTTTTTTTTTTTGAACTGAAGTTTTATTTAAAACATAAAAGAAATGTTCCCCCAAAATGCTGGTGAACAAAGCAAAAGGATACGACACAGTGCCCTCTTCCTACGAGTTAGCGAGCCTATCCAAGTACAGGGTAATATACAGTACTTAATGCTGGTAGAATTTCACAGTAGTTTAGTGTTAACGATTTATCTGTGCCTAGATTATGAAGAGATTCTCAGTGTGTGATGATTAGTTCTGGGTTTACACCTTACTGGGCATGAACAAGAGCCCCTGCTCCTTGGCCATAGCCAAATCCCTTGGGCCGAAAGTTCTTTGCATAGAATCCTTTACAATAGATTTCACCTTTTTTTTCAGTCAGAGTTGTTGATTCAAGACTCTTCCCACACTTTGCACATCAGAAACATTTTTTGTGCCAGGGCTTTCCAGCTCCAATGATCTCGGCAGCATATACAGAATCCCCACATCTGGAACACTTCTCAGCACCTCCATATTTCTGAGCAGATTTAGAAGTGTTTGGATTTGTTGTAGGCCTGTGAGGCTGAACACTCTCTGGTTTGATGCCCAGCCTCTCGCCACGGTCCATGTTAAGCGTGCCAGCACCCTGGCTGTAACCGTAGCCTTTTGGCCCATACTTCTTTCCATAGCAGGATTTGCAGTAGATCTCTTCACCGTGAATTGCCACTGTTGTGCTATCTAAATTTTTCCTGCAAACCATTGAGTTAGAGGCCGGAGCACGCACTGCAGGCGGAGCTAGCGAGGCGGAGCTAGAGGGAGGGTCCAGAGAGTTCGAGATCCCCATTCTTTGTTAAAGAAAAACATCCAAAATGAGGATAAAAGCTCCAATCCCAGAGATAAAAGTTTGAGAATCATTTATTAAAGAAAATTAGAATGACTATATCAGGGATATCCAAAATATCTGAGTGTTCATGACTTAAGTTCAAAGAAAATTTTGGCATGCGTCTCATTTACATATTCAGTTATGTATAAATTAAACACATATATTCATGTGTTAATATATTCTATTGCATGATAATATGTATTACATAGGCATACACACAAGAGAAATTCAAAAAGGATGAATTAAAATGTTATTAACAGTAATATTTTTTGGTTAGGACACAGTGATCAAATATACCATCCATTTTTGGAAAATGTTGATTTACTATTATCTATTTCAGCAATTCCATGGTCTGCATTTAAGACTAATATTTTTAATACTTTTTAAAAGTCAAGCTTATTTTGACAAAATTTGCACATAGTAAAATTCATCCTTTTAAAGCATATAGTTGAAGGAGTTTTGACAAATGTATATAGTTCTCTAACTAATACCACAATCAAGATAAAGAATATTTCTATAAACTCAGGAAGTCTCCCTGTTTCTCTTTTCAATTTCCTGCCCCTAGCCCCAGCTCTTGGCAATTACCCAATTTCTCTCCCTATAGTTTTCTCTCTTTAGTTTTTATGACTCTAACAAAAAATAATGAAAAGAGGCTTCTGCAGTATAATAAAGAGCAACTAATATTATGCCAATCAGTGCTGACAAGAGTCGGAACTTTCCCTTTTCCAGAGACTCTTATACATTGCACCATTTTTGTATCTGGCTTCTTTCATGTTGCATAATGATTTTGGGGTTTGCCCATCCTGTTGAACGCATGGGTAGTTCATTACTGTTTCACCCATGGGTAGCATTTCTTATATAGATACACAACAATTTGTTTATTCATCAGTTGATGGATATTCTGGTTGTTTTCAATTTGGGGCTGTTATGAATAAAACTGCTATAAACAATTGTATACAGTCTGTGTGAACTGGTAAAATGTCATCTTTACGTGAAATATTTCCTGTTTTTCTGAAAATTTGTTAGCTAGCAGAATACAAACTTTGTCATTACAGAAATTAAAACCAATAAATATGTGCCTTTTTTAAAAAGCAAAATGAACAGTGCACCTGTATGTTTGCTTGACAATTCTCTAAGTAGTTGTAAATAATGACCAGAAAACCTCTTTAGGCTATAAAAGATTTTTAAGGTCGTTTCTTATTTATTTCATTACACAATATTGTGTGACTACTATAGTTTGAGGATCTCTTAAAATACATAATATTAACCATACCAATAACATTCTGTAGCACTTATTCTTGTCTGTTTTCAATTTGCATGCTAAAAAGGCTAATAATCCAATAAATTAATTTCAAATATGCTATTGCATGTATAACGTTACTTAAAGCAATTTTGTTAAGAAAACTTAAATCAGGTATTTCAAGGATGTTTACACTTATACGATTTTCCTGTAATGTAATTTTTACTTTGATAATATATCTTCTTCAGTACATTTTTCTCTTAATAGCTCAGAAAAAGCTGTTTCATTCTTAAAACAGAACCCAGCAAATACCATAAGCTGAGACATTATTTTTAATTGCAATTTCAGCCAACTCAATAGCAAACCTCCCACATAATACTTACTTGAATTTTTTAGCTATGTTTTCTATGAATATTCCAACACTAATTAAGGACAAAAACTTTACCACATTATTTTCTGCTTATTTCAGTCATTCTAAAAAAATCATGACAGTAGATGATATGCTTTCTCAATGATAGTATATTTTGTCTTCATTATTAAGTACAAAACCCAGAAGAAGGTTCTGAACTTTATCTGTAAATTAGTGTAATTTTGTAAATACACATTTGGATTTTGCATGATTTTAAACACTGGTGGGAAAATGTAGAAGTATGTCTTGTATCTTCATAGTATAGATGCCTTAAAAAAAAAAAAAGCTGACTGTGATGGCTTCATTCTATCAGTTAGTACTTTGAGGCACAATAAGTACTCCATACACATAAAGGTTTATTGTGGTAGTTTGATATAAATTTATCTTTCAGGTAGTCATCTTTAAAAGTTAGATTTTTTTTAGCTAAATTTTTGTTAGTTTTTATTAGATCATTGTTGGTGGTGGTGTCTTAAATGAGTGGTGAAAAGCTTACATTAGAAGAGAATTGTCAGTCTTGCCGTTAATAGTTGACCATGGATCTAGACCTTCAAAGTGGAGAAAGGTGTGTTCATTCACTGGCATCCTAGTGAACCAATAAAACAATAGGTATGCTGCTACATGGAGGTGTCTATAAAATAAAATGCTAATTTATAAAATTTTACAGTCACCATAATAGAAACTACCTAAAAAAGACAGGGATAGAATATAGAAAAATAAAAAGGGTTCCACAAGGGTGTTCAGATTACAGATAATTTACTTTCGTTTAGTAGTCAGAATGTTTATGTTGTTTTTATTTTATTGTTTAGAATTATAAGAAAATACATTGTTTTTCTGCTACAAAATTTTTCAAATTTGTGTGAAAGTTAATTTACTTTCTATATACAAGTGAGAACTTCCTTACTCTGACAAATAAGAATTTTATAATTTCTCTCAATCATTACTAATTTGGGGAAGAAAATTTATCTTGCATTTTTTGTATTTCTGTGAATTTTAGTGAAGTGTTTATAAATTACCCATTTGATTTAATCTTTTATTAATTACTAGGTTGTGAGAAGCTTTCTTTGATCACTGTGTACCACATCATTACTTCTTTCTTTATGCCAGTGCCTGGCTTAGGTTTTTATTTTTCATAGTATTTACTCGTCTTATAAAATGTGTTTATTTTTTAATGTATTTTGTTTTCTTCAGTGCTGTCAACATTGAATAACAGCTGTGATAGATTAGATAGTTGTTAAATAATTGTTGAATGAATAATAAATCTCCTTTACCCATTATTCTGATAGAGTGTTGATACTTTATTAATCTGAAAGATCTCTTTCTATATTAGTGAGATAATGTTTAAGCATATGTTACAAATATAGTTTTCAATTTGTAATAGACTTTATATTGTTTTATTTATTTTTATTAACTGATAAAAAAGTTTAATACAGTTATCTAGTTAAAAGCATTTATATTTACATTTTCTGTATTTGTTGTTTTGCTTGGAAATGCTTTCCCTCCTTCCTCTCTCCCTTCCTTCCCAATCCCCCACCTCCCTCTCTGTTTTGTACTCCCTTCCTGTGAGAGAGAGAGAGAGAGAGAGAGAGAGAGAGAGAGAGTGTGTGTGTGTGTGTGTGTGTGTGTGTGTGTGTTTGAGCCGTGGTACTGGAACTTCGTGTGGCATAGGTGAAATATAAAGACCTAATTTATGTTCAACATGGAGACTTCACTTTGCCTGTAGCACTTACTATTTAGTCTTTTATTTGAAATGCTGCCTTCGTGGTACACTAAGAATTTATACAGATTTGGCTCTGTTTCTGGGCTTTGTCTGCTCTTCGATGAAGCTACCTGGTTGTAGCAGCAGTTTCACTCTTGCTTAGTGTAGTATTGCTATATTTTTGATTATTTCATGGATAAATTCCCTTTTTTTTTTTTTTTTCAAAATAACAATTTCAATGTTCATTTTACTTTTATTGTTTCTGATGAGTTTTGGAAACTCTTTGATGAAGATATCTATCTCAATGAGAATAAATTGTGTATACCTGAAATAGAAACTTGAGCCTAAGCACATAATGCATTCTGTACCTTTAAGCTTTTAGACTAAGGGCCACCCTCTGTTGCTACCCTTAAGAACCATGTTAGGAATGAATCATTGCAAGCTCACTTCCTAATCATGAAATATTCTATGGGTTTTATTTTTAAACTGATAAACTTTCAGGGTTCAGTGAGAGGTTTTTAAATGGAGATTTAAATATTTTCAGTAGATGCCCATTATTTTTTAAATGAAGGATTTTCAGAACTCATTTTCTTTGTTCTCCATTTTTAATGAACTACAGTTGACGGCTCAGCAAAAGGCACAGGTGTGAGGATAGTGTATGCTTGTGGAAGGCTTTAGGGTGCTTGGTCTTCTGCAATATCTTTTACTGGGTGCTTCTTACACCCCCAGACAGATTCCTGACTCTGGTCCCAGATGAAGGCTTTCATGCTAAATGCATCAGTCAGGGCTGGTTACAAAGGACACCGTTCCACCAGTCACTAACTTATCACTCTAGACATGCAGAAAAAATAGTCCCAATGTTCTCTGGCAAATTTCTGCCACAGTATGTTGCCTTGCTTTCATTTTTGAGGTTTAGTCTTAAAATTACAGGAGCAGACACTAGAGAATGTTCTTACTGGAATTAGCTGACCAGGGAAGGGAGGATAACAATATGTCCCTGTCTAAGTGGCTTTAGGGTATCTATATTCAAAGTCTTCAAATCATTTGACCTTTCAAAAGAAGGGACAGACTTGCCATTGGTCAGTATATTTTAAGTAATAGTTCTCATTAAATGTGACACGGTAGTTTCTTTTGTTTGGATCTCTTTGAGGCAGAGATTTATAGATCTGATTACATAACTTTAAAAATTCTGTCCACAGTTTTGTTTTAGGTTGAACTACAAGCCCCTCAAGCTCCAAGTGACATTCTGAAATTTCCCAATCAAATGGGCCCATGGTTTGTGCCTTTGAGTTTTTCATACTGGCCAAGTGACCTAAAGCACTTTGCCATAAGGGGTTTTTAAAAAGTCTTATGTAGTCATCCTTCTCTGGCTCTCCATTCTACAAGGCCTAAGAGAGATAGCAATGGTAGTGGAAATAAATGAAATGTAATAGATTGTTTTAATAGTTAAGAGCAACAATTCTTCTGAAAATTAATCACATTGGACTGAATGTGAGATAGGAGAGCAGCAGGACTTCCCAGTCCTGAAAGGATAAAGTAAAAATGTCTGGAACCAGCAGATGGCGCCAAAAGCAACCTCTAGTTGCTTTCTTTGCTCATTAGCATAAGATACTCCCACCAAAGCCATGACAATGTACATTTGTCATGTAAATGACCCAGCATGATGGCAATTATCTAGAAGTTACTAGCCCCTTTTCTAGAGACTTCTGAATAATATACCTCTTAACTTGCATGTAATTGAAAGTAGATGTAAATGCTGCTAACCAGTTGCTCACAAGTGCTGACTCAGGTTCACTACCTATGGGTTAGCTCTGCTAAGCAAGAAGCAGCTCTGGTTCAATAAAAGTTGCTGTCTAACACTACTGGCTGGCTCTTAAGTATTTTCCTATGTGAGGTTCGGAAGCCTCATGGATTAAGCCCCAATTTCAGAACTTGCTTGTCTACCTGCATCAGATGGACTAGTTTTTAGTAAGCACTCATTTTATTACTTGTAGCTTTGGGAGATCATTTTTCATAAGTCTCTAACTCTCTAACTGGTAACCATTCCATCTTTGCAGACATAGTTTGGTCAGCTCAGCAAATCTAACTTTTACAGTCAGGGTGCCCCGTGGCAGCCTCCTGGTTAAGCAGACTGTGGCTAATAGAGAACAAAAGACCACCTAGCCTTGCAGGTGGGGGTTTTAAACTTTAGGTTACAAAAAAATTAGAGCAAATGCTTGACTTTGTTTATCATTGTTTTCCTTCCATCCTTGAGGATAATAGATAAGCAATTTGATGTAATTTTTTTGCTTCCTTTGAATGACTTCTATTATTCTGTCTTAATCCGTGGTTTATTGAGAAGTCTTGGCTCTGTTTTAGCAGCTCACGTAATAAGACAGCATGGTTTCCTGATTTCAGTGGAGGAACAAATGCTTGAGAAATTTTCAAATATAAAATAGTAAACTATTACTAAATTAAAAAGTCAACATGTAATTTTTTAAAAATCCATACCGGTAACAACTTAGTCACTAAGTAGATGAATATTAATTGGCTACAAATTATTTTCTGGGTTAGACTTTAAAAAATCAAAGGGCAGAAAGAGATACCAAGCAATCTAATTGCTCTTTCCATCTTCAGTAAGTTCCACAATTGACTCTCTAGAGTCAGAAGAAATACTTTCTATTACTTACTGCAAATTGCCTCAGACACTTTGTGAAAATAGGTGGAATATAAAATGTTCCCTATGCAATGTATTAGGCATTTTATCAATTCATTTAAAACCCAAGTCAGATCAAATCACCCCCATGCTCATACCTTCAAGGACTTGCCATATCCCTCAGCTGGAAAGCCAATAGCCTTAGTGATAGGTGCACTCTGGGCCCAGCTGACTTATCCCTTCTCTATCCTAGCTCTCCTACTTCTCCTACACTCCTCTTTGACCACATTGATCACCTCACTATTCCTGGAATGAACCCAAGCATGCTCCTGCCACAGGGCCTTTGCACTAACTATCCTCTTTGCCTAGAACTTGATTCCTGCAAATATCCCACATTGTTTTCTCCATCTCTTTGTTTGAATCTTGGATCAACCATCACTTTTTTAGAAAGGTCTCCCGTGACCACCTCCAGTATAAAATTGCAGCCCTGGTACCATGCCCCAGCCCCAGACACACATACTCCCCTGTTTCATTTGTTCATTTTGTGATGGCACATATCAAGATTGGGCATGCTTTAGTATTTACATATTTGTTTACTGCTGGACTCTTTTACTGGAACATAAATTCAGTGAGGGAAGGATTTTGTTTTCCCTCCTGTATCTCCAATGTCTAAAACCGTGTCTGGCTGTGGTCAGTATTAAGTTAATATTTCTTAAAAACTTTGTGAGGCAGAGAAAAGCAAATACTATGTGATCTCACTTATGTGAAATCTTAAAGTCGAATTCAGAACCGTGATTAGCAAGGATCGGGGTGAGGGAAATGGGGAGATGTTGGTAGAAGGGTGCAGACTTCCAGTTATAAGATGAGTAAGTTCTGGGGACCGAAGGCACAGCATGGTGGCCATAGTTAGCAATGCTGTGTCATATACTTGAAAGTTGGTAAGATAATAGATCTTAAGAGTTTTTGCCATATACACAAAAAAGATAGATATGTGAAATGAGAGATGTGTTAACTAACTTCATAGTGGTAATCATTTCATAATGCACATGTGTATCACATCATAGTATATGCTTTAAATGTATATAATTTTATTTCTTGATTATACCTCAATAAAAGTGAAAAAAAGTGTTACCCTTCAGTTTGTCTGCAGTATTAACACAGTTCTAGCACCGTAATAATCCCTTCATTATTTTAATTTTGTTGAAACATTATTTTACTTTTATTTTTCTGTTACTATTGCCCAGGCTGGAGCACAGTGGCATGATCTCAGCTCACTGCAACCTCCACCTCCTGAGTTCAAGCAATTCTCCTACATCAGCCTCCCAAGTAGCTGAGACTACAGCACATGCCATCATACCTGGCTAAGTTTTATATTTTTAATAGAGATAGAGTTTCACCATGTTGGCCAGGCTGGTCTCAAACTCCCAACTTCAGGTGATCCACCTGCCTCTGCCTCCCAAAATGCTGGGATTATAAGCGTAAACTACTGCATCCGGCCCCCTTCATTAATATTAATTTAAATAATTAATGGAAAACATTTTCACCAAAAAGCCACTTTGTGAAGTAACTCAGATGTCACTGTTGTTTAAAAATATTTTTATGTTGCTGTATGTTTTATATATGGCAAGGATCGGTTATAATTTTAATAATAAATAATTGATTCAAATAAACATATGTTGCTGGGCTAGGCCGTGTGATAGGGGACACCAAGATGAATTCATTTTACTTCTGCTTACCACTTCATGGCCTCAGGAAAAGCATAAAACATTTGGCAGCAGCAGAAATGTCCAAGTAATTAACAGTTATGAATTATGTAACAAAAGTAGAAGTAACAGTAAACCATTCTGGTTGTTTTTCACATGGGCCTGATTGTTGTAAGTAGAAAGGAGAAATTGATACAAGAATGGAGATGGCATGTATATGCTGTGTTAATTAGTTACTAATATTAACATATGCCTTGCCTGAATCCTAAAGCTTATCTCACACTGCTAATGAAGACATACCCAAGAATGGATAATTTATAAAGGAAAGAGGTTTAATGGACTCACAGTTAACATGGCTGAGGAGGCCTCACACTCAAGGCAGCAGATGGAGGAGGAGGATCAAAGGCATGTCTTACATGGTGGCAGGCAAAATAACTTGCGCAAGGGAATTGCCCTTGATAAAACCATCCGTCTCGTGAGACTGTCACGAGAAGAGCGTGGAGAAAGCCCAGTCCCATGATTCAGTTACCTCCCACAGAGTCCCTCCCATGGTATGTGGGGATTATTGGAGCTACAATTCAAGATGAGATTTGGTTGGGGGCATAGCCAAACCACATCAACTGCTAGGAAAAAACTTGAAATAATAGAAATAGAAGATCAAAAACCATTTTGGCTGCTGCTGTGGCTTATACCTGTAATTCAACAACTTTAGGAGCCTAAAATTGGAGGATTGCTTTGATCCAGAAGTTCAAGATGATGGTGAGCTGTGATTGTGCCACCACATTCAATCTGAGCGACAGAGACTCTGTCTCTTTAAAAAAAAAAAAATCAAGAAAAAAATGTTTGAACAATTACTCCTAAAGTTTGAAGACACTTTGATGATGAGTTACGAGTCTTAGGTGATAAGTTATGGGCCTTCTCCCCAGAATAAGGAACCTAAACACATAGTGTATAAAAATCAATACATGTAAGGGCATGGGGTACAGGGACTCATGCCTGCAATCCAGCTCTTAGGGAAGCTGAGGCAGGAAGATATCATGAACTCGGCATTTTGAGATAAGCCTGGTCAACTTAGTGAGACACTGTCTCTACAAAAATTTTAAAAAGTAGCCAAATATGATGGGGCGTTCTTGTAGTCCCAGCTACTCGGGAGGCCAAGGCAAGGGGATTGGTTGGGCCAAGGAGTTTGAGACTGCAGTGAGCTATGATTGTGCCACTACACTCCTGGGTGACACAGAGAGAGTTTCATCTCTTAAACAAACAGCCTATCCTCATGGAACCCTTTAAGTCCATTCATGGATCCTGTTTTGAATATTTCTGTTGTAGAGAAATGGAGAAATATAACCAAGGGAAAGCTAATATAATTACTGTAACTCGTCATTAATTCTACCAGAAGCCTACTTACAAGAAACAAAAGAAATATAAAAGAAGAAAGCATAGAAACTTTTACATACAAAAGTAAAAGTTATTATGCAATTAGTCTATGCCTCACACTGTGCTAGATTTTTAAAATATACTGTATCTCACGGAACTCCCATCTCATCTGAGGGAGCTGTTGTTACCCACATTTTATGCACAGGAAGCAGAGCAGAATGGAATTTCAGTCCACAACTCTAGTTTAAAAATGCTATGATCTTTTTAACCTTATGATGAAAATAAGTATACTGTTTGTCAATGAGAAAAGACATGTTTTTCCTTGATGCTAAACTGAAGAAGAGACTGCAGCTTTCTACAGGCTAGAAAGACAATGGTATTTTATGTTTTCTCCATCCTCGTTTTACTGAGCAGATTACAGTCAACACTTGGGAGTGTTATGAGTGTTTAAAATATTTTCATTTGATAAAACTCTTCTAGGGCTGGGAAGTTTTATCTGGTAATTAACTTGTGTGTGCTTTGATGATAGGTATTGTGTTTTTACTTCTGATACAATTTATCCATTTCAAACTATCTTGCTTTGTATACAGAGGGCACTCAGGTCAACTGATTGACTGTACATACGTCATTTCAGATGGCTCAGAATAACCTATTTTAAATAACCTAAAAATCCTAGTTATATTTGGAAAGGATCTTAATAAATTCAGATGCTTAGCAATAATCTGTTGCAGACAGCATGCATATTAATAGCTAATATTAATTGAGCACTTACTAAGCTCCAGGCTGTGTTTTAAGTACTCTTCATAAATTTCTCTTCCAGTCTTTTCAACAGCCATTTAAATTAAGAGCCACTATTATCTCCATGAGAAAAACAAAGCACAGAAAGTGTTTTACAAATCGTCTATTAACTTAGCCAAAACACTGGTTAGTTTTGTCAAATTTTATTAAAATCAACTCAAAACCATCCAATCAAAATGGAAAATAGAATCTTACACCTGTTTTCTAGAGGCCAGAGTAGAGCTCTTCCTTGCTAAGACCCCAGTTTCAAATGATTTGGATAATAAAAAGAATACGTAGAAAACTCAGCCACCCCGCCAAGATGCCCTGTCAACAACTTTCTTTGTAGGTGTTTAGCATCCTTCTGAGCAGATTGCCAAGGATCAACTAAAAGTAGAACAACGGAGGGAAAAGGTTCTAAGGGGCATCTGAAATGACAGCCTTCCATTAGCATAACCTGACGGGTGATGAGCATCCTTTGGAGAGTCAGCAACCTTACACGGAAAGGGCAGTTGTCATGTTCCATGGCTGATTTCAAAGCATCTTAGCATTTTGTTATATTAAGGGGAAATCATTAGTGAGAGTAACCTTTGGATGTTAATGTATCCTACAAAATTAATTAATGCTTAAATTCAGAACTCTAAATGTAAAGACATTTGTCTTCATTTTTCTAAAAAAAAGAAAAAAGGCAGGGAAAAAGTTCAATTGTGACTGTTTTTGGCTTCATGTGAGACACGAGCTCTCACTCTTGAACCACCCACCCATGCTCCGTTTACATACACTAAAAGCAGTTTAGGATGTGTGATGTCTTTTCAGTTTTACTGTCTCCTGAGATAGTTGTTCGGCAGATTCAGGACAGCAGTTGCATAGTTTCTTAGTTTTAATAATTTCTTGAATAATTTGGGGTCATTTCTGATTATACCTGATTTACCTAGGAGGCCTTGCACTTATGGGTCAGCTTTGCCTCAACAGATATGAGCACCAGCCCTCTCCTGCCTCACAATCACAAATGATACTGCACAGGGCACCCTGGGGCTGGGTTAAGGGCAGGGGTGGAAGTAGGGAGAAGTGTGGGGGCAGTGAGATGGAGGATCGGAGCTAAATAGAGATGGATCTGCTAGTGACAGAAAGAGCAAGGATTAAGTGAAGAAGAGGTGACAGGGAAGTCATTGGGTAGAGCAATGCTGGTACAACTGCTAAGTGGGTTCATGGATAAAAGAGTAACTTTTGAGTGAGGCAAGTTCAAATGGGCACTGTCAGGCTTTGAAATTCTGTAAGCTTGAAGCACTGCTGGGATGAGTTTTATAATGATTTGTGATCTCTTCTATACCACCAACCTAACATTAGGAGAAAAGAATGTCACTGTGTTTCAGGACACTTGGCATCAACTTACAATTTCAAAATGTCTGAGTAGATAGTTGGTTGGTCATAGGCAGAGAGAGAGGAGGACACTTCAGAAAAGCCGTTATTGTGGTTTTTTCAAGGGAAGGAATTGGTGAGGCAAGGTAAGCAGGCTGAGCAGGTTCAGGGATGGCTACTTTGATTTCAAGTCAGGTGGAGTGTAGGGGCTGTCTCCAGTTGTCTGGTGCCTAGCTCTGGGTTGACTAAGGAAGGGGAATAGTATCCATAGTGCAAGAAGAGACAGATGAGGGGTGTGGGCTTTTAATAGGTTAGTTTGCCTATGAAGGCACAATTGATGAGAAACCCCTCTGCTCTTCCCAGGAGTCTGCTAACCATGGGAGGGGCAATCTCTCCCTAATCAGAAAAATGTCAGATATCATCAAAATGTTAAAAGACGGTCCCCCAAAAGACGGGATCCTTCTCCGTCTGGGATCAGGAAACCAATATGTGAAACCAAAAGGGAGCATCAGGCAAGATTTATTCAATGACCATGGAATTGAGAATTTGGAGTATGGCTCACAAATCAACCTTTTCACTAGTGAGGAGCAAGGGGGTTAAATATAGGGTTTCTCCAGTAAAGGAGTTGGACTTTAATAGCAAGGGGAGGAATATTCATATCTTTTCTGGAAATGGGCAGTGAATTCAGAGCTAGAGTGCTGCCTGCCTTTTTGTTTTTATGGCTTCTGGTTGTTGTCAAGGCAGTTGTCAACTGTCAAGGCACTGGTGGGAATGTCACTCAGCATGGAAGTGAAAGTGGAAGTCTGAGATCTTTTTGGAGTCACTTGGTTGGCTATTTTGGTTCTAGCCACTCTAAGCTGGTCTAGTTAGACAGGGAACTTTTTTTTTTTTTTTTTTTTTTTTTTTTTTTTTTAAATAATAGATACATTGTTTCTTAAGATTAAGCAGAGTTAAGGCAGGGTAGGAATTCAGCCAATGTCTATGTTACATTACAGCAAGTATCACATCTATTTTTATATTATAGCAGGTAACAAATCATCAAATACAAAAACTACAAAATGTGGTTCATGAAATTATGTACAGAGATTCCCCCATTCTCTCTCTTTACACATGGAAAATAAGTTTGTAGCAGCAAAACACACCTCACTGTCCCACCTTCCAAGGTTCTCTTTGGGTGGCTCTGGGAGGAGAAAGCCAGTGTTGCTTGGTTGCATGGAGAGAGCAATGGAGATTCACTTTGACTTACTCAAAGTTTGGACAGCCTTGATCTGCAGAGACTGTTTTTTCTGGTTGTGTTCTACTGGGTGATTCCTAGAGGAGAGGCCATTTCTAATGGTCAGACTCTGATGTGATACTGGAACAGTATGCTTTCATCTATGTGGCTTTAGCAGTCATGCTGCCATTTTGGTCTGATAAAATGTTTATGAGAAATATAAACCAAACCCTTGTATTTTCATTATAAAAATAACTAAGAAGTGTTTGAAAGATACTCTTTAGCAGAGGCCTGCATTTTCTTTGGCTATCATCTCTCTTGAGGCTCGCTCCACCACTCTGCTATCCCATGTTTAAATCATTAGTGTAGTGTTCATATTGTTCACATGGCACTTGTGTATACTTCCATGGAAGGGTAATATATTCCATTGCTATCTAAATTCTATCCATCTTTCCAGATACAGCTGGAAGTTTCACTTCTCTCAAGTTGTTCATTCATTCAGTTAATGTCAGTTAATCACCTAGTCTGTGCCGGCATTGTTTTAGGATAAAACCAAGCACAAAACAGGCAGAATACCTTCATATGGTGCTGACATTCTAAGGAGAAAGTCAGAGAATTAAAAAAACAAACTTTCAGATGGTTAGTGTCATAGAGAAAAATAAGTTGGGAGAATAGAGTATGAAGTAGATGGGAAATGCTGCTATTTTCTGTAGGGTGGAAAGGGCAGGCTTTGCTCATAAGGCGAACATGCTTGTGTTTTAGTAAGTTTCCCGTTGAGAAGGAACAGCATATGTCTATGCCCTGAGATGGGAATGAACTTGGAGTGTCCCAGGCAAAGTAAGGAGACCAGTATGAATGAAAAGAGTGACAGAAAGGGAGAGAATCAAGAGACAAAACTAGATAGTAATGGGTGGGGAATTAGGAAAAGAAGCTATTGGGCCTTGCAAACCAATCTAAGGACTTGAGTGAAAATGAAAGCTACAGGCAGGTTTAGAGCAGAAGGAAGAAATTTACATTTTCACAGGATCCTGCTGTCTTCAGGGAAGAGCTTGTATAGGTTAAGAGCATAAGTAAGGAGGCCTTTACAATAATCCAGGTGAACATGATGAAGGCTTGCACCAGTGATGGAGGTGTGGCAGTGAGAAGAAGAGTCCAACTGTGGATATGTTTTTGAAGGCAGAGCCAGCAGGATCTGTCTGCTGTGGATCAGATGTGAGATGTAGGAAGAATGAGAAGTCTAAAATAAGTCCAAGGTTACTGACTCAGAAAAGTGAGTGAAATTTTTTACGAATTGAGTTGGGGAAGCCTGCAGGAGAAGCTTATTATGGTGGAACAGGTGCAGAGGGGGTGAAGGTGAGAAGACTGAGGAGCTCAATTTTGGAGCCATTAAGTTTGACATAGTGGTTAGGCATGCAAATAGAAATGTTGAGTAGGCAGTTAGATATACAAATCTGGAATTCAGGTGAAATATAAAATTGGAAACAATATAGGTACTATTTATAGGCATGTGACTGAAGATCACATAGGCAAGGGGCAATAGTCACAATAGCCAAAAGGCAGAAGGGATCCACATTCCCATCAAATCAGAGAAGGGCCAAGGACCATGCCCTGGGTCCATCAGCACTTAGAGCAGATGAGGAAGAAAAGCAGGAAAAGAGATTGTAAAGGAACAGCCAGTAACTTGGCCAGAAGCCAAGTTAAGAAAGTGTTTCCAGAAAAAAAGGGCAACATGCATGCCACATTTAAGACAAGTTAGGTGAGGAAACAAATCGACCACAGGATTTAGCAACATAGAGATTATTAGGAACCTTGACAATAGCTGTTTCCAGGAGGTGACATGATTAAAGTCTGTTTGGAGAGAGTTCGAGAGAGAATCCGAGAAGAAATGTAGAGTGCAGGCCTACGTACTTGGTTTTGGGAGTTTTGCTACAAAAAGGAGCAGAGATTCAGGACAGCAGTTGAACTAGAATGTGAATTAAAAAGAGGAAAATTGTTCAAAATCTATCTTGAATATTCTGAATCATGTCTCTCTATCCACATAACTGGCTCAGCATAGATGCTTAGTAAGTGTCTATTAGGAGGATAAGTGCATACATTGTCATATATAGACCTGTGGATATGCAACATCATACAGCTTTGACATTATTTCATGAATATCTGTCTTGTTTAATCAATGCTGGGTTGAAAGCCACTACTCTGACACCTGACAAGAGAAGAAGAAATAAAGTGGGTACTGAAACTGTACATGATGTACATATTTTGCACATAATCCTGTTAGCCAGTCTTGAAAACAAAATGAAGATGGATTTGTTTACCTGCCTACCTTCTTAGTCTGTTACTCTACATAGCCAAGAGCGATGCCTTTTGGTCTCTATATCCACAGTAACGCATAGTACCTGGGGATCAGAGGCATTTTAAAAAGTGGATTGGAAAACAAATTAAATGAATGAATAGAAGGTAGTACAGAGGTCTGCGCTGAACATCATTACCACTTGAAAACATACAGACTACATAAGGAACAGTTCCTTTATTAGGAGCTTAATGGTAATGGTAACACCAGTGGGGCAAAATCTTTGGAGAAAATCCATGCATGAAACTTGAGTAGATCTTGATTTGAACTAGTTGTAGACATCAAAAATTAACAAAAAGTGATATTTAAGTTTTCAGATGAGATTGGGCATGTTCTGGGTTGTTCTGGGTTGTATGACCATAGATGATTTTTTAACTTTACAGATATAAGAGAGTGTTTACTTAAATATGCCAGACATTGAAAATTCTGCTAATTAAGGACTTTATTATTAATTATAACTGTTGTTCCTTACAATTCACTGATTGTAATGAATTATTGTTAACAAGAACATTGCTCACCGTGGTTAGAATTTGATTACAGTTCAGCACTAATAAATCATGTGCCACTAGAGTTACGTGTCACCAAAACTTATAATTAAGCAAAACCAGTGCTAGTAACCAATCTTGGTTCTATGTTGATGGAATCCTGCTCTGTAAGCCTGATTTTATGACTTGCGGTCAGCTGACAATAAATTCAAGAGGCAGCACTCAGGATGCATATTCACTCTTGAGACTACTCTGACTCTACCAAAACCTAATACTAAGTTAGGAGCTGTTAATCAAAAGAAGAGTAATTTGTTAGTTAGGTCATAGCTTTGCTACAAAATGTTAGAGGACTACACTGAGATTCTTCTAAAAATATCTTCTCCCTATGTTTGTTTCATACACTTGAAGCCCTATCAGGCCTATGGGCAAGTATAATGAACACAAAATCTCTGCTAAGTACATCCATACTGATAAACTGCCCAATATAAAATAACGTTTCTTCTTCCTTTGTCGGACATTCTTAGGATCTATCCCCATACATTACCAACGTTTTTGCTGATATAGAAATTAGCACAATTTTATAATACTTTTTGTACAAATCTTGTCTGTAATAATCTGTTCTCATATTGCTATGAAGAGCTACCTGAGACTGGGTGGTTTATAAAGAAAAGGAGTTTAATTGCCTCACAGTTACACAGGCTTGGCAGGAGGCATGGCTGGGAAGGCCACAGAAAACTTAAAATCATGATGGAAGGTGAAGGAGAAGCTAAGACATCTTTACATGGCAACAGGAGGAAGTGAGCAAAGAGGGAAGGACTACACACTTTCAACCAACCAAATCTGGTGAAAACTCACTATTAAAAGAACAGCAAGGGGGAAATCCATCCTCATGATCTAATCACCTCCCAACAGTTCCCTCCCCTAACACAATTCAACATGGGGATCACAATTCAACATGAGATTTGGGTGGGGACACAGAGCCAAAGCATATCATTGTCCTTATAGGATGGACTCTGTATTTCTTCTTAGCCATGTTTTCATCCTGATATAAGACTGAAGACAATAAAGGGTAGTAGTTTTTAGGAATAAGGACAATTGACAGCCTAAAGCAAGATAATCATCATAGGTGAGGTCCTTAGGAAATTTCATGCAAGATAAGACCATGCTAATCACATAGGGGACAAGGAATTGTTTCTGCTAACAAGGGGGAATTCATTGGCTTTGGAAAATTCAGTTTCATCTGGCTTTACTTTAATCAGATTTCCATTCTTTTACAATCATTGTCCCACTTTTCACATACCAGACTTGGCAAGGCTGTAAATGCCACTTACATTGTAGTTAAGCAATTCCAGATACAACTCTTGATCTAATTTTAAAATTATATCAGCCCTATAGCTGCAAGGAATAAGAAACTTTTTTGGGTAGTCACTTGTGACTATGTCTTGAAGCAAGTATCTTAAACACCTTACATTTGCTATTTTTTTTTGTCTTCAGTGCAGCATGAAACAATTGCCCCACCCAACAGTATTTATATTTCTCCTTTACATAATAATTGTCCAGCCAATGCCTTATTTAAAGCACACATTTAATTCATATAAAATACAGATCATAATACAAAATATTGTTTTGCCACTTTATGGCGTAGACTGCTGGTGTCTTCCTATTCATCAATAGCTGGACTATCACTGCCTTTAAACCCAACCAAGGGAAATAACTGAACAAAAACTGAGAACATTTATTAACAGAAAACTAGAAAATTATTTTTAAAAAATGTACTTTGGGAATAAGGAAAATGATCTCAGAAGGAAGACTATATATAATATGAAAAAAACCACAACAATAATGTTAGTAAATTTCTAGATAAATTTAAACAAACATGTGAATGACAATGATGATACCAATAATAAGTATATGTTGAGTGACTAAGAATTAGAAACAAAAATGATAATCTCTAAGTCATATGGAGAGTGATTAAAATTTTATGTCCCAATTCCCTTACATATTTTGGGAGGCTAAAACATTAATTAGTTTCAGACTTCATTGATTATGCATGTCAGCATGTGAAAGGTCTGAAGTGTTTTCTAGCACTAACAACCAATTTCTCAATTCTCTGGACACCTACTGGGGGTCCAACCATTCAACTCTAATTTCATTCAATCCAATCCAACTCAATTCAGTTTTGATATTACCAAAAGTTAGTGTCAAATTCCACAGATTTAAGAGTTTGATTCCACAAGACTGCCCTATTTCAGATGTTAGTCAGAAGTCTCGGGCCTTACATACTTCTGACCAACCAGCTACAAATCAGGAATTCCCACAATTCCTTCTTAGGTTTGATAATTCGCTAGAATGTTTCATAGAACTTAGGGAAACACTTTACTTATACTTACCATTTTATTATAAACAATGAAATTCAGGAAGAGCTAGGTGGAAGAGATGCTTAGGGCAAAGTAGGTACAGTGAGTGGGGCAGCATGAAGAGCCCATGCCTTCCCAGCACAGAAGCGCATTAAATCTCATTGTCCAGGGATATTCCGCTTACTCTCCCCTTCCCTGAGGTGGGTGGGCTGAAAGTTCCAATTCTCTAATCACTTGGTCTTTCTGTTGATCAGCCCCAACCTGAGACAATGCAGGATATCTATTCTCAGTTATCTCATTAGTACAAACTCAAATATGATTGAAAGGAGCTCATTATGAACAACAGAAGACCTTCCTATCAGAAAATTCCAAAGGTTTTAAGAGCTCTGTGCGAGGAAGCAGGACAAAGACAAAATATAGATGTCATAATGTCCTAAATATAGACAAAATATAGATGTCATAATGTCATGCATAAGCAAAACAAAGACAAAATAGAGATGTCAAAATATCATGCATGACTTCATGACGTTTTCAGCCAACAGCAGACCGCATATAACACTGTGGTCCCATAGATAGTAATGGAGCTGACACCTAGTGACATCATAGATGTAGTAACCTCAAAGTTGTTGGGACTCAGTAATACACACCTGAAAATACAGTGCTTTGACATTCTGCACTGATGAAGCCTTAACATCTCAAGGACCTGTTTAACCCCCTCATCATCTCTCTTAAAGCACAGGATAAAGTTGTTAAATTCTTGCATCTACCTAATGTCCATACCCACCAAGGAAAACAGTTGTTTTATTCTTCCTCTCCCTCTAGCACCAAGAATATAACTACACCTGAACAGATTCTTTCACAAGATACTGTGCGGTTCACCTCTCTTCTCTGATTCATTTATTCTCCCTAGTAATTCCCTCAGCAGAATTCCTCTTCTCTCCCACCTCCCATTATCCATTTTGTCAGGATGTTCTATAACCTTCTGAATCCATTTGGGGCGGGAGGATGGTAATCTCTCTGTAGTTCTCCTCGTGTACCTGTTAATATCGTATGCCTTGTCTCTAATTAATCTGCCCTTTGGGTGTTGTTTTTTTCAGCAAACCTTCAGAGGGCGAAGGGGATGCTTTCTCTTGGTCCCTGCATACTGCAATGCTTTATTCATGTGTTTGTGATGATGCTTGTGTAAACAAAGTTACTGTGATGCCAGTCATATAAAAGTATAGCACGTAAACTTATGTACATATAAGTGCATTATACTTGATATTAAACTACTCCGTTACTGGTTTATATATTCACTGTACTTTCGTATCATTATATTTGAGTGCACTCCTACTTAAAAAGATAACCTCAGGCAGGTCCTTCGAGAGGTATTCCAGAAGAAGACTTGTTATCACAAGAGATGACAGTTCCATGTGTTACTGCCCCTGAATTGCTTCCAGTGGGACGAGATGTGGAGGTGGAAGACAATGATATTGGTGGTCCTGACCTGATTCTGTGTAGGCCTAGGCTAGTGTGTGTGTTTTTTTAATCTTGGTTTTTCACAAAAAGTTTAAAGAGAAAACAAATTTAAAATAGAAAAAAGCTTATAAGGATGTACGTTTTCTGTACAGATGTACAATGGCTTGTGTTTTAAGCTAATTGTTACCATAAAGAGCAGAAAGTTAAAAAATATTAAACAGTTGATAAAGTAAAAGAGTTACAATAAGGTACGTGTCACTGGTGTGCCTGGCTGGAGCTGGCATTGCAGGTGGTAAAAGAATTTACAAATATAGTCGTGGGTAAAGAAAGGCAGATTTATTAGAGAAAGTAAGAAGTTACATTGCAAGAAAGCAATGGGCAGTACAGCAGGGAGAAGAATGTCTGCCAAGAACTAGGGTCTCGAGGCACATTTTATAGGGTTGTGCTGGAGAGGTTATGGACAGGTAAGGTCATGCTGCTGGGGCTATGTACAGAATGAAGTATTTGGGAACAGGACGCTGTACAAGCTGGTTGTTTGTGGTTAGCCATTTCTCAGAATTGTTCTCCCCCACCCTGAGGCTCCTTCTTCATTTTTGCTAACGTATCTGGACTCCACACTGAAGTTAATATATTATTGAGGAAAGAAAAATATTTTTAATACATTTAGTGTAGCTTACGTGTGCAGCGTTTGTAGCACCTACAGTAGTGTATACCAAAGTCCTAGGCCTTCACTTTGCTCTCCACTCCCATACTGACTCCCAGAACAACTTCCAGACCTGCAAGCTCCATTCATGGTAAGTGCCGTATACAAGATAAAAGGTGTAGCATTTTTTGTCTTTTATACTGTAACTTTACTGTGTCTTTTCTATGTTTAGACATGGTCAGGTACATAAATAGCATTGTATTTTAGTTGCCTACAGTGTTCAGTACGGTCACATGCTGTAGAGGTCTCTGGCCTAGGAACAAGAACATTTCCAGTAGCCTAGGTGTGTAATAGGATGTATCATCTAGGTTCATGGAATTTCACTCTGTCACAGTCAAACAAGGACAGTATCACCTAACCATGCGTTTCTCAGAATGTATTCCTGTTGTCAAGAGTGGTATATCTGTAGATTTTTGTAACATGTCACAAAGGGTAACTAAAATGATAGCTGGACAACTATTCAAAACAGTAGAGGAAACAACCAGTACAACTTCCAGATCAGCAGAGGAAACAATAAAGTATGAAATTAAACAGAAATACACTTAATCCAGTAAAGACAAGAAAAGGAAGAAGAGAAACATAAACAACAAGGAAAATAGTAAGTGCTAGCCAAGATAGTAAAAACATATCCAGATATGTCACTCATTACAGTAAGTACAAGAAGGCTATGCTCTCTAGTTTAAGTAGAAAGATTCATACAGATTAGCAAAATAAGGACTATGCTCTACTTAAATAAACATAAAAATGCAGAGAAACTAAAAGCAAAAGGAAGAAAACAAAATATATCGGACAAATACTACCAAAAGTAAAAGTTACTATATTCACAGCAGACAAGATAGATTTCAGGGAAATCAACATTTTAGAAATTTGCCACATAATTATATAGGATTCCCCTCAACAGGAAGATAGAACCATCCTGAACATGTAATTTTTAAATAAGTAGCCTCAAAATAGATAAGAAAAAAATGGATGGATTTTATGGATACTTGGGCACATCGGCCACACCGTGGTGTTGTAATGCATCTACCGCACTTACTGCAGGTCTTAGTTTCACTTCTGTGAGGTGAGGCTAGATCTGGACTTGGTCTCTAGATCCGAGAGCTGGTGCGAGCTTTTGCTTTCAGAGAGCTTCCTGTTCTTGACTCTTTTCAGTTTGCTGTCTTTTCTCTTTCTTCTCTTTGTTGACAATTTTCCTTACTATCTTGTGACCCTAGTAATTTTATCCAGTTTCTAGTTGTATTGGAGCAGGAGAGGCTCTCAGAGAATCTCCTCTGCCCTGCTGCTGTGAACAGATGCCTTCTTTACTGAGTCTTTGTTTACTGTGTTGTCTTGCTTTCAGACATTTCTCTTCACAAATTTAATCTTCATTCTATGGCCAAAGTGATCTTCCTAAAATATGACCTTAACTGCTTCACCTGCTAGCGTTGAAGTCTTCTGTGTCTTACCATCAACTCAAAATAGTTTGATCAGCTTAGTCTGGAGAAAGAGATGCTTCAGGAATGAGCCTCTGCCTGTCTCCTCAGCATCATCTCCTTTGGTCTCAGTTCTGCAGCGTTTAAACTTGGAGCAGCTTGAGACTCTCCATGGTCTCTTGGCACCCGGTGTTTTGTGCAGATGGTTTCTGCTGCATATAAGTTTCTCCCCCAAATCAGGATTGATTGATATTTAGTGAATACATACGAACACAGATACACTGGTTGTTAAAATATCGAAATGCTTTTATGCACATACATGAGTTACCACAACCGTGTCTTTTTTTCTACAGGAATTTTTCTCCCTCCCTGTAAGTCTAACAAGTCAGACACCTGTCATTGGGGGAGTGAGGTTTCAAGACCCTGCTCCAGAGTAAAGAATCAGTCAGTGCCCAGGTTGTGCAGGTAGTTAAATGTTTTCAATGTTACTCCTGCATCCACTTCTTTTCTGGGCAAATCCTACTTGTACTTTCAAGATTTCAACAAGCATTGATTTTTCTATAAAAAATTCCACGCCCTGTTTCCTTACCCCTTTTTCTGTGCTACACGGATTACTCTATTCCTCTGCCCTCTTCTGTCCTCTGCCATGTCATAAGTTCTCCTGCACGTTGGACTCTGTGCTCCTTAAAGGCAGAGCCATGTCTTCATCGTCATGGTATCATCTTTTGTTAGCGCAGTGTTTGGCTCTTGATCAAACCTCAGTAAAGCCTAGGATTTGGCACTAAGCATTTAGATCGGCCTCACTCTTTCTCTCACTCTAAGAGAGAAGAAAGGCACTAAAAACAAGTCTGACTTGGTTTATGCTCTTGCTTTCTGCATGAGGCCTGAGTTAAGCAGCTGCTAGTAGCCAGGGCCCTCATTCTCCTGCAACAAAGAGCATCAATAAAGCAGAAAAGAAAGTGTCTCTTTCTGGGTGGGAGAAACTCCCATCCCAGTTTGAGCAAGAAAAGTCCTCTCAGAGCATTCTTTATTTATATTTTCATATACAAATATTTTTGAATGACTTCTGATTATTTACTGAAATTCTGACTGATTGTCAACAGGATGAAACAGGCAGACTGTAGGCAAAAAAAAAAAATTACTGTATTAGATCTTTTGATTCTTCTTTGGGAAGATTTTTAATTTTGAAGATATTCTCCTTAGATCTCATTCCTGACTCTAATCAAAAGGCTGGAACACATTTTTTTACATTGCTTTTATTTCTGGTTATTGCCATGGTAACACAGATTTATTCCAACATATATGCCTCTTGGGCAAATCTCTTACTTAAGAAAAATGCCAAGGAGAATAAGAAGTAAGGAAAAGACGCAAATGATTTCTGTCAAATACATTTTGTGATGTTCATTTGTTAACTTGTTATCAAATGAAAGCAAGCAATTTATTCTGGTGATTAAAAGAAGGGCAAAAATGTATCCACTTTTAGAGAACTTGTAAAATTCACAGGAATACAAAAAACAAACAATCTGCTAACTGATTATAGAGGAGAAAACTGAGTAAAGATGAATAAATTACCGAGGTAAGTGACTTGCTTTACAGTCACCTGACTAGTGAGTGGTAGAGCTCCGTTGAGTACCTTTTTCTTCAGCAAGTGACATTGTGAAGGGCAAGGAAACACCTAAGGAGTCATGGCTAAATTTACATTACAAAAAGTCATGCTGATAGATTTGCATGTTGATTGATTCATATTAAAATCTTATGTGTCAGGCGCTATGCTAGGTTCTGGGTTTAAATAAAGAATCACATATCCATGAAACTTCATGGAGTTAACAGTTAAGCAAGAGAGATAGATATTAACTTATAATTACTCAAATAAATGTATCATTAGCTACTGTGAAAAGGACATGAAGGTAAAGCATGGAGTCCTATGAAAGCAGGTAACATGTGGACTTAACATAGCAAAGTGGTTAGAGGAAGTCTCCTTGGTAAAGGAAAATTGACATGAATCCAGAAAAATTATGTACTAAATGCAGAGGAGGCCGAAGAGAAGCTAGGCAGGAGTACTAACGCAGGGTCCTTAGAGGAGACATGTCATGTGTCTGTAGTCCAGTTCTGGACCGCATGCATGATGAGTGCCAGAGAGAGTGCTGAAGATGACGTTGGTTGATATGAAGCTTAAACACAGGAGAGCACAGATCCTAGAACATTCTTTGAGCTCTCTGGGAGACCACTGAAGAGTTTTAATTAGGAGAAAACTGGCACTAGAGCAGGCGTCCCCAAACTATAGCCCGCGGGCCGCATGCGGCCCCCTGAGGCCATTTATCCGGCCCCCCACCACACTTCAGGAAGGGGCACCTCTTTCATTGGTGGTCAGTGAGAGGAGCACAGTATGTGGCGCCCTCCAACGGTCTGAGGGACAGTGAACTGGCCCCCTGTGTAAAAAGTTTGGGGACGCCTGCACTAGAGTGTTCATGCTGGCTGCAGGTGGGTGTGAGGATGGAGCACCAATGAGGGCATATTTTTAATAGTCTGTTATTCCTGATAGTAGTTTTCCTTAAGGAAGTAACAGTGGAGATCAAGTTCAGTGTATGAATTAAAAACACATTGTGGAAATAGAATAAACAAAATTCTTGGGGAGTAGGGCAAAGAAACATTTTGAGGATGACACCAGTGGAATCTTTTTCACAGTCAAACCACCTGGACAATAGAACCACAGCTATTCTTAGCTCTCCAGGACCCTTGACTCTACAGTGTGGGTACAGGTTATCAGGAGAATTTGCTGTAAGAAATTCCTCATAATTGCTATTTAGAATCTGAGTTGGTATAAGAAAGATGAAAGATTTGTCAGTGTTTGTAAATACAGTTTAGGTACGGGAGTTGTTACAAAAACTTGTTCTTGATGCATGGACAAATATATTATCAATTCACTTACAGAAGTCCTCTCCAGGGTTCCTTTAGGAATTACTAAGCCAAACTACAAAATTCAGATTATCATCTTCCCTTTGATGAAAGTCAAAGTTTATTAAGGTCAACAGTCGTGCTACTACTCTGTGTAAGATTTTTCAGTGGCTTCCTAGTCTGTTTAAGTAAAAGAACATGTTTAAAGGGTCCCTCATGATCTAGTTCTTGATTATTTTTTCTCTAATTTAGAAAGATTTTAATTACAAATATCTGATACTTCAGCACATACTGACTTAAACAATATTGGAATTTATTCACTCACATTACTGTAAAATCCAGAGCTGATCAGCATCTGGTCTTGTTTCTCTGTGAATCCCCTTGGTACCTGCCTCATCCTTAGCCTTGTCCTTTTTTAAAAAAAATTGTAATTGACAATGATAACTGTATATATGTTTATGCAGTACAATGTGATGTTTTGATATATGTTATGGAATGATTAAATCACACTGACAAATCCATCACCTCATATACTTATTTTTTGTGGTGAAAACATTTAAAACTCACTTTTTGTAATTTTGAAATAGACAATGCAAGCGTGGGTGTAGTGGCTTATGCCTGTATCACCAACACTTTGGGTGTCTGAGGTGGTGGGAATATTACTTGAGCCAGGAATTCAAGACCAGCCTGGGCAACATAACAAGATCTCATCCAAAATAAAACTTTAAAAAATTACCTGGGTATGCACCTATAGTCACAGCTACTTTGGAGGCTGAGGTGGGAGGATCACTTTAGCCCAGGAGTTTGAGACTGCTGTGAGCTGTGATTGTGCCACTGATCTCCAGCCTGGGTAACAGAGAGAAACCCTGTCTCTAAATTTAAAGAAAGCAATACACAGTGTAGTATTATTTATTATAGTTGTCATTCTGTGCAAGACTTTACTGCAGCTTATTTCTCTTATCCAACTGAAATATTGTACCCTTTAATCAGCATCCCCCGCTTTCCCATCCACCTGCCCCCCCCCCCCCCCCGAGCCTTTGGTAGGTAATTGCCAAAAGCTTGTTCTCTTGATGGTTGCAAGATGGTAGCTAAAAGAAACATGATATTCTTTCTCAATCATATTTAGGGGATTGAGAGGACACTGATTACTTCAAACATGAAACGAGGGCCCCAAGCGTTTTTGTACGGGGACCAACCTGAACAAATTCCATTGAGTGGGGCAGTTAGGCTCTTCTGATTGGCATAAGACACTCTAGACTAACAGAATCACTTTTAAATATATTTGCTTAATGAATGAATGAATGAAATATGCTTGGGATTTTATGTAATTCAGGTAGTACACACCTCTGGAATAGCTTCAACATTATATGGATGTTGGCTTCACGTTTTCAGCATGCCAGTTCTTAAATCCTGGAAAGTAATTTTGTTACTTCATTATGTCCTTTGATTTTGACCTGACTTGATTTTTACCTTTGGAGGCTGTTAAGTTATTTGAGCATTACTCTTGAATGTCCTATGGGTGATAAAAGAGCTAAGCTATGGGAAGATGAGGTGTAGTGCACCTAACCTTATACAATCGATATGTAAGAAGCTTGCTATGAATTGCTTTGTTTTGTATAGACTATAATTTCGAGGTATCCTATGGAAAAATCTGACAAAATAGTAATCTTTGTGACAAGCAGATAACTGCTTCCTATCTTATCTGTTATGCAAATCTGGATGCTTACAATAATAGACAATAACACGATCTAATTTACTTTATGAAGTCACACCAGTGACAACACATCCAACAATTTCGGTTGTAGTTTTTTTGTGTAAGTCACTTGATTTATAAGTATCACTAGACTGTAAGTTCCTCTGAGTGCCAATTCATGCTTACTTCCCCAGTTTATAGCATTTTGTTAAGCTCTTATTGCATGTTTTTAAATGAAATCCATTTATTTCTCATCTATTAACATCCTGCTAGGTGTCAGGCACCACGCTAGGTGCTGAAGATTCAAAGGCAGAACATAATGCTTCTCTCTTAGAGATCCTATTTTTAGAAGAGAGAAAGATAAATGTAATTGACAAATTTAGTGTGATGGGTGCTTCAGTAGGGCATGAAAACAGATGGAGATGAAAAAGAGGGAATGCTCACCCTTCTTGTGGCTGGCAAAGATGAGGTAGTCAAGGAAAGCAACCAAGAAGAGAGAAGGAAGAGTAGGTTTTTTTTTTTTAATGTAGAAAAGGGGAGTGAGGATAGATGACAAAGACAGGCAAAGGCATGAAGCCATGCAATAAAATCGTGTGTCCTCAAAACTTTATATGCTCCAAACTGCCAAGGAAGAAAAGGCAGATAATGATATTGGAGAGTTAACCAGAAGCGAGATCATAAAGGGCCAAAACAACCATGCTGCAGACTTAACCTTAAAGAAATGATAAAGGTTTAATTAGGGCAGTGACATGATGTAACAACTTCAGGCAAGATGGATTGGCCTGGACGATAGATTGGAGCAGGCCAAGAATGAAGCCAGGAGTATCGGTTAAGGAGTTCCCCAGCCCAATTAGGCAAACAAGAGTACCTGATGGAACACCTTTTTTGTGAAGTAGACTTGGAAAACCTTCATGATCAATGGGGTACAAAGGAGAGAGAGAAATCTGGGATGAAACCTGGCTTAGGTGACTGGTTGCCAGGTGGTAACGCCAATACCCAGCGTAGGGATCCTAAGAGGAAAGTTAGGCTTAATTTCAGTTCTACCTACATTGAGCTAAAATATCTCCAGGATGACCAATATGGTCAACTGGATATTAGTGCTGAATATAAGGAAAGAGATCTGTTGCATAGCAGCATGTATGATTTGAAGATCATCAGGGTGGAGGTAATAGTTAAGTCCCTGCACTTGGACGATGTTGCCCAGGGAGATTATTAAAGTGGAAAGTTGGCACAGGAGAGAATGTTGGGTACCACCAACGTTTATGAAGAAAAATAAAGCAAAAGAATTTAACTATGAAGATCAAGAAAAGAAAAAATAGGCAGGAAAAGGACCCAGATTCTGTGGCATGATGGACTCAATGGGAAGATAGAGCATCTAGGAGGACATTTTTATTTAGGTAAATATGTTAAGTAGACGAAGAATGAAATTAGGTCCACATTAATTAGCTACAAAGTATACATGAGAAAAATGGATTGGTGTCCTTGAAAAGAGTAATTTTAGTGGTGTGTTGGATTAATGAACGGGGAGTTAGATGAAGGTCATGAGTAAATTGGCTTTCCAAGTGGTCCAGCTATAATGGGAAGAAGAATGATAAAGTGATAGAGATAGCTACCCAAGTGTCTGTCTCGGAGCAGTCAAAATGTATATATGTGTGTATTTCTTTATAATGTGGAAGAAAAGTTTGGTTATAAAATTACAGGGAGAAGTTCAGAGAGACAGAAAGGGAGAGGGAGAGAGAGCAGGGAGAAAAAACACAGGAGAAGAAAGAAATAATGGAATAAGTCTAATGGCAAGATGAGAAAACAGAATTAAGGCTCAAGAATACAGGCAAATAAAAAGGGGAAAGGACATTTCTTCATACAAAACCAAAGTGAAGGTATGGGTATAGAAACTGATAAGAATAAATTTACAATTATTTAGTCTCCTTTGATTAAGAGTAAATTGAAATGCCCTATATTCACATGTGTTTTTTGGAGGAAGTTTAAAGGATGTTAGAGGCAGACTCACCTTTTCACTTCTCTTTTTCTAAGATACAGTCAGGTTGATTAATTTCTTCCATAAAATTGAGGCAAATGCTATTTTCTTGATGACTCCCACCTGTTTTCTCATCACTACACAATCTGAAGAGGTGGATTGTGTCTTTGTTGATGTCAGTCAGCAGAGATTAAAGTTGGGTTGAATTCTTGAGCTCTGTTAGGTTCTGCCCTCAAAACTCAGGCTTGTGACTTAAATTTACTTTTTTTCTGATTTTGAAGGGAATGATTCATAGACAATGATTCCAAGGACAGAGTTAGGGGATGTGTCCACGGGATGCTTAATAGCCTTATTCTCTTCTTTAGCCTTAATTATCCATCTGGTTTCTCAGACGATTTATTAGACTCTGATACATCTGAACAGATGGGCTAAGGCAATTGAAATGAGGATGGGCGATGGAGAGCTTAAACAATGGCAAAGGCAGAATCTAAACACATAATCTTATTCTTACACCTCTGAGTAGTGGGCATTATATTATTACTGCTGGAATGTGCTGTGATCAGGCTGGTGTCGGTACAGGTTGATGATAGGAGATGAGGCAGACGTGTTTTGCATGTATTGTTTCACATTGTTTATCAACGTGATATACAAAATATAGTACTTTGGACTCATCATAAAAAAGTAATTTCATGACTCCCCATCCAGTGGGCCCCTATTGGATCAGGGCCCATATTCTGGATTTCTGAGTGCTCATGCCCCAGAGGAATATTGTCTTAGTCTGTTGAGATTGCTGTGAAAAATACTGTAAAGTGAATAGCTTATGAACAGCAGAAAATTATTTCTCACAGTTCTGGAGGCTAGGAAGTCCAAGTTCAAGGCACTGGCAGATTTGTCTGGTGGGGTCCCACTTTCTAGGTCATAAATGGTGCCTTCTAACTGTGTCCTCACATTGTAGAAAGAATGAGCTGGCCCTCTGGGTTCTCTTTTTAAGGGAATTTCATTCAGGAAGGCAGAGCCTCTAAAGGTTCTTCTAATACCATTACACTTTGGTGATTGCATTTTAACATATGCATCTTGGAGGAACACAAGCATTCAGATTATAGAAAATATTAAAAGCCTTTTTGCATTTCAGAGTTAAAGTTGCCAAATACAGTAACACCAAATAAAGAAAATCTTGCTGTGTAGTTTTTATTGGTAAGATCCAGGCAAAGGGTTGCGAACTCTGATGACTACAAAAGCCAACCAGTTACCATAAATGAATGAAGAGAGCTAGGTGTAACCAGTGGGGAGTGGTGAGGACTGGGAAACTGGCAAACGTGTGTCCTATCTAAAGTGCTACTCGGTCACTACCCACTGGTAACATGCAGGAATGTGAACTCAATTCATCAGATGTTTTGATTTATTAAGGAAAATGACAAAGAATAAAATCTTCTAGTTTTTGATGTTGGCTTGAATGTTGTAAATTACTTTGTGAATCAAACAGACATGCCAACCTTTAAGAAACTGACAGGTTCTGTGACTCCTGGTCTTGGTCCTTCAAGTAGGTCAACGTGGATTACCTGAGAAAGGAAGAAAGTGCTTATAATGCTGTTTCTAGGGGAAATGAAAAGAGAAGAAGGGGACAACAGAGGAAAAAAGGAATAATGATGGGGCTTCCTAAGACTTGGGGGCCTGCAGAGTGAGAGTCTCTGCGAGTAGCTGATATCCATGTCCCGTTCCTCTCTAAGGGAGCCTGTAGAGATTTGGGGACCAAGCCCTGCTGGAGTAGAAATGTCAGTAAAACTTGCCAAGGCAGAGACGGCCTTGGTAAGACTGGAGCTACTACAGGGAAACAGGCAGCCTTCTTCATACTGACTGTAGGGACACCAACAAGACACATTGATGTCAGCCTATGCTCCAATTGAGCTTTGGGTAATGGTAGGGTTTGAAGACAATGTGCTGTGACTAAGGGAAAGAAAGAAGTGTGGCATTCCTTATACTTCAGGTTTAGAGAGAAGACAGCAAAGAGTTGTGACAACCTCTGGGCAGTTCAGCTCCACAGAATTCATGTCTGAGCCCTTCAGAAAAATGGGTGTTGGGAAAAGCTGAAGTGCTGATTTCTTCTGGAGTCCATGAGATAGAAATATGGTCCTAACAATCCATATTTCATACTTTCTTAGCCACACTGCAATGTCCAGGGTTGTAACAGTTGGGTGGAAAGGTATTTGCCATGATCTACATGTTTGCATGCCTCCAAACATTCAGATCAGTCTGTGTCAAAATCCTAACCCCCAAGGTGGTGGCATTAGGAGGGTGCGCCTTTGGGAGGTAAGTATGGAATGAGGGTGCAACCTTTTTGAGTGGGTGGAGTGCTTTTGTAAAAGAGGCACCAGAGAGCTAGCTAGCCCTTCTACCACTTGATAACACAGTAAAAAAGGTGCCATTTATGAACCAGAAAGAGGAAGCTCACCAGACACTGAATCTGCCCGTGCATTGATTTTGTACTTTCTAGCCTCCAGAACTGTAAGAAAATATAACATAATTATGTTGTTTATATGCCACCCAGTTCATATGATATTTTGTTATAGCAGCCCACGCAAACTGAGATAGCATTCTTCTCAATCCAAATTAAAATGCCTTTGAGGCACTGATGGCTTGAGTACCTGACTCTATGGAATAGTATGCTGGTAGCTTCATACTCTAGGTACAGAAGTGGTTTGAGAGGAGGCTTTTTGAAATGTTAGGAGTGAGAATATTTGGAATGGGCTTCAAAGTTTGATTGTCAGCTGTGAATGTGAGGAGCTTCAGGAGGCAGGAATGACAGCAGGATACCATTTAGTATACTCTAACAGACATGGTCTTGATCTTACTTGACCACCTATGAACTTCCTAAAATAACTGAATGAGATTTTGAGGAGTTTATGTAAGAAATAGAAGCAAAGCCAATGAAATTTTAGTGTTCACGCAGACCAATTGTACTCACACCCTAGTGAAACTGAGGAAACGCTAGTTATATGAATCACATGCATTAAAGTTAAGAGCCTTGCCCATGGTCTCCCCAGTCTTTTGCGATGAAAGTAAAATTTAAATTCTGGACTTAACTTCAAATTTACCACCCCACTTTAGTATATCATCACTGCCTTTCACTCAAGCTTATCGATTTTTCTTTAATCTCAAATAAAACGCTTCTTGGGAGTGTCTTATAAGGAGAGATATGATCACAAATACTTTGAGATTACTTAACACCCATTGGCTGTAACGATTCAAATGTAAGTTGGTATGGTTTTTGTTTTTTTTTTAAATATTTTACCTTTAGGCTCTTTTTGACTTGAAGTTTGTACAGTTTGAGCACTTTAAACAAAATGCTTTATTTACAGTCTAACAAACCCGGAAACTAAATGGAGTGTCAGAATACAAAGGCCCTGTTGCCCAGACAATAATTGCAACAAACACAAATTGTCACATAAGCATAAAATGGAAAGTAGAAAATATTTTCTACTTTCTAAGCATAAAGTGAAAAGTAGAAACAAATTCTCAAATATTTCAAATGTTAAGCAGTTGTGATGAGTATGCAAACCCAAGCTCACCTTTTGCAAGAAAAGGGAATTCTCTCTCAGGCTACCTAGCTGTGGCTGGGATGCTGACACTCTGTCAGCAAATTCCTTCCCTTAAAGTTAATAACACCTAATATTTCCTTGAGTTTACTCAGTATCTACTCTCTGACTCAGTATTCGCCATTCTCCAATATCCCTGCTTTCCAGTAGCCCTGAACAAAAACTTTTGTTATTGTTAATGTTCTGGCCACTTTCATGTTTTCTTCCTCTCATTCTTCATAGATCACTGACCTTAGTCATTGCACTGGGCTAAACACTCAGTAGGTGCTTTGGATTCATTGTCAAACTCCTTAGATTTGTGACATTAATCAGCATCCTGAAAGAGAAAAGTATTTAGAGGAAATCTGGTAGTAATCTATACACTGGGAAGTTAAGCAAAGGAAATAGCTTCCTATGTTTCAGGTGTTGCTGTCACCAAGGTACATTGCTTCTGTATAAATTCACAAACTATAATGAGTCTCATTGTATATAGTAGGATTGGAAGCATTATTTGTATGCAGCCTCAGTCTGCTGCTCATAATTACTGAGGACTGCTATTATTCAGGCTGATAAATTACTAAACATTTTGTCTCCTATGAAAACATTCCATGACAATACAAATGCCTGAATAATTAAATTGCCTTGCTTTCTGGGTTGAATATAGATAATCAGTATAACATATTTTGGAAAAATGCAAAATATGGAAGAATGCAAGGAAGAATCTCATTCAGAAGACTTAATTTCTCTGGCCCCAAGTCTCTGTATCCACTAAAGTATAATGACTAGCACATAGCAAGCATTTAGTAGATGTTTGTTGAGTGAATGAATGCATAGTGAATAAATGAGAGAATGCAACAATGGTTGCTCTGCTTAATTCCAGGGTCGTTATAAAGATAAGCTGAAATAAGAGTTGAGTATATACTGAGAAAATCAATTTATCATCAGACAGTCTTGGTTTTGGATCTTGACTCTGGCATTTATAAGCCGCCATTCTCTGCAAATCACTTAACCTTTGCATAGGGCCTCATGGATGATTGGTTTCCAGTAAGTGAACACTATCACTTGAGGAAAGGTAGTGTGTAATGCAAGGTTTTCTTGCTCATATTTGTTATTTGGCACCGTTTTAACCTGGTAAGTGTTTCTTCATGATTCTAGCAATCCATATTTTATGCTTTCTTAGTCAAGTGACAGGGAAATAGTGTATTTTATGCTATGAATTTTACTCCCTTTAAGGACAAAAGCAGAATAGTTCAAAAATTCAGAAGATAATAACTAGTATATGCAAACCACTGGTGATCTAGTGTTGTATGATGGCTACTGAGGTTTGGTAAATAATTCTTCACAAAGCTCATTTTGATCAGGAAGCTGCCAATCATCTTCACAGTTCATGTTTAATAAGCTAAGTTTTGTGATTTAGCACCAGGCATTTAAGATAGAGCCAGCTATATGGCTCTACATAGTTGCATACTCATAAATACCCATTATCAAGTGTTGTTGAGTGGAATGTCATTCCCATGAACTCATTTGTCATCTTTGGTACTTTTTAAGACAGGGATACTTTTTTTTTTTTAAACTATCCCATAGGTTTATTTATTTCTAAGCACAAAGGGCACTTGGAAGAAAATGGAGTGGCTGTTACACACTTACGGAGATAAACACTATCTTTTTTTGTCCCCCCTCTAATGTCCTGTCAATTCTTCAATTCTAATTGAGGTATTTTAAATCCTAAAGGACATGCTTTGTTATTATTATTACAGTTATCTAGAGATACCAGTCAATTAGGCTGCATTATAACATTTCTCATGTATCTTAGCTTGTTTTGTGTTGCTATAACAGACTACTGCAGACTGGGTAATTAATAAAGAATTTATTTCTCACAGTTCTGGAGGCTGAGAAGTTCAACATCAAAATGCCAGCATCTCACTGAGTTTTCCTGTTGTGTCATCCCATGGCAGAAGGTGGAAGGGCAAGATAGTGCAAGATAGCATGAGAAAGTCCAACTCATTTTTATAACAAACTCATTCTTGAGGTAACTAACTCATTCTTATCATAAGGACATTAATTTGTTCATGAAGGCAGAGCCCTCGTGACCTAATCATTCGTTATTAGGTGCATTGGAGATTAAATATCGATTATACACGCATTGGAGGACACATTGAAATTGTCGCTCCTTCTATCTAAAGTGAAGCCCTTTATGGGGCCAGTTTTTCGAGAGAGAAGATGGTTAAGCCCCTGAATAGGAATTTTCATATCCCATGGCATTGGAAATTCTTCTCTTACATCTGAGAATAATTTTTGATAGGGATAGTTGTAACATGTCTAGCTGTTTCTCCCTATACTAAAATAATGTAACAAACAAAAATCCCAAACAATTCCAATGGTATAATTTTAGAATAATTAATTATCCCTTCTTTATTTACCAATTTTTGCTTCCACTAGGCTATTCACCTGATAGTAACAGTGGTAAAACAAGTACTGCTTGTTACTATTTTCTTCCCTCCTTCTCCCATCCCCTCCTACCCTACCATTTTCTTCCTTTTCCAGCAAACTTCAGTGCCCACAGTGGTCATGGGCAGTGTGTAGTACTGATGGTACAGTAATGCCTTAGACAATATTTCTCCCTCCTGGTGTTCAGAATCTTGGGGGTAAATAGACTCAGAATTAACATCTGATGTGTTAATTTATTCTGGAGGCAGCATAGTCGGGGAGCAGGATCATAATAATCAAAGTACCACAAACTAGTTGATTTTAGAAGTGCACGTGAAGTAATACAGCATCATGTGGAAGACAACATATTTGAGTAACATGTCAAATAGGAATAGATTTAAGTAAAGAAGTAAAATTATTTTTCAGTTTAAAATGTATCACCTTCAGCAAATAGATGTTGTGACAGCTTTTGTCCACTTCATCTGTTTTGTTTTGCTAATTTCCAGAGTGTGCTAGGTTCTGTGGTTGAGCAATTGTGCTGTGGTATTACACTATTTGTTTGCAATGGAGTTGCATCCTGCTCCTTACTTTTATTTCCAGTTGCCTCATGGAAGTTGAGTGGTACCATTAGCAAGTACACCTGCCACAGGGAATAATGTGTTTCACAGATACAAAGTCTTGAAGCTGTGTCTTTTGACAACTACCTAGGACAAAAAAATAAAGTCATTGAGAATTCTGATAATTCCTTACGAGTCCTAGCAAGCGTAATAAGTGAAATATAAATTTTGTTTTTCCCATAGTATTTTGCATTTTAGATGTGGTCTGAAAGGTTATTTTAATTTTATATTTTTGTGTCTATATACCTTTACATTTTGAAAGTACAGTTACAGCTGGCTTTTAAAGGAAAGCTGGTATCAGACACCATTCTGATAGGAAATCATTTAATTATAGTGTTCGGTTTCAATGTCTTAAGTTTCCTCTTCCAAATGATGTTGAAATATACATATATATATTTCAATATAAGTAAAATATTATATATTGAACAATATATATCTTTCATTATATGTATAAAATTTATATTAAATTTTTTTAAAAATTGTACTTTAGGTTCTGGGGTACATGTGCAGATCATGCAGGATTGTTGCATAGGTACATACATGGCAGGATGGTTTGCTGCCTCTATGCCCCCGTCACCTACATCTGGTATTTCTCCCCACATTATCCCTCTCCACTCCTCACTGTCCCTCCCATAGTCACCTCCAGTGGACCCTAGTGTGTGATGCTCCCCTCCCTGTGTCCATGTGTTCTCATTGTTCAACATCTGACTATAAGTAAGAACATGTGGTGTTTGATTCTCTGTTTTTGTGTCACTGTGCTGAAATCGATGATTTCCAGATTCATCCATGTCCCTACAAAGGACATGAACTCATCGTTTTTTGTGGCTGCATAGTATGTCATGGTGTATATGTGCCACATTTTCCTTGTCCAGTCTATCATTGGTGGACATTTGGGTTGGTTCCAGGTCTTTGCTATTATAAACAGTGCTGCAATGAACATACGTGTGTGTGTGTGTGTGTGTGTGTGTGTGTCTTTATAATAGAACTATTTATAATCCTTTGGGTATATACCCAGTAATGGGATTGCTGGGTCAAATGGAATTTTTGTTTCTAGATCCTTGAAAAATTGCCACACTGTCTTCCACAATAGTTGAACTAATTTACACTCCCACCAACAGTGTAAAAGTGTTTCTATTTCTCTACATCGTCTCCAGCATCTGTCATCTCCATGATCGCCATTCTAACTGGCATGAGATGGTATCTCAATGTGGTTTTGATTTGCATTTCTCTAATGGCCAGTGATGATCAGTGTTTTTTCACGTGTTTGTTGGCCTCATATATGTCTTTTGAAAAATGTCTGCTCATATCCTTTGCCCACTTTTGAACCGGTTTGTTGGTTTTTTCCTTATAAATCTGTTTTAGTTCTTTGTAGATTTTTGGTATTAGCCCTTTGTCAGATGGGTAGATTGCAAAAATTTTTTCCCTCTTTTGGTTGCTGATTCACTTTAATGATTGTTTCTTTTGCTGTACAGAAGCTCTGGAGTTTAGTTAGGTCCCATTTGTCTATTTTGGTTTTTGCTGCCAATGCTTTTGGTGTTTCAGTCATGAAGTCCCTGCCTATGCCTATGTCCTGAATGGTTTTGCCTAGGTTTTCTTCTCGGGTTTTTATGGTGTTAGGTCTTACGTTTAAGTCTTTAATCCATCTGGAGTTAATTTTAGTGTAATGTATCAGGAAAGGGTCCAGTTTCTGTTGTCTGCACATGGCTAGCCAGTTTTCCCAACACCGTTTATTAAACAGAATCTTTTCCCCATTGCTTCTGTCAGGTTTGTCAAAGATCAGATGGTTGTAGATGTTTGGTGTTGCCTCTGAAACCTCTGTTCTGTTTCATTGGTCTATATTTCTGGTTTGGTATTGGTACCATGCTGTTTTGATTACTGTAGCCTTGTAGTATAGTTAGAAATCAGGTAGCGTGATGTCTCCAGCTTTGTTCTTTTTACTTAGGATTTTCTTAGTTATGCAGCCTCTCTTTTTGTTCCATATGAAGTTTAAGGTGTTTTTTTCCAGTTATGTGAAGAAGGTCATTGGTAGTTTGATGGGGATAACGTTGAATGTATAAATTACTTGGGGCAGTATGGCCATTTTCAAGATACTGATTCTTCCTAACCTTGAGCATGCAATGTTTATTCATCTGTTTGTGTCCTCTCTTATTTCTTTAAGCAGTGGTTTGTAGTTCTTCTTGAAGAGGTGTTTTACATCCTTTGTTGTATTCCTAGGTCTCTTATTCTCTTTGTAGCAATTGTGAATGGCAGTTCATTCTTGATTTGGCTCTCTTTAAGTCTGTTATTGGTGTATAGGAATGCTTGTAATTTTTGCACGTTGATTTTGTATCCTGAGACTTTGCTGAAGTTGCTTATCAGTTTCAGGAGCTATTGGACTGAGATGATGGGGTCTTCTAAATATACAGCCACGTTTTCTGCAAATAGAGACAATTTGACTTTCTCTTTTCCTAATTGAGTACCCTTTATTTCATTTTCTTGCTCTATTCTTCTGGCTAGAATTTCCAATACTATGTTGAATAGGAGTGGTGAGAGAGGGCATCCTTGTCTAATGACAGATTTCAAAGGGAAGGCTTCCAGTTTTTGTGCATTTAGTATCATATTGATTGTGGGTTTGTTGCAAATAGCTTTTATTATTTTGAGTTGTGTTTCATCGATACCAAGTTTACTGAGAGTTTTTAGCATAAAGGGCTGTTGAAATTCGTGGAAGGCCTTCTCTGCATCTATTGCGATAATCATGGGTTTTGTCTTTGGTTCTGTTTATGTGGTGAATTACATTTACAGACTTGCGTATGTTGAACTAGCGTTGAATCCCCAGGTTGAAGCCTACTTGATTGTGATCAATATGCTTTTTGATGTGCTGTTGCATTTGGCTTCCTAGTATTTTATTAAAGATTTTTACATCTATGTTCATCATGGATATTGGCCTGAAGTTTTCTTTTTTTGTTCAGTCTCTGCTGCATTTTGATATCAGGATGATGTTGGTCTCATAAAAGGATTTGGGAAGGATTCCCTCTTTTTTGGGTTGTTTGGAATAGTTTCAGAAGGAGTGGTAACAGCTCCTCTTTGTACATCTGGTAGCATTTGGCTGTGAACCTGTCTCTACCTGGACTGTTTTTGGTTGGTAGGCTAATAATTCCTGCCTCAACTTGAGCCCTTGTTACTGATCTATTCAGGGTTTCAACTTCTTCTTGGTTTACTGTTGGGAAGGTGCGAGTGTCCAGGAATTTATCCATTTCTTCCAGATTTACTGGTTTATGTGCATAGAGTTGTTTGTAGTAATCTCTGATGGTAGTTTGTATTTCTGTGGAATCAGTGGTGATATCCTCTTTATCATTTTTTATTGCATCTATTCGATTCTTCTTTTTCTTTTTTATTAATCTGGCTAGTGGTCTATTTTGTTGATCTTTTCATAACACCAGCTACTGGATTTATTGATTTTTGAAGGGTTTTTTGTGTGTCTATCTCCTTTAGCTCTGCTCTGATCTTAGTTGTTTCTTGTCTTCTGCTAGCTTTTGAGTGTTTTTGATCTTGTTCCTCTAGCTCTTTCAATTTTGATGATAGGGTGTCAATTTTAGATCTTTCCTTACTTCTCATGTGGGCATTTATTGCTGTAAATTTCCCTCTAGACATGCTTTAAATGTGTCCTAGAGATTCTGGTATGTTGCATCTTCATTCTCGTTGGTTTTGAAGAACATCTTTATATCTGCCTTTATTTCATTGTTTATGTAGTCGACATTCAGGAGCCAGTTGTTTGGCTTCCATGAAGTTTTGTGGTTCTGAGTGAGTTTCTTAATCCTGAGTTCTAATTTGATTGCACTGTGGTCTGAGAGACTGTTTGTTATGATTTCCATTCTTTTGCATTTGCTGAGGAGTGATTTACTTCCAATTATGTGGTCAGTTTTAGAGTAAATGTGATGTGGTGCTGAGAAGAATGTATATTCTGTGGATTTGGGGTGGAGAGTTTTGTAGGTATCTATTAGGTCTGCTTGGTTCAGATCTGAGTTCAAGTCCTGGATATTCTTGTTAATTTTCTGTCTCGTTGATCTAATCTTGACAGTGAAATGTTAAAGTCTCCCAATATTACTGTGTGGCAGTCTAAGTCTCTTTGTTGGTCGCTAAGAACTTGCTTTATGTATCTGGGTGCTTCTGTATTGGGTGTGTATTTGGGATTGTTAGCTCTTCTTGTTGCATTGATCCTTTTGCCATTATGTAATGATCTTCTTTGTCTCTTTGGATCTTTGTTGGTTTAAAGTCCATTTTATCAGAGACTAGAATTGCAAATCCTGCTTTTTTTTTTTTTTTTTTTTTTTGCTCTTTATTTGCTTGGTAAATCATCCATCCCTTTATTTTGAGCCTATGTGTTTCCTTGCACATGAGATGGGTTTCCTGACTACAGCACACCAATGGATCTTGAGTTTTTATCCAATTTGCCAGTCTGTGCCTTTTTGGGGGGCATTTAGCCCATTTACATTTTATATTGTTATGTGTGAATTTGATCCTGTCATTTTGATGCTAGCTGGTTGTTTTACCCATTAGTTGATGCAGTTTCTTTATTGTGTCAATGCTCTTTACCATTTGATATGTTTTTGGAGTGGCTGGTACTGGTTGTACCTTTCCATGTTTATTGCTCTTGTGAGGCAGGCCTCTTATAAGGCAGGAACTCTTGTAAGACAGGCCTAGTGGTGATGAAATATCTTAGCAATTGTTTGTTCCTAAAGGATTTTATTTCTCCTTTTCTTATGAAGCTTAGTTTTCCTGGATGTGAAGTTCTAGGTTGAAAATTATCTTCTATAAGGATGTTGAATATTGGCCCCCACTCTCTTCTGGCTTGTAGGGTTTCTGCTGAGAGTTCTGCTATGAGTCTGATGAGCTTCCCTTTATGGGTAACCTGACCTTTCTCTCTGGCTGCCCTTAGCATTTTTTCCTTCATTTCAACCCTGGTGAATCTGATGATTATGTGCCTTGGGGTTGCTCTTCTTGAGGAATATCTTTGTGGTGGTCTCTGTATATCCTGGGTTTGAATGATGGCTTGCCTTTTTAGGTAGGGGAGGTTCTCCTGGATAATAGCCTGAAGAGTGTTTTCTAGCTTGGATTTATTCTCTCTGTCACATTCAGGTATACCTATCAAACGTAGATTAGGTCTTTTCACATAATCCCATATTTCTTGGAGGCTTTGTTAATTTCTTTTCACTCTCTTTTCTCTAATTTTGCCTTCTCGTTTTATTTCATTGTGTTGATCTTCAGTCTCCAATATCCTTTCTTCTGCTTGGTCAAGTCGGCTATTGAAACTTGTGTATGCTTCAGGAAGTTCTTGTATTGTGTTTTTCAGCTCCATCAAGTTACTTATATTCTTCTGTAAGCTGTTTATTCTTGTTAGCATTTAGTTTAACCTTTTTTTCAAGGTTCTTAATTTATTTCGCACTGGGTTAGAACATGTTCTTTTAGCTCAGAGAAGTTTGGTATTACCCACCTTCTGAAGCCTGTTTCTGTCAGTTCATCAGACTTATTCTCCATCCAGCTTTGTTCCCTTGTTGGTGAAGAGTTGTGATCCCTTGGAGGAGTAGAGGTGTTCTGGTTTTGGTGTTTTCATCCTTTTTGTGCTGATTTCTTTCTATCTTTGTGGATTTATCTACCTGTGGTCTTTGTAGTTGGTGACTTTCAGATGGGTTCTTTGAGTGGATGTCCTTTTTGTGGATGTTGAAGTTATTTCTTTCTGTTTTTTAGTTTTCCTTCTAACAGTCATGCCCCTCTGCTATAGGACTGCTGAGGTCCATTCTAGACCCTGCTAGCCTGGGGATCACCTGCAGCAGCTGCAGAACAGTAAGGGTTGCTGCTGGTTTCTTCTGTTATCTTCTTCCCAGTAGGGTACCCTCCAGATGTCAGCCAGAGCTTGCTTCTGTGAGGTGTATCTTTGGATATATGGGGATTAGGGAGCCACTTGAGGAGACAGTGTGTCCCTTACAGGAGCTCAAGTGCTGTGCTGGGAGCTCCATTGTTCTGTTCAGGGCTGCTGGGCAGACACATTTAAGTCTGCTGCAGCAGAACTCAGAACCACCTCTTTTCCCAGTGCTTTGTCCCGGGAAGTTGGGACTTTATTTGTAAGTCTCTGATGTGTTGTTGCCTTTTTTCAGAGATTCCCTGACCAGGAAGGAGGGAGTCTATTCACAGTCTGCCAGCAGAGAGAGGCATTGCTGAGCTGCTGTGGGTTCTGCTCAGCTTCTGTGTAAATTTCCTTGTGGTTTGTTGACATTGGTACCATTAGGGTAATGTGGACTGCTTCGGTAATAGTGGACTGCCTTGGTAGTAGTAGACTGCCTTGGTAATGGCAGATGCCCTTCCCCTGACAAAGCTCGACCATCCCATGTCAAACTCAAATTACTACACTTTCTGTGAAACTCTCAGGCCAGAGCATTTCAGATTGCTGGTCTTTGTGGGGGTAGGACCCACAGAGCCAGATCACCTGCCTCCTTGCTTTTAGCTCCCTCTTTTTCACTTGAATGGGCACCTCTGTCTCCCAGGCATTCCAGGTGCCATTTGAAATGGCTGCCCAGATTTCTATGAGTTTTTGTGTGGAAACTCACAGTGCTGGCTGAAATAGCCATGCTGGAAATTCATGGAGCTTTTTGGCTAGGAAATCTCCTGATTTGTGGGTGGTAAAAACTGGGAGAAGCATATCTGAACCAGAGTGCTAGAGTAGCTGGTAAAGCCCCTGATAGCCTCTGTTGGGTAGGGAGAGTGGTCCTCTGGGGATTGAACTTCCCAGGTAAGGCAATGCCCCAACCTGCCTTGGCTTGCCCTTCTTGGGCTACACCCACTGTGATACTAGTCCCATTTAGATGCACTTGGTACCTCGTTTGAAAATGTGGAGACCTCTGAAATAGATATTTCTAGAAATTCTCTGCTCTTGGAAAGAAATCCCAGGCTCCTTGTTGTTGGACTCAGTTCTTATTCCTGAGATTCCAGTATCCCTAAAGAGGAGATGGGTAAGTGGGGAAATAGAACAGTTGTAGACTTTTATTATATTCTACCTTCTTCTGTTTTTAGTTTTAATCTGTTGTTTTCTGACTTAACAATTTGTTCTTCATTCATCTTGTATTCTGATATTTAAGGTGACAGATTCCTTTGCTACTTTAAGCTCATATCTGAAATACTGATCTTCAGTGTTGTTGCCATTTAATTCTAAAGGTGAATTTTCATTAGAATTTTTTTGATATACAAGTTTTTCAAAGAGTTGCTCTAAAATTTGTGTTTGGATTTTTTTTTTCAATTTTGTTACATTTTCTTCAGACAACATTATTTAATGACGTACCTTCTTATTTCTTGAAATTTTGTTTTGGGGACAAGTATATACTTTAAAAAGTTCCATGTGTGCATATAATCAATATGTATCTCCTATTTGGGTACAGGGTTTCCCATACATGAGTTGTGTTCAAATATTTTATAACTTCATTATCCAGACCTTTAAATTGATCAAGCTGGCCTTAATTAGGTGATATTAATCATTAATTTATCATTAATCAAGCTTTTTCCTGTGAAATTTTGCTGATCAATGTGAAAGAAACATTGAAGGCAGTAAAGAACGGACTGTTTTGTAGCATGGTAGTATCACCCTGGTCCTAGGACCTGGGTCTCAGCTCATTTTCTAGCCTTTTCTCAATGATGTGAAGCTTCTCTGAAGTTTACCTCTAAAATAGTAATAATGACATATGCTCTAGGTTTTTTATGTAATTGTGAGGGGAAAGATGTATTACATAAGCCAATGCTATGAGGATTGCAGAACTTAGAAAGCAAGGATGGTTGGGGGATTTCCTTTATTCCTTTATATGCTTTAATTATGGAAAATGAGAGATGACAAAAATTATATATAGACTTTTTCCTTAGGAAGTTTTTATATGATATTTTCTACTTTGTTTAGTGAGGAGTTGTAAAATTAGCAAAAATCAAAATAATATAAGCAATGTTAAAATCAGCCATTCCCATAAGAGACTGGTGATAAGACAGTATTTTGCTATAATGTAAGTGGCAATCACAATTCATTCTATGTAAATTGTGGGGTGTTTTAAATTATATAAAGTTCATGCTATTATATTTTTAAATAAATTAGAAAATAAGAGCTAGGTTTCACCTTATTGCTCGGGCTGCTCTTGAACTCCTGGGTTCAAGTGATCCTCCCACCTAATCCTCGCAAAGTATTAGGATTACAGGCGTGAGACACCATATCTAGCTGAGTCCATGATATTGTAAATTCTAAAATGGAATTCCAAAATAAATCCTTTGCAACCTATGTAGCATGGTTTTACTTTTAGCACCTGAGAGTAGTTTTACATTTGCAATATCATGTTAGGTAAGACAACAAATAAAAAATTACACCAGAACGTCCTGAACCATTGTAAGGCAAGTTGAAATGTGGTAACTTTATTTTTATTAAATTAACTTACAAATGTAAAACTGTAAAATTTAATTAATACAAAATGTAAAATTAAATCGTGTCTTCACCAGATAATTATGATGACTGTTGTATTTACCTACTAGCCATATCCCTTCTGTTTTCTTTTTCTCTTTCCACATTTGATACTGGCATTCTCAGTTGTAGTGGGTAGAGCTGAGTGCTGCCAAAGTAAGTTGATGTCCTAACCCCTGGAACCTGTGAATGTGACTATTAGGAGGTAGTATCATTGCAAATGTAATAAAACTAAATTGAAATCATACTGGTATAGAGTGGGCCCTAACACAGTGATTTAAATCCTTAAAATAAGAGAAAAATTAGAACACAGAAACAGACGCTGAAAAAATCTGTATGAAAACTGAAGCGGAATGATGCTGCTACAGGTCAAGGGATGCAAAGGATTGCCCGCCACTACCAGAAACCAGATGAGGCAAGGATAGATTTTTTGAAAGAAATTTTAATTCTCAAATAAAAATTGTGTATATTCAAGATATACAACATGACAATATGATAAATGATATGAAATGATCACCACAATGAAACCATGTGTGTGTGTGTGTGTGTGTGTGTGTGTGCACGCACGCGCGCACACGCGCTCATGTGCATGTGTGTTGTAAGGACATTTTAAGATCTCTTAGCAAATTTCAGTTAACAGTACAGTATTGTTGACTGTCATCACTATGCTGTATACTAGATCCCCAGAACTTACTCATCTTAGAGCTACAAGTTCTACCCTTTTCCCATCATCTCTCCATTTCCACCACACTCCAGCCCCTGGCAACTACCAATCTACTCTGTATTTCTATGAGTGCAATGTTTTTTTAGAATCCAAATAAAACTGAGGTAATACAGTATTTGCCTCTCTGTATTTGTTTTATTTTATTTAGCATAATTAGGGAAGGATGGATTCAAAAATAGGAAAGGATAGTTTCTTCCCTAGAGTCTTTGGAGGGAGCATGACCTTGCTGACCTCTTGATTTCAGACTTGTAGCCTCCAGAACTATGAGAGAATAAATTGCCGTTGTTTGAAGCTATACAGTTTGTGGTAATTTATTATGGCAGCCCTAGCAAATGAATACACCAGACAGCTGCCTTCCACATCTTCTATTTTTTCCAAGATGTCTTTGGCAGTCTATTCCCTTCTTTTGAGTTCGTCTTCTTTTATCACAGTTGCATAAGTAACATCCAAATCACGATCTATCTATCAAGCTCCAGCTCTGTGTATCTCACTCTATTCTCAACATCATCACCAAGATTTCCTATGAGAGCATCGTGTCCAGTGTATAAAGTTCATCATCTTCCTGAGAAACTTGAGTTACCACTTTCTGGTTGTGTTCCCACCATCCTTCTTGTTACCCAGACTTAAAGTGAAAGGACCATCCTTGGCTTCTCTGCCGCCTTTTCCCCATCCAGTCCACCACTATTTCACAGGTACAGCTGGTTTTCAGGTCCCTACGGACCATAACACACGTAACACTGTTTTTTTAAATAACACATTTACTGGGCTAGCCCAACAACCTTTTGATGGGTTCATTTCTGTTAGTCTCTTGAACATTTTATTCACCTTACGCATTCTTTAGAAATTATGCTATTCAAAGCTCTGATTATGTTACTCCATTGCTTAAATGACTTAAATATTTCATCATTGTCTTCCAAATAAAATCAAACTGATGTGAATGCCCTCCCTGATTAGAACCTGTTTCTTTTTAATCCATTTTCTTCTAATTCCCTTTAGGTACATTATTTACCTAAATCAGTGTTGTTTTCTGAAGTTTTTGTATGTCAGTGCTTTTTGTTGTTGTTGTTGCTGAGTCATTCTACCTCTATTGTTCTTTCCTTTGTTATCCAAAAGTTAAATTTTGGCATCTTATTCAAGTTTGAAGATCACCTCTGTCTTCATCAACATTATTCCTATTTGAAGTTTTATGTACTTTTTTTTTTTTTTTTGGTGGAGACAGGTTCTGTGCTCTGTCACCCAGCTGGAGTGCAGTGGCACACTAGTAAGTCTCTGTAGACCCAACTCCTGGGCTTGAGCAATCCTCCCACCTACACCTGAGCTATGTACTCTCATTTGCTCTTTCAGATTACAGACTCTCTGAGAAGAAAGACATGATTTATCTAACATTGTACCTAACTTAGTGCCTTGGACACAGCAGACACTCAATAAGTGCCTATTTCAAATGAAAGCATAATCATTGAAAGGATCGTGGCTCTGATTATTTAACATTGATTACCTCCTTCCCTCTCTACTAACCCTAAACATTTTTGAAAAATATGTGTATTTTTGGCAGCACCACCCCCTCAAATCCTCCAGATCATATTATCTCCTTGTTCTCAATTATCATGATAGGATAAATTAAGGAAGGCTCCTCAGTTAAAGCATGCTACTGCTTCCTTTAAGATACCATGCAGGCATTGTGTTTATTAAGTATCCTTGGAACATTTTGTGTTTATGTCAAATTGTTGGACAACATACAAGTAATGTAAGAGATTCACTTTCAGAGTGTTTTACTAGCCAAATGTTTTTAGTTGTATGCAGAACATTCTTGGAGACTAAATTGTCAACTCTTCTTGGGTGGGGGCTGATATTGTTTACATAGCTACAGAGGACAGGGAAAGTATCTGGTATGTTCCAGGTCTGAAAGAGCCCTTCTGCCTCTGGACCAGGCTTCTGTCCCACTGTTTCTGAGGACATCCACTTGGAAGTAGCTGAGAACAGGGAATCCCAGGTGTTGGCTGGGAGCTACTTAAAGAAAGACATCCTCACACCTGAACTTTTCCTAAGAACATCTAGAATTGCTCAGCCTTCTTAAAGATCATGTTGGTAGTCTCAAAAGTGGTAAAAACTATCTATACATAACTCTGAAACTGAAAAACCAAATCTCCTGTACTTAACACATTGCTTAATACTAAGAACTAGTGGAATTTTTATGAAATGCATATTGATCTTCTAGTTTAAGTATTTTTTTTTTTTGCTTAACTGACCTTTCTTACTATGAAGAGACACTTTTTATAAAGCTAATGTATATTCATTAAGAGAAATCCCAAACTGAATAAAGCAACTATCTTTTTTCTTTTTGGTTTTCTTTCTGAGATGGAGTTTCACTCTTGTTGCCCAGGTTGGAGTGCAATAGTGTGATCTTGGCTCACTGCAACCTCCATCTCCTGGGTTCAAGTGATTCTCCTGCCTCAGCCTCCCACGTAGCTGAGGTTACAGGCACCTGCCATTATGCTCAGCTAATTTTTGTATTTTTTTTTTAAGTAGAGATGGGGTTTCACCACGTTGGCCAGGCTTGTCTTTAACTCCTGACCTCGGGTGATCTACCCACCTTGGCCTCCCAAAGTGCTAGCATTACAGGCATAAGGCACTGCTCTCAGCCATAAAATGACATTCCTTTTGATGCTTCTTCAAAGATAATGCTTCAAGCATAGAATAACATTAGAAAGGTCAAAATTAAAAGAATAAAATTGTTTTAAAGTAGAAAATACTTATAGAGAAAAGGCTTATGTTTCCAGAGGAAAAGAAAAGGTGACTTGGGATGACTGTATGTTGCATTAAAATTCACAGAAAACTCTTGTTATATATCATGTTTATTTCATTGTTTCAAAGAGGCTTGTAGTTCAGTGGAAGAAAACAAACACTGGACATTGTGTTCTGAGAGATTCTCCTCCAGGCCACATGATCACCTTCCAGTGTAATGTTGTCAGAGCATGTCATCTGCATGGGAGGGCCTGGGTTTCCTCACCTGTGTTTTGAAGCTAGTTGCAAATCTGAAAATCTGGATGCAGACTGAAGGGCAATGGCAGCCTTTCTCTCACTGAATGCTCATAATATGCCACAACTTGCACTAAGCACTTGACGTGCATCAGCACAATCTATTTTCCCCGCAGCCCTCAGCTTCCAGAGGTGCAGCAACCTGCTCCATTCCACTCAGCAGGTAAGTGACAGAGACAGGATTTGAATAAATCTGTCTTATTTACCACAGCACTATACTGCAAGAACAATGAGGGAGGCAGTGGAGTTAGGAGGTTTTTTGAAAAAGCCAGAGTCCTTTTTCTCTCCTTTTCTCACTAAAAGTATTTCAGAATTTTGTCCATGGAAAAAAATGTATTTCTCAAGGAGTTACAGAAAGAATATGTGCATCAGACTCTATATCAGGAAAACATACTAGAGTAGGATTCAGGACACCTCATATCAACTCTTCAATCTTGCATTAGATACCTTGGTCAAGTCACTTAGTTCCTTCTTGCCTCAGTTTCCTCATTTGCAAAATTGAAATGGCAATACTGTTCTTTGAGGTAAATGAAACAATGCCCACAAAATACTAAAAATATAAAGTAATAAGGTAAATTAGTCCACAGACTTCCTCAATTACCAATGCTGCTTTCCTTCTCCTTGCCAAGGGCGGCAGGGAGAGAATGAAGAATTTGCATCAGTGGTCTTGGTGAGTGGTGTGGCTATCTGAGCAAGTAATTCTAACTTTAGATGTGCCTCTGATAGACTGATCTCAATGGGACAGGAATCTCTGGAGAGCTTTGAATTTAAATGATAATAATTTGATGAAATTAGCCATCTAGGGTTAGGATAATCCAATCTTTTGACACGGAATAATTTCACATTGTTGAATCAGGGCTGGAAATGCTGGAAATGTTGGGGAGGTGTAGGGAGTAGGAGATGATGATACCACTACGTTGCAAACATTCATGCAATTTATCTATTTTTCTTCTTTGAGATAATTTGTCAATATGTGTTTAATAGGCAGACCTAAGGTGATATGCAAAATCTCTTCAATGTAAATAATGGTGTTTTTCAAGTGGACTTGGACTATATATAATACATACATAATAGAATCATATTCCTCAATCCTGAGAGCCAGAGATAAAGTTAATCTCAATCAAACGCTGCTCTGAATTAACCAGTAAATGTAAGGCTCAGCTCTAACAGAGGAAAAAGGGATGTCACGAAACACACCATTTGCATCATTTTCTTCCTTATAGTTTGTATTGGTTTCCCAGAGCTGCTGTAACAAATTACCACATGCTGGATGATTTACAACAACAATCTATTCTTCTTCCCACACACTAGATGATTGAAAACAAGAATCTATTCTCTCACAGTTCTGGAAGATAGAAGTCCTCAACCAAGGTTCTGGGAGAGCCATGGATTCTCCAGACTCTAGGGGTAGATTCTTTCTCATCCCTTCCAGCTTCTCATGGCCTCACATATTCCTTGGTTTGTGGCAGCATGACTTTAGTCCAGTATTTACATAGCTGTCTTCTCTCTGTCTGTATTTTCACATTGCATTTTACTGTATGTGTCTTTGCCCACATTTCCATCTTCCTTTAAGGACACTAGTCATGCTGGATTAGGGCCCACCTTAAGAACCTTAGCTTTACTTGATTTTGTCTGCAAAGATCCCATTTCCAAATGAGATTAAGTTTACTTGTATTTACAGGTACCGGGGGTTAGAATTTTAGCATATTTATTTTGATTCAACCTATAACGTAGCTTTTTCGGAGTGTTTTGTTTGAGAAGGCATGGGAGAATTTAGGCAAGTTAATGAGGAAAGGAGAGATGAAGGAATTTCAAGGTACAAGTGTATTTTTGCCAGACAGTCATATACATTTATTATCTATCATTTAGCTCCACTCATCCTCTCATAATGCAACAGCAAGTGGGGTCTTCTATTCTACACACAGTCCAGAGAGAAGATTTGTAGAAAATATCGAGAGGTAGACAGTTTTCTTTCTAGATCTTTCTAGAACAGATCTCCAGAGCAGTCTAGGAAGGGATTTAGAGCGGGAAACTTAGAGTTAGGTAGATCTGGAGTCCAGCACTGCCATATACTAACTGTATGACTTTGGCCAATGTAGCCATTTTTCCAAGCATCAGTTTCCTCATCTGTAAAGGGGATGATAACATTATGTACCTTGTGGGGTTTTTATAAGGATTACCTGAGATAAAGTATGTAAAATGCTTATAATAGTACAGAAGTACATATATTTAAGCACTAAATACATTGTGCTTGATTATTTCTCTGGATCCTCTTCCAGGATGTGGATTTCATTTTGTAAAATAGACTCTGTATATGTATTTTGGAATTTATTAAAATAATGACTGAAATTATAAACCATAATCTTTTCAGCATTTTAAAATATAAACATAGCTGTTAAAATTCATAGGATCCATGTGAAGAGGCCAAAGCAGGAGGATCACCTGGGGTCAGGAGTTCGAGACCAGCCTGGCCAATATGGTGAAACCCCGCCTCTACTAAAAATACAAAAATTAGCCAAGTAGGGTGGCAGGTGCCTGTAATCCCAGCTACTTGAGAGCCTGAGGCAGGAGAATTGCTTGAATTGGGGAAGCAGAGGTGGCCACAGCACTCCAGCCTGGGCAACAAGAGTGAGACTTTGCCTCAAAAAAAAAAAAAAATTAATAGGATCATAATTTTTTAAAGGATATCTCAGTGTTAAAATAGGCTATGCTATTAGCTACATGTAAATTCAGAAACCAAATAAACAACTTTTAAAGCTCTATTTTCTTGATAATTCTTAAATTAGCAGTAAAGCAAACAAAAGTATTTGGCAATAAATACTTCTGTAGAAGTATTATGTCAATGTCTTCTTCCCTATGATTGTGAGAACCAGTGTTATGATTTTTTCAATTTTCACTTTCTTGGGCTGCATTATGTGAATGACAAGTACCATTTCATTGTGATCTGTATTCTGTCAGGTTAGAAAGACAAGCTTTTCAAAATTCCTTTCAAATAAATGATTTCCAGGGGGGAAAAAAAATGAGTGAATTCTAAAATTACAAATTACTTTCCCATATCAAACTAGTCAAAAGCATAAAATATATTTATTTATAATGTTTAAAAATACTTATTAGAAAAAAAATATTCTGACCCTATTTTAGTCTACAGAAAAATTGAGTTTGCCAGAAGGGGAAACACATAATTATAGAAAATTAATAAACAGAAATTCTTTGTATATCTATAAGGGACTGCAGAGTAGGATTTTAGGAGACAGAAAAGTCTACCAACTCAAATTATCTAATTTAGTTTGGGCACATTAAGATGTCATTGGTATTCTCTGCATTCTCTGAAGCCAAAATAACTTTGGGCTAAAAAACATAGTTGTCTTTCCCATAGTGATGTGTTCTACCAGTTTTCTTCCTGTTGTTTGCTGCCTTTTCACTTGCATGCAATGCAGAGATGTTCGTAATACAAAGAAAAAGGAAAAAAATTGTTTTCTTTTTGGAAAAATCCTTTACTCACTAGTACATGCCAAATATATTATCTCTTAATTAAGTAAAATGCACATTATTATTATTATTATTATTATTATTATTTTTCAACTTTTACTATAGGGTCAGGGAATACATGTGGTGGTTTGTTGCAAAGATACATTGTGTGATGCTGAGGTTTGGAGTATGAATGAATCTGTCACCCAGATAATGAATGTAGTATCCAATAGGTAGTTTTCCAGTCTTGCCTCATTCCTCACTCCCTTCTCTTTTATTCCCCAGTATCTGTTGTCGTTATCTTTATGTCTATGTGTGCATGGACATCTATACCCACTTCAGAGAGTACATGTGGTATTTGGTTTTCTGTTTCTGTGTGAGTTTGCTTAGAATAATGTCCTCTACTTGCGTCCGGGTTGCTGCAAAGAAGATGATTGTCTTCCTTTTCGTGAATGCATAGTATTTCATGGTATAAATTTATCCACATTTTCATTGCCGAATGCAGAGTTGATGGAAACCTGGATTGATTCTATATCTGCTGTTGTGAATAGTGTTGTGATGAGCATATGTATGCATGTGTCCTTTTGGTAGAATGACTTATTTTCCTTAAAAATGAAATTGCCTGTCATTTCTTTTGATACCTTGATTTAGGATTGTAGAGAGATTTTCCCTACTGAAAACAAACCCATCATTTCTCCTTTGAAAAGAAAGAAAAGTTTAGGACCATATTACTTTTACAAAAATACATCTTTAGGAACAAGTGCAGGCCAAAACGTTTATGTGCTTAGGGAGACATTTCATATGTCCCTCTGGGTTCAGAAGTGAGTAGATTGTCTCCATACTCCTAAATTCTCCTCTTTATGACTGCTAGCCTGCATAATGCATGAAGGCAGGAATGTATCTATCATGTTCACTAGCACAGTGCCTCACACAAAGTAGAATCTTTACACACACACACACACACACACACACACAACACACAGTAAATTACATTTGTTCTTTATTTAGGAAATAATGCATGAGCACAGTTAGACTGCCTTAAAAATAATTTTTGCAGGATATAGTATGTTAGAAGAACAGTTGTAATAACAGGGTGTCATATTTCTTAATTACCTTCATTTAATCTGACTTGGTAATTTATGTAGATGTTGGTAATCGATGACTTTGCACCAGATGAACTATAGTGAGTATAGGTGCCAGTATATGAAGGAGTGTTTCTCATTCTGAATGTGAAAGCCAAGAAAAAAGTCAGATCGCATCCTTGAACATGAGACTCCCAGGGGCTGCAGTTGTCACATGTCGAGTGATAGAATATGAACTTCCTTTTCCCTCCTTGCTAGTTAATAAAAGTAAATAGAGGACCTCCATCCCATCTGGAAGACTAGGGTCCTGTGATGAATAGTGACTTCTTGAGCAAACCCATACTAGACTCTGCAGATAGAAAGAAGAAATAAATTTTGAAACATTCAAGTTCTCTAGTGATGTACAGTTATCTAATTTTCTGTTTCACTAAGTACTTCCTTATCCAACGAATGCCAGCACACTATTATAGCATAATGTTTGCATAGTGAAGTTGTGACTCTCTGGGTGTTTTGACTGGGAAGGCTTAAGTCAGAGTATCTAAGCCTCTGTAGGTGGTGATCATCAATTTTCACAGAGATATGAGTCGCATTTTTTCTTTCCTGACAAAGCTTCTTGCAGAGGTAGGGGTTAAACAACACAAAAAAAGAAATGGGCTAAATGAATAGCGAATAGAATCAATGCAACACATACTCACACACAATCACCATTTTTTTTTTTCCAGGTGGTGGTTTTCTCTGCTTTAGATACCTCCAGAGATAAAGCATCCAATACAACAACAAGCGAATGTTCCAGTCATTTACCAGATTAAAGGTAAAACCGCTGCTGTTTTCAATAGATACAATTATATTCGAATTAACTTTTAACAAATAGAAATTCTAACTTAAAGTGAAGCAACACATCTTAAGAATCATCCTATTGGACTATACCATTTATTTATAGCTCCCTCTAGCTTTCCTCCTTAAGCTGTTAAACTGGAAGTTTTTCAGAGGAAAGAGTTTTTACCTGAGCGAGATGATACCAAGCAAAGCTTGTGCATAGACTGTACAGTTTTATGTCTCTGTGTTCTCTGAGACTGCCACTTTTACCATGGTACTCAAATCGAATTGGAATTTGGAAACCTGCTATGAGTTTCTTCATGATTATTTTTTCTATTAAACAGTTATGAAAGAAAGAATTCTGTCTTCAGATAGCTAACTTTCTATGGAATTGTTTTTCCAGGTAGCAGAAATTCTTTTGAATTTTCTTTTCTTTGTCATACAATGCAACGTGTTCTTTAGTATCTACTAAACAATGGGGTTTGCCAGTTTCCACAGCAGATTATGATTCCTTGATGCTTTCAAGGCTGTTTTCTACATTGGAAAATGGGGGCACAGGAAAAGGCTTGAGGTTTTTAGAATCTTGGAGACATTTCTGTACCTATGAACCATTTTGTGGAAACTGTGGAAAGGTTACTTGAGGGGTTAATATTGCGGATGATGACAACTTTTCCTTAACTCAACAGAAAAGCATTAGTAATACTAGAAGGACATTGTCTTGGCTCCAGGAATTTAATGTTCAAACTGGAAATTACTAGAAGTCCTGTAATTTAATAGAAGAAGCTGCCAAAGCTCAGAGAAGTAACATGACTTCTCAAAGGCTCCGCTGGTTAGAAAGTGCAGCCAAGACTGAAACCCAGGCGTGCTGTCCACTTAAATGTATTTTTCAGATAATTGCCATAGATAGCAGAATATGGACTCTTCCTTTGATCAGATTGATGAGATTGTTTATTGTGCTTAATTTGTAATCTTTCCATGAGCTTTGATCCGTCAACTTCAAGGTGATTCTTTGATATTGATTAGTTAGCAGCTAGGTTAAAATGTCCTGAAGAGTACAAATGAGGACTGGAAGCAAAAAACCCAGAAAAGTCAGAGGCTCTCTTGTCAAAGTCAGATACAGATGAGGAGGAGGTGACAAGGTTTCTAGGGCCTACCCCTAGATGTCGAATGCTACATTTTGAGTTTGTGTTTTTTCATTTGATTATATGTTAACAAATTTCTCTCTGATACGGCTGTACCAAGATACATTCTCACAAGCCAGTTGTTACGTGATTATTACGTGCCAGACATTGCACTAATCATTTTATGCACATCAGCTTCTTTGTTTTCATAATAATCTTACATTTAAGAAGTGCTGGTGTGCTTATCCTTGCTTTAAAGAAGTTGGAGGCACAGAGAGATCAAGTAATTGTTCAAGGTCACCCAGCTAGAAAGTGGAAAAGCCAGGGTTTCAACTCAGTCTGATTCTTGCATGCACACACTGTATATATTTCTCAGTACCAGCTACTTCACGTCCTTCTCAACCTTGTTATGACCAGAATTTAAAATTTTTGTTAACATGATTATTAAATTGCTTCTCTTTAAATTTTAGACTGTGCTAGTTAATAATGAGGCTGAATTTTTCTATTTGTTTATATTTTCTTTTTTGTGTTTTGGCTTGTCCTATTTTTGTACTTGTGAGAGTTTTTGTATATGAATCCTAAATACTCATTGTATCTTGGTAGTAGGCATTGTAAATAATTTCTACTAAAACGTGGCTTGTTTAATAAACTTCTTTATAATGCTTTTTGTTTTACATAAGTTTGATGCAGTTGAACTTGTCCATTTTTTTCCCGGCCTGGTTTGTGCTTTTTTGGTCTTATTTAAGTAATTTTTCTATTTCACGGTTCTGAAGATATTTGCTCACATTTTTTAATGAAAAGTTGTAACCTTTTGGCCTTGACATTTAGGGATTTGGGAATTTAATATATATGGGATTAAATTTCATTTATGTTGTGAGGTTGAGAATCCAGTGTTTAACGTATGTGTAACCAATTATTATAGCAGGATATATAAGTAAATGATCATTTCCATGCTGATTTGTAATGCTACTTCTATCTTACATATACATCAGCTCTCTAGCCCATCCTTAGATCAATGAAACATCTTTCTCTTATACCTTTGTAGTAACTCTTGATATCTATCAAAATGAATACAAACTGTGTGGCTCTTTAAAATTTGCTTTTCCATTTGAATCTCTGAAACGGTTTACAATTTCCAGTAAAATTTCTGCTTGTATTTTGATTGGAATTATATTGAACATATAGAATAATTTGTAGAAGACTGACATTTTTATGATACTGTATCATCAGATTCCTATTTTATCTAGGTCTTCTAAAATATATTCCCAAAGAATAGTCTGCATTTCTAAATGAAAGTCTTACATATCTTTTACTAGTAGTATTTTTGTCTGCCTCATATTTCTATTGATATTGTAATTATGTCTTTATGAAGTTATATTTTGTAACTGCATATGACATGTAAGAAGTTAGTTGAGTTTTGTAAATTCATACTATTGCCTAGTATTTTTGGAAAACTCTTAAAACACTAAGTCTTGGGGCCACAAGTGGTGGCTCACGACTGTAATCCTAGCATTTTGGGAGGCTGAGGAGGGTGGATCACTTGATGTCAGGAGTTTGAGACCAGCCTGACCAACATGGCGAAACCCAGTCTCTACTGAAAAAAAAAAAAAAAAAAAAAAAAAAAATTAGCTGGGTGTGGTAGTGCACACCTGAAATCCCAGCTACTTGGGAGGCTGAGGCATGAGAATTGCTTCAACCTGGGAGGCAGAGATTGCAGTGAACCAAGATTGTGCCATTGCACTCTAGCCTATGTGACTGAGCAATACACTTACTTAAAAAACAACAACCACCACCAAAAAAGTACTTTAATAAGGGTCTTACAGAGTCTCATGACTTGTGAATAACAACAATTTAACTTTTCGCCTTCTAGTGATCCTCCTACCTCAGTCTCCCAAAGTGCTGAGGTTACAGGCTTTCTCATTTTAACATGGTTTCTTTACTTTTATTTTCTTACTATACTGGCTAGAAGTGTAAGTAATGACTGCAGAAATCTTTTCTTTTTTATGACATTACACAAAATGCTTATAAATTTCACTACTGAATATAATGCTTTTTCTGAGTTTTTGATAGATGTATGCGCAGGCTGTAAAGAAACTTTTTTTTTTTTTTTTTTTGAGATGGAGTCTCACTCTGTCACCCAGGCTGAAGTGCAATGCCGTGATCTTGGTTCACTGCAAGCTCCACCTCCCAGGTTCAAGCGATTCTCTTGCCTCAGCCTCCTGAGTAGCTGGAATTAGAGGGGCATGCCACAGCGCCTAGCAAATTTTTGTATTTTTAGTAGAGACAGGGTTCAACATCTTGGCCAGGCTGGTCTTGAGCTCCTGACCTCATGATCCACCCACCTTGGCATCCCAAAGTGCTGGGATTACAGGCGTGAGCTACAGTGCCCGGCCATAAAGAAACGTTTTTATGTTTCTTCACACTTAGGTCTTTCTGAGTAAATTTTACTGAAACTTAGTACCTGGAGACCAGGACTAAGCCTTGAAAGTTAATTTATGATGGATTCAACAGTGAGAGATTGTCTAAAGAGATTCACCACACGGATGTATGTGTTTACATTTCAAGTAGGAGATGAGATCCAATACCAAAAAGACATTCCTTTTGTGGTCAAGCTGAAGACACTGATCTTTTCTTTCCTCTGCAGCAATTTATTTACATTCAGAAGGGTAAAAATAAAAACCTGGAATCATGCCCAAGGAGTAAAATTCTTTTTCCTTTCCTTTTAGAAGAGTAGGGGAGATAGCTGTTTTTCTCATTATGTTGATTGGAATTATACTGAACATATAACTTATAAAATAATTTGCACAAGATTGACATTTTTATGTTACTACCTCTTCAGATTCCTATTTTATCTCTCTATTTATCTAGGTCTTGTAAAAAGTATTCCCAAAGAATAGTCTACAGTTCTACATAAAAGTCTAACATACCTTCTGTTAGTAATATTTTTGTTTGCCTCATATTTCTATTGATACTGTCATTATATCTTTATAAATTTACATTTTATAGTTGTATATGACAGGTAAGAATTTAGTTGAGTTTTGTAAATTCATATTGCCTAGTATTTTCGCTGAATTCTTAAAACTCTAATAAATTTTGGAGCCAGGAGTGGTGGTTCCTGCCTGTAATTCTAGCACTTTAGGAGGCTGAGGAGAGTGAATCACTTGAGTTTAGGAGTTCAAGGCCAGCCTAGCCAACATGGAGAAATCCCACCTCTACTAAAAAGAAAAAAAAGTACAAAAACTAGTCAGGCTTGGTGGTATATACCTGTAATCCCAGCTGCTTGGGAGGCTGAGGCAAGAGACTCACTTGAACCTGGGGGGCGGAGGTTGCATTGAGCCAAGATTGTTCCACTGCACTAGCCTTTGTGACAGAGCAAGACCCTGACTCAAAAAAGGAAAAAAAAAAAAAAAGAAAAAACTGTTTTTATGGAGTTTCATAAATTGTAAATAATAAAAATTTAAGTTTTTGCTTTTTAATTTTTTTTCAGATGCGGTGTCACTGTGTTGCCCCAGGCTGATCTCAAACTCAGCCTGGACAACATAGTGAGGCTCACATTTAAATTTTTTTGGTTCCCTGCTTAAAATAAACCTTAACATATACAATATGTTAATTGTATAAATAATATACAATATTTATCATCGTGGCCTCACCTTAGACATAAAATTAAGTCAATAGGAACTGGTATAATTTCATTTGTTGTAAGTAAATAATCTGCTCTGTTCCAAAAAAAATAATGTGTATGCACTCAGTATATTAATACAGAGAAACAGAAACATTGAGCAACATGTAATCAGATTAACAAAATTCTCCTATGGCCCTACTTTGCTGATAGTTTTTGTTAAGAATAGTACTGAATTTTCGTGAATACTTTTCTGAGTCTATTGAGATGATCATAGTTTCTCCAGAATTTAGTACCAAAATTTTAGTTTCACTTGTTTGTATACCTTCAACATTAGCCTTAAAATAATTATATTGTATTTTTGAGTTTTGGATTTTTCAAAAAACTATTCTTTTAGCTCATTATTCTATTTTGTACCTCAAATTTTACTTACAGATTTAATATCCTTTTTATCTAGTTATATCTTTTGGAGGGTTACTCAGAAATAACTATTAGTGTCACTGTCTCTCAGCTTTTGTTGATTTTAAAATGTATTTATTTATACTCATTTGAAAATATAGTTTTTCTGCTTTTAAGCCAGATTGAAAATTACTTTCCCTTAATACTTTAAAGATATTCCATGCTGTTTAGAGAGAAGAATACTATCTCAATTTATTACTGTTCTTTGCAAGTCTTGTTTTTATAAACTTTATGTCAATGGGTTGTTCAGTGTCAGTCAGTGGGTCTAGATACAGGTTGGTTCTATTTTTTCTGGTCGGCATTTTTTTGTGCTTCGTGATCTGAGTTCATCAAGACCAGAAAACTTATAATTTATTTTTACAAAAAGTGCTACTCCCTCATTTTTTCTGCTCCACCATTCTGAAAATATCTTTATTCAAATACTAAGACTTTTGTTTCTTGAACTCTTGGCCCGAAGCAGTCCAACCACCTTAGCCTCCCAAAGTGCTGGGATTACAGGTCCAGCCCTAAGAATTTTATTTCTGTCATCTGTGTCTGTCTAAATCTCTGGCATATTTTCCTCCTCTTGGTGTTTGTTTTTCCTCTGTTTAGGTATTTTTATTACATATTTTCTATATCACCATTTAGTTATTTTTGAAATATGTCAGTTCTTTTTTCATTGTCTTGCTCTATTCTTAAATTTTAAAACCTTATTTTATATATTCAATCAATAAACATGCTTGTTTTATATCTGTATCAAGTGATTCTATTATCTTATGTACATAAGAGTATCTGTACCTGGTCTAAGTGGGGTCAGTCATTTGATTATTTATATATGTATTTTTTTCAGCTTGTCCAAAGAGGCTTTATTTGTGTGAATCCTATGGGTCAGACTTGAGTCATTCCTCAGAGAAGGTTTACATTGGATTCTACTGGATTCTCTTATTAGCAGTTCTTTCATTCCATTGACTAAAATGTTTATACCGAGAACCTGCTATGTACAAGACACTTTTCCAGTTGATTGAGATACATCAGCAAATATACAGGACAAAATTCCTGCCCTCCTAGAGCTCACAATCCAGTAGGGTGGTGGGGGGTGGGGATACTAAGTAAGTTCCAATGGGAGTAGATAGTACTTTTTTTTAAATTTAGAAGGTGATAAGTCTTTTGGAAAACAGCAAAAAGTGAGTGAGGATTAGGAGATTAGGAGTGGACAGGTTAAATTGGGTGGTGAGAGAAGCCTTCGTTGAGAAGCTGACAGTTTAGCAAAGGTTTTACTGGGTGAGGAAATTTTTCAGTACACATATACAGAAAAGAACATTCAAGATAGAAAAGAGAGATAGTATAAACAGCTTAAAGTAGGGAGCATGGCTGGTATTTTTTGAGCAACAGGGAAGAAGACAGCAGAACAATAAAGACGAATTATGTGAGGAAAAGATAAAGTCAGAGATGTAACAAGTTTCTTTTGATTAATTTATTGGTTTAGGGATTTATAGATCCCATAGGTAATACAAATGCATATGTTAAAATTGGGTAAGAACAGGTCTACAGTTTTAATTCTGAACAGAACCCTTTATTTTTTTCTTTATGCCCAACTGCGCTGTTGGAACAGGCAGGCTTCCCTTACATCAGCTCTTGCTGGTGGATGAAGTTTCTTATCTGCTTTGTCACTGAAGTTACAACGCTTCAAGGGTTGAAAAACTTTTCAGGCAAATCAGTTCCAGCTCCCTACCTTGCTCAAAACCAAGGCCTATTTTTCTGTCCCTAAGTGGCCATTAAAACTTAAGCTCCTTAGTTTCTGAGGCTGAAGGATCAGATAGCCCCAGTGTTATTTCACACTTCCCACTCTTTCAGTTTCTTCTTTGTTTCCGACCCCTGAGGACTTCTCTCACTCTCTTGACAACTGAAACATGCATCTAAAATACTGCCTTTACTATTTTATTTAACATTTTCCAGGTGCTTTTTAGGTAGTTCAGTTTTCACATTCTTAAAAACGTAAGTCCAAAAGCACTTCTATACACAAGTGGGGAGACAGAGATAAAGGATATATTTTTCCTGCCTGAAGGAACTCACGGATTGGAAGTAGATGTAGAAATACGTGATTATGTTTAAGTATGATCACCACTGTGAGGAAAGCTAGTAAAAACTGCCATGAGGATGCTGGGAAGATGGCCGCCTAAGAACAGCTCAGGACTTCAGCTCCCAGTGAAAGTGCAGAGGGTGAGTGGACGCCGCATTTCCAGACGAACTCTTATTGCCCACAGACCAGGAGATACCCAGGCAGAGGGGTCGCCAGCGTCCCAGTCCCAGCCGGTGCAGCTGTTTTGGCCCCCACGGGGCTGATTCCGCCCGCGCGGCTGCTGTGACCACTCCCTGTTGCTGCGGTTCTCCGTACAAAAGCCACTGGTCTGGGAGCCCTCTTAGCTGGCGAGCAGAGCCCTGAGACGGCAGAGTTGCCCATTCATCTGAAATAGCGAGTCAGGCCAGGAGATTCCTAGGCAAAAAATCCGCCAGGAGCCGGCGCCGCGGTTCGAGCCGACTCCGTGAGTCGCAGCACGGGAGATCCCGGCGCCTTTTCAACAAGCGACCGGATCGCGGGGTCGTTCAACTTAAAAGAAAAGAGTCTGAGTCAGGGAGCCAGGTGATCAGGCTCCGTTGGTCCCAGCCCGCCACCCCCAACAACAACGAAAACAAAAACAGTAACTGGAAACCCTCTGGGTTGAGTCCTTCAAACCAAGCACAGCTGAACCCGGACAGTCCCGCTCCGTGGGGGAGGAGCTTCCGCCATTACTGAGACTCTCCACCGCTACGGAGGCAGGCTGCCGTTGCCGAGGCAACCCGCCGTTGCCGAGGCAACCTGCCACAACAGAGAGAGTCCGCCATAACAGAGGCGGGGCCACCATTGCCTAGACAGTTCTAACGCCCATATAAAAAGGACTACAGGGAAGAGCTCAGGGCAGCTGGGCGGAGCCCACAGCAGCTCAGCAAAGCCCCTGCGGGCAGGCAGTGGCTAGTTGTGCTGCTAGCTGGGCGGGTCAGACCTGAAAGAAAAATCAAAAAAGGCAGTAGTGCAAGGGAAACTCATAAAGCTCCAACTCCCTGGGACAGAGACAGACAACAGGTGGATAAACCCACAAAAATGGGAAGAAACCAGCGCAAAAAGGATGAAAACTCCCGAAACCAGAACACCTCTCCTCCTAAAAGGGATCACAACTCCTCACCAGCAAGGGAACCAGACTGGATGGAGAAGGAGGGTGATGAAATGACAGAATCAGACTTCAGAAGGTGGGTAGTAAGAAACTACAGTGAGCTAAAAGAACATGTTCTAACCGCACGCAAAGAAAATAGGAACCATGAAAAAAGATTGGACGAACTGCTGACGAGAATGGACAGCATAGAGAGGAGTCTAAGTGAATTGATGGAGCTGAAAAACGTAACACGAGAACTTCGTGAAGCATGCACAAGCTTCAGCAGCCGAATGGAGCAAGCAGAAGAAAGGATATCAGAGGTCGAAGATCAACTCAATGAAATAAAAAGAGAAGGCAAGAACAGAAAAAAGCGCAAAAAGGAATGAACAAAATCTTCAAGAAATGTGGGACTATGTGAAAAGACCTAATCTACGTCTGATAGGTGTACCTGAATCTGATGAAGAGAATGAATCCAAGCTGGAAAATACTCTTCAGGATATTATCCAGGAAAACTTCCCCAACCTAGCAAGGCAGACCAATATTCAAATCCAGGAAATACAGAGAACACCACAAAGATATTCCTCAAGAAGAGCAACCCCAAGGCACATAATCGTCAGATTCACCAGGGTTGAAATGAAAGAGAAAATGCTAAGGGCAGCCAGAGAGAAAGGTCGGGTTACCCACAAAGGGAAGCCCATTAGACTCAAAGCAGATCTCTCAGCAGAAACCCTACAAGCCAGAAGAGATTGGGGGCCAATATTCAACATCCTTAAAGAAAAGAATTTTCAACCCAGAATCTCCTATCCAGCCAAACTAAGCTTCATAAGTGAAGGAAAAATAAAATCCTTTGTGAACAAGCAAGCACTCAGAGATTTCATCACCACCAAACCTGCTCTACAAGAACTCCTGAAAGAGGCTCTACACATATAAAGGAACAACCAGTACCAGCCACTCCAAAAACACACCAAATGGTAAAAGAGCATCAACACAATCAAGAATCTGCATCAATTAACCAACAAAACAGCCAGGTAGCATCAAAATGACAGCATCAAATTCACACATAACAATACTATCCCTAAATGTCAATGGACTAAATGCCCCAATCAAAAGACACAGACTGGCAAATTGGATAAAAAGCCAAAACCCATCAGTGTGCTGTATCCAGGAAACCCATCTTACATGCAAGGATACACAAAGGCTCAAAATAAAGGGATGGAGGAAGATCTACCAAGCAAATGGAGAGCAAAAAAAGGCAGGGGTTGCAATTCTCATCTCTGATAAAATAGACTTTAAAGCAACAAAGATCAAAAGAGACAAAGAAGGACATTACATAATGGTAAAAGGATCACTGCAACAAGAAGAGCTAACGATCCTAAATATATACACACCCAAAACAGGAGCACCCAGATACATAAGGCAAGTTCTTAATGACTTACAAAGAGACTTAGACTCCCACACAATAATAGTGGGAGACTTTAACACCCCATTGTCAATATTAGACAGATCAACCAGGCAGAAAATCAACAAGGATATCCAGGACCTGAATACAGACCTGGAACAAGCAAACCTAATAGACATTTACAGAACTCTCCACCCCAAATCCACAGAATATACATTCTTCTCAGCACGACATCACACCTACTCTAAAACTGACCACATAATTGGCAATAAATCACTCCTCAGCAAATGCAAAAGAACAGAAATCATAACAAACAGTCTCTCAGACCACAGTGCAATCGAGTTAGAACTCAGAATGCAGAATCTAACTCAGAACCGCACAGCTTCATGGAAACTGAACAACTTGCTCTTGAATGTTGACTGGATAAACAATGAAATGAAGGCAGAAATGAAGATGTTCTTCGAAACCAATGAGAACGAAGACATAACATACCAGAATCTCTGGGACACATTTAAAGCAGTCTCTAGAGGAAAATATATAGCAATGAGTGCCCACATGAGAAGAAAGGAGAGATCTAAAATTGACACCCTATCATCAAAATTGAAAGAGCTAGAGGAGCAAGATAAAAAAAAACTCAAAACCTAGCAGAGGACAGGAAATAACTAAGATCAGAGCAGAACTGAAGGAAATAGAGACACAAAAAACTCTTCAAAAAGTCAATAAATCCAGGAGCTGGTTTTTTGAAAAGATCAACAAAATAGACAGACCACTAGCCAGATTAATAAAAAAGAAAAGAGAGAATAACCAAATTGATGCAATAAAAAACGATAAAGGTGATATCACCACAGATTCCACAGAAATCCAAACCATCATCAGAGATTATTACAAACAACTCTATGCACATAAACTAGTAAACCTGGAAGAAATGGATAAATTCCCGGACACCTGCATCCTCCCAAGCCTAAACCTGGAAGAAGCAGAAACCCTGAATAGACCAATAACATGGTCTGAAGTCGAGGCAGCAATAAAGAGCCTACCACCCAAAAAAAGCCCAGGTCCAGATGGGTTCACAGCTGAATTCTACCAGACATACAAAGAGGAGCTGATACAATTCCTTCTGAAACTATTCCAGACAATCCAAAAAGAGGGAATCCTTCCCAAATCATTTTATGAGACAAACATCATCCTGATACCAAAACCCGGCAGAGACTCAACAAGAAAAGAAAATTTCAGGCCAATATCCATGATGAACATAGATGCAAAAATCTTCAATAAAATACTGGCAAACCGAATGCAACAGCATATCAAAAAGCTCATCCACCATGATCAAGTAGGATTCATCCCGGGGATGCAAGGCTGGTTCAACATACGCAAGTCCATAAACGTAATTCACCACATAAACAGAACCAAAGACAAAAACCACATGATTATCTCAATTGATGCAGAGAAGGCTTTTGACAAAATTCAACAACTCTTTATGCTAAAAACCCTCAATAAACTAGGTATTGACGGAACGTATCTCAAAACAATAAAAGCTATTTACGACAAACCAACAGCCAATATCATACTGAATGGGCAAAAACTGGAAGCATTCCCTTTGAAATCTGGCACTAGACAAGGATGCCCTCTCTCACCACTCCTATTCAATATAGTACTGGAAGTTCTAGCCAGAGCAATCAGGCAAGAAAAAGAAATAAAGGGTATCCAAATTGGAAAGGAGGAAATCAAATTGTCTCTATTTGCAGATGACATGATTGTATATCTGGAAGACCCCATCATCTCAGCCCAAAATCTCCTGAAACTGATAAACAACTTCAGCAAAGTCTCAGGATACAAAATCAACGTGCAAAAATCACAAGCATTCCTATACACCAGTAATAGACTTCAAGAGAGCCAAATCAAGAACGAACTGCCATTCACAATTGCTACAAAGAGAATAAAGTACCTAGGAATACAACTAACAAGGAACGTAAAGGACCTCTTCAAGGAGAACTACAAGCCACTGCTCAACAAAATAAGAGAGGATACAAACAGATGGAGAAACATTCCATGTTCATGGTTCGGAAGAATCAACATCGTGAAAATGGCCATACTGCCCAAAGTAATTTACAGATTCAACGCTATTCCCATCAAGCTACCAATGACCTTCTTCACAGAACTGGAAAAAAACACCTTAAACTTCATATGGAACCAGAAGAGAGCCCGCATAGCCAAGTCAATTCTAAGCAAAAAGAACAAAGCGGGAGGCATCACACTACCGGACTTCAAACTATACTACAAGGCTACAGTAATCAAAACAGCATGGTACTGGTAGCAAAACAGAGATATAGACCAATGGAACAGAACAGAGGCCTCAGGGGAAATACAACATACCCACAACCATCTGATCTTCGACAAACCTGACAAAAACAAGCAATGGGGAAAGGACTCCCTGTTTAATAAATGGTGTTGGGAAAACTGGCTAGCCATGTGCAGAAAGCAGAAACAGGACCCCTTCCTGACACCTTACACCAAAATTAACTCCAAATGGATGAAAGACTTAAACATCAGACCTAATACCATAAAAACCTTAGAAGAAAATCTAGGCAAAACCATTCAGGACATAGGTGTAGGCAAGGACTTCATGACCAAAACGCCAAAAGCAATGGCAACAAAAGCCAAAATAGACAAATGGGACCTAATCAAACTCCACAGCTTCTGCACGGCAAAAGAAACAGTCAGTAGAGTGAATCGGCAACCAACAGAATGGGAAAAAATTTTTGCAGCCTACCCATCTGACAAGGGGCTGATATCCAGAATTTACAAAGAACTAAAGCAGATCTACAAGAAAAAAACAAACAAGCCCATTCAAAAATGGGCGAAGGATAAGAACAGATACTTTACAAAAGAAGACACACAGGAGGCCAACAAACATATGAAAAAATGCTCATCATCACTGGTCATCAGAGAAATGCAAATCAAAACCACATTGAGATACCATCTCACACCAGTAAGAATGGCGATCATTAAAAAATCGGGAAACAACAGATGCTGGAGAGGATGTGGAGAAATAGGAACACTTTTACCCTGTTGGTGGGAATGTAAATTAATTCAACCATTGTGGAAGACAGTGTGGTGATTCCTCAAGGACCTAAAAATAGAAATCCCATTTGACCCAGCAATCCCATTACTGGGTATATATCCAAAGGATTATAAATCATTCTACTACAAGGACACGTGCACACGAATGTTCATTGCAGCACTGTTTACAATAGCAAAGACCTGGAACCAACCCAAATGCCCAACGATGATAGACTGGCTAGGGAAAATGTGGTACATATACACCATGGAATATTACGCAGCCATCAAAAACGATGAGTTCACGTCCTTTGTAGGGACATGGATGAACCTGGAAACCATCATTCTCAGCAAACTGACACAAGAGCAGAAAATCAAACACCGTATATTCTCACTCATAGGTGGATGTTGAACAATGAGAACACATGGACACAGGGAGGGGAGCACTACACACTGGGGTCCGTTGGGGGGAAATGGGGGAGGGGCTGGGGGTGAGGAGGTGGGAAGAGATAGCATGGGAAGAAATGACAGATACAGGTGAGGGGACGGAAGGCAGTAAACCACACTGCCATGTGTGTACCTATGTAACAATCTTACATGTTCATCACATGTACCCCAAAACCTAAAATGCAATAAAAAAAAAAAAATGCCATGAAAACAGAATGTAGATAGGTATTCATTGGTGGGCTGAGATGGAGAAGACATCACTAATGATGCAATAGATGATGTGAGCCTAGAAGAACTGATAGCAGGCTGCCATGTGGAGGGAGAAAGCTTTTTGTGTTCAAAGGTTTAGAGGAGAATTACTAGACTTGTGGGGCCCAGTGGTGGTGCCTTGGGAAAGAGGGAGGCATGGGAATATTATGTGCCAAAGGAGGTAAAAAGATGAATGAGAGGGTGAACTTAGAAGAAAATTTAGTACTGTTTTTCAGACTGATGCTGAACATTAGGAAAGGAGGATTTATTGACACAATTTTGTTTGTTTGTTTGTTTGAGACACAGACTCACTCTGTTACCAGGCTGGAGTACAGTGGCGTGATCTCGGCTCATTGCAACCTCCACCTCCTGGGTTCAAGCAGTTCTCCTGCCTCAGCCTCCTGAGTAGCTGGGACTATGGGTGTGTGCCCCCATGCCCAGCTAATTTTGTACTTTTAGTAGAGATGGGGTTTCACCATGTTGGCCAGGGTGGTCTCGATCTCTTGACAGTGTGGGCCACCCACCTCGGCCTCCTAAAGTGTTGGGATTACAGGTGTGAGCCACCGCGCCCAGCCTATTGGCACAATTTAAAACCTTCTCAAGTCATTTAAAGAGATCAAATACATCCTTTACTCATTTTTTTCCAAAAATTCTGTTTTTATCATGAAACAAGGGAGATACCCATTTTTTTAAAGATGTTAGAAATATGTAACACATTAAAAAAGTTCTATAGCATGCTACATTCCAGAAATAACCCTATACTTAGCCAACAATAAAAAACAGATGTGTGGCAAAATCCCTTGTGAGATAGCAAAGAAAAACAGATCCAGTCAGAACTAAAATGGGAATAGTGTTTAATCAAATGCAGATAATGAAGGGGTAAATTCAATCTATAAACTATAACAGGGCAGCATGACAGACTGGGTTTTAATCCTATTATACCGGAAGAAGGTGCATGCTAAGCTGGAAATTACTGCAGTTACCTACACTGATGATTTACAAGATTGTTGAGAAAAAAGTAATGGAACCAATTTCTCTCTCACTTGTACTGCAGGCTTTTTTGGGTCTTTGAGTGTAGAGAATGGTAGAAGATTACAGCAGAGCAATCTAGTACTAAAAACACCACACAGACATTTAAAAATCTAATAAAAACAATTGGAGCAGAGTAGGGAGAGGAGAAAGAAGCTAAACATTTGGGAAGTCCTGCTTATAGTCCTGAAACTCTTGTCTATAAAGATTTCTTAAGGCCATCCATATGTTCTGTGTAGCAACATCTGCCCCTCCACTCCTTCATTTAACACAGCGTACGATGTTCTGTTTGAAAAGATAAAATGGTTGAAGCTTCCTAGCTTCTAACATTCACCATTGTTCTCTCTGTAGGTCTGAGCTGGGAGGGTCTTCTTTTTTTTATTTTGCTAATTTATGGTTCCTAAAAAGACTGCATCCTGTTGGACTAAAATCTGTCTTCTCTTTTCTAAGCTTTTTATATTTATCTGCATATATATGTAATATATTTGTAATCTATATGTATTGTATTAGATCTTTTTGAGTGTTTTAACATGATTTTCTGCCAGGTGGAAATTAAAGAGTACTGCCTGTGTAAAGTGAGCCTGGGTTGGAAAGAAAACAAGTGGCTGCAGTCAGATAATTGTTACTGTTTCTGTCCTCATCAACCCCATCCTCAGGTATCTATCTACGGGTCCTAATTCTTTCATGGGTCTTATTTCTCTTGCAGAACTTTGAAACCTTACCTGCAACTCCATGACAATCTCTCTGGTCTGGTCCCCCTGTATGTGATTGCTTTTCCTAGCAATGATTTTCCTTCCCGTTTCTGATACTTACTCCTCTAAAGACTTTGGCTATGTGAATCTGCCTTGTTTCTCCTTTCCTGTCCCCCTCACCTTCACTCAATCACAGGAAACCCCTTCCAGTCTGGCATTCACTCTTCAGTTATGCAACTGTCTCCTCCCAATGAGAGTCTTCTGCAGGCTTTGCCTTTTTTAGACATGAGGGAGAAGTACAGAATCATAGATAGAGACAACTGTTGTTTGATTGCATCATCCTGTAGATTACTTGTTCCAAGAGGGTCTTGCTTGCTGATTTTTGTAAATAAATTCATAAGGGGAAAACACTGCTTAAACCAAGAGCCCCTGAGTCAGAAAATTCCACTTCTTTTCTACCAATCCTAAATTTACCAACTTTCCCAGTTAGTCTCATATCACACATATCACAGTTCACTTACGAGAAATGCCACCAGGTTTGAATATGATTGGGTAGTTAGAGAAGGACTGATAAACTGCCTCTAGATTTTTACCTTATAAATTCCACTAAAGTCTAATTATGATTGCATATTGGACTCCAGGTGACTCCTGGCTTGCTTAAGTAACCAGAACCATAATTTATCAGCGCCCCATGCAGTCAGTTAACGGAGGAAGGCTCTCTTTCAAGATGGTTGTCTCTGGGAAATTGGTAGCTCCTCTGTTTACCTCACTGGGGACTTTATGCCACCATTTGCTTAGGAAGCTGTTCATGATCTCCCTAAGTGTTACACAGTGACCTCCCCATGCCTCCCCCCACCCACTCACGAACAATTTCTGCCCCAGGTTTCTGATGTACACTGGCCAAGCAGGATCGAAAGAACAGATGAGGTGGGATTATTTTGTGGCTGTTTTTCATTATTTTGCTACTTTGTAGAGGCAAAGACTAAAGAATTTTTATCTCTCTCATTTTGATGGTATATTTCTTTGGATCACACCTGTCTAACCCATCTTGAGAGACTTTATTATAGTCTGATTTAGCAATAATAGGAATTAAGGAAATTTGAAACTTAAATATAATAACTACCTGTCAAGACTGGTTAAAACTATGACAGTGATGCCACAGTGTAGATACTTCCCACTAATCAGAACATTCTTTTCTTAACTTACGCAGTCTAATGTAAGTCAGCCTCCACAGCAATTGTTTCACCATATCTTCCTTTTATTAGATCATTCCATCGGAAGCATTGAGACTCAAGCATCATTAGGCTCCCCAGGTCAAGGTGTGATTCCACAGTAAGATCACACAAGCACCATCCATTACCATCCATTATCACTCATTTACTCACATACAATTATAAGGAGGCAGACTTCTAGCTAATTAGAAAAACTGTTCAGTTCATTAAAAACTATCTTATAATTACAGAGAAAAATGCACTACAAAATGTGACATGTGCAAATCTATTTTTCAAGCAGAGAAATACTTTGTGAAAGTTGTTACGAATGTTTAAAAACAGGACTCGTTTACCTTTTTTTTTTTTTTTTTCCAGAGTAAAATGTTACAGTCTCTCTGGTGATTGGAATCCCCCATTATGTTAATTTTCTTTCAGTTGCCCAGTCAAGGATAAGGAGGGAAAGAACAGTGGCCTGACTCCAGCCGGGCTTCAGAACTCTGGGCTTGGAATTGAGCTCGGTCAGGAATGGTAGTTCACTCTAGGGAATGGTACTAAGGGGAGGACTCAGTGGGGTATCCAGAGTAGAAGTGAGTAAAATCTAGAGGAAAATAGTTAAGTTAAAGAAACAATTGGTCTGTAGGTTGATGGAGAAAGATACAAACCCTGATCATAAAGGTGGTTAAAGACAGTAGGATAGAGTAAGTGGTTTTTAGTGAATAGATGCTGGGCAGAGATGGGCTGGCTCAACTTTTAAGCATATCTGTGGCCATTCAGGAGATGAGGGAACTCTAAGTGTCCTGGGAGGATTACCCTCTGTCTCTCTTTTTTTTGAGACAAACTGGAAGGATTACCCTCTGTCTCTCTTTTTCTTTGAGACAAAGTCTCGCTCTGTTGCCCAGGTTGGAGTGCAATGATGTCATTTCAGTTCATCTCAACCTTTGCCTCTCAGGTTCAAGTTATTCTCCTGACTCAACCTCCTGAGTATCTGGGATTATAGGCACCCACCAACCACCATGACCAGATAATTTTTGTGGTTTCAGTAGAGATGGGGTTTTACCACGTTGGCCATGCTGGTCTCGAACTTCTGACCTCAGGTGATCTACCTGCCTCAGCCTCCCAAAGTGCTGGGATTACAAGTGCGAGCCACCATGCCCAGCCAGCCTCTCTTTTATTTTCACTCAAAGCTTGAGACATGTTTAAGAGTAGCATATACAACAGGAGGCTAATTCCATAATTGCCCTTGACATGAAGGGTCAGTGAAAGCTGACCGAGAGACTCAGCCAAGATCAGCCTTGGGAAAAATATACAGTGGTGGGGTTTGTCTTAGGGTTATTCTTCCACTCTCCTCCTTAGTCCCAAATAGTGTCACTTGATGGGGAGGAGGCATCCATAGGCAACTTCTCATCTTTTAAGCTGGTGGGTTTCAAAATGTGATCCCAGGAATTCTGGGGATTTCTGAATTCTTTTCAGGAAGTTCACAAGGTGTGAAAACTACTTCCTAATAGTACCAAGATGTTTTTTGCCTTTTTTTTCCCCCTCATTTTCTCGTGAGTGTACAGCGGAGTTTTCCAGTGTGAGATGGTAACAGATTGAATCCAGAGACAGACATGAGAACCTAGCTGTTTTCTGTTGAGCCATTTTTATTTGAAAATGTGTAAATCAGTGTCTCTTTTCTCATTGTTGTGTTGGTTTTCTATAATTAGTTTATAAAGATATGTGATTATATTATGTGTTTATTTTTCATTTTAAATAAATTCTAAAAAAATTTTCAGTTGTAATTTCTGATGTAGTTTACTACATAAGCATAAGCTTTGGAGATCTTCAATACTTTCCTTGATTATAAAGTGGTCCTGAGTCCAGAAAGCTAAGGGAACATTGCTTTCAGTCTTTGCTTTCCAGCTGTCCCTGTTCTTGAAGCTGGCATCTGGTTCTGAGATACAGTGCTGAGAGCTCCATGCAGGCTCCTGTTATAATCTCTCCCCATTAGTCTATCACTGATGCCCGACTTAATACCATTTGCAATTTCCTTATTTGGATTAAGTGATAGACAATGCAGAGCACTCTAAAAGATAAACCTTATTAAAGCTTATCAGCAGTTAGCACTCTTTCAATATTGAAGACCTATATCTTAAAACATTAGTTGGTAGTTCCCAAACTTTAGAGTACCTGAGAATAGATAATTTGTTAACTGGAGATTACTCATGCATTATTTGTTTACTGGAATCAATTTTTGGAGAGTTTGGCTCAGGAATCTGCCTTTTCATGGAGTCTTGAGGTTATTTCAAGTAGGCAGTTGGAGGGTTTTTCATATAATGGTGCATTTATCTTACTACATTATCACCTACATTATTATATATCATGCACTTTGCTGTAGATGATACAAGATGCTGTATCTACAGCAAAGGGCATGATATATAATCATGAGATTTAAATAAATATCTGCTGAATGAAGGAATTAGGTAGTATACTTTCAGGTTTCTGTAGGGAAGAATCTTGATAACTGTCTGGTGAGTCAGAATTCAGAAGCCGTGTGAGGATATAGAAATGCAGAATCCATGACAGTCTGAGGGCATCGTGATTCAGGAATGAAAAGGAAGGAGGATAGGGAATGGAGAAAGAAGAAATAGAACCAACATTAGTGGCTGTATCCTAGTATAGGTCTGGCATTATGCTAATAGTTTACATATGTCACGTAATCTTACTTCTCCTGACAACCTTGAAGGGGAGTATGGTTATCTCTACCTTTTTGTCACAGATATACTCCACGCATCTCACCTCATGTTTCTGGGCTCTACCTGAAATACATAGAATGTATACTTGACTATAGCAAATAAAATTTTTTACTAATTCTTCTTCTTCCATTCTTTTCATCTGTTAAACAAAGAGGAGGTTGAGAAGCAGGTGGATAAATCTTGAAATGTTGCCCAAACATCCAATCTTCCATTTTCCCTGGCTTTCTGATTGCTCTGCCTTTTTCTGGGTTATCACCATGTCCACATTCTGGCCTGGGGAAGGGCAAAAGGGTGAGGAAATCCAAGCAAACAACTTTATTTTAAAAACCGGTACAGAAATTGTACTATTCACTTAAGAGATGTGCCATCTAGATACGTGGAATTGTTCTCTTTAATCTGTTGATGTAGTTAATTATACTTTCTGGTATTGAACCAATCTGGCATTCTTGTGGTGAACCCAAATTAATCATGATGCATTTTTTTTTAGACAGTTCTAAATTTAACTTGCTAATATTTTCTTAGGACTCTTGCATTTACATACACGAGTGAGAGTTATCTATACTTTTCTGTTTTCATTTTGCCTGTAGCTAATTTTACTATTAAGTTACGTAAGTATCATAAAATGTGTAGCAGAATATTTCCTTTTTCTTACCTCAAAAAAGATTTGTGTAAGTGGGACTTATTTATGTTTTTCTTAAAAATTTGGTACAACTCAGTGGTAAATCCTTTTGGTATTTTTTAAGTGACTCATTTTCTTTACTGTTATAATAATTTGTATTTTTCTATTTAATATTGAGTCAGTTTTAGAAATTTATATTTTTCTAAGAATATGTCCATTTTACTTGTCTTCAAATTAATGACATAGAGACATAGTATTGTTTTTTTTACATCTCTATTACACTCTTAAAATTTTTAGTATTGTTTATATGTGCCATTTCTCTCTCTCTTTTTTCCCTTTTTCTTTTATAATCTGTTTTGCTGGAGGTTAAAACATCAATCTTATTAATGTTTTCAACATAGAAACTTTGAGTTTCTTGATCCTCTTCATTTTGGCATAGTTCCTCTTTCCCCTTAATTATTGCCCTTCTCATCTTTATTTTATTTTTTTATATTTTTTGGTTGACATTTTTCTAACTTGTCAAGTTGTCTGCTTATTTACTGACATTCACCTTTCCTTCTATTCTAATCAAAACATATAAAGGTTATAAATTTCCTTTAATGTTGATTTAGCTACAGTTCAAAAGTTTTGATATGAAGTGTTTTATTATCTTTCAGTTTTAAGTATTTTATAATTTCTTTTATGATTTTCCCTTGGCCTTTGAGTCATTTGGTTGTACATATTTGAAATTTCCAAATCATGAAATTTTAGAATATTTTTTCTTGTTATTAATGTATACCTGAGTTAGATTAAAGGTGAAGATTCAGGGGTACATGACACTAGATTTTTGAATTCTTTACAGATTGGCCTTGGTCCATACTTTTACTTTCTCATTTCTTGTTTTTTTTTTTTTTTTGTTTTGTTTTTGGTTTTTTAAATGTCTCTGTTTCTTCTGGAAATGTTTATCTTGAGAAATAAGAGCATCACTTAACATTCCTGAGAAACAGTTAAGTGCCTTGACTGTGCAATTAATCTCCCCCAGTATTACATACTGTGTCTCCCTTCTTTCTTCTTGAGGACTCCACAGTAACTGTGACACACTGAGATGTAAGGAATGCTCTTTGATCATCTTGTCACGTGAATATGCTGAAGCACAGCTCCTCTAACACGTTATCACCTGATTGATTTCCACTCAAGTTCTTTAGGGCAGTTATTCCTGTGTATGCTGCTCAGTGTTTGGTCACCACTATAAAATTCAAATCCTCCTGATAGGGTTTCTTTCTTTCCCATCCTAATCACCCTCCGTTTCCTTTTACCCTCTGATTCCCCTACCAGTTCTTACCATGATGCCCTTTTGAATCTCAGGATTCTCTTTAAACCTAAATAGTAAATGTTTTCAGAATCCTCTTGCTCGTCTTTTCACTCATTTGAAACTGAAAAAAAGAGGATCTGGAGTCTGGCAAGTAGAAGACTGCTGCTTTTCTCTTTATAGTCTTTCCCCGCTCTACCCATCCTATTGAATGCTCCCTTCTTCTTGAAAGAGCTGTTTAAAGTCTCTTCACTTTTTTACCTCCCAATTCCTTTTAACCTATTGTAGCAGAGTTTCACTTCTCACATGTTTCTGTAGAGATACAGGGAGTATTCCTGCCTGTGACCTAAACAACCCCCTCTATCCACAAATGACCAAATTGTGCACCACAGGAATGTGGTCCTCAGGTATTTGTGCCCAGTTCCTGGCTCAGTCCTCAATCTTAGGATCCATCCCTGAAGATTGAGATAAATATCTGTCTTTTGTCAACTCACATAAAATTCATGTGCAGTTTATTCAAACATACTTGGTTTCCAGAGATGTGTGTAAATCAGATCTATTCTCCACAAATCATACAGCACAATCTTTCTTAAATGCAAATCTGATTATGTTTCCCATTACTTAAAACCTTGCAGAGGCTCCCTAAGGAGCCTAAAGTAAATTTTAAAAATTGTTTAAGAATGATTTATGAGCCCCTGAACCATCCAGTCAAGGCTTGTGTACTTAGATTCATGCTATTGCTCCATTTCTGCTGAACTACCTGTAGTTCAGTTCAGTACTGTTTTTCTTCTGGGCTTACATATGCTGGTCCCTCTGCCTGAAGTGCCTCTTCCTACCTGTCTGCCTGATTACCTCCCAATAATTCTGCAGGTCTAGACTTATGCATCAGTTCCTATAGGAAGCTTTTCCTGACACCACCCAGGTCTGGAAAATGTGCCTCCCCTTTGTGTTCCCCAAACACCTTAGATGTCCTTTATCAGTGTACCTACCACACTATGAGAATTGGATGCTCATGTGCCTGTATCATCTATTGTACTCGAAGCTCTATGAAGGTAGTTTGCTATTGTTTCTCTTGTGTCTGGCACACAGTAGACAGTAAATACCTAATTAAAAGATACTTCAAGTTTTCATTGTTCAGTAGAGATTGGGAAACATTTGTTTTATCAGCATTAGGAATAAAAGAGTAAGAATACTTTTCTTCCAGTTCAACCAGATTCAATTTTTAATTACCTAACCATGGTGAGCCTCAGTTTCTTCCTCTTTCAGATAAATACAAATTTGATTTTCTCACAAGATTACTGAAAGAATTGAGTGAGATAAACAATATGAAATTGCTTTATGAAGTACAAAATGCTGTGCAACGAAAGGTGTTACTATAGTCAGGCATTTTGTTTTGCTTGGTTCATTGATTGCATTTAAACTAAAGATTATTTGTACTTAGGCATTTATTTCTTTCCTTTTTTTCTCCCCAAAATTGCTAATTAGGAAATTAAAGGTTTGACCCTTTACTTGAAAGAATATCAAATAACAGAGAAAAGTTTTTTGATTTTTTTGTTTGGTAGGCAGAATGAATCATGGGGTGGAGGCTGGAAAACTAACTACAACCAATAGTGTCTCTCACTACAAGCTTCTGGAAAAAGAAGAAGCTCTGTTACTCCAGGCTACTCTTCAAGGTAGCAGACAGGCATGGTTCTGCCCCAGCACCAGTGGGTCAGCAGATCTGTTGTTTACTTGAGACCTTTCTCAGCCTGCCTTCAGATAAGTAGGGTGCAATTTTCCCCATACTATCTAACTGTAATCTAGCTACCATTTTTCAGCTTTACCCTAATGTAATCTCCACCTTAATTTCCCAGTGCCATAGTTTGACTGTGTTCTCCAAAAGCACGTGTTAAAAACTTAATCCTCAAAGTGACAGTGTTGGGAGATGTGAGGTGTAATGGGTGGTGAGTAGTACATGAGTGTTCTGCCCTCATGAATGGATTAATGTCATTATCATAGGAGTATGTTCATTATAAAATGGTGACTTAGACCCTCTTTTCAAGCTTTGCTTGTCCAATTGCCTTCTGCCATGGGATGGTGCAGTAAGAAGGCCTTCACCAGATGCCAGCCCTTCAACCTTGGCCCTCCTATCCTCCAGAACCAAGAGCCAATACATTTTTGTATATTATAAATTACTCGGTCTGTGACATTCTGGCATAGCAGCACAAAATGGACTAAGACACAAAGATATTCGGAGATATCAATATCAGTATCTGCCAGATCACTGATTCTCCAGGTCACCTTGGACCAACCCAGTTCTTTCTCTTTCTCATTTGTGCTTCTCAAAAATAACTGCAGAATACAGTGGGAATGTAATATCCTGAGATGGAGAGGACTGGCTAGAACTGTTCAGTCCAACCTTAGAAAGAAGATATCCTTCAGTGTGCTGGCTCAGCTATTGACATTATCTGAGGGTATTAAACTGAAAGCAGACCCCTTTCTGGTATGATACAAGTGGTGCATACATCATCAAGACTTCATTTTCTCTGGGGAGTGTTTCTGAGCCTTGGGGATCTAGTATGCAATGGGTTCTAGGCTTCTGTTGTCCCTTGTCTATCTGTATGTAATAAATGTACTTCATGTAACTTGTGTTAGGTGTTCTATCTCATCAGACTCAGACAAGTTGGTAATCAGTGCACAGTGACCCTGCTTTACTATATCTCTATCCATTATGGATTATTGGAGATAGAATTTCAAGGCTTTTACATCATTGGTTTCCATATTTGATATTCTAGAAAATATCCTCATGCTTCTAACATGACTTCTTTAAGTTGCTGTCTGAGGATTATTTCCTTTCATAGTAGAACTAGACTGTTTTAAACCTTTATTGTTTGGAGTCAAGTGGAACTTCTGGTGTCACAGTAAGAACAAAGTCCACATTTGGCCTTTTATTTTATCACAAAAACTCCAAAGAGAAGGATGTAAAAACTGGCTTACCCCATTGTTAGCTCTCTTCCTTTCCTGCTCATTCAAGTAAGGGGGCCTGAGTCTTCCTCCCTCCCTCCATGCCTATCACTTTAGTTCCTGTGAGACAAGTTCTTGTGAGACAGTCCTGTTAAATTGTGTTTAGCCTAAAGCTGTCTCCATATATACTTTGAGTTTGGCCTTAAGATTTCTCCTTACATAGTGAATTGTAACCTAACTGGAGGTGTAACAGACAATAACCTACTCCTGTACCAGTCACTGAGTTTTAGCCAGTCAAAGGTGGCAAACTGTTCAAACTGTGTTCAAACAAGGCAGACATTGAGCTGTAACTAATCCAGTTATTTCTGCATCTCACTTGTACTTTGTTACTTTCTCTTTTCTGTTTATAAATTCTCTCTGACCATGCTGACCAGCTCCAGGGTCACCCTGAACCTATTTTTGTTTGGGGTTGGGGGAGGCTGCCTGATTCATGATTCATTCTTTGGTCAATCCAATTCTGTTAAATTTGTCTAAATTTTAAACAAAAAAGTCTCTTATTCCTCTATTCTTTGATTCTATGTCCTTTTAAAAATTTTTTTATTTTAATTTTTGCAAGAGAGTTTAACAATCAATGGTTCATGGCACAGTTGTTGACTGGAAATCAGTAGCAGATTTGCACAATACAAATCAATACGGATGCGCAGAGATATTTGTCTTCATTCCCCTAGGTGGCTAGGCATGGCCTGGGGTTTTCAATCTGTTTACTCTGCTCCTTTATACAGAGAGTATTACTTTATATGTGTTTCTTGAGAAAGACTGTGGAGCAATGCTTAGTGGAGGGTACTTATACGGCAAGAGATTTAGGAGATTCTGATTGGTATGTCCAATTTAGCAACTCTGCAACATTACAGTAAGATACCAGATGTTCTATTTTTATGAGAATCCTAACAGCAAGAAGAAATTCTAAAGATGTCTTTAAGAATAAAGGCTAAGCCCTATTACACTGGGTTTAGAATCATATATAAAGATTAGGAATAAGTAAATGGTAAAATAAATACTGTCTTTATTCAGTAGACAGGGAACTTAACCCAAATTTCATTCAGTAAATGTATTTGGGCTCTGTTTCAGAACATTAGTTTAGACCACTATAAGGGCTGTTAATTAGTCAGATACTTGGTGATAATGTTACAGCTTGATGGGTTCTTCTTGCCTACTGCATAGGAAAGCCAATACGCTGAAGCAGCAGTGTTTCAGTAGAGAAAGAGTTTAATTTCTGCAAGGCAGCAAGTAAAAGGAGAGGGGATACTTTACAAGTCTACCTCCTTGAGAGAGAATAGGATTTTTAAGGCTAATTTGTCAAACAGGGAACTAGGGAATGGGTGCTGCTGGTTGGTTGTGGATGAAATCATAGAGTTTTTGAAAAGTGGTTGGCTGAGTCTATTTTTGGGTTGGGTGCCACAGAACTGGTTGAGTCAGTTTTCTTTTTTTGAGTCAGGGGTATGGGCGGAGTCCGTCAGTCAATGGAAAACAAAAATGTGAAAAATATCTCAAAGACCAATCTTAGGTTTTACAAGACTGATGTTATTTACAATATTGATTGAGGAAGTTACCAGTGTTGTGACCTCTGGTGATATTACACTTGAGCAGTAAGGGTTTATAAAAAACCAAGATACCAAGATAGGAAAAAAGGGCTGTTTATTTAACTGTGTCTACATCTTAGCAGAATGAAGGTCCCTCCCATAATCCTCATGTTCTGGCCTTTCATTAGACTTGAAAAGGTAGTTTCTGTCCCCAGAGGGGCATCAGTTTTGGCTAGGAACTATTATCATCCTTGCTTTAAAGTTAAACTATAAACTAAATTCTTCCCATAGTTAGCTTGTCCTACACCCAGACATAAACAAGGGTAGTTAGCTTGTGAGGTTAAAAGCAAGATAGAGTCAGTTTATGTTAGATTGCTCACACTGTAATAATTTTTGCACAGGTGGTTTCAGTAATAATGTAAATATTCTGCACCTTAGTTCTGGAGGATTTTATCTTAGACCATATCAAAAATGCTGTGAGGAAACTTACAGAATTAGGAGAGTCAGATAATCTTTGGGAAATCAACTTAAAGTGCTTGTGGGGAAGATGGGCTCTTTCACTTTGGTGCAGGATTTCTCACCCTAAACACTTCTGACATTTTTGGTTATATTATTGTTGTGGGGGCTAACCTGTGTAGTGTAAGATGTTTGGCAACATCACTGGCCTGCCAACGAGATGCCAGTAGCATCCCCTCCTCTATTTGTGACATTCAAAAATGTCTCCTGTGAGGACAAAGTTACCCCATTGAGAACCAGAGCTTTAGAAGAGTTAGTGACAAACTTGTCATGCTTGGAGAAGTGCTGTCAGTGGTGGCAGGTACAGCAGTCAGGGATGATTGAGATGACCATGTAACTGAAGTGATACTGGCAATATCTACAACATCGGGAGCAATTTACATGGCATGTAGGGAAATATGTGACCCACAGAAACAAACAAAAGAAACAAAAAAACTACTGATGGGACAAGGAGGGGCTACCCAATAACTCTCCTAGGTAAGGTCCTGGAATCAAAACCTATTGCCTTGATTGACAGCTCTTGCCCCCTTTCTCGCAGTACAGTCCAAGGATGTGATGATCATGTACTTCTATCATCACTCACTCATTGACTGTTGCATATGTAGAATACCAAATTGTGCCACCCCAGTATGCCTCGTTGGCCTGAGGATTACTTTGAGAAACAGCAGACCCAGGAGAAGTTCTGAAAACAGAGTAGATGTTAACCTTTTGTAAGAGAAATGTACATTTATAAAGGAAATTTCCATATGTAAGGGTGTTTCCCTCTCTGTATGAAAAAGACAAAGCTGACTAAATCACAAGAAATTCTTACCAAGGAGAAGACTTAAATTTGACTAATAAGGCTTATTCTTGTTTACCCTACTTTTCCTGGTCACCTCCCCATAACTGGCCACCCCAACCCCTTCTTGCTTTGTTTCAATGGATGACAGTATTTAGCCAAAATTTTAAGATACCTATTTGAAATTTGCTTATTTCTCTGAGTAACTCCTATGTATATATGAAGTATACATGTTAATAAGCTTCTGTTTTGATAATTTCTTTTGTTATAAGAATCTGTTCCAGATTAGTGGATGGTACTTATCTGGCAAGAGATTTAGGAGATCCTGATTGGTGTTTCTCCTTTAGCAAATCTGCATCTTTATAGTAAGACACCAGATGTTCTATTTTTATGAGAATCCTAAATATCTGCTAATGACTGTTCCAGCTAATAACTCAAAAAGGTTGAGAGAAAATTATTTTCTCTCCCTTACAGATACCACTGTAGTACAGTCACTGTGTTAATGATTGAGGCAAAAGTCAACAAATAGGGCCATTGCACCTAATTTAGAACTGCAAACAACAATTATAATAGTACTTTAGCAAATTGACACCATGATGACATGTGTTAAGTTATGATAGTAGAGCAGGTGTCATACCCCAATGTGCCTGAGGAAATTACTGAAGAATTTGAAAAAACATTAATGCTTAACCTGAAATTTGATGGACAAATGCCAATAATTTAGTGGGTAGATTTAGAAAATATGGAAAGGACACTCAAAATAGAACCATGTATAAATAGCACAGAAAAGTGGCAGAACAAGCTTACATTGAACAAGATATGGGGTTAGATAGGTAAGATGGTTACCTCTCCAACTACTGCATAAGATTTTAATGTTTTTGTCTTTATCGAAATCTGTGGTCTGCTGGTAAGAAATGTGCATATAGGCTAAATGCTCCCTGACTAATAGAATCCTAGATGCTTGTTTTGTGTGGCTGTGAAATGGGTGGGAAACGGAAAAGGCAGTAAAGCCAAGATTCTGGTGTGACTTTAGTCACTGGGAAGGTCTTTGTATTCTTAACTTGCTGCCTGATTCATATACAAGGACAGTGGGAGAGTGAGGGGCAAAAGATCAAGACAAATAATCTTCACAGAGAAAAAGCCACATGAACATACATGCCCTTATGACATGTCAGGGTTCCATTTTTCTATGTAGTAGTTTACTTTCTAACCAGTGTTTTTGTTACCATATTATTATGAATGATTTTATTACCGTTACTGTTTCTTTAATGAGAAACTGGCATTCATGTCTTATAAAACTTCAGTGTAACTTTGTCAACATTCTTTTTTTGCTAGACAGTCCTTCTCTATTTTTTCACTCTGCATTGGTATGTTAATTCTTTCCCAATGAGCTAGTATGGATGGAAATGTTAAATTAGTTGAAAAGACATAAGCTCTGAAGAAAAGTACTAGTCCCCGGGATTAGCACAAAGCTTTAAAAAAGTTAATAAAGTCCTGAGAGGAAAGTTACAATGGATTTTCTGACAATAGAGTAGGAAAATAGTCTGCATACAATAAAGTCCTGTCGCCATCCAAGATACTGCCATAGCCTTTCAACCATCCCACAGGGTCCTCATAGCTCCTGTGGAAACAGGGCAAGAAAAGCAAAAGGAACCGACAAGGCAGGCATTGTTAGTGACCTGCTGTGCTGGCTGAGAAGAGATTTGTGTGTATTTGGTTCTGTCTTTATCCTGCCATTCATTATGCTCTCCTCAAACAGTTGAAAAGGAACATATTCCAATATGCTGATTCTGATGTTGCATGTAATTGAGGTTGGATTTTTTGTAACAAAATTGCACTTTAACTATGTATAAAACTCAGCTTAATTTTCAAATGAGTTTCTCCACATACAAACTATGTACTTACAAATGTACAAGAATGAAGGCTGAAGTGAATAAAAATTAGACAGGAAGAGACAAATCCTCATGTTAAAAACTAATTAGGTTTGCTAATGGTTAGCATGTTTTTGTGTCAACCTTAGGTATTTTTAGGCAATTTTCACAATAAAATTTTCTATTACAATATCTATCCTAGAATTTTTCAATATAATTGATTCATTTTAATATGCTGCCTCCAAGTGTATGTCTACATTTGTTCAGAAGAGTTTTGACGGCTCTGTCACAGGGTTGTTTTTTTTAATTCTTAGAATGTACTTGCAGATATTGAATAAATAAGATTTATTTTATCACATTCAAATGGATTTTTTTTCCTTTGAGTGTTGAGGGCAATATATTAAAACATGTTTAAAAAGATTTCAGGTTTTGGCACAAATTATAAAATGGAATTTCAAAGTGTAGAGGTGAAGGGAAAGGTTCCCTTTGATCCTCTGAAAGTTCACTGAAATCAACTTAGAAGTAGGCAGATTAATAGAAGAAAAGGCGTGCAAGTTTATTAATGTGCATGGGGAAAAACATCACAGCAAAGTGTTACCCTATAACACAACCAGATTCAGAAACTGAGATACCCCTCTTCACAGGGGAGAGAGAAATGAAGGTGTAGGCAATTTAGAGGGGATAGCAAGCGATTTTTAGGGGAAATGGGCCCAAAGAGCAGGCAACAGTTTGTTAATGATTCTCTTTGAAAATTGAATGAGCCCAAGAACAGACAAAGACCTGAGACCAAGTTCCTCTGAGCTCCGGCAGGTAGTGACACATTTTGGGAAAGTAAGAGGTGAAACTTCACTGTGAAGAAACATTTTATGATGTAGATAATATCTCCCAGATAATTCCTTGGAGATGCTCTCAGAAGTATAGATGAAGTCTGTCTTGTCTATGTGAGAAGTTTTGGTCTTTTCTCCACAGTAAACCTTTCCTGATTATTTGATGTGATTCCTAGAAAAGAGGTTGCATTAGTTTGTTCTGGCATTATTGTAAAGAAACACCTGAGATTGGGTAATGTATAAAGAAAAGAAGTTTAATTCCCTCACAGTTCTGCAGGCTGTATAGGAAGCATAATGGCTCCCAATCGACTTCTGGGGAGGCCTCAGGAAACCTACAATCATGGTGGAAGGCAAAAGGGGAGCCACCATGTCACATGGCTGGAGCAGATGGAACAGAGAGATCGGGTAGGTGCCACACACTTTTAAACAAGATCTCATGAGCTCTCACCATTAGTATGACAGCACCAAAGGGGATGGTGTTAAACCATGAGAAACTGCCCCCATGATCTAATCACTTTCTGCCAGGCTCCACCTCCAGCACTGGGGATTACAATTTGATATGAGATTTGGGTGAGAACACAGATCCAAACCATATCAGAGGTTTCAAGACAATTTCTTTTGTAAGAAGTTTCCTTCCTCAGTCAGAAAAGAGAACTTCGAGAGAGAGCCCTTCCCTGTGCTTGGCTGGGGGTGAAAGAAAAGATTAGAATGTCCTTGGTTTTCAGATTACTTCTGCCTTCCAATTTTCTTTGATTTAAAATGTTCAGGGTGCCAAAGCACTGTACTTTGGGGTGTTGTTCTTTGAGCCCCAACAAAAGTTTTTGTTGTCCCCTCCTTGCACTTCCTGAGATGTTCTTATTACATGTGGGTACAAGGTTTCTGGGATTTTCTTGCAGCTTAATTCTGTTAGTCTTTCCCCTAGAAAAAGGAAGCATTGTCCTGGTCTGTGAGAAGCTGGAGGCATGTGCACTGCTTTAAATTCCCTCCCAAGGGCTCTGCAGTGAAGCAGTCGCATAGGTTGCTATACTTACTGTGAATACTGCAGGCTGTGTCTGAAGCAGAGTGGAAATGATGGCACCACTGTGTTCTGAAGAGGGACATGTGCCCATTGCCCACTCACATCCCACAGCTGCCTGCCCTGCTAGTGATCTCCTTTCCCTACCTGGGCAGGCACTGACAAGGAGATGGTACATAATTCCTGCGGATGAATCCCTGGCATCTGATGTAGAATTTTTAAAAAATCACTTTTTGTTTGTGTGATTGTTTACTCCATTTAAGAGACAAAAACATTTCTCATAATGCAACAAAATAGTAAATATGAAGTTTCAACTAGAGCATCCTCAAACAATAGCTATGGAGTTTCAAAATGAAGTGTCTGGCCAGGATGCAGATTTTCTAACAATTATATGAGAATTGGTTTACAACTCTAGGAACCTTTTACCTTCAAGAGGAAAATAAATAGGTTGAGAGTGCAGAGATTAAAAGAACATCTTGGAAGGTGATATATCAGGTAAAAAAGCCAAGGGGAGTAGCGGGAGCATTGCTACTTAGTTCATTCTTAGTGATGTGACAGACATGTCATCAGGGCCATTGGAAAAGCTTGATGAATGTTCCTTGCAGTTGGCAATACAGGTGGTTGGTGCCAGTTTCTTGCTTTCCCATAGAAGCTGAGTAAAGATTCTGTACCTGCAAAGCAACTGAATTTTCCTGAGATTGTGGGTCAAAGGCACATACATTCCAGAGAGCAGAGCTGGGAGCAGCAGCAGAAAGTTTAGTACAGGATCTGTTTAAAAGGCATTTCTTATGCAGTGTGGCTGCCAAGGCAAGGGGGCCTCAGAAGTAAGAGGAGTAGGTTTCCCTCCAAAGGTGTTCCTGAGTGGATAGAATAACCAGCTACAGGAGAGGCCCTGGCCAGATCAAAGGAATTGCACTCAGAAAGCCTCAGCACCGCAGACTCTTGGAATGTGCCCTTGGACAGTCAGGGCTAGAAATGAGAAAGAGAGAAGCAACCTGCTTTGGATTTGAAGGCAGGCATTTGTCTGTGGTTGGTGTGGGCTGAAGCAGTCTTACTTTTGAAAGGTAGAAGTGTTGCAGATCTTAGCCGGGCGCGGTGGCTCAAGCCTGTAATCCCAGCACTTTGGGAGGCTGAGGCGGGTGGATCACGAGGTCAAGAGATCGAGACCATCCTGGTCAACATGGTGAAACCCCGTCTCTACTAAAAATACAAAAAATTAGCTGGGCATGGTGGCGTGTGCCTGTAATCCCAGCTACTCAGGAGGCTGAGGCAGGAGAATTGCCTGAACCCAGGAGGCGGAGGTTGCGGTGAGCCGAGATCGCGCCATTGCACTCCAGCCTGGGTAACAAGAGCGAAACTCCGTCTCAAAAAAAAAAAAAAAAAAAAAAAAGAAGTGTTGCAGATCTTGGAATGAAGACTTAATTTCTGAATTAAAGGTGTGTTCTGTGATTAAAATGTGATAATGACTTTTCTTACATAGGTGACATCAGTCATTGGATGGCAGAGGTTTCCATCCAAAGTACAGGGGAAAGACAGCCACGACCCAGTAGGCTTAAAGGGAAGGGAGAATGGAGGCCAAATCAATGTACTTTCATGGTTTTACTCCAGCAATCCACTAGAATTTTTGGTATTTTTCTAAAACACCTGGGATTCTCTTCCTGGTGTTTAATGTCTCAAGGAGGCAGGGACATGGGGTTCTAGGCTTTCTGAGACCAGTACTGAGCAAAACAAAATCATAAGTACATAAAGCAAACCCCATAGGCCATCCACAATAACCAGTACCCACTTGCCTGTGCAGAAGGCACAGGAAGGTCCTAAGGTAGATCCAGAATGGGTCGTTGTTGGCCAGTAGGCCTCTGAGGAAGAACAGCAGGGGCTGCAAATCTCTGAAAAATGTTTTCCTTCCAAGATGGCATTTTGCTCAGACAAGTTCCTGGATTCTTCCCCTTCCCTCCCCTCACCTTCCTTTCCTTCTTTTTATTTTTTTTCCCCTAATTTAGTGTCCAAATGGGCATGGCCAGGACTGGAAGTTGAAGGTAGGTTACAAAATGATGGTGAACTAATCAATTCAAAATTCACAAGTGACTGTAGTCAATAATAACTGTACATTTTGAGTGTCACTGGATTGTTTGCAACTCACTGGATAAATCTCAAAATAACTTAGGGTATCATTGGATGGTTTGCAACTCAGTGGACAAATTCTTGATGAGATGGATAACCCATTTTCATGATGTGTTTATTTCACATGGCATACCTGTATTGAAACATCTCATGTACCCCATAAATATATACAGCCATTATGTACTCATGGAAATTAAAGAGAAAGAAAAACAAAACCTTCTTCAGGAAGCTTAAAGACCTGTATACTTCTTTTGCCATGCATATGACAGAATCTTCATTTTCAATTTTAATTATTAAAAATCCTTATAAATGTTGTGTGGCAGAAGATTCGTGGACCTTATCTCTGACTAGAGGAGCTCTAGCATACTGAAAGACCCTGAGAGGTAATTTCTCCTGAAGTTGCAGCCACCTTGAGTTTGTATGGCAAAAGCTTCAGGTGCTCCCCATCCCAGATCGGGATACTGGATGGAGCTCATGTCATTGTGGGAGGCTGTATATTGGGTGGTTAAAGTTTTTTTTTTTTTTTTTTTGAGACGGAGTTTCGCTCTTGTTACCCAGGATGGAGTGCAATGGCGCGATCTCGGCTCACCGCAACCTCCGCCTCCTGGGTTCAAGCAATTCTCCTGCCTCAGCCTCCTGAGTAGCTGGGATTACAGGCACGTGCCGCCATGCCCAGCTAATTTTTTGTATCTTTAGTAGAGACGGGGTTTCACCATGTTGACCAGAATGGTCTTGATCTCTCAACCTTGTGATCCACCCGCCTCGGCCTCCCAAAGTGCTGGGATTACAGGCTTGAGCCACCGTGCCCGGCCCGGTTAAAGTTTTAGGTATCTGAGTTTTCTTACTTGTGTCAAATCCTGGCTCCACAGCAGGCTTCTACAATTTATATAAACTCTTTGTGCCTCAGTTTCCTAATCTGCCAAATAGACATGGTCATAGAACTTCTAGATGATTGTTAAAAGGTTTAAGTAAAAAATGTATTTAAAATGCTCTGACACATGGCACCCCAAAAATATTATTTTATTAATTTGCGAGATGTTCTCTTTCAACCAGGAGAGGTAAAGAGGAGGAACTGCCTAATAGATTTCGATGAAATTTAACTCGTAGGGAAGAACAAGAAAAGATAAAAATCTAGGATTCTTTCCAGTGTCAAGTGTACTACAGGGATCGGTATTGCCTTCTGAAGGGAGAGCTGGAGCCACTTCGAACCAAACAAAGCCACAGTTGCATGCAAGTGAGTGTCTAGGGACTTAGGAAAAAGGGCAATAATTGTGTCAATCCAATGAGTGGGGATTTCTAAACTTGCCTGTGGGTCTTCCAAGGTACTGACACACGGGGAATTCTGGTGTCCTTTTAATATTTGATTTTCTTAAACTCAGCTTAGAGATAATTTGTTGTATTTTTCTTTTGCAAGAAAGCTAATCTGCTACTCTGGATATGACTTCAATGGGATGGTAATGAGGCTTTCTGTAAAGTACCAGTTAATAGCTTTAGGTACCTTTTGTCTCCTTTGTAACTGCTGTGGTGCAAACACTGATTGATGGATGTCAGTAGCAGAAACTGCAGGTAAGAACAGTTGGGGCCACTGTAAGGTTTCGGAGTGAAAGAGAAATGAAGGTTTAGATGTAGCCACATCTGTTAGAATTCATTCATAGAAGCCAGAGTGGAACTGCTCTAGGGCAGAGATTTACAACCCTGTCTTCTCCCTGCATTGCCCAGCAGGCTGGCTGCTCAATAAATATTTGCAATATAATGTAAATGGGAAATTCAGAAAAGAAGACAAAATGGGGTGGAGGTGGGGGACAGATAGGAAGATTTCATGTCATGGGGAGAGAAAACTGTACAGGGAAACCAGGTAGGATCAGGATATTCATTTGAAAGAGTAGGGTGCTGACTTCTGCTTAGGGTAGTAGACAGGGTAGAATGACCTGTCAGGGCTCTGTGGAGGAAGAATGTGATGGCAAGTGAAGGGAAGGACAAGTCAGAGCAGGAGAAAAGCAATTCCATTTGAGGGTGAGAGCATTTCTCTGGAGCAGGAAAGAGCAATAAAGTTTCACAGAGATCAGTGGAGCTGCCCCGCTAGTGGCAGCATCTGATAGGCACAGTGCTCACCCTGGAAGGCTGCAGTGGAGCTCGCAAAGGAAGCCACAGGAGGAGGAGAGTCAGAGAAACAGGAATGGGGAGGAATGAGAATAGTCAGTCTTTATGTTTATTTTGTGACGACAGTGAGAGTTAGTAGATTAAGTATTTTCCTTCTTCCTTCTTTTTCTTTTCCTCTGCCTCTCTCTCTCTGTTTCTCTCTCTGTCCCTTCTCTTTCCTTCCTTCCTTTCTATTTTTAGGAGGTTTGTAAGATTCATTTTTAATACACAATATAAAAATTTCACCTTTTCTAATAACCTATGAGCTCATGAGGCCATGTGTGTGGAATGACTTTAATGAGGATACTGCAGAAGTGAAGGGTGATTATTAGGCCAGGACCAAGGCTGGGAACCTCCTTGTCTCTCACTAGCTCTCAGAAGGGGTGTCTTGGGTGAAGTCCACATGACCTAACGGAAAGTCAAATATCAAGTGATTTTTTTCTTCCTGCTGCATAAACTACTTTAGAGTGAAATTGTAAAACACAAAGCTGAGCTTCAAAAATGCATCTGGGTGCAATATTAGCAGTGTGATGGTTTATGGAAAATACTTGAGGGCAGCTGCATTCTGGCCAGCAGCCTGGATCGAAGCATCTCCCCCTAGTTCTCTGACTCAGCCTAAGCTAATTTACTCTGAGCACGAGGCACACTATTCACATCAAAAGAGTGTACTTAAGTAGATGTGGTGCAGCCTGACCCTGTGGTTGGTTTTGCTTTGCTCTAGACTGAAGCTTGGCTGCCATCTGGAAAGATGTCCTAACTTGACTGTTGAGCCAGTAAAGCTCGAATAATGTGAAATGGCATAAGCTTTTAAGTCAGGCCACTGAAGAGTGAAAGGCTGCTGTGGAACGGGGGAGGGTGTAGTACTAGGTGAGTGGCAGTGGAAGGCTAGAAATGCAGCCAGGCCAAGCCCTTAACTGAATTCCACAAATGGGATGGCTCCTGAGTAGAATAGTGTGATGTGTATGGCAACAAACTTTTGAATTGGCAAGACACAGGTTCGAATCCCTGGCTTGGCCCTTTAGTAATTTGACCAAGTTATTTAACCTCTCTGAACCAATTTCCTCATAAATAAAATGAGGAAAATAATGCCAACCTCACTGGGTTTTCCTAAGGTTTAAATAGAACTCATATGTAAAGCATTTAGCTTATAGTGGTTTTCACCTCTGGCTGAACACTGTAATTCACTAGTGCTATGATTTGAACATGTCTCCAAAGTTTGTGTTGAAAGTTAATCCCCAGTGCAACAGTGTTAAGAGATTGGACCTTTATGAGGTGGTTAAGTCATGTGGGCTCCATCCTCATGAATGAATTAACACCTTGGGAATGAATTACTATCTTAGGAATGTGTTAACTTCAGCCCCCTGGCCTGCTGACTCTCTCTGACTCATGGGATGATGCAACAAGAAGGCCCTCACTAGGTTTGAGCTGCTTCACCTTGGACTTCCCAGCCTCTAGTACTGTAAGAAATAAATTTCTTGTCTTCATAAACTACTCAGTCTCATATATTCTGTTATAAAGCACAAAACAGATGAAGGCAAGTAGGGAGGACCTAAAACTATCCTGATGTCACTGCAATTCAGTTCAGAAAAAATCAATCAGAATCACCAGGACTGGCACCTGGTGTTTAGATGTGCGGACCCCTCACAGGTTATCTGATGCACCCACAAGGGCTGAGACGATTGGGAGAAAGGTTTCAATGACAAAATGCTGAAAAAAATACTTCCATAGCATTTAGCATATACTAAATACTTGGAAACAGGTAGATAGCTATTTTTGCTTACCCTAATTTTATTAAGCCATGTTATAATGATGCATAGGTGAGCTTAACTATAGACACTAGAGAAACACCTACAGAGTATGAGTTTTATTCTGTGTAGTGTTAAGTGTGATAAGAGAAAGCATATCAGACCTTAATGATATTAGATTAAGGGAATATGTTTTTTTAAAGTGCAGTGTCAAATTGTTGTCAAAATAAGTCAACATTCATAGTTTCTTACCGAGTTAACTCTTGTGGGAGGCAGGAGAGCAGAGTGGCTGAGTGTGATCCTCAAGGCTGCCTGCCCACGTTCCATCTCAGTTTCATTCACTTACTAGCTGGGTGGGCTGTTTAACATCTCTATGCTTCAGTGTCCTTATTGATAAGATGGAGATAATACTGGTACCTGCATCAGGAATGCTGTGAGGAGTGAGTTCATAAAAGTAAAGCACTCTCTGCAAAATCAGGCACTTAGTGATTGCTACTAGCATCAGCTAGCAGTAGTGAAATACATTCAATAACACTTAAAATCATAATTTTACTATTTTAAGTGTAATTGAATTTAAGATCTGTGTGTCAAAAGTGTACAAATTCTAAAGTAATATGCATTTTGGAATTTCTTAGAGTCACTTGAACGTCTTGTTAAAAATTAGAATTCTTAGTCTGGTGCACACAAAATGTGGAGAGTCAGGTGGTGAATACTAACCAGAGGGTCACAGGCTCTGCCTTAGTGAGTGGGTGGCACTGAGCAGTAAAGGACTTAATTATTGTGTCAGGAGATTAGCTTTGAATGAGATCACGTGCCCCTAAATTTCCCCAAACATAGGAAAACCCTTTCAAAAACAACATAGAACCGCCAATATTATGTGAAATCCTCTATGTAAATTGGGAAGCACAAGCTACAATTCCGTTCTGCAGCAGTGCATGTATCATAAATATTTTAAGCAAGAAAAAAACTACTAAATTATTTGCCAAAAATTCACTGAAATCATGTTTCACTCCTATCACTTGTGAAGAGGCCTAAACTAAATCATCTATGTTATGTTATCCTTCTTTGCCAAAAATGAGTCATGTTGCATCTTTTGAATACAGAAATTACTCTTCCCTCTATAGATGACATGATCAATACTTATTAATCTCACATTTACATAGTCAATAGAGAAATTTATAACTTTCATTGAGATTTCTGATATTTCATTTTGTCTTGTTTTAATGTTACATCATCTTCATCAAAATTATAATTTTGCATTTGTAATTTCATATATAGTATGGCCAAGTATTTATAATTTTACTGATTTTCAAACTTTTACTCAATAGTTTATTACCAGATGTAGAATTTTTTTAAATTCCGAGGGTCACAGGCTTCTTTTTAAATGTGTTTGAAAAAGACAAGCATCAGCATTCACTGCTTATCTCTGAAGTTCTCTTTGCTCTTCCTTCTTCTGAACCCAGGAAGGTGGTGCCCTCTCTCTATTCCAATTTGATTTAAAACTCATTAATTTTGTTTTTGTAGAATCTTACGATTCCTGAAAAGGTAGCAACTTAACATGACTTTATTTCTTGAAAAACATTTTAAATTGGTATGTAATTATTGTATCTATTTATAGAGTACAATGTAATGTTTTGATAGATGTAAACAGTACATAGTGATCAAATCAGAGTGATAATCATATCTGTCACCTCAAACATTTCTTTGTGTTGGGAAGATTGAAAATCCTCTCTTGAAGCTATTTTGAGATACACCATATCTTATTGTTAACTATAGTCACCCTGCTGTGCAAAGAACACCAGAACTTATTCTTTTCTAATTGTAACTCTTGACCTATTGACCAACTTTTTCCCATCTCCTCCCAGATATCTTCCCCATGCTCTGGTAACCATTGTTGTACTTCCGACTTCAGTGAGGGCAACTTTTTAAGATTCTATTTTTCGAATGAGATCATATGTTATCTGTCTTTCTGTGCTGGCATATTTCATTTACCATAATGACCTCCAATTCCATACATGTTGCCATAAATGACAAAATTCCACTCATTTTAGGACTGAATAATATTCATTATATACATACACACACACACACACACACACACACACACACACACACACACAAGATATTTTCCTTGTCTAGTCATCCATTATTGGGCACTTAGGTAATTTCTTATCTTGTCTGTTTTCAGTAGTGTCACAATAAAAATAAGTACGCAGATATGTTTTTGACATACTGTTTTCCTTTCCTTTTGCTGTATTCGCTATACACTGAGCAATAGTATTGCTGGCTCATATGTTACTTTTAGTTTTAATTTTTTGAGGCATCGCCATACTGTTTTTCTTTTTTTTTAAATTGTACTTTAGGTTCTGGGGTACATGTGCAGATCATGCAGGGTTGTTACATAGGTGCATACATTACCAGGTGGTTTGCTGCCTCCATTCCTTCTTCATCTCTATCCAGCATTTCTCCCCATGTTATCCCTCCCCACCCCCCACCGTCCCTCCCCTAGCCTGCCCCACAACTGACTCCAGTGTGTGATGCTCCTCTCTCTGAGTCCACGTGTTCTCGTTGTTCAACACCCGCCTATGAGTGAGAACATGCGATATTTTGTTTTCTGTTCTTGTGTCAGTTTACTGAGAATGATCCAGATTCATCCAAGTCCCTACAAAGGACACAAACTTGATGTTTATGGCTGCATAGTATTCCGTGGTGTATATGTGCCACATTTTCCCTGTCAGTCTATCATCGATGGGCATTTGGGTTGGTTCCAGTTCTTTGCTATTGTACACAGTGCTGCAGTGAACATACGTGTGCATGTGTCTTTGTAATAGAATGGTTTATAATCCTTTGGGTATATACCCAGTAATGGGATTGCCAGGTCAAGTGGAATTTTTATTTCTAGATCTTTGAGGAATCACCACACTGTCTTCCACAATGGCGGAACTAATTTACACTCCCACCAACAGTGTAAGAGTGTTCCTATTTCTCCACATCCTCTCCAGCATCTGTTGTCTCCATATTTTTTTAATAATCGCCATTCTAACTGGCGTGAGATATCTAGTGTGGTTTTGATTTGCATTCCTCTAATGACCAGTAATGATGAGCATTTTTTCATATGTTTGTTGGCCTCATGTATGTCTTCTTTTAAGAAGTGTTCATATCCTTCACCCACTTTGGAATGGGTTTGTTTTTTTCTTGTATATCTGTTTTAGTTCTTTGTAGATTCTAGATATTAGCCCTTTGTCAGATGGGTAGATTGCAAAAATTTTTTCCCATTCTGTTAGTTGCCAGTTCACTCTTATAATGGCTGTATTAATTTACATTCCCACCAACAGTGCATTAAGGATTCCCTTTTCTCCACATTGTCACCAAGGTTTGTTAACTTTTGTCTTTTTGGTAATAGTCTACCTAACTGGAGTCAGGTGATCTTGTGTTGTGGTTTGATTTACATTCCCCAGATAATTAGTAATACTGGGCATGTTAAAAATATACCCATTAACTATTTGTATATCTTTTGAGAAATGTCTGTTAAGGTCTTTTACCCATTAAAATTAGATTATTTGTTTTTTTGCCATTGAGTTCTTATATATTCTGAACACTAACCCATTGTCAGATGTATAGTTTGCAAGTATTTTTTTCCCATTTCGTAGTTTGTTTCCTGACTCTGATGGCTATGTTCCTTTTCTGCATGGAAGCTTTTTAGTCTGATGTAATCTGATTTGTCTATTTTTGCTTTTGTTGCCTGTACTTTTGCAATCTCACAAAAAAATCCCTGCCCAGTCCAATGTCATAAAGTATTTCCTCCATGTTTTCTTCTAATAGTTTCATAGTTTTTATTTGATTTAAATTTTTTTAATTCAGTTTGATTTAAAATATTAACCTTGTTTTCAAATAATTGTATGATTCCTGAAAATGTGGCAAATTAAAATGTGACTTCTGTCTAGAAACCAGCCATTAAAGGCTAAGGAGGGAAGAGGAAAGTTCATGGATCCCAGGATCCCAGAATTTAAAGTAAAATTAATAAATCTATAAGAAGATAAGTAAAAATGAGTAGGATTCCAAGTAGGATCAAAATTCCATGCCAGAGAGGAAAAGAGTGGGGCTGTATGTATGGGTAATTGTCAGGGGAAAGCTTCAACTTCCCACCTCTTTCCTTATCCACGTTGCTCTGGGCAGAATGGGCTGGGAATCGGACAGCAATGCTAAGTGATACCGCGATGCTATGTTCATGGCATCCCTCCAGGCCCCTGAAATACTCACTGCCCAGCCATTGGGACAGTTGGTACCAGCAGCTTTCAGCTGAGTCCCTCTGCAGGGACTTTCCTCAACTCAGCGCTAACTTCTATCTCAGAATCTCCTTGGGAACAACCAGGCTTCAGTTTGATCTTCTAGCCCCTGAACAAAGCCCTTTACCACCTCCGTTTCTTGGGCCTGGTGATGACAAATCAGGGAGATAGCTATTGTGAAAAGAAAGTCAGAAGTGTAGGGAGTTCCTCTGAGGGACTGAGTAAGGGTTGCCTGGTGATTTAGGCACAAGAAATTTTTGAGGTGAGATCAACACCAGAGACTAAGAGGTGACATATCTTCTACATTCAGGGCCCGTATTTCCAAGGAGAGACACAAGCCAAGGGAGGGGGCTCTCAGACCAGTGAAGCTGCAATAAACTGACTATGATTGTCTTAACACCTTAAGGGATTTAAGATAAGAGAGGGAGAAAGAGAGGGCAGTTATCTATTTCTAACTCTGGCAAGAAAGAGAAAGAGATGGCAATATCTGTTTCTAACTCTTGTTGGTCAAATTAATCTGTTTTTATCTATAATTTAATTGTGTATTTGCTCTGAACTGTGGATCTAAAAATGGCTCCATTATTAGTATATTGTTCAGTAAAAGCTACAAATATTCAAAATCACAATTAGCCACATTTTTTTAAACAAATGGGTACTTTTTCACGTCCTTAAACTCTGAATAATACGTACTAGTTTTAGAGGAAAAATGTATTCCAATATAGATAAAGAAGTCTGAATTTAGTTTACCAAAGATTGCTGTTTTTTATAGGCACAATTGTAGGTGCTAAATGTTCCTATAGATTCATAAATCCCAAAACCATTAGAACAGAGTAGTCATCAAATGCAGATAAATGATCACACAAATGATGGAGTATTAGGTCAGATTGCCTCTCACCTGAATTTTTCCATGTGGTAGGATTAGACAGAAATGGATTGAGGATTTTATATCAGAACCCGTGACTTGAGGGGGCATGGCTGGATCAGGCTGGTTATAACAAATGTTATGCAATAACTTAACTGGAATAGGCCCTGTGAGGCCCCGTTCTAATGGGCTGTGTTTAGGTCATCTGTGCACTCTGGTAATTGGGTTTTCATGACTGCAATACCTCTTCCAAACAATACCTGAAAAGATGCTTATATGGAAACTCTAAAGGAATATTCAGGCAAGTATATTATGAGCATGACTAACTTCATTTTGTACATTTGGCTATATTCTTTATTAAATAGTAAATTATAAAATGTACAACTCAATAAAATACTACACATTTGGGATTGCGTGGTGAAGTTTTTTTTTTTTTTTCCCCCCATTTGATATGATAAAACAATTGGGAGACGCTAAGGGACATTTCTAAATGTGTCATATTTTTCTTTTAAAATCAGTTCTAAGTCGTTATTTAAACACAATAAAAGCACCCATTTTTAAGAGTACAGTGCAATAAATTTTAAGAAATACATATACCATGTAACCCGCACCCAAAAAAGTATCAAATTGCCTCTCTTTAGTTAACCCCTCCTACTCTCAGCGCTAGGCAACCACTGCTTCTTTCACCATAGATTTGCTCAACATTTCATAAGCACTTGCTTAGGCTTCCTACAAATAGAATTTTATAGTATACATTTGTGTTTGGCTTCCTTTGCTTAGCATAATGCTTTCCAGATTCATCCATATTGTAGTGTTTATCAGTATTTGGTTCACTTTAATTGCTGAGAGTTATTCAGTTGTTTGAATATACCACACTTTGCTTCTCCGTTTATGTGGCATTGATGAACATCTGGATTTTTTACAAGGTTTTAGCTAATATGAATAAATGTTATTGTAAGTGTTTATGTGGACACATTAAACATTTATTAACATTTTGGAATAATTTTAGATGCTTAGAAAAGTTGCAGTGATGGTACAGATTGTTTCTGTACACTCTTAACCTACCTTACCCTAATATTAGCATCTTCCACAGTCATTGTTAAAACTAAGAAATTAACATTGTTAACAGCACTCAAGACTTTCTTTTTCTGTTCCAGGATCCAATCTAAGACCCCACATGGCACTTATTTGTCATGTCTTCTTTTATCTCCTTCAAACTATGACAGTTTCTCAGTCTTTTCTGTTTTTTATGACCTTGGCAGTTTTGAAGAATACTGGTCAGATATCGTATAGGATGTCTCTCAGTTAGATGACATTGTTTGATGTTTTCTCATAGTTAGACTGGATGTTGGGTTTTTGTGAAGAACACCAGAGAAGCGAGCACCTTCTCGTAGCATCATATTAGGGGGACATAATATCAGTATGATTTATTAATGGTGAGGTTGATCTTGATGACTTGGTGCTATGGTTTGGATATAATTTGTTTGACCTTGCCAAATCTCATGTTGAAATTTGATCCCCAGTGTTGGGGGTAGTGCCTAGTAGGAGGTATTTGGGTCATGGGGGCTTGATTCCTTGTGAATGGCTTGGTGCTGTCCTCCAGGTAATGAGTGAGTTGGTACAAAGGTAATTGCTGTTTCTGCCATTGAAAGTAACGGCAAAAATATCTAGTATTTAATATCTAGTATCTAATATTTAGTAATACCTCTATTAGTTCGCATGAGAGTCTCCCAGAGAACAGGTTGTTTGAATAAGCCTGATGCCTCCTCCTCTCTCTTTGCTTCCTTTTGTCATGTGACATGCATGTGCCAACCCCCCTCTGCCTTTCACCATAAGTGGAAGATTCCTAGAAGCAGATGCTGCCGCCATGTATCTTGGACAGCCTACAGAACCATGAGCCAAATAAACCTCTTTTAAAAATTTTTTTTGAGACCCGGTCTCATTTTGTCACCTAGGTTGGAGTGCAGTGGTGCAATCTCGGCTCACTGCAACCTTCACCTCCCACGTTCAAGTTATTCTTCTGACTCAGCCTCCGGAGTAGCTGAGTCATCACCACACCTGGCAGATTTTTGTATTTTTAGTAGAGATGGGGTTTCAGCATGTTGGCCAGCCTGGTCTGGAACTCCTGATCTCAGGTTATCAACCCACCTCAGTCTCCCAAAGTGCTGAAATTACAGGCATGAGGCACCATGCCTGGCCAAATAAACCTCTTTTCTTTATAAATTATCCCACCTCAGGTGTTCTTTTATAGCAACACAAAAGACTAAGCACTTACTGTTCTGCCATATTCCTCTACTGAACTGTTAGCATTTTCTCCCTTATGTGCTTCCAGTAGGCTTCATGTGTGTGCACAGCTAAAAGGCTGTGTTCCTTTCTTGGGAGTCCAGTGCAGAACATGTTTTCCTGCCTTTTGCAGTTTCTAGAAGCTGTTTGCATTTCTTATCTCATGGTCCCCATCTGCCTTCAATGGTGGCAGTCGCCAGCTGTGTCTTGATCACATTGCCTCACTCTTACACTGACTCTCCTGCCTCCCTTTTTTATGTACACAGACCCTTGTGATTATATTGCATCTACTCAGAATATCCAAGATAATTTCCCCATCTTAAATCCAGCTGATTCTGTATTTTAATTCCATTTCCAACTTTAATTCCCATTTGCCATGTAATGTAACGTATTCACAAGTCTTAGGGAATAGGATGTATGGGAGGCCATTATTTTGCCTACCACAAGGTTATAATCAAGTATTCCAATACATTATGATCCAATATATTATTTATTTTGTTGCTCAAATTATTCCAGCTTTGCCTCTTTCAGGTTGGTTTCTGTGTCTTAAGAATGTATCCTCATCCTTTTTTTCTTTGATTGATTCCTTATGAGGAATTCCATGAGCATGACAAGATGCTCCAGCTTTATCTTAGGTTTTCCCTGTCCCAGTCATTTCTTGAGGAGTCCAAGTTTTTTATTGGAGAATAATAATGAGAAACCACAGTCTGGGGGCTGGGTGTGCTTATTACCACTGAGAGGTTACTACTTCTAAACTCTCTCAGTAGGCAGAGCTGGGAAATACATGTATAGTTACCAATGTGCACACACACAGCTGTAATTATTTCTGCATTTAGCTATTTGTATGTACATTAAGATAAAATTACATTCATGTTGATTTCCCCAACTCAAATCCAATACAACAGGTTTTGTTCAAGTCTCATCCCATTGCTCATTGTAATCTCTTTCTCTGACACTGAGAAATCTGGCTTCCAGGATGTAATTTATTTCCTTATTCTTTAATCTTTATATATATGTAAAGTGGTTTCAGAATCACTAACCCAGACCTCTATGAGAAACAAATTTATCAAGTAGCATAGTGTGGTTTCAGTATTACTAACCCAGATCTCCATGAGAAACAGATTTATCAACTACAGTAGTATTTATTATAGTTACTTTTTTTTTTCATCTTTAGCCATATAATTTCCAGTCAAAATAGCATTTCCAAAGTTACTTAGCTCAGGTCTTCTTTCCTGCCCACCTCAGTGAGGTTCATGTTGTAATTCAGTTAGATTTTTTTTCCCTTATCTGCATTCCATCCTCTGCCTTCTTGGCTGATTTTAAAGAATTTCTGTATAGTAATGTTTACTTTTTTAAATGTAAAATTCTGTGGGCTGTGACAAATTTATAGTCAGATATTTATCAAGCCAGTATCATATAGAAGAGTTCTATCACCATAAAAATTCCCTCATAATACTTTACCACCCTTTCCTTTTTCCAGCCCCTGACAACCACTGATTGATTTTTCCCTTTTTCATAGTTTTTTCTTTTTAATAATGTCATATAAATGAAATAAAAGGTTGCTTTTGAATTTAGCTTCTTTCAATTATCAAAATACATTTAAGGTCCATCTATTTTGTTACATAAATCTGAACCCAGATCTGAACCCAGATCGTTGAAGACCCAGAAGTAAGGCCTTAACATTACGTGCAAGACTATTTGTGTGAGTCCTCTTACTTTCCCCTCCAGCCTCATCTGTCATTAATAGCACGCTGTGATCCAGCAAAATAAAATTTCCCTCACTTCTCAGATTGTATGAAGTGCTATTCCTAAGGGCTCTGGGCTTGCCCCATTGGAGCGCATTTCTGAATTGTGATTTTCCGTTTAGTTGTCTGTATCTCCTCTGCACTACATGTTCCCTATAGGCAGAGGCAGTGTCTTGTCTTCTGTTCTCTGATACGTCCTCAGAAGGAGTCACAGTGCCTGGAAAGTAAGTACTTTTTGAGTTAAAAACAAAAGAATGATCCAATGAATGAATAAATAAAGGCAGCACTGGCTTTATATTCAAAAGGTGCCTAGTATTTATCATGATTTTTATTATAATCCAGGTCTTTGGATTTTTCAGGATGTTTCCAATTCAGCAGTGCGGAGGCCATACACATAGAGAAACTGTAAGTTCAAATGCATTTTTATAGAACAAGACAACATTTTCAGTGCTCTCATTACATTACCTGACACAAAAATAGAGCAATAATTTAGTGCCACCTGCATAATGAACCTGAGTTCTTCTTGTCAAAATGACCTTGTAGGACTATGTAGGGTGATACAGCAACCATAACAGCAACTGAAGAAAGATCGAAAGCCCAGAACTCATAATAAATAGATGAGTCATAAATTGGAAGCAGGCATGTGTGGCACCCGTATTTAAAAGGAGCACAGAAATGAATTAAGTAAAAATGAGATCTGGTATATTGCCTGTCAGATAGCTGAGACACTACACCAAGCATAATCTTAGAATCATTATGACAGTGCTGCATATAGACAGAGTGAGACACAACACGAGTAATGGTAATTCCTTCTATTTAATTAGAAATATTCTTAGTTGAACTGAAAATTTATAGTCGTTTTAGGTTTCAAGGCCCATAGATACAGCTTTCTCAAAGGTACAGTAGTCTCTACCCTTAAATGCATAATCACATAGTCAAGCCCATTTATGACACCTTTGAAAATACTTGACCACATAATTGCAAAATTCCTATCTGGCTTGGTGGAATGGAAAGAGTATGGCTTTGAGGCCACTAAAAGATAATTTTTAGACCTGGTTTTACTGCATACTAGCTGTGTGACATTTGATGAGGGAATTTCACAACTACTCTTGGTTTTCGTATCTGCAAAATGGGAGAAAGTAATCTACTTTAACGATCTTCTAAGACAATGCCTGGAAGCAAGTGCTAGACACATTTTCTGATCCAGAACAAGATGTCCACAGAAGAATCATAGCTGTTACAACCATTTCTTGTACTTTTCTTTCTCCATTTGTTAGAAAGCAGAAATGCATTCTAACAGCAAAGTTTCCTCTGAACATATTTGCTTGGATAATAAGAGATTGACATCAAGTGGGGAAACAGTTATTTATTGAGTTCAAAACTGAGTTGAAATTAAGTTTAAGGCCTAATTCCTGTTAGAGCTTCATCTGTTTCCCTTTCTTTTATTTCCTAGTCTATTACATATACTGAGTACGTGAGCTAGCCCGGGTGTTCAAACAACCCAGGGCATTTGCATTATATAATGAAGACTAAAATAAATACTTAGAAGTTCAGCCTTATTTGAAAAAAGTGCTATAGGGTCCTGATTCCTGCTATTAAAAACTTTTTAGCTTAATGGTTTGAGTTCTCTGAATATAAAATGTGAAACCAGCTGAAGCTATGCTTAGTTGTTAACATTTTGATTCAAATCAGTTCCCAATTCTTTTTTGAGAGCTAATTTTAGTAGAAACTTAGCTGATGGTTCTGGATGAAAAGTAAGGGCCATCTTCTTGGAGAGGAACTGGTAGTGCTATGGCCAACAGCTCACTACAGTTACTGAGGATTGAGGCTGGCTCTGTTAACTGTGGCATCCAGAACTGTAATGGATCCCTCTACCTGTGGCTGTATTTTTACCCCATTTCAATGAGACACAGGCAAAAGTTGGCAAACACTTTTGAATTTTAAATAACTTTTGTTAGTATGTCACAGAAGAAAGGGATAAAGCTGCCAGTTTTCACTATGTTTTCTATCAGGTTTTCTCACGTTAGTATAGGTTGTTATTTTTTAGAATGATTGGCAACAGAGAGATATAGTTCCCTATTTTGCCCTTGGCTGATCCATTTTTCAGATAGATCTACATCTAAGTAATTGCGATCTATATTGTATCATATAACTTTGAGAGTATTGCATGTGTCAGGAGTTCAGATATGAATCCAAGTATCCAGCACCTGGACCTTGCACTTCAGTGATGTGTTCCAATTATTAATAGCACTTTATTGTCTACTTATGTTATTTAGTTGTCAGAGGCAGCATTCACATTTTCAAATCTCTATTCTTTTACTTGTGGTGAAATTACATACATTATTAATGCCAACTGGTTATCTTATTGTATTAGCTATAAGGGATTATATTTTCTCTGTATTGTAAATCTCCTAACATTCAATTATATATACATTTTAGTAAGGTATCAGTGATATGTCACTTTTATAATATATCCCCAGGATGGACAAGCTTGGATTGTCAGTGGAGTGTGTTATATATGAATTATCAATGCTGCTGTTTTCTAATTGGCTCAGTATTTGAGGAAAGGATAAATATAAAGATGCCATGAACAGTTTTTAAAAATGCATGCTGACGCCTCAAATCAAGCTATACAAGTAATTGATCAGGAAATAATTTACATTTTTGTAGTCCCTGATTTACTATTTTATTTTCAGTCATTTTTTACATAAAAGATATTAATATGTTGAATTCTGCAGGAAAATCGGTGATTAATATTAATATTAATATTTTTTATGAATGAATTATTAATATTTCCTATATTACATTATAGAAGAATGAGAATTCTGCCATTTTCAAGCCTGTAAATAGTTTTCTATTCTTCTCCTTTTTCCCTCTCCCTGCAACATGCATCCAAATCACATCCATTGCTTCCCATCACATACTCCACAACCCCACTCACCTCAAAGATGGAGTCTCAGATGCCTTCTCAGGATGTTTGGAGATTTGAGTGAACAGAAATGTCTCCAGAATTGCACAGGACACACTGTTTTGGTGGACTTTTCAAATCGGTAGGGAGAGCAAGGCAAGCTCACTTTTCTGGCCTATAGGTGGGTGATCCTTTTTGAGAAGACTAGATGACATCCCCAGGGCACAGATTGTGGGTGCCTATTACATGCTAACAGGAAATTCCTCAGTCACATGCACACACACACACAGACACACACACACGCGCGCGCGTATTTATTTTGCATGTATATATATTTTGCGTGTGTGTGTGTGTGTGTGTGTGTGTGTGTGTGTGTGTGTGTGTATACTTGCTCTGTCACCCAGCCTGGAATGCAGTGGTACCATCCTGGCTTACTGTAACCTCTGCCTCCCGGGTTCAAGCCATTCTCCCACTTCAGCTCCCAAGTAGCTGGGATTATGGGTGAACACCACAAAACCCAGCTAATTTTCATATTTTTAGTAGAAATGGGGTCTCCCCTCATTGCCAAGGCTGGTCTTGACCTCCAGAGCTCAGGTAGTCTGCCCGCCTTGGCCTTCCAAAGTGCTGGAATTACAGGTGTGAGCCACTGCGCCAGGCCAGGTCACCTTATATACTAGGCATTTTGTTTTGTGGAAAAGAAGTCACGATTCAGAAAACATATTTATCCAAAGTTACCACTTATCCATTGTCAACAAACATTTATTAGGCACCTACATTCGTCCAGGCAGATGGTGACAGATCTGAGATTGAAACACAGCTAAAGTAATTCCAATATGTTTTCCATTACCTGATCAAATGTAATCACTTCCTCTTTTGAAGTACTTTTCTAAAATTATTCATTTATTATGGAATATAGCATATGCTGTCTTATTATTCAAACATTTGTATTTTGTCCTCTTGTGGGTAATACATTATTTGAGGGAAAGACCTTCCCTTATTCATCTGTCTCTTGTTCCCTACTTTGAGCCTTCTAGAATGTATTTTTATTAATAGAAAGAAACATAATTAACTACAGGCCAAGTAGTTCCAACATCTAAGTACCTGTTTATATACTTCTTCTCTTAGTAACAGGATCATCCCTGTTAGAGAAAATCAAAGAGGGTTTTCTCTATCTCCAAATCTCTTTTGAATTCATCCCTTTCCTAGCCAGTCCCTTCCTTCGTGATTTGTCACGTGGACTAGTACAACGGTCCAGGAGTGTCTAAATGCCTCAAGCCTCTCTCTCCTGTTTAATCTTTCCTAGCAGAACCATCATCACAAGCCTTTCCACGAATGGTCCCACCACCACCCTTGTGGCCTCATTAATACTCCCACATGCCATGTATCTCATTCACACAAAGTTGTTCCCTTTCCCTGAATGTGCCATGTTCTTTCTTGGCTCTGTACGTTGTCTCTTCTTCTTTTTTCCAAGCATGCTATTTTCTGTTCATTTATATATCCTGGAGAACTTTCTCTTTCTTCAAGTCTCAGGTCAAGTGCCATTGCTTCATAGACACTATCATAGATGCTCACCCTGATCTTCATTCTCAGGCAGTGTCTTCAATGCTTTTTTCTCTTTTTATATTTCCATAATGTCTTAACAAAGAACCCGACATTTATTTTCTCACAGTTCTGGAGGCTGAAAGTCCAAGATCAAGGTTCCAGTGGGGTTCAGTTTCTAGTGAGGGGTCTCCCTGATTTGCAGGTGGCTGCTTTGTCCTCTCATGCACATGTCTTAGCAGTTGAGGGCAACCCTTGTAACTTCATTAACCTTAATTAGCTCCTTAAGACTCCATCTTCAAACCCAGTCAATAGAGAGTTAGGTTTAAAATATGAATGGGGAAGGGGGAGTTGCACAATTGCACAGCAATTTGAATGTATTTTATTTAAATATTATTCATTTTGAATACTTTTGCTTGTCTCTTGGTGTCAGTAAAAAATGAATGTTTAAAGCACAAGGGCAGTGTTTGGTCATGTTTTCCCTCTTTATTACAGAGCTGTGTCACAAAAGGTGAACGAGGATTGTCAGGATGTAACTATGGAGGCCAGAAACTTGAATGACATGTGACTTGTATGATTAATTTTTTTCTCCCCTAATACCAGTCCTTGGGTATACTATGTTTGCCTCCTTCCGTCTGAATTATAGGAATAAAGTCAAGGTAATCATTAATGAAAAAAGTGTCATTAGAATGATACCAAATTTCAACATTCAATGGCGCATGTCACTGTAGGAATCAATGAGATCTGAAATTGCACAGACAGTTTTTAATTACTATCTCTCTTTAAAAAGAACTGATTGAATTTTCTTGAAAATAATAATCTGGATTATTATTTTCTGGAAATAATATATCATCTGGAAAATGAATATCATCTGGAAAAATAATAATCATTGCAATGCAGTATCCATATTGTTACCCCCACCTTTTATCCATATTGATTAAACTATCTTTCCTGAAATTAAATTTACAAAATAGATTTACATTTTGGTGAAGTACTATGGCCTCTGAATTATTCAGTTATTCCTCCTAATGTTACTCAAGAAATATATTTGAATGGAACCACTGAATTAAAGCCTTGGAAGAATTTTATTTAGTCTAGGATTGATTGCTTTTTAATTTTTGTAAATATTTGCTAGTTGTCAGTACTCACTTCTTGAAAGACTTAACATTCATTCTTGGATCCTAAAGCTAGACAATGGAACAAAATATTACAGACAACTCTGTCCTCATTGAAAAGTATTGTTGTTCCTGGGCAATTACGGTGTTTGACCACATAACCTTATAACACCCAAGGGCCCCTGCTCATCAGCATTTGGTTACATCCTTGCCAGTCCTCCATAGAATAACCTGCAGGGTCCAGCCCTGCTAGGTCTAGCGGGTATTCTCTACTGGTGCCGAGATGAGAGACTTTAGAAATAAAGACAGCATACATTGAAATCAAGAGAAAAAGAGTTGGGCCCAGGGGACCACTACCACCAGTACGCAGAGACCAGTAGTGGCCCCGAGTGCATGGACACTTGGACTTTTACTGGGTGCAAAAGGGGGGGTCAGAGTAAGTAGGGTGAGTCCTCCACAGTTATTGATAGGGTCAAGCAAATCACGTTTCTAAGTAACAAGGGGCCCAGGGCTTGCAAGTAGCCGAAGCTGGGGGAAATGAAATGCATCAACACTTTCTTATGCCCATGAAGTAAGAACAAAGGCTTCAAGAATTATACTACTTACTGTCTACAAAAGAGGAACCAGGTGCAGAAGTGGAGTGAAAAGCAGACTCAGATTGTAACCAGTATAACACAGTACCACGTAGAGACAAGCCCCAGGGTAGCTGTGGATTGGGCTGACTGGTATCAGTCCTTCCACGAGAGAATGGGGGAGTGGAGTGTTCTCTGACTTGCCCAAGGACAGAGGATGTTCCCTTCCATGGTTTGCTGAATCGCAGGTGCTTCCCCAAGCACTGGCACTACCGCAGAGATTTTAGATGCCCTCCAGGAACCCTTATGCAGGTATGACAGAGGGCTTGGTTTCAGCATTCAACAGATTGTCCCTGCTGATCGCCACCAGATGATGTTCCACAGGTATTAATGCTCTTGCTCGTGGCCACATTCCGTGGTGTCCCCTATTGGTCCCTGACCACAGCAACCTGACATTCCTAGATAATCATGCACGAAGTACAAGAAGGCTTTAATCAGGGCATAATGTTCAATAAGATTAACATCTAATCAGGCTATTTATTCCTAACTATATTCTTCTTTCTATATTCTGTTTATTAAACAGGAACTGGCTGAGGCTTCAGTCTCCTGCTTTGGGACTTAGGAGACTTTCCACTCACAATAACCCATTTCAGCAAAGATCACCGAGCCCTAGGTGCCATGTAAGCAGCAAGATTGGGAACACAAAGACAAAGCTTTCTCAGATTGTGAGACTGATGCGCTGCCCACTGCACTAAATGGACCTCTAAAGAAAGCATTTTCTTAAGGAGCCTGGTACCTACAATGAGAGACAGATATGTAAACTAATCATAAGACAGTGAAGCCTCTCTTTGCTGGTCTAAAAGCAGGTCAGTCAGTAGCTCAAGACAGGACAGAAGTAAACTAGCTAGAGAGGAGAAAAAAGCATCTTATTTGGTGAAGGACAAAGCAGTGTGATTAGGGACTAGAAAAAGAAAGTATAAAATGACAATATGATAAGAACAGATTCTCAAAAGAATAACATGATCCTAAGACATTGCTGGATAAATTTGGGAAAGGAAATTATAGAGGAGTTTGCAAAGATAGGGAGGCATAGAGAAACACAATTACATAAAATGAAGTCAGATATGGGAACCACTGAAATGAGGGCTAGGTTTTAGGAGAGAAATATGTGTGTCTCTGTGTGTATATATATGTGAATATATGTGTACATATGTGTATATATATATTCTGGATATATATACGGTATATATATTCTGGAAAGAAGCAACTGTGATAATAAAATGCAGCATTTATTCTAAGTGCACAGATATCCATAGCAGTGTTTGTGCAGGCGTAGACGAAGGCCAAGTACTCCAGTGACTGGGAGAGTCCCAAGGCTCATCCTTAGCAGAAAAGGTTTTAGCAGATAAAGATTTCATGAACTAAAAACATTGCCATAATCCTAGATAATAACCAACAGAGGAAATTAATATTTCCTTCTCATCTCTAATAAGTGAGTAAAAGCTTTCATTCCTAACAAGGAACATAATTGCCCATGGTGTTACTGAGAAGGCCCCCATTCCTTTGAAATGCACATCTTTTCAAACTGCAGACAAGTGAAGCTGAGATTGTTTTTAATTCTTCCCTAAGTTGCGGAACTTTGCAACTCAAGACCTTCTCCACTAAGCTCATTGCCCTATGTGCCCTTGGAAATCAAATCATTTCACAGATTTTTCTTGAACTTTGAATTGCCATTTCTTTAGAATTAGAAAACCACAATTTTATCAAAGTTATCCTCACCTTCTACATCAGAAAGATGTGATCAAGTTAATTATTGTGAACTAGAAATGTTAGAGCCAGTCCTGCCTGTAGAGGGAGCTGAATGTGGACATAATCGGAGCTCCTGGTGACCTGCTTTCAGAGGTGTAGAAAGTACACAGCCGAGGGCTGTGCTGTGTAAGTCTCAGGTGATGCTGGGGCAGGAGCACAGTGGGGGGCAGATGGGATCTGAGCAGCCAAGCACCACCACCAGAGGATCTCTCTAGGTCTATTATCACCTGGGCTGTTTAACTCTGTGTGCTTAAAATAAGTAGGTCCACAAAGATTTCAGACCCAAAGGTCAGGGAGGGCTATGAAGACAAAAGAGGGAGATTCTTCTGCTTCTAGGCATGTTAGCACAGTAACAATAAAATATTATTTAGTTCTTATGTTCCAGGCGTTCTATTAGGCAATGGGAGGAAAACAACAAATATGCTTGAGGATAGAAACTCTTGTTATCTTTTTTTTCTTACATATTTTATTGCATTTTAGGTTCTGGGGTACATGTAAAGAATATGCAGGATTTTTGCATAGGTACATGCATGGCAATGTGGTTTGCTGCCTCCATCCCCATCACCTGTATCTGGCATTTCTCCCCATGTCACCCTTCCGCAACTCCTTACACTCCACTGTCCCTCCTCTAGACCCCCCACCACAGACCTCAGTGTGTGATGTTCCCCTCCCTGTGTCCATGTGTTCTCATTGTTCAACACCTGCCTATGAGTGAGAACATGCGGTGTTTGATTTTCTGTTCTTGTGTCAGTTTGCTGAGAATGATGGTTTCCAGGTTCATCCATGTCCCTACAAAGGATACCAACTCCTCGCTTTTTATGGCTGCATAGTATTCCATGGTGTATATGTGCCACATTTTCCCTGTCCAGTCTATCTTCAGTGGGCATTTGGGTTGGTTCCAAGTCTTTGCTATTGGAAACAGTGCTGCAATGAACATATGTGTCCATGTATCCTTATAATAGGACGATTTGCAACCCTTTGGATATATACCCAGTAATGGGATTGCTGGGTCAAATGGAATTTCTATTTCTAGGTCCTTGAGGAATCACCACACTGTCTTCCACAATGGTTGAACTAATTTACACCCCCACCAACAGTGTAAAAGTGTTCCTATTTCTCCACATCCGCTCCGGCATCTGTTGTCTCCAGATTTTTTAATGATCACTGTTCTAACTGGCATGAGATGGTATCTCAATGTAGTTTTGATTTGCATTTCTCTAATGACCAGTGATGATGAACATTTTTTCATGTTTGTTGGCCTCATGTATGTCTCTTTTGAAAAGTGTTCAAATCCTTTTTTTTTTTTTGAAAAGTGTTTCAAAGCCCACTTTTGAATGGGTTTATTTGCTTTTTCTCTTGTAAATCTGTTTTAGTTCTTTGTAGATTTTGGATATAAGTCCTTTGTCACTTGGGTAGACTACAAAAATTTTTTCCCATTCTGTTGGTTGCCAGTTCACTCTAATGATTTTTCTTTTGCTGTGCAGAAGCTCTGGAGTTTAATTACATCCCATTTGTCTATTTTGGATTTTGTTGCCAATGCTTTTGGTGTGTTAGTCGTGAAGTCCTTGCCTATGCCTATGTCCTGAATGGTTTTGCCTAGGTTTTCTTCTACGGTTTTTATGGTGTTAGGTCATAATGTTTAAGTCATCTTATGTTGAGTCCGCCTATGGACTACATAGAGGAGAAACTAAAAAATTACATAACTGTTTAAAAGGATTCCAGGAGATCAACTAAGTGAGACTCTTACATCAGTTTTTGGTTCATGAGAGAAGCCTTCCTAAAGACAGTGGCATCTGACACAAGACTTAAGTCATGAGGTACAGTTAGTCAGACACAGGTGGAAAGAGGGCCCTGAGGAAGTCAAAGACAAAGTGGGGAAGAGACTTTCTGCAAGTAGAACAGGTTGGCTAGAGCCCAGTGTGGATGTGAAGGTCAGGCCTGGGTTTTCCAGTTTCTTGCACGTGTTGCTTTTCTCCTTACACAAAGCTAGGAAGGCCTGCCTTTGGCTGTTGGTGACTGGACATGAGATGAGAGTTGGATCCAGTATGCATGAATCAGAGTGCATTGGACAGGTCAGGCTGACCCAGAGTAAGGCAGCATTCTTATTCTAAGACAAACTCTTTAAAACAAAATGAACCTCACAATTAAAAGATGCTTAAAAAAAAAAAAAAAAAAAAAAAGCCCTGAAGATCAGGAGAGTGAATGGGAAATGGAGGAAAGATCAGTAACCTGAAGTATAGAGGATAAGAGCAGGAATTAGGTCAGGAACAACAGCAAAGGCTTTGGTGAGATTCCTACAATCGTTGCCTTCATTTGTTCATCTTACGGCATGACAAGTTTAGACCGTATGTGTGTGCCAAGCTGGGTAATGCTTGAGAGGGACTTTGAGGGCTTTGTATTTTTCATGGAGAAAGTATTTTTGTGAAAAGGCTTTTATTTTGTACGTGTAAGAGAAGATATCTACTTCCTTGGAAGAAGAAATGTTTTTGAAGGATCCACCTTATGTCTTTTCATGCTTTTTTTTGTTTAACCTTTAAATAAAATGACAAGATAGATGGAGGAAACCTGCACGTATAGGTTATCCTTAAATCACTTTGTGTATGCACGGATGAATTTACTCCTTTATAAAAGAGTTCCAACCAGCACACTGTTTTGCATGCTGGAGATAGGTGAAGCTTATACCTTAGTGGGTAAGAAAGACATGTACCAAATTAATAATTTTGTTTACATATTTATATATTAAACTGTTAAAAAATTACAAAGGGCAGTGGGATGGACACTGAGGGGTAGTAATGAGTAAGGTGATGCAGCCAGCCACTTAAAGATCTAGAGAAAGTGTTCCAGGCACTGAGAAGGGTGAGTGGAAATGGCCTAGGCAGGGAACAAGTTTGAGAAGTGTCAGAGCTTTTATTTTTTATTTTATTTTTTTAAATTACATTTCGTGTTTTGGGGTACATGTGAAGAACATGCAAGATTGTTGCATAGGTACACACGTGGCAGTGTGATTTACTGCCTTCCTCCCCATCACCTATATCTGACATTTCTCCCCATGCTATCTCTCCCCACCTCCCCACCCCCATCCCTCCCCCATTTCCCCCCAACAGACCCCAGTGTGTAGTGCTCCCCTCCCTGTGTCCATGTGTTCTCATTGTTCAACACCCACCTATGAGTGAGAATATGCGGTGTTTGATTTTCTGCTCTTGTGTCAATTTGCTGAGAATGATGGTTTCCAGGTTCATCCAGGTCCCTACAAAGGACACGAACTCAACGTTTTTGATGGCTGCATAATATTCCATGGTGTATATGTACCACATTTTCCTTGTCCAGTCTATCATTGGTGGCCATTTGGGTTGGTTCCAGGTCTTTGCTATTGTAAACAGTGCTGCTATGAACATTCGTGTGCATGTGTCCTTATAGTAGAATGATTTATAATCCTTTGGATATATACCCAGTAATAGGATTGCTGGGTCAAATGGAATTTCTATTTCTAGGTCCTTAAAGAATCGCCACACTGTCTTCCACAATGGTTGAACTAATTTACACTGCCACCAACAGTGTAAAAGCTTTTAAAAAGGCCTGGAGAGTCACAGAAGAGACAGCGGGGAAGGATAATGGAGAATCTTATAGGCCATGGAGTTTTATTCTAGTAGTGGGAGATTACTGAAGGCTTTAAAGCAAAGTTTGCTATGATATGATATGTGCTTTGAGAAGATTACCGTGTGTTACAGAAAATAAACTTATGCAGGAAAAGTGGAAGCTGGAAACAAGCTATCCACTACAGTGGTTCAGTTGCGAGATGAAGATGCTCTTAACAAGTTGCAGTTTTACAGAAGAGATGGTAAATCCTGACTCCATTCTTTATAAGATGCCAGAGGCTGGGAGAATTACCTACCTTCTTTGAGTCTCTGATTCTTCCCCTGTAGCATAGCATACTGTGCCCCCTTGTAGAGATGTGGTGACTCGTAAAGGAATAAGGTATGTTAAAGTTCCAGAACAGTGTCTGGCAAACAGCAGAGTTGAATCTGCAATCATTCCTCTTCTAAGTAGGCATTCTCACCTACCTTCTCACAGGATTTGCAGGTTTGTCATGGAGATAATGCCTCCCGAAGCGGAGTTGTAGTCAAGAGAACTCAACTGGAGGATAGAAACTCTTGTCATCTTATGTTGAGTCCACCATGGACTACATAGAGGAGAAACCAAAAAATTACATAGCTGTTTAGAAGGACTCCAGGAAATCAACTACGTGAGACATAGCTGTTTAAAAGCTGTTTATGCTATAGGGGAAGAATCAGAGTCTCAATAACTATGGACCTTCTCCCCAGGATTTCCAAAAACTTGGCTCCTCTAGTCATTTATTTAAAACATTTTCATAAATAAATAAGAAGCTATGATTCAAGAAGAAATCAGAAATTTTGAGAGTATGATGGGAGTTCATTCAAATGCCTAATTTAATAAGTGGAAACACTGGCTTGAAGTAGTTTTGTTAGCCTACTAGGAAACAAACAGTTAATCCTGGCCAGGTGCGGTGGCTAACACCTGTAACCCCAGCACTCTGGAAGGCTGAGGAGGGTTGATTACCTAAGGTCAGGAGTTTGAGACCAGCTTGACCAACACAGTGAAACCCCATCTCTACTAAAAATATGTAAATCAACCTGGCGTGATGGTGGGCACCTGTAATTCCAGCTACTTGGAGGCTGTGGCTGGATAATTGCTTGAACCTGGAAGGTGAAGCTTGCAGTGAGCCAAGATCACACCACTGCAACTCCAGCCTAGGTGATAGAGTGAGACTCCGTCTAAAAAAATAATAACAATCCTAAATTCTACACACAAAAAATACATTGTTAGAGATTAGTACAACTCAATAACTTTTGATTAAGCTGCTACATATGCTTAGTGCTGTGCTAAATAATAATCCAAAAGATCAGTGAATGGATTTTAGGGCTTCCCCCTATTTCCCTTCAGCCAAATGCCAAGCTGTTGACTTACTCTTATTTAAGCTATTTCTTCATATACGCTAAATCTGTAATGGTGTTTCTAGACCACAAATGCTTCTTCACTGATTGCCACTCATCAGCCCTAGACGACCACCTGGTCATCAGTGTGGGTGCTGTCACATGCTGTACTCTGTTCCATATGGTCTCAACTAGAATAAGCATTGCAAAAACATCAAATGATGGGCAGTATCTCACATAATTTCTACAGCGTCTTCTTAAAATAAAGATACTTGGACTAACATTGAGGTTTTTAAGCATCTCAATTTTAGTATTTTGTTCAAGATTGGTTTGGGAGGAATGTGATCTGCAGGGGACATTCCTGCCTTGACTCAGAATCATCTTGACCTAAAATGAACTCAGCCTCCCACGAAGCTAGTTACTCCTATGGACACATTTTCATCAAACAACTTATTTGCTGGAAAATTCCTGTGATTGGGAAGTCAACATCCTGGTTGTCCAGGAAGACCTTGATTTAGTGGTAAGGGGGATTAGCTGCCCACCCATTCACACTCCAGCAGCACATTTTGGAGGGCCCATTGCTGCTGTGGATTGAGTATATCCCAGCAACTGGTTGAGATTTTCTCTATACTCTGTAGCTCAGAAAATCTCAAACAGTGCCCATTAGAAGTTATTGAACACACATATCTAGGCTAGACATTAGACTTTATTCAGAAACCAATCCATAAGTGTCAAAGTAGTGTTTACTTAAAACAACCCACCTCAAAACTTGGTGGCATAAACATTCACTATACATCATGCTTTTAAAGCTGCCCAGTTGAGATGAATGGGGGGGTTAAAGTGGCTGAGGCCTTGTTTCTCTCCTTAGGATTTCACCAATGAGTAGGCTAGCTGGGAATCACTCACCCAGCATCCATAATTTTTACCCTTAACACAGATGCTCTACACCAGGCAGAACCATTTTCTTTTTGTGAATAATTTACACATATTTGCAAGCTGGTTTTTTTTCTATAGGTTAATAGATTATTTCTGCAAACATGAAAACAGAACTTCAGTACAGCTGGCAAAAGTCTTGCCAGTGCCGTAGCTTTGTACCTCATCAGACTCTGAGGTTGAAGCAAGCATGCTTTTCAACCGTGATATGGAATCCATTTCTCCAGCAACATTCTCCAGATGATGGTAAACCTATTAATGAGAAAATGGATCCAGAAATCAAATTCTGCATGCCTCCCTCACAAAAAAAAAATCTCTTGAAAGGATTCTGTTTTTCCTTTGGTGAACCTTGTCAAAGAAAAACTCTTGGCTATATTCTTTGTAAACTGGTCCAACAAACAGGAAGAAAAATAAAAAGTACAATGTCAGCACTTTCAGCTTTAGGCATTATGTCTTGATTTCCTTGGTACTCGTAGGACAAAAAAACCCGTTTCCTAACTTATTGAAATTCTTCTCCTTTATTATTCCCAGTGTTGGCCAGCATGTCTGACATTTCATTGCCTTTAAACTGTTGAAGCTAAACAGTAACCTTTTCAGAAAATGAGGTCCTTCTGCTTGAAGATCTCCATTGGCACTTCAGGATATTTTTGCAAGTCACTTCCTGGCAATTTTAAAGTCTGTTGTTTCCAAATTCATCCTCCTCAGTGAAGCACATAATATCTTTGGCATTCATCCTCATCAGGGTCTCAGTAGACACAAGATGATGGATATTAGATATAAAGTAGGAATTTGCATACTTGGAATGATTTAAGGGCATCATCACCTGTCAATATCTTTATATAATTTTTGTCTTGGTGACTGGTAGTTCTACCACTAGAGAAGTATTATTTCTGTTGGAATGGTCTACCTCTTTGTATGCATTAGTTCATCATATATTAAGTAATCCAAGCAGTCTTGATAAAATGGAATACAGAGAAAGCAAGGTGGAAAGTGTGAAGAGTTTAAAAATGGTACAGCCAGGCTCTCTATTGAGTAGTGTCATTAACTGGCTGGTTGACTTGTGTGAGTACTGACCCCTCTGGCCATCTATAAAATCAAGGTTATGAACAAGGAGCGTGTTAAGGTTCTCCTCATCAGTGTGATGAGAATGTGCATGAGATCAACCAGAAGCGGGGCTCACTGACAGAATAAGGCCTGTTAGCAGTTTTGATGGGTGTTTTGGAGTTCAGCATCCACACTTGATTACTGCATCCTGAGGAAAAAGACTCTGATGAGGAGAAAAGTAGCAGTGAAAGAAATACATTAAACATAATGGGAAATTTTGCATTGTCCAGTTCAGTAACTGTTTATTGAGCATCTACTATGTGTGAAACACTGTGCTAAGTAATAGGGATACAAAGATAAACCTGAGATTGTCCCTGCATCAAAGAGATCAATGAGAACCTTACAAAAATGCATAGTAACAAAATATTATTGACACAGGTTAAGCCAGTTCTATGTTCCCCATACTGTAAGAGCCTGGACAAGGAATACAGGAAGATGCCTGGAGAAGAAGACAACTGGACTGAGGCTAGAAGATAAGGTAGAGGTTATCAAGAACAACAGGGAGTGAAAGAATATACCAGGAGAGCATGCCGTGGGGAGGAAGCCAAAGCCAAGTTGTGAAGATTTAAAAAGCACCATGTTTGTGAAAAGCAGCCTTCTCACAGTAAACTTAGGGGTTAGCAGATTAGCTTCTGGGCACAAGACACCATGGTTTTGAGTGTAGGAAGAAGAAGAAAAAATATTCTTTTAAACAATGTTCTTAGTCCTAGTGGGCATCATCCTGTATATTTCTGCTATTTTACTTCCCAGGCCTCAAAGTCATTAACTCCTTATTTCCAGTATATAGATGAAAGAGTTAGTCACATATGAAAGTCTCCAAATCCTTTTATCTAATTTATAGATGGTAGTGTTCATCTGAAGAATTAGGATATAGTTTTAAATCCTTGGTTTGCCTCTGAATCCCTAAGCAATGAAGCCAGAGATGAGATTTAGCTGACATTGAAACCAGGGCTCAGATTTAGCTGAGATGGAAATCTGGTTTCAATAGCCTACTTGTCATTACACAATTATCAGTTTAATTCACACTTAAATATTTAATAGCCTCTATCATATTAAAAGCATTTAAATTTGCAACTGAATTTTCATTTCACCTCTATTGCACAGAGTAATTAAAAGGTTGCCAGATGGCAACATCATTCAGTGTGTGCTCTCAGAGGTGGCCTGGTAATCTGGAATTCAAAGTCTGCTGAATGTGCTGGGAGATAACGGATTTCAGTGTCCCAGGTATTCCTGAATCCCATAGCGCAGCAGTGCAGGGATTATCTAGCCAATCTGTTTCTATTTCAGAATTGGCTGAATGTCCAGAACTGTACTAGACACAAATGGGACCAAATAATATTTTATTATCCCTAGTACGTAATATTTTTCTTGTTATAAGGGAGGCAAGCCAGCCTTGCCCACATTAAGTAATTAGCCAAAAATTGGGAAAAATGATTTTAGTGAATTGCTGCGTAATATCATTTAGTTTTTTGTGTGTGTATATGTGTGTGGTTTTTTTAAGTCAGAGTCTCACTTTTGTGGTCAGGCTGAAATACAGAGGCATGCTCTTGGCTCACTGCGTCACTGCAACCTCTGTCTCCTGGGATCAAGTGATTCTCATGCCTCAGGCTCCTAAGTAGCTGGGGTTACAGGCACACGCCACCACACCCAGCTTATTTTTGTATTTTTAGTAGACACGGAGTTTCACCATATTGGCCAGGACGGTCTCCATCTCCTGACCTCATGATCCACCTGCCTTGGTCTCCCAAAGTGCTGGGATTACAGGCATGAGCCACTGTGCCCAGCCTATCACTTAATTTTTTAAAGTGAGTGTCTTTCACTGGTTAGTGAAAAGCCTATATCAGAAACAGAAAAATGAAATAGGTCAGCTGTAGACTGCTTTGCACACTGAATCTGAGCCAAGTGGAGTCTGTAGGTATCAAGAAGTAATGTGAGTTTTCCTGGTTGAGAAGTGAGGTCATTTAGATGATGGCGGAAGGGATCTACAGTAAAGGTTACCTTTGGCATCCCCTGCCACCACTGTTTCTCAAGTTCTATTAAAAATGTCTACTATTCATTCAAAAGTGTCCAAAATGAACTATTTGGGACCATTCACTTAATCATATATTTAATAAATATTTTTTAGTGCCAAGTGCCATTTTCAAGTGAAAATGCCAACATGATAAACATAATATTTAGCATTAAGGATCTTAGATTCCAGTAGGCATGGCAGATAAATACAAGTAAGCACAGTACAGTGTGAAAAGCACTCCAGTAACCACACAGTGTGATAATGCAGAGGGAAAATGTCTTGTAAACCTGCTGAGTCAGTCACGGGCGCTGATCACCTTACAGGTAATATAGTGCTTAATCTGTGAATAACTAAGCAGAGAAAGATTTTCTAGGCTGAAAAGTGAGTGGGTCGAGACACACTCCGGAAGTTTTAGTTTAGAATGGCCGAGCTGTGTAAGTATTTGGGGGCGTAGCAAAGATGAGGCTGGAAACCAAGCAGAAAGGGACCCTGTCGTGGTGACGGCACTAAAACCCCTTTTGAGAAGCAAATTTTGGGAGAAAAAATAAACATGAATTAATTACCTTCTCACACTTTACACTAAATCAGCAAATATATTAACCTCTGCTAAATGAATGGCAGGCAGGATAAAGTTTCTTTGTAGCCTTGGGGAAACTCCAAGAGATTGATTGCAAGGGTTTGGTAAGGACTTACATACCCAGGGTGCCAACCGAAGACACTGGGCCCCTTGGGTCTAAGATAGAGTGGGTTTTGAGGAAAGAACACAATTTGGCTTCTTTTATTATGGAAACCTTTTATTTACCGTGCAAGCATTTCAGAAAACAGACAGTAATTCTCCTAATAGGAAAGCTGCTATCGGTAAACCACTCCTCTTATTCATTAATTTAACATAAATTCTTTTAAAGTCCAGTCTATGCTGGGCTCCAAGATGCAAGAATGTAGGGCTTTGGGAACCTAATCCCACGTCAGTGGAAACCTGTGGCGGAGCTCCTGGCTGGGCTCCTTCCTCTGTCCTCTCACTTTCTCCCTCTTGAGCATTTTATCCAGGTCCCAACTCCCCAGTTACTGCTGGCAGCTCGAAGGATCTTTGCCCCTCTCAATGTCTCGGGCTATATAGTACAAAAATTCAAAGGTAAATAATATGTAGCTCCTTCATTCAAGAAGTTCATTTCCTAGAAAAGAAAAAAATGAATAAAATGAAATCTTGGTACAAAATGATTAGAGGTATAAAAATGTACGGGATGAATTAGAAGGCAGGTAGAGACAATGAAGAAAGTGAGACCAGCCAGCAGGCTGCTGAATTAGTCAGAAGGGAAGGGGAGGGAAGAGGTAAGGGTGGGCAGAGCAGGGAAGACTTCAGTTGGGAATTTTCCTGCTGCTGGTCATGACTCAATGTTTATTAATGCACAGATCACATTTGCCCTCTGGTAACTTCTTTGGCCAAAGGACAATTTAAAATCACAAGGAGTAGAAATCAGCAGCAGATTTGTCAGTATTTTCCTCTAAATATTTTCAAGCCAGGAGGTCTTAGTTTACAGAGGAACTGTGGAAGTTGCTAGGACTCACTGATGTAAAACACAAAAGATCAGATTGGGAGTCAACTATAGTTCTATTTTGATATACTGATTATTTCACTGCCACACAGTTCTGATTTTTTTTAAACAGTATAATTTTGAGCAACTCTTTATTATTCAGTTGATGGCAGGGGAAAGATTTTTTATTCTGGTAAATTTAATCGCATTTTACCTTCTCAAATTCAAAATTATGAAGAGTATTTAGTGGAAATTAATGCAACACGAAGCAACTAAGCCTCCACCATTTGCTGAATGTTCTCTGCCCCACACCACCTAAATCACAGCTTGCCAGTGCTGGATGGTGTAGTCTTTTGTTCTATCTTAGTTGTGCAGTATTTTTTTTTTTAACAATATTTAACAGTTTCACTAAAGTACTACTTCAGTGGGAAGAGAAATCTTTGAATTTCACCAGCTTATAACTCATACACCTACATGCATTTTAGGCCTGGCAAGAACAGTGGGTTCATGCTTAGCACAGGCTGTAACAGGAGAGTGAGCTATTTGTTCATCATGGTGCACTATTGTTTTCATCAGTGGATTGTCATGGTAAAAATTAAACCCTTAACAGCATAGAATCATACCCTTTCTTCTCTGCTAGTTTTCTCTTCTTGGTTTTTCTCACATTTTAATGTAACAGAATCGGAAATAAGCTTTAATATACGTGATTGTGCTTTCAATGCTACCGCAAAGGAGTGTTTCTGAGCTTGACATAAAATGTCATAAATGACACACGCACTACCAAGAAGCATTTGAATTCATTTACATATAATGAAAAGTTATTTTTCATAAATCATGCTTTCCTAAGTAAACTTCCTGATGAGTCATTTTCAGCTTTTGTATCATCCTCTACAATGAGGACAACTTCCAGCAAAATTACAGCGGGATTATAAATTTTGTTTTTCTACCATCTTGTTATAGAGCTTTTATTGACATTCTTACTGTTATTAAAATAGTTATTTTAATGATTTATTATGTATTTCTAAATATCGGAGAGTCAGCAAAAGTTACCTCTTTTTTTGCATGATGGCAATGCCAAGTATTCCTGAGTTTTTATATAATTTCATAAAAATCTCTTCATTATGTATTTTACAGTATATGAAAATTGTTATTAGTCTGCTGCCAATTGCTTTCATTTAAAAATAAACTGAGGAGAAACACACAACAATGGGATGTAGAATTTAGCAATGGGAAGAACATTTTCTGTTACTCAGCAGAAAATATGAAAAACAAGCACACAACTGATTAAGTTCCCTTCACATTTTTATGATAGTTTTGCTTTTATAAAATAATTTTTCTGTTTGTGTTTTCTTGATGTATTGTTGTTTGGGCAGAAACTGCTAGCATCTGTATTCCTGTTCGAATATCCTGAAGTGAAATTCAGTGTCACTAGTTTGGCTTTTCATATTTTGACTAGATGTCAGTTTGCTAGTTGGAAGATTCTGTGTGTGTAGTATTTGACCAGTTGGCATTTCTAAAGGCTTTGCTTACACACTGTAAGAGTCATGAATTGAAAATTGGAATACCATGTATGAGAACATGCTTAGTAAAAATTTATGGTTTATCTCGTTCCGGCATGTTAAAAAAATAAAATAACTTCATATTGTGTATGAAAAAGCAATTTAAAACCCTTGAATATTTAAAGTACATTTATATATTGCCTACTTAATCATGTTTTTATTTCGTGTCTTAGACTGGGATCCCTGGAAATAGACTTGAGATGGAGATGCACATGCAGGTGATACGTGTGCTAAGAACAAAAATGATGAGGGATTGAAGGAGGCAGGCATGGGTATAAGAAGCTGAATTCTGGTGTAACGACAGCAGAGGCTGTTTGTATAAGGCCCTCTGAGGCTGGCATAGATCTTCAGAGTTTCCCAAATTAGGCTGTGGTTTTTCCGTTTTAACCAGTCATTGGATGTAGATAGCTACTGGGGATGGGTTGTCATCATGAGCAATGCAGCTCCCTTTGGGTGATGGCAATTCCTAGGGAGAAGCAAAGGTGTAAACTGCCAGGAGCCAGTACTCCTGGGACCTGGGGGAATATGTACATTTGTCCTGAAGGGGCTTTCTGGGCAGCACACCACGATATGGAAAACACCCACGGAAAACCCTAGACATGGTGTTATTACTTTTGGAGAATTTCTAGTGAAGCTTAAGGACATTTGAGGCTGAATGCATTTAACTGAGAAAGAGTATAACATCGCATATTTCAAAATAAAAAAAAAAAATACAGCCTATTAAAAACTCCCACTGAATTGATGTGGCTCAAAGTTCTGGGTCTTGCTTTCTTCCTGACTAACCTCAGTGCATTAGTCATTGTTGCCTCTACTTTGAAAAATGTTTGAGGCATTGAGAAAATTAGGATATATTTACTTCTGAACACAATGTAGGCTAACATTATTTTCTGAAAAAGTGCCATGGTATAGATATTATTGCTCTAAAATAATAATCCTGGTAAAAATCAAAGAGTGAGTTTGGTAGATCAGTTTTGAACTCGCAAATTTTGTTTGTCTTGAACAACAGGTGTATTTCTGGTCATTTAACCACAAATTACTCAATATCTACCATATGTCAGAAACCACAGAGGAATCAGAAATGATTTCTTATTCTTGAATAGTTTATAAACTATTCATAATAATGACAGATTTATGTCATCAGTATTGGTTACCTGCCGAAAGATGGAATTCTGACATACTTAGATACAATCGCTGTGATAGTTCAGAGGGAGGATAGGTAAGACAGTTTATTTTGAATCAGTAAGAAAATCTTTGTGGAAAATATGGCCTTTGGTGAATGGAGGAGAACTGGATATTTGGAGTTTGGAAAAGGTCTAGTGTTTCTAGATTTAGGAAAGAATTTAATATAAAGGTAGAGTTACGGGATTTCCAGATCAGCTGGAGCTTAGGATAATTCAGTAAGTAAATGTTAGACATGGAAAAGAATGCCAGCTAACTGAGGATCTCGAATGCTAGGTTAGGGATTCAAAGCTTTTAATAGACAAGTGAAAAGTATTGAGGATTTCTGACTTTTAAGACTGAATAGATTTCTTTTGGGTTAACTCTAAATAGTTTTGTTTCTCTATTTCTTTAAGATGTACAGCTCTTAATTTCAAACTATTGAACTAGCATTTGTTCACTTGTATCCTTATTTTCTCAAAATTAGTTTCTAGTATACTCCATGGGGCTACTTAAAAAATAAAAGAAACACATTTCCAATTTAAATGCCTTCTGGACAATTTTATATTAAAAAATTGCTGGCACATGAAGCTCAGTATGTCCTAAACTACTCACAATCTACACCACACTAGCACACACACAGACACAAACACAAACACACACCACAAGCCTCCCATCCTGCTGTCTCTCATCACAATTAATTATGTAATGAGGAAAAAATGTGCTATTAAGTCTACCAGTAAACATTTACACAGTCTAGACAGATATTTTTGTGTGTGTAGATGGTGTGGGAGTGGGAAGTTAGATTGTCTGCTTTTTCTTAATTCTGACAAAACATTAAAATGGGCTTTTTGGTTTTGCCAACACGAATCTCAGATTGAGACCAAGAAGATCAAAATTACCCTGCACAATATTAAAATATTTTGATTTTAATATTTTTTTTCTGCAGGGGACAGGGTATTTGAGAAATTGATGCAGTGAGCACATTGTATAGGTAATTATTATCTGTGGAGTAAATGAACGAACCTACCATTAGGGTCCATTTAATTAGTTATTCTATAGTTGAGGAAAGTGAGGCATAGAGAGATTAAATAGCTTTCCCAAGAGTATTCATTTAGGAAATGGCAGGTTCATGCTCTTGACCTACTGCAGTATTGCTTCTGATAACGTTGCAGAAAGGGGTCAACAACTGCTATAAGCAGCAGTCCTAATCCAAATGTGAGAGGCAAAAGGGTGTTGGATTTTCTGCAATTAGGCTCCATGGGAGCTTCAGCTAGTTTAATTGACTATTAAATGAATGGGCGATGCTAGAAGAATGGAACACTTGAATCACCCAAGGCAAGAATCTTGATGTCAGATGTGACACTTCGTTCACCTCTCATATTCAGTCATTTGTCAGGCTGATCCATTCTTTACCATACCTTTCAAATTTATCTTCTTCCTTCAAGTTTCATAATCATAAGTATAAAGTTAATGCACTAAGATGATTTTAATGGCATTCTAAATTATCTATCACCAGATACATCTAAATCCTAAACATGTCTCTCAGAATTATCTCCTGTTTGTACAATCCTCTAGTTCTTTCCAGACTTTCACTGCCCCTCTTGTATCTTCTCCCCATTTACTAAGTTTTAAAAGAAGGTTTCTTTCCAGAATTCAAATTGCACTTTCCTTTTTTTGCTCCTTAAAAGAGCAAGAAGCATTTCTAAGTAATTTTTCTGTCTCTGTCTTTATCATCTATTATTGCCATCTATTTTAAACTTCAGGTAAACAAAAATCCTTAAATTAAGGCATGTTGCTGCTAATCCATGTATCTATTATTTCTTATCTCTATTTTTTAACTAAAGTTGTGTGTCTTTTATTCTCCCATTAGGTTTTATCATATTAGATTTAGTCTATTATTTAATGTTACTACATGTTTGATCATCTTAATTTTGTTATGCAACATTGTCACTATTGTAACTCAGCTCTGAGTCATTTGATGAGCATTCTGCTTATATATCCATTCAAATTATATAACAATATCAACCCAAGATTCTGGGAAGATAGACTGTGAACTAGAGATACAACCAATACATACACAGCACAAAAGTGAGGCTAGTTAGAAAAGGCTGTAAGGGCCAATTCTCGTCTTCTCCCTTCTCCTGCCATTTGCCCTTTCTGCCATAAGCATTCTCTGTCCCTCTTTTCTCATCTCATCTGTAGTTGGGAATTATCACCATACTCACTTTATAGGTATTATAAAATTTGTATGAGATAATGCAGGCAAATAATGCATGTTAAGTATTATGATTAAACTTACTATGAATTAGTGAAAACAACATGGACAGTCTGGCACACATGAAATCCTGACTAGGGCAGGAGGGACTTATGCCAAATAGCTCATGAGAGTTGTTTGGTTTTATTGTAATATGATTTTTATACCACCTATGCATCCAGCAGAAATTGTTACCTCTGTAGTTTGCTAAAGATGCAAAGTCAAAGAAATTTTTTTCTTTTGCAAAGTCAAAAGAAAGGGGCCACAATTAATTCGTAAAGCTCTGTTACCTGAATTTAAGTTTTTTTGTTTGTTTTGGTTTTTATAAAGAATCTAGCTAGTTTGTCAGATCATCTATACAACATTTATTTGAAGTCAGTGTTTTGTTTTTAGTTGCAGCATTAACCTACTTCATGGGCTATTTCTGTCAATATTGTAGTTTGAAATTTTGATTAAACACGCAATAGAAAGTATGACTGCAATGTGAATATCGCCTTTAGTTCACAGTCGGATTTAGTTCACTTCCTTGATTTATCAAAGTGAAGAAATTACTTTGTTACTCAAATACTAATGAGAGCACTTAGCAATTTATCTTTTATTCAAATTATTATGGAAAAATATCTACAAGAATGGCTAACATAACATTTAGGAGACTGTTTTAAAGTTTCCTTATTAATATGTTAATGTCATTATTTTAAACTACTTCAATAATGTCATTATTTAAAATAGACTTCTACGTATTTATGAGATATACAGATATGTAGAATTAGAGTGAACAGTTGATTTCTTCTTCTATCTCTCTTGCTCAATCAATACAGCAGCTAAAATGCACTCAGATTCTTTTCTACACTATATTGTAATTTGTTCTAACAGCGTCTTAAGAAATTAATAGGTTAGGTAACCAAGTTACATACATACATGCAGAGGAAAATATGTGCTTCGAATGAAAGTTTCTACTATCTATTGCCCATGTAGCTAATATTATATAAATACACACACACACACACACACACACACACACACACAAACACACACACACACACACATAAATTCTCAAATCATCATCATATTTTTGTAACATAAATTTTATTTTTGTTTGTAAATGATAAAACTGGATTTGTAGACTACAAATAACTTGCCTTAAATCACAAATTAAAGATTTTAAATGTTTATTTGACTTCAAAGCTTGTAAACAATCCCTTAAAATATAATGCTTCTATTAATTTCTTTCACAACTACCTCAAATAGCATTTGTTATGATACAGGTAATGCCTCCCTAAATTTATATGTTTATCAGTAGTAACAGGAATTGGAATAAGTATAAAAATAGAAGGTGAGGCAGAATGGCAGACTGAATTTGCTAAAGAATCCACCTGCTACAAAATACCTATATCTAGTATAAAACTAGATTTTATTGTTTTACTTGACCCCAGATTTAAGGCAGCCTGCAAAGGGTTCAAGAAATAAATAAAACAGGAGGCTGATTTTTTAGCAATGAGCTCTAAATTAGGTTTTCCTTGCAGGTACATTCTTATATTAGCGCTATGACCAAGAGACTAAGCATTAGATTAGCTGCAAAGTGGAGAGCCTGAACCTAAGCCTCCAGGATTGAACTCAGAAGGTGGTAAAATGAACTCAGTCTACAGCAAAACGAGGGTTCAAAAAGATATAAAAGTAAATTCCCCCTGGGAGAAGGCATTATAATTTTAGTTGTCTAGATTTTCCATAGATTAACATCTATAGCTCTCAGATAAAATGTACCATACACATAAGAAAATAAACCACCATGAATGAGAGTCAGCAGAATAAACAAATAATAAAGGTATATCTCCAAAGAATTCTGAATGTTAGAATTTATAGATAGTTAATAGAAAATAATTCTACATAAAATACATGAAGACATAAAAGAGTTAGTAGAATGAGTATGTAAAAAGAAATAAGCAAAAATAATACCTAGGCAATTTGAAAGATACAGAATATAACTTTTATAAAATATGATTGAAATAAAAACTGAATACATGGGTTAGTTAGATTATATATAACTGAAGAGAAAGTTAACAAACTGAAAAATTGATGTACAGAAATAGCACAAAATACTGTACAGAGACAGGAAAAACAATGAAAAAGAAAAGATACATGAAATGACAGAAAAGCAGTTCTGTGTTTAATTGCATTCCCAGAAGGAGGGTACAGAGATAATAGAAGAGGGACAATATATTTAGTTAGGTTGTGTATTAGTTTAGTCTGTGCTATAGGAAAATAACCTGTGTCCAGCTCTATGGCATAAAAGTTTGCCGTTAGTAAAGTGGATACTCTCAGTTCTGTTCTTCATATAGTGAGTTCAGTAATCTAAACTGCTTTGATCTTGACACACTCTATGCCACCTCTGTCCAAAGTCTTCATGTTTGCTTTGAACAGAGATGAAAGAAATGGAGAATACACAGGATTTTTGACTGTCTCAATCTGAAGTGATATCTCTCTCTTCTGCTCACCTGCATTTTAAGTTTTGGGGTACATGTGAAGAACATGGAAGATTGTTGCATAGGTACACACATGGCAGTGTGATTTTCTGCCTTCCTCCCCTTCACCTATATCTGGCATTTCTCCCCATGCTATCTCTCCCCAACTCCCCACCCCACACTGTCCCTCCACCATTTTCCCCCAACAGACCCCAGTGTGTAGTGCTCCCCTCCCTGTGTCCATGTGTTCTCATTGTTCACCAGCCACCTACGAGTGAAAATATGCGGTGTTTGATTTCTGCTCTTGTGTCAGTTTGCTGAGAATGATGGTTTCCAGGTTCATCCATGTCCCTACAAAGGACACGAACTCATTGTTTTTGATGGCTGCGTAATATTCCATGATGATATGTGCCACATTTTCCCTGTCCAGTCTATCATAGATGGGCATTTGGGTTGGTTCTAGATCTTTGCTATTGTAAACAGTGCTGCAATGAACATTTGTGTGCATGTGTCCTTATAGTAGAACGATTTACAATTTTTTTGGATATATACCCAGTAATGGGATTGCTGGGTCAAATGGAATTTCTATTTCTAGGTCCTTAAGGAATCACCACACTGTCTTCCACAATGGTTGAACTAATTTACACTCCCACCAACAGTATAAAAGTGTTCCTGTTTCTCCACATCCTCTCCAGCATCTGTTGTCTCTAGATTTTTTAATGATTGCCATTCTAACTGGCGTGAGATGGTATCTCAATGTAGTTTTGATTTGCATTTCTCTAATGACCAGTGATGAAGAGCATTTTTTCATATGTTTGTTGGTCTCCTGTATGTCTTCTTTTGTAAAGTGTCTGTTCATATCCTTTGCCCACTTTTGAATGGGCTTGTTTGTTTGTTTTTTTTTTCTTGTAAATCTGTTTTAGTTCTTTGTAAATTCTGGATATCAGCCCTTTGTGAGATGAGTAGACTGCAAAAATTTTTTCCCATTCTGTTGGTTGCCGATTCACTCTAGTGACTGTTTCTTTTGCCGTGCAGAAGCTGTGGAGTTTGATTAGGTCCCTTGCATCTATTTTGGCTTTTGTTGCCAATGCTTTTGATGTTTTGGTCATGCAGTCCTTGCCTACGCCTATGTCCTGAATGGTTTTGCCTAGATTTTCTTCTAGGGTTTTTATGGTGTTAGGTCTTATGTTTAAGTCTTTAATCCATCTGGAGTTAATTTTAGTGTAAGGTGTCAGGAAGGAATCCAGTTTCTGCTTTCTGGACATGGCTAGCCAGTTTTCCCAACACCATTTATTAAGCAGGGAATCCTTTCCTCATTGCTTGTTTTTGTCAAGTTTGTCAAAGATTGGATGTTTGTAGATATGTTGTGCTGCCTCCGAGGCCTCTGTTCTGTTCCACTGGTCTATATCAGGCGTCCCCAAACTACGGCCCACGGGCCGCATGTGGCCCCCTGAGGCCATTTATCCGGCCCCCCGCCGCACTTCAGGAAGGGGCACCTCTTTTCATTGGTGGTCAGTGAGAAGAGCATAGTATGTGGCGGCCCTCCAATGGTCTGAGGGACAGTGAACTGGCCCCCTGTGTAAAAAGTTTGGGGACGCCCGGTCTATACCTCTGTTTTGGTACCAGTACCATGCTGTTTTGATTACTGTAGCCTTGTAATATAGTTGAAGTAGGTGGCTCATCTGAGGTTAGGAGTTCAATACCAGCCTGGCCAACATGGTGAAACATCATCACTACTGAAAATACAAAAATTAGTTGGGCATGGTGGCACACACCTATAATCCCAAGTACTCAAGAGGCTGAGGCAGAAGAATCACTTCATCTCAGGAAGCAGAGGTTGCAGTGAGCCTAGATTGTGCCACTGCACTCCAGACTGGGTGACAGAGTGAGACTCCATCTCAAAAAATAAAAAGTAGAAAAAATATAATTTACTTCAATCTAATTCAAAAATTAGGTTCAATTACCAATAAAGAAGTGCAGTACATTAAAATCTTCTGGCAAGGAAACCAGCTGGCCCGTATGGTTTAATAAACAAGTCTAGTGAACCTTCATGAAACAGATAAAAGTTCCCCTTCAGAAAATTTTTTAGACAAAAGAAAAAAGTTTATAGGCCATTCACTTTAATAGACTAATGTAACATTTATAACAAAACACAAAGTGTGACAAATGTAAATCACAGACTAATCTTACGCATTAATATAGACCAACATTCTAAACAGAGGATCACCAAATCTAGCCATGTAAGTATGACAATACATTATGAGTAAGATGGGCTTATTTCAGAAATAACTTTAGTTCAACACCGAAATCATTTAAAGAAAAAAAGTGTAAACAGTATCTTAAGGAATGCAGGAAAACTGTTCTATGAAATTCAGTTTCTGTTTATGACCAAGAAACCTTATAACAAGTATTCATTCTTAGTATATAAAATGTCTGAAGTATTCCCACTACTGCTACTTCTATTCAACATTGTACTGGAAGTACTAGAGGTACTGCGTGTACTAGCTAGTAAGGTAAGACAGAGTAATTCAGTGCTATAAGTAAGAATTAGGAAGAGAGGAATAAATCTTGCAGATATGGTTGTCACATTAAAAAGCTGTGAAGTCTTTGTAGACAAATTATTAGAAATTTTAAGAAATTTGGCAATATGGTTATCTCTAAGATCAATATATTTAATTTCCATACATCACAAGAGCTAGAGAAGGAAACTTTGTAAGTGTATGATTTAAAATCACAACAAAAAATAAGGTGACTAGGAATAAATGTAAGAAAGATATGTAAGCCCTATATTCATGGAACTTTTAAGGTTTGTCAAGTGACTTTTTAAAGAAGAGTGAAATAAATAGTCATTCTAACTTAACAAATAGAGAAATTTATCTTATTCTGCTTCTGATCACTTTGGTAAATTATATTTTTCCAGACAATTTTCTACTTCATACAGATTTTTAAATTTAGTTGCCTTGAGTTATTATAAGTAGGCTCTTGATTTTTTAAAATTCTGTTTTGGCTACTTTTATATTTTTTATTTTACATCTTAAGTTTTGAAAATAAAAATAATAAAAGAATCATCCTTTTTTAAGCATCATATTTTTGATCATCATTCAATGTATCTTACGCTGGTGAGATATTGCCTTGCGGGAGCCCATAAAGACCCTGTGCTTTCACGAAAGTGAAGATCTGGCTGAACCAGATCCACAAGGCTGTGCCTACTTGGAAGAATCAGTCATTGTTAGAGCTTGGTGAAATTTCCAACTTCCTTCCTGGATGGAGAAAATAAAATCTTATAAATCTAAAAAAAGAAAGAAATTCAAAATATGTCATAAAAACCAGAGCCTTACTTCTTTGTAACCTCTGTCTTCTACATGTATCCTACTCTATGGCTGTATTCATACCATGGAAAATATTTTTTGTGAAATTAGGGATATGCTTGGTAAAATTTTCTTAAGTACATTGTTTTAATCCAGTGAAATCCTGAAAAATGTATCTTGCACCGAACCAACACTGCAGACTTTGCTCATTAGGGTGTAGGTTTCTCACATAGGCAATTAAAAAGAGAATTGAAATGGAATAGGAAACCAATTTAAGTTAATTCATAGAAGCAGTTTTTTTCCTGATAAAAAGTTACTTTCTTAAAGGAAGGAAACCTCAGGTTTAAGACTGACTTCTTATAAGAAAACATAAAAGAAGCCCTTCCTATTGTAGTAACAATTCACAGATTTGGTTTCCTCCACCAAAAAAAAAAAAAAAAAAAAAAAAAAAAAAAAAAAAAAAACGTTTCAAAGTTAGGCTCCTCAAATCTATCAGAATGGTGTATTTTTCAAAGGAAAACTTGTCATTGAGTGATCATGCATATTCAATGCTTCTGAAAGCAGTGCTCCCCAATGTAAGCATGACTTTTATACTGAAGATAACTTTACAGTGTTTATCTTTCTTCTAGGAACTTCAGCAAACAAATCAGAAAAGAAAATCTCTCTATTCACAACAGGCATCCCTTATTGTGTAAACTCTGCATATCCCCAATTTTAAAGTACTGCTGCTAGACAGATGAATGTGGATAACACTGTTCTAAAATTTCATGTGTATGCCCAGAAATATGCAGCATGACTACATCGGTGCTTCTGCCTGGCTGGTAGACATTAGAAGGTATGTCATTCATGTCGAGTGCATAGTAATAGTATCACCAGTGCATGTGGCAGCAACATTCTTGCTCTAATATTTAAGCAGCAGTGAATGGGCTTAATGGTGTCTAATACAGCCTTTGAAAATGATCAAGAACATATATGCAGAAAGCAAATAACAAAAGTAGAAATAGTACTAATGATAGCATCTATGTAATAACGAATTTCTATGTGCCAGGTGCTCTGCTAAACACATTAAATATATTATTCCACTTAATTTAGTATATCCCTTATAAGTTAAATATTTTCCATCCCCATTTACATATGACAAAAAACAAAGTTTAGAATGGCTAAGTAACTTGTTCTAGGTCATATGACTAGCCCTGGCAGAGGATCCAAAGGCATTATATGCCTGTAAGCATGTGCCACTATGCAGCATTGATTTTTAAAATACACGCTTAGACAAATAAGTAGAACAACAGGAAAGAAAACTAGAATAGGGAAATTGACCAAGGATATACATTTTTTATAGATGGGAAGGTTTATATCACACTGTATGTTATACATCTAGACACAGTTTTACGTGTGAACATCTGTCAATTATGCCTCTCTGTCTCTCATCTATTTATCTATTATCCACCTATTGGTGTTTCTATCATCTATCTTATCTATCTTCCTATCTATTTTTGCCTACCCAGTATCTCTTCTTTATAAAATCACAGCATGAACATGTTAGGCAGCCTGGCCAATCAGGGTACCTCACTCTCCTAGTGCAGTGATTCCACCAGTGATATGGACACATGTCCCGAGATAGGCCAGAGTCTTTTGGTAGGATCGATCTGGACACAGAGGAAAAAGAAGCATCCTGACCTATCTGTGACCATAATTGCTAAAGGCTACATAAATATGGAACTGCTGTGAGCTGTTTTTGCTGCCTAGGGAGAAAGCTTGCTTAGACATGAGGCAAACCAAGAGACTATGGATGGCCTAAAGAAAAAGGCCTCATGATATTATTTTAATTCTGAGAGCCAGCTGTCTTGAGAGTTAATGCCACCCCTTAGTTATTCAATTAGAATGTGTCAAAAATACAGTTTTTTAAAAATTGTAATTTGAAATGGGCTTCTGATATGGTCTGAATTTGTGTCCCAACCCAAATCTCATCTCAAACTGTAATCCCCACTGTTACAGGAGGAGCCTGCCAGGAGGTGGTTAGATCATGGGGGTAGACTTCCCCCTTCCTGTTCTCATGATAGCAACTGAGTTTTCAAAAGATTTGGTTATTTAAAAGTGTGTAGCATCTCCCCCTTTGCTCTCTTCCTCCTCCTTCAGCCATGTAAAACGTGCCTGTTTCCCCTTCACCATCTGCCATGATTGTAAGTTTCCTGAGGCTTTCTCAGCCATGCTTCTTGTAAAAGTTGCAGAACTGTGAGTCAAACTTCTCTTCTTTATAAATTACCCAGTCTTAGGTAATTAAACCAATATGAAAATGACTAATACAGCTTTCTTTCTCTAAGGTAAGGAACACTATCTTATTTCCATTTAAACCATGTCCTTTTATGTTTTTCTGAAGATTTCATACTTTTTCTTCTCTACTTTTTTTTTTCTGTTCTTTCTGCGTTGCTAGTCTGCAATCTCCATTTTGGCAAAGATGAGTAATGTAGTGCATCCATGGAGAAACAAATTTGGTGCCTTTTCATGCAAGGTAATGCATGCTACTTACTAGATGAGATTTATCTGTATGCTTGAGAACAAAAAAGTACTGTAAAATCAGGTAGTTATTTCACAAATATCAGGCCACAAAGATACAAACATTAAAATCTGAAATGCAAATGCATTATAGCAAATTCAGTCAAAACATGTTTGAACCTGCTCTAGCTATGATCATCATATAAGCCTTATTTAATTCCTTCAGGCTGCTATAATAGAATTTCATAAACACCGATTCCAGAATTCCTAAGACTAGCACATTTCTCTATGTGGTATTAACTTGAGGAATCTATGATATATAATATAATCTTTTATAATCAACTGATGCCTCATCTGAGTTAATGTCTTTATCAGTATGATTTAAATAAACTTTACATTTTAATGTATTTGGCTGCTTTATTACTAAATGTTCAAATGATAATGTATACTTAAATACTAGGTGGAATGAAAAGTACGATCCCTCCTACATGCTTTCTGTAATATAAGATATAGAGAACTGTGCTCTAGGAATTGTGAACACAATGAATATTATTTCACTCCAGATGAGAATTATATCTGTAGAATTATGAGCTAGAGCAGGTTCAAACAAAGCTCTCAATGAAACATACAAACAGTATGCCTATTGAGTACTGATTTTTAATTAGATAAATATTAAGAGATAGTTGGGTAATTGAATAAGAGAACTGAAAATACCATGCATAGTGCTTCACACTGCAAGTTTTCTTTGGATGCAACTAGAATGAGTGAAGAAGGGAGTAAGTCTTAAGATGTTTTGAAGGAGGAATTTATTTTTTTCATAAATCAGATTAGGAGATGCAAATTTTTAGTTTTGAAGAAAAGTTGGTTCAATTTACTTAAAATCAGGAAAGTAGTTCCTGTACAAGAAAGGAATATTTTCCTTGTGGGAAAGGCCAAATAAGATTAATCATTGGTGATAGTTAGGAATCAGACTCTCAATTTTAATTACTTATAAAATCAATTTATTTAGAGAATGTTACTGAAGTGCTTTCAAACTACTTAAACAAGTTGAAAGTAATTTCGGTAAAAGTGGCTTTGTGGGTCATTTCTGAAGAATTGGTTTGAGAACAATGGTGATAAGATGGAAATTCATCAGGCAGAAGGGCATGTGAAATGTAGGTAAGATATGAAAATTGTTCTGAAAAAATCCTTCAGTTCTTAATCTCACTGGGTTTCACTTCACAAAAGTTGACAGAAGCTTTACTCCTTACAGAATAGCTGAGTGGATTTCTTTAGCACAAGTGGGGGACACCAGAAACTTTGAATTCAAGGCATGTAGAAGGAATATTTGATATGCAAGATGTTGTAACTCATACATGGTTTTTAAGTTACATAACTTTTAGCTTCTAGAATTTTTCTAAGAATCATAACTTTAATTTTCTAATAAATAATGTTCTTTTTATTAATTATCCATGTATTTTTTCTAAAATTTTGCTGAGCAGGGTTCAGGACAACTAAATAAATCAAGAAATAAAGCATATATTAAAAAGCCTAGTCAGGTATGCCCCATCACCTAGCTTTCCACTGGCATTTCCATTACCTGAAATGTGTAAAGCAGAGTTTTTGAGTTCTTGAAAGACTAGGTGGTATATAAATAGTAATATTAATGAAGGGACATTGGAAAGTCAAAGAGAATAAATTTGAAATACGTGCATTGACTTGATCTATAAGCACATTTTAGAATAGTAAATATGCCTGTGGTAGTTAGCAGCTTTATGCAGATAGTACAAAAAAGAAGAAAAGCAATCATTCAAAGCAGCTGAGGAAAAAGCAGAACATAAGTCAGAAGATAGAACTTTAAAATGAAAATTTCCCACAAAACAATGAGGTAGAAATGGTCTTTTCAGTAACCCTGAGTTTCACCACACAGACACCCATCTAAAACAATCACTTTAAATATCAACATTGGATTAGATGAACAGGAACATCTCTGATTGACATCAAGCCTAAAGAATATCCCCTTGAAAATGTTTATAGAGTTTGGAAAAACATTTTTTTCCTCAGCTCCCTGTTTCCACAAACCATTCAGTTTTTATGTAGATTGGTATAAAAAATTTTCACTTATGAAATGAACTTAAAAATAAAATCATTTTGTGCAATTTATCTGGAAATAAAAATTTAAAGAAATAATTTGATGATATATTTAATAAGTCAAAGAACAATTTCACTGAATATATCAGTATCTCCCAAAACAGTCTTTTGAGCACACAAACTCTTAGTAATGGTATGTATTTTGTTTTATCCGTTGATATAGTAAGTCCCTGTTGATCAGAATCCTAAAAGAACTCATTAGTTAAAGAAACAATTCAGCAAATGTCTTTGTAAAGTGAGGAATTACTTCCTAATCTAATGTGTCACAAAATTTTTATAAAAGTTATTCTTCAAGGAAAGTAGAATGATAGTGTCATTCTAGCTGATGAGACATGAACATGAAACTTGGTGGTAAATTATATTTTATAGTGTGTGTTAGACAGGGATGTGAAACTTGGATGTTTAATTGATACCAGAAAATATCAATTATCTGTAGCCAGGACAATTTTTTTTCTCCTGTGAAATACATTGTGCTGTATTTCATTTACATTTCTATAAATTTCCTTCTAGTGTCTTTGTGCTCATTGTTTTTAATTCGGAAAAAATATGAGTAAAGGAAAACTTGAAAAAATTAGTACAAGGTCTACCATTTACTGTTACCTAAATTCATCATTAACATTTTGCCATAGTTGCTTGTGTTCTCTCTGAATCATGTTAATAATTTTAAGATGAAAATAAAATTTGGTCAGTGAGTTCCTAATTGCATACTAGGATCTGTGTACACATACATGAGCGTGCATGCGTTTGCTTGCGCGCACACACACATATACCTTTTTTTAACCATTTGTAAGACTCTGACATCACTAGATCAATTTTATCTCTCAGTATGTCAACAGATAATAAGATATTCTTCAGCAGAATAGAAATACCATCATTACAGCCAAAATAAAATCCTCAATATTATCCAATATAAAGTCTATATTTAAGCTTTCTTAATTGTCTTCAAAATGTTTGTTATGGCTTTTAAATTTTTCACGATAGTAAAAAATGTTTTGGTCAAACTAGCTGTCTTGAAGAATGTTCCACATTTCAAATTGGTCAGATTGCTTCCTTAAGATGAATTCCAGGTTAAAAGTAATTGGCAAAAATTCTTCTCATGGATTAAGCACCTAAAGAAACACAAATGTCTCATTGTCTCATTATTAGTAATACCAAGGTTTTTCATTTGGTTACAGTTTGTGCTACATATGTATTTATTTTCTTATAAAGATAAGCTTTCGTTTCTTCATAAGTAAAAGGCTATCCTTTTGGTAACATTTTCAGATTGAATTAATAACATACAGGTGCACAGCTTTTCATCCTGCATTGTGTGTATATGTGTGCAAATTTGAATTCATGGATTCTTCTAAATTTTAATCTTTTTGTTGTTTAAAATATTCCGTATCTGGCCTGTGAAAATCCCTTCAGGCAGGCTTCTATGTTGTTTTGACATGAGTTCATTTGCTTTTGAATGTTTTCTTGCCTTCCGGCATAACAATATGTCCTAGGCTCATCTTGTACTTTCCCTGACCCAGATCTGTCATTTTTCTAAGAAGCCTTGATTTCTTTTAGTAGGAAATGAAATATAGAAACCAAGATGTGCGCTCTAGGTGTGCTTATTATTAGTGAGTTATCAAAGCTCCTAGGCATTTTGGTGAACGGAGCTAGAACACATACACATGTATATTTTAAAATTACGGATTTACTGTGTTTAGCAGGGGTTGAGGACAGGGAAAAAACTGACTAAAAAGGAAAAACAAGGGTATTTTAAAAAACTGTTCTCCATCTTGGTGGTGGTGGTTATATATCTTTATAAAAATTTTTCAAAACTCAGAGCTGTACAATGAAAAGTATATTTTAATGTATATAAACTTAAAAAACTTATGAATTCATACTCATATATCAAATTCAGGTCCAACTCCAATCGGACTTCTCCTCACTTTCTTTTATTTCAAAGTTGTATCTGTCTTCCCCTTTGAAAACCCTGGTTCTCAACATCACCAGTATATTTAGGCTCTCCCTTACGGCAAATATAAAATAGATTTAAATAGTTTGAAATTTCAACATCAACTTCACTACTAGTGATGACAAATCTAGTAAGCAAAATTTAAGATTTCTTGCATTCCTTTTAAATCTCACAGTAGATGCAATTAATGAGTAAAGATTATGTACTGTGTTCAAAGGTCACTTGGATTACTTTATATGAATAATAGAACCACATAATAAAATGATATGTGTTAACATATATACAGTGAGGTTCATATGCATTCAATTTCATGTTTGCTTCTTTACTTCATAATTTTTTCGAACATGTAAAATCTTTTCCTGGTTCAAATATGGAAAATAATATAATAGAAATTGTATTCCCATTCAGTCGCTTATGTTCTATTTCAATTTTGTTTGCAAAGATAAGCATTTATTTTTATTTCTTCTTTATTGCCCAAATGTTAGTACACCGTAAATACTCTTTTGAACCATGCTTTATTCATTAACAATATATCTTGGAAATAATTCCATAATTTATACAAATATTTCTCTTCACCGCCACTGAGTATGCTATTGTGTGAATGTACCAAAAATATTCAACCAGTCGCCAATGAACATTAATTCCTTATCTTTTACTGTGATATACAATGCCACCATGAATAATCTGGTGTGATATGTTTTGTATTTGAGGAGGTTTACTTATAAAGTACATCCCTATATGTGAGAAGGCTGAGTTAAATGGTAAATACATATATAGTTTTGTTACATATTACTAAATTCCTCTGCAGAACAGATGTACCACTTTATCCTCCTACCATCAATGGAGGCGCTTAGAGAGCTGTTTTCTCACAATCCCACAGGCTCACCAAAGGAGTGTATTATCAGTTTTAGCTAATCCTATATGTGAGAAATTATAGCTTGGTGCAGTTTTAATTTCTGCTTCTCTTAGGTATAAAGCTGAGTATATATGTTCAGTATGTATTTTAATGTATTTTTCCATTCATACTTTTGTTTATGTTTTGGTGGAGATTATTGTCTCTTTACCTTGATATTAAGATATCTTTGAGAATTGGAGATTGATCTAATGATCAATAGATTGTAAATATTCCCTCATTTAAATGTTTAATCATATGCAGTAATGTTTCTTACATATTATTGAATATAAATAATTTTATTTTTACAAGGTAGAATTCATCAAACTTTCTAAAATTTTTTCTCAATTTTGAATCAAATTAGAAAAGCTTTCCCCAAAACCACACTTCAGTTAAAAGGGATTCTTATTTTTCTAGTGACTTACATAGTTTCATTTGTTGCATTTAGATATCTGATGGATTTGCAGTTTATTTCTTTACATGATCTTAATTTTGGAATCAGTGTTGCTATTTTAAAATGGCTATCCACTTGTTCTACTTACTGAAAAATGATTCGGACACCACCTTCAGAATGCAATAAATTTCCAAATATATTTGGGCCAATTTGAGGGACTTCTGCTATAATGTCTCTGTCTGTTCATGTACCAGTTCAACCCTGTTTCACCTAAAGAGGATTTATGATACCATATTCTATAGATTCTTGGTCAAGAATAGATGTTCAATTTTGTCAAAGCTTTATAAGTACCCATCATATGACTTTTCTCCTTAGCTATATTAAGATGACAAATTATAGTTGTGGTTTTTAAAAAGTTAAACCATCCTAACATTTCTAGAATAAATCCCCCTGAATCCTGGTGAATTATTTTTCAAGTGGTATTTGATTATATTTGCTAATATTTTATTTAAAATTTGGTATTGATAATTATAAATAAAATATAAAGTAAAACTATAAAGTATAAACATAAAATATAAAGTGAAAACTTTATAGAATTATATTTTGTTTTTAGAAAATTTAATTTGTGTTTAGAATAGCTCTTTATTGAAAATTTGATAGACTTCTATGAAATTTTGAGTCCTTTTTTTTTTTTTTTTTTTTTTTGAGACGGAGTTTCGCTCTTGTTACCCAGGCTGGAGTGCAATGGCGGGATCTTGGCTCACCGCAACCTCCGCCTCCTGGGTTCAGACAATTCTCCCGCCTCAGCCTCCTGAGTAGCTGGGATTACAGGCACGCGCCACCATGCCCAGCTAATTTTTTGTATTTTTAGTAGAGACGGGGTTTCACCATGTTGATCAGGATGGTCTTGATCTCTCGACCTCATGATCCACCTGCCTCAGCCTCCCAAAGTGCTGGGATTACAGGCGTGAGCCACCGCGCCCGGCCGAAATTTTGAGTCCTTTTTATGTTTTGATGTATTCTTCAATAGCTTTCTCTATTATAAGAAAATTATTTTTTCTCAAAATTTTATCTGTCTTACCTGATTTCTTTTTCTGTGTCTACATTTTCTTCTTTTCAGAGACAGGATCTTGCTCTGTCACCCAGGCTGGAGTGTAGTGGCACCATCATATCTTACTGCAGCGTCAAACTTCTGTACTCAAGCTATCCTCCTGTCTCACTCTCCCAAGTAGCAAGGGTTACAGGCATGCACAACCATGCATAGTTAATTTTTCCATTTTTTTTTTTTTCCAAATATGGGTGTCTTACTATGTTGCCCAGGCTGGTCTTGAACTGCTGGTCTCAAGCAATCAAGCAATATCTCTTCTCAGTTTCTCAAAGTGCTGGGATTACAGGTGTGAGCCACTATCTTCTTCTTCTTCTTCTTTTTTTTTTTTTTTTTTTTTTTTTTTTGAGATAGAGTTTCACTCTTGTTGCCCAGGCTGGAGTGCAATGGCATGATCTCGGCTCATTGCAACCTCTGCCTTCCAGGTTCAAGTGATTATCCTGTCTCAGCCTCCTCAGTAGCTCTGATTACAGGCATACCCCACCCTAATCCCCTGAACCATGCCTGGCTAATTTTTGTATTTTTAGTAGAGACAGCATTTTGCCATGTTGGCCAGGCTGGTCTTGAACTCCTGACATCAGGTGATCTGCCCACCTTGGCCTCCCAAAGTGCTGGGATTACAGGCTCCACTATCCTTTTTAACTCAATAAAACATACAGGTTAAGAGCATGCACTCTGGTATTAAATTTGGTCGCAGTTAAAATCTTAGTTTCAACTGCTACTATGTGATCTTGAGAAATTTAATTTACTCCTTAAACTTCACTTTCTTGATTGACATGTTACCTAACTTACAAAGTTTTTGTGAGAAACAAATTAGTCAATATGTATGCATCAGCATATAATAAGTGCTCATTAAGTATTAGCTATTATTATTATTTTTTTAATTGTACCTTAGGTTCTGGGGTACATGTACAGATCATGCAGGATTGTTGCATAGGTAAATACATGGCAAGGTGGTTTGCTGCCTTCATTCCCCCATCACTTGTATCTGGTATTTCTCCCCTCATTATCCCTTCCTACCCATGCTATCCCTCCCCTAACCTCCCCACCTACTGACCGAAGTGTGTGATGCTCCCCTCCCTGTGTCCATGTGTTCTGATCGTTCAACACCTGTCTATGAGTGATAACATACAGTGTTTTGTTTTCTGTTTTTGTGTCAGTTTGCTGAGAATGGTGGTCTCCAGATTCATCTGTATCTCTACAAAGGACACAAACTCATCATTTTTTATGGCTGTGTAGTATTCCATGGTGTATATGTGCCACATTTTCTTTAACCAGTCTATCGATGATGGATGTGTGGGTTGGTTCCAGGTCACTCATTTATTCATCAACTTGTTAAACATGTCAAAACAGCATTGAGAAACTGAAAATGCCGCATAGTGTGTTTGATGCTAAGGCCTCAAATGTGAATGACATGGATTATATTCTAAAGATAAGATTATACTGTAAAGAGAAAGACAAATATGGTGGTCGGGAGAGGTACAAAGAGAGACCAGAAAGAAAACTAACTTTGATTAGCACTTCATGTGGAGCAAATGACATACCCAAAGGCCCAGAAGTATTTAATATCTCAGGAAATCACCTGGTCTGAGCATGTGTGCTGAAAGGTTATGCAAGTGCTGGATTTTGAAGGGCTTTTTTTTTTGAAGATGGAGTCTTGCTCTGTCACCACGCTGGAGTGCAGTGGCACAATCTTGGTTCACTGCAGCTTCTGCCTCCCAGGTTCTTCTGTTTCAGCTTCCTGAGTAGCTGGGATTACAGGCATGTGCCACTACGCCTAGCTAATACAGTATTTTGTATCTTTAGTAGAGATGAGGTTTCACCATGTTGGCCAGGACAGTCTGGATTTGCTGACCTCGTGATCCACCTGCCTTGGCCTCCCAGAGTGTTGAGATTACAGGCGTGAGGCACCACACCCGGCCTGAAGGACCTTTTATATCATGTCATAGGGTTTGAACTTTATTTCTGCAGTGATGGACAATAATTAAGGATATAAAACAATGTAGAGTTATGATCTGATTTGTGTTTATGAGAAATCATTTTGTCAGCAATGGGGAGAATGGGCGGGAAAAGGAAAGATTAAAAAATCAGTAGAAAAAACAGTTGTCAAGCTTTACAGTACATAAGACTTATCTGGGGACCTTGTGTAATAGTATAAATTGTCAAGTCCTATCCTCAAAGACTTCGAATTAGCAGGACTAGTGCAGGACCCTGAATAAGAATTTTCAAGGAATTTTGCTGCTAATGGTTGCTGATGGTTGTGATACACTGAAATAGAAGAAGACACTGTAATTGTCAAGATAAAAGATATTGAAATTGTTGTACAGCAGAAGTGTTAGGGATGGAGATCAGAAATAATTATGTGTATTATGGATGCCAGATTTGTGTCCCTATAAGATTCTATGTGGAAATCTTAACCCTCAGTGAGATAGTATTGAGATGTGAGGCCTCTGGGAGGTAATTAGGGTATGAGGATAGAGACCCTATAATGGGATTAGTGTCCTTACTAAAACAAGAAGAAAGCCAGCTAGGATACAAAGAGAAGATGGCCGTCTGCAAACCAGGAAGAGAGCCCTTATCAGAATCCAGCCTTACTGGTAACTTGATCTTGAACTTCTCATCCTCCAGAATTATGAGACATGAATATTGTTTAAGCCACCCAGTCTATGGTATTCTGTTAAAGCAGTTCAAACTAAGGCCACATGCTCACATACCAAAATTCCTAGTGCAAATTTATGGTTTAATAAATTCTATAAATTTACAAACAACATGTTTTACTACTTTAATTATTTACATTTCTTGTACACTTTGTTAGTTTGGGGAAATTTTAATCATACATCCTTAAATTCAAGTTTTGTTTCAGTCTTAGAACAAAAAATGCCGACAGCAAGTTTAGCTACCAGGAAGATTGTTGATGGAGAAGGTTAAAATCAAATGCAAAGAGGTAACTAATGTTATCATCACCAAAACCAATGGGAATATAAAGTAAAATAAGATTTGCAGAATGTGAGGTATCTTCCATCTGTAGTGAGTTTAGAGTTTTTCTCAGCCATCTGGGAAGCCTTCAGAAGGCATTAGGGACCAAGATGGAGAACTCAGACAAGAGATTCAGGCTGGGGCTAAAATTCAGGAACCACATTCTTTGTGCCAGCTGAAGCCAGGAGAGTGGACAACACTACCCAGGGAAATTGATAGAGTGAGAGGAGAAGACGACTCAGGAAAGAATTTTGTGAAGCATCAGAGACAGAAAGCGGAAAATAATTTGTAAAGAGGCTAAGTAAAGCCATACTAAGGCATAATAAATAGGAGTGTTACTATGTAAACCATGAGAGCAATGGAATTTGAGGAGATAAAATGATGGTGGACGATGTCAGATGCCTCAGCGAGGTCTGTAAATAAAAGAGAGTAAATGAAAGCCGAAGATGCTCCAGGGATATGAATAAGCTCCAGTGGCTGCTAACGAGTTTCAATGAGAGCATTTTCACTGCACTGCTGAGAGCAGCAGCCAGCTTCTCATAGTACATGAGGGAAGGAATCTAAGCAAGGAATGGCAGCATGTATGAACAAACAATTGTTTTGAATTGCTACATAACAGAGAGAGGAAATGGGGCAAAACTGAGGAAGGATGTGGTATGTTTTTAAGATAAGAGATATGTGAACCTATTTTGTAAGCAGAGAAGGGTCGGGTAGGGAAGAAGAAGAGAGAAAGGGAATAATCACAAAGGTAGCATGAGGTAAAACCTAGGGAAGGGGCAGGACCTCTTGTATTCTGAAACTGCACGATGAAAGAAAGCAGGTATATGAGCACAGATTTGTTTGGAGATCAGGGTTTTGTGAAGTAGAGCGAGCTGATGGCTGATCTTCTCCATTCTTTTTTTGCAGTAAGATGACCAGGGTTGTCTGCTGAGAGTAAAAGGATTAAAGTCTCTAAAGGCATTAAGTGCTGAAAATATTATGGTGCATCTCTCTTACTCCATTCTTTTTAACTGTCGTGGGGAGGTGGGGGGAGAAAATCTGATTTATCCTAAAATAAACCTTATAATATGTGATGAGATTAAGGTAGACCTTTCTGCAATTTTTAAAAATTGTTTCTCTTCTTTATTGATGCTGCTTCTATGCTAAGCATATGCTTAGCTTGCCTTTAAGTCATCTAGCAATAAAAAGTTTGAAAAAAGCCACAAAGGTCTGGAATAGCTGTGTTTAGCAATGGTACAGCAGAGGAAACAACACGTAAAGTTGGTGCAGAAGGACTTGATAAAGTTTGCAACTGAAACATTTTTGTGATTCCAGTCCTCCCGCCTCTGTGACTTGCCTCCAGTTGCTGTTGGCAGCCCTCACATGTACACAGCCATGGGAATGGCTACATGGGGGCCGCAGAGCCATTGGCTCAGGCCTCACTTTGTGGGATCATCTCATTCTGGTACAGTTTGAGTTTGTGCAAGTCACCAAGGCGTTAGCTAGACACTCAGAGAGGATGAAACCATGCTCCTGCTAAGTAATGGACTTAATTGTTTGTGCTTCTTCTGAGCCCCATTTCAAAGATGTTATGTATATTAACTAATTCAGTATTCCTCACAACCTTATGAGTCAGGCACTAATATTAGCTTAATTTTAATAAAAAAATTGAGAAATAGAAATCTTAAGTAATTTGCCCATGGCTAAAGCTATTAAATGGCAGAGCTGGGATTTAAACAGCCATTGTCCCTTCCCTTGTTACAGTGAGAAATAATTAGGAAGACGTGAACTAGTATTTGACAGTTAAAACCCATTTCAGTAAAGAAACGTATGTGGGAGAAAGGGTGAGGTGGGCAGAAGGGGACATTATATAATAGCAAGAATCTTGGCTTTGACATTGTTCTTAAAATGAAGAAAACTAGTCATCTTAGTTCACAGGCAGAAGTACATTTTCAAGGTCCAGTCATGTTAATTTCTCCTTGTAAAAAAAAAATCAATAAAACTATTACGTGAGTGTTTAACAATTTTGGATTAATACCCTGTGACTACTTCCTGGTGTTCAATGGCCCTGATATTCTGGGTGACTTGCTGGGGAACAGTGACTGCATGTTAGGGTTAGGTACATGCTTCATGCATGGTAGAAAGTTCAACTGTCCCTAACGGCAGTCCCATACGTATCTTGTAGAAAATTTCATTGGTTTGATCACTCAGGTATTCAATATTCTTTTGCTTATGTTTATCAAGTCGGAAAGAAGAAAGGCAAACTTGGAGAAAAATTAAAAAGCAAATGGAAACAGTTTTCTTACAGAGAAGGAAAGCTTCAGAAGAGCAACAGTGGGAATGGTTCTCCCTTTCTCTTGTTTGCCTCCCCAGCAAGGCATAGGTCCATTTTGATTATACCAGATACTCTGATTGAGCACTGTGCCGTCTTTTTGCTTACCCTGTAGAATACTCTAATACTCTTTGTTTTTCTTTTTGTTTTTGTTTTGATATGGGGTCTCGCTCTGTCACCCAGGCTGGAGTGCCGTGGCACAATCTCGGCTCACTGCAACCTTCACCTCCTAGGTTCAAGAGATTGTCCTTCCTGAGCTTTCTGGGTAGCTGGCATTACAGGCATGTGCCACCATGTGCAGCTGATTTTTTTGTATTTTTAGTAGAGATGAGGTTTCACCATGTTGGCTAGGCTGGTCTTGAACTCCTGACCTCAAGTGATCCACCTGTCTTGGCCTCCCAAAATACTGGGATTACAGGCATGAGCCACTGCACCCAGCCCTGTAGGATACTCTTTTAACAGTGAAACTTTACTTTGTTATTCTTTTTGTGCAGATTCTCCTCTTTCTCATTTGGTGAAAGCTTACACTGGAAGTCATTTTAGTTAGAAATTAAAATCCTACTTCTTCATGAAGATTTACTGATTATCTTCAATTACGAGATTTCCTACTCTTCTGAACACCACTGTTACTTCATTTACACTAATTGTGCAGCATTTAACAAAGTCTGTGTCCATTTGCATAGGTTGCACAACTGGCTTAGAAGTAGAGAGAGGTGGTAGTTATGGTATTTGCATGCCTGGCCTGTTGGAACTGTCAGTCATGGCATCCCCGCTGACAAGTTCACAGAGCGATGAGTACATGGCTCAGCTCATTGTAATCTTCACTGGGATCAATTTGTTAACTTTACAAGGAAAAGGCTCTCTTTCTGTTGAGGTTGCTAATCTGAAAATATGTGAGCATGGAACTACTGGCAGGCATTTATCAGCCCTTGTATAAAGCTCATCTGAGAAAGGTGCCCATTAAAGAGAAACAGTCAAGAGAAAAGGGAGACTGAGCCCTGAGCTCCTGGAATAAGGCTTGCCTGGACTGAGTTGCTTTATATAATAATTCCCATTTACCTTAGTCATCTTTTTCTACTTTTTTGCTTATAATCATTTGTGTTATGTTTCATTTTTATCAAGAGTCATAAATAAGCTGTGACAAATTTACAAGTAATTTAAAATCAAGAATCAGATTATGTGATTTATCTCTTTACATGTTTGATATAGACAACCGAAAAAGTGAATGAATTAATGAAGGAGTGGAGCTTGAGAAAACTGTCTTTAATTCTTCCGATTGCATGCACTGGGAAAATCCAAGACCTCCTTTTCTACTCCAGCCAATTGAGCTTATATCTGTGATTCCTCAGCTTAGTATTTATTTAACTAGGAATCTAGACTGTTTGTTGGATGCTCTCCGTTGACATGTTTTCCAGAGTGAAACTGAATATAAAAGAGCAAGCAGTTCAGCTGCTCTGTTCAAAGCCCAGTTGTAGAGAGGAAAATGGTGGATTTTAAACAGGTCAGTAGATGTAAAGTAAGAGAGGCTCTGATGCGTTTTGCACATGCCACACACGTATTTCAAGGACTCACATGTATTATACTTCTATCATTTAATTTGTCCTTTCTTTGATTAAATCTTTATAGCATTTTTCTACTTTTAATTCTTTATTATAGCTTTATGAGATATATTTCACAAATCATAAAATTTACCCATTTAAAGTATATAGTTCAGTAGGTTTTAGTACATTCAGTGCTACATAACCATCACCGCTATGTACTTTCAGGACGTCTCATGACTCCCAAAAGACACTCTGTATATTTAGCATTCATTTCCTGTCCCTAAGCAATCCCACTCTCCTGGCAGCTACTGATCTGTTTTCTGTCTGTATGGATTTGCCTGTGGTAGACACTGCACAGACAGAATCGTAGCAGTCTTTTGTGTCTGACTTCTTTCATTTACCATCATGTGTCAAGGTTCATCCATGTTATAGCATGAATTGATACTTGATTCTTTTTTATTCCCTGATAATATTTCATTGTATGTATATACTACTTTTTGTTTATCCATTTATCAGTTGATGGACTTTATATTGTTTTCACTTTTGTCTATTAAGAACAATGTTTCTACAAACACTCATGTACTAGGCTTTGCCTAAGCATTTCTTTTGGGTGTACACCAAGGAATGGAATTACTGAGTACTATGGTAATTATATTACTTTTTGAGAGTCTGCCAACTCTTTTCCAAATGCTGCACCTTTTTACTAACACTAGCAATGTATGAGTGTTTCCAATGTTTCTGCATCCTCACCAACAATTGCTACTGTCTTTATTATTTTAATCATTCTGGTGGATGTGAAGTCATTTCTCATTTTGACTTTTATTTACGTTTCTTTAATGACTAATAATGTTCAGTATATTTTAATTTGTTTATTGGCTGTTTTTATATTATCTTTGGATAACTATCCATTCAAATCTCTCACCAATTTATTCTTTGGGCTATTCGATCACTTTATTGTTGAGTTCAAAGAAGTCCTTATATGTTATATATACAGGTCCCTTGGCAGATACAACATTTTCAAATATTTTCTCCCTTTCTGTGGGTTGTCTTTTCACTTTCTTAATGATGTCCTTTGATACACAAATTTTTAATTTTAATGAATTCCAATTCATGCATTTTTTTATTTTGTCTTTTGTGCTTTTATTATTACTTCTGTGAAATCTTGGACTAACCCAAGGTCATGAAGATTTCAGGAATTTCTTAATTGTAAATGGTCTGTGGAGGTAGTTGTTCACAGATGCCTGAGGCCTTTTATCTTTCCAGGGAATTCTGACTGATACATGATTTTAGTAACAGCTATTTATTTGGAGGAGGGTGTTGCAAGGATCTTACGCACAGGAAGTTTGGGGGGTATCCAGAGATTTTTAAAATTTTCTTTACACAACTCTTGATGTAGTTTCATACATCACAGGCTGTGACACTCAGAGTATTCTCTCAATCACCTACACATTCCTTCACTAACACACATACCTTTTCCCCAAGATAGAAGCCCTGGGATGGGGGCAGTTGTAGCATAGAGATGTACTTGTCTTGCTGGTGCCCAAGACTACGCTCCTGTCTTTAAGTTCCCCCAATAAATCACCCTTTGACTGACAAATTGGATATCTGCCTCCATTCTTTGATTTCTTGATTCTTTTAGGATTTGGGGGCAGCTTTGCATATACAGTCTTTCCATGGGACAAATCCCACATTGAAAGTGGCATATTAAAATCTCTAATTAAAAAATCTGTTAGGTTTTCCTCTTGAATTCTGTCAGGTTTTTCAACATGTATTTTGGTGCACTGCTGTTCCATAAATACATTTTTATAATCATAGCTTCCTGATGAATTTATGATATTATATAAAATATCCTTTCTTATACATAGTAATGACTTTTCTTGTAAAACCTATTTGGTCTGATATCAGAATTATTACTCCAGTTCTTTCAGTTCCTGTTTGCATGATGTATCCTTTTCAATTTTTGGACTTTTAATTGGTTTCTGTTTTTGAATTTAAAGTGTATCACGTGTAGACAACATAGACCTGGAACATTTTTTAAAAATCCATTCTTCCAATCTCTACCTGTTGATTGGAGTGTTTAGTCCATTTACATTTAATGTAATTAATGATACTCTAGGATTTAAATCTGCTGTTTTTCTATTATTTGTTTTCTTTTGGACTATATCTCTTCTTATTGCTGTATTCTTCAATTTCTCTCTTTCAAAAATATTAAATAGATATAATCCAGTTTATTTTTAATTTCCTTTTAGTCTATATTTTTGTTACTTTCTTAGTGGTTGTCCTGGAGGTTTTAGTTAGCATCTTAATGCAATCTAGTTGAGAATACTACTAACTTAATTTTACATTGTATAAACATTGTTTTTGCTCTGATATAACTTCATTCTTTTGTTCCTGCTTTGTATTATTATTATTATACAAACCATATCTTTATATGTTACAAGATTATCAATACAAATATGTAACCTTTATGTAGTTGTCTTTTAAAATAGGGAAAGAAAAAAGTGACAAAAAATAGGATTTTATTGTCTTTCATAATACCTATATGATTAGCTTTACTGGTGCTCTCACATTGTCTCAAAAAAATTTGAGAAAGTGGCCAAAACCTTCCCAAATTTTGATGAAAAAAGTGAATCTACACATTCAAAAAGTTTAATGAAGTCCAAGTAGAATAAATTCAAAGAGATCAATACCTATGTCATATCATATTCGGAGGATTCTCTGAATACTCTGGATGGATTCCAGTTACCATCTCGTATTCTTTTATTACATCCTGAAGGTCTCTTTAACAGTTTTGTAGAGCAGGTCTGCTAGCTATGAATTCTGTTTTTGATAATCTAGAAATGTCCTTTCTTTCACTTTTGAAGCAGAGTTTAAGTGTGTATGGAATTTTGAGCTGACAGTCTCTTTTTTAACACTGAAACTTGGACAATGTCATTGCAGTTTTCTGGCTTACATGGTTTCTGATGACAATAAGATAGCCTTACTAATTTTATTAAGGCTGTCTTTTATGTAGTAAGATTTTTATCTACTGCTATTTTTAAGCATTTCTCTTTGTTTTTATGCCATTTTGAATGTGATATGTCATAAGCGTTGATCTCTGAATTCTACTTGGAATTCATTAAACTTTTTGAATGGCAGTTCGTTCTTGATTTGGCTCTCTTTAAGTCTGTTACTGGTGTATAGGAATGCTTGTGATTTTTGCACGTTGGTTTTGTATCCTGAGACTTTGCTGAAGTTGCTTATCAGTTTCAGGAGATTTTGGGCTGAGACAATGGGGTCTTCTAGATATACAATCATGTCATCTGCAAACAGACAATTTGATTTCCTCCTTTCCAATTTGAATACCCTTTATTTCTTTTTCTTGCCTGATTGCTCTGGCTAGAACTTCCAGTACTATATTGAATAGGAGTAGTGAGAGAGGGCATCGTTGTCTAGTGCCAGATTTCAAAGGGAATGCTTCCAGTTTTTGCCCATTCAGTATGATATTGGCTGTTGGTTTGTCGTAAATAGACTTTATTATTTTGAGATACGTTCTGTCAATACCTAGTTTATTGAGGGTTTTTAACATAAAGGGCTGTTGAATTTTGTCAAAGGCCTTCTCTGCATCAATTGAGATAATCATGTGGTTTTTGTCTTTGGTTCTGTTTATGTGGTGAATTACGTTTATGGACTTGCGTTATGTTGAACCAGCCTTGCATCCCTGGGATGAATCCTACTTGGTTATGGTGGATGAGCTTTTTGATACGCTGTTGCAATCAGCTTGCCAGTATTTTTTTTTGAAGATTTTGGCATCTGTGTTCATCATGGATATTGACCTGAAGTTTTCTTTTCTTGTTGAGTCTCTGCCAGGTTTTGGTCAGGATGATGTTTGTCTCATAAAATGATTTGGGAAGGATTCCCTCTTTTTGGATTGTCTGGAATAGTTTCAGAAGGAATGGTAGCAGCTCCTCTTTGTATATCTGGTAGAATTCGGCTGTGAACCCATCTGGACCTGGACTTTTTTCAGGTGGTAGGCTCTTAATTGCTACCTCGACTTCAGACCTTGTTATTGGTCTATTCAGGGTTTCGGCTTCTTTCTGGTTTAGGCTTGGGAGGATGCAGGTGTCCGGGAATTTATCCATTTCTTCCAGGTTTACTAGTTTATGTGCATAGAGTTGTTTGTAATAATCTCTGATGATGGTTTGGATTTCTGTGGAATCTGTGGTGATATCCCCTTTATCGTTTTTTATTGCATCAATTTGGTTATTCTCTCTTTTCTTTTTTATTAATCTGGCTAGTGGTCTATTTTGTTGATCTTTTCGAAAAACCAGCTCCTGGATTTATTGATTTTTTGAAGAGTTTTTTGTGTCTCTATTTGCTTCAGTTCTGCTCTGATCTTAGTTATTTCCTGTCTTCTGCTAGGTTTTGAGTTTTTTTTAATCTTGTTCCTCTAGCTCTTTCAATTTTGATGATAGGGTGTCAATTTTAGATCTCTCCTTTCTTCTTATGTGGGCACTCATTGCTATATATTTTCCTCTAGAGACTGCTTTAAATGTGTCCCAAAGATTCTGGTATGTTGTGTCTTCATTCTTGTTGATTTCGAAGAACATCTTTATTTCTGCCTTCATTTCAGTGTTTATCTAGTCAACATTCAAGAGGAAGTTGTTCAGTTTCCATGAAGCTATGTGGTTCTGAGTTAGTTTCTGCATTCTGAGTTCTAACTCGATTGCACTGTGGTCTGAGAGACTGTTTGTTATGATTTCCGTTGTTTTGCATTTGCTGAGGAGTGATTTATTGCCAATTATGTGGTCAGTTTTAGAGTAGGTATGATGTGGTGCTGAGAAGAATGTATATTCTATGGATTTGGGGTGGAGAGTTCTGTAAATGTCTATTAGGTTTGCTTGTTCCAGATCTGAGTTCAGGTCCTGGATATCCTTGTTGATTTTCTGCCTGGTTGATCTGTCTAATATTGACAATGGGGTGTTAAAGTCTCCCACTATTATTGTGTGGGAGTCTAAGTCTCTTTGTAAGTCATTAAGAACTTGCCTTATGTATCTGGGTGCTCCTGTATTGGGTGTGTATATATTTAGGATCGTTAGCTCTTCTTGTTGCAGTGATCCTTTTACCATTATGTAATGTCCTTCTTTGTCTCTTTTGATCTTTGTTGCTTTAAAGTCTATTTTATCAGAGATGAGAATTGCAACTCCTGCCTTTTTTTGCTCTCCGTTTGCTTGGTAGATCTTCCTCCATCCCTTTATTTTGAGCCTTTGTGTATCCTTGCATGTAAGATGGGTTTCCTGGATATAGCACACTGATGGGTTTTGGCTTTTTATCCAATTTGCCAGTCTGTGTCTTTTGATTGGGGCATTTAGACCATTTACATTTAGAGATAGTGTTGTTATGTGTGAGTTTGATACCGTCATTTTGATGCTACCTGGCCATTTTGTTGGTTAGTTGATGCAGATTCTTGATTGTGTTGATGCTCTTTTACCATTTGGTATGTTTTTGGAGTGGCTGGTACTGGTGGTTCCTTTATATATGTAGAGCCTCTTTCAGGAGTTCTTGTAGAGCAGGTTTGGTGGTGATGAAATCTCTGAGTACTTACTTGTTCGCAAAGGATTTTATTTTTCCTTCACTTATGAAGCTTAATTTAGCTGGATAGGAGATTCTGCGTGGAAAGTTCTTTTCTTTAAGGATGTTGAATATTGGCTCCAAATCTCTTCTGGCTTGTAGGGTCTCTGCTGAGAGATCTGCTGTGAGTCTAATGGGCTTCCCTTTGTGGGTAACCCGACCTTTCTCTCTGACTGCCCTTAGCATTTTCTCTTTCATTTCAACCCTGGTGAATCTGACGATTATGTGCCTTGGGGTTGCTCTTCTTGAGGAATATCTCTGTGGTGTTCTCTGTATTTCCTGGATTTGAATATTGGCCTGCCTTGCTAGGTTGGTGAAGTTTTCCTGGATAATATCCTGAAGAGTATTTTCCAGCTTGGATTCATTCTCTTCATCACATTCAGGTACACCTGTCAAACGTAGATTAGATGTTTTCACATAGTTCCACATTTCTTGAAGATTTTATTCATTCCTTTTTGTGCTTTTATCTCTTGCCTTGCCTTCTCTTTTTATTTCATTGAGTTGATCTTTGACCTCTGATACCCTTTCTTCTGCTTGGTCAGGCTGTTGAAGCTTGTGCATGCTTTGCGAAGTTCTCGTGTTGTGTTTTTCAGCTCCATCAATTCACTTATATTCCTCTCTATGCTGTCCATTCTCGTTAGCATTTCGTCCAATCTTTTTACAAGGTTTTCAAGGTTCCTAGTTTCTTTGCATTGGGTTAGAACATGTTCTTTTAGCTCACTGTAGTTTCTTACTACCCACCTTCTGAAGTCTGATTCTGTCATTCCATCACACTCCTTCTCCATCCGGTCTGGTTCCCTTGCTGGTGAGGAGTTGTGATCCCTTTTAGGAGGAGAGGTGTCTGGTTTCGGGAGTTTTCATCCTTTTTGCGCTGGTTTCTTCCCATTTTTGTGGGTTTATCCACCTGTTGTCTTTGTAGTTACTGTGTTTCAGATTGGGTCTCTGAGTGAGCTTCTAGTTCGTGGATGCTGAAGTTACTTCTTCTTCTTCTTTTTTTTTTTTTTAAGCTTTCCTTCTAACAGTCTGGTGCCTCTGCTGTAGGACTGCTGAGGTCCTCTCCAGGCCCTGCTTGCCTGGGGATCACATGCAGCAGCTGCAGAACAGTAAGGGTTGCTATCAGTTTCCTCTTCTGCTATCTTTGTCCCAGAAGGATGCTCGCCAACTGTCAGTCCGTTCTCTCCTTTATGAGGTGAGTCTTTGGATCTATGGGAGTTAGGGGGCTACTTGAGGAGACAGTCTATCTTTTATTGGGGCTTAAGTCCTGAGCTGTGAGCTCCGTTGTTCATTCAGAGCTTCTGGGCAGGTACATTTAGGTCTGCTGCAGGTGAACTCATAAACCACTTTTTGTTCCCAGTTGCTCTTTCCCGGGGAGGTAGGGCTTTATGAGTTTCCGTTGTGCTGCTGCCCTTGTTTTTTCTTTCAGGTCTGCCCCGCCCAGCTAGCAGTCCACCTAGCCACTGTCTGCCTGCAGAGGCTTTGCTGAGCTGCTGTGGGCTCCACCCAGCTGCCCTGTGCTCTTCCCTGCAGTCCTGTTTATATGGGCGTAGTTAGAACTGCCTCAGCAACGGTGGCCCTGCCTCTGTTATGGTGGACTCTCTCTGTTGTGGCAGGTTGCCTTGGCAATGGCGGCCTGCATCCGTAGTGGTGGAGAGTCTCAGTAATGGCGGACGACCCTCCCCCACAGAGCTGGATCATCCTGGGTTCAGCTGTGCTTGCTGTGAAAGGCTCAACCCAGAGCATTTTCAATCACTGTTTTTGTTTTCCTTGTTGTTGGGAGTGGAGGGTGGGACCAACCGAGCCTGATCACCTGGCTCCCTGACTCAGAGTCTTTTTTTTAATTTTGTATTTATTTTTATTTATTTTTATTTATTTTTTTGAGATAGAGTTTTGCTCTTGTTACCCAGGCTGGAGTGCAATGGCGTGATCTCAGCTCACTGCAACCTCCGCCTCGTGGGTTCAGGCAATTCTCCTGCCTCAGCCTCCTGAGTAGCTGGGATTACAGGCATGCGCCACCATGCCCAGCTAATTTTTTGTGTTTTTAGTAGAGACGGGGTTTCATCATGTTGACCAGGATGGTCTCAATCTCTTGACCTAGGAATCTCCTGGCCTGGCTCGCTATTTCAGATGAACGGGCCACTCTGCCATCTCAGGGCTCCGATCGCCAGCTAAGAGGGCTCCCAGGCCAGTGGCTTTTGTACGGAGAACCACCGCAGCAGGGCGTGGTCACAGCAGCCGCACGGGCTAAATCAGCCCTGCGGGGGCCAAAACTGCCACACCGGCCAGAACAGCGGCACTGGCAACCCCTCTGCCTGGGTGTCTCCTGGTCTGTGGGCAATAAAAATTCGTCTGGAAATGCGGCGTCCACTCACCCTCTGCACTTTCACTGGGAGCTGAAGTCCTGAGCTGTTCTTAGGTGGCCATCTTCCCAGCATTCCCCGACTTATTTTCATATTTGATGATTCTTTCTTCTTCCAGTTCAAATCTGTTGTTGAACCTTTCTATTAAAATTTTTACTTCAGTTGTACTTTTCAGCTTTATGATTTCTTTTTGGTTCTCTTAAGATTACTGTTTTCTTAATATTTTCTCCTTAATGAGACATCATTGTGACTTTTTTCTTCAATTCTTTAGACATGGTTTCCTTTAGTATAAATATATTAATAATAGTTGATTTAATGTGTTTGTAAACTATGTTCATACTTAAAGCTTCCTTATAAAATGTGTTTGCTGCTTTTTCTTTGGCATACTTTACCTTCTGTTTGCAACTTTTATATTTTTTGTTGAATACTAGGCATAAATATATTGTGACAATAATATTTCTGTCCCACAAAGATGTATTGTGTTTCTGTTTTTATGTTGTAATTTTAGGTGTTCTTTTTGCTGGATATTTGCTTGTGACTTTTATGGAGTCATTCTGTAGATTCTGTCTGTCCTGCTTGGTTGTCTAGTTAGTTCTCTTTTAGCTTTTTAATAAATGTTTTTATCTTTATTTTGAAGCCTTGTTTTATAGGAGTAAGCCCTTGATGAGTATAACTTAGTGATCAATGATTGGTCACAAGATTTCTTTCAATGACGTACCTATATGTCTCCCCACCTTTTATTTTTTGGCATCAGTTTACAAGATAACCTTAGCTTTTATTTCCTGTTTTATCATGACCTTAAGGCCAAGAAGAGATGAGTGACTATTGATTTTTCTTCCTCAGGGTTTGCTGTATATGCACATAACCTTGCACATGTTCTGTCTCTTAGATTCCAAGAAATATGAAGGAGCTTTTGAATTTCCTCACTCTGATCCTTGCGCTCCTTGTGAGCTGAGCCCTGAGTCAGATCGAACAGCCACCACACTCTGAGAATACCCACTTTCTAAGAATCTACAAGTTTGTGCAAGAGTTTGACTATACTTTAGGGATGGTGCTTTTCACAAAATTTCAAAAGCAATCAGATTTCTCCGTTACCTGCAATTTGTCTGCTTTTGATTACAGAGCTCCTGAACAGGGGAGGGAAAGAAGATGCAGCTAGTCCCAAGTTAAAATGCTACAGAGTATGCTGCTTTATTGTCACTAAGTATCTTGGGTAGATGATTATTGGTTCATTTTGTAGCTTTGATTAATTGCCTGCATTCTGCAGTGGTTTATTTTTGTTGTTTTTTTTTTTTTTTGTCTATACTTTCATAGTTTTAGAGGGAGAGTAGATTCACAGAGGTGGCCACTCAGCCATTCCAGAACTTGATTGCTGCTTTTCGTTTCTTGATTATATATTTTTCCATGTACTGCTATCAAACGCTTCTTTCATCTGTTTAGTATTTTCCAAGATAATAACCATATCATGAACTTATAATCCTTTGTATTTTCCTCTTATTATAGTGTGTATAGTAAATATTCAACAAATAATTGAAGGTTGCTATATGATATGTTGCCAGATGTCTTACAGGGAGGAAAATCATGCTTGATTGAGAATTACTAATACACAATTATTTCATCTCTGCCACAATTCTTTTAGGAGAGTATTATTATCTCCATTTTACAGTGGTCTAGAGAGCTACGCATTTACCTTACTAACGTCACACAGCTAGTTAAGTGACAATGATTGATTTTCAATCTAGCTTTCTCTGATTCCAAGGCCAATCTTAGTTATAGTTTATTAATTAAGAGGAAGGACTTCACACCCGTAATCCAAGCACTCTGGGAGGCTGAGGTGGGTGGATCACTGGATCAGGAGTCCAAGACCAGCCTGGCCAACATGGTGAAACCCCTTCTCTACTAAAAATACAAACTGGGCGTGGTAGCGAGTGCCTATAATCCCAGCTATTTGGGAGGCTGAGGCAGAGAATTGCTTCAACCTGGGAGGTGGAGGTCGCAGTGAGCTGAGATTGTGCCACTATATTCCAGCCTGGGTGATGGAGCAAGACTCCATCTCAAAAAAAAAAAAAAAGAAAAGGAAGGACTTTGTTATTTTTATTTTTGAACGATGACACACCTTTTATCTTGTCAGTATGCTGGGACATTACATTTGGTTTGTTCTATAATTTTGGCAATAACTTTTGGATTAAAGTATTATACATTCTTATGAGGTTTTAGAGCTCCATTTAATTGCACATTCAGCTATGAATCCTAGGTTATCTTAATCCTTTTTTTTTCCCCAGTGCAATGACCTTGAACTCAGTATGACTGACTTTGCCAGATGTAGGGTGCTCACACTGCAAGAATTGGTAATATTATTCTTCTGTACTTTTCTTCTGCTTTAACAATAAGTTCTCGAAGGAGGCTAGCTTTGAGTTGTGTACACTCACCCACATTCTGTTTGTCTTGTCAATAGAATACATAGGGTGCATGGAAATGCCCCAGGCAGGGTTCCTCACATCCTGTTGCCAAGGCAACAGTGCCGTGATTCCCCCACGTTCTATGGCTAAGATAGCAGCAGGCCAGCACACACAGAAACTCCACACGCCCACCTGTGTCTTACTATCTTGGGAGAGCATAAGAAAAACTGTGCTTGAGTTGGTCTTGGCCAGGATTTTTTATGATTAAGATTGTACTCAGACAATGGGTGCACCTTTGACGCTTTTTATCATACAAAGTTCTGGCTACAAAAATGTGTCCAGTTAACCAAGTAGCTGCTAGAGGGCTACTCTATGTCCTTGGAGTCCAAGAACATGTACTGGAACCCTGATTTTGTCACTAATGAGTATCTAAGTCTTGAACAAGATCTCAGTTACCCTTTACAAGCCTCAGTTTCCCCTTCTGAGGGAAATGGAATTAACTGCAATTACCTCATTGATAATTCTAAAAATGAAAAGAGTGAATAGCCATCAAATCAGTTCATAAAAGATAAAGTTATTCAGATGCTAATTTTAATTGTTTTAAACCCCATGCTTCCTTTTTGATACCACTTTATCCCCACATGAAGAAATTAATCAGTGACAGGGAAGAAAAGATGTTGAGCTGTTTAAGGTCAGGAATCATACTTACAAGGAGAGTGAAGTGGCTCCTTGAGTAATGATCATTAGTGTCTGGATGCGAGTTCTCAAAGCTCCTAGTCACTGCTACTTAGAGACCAGGCTCAGGAGGACTCAATAGTGAACACCACAGTAGTGAACACTGTATATTCTTCTCTCTTCAAGGTACCTCAGAAGCAGTCCCTAATTCTCAATGAAAGTTTTGTCTCCATAAACATAAGCATTTATGGAAGATTTGTTTGTCATTTTTGGAAGGGTTATATGTGTGTTTAAAGTACCATCATTCTGATATACATTAATATTCTATTCAGTTATATTAGGGGTGAGCTATATTTTATGAATAATCTTTGATAAATATACACACAGCTGTGTTTACCCTCAGCACTACACATTGTAATTGAGGTAAAAAGTAAAAGCTCACATGCTAGGAAGCAAAGAGTAGCCCCAGCTTTCTCCTTTGCACCTTCTAAACCATTTTAGCCTGTTAAAAGTGGTCAGAAATGGCTTAAATATGAATCAATTAGAGAAATTGACACAGCATATTGAGAAACAAGATAGTGAGTCTGAGCAATGAGATGTTTTCACTGTATCCTTGAAAATTATGTACATTACATTCTTAAAGGGAGGTTCCAGTCCCTTTCTGACCTAAAACTAATTTTTCTTTAATTACATTGGAATTTATAAATCTAAGAAGTTCACCATTGCAGAGGGTATATAGAAATAATTGGTCATGTTATATATGACTCCTTTTGAATTCCTCACTTGGATAAAAACAAGATAAGAACTTGCTGTGTCCATCTCATAAACTCTGACACGGTAGAGACCATTTTAAGTTTACTCAGCTTAATGCCTAGAGCTGTATCAGGTATAGACAAACAAGCATTCAATAACTTTTCATGATGAATGATATCAGTACTACCTCTGTTTCTTAAACAGAGCTTTCATTGCCTAGATTAAAAGAAGGTACCTAATAAGCATTTGCTGAACAAAAAGTTAATGCACAAATTAAAAGGTATCTACAGAACAAAAAATACTAGATCACCGCACGAACAGTAGCCGAGGCATACCTTTATTAGTGATTTGCAGTTGCCTGTGTATCAGCAGCAAAAGGTCATGTTAAATCCGCAAAGAAATAATGATTCTCATAAAGTCTATTTCCTAGTATATGTAAATCTGAGAACTAGATCTATAATGCTTTAAATGTTAACATTGTGGTATTGCATTTAATTCAAAAATTAATCAGAAAAATATCAATGTGTGTAAAAATATGTATGTTTAATTTCAGCACTTTAACAGCAGGGATAATATTTGGCTTCACATTTTCTTTTATATTATCCAACAAGAAATCTTACTCTTTTCTATCAGGGAACTGGCAGCTAGTCATCAATTTCAACTAATTAGGATGCTTCAAGTAGTCTGGAAGGTTTTTGCATTATTAAGTGCTTTAGCAGCACTTGGGACTTTTACTCTGCTGTCCTCAGAATGATTTAGCATTATTATTTTTGAATAGATTCCCACATGTGTTCTTCTCTTTAAACTGAATGTCCCTTGGTAAGGAAAAGAGACACACAAACCACTTCCTTCTGACCCCATCAACCAGCCAGATCCAGAATCACAGTCACATCTAAAATAAGTCCACTTATGTTCATCCACAAAGAACAAATTGTTGTGGCCTAAAGGATTTTCACTGAGTAAATGCTAAAAACACCAGATAAAATCCACTTTCCCATGATGTCACATTAATTAATATCTGTTGATAGGTTTTTATACACTTAGATAGAACATACAAACCATCGAAGGTTTTATCCAGAAGCTTGCCTTTGAAGTACTTACCACATGTACATCATATCACTAGCAAGATGGACTGTACAAAGCTATTCTGGTCATTATGAATTTAGCTTAAATTCTTAATTCATTTAAAGCAGATCTTATGGGAAGGATAATTTCTTCCTTATTGTCTGAGAGTAATAATTCTGATTCTCTCAATCCGGTTAAGGATAGTCATCTGCTGAAAGCCACATGTTAAGGCAAGTATTAAGTGAAGTTAAGGGAATTTTTATGAATGGAAGATACTAGCTTATCCAAGCTGAGTGAGTGTGAAATGGAGAGTCCTAAGCTGAAACAGGTTATTATACATTCGAGGATTGAAAGAGGCTCACTCTGTTTAATGTCATGGTGACACTGAAACAGAAATAAAATACTGAAAGAAAAAAAAAAATAGGCCTGCTGTATTTAAGAAAACTATACAATCATAGATCATGGTGTTTACTAGTTTAATAGTGACATGCCTCAGAAGACATTACCCCAAATTATAGCTCATTGGCATACTGAATAGTTTAAGCTGAAAGAAATAGAGAAAACCACAGAAACGTGGAGGTCACTCTCTGACATGCTTCTACCCTTCTTCTCTGAAGGAGGTTATAAGACCCTCATTAGTATCTTTATTTCTCAAGACACAAGGATATAAACAAGAATCTGAAAAAGCAAGCCTGGCTAAGGCCCCTCCCTAAGTTTATTATTATTGCCATTAGTTAAAACTCTTTTCCTCCAATCATACCTCTGCATGATTGTCCATAAAAATACACATATCTTCTCAAAAAACAGGCTGAGTGCAGTGGCTCACATCTGTAATCCCAGCACTTTAGGAGGCTGAGGTGAGTGGATCACCTGAGGTCAGGAGCTCAAGATGAACATGGTGAAACTCTGTGTCTACTAGAAATACAAAACTTAGCTGGGTGTGGTGGTGGGTGCTTGTAATCCCAGCTACTTGGGAGGCTGAAGCAGGAGCATCACTTGAACCCAGGAGACAGAGGTTGCAGTGAGCTGAAATCAAGCCATTGCACTTTAGCTTGGGTGACAGAGCGAGACTCCATCTTAAAAAAAAAAAAACTGAAAAAAAACCTTACTTTAAATGCATTTGTATACTTTTCTCTTGTTAATCTGTCTTTGGTTACTGAAGCCTCAGCTATGAACCTTGCAGTGGGTGAAGAAAATATAATACTTTTCCTCCCCTATACTAGAATCCATGGCTTCATCAAGGCAGGTACTTTTATGTGTTAGAAGCACCACTGTATCCTTGCCCAGAGGCTTCCTCTATGACTGGTGGCTCACTGTGAAAATGGAGAAAGTGAGACAGAAGAGATCACGTCAGCAAAACTGGTCTACGATGGCGACGTTGCTGATGAGGTACATTTGTCTCCTGCATCTTACTCCTGTATGTTGTTACAATCAAATTTCTTCTGTGGGAGCCAAGGGAGACTTTCCCCTTGGACCTCTGAAGGCTCACTTAGAAATCACCTTGCAAACGGCAGATTAATAGGAGAAAAGGCACACAAATTTATCTGATGCGTATACACAGGAGCCTTCAGATTGATGACTGAAAGACACCATGGGAAAATTGTTCATTTTTGTGCTTGGATTCAACAAAATATGAATAGCTGTGTAGAAATATGACTGGACAAAAGGGTACAATCTAATATGAATAGACCGAGTGAGGAAACCCGCCGCATTTTCTGTCTAGATTATTCTTGGTGTCTCTGATCATGCATTCCCTCCTTTTGGGTGTGGGTGTGACTCTGTCTGGAATGGGGACATTATGACCTGCAATCAGTCAAGATAGGTCAGATAATTTCTTTTTAGCCACTTTTTACAAAAAATATTTTTAGGTTTTATGTCTGACTTTTGAGAAGAGGGTTCTGGTTTTCCTGACCCGCTTTGAGGAAGAAGGATTCTCATTTCTATAGCTAGCCTCTGAGGAGAATGGGCCTGAGAGGTAAGAGGACAGGAAAAGGTCAAAGAAGAACTTCGCTTGTAAGACTACTGCTGAGGCTTTCATTTCGGGGAATTGTTTTCTGAGCCCTAACACTTCACTGCAAGTGATTTGTCAACATTCCTTATCAGACCAGTACATGAACCAGAGATTTCTAGGTTGGGATTGAGAGGATAAGGTACTTTGAAAGAAAAAAAACACAAACTTGGAGAAAGAAATCTGTTTCTAAATTTGCCCTCAGCCCTTTTCTGGACTTCACCAAAAATGAGTTTCTAGATAAATGGTGTCCAATATAATTATTTGACAACAAAAATGTTCTATACTCTATACTGCTCTGTAGCTACTAACTACTTAAATGAAAGGATCACATGAAATAAACTAATGTAACTGAGAAACAATTTTCAATTTTAGGTACTATTAATTAATTTGAACTTAAATAGCCACGTGTGGCTAGTGGCTACTGTGTTAGACAACCCAGATCTCTGTGTTACCTAAAGTGGTATGTTGATTGCTGAGGTGGAGGACCAGGGTCATGACAACAGAATTACTTTCTGCTAATTGGTGCCATGGTCAAAGAGGGCTGGTGCTGCGTCGCACCGCAGTACATAACTTTTTGGAATGAATATTCTTTCAAATAGGGAAGTTGTGTTTTCTTTCACAACAAGAAAGCAAAATCAATCTTTCCTTTATCACATAGTGGTAGGTCATTATACAGGACCCAAAGGAGGCTATAACAAATCAAGGGTTCCCAGAAGTGCATTTAGTAAGAGAAAACAATGAAGGTTTTTGATGTTTCAGATGACAAGGGAACCTTTGGCTTTCTTTGTCAAAAATAGCACTTAGATTTGCAACCATACCTTTGACCTTCAGATCTGATAAGGAAGATAAAAGGAGTTTATTGCTAAACCTCGGATGTGTCAAGTCAGGGTCAGATGACAGATTGCATTCCTCTCTGATAAAGAAAAAAGACATCTGCAGAGAAAAGGGCCAGCTCCATTAGACCACACATGGAGAAGGAGATGGGAAGAATCACAAGCAGCATTCTGAGAGAAATACAGGAGAATGAGGAGGGGGAAAATGAGCAGTAGTTGGTTTATGTTTGCGCAAAGGAAATAAATAAAATTATTGTTTTTTAGTTTAGAACATGTCCCCAGAAAATATGATTTTTCATCAATCAGGCTGGTTGGAGTGAACAGAAGTCCCCCTTCTGAAGGGAAATTTGGCAGTAATTACTCAAGAACCATTCAAATATGTAAATTTTGACTTCCCAATTCAATTTTTAGAGGGATATCATAAGAATCTTAACTATGCAATGATACAGCCAAAGTCAGTTAGCTGAAGCAGCAGTTACTGCACATTAGTTATAATGGACAAAAATAATAGAATGTCTGTCAGTAGAAGGTTAGTTGATTATATTACTTCTGTACAAAGGAATGTTATATTACTTCTGTACAAAGGAATGTTATGCTATCAGAAAACATCTTGGGAGATGCCTATAAACATTTAACAGTATTATATGCATACATACTGTTTTTCTTCTTCATCAGTATTTAAAAAATATTTTTCATTACACTTTTAAAATTTCTTAAACATAATATTTTCAATTACATTAGTTTTATAATTTATCTTTTTCAAAATGTTAATGTGTGTGTGTGTATATGTGTATATATATGTGTGTGTGTGTGTGTGTGTATATATAAACATATACACACATTTTTTTTTAACCATTCAGGTTTTTCTATTCTGTGAATGCCTTGTCTTGGGCTGTTGAATCTGTAAACAGGTAGAGATTACAGTGTGCAAAAGGTAATCCTTTTTGGCACCTCTAGTAAGCTCTGTCTCTTGCTGATGTAGGATGATCTTAAGCCATGTAAGCCATCACTAAAAACCATAGTTAATGTGTAAGCTGCTTTATCCACTTACGATTTTCTTTTGGCTCAGGAGATTTACATTCTGCCTATTCATCACATTTACTACATAGGGAACTATTTCACAGCTACCATCCTACAGTTACTCCCTGGTGATGGTTTCCTAATTTCTCCTTGGAGAGCTCTGAGTCTCCAATTGGATGGCTTGAGGCAACTATGCTCAGAGGTCATGCCACTATTGCTCCATTCTGGTTAGTGAAAATATGCAGTGGGTTTTCCAGAAAGTATCAAGTTAGGGCAGTATAGTCCCACTGCCTCTCTCTGCAATGCCATTTCTGAACACAAGGAATTTTGGCTTCTCAATGCATTCCAACAGTACTAAAGCAACAACAAAAAAAGGGTGAGAAAGAGAGATAACAGTAAAGCTAGAAGAATAAAAAGAGGAGGAGGAAAAGAAAAGAAAAAAAAATCCAACCTGTATTTCACATATAAGGGTCATGGGAAGCACTAGAAGTCTAGATTATGTGTTTTGATTTCTCATATTGAAAACCATAGCCAGTTTTTCAATCTGCTGCCTTCACCCTAGCTGGGTTAAAGTGGTATGCATTAGGAAACTTTTACAGAAATGAAATTATTTTTGCAGGAATGATCCCAGAAAGAATGTTCTCATAACAAAAGGCCATGTTAAGTCTTTCTCATTTCTTTTGGGGAAGCCAAATCTCATGAAATAACAACACATATATTCCCAGGAGTGACAGGACATGCCTTTCCTATCAGTGTCATGCTGGACAGAATGTACACAAGTCGTGGGAATATCCAGAAAGCTGAGTCTACTGCGGGAATTCTGATAGTTTAGCTAGACTTCAACTCATACCAATATTACTGTGTAATTTGGAGACTATAGATGTTTTCTTAAGCAGATTTTATCAGACAGACAAAGGTACCACTTGACACCCACACTCAGGTTTTATAATACAGGCTCTCAAAGTAACTTTTACCTCCACACAGCAGCATATGCCATATATATATATATATATATATATATATATATATATATGTGTGTGTGTGTGTGTGTGTATATAATTATTATATAATTATACTTGCTCAATGTCTGTCTTTCTCTGTATCATTATAAGGCTCCTGCTTTCAGGAACTATGCATGTTTTGTTCACTGTTGCCTCCCTTGGGTCTGGTGCTGTGCCTAGGACAGAGTAGACACTCACATAAACTCTGCATATTGTATGAATGAAGGAGAAGTGTTTGAGAGAACATGAGAAAAGAAGACTTCACTAAAATGCCATAAAGACCAGGGCTGATAAACTGTCATGTCCATCACAAAGTACTACAACAGATCTATTTGCTGTCACTCTGCATTAACCTGAAAATAATAATAGTTACCATTTATTGAGTTTCTACTATATATTCCATGGTCATTGAATATTTTATGCCATTTTTATTCTGAGAATGCTGTGAGGTAGCAGTCATTATTTTATTTTGTAGATTAAAAAACTGATGCGTAAAAAATTTAAGTTACTCAAGATCACAGCTGCAGAGTGCATAGTAGACTCTTAACAAATGACTTACTCAAAAAAGGAATGCAAGGGGAAGAAGAATTTAACCTGTCATTTTAACCTAACGCCCATTGTTTTTCCACTCATTGTATCCCACACCTTTCCAGATAGGAAATTTAGGTGAATCACATTTGTAGAATGCGTATACTTAAACAATACTGAGCTCGCTACTGCTACCTAGGCTTCTGCAGAGACGGCCAGGCTGCTTCTAGAGTGGTACTTAGGCCTTTGGCATCATGAGAAGACAGGGTGCTCAGAAAGACAAGATAAAATTCCACTTAGGTAATCTTCCTGGCTGTAAAACTTAGGGATGAGTTTTTCTGTCTCTGAGAGTGAAATGTAATGAGAAACACTGCTAAGGGTTTCAGCATTTTCCCGATGAGAGTGAGGAGCAGCAGCCTGGCAGCTCAGTGGTGGAAACCAAGAACTTCCAAAGAGACAGCGGAGATGAAGTGGCAGTAGCAAGGCATGGCTGAGGCCAAGGCCACATCTGGGAAGTAGTAGGAGAAACCATAAGAGAACAACTCCAATTGGACTAAATTAAATCTCACAGAAGCAAATGCCCACACGTAAAGGGCCGTTCTGTGTGATTAGATTTGTTATTTTCTAGGCACTAGTGAGCTTGCTTACAGAGGACATGGGGAAATATGAAATCCTAAGCAGGTCTCTCCCTCTGAGGTCTGGTTCCTGGGCCCTGGGAACTTGTTTGGGGAATGATGACCTTGAAGGGGTAGGTGGTTGTCTCAGAAAGCACCCGTATAGATGGTGGCAAAATGAACTTAGTTTCTCTATTTAATTCCTTCCACACTTGGCTCCAGGATGTTGAAATACGCTTACAGGGAACAATAGATTCTTGCAGGATGGGGCTTTCTGTGCCGTTCACAATGGTTGAGATATTCTCCTACACCCGTCTCCTGTCAAGAGACAAATAGCAAAAGAACTCAATGCTTCTTAGGCCTCCCTTGAAACAGAGATTAGGGACTGATAGCTGAACTGAGGTTAGGTGGTTGTGGCCTAACATGTCCCACTCCTATCCATATGTTGAAGTCCTAACCCCCAGTTTCTCAGAATGCAACTGTATTTGGAGATAAGATCTTTAGACAGGTGATTAAGTTCAAGTGAGGTTCTTAGGGCTGCCCCTAGCCTAATATAACCGGTATCCTTCTAAGAGGAAATTTGAACATTGACATGCATAGAAGGATGACTACATGAAGACACCAGAAGAAGACAACTATCTACAAGGCAAGGAGAGGGGCCTCAGAAAAAAAGCTATCCCATTGACACTTCGATCTTGGACTTCTAGCTTCCAGAACTATGAGAAAATAAATTTCTGGTGTTTAAGTCACCTAGTCTGTGGTAAATGTTTATGTCAGCCTTAGGAAACGAATGCAGTAGGCCAAGGTTCTAAAGATACTTCAAAAAGGCTTAGGGCAGATGGAGCAAGGATGAGGGGGAAGGTGGAATACCTTTGGCCTCATAATTCAATCAGCAGGTTGTGGAGTACTTGAAACTCATGGACAAGCAGAATATACAACTGTTTATGAAAAATAATATTAGAGAAATGATAGTCACAGTGATTTGTGGAATGTTTCTTGCATGCCAGCCTCTGTTCCAAGTACTGCAGAAATGCTGTTCTATTTAATTTTCACAACAGCATTCTGAATTAGGTAGCCTGAGTATCCCCATTTTATGTATATGAAAATGGTCATAGAGAATTAATATAGCCACAGAGAATAATTTTCTCAAGGTCACCCAGCTAGTTACAGAGCCTGGGATCTGACAGGTCAATGAGCTAAATAAGACCTAGAGGCACTTAGTAGTTATTCCAAGTCATGAAATGAGCAAGGAAGTAGCCGAGCCAAGACTTCCAATCAGCTGCTTTGTCTTCAAATGTTCTCTTTTGAGTTCCTCACAGGTTGCCATGAGTTAGACAAATGGCAGTAACACACTGAGTATGTCTCCATCACTCTTGAAAAGGAACAGTCTTTCATAAGCAAGGAAGTTAAAACAGCATTGGTGGTCAGCTAAAGATGGCCTCCTTTAATTCTATTTTTGTTCAAAATGCTTCTTCCTCATTTCTGAAACCCCTTAGAAAAAAAATCTGCTCCTGCTTAGTGTTTATTTTACGTGATTGATCTTAGCACTCCAATTATGTTATGCTATAAGGCTGCAGTAATCCTTAGCTACTGACTCACATACCCAGCTGGTGCTTAATTTGTATTGCAATCAGCAGTGTGGAAACATGTTTTTCTATTTTTCAGACTGAGTAAACATAGGAACCCACGATCAATATAGATTGGAGACTGTTTGCAATTAACAAAGGATGAGTTCTATGTTGTTAGGGGGGAAAGAAGAAAAGCAAGGACCCTCATTTAAAAATTCATCCAGGTGCTTTCATGTTGAAATATCTGAATAAATTGTTACAGAATTAGAAAATTGTGTATAAGTAAGGTTTTTTAATGCACCTGTGTTAAGTGTTACAAACATCCAGAAAAGAAGCTTTTGAGAACACATATATGTTCTGATTAAGGATAAGACATTTGATAAAAGTTAATATATTTGCCAACACATTAAAAATGAGCATGGAGATGATAGATTTTTTTGGTGTGTATCTTCACTCCTATTTGTGTGATAAACAACAGCCATGTATTCCATGTTTTCTATGGATATTGTTGAGACTTGGACTGACCTCTCAACCATGTCTTTACTCACTTATTCAATCTTCCATAAACCAAAAATAAAATTCTAAGGCCCCCCAGCCATCTGAATAGTCTTCCTCCTCAGCCAGGGAACTCTTAAAATTTAACCTGAAGGACTGGTACAGGCCATGATGGGAAGAACGGGTGGGATATACCTCATTATACCCATCCATCTTTAATATCAACAGAGACTTTAAGTCTGATGAGAAACCTTTTTCAGCCTGTTTTCTCTGAAGCCTGCTACAGAGAAAGGCTTCCTCTGCAAAGAAGAACTTTGGTCTCCACAATCCTTTATCTTGACCCAGGCATTCCTTTGTATGCCAGGTCATTAGATAAACTCAACCAATTGTCAACTAGAAAAATTTTAAATCTATTCATCAGCTAGAAGCCTCCACTTCAAGGTGTCCCACCTTTGTAGACCAAACCAATGTATTAAAATTTCATATCTCTGTAAAATGCATAAAACCAAACTACACCCCAACCACCTTGGGCACATGTTCTCAGGACCTTCTGAGGGCTGTGTCATGGGCCATAGTTACTTATTTTTGGCTCAAAATATACTTCTTCAAATATTTTACAGAGTTTGACTCTTTGCATTAACACTTCTATTCACCCATTCAAAAATACTTATTTCTGACCTACTCATGTTCAAAACTGGTGATTAGGCAGCCAATATAACAAAATATGGTCCGATTTGTTGAAGATCTTAGAGTCTGGAGAGGCAGCGAGTCACCAATCATGTGAATGCAATGTTGATAAATGCTATGAAGGAGGCATAAATGGTGTTCCAGCTACTAAAACAGGTGACTCTATTTCCAAAACTACAATTATTTCTCTGATGTGTTTGCAGAGGTGATATGAAATGCTGGTAACTATGTGTGAAAGTTAGAATAGCCAATGCATTGGTCTAGAAATGTTTTTCTTTTGCCACATTTAGCTTTGGGTTAATTGTTTCACAACTTATTTTGGGGCTGTCTGAAAATATAAAATCTAGTTCAGTGGTCTCATACACTTCTCATTCACTACAATTCATATTATCATCATGTGGTTAATGTGAATTAAACAAACTAAAGGACTAATTTAAAAGTTTTTTCTCCTGGTTCCCCCCAACCCAAATACCATCCTAGGAATTTGTCAGGACACTGTCAACAGAAGAAGAATCAGGAAAAGAATGGAAAGTCCAGCTGCTCCCAGCCCTTTCCAGCCTGCATTCATTGTGTTTAAATCTGTTCCTACTTTGTGGGCGGGCTGTCTGTGTCACTGGGGCTGCCTGGTGTTTGTCCCTGACTGGAGTGGAAGTTTCAGAAGAGTGAGCTCCTGGAGAGCTGAGAGTTAAGTTAGCCTCTTTACAAACTAAATGGATGTTTTTCCATGTGGAAATGAGTTCTTTCCTACACAACTTATATCTAGAAAGCCAATTAGCCAGTAACTAAATGAGGTTCAAAAAAGTTCTGAAGGAAGCTTGAATGGGAAAATCAATAAAAACTATTATGAACAAAAGTATTTCTTTTTGACCAGCTAACTTTGTCAAACTAAGTTCTAGCCAGATAATCATAGCTACTGCATAATAATGGAAATTTTTTTATTGTGCTATGACATGCCTGAAATAAATTTCATTAGAACTCGTTATCGATATGCAACTTAAGTAGCAGAGAAAGCTTAAGTTGTAATCAGCCAATGTTTTAATATTTTTCCCAGTATTTTAGAGAATTAGTATTCTTTATCAATATAAATATTTGAAACCCATGAAGTGAAAAAATAAGAAAAAGGAAATAGAAGTTAAAGATGCTAGCTTGTAATGTTAAGAGGAACTAGGTATAGAAGATAAGACTTCAAGAGTTTCCTAAATCTCGAAATATTTCACACTGAATTTTATCTAAATGGTTAATGCATGGCCTATAAGAGGAACGGATAAATGATTCACACTGAGGGGAAAAAATGAGGAAATATTTAGACTTCAGTTTCTGGCAGGCTGGTAAAGACACATTTTCACATTGCTTAGTCTCCAATCAACAATAAATTAGAAAATGAAACAAATATTCTGAGACAAAGAAAAATCAATGAAAAGGCACAAAGAGCATAAATATGTGGAATGCAAACAAAATTTACCTAATTTTTATGCTGAAGAAATTAGCTACATGTGGACTGAATAAAATAAACTGTATGAAATTTCAGACATTTGTGTTTGTTCAATATGCAGCATTGTTCAATGCCAAATATTAGAAAAGACTATTGTAGTCATTGTTTTGATCTAAAGGCAATTGAACAAAACTGATGAAGTTTAGGAATAGGAAATTTTGAGGACCTATAAAGTTATAATAAAATTAACAAATGAAATAGAATAAATCCTGGACTTAGAAGAATCTAAATACTAGCTAGTGTTTTCATGTGAGTTCACTTTCGACAAACATAAAAAATGGGGATAATTCTGTTTTTTTATCCCCTATTGCACCAAGGACAAACAAACCAATATATCAAAGCACTTTGTGGTCCTCAGGGGAAAGGCAAAGAAAATTCATAGGATGACCTCAGACTCTAAGCTCATGGTAAATAGAAACACATTCTGTTTCATCAACACTTAACTGGGATACCTGGCAAAGTATCCTCTTGTGATATCATTAAGGATTGAGCAAAGTTGTGGACAATCAGATAAGCAAAGTGAAAATTTCTTTAATGAATATGAATCTCTGAGGTAAGGCTCATGCAAAGCTTGGAATTTTTCTTCAAGTTATGTAGCTACATGGGGTAGCTCAGGGCAGAAGGTTATCTTTGTAACCACTTCCTGTCTCCTCTTATCATCTGGCAGCCATTTTGCTTGGCTGAAATGTAGCTCCACATAGTCCTTCCTTCCTTCTCTTACAAGCTTGGAATCTTCTTAAACTCAACATGCAGGCCTGAAGGTAGCTTAGTAAATCAAGTCATATCTTAGGTATAACTTTCTCCACAACTGATGAATCTGTGTTGTCACTGAACACATGGAGGAATAAAAATATGTGTTTTTCAACCCTCATTGTTGGAGATAATGGAGAGAATATAAACAATGAAGAAAAAATCAAGTTATGAATGCCATGGGGCATTGCCTCACATCTTTAGTTAAATTGGTAGAAAATGTTCTGAAATGAATTGGTTGCAATGAATCAAGGATCAAAAAATGTTTAAATCCATTGATTTAGTTATGTAATTCTAAGGAAATAGAGTAATTCAAAAGAGGGTAAAAATAATTATATGCAAAAGAATATCAAAGCACATGTTTGGTAAAAATTGTGTTGTAATAAACCAATTACAAATAAATTGGATACCCAGAAATAGTGGTATACTTATGGCACTCAGCTAGAAGAAATATTAAGCAGTCATTTAAATGTATCATTATGAAGCTTGTGTGGCTACGTAGGTGCTTACAATATTCAGTAGAAGAAAATGTAAAAAGTTAAATGCATAAGATAATTGCAAATATATGTGAATGTATATGCAAAAGAACATAAAAGGGAAACACCCAAACAAAATTTAGTAAATGTTGACTTAGTTCCAGACTGTTCTAAAAATTGAAGGAAAGCAGTGAAAAAAAGACAATACACTGTTCTCTTAACATTTACATTCAGTGAGAGGAAATAACAAGCAGTAAAAATGAATAAACAAGAATTTGTCAGATAGTGACAAGGGCTACTTTAGGCACCTGTTGTGACCTCACCCCTTTTCACATCCTCCCAGCTGCCAAATGGAAGCCATCATCTTATCTATGTCCTGGAGGAGGTTTCTGATAATGGAGTCATTCTTGTGTTCAGGGGCAAAGGTTTTCTTCTGCAAGAACAGAGTGACTGGAACTTCAGCTTGTTTGCTGCAAGTCTTATTTCCTACTTGGCTTTCCTCAGGGGAAGTTAACTGAAGGGTAGTTAGCATTTGTAGATCCATCCAATGGAAGTTACTGACCTGAGTATGGTTTCTTACATCTTCAATTCATACAGTCTCCAGTTCAAATCAGAACCAAATGTTAACCCTGTGTGGTGACCATAACTTCGTATTGAATTTAGAATCACCCTTCTCCTTCCACCTGCCCACTGTTGTATCTGAATGCATCTGTCTCTAACTTGTTTCCTCTGGCAGGGAGCTGGAGAGATTCAATCCTGGTGAATCCCTTATGGAGGACTCAGCTGTTGCAATCAGCTACCAGCTCCCCTTATTTGCAAACTATGCGCAGTGCCTGGGGCAGAAAGAGCAAATGTGATACAGTTTGCTCTGCTAGCCTCTTCAGCAGGAAGAGTAGAAATAAAGGCATTTTTCTTACTAAAGTTTGTTAAGCCTGAATTCTTCCCTCCTCTGCTCCCCATAGACAGTATACTTAATGGCCAGGTGGCTGTAGTATCATTCTAATTGCTAAAGTTCAGCAGTGAGATGGCCTTTGAATAGGGCTCCTGTCCCCAGTGTGTGTATGACAGCAGTCCAAGGGCCTTACCTGTTCTCAAAGTCACAAGTATTTATTTTTGTTTTTATGACTGAAATGAGGCCTAAAGTTCTGCAAAAAGAGACCTGATGAAATGGTGGCTTTATACCCACCACTAGACTGGGAGTTTGCACAGGACTGTGAGGGGAGTGGGTAGTAAATTGATGGTATTGATGAATGTGGGATTGATTCCTCATTTACCATGAGACTCATATTACATTTAAGATAATCTAGATCGTGTTGAAGAAAAGGCAGAATATTCCTGGCAAACCTGATGTATAAGGCCATCCCCTACAACCTCCCAGTCACACACAAGATTACCGTAGCCAAACCTGTGCCTGTCTCAGCCATGGAGACAGAGTACTCTTAAATTTGCAACACCTTGAGGGAGCAGGCAATATGTGGATAGGGATCAGGATACAGAAGGACCTATGGGCATGTTGTCATCCTGGTGGTCTGAGGGTCCAGGGGAGGCAGATGGACCAGGCAAGTTTCATTGGGTCGTTTTTGTGCAGAAATTTCCTATAGATAAATTACCAAACTTCCAACTCCTCTCCCTAGTATATAATGCCTTAATAAAATTATAATCAACTGCATTGCATCAAAGGCCTTAAAATAAGTCAGATGCTTCTCCCACCCAATGCCATTTCTCACCCTCCCTCTAATCCTACCTAATCTTTAACAAAACAGCAGTAATTCTAATGAGAGCCCTCTTTTGTTGGACTTTGTTATAGCTGTTGAAAGAAACTAGTTGTTCTGTAATCAATAAATGAATTACTGAATAAGCCAACAAACAAAGGCCTGAATGATAAGAGGAATGACAAGGACTATTTTAGAGTGGGATTTTAGGGAATTTGCTCTCTTACCAATTCAAATTTTCCGAAATGCTGTATTTAAAAAGAATAATTACATGCAACTACTTTTAAGAATATTAAGGTAAGAAATTTCTTACACTTTCTGTGTGCACAGCATCTGGTTTCTTAAAGCAGATTTGAGATTGGACCTGATTGAGAGTATCCACTATGAGTAATTTTATTTATTTGCTTGTTTCCTCCCCACCCTTTCTTTTGCCCTCATCTCTGTGTGTTTCAGAGATAAGGCTTGCTTCACACCTGCTTGGTATTCTGGCTCTGTCTTGTCTTATCAAAATGCTAAAGCTGTGCTGAGTGCAGCCTCAGGTCATGACTTTTAAATAACCATAGGAAATTGCTATGAGGATGTATGTAATCTTGCATTGTTCTAAAATTTTTCTCCACAAAAGATACATTTTTGGCATCTATAGATATTTCTTAGTCTTGTTTTATTGTAAATATAATTCATTGTATAAATCCATGAGTCACTTCCAATCACTCGACAGACTGTATTCAAAAGACTCTTTGGCAAGATCCCAATGTAATGCATAGTCAGTCATCTGGTCTACCATCTGTCACAAATATGTTATTTGGATGCCCTTAAAGCTTTGATCTAAATTGATTCATTATGATTGATCAGAATCCATCTTAGAAGAGGACAAAAAATATAGTCTGCCTGGTTTTCTACAGCTTTCTTTACAATAAAATTCAGACACAGAGAGACACTGCATTTTCTGTGCTCAAATCATCAAGTTGAGGAGATATCACTTTGTGGACTAAGGTCTGATTTGCTTGATTTACATAAACATTAGCTGAATATTAGTTCACTGAGATTGTTCAATTTGTATATAATCGTCTCAGATTGATATCAAAATTTCAAATCCTCCAAAATGTCTCCCATGTTTTTATCTGCTTCTAATCATTTGCAGCCCTATGTCAACAAAACCCTTTTATACTCAATATGTATGATACTTACCAAGTGTCCCTTAATAGGAAGATTTTGAGGGCATTTTTGAGGTGGTCGTATCTGTAGCTTCTCTGTCAAATGTGCAACTTTTATAGGATCTGGGCTCTGAAGATGACTTCCAACAATTCTTCTCTCTATATGTTCATGCTTATGCTAACATATAGGAGTAAAACTTATTTTTCTTCTTTCTAAATCTAGATGAGCCAACAGAAAGCAGTAAAAGTGGCATACTGGGACTTGTAAACTGAGATATTAGAGAGTTAGCAACTTCCTTTTGGAATGTTTTTATCAAAATGATACCCCTCTCTCCCCACACCCCCAGAACTGAGTGGCTGTTCTGTGAAAACTCAACCCACATGGAAAGGCAATGTCACTTCAGCTGACAGCCTCAGCTGAACTCCCAGCTGAGAGCAAATATCTACTGCCATCCATGTTAGTAAGCCCACTTGGACATTCCAGCTTAATTAGCCCCCAGATGGCTAAAGCTCATAGCTGAAATTGTGTGAAGAAGAAAAACCATCCAGCTGAACCCAGTCAACCCAAAGAATCATGAGAGATAATAAAATGGCTCTTCTTTAACACTCTTAAGCTGAATGCTGGATAGCATTAGATAAATAGAAGCCTTGCAAGATCTCTATGCCTATCAGGAGTCAGGGTCTTCAGTGGACAGATACCTTCTGTAGGGAAAAAATGTTACCAGCCCTGAGAATAAAATTTACAAAGGGGTCTCCTACAGTCAGGGTTTCCCAGAAAACCATAACTCTATTGAAGTTCCTCACACTGGGAAGAGAAAAGCAGATGAAAAGCCTATGAGTAGATGCATTCTTGCTTTCACCAATTTTATTCCTACACCTATTGACACATTATTTTTACAGGTGTTTTGCAATTTCTGTGTATTTTCTTTCACATTGCATTGTAAGCTCTTTGGGGTAAAGGTGAGAAAAGCATAAGCTCCTTCCCAGCAGTATAGCCTTGGCATGATTCTTGGATGTCCTGTAGCCTGTTTCTCTTTCAGTAAGATAAGGTAAATGATACACACTTTATGAGATCACTGTTAGGATCAAGTGACAAACATCACTGTTTTCTCTTTTACAATACCCTAAATGCCCTTCTAAATTTTGTTTGAGATGCAGTTTTGCTATATTTCTCTTTTTTTCTTTGTTTGCCTTGTCTTGCATATTACAGAGACTTGACATGTTTAAATGATGAAAACATTGATTTAGGTTTGGAAACAATGTGATATTTATCTCATTTTTTTCCTGAAGGATTTTCTGGCAGTATATAAATGGATACTTTGCCTCATATGATAAATTACAGCACCACAACAGAGTGAACAGTCCCAAGGCACATAGTTTCCCAAAATGAATATGATTAAACTCAGTAGGAGGGTGATGGATCACTGGCTCTCTTGAACGTTCGGTTATGCAACTGTTAGAATGACCTTCCTGGCCAAGTAAGGTTGAAGGTTACAAATGGTTTTGGTAGATAAGCCATGAAACTAATCAGAAGTCTTTTCAGGATGCAGAAGTTTGAGATGCCATTTTATAATAAATTACAACACTGAAATTGGAGTTTCTTGTTTCCTATTTTCTCATTGTTTAGAAATAAAATCCATTTGAACAAATAATTCAGATAATGGTGTCTTGCCATGCACATGAGCATGGCAGCTTTAAAAATGTACTTTGAGATTGGTATGCTTCTTTTGGCTTAGTATGAGATACAGGAAATCTGAGCTCTTTTTATCCAGGCTTACCTATGAGGAGATTATCTTTGTGATCTTCTTTGTTTGTTTAACATTCTTTGTCCCAGGAAACTGCACTTCCATATAAAAAAGAAAAGAAAAAAACTGTCTCCTTGTGTCTCCTGAATTACATATCCTTTAAGATAGAAGAGTAAATAGTCTTAAATAGTTTTACTGCTCTTTAAAGAGTTAGCCTAATATATGAAAATTTAAAGAGATACATCATGGAGTTGTTGTCGTTGTGTGTGTGAATTTATGAATTTAATTTTTAACAGCTTTTTCAAGGTATAATAGTTATACAAAAAGCTATACATATTTAACGTATATGACTGATGGGTTTGAACATATGTATGTATCTGTGAAACTATCACCATAATCAAGATAATAAATGCTATCACTTAGTAGTGTCCTTCTATTTACCTCCTTTTTTTGTGGTAAGAACCCTTAACTTGAGCTCTGTCCTCATAACAAACTTTTAAGTGAACAATCTAGTATTAGTTACAGGTACTATGTTGGATTGTAGGTCTCCAGAATTTTTTCATCTTGCATAACTGAAAATTTATATCTGTTGAATAACATCTCTCCATTTCCTCTCCTCCCAGTCCCTGGTAACCATCATTCTACCTCTGCTTCTATGAGTTTGACTATTTTAGATACCTCATACAAGGGAGACTATGCAATATTTGTCTTTCTGTTCTTATTTCACTGATTTGTCTTTATGTCACTTGTCATAGTGTTATCCAGTTTCATCTGCGTTGTCACATCATATGGCAGAATGTTCTTCTTCTTTAAATAATAATATTACATTGTTTGTATATAACACATTTTGTCTATTCATCCACCTATGAGCATTTGTTTCCATGTCATGAATATTCAGAATAATGTTACAATAAACATTAGTGAACATCTCTCTTTGAGATCATGTTTCAATTTAAATATACACGCAGAAATGAGATTACTGGGTATATAGTATGGTTTTAAAATTTTTTTTTGAGGAATATTCATACTGTTTTGCATAGTGGCCACACCATTGTACATTCTTAACAAAAGTGTACAAGGGTTTAGCTTTCTCCACATTCTCATCAACACTTGCTATCTTTTGTCTTTTTGATAATAGCCATCCTAACAGATTTGAAGTAATACCTTGTTTTGGTTTCAATTTGCATTTCCCTGACGATTAGTAATGTTGAGCACCTTTTCATATACCTATAGACCATTTATATATCCTCTTTGAAAAAATATCTGCTTAGGTTCTCCGTTACTTGTTTTGTTTTCAAGTTATAGGCATTTCTGATACTTTTTTTTATATTAACTCCTTATCAGCTATATGGCTTAAAAATATTTTTTCCTATTTCATATGGCACCTTTTTATTTTATTGATCCTTCCTTTGCTGTGCAGAAGCTTTTAGTTTGCTGTAATCCCACTTGTCTATTTTTTATTTTGTTATCTGTGCTTTTGGTGTGATATCAAAATCATTGACAAGAACAGTGTCAAAGAGAGTTTCTGCTATGTTTTCTTCTACGAATTTTACAATTTCTAGTCATGTGTAAGTCATGAGTTGATTTGGGGATATAGTGTAAGAAAGGGTTAAGTTTTATTTTTGGTTTGTGAATATCTAGTTTTCCCAATACCATTTATTGAAAAGATTATTTATTCCCTATTGTGTATGTTAAACACCCTTGTCAAAGACAAGTTGAGCAAATATGCGTGTGCCTATTTTTGGGCTGTCCATTCTGCTGCATTGGTCTCTGTGTATATTCCAGTACTGTGCCATTTTATTTGCTGTAGTTGTAACATATTTTGAAATCAAGAAGTGTGATGCTTCCAGCCTTCTTTGTCCAGGCAAATTTGGCTAGTCGAGGTCTTTTACAGTCTCATAGGAATGTTAAGATTGTTTTTCTATTCAGTGAAAAATGTCATTGGTATTTTGATCAAGATTTCATTGAATCTGTATATTGCTTGGGTATGATGGACAATGTAACAGTATTATATCTTCCAATCCATGAATATGGGGTATCTTTTCATTAAATTTATGTTTTTAAAAAATTTCTTTCATCAATGTTTTATAGTTTTCAGTCTACAAATATTTCACCTGCTTGATTAAGTTTATTTCTAAGTATTTTATTCTTCATGATGCTATTGTAAATAAGATGGTTTTCTTAATTTCATTTTAAAAGAGTTCGTTGTTCATGTATAAAAATGCAACTGATTGTCATACAGTAATTTTGAATCCTACAACTTTCTGATTTTATTTATTCTAACCATTTTGTGGTGGTGTGTTTAGGGTTTTCTATCCATAAAATTGTCATCTACAAACAAATAATCTTTCTTCATTTCTGATTTGGATGCTTTTCATTTCTTTCTCATATCTAATTCTTCTGGTTAGAGCTTCCAGTACTATGTTGAATAAAAGTGGTGAATGAGCATCCTTGTCTTGTTTCTCATCTTAGTGGGAAAGCTTTCAGTTTTTAACTTTTGAGTATGAGGAGAGCAGTGGACTTGGCATATATGACCATCATACTGAGGTAAATTCCTTCTATAACTAGTTTGTTGACAGTTTTTATCTCGAAGTACATTGAATTTTATCGAAGATTTTTTTCTGCATCTTTTGAGATGATCATGTGATTTTTACCTTTCATTCTGTTAATGTGATGCACTTTGATTTGCATATATTAAACCATCATGCCAGGGATACAGTTCACTTGATTATAGTGTTGATAACATTATTAGAGTTGTTTTATTGTAGGAGAATTACTTGCTTTTTCTTACCTCCAAGTGACAAGGTTCCTTAAAGTTTCTGGAAATGAATTTCATTTATAAACCATATAGGCACCCAACGTAGGCATGCTTGTATATTTTATAGCTCATATGCACGTAACTTACACTTCTATATACTGTATACTTATATGTAGGAGTGGATGAGTACTGGGTACCTTCCAAAGGAACAAAATTAAGAGGCACACAAGCAAATAAAATAGAAGGTAAGTCACATGCAATAATCACTGGACTCAGTATTCCTGTCCAAAGCTTCAGAAATAAGTTGCTTCTAGGTTAGAAGGGCTAAAGGACTTCCACTCTCACTCTTCTCAGGTATTTGCACCAACACTGAGATATACAAAGAACAGCTAAGATGTTCTTTTCTATCCGGATTCTTCACTTGCTTTTTCGCCTCTTTGGAAATTTTTCCTCTCATCTCTCTCACCTCAATTTCTTTTCATCTGTCAGATTTTGATCCAGATACTACCTCTTCAGAGAGGCCTTCAATCATCACTTTAGCTGAGGAACATTCTCACCATATTCTGTAGCACACCGTCTTTATTTACTTCATAGCTGCTATTGCCATCTTCAATTATTTATTTTCTTATCTATTGTCAGTCTTTTCCACTACCATATACTGCTCAAAGCTAGAAATTATTCATTTAATCTATATATGTCCCCAGTTTAAATAAAAGAATATTTACTTAAATACTTGTCAAATAAATGAATGAGTGATACTTAGGGAGACTTAAAAGTCATATATTTATTAAACTACATTGTCTACAAAATTGGGTGGGGATAATGGTAGCTTCCAGAGACTATTTAAGGGAACAAGATTCATTTCCTAATTTTCTGCAAGTGGCTGACTTTGTAAATTTTCTTTGGCTAGCTTTATTAGTATTCCACATCACTTCCTGTTGCCACGTAGAATGTGTCTTCACTGTCCTGCTCTGCTCTGATTGGCGATGTGCTGTCTGAGCACTCATTTCAGTATGAGGTACGCCAGACATAATTGAGAGGGGAAATGAGCTGCTATGCATGCAGATGCATGTTTACCCATAACAAACAAAACTAGTGAGCAAGAAAAAAAATCAGTGAATTGTAGCAAGAAAAAAATATATTTGGTCTTAGAAATAAAAGATTCAAGTCTTAAGTCTTTCTCCAAAACTCAAATTCCCTTGAATAAGTCACAAGGCCTTTTTGAAACTCAGTTACATTAACTATTATGTGGGTATAATAGCAACTGCCCTATGCTGTTAGAGTTTCTGGGAGAAATGCGTGGCATGTAAAGCACTTGGAAAACTGTAAAGCTTCCTCGCCACAAAAGGAATTGATTTTAGAGTATAAGTCAAATATTAAGCTCTATAAGTAAACAAAATCTTGTGAAGTAAGGATGTAACATCCTACATGAATCCCACAATCTCATACAGCCCTGGCCACTAAGAAAGTCAATATTGTATGTTTATTCAACAAACGTGTTATTAAGTACTTTTATGATCCATGATCTAGGATTGACACTGTAAGAATAAGATAGACATAGTATCTGTCTCGCATAGCTTACAATCCAGTGGGGAGAATGAGCTAAGAGTAATAATAGCATGTAAGAAGTGCAGTGTCAGAATTAGTGCTAGCAGAAGTACCAGGACTCCAGGAAGGGTGTGAAAGTATTTCTCTAAAGGAGATACACACACACACACACATATACACACATATAAAAACACATATATATCTAAAGGAGATACATATATACACACATATAAACACATGTGTTTATGTGTGTTTATGTGTGTGTATATATAAACATAGGTGTTTCTATGTGTGTGTATATATGTTCATGTGTGTGTGTATGTGTGCATGTATATATGTGTGTATATGTGTCACTTTAGATATATATGTGTGTATATATGTATATATACATATATATACACATGTGTATATATATGTTTGTGTGTGTGTGTGTGTGTGTATTCTAAGACGTGAAATATAAGTAAGAATAATGAGGCTAAAGGGTAAGAGATTCTCCAAAAATAATAGCATATTTGAAGTCCAGGAGTAAATAGAAGAGAGAACATAGAGGTTCTGAGGAAAATACAAGATGTCATTATGAGTGAAGCTCAGTGTGTGAGGTGGGGAGTTGCTAGGAAGTAAGGTTGAGAAGCTCTGTTGGAGCTACAAACTCAAGGAGTTTAAACTTTATTGTGAAATCAGTGCAGGGATCTTGAAGCATCTCATAGCACAGGGGTGGAATAAGATTATGTTTTAGAAGCATTACTCTGACGATAGTACAGAAAATAATTAAGCAAGAGTGGGCATAGGCATATGAGTTCGGAGGTTGGTTAAGTATCCTAGGTAAGACCTGGAAATGAGTGATGGCAACAGGAATAAAGACATATTTAGATGCTTGGTTTGGTGAGAGGAAAGAATCAGGTTCTCTAAATACCGATAACCCCTATGTCTTGCATATTCTATAGCTATAACCATTCCACATTCTCACTGGGAAGTAGAAGAAAGCTTCATAGTGGTTTGAAAGTAGAAAGAAAGACTTTTTGTTGTTTTCCTTTTACCTTACATTTTCCAAGTTTTGCTTTTTGCTGTTTACTCTTGGAAACTATTTTTTAAAATCTTCACAATTTGACACAGCCACTTGCCTATTTATAACAAGCCTGCAATTGGAAATAGCTGCATCTAATTTTGGTGAGTCATCATCTCCTTCCAGAAGGAAAGGCATAATTTATATAATGGGAAGTGGTGAAAAGGTGAGCTATTTCATACTCAGCTAGAGGTTTAGGAAGTTACTGGGACACAGTTGTTTTTTTTTTTACCTGAAAATCAAATGAAAGTATGCTAGAATAATTCCCCCAGGGCCCTGACTCTTGACAGCCAGGGGAAGCAAGGGTAGAGTTAGAATATGTAAAAATTGAAACAGAGCAAAGAGCCCAGTTTTCCTATTGGCAGCAAGTACACAGAGAATAACAGAGCTTTATGCTTCCCTTAAGAATTTCACATATCAGTTTGGGGAAATGAACTGACAGCAAAGGGAATTAAGTGAGGAGTCTTCAGAGTGGCTCAGCTCAACTGACTTCTCATCCAGTGTGTCTCTGTAAAACTGATACCTTTGTTGTAACTGGGCACACAGTGAAGAACTGAGAATTTGTAGTCCAAAAATAAATAAGGAGGTACATTCGTTTAATACCTGTTTAAATATTTAAAATCCTAGGGTAAAGTCTTGAACTTGGTATCTAATTATCAGTTCAGTTATAAGCAAATTTTCAATCGGATTGAAGCCTTCAATGTTTCTCAATATTGATTAATCATTCAATTTATAGAAAACCCAGAACTAGGCACTATGGCTTAAACAGTAAACTAGTTAACTAGTCAACTATTAAACACTGGTGTTGATTTCAGAAGATCCTTGAAGTCTCCAAACAGGTTTCATTTTAGTGGTGAGTCTTAGCTGTAGAGTGACTACTTAGCTGTAGGGTGGAGGCAGTAGAATTTGTGAACCCACTTGGTAAAAGCACTTTAAAATGTCCGTGAGCTTATAATATTAAATCTGTGTTGTAAGCCACACCTCACAGCTCCTGAACTTTATGTGTTTGGGTGCAGAGAGATAGAATTTGGCAAGTAGAATAACACATCTGGGTTTTGACAGGATGTTGTAGGGGATTCTACTTTATTTATGATTAATTTCTGAATTGAATTGACTCACCTGTAAGTAGTGATTTCTTCAGGTGTTTTTCTGTACATTCAAACCAATGCCAATTGTGCAGTGGTTAATACATCAATCTTGGAATCAGTTACATTTGAATCTGAATTTCTCTTCAAGTATGTACAAGCTATATGACCTCAGAAAACTTGTCTGTTCTAAATTTCAGTTTCCATACTTGTAAAAATGAAATAATAATAGTCCCCCCTCTGTAAAGCCGTTGTGAAGATTAAATAAGATAAAGTATGTTCAAAACAAACAGACAAAGTGTCTGAATCCCAACCAATATTTAATGTAAGATATCATCATCATTTCCATCACCATCCTCATTCTCCTCATCATGACCAAAGCACTGCTTGCATTTAAAAGTGTCATCCCCTGCAAAGCTTCTCCTTTTTAAATTCCCCAATCTTTGAAATAATGTATATCTTTCTCCTAAACTTTCCTTTACACTTTGTTTAAACCCTTATCACTCTAAAACTAAATTATAGTCTGGCTTATATTCCTAATATGCCATGAATTCCTTAGGAAGAGTTTTTATATCTTATTTTATTTTTCAAAAATATGTTAAAATGGCTAATACGCAGAACATGTTTGTTTTACTCAATGCTTCTAGGTGATAGTTATTGTTTCTAAATTGGTCTTATCTTCCTGCTGCTTAGTGCTACTGTGTTAAAGATATTCATAATTTCATGATAGTACAAAAGAAAAGAAAAGGGAAAAAATAGAAAGTAATGACTAGAATATTTACGCATTTAATAGGATTTTTTTCTAGCTGTAAAACAAATGGTAAATACCAAAAAGTGTCAACAAGTATGAATAAAACTTACCTGTGATCCCTCTACTACAAAGGGATTTCAACATATGTATTTTGACATGTTTATTTTTTAGTGTTTTTAATATATTTATACTAGAAGATCACACTGTATGTATACACACACATACAAAAACATTTTATACTCTCTTCATTTTACTGTTAATTTCATCTTTTCCAATGAAATTAAAAGTCTGTTCACAAAAATATTTTCACAAAATTTTTTAATGGTATGTATTATTCAATCTCATACTTGGTTCACAATTTATTCAGTGATAACAGTAAATAATTATATTCATTCCAGTTTTAATTAACATAAACTTCTCTGAGCTAAAAGAACATGTTTTAATCCAATGCAAAGAAACTAAGAACATTAAAAAAAAGGTTTGCTGAAAGGCTAATGAGAATAAACAGCTTAGAGAGAAATATAAATGAATTGATGGAGCTGAAAAACACAACACGAGAACTTCGCGAAGCATACACAAGTTTCAATAGCCGAACTGACCAAGGAGAAGAAAGAATATCAGAGGTAGAAGATCAACTCAATGAAATAAAACAACAAGGCAAGATGAGAGAAAAAAGAGTGAAAAGAAATCAACAAAGCCTCCAAGAATATGGGATTATGTGAAAAGACCTAATCTACATTTGATAGGTGTACCTGAATGTGACGGAGAGAATGAATCCAATCTGGAAAACCCTCTCCAGGATATTATCCAGGAGAACTTCCCCAACCTAGCAAGGCAGGCCACCATTCAAGTCCAGGAAATATAGAGAACACCATGAAGATACTCCTCAAGAAGATCAACCCCAAGGCACATAATCTTCAGATACACTAGCATTGAAATGAAGGAAAAAATGCTAAAGGTAGACAGAGACAAAGATTGGCTAATCCACAAAGTGAAGTCCATCAGACTCAAAGCAGATTTCTTGACAGAAACCCTCTAAGCCAGAAGAGAGTGGGGGCCAATATTCAACATCCTTAAAGAAAAGAACTTTCAACCTAGAATTTCATATCCAGCCAAACTAAGCTTGACAAGTGAAGGAGAAATATAATCCTTTATGAAAAAGCAATTGCTGAGATATTTTGTCACCACCATACCTTGCCTTACAGGAGCTCTTGAAAGAAGCACTAAACATAGAAAGGAACAACCATTACCAGCCATTCCAAAAATGTACCAAATGATAAAGAGCATTGACACAATGAAGAAATTGCATCAACTAATGGGCAAAACAATCAGCTAGCATCAAAATGGCAGGATCAAATTCACACATAACAATATTAACCTTAAACGTAAATGGGCTAAATGCCCCAATCAAAAGACACAGACTGGCAAATTTGATAAAAGGTCAAAACTCACTGGAGTGCTGTATCCAGGAAATGCATCTCATGTGCAAGGTTACACACAGGCTCAAAATAAAGGGCTGGAAGAAGATTTACCAAGGAAATGGAGAACAAAAAAAAAAAGCAGGAGTTGCAATCCTAGTCTCTGATAAAATAGACTTTAAAGCAACAAAGATCAAAAGAGACAAAGAAGGGCATTATATAATGGTAAAAGGGTCAATGTAACAAGAAGAGCTAACGATCCTAAATATATATGCACCCGATACAGGAGCACCCAGATACATAAACAAGTTCTTAATGACCTAAAAAGAGACTTAAGATCCCACACAATAATAGTGGGAGACTTTAACACTTCACTGTCAATATTAGGCAGATCAATGAGACAGAAAATTAACAAGGATATCCAGGACTTGAACTCAGATCTGGACCAAGCAAACCTAATAGGCATCTATAGAACTCTCCGCCCCAAATCCACAGAACATACAGTCTTCTCGGCACCATTTCACACCTCCTCTAAAATTGACCACATAATTGGAAGCGTATCACTCCTCATCAAATGCAAAAGAACAGAAACTATAACAAACTGTCTCTAAGACCACAGTGCAATCAAATTAGAACTCAGGATTAAGAAACTGCACAACTTCATGGAAATTGAACAACTAGCTCTGGAATGCTGACTGGATAAACAATGAAATGAAGGCAGAAATAAAGGTGTTCTTCAAAACCAAGAATGAAGACACAACATACCAGAATCTCTGGGACACATTTAAAGCAGTGTCTAGAGGAAAATTTATAGCAATAAATGCCCACATGAGAAGCAAGGAAAGATCTACAATCAACACCCTCTCGTCAAAATTGAAAGAGCTAGAGAAACAAGATCAAAAAAACTCAAAAGCTAGCAGAAGACAAGAAATAACTAAGATCAGAGGAGAACTGAAGGAGATAGAGACACAAAAACCCTTCAAAAAGTAAATAAATCCAGGAGCTGGTTTTTTGAAAAGATCAACAAAATAGACCACTAGCCAGATTAATAAAAGAGGAGAATCAAATAGATGCAATAAAAAAAAATAAAGTGGATATCACCATCGATTCCACAGAAATACAAACCACCATCAGAGATTACTACAAACAACTCTATGCATATAAACTGGTAAACCTGGAAGGAATGGATAAAGTCCTCGACACTTGCATCCTCCCAAGCCTAAACCAGGAAGAAGTCAAAACACTGAATAGACCAATAACAAGGGCTGATTGAAGTTAAGGCAGCAATTAATAGCCTACCAACCAAAAAAATCCCAGGTCCAGACACGTTCACAGACAAATTCTACCAGACATACAAAGAGGAGCTGGTACCACTCCTTATGAAACTATTCCAAACAATCCAAAAAGAGGGAATTCTTCCCAAATCATTTTATGAGACCAACATCATCCTGATACCAGAACCTGGCAGAGACTCAACAAAAAGAGAAAACTTCAGGCCAATATCCGTGATGAAAATACATGCAGAAATCTTCAATAAATACTGGGAAATTGATTGTAACAACACGTCAAAAGTTTACCCATCATGATCAAATAGACTTATCCCAGGGACACAAATCTGGTTCAACATACACAAGTCTATAAATGTAATTCACCACATAAACAGAACCAAAGACAAAAACCACATGATTATCTCAATAGATGGAAAAAGGCCTTCCATAGAATTCAATAGCTGTTTATGCTAAAAACTCTCAATAAACTAGATATCAACAGAACATATCTCCAAATAATAAAAGCTGTTTATGACAAACCCTCAGCCAAATCATACTAAATGGGCAAAAACTGGAAGCATTCCCTTTGAAATCTGGCACTAGACAAGGATGCCCTGTCTTACCAGTCCTGTTCAATATAGTATTGGAAGTTCTAGCCAGAGAAATCAGGCAAGAAAAAGATATAAATGGTGTTCAATTAGGAAAGGAGGAAGTCAAATTGTCTCTATTTGTAGATGACGTGATTGTATATTTAGAAGACCCCATCGTCTCAGCCCAAAATCTCCTGAAACTGATAAGCAACTTCAGCAAAGTCTCAGGATACAAAATCAATGTGCAGAAATCACAGGCATTACTATACACCAATAACATAGAGAGAGCCAAATCATGAATGAACTTCCATTCACAATTGCTACAAAGTTAATAAAATACCTAGGAATACAACTAACAAAGGATGTAAAGGACCTCTTCAAGGAGAACTACAAACCACTGCTCAAGGAAATAAGAGAGGACAGAAACAGATGGAAAAACATCTGACATCCATCTGGTGATGGATGCAGCATACCACCATGGCACGTGTATACCTATGTAACAAATCTTCATGTTCTGCACATGTACCCCAGAACTTATAGTGTGATAAAAAAAAGTGCTGCTAAGATTTTGACTGGGATCCCGTTAAATTTATAAGTCAGTTTGGGGAGAATTGATAACAATATTGAATCTTCTAATCTATGAACACTGTGTATGTCTATTTACTTAGGTATTCCTAGACTTCTTTCATCCATGTTTTGCAGTTAACATACAGATTGCCTTAGTTCACTTTGTGCTCCAAGAAAAAATACTTGAGGCAGGATAATTTATAATATACAGAAATTTATTTTCTCATAGTTCTGGAGGCTGCGAGGTTCACAGTTGAGTGGCTGGCATTTGGTGAGGGGTTTACTGCTATGCCATCTTATGGTAGAATGTAGAAGGACAAAAGAAAGTAAGAAAGGGACAGGCCCACACTTTTATAACAAGACCGGTCCCACTCATGAGGGTGAAGCCTCACAGCCTAATCACGTCTTCAAAGTCCCATCTCTTAATACCGTTACAATAGCAATTAAATTGTGATTTGAGTTTTGGAGGGGACAAACATTCCAATCATAGCACAGATTTTGCAATATTGAGGTTTAGATTTCCACATCAGTAAGGTAAATAGAAGTACTTTTTCTGTTCCTTTCACCAAGCACACAAAAAAAGGTGCTGGCCATTATACATGAACCAAATATAGAAAAACTCTGAAAGGTGGCAAGAAGGCGGCAGATAAACTAGGACATTTGGACCAAGGAACAACATAATGATGAGCTCCTTGAATTTTCTTCATGCTTCATCTATTTAAGACTTGGAGCTAAAAAGGCCAGCAACCCAGAAAGCCTAATGGGCATAGACAATATAAATAAGTAAATAAACCCAAATAAAGCCGCCTTTCTCTAGCTAAAGAACCAGCAAAGGGGTATCCTAGCCCCTTTTGTGTAACTGCTGTAATTCAGCCAAACAGCACAGGGAATAGAACCAACAACAATAAAAAACACTGTGACCCCACTCCCATCCGTTTTAACAAAGGCTGAAAGTAGACTTTCATTCTCACTGTACTATAAAGAGGCATTCCATCTTCCCTGCCAGAGTAGTATCAGAAAAGAGTAAGTAGCAAGCCAGGACTTTCATCTCTGCTGCAACATAACAAATTTCCCTTCTCCTAGCCATGCCAATGGAGACCTGTGTAAGAAGGTTGGACTTTCATTTCTTACCAGACAGAAAAAGGATGATGCTGTGTCTCAGATGATATCACAGAAGACCATGTGAAGAGTCAAAAGTCTCATAACCATCCAACATGAATGAGTCTACCCATTTACCTGTAATTTCAGGGGGCAGCCCAGTAGAGATCCTGGACACCTACCCCTAACTAGTAGTAATGAGGCTATGCCTTTCCCAAATAGAGTGCTGTCAAAGGAAATGATGTAAAATGGAAGTTTTAATAAGATCTAGAGTCTCATAACATAATAATCAAAATGTCAAAGTGTCAATAAAAAATTACTGATCATTCCAAGAATGAAGAGGAGCTCAAACTGAATATAAAAATGAAATTCATAACTCCAGTGTGAAGATGACAGAAATGTTAGAATTATCTCAACATGATTTTAAATGAACCATCATAAAAAATTTAAGTAATTATGAACATATTTGAAACAAATGAAAAATCCAAATGACAAAACTCAACTGAAAGTTTTTAGCTAAAAAAAAAATGCAGTAACTGAAAAATTTTTCAAAACCTCAGTGGAAGGCTCAGCAATAACAACAACAAAATGGAAAGGAGAGAGGAAAGAATCAGTAAATGAACTGGAAGATAGATCAAAAGAAATTATCCAATTTGAATGGTGGAGAGGAAGAAAACACTGTAAATAAATAAGCAGATCATCAAAAACCTTAAAAACTATTTTTTTTTTAAACTAACATATTAGTGTCATCAGAAACTCCAGAGGAGAGGAAGACAAGGTCAAAGCTGAAAAATTACTTAAGAAAATAATGGCTGAAAACATTGTACATTTGGCAAAACACCTAACTTATAGACACAAGAAGCTGAATGAACCCCAAAGAGGATAAACCCAAAGAAGTTCATAGCAAGACAAATCCTTGTAAAATCTCTGGAAACTAAAAAAGAAACAACCAAACAAAATCATCAAAAGCAGGAAGAGAGCAGCAACCACTTACCCATAGGGGTAGGGGGAATCTAAAGGACGAAATTTCTCACGAGAAACCATGGAAGGAGGCCAGAAAACAGTGGCACAACATTTTTCAAGCGCCAGCAGAACTGTAAAATTAGAATTCTAGGTATAGTGAAAATGCCCTTCAAAAGTAAAAGATAAACCAAAATTCTTGAATAATAACAAAAAAGAAAAAAAATTATTGTCTCTAGATCTATACTAAAAGAATGTCTTAAGGAAGTTTTCTACACAGAAAGTTTCTACAGAAAAAGTTTTCTATGCATGAGGAAGTTAGAAAATGCAACCAAAAGTAAAATATGAACAAATACACATTTTCTTCTTTCATGTTTTCAACTTATGGTTGATGATTGAAGCAAAACTATGACATATGATGCAGTTTAAATATCTGTAAAGAACATATTCAGGAAAATTATAAATGGTGAAAAGCAAAGGGACTTAGGGAGGCAAGATCTTTTTTACGTGGTAAAACCTCAGTGGAAGGCTCAGTGGAAGTCCACTGTGATACCAGTGGACTCCCATAAATTATGTACTAACTAGGGTTACCTCTAAAAAGAAAGCTATACAAAGAGATAAACTTAAAAAAATAAAAAACCCTATAAATAAAACAGAAACCTAAAATATTTTCTAGTAACCCAGTAAGATAGGCCAGAAAAATAAAACAGATATAAAACAAAAGAACAAAAAATAGAAGACTTAAACTCTAGTATAAAAATAATTACTGCTACAGATTAAGTGTTTACATCATCTCAAAGTGTATATGTTGGAAACCTGATGCCCAGTGAAATAGTATTAGAAGGTGGGGCATTTGGTACATGATTCAGTCATAAGGGTAGAGTTCTCTGAAGTGAGATTGTACAAAAAAAAAAAAAAAGACTCTGAAGAGCTCCTTTGCTCTTTCTACCACGTGAAGACGCAGTGAGAAGAAGGCTGTCTAATAACCAGGATGTGAACTCTCACCAGATACTAACTGTTGGCATCTTGACCTTGGAATTTTCAGGCTTCAGAATTGTGAGAAATAAATGTTCTTCAGGCCACATAGTCCACTGTACTCTGTCATAGTAGCCCAAACTAAGATAATTACATTATGTAAATGGTCCAAATACACCAATCAAAACACCAAGCTTGGCAGAGTAAAATTTAAAATATGTGGTGTACAAAACACTTAACGTTATTTAAGGTATGTTAAGATGTACACCTTAACAATATGTTAGGTACTAAAAACTCACTGCAAATAGAATAGTGTAGACAAGTTGAATGTAAAATGATTTGAAAATGTATTATGTAAACTCTAATCAAAGAAAAGCAAGAGTGGCTATATTAATACCAGATAAAGTAAACTTTAGAGAAAGAAAAAAGAGACAGAGGGAGATTATTAATGATGAAAAAGATAAATTATTAATGATGAGACACCACCAATAAATGTAAAAGTGCAACATCATTTACATTGCTCAAAACACAAAATACTAGGTTTAAATTTTACAAAACATGTACAAGATTTATATGCTGAAGCCCACAAAGTACTGATAAAAGTAATCCAAAGATCTCTAAATAAGTGAAAAGATATACCATGTTTATGGATTGAAAGACCCAGCAAATCTTTTGCTCATTGATCTTTCCTAAGCATGGCAAATACTGCTTGTTAACTATGTTCTCCCACTCTCTGAGAACTAATATCTTCTCCTTTACCTTGCTTTTCTAACATTTCACAGTGTTTTGTGAGTAATTTTTATCTGCTTCTTATGTACTTAATTAGCCCTTTCAATCTTAAAATTTACATCTTCTGGCTATTGAAGTTTTTCTTCAGTTGTTTATTTTATAATCTCTTTTCCTTCATTTACTTTGTTTTCTTGAACACTTGTTATTTGAAAATCAAAGAGTGAATTATCTAAACCAATCATCTAACTATTCATATATTCTCCTCTATTTTCATCTTTTAGGTTCACTGTAGGGTATTTACTCAAACATAATTTTTTTACCCTTCTACTAGGTTTTATTGTACTATAAGATTTTTAATTTCATATTTTTTTCAGAATATTTATTTTAATAATCTTATTTTATAGATGTAGTATGTTTTCTTGTTCCTGTGGGAACATGATACTTTTTAAATAAATGATCTTGAATTGGTACTATTTCATTAAATTTCCTATTTTTCTGTTTAAAAATATTTTTATTACCGATTTCACATGGAATTCTTTGTTCAAATGCCTGATGATGTATGGCTATATATTCATACTAAATTTAGGCACTTTTGGTAGAAGAGAGGTGTGTATGAGAGAGAGAGCACATGTGCAAATATTGTCAGTGGTTGATTTCATGGCAAAGAATTGGTCTGAAGTAGTTTATTGATTCCCCTCCTCCCTGCACCCACTACCAGTTGTCTTGTTGTCTATATCTGTAACTCTTCTCTTTTGGCATTATGCAATTTTTCAAATAGAATTTTGGCAATCACCAGTCTGTAGTTTTTGACCTAGCTATTAGAATCATGGCAGTTGAGTGAGGACAAATCCTGGGGGCTGTATCATTTAGTGTATGGAATTCTACTTAGTACTCCTGTTTTCAGTAGGTACCCTTATTTTTAATTATGCTTAAGACTCCCAATCCAGAGACTGTCACTTTTATCTCTCCAGATAATAAACTTGCAGTTATCTTCCAGGTAGTAAACCTTCAGTTATCTGCTTATGTTTGGGAAAGATAATCTGATTGCATGAGGTCAGGTAGGGAATCTAGGTCTCACTACTTCCAACCAATCTATTTTTATCTTCTTTTTATGCCTACTTGCATAATTACCTTGTGCCGACATTTCTTTTTCCCGACTTTTTGTTTTTCATACAAATTTGGCTGCTTTTGAGCTTCTTTCTATTTTAAGAATTAGTTTCTTTGGGGTCAGGCCCAGTGGCTCAGCCTATAATCCCAGCACTTTGGATGGCAGAGGCAGATGGATTATTTAAAGTCAGGAGTTCAAGACCAGCCTGAGCAATATGGTGAAACCTCCATTCCTATAAAAATACAAATATTACCTGGGCATGGTGCAGCATGCCTGTAGTCCCAGCTACTTGGGAGAATAACACAGGAGAATTGCTTGAACCCAGGAGGTGGAGGTTGCAGTGCGCTGAGATCGCACCACTGCACTTGAGCCTGGGTAATGGAGTGAGACTCTGGCTTTTTCAAAAAAAAAAAAAAAAAAAAAAAGCATTAGTTTCTTTGATATGTTAAGTCATTCACCATTTGTTAGGTGTTTATTGTTTTATAATTTAATACTTTTTAACTTAAAAACATTTTTAAAATTGCTGTCAGTTATTTTGTAGCTTTTTATCTCGCAGGTTTGTGTATTAAAACATTACATTTAATACTTTGTGGGATTTGAAAGAAAGTAAAGAACATATGCATAAAATTCACCGTCTTTGTTTTTTTAATAAATGTTATATATACTCTTTAAAGAAAAACAACAAATGGATAGACACAGCCAAAGGAGAGAAAAGTAAAACATGTTTACTGCATCAATTTTCCAAAGCAGCCATAGTTAAAAACATGGTACCAAATATTTAGCTTCTAAAAATGTATCTTAGGTGTTAAAAAGTTACATATGCTCAAAGATATAGCAACAAGGATATTTAGCACAGCAATTTTTATAAGAAAAATCAGAGATAACCTAAGTGACTGACAAATAGTGCTTGTTTTTTTGTTTGTTTCGTTTTATGTATATATATATATATATAATTGTACTTTAGGTTCTGGGCTACATGTGAATAACATGCAGGATTGTTGCAAAGGTACATACATGGCAATGTGGTTTGCTGCCTCCATTCCCCCCTGTCACCTGTATCTGGCATTTCTCCCCATGTTATTCCTCCACAACTCCCTACCCCCTGCAGTTCCTCCCCTAGTTTCCAGCAACAGACCCTGGTGTGTGATGCTCCCCTCCCTGTGTCCACATGTTCTCATTGTTCAACACCTGCCTAGGAGTGAGAACATGTGGTGTTTGATTTTCTGTGCTTGTGTCAGTTTATTGAGAATGATGGCTTCCAGGTTCATCCATGTCCCTAAAAAGGACATGAATTCATCGTTTTTTATGGTTGCATTTCATGGTTTTTATGTGCCACATTTTCCCTGTCCAGGATATCATCAATGGGCATTTGGGTTGGTTCCAGGTCTTTGCTATTGTAAACAGTACCTTAATGAATGTACATGTGCATGTGTCTTCATAACAGAAAGATTTATAATCCTTTGGATATATGCCCAGTAATGAGATTGCTGGGTCAAATGGAATTTATATTTCTAGGTCCTTGAGGAATCGCCACACTGTCTTCCACAATGGTTGAACTAATTTACACTCCCACCAACAGTGTAAAAGTGTTCCTATTTCTCCACATCCTGAAGTTTTCTTTTTTAGTTGTGTCTCTGCCAGGTTTTGGTATCAGGATCACGTTGCTCTCATAAAATGAGCTAGGGAGGATTCCCTCTTTTTATTGTTTGGAATAGTCTGAAAACGAATGGTACCAGCTCCTCTTTGTACCTCTGGTAGAATTCAGCTGTGAACCTGTCTGGTCCTGGACTTCTTTTGGTTGGTAGGCTATTAATTGCTGCCTCTATTTCAGGCCTTGTTATTGGTCTATTCAGGGATTCAACTTTTTCCTGGTTTGGTCTTGGGAGGGTGTAAGCATCCAGAAATTTATCCATTTCTTCTAGATTTACTGGTTGATTTGCATAGAGGTGTTTGTAGTAATCTCCGATGGTAGTTTTTGTTTCTGCAGGATTGGTGGGGTATCTCCTTTGTCATATTTTATTGCATCTATTTGATTCTCCTTTCTTCTTTATTAGTCTGGCTAGTGGTCTACCTGTTTTGTTGATATTTTCAAAAAACCAGCTCCCAGATTTATTGATTTTTTTTTGAAGGGTTTTTTGTGCCTCTATCTACTTCAGTTTTGCTCTGATCTTAGTTATTTTTTTGTCTTCTTCTAACTTTTGAATTTGTTTAATCTTGCTCTTCTAGTTCTTTTAATCTTGACATTTGGGTGTCAATATTAGATCTTTCCTCACTTATTGTGTGGGCATTTAGTGCTATAAATTTCCTTCTAGACACTGCTTTAAATTTGTCCCTGAGATTCTGCTATGTTGTGTCTTCATTCTCATTGATTTTGAAGAACACCTCTCAATCTTTCAGTCTGGTAGGAACAGCATCTTATAAGCAAAAGAATTATGGTTTAACTGAGAATACAGATAACTATTGGGAAAATAATCTACATAATGTGTATCATTTTCTAAGTCAAACACTCTAGGACAGAAGTATCATTATAAATTATAAAGTTCTACTCCTCATTCACATTTGTATCAACTGGGCCATTTATATTGATTGATTCTTTTTTAAAAATTACATGTCAGAAATAATTTATGAATACAGAAGTATATTTATCAGTAATTTAATAAACAGTATAACAAACCATCAAGAGATAGCTTATAAGAACCTAGAATATTTTTGGCTCCACTGTGGCTTTCACAGCTATTTTTTATCACTGGGCTTGATTTTATTTTGTCATAGTACCTTAGTATGAAAGTATTTACATCGATAAAGTAGAGTATTGTATTAGGGTCTCCTTAGCTAAAAGAGATTTGAATACGCTTCGGCAAGGCAAGTGCCCCTTTGTTATCTTTGAGACTGTCAGTGAAGCCATATATATGAATGTGGAACTGACAGTGTTAGCTGTTGATAAGGTATTGTTGAATTAGTAATTCAACAAATATTTACTGAGCTCCTTCTCCATAAATTCTGCAACATGGGCCTTTAAAGACTTTACCCTAGGCATAAATGTCTGCTCAAGCTGTTTACTGCAGTTGCACACTGCCATATGTGGCTATCTGGTGACTCAACTGCTTTTGCTTATGCATATTATGTTTTATTTTATGCCTGGAAGAATACAAAGGAGAAAAATGTCTATTTCATCTTCACCATCATAAAAAGCATTTAATGAATGTCCAGGAACTCCTGGAACTTGCTAAGGGGACATATAATGTGATAGAAGAGAAATGGCTTCAGGATAAAATCAACTTGAATCTAAACTCCAGGCTGTGTGACTATACTTTACTTCTCGACTTCTCCACTTTCCAGTTTCCTCATTGAGAGAGGGGGAGAGAGAGAGATTGGAAGATTAAAATAGAGAAAGACAGGGAGAGGGCAAGGGTGAGAGAGAAAGAACAAGAAAGAATGAAAATGATCACATCTTCCTCATAGTATTAGAAGTGTCAAATGTGGTGTTTTCAAAATGTATGTGAAAGTATAGAGCATGAGCAGTAAATTATAGTTCTGTTTCCATAGGCACAAGCTGTGAGTTAAATAGAGGTAGTTTCTATCTTTGTGGGTCTTATAATTTGAAACTTGGAACAATATCATGAATATATGTTGAAGAACACAGGTAGATCATAGGAACTGTCTATGAATTGTCTTCTCAGAGATACATTCCCCATCTCTCTAAAATAATCCCATTGTCCATGTAGTTATTTTTGAACCTGATAAATTTTTGCAAGACCTCACCCAACTACACTGGATTCTGTTGACTTAGAGGAGGCCCTGACCCAAGGTCTTTTGAACTGGAACAGTCAGTGCTGGAAGCTGTATGATGTGAAATCTGGAAGCTCTCTTGCATATTTAATCTTTCCAAAATTCCATGAGCTAATTTGGTAGGATTTCTGCCGCTTTAGACCAAAGTTAAAACTTCCCTGATTTATAGATAGGAATTACTTAATGTTGATGTGATATTTTCAAAGCTAACTTTTGGAATAATGGAGTAGAGATTGGCTTGGAGAAAAGAAGCTGGCCGATGGAGCTTGTGCGAATTTCCTAAGTCACAAAGCGAGTTCTTCAAGTTACGACTAGTTTTACATCTAGTGATGTTTATTGCACCATACTGCAGTCCATCATGTGATGGCATACCAAAAATACTTACAACAGGGAGTGTTATGGCTGAAAAAAAATCAGGAAAAAAATCCAAAGCTTTCCTCGCGGCTGACTTGGATGCCATAGATGTGATTCCTCGAGGTTATATTGTGAGGAACACCGGCCTGTAGAGGAGCATGAGAAAACATCCATAATTCAAGCAAAAGTTTTCTATAATTGATTCTCATTTAATCATTGTTTGACTTTTTTCTTACAGTATAAGATGTTGAAAATATTAAAGATATATAATTAAGAGGATTTAATAATTGATTAGATAAATGGAGAGGATGTGGATAAAAAAGAAGAAATGATATGCATATCTCTTGCTTGGATTGAAACATCAAAATACACTGGGATAAAGCACACAGATGGGGCAGGTTTTGGCTTCAACAGTGTCTCTCTAGTCATAACTATGTACTTTCTGTGAACACTACTCCTTTCCCCATGCTTGGAAGGCAATGCTTGCAGGATGTTACTCTGCCTCTCTGGGACATAGTTTTGGAACATGGATGAACACTTGACTCAGAGTCCAAACTATTCTTTTTGTGTGAAATATGGACTTTGACTTAAGCTGTACTTGCTGCTAAAACTAAGAATATATAAATTCAAAGGCAGAAGGTACCCTCATCTGTAATATACAGGAGAAATAGAGGAAGCTGGTCCTTAGAGTGAGAAGAGGCAGATATGCATAGTGAAGCAGAGAAGAAAGAGAAGGACAAAATATCTAGTTGTCTTGGTTTCTGCCAGCTTTTCTGTTCCTGGCTTTGAACATGGGTTTGTCTGGCTGTTCTCTCTAATTACAGTCTCTGTGAAATATATACTATATTCTTGAGAGGTAAAGATTAACTTGTCCAAGACTGATTCCTTGCATGTTGGACACAGAAAGAAATTGGCTCTGTGGAAACACTTTATGACTTAGGGCTTGAAGCAGTTAACCTTAGTCAAGAGCAATGGTTGGACCCAGCCCTGGTCACACCAGGTGTGGGCTTCCCAATTAATAACCAACACTGTTGTGTAAAACCATGCTGCTGGGGGGACCAGGCATGGTGGCTCACGCCTGTAATCCCAATACTTTGGGAGGCCGAGACGGGCAGATCATCTGAAGTCAGGAGTTTGAGACCAACCTGGCCAAGATGGTGAAACCTTGTTTCTATTAAAGATAAAAATTTAGCCAGGCAAGGTGGTAGGTGCCTGTAGTCCCAGCTACTCGGGAGGCTGAGGCACGAGAATTGCTTGAACCTGGAAGGCAGAGGTTGCCGTGAGCCAAGATCGTGCCACTGCACTGCAGCCTGGATAACAGAGCGAGACAGACTACATTAAAAAAACAAAAAACAAACAAAAACAAAACAAAACAAAAAAACCCAAAAAACAGAACAAACAAACAAAAAACACCTTGCTGCTGCTGGATTGCCGTATTACATGACTGCACCAAAAGACTTGGACTCACCGAGTCTGTGATTACACTAGAAGACAAGCTGGTTCCCACCCCAAAATCAATACTGAGCTGGCAGAAAGATAATGCAGCCCAGGGTCTAAAGGTCCTTCTCTCTAGTCTGTCATTTGAATTTTTCTTCTGTCTGTACTGACCTAGAATGCTAGGGCAACAGGGAACTGGCTCCGCAGCTATAGTTCCTTTGTCCAAGAGCTTTCCCCTGCTGCATACTGCCTCATTAAGCCTGTTGTGTTCTTGTCCATTTATTTGTCAAATTTTTTGTTTGATTTTTGAGACAGGGTCTTGCTCTGTCACCCAGGCTGGAGTACAGTGGTCCAGTCATAACTCACTGCAGCCTTGAATTCCTGGCTCAAGGGATTCTCCTACCTCAGCCTCCCATGTAGTTGGGAACACAGGTGTGTGCCACCATGGCTGGCTAATTTTTTGTTTTAATTTTTGTCTGGGCAGGGTCTTACTTTGTTGCCCAGGCTGGTCTCACACTTCTGGGCTCAAATGATCCTCCCACCTTGGCCTCCCAAATTGCTGGGATTAGACATATAAGCCCCTATGCCTGGCCTGTTGTTTTTATTATATTTTTTATATCTTCCTCTTTTTGCTTACTTTATTGTTTCTATTATTATCTGACAAAATATTAAAAGAGCAGGTCATAAATACAAACATCTATTGTAATATTCCATATTTAGTAAAGGTCACTCCTGTCGATAGCTATGAGTAACTAAAGTCAAGAAAAGAAAATTCCTACCTCTAGATAGTTATGAAAATGTATAGTATAGATGTCCTTATGTGCTTCTTCACAGCGTTTTCTTGCATTGTTCCTTGACTGATAACTTGAAGCCATGATTCAAGAAGACACGAAGTTATCTGCATGAATTGGCACTTCCACTAGCATCACAGAAATGATCAGGATTTAGAGCTCTTTTTCTAGTGTTAAGATATACAATTGACTTCATGATGAGCTGTCATCCAGGGACTCCTCAAGATCCCTGAATTCTATGAAATACTACCATGCTAACTACAAAACCTTAACATGGTAACATCCAAGTATTCAAGCAGGCCATTCTTCATGGATTTACTCCACCTCTTGTGAAGTCCCTCAGGGATATGCTTTATCCAAGTATATATTTTATCTTTTAGTATAGGGCTACCTCTACCTTTTGACATTAGGATAACTTTTCTGTGATCAATAGTACTTGTCTTAGTTTGTTCCTGCTGCTACAATAAAATGCCCTAGACTGAGTAATTTATAAACAATAGAAATTTATTTCTCATATTTCAGGAGGTTTTGAATCCAGGATCGCATCAACAGCCTCAGTTTCAGGTGAGAACCTGTTCCTCACAGGTGGCAACTTCTGTGTCGTCATATGGTGAGAGGGTGTAAGGGACCTTACTCAAACCTCTTTTATAGGGGCAATAATCCCATTTGTGAGAGTGGAGCCCTCATGACTTAATCACTCCCAGAAGGTCCTGCTTCTCAGTACTATCACATATTAAGTTTCAATATACAAATATTGGGAGAACACCAGCACTTAGACAATAGCAATTGCTTTTATCATTTTCATGATAGATACGTTGGATAATTCACCCATGTGTCAATTTTGGTTTTATAACCTAAGCAGCTGTACTGGTACTAGTTCAACACTCTTCAGAGAACTGGTAGAATTTCCAAGGTGTTGAAACTGTGGACAGAAGCTAAGGATTCCAAGTAATAGAATTTCTTTCCAATTTTAGACAAACATCACTGTTTTCTTATTAAAAATGCTATATGTTCAAAGTAAAAAATTGTTAAGAGTAGAAATTTTTAAATATTTTAAATCTTACTAAAAAGATATGGATATGAATTGACAGAGTTTTAAAGAAAAAATATATGTCATTGCAGTCTCTTACTAATTGCTTCTAGAAGTCTACTTTTTCTTTGAATTCACTTACTTGTTCATTCTAGAGAGTTCTTAGTTGATAGTCTATGGGAAGTAAATGCTTTTAGTCTCTCGTTTGCTCTAAAAAGTCTTTATTTTCCCTTCAACCCACTTATCAATAAGAATTTAGCCTGGTATAGAATAATAATTGTATCACCACTTTGATGATATTACCACATCATTTTCTGTTTTGCATGAGCAATATACTATCCATCTGTTTGTCCTTTCCTTTGCCTTTTTACTATGGCAGTTGTTTTTTAAAGTTTTCCTTGGGGTTGAGTTTGTTTTTTTAGGGGAATCATTAGACATGATTTGAGGGATTTTTCTTGTGTTTATACCTTGACAGCTACCTCCAAGGATTCACTGTTTCATCAAATTTAAAAACGTTGTACATGATTAATCCTTTGAATGTTATTTCTTCTAAAAATTGCTCTACGTAACTTGGAAGTTTTTGACTCTATTCTTCATATCTCATAACTACTTTTTCATATTTCCATAACTAAAAATAAACTTCCTGTGCTGCTTTCTGGGTGACAGATCTATTTTCCTTTTTAAGAATTTATTTTTTAGTATATACAGTTAAGAGTAACAGCATGTTATTTTGATTTAGTTAAATGATTACTATAGTCAAGCAAATTAACCTACATATCACCTTCCATTGTTACTTCTTTTGTGTGTATATGTGATAAGAGCACCTAAAATTTACTGTCTTAGCAAATTTCAGTAAATAATATTATTAATTATGATTCTCATGCTATACATTAGATCTGTAGACTTATTTATCTTGCATAAGTTTGTACCTTTGACCTACTGCTCCCCACTTCCTGCCCCTCCCTGCTGCTGGGAACCACTGGTCTATTCTGTTTCTATGCATTTAAAAGTTTTAAAGATTTTACATACAAGGGAGATCACACCGTATTTTTTTTTCTATGTCTGGCATATTTCACTTTGTACGCCTCCTCCAGGTTTATTCATGTTGTTGTAAATGAAATTATTTTCTTCTTCTTATGGCTAAATTATATTCTGTTGAGTGAGATATATAAATAGATGCATTTATGATTATATGAAATGACTAACTTTGTTGATGGACACTAAGATTGTTTCTGTATCTTATAATTTATTTTTTGTTTTTGTTTTTGTTTTTGTTTTTGAGATAGAGTCTCACTGTCTTCCATGTTGGCATGCAGTGGCATAATCATGGCTCACTGAAACCTTAAACTCCTAGGCTCAAGGCCCATTTCAGCCTCCAGAGTAGCTTGTACTATAGGAGTGAGCCACCACACTTGGCTAATTTTTTATTCTTTGTAGAGACTGGGTCTTGTTTCCATATCTTATCTATTATGAACAATTCTGCAGTGAACATGGGAGTGCAGATATCTCTAGGAGGTAATGATTTCATTTCCCCAAAGGATATCCACAGCAGAGAGATTGTTGAGTCATGTGGTAGCATTATCTTTAATTTTTTTGAGCAACATCCATACTGTTTTCTCCAATAGCCATACCAATTTACACTTACACCAATAGTGTATAAGCATTCTCTTTTCTCCACATCTTTGCCAACACTTGTTATCATATCTTTTTGATAATAGCCATCCTAATAGGTATAAGGCGATAATTCATTGTGGTTTTGATTTGCATTTTTCCGATGGTAAGTGATGCTGAGCATGTTTTCGTATTCCTCTTAGCCATTTGTATGTATTCTTTGGAAATATGTTTATTCAGGTCTTTTGCCTACTTTTTAATTGGATTGATTCTTTTGCTATTGAGTTATATGAGTTCTTTATATATTTTGCATATTAACCCTTTATCAGATACATAGTTTGCAAGTATTTTCCTCTCATCAGTAGTCTGCCTTTTCATTTTTCCAATTGTTTCCATGGCTGTGCATAGACTTTAAGTATGATGTTGTCTTACTTACCTATTTTTGTTTTTGTTGCCTGTCTTTTTTGTGTCATATCCAAAATATCATTGCCAAAACCAATATCAAGTAGTTTTTCTCCTGTATTTTCTTCTAGGAGTTTTTGTTTTCAGTTCTTACATTTAGGTATTTGAACCATTTTGAGTTTTTTGGTGAACAGAGTAAGATAAATGCCCATTTTCGTGTGTGTGTGTGTGTGTGTGTGTGTGTGTGTGTGTGTGTATAATCAGTTTTCCCATACTACTTATAAAACAGAATATCCTTTCCTCATTGTGTATTCTTGGTGACCTTATTGAAAATTGGTTGGCTGAGATGTATAGATTTCTGTTCTTTTAAATTATGTGTTTGCTTATGCCAGTATTATACTGTGTTGAGTACTCTCACTTTGTAATACAATTTGAAATCATGAAAGGTGATGTCTCCAACATTGTTTTTTTTAAGATCATTTTGGCTATTTAGGGTCTTTTTTGGCTTCACATTTTAGAATTTTTTTTTTTAAATTTCTGTGAGAAATGCCGTTGACATTTTCATAGAGGTTGTGTACTATTTTGGATAATATGGACATTTTAACAGTATGAATTCTTAAAATGTAGAATATGTTTCCTCATTTAAGTTATTTTTTCATTAAGTTATTCCCACTTGAGTTGTATCAACACTATTGCTTAATAATCAGAGTATTATTTTAAAAACGTCAATCATTATGTTGACATTTCTAGGTTTTCATTTAAATCTGCCATTTTTTTTTTTTTTTTTTTTTTTTTTTTTTTTTTGTGAGACGGAGTTTCGCTCTTGTTACCCAGGCTGGAGTGCAATGGCGCGATCTCGGCTCACCGCAACCTCCACCTCCTGGGTTCAGGCAATTCTCCTGCCTCAACCTCCTGAGTAGCTGGGATTACAGGCACGCGCTACCATGCCCAGCTAATTTTTTGTATTTTTAGTAGAGACGGGGTTTCACCATGTTGACCAGTATGGTCTCGATCTCTTGACCTCGTGATCCACCCGCCTCGGCCACCCAAAGTGCTGGGATTACAGGCTTGAGCCACCGCGCCCGGCCTTAAATCTGCCATTTTTGCCTCATTAACTCTATTATATTTTTGAACATTTTGAAATTGTTATCTCAAAACCTCTTTCCAATTGCTCTGTTATCTCTAGTTCCTTAGGACTGACTCTCATTTACAACAGATATCAGTATCTCATGGCAATAGACTCACACAATCTTTGTAATTTTGTCTTTGGACTTATCGTTATTGAAAATTATCTTCTTCAGGCATCCTTTGTGAGCCATGATAATGGTGATATCCCTGTGAGATGGTTTCATGTAATTCATTGTTTCTAGATCATTTTTAATATTAATTTATTTGCTTTAGGTTTCAGCATCTCTCACATTTTAAGCCAGACTTATGGCTTAAAATTTCATTCTGAGTAAAGTACCATTTCTGTTACTGCCATAGCCCTGTCCAGGCAGATTGCTTTGTGCTGTGTCCTTGAATTAGAGAGCTACAGTTTCCAAGCCCCCATTCATGGATGAGTCAACTATTCCTAGACTCCTGTCTTGATATTTCTCGATTCCCTTCTGAACATAAAACCTATAGCCTGATGCTCACCTATTACATCTGGTCATTAGGACTGCTAAACCAAAGTCTATGTATTGGGTTTGCTTAATCCTTAGGTCTTCGAGTTTTAACTCTTTCTTCCTCTTACAAGTTACATCTAAAATTCTGACACTTGGTTTTCATCTTATTGTGTATCTTATAAAACAAAGTTTGTTTTATCTCCCATTTGGTACACATGAGGAGAAAAATGAGATTTTCTTTCTCAACTCAGGCCATAGCAATGAAAATTTCTATGATAGCCTCTGTTAATCTCCCATTGATATCTCTCATTCCCTAGATAAAATTACCTAAATTTGTACTCAACTGTTAATTGAATACAGCCAACATTACCTCGTGTTGCTTAGTAAATGAAAGCTGGAAAAACTAAGAGGAGTATATTCATGGCATACTTGATATTTTTTGGTAAGGCAATTTGTTTAGATAGGAGGGCATAACTTTGATTATGGCCAGATATATAAGATGATCAATTGACTGCTGGCAATAATTCAATTTCCCAGTGACCAAGTTGATCAATTAACATTTGCAGCTAAATTTACAGAAGTTCATATTTTCTATTCATTGTTAAGATAGTTTAATGCAATTGAAATTTTGATAGTGTCATTTTTTTTGCCTCATGTTTAATTTTAATGAAAGGTAAAGCACATTTTGGATGGGTCCTAGATAAATCACTGGTGACATAAAACGAACATAACCTATGAATAATAGGTTAAAAATAATGTTGATCATAACCATTAAGGTAAGGCTATTTGCCTCTAATTATTTTCAGTGTGTGGTTTTCTTTTTATGTTTTTTAACAAGTTTAGCATTTATTGATTCATTTCTAGAGAAATAATTTTTGTGGAAAAACAAAATAGTTGCCATTAAATATTTCATAGACCTTATAACAACAAATAAGTCCACTCACAATGTTCTTCTCACAGGCTGCCAAACTACTTCATGATCAAATATGCCACTATTAACCTTTTTTTGCATGGGGGAGTTAAACTTTAGAAGACTAAATATGATATTCAAGTTTACATAGCACATCAGTACCCAAGAGAGAAAATGAGCCTTCTTGGGCTTCATCCTGTGCTCTGTCCTGAACACAGCATATTATCAGCATAAATCTATTCAGAACATCCAGGGCATTCATTAACTAGGTCATGTGGATGTGCCTGGAATGTACAGTGATGTTACTGAGCACTGTGGAATCACAAACAGCAACACTGAGTTAAACAGACCATGAAATTTCAAATCTCCAAACTGATAAATATATCTTGCAAAGGGAAAAGGAGATAAAGTTGAGAAGGACATGTCCTCCTTCTACTAAATTCCAAAGTTTATAAAACCTTTATTTTGATGATTTATAATCTCTGCTTACTCATAATGAAGGGAGCAAACATATTGAAATCCTCACATAGAGGTACTGACAAGCAGATATTTTTACTATGTTCAAACAATGAAGGAAATATTTTGATAAAGTGATGCCTTGGTTTGCAAATGGGCATGGCCATCCTGATCCCCAATTGTTATCAACTGTTCTTTTGGTAAGCTACCAGACAATTGAAGAGAATAAAGTTGGTGTTTGAAATCTTACATTTAATTCTTTGCTGTGCCTCTAACCAGCTTTGTATACTTTGAGCAAGTCATTAGACTAGCAATATTATACATCTTCATTTGGTCAGAAGTATGCTTCTGTAAAAAATGCCAAATATTAATTTAAGATTTTAACATATTTGTATATACAGTATACATCAATAAAATATTAACAATAGTTACCTTTTTTTTAGTGACACTCTTTTGTAAACTTTATACAGTATGATTCAATTTAAATTTTAAAAATAAAAATGTGTATTCACCTCTGTGATACATTATTGTGCATGCATGGAAAAAGCTGTAGTAGAATAGATACCAACATGAGGATTTATGATTTCTTTGGAGGAGTGGGAAGAAAAAAATAATTGAGAAATTCAAAGAAAACGCTCTATAATTTATTGAGTTATGTATGTGTATATACACATATGCAGGTATATTAACACAGATGTATAATTGCACACTTATGTACATATGAAACATATGTATATATTTAAACAGTGTATACACACTGCTTTTATAAATTTTAACACATACACCTGCAACCTGATTCTAGAGTAAAGGTATGTGTTGGAAATATTTTCATGTTAACACATACAGTTTTACCTCCTTCTTGTACATGTTTTCTATGTTACTAATTTTCTTAAAGGTACATGTAAATAGCAGATCTTGGATGCAAAACTAAACAGTCTGGATTCAGCATTCCTGTTGTTAAACAAAACTGTGGTAAAGCTTCCCAGTTGCTGATTTTGTTGGCTGTTGTTCTTTATGTTGGTTTTCTTTGTGCTCCTTGCATAAAAGGGATTTTTTTTTGTACTTTTCTTTTCCTCATCATACCTTTTCTTTGCATTTTGTCTTTAAAACTTTTATTTATTCACACATAATACATGTAAATATTTTTAGGGTACCTATGATGTTAATACATTCATATAGTCTGTGAAATCAAATAATGTAATTGGAGTTAGCTGTCACCTTAAATAATTGTCTTTTCTTTAGCATGTATACATTCAAATTATTCTTTTCTAGCTATTTTGAAATATACAATAGATTATTGTAAACTATCATTACTTATCTATCAAATAGTAGGTCTTATTTCTTCTGTAATATTAAAATTGACTATTAGTATCTATTAACCATCCTTTCTTCATCTCCATTTCTTTTTCCTTATTTTTTCTCTTTTTTCTTTGTTCTCTTAATTTCTTCTCATATTTGTTATTTTAATGTTTTGCCTTCACCAAGATACTTTTCACAGTTGAAAATCATATACCACATTGGGGTCGTCTTCTTTTCCAGCATCACAATGCCAAGTTTTGCTTAGGAGTAGCTTGATTCAAGTCCTTGATTCAAGCTGGCTGACCAGCTATTTCTACTCCCTTCTCATAACTCAGACAGAAGCTTGATAGAGGTCACAGGCCCAGTAAAAAAATTTAGCCTTCAAACTAGGGGAAGAATCATGTTCGTATGGGCCTGGCTTTGTTTATTAGCTATTCGAAGGGTTCATTGGGTCCTAGTTCTCTACGTCTGCAGGAGTTGAATTATTTACCACATCTGCTTTGATTCTAGTTGGGACTTTGTGCGTATCTTCAATTTCGGCACCTTTTACCACTCTTTAGTTTCCAAAGCAGTTATTATCACATTTATTTTGGCAGATGTAGACTAGTAATGGTCTCAAAGTGAATAAGCAACTTTATGAAGGGCACTTTGATCCAGATACTCAATTCTTACCAGAACAACTCTAGTACATATCAGTCTACTCTATTGCTTATTGTTCCTTGACAAAGATACTAAGTGTTGATCCTGTGGGCCAGGTCTCTGGAACGCCACAAGTTAATCCATTCTTCGACTTCAAACACATCTCATATACTACCTGTGGAAAGATTCCTTACCTCATTGCTTTTCTTTGCTTAGCTGCTCACAGAGAAGGCAGTGGCAGCTCTTTCTAATGAGAAAGATGGTAACATGATGAGATTGAAAATCAGGGTCAAAAACTGAGTAGTGTCATATGCACATAGGTTTAGCAAAGGCAATGTGAATTTATTAAGCTTTTGCCTCCAGGACAGGTTAGAAAAGATTTATTACATTGGTGAGACAATCTTAGCAGAAGTACATGAAAATACTCCCCAGCCCTACTAGTCTTCACAGCAGCTCAGAAGGGACATGTCAGAAAAGGAAAGAACCATATGGATTACCTGTGTGACCAGGAATCTTTCAAGAAATTTTGTGATTATTAATTTACTTAATTTTCTAAAGAATATTAGGAGTTGCGTATTTTAATGCAGCATTGCTATCACTGAAAAAATAAGTGTCTCAGAGAGATTAAGCAGCTTTCTTACTGTCACACAGCAAGTAATAGAAAGCCCAGGTTTCCCTGATAATATGCCAGGACTTTCTCTTTTTCATTATCTAAATTCCCTTTTTCTATATTCTTACCAGGCAGCTGATAGAAGACTTCTACTTTATGAGCAATTATCTTAGCTTAAGAAATGTTTTCCTTATCTTAAAAAGGAGCTACATTCTCTATTAACATTGGTCTTAGTTGCCAAACTAGATGCAAATAGAAGTTTTTCTATAAAGTTGATGAGGCTTCTCTCAGTGATCCTTCTCATATTGACCTTCTATGGCAACAGAATCTGCTACTACCATCATAAATATGTAACATAACCTAGGCAAGACAAATTGTAGGTCTTATCCCCTGGACAGTGATTGATTAAAGAGCTGGGTAGGTGTGTCACCCACATGGGGCCAAGTTGAGCTCTTCCTTACATATGACAGGATATGTAATGTGATATGATATACGTGATATGATATAATGTAAGATATTACAGAGAAGGCTTAGGTCTTCTGGAATCAGAGCAACTTAAGATCATCCTACCAGGTATGGAGAAAATTGATGTAGAGTTCAAGAGAACAAAGCCAGTAAGCTGAGAGAAACAGAAGTGGATGATAGACAGTTTTTGAGTCCCTTTGTCCAAGCATCAGTATGAACAAACCTCCTTCTGTCTGTCTGTGATTGGGTTATGCAAGCCAATAAAGCTTGCTAATGCTATTTTGAGTTGGATTTACATTATTTGCAACCAAAAACAACTTTGACTGAGACAGCTTACTTCAGAAAAGAACAACAAATTTCAAGTGAGATGTGGTTCTTTTGCCCATGGAGTATTTTGTTTTTGTTTCTCTCCTCTGCCTCCCACCGAAAGAATAGCAGTGATAGAAGACATTTAATAGGGATGTCTCATGACATCTATAAGTGGCATACCTTCTACAAATTACGTCAGGGAATGCAAACTCAGAAAACCCCTCAAATTATACAAATAAGAAAATGCTCTGGAATTTGTGTATGCTTTCTTTTTAACATATCCAAGGACTTGGCAGAAGTGAGAAAGAATACTTTTCCCAGAATTGTTCAGTGTCCTCTCCAACATTTCTGATTGAGGGAGTCAGCATGGTGGGCAAAAGAATCTTTGCTAACCATGAAACTACCCCACACATTAAGCTACCAGTGGCTGATAATTGTTTTTTCTTTTTCATTTTTAAAGAGAAATGCCTTTGGTTTCCTTTGGAAGGAACCATGAGGTATAGTCCGGAGGGTGGTCCGGTCTGTTCCCTGCTGCCCCAGCAAATGCTGAGTGCCTGTGGGAGGAAGTTGTCAGTGGTGACATTATCGTGGATGTCAACCAAGAACTACTTTAAAGTGAGCAGCGGGGAAAATTCAGAAATAAAATGTTGTAGCAATTCCAGCAGTGACATTTGTCAATCAGGAGGCCTCTTCTCTCAAATGGAAGTGGCTTTTTCCTTTATGAAACTCTCTTCTCCTTTAAAATATGCCTGCTTCCCATCTCATTCCTTTAGAGCCTTTCTCCGCTATAAACAGATTTGTTACTATGTTACTCATTCAATTCTGACCTAATGCAAACATTTGGTCTCATCTTCCTCTGTACTACATATCAGCTATGCCAGTGAATAGTGCAGGCTTCCCTGGCTTGGCCCTTAGGTACATTAACTCTTCAATTCACTGTTCTCTGGACTTTACCCCCATAACACTATTAGAAGCCCTCTACAATGGGGGCCAAAGAATAGTAATCGTCTAATACAATAAAGATTGCTTTTTATGTTTTATTTGAAATCTTAGAGAAGACTCCTTCCTGGAAACTCTCCTTTGGCATAGCTAACTCTCCCATGGTGACCTACATCTAGAGTCAATCTTCACATTAACTCACTAGATTCTTTATTCTCTTCTAAACATAAGGGTTTCCCTACAATTGTTTTAGGACATTCTTTTTACTCTGCTGTCTGCCTGAGCTATCCTATTTTATAACTCCAAAGTTTTCATATGAATTCCACGTCCATATATCCAAGTGCCTACTGAATATTTTTAATTTAAAATTTGCTAGCAAAATATCAAGCTCAGTTTGTTCAAAAACTCAAACTCCTTTCTTGAACTACCTCAAAATTCTATCTTGTTCAATATTTTCTATTTAAATGAATTCTAGTATAGAGTAATCCAAGATTTTTCATTTTCTAGCATCTCAAGCCTGTTAAGGCCTTTCGTTGGTACTTTTAAATAATCCTAGAATTGGCCTTCTCTTTTAAACTCTTGTGATCTTAGATCACATCTTCATCCTTTCTGTTCTTAATTACTGTCATCACAACCAATTTGCAACCGTAGTTTGTTTTCTATACTTCTTCTAGTGTGAGCTTTCAAAAATACAAATCTAATCAGATTCCTTTTCTTCTGGAACGTTTAAATGGTTCTCATCATCTTTATTATAAAATTCAAACATATAGAGTTCAAAGCTCCTCATTTGTTGTTCTCTGCCAATCTCTCCAATGTCATCTCTGACTTCTCTCACTGCACTTTACACTCTGAAAATAGAAGTCCTCAGATTGTTTTAGGACTCTGTCCCATGGAGAAGGGCCAGAGTACAGACTTTTGCTTCTCACTATATACAATTTTATTTTAAAGTGAAGAACTTTGTTCTATTTTTTGTTTTTTTGTTTTTCTGTATTTCAAAATAACTTCCAAAATGTAATGTATTGATTCTCAGAAATTCTCTGTAAATATCTAAATAGGTCTGGAAAGATATTACTATAAATCAGTAAATGCCATTTGAATTCTGTCGGAATATGTTAATAGGCAGGTTATATATATATATGTGTGTGTGTGTGTGTGTGTGTGTATATATATATATAATAGCATTTTGAATAATTCAGTTGTATAAATTTGCAAAGTTCATTCTTTGTGATCAGCATCATCACCAATAAGAAAGGAGGTGAAATGAAATAATTGGAGTAATAGTCTATGGCAGTGGATAAGTCTTGGTTAAATGTGCTTTGGAGGAACTTCCTGAAATGAGGAAAAGGTTCATCTGAAAATGAGATAGAGATCCACATCTGATTTGTAATTTTGAACCTAATGATTTACTATGTTTATTTTAGAGTATCTTAAATCTGCTGTTAGCAGCCAAAAATAAATACAAGAAACTACAGTCATTATTTCAAAGCAAGCACAATTGACAAATATTAAAATATTAGAAATTGTTTGAATTTTAGATAACTGAAAATAGCAAAACAATTTACTGATAATAATAAAGTTAAAAATTATGAGAGCATTTGCTATAACCTAAGTATGTCCATTTAAACTTCACACCCTTCATAGATTAGGAAGGTGACCTTTAGACAAGTAAAATTATATCTGAAAGGTCTTCATAATTCACAGTGGCAAATCCAGATTTTTCCTAACTTCCCAAAATGCCACTTATATGATAATTTAATTATTATTCATCCACTGATGAATGCAGGAAAACCTCCATGGGTAAGTAGAGATAAATGCAAGGAGCAGAAGCAAAGAAAAGAGTTAGCAGTATGTGAATGCTGAACTTTATGTGCTGAGTTGATGCATGTCCATTTCTGATACAGCCGCTTTGAGACAAAGGGCTATATCATCCATGAATTGGATCTTATGTCCATTGCTATATTTTTACTTTTCTAGTTTTGACGAAATTTAGGCTGTGGTTCACATTGTATATTTGAAAGATAGACAGACACCTCACTAACTAGACAAACAAAGGCTTTGTTCTAAATATATCCTTTCTTGATAGCACAAGTAACATGCAGAGAAGCAGGATGCCTGAGGAGAGATAGGTCTCTGCTTACTGTGTCTTTAGAACAAAAATGGGGATTTTCAACCTCACAACTCTGAACTGAGTCCTCCTTTCACATCTTCCCTGTACCAGTGCTGAACTGACCTGAATAATTCTCTTTTTATCTTAGACATTTTTCGGTGGCTTAAAAAAATAAATTTGCAATAGAGGCAAAATAGAAAAATTATCCTTCACTTCCTATTCCAAACTGAGGATAAATAATTTTACTTGGAATTTCCACCATAGAATTGAATTCATGGCACTGAGTGAATTGCACATTTAAGCTTTTAAGTGATGTGGCATTTTTATTTCGCAGCAATCCAAAAGGGACCATGAAATAAATGAGCTCCCTGGTTTTGTGGCATTTTATAATTCCAAAATGAAAGTTTCAGAATTATTGCTAAATGAAAAATCAGAAAGGAAATTCATAGAATGTCACCTCTGGGTTTTCAAGTATTTTTAATCCTTGGAATTCTTCCTTCCAGACATTTTCTTCAGTTCCTCGTGAGAAAGTAAGCATATAAAGTTCTTAAAAGCTGTGTTCCCCTGACTGAAATGGAGATGAGAACCATGGTGGGAGAAGGCATCTTTCCCCCTCTAGAGTCCTCTAGCACCAGTAGTGGTCTCCAGAAGAACTCAGCAGAGCTCTCAAGTGTCAGGTAGCACATATTACAAAACAGTGGACCTCAGAAATTAAGATAGACGAAAAGTATAGATCATTCTAGGTAGTTTGTTCCCAGATTTATAATACTCCCAATAGCTTCTCTGATGTATTATCAAGTGGCTGTCTGCCACTTTTCAGAGCTATAATGTTTATACCTAACCTCTTATATATTTATGTCCAAATATGCTAGTATAGTTTGGCTTCTTCTGAGCAGTTGCTGCCACATCTACCTTACGGTTCACATTAAGTCTATTTCTTCTTCCACAGTTCTTGACATTATGCTCCTTTAAAAGTCATCCCTTATCAAAATCAAGATACCTATTGCACAATATGGTGACTATAGAAATAAAAATAAATCTGAAAAAGTAACAAATATTTAGAAAGTAAATACCACACTTGGAAAAACAGTGTCAAATAGCAATCAAAGGGAAAATTTTAAAGTATTTTGAACTGAATGAAAATAAAACTATAACATATCAATATTTGTGAAATCTTGCTAAAGCAGAATTTAAAAATTAATAATTAAACACCTATAATATTTTACAAAAAATGATGTTAATAATCTGATTCTGACCAAAGAAGCTAAAAAAAAAAGTAAACAGAAGAAATGAACAGTAAAGATTAGAGTAGAAGTCAATGAAATAGAAAATTAAAACAAAAAAGAAAATTAATAAAACTAAATCTAGTTCTTTGAAAAAAAGTTCAAACCTCCCTGATCAGGGAAAAAAAAGTCAATTTTCACCATTATTAATGATAGTACATTATTACATATTCTACAGATCTAAAAAAATTAGAACATGTTTTTAACAACTTCTGTCAATAAATTTAAAAATTTGGAAGAAATAGGCGCATTTCTTGAAAGATACAAACTATCAAAGCTCAGTGTAGACGAATTAAACTGAACAGTCCTGTATCTATTAATAAAATTGAGTTTATGATTAAATACATTCCCACAAAGAAAATCTCAGGCCCAGATGATTTCATTATTAAATTCTACCAATTTTTTTTTCTAAATTTTCACTTTTATTTTCATTGTATTAATACAGTATGATAATTTCATTTTTGGTGTTAGCATGATTCAAGTTAGACTTCAGTATTCAATGATTATTTAATATATTTGTATTTATTGAGCATATAGCAAGTGACAAGTTTTGTCATAGATAATAAGACACAGTAGTTAAAAAAAAAAAACATTGTTCAACTCTCATAGAGTTTACAATCTGTCAGGAAATACGGAAAGACTGCAGGGTAGTACAGGTTGTTGACCATGGAGGGTAAATACAGAGAGAATCGGGAAAGGCTTCTCTCAGAAACTCTTTCCTTAAACTAAGACCTGAATATGAATAAATTGTGTCAGCAAAGGAAGGAGAAGATCAAGTTACAAGGGAAGCACAGGAATGAGTGAAGCACATTTGAGGAACTAATAATTAAGACATGGCTCAAATGGAAATGGAGACTCTATCAGATATTTAAGAAATAACCATCTGTACAACTTCCCAGAATTACAGAGGTATGAATTTTCCCAGTTAATTAAATGGGGCAATCATTATTATGATCAAAAATTCAGGCAAAATCATTAAAAGAAAAAGATACATAGGCCTATATTCATCATAAATATACATAAAAAATTTTTAGTGGTTTTAGCCCATAAAATTAGAAAATATAAAAAACAAATAATAACCAAGTGTGATTTGCCCTCAAAATTCAAAGTTGGTTTAATATTCAAAATCAGTGCATTTCATTCATTGTATTAACAGACTAAAAAAGAAAAAGAAAAAAGAAAAATCTTTGGCCAAAATAGATTCAAGTTAAGCATTTGACAATTTTTGATATTTACCATTTATATGATAAAATATTACAAAACTTTCAAAAAAGTGGAGGACGTTTGTGACAAACCTAAGCTAAAATTGCGTTTAATGATGTAAGACTACACGCTTTCCCTGTATAATCATGAATGATGCCCATTTTACTAATTCTGTTCAGTATTGTACTGGAAATTCTAACCAGTGCAGTAAGATGAGAAGAAAATAATAAAAATGTATCCAGATTGAAAAGGATGATATAAAATTATTTTTATTTATAAATGACTTGATTATGTAGAAAACCCCATGGAATCTACAGAAAGAGCTATCGTAACTAACTAGTGAGATTCGCAACATTGCAAGATACAAAGTCAGTATGCATAAACCAGTGGTATACCCAATAATAGCAACTTTAAAAGTCTTATTTACAATAATATTAAAATATAAATTTTTCACACATAGCTCTGACAAAAGACTTGAAAGACATGGAAACAGGTTAAACATTCTTAAATCAAGAATCTGAAATCCAAAATGTTCCAAAATCTGAAACTTTTGACACATAGGAATGAAAAATTCCACGCCAGATGCTTGCTTTCTGATGGTTCACTGTACATAAACTTTGTTTCATGAACAAAATTATTTTACCTTTGGGCTTTGCATCTGCAGGGTATGTAAAACATAAACATATTTTATGATTATGCTTGCATCTCATTCTCAGGATTTGTAAGTATGTAAATGCAAATATCCCAAAATAAGAGAAACAAAACTCAAACACTTCTGCCTTCAAACGCTTTGGATAAGGAATACTCAACCAGTACTGAACAGATATTGTGTATATGGATTAGAAAACCCACTATTGTTAAAATTTCCATTCTGTCAAATTGCTTTGTAGAAACGATGCAATTTTAGCTAAAATTTCAACAGAAATTTTATAGAAATTAAAAAGTTGATTCATGTGGAAACACAAAACAAATTGGAAAAAGAACAAAATTGGAAGACTCACACTGCTTGGTTTCTAGACTTATTAGAAAGCTACTGTAATCCAGACAACATGGTGTTGGCATCAAAATAGACAGTAAATCTATGAAAACGTATAGAGACCAGAAACAGGTTAACACATATATCACGGACAGAATATTTTTCTAATCCCCACAACCCATATGTTTAAGCCCTAACCTCATGTGTGACTTATGAAAAGATATTCTACAAAGAGATAATTAAGGTTAAATTATTTATAAGTGTGGGGACTTTGTCAGATAGGATTAGTGTTCTTACAAGTCACCAGAAAACTTATTCTCTCAATTTTCATGGCAAGAATCTGTAAAAGGCAGTGGGAAGGTATAGCAAGAAGGTGCCCATCTGCACATCTGGAAGAGAGCACTCACTGAAAACCAAATCAGGCGGAACCTTCATCTTGGACCTCTAGACTATAAAATTATGAGAAATAAATGTCTATTGTTTAAGCAACCGAGTCTAAGGTATTTTATATTAGAGCCCTTGCTGACTAATACAGCTATGTCGTTAGTCAGTCTAATTACTATTTGACTAAGATACAAAGGAAATTTTGTGAAGAAAGAGTAATTAACAAATGATGCAGAAGCAATCACATGTTCATATGCAAAAAAAAAAAAAAAATCTCAATCTGTGCCTAACCCTATATCTAAAAATTACCTCAAAATGGATTATAGACCTAAATGTGAAATCTAAAACTTCTAGAAACTTCCAAAAGAAAACATGAGAGAAAATATTTGTTATCCTGGGTTGGGGTAATATTGCATACATATAACAAGTGTAAAATCCATAAATTAAAAAATTCATAAATTGACCATCCTGGCTAACACAGTGAAATGCAATCTCTACTAAAAATACAAAAAATTAGACAGGTGTGGTGGTGCATGCTTGTAGTCCCAGCTGCTTGAGAGTCTGAGGCAGGAGAATCACTTGAACCCAGGAGGTGGAGGTTGCAGCAAGCTGAGACAGCGCCGCTGCACTCCAGCCTTGGTGACAGAGTGAGACTGTCTCACACAAAAATAACAAGCTGCACTATACTTACACAATTGAATTCTACTCAGCAATAAAAAATGAATGAACTATTGATGCACGAAACTATAGGTATGACTCTCAAAATAGTTATACTGCGTGACAAATGCCAGACAAAAAGTTGAACATACTTTGTGACCCCATATATAATAAATATAACATATACTATAATAAACATATAAAATTATATAAATACTGAATATATAATTACAATGTAAATTAATCTGTATTATTAGCATATTCATACTGCCTAGTGATGAAAGACATGAGTAAAGTGGGAAGGATTGTACAGTAGCATGTGGAAACTTTTAGGTATGATGGATATGTCTATTATTATGATTGTGATGGTGGTTTCATGGGGACTTACATTGGTCAAAATTGCCAAATTGTATACTTTGATATTTTTAGTTTGTTTAATATTTAGATTATACTGCAATAAAGCTATTTAAAAAAACCATAATGGTAATAGGTTATTATTTTATACCACTAAGAACATCTCTTTAGTGGTGAGTGAATGAACACCTCTCATTAATTCATTCCCTAAAGTACCTTATGTTGCCTCTGAGTTCCAGTTTCTACAACAATGCTGTGGAACTGTGTGAGAATTTCTGTGATGTGTATTTCCAGAAGGTGAAGCATTGGTCCAAGTTGTTTCTCAGTCAGTAAACAAACAAGAAAAGAAATTAGGGTAATTCAAGCTTTATTTACAAAGACACTGATTGCTGAGGTATGGTTGGGATGTAAAGGAACCAGAAGGGATTGTCCAAGATTCCTGGGATAAACATCAGTGGAATTGTTACACCCCTCAACCCAAGAAAAAGGGTTTTAGGATATTTAGGGAAAGTGTAACATTCAGACTTCTCTTGGGAGATGTGACATTTGGTGGCTATGATACATCTGATACATCACCACCCTGTGACCATACTGCAGAGTGGGAAACAAAATATTTGATTTCTCTTGTTTCCCTCCAGTCTCCTGCCTGGGCTCTCAGTGGCTTACTCAGCCCAGCTGGAAACCAGAATGTGTAAGGGCCCTATTGATGTATTCCATAGAGCTCAAGCTCCCAGGGAGCAGAGGATAAGCTGAAGGAAGATGAGGCTCAAAGTGAATCTAGAGGGGCATGTGGAGGATATGTAGCATAGAGTGAAAGTCATATTGTTTCTAGCATGCTTCTAGAAATTGGTTCTCCTAACGTTGGTACATGAGTTTCCACTCCTCTTTATCTTCATGAGAAACTTTATGGAACAAGTTGCTGAATTTTAGGTATTCTTTTTCTTGATAAGCTCTCAGTTACCACAAGAAAAGTTGGTAGAAATAAAAAAAAGGTTAGTCTGAATGAATTCCATTTAGTGAATTCATCCTGGATGCTATTACCTGGGGTCACTACTTTAAGAATTGATTACACATGGATCAAGATAAAATTTACTGATAGAAAAATTTGACCTATTTCTATTCCTGAAGTTCTGTGTCATTTTTGGTGATACTTTAAAGATTATTAAAATAGTTCTATAATCACAGCTGCAGATGTTTTAACTGCTCTGGAAAAGGGTAACAGGAAGAAATAAGAATCTAGGGGACAAGATTAGCAAGTTTCTTCATCATACATGACATTGGTTTTCTAATTTGTGGTATTTCGGACTGGATAATCTCTAGATTCCTTTGTAAATTTAGATCCTATATTTTGGTTAAAAATAATGCTCTTCTATGCTGGTGATAACAATAATTTCAGATGTCACTATTTGTATGTTGAAAGCTCTTGAAGACAAAAAGGTCATGTGGGTATACTGGGTGAAATTAGCCACAGGGATGTGTTTCTTATGACTAGCCACTTTTGCTGGATTCCCTTTGTTGACCCAGTGATCACACAGCAACTACCAGCTTGCTGACATTTTCAGTCTGTTTATTGAGTTGAGAATTGATTTTAATTCTCAATCTTAAGATTGAGCTACCCACCTCTCTCTCATTTGTTAAATATCCCTTGTCTGATAATAGCTTTGGCACAATAAACATTCTACTCCATTTATGTTGCTGACATCAGTGTAAAAGTAATTATTTTCAGTGCATCTATCCTCATGCATGCCCATTAACTCTGATAGTATTAATCTGTATGCAAAGCACATGTTCAAATGCATATGTATAAGCACATCTGTTATACATGTCCCTTTCTGATTGCCCTGTGCATAAAATCCAGCTTCCTCTATCCGTTATCGCAAGCTCTTTATGGTCAGAGAAATCTGGAAATCCAGTTGTTCTTAATAGTCCATTTTGAATACAATGTTCACTCAAAGGGCATTTGCTGCTCCTTAGCTGATAATGAAACATGAATATAGAGGCTAGGCTCAAACCACCCCTTAACCACTGCTTTGAATTTGCCAATACATGCAGCCTCTGCAAGAGCAGTTAATAAGTAATGGGATTGAATTAGGTGTCCTTCCTTGATGGAATTTTTAATGAGGTGGGTAATGAACCAAAGGTAGAAAGAATCAGGTGAAAGAAGAAAGTAGAGATGCATGAATAGTTGGAAGACATATAATCTACCAGAATGATAATGCCTAGACTAAATAAATGAGTTCTTAGGATATTTCTAAGCAATGAATATTTTTAATGAAGTCGCAGTCGGTCTTTTCAAAAAAACAAACCCAGAGAAAGTCAAGGCGTTTATAAAAGTCTTTAGTTTTTCTTCCCTCTCAATAACTAATTTTTCTTGAATATTTGAATGTTAGAACTTCAGAGCCTAATAGAGAAAACTGGAACTAAACATTTTCAAGCATATCATTTTCCTAGAGTAGTTCACCTGCCATTCATCTAGACTGTTAACACAAATAGCAACTGTGTCAAACTGGCCAATATACTCCTGAGATTGTGCTGCAATAATTAAATTGTGAGGGTGACTAAAAAATAGAAGGTAGAAATACAGTGTCAGCCTATTTCGGGCATTTTTTTCTATTGGCAGTCTTGTATTTGCCTGCTGCTCTTTTTAAATTGTTTTTAATATATTTCAGCTAGAAGATTCCAACAATTTTTTTCTAGGAATCAGGAAAATTGTATAGTATCTGTAAGGGTCTCTCAGGGCATTTGAAATTAAACAACTGATCTTTGGGACTAAGAAAATTCAAATGTAATTTCAACTTGATTTAGTATTTAGGCAATGTGGTATGACAGGAAGATCATGGGCTTTTGAAATAAAACTGGGTTTGATTTAAACTTACTTCTGCTACTTGTACATTACACAACCTTGAGCAAGTAACTAACAACCCTCTAAGACTAGGTGTACTCATCTGTAAATGATGTTTAATTTCTCTTAACTTTGATAAATATTTGAAGCATTAAATTAATTTCAAAGATATTATCTAGGTAACAGACCTGGAATACCTTTTTGAAAACCCATGAACTAGGAAGTAGAAACAGTAGAAAAGTATTCAGACATGACATTTCAATGCCTAATCAGAGATTATGGGTACTTCTTTCCTAATTAAAATAATTATAATTTTAAAAACACTTCACAGGAGGTAGATAAAACAGTGATGCAGTATATCAATCACCTGTATACTTACTAGAGATACTCTGTCCAAAGCAGAGTTTCTATTATTTTTTGCCTTGCTTCATAGACAAGTTTTGCTTTCTAAGGTTCGTAAAATACAGAAACGTGCTTTTCTGGCTTCCTTTCTGTTAAACAAGAAAGAACTAATTAGTAAAGTGGAAATAAGCATAATATTTGGGGGAAAGTGTAGTCCTACATAGCCGAGAAAATGAAACTAGCTCAAATGTTTATTGTCAATGCTTATTGTAAAATAATTTTTTTCAGGAGAAATTTTTAAATAGATACCCTAATCCCATTCCCACAGAAACAGTGGGGATGAGTAGTGCAGTAATCTGAATAAAAGATTTTCCGTATCAGTTTTGTGTTAGCTAGAATTTGGGACAGATGTCCTAGACAACAGAGTAACCACTATTACAAGGTTCATAGAAAACCATAAATCTATTAGAATAAGATAGATCTAGAGAAATTGGAGATTATCAAATTGGATTCTGTTAAGGAAGAAGAGTGGGAGATCTATAAAGAAACATCTGAGGCACTCATGTTTTTTAAAGACTTGTACAAAAGGTGGAAGGAAAGTTATTTTAACCACGACATAGTGACACAATTTTCAAACTGTCACAAGTCTACGTGAACCAGAAGTCCAGAGCTTGGGACAAATTGAATAATGTTAGGGATCAAAGTAACTAAAGAGTATCCTCAGCTCCTTTTTTTTCCCCTTTCTGTTTCCTGTAATTGACAACAATCTTTACAATTAGGATAAAGCAGGTCGTTAGTTAAATATTGCTGCATAACAACCAACCTCAAAATCTCGGCGGCATACAGCAATAAGTATATATTTCTCTCTTATATGTTGGCAGTGTATCCTCCTCCGGGGACTAGCAACCGAGCCAGAACATGGTCTCAGGAGAATGGCACAAGCATAGAAAAGAATGCCCAGTCACATAAACCAATGCCAATGCTCTGTTTTTACCATTTCTGCTTACATTTCGTTGGCCAAATCGGCCACATGGCTGAGACCAAATCAAAAGACCCTTTTTAGGAGTAGCAACTTTTTTGTCATTGCAAAGTTGAAGGACAGACCAAAAAAAAAAAAAAATAGATATAAGAAAGAGCAAATAATTAGCATCAATAATTTAATCTACCACAAAGTTTGATGAAATCATAATATAGCACCCATTTTTAATTCATTATACCATAAAATTTAATGCCAAAGTTTAAAAAATTTTATTTTCCAGCTGAGGAAGCTAAAAAATATGAAACCTATTTTCTGACTTTAAACTCAGTTGTCTCTCATGGAAATATACTGTCTCAAAGTATTTGAGGCATAAGTATATTGCTAAATAAATATATTCAAAATTTTTAAATACTTCAAAATGTATTCATTTGTTCAATATTTACTGAGTTTCTGCTATGTACAGATACAGGGCTCAATCTAGGGATTTACTAGCAACAAAATCTGGTTCTTCAACAAAGCATACAGACTACTGGCATTGACTTAAAATGGAAAGTTACATACAAATTTCCAAATACCCTGTTAATTTGGTAAAAATAAAAAATTCACTTAAAAAAAGCCTAACACAGACACAGTAAACGAGTACTTAAGAAGGTGAAGATTTCTGGGTCATTAGTAATGAGGGCTTGTATGGCATAGTGGGGTGGGGGGAACATTGGGTTCAAATCAGAGCATGTGCATTCTAAGGTTTAAATCTGCCTCTTCATAGCTGTGCTGACATAAAGCGATTTGCCTCCTCTCAGCTTCTGATTTCACATCAGTAAAATTGGGATAATAATACCTGTTCTTCTACCTCAGGAAAAGTTGCATATCAAACCCATGGAAAATATAAAATGCTTTAAAATTGAAGCACTATTAAAACGTTATTAAACACGTATCAGAAAACAGATAAAATAATAGTCAACTTGCTGGCACAAATCTAATCTGGCTCTCTGCAACTTTATTTTACTTTTCAGAGCTTCAGAGAAGAAAGTTAAAAGAACTCTCTCAGGACTTTCTAAATGCTCTGACTCTACTTCTGTAGGCAATTACAATTAAAAACAATGATTTTCTCTGAACTGCTAGAGCTTGACTTTGTTGCCATATTGAAAAAGGCTGAATGAATATCAAACACCAACATATGTTCCTGTTTCAGCATCTCATATAGAGAAAAAAAGCTGACTTCATTGCTATTTTTGATAATCTGTTAATCTGGTGAAACTAGATACTCCTCCCACCTCTGGAAGCTGACTGGCGTTACTTAGAAAGGGATCCATTATTACTTGTGTTGGAATTTTAATTAGGAATTAGCATTTTATTCAGCGGCAAAAGCTCACCTTAATAGAATCCTGTGTTCTGCAGTCAAAGAGCTTCTCTAAGATGATTCTGCAGTGAAACAAAGATGCTTTGTCTTATTTTATTTCTGCTACTATTCTAGACACCATCAATATCTATAAGCATGATTTTGTTGTTATAGCCTCTTAGTTTTAGCCTTTTATTTTCACCTTTCTGGTCCTCTGTAACCTCCATATCCATCAGGTATCGTCCCTGGATCATATTATTGGCATTGTCGTTCTTTAATATATCACCTCTAAACTACCTCTAAATACCACCAGCACCTCCCATCCTTCTACGTAGCTTAACTAATGTGGCTATTCCATTCCAGCAGTTATTCAACCTCTGCAGAGTTTTTCTTTTTTGTATTCTTTTCTAAATAAACTATTTAATTTTGGAATAGTTTAGGTTTAAAGAAATATCAGAAGATAATTTGGAGAGTTTAGTTTCCCCTATTATTAACTATTTACATTAGTACATGTACTTTGTCACAATCAGTGAAGAGTATTGACACATTATTTTTAAGTAAAGTCTCTATTCTGATTTCTTTAGTTTTTACCTAGTATTCTCGTTTGTTTGTTTGTTTCAGGATGCCTTACAGACTGCTTTCCATGATGACATTTACTCATCATGTTTCTTAGGTTTTTCTTGTCTGTGACAGTTTCACAGACTTGCCTTGACAGTTTAAAAAAATACTGGTCTTGTATTTTGTAGAATGTAGATTTGTCTGTTTTTTTTTTTCTTATGATTTAAGGTTGTGGGTTTCAGGGAGGTTTCGGGTAGGAAGATGACAGTGCACTACTATTCTCATCACATTGTATCAAGATTATGTAACTATCAACATGACTTATCATCATCGATGTTAACCTTGATCACCTGGTGAAGTAATGCTTGTTAGTTTTCTTCACTGTAAAGTTACTTTGTCCCCCTTTTCCATACTACATTATCTGAAAGTAAGTTACTAGGCACAGCCCACGTGTGAGAGGTGAGGAGTTACAGTCTACCTCCATAAGAGGTGGAGTATCTACATAAATTATTTGGAATCCTGTACCCCAGATTTACCTCTTCTTCCCATTTAATTATTCAGTCATTTGTTTACATCACTGTGGACCCATGCACATGTGTTTTACACTTTAGGTTATAATCAAAAACTGCCGTATTTATTTGGTTGCTCAAATTGTTCCAGTCTTGGCCATTATAAGCTCGTTCAGTTGGTTTTCATGTCTCTGACATACTTCCCATCATTGTAGTTTTTCTTATTTTCTAGCACTTTCCTACTTCCTGGTAATACAGGATGGTCCAAGCTTCAGTTACATATTTCTTGCTGCAGTACTAGAATTGGACATTTCTTCAGGGAGCCCTTGTTTCTGTTATTGGACAATAATGTTAGAAATAACGAGTAAGGCACTATCCTAGAGACTTTTGATTCATTAATCTACTTTCTCACATGAATGAGCCTCTACTTTTTCCTGCTGTATTCTCATTTCTACCCTTCAACTGGTTACCTAGTAACTCTTTCTTCTCAAGCTTGATCATCCTGATCGATCCCTTTTACTTTACTTGAGGATCTTGCCTTACAGTTCATACTTTTTTGAGAAAATAGAGGCAAAAAAATCTCATATTTTTTATCACCAAAACTATGAATCAATCTATTTTTATCTAAATTATGCCTCTCCATCCAATACAGAGGTTGATATGTCTATATCTAAGGACTGAGAGAATGAGGGAAAGGTGAATTTCTTGTTATTCCATGTGTAGAATTTCACATAATCTCCTCACTTCTGATATCACACTCATCCTTGTCCACAGCTATTTCTGTGTGTCTGATTTCCCTGAACCAACTGCTCCTCAGGTTCAACTTCTTCAGGGAGTGAATGTCCATCTTCTGCCTGGGTGGGGGAAAAGCATCACTGGTAAGAGAAGAGAAGATGGAGTTCCTACTATTTCAGCCCACTTCGAATGCTAATATTGAGAGACACAGAACTACTGTTACTTGCACGTTTCCAGATTCTTTGGTTTGCAATCCCTTTATTTGGGCTCCATTCTCTCACTTTGTTCCACTTCCCCTGCTTCAATCTTCTCCTCATCCCCAATCACTTAGATTTTTCTTTCTTTGCTAAAATCAGTTACCATTCATACATTCACAAATATGATTTCCATAATCCAAAATTTTTTACAAGCACTTTTCTCCTCTCATTGTCTGTAGTATTTCTAATTTTTGTATTCATTTTTTATTATTTCAGTGAGAGTTTGGGAAAAAGGTGAAATAAATAGGGATGCTCAATCTGCCAAGCTTTATCAGCATCTCAATGAGATTTTTTTAAATCCTGCCTTCTTAGATCAACCCTTTTTAAAAATCACCTATTTCTTCCCCCAACTTCCAAATTCTATTATCAGCATTAGATGTGAATAACCATAATCTAGCATGTAAAAAACTTTTGTCTTTAGGCCAAGAGACTTTTATTTGGGTCCTAATCGTTCTGTCTATAGTCATATAACATCAAATTTAGGAGCTTAGTTTTGAATAAATTGCTGGAGTAGCTTGTTTTATTTCTTACTATCACTTTGACTTAACATTATATTTTTGTCTTTAAATGTGTATTTAATAATACAGCCTTATAATTTTGTCCTCTCTAATAAATGAAATAATTTATGTGAAATACACTAACTCATTTAATATTCAAAACTATGAGTTCCATATAATTAATTGTCTTTGTGTCACAAGTGAAAAAAAAATAAAAGCCTAAGCTTGAGTGGTTTAAGCAAAGTGAAGAGGTTGAAAAACATTAATTTTAGAAAAAGAAATGCCCTCAGAGGGTGTTATTGGTACAAAATGATGTTCGGTAACACACACTCACTCTCTCACACACTCTCTTTCATTCTCTCTCTCTCACTCTGTCTCTGTTTTTTCTTTTTCTTTCTCATTGTAAGCACACTAAATCACTTGGATTTCTCAGGTCATAGCACAAACATGAACATGTCTGTGCCTTAGTGAATGCCATTTTTCTCTGCCTGTATTGGGCTTCTGTTCAAACACATCATACTGTGTTTGATGAACACTGAGCTCTAAAATCTCTGTCTCACAAATGAGTTCTTTGGAGACAGGGACAAGGCCTATGTATGGGTTCTGGTATGGTGCCTGATGCATTATAGACACCTATTAATTACACAATTAACAATAGCAATGATAATAGTAGTAATAACATTAAGTTGGTGCAATAGCAATTGTGGTGTTCACCATTATTTTCAACGGCAAAACTGCAATTACTTTTCTACCAACCTATAGTGGCATTATTTACCTATCAATTTATTCATCTTAGACATACTATGTGAAAGATACAACAAACTTTTGTGTTAGATGGCTATATAGATGATATATTCTATCCAATATTCATTAAAATGTGTAAGGAAGTTAGATTCTTTTTTGTGGCTGTTATAAAAAAATATTACCTCCTGTGGTTTAAGACAGCAAAAATTTTTTCCCATTGTTCTATAGGCCAAAAATCTAATATCAGCTTGTTGGCACTGCTCCATAGGCTCTAGGGGAGATTCTCTTCCTGCTTTTGGCTTCACTATTTCTTGGCTTGTGGTTGGATCATTTCAATCTCTGTCTTCATTTTCACATGGCCTTCTCCCCTGTGTACATTTATTTCTTCTTGTCTCTTATAAGGACAAGTCATCATCTTTACATCCTTACCTTAATTATATATGCAAAGACTCTTTTTCCAAATATTATTCACAAGTTCTAAGGATTAGGACTTGATATGTTTCAGTGTCCATTATTCAGTCTGTAACAGTAGGTGTGCAAGTCAGGTTATTTGCTTGCAAACAACAGCAAACAACAAAAGTTGACCTAGGTTGTCTTAGAAGAGAAGAAATTTATTGTAGGATGCTACTGAAGGCTCACAATTGGTTGATTATATGAAGGTCAGTTTTGGAAGACTGCAAAGAACAAGGAGCTGGGTGTCAAGAGCCCAGGCGATAGTAATAGGAGGCAGCCAAATGCCTAGGCAGATAGGGCTGGGTCCTGGGTGAACCACCATCTTCAAGCCAAAAACAGCCTAAAGGATGAAAGACTGAACTGCTGGTCCCAAATGAAACCTGCAACTCAGAGTGAGAACATCTGTTCCTGTTTGCTCATCCTTCCCCGATTAAGTCTTTCTGAATAATGCCATTCAACCAATTGAATGTTGCCTTTTCCAGTACTACCTATGGCCTGCCCTTCTGCTATTCTGAGCCCATAAAAAGCGCTGGACCCAGCTACATGGTAGGAGGGAACCACCTGACTACAGGGGTGGGGAATCACCCCGTCATCTTCTCTCTGCTGAGAGCTGTTCCATTGCTCAATAAAATTCATCTCTGCCCTTCTCACCCTTCAACATCCAGCATATCCTCTTTCTTCTTGGGAATGGTACAAGAGCTTGGGAACTCATGAACCAGGATACAAGCTGTAATACAGGCAAGCTAGGACATACCAACATCCTCAAGGGCAGGTAGAATGGGGCTATACCACAAGGAAGTATTTCAAACAAGGAGTTTAGGTTTAGATATTATACATTAAAAATTAAAATAAATTGTTCCCTATGAAGAGTAACTGTTCTCAAATTTTAAAAAAAATGTAGAAACTAATAATTCAGTTAGTATAGGAAATAGAATAAAAATCCCAGGGTTGTATAACTCCATAGATTACATTCTTTGCACTCAATGATGCTTCCTTCTAAAATAACAAAATTCACTTGACTTAGAGGAAAATGAATAATCAATTATATATATCTTCCCTAATTTGCAGAATAAATAAATGTCAAAAACTCAAGTAACTAGTTTGAATGGGAATCTGGCTTTCACTTCATGAAGTGCAAAAACATTCAAACTTCATTCTCTAAATAAATATTAAACTGCCCTTTAAAATCTCATTGTAAAAAGTGTGTTTGTTCAATAATACTGTCATCATTCAAAGAAATTTTGAAACTCCTTTCTGTTTTGAAAATTACCACTAGAGTTCCCATATTTCATGTCTATGTCTTAAATACCAATCAAGCATGTTTAAATTATATTGTGCCTATTGAAATTTTTCCTTTAAATATCATTCTGGAAAAAATAGTGATTATTTCAAAAAACGATTTTTTTGACATGAACTTTTGACATGAACTTCTCCTGCAAAACATTAGAAGAGGGAGAAACCAAATTATGGTGATACTCATGACTTGCCAGCTTTGTAAGAAAACAAAAATCTTTATTTTAAAATTAAAGACACTAAGAAAGTTTATATGCCTGTTTCAAAATCTTAGAACTAGTGTTTTAATTCTGGGCTAATAAGTTTTAAACTTAAAAAAAAGTAAGAGCAATTGGAGTTACATCTCAGTTCTCTTTGAGAAACAAAAAAGCTTGTAAAGCACAGTGGGCCAGAAGAATCATGGAGTTTCTTTCCCTTTTTTTTTTTTTTTTTTTTTTTTTGTTGCTGCTGTTGTTGATTTGTTTCTCTCACTTAATGTAGAGTTGAAAGATACTCCTAGAAACAGAAGTGGGAAGAAGGATGTAGACTTCAGTAGCAAGTAACACCTTCATTGTCTTCCAATGAAATGCAAAACAATGATTATGATTTAAAACAAGTACTTAGTGAAAGAAGTATTAAATTGCATAGGGTTATTGTTCCCATAAGAAAATGTTCCTTAATAATTCTAAATTTAATTGTTTTAATGAATATTTCTCTTTTTGATTATTTTTAAATAGTACATAAAAGGGAAAATGCTTCTCTTTCCCCCCACCTCTCTTTACCAGTTCACCATTAAGTGACTCTAATTTTTCAGACAAAATCAGAACATATAACCTCAGATTTGTTGGGGATATAGTTATAAATACTGGAATCAGGATTATCTGGGGAAATACCAAAAGTTATTTATTGGCTTGCTACATTAATAACTTGATATGTGTTGATTCCTCTGCCTAAATGCCCTTTTAATCTGGCAGCTTATTTTTTGCACCCAGTTCTCTAAGGCCTTATTCAGCATTCCTCATAATATTGATGCTATCTGAACCATGTTATAATTATTTATAAGCCTCTATCACACATGTCCATGAGTGCCTCGCAGATAGGACTTATGTATTATGAAGCTTTCCATTCTAAATGCCAAGCATAGCTCCTGACGAAACTTACTAAGTTATCATTAAATATTTTTAGAGTAGATACATGGTATATCAGAATGAATGGATGAGTGAAGAAATTGAATGAACAAAATTCTATCTGACTTGGGAGTGGTAACTGTTTAAAATATTCTAATTCACAAAGTCAATCATATCTTTTCTTAATTAAATTCAGCTTTTATTTATTGTCCATATCACTTGTATTGATTATTTTGTTCATGTTGCTAGGAAAATGGTAAGAATAGCAAAGAATGAATATAAAACAGCTTGATACTTAAGACTGATAAAAGAGACTAGCCCTGTAATAGTCTCTATCATACTCAAATCTTCCCCAAGCCAGTTCCTAGAGCCACTTAAATAGTTCTCTTAGATTAAGAGACATTTCACCTCTGAGCTGGGGAGTCCAGAGCTCAAAATCTGGTACTCAAATGGCAAATATGAGTGTATATATGAGCTCTTTTTTTTTTAATTTATTTTATTGCATTTTAGGTTTTGGGGTACATGTGAAGAACATGCAAGATTGTTGCATAGGTACACACGTGGCAGTGTGATTTGCTGCCTTCCTCCCCATCACCTATATCTGGCATTTCTCCCCATGCTGTCTCTCCCCAACTCCCCACCCCCTACTGTCCCTCCCCTGTTTCCCCCCAACAGACCCCAGTGTGTAGTGCTCCCTTCCCTGTGTCCATCAGTTCTCATTGTTCAACACCTGTCTATGAGTGAGAACATGCGGTGTTTGATTTACTGCTCTTGTGTCAGTTTGCTGAGAATGATGGTTTCCATGTCCCTACAAAGGACACAAACTCATCGTTTTTGATGGCTGCATAATATTCCACGGTGTATATGTGCCACATTTTCCCTGTCCAGTGTGTCATAGATGGGCATTTGGGTTGGTTCCAGGTCTTTGCTATTGTAAACAGTGCTGCAATGAACATTCGTGTGCATGTGTCCTTATAGTAGAACAATTTATAATCCTTTGGTTATATATCCAGTAATGGGATTGCTGGGTCAAATGGAGTTTCTATTTCTAGGTCCTTGAGGAATCACCACACTGTCTTCCACAATGGTTGAACTAATTTACACTCCCAGCAACAGTGTAAAAGTGTTCCTATTTCTTCACATCCTCTCCAGCATCTGTTGTCTACAGATTTTTTAATGATCACCATTGTAACTGGCGTGAGATGGTATCTCAATGTAGTTTTGATTTGCATTTCTCTAATGGCCAGTGATGATGAGCATTTTTTCATACGCTTTTTGGCCTCATGTATGTCTTCTTTTGTAAAGTATCTGCTCATATCCTTTGCCCACTTTTGAATGGTCTTGTTTGTTTTTTTCTTGTAAATCTGTTTCAGTTCTTTATCAATTCTGGGCATCAGCCCTTTGTCAGATGGGTAAACTGCAACAATTTTTTCCCATTCTGTTGGTTGTCAATTCGCTCTAATGACTGTTTCTTTTGCCATGCAGAAACTGTGGAGTTTGATTAGGTCCCTTGTGTCTATTTTGGCTTTTGTTGCCAATGCTTTTGGCATTTTGGTCATGAAATCCTTGCCTCCGCCTGTGTCCTGAATGGTTTTGCCTAGATTTTCTTCTAGGGTTTTTATGGTGTTAGGTCTTATGTTTAAGTCTTTAATACATCTGCAGTTAATTTTAGTGTAAGGTGTCAGGAAGGGATCCAGTTTCTGCTTTCTGCACATGGCTAGCCAGTTTTCCCAACACCATTTGTTAAACAGGGAATCCTTTCCCCATTGCTTGTGTTTGTCAGGTTTGTCAAAGATCAGATGGTTGTAGATATGTTGTGTTGCCTCTGAGGCCTCTGTTCTGTTCCATTGGTCTATATGTCTGTTTTGGTACCAGTACCATGCTGTTTTGATTACTGTAGTCTTATACTATAGTTTGAAGTCTGGTAGTGTGATGCCTCCCGCTTTGTTCTTTTTGCTTAAAATTGACTTGGCTATGCGGGCTCTCTTTTGGTTCCATATGAAGTTTAAGGTTTTTTTTTCAGTTCTGTGAAGGTCATTGGTAGCTTGATGGGGATAGCATTGAATCTGTAAACTACTTTGGGCAGTATGGCCATTTTCACGATATTGATTCTTCCTAACCATGAACGTGGAATGTTTCTCCATCGGTTTGTGTCCTCTCTTATTTCATTGAGCAGTGGCTTGTAGTTCTCCTTGAAGAGGTCCTTTACGTTCCTTGTTAGTTGTATTCCTAGATATTTTATTCTCGTTGTGGCAATTGTGAATGGCAGTTTGTTCTTGATTTGACTCTCTTTAAGTCTGTTATTGGTGTATAGGAATGCTTGTGATTTTTGCACATTGATTTTGTATCCTGAGACTTTGCTGAAGTTGCTCATCAGTTTCAGGAGATTTGGGGCTGAGACGATCGGGTCTTCTAGATAAACAATCATGTCATGAACTCTTAACAAGTTAAAGCCATTACTCATTACTTAGCAGATTTTTTCCATGTAACACAGCATTGACATCTGCAAACTGGAGAATTGCAACTGAAAGTTTACTGGAGAGAAATTATTTTCTTGTTTTTCTAAATGTTAAATAATCATTTCTGAAGTTTTTCATCTGAGATCTCAGAAGAGCGTAGTTGATGAGAATCCTGTCTCAGCAGTGTTTTTGAGGAGAAGGGAAGGCAGTTGTTTATATTTCTAAGAAGACTGAGACATCTGACATCTTCTGTGTGTACTGGTAACTTCTTTGTGATAATTTATAGGAATGTTAAAATCACAAAGAAGGTTGATAATTATGCACATTTTCTCATCTGATTAAATAGAAAACTAAATCCCCCTACCATATTTGTCAGCCAGGGGAATATCAAAGCCATATGTTTAGGCAAAAATGATTATTAAGTCAAGTAATAGGGAGTCAAAACATTGATGCATGTTATTTATATCCATTTGAATTAAGCAGATATGTTCTAATTTTGCCATGTGGAGAGCAGATAATAATTCACTATATTCACCTGCAGTTACTGATAGAAGCCTGATTTTCCTTTTAAATTGTAAACTTCTTGAAGACAAAGATCAGATCTGTACTGTTTGTAGCTTTGTTGCTGCTTTCTTGCTGTATACACAGTCACTGCCAGGTGCTGATATAACTAAAGGGTCAGCTTCTTCTTTTTCCTTACAGGCTATTTCCTGCTAATACTTTGGGGGAAAGATGGGAGAGGTTTTCTGAAACTCTCTTCTGGGTTATCAACTTAATCACTACTTATGGGAAATGCTTAATTTTAGATCTGGGAGAAGAAATATAGAAGATAAATCTAAAACATTGTGTTCCACCAAATAAGAAAACCGTGAAAGGAAAATGAGGCATTGTCAAAATGACACATGAGCCAGCTTGAATGCACTTTCACTGTCCAAAGGTGAGACAATTAAAGAATCAATGATAACTATGATTGATTAAAACACATTTAAGATCCAAAAAGCCATGCATTCTTAATGATATTTTAAAGAAAGAGAAACAAAACTCTTGGGATATTGGATAACACTAGAACTTGTCTGGGCACCAAGTCAATATTCTGAAAATTGTTAACTGAGGGGAAGGAATTAGGCATTTACTTTGCCATTCTGAAGTAAACTCTATTTCAGGGTATCCCAAAAGTCCTGTAGGTATGGAAAAGACTATTGTATACAAATAGTTCAGTTAATAAATGTAGAAGAATGATAGAATTAGAAAAACACTTTTCAGTCTCTAATAAAATAACTGACTAAAGTAATCATCAATATGATGGGTTGATGGGTAATTTATTGTCTAAACAGAGATACTTTGTGAGGGAAAAAAAGGGTGTACTATTGATAATTATGCCAGGAAACAGGCATAAACTAATGCTTATCTGGCAGGTGAGACAGCAAGATCACGAAGGTGGTTTTCCCAGGGCAAGGCTTATCCATTGCACTCTGGATGTGCTGACCCCTGCGATTTCCCCAAATGTGAGAAACTCGACTGCGTAATTTGTGGTAGTGGGGGACTGCATTTGTGCTTTCCCCTATGGAAATAAAATAAAATAAAACCAGGCATAAACTGGTATGATTCCAGGCAAATATATGAAATATACGCCAGGTCAGCCTATACAGGGGAACCTGACAATAGGGAAAACAGGCTGCCCCTGGATGAGCTCACTAATTAAGTTTAGCAGAATAAAGATAAGGCAATAAAACTGCTGGGCACGGTGGGTCATACCTGTAATTCAGCACTTTGGGAGGCTGAGGCAGGCAGATCGTGAGGTCAGGAATTTGAGACCAGCCTGGCTAACATGATAAAACCCTGTGTCTACTAAAGATACAAAAAATTAGCTGGGAGTGGTGGCACGTACCTGTGATCCCAGCTACTTACGAGACTGAGGCAGGAGAATTGCTTGAATCTGGGAGGTGGAGATTACAGTGAGCCAGGTTTACGCCATTGCATTCTAGCCTGGGCGACAGGGTGAGACTCCATCTCGGGGAAAAAAAAAAAAAAGACAGTAAAATTTTATATGCCTTCTGATGTGAGGTAATATGAAAAATTCAGGATTGTCTAAGATGTATTTTATACATACATAATATCTCAAATATGCATTATATAAATATGTATACATGTATAATATTCAAGACTTTAAATCTTAGCTCCAGTATACAGAAAGTACAGGGGATGGAGAAAAAGTCAAAAGGTACCATGGGGAAGTACATTTGTTAATTACTGCTTATATGACTAACAAATGCTGACATTGAACCATGTCCTATAAGATCACAGATTGAGGCACATTTCTGTAAATTAGGAGACATTTTCTTAGTAGGTGGGCTCAGAAGAATACTGAAAGTGGTGGAGTCAGATGATGTGTCATGGTAGTGGTTTTTGAATGAACACGAATGTTTAAGACTTAATATCGCAAAGGAAGCTTATAATTACAGATATAAAGCAAACCTTACCATATGAAGTCAAATAATTATTCAACAGATAATCTACCTTTAAAACCAACAAAATAATGCTTTCAGAATGGCTGTAATTTTCAAGACAGATGTAGCAACAGGGAGTTCTGTAAGGGTTAGAAGTAAATAAATTCCATTTAATTCCAGTGGAACAGGAAAGCATTATAAAAGAAATAAGTTTTGAGCTTGGCTTTTTTAAAAAGGAAAATTTATATAGAGAAAAAGAAGAGAGAATTTTAGACAGTCAGAAGAATATGTGCAAAAGCACTAAACAGCCAATGATACTTGACAGCTTATAAACAAACTACTGGAGCAGAGTTCATGGGAAATGAGACTGGAAAGATAGGTTGCTAATCTTCCTGGTCCCTTGCGTGGTTCCCGCAAGCATTAAGACCCTATCCATCATATAGGCTTATTAAACTGCATAGCTCAGTAGCTTACTAGAGAAATAATGAGTCAACCCTGTTACTGCACATTAGAGAGCTTTGTGCTTATGGTTTTCTTGTTCTCCCATACTTTAAGCTAGTCCTTGAGCTAGCTGTTGCCTGAGTGCTTGCTTCTTGGTGTTTCAGAAACAGACAACTCTTTCATCAGCTCCCAAACAAGCCAATTCCTAATATGTCTAAGATGTAAAATAATAAAGATTACAGATTTAAATATACTTATTTATGCAAGCCCAGACATCAGACTTTTAATTTTAATGATGCTTTGCTATTCTAAAACAAAGACATTAATTCTTATTATAGATTGTTCTTTTTAAAGTCCATTTCTAATATTCCTCATTGTTTTGTTTCGTTTTTTACTGTGTCTAGTGAAAGCAAGTTTTCTTACTTGTTGTGCTTAATTGATTCAGAAGCATACTTCATTGACCATTTGTTTATGAGACAGGCTGATTTAAGAATATGTGATCTGATTATTTTATCTAATTGCTCTTAATCTACTGTGCAAAACTGGCATGTCAACTTTTTTATTAAATTCACTGCTAACTCCAAATAATCAAAGCAATTTTCATCATCCTTGACCACTGTGCTGCCAACCTTGCCCACCGCATGCATGGGAGCAAATGAACACAGGTTACATTAAAACCTAATAGAGTCTTTTGTTGCTTAATATTAGTGGCTCATTTGTTTGCAGGGAACAAATATCTTCTCACACTGGGTCAATGTAAGTTTATTCTACAAATACGAATGATTTGGAAACTAAGCATTAGCAGGGACTGAGGCAGCCCCAGGGACTGGATACCTAGTGTCTCTCTGTTATCTTCTTTTAGCATCTCTACTTTTCCCCGTGAATCTGCTCTAGGCCTCTCTATATCAATCAGGTTTTTTTTTACTTTCCAAAAATCTTGTCCATCAAAATTCTGACTTTGCGTTACTATAGCCATTCCAGTCTGGATCCTTTCTCATGGGATGCCTCCATGCAAATGTTGCCTTCTCTTTCAAATGAAGTCTTACCCCAAGAATTCCCAAAGGAGAATGATCACCTAATTATATCTTGGATTGCCATGGATTTTAAGTTTTAGCTCACACAGTAATTTGTTGGCTTGCCAAATGACCGACTGTACTTGGGTCAATTGTAAACCTTTGTCTGATAGTCTATGATTAAAGAGTCAGGAGATCGTGCTACAAAATGTGGTCACTGTTCACTTATCAGTGCCCTGGGCAGAGATATTTGTTTTTGAATGGAAAGTAGACAATAAAATCCCCAAAACATTTCAAGTATACATGTGTTGCAGTCCCTGAGAAGTAGATCCATGGAGAGTGAAAGTCTAAGGATCCTTTAAAGGAATTTCCTCCTGAGGAACTCCTCTCTGGCATTCCCAAGAAGTGGTCATCTTGTTGTAACCTAGATGCCTCCAAAGATTGAAAATTTATTTCAAGGGGCTACTAGCCTGCTAAAGAGAACTAGACCTGAGGGTAATATCATGTTAAACTGTGTTCAGTATTTATTATTTGTGTATGTATTTGTTGGCTGCATAAACGTCTTCTTTAGAGAAGGGTCTGTTATTTCCTTTGCCCACTTTTTGCTTGTCTTACATCACTGATCATTAGAGAAATGCAAATCAGAGCCACAATGAGATACCATCTCACATCAGTCAGAATGGCAATTATTAAAAGGTTAAGAAACAGTAGCTGCTCATGAAGCTCTGAAGAAATAGAAACGCTTTTACACTGTTGGTGGCAATGTAAATTAGTTTAACCATTATGGAAGACAGTGTGGTGATTCCTTAAGGATCTAGAACTAGAAATACCATTTGACCCAGCAGTCCCATTACTGGGTATACACTCAAAGGAATATAAATCATTCTACCATAAAGACACATGCCCATGTATGCTTATTGCAACACTATTGACAATAGCAAAGACATGGACCCAACCCAAATGCCCATTAAGGATAGACTGGATAAAGAAAATATGGCACATATACACCATGGAATACTATGCAGCCATAACAAGGAATGAGATCATGTCCTTTGCAGGGACATGGATGAAGTTGGAAGCCATCACTCAGCAAACTAAGATAGGAACTGAAAACCATACCGCATTTTCTCGCTCATAAGTGGGAGATGAGCAATGAGAATGAGAACACATGGACACAGGGAGGGCAACAGACACATCCAGGGTCAGTGAGAGGGTGGCGGTGAGGGGTGGGAGAGCATTAGGACAAACACCTAGTACATCCGGGGCTAAAAACAAATGTAACAAATCTACACGTTCTGCACTTATATCCCAGAAATTAAAGTAAAATTTTAAACAATATACTTAGGTGTATTGTGAGGGAGAATAGTTCACAAGTGTTAGCAATTGCCTGGGCATTCATTAAGGTGTAAATGACAGAAACAGATTTTGAGAGCTAAAGCACAAAGTGAATATATTAATGTCTATGTCTATCTAAAAAAATCCAGAGTATAGCCAAGCATCTAAGACTTTGGGAAAAACAAAGATCAGAATTTTTCTGCTTTTCAAGCAGTCACTTGACAGTGACCGATTATACCATTCACCGTCAAACTTTTTGTCCCCACTCATACTGTTACCTCTACATGGTAAACATATCTATAACTATCCCAACAGCACCCCATTTAAAAATTTTAATTTATATCAATTAATTTAAAGGGATAATCTTCCCAGGGACAAGCACAAAGTGAATGTATTAATGGAATATATGTCAAAAAATCCAGAGCACAGCCAAGCAACTAAGACTTTGGGAAAAACAGAAATAAGAACTTCTCTGGGAATATAATGAGTGTTACTTTCTAAAACTCCCTTCTAAATACCACGAGTAATTTGACTTAATTACAAATAACTCCTACCCCTGTGTTTCTAAATTTAAAATTCTGGATTCCTAAAACAGAAAACAGGATAATTGACATATATATAACAAGACATACCTATATATATGTCTGTGTGTGTGTGTGTGTGTATGTGTGTGTGTGTGTCAGTTGTGCACCTTTCAGTAGTCTGCTACAGGATCAATTAGCAAAAACAGGGCTTTTTCCTGGCAGATGCATGGAGAATTTTGAGAGAAATAAACACCAAAGCCAGAAATTGAAGTTCAAACCCTTTCACAGAGCATTCAAATGTGTCAGTGATCTAGCCTCACTCAACCTTTATTTTCAGCCTCAGGTTTTACTACATATTTTCCCTCTCCACATCTTTAGACTCCACTATATGACTTGACAGTGACTGATTATACTATTTACCACCAAACATTTTACCTCTGCTTGTGCTGTTTCCTCTGCATGGTAAACATATCTATGTGTCCCAACAGCACTCGATTTTAAAATTTTTATTTCGATCAATTAGTTTAAAGGCATAATCGTCCCAGAGACAACCACTTGCAGTTATTTGGCTGCTTGTTTTCATATTTATATCCATATTGCTAAATAAAATACTTAGGCTGCATTTTGTGTTTTTTTGTTTCGGCTTCACATCTGCTTGTTGAGCTCCCAGTAGGAGAGGTTCCTCCTCCAGCCACAGAGGCTTCCCTCCCTTCTCCATGCTTCTTAGATAGTTGATGTCTTTATAAGTTTTAGTTTGATAACTACTCAATGTGTACATCATTATATTTGTGTAAATATTATTCACAGGTAAACCAGATAATATACATTTACTTTCTATAGGATCTTTTATTTTTCTTGGAGTTAATCATGGATTCATTTTTGGTTGCTTTATTTCCTAAATACTTAGCACTAACATATCTACAAATTCTCTATTGTAGGTATAAATCATCCTGATATGTTTAAACATGCTGAGTAATCTAACCATTTCATCTTTTTTTTTTTCTTTGAAACACCCTTTCTAGAGCCTTTCTTTCTCCTAGTAAAATACGGATCAGCTGTTTCCTAGAACTGTAGAAACCTAGTTAATTTTGGATATCTATTTTGAATCTTCTTGGGGATTCCTTCCCCTTCTTTTCTGTATTGGATCTAATATTTTCCCCTCCTGGGTCACCGCAGGCACTATGTGAAAAAGCATGGGTAGTGAAATCTGGAGCTTTTATGACTGAAAATGTATTTATTCTACCCTCCTTCTCCATTATGTGGGCTACATGTAGAATCTTACGTTGAAAATAATTTTTCCTCAGAAGTTTGAAAGCATTGCTTCATATTAATTTAGGTCCCATTTTTACCATTATAAATTTGATGCCATTGAAATTCTAGACACATTGCATATTGTCTCTCTCCCCATCTCACTTTCTCCATCTCTTTCCTTTTCTCTCTTCTCTCCCTCCCTTTCTCATCCTCTCTCATCTTTGCTTCTGTCTCAGATTTTAAAATCTTCTCTTTGTCCATCGTGTTCTCAAATTTCTTGATGATCTATTTGGCTGTTTTTGACTTTTCTCATTTGTTTTCTGGACACTTGATGGTCACTTTGAAGTTGGAAACTTTTGCCCTTCGGTTCTAGCAATTTCTTTTTATTATTTGGTAATTTATTCCCTTTAGATATCTCTGTTGTGTCTATTTGTAACTTCTTTCAGTTTTAGGATTCACTTTATGTTCTCTCTCTCTCTCTCTCTCTCTCTGTGTGTGTGTTTGTGTGTGTGTGTTTGTGTGTGTGTGTTTGTGTGTGTGTGTGTTTGTGTGTGTGTGTGTTTGTGTGTGTTTGTGTGTGTGTGTTTGTGTGTTTGTGTGTGTGTGTTTGTGTGTGTTTGTGTGTGTGTTTGTGTGTGTGTTTGTGTGTGTGTGTGTGTTTGTGTGTGTGTGTTTGTGTGTGTGTGTGTTTCTTTTCTCCTCTACTTGTTCCTGTCTTGTCTTTTTATTGCTGTTTTACTTTCTTGGGAATTTCTTCATGATACTCCCTCAAAGATAAAAGTTTGTGATGAGTATGTGTGAATGTGTATGTGTTAGTCTTAGATTCATAATGCATAAATTATAAACATTTTGCAAATAGAGTGCCCCTATTCTCTAAATAAAGGCTTGTTATATCAGAGTAGCCACATACGTAAGGATTTTATGTTACAATCAAAACCAAGATACAGAAGTCCTAAAAGAATGCTAAAGTTGTCAAAGTTCCTGTTCGTACTGCACATTAATTAACATTATCTGGCTACTGTGTAATTAATTTAGAAAAACTAAAATGGTCCTTTGCATCATTTTCTTCACAAATGCATTCTATGAAGACCCACTTTGTTATACTAATAAGAAAGTAAAACTAGTTTTTGATGTGCTTTTCTTTTAAATGCCTTCTCCAACTCTGACCACCCAGGCTATCATACAGCACAATTTTGCTTGCTACTCCTCCCTACATCAAGACCCTCCTCTCTAAAAGTAATTGAAAGTTGATTATTATCACTCTCAGGTCACATGTCTGCAGTTTTTCAGAAGCCCTCTTTTCTAATGCCTTAACCTAAAGGATCGTGATTAATGTGGTACTAGCAGTCATCTACCCCTGTAGGGGTAAACTGGAAGAGCAAGAACATTTAGAGCCTCCCAGATCACATCTTGTAGCAGGGCTGCCTCACTCATACACTGTATGAAAAGCTGGAATACAGAAAAAAATGAATGAAGTTACCTTCTCCCAAAGCCTGCCCCTTCATGAATATTCTGTTTTAGTAAATGGCGTGGTCTAAATTAATTCCTAACTCTTCCTTCTTATTCTGTTGGTCACCAGGTCCTTTAATTATACCTTATAAAAATCTCTGGAAATCTTGATATCTTCTCATGTTCATTGCCATTCCTGAGTTCATAACCTAGTAGTTTCTTTCCAAATGACTGCAGTAACTTTCTCATTGTTTCTGTTTCCAGATCTGTTCCATTTGATTCACTCTCTATTCTACAATTAATGTTTTTATTACAAAATACACAACTGACACCTTCAGCCTTAATTCTTTTTAGAGGCTGCTGTGACTGAGAAAAACTCAAACTCTAAACCATGCCATTGAGGCTGTGACATAAGCTGCCTTCTGGGGCCTTTCTCATTACTGTTCATGCTAATTTATGTCCCAGCCAGGACTGACCACGTAATTTGTGGGGGCCCGGTACAAAATGAAAATGCAGACACCTTGTTCAAATATTATTAGAATTTTAAGAAGACATCAACAGAGCGTTTAACTAGGTGTGGGGTTGTTCTAAGCACAGTACTAATGTGACCACACAGGTTGCATGACTATGAAGCATGTCATGACTTGCACGACCAACATGCCATGCTATTTTGTTTCATTTTATTTTTTTAGCTTCTTTTGCTCAGGCTGTCTCCTCTGCCTGCTGCCCTTTTCTGTCATTACCAGACTAAATCCTATTACTCCTTACAAACTCAGCTGAGATATCTTTAACTGTCAAAATACTTTTCCTGATCTCTCCCTTCCTCTCAATTCCTGCTCTGATTAAATATCTCTTATCTCTTCTCCTAAGATACCTTGTATGTATCTTTGTGGTAGGTTCTAAAATTAAATTGTTTATATCTTTCGCTTTCAGTTTGTGGACTCCAACTTTCCCCTTGAAATTCCATAGTCTAGGACAGTTCTTTGCACACAGTATGTGCAAAAACATAAATTTTGTGTTTAACATAAAATTTAAAATAAATTTATTTTTAGAATTAAAGCTCAGAATTTTAATTCAGTGTTTCATTTCATAACAGCACATATAATTATTCTTTTTGTACATACTTAGGAGTGCATATTTTTACTGGCACATATCAGATAAATCATTAAAACACAGAAGATTAGAAGGAATAATTTAACGTTTAAAATTGATATGAGTCTATACTATAGCTATTAAATATACCGTTTTAACTCAGCCCTTTGATGTATATATTAGCCTGGTGAATAATTAACTTTTCAGAAGCTTTGCATATTTTAGAAATACTCTAGGGGTTTTAAAAAAGACTATGTTTTTTGGTTTCTTACTAATGTTCTAAGCGACATTTAATGTCTAAAGTTTAAGAGCCAGAGAAATGGATCTATCAATATTTACCCTTTCCTAGAAGGCTCTAGCTGTTTTTTGTTCATACTGCAAATGTTGCATTTGTAGTAGGTTTTCACTGCAAAATACGGTCTCCTGTGGAGTCATTCAGACAAATATAAACCCCCCTTTAACTCAATTAGGTAAATTGTGTAACAATTTTATTCCTGCTTTAAAGAAGGGAAACTCTAAGTGCTTAACATGGTGGATACCCAAAATTTACTCATTCATAATATTTAAGACTAGCCTAATAAAAAATAAAACCATCTCATTTAATTATTTCAATAAAAAGAATAATAATTCAATTAATTACTCAAAACCTTAGAAGCTAAAGTCTTTTCACCAATGTATCTTTAGATACTTGAAAACATACTTAAATTTTTCACTTAAACTCGTATCAAAATTATGTCCCTATTAAAAACCTCATATTAAAAATTAAATAATGTTTTCATATGAAGATGGCATTATGATTTCCCTTTTTGTGTAAATTTCCTGTTGCTAAGTTTTCTAAAATATAACATTAATAAAATAAAATACATATAATTGGGTCTGATTGCATTATCAAATTGCCTTCTACAAACAGTGTATCAAACTATATCTTAAATATCTGTGTATTGACCATTTCTAACATGTATTTTCATTTTCTTTCAATATTTTACAAAATATTTACTAATCCAATGAAAATATTCTTTAAACATGTATTTGGTTATTAATGATATTTACAATTTTAAATAAATGTTTATTATATTTGTTTGAATAGAAAGGAAGTAGTAAAACTTTACATTAGTATCACCGTGTTACTTATTTCCCTGAGCCATTTTCCCACTCCCTTTGATTAATGGAATTCTAGATAGTTCTTGCCTTATAATATGTTACAGACTCCTCTTTTTCTTTCATCCTCCTCTCTCTGTCTCTTACATGCTTATACTCGGGCTTTCTTCTCTTCTGCCTATACAGCTCTCCCCATTTGATTTCATCTGCTGTGAGTGCCAAAGAAACCATTTATATTTTTATCTTCAACTGGTGTGTGTTTTTCCTTTCTTTTGTGCTTCAAACACAGATTGCCAACTGTATACTGAACACCTCCAGTTGGCTCTTTGATAGCAACTTCAAAATTAACAAATCTAAAACTTAATAAATTATATCCACCTTCAAACTTGAGGAGCCCCAAGCTTGTCCCTCTGCTGATATGTCAGCCATTAGATAATGGTATAATCATTATCCAGTAACTCAAAGGCATATATTATCCTTTAAACCATCAACAATTATCAGATTTCATCAACTATAATTTTGAAATATTTCTCAAATTGTGTTGGAACGCACTGATATCATCCTTGTCCAAAACACTATTGTCTTGACTATTTAATATCTTAGCTGCAGCCCTCCATTTCCAATCAATTTGCACATAACAGTGAGAATTTTATTCTTAAATGTGTATTTTATCATGGCACTCTCATTCTCAACACCTTTAAGACTTCAGCTTCCAGCAAATATGGAGTAACCAAGACTTGACTTGTCTCCCACTTAAAACAACTTAATGTGTTGACAAAATATGAGATAATAGCTTTCTTAACATAGATGTCAAGCAATGAGAGGCAGTGACACCTGAGAGACAGGAAATAAATTGCCCAGTCACAGCATGGAGAATTTTTACGCATACAGTAAGATGTAGGAGAAGAGATGGCTGCACAGAAAGACAGTTGCTAAAATCTTCCAAAGATCCTTTTCAATAATTCAGGAAAGAAATAATCAGCACATGTATGTGAGGACACTACACAAAGCTGAAGGAGTAATCACCTGAGAAATTAAGATTAGAGAAAAAAGCAATGGGGATATTTCATTTTGTCATTGTCAGAGTGGAAAATCTTCTATTCTGGAAGTTTTACATAGGGTATTACATAGAACACTCACAGGAATTGATTTAGTGGGGAATAATTAGAACTAGACTAAAAATTGCTCCAAATACACTTAACTAATCTTAAAAGCAAGACATTAAATATTTCTCAAAAATTAAGTTATAAAGAGTCATGTTTTGGCTGGGTGTGTTATCTCATAGCCTGTAATCCTAGCCCTTTGGGTGGCTGAGGTGGGCAGATCACCTGAGGTCAGGAGTTCATGGACCAGTCTGGCCAACATGGCAAAACCCCGTCTCTACTAAAAATATAAAAATTAGCCAGGCATGGTGGAGCATCCCTGTAATCCCAGCTATTCAGGAGGCTGAGCCAGGATAATCACTTGAATCCAGGAGGCAGAGGTTGCAGTGAACCTAGATTGTGCCACTGCACTCTAGCCTGGGCAACAGAGTGATACTCCATCTCAAAAAAAAAAAAAAAAAAAAAAAAAAATTTTTTTAGATGCAGAAAAGCTCAAAGAATTTATCATCAGCAGGCTAACCTACGAAAAATACTAAAGGAAGTTCAGACAGAAGGAAAATGGTACCAGATGGTACTACACATAAGAAGAAAAAGCATTAACATGGTAACTACTTGGGAAAATACATAAGATTTCTCTTCTTATTACTTAACTTACATTAAACAATCATTAATTTTTTAAATAACAATACAGGGTTGGGTTAATAAATACATGGAAGAAAAATGATGAAAATATTAGCACAGAACCAAGAAGGGGTAAGTGAAATTATACCAACATAAGGATTTTAGACTATATGTGAAATGATAGACCACTTAAAGATAGACCATACTAAGTTAAAGTTGTTTAATATAAACTTGAATGTGACCACTAATATAACAAGACAGAGTCATAGCTGATGGGCCAAGAAAAAGGACAGAAAATGGAATAATAAATAATAATCCAAAAAAGAAAGTGAAAATAGGGAAAAATAGTTAAGAGATGGAACAAATAAAAAACAAAAAACAAGATGATAGATTCGACCTTAATCATATTAAAAGTCAAATAATGAATAATCAAAATACCGCAATTAAAAGGCAAAGATTTCTCAAGTTGGATTTTAAAAAGCAAGGCCCAGCTGAGTGTGGTGGCCCACACCTGTAATCCCAGCACTTTGGGAAGCCAAGGTAGGTCAATGGCTTGGGGCCAGTAGCTCAAGACCAGCCTTGGCAACATATCAACATAACAAGATCCTGTCTCTCCAAAAAAAAAAAAAAAAAAAAAAAAACTTTAGCCAGGCATGGTGGCATGTACCTGTAGGCCCAGCTACTTGGGAGGCTGAGACGGGACAATCACTTGAGCTCCAGAGGTTGAAGCTGCAGTGAACTGAGATTGTGTCACTGCATTCCAGCCTGGGTGACAGAGTGAGACTCTGTCTCAAAAATAAATAAATAATAAAAGCAATGCCCAATTAAACACTGTCTATAAAATATAAAGTCACTTTAAACATAAAGACGTAAATAGGATAAAGTAAAATAATGAAAAAAGATACAAAATGGTAAAACTAAACAAAGCTAGAGAGATGACGTTAACAAAGTAGATTTCAGAGCAAAGACTGTTACTAAAGATAAAATTCATTTCATAAGGATAGAGTCAACTGCTCATGAGGACAAAAAGTTAGATAATTTCACAGTTTCAGTTGGAGATTTCAAAACCATTCTTTCACTAGTCAATATAACAATAATCAGAAAATCCATAGAAATATATAAGACTTTAACGCTCTCAGACGACTGGGCATAATTTATATTCATAAAATAAAAACATGAGGATACTCATTATTTTTATGTGTACCTGCAGTATTTCCTAAGATCTTCTGTGGGGCCATAAAGCAAGTATTAATAAATGTAAATGAATTTAAGCCATACAAATATGTTATCTGACCAAAAACAATAGATAAAAAATTAATAATGGAAAGATATCTGAAAAATACCCCAAATATTTGAAAACTCTAAAGAAAAAAGTCAAAAGGAAACATAGAAAATATTTTAAGCATAATAAAATGAAATAGCTAAATTTATTGGATACAGCTAAAGCGGTAATTTTAGGGCACAAAATATCTATAATAGAAAAGGAGAATCTCAGATCAGTAACTTCAGTTTCACCTCAACTAGGAAAAGTAGAGCAAATGAAGCCCAAAGGAAGAAGAAAAGTCAGACTGTAATTCAATGAAATGGAAAACTGAAACAATAGGGAAAATCAATCCTATCAATCCTATCAAAAGCTAGTTCATTAAAAAGATTGATGAGATTAGTAAAACTCATTCATATTGATTAGAACAAATTGAGATTACATATAACACCAGTATCGTGAAGGAGAGGCGTATACATTTTAGATTCTGTGGATATTGAAGGGGTAATAATAAAGGAATATTATGACAAATCTGAAACCAGAACGTACACAATTTAGATGAAATGTACACATTTTTTGAAGGACACAAGATAGCGAATATAACTCAAGAAGGAACAAAAAACCTAAATCGTCCTGTATCAAAGAAATGTATGGCAGTTAAAACATACACACATTCATGGTTCAGATGGTTCAGCTCCTGAAATCTAAAAACTTATTAAGAGAAGTAAAAATTCTGTATAATCTATAAAATTGAAGAGCAGGGACTACTTCAGATCAGTCTGTCCGTTCAACATATGACTTGAAAACAAGACAAATACATTACAAGAAAAGAAAACTATAGGCCAACATCACTTGTAAATGTAGATTTGAAATTTCCAAACTAAGTTTTAGCAAATCTATTTCCCACATAGATATATGTATGTATGTGTGTGTGTGTGTGTGTGTGTGTGTGTGTGTCTATCTATACACACACACATAAAAATATTTCATGACCAAATTGATCCTAGGAATGTAATGTTGGTTTAATATTAAAAATCAAGCAAAATGGTTAATAAGCTAACAAGAACATATGATTATTCCAATGGATTCTGAAAAAAAAGACAATATCCAACATATATTTCTAAATAAAACTCTAAGAAAACTATAATAGAAGGGACGTTCTTGTACTTAATAAAGATTATCTACAAAACCTAAAGCTGACATCACGAAAACATTCAACATCATTAATCATTATGAAAACTCCGATGATATTACAGAAAATTCCAATGATATTACAACATGCCTATTAGAATGACTAAAAGATAACCAGCTGTACCAAATGTTAAAAGAATATGGAGGAGCTGGAGTTCTTATATGCTGATAGTGGAAATATATTGTTTTAGTACAATGTAGTTTAGATGTTTGCTCTCCTCCAAATCTCATGTTGAAATGTGACCTCCAATATTGGAGGTGGACCTAGAGGATGGTGTTTGGTAAATGAGTTCTTGCTCCTTAGCTCTATTAGTTCTTGATCTTATAGTCCACACAAATGCTCTATTAGTTCACACAAGAGCTGATTGTTTAAAAGGCTTCTGGCACATCCTCCTTTGTCTCTTACTCCATTTCTCATCATGTGACAGGCCTGCTTCTCGTCACTATTTGCCGTAAGTAAAGGGTCTTGGGCCTCATCAGAAATGCAGATGCTGGTGCTATGCTAGCACAGCCTGAAAAACCATGAGTGAAATAAACCTCTTTTCTCTATAAATTACCCAGCCTCATGTATTCCTTTATAATAATGCAAATGGAATAATACAGAATCAAAGGCACATATCTAAGTGAAAGCATATGTTCATGCAGATATTTTAAACATGAATGTTAACTGAAACTATACAACAGTCCAAAACTGGAAACAAATGTCTTTCAAGAATTCAGTGGATAAAGAAAGTGCTATGTCTTTACTAAATGAAATACAGGTTGAGCATTCCAAATTCAAAATTCCAAAATCGAAAATGTTCCAAAATTTAAAACTTTATGAATACTGATATGATGTTTTAAAAAATGTTCATTGTGACATATAGGATTTTGGCTTTTTGGATTTGAGATGCTCAGCTAGTAAATAGAATGCCAATATTTCGAAATCTGAAAAAAAATCAAAAATCTGAAATACTTGTGATTCCAAGCATTTTGAATAAAGCATATTCAACCTTACTGTTTAGCCATAAAAGGGAATAAGTAATTGATACATATAGCAACATGGGTGAATTGAAAATGATATTGAATAAAAGAAGCCAGACAAATGAGGGCATATTTTTTATTTCATTTATATAAAAAGTTCAAAAGTATACACTAATCTTTCAGGACAAAAAAAGTTCAGTATTGCTTTTGTATAAGAAGGAGTAAGATAGCACAGAAGGGGAGAATTACCAGGGGATATGAAAACAAATTGGGGATTGATTAATACGTTCACTATATTCATTACGGTGATAGTTTCTTTGTTGTTTTGATGGTAATAGTTTTATAGGTGTATACACATGTCAAAACTTGCCAAATCGTGTAAACTTCAAATATGTGCAATTTATTATATGTAAAGTATACCTGTATAAAGCTGTGTAAGAAAATTTAAAAACTATAGAAGTTTTAGCATAAAGGTTAGCCTTTTAGCCTGTGCACATGCTGACTTATGCAAACCTAGTTAAATCCTACTCTACCAGCATGTTTTAGCTTAAACATCACCTTCTGAGGAAGACCTCCCTGAACTCCAAGTAGCTGAAATTACCCTGCTACATGCTCCCATGCTGTCTCGTATTTTTTCTTTTGTACATCCAGATGTTAAATTTGTTTTTCAGACTGGTTTGTAACTGCCTGAGAACAGAAACTGTCTTTCTCTTATTTGTGCCTATGATCTGAGAATCTAATTTAGTGTCTGGTTCAGAGTGAGCTTTCAAAAAGTAAGACTGGATTGTTTTGTAATTGAAATGAGGAGACAGGAAAGAAACATTTTTAATCCTGTGAAATTTCCTATTACCCACAAAATGACTCCAGTTAGAAGCCATCCTTTTTGCCTACCCTCAGATTTAAACCAACCCTTTTTTAGCCAAAACCAAAACTGTGCATTATCTGTGCTTTCTCCTGGGGAGTTTAAACTGCCTGGTAAGAAAGCAGGAAATCCTTTCAAGTGGTCATCTCAGCTTAGCTAGAATAATTAAAAACAGAAAAGCAAGTTCAGAAAGTTAATGTGAACGCGTTCTTTTGATACTGTTATCTCCAGACTGTGGACACTGAGCTGGCTTCATTTACCATTTGAAAGATGAAATAAACTCAATAAGCTCCTAGTGAAGGAAGAACTATGACCCCAAACAGTGGGAAAAAAAGATTTTAGCTCATTCAGACTCTTCTGCTGATAGAAAGATTAGAGGGCCTCAGAAAAAAGGGGAGTCTTTTCCCCAAAGAAATAATCACACATAAACATGCATAAAATGTGATCTGCCTTAGTTCTTGTATGCCATTGAACAGGATGGCGTGAAGCAAAACACATGATCAGGAACAAAGTACATTGCACACTTATTCATGTCATGTGTCACATGCTCAATATTTTTTTACTAGAGATATATTTTCATCTATACAGAAAATATATATTCAGCATTTGACATGTTCCTAACTTTGTGCTTTGAATTTTACTATGAAGTGGTTTTCAACTGGGAGCAATTTTGCCTTCCCAGGGGATAGTTAGCAATACCTAAATGTAGTGTTAGTTGTCTCAATTTGGGTGGAAGGGGTGCTGCTAGCATCTAGTCTGTAGAAGCCAACTATTAAACAACTACAATGCATAGGAAAGCCCCACACAACAAATAATTACTCAGCTCAAAGTATAAGTAGTGTCAAGGCTGGAAAATCTTGGGCTAGAAAAATAAAGTAGGTAGTGATGGCCTCTGCTCTCAGATAGTTCCTATTCTCAGTGAATTTGTGGTTAATTTAAAGAAATCCTTAAGAAAAATAATTGCAAAGGCAGTAATGTGACTGCAAGCATGGTTAAGTCCAATTCATATTTTCACCTTAAATGTATAGCATAGTTTTTAGTCCACTGTAGATGAATAATGAACATGTGTTGAGTAATAGAGTAGGTGATGCAAGTCTTCTTATTTTTCCTCTATATAATTTTTATTTAGCTATGGATGTACAAATGTGTGTGTATTTGCATGAGAAGATACATAGTGTGCTTTGGGGGTTTTATGTTAATTTCTTGTAATAGCTTTGTTGAGCTACAATTGGCATGCAGTATACTATATATATTTAAAGTATATAATTTGCTAAATTTTAAAATACATATACACCCGTGAAAACTTCATCAGAATCAAAATAATGAACATATCCCTCATCACCCAAACGTTCCTCATGATATTTTGTAATTCATTCCATCTGCCACAATCTATTCTTTGATTCCCAGGCAACCACCGACCTGCTCGTTGTCACTATTGGTATTAGTTTGTACTTTCTTGAATTTTATATAATGGAATAAGAAAGTATACATTCTCATTTCTATCTGCTTTCATGTAAACAACATTATTTTGGAAAGCAGTATAGTTGTCTGGTGTATCAATTGTTCATTCTGTGTTATTGCTAAGTAGTATTTCATTTTATATCACACTTTTTTTTATCCATTCACTTCCTGATGGACATGTGGGTTATTCCAGTTTTCCCGGGTAAGGCCCCACCTTCAGGCAAGGGAGGGCCCGAAGCCTGGGGGCCAGGCTGCCAGTCCTGCAGACTGGAGTGGGAACTTGTGGTGCCTTTTCTGGGCCATCCATGGACCAATCAGGGTGCACTTCCTCTATTCTGAGGCCCATTAAAGCCCGGGGCTCAGCCAGAGCTGGACAGATAATGGGAATACCATCTGCGGAAAGGAGTGAGAGGAGCTATCCTCTCTGCTGAGAACTGGACACTCCTCAGGATGACCAGCTGCAGAGAGGAGCTAAACAATTATTGGGATGACCTGCCTACAAAGAGGAGTTACACTCTCTGCTGGGAACCAAATACTCCAAGGGACACACTGGGTTTGGAAAGGGAGCTGCTCCCTGCCGGTCTCCTCTGAGCCGTTCTATCACTCAATAAAGCTCCTTTTCCTCTTGCTCACTCTTCAAATGTCTGCGTTCCTCATTCTTCCTGGTCCCAGGACAGGAACTTGGACCTGTCGAATGGCTGTAACAAACGGGGCTGAAACATGCCCATTGCTCACCACATCGCAGACAAAGAGATGGAGAGAAGAGCTGTGGCCCTGTGGGGAGCCCAGACTTGAGAGTTCCTTGAGCCAGTGCTGTGACTCCCTCTTTGGGGGCCTGTAGTTCCTGCCGTCTCCAAGCTTCAGGGTGCCACTGCATTCCCTAGTGCCAGCCATGGAAGCTGCTTGCTGGGTACCTGGTCCTGCCACAGTCTCATATATAGCCAGTGCCTGGGCTGGCACCTAGAGCTGCTCACCCCGCTGAAGCTGCCATGTCTGTGTCTGACTATGCACAGTGGCCAGACCCCTTGGTCACATACCAGGCTTGCTCTTGGCAAGCCTATGATCCAGGCTCTGGACAGGCATGGGATCCAGGCCGGTAGCATGAGCCAAGTGAAGCCTGTCAGGCAAAGTGGGCAAAATGAGCCCAGTGGGCCTGAGCAAAATGTGAACAAAGGTGCCACTGGTCACAGGTTTCTGGCCACAAAAGCAACACCCCAAGAATCCCATAACAGTAGGTGTGTATTCAGTGTTTTAAGAACCTTTCCATTATTTCCAGCATGTGTGTGCTATTTTACATTCACATCAGTGGTGTAAAAAGCTCAAGCTCCTTCATATCCTCACCAACTTTTGTAATTATTATGTTTTAATTTCAGTTATTCTGATAGGCATGTAATAGTATCTCATTATGGTTTTAATTTCTGTTTCCTTAGTAACCAGTGATGTGGAGCATATTTCTATGTGTCTATTTGCTATCCATATAACCTATTTGGTGAAATGTCTGTTCAAATATTTTGTCCATTTTTGCTGAATTATTTGTATATCGTTTTGAAAGTTCTTTTATATCAGTGATATACGTTCTTCATTAGGTGTATGATTTTCAAATATTTTCATTATTTCTGTCTTTTTATTTTCATCTTAACAAAATCCTTTGAAAACTAGAAGTTTTTAATTTTTATGAAATTTTACTTTTTTCTTTTATGGATAATTTTGGTGTTATTGAAAATATGAAATTATTGACTAAGTAAGGACACGAAGATTTTCTCCTGTAGCAGATTCTAGAGGTTTTAAATTCATGGTTTTATATTTAGGACTACAATCCATTTTGAAGAAGTTATTGACATTGTGGAAGGCATGGATCAAAGATCTTTTTATATGAATATACAGTGAATTACCTTGCAACTACACAAAAATCAATTGATCATTTATATAAAGTTCTATTTTTAGGCTGTTTATTCCATTTATTTGTCTTGGTGCCAACACCTTACTTTGTTGATTACTGCTGCTTTATAATAAATCTGAGATAATAAATGCTGAGATACTGTAACTTGTTCAACTTAGTTCCTTTTCAAAGTTGTTTTGATTATTCTAGATCCTTTGTTTTCACATTTCATATTTTAAGTTCTATGAATTTTAGAATCCAGTTGAAAAGTAGTTCTCCTTCAGTTTACTGGAAGAGTTTGTTGTTTGTTTGAGATGGAGTCTCACTCAGTGACCCAGGCTGGAGTGCAGTGGCTTGAACTCAGCTCACTGCAAACTGTGCCTCCTGGGTTCAAGCAATTCTCCTGCCTCAGCCTTTTGAGTAGCTGGACTGCAGGCACACACTGCCACGCCTGGCTGAGTTTTTGTGTTTTAGTAGAGACAGGGTTTCACCATGTTGACCAAGCTGGTCTGGAACTCCTGTGCTTAAGCACTCCACCTTGGCCTCCTAAAGTGCTAGGATTATAGGCGTAAGCCACCACGCCCAGCCTGAAGAGGTTTTTATAGAACCAGCATTAGTTTTTGCTGAGACACCAAGGCTTTATTGTCCCTTGTCACAGGGCAGCACTGAGTTCAGTGTAAAGCCCCCTAGCCACTGTGCTGTCTCTTCCCACAGCGCATAGATTCTCTATCTGTGCCCCGTGTCTGCTGCCAGAGAATGGGGGAAGGATGACAACAGCCTTCCTGCTCTCTTCAAAGCCTCCCTCTGCAATGTAAAGTTAAAACCAGGTACTGTTATTGCTCACCTGATTTTTGGTTCTTGTGATGGTGTTTTACTCTGTGCAGATAGTTGTTAAAATTTGGTATTCCAGCAAAGGTCAGGGAGGGAAAGCAGTGTAAGCTTTCATTCTGCCACCTTGCTCCCAAAAGAAATTTTCATTGATTAGAAAATTCCAAGTTGATATTTAAAACATTTTTTTTGAATTATACTTGAAGGTCTGGGGTACATATGCAGAACGTGCAGTTTTGCTACATGGTTATACACGTCCTGTGGTGGTATGCTGCATCCATCACCCCGTCATCCACATTAGGTATTTCACCTAATACTATCCCTCCCCTGACAGGGCCTCATGTGTGATATTCCCCTCCCTGTGTCCATGTGTTCTCATTGTTCAACACCCACTTATGAGTGAGAACATGCAGTGTTTTGTTTTCTGTTCTTGTATTACTTTGCTGAGAATGATGGTTTCCAGCTTCATCCAGGCCCCTGAAAAGGACATGAACTTACCCTTTTTTATGGCTACATAGTATTCCATGGTGTATATGTGCCACATTTTCTTTATCCAGTCTATCATTCATGGACATTTGGGTTGGTTCCAAGTCTTTGCTATTGTGAACAGTGCTGCAATAAACGTGTGCGTGCGTCTTTACAATAGAATGATTTATAATCCTTTGGGTATATGTCCAGTGATGGGATTGCTGGGTCAAATCGTATTTCTAGTTCTAGGTCCTTGAGGAATCACCACACTGTCTTCCACAGTGGTTGAACTAATTTACACTCCCACCAACAGTGTAAAAGCATTTCTATTTCTCCATATCCTCTCCAGCATCTGTTGTCTCCTAATTTTTTAATGACCACCATTCTAACTGGTGTGAGATGGTATCTCATTGTGGTTTCAATTTTCATTTCTCTAATGACCAGTGATAGTGAACTTTTTTTCATAAGTTTGTTGGCTGCATAAATATCACCTTTTGAGGAGTGTCTGTTCATATGCTTTGCTCACTTTTTGATTGAGTTGTTTGATTTTTCTTATAAATGTAAGTTCTTTGTAGATTCTGGGTATTAGCCCTTTGTCAGATGGGTAGATTGCAAAAATTTTTTCCCATTCTGTGGGTTGCCTGTTCAATCTAATGATATTTTCTTTTGCTGTGCAGAAGCGCTGGAGTTTAATTAGATCCCATTTATCTATTATGGCTTTTGTTGTCATTGCTGTTGGTGTCATGAATTCCTTGCCCATACCTATGTCCTGAATTATATTGCCTAGGTTTTTCTAGGGTTTTTATGGTGTTAGGTCTTATGTTTAAGTCTTTAATCCATCTTGAGTTAATTTTTATATAAGGTGTAAGAAAGGAATCTAGTTTCAGCTTTCTGCATATGGCTAGCCAGTTTTCCCAACACCATTTATTAAACAGGGAATCCTTTCCCTATTGCTTATTTTGGTCAGGTTTGTCGAAGATCAGATAGTTGTAGATGTATGGTGTTGCCTCCAAGGCCTCTGTTCTGCTCCATAGGTCTATATGTCTGTTTTGGTAACAGTACCATGCTGTTTGGATTACTGTAGCCTGGCAGTATAGTTTGTAGTCAGGTAGCGTGATGCCTTCAGCTTTGTTTTTCTTGTTTATGATTGTCTTGGTTATTCCAGCTCTTTTGTGGTTCCATGTGAAATTTAAGATAGTTTTTTCCAATTCTGTGAAGGAAGTCAGTGGTAGCTTGATGGGAATAACATTGAATCTATAAATTACTTACAGCAGTATGGTCATTTTCACTTTATCGATTCTTCCTATCCATGATCATGGAATGTTTTTTCCATTTGATTGTGTCCTCTCTTATTTCCTTGTGCAGTGGTTTGTAGTTCTCATTGAAGAGCTTCTTTACGTGCCTTGTTACTTGTATTCCTAGGTATTTTATTCTCTTTGTAGCAATTGTGAATGGGAGTTCACTCATGATTTGGCTCTCTGTTTCTGTGTTATTGGTGTATAGGAATGCTTGTAATTTTTTGCACATTGATTTTGTATCCTGAGACTTTGCTGAAGTTTCTGATCAGCTTAAAGAGATTTTGGGCTGAGACAGTTAGGTGTTCTAAATATACAATCATGTTGTCTGCAAATAGAGACAATTTGACTTTCTCTTTTCCTAACTGAATATCCTTTATTTCTTTTTCTTGCCTGATTGCCCTGGCCAGAACTTCCAATTCTGTGTTGAATAGAAGTGGTGAGAGAGGGTATCCTTGTCTTTTGCTGTTTTTCAAAGGGAATTCTTCCTGCTTTTGCCCATTCAGTATGATATTGGCTGTGAGGCTGTCATAAACAGCTCTTAGTATTTTGAGATATGTTCTATTGATACCAAGTTTATTGAGAGTTTTTAGCATAAAAGGCTGTTGATTTTTGTCAAAGGCCTTCTCTGTAGCTATTGAAATAATCATGTGGTTTTTGTCTTAGGTTTTCTTTATGTGATAGATTACGTTTATAGATTTGTGGATGTTGAACCAGCCTTACATCCCTGGGATTAAGCCATCTTGATCATGATGGATAGGCTTCTGATGTGCTGACAGGTTCAGTTTGCCAGTATTTTTGAGGATTTTTGCATCAGTGTTCATCAAGGATATTGGCCTGAAATTTTCTTTTTCAGTTATGTCCCTGCCAGGTTTTGGTATCAGGATGATGTTGGTCTCATACAATGAGCTAGGGACGATTCTCTCTTTTTCTATTGTTTGGAATAGTTTGAAAAGGAATGATACCAGCTCCTCTTTGTACCTCTGGTAGAATTTGGCTGTGAACCCATCTGGTCCTGGACTTTTTTTGGTTGGTAGGCTATTAATTGCTGCCTCAATTTCAGACCTTGTTATTGGTCTATTCAGGGATTTGACTTCTTCCTGGTTTATTCTTTGAAGGGTGTAATTAAGTGTTCAGGAATTTATCCATTTCTTCTAGATTTTCTGGTTTGTTTGCAAAGAGGTATTCATAGTATTCTCTGATGGTAGTTTGTGTTTCTGTGAGATTTGTGGTGATATGCCCTTTATAATTTTTTATTGCATCTATTTGATTCTTCTGTCTTAAATATTAGTCTGGCTGGTGATCTATTTTGTTGATCTTTTCAGAAAACCAGCTCCTGGATTCACTGGTTTTTGAAGGGTTTTTCATATCTCTGTCTCCTTAGTTCTGCTCTGATCTGAGTTGTTGTCTTCTGCTAGCTTTTGAATTTGTTTGTTCTTGCTCCTCTAGTTCTTTTAATTGTGATGTGAGGATGTTGATTTTAGATCTTTCCTCATTTCTCTTGTGGGCATTTAGTGCTATAAATTTTCCTCTACATGCTGCTTTAAATGTATCCCAGAGATTCTGGTATGTTGTGTCTTCATTCTCATTGGTTTCAAAGAACATCTTTATTTCTGCCTTCATTTCATTATTATTCAGTAGTCATTCAGGAGCAGGTTGTTCAGTTTCCATGTAGTTGTGCAGTTTTGAGTGACTTTCTTAATTCTGAGTTCTAATTTGATTGCACTGTGGTCTGAGAGACTATTTGTCATGATTTCCTTTCTTCTGCATTTTCTGAAGAGTGTTTTACTTTCAATTTTGTGGTCAATTTTAAAATAAGTGTGATGTGGTGCTGAGGAGAATATATATTCTGTGTATTTGGAGTTAAGAGTTCTGTTGACGTCTGTTAGGTCTGCTTGGTCCAAATCTTAGTTCAAATCCTGGATATCTTTGTTAATTTTCTGTCTCATTGATATGGCTAATATTGACAGTTTATCTGAAAAATGTGTATTACTGCCTTCTAGCTTGCATTATTTCTAAAAAGAAATCTGCTGTCATCATTTTTTCCCCTCTATTTGTAGCAGGTCCTGTTTTCTCTGGGGTCTTTTAAAATTCTTTGTCACTGGTTTTAAGTAATGTTTTTAATAATGTGACTTGATGTAGTTTCTTTGTTTCTTAAGTTTGAGGTTTGTTGTGCTTCATGGATCTGTGAGTTTAAAGCTGTATTCAGATTTGAAAATTTGTCTGCTCTCTTTGAGTACTTCAAATAATTTTATGTCTCCTTTTGCTTTGATAAATATAATTATATACATATTTGGCTGCTTTAAGTTTTCCCATAACTCACTAATTCCCTTTTCATTTTTCTTCAGTCATTTTTTTCTTTGTGTTTTACAAGGGATATTTTCTATTGCTGTGCTGTTAAGTCCTCTAATTGTTTCTTCCACAATGTTCAATCTACCATTAATTTTTTCATTGTATTTTTCATCTTAGACATTACAGTTTTTCTTTCTGGAAATTTGATTTACATCTTTTAAAAATATATTTTCTATCTCTATTAAATATGCTCAATCTTTCCTCTCACTTCTTGAACACGTGAAAATTTTAATTGTCATTTTCAATTAACTCAGGCATTTTTTTTTTTTTTTTTACTGGTCTTGAACAGTTTCCTCACAGTGTTATACCTTTAAGTACCCAGCTAAGTACATTAGGAGGACCTTGTGCCTGTCTCTGGAGTAATCTCTCTCTGCAAGCCTCTCATCTCTAGCACTTTGCTCCGTGTGTTAGTTGCTTTGCCTTATTCAGACTCCTAGTTCTGTCTCTTCCGCTGTGGTAGTCTGCCTCAATTCACCCTCCCTGCCATCAAGCCTAAAAACTATCCTGAGACATTAACCTGGGTAAATTATAGGATTCATCACATTTGTTTGGCCTCTCTCAAGGAAAAGTATCTCTTGTTGCCTGATGTTCAAAGTCTTGAAAGCCATTGTTTCATATATTTTGTTCAGTTTATTTAGTTATTTCATTTGGTAGAGTAAGGCCAATGTGGGTACTCCATCTTGGCCAGAAGCAAATCAGTCATTTTGGAATTTGATTATTTTGTCTCCTTAGATTCTGTTTTACTTCAAGCCAGCTAACTGAATATACCATTTGTCTCCTGTGCCATTTGCCTTAAGTAATAGTATTTTAGAGAGGAGTGTCTGATTGATTAAAAATGTTCCCTTATAGAAGGTACTTCTAAGTTCTTATGGGAAATATGAAATCACATGTAAAGGCACAGAAATAAGACAGGATGCATTAGTATACAATTATAAAGGTTGTAATAAAGGGTGTTTTAAGAAGCACAGATTACATTTTCTTGGAGGAAAAATCAAGCAAACCATTTCAAAAACACGAATTTCTATCACTACATCTATTAACCTGCCTATTTCTATACCCAGATATTCTGGCTTCTTTTGTATTACTATTAATGATCTTTCAGTGACCTAAACAAGAACCTACACTTCCCTATTTGCATACCCCCTTCTTTCTGTTCGTCGGCATTGACCGAGACAGTCTCCTTTTTCTCTCCTGCGTCAAGACTTTTGTTTTGTTTCATTCCTCCTGTATCTTTTTCATAAGCTTAGAGGTTTGCTTTTATTACCCCAATCTTAAAAACAAAACAAAACAAAACAAACAGAAACCTCTGGACAGTAACTTCTTTTTTACAAACCAGTGTATTTTTTACCTTCCTCATGAAGCCAAGCTCATTACTTTCTCCAATATCTCTCTAAGATCCTCTCTGGAGTTTTACTCTAACCTGGCTCTCAAACTCTGTTTTGCTAAATGTAAGTTTTTAATCTTCATCTTCCATGAACTAACTACAATATATTCCACACTTGATCACTGATCTTTTCAAGAAAAAAAACAAAAGCAAACAAACACATCTTTTTCTGAACAGAGACTACTCCATGGGATTTTTCTTAATGTTTTGGGCGATTTATTTTTTTGTCTTCATTACCAGTTTTTCTGCATTTCCCAAGCTTTTACTGTCAGAAGACTTGCTCTTCGAATCACTACTCTTCTCTTGCCATACTCATTTTCTCAACTATCTCATTCTTTATCATAATAACATATTTTGCTGTTAATTTTTTTAAGTGCAGCACATTCACTTCTTGTAATATCTCTTTTATAGCATCCATAGTATATTTTATAATATAAATCATAAGGAGACATATAAAAATGAAAGATATAAAATTTTAGTTTCTCTTTATATTTGTTACATAGGATTATACATACACATTTTATCTATTTATATACATAGAAAGAGCCTGTGGCTGAACTGGTAATTCTTCCAGTTAGATGTTCATTCTTGTCTTTCAGCTATTTTCTAAATATTTGTTTTTAAGTAATTAAGACAATGACTTGAAACAGTGCAGACTGCTTTCAGGCCCTATTGCTTCTGTAGCTTTTCAAAATCTACAACTTGTTTTATTTATGTAAGATCCAGATAAAGCATATTGCTTGCCTTCCTTTTCTGTTTCTTTCAGTTTCTATTTTGCTTTATTTAAAATGTAGGCTAAAAATACATCTTTATTATTAACATACATTTCTAAATCTTTCTCTTCCTACATGATTACTTCCTGCATTTAACTTTGCCATACTGTTAGGAAGGTGACAGCATAAATCACTTATAAAATAAGCCTTCTATGATGATGACATGCACAATGGTATTTTTAAGTAGAATTTGTAAGTCCAATGGCAAATTTAAAACCTTGGCATCACAAGTGGTGTTCTTTTTCCTTGGTTTTCCAGCAATACCAGCTTCACTTTTCAGATCACTTTCTATTACCAATAAAAATGTTAACCCAAACTAAACCTAAGAAAAATGTATCATTATGAGCCAGTATTCATTTAGCATTCTAGAAGACAGAAATAAATAATAAACTAGTCAAATTTATAGAATGACAAATTGTAATATGTGATAAGGAAAAATTAAAGCAAAGAAATGAGGATGATTTTGAGAAGAGAGACAATTTGACTTAGTAAAGTCAGGGATGGCCTTAGGTGATGTAAACAGCCTAGAGAAGGTTAGGGAGAAAGCCATGTAGTGATCATGGGGGCGATGAACAACCAAGAGGACATAGTAAGTTTGAAGGTGCTTGACTGGCATATTTAGAGGACAGCAGGGGACTTACGTGGTTGGTGATGAGTAACTTACAGCAGGGGTCCCCAACCCCAAGGCTTCATACCAGTATGAGTCCATGGTCTGTTACTAACAGGGCTACACAGCAGGAGGTGAGTGGCAGGTCAGCGAGCATTGCTGCCTGAGCTCTGCCTCCTATCAGATCAGCTACAGCATTAGATTCTCATAGGAGTGCAAACTCTATTGTGAATTTCACATGTGAGGGATCTAGGTTGCATGTTCCTTGTGAGAATCTAATGGTAAATATACTTGAATCATCCTGAAATGATCCCCTCCAATCCTCCATCCCTGGAAAAATCATCTTCCACAAAACCCATCCTTGGTGCCAAAAAGTCTAGAGACTGCTGATTTAGCAAATAGTAGATGAGAGCAAAGAAGAAAATAAGTCAAGCAAAGAAGTATATTGTGTAAGCCTTTCAGTACTTACTAAGAATTTAGGCTTTTTCTAGCAGTCAGTGTGAAATCTATTGGGAGGGTTTGAGCAAAGGAGACATGCAATCTAATTTACATTTGAACAAGATCATTGGATGTTATATTGAGAATAGACTATAGGTGACAGATGATAAGACAAAGGAAACCAGTCAGGATGCTATTGCAATGTTGCAGTGAGATATCATAACGATTTGAACTAAAATGTTAGTGGTGGTGTTGGTGAGGAATGGTTCTGGATATGCTAATACATTTGATATGGAGCATAAGAGAAAGGGAGGAATCAAGGGTGCCTCTTGAATGACTAGAAGAATGGAGTTGTCATTTGCTGAGATATGAAAAGAAATCAATTTTTGATCATGTAAATTTGATCTTGAGTAGACAGATGGTTACATGAGTTTGCAGTTAATACGAGCAATGTAAACTTGAGAATAACTATTGTATTAAATAGTTTTAATACAATGATTCTGGATTAAGTCACCAAGAAAATGGGCATAAATTGGAAAGAAAAGAGGTCTAAGAACTAAGCCCTGGGGTATTCTTGCAATAACAAGATGTTGAAATAAAAGAAACCAGTTAAAGAGATTAAAAAGGAAAAGCTAGAGAAGTAGAAAAAAAAAAACCAGTAGAGTGTTTCAGAAAGAGAGAGCAGAGAATAACCAACTATCTCAAACACTGTTGCTAGGTCAAGTACAATGAGTACAAAGAACTACTCTTGCAGTTAGCGCCATAGAATTCATCAGTGAACTTGATGAGTGAAGTTTTAAAACATATTATAAGAGATTAGAATGGATTTAGGATAGAATAAGAGTAGGAAAGTTGGGGAAAGCAAGTATCCAGAATACAAGAGATTTTTCTGTAGATAGAAGGGAAGAGAATGAGCAGTAGGCTGAGGGGAGAAGTGATGGCAAAAGAGAAATTTTTTTAGGATAAAAGTAATAACTTGTTTCTTGACTTATAGGAAACATTCAGTAGTGATAGACAAAACTAATGCTGAACTAACAAAGAGGACTTGCTAGGGCAATATCCTTAAGTGAAGAAAGATGTGTGATTTAGTGCTGAAGTGTAGGGTTCCTAGGATCACTGATGTTATTATCTGTAGAAAGAGAAGAGGTAGCCGATCCTTGGACAACAATATAGGCAGGTGTAAAGATGTGATGGTGGGAAAGTCTGGAAGTTCTGTCTTGACTATTTTTACTATTTTTATAGTAAAATTGGAGGGAAACTCACCAGTTGAGCATGGCAATGGGGAAAATGTTGAAATTTGAGAGAAAAGTATTAAATAGTTATCTGAGAGAGTGGGAAAACAAATCAACTAGAAAAATATAGTTGGCATTTATCAAATAGGTTGTTACTTAGATTCACCTTTTGTTTTGGCTTAGAAAAGTGGATGTAGCAAATTGAGAAAGGAGCAAGGAAGCGGAGGATGTAAACAAGGTGTGATTATAATGACCAGCCATGATATTAGATCAAGGTCTGTAGGGAAAAGAAGACTTGAGGAGGTAAGGGACAGTGAAACATTAATAATCAAATTGATTTTATGTTACTCAATTGGTTGAATAATTGTTAGAATTAGAGAAGTAGAAGAAATGAGCTAGACAGAAGTGGAATTTAAAATATAGTGCTTGAAATTCAGCCAATAGAGAGGTCTTAATTATCGTTAGTTACATAGTAATGGAACGTATCTATGGGTTGGAGTGACTGAGTTTGGGTGAAGGAAAATGTTCCTGGGAAGTAAGTGGTCAAGGAGCTGCAATGATAATATGAATGATGTACATAGATATCAGTAGGGATTCTATAAATTGCCTCTTCTCTTACACAATGATTTAAATGTATGTGTCTCCTCAAAATTCATACACTGAAACTTAAGGGTCAATGCAATAATGTTAAGAGATAAGGCCTTTATGCAGTGATTAAGTCATGAGAGTAGGGCCCTCATAAATGGGATTAGTGCCTGATATCATTTGGATGTGTGTCTCCTCCAAATCTCATATTGAAATATAATCCCTAGTGTTGGAGGTAGGGCCTGGTGAGAGGTGATTGGGTGGATCATGGGGGCAGATTCCTCATAAATGGCTTGGCACCATTCCCTTGGGTATAAGTGAGTTCATAGAAGATCTAGTTGTTTAAAAGTGTGTGGTACCTCCCCTCTCTCTTTTGCTCTTTTTTTTTTACCATGTGATGTACCTGCTCCCATCATGTCTTCTGCGGTGATTGTAAGCTTCCTGAGGTTCTCACCAGAAGCTGATCTGATGTTGGTGCCATGTTTATACATTCTTCAGAAAAAAAATGTGAGCCAAATGAAACTCTTTTCTTTATCAATTACCTAGCCTCAGGTATGTCTTTTATAGCCACACAAGAATGGCCTTCAGAATGCCCTTGTAATATGGTTTGAGAAAACTAACTTGCCCTTTTCCCCTCCCATCCTTCTCCCATATGAAGATACAGCATTTGTCTCATTTTCCCTTTTTATTCCTTTTGCTTTTTCACCTCTTCTGCCATTTGAGAAGGACTCAGCAAGAAACCACACCAGATGCCAAATACTGGTGCCTTGATCTTAGACTTCCCAGCCTCCAAAGCTGTGAGAAATAAATTTCTGTTGTTAATAAAGTACTCCTTAATTCTTATTTACATATGTCACCACAGGAAGCCCAGGCTTCCCCAGCCATCCCTACTCCTTCAGACAGTAATTCCCATATAGCTCTACACATTTGTTTTTCTGACACCATCTTCCACATTTATCCATCTTCTGAATCTTACACTGTACTCCTTTTGTAACTTAAAGCTGTCTCTCCTCTGAGGATTATTTCCACACTGGCTTTCTCTTCCATACCTCTCTTACCTTTAAACCTGGAGGTGAAGGGTCCTCATTGCCTCGTCCATATTATTTTCCTGCATTTTCTTACATCATACCAGCTTTGATTCTCATGTCATTAAACAATACCATTGGCACACCTTCCTTGTTTTAGTAATCTTCTGCCCTACATAGATCTCTCCTATTCCTTGAAGGCTGTGACTACATACCCTTTTCCAATCACACTGCAAAATCTATTCCTGTCAAAACTCCTGATTACGTATGTATCCTTCAGTAATATGGCCAATATTATATTACACTGCCATTAGTCTGAGGTGATAGAGGTGCCTTAACCCTAGAATATCATATTAAGAGTCTAGATATCATCTTAAGATGTATTTTACACACAAAAAATGAGCTAGTACACTGAGAAGAAGAAAGATCAAGAGTACTAAAAATAATGTCTATTAAAAATATATGGCAGCCATTCTCAAATGGTAACAATTTTGCCCCCAGGAGACATTTGGCAATGTCTGGAGACATTTTTGGTTGGTGTAACTGGGGTGAGGGTGGGATGTGCTACTGGCACTTAGCGAGCAGACGCCAGGGATGCTCCTAAACATCTTGCAACTCACAGCCCAGGCCTCTGCAACAAGAATTATCCAGCCCTAAAGGTCTATAGTGCTCGTTGGGAAACCCTGGTATATGGTCATGATTGCTCTTCATTTTAGGATTTTCAGTCAGGAAAATGCACTAATTCATCTTTCTTCAGGACACTAGCAAGTTTTATATAGTACAGGAATACAATAAAAACTTCAAAAAAAATAGAAACTTCTGGAGGATTAAAGGATTTTTGAAATGTAAAAAGGTGAAGTTCACACCTTTAGAGCCTCCATGTTTTTAAAAATGTCCTTCCCCATGAGTATAGAAAGTCTAGTCATTTTATCTTCAGTTGACATGTGGCCTGGTTCATAATTTCAAGTTACGATTTTTTTTTAGTCACAGCGTAAGGAGCTTTCCTCTTAGACTCTTCTCTCCTAGGCTTACATTTGAAAGAAACATATTTTCAAACAAATGTGATGCCATTGGTAGAAAGAAGCTGTTCTCCTGTTTGTGAATTAAGAATCTATCCTGGGCCAGGCAGGGTGGCTAATGCCTATAATCCCAGTGCTTTAGGGGGCTAAGGCAGGCAGATCTTAAGGTCAGGAATTCACAGCCTGGCCAACATGGTGAAACACTGTCTCTACTAAAAATACAAAAATTAGCAGGTGTGGTAGTTTGTGGCTGTAATACCAGCTAATCAGGAGGCTGAGGCAGGAGATCACTTGAACCCAGGAGGCAGAGGTTGCTGTGAGCCAAGATCATGCCATTGCTCTCCAGCCTGAGTGACAGAGCAATATTTGGTCCGTCTCAAAAAAAAAAAAAAAAAAAAAAAAAAGAATCTTGCAAGTTGCTTTATTTACAAGTAGATGGAATGGATTGGTTAGACTCATTTATGTCCAGTGGCATTACTCGGCAGAGTGACTTGCTTGAGTCCACTGCCTCTCATTTATTTATCTGTGCGTTTATTTTAAAAGTATTTATTGAATTCCTGCTACATGCTAAACAATGTGTTAGCAATGGGAATGCTCACATAAACAGAAAAAGTCCCTGTATTCAAATTTCTTACCATATGCTTGAGGGAAAAAAAAACACAGAAATTACAATAATAATTTAGTAAATTATTCTGTAATGAATTAATTTAATAAATTAGGATAATAGAAAAAGTAGGTCATAAGGCACAGAAAGGAGTGACTTACATTTTCTGTGTAGTATTGGAAAGTAATTCAGAAGTATTACAAGATAAAATGATACTAGAATTGAAATTTATGCATAAAAAGAAATTTAACATTTGGAGTAGCCTACAATGTGTTCAGCCCACTACAAGGCACTTTATAATCTTTTCTCATTTAATCTTCACAATAACCTTGTATGATACAGTTATTATCCACATTTCATAACTGAGAAGACAGAAACTTGAGTCAGTCAGTCAAAATTACTGTGGAAAGAAGTGGTAGAACTGAGATCTGGCTATATGTCTAACACCCCATAGATACATATGTTCTTTTCTTTTTTTTAAAAAAAAATATATTTTATTGCACTTTAGGTTTTGGGGTACATGTGCAGAACATGTAGGATTGTTGCATAAGTACACATATGTCAGTGTGGTTTGCTGCCTTCAGTCCCCCGTTACCTATATCTGGCATTGCTCCCCATGTTCTCCCTCCCCAACCTCCCTACCACCGACTGTCCCTCCCCTATTCCCTTCCAAGAGACCACAGTGTGTGCTTCTCCCCTCCCTGTGTCCATCTGTTCTCATCGTTGAACACCCACCTATAAGTGAGAACAAGTGGTGTTTGATTTTCTGTTCTTGTGTCAGTTTGCTGAGAATGATGGTTTCCAGATTCATCCATGTCCCTACAAAGGACACAAACTCATCATTTTTATGGCTGCATAATATTCCATGGTGTGTATGTGCCACATTTTCCTTGTCCAGTCTCGCATCGATGGGAATTACAACAGATTAGACACCAAATAAGAAATATAAAGATATACCAGTAGACTATCCAAAATAAAGCACAGAAAATAAAAGTGTAAATATGTCAACAGAGCAGCATTTACCTATGAGAGCTAACATATATTTAATCTGAGTTCATGAAAGATAGAAAAACAGAAAACATAAAGTAAAATGGACAACATTTTTTCTCAATTCAATTAAAACTACAAATTCAAGACTCAAGGATATTAGCAAACTACTAGCATCACAGAAAAAAAAAACACATCACACTGGTTAACCACATTGTAATAAAATTACTGAAAACCAGTGATAAAGAACAAAATCATAGAAGAAACAGAAGGAAAAAGACACTTTCATATAATGGAACAAAGTTAAGAATTACTACAGACTTAAATAAATAAATATACCTCATTAGACTCCTTGGACTAGGTAGCATATGCATTTTACAAATAAAAAAAATGATGTTTGGGGTACCTAGTAAAATGCTGTTGATCTGAACAGTATTATTCAGCAATTCTTTGTAACATTAGAGATTATTATTGGAAGTATTCTATCATCCTAACTCCAAAGTTCACAACTACCATAATTTGATGAAGATAATAAAAATAATTACTACAGACTTGATGTCAGAACCCTTGCATGGCTTAGTTGCCAGAAAATGATGGAGAGATGTCTTTAAACTATCAAAAGAGAAAAGTCCATCTAGAATTCTCTATTATGCAAAATACCTTTTACAGCTGACTATGAAATAAAGACTTTTCTAAATAAACAAGAGAGAATTTATCTCTCCTAGACTGAAACTACAAGGAACAGTAAGTTCCTTTGGCATAAGGAAGATTATACCAGATAGAAATTTGATCTACACAAAGAAATAAGATTGCCAGATGTTCTATGTATGTTTGTGTATTAGTCTCTTCTCACATTGCTAATAAAGACATACCAAAGACCGGGTAATTTATAAAGCAAAAGAGTTTAATGGACTCACAATTTCACATAGCTGGGGAGGCCTCACAATCAGAAGGCAAATGAGAAGGAAAGACATGTCTTACATGGTAGCTGACAAGCAGGCATGCACAGGGGAACTCCCTTTATAAAACCACCAGATCTCATGAGACTTAAGCACTATCACGAGAATGGCACAGAAAAAAACCCACCCCCATGATTCAGTTACCTCCCACTGGTCCTGCCAACAACACTTGGGGATTATTACAATTCAAGGTGAGATTTGGGTGAGGACACAGAGCGAAATCAAATCAGTGGGTAAAGAGAAAACACATCATGTCCCAAAATATCAATTATTTGTTTATCTAACATTACTTCCACAGCTAACACTCTGCTAGCCCCCTGCACCAAACCACCATCATCTCTCAATCTTTGATTTAGATTTCTGCATGAGCCTTGTAACTGGTCTCTCTGCCCTGATTCGTAGACAGTCTATTCTTAACACAGTAGCCAGGCTTTTAAAATATACCTTGCAGATTATCTCACCTCTTTGTTGAGATTCCTCCAATGGCTTCTCAGCTGGTTTTTACTAAAATAGAAAGCCTTCACAATACTTATAAGGCCTTATAACATTGACTCTCCTATTGTTCCCTTCCTTAGCTCTAAGATACTGTGTTGGCCCACCAGCCCATTCATTGATTCTGTCCAGCAAGCTGACTTCTTCGGCTAATCCTTGACCCCCAGCATTGTTCTACCTCAGGGTCTTTATCTTTATTCTTCTGTCTACCAAAACACTGTCCTCCAGGATCTCCACATAGCCACTCCCTCATCTCCCTTGTTTTTTGTACAATGGCACCTCAGGAAAGCCTTCCCTATCTATATTTTAAAATCACACATCCCCCAACCTTAACATTTCCTCTCCTTCTTCTGTGCTATATTTTCATATAGCATTCATTTTTATCTGCCAAAATCTGTATTTTCTTATTCTGTGTATTGTCTATATCTTTTACTAACTCCATAATGATTCAAATGGATTCATTATGAAAATTTTTTTGACTTCTCCCAGGACAGTTGATCCCTCCTCAGTTTCCCATTCCGACCACAGTGCATGAAAATTCCAATTGACTACGTTCTTGCTGATACTAAGTATTGTCAGCCTTTTTCTCTATGGCCAATTTAGTAGTGGGGGAGGATTAATTCCCCAAAAGATGGAAGGTGTTTTTTCTGGGAAAGGAATATAACATGCTATGGAATAAAAAGTGTCAAATACCGCACATGATTTCAGGGGAAATACCACTGTTCACAGAACTTTCAAAAATAAAACTATAAAATGAGCTTGATTCCATTCCAAATGTCGCTAGGTTAAGCATTCAGCTGAAGGACAAACCGATAAAAAGGTAGACTATTTCAATGAATTTATGACATGTGCTGAATTAGTTCTCTTGTTCTTCATAAACACTGACAGCAGATCCTTGTCAGGCAGATAGTTGTTAGTTTCATGCCTTTGACAAGGCTGAGAGATTTTAGTGTCCAATTATTTAAATTGTCATTGAATTCACTAGAGCAGATTTTAACTATCAACCTGTGTGAAGAACTCTACGTATCTTTTTAAGGTTACTGAAGTAAAATTTAAATACAGAAAGTGGCACATATCATAAAACTAAATGCATATTCATAAATTGAATACACCAATGTAAACCTTGCCCAGATACCAAAGCAAAACATTGCAAATATTGAAGTGTCCTTTGTGTTGTTTTCTGCTCACTATCCATCTTCAATGGTAACCACTAATGCAAACCCCTACCTAATTAGTTTTGCCTGTTTTTCCATTTTCTATAAATTCAATCAAACTAAGTTTTACTATTGTGATGTCCGGTTTCTTTTGCTCAACCACTGTATTTGTGACAGGAATTCGTGCTATTGATTGTAGTTGTAGACTGCTTATTCTCATTGCTTTGTAGTATTCAACAGTTCCTTTCTATATTCTGCTATTAATGGGCATTTGAGTATGTACAGTTTTGGGCAATTTTACTGCTATTAACATTCTAGTGCATGTTTTTTGGTGAACATACACAGTTCTTTAAAATATATATCAAAGAATATAATTGCTAGCATGGGATCCACCTGTGCTTAGGTTTAGAAGGTAATGCCAGTATTCCAATTTTATTTCTTATTACAAATAGTGCATTTGATTAAACAAAGTATTTTGCTATATGGTTATTGCAAGGATGTAAGTAAGCTGCTGATATATGCAAATTTATCTTTAACAAATTCTATTTATTCATTTATTTTCCCTCAGGGACCTGTACTGACCGTCGTCCAATATTTGTTTCATATATTGTTTCCAGTTTTCTAGTTATTTATAGTAGAGGAGCAAAACTGGGCAATCTATCAAAGCTAGAAACAAGTCTCTTTCTTTATCTTTATTTTCTCTCAACATGTTTTAAAGCTTTCTGTGGAGAGGTCTAATATGGAATGTATTTACTCCTAGATATTTTATGGTTTTTAATGTTATTGTAAATTACATCTTTTAAAATATTTTCTTTTATCTTTTGCTGCCATATATAAATAGCTGATTTTAAAATGTTAACCTGATCCCAGCAAACTTGTTGAATTTGATTACTAATTTTACTCTCTCTGAAGATTATTTTTCATTGTCTCAGTATACAGTCATGTGTGTTCAGATAATGATAGTTTTATTTCATTTCCAATCCTTTGTTTCTTATTTTATTTCTTGCACTGTTGCAGTGACTAGACTATCCAGTATAATGCTATATAGAATTGGCATTGAATAGTGAGATTCCTTGTCTCATTCCCACTCTCAGGGGAAAGCATTGGATAGTTCATTGTTAAAATGTTTCCACTAAGTTTTTTAATCTGTAGACATTATTTAGAAAGTTAAGGAAGTTCCCTTGTATTCCTGGTTTGCTAAGAGTTTAGCATAAATAAGGCTGAATTTTTTCAGTGCTTTTTCTGCATTACTTGATTTTTATTCTTTATTTCTCTTAATATTTTCTTCGAAATGGTTGACTTTTTTTTTTTTTTTTTTTTTTTTTTTTTTTTTTGAGACGGAGTTTTGCTCTTGTTACCCAGGCTGGAGTGCAACGGCGTGATCTCGGCTCACCGCAATCTCCGCCTCCTGGGTTCAGGCAATTCTCCAAACCACACTTGTAGTGTAATAGCATCCCCTTTATACAATTCTAGTTGCTTATTTTGTCAGGAACTTTTTCATGTTTGTTCTTGAGAAATGTTGATCTTTGAATTTCCACCGTGTAATGTCATTGAAGACTTTGGAATCAAGGTTAGGGATTTTGCTTTTGAAGAAGATTAGGAATCATCGCTCTTTCATCTACCCTTTGGAAAAACCTATACCTGATTGATGTGGTTTAGAAGAATCTGATAGTAAAGCCATAAGGAACTGGCTTTTTACTGGCCCCCTGACAGAAGGGTTTTAGTAAGAAATTTATCTTCTTTAATAAATGTAGAAATACTTGGATTTTTAAATTTTTTTAGCTTTGTAAAATACGGTTTTTGAGAAATTTATCTATTGAATTCAAATAGTCCATTTATCTCTAATCTCTAATATTGCCTTTTGAAAATCTTTTTAATATATATTTCTGTTACTTTTGCATTACTAATATTGGTTACTTGCAGTTTGGGAATTTGTCAATATGAGATATATTTTCAAAGGTCAAATTTTTGCTTTCCTGAATTTTCTATATTGTGTTTCACATTTTATCAGTTTGGTTTTACTTTTATATCTTTTATTCTCATTTCTTTGGGCTAAATTTGTTCTTTCCTATTTATAGACTCTGGAGCCAGAAGTCCAAATTGTTGACTTTTAATCTTTCTTATTTTTCAATATATGTATTGAGGCTACAAAGTTTCCACTAAGTTATGATACGAAAATATATCTTCAGTTCCTTTTAATTAAAAATATTTTTTTAATTTTTACTTTGAATTCTTTTTTAAAACCAACAGGCTATTTTAAAGTCCATTGCTAATTGCCAGGCATTTGGGTTTTTCTAATTATCTTTTTCTTATTGAATTTTAGCTTATCTGCCTCTGGTCACAGAATATATTCTGCGATCTTCTACAAGTACTGAAGTGTTTTTGTTTGTATTTTTTTAATAGCACAGACTATGGTATGTTTATGTATAAGTGAAAATAATGTAATTATGATAATAAAAACAATATTCTATTGCTCTGTCAATTAGATTGAGTTTATAATTATTCTCTGCAGATCTTCTAAATCCTTATTGATAATCTGCTTGCTGTACCAACAATCAAGAGAAGTAGGCTGAAGTCTTCCACTAGGTTTTGGATTTATCTATTACTTGTCTTAGTTCTGTTAAACTTGTTTTATTTTGTAAAGCTGTTAAGGACAACAAATTCAGTAGTTATGTATCCTATTGCATTCAGCCTCTTGATATTATGAAATGACTTTATTCCTAGCAATGCTGATAGTATACATTGTTGTTACCATAGCTACCTCAGCTTTCCCATAATTAGTGTTTCCATAATATGTATTTTCTTCTCTTTTTAGTTTCAACTTTCTGTATCTCTTGAGATACTCATAGATGTGTTTTTGTTTTGTTTTTAATTCAATCTAGTTGTCTTAGTCCTTTAATTGAAGTGTTAGTTCATTTATATTAATAATTATAAAAATAATCAGGTTCTATTTTCCCTTTAGTTCCATATATTTAATCAGGTATGTGTTGTTATTTCATTTTTTCTTTTAAGTACATGTTGGTGATACTCTATTCATGGTTATTTAGACACTAAAATATATATTCTTGGCTCTAAAATTTAATACAAATTATAACATTTGAAATTTCTCGTATACTTCTAGGACCTTAGAACCTTTTAAACCCATTTACTCCCTCCCACCTATTGTGTTATCTTTCTTGCATTTTAGTTCTAAATATATTTAGACAACATAATGTATTTCAAATACTGTTTTATTTAATTAGTATTCACTTTTTTACCTACTTATTTACTTTTCCTGATGCATCTTATTCTTGTGACAGTTTTCTACAACAGTTGAGAAAATTTTCCTCAGAAACCTGAGAACTTAAGCCTTGAAAGCTGTCTCTAGTATTTCTTGTAGTGTAGATTTTCTGTCAGCCAATTCTCTTAGCTTTTGCTTTGCTGAAAATGTCTTTATTTCACCTTTATTTTTTGAAGATATTTTCATTTGATATAGAATTCTAGGTGACAATGTGGGTTTTTTTTTCTCTAACAGCATCATAATGTAGCCTTTCGTTGTCTTCTGGCTCTCACTGTTTTAGTTGACAACTCAACTGTACATTTCATAATTGCTCCAATGCAGGCATTCTATCTAATTCCTTTGGCTGCTTTTCAAAATGTCTGTAGTTTTTAGCAGTTTTACCACAGTGTTCCTAGTGTGATTTTCTTTATATTAATTTTCTTCTTCAGTTTCATCAAACATTTTGAATCTTTGGGCTGATACTTTTCAACAACTTTGCGAAATTTTAGGCTACTCTCTCTTTATTTTACTATTATTTTGTTCTACTATATATTGTCTTACATTTAACCTATCCATCAAGTTCTTAATTTCAGATATTGTACTTTTTAGTTATAGAATCTATGTGATTTTTTTCAAAAACAATTCCAATTTTATCTTAGAATTTTCCTTTTTCATCTTTAATACAATAATCATAGTTGTTTTAAATTACCTTTCTGAGGACTTCAATATCTAAATCATCCGTGAGTCTGTTTCGATTGAATGTTTTTTCACATCCTCATTAGTCATATGTTTTACCTCTTTGTAAGTAGAGTAATTTTGGATGGTGTATAAAAGAACTAGGCAATGTGTATTTAAAAACTAGAAGGTCCTCATGGTGTTATGTTTCAAAAAGAGCAACCTATTCTCTCTTTTGGAGAGATACGGTGAATGATTTTAGTACATGTAGAAGTTCTGCTTGTCTAGGGCTGGGTTTCAGTTTTGTTGAGATTTTGTTTACCTATCTTTACCTTCATTTCATTTCTTTTTTTTTTTTTAGCAGTTGATATGAGAGTTTGTTTAATCAATTGAAACATGTGTGACTAATAACACAATACTGTATGCTATAAGCTCAAAGTACAAAACAAAAATTCCATTAAATTTCTTTATGCCATCAACAATACCTATAACATACCTACGACTATCTCTTTTTTTTTTTTTAAATTGTACTTTAGGTTCTGGGGTACATGTGCAGATCATGCAGTATTATTACATAGTTACATACATGGCAAAGTGGGTTTGCTGCCTCTATACCCCCATCACCTATATCTGACATTTCTCCCCATATTATCTCTCCCCAACCTCCCCCACTCCCTGCTGTCCCTCCCTCAGCCTTCCCAACAGACCCCAGTGTGTGATGTTCCCCTCCGTGTCCATGCGTTCTCACTGTCGAACACCAGCTTATTCATCATGATGAAGTAGGATTCATTCTGGGGATGCAAGGCTGGTTCAACATAGGCAAGTCTATAAACATAATCCATCACATAAACGGAACCAAAGACAAAAAACACATAATTATCTCAATAGATGCAGAGAAGACCTTCAATAAAATTCAACAGCCGGTTATGCTAAAAACTCAATAAACTAGATTATTGATGGAACGTATCTCAAAATAATAAAAGCTATTTACCTCCATTTCTAAGATGTGACACTGCTGGAATTTTAACTGAAGTCCTGGCAGATCTCATTTCCAGAAGACCACGGGATTTAACTTTGTGCTTCAAAGATTCTCAGCCCTCCTCTCCAGCTTTACTCTTTGAAAATATGGTAAAATTCTTAATAAGGAGCTAAGTTGTATGCTTGAGACAGCTTACATGGTCTTGCAGGCCGGTCTTTTTTTTCCTTTCTTTTCTTTTTTTTCTTTTTTTTTTTTTTTTTTTTTTTTCTGTAAGCATGGCAAGTCTGTAACTCTGCCTTTAGAAGCTTTCAGTAGTTTTGCAGGCTTCTGCGCAAATTTCTGATGAGAAAATCAGCCTTTGTTTGGTTTTTCTTATGTTTTTGCTAGTTTTAAAATCAAGTGTCTTTCTTCTATCTGGGCCAACCTGGATCCTCAGCCAGTATCAGAATTTTCAAATTCTCATTGAAAATAAAATAATAAAACAGCAATGTCAGTTTATCTCAATAGATTATTTTCTTTCCTCATAAAAATTTAATTCATCTAGTTCTCATTTTCTCTACAGAAATCTGGTATCTTTAAAATATACTTTCTAAAACTAATTACCTAGATTTTAGAATTTATTATACCAAGAACATTGGCTTGTTTTGCACAACTACATGTTATTTGGAAGTGTATTGCTCTTTGTAACTTTCACATGTTTGAATTTGATTTGCTAAAAAGAGGAAGTTAGGCCAATTTCTGTAGAAAACATGTTTTCTCTAAAAATACATAAGGCACAATCAATCCTAGAACTCAGAAAGTGATTTCTTATACCTTAAAATAATCTCCTGTATTTACTTATTAGCACTCAAAATTTCGCCATTTGAAAATTATTATTATTTTTTAATATGAGTTGTTGTCTTTGTTCAACTGGAATGGGCAACACTCTAATCCACATTATGCCCATATGCCATAGTATGAATTACTTAATTAATTTTATTGAAAGAAAATGTAAGAAAAAGAAAGATTAAAGATGATCTAAAGAAACAGAGTACCTGGGGAAGAGAATGAGAAGGGATATAAAGGAAGAAAAAAACAATAAAAACAGGAAATGTGCTGCCAGTGACTAAATCAACCAAGTGTCATGCAGGTTTCCTCTCTTTGTCGTCAGTAGGCGTTGTTAGTGCTAGTGGTTCACATCTTACAATTACAGCTGCGTTTAGTGTTTATTAAGTACTGCTTGCTCTTGTAAGTGCTTCTTTTATTGTATAATTTCTAACACATATTTTAGTTGAGAAAATTGTATATATATATTGATGGTACACAATATGTTATTTTGAAATATGTAAACACTGTAGAATGACGAATTGAACTAATTAACAGATACATTACCTCACATATTATTTTTGTTTAATTATTTTTAAATTTTCATTTTTTAATTTTTCTCTAGGTTATTGGGGTACAGTTGGTATTTGATTACATGAGTAAGTTCTTTAGCGGTGATTGGGGAGATGGGTGCACCCATCACCTGAGTAGCACACACTGCACCCTATTTGTAGTTTTTTATCCCTTGTTCCCATCCCACCTTCCTCCCAAGTCCCCAGAGTCCATTGTGTCTTTCTTATGCCTTTGCGTCCTCATAGCTTAGCTCCCAGGTATCAGTGAGAACATACAACGTTTGGTTTTCCATTCCTGAGTTACTTCACTTAGAATAATGGTCCCCAGTCTCATCTGGTTCACTATAAATGCTGTTAATTCATTCCTTTTTATGGCTGCATAGTATTCTAGTATATATAATATCAATATTATACAATATATTAATATATTATTAAGGTATATCCCTTGTATATAATAACCATTATATAAATATATGTGTGTATATATATATATATAAAAATATATGTATGTATATAAATATATACATATATGTATATCACAATTTCTTTATCCACTCATTAATTTATGGACATTTGGGTCAGTTTTCTGAATTTGCAGTTGTGAATTGTGCTGCTATGAACACGTGTGTGCAAGTTTCTTTTTCAAATAATGACTACTTTTCCTCTGGGTAGATACCCAGTAGTGGGATTGCTGGATCAAATGGCAGTTCTACTTTTAGTTCTTTAAGGCATCTCCATACTATTTCCTATAGTGGCTGTACTAGTTTACATGCCTACCAGTAGCGTAAAAGTGTTACGTATTCACCACATCTATGCCAACATCTACTGTTTTCAATTTTTTGATAATGGCCATTCTTGTAGGAGTGAGGTTGTATTGCATTGCGGTTTTGATTTGCATTTCCCTGATCACTGAGCATTTTTTCATAATTTTGTTGGCCCTTTGTATATCTTCTTTTGAGAATTGTCTGTTCATGTCCTTAGCCTGCTTTTTGATGGGATTGTTTTTTTCTTACTGATTTGTTTGAGTTAGTTGTAGATTTTGGATATTAGTCCTTTTTCAGATGTACAGATTGTGAAGATTTTCTCCCACACTGTGGGTTGTCTGTTTACTGTGCTGTTTCTTTTGCTGTGCAAAGGCTCTTTAATTAGATCCCAGCTATTTATCTTTGTTTTTATTGCATTTGCTTTTGGGTCCTTGGTCATGAAATCTTTGCCTAAGCCAATATCTAGAAGGGTTTTTCAAATGTTATTTTCTAGAATTTTTTTATTTTCAGGTTTTGGGTTTACTTCCTTAATGCATCTTGAGTTGATCCTTTCCCTACTTTATGATTTTGTTTGCTTTGTTGAAGAGCAGTCGGCTGTAAGCATTTGGGTTTACTTCTGGGTTCTCTATTCTGTTCCATTAGTGTATGTGCCTATTTTTATACCAGCACCACACTGTTTTGGTGACTGTGGGCTTATACTATAGGTTTAAATCTAGAGGTGATGCCTCTAGATTTGTTCTTTTTTGCTTAGTCTTGCTTTGGCTGTGGGAGCTCTTTTTTGGTTTCATATGAATTTTAGAATTGTTTTTTCTAACTCTGTGAAGAATGATGGTGGTATTTTGATGGGTATTGTGTTGAATTTGTAGATTGCTTTTGGCAGTATGGTGATTTTCACAATATTAATTCTACTCATCAATAAGCATGGAATGTATTTGTTTGTGTCATCTATGATTTCTTTCAGCAGTGTTTTGTAGTTTTCCTTGTAGAGGTCTTTTGACTCCTTTGTTAAGTATATTCTTGTTTTTTTCTCCCCAATTATTGTAAAAGGGGTTAAGTTCCACATTTTATTTTCTGTTTGGTCACTGTTGGTGTACAGAAGAGGTACTGATTTGTTTACATTAATCTGGTATGGAAACTTTACTGAATTCTTTTATCAGTTCCAGAAGCTTTATGGATGAGTCCTTAGAGTTTTCAAGGTAAACAATCATATTGTCAGCAAACAGGGACCGTTTGACTTCCTCTTTACCAATTTGGATGCCCTTGATGAGAGTGGGCATCCTTGTCTTGGTCCTGTTCTCAGAGGGAATGCTTTCAACTTTTCTTCATTCAGTATTATGTTGGCAGTGAATTTGTTATAGGTGGCTTTTATTATATTAAGGTATGTTCCTTGTATGCCAGTTTTGCTGAGAGTTTTAATCATGAAGGGATACTAGATTTGTTGAGTGATTTTTCTCCATCTATTGAGATGATCATGTTATTTTTGTTTTTAATTATGTTTATGTGGTTTGTCACATTTATTGACTTGCATATGTTAAACCATCCCTGCATCCCTGGTATGAAACCCACTTGAACATTGTGGATTACCTGTTTCATGTGTTGTTGGATTCAGTTAGCTAGTATTTTGTTAAGGATTCTAGCACCTATGTTCAAGGATATCGGTCTGGAGTTTTCTTTTTTGGTTATGTCCTTTCCTGGTTTTGGTTTAAGGGTGATGCTGGCTTTATGGAATGAATTAGGGAGGGTTCCTTCTTTCTCTGTTTTGTGGAATAGTGTCAAAAGGATTGATACTAATTATTCTTTAAATGCCTGGTAGAATTCTGCTGTTAATCTGTCTGGTTCTGGACTTTTTTTGTTGGTAATTTTTAAATTACTGCTCGTTATTGGTCTGTTCAAGGTATCTAATTCTTTCTGATTTAAGCTAGAAGGATTGTATTTTTCCAGAAATTTATCCATTTCTTTTAGGTTTTCCAGTTTATGTGCAAAAAGGTGTTCACAGTAGCCTTGAATGATCTTTTATATTCCAATAGTATCAGTTGTAATATCTCCTGTTTCTTTTCTTGGTGAGGTTATTTGGATTTTCTCTCTTCTTTTCTTTATTAACCTTGCTAATGGTCTATTAATTTTATTTATCTTTTCAAAGAATCAGCTTTTTGTTCCATTTACCTTTGTATTTTTTTGTTTGTTTCAATTTCATTTAGTTCTGCTCTGATCTTGGTTATTTCCTTTCTTCTGCTATATTTGGGTTTGGTTTCTTCTTGTTTCTCTAGTTCCCTGAGGTGCGACTTTAGATTGTCTGTTTGTGCTCTTTCAGACTTTTTGATATAGGTGTTTAGGGCTATCAACTTTCCTCTTAGCACCACCTTAGCTGTATCTCAGAGGTTTTGATAGGTTGTGTCATTATTGTCATTGAGTTTGAAGAATTTTTAAATTTCCATCTTGATTTCATTTTGACCCAATACTCATTCAGGAAGAGGTTATTTAAATTCCATGTATTTGCATGATTTTGAAGATTCCTTTTGGAGGTGATTTCCGGTTGTATTCCACTGTGGTCTGAGAGAGTTCTTGATATGATTTTAATTTTTTGAAATTTTTTAAGGCTACTTTGATGACCTGTCATATGGTCTATCTTGAAGAAAGCTCGATGCAGTATTGAATAAAATGTGTATTCTGTGGTTGTTGGATGAAATGTTCTGTGCGTGTCTATATCTGTTAAGTCCATTGGTTCCAAGGTGTAGTTTAAATCCATTGTTTCTTTGTTGACTTTCTGTCTTGATGACCTGTCTAGTGCTGTCAGTGGAGTATTGAAGACCTCCATTATTACTGTGTTGCTGTCTATCTCATTTCTTTGTTCTATTAGTAATTATAATTTTGAGAGCTCCCATTTTAGGTGTATATATATGTAGAATTGTGATATTTTCCTGTTGAAAAAAAAAGCCTTTTACCCTTATATATGATGTCCTTTTTTGTCTCTTTGAACTGCCGTCGCTTTAAAGTTTGTCTTGTCTGATACAGGAATCTACCCCAGCTTGCTTTTGGTGTCCATTTACATAAAATGCCTTTTTCCACCCCTTTACTTTAAGTTTATGTGAGTTCTTTTGTGTTATGTGAGTATTCTGAAGGCAGCAGATAGTTTATTGGTGAGTTCTTATCCATTCTGTGGTTCTGTATCTTTTAAGTGGAGCATTTATGCCATTTACATTCAGTGATAGTATCGAAATGTGAAGTATCCTTGCGTTCATCATGCTCTTTTTTTGCCTTTGTACTTTGTTTTTAATTTGTATTTTTGTTCTTATAGATCTGTTTAATTTATGCTTTAAAAGGTTCTGTTTTGATGTGTTTCAAGGATTTGTTTCAAGATTTAGAGCTCCTTTTAGCATTTCTTGTAGTGGTGGGTTGGTAATGGCAAATTCTCTCAGCATTTGTTTGTCTGAAAATGACTGTATCTTTCCTTCATATATAATGCTTTGTTTTGATAGATACAAAATTCTTGGCTGATACTTGTTTTGTTTGAGGAGGCTAAATATAGGGCCCCAATCCCTTCTAGCTTACAGAGTTTCCACTGAGAAAACGGCTGTTAATCTCATAGGTTTTCCTTTATGGATTACCTGGTGCTTCTGTCTCACAGCTCTTAACTTTGTCTTAACTTTGGATAACGTGATGACAATGTGCCTAGGAGAAGATCTTTTCTGTGTTGATTTTCCCAGGTACTCTTTGTGCTTCTTGTATTTTCATGTCTAGGTCTCTAGCAAGGCTGAGGAATTGTTCTTGATTATTCCCCCAAATACGTTTTCCAAGCTTTTAGAATTTTCTTCATCAGGAACACCACATATTCTTAGGTTTGGTTGTTTAACATAATCCCAGACTTCTCAGAGCTTTGTTCCTATTTTCTTACTCTTTTATTTTTGTCTTTGTTGAATTGGATTAATTCAAAGACTTTGTCTTTGATCTCTGAATTTCTTTCTTTTACTTACTGTTTTGTTGCTGAGACTTTCCAGAGCATTTCACATTTCTAAAAGTGTGTCCAAAGTTTCCTGAATATTTTATTATCTTTTCTTTAAACTGTCTCTTTCCTTGAATATTTCTCTCTTCACTTCCTGTATCCATTTTTGGATTTCCTTGCATTAGGCTTTGACTTTCTCTTGTTCCTCCCTGATTAGCTTAAGAACTAACTTCCTGAATTCTTTTTCAGGTAAATCATGGATTTCTTTTTGGTTTGGATCCATTGCTGGTGAACTAGTTTGATTTTTTGGGGGTGTTTAAGAACCTCACTCAGTCATATTACCAGGGTTTGTTTTCTGGTTCCTTCTCATTTGGGTAGCCTTTGTAAGAGGGAAGGTCTAGGGCTGAAGGCTGTGGTTCAGATATTTTGTCCCATGGGGTGTTGTCTTGATGTACTGCTCTCCCCCTTTTCCTGTGATTGTGACTTCCTATAAGCCAAACTGCAGTGATTGTTGTCTCTCTTCTGGGTCTAGCCACCCAGCAAGTCTACTCGGCCCTGGGCTGGTACTCCATGTTGTCTGCACAGAGTCCTGTGATGTGAACCATGTATGGGTCTTCAGTCGTAGACACCAGCACCTGTTGTGGTGAAGGTAGCAGAGGGTGCAGTGGGCTCTGTGATGGTCCTTAGCTTTGGTGGTTTAATGCTCTGTTTTGTGCTGGCTGGACTCCTGCCAGAAGGTGGGGTCTTGCAGAAAGCATCAGCTGTAGTAGTGTGGAGAGGGAGGGGCAGTGGGTGGGGCACTAGAACTCCCAAGATTATATGCTGTTTGTCTTCCCCTACCAGCCTGTATAGGGAAGGACCATGAGGTTAGGGTGGGGCTAGATATGTCTGAGCTCAGACTCCCCTTGGGTGAGTCTTGCTGCAGTTGCTATGGGGGATGGGATGGGATTCCCAGGTCACTGGAGTTGTGTACCTGGGAGGATTATGGCTTCCTCTGCTGAGTCCAGCAGGTTGTCAGGGAAGTGGGGAAAGCCGGCAGTCACAGGCCTCACCCAGCATCCAGGCAAACCAAAGGGCAGTCTCACTCCCACCATGCCTCCCACAACAGCCCAAGTCCGTTTCCAGGTGGAAGGTAAGAAGGCCTTGAAAACTTGTCTGAGACTTTCTGCCTCCCACAGTATGGGGTATCTCTCAGGTCCTGCAGCAGCAATTTACTTCCTTCAGAGTTTCTGTTGGTCCTCTCAGGATAGCTGGTTTGTTCTTGCAGTCAATCTGGAGCTGTCCAATAACTCTGTTTCACCTATTCCACAGACCATCCATAATAAGATCTGAGCAGCCAGTTCTAGCTGCTGAAAGTCTGGGATCAAGATGTTAGCAGAGGGATAGAGGGGTTTCATCTGAGGTCTCTCTCCTTGGCTTGCAGTTGGTTGGCTTCTCTCTGGGCCTTTACATGATCTTCCCTCTGTCTTTTCTTTCTTTTTTTTTTTGGTAAGAGTCTGGCTCTGTCTCCCAGGCTGGAATGCTGTGGTGCGATCTCCACTCACTGCAACCTCTGCCTCCCTAGGTTCAAGTGATTCTCTTGTCTCAGCCTACCAAGTAGCTGGAATTACAGGCACTCACCAACATGCCCCATTGATTTTTTTATTTTTAGTAGAGACAGGATTTTGCCATGTTGGCCAGGCTGGTCTGGAACTCGTGGCCTCAGCCTCCCAGAGTACTGGGATTACAGGTGTGAGCCACTGAGCCCAGTCTATTTTTCTATAAATTGTATAGACCCAAAAACTATAGCAGAAAGTTTGGCTTTTCAAAGGTCACATGGCAAGAAAAATATATCTAGGTGTTTAAAACAGAGATATATTTTTCTTTGCTTATTTTTGGGGATGCATGGAAGTCCAATACTGACTTCTGTCCCATAATAAGGGGAAGGAAGGAGCTAGCTAATAATTTATAATGTACTATTTAATTTTTAAATTGTCCTGGTTACACCCATAGTCAATTTGTTTACATTGTTTATGGATGAAAAAACTGATGAGTATACCCAATTTAACTGATTCCTGCGACATTTCTTGGTGGTTCATAATGTAGAGGTAGAATACATTTGGTACAACTAAGAAAGAACCCTGGAGAGCTGTATTTTTAAATCTATTGGGTCTCCATTATTTGCCTGCATTTTCTTTCTCCTTAGGTACCAGATCCTTTACCTTTATTAAAGTCTAACATGAGTATGTTTCGTGGAGTCTTTTGACAAACTGTTGAGCTTTGTGTAATTGTTGTGCAGTAGGAGTCAACCCAGCCAGTCCACATTCACATCTACTGCCTCTACGTCGATGGTTTATCTCCGAATTCACTCAGTCTTTAACAAGTTAGCAGTACCTTGAGGGAGATGCTTTTTTATTCTGTTTATGCTATTACAACAAAATACTTGACACTGGGTAATTTCTAAAGAGCCAAAATTTATTTCTTGTAGTTGAAGGCTGGTAAATCCAAGATCCAGGCACTGGCAGGCTCATTATATGGTGAAGGCTACTCTCTGCTTCCAAGATGCCAGCTTGCAGCTACATCCTACAGAAGGGAGGAATGCTGTGTCCCCACGTGGCACAAGGCAGAAGAGCAAGAGAGCTGAATGAAGCCTCTGTTATAGGGACCTTAATTCCATTAATAAAAGGAGGAGTCCTCATCACCTAATCATCTCTTAAAGACCCCACCTCTTAATACTGTCACATTGGGCATTAAACATGTGAATTATGTAGGGGACACATTCAAGCCATAGCAGATGGTCTTGGAAATAAGTTACTGTTAGGCATATTTTCAGAGGTCAAATATCAAAGTTAGTATCCAGCTCTAAGTCCTAGAGAGGATTAGAGAAAGGCTTATCAGTGGTGGTGATGCTCAAACTTCAACTTGAGTGATGAGCAGGATGTGCCAGTTACAATGAAGGGAACAGACATTTTAGGTTGAAGGAACAGTCTGTTCAATGACAAAGAATTGACCAGGAATGGTAGATTCTGACATTGTCAGAAGATAGAGAATGGGAGTGGTGGATGCTGATGCTAGAGAAATAAGTGGGAATCAAATGGTAAAACTCCCTGCATGTCAAATCAGGGAGTTTAGGGGTTTTTCTACTGAAACTTGAGAGTCATTAATGTATTTTAAGTAGAGGAATAAAGCATTCAATTTTGAGATTTAAAGACTACCCTTACGGCTAGTGCTGCCATGTGTAGCCACAGACATTACGCCTTGTACGATTCTAGGGGATGCCATTTACCTCTACTGCTGTGTAAATAGTGCCCTCTGAAGTTGTGTAACAGGCAGTCCTGCTAATGGAAGCATGGAAGATAGATCTAAGAGGTGTTTGTGGAGACAGGGAGATTAATGTTAAGTGAAAACAAATTCGGACTTCAATAAGGAGGAACTTGATTTGAAAAGACGCTTGCAATAGAGAGAACTCTGACTGTAAGATCTGCAAGTATCTCAAAGGTCAGACGGAAAGAGGTCTTTCTCTTATAGGGCAGGGTAAACAAAGCTAGAAAGAACCAGATTCACGGAGTAGGACAGAGAATGGTTTTCCTGAGATCAGCGATGATGCTTGGGAGGTGCCTCAGGGGGAGAACTTCTGCTTTATGCTGCTGAATCAGGCTGGAGTCAAAGTTTGGGTCCTATGGGGAGGCGAGAAGTTTAAGTTTGGCCAAGACAAGTAAACTAACATTTTGTTTGACCAATGGAGACAAACAATTCTGCTAATCACTTATGAGGCAAAAAATGGAAATTTGAAGGATCTGTTCCTGGCCTTGTCCTAAAGAAGCAAAGGGCTATTAAGAAGTCTCCACTTACCTAAGTCACATGGGCAAGACTGGCTCCTTGCAGTAAGTTTTTTCCAGAAACACAAAGGTTGGGAAGTTTTTCGTTTTGAATTTTTTTTTTCTACTGCTGTTTTGCAAGATTACAGGGATTAGATAAAGTTCAAATAAATCATTACTTAGCAGATGGATGTAAATATCTATGGAAAAGAATGGTTAGAAATCAAATATTTACCACTATCCCAAATCCAACTGGTATTTTAAGCACGATGAGTATCAGCAAAGTGACATGCTTGTCTGGGGAAGAAAACAGAATTAATATTGTTGTTTTTCTGGCAAAACTGAATGTCTTCTTCCAACTGTCCTCGCAGTAGAGACCCTTTTTCTGGTCTAATACTTACCTTTTACTCAGGCATCTTCCGATACTCTATTCCTCACTATGTTATTAGAGTTATTATAAGTACTAGAAATTACAATGAATGTAAAGCATTAATAGCATTGAAAGGAAAACTTTAGACAAATTAAACCTAACAGTTTAATTGAGAAAAGAACAATTTGCAAATCTGGCAGCCCCAAGAACCAGACAGCTATATGGTCGGAAAGCATCTCTGGACAAAAAGGAAAGTGATGCAGGTACTGCAGTGAGGTATGAAAGCAGCTATTCTGGTTACAGCTGGGTGTTGGCCTTACTTCAACTGCTTCGAACAGTTGGCAACCCTTGGTTGGCTGAGATGCAGCTACTTTTTACACAGGTTCCAGTCACCTTACACATCAAATTGGTCACAGTTTGTCATGTATCGAGAAACCTTTAGGCCAAACTTAATTTAACAATACAGAACTTAGTATACAGTGAGCTCTCAATAATTGTTACCTGCTTTTGCTTTTTTTTTCTTTTTTTTTTCAATCTTTCTCTTGCTGCAGCTGAACAAGAAATATGTTGTCAATAAGTGTGCAGATCCAGCACAGGGCCTTATTTAATGCATGGATATGGTAAACAGACTGAAACGAGACAAATCTGATTATTAATTACTAGTCAGTGTCTCTAAAATGGTATTGTAAATCCATGTATATAAATCAATGTTCCAAATACCAAGAGTAAAAGATGAATTTCTGCCCCACCTCTTCCAGACCCTAACCACCTTGTCTGCAAGGAGAGGGCCCAGGTCTGAAGTATTTCTACCACGTATTATCTAATTGATTGATATGCTACAACCCACGTAACTTAACTTAGCCGTTGTTTTGTCCCCTTATCTGTCTTGCAATTCATTGTCTGCAATTTCTGGGAGATAACTGGGAAACTCTTTCAACACTCTCCTGTTATTTCCAGGATCCACCTCTAATTTTATCTCCAACTAAGACAATTAGTAAGTAAATATAAATTTATTTTTCATAATTTTTATTGGTCTTATTTAAATTCTGAGAAGCTTTATTAATTTTTGCTGCTTATAATAATGTATTTATTTTCTCGTCCAACAAAAATTGTTTTGCGCTCTGCTCTCAAAAGCTTGCGTATTAATCAATGAATTGCATGCAATAAGTTAGACAAATATTCTAAAGGGAAAAAGCAAACTACCTTAGTGAAACCACTGAGACTACAGGGTCGTAGCAGTTATATCTGAACAAAGGAAAGGATCGTGAAATATTTAATAAACATTTATTTACATTCATAACTGAATGTATTAGTTTGACATGGATATATTTAACTATCCACGCATCTGTTGTTGTTTTCTCTTAAGAAGTGACTAAAATAAAACAGAGATATACTCATTTGCTGAAATTCCCTGCCTTCAGACATTGCTATATATGCATATAAACTCCCAAGTACTCTTACATGTAAGTTTTAAATAACAATTCTCTCAGCAGTCACAACACATGCAAGCATATCCCACCAACTCAAACCAATAAGATGACGTATATTTAATTTAGACCTTTGCTAAAAAAGTGCAGTTTATGGAAGCGGTAGCTGTATCACCCAGGATCTGATAGGAAATTTAGAACCCTGGGCTCCGCCCTGGGCCCCCTGAATCCAAATTTGCACTTTAACAAGATCCCCACATGATGCAAATAAATGCACATACAATGTGAGAAGCTCTGCTGTAGCCTAGGGTGTAGATTTCCATCACCTTTTAAAAATTCACCTGCCAAGCTCCTGGGCCAGATTTACTGAATGCAGACCTCTGAAGGTGAGCCCCAGGACTTGGTAAAGATTTTTACAGGTGATGTTCATAAAAATCCAGGCCTGGAGATCTAAGGGAATTTTAATGCTCTAACAGAGTGACTTCCTCTGACTCTAATTTGCTAAAGCATTTGTCTGCACTTTAGAAAAGTAAGTTTTGACAAAATAAAGAGGACAGATTCTATGTGTTCTCAGAGACAAAAGTTCAAAAAGGGAAAATATCTCAGTATACCGAAAGGTTCTCTAAAGTCCCTATTTGTGTAAACAGTTGCATATTAATAACCTTTTTGGAAAGGAGAGTTGCTGAGTAGTAAGCAGTCCAAAGTGCTCAAATTTTACTATACCATATATAGAAGATGGGTTAGAGCTGGCTAAGAAAATGTACAGCAGAGTATCATAAATTTATTATTGTAATATAGTATGAAAACTAAAACCTAGAATCCGTTTATTTATTCATTTCTTTTTATTATTTATTCTGATAAATATTTTATTTTATTGAATGCTTCCTAAGTGTGTACCTCAGTAGCAGACACTGACACAAACTGAGCTAAAAATTATATAAGGATGATATACAAACACATGCTTTTTAAATTAAGTTTTTAAAACACATTTTGTGAGTAGATAGTAGGTGTATATATTTATGGGCTACATAAGTACTTTGAGATGTTTTGATACAGACATGCAGTAAGTAATAATCACATCATGGAAAATCTATCTCCTCAAGCATTTGTCCATTTGTACTCTTTTAGTTATTTTCAAATGTACAATTATTATTGGCTATAGTTACTCTGTTTTACTATCAAATACTGTCTTATTCTTTCTCACTATACATATATTTGTACCCATTAATCATCTTCCTCTTCCCCCTCATAGCCTCACTACCCTTTCTAGCCCAACCCTCTTCTATTCTCTCTATCCCTCTGCCTGACTTATTTCACTTAACGTAATGACCTGCATACAGTTCCATCCATGTTACTGCAAATGAAAGTCTCTCATTTTTTTTTTATATCTTCGGGAGTCTTCCACTGTGTTACATACCACACTTTATGTATCCTTGTGTGTACTGAACACTTAGGTTGCTTCAAAATCTTAGGTATTATAAACACTGGTGCAACAAACATCAGAATGCAGGTGTCTCTTCGATATATCGATTACGTTTCTTTTGGGTAGGTATCAGCAGTGGGATCGCTGGATCGTGGTAGCTCTGTTTTCAATTTTTGAGGAACCTCTGAAGTGTTCTCCATAGTGGGTTGTGATAATGACAGGAGTCAGAAAAATTCTTAAGCAGACAGGGATGGATCCCTAGTGAAACGCAACCTTCAAGCTAAGGACAATTTAAAGCCTGAAAACCAAACTGCCAGTTCCAGATAAAGTACATGACCAGAGTGAGAACTTCATTCCCATCTTACCCACTCTCTCTTGATTGCTTCCTTGTGAATGCTGCATTTTAACCAGTCAAATGGTGCTTTCTCCAAAACCACCCATGGACCAATCAGCATGCTCTCCCCCATTCCTTTTTGTTTTTGAGACTGAGTTTTGCTCTTGTTCCCCAGGCTGGAGTACAGTGGCGCCATCTCGACTCAGTGCAACCTCCACCTCCCAGGTTCAAGCAATTCTCCTGCCCCAGCCTCCCAAGCTGGGATTACAGGGGCCTACCACCGTGCCTGGCTATTTTTTTTTTTTTGTATTTTTAATAGAGATGGGTTTTCGTTATGTTGGCCAGGTACATTTCAAACTCCTGACCTCAAGTGATCTACCTGCCTTGGCCTCCCAGAGTGCTGGGATTACAGGTGTAAATCACTGCACCAGGCCTGAACTCCCCCATTCTAAGCCCATAAAAATCCTGGACTCAGCCTCACAGACGGCTCCCCATGTTCAGGTCCCCTCTCTATGCTGAGAGCTTTCTTTATGTCACTCAATAAAATTCTCTGCCTTGCTCATTCTCCCATATCCATACACCTTATTCCTCTTGGTCACAGGACAAGAACTCAGAACTCGCAGAACCGTGAGAGCAAAAGAGCTGTAGTGCTCCTGCTCGCTAAGCTGCTGGTGGCAGGAGTAAAAGAGCAGTAACACTCCCTCCTGCTTCCTGAACGGCGGAAGAGAAGCCCCACAGTTGTACTAATTGACATTTTTGCCAGCAGGGTACTAGAATTCTCTTTTCTCCACACCCTTGCCAGCAGTTGTTATTGCTTGAATTTTTGCATAAAAGTCATGTTTAGCTGGAGTGAGATGACGGTTCATTGTAGTTTTGATTTGCATTTCTCTAATGAACAGTGATGTTGAGCATATAAGACATATGTTATTAATTCTGGATTCTACTCAGTGGTTACCAGTTTCTACATGCTCAAGAGCACCAGTTTGGTGTAGCTCTTCCCAACTCTGGGTTCAGCAGTCCCATTGGATAGCTTAAAATTGGCTGCAGTGGGAGCATGGAAAAATAGTAAATGCTACAAATCAGGGTCTTTTTTTTTTTTTGAGAGATTGTTTATTAATGTATAATTGGACATTCCTGGTGAATATATTGGTGAAGATCTATAAAAAATGCACTGCAGGAACAAATATAAATTCGAGTTTAATTTTGATCATTACCAGACTTTTTTTTTCTTTAATTGCTATGATTCTAAAAAAGATCTTTATAGTTTTCCTAGTTAAAATGTTGCAGTAGCCCCCTTAGTTCTTCTAACTGTATGGATTGTCTATTTCTGAACACTATAAATGGACTCATTTACTACATATTATTTTATATGTGGCATATTTTGTTAAATGTTATGCTTGTGAAATGCATTTATATTGTTGTATGAAACTGAAATTTATTCATTTTCATTGCTGTATAATATATTCCATAATTTATTTTTATAATTTATTTTTTATTTAATATTGATAAACATATTAATTTTATCCTGTTTGAGAATAATACAATTGCACATTTATGTGCATTTCTCCTCAGGATTCCTAGGACTGAAATATCTGGGTCAACGAATATGTGTATGTTCAATTTCATCAACTGCTACTGAAGAGTTTTCCAAAGTGGCTGTAAAAATTTATATTCCCATCAGCAATGTATGAGATTTGAGATATTCCACATTCTCATAAGCACTCCACATTGCCAGTCTTTTGAATTGTAGTCATTTTGATATATGTATAGCAGATTTTCACTAAGGTGTTAATTTGTTTCCCTCCAACGAGCAAGGGGGGTTAAGTACTTTTTCATTACTCATTGGCCCTTGGGATGTGCTCCTTTTTGGAATTCCTCTTCGCATTTTTGTTTTTGTTTTGTGTTGCCAAGATTTTACTCTATTTTTCTATTGATTTCTAGAAATTCTTTATATATTTTGAAAATGAGCCTTCAGTTAGATGGAAATATGAAAGCATGTTTCAGTGTGTCGATTTGTCTTTTCACTATTTTAATGGAATATTCTTATTAGCAGAATTACTTCAATTTTATCACATTTAAATCAATGTTTTGGTATTAAGAAATCTTTTTTAATCATTAGTAGTAAGAAATCTGAACCAAGTTTAAAAAAATCATATGTTATCTTCTAGTAGCTTTTTAAAAATCTTTTATGTTTGGATCTAATTTCATCTGAAATTGATGTTTAAGTATGTACTAGGGGTCAGATGGGTTCCCCATCATTTGCCACAAATACACAGATAGAGAGAGAGAGAGAGAGAGAGAGAGAGAGAACTAAGTGTTTCAGCACTGTTTTTTGAATAATTTTTTCCCTATAACCCTAAAGTATGTATGGACCTGTTTCTAGAATATCTACTCTAAATCATTGATCTATTTGTGTATCCAAATACTAATATTATGTTACTTAATGTGGTTTATAGTAAGTCTTGATTGATGACATAATGTGTCTTCTCTATGTGCTCATCTTTTTTTTTTTTTTTTTTTTTTTTTGAGACGGAGTTTCGCTCTTGTTACCCAGGCTGGAGTGCAATGGCGCGATCTCGGCTCACCGCAACCTCTGCCTCCTGGGTTCAGGCAATTCTCCTGCCTCAGCCTCCTGAGTAGCTGGGATTACAGGCACGCACCACCATGCCCAGCTAATTTTTTGTATTTTTAGTAGAGACGGGGTTTCACCATGTTGACCAGGATGGTCTCAATCCCTTGACCTTGTGATCCACCCGCCTCGGCCTCCCAAAGTGCTGGGATTACAGGCTTGAGCCACCACGCCCGGCCGGCTGTGCTCATCTTTAACATTTACTTCTGTCTGCTTAGTTTTACATGTATATTTTAGAGATAGCTTGCCAATTTACACACAGGCACCTGAGATTTTGAAAAGGATATAGTGAATCTATTACATTGACCCTTCTCATCAATGAGTACTGTATAATCTCAGTTTATTTAAGTCTTCTATAAATCTCTTAAAAATGCTCCCCACTTTGTGTCCAAGTGTTCTCATTGTTCAACACCCACCTGTGAGTAAGAACATGCAGTGTTTGATTTTCTGTTCTTGTGTCAGTTTGCTAAGAATGATGGTTTCCAGGTTCATCCATGTCCCTACAAAGGACACGAACTCATCATTTTTTATGGCTGCATAGTATTCCATTGTGTATATGTGCCACATTTTCTTTGTCCAGTCTATCATTGATAGGCGTTTGGGTTGGTTCCAGGTCTTTGCTATTCTAAACAAAGAGGGGAGCATCACACACTGGGGCCCGTTGGCGGGGACTAGGGGAAGGATAGTGGGAGGGAGGATGGGGGAGGTGTAACGGGAGGTGTAAGGTGGGGAGAAATGTCAGGTATAGGTGATGGGGGGATGGTGGTAACAAATCACCTTGCCATGAATGTACCTGTGCGATAATCTTGCATGATCTGCACATGTACCCCAGAATCTAAAGTGCAATAAAAGTAGATCTCTTAAAAATGTTTCGGGTTTTAACATATCCTTAGATTTGGCTTGCTCATATTTTGTTTAAGATTTTTAAAGCTGTTTGCTTGGGAAATATTACCTGTAATTGTCCTTTGTAATGTATTTGCTACATTTTCATATCAAGATTACATAGATCTCACAAAACATCCTGGTAAGCATGCCATTCCAATTTTTTCTGTAGAAAAAATTTATAAGATTATTGTTGGCCAGGCGCGGTGGCTCACGCCTGTAATCCCAGCACTTTGGGAGGTCAAGGCAGGCGGATCATGAGGTCAAGAGATCGAGACCATCCTGACCAACGTGGTGAAACCCCGTCTCTACTAAAAATACAAAAATTAGCTGGGCATGGTGGCATGCACCTGTAGTCCCAGTTACTCAGGAGGCTGAAGCAGGAGAATTGCCTGAACCCAGGAGGTGGAGGTTACAGCCAGCTGAGATTGTGCCACTGCACTCCAGCCTGGTACCTGGCGACAGAGTGAGACTCTGTGTCGAAAAAAAGAAAAAAAAAAAAAAAAAGATTATTGTCCTGTCTTCAGCCTTCAGAAATCACCAAGCTTCTAGTAGAAACATCTGAGCATGAAGTTTTCTTTTGGGGAAGGTTTTAAATAATGTATACAGTTTATTTCATAGGTATAATTAATCTGATTTTTTTTTCTGTGGGGGAGGTAGTTTTGATGAGTTATGTTTTTTATAGGATTTTTCTTCATGCCAACCAAATGAATAGCTAGGAAGTTTTCACTTTTTCATTGTAGTATTGTTTTCAATTTCTATATTTCTTATCTTTATTATTTTCTTTGGAATACTTTATGTTCTTTTTCAAACTCCTTGATTCAGATGCTCAGATTATTAATTGTCGTTTATAATATATAAATCTAAGTGTATAATTTTCTCTTTAGGAATGTGTTTAGCTATATTCCATAACTTTTCACATGCAGTATTTTCATTATTGCTTGGTTCAAAGTATTTTCTACTTTCATTATGATTTCTTCATTAACTTATGGGTTATTTTAAAATGCATTTTTAATTTCCAAATATAAGAGAAATTTTCAGTTACCTTTTTTATTATTTCTAACATTATTCCACTGTGGTCAGGAAACATATTTAGTGTGATTTGACCCCTTTTAAATCTGCAGAAACTTGGTTTTTGGCCTAAACTATTTTTGATTTAAGTAAATACTTTATGTGCATTTAATAAGAATGAGTTTTCTAGAGTTTTGTATGTGATTACTGTATGGAATCAATTAGTTCAAGTTTGTTAAATATTATATTCAAGCATTCTGTAGTCTTAGTGACTTTTTTGGTCTTGTTCTTTGTGTTACTGAGAGAAATGTGCTTAAGTTTTCCACCATAAATGTGAAGTTGTACATTTTTTCTTGTATCAGTAATTTATTTTATCATAAACCTCCTTGACAAAAAGATGGTACGTGAAGAAATGAGGTGTTAAAATCAATAACTTGTAAAGCAGATCTTTTACTTTCAATCTTTTATCCATAAAATATAATGTTCTACTTCTATCTTGATTGATATAATATTATGGACAGAAATGATGAGGATCCTGCTTCTACTCGCTGGATCCTCACCACTGCATTTAATAGAAACTAATCCAGAGATTCAATAGCTGGAAGATCCTGGATTCAGGGCTACTGTTGGAGGCTATCATTGATGAACAGCAGACAAGAGCTCAGGTGTTGTTACTCACTCCGTGCATACAACAGTCACAGTACCGCCGCTGACCCATGGCCATACATTCTAACTGCAGGTGAAGTATCCAAATGAAAATAAACTTACTTGGTCTGCTACTCTAACTTACTACAAATAAAAATTGAGAAAAAAAAATTTATAGTTTTTAGGCATGAGGAAAACCTTGAGTATCAGATCTAATCAACTGAATTTTTCAAAGACAGAGGCTACGCCTTATGGATCATTTTAGCTTTGGCACTAATCTTTCTACTTGGCTTTGATAACAGTTGATAAATATTTGTTGAAGAAAACTCTTGGTCCTGATTGAACAGAGAGGAAAGAACAATAAGGCATGTTTTGGTGAGGCTAGAAACCCATGACAGCACAGATCCGTCTCCAAGGCTTCAGCAGTATTACATTTTCCTTAGCAGAATACAAAAACTGCAAGACAGAAAAGGCGTTTTACAGCAGTATCACCTCTCCTGTGACTATTATCTTCCTATGTCATAGATCATTGGAGGAAAAGCCCTGGAAACTGGATCACCTTGCCTAATATAAATCTGAGTTTCTTAATGATGATTCTTTCTTTCTCCTTCTCTTCTCCTGGTGTCTAAGCCTAAAATGCCTTCCCTGCTGGTTACCCTTCAAAGGTAGCATCCATTCTCTAGAATCGCTAAGTTTTAATGCAACAAGGATGTAGTCAATTTGGAGCCCCTTAGATTAGTCTTCATAGCAGTATATTTGCAAAGATAATTATTATAAGAGTAATATGCTCTTTAAAAGGCACACTGGTTTTGTCTTCAGTTCTTAAGAAGAAAATTAAGTTGGAACATAAATGAGTTCAGGAATCAAGTCACCCTTATACACTGGGTTGGTTACATGAAACTTAGAAGGCAGAAACTTCCATTAGCTATTAAATATTTGGCGTCTTGTTGACACAATGCAGTTTCCCAAGTGCACGTAAGAGAATTTTGTTATAGGTTTGTCAAGGCCCAAAGGGTAAAGCTCTGTAATGCGTGCCAGTATACCAACACCTGTAAGTTCAGCTACGATCTCTCAGCCGAAATGACGGGTTGGACATAATAGCCTTGGCAGGACAAATGAGTAAAGTCAGTTGGAGTTCCAGATCACTTTCAAGATAGATGGTATTCATCCTGCCATTTTAAGGGGCTTCCTATAATTCTTGGTGTTTGTTTGTTTTTGAGGCAAGGACTGTCTCTGTTGCCCAGGCTGGAGTGCAGTGGCACCATCTCAGCTCACTACAACCTTTGCTTCCTGAGTTCAAGTGATTCTCCTGCCTCAGCCTCCTGAGTAGCTGGGACTACAGGCATGGGCCACAATACCCAGCTAATTTTCCTATTTTTGGTAGAGATGAAGTTTCACCATGTCGGCCAGGCTGGTCTCTAACTCCTGGTCTCAAGTGATCCACCCACCTTGGCCTCCCGAAGTACCAGGATTACAGGCATGAGCCACTGCACCCAGCCACTTCTATTTTTAAGTCATTAGTGGAAATAATTCAAAGAACAGGAATATCCATAACCTTTTCTCAATAATTACCTCTTTCAGAGAAACACCAACCACTTCCTTTGATTTATAATGGTCTCATCTGTGTTTGGCCACTGGCTGCAGCAAAATCTACAAGATCTTCTTATAAAGGAGTTGCATTCCACCCAACAGGTGGTCTTGAATCTGAGCCCTGTATGTTCACAACTTTAAACAAACCTCTAACTGTAAATACCACCAAACAACAGAGGCAATATCTGGCTTACTTAGATTAGGGCAACCAGTTACGCAAAAACTTGCTAGGTTAAAAGTAACTGGTTGCAATATTAATATTCAGGTCCTCTTGCCTCTCTGCTATGAGGCAAATTCAATACAAAGCCAGTGGACTCCTGGAACTCCACTGATTCCCAAGATTCTTTAGTGTGAATCAGCTTCTTTGCCATCTTTCAGCTACATCCGTTGCATTAACAATTGCTGTCAAATCTACTTTCCAACATGTATCTTGAAGACACCCACTTCTCCTTCTTCATTCTCTCTGTCCTAACTACCATCTTTTCTCCTCTGCTCTACTTTAATGTCTCCTATCACTTAGTGTTTACTCCTACCTCCCTGAAGTCATCTCCGTACAGTTGTAAGAATAATCTCTTAACACAAAAATGTAATATTACTGTTGAAACTAAAATCCATTAATAGGCCTGGTGCGGTGGCTCACGCCTGTAATTCCAGCACTTTGGGAAGCCAAGGCGGGTGGATCACTTGAGGTCAGGAGTTCGAGATCAGCCTTGCTAACCTAGTGAAACCCTGTCTTTACTAAAAATATAATACTAAGCCAGGCATGGTGCCAGGCATCTTAATCCCATCTACTCAGGAGGCGGAGGGAGGAGAATTGCTTGAAACTGTGAGGTGAAAGTGAAAGTGAGCTGAGATCATGCCACTGTACTCCTGGGAGACAGAGTGAGACACCATCTCAAAATAAATAAATAAATAAAATAAATAAATCCATTAATGACTTATTTAACTCCAAACTCATTATTATGGTCTACCTATTTTCCTATTTTGAAGTTAATTTCATGAGGGCAGAAACTATATCTGTCTTGTATGCCACTGAATTCTAAAACCTAGAATTAAATAATGGGCCAAACAAACTGGAAGCCACCTTTGTGTCACAGCAGATTCACCGCAGGGTCAGTGGACTAGATTCAGAGCCCAGTTCACAAAATTCCTTTCCAGATCAGACCCTGAGGGCTGGGTCCTGGAGGTCTTTGAGAAGACTGAGAGTTTTGTCCCTGCCCCACTTCTGCAGCACAAGAGGTGACGGGAGTATCACTGAATGCAGTGTCCATAGGGAATTGCAGGCCTGAGCCAGGAACACAAACTGAAAATGAGTTAGCCAACCAAGAAGGAATAGACAAAGAACAGAATGATATGGAGGCAATTAAAATACAGAATAAAAGAGAGCTATGTAAAGATCTTTAGAATCAGATGCTAAAGAACTGGGACTTAAAAAATGTCTTATCCATGCCGGGCGCAGTGGCTCACGCCTGTAATCCCAACACTTCGGGAGGCCGAGGCAGGTGGATCACAAGGTCAAGAGATCGAGACCATGCTGGTCAACATGGTGAAACCCCATCTCTACTAAAAATACAAAAAATTAGCTGGGCATGGTGGCATGTGCCTGTAATCCCAACTACTCAGGAGGCTGAGGCAGGAGAATTGCCTGAACCCAGGAGGCAAAGGTTGCGGTGAGCCGAGATCGCGTCATTGCACTCCAGCCTGGGTAACAAGAGCGAAACTCCGTCTCAAAAAAAAAAAAAAATGTCCGATTCTAAGAGTAGATGGTGGCATAAACTTTAATACTCGTGACTTGACCCTTTGGGAAATGAGTAATGTCATAGCAAAAGATTCACAAAGATTCACAAGTTTCAAACTCTGACCACCATGCACACAATTCACTTCAAAATATACTTGTTCACTCATTCATTCATTTATAACTTTTTTTTTTTTTGAGACATAATCTCCCTCTGTCACCCAGGCTGGAGTGCAGTGTCACAGTCTCAGCTCACTGCAACCGCTGCCTCCTGGATTCAAGCAATCCTCCTGCCTCAGCCTCCTGAGTATCTGGGATTACAGGCGCCCGCCACCACAACTGGCTAATTTTTTATTTTTAGTAGAGATGGGATTTCACCATGTTGGCGAGGCTGGTCTTAAACTCCTGACCTCATGATCTGCCCTCCTCAGCCTCCCAAAGTGCTGGGATTACAGACATGAGCCACTGCACCTGGCCCATTTATAACATTTTTTGAGAATTTGTGAATATTCTATGGAAACATTAAAATACACTAAAATGCAGTTTACCTCAAAGCCTCTGGCTGTTTGTCTGTAACAAGACAGATTGACTTTCTCACTTCTCATACTCTTCCTTCTTTTGCTCATCAGTCAAGATTCAGCCCAAGTCTTTCTGTCTTCTAGAGTTTTCCAAATTCCCTGCTGGGTTTCCCTTTATCTGAGCTCCTTTAGCATATATGATTGCCTCACATCTTTTAAACTTTGAAGAGTGTGGCCATCTGTATTACTTCTAGAGTGTATAAACCTTAAAGACTGGCACGTTTTATTATGTGTGGTGTGTTTCTAACATCAAACTTAGCTCAGATATGGGTACTTAGTGTGTGATGAATGCTTGGTAAATATTTCAAACATATTGGCTGATTAGTGGGGTCATTATTCCCAGATTAAAACTCTGGTTGAGTTATTCCTCTTATTGTCTAGTTAATTTGGATAATGAAGAGATCTTTCTCAGCAGTTACAGACTTTTATTGCATCTGTCTGCCAGCCAGAACCCATTCTTGTGCTCTCCCAACTGGCTCCTATGATACCTCTTTGGCACACTAATCCATGCTAGTGGATTTCTATTTATACCATTTGGGTTATTGACTGTCTTGTATCCTTTAATGTAACCAATATAGGAATTCTCAGACTTTAAAAGTAAATATATTTTAAATATGTATACACAAACACATACTCATTTAAGAAATATTAATAGCATTTTCAAGATTGTTACAGTTTTAAATTTTTTAATACAATAGAAATTAGAAATGTTTGACATAGAAAAGAAAATCCTCACATTCCCAGCTTCACAATAAGCTTTGCATTTTGTAAATATGTTGGCATTTTTGTACATTTCTTTCCAAATACACACAATCTAGACAATTCACTTTGGAGCCTGAATTTTCCTTTTTCTGCTTCATGTAGAAAACAGTTATCATAGGCTTCTCAGTTACTTTATTGTCTTTATGTTATCCTCTTTGTTTTGAACCTGTCAACTTCCCCTAAGATTAAATGAAATAAAAGGAAGGTGCAGTGTGCTGAATATCAGAAATGTTAATTTTTCTGTGTTGTATATCCTTGTAACAAGTATTTTTTAATACTTCCTCAGTGTTTTATAAATCATATTTATAACTTAACTGTTACTAATATTGATTGTAGTCACCAATTCATGGATGGAGGCGGTGATGCAAAACACTGGTTTCTTCTACTAAGGCTTGTGTAACTGGTCTCTCGCCCCTAGATGTCTGTTGTCAGGTCACACATACACAAGCACCTGCACGATGTGGCCGTATGAGGGGTGGTCGCAAGAGCCATATCAATCTCAGGATGTGAAAGGGCGGGAGGACAGATAAGACAGGATGAAAGGAATTCTCAAGTGGAGTCTTCTTCAGGTTCAGTTGCTTTCACGGCTTTACTCTTCCTCTTTGTGCAGAGTTGCAAATGTAATATTTTAAAGTTAGTTTTTATAGAAACAAATGTCAAGAGAGGTGAGTCATCCTGATATCTCTAAAAATAAACTCAGGTTGTCAAAGAAATCAAAACTTTGCCTTCAAGCTTAGCCAGCAAGAGAGCAAGAGTCTTCCCATCCCTGGGCTGTGCAGCTGCTCGAAGTAATCCCAGATTTTGAGGGCAGTATAGGGTTGGAATGAATGAAACTGTGAAGCAAAAAGAACTTTGGGTTTTGGCTATATTCAACTGAAAAATGTCCTGTAGGAGAGAAGAAGAAAAATTATTTGACGATATCACTTGAGGATCAAGATGGGAATCTTAAGCGAATACTGCCTGTAGGGGCCAAGGGAAAGCTGCTCTTCCACTCTGAAGGTTCTTGGAAAATGAACTGACATAGATTAATAGGAGTAAAAAGGCATACCAAATTTAAGGTACATAGCATGGGGGGAATTGCAGGAGAACAGTTACCCAGTAACTCAGTGAGTCCCAGATGTTTATATATCCTTTTTTGGAGGGGAGTGGGGGATGGGGTTGTAGGAAATTGATGAGCCCAAAGAATAATGGCCTCGGACAGAGTTGCTCTGTGCTCTGGGGGAGGCGGAAGAAAAGTGGGAGTCAGTACATTACTGTGAACAAAAATTATCTTATGCAGATAAATTCTCCCTGGTATCTTTTAGAGATTAAGATAGACTCTGAGAAAAATCTCTCAGAAGAAGAGATCAAAAGTCGGTCTGGGGACGGTGACAACTTGTAGTTTCTTTCTTCCGTTCTCCAGACAGAACACTGCTGTCTTCATTAGCAGTATGAGAACAGACTAATACACCACCCTATGTTTGTTTTCCTCTCACTTTCCTCCACCGTAGCCCTCTTTCCCATTTCAGTAGGCACCTGATGGCCAGTACCCTTTGGCCGTCCTGCCTTCGCCTGCCCACTCAGTGACTTCATACTTCTTTCTACGTGTGAGAATCCCAAGGGGTCAAGTTTTGGTTTTGTTTTTTGTTTTAACTGAGTACCTCCCTACCCTGTACCTGAGACTGATGATACAATGTGAACAAGAAAAAGTCCCTGCCATCACAAAACTCATGGTGAAAAATGACTCCCCATATATATATATGTAAAATACATATATGCTGTACACTATATTATTCCATATATTTGTATTATATTATTTTTTATATATTATTGATTCTGTATATAATATATAGAATTTCATATATTATGAATAAAAGTAATATGAAATTCTAACATGTGAAATACATGAATTCTACATAGTAGAATATATATAGTAGAATTCTATATATGGTAAAATTTCATATATTATGAAGAAAATGTAGGGTAGAAAAAAGAGTGTGTGAGGGCACAGAGGTCTTAGAGATAGTCTTTCTTCCACTTATACGTGTCATACTTACATGTGGTACATATTCAGAAGTAAAAAGAGGTATAGAGTTTAAAAGAAGCCTCTGTGTGCAACCCTGCCATTTCAGCCATACAGCACATCTCTCGCAAGTAACCACAGTTAGTGGTTTTTTAAGATATCCTTCCAAAGATATTCTGTGCATATTCAAGCATAAATTACATGCCCATGCATATAAAACACTTTATTACGAAAACCTTCAAATGTATAGTAATGCTGAATGGATTTTACCGTAAACACCCATATACTCACCACTTCGATTTTACCACTAACATTTAATAGTAGTCTTTTTAGCATTTGTCTATATATCCACCTGCCTTGGACCATTTTGTGTTACTTTGTTTTACTATGACGGAATACTTGAGGCTGGGTGATTTCTAAAGGGAAGAGGTTTATTTGGCTCTGTTTCTGCAGGTTGGAAAGTTTGGAGGCACAGCACTAGCTTCTGGAGAGGGCTTCCATGGTGCACCATAACATGGCAGAGAAGGTCAAAAGGAAAGCGACACATGTAAAGAGACAAAACCTTAGGGGTTGTCTTAGCTTTTTAACAACCCACTGTCTGGGAAACATTCCCTCAAGAACTCACTACTAAGCCATTCGTGAGGGATCTGCTTCCTGACTCAAACACCCCCACCAGATGCCACCTTCTAATATGACCACATTGGGGATGAAATTTCAACATGAGTTTTTGTGGGACAAACTATATCTAAACCATAGTACTATTCCTTTTATCATCTCTCTTTTTTAATGCGTTTCAAAGTAAATTGCAGACACTACTATCCAGCCCTCTAAACAATTCAGTATATATACCATTAATTAGAGCTTAATATTTGTTTACATTCTCTTTTGATATAAACTTGAAATACAAAAGTTTTAAATGTCTTTCAATCCATGGCCATGCTACAGTTCTACATGTGTTTACATGTTTTAAAATTTATCTCAACAATGTTTTGTACCTTTTCATGCATTTTGTTAAGTTTATTTGTGCGTTTGTTTTCTGATGCTGCTTATACAGCATCATACTCAGTGGTGTAAGACTAAAAATGTGTCCCCTACGATTAAGAATAAGATACAGATGCCTGCTTTTGCCACTTCTATCTAACCTAGTATTGAAAGTTCTAATCACAGCAATTAGACAAGAAAAATAAATAACACTCAAATTGGAAAGAAAGAAGGGAAGTTATCTACATTTACAGAGAACAAAATCCTACATGTAGTGAACCTTAAAGATTTCACATAGACAAAAAAACAGCAAAACTGTTAGAATGATACATGAGTTTAGGAAAGTTGCAGGATACAAAATCAACACTCAAAAATTAGTTTTATTTCTATACCCTGATAATGAACAGTCCAAAAAGAAAATTAAGAATTACATTTACACTAGCACCAAAAAGAGTAAAATAGGAATAAACTTAACTAAAGGGTGCTAGGGTTATATGCCAAAAACTACAAAAATACTGCTGAAAGAAATTAAAGACATAAATAAATGGAAAGGTATTTCATGTTCATGCATTGGAAGACTCAACACAGTAAAGCTTCAATATTTCCCAAGGAGATCCACAAATTCAAAGTGTTCCCTATCAAAATTCCAACAGTGCTCTTGGCATAAGTAGAAAAATTTATACTAAAAGTTGTATGTGATCTCAGGGGATCCCAAATAACTCGCACAATTATGTGAAAGAACAAAGTCAGAGGGCTCACACTTTCTGATTTCAATATTTGCTATGTGGGCACCAAGGCCCTTGTCCCACTAATAGTTCACTGGAAATCACTGACATGAAACAGATTGATTAGTAGGATAGAAGGCATACAAATTTATTTAAGGTACATACACAGGAGTCTTTTGAATAAAGATACTGAGGAAATTGTTCATTTTTATGCTTAGGTTCAACAAAGTATACACAGCCACGTAGAACTGTGATTGAACAAAAAGCCTATTATCTGACATGAACGGACTGAGTGGCGAGATCCAGCAAGGCCTGTCCATCTAGATTCTTTTGGCCTCTGTGAGCATGTATGTCTTTCTTCTGGGTGTGGAGCAGAGTCCTCTCTGGAATGGGGGTCTTAAGACCTACATTCAAACAAGGCAGGTCAAATAATTTCTTTATGGCCAATTTTTACATAGAATATTTTTAGGTTTTATGGCTGCCTTTCAGGAAAAGGAGCTCTGGTTTCTATAACCCAGCTTGAGGAAGAGGGATTTTAGTTTCTATGGCCAGCTTGGGGGAGGATGGGCCTGAGAGACAGGAGGGTAGGGGTAGGTCAGATAAAATATTTTATTTCTGAGGCTGCTGCTGAGACCTTCATTTTGGGGTATTGCTTTCTGAACTCCAGCAACTACGAAGCTACAGTAAATAAAGTAGTGATACTGGCATAAGTATTGACCTATAAGTCAATGGAATAGAATAGGAAGCCCAAAAATAAATCCTTGCACATATAATCAAATAGTTTTTAATGATGATTCCAAGATCATTTATTGGGGGTAAAGCAGTCTTTTCAAAAAGTGGTTCTGGGAAAACTGGATATTGAAAATCATGTGAAAGAATGACTTTGTGCCCTTATCTTTCAACATACATAAAAGTTAACTCAAAGTGAATCTAATATCTAAATGTAAGAGCCAAAACTGAAAAACTCTTAGATGAAAACCTAGGAGAAAGGCTTTGTGACATTAGATTTGACAATAATTTGATGGACATAACACTAAAAGCATAGGCAACAAAAAATAGATACATAGGTCTACAAAAAATGTGTAACTTCTGTGCATCAAAGGACGCAACCAACAGCAGAAAAGGCAACTATGGAATGGGAGAAAATATTTGCAAATTATATGTTTGACAAATAATAGAATATAGTTTCTAAAAGTCTTACAACTCAGCAACAGAAACAACTCAATTTTTTAATAGGTAAATTATTTGAGTAGACATTTCTTCAAATGAGCTATACACATGGCCAATAACCACATAAAAAGATGTTCAGTATTGCAAGTCATTAGAGAAATGCAAATGAAAACCACTTAACACCCATTAGGATAGCTATTATCAAAAACAAACGAGCCAACAAACACAAAATCAGAAAATAGCACGTGTTAATAAGGATGTAGAGAAATTGAGAATCAGAGAGTCTCCACTCTTTAACATGGTCAGTTCAGCATAGGTTGAACACTGTAAGTAAACACTGGAAGTAAGGTACAGAAATAATTTGATTGATTGGTTACAGCTAGCTGTTTGCCTCATTTGGACATGGTCTGAATAGTTGGCTGCCTGTAACTAGCAGAAGCTGTTTGTGAAATGTCTAAGAAACCTGCTATCCATTATAGAAAATAAACTCTGACGTTAGGTTTCAGTTTGTTCATGTACTGAGTTAGGTTGTAGTTTGTGACCTCCAGCTTAGTTTAACATGGTTAAGAATCTTGGGTGCTCTTTCTTATAGATAGGTGCTGATTAATTCAAGGACTATAAAGCAAGTATTTTAAAAATAATTGAAGATATTTCTCACCGTTGCTGTGAGGTGACATAGAACACATGGAATGTTGTTGGGAAAAACATACTGAAAATAGGATTCTCTATCTTTAGCTTCAGACATTATATGGATCACAGGGTGGTCAGAAATAGGATAAGCTGTTTTAAATTTAAGAGATACCTTAAGTAACAGGTAAAAACAATTTTTTTTTATTTTTCTGAAAATCTGCATGGTTGTTTTTCTTTTAATTACTCAAATAAGATTTAAATGGCAGAAATGGATACTTATGTATTTTTCTGGAACAGATTTAATTTATATTTATATATACAAATATATTTTTATACTAAGATGTCCAAAGTACTTTATAACATTATCAAAATGTTTCATCAAATGCCATTTTGCAGAGAATAGGGACATGTTTCGGTGAGAAATAGATGACTGAGAGGTAAAATAATGTCTACCAGATTACAAAACAAATTGGAAGTGGAAACCTTAAAGGGAAAAAGAAAAGTTATATTTTTAAATGGAGCATGCTTTATGCCATTTAAGTAGTGCTGAATAGCTCTCTTCACTGCAAATCATTCTTTACTCCAGTTTTTTGTTCTAACTGAAATTCTGACAATTAGAGATTCATTTTCAATAACAGTTCAGTATGAAATAGGAAAGAACTCTGGGACTCTGAGGCTATTCATTGTTCACACATTTGTATGATTTAGTTCAATCACATTTCTTTCTTTTTTTTAAACTAAGCTGAACTGTATTGAAGAAAGTGACAAAGGGTGATGAAAGGGGAGTAGAGGAGAGAGATAATTGGAAAAGACTAGGATATTTCCCTACTCTAAGGCAGTGGTTTGCATCCTGGTTGCATATTAAAACTGCCTAGGGAACTAGTTTAAAATGAAACAAAACAAACTCAAACAAGCAAGCAAAGATCAATGCCTGAGCCTCTCATCCCCTAAGGACAATTATATCTGAATCTTTGTCAGGGGCAGGATGTTTAATTCTTTTCTTTTGAAGGCTCACAAGGTGACTTTAATGGAACAACTGAGACTGAGAACTACTCTCAATCCTGATGCCCTAGTCATACCTCATACCAATTAAAGTGGAGTATCTGGAATGAGGGAGCTAGGTATTGGTGTTTTTTAAAAGATCCCCAGATAATTCTAACGTGCAGCAGTGTTTAGGAACCACTGCTCTTGAACTTACATCAGGATAATCTAGAAGACTTATTGAAACACAGATTGCTAGACTCTACCCCCAGAGTTTCTGATTCTGCTGGCAGGGTGATTTGCATTTCTAACAAGTTCCCTGGTGAAGCTGATAATACAAGTGTGAGAACCATTCCATAGGATCACTTTGTAAAACTCTGTAGCCTTAGGTGCTAAAATTAAAGTTATGCATACTCTACTTAGCAATTTATTTCCTCAGTAAATTTGTTATAGAAGTCACACTTTAATGCAACAGGAGACATGGTTAAGAATGTTTCTGAGCAGTATTATTTTTAATGACCCAAAATGAGAAACAATCCAAATATCTACCAGCAATTGAATAAAAACAATTTGTGGCATGTTCAGACAATAAAATGACATTGTTATTGCAATAACAATGAATAAATACATCTACGCACAGTATGGATGATTCTATATTTAGTTTAATTTATTTATTGAGAAAGAGTCTCACTCTGTTGCCAGGCTGGAGTGCAGTGGCGCCATCTTGGCTCACCACAATCTCCACATCCCAAATTCAAGAAATTCTCCTTCTTTAGCCTCCTGAGTAGCTGGGTTTACAGGCGTGTGCCACCACACCTGGCTAATTTTTTGTATTTTTGCTGGAGACAGGGTTTCACCATGTTGGTCAGGCTGGTCTCGAACTCGACCTCATGTGATCCACCTGCCTCGACTTCCCAAAGTGCTGGGATTACAGGCATGAGCCACCGCACCCAGCCTACAATGTATGGATGATTCTTTAAAACCTAATATGGAACAGGAAAAGCCAGACACATAGACAAAACACAATATGATTTCACTTATATAAATTATAAATAAAATGGGCCAGATTAAACTATATTGGTTAGGAATTCATACTCTGGGATAAATCTATTTTAAAAATTAAATGATTTCCTTTAGTATAAATAGTGACTTCCTTTGGGATGAGAAAATATTTCTATTGGGAAATGCCTCATAGGGCATTTGGGGTAATAAGAGTATTCCATCTGTTTACCCAGGAGATTGTTATATAGATTTTTTTCTTCACAATAATTAAAATAGACTTGTTTTACATATGTTTCTATATGTCTGTAATATTTCACCATAAAAAAACAAAGATCAAACAATAAAACTAGGAAGGCCAAGTAACTAGAAGATAATACATAGAATCAAACACTAACTTCAAAGCTAACACAGGATAAATCTCAAGTTGTCTATGTTAAAGGAAATGTTATGTTTGAAGTCAATTCTATGAATTAAATAGGGAACATTTTAATTGCTTTGAAGAACTAGGGAAAAATCATTTTCAATTATTTTGATTTTTTGTGAGAAAATGGTGACAACTAGGGCCTTGTTTGTGAGATATACTGGTTTGTACATATTATTTCAATATAATTATTAATAGTGCCCTCTCATTGTAAAGGGTTCTCTTTCAGACAATGCTATAAGTTATATTGGAAAAAAAATGTTTTTTTATTGATGAATTTTAGTCTGTACAATAATTTCCAACTGGGTGAATGCAGAATGGCTTATTCATACGTTTATGGTTTTGAAAAAAAAAATTATACATTTCCAAAGCCATAACATTTTATTTGTATTACAAAGTTTTTTCCTTTCTCTTGATCTAAAAGATTTTGGCTAATACAATGATTCTGCTGAAATTAATCACTTTGCATGCTTATACCCACCCTGTCAAAAAATAAGCTGATTTCTTAAGAACAATAAACAGAGGCCATAAATGTATGCCCAGATCCCAAAACAGTAGTTAATATTCAACACCCAATGCCCCCTGCTTTTAAATCTAAATCTCATTTGCAGAAGTAATTCTGATCATAGGTGAAAATTGAAATCATGCAAGAGAACTGCACAGAGACTATAAAAGAGTTAAAGAAGCGAGACGTCAATGCACAACAACAACAAAAATCAGTGCTAAGTTTCTTCTAAGATGAACTTTCTAAGTAAAATCTCCAAGTACAACATTGGGAACATCAGAGTGTTCCCACATAGTTACATCCCCCTCTTCTCCAACCCACTCTTGAAAAGGAAAAAGCTAAAGTCTTCAGATCATATTGAAATAACTCAGCAAAATTTATTAATACTCACCTAATTCTTAGGCCCTCAGGATAAATTTCTATTGAGGTCAGCAGGAGATTTCTCTTGCAGACAGTTGTGAATTCATCCCAATAGGTTTCATCTGGGTTATTTAGAGCCCTGCAATTCTAGGGTGGAGCTTCAAAGACCTGACCTACTGCTGCTGAGAAATTGGCATTGAGAACTTGAACCCTCAGATGCAGTGACTCCCTCCTGGTGGTGAAAGATGGTGTTTGAATTTTGTGTCTGTGATGGGGAAAGAGCATGAAAGTTTGCTTGACTCTGGAGACCACTCATTTGTGGCCATTGTCAAGTTAAGGTTGTGAGCACTGGCCAATAGAAAAGATGTTTTGGATTAAAGCACCAAGAGTCCATTTATGCACATAAAAGCTGTGTTTGCATGTACAGATAGATTTGAGGGAGAATGAGTTAACTTCAGACAGACCTTTTAACAAAGTAATATATCAGCCCAGGATCAAGTGGCAAGGAAGGAAAGCCCATTAAGCCACCTTAAGTTAAGGGGAATTTATTTTAGACTAAAGCAACCTCACCAGTATTTGAGGATGGGAAAGGAAATAAATTCAAGCCACATGGGGACAGACAGTAGGACAGAAAAATCAGTTATAAGATTATTCTTTCTGTGCTTCTAAAGCATGAGGTATCCTCCTCACCTTGCCTCCTTTTTTTTCTCTTGTTTGGCTTCACATGGTTGCATATTCCTCTACTTGCCCTGATATTTTCCTTTTCAATTCAGTTGTCCACTATCATCTAACAAATAGTCCCTATGCCTTCAAGAGCAACTTCTCAAAAGAAAGAATCGAACTAGTTCAACCCAATCTATGCCCTGTCTCTTCTTGTGTTGGCATTCAACCCAAGCTGACTCAGCTAGTGGTGAGGAGTTGCTTCCTGCAGAGGGGCTGTGAATGGGGTACATTCTCAGAAACATAGCATAGATTGGGTGGGTTCTCCCAAAATGTCTACTATAATAAATGAATACAAATTATTTAAATGTACTATACCCTGGATAGAGCCCTGTATAGATGTCCGAAGTTCAGGCCTTTCTTTCCTTGTCTTCCAGGTCAATATGAAATTTAGAAAAGTGAAGACCCACAAATGATAACTGTTATTTCAAATGACAACATTAAAAATTAGAGTCTTCAGTTTCCTGCAATGGAAATATATTCACACACACACACACACACACACACGCGCGCGCACACACACAAATGAGTGATGTTTTCAAAGTCCAAGGCTTTCTTTCCTCACAAGGCCTCTTGTCATCCCTTAATGAAAACTCATGTGTTACTAACACGTTTCTGTTTAACATTCACTCTCTAAATCTAAAGTGAAGAGTTGTTTTTACTATTACTTTAATAATAAAAATATAGTTTAATTTTCCTAGCAAATGCTAAGATTTTCAACAGATAAAACAATTAGATGCTGCTGAACCTCTTGAAATAAATTTTAAGAACCAGTGGAGTAAAATCTTAAGCTTTTGTTGTCCTAATTTTCTATTGTTTTGATCTCATCTTTTAGCTAATTTGTTCTCTGAAGTCAGACTATTTGGCATATTTTTTCCTAAAAGGAAAACAAATATTATTTGTTTCAATCCCTTCAAAGTGAATTTTTGCAACAATTAAATATTGTGATCTACCATTCCTTTAAGAGGATTACAAAGGCCATATCTGACCTGTTTCCAGGAATGATAAACTGCTTTCTATGTGACATATTTTTTGGTGTTAATGTGTGGAATATGAAAGCCTGGCATGCTTTTCATCAATATCTTCATGTACACGTTCCCTTTTAAGATTTTTAGATATTTTCAAATTTCATTTATCATGTAGGAGTAGTAATGAAACTTAATATAGCCATTTATTTATTTACTTTTAACCAACTTGGCTTATGCCTCAAAACTTAGGATCTGGGATGAGGGAGGAAGGTGGCAAGAGCTTTCAGTTACTTAATCTCTAGACAGGAGATGTTACCTGTGGGCAAGCTCTGCTAACCCAGTTCTGGGCATGAAAATAGTTTGGCCTTCTAGTAGTAACTAGGCTTGCTGTTTCTCCTGGCTATGTAATACTACGCCTTTGCTATGCCATGAATGTCCCCACCAAAACTCATGTTGAAATTTAATTTTCATTTTAACTATATTAAGAGATGGGACCTCTAAGAAGTGATTAGGCCATGAAGGAGTCTGTCTTCATGAAAAGATTAATACTATTATCACAGGAGTACGTTAGTTATGGCAGGAGTGGCTTCCTGATGAAAGGGGTGAGTTCAGCCTGATTTTTCCACACATGCACTTGTGTGTTTTCTGAGTGTGATGACTTCTGCTATGTTTTGACAGCAGATGGCATCACACAGTGAGAAAGCATACAGAAGCAGCTCCTTGATCTTGGACTTCCCAGCCTCCATAACTGTGAGCCAAATAAACTTCTGTTGTTTGTAAATTACTGCCCTTGGTATTCTGTTATAGCGGTAGGAAGTGGACTAAGACATCCAGTCACTTGATGAATATCTGTGGGAGATAATACTGGAGGAGATGTCAACTAGTGAAAGTGGTTACCTTTTTGGGTAGGAAGCAGGTTGATGACTGTGGCTTTATTCACTATTTTATTGATTGATAAAATAAAATAAAAATTCAACTACTGAAACAATGTTTTTTTTTAACAAATGTTTATTGAACTGATACAATATACCAAGTACTCTGGTAGGACTGGGAATGAAAAAGTAAACAAAAGAGATATGGCTCCTGATTAAGCTCACTGAGGAATACAGTCACATAATTTTTCTGTGAAGGGTTATAAGAAGCTGTGAGAGAGTATAGAAAGAAGGCATAATTGAGATTGTGAATCAAAGAATGCCTTTGTATGTAGAAACAGCATTTAGGCAAAGAAATGACTGTTACATAGGAATTAATCAGGCAGTAAGGTTATGAAGACAGGGAGGAAAGTTTTACATTGGAAAAACAGAAAAGTCACAGCACATAGCCCATAGAAAACACTAGCGAAAATGGCTCAAAATAAGACTGGGGCTGTGGACAGGGTTCAAAGTAACCTGGCTTATAATCAATGTTAAGCATTGGGGTTTGCTTCTAACCACAATGGAAAATCATCCATGTGTTCAAAGCCAAGGGTGAAATTATCTCATTAATTTAAAAAATCATGCTGAAATGGAATGGAAAGGGTCAGAGATCAAAGGTAAATACACATTCAGTCAAGTGACTTTAAATTAGAATGGAGGCAGTGGAAATAAGTAAAGTGGGTGGATTCAAGATACTTTGAGGAGAAATAGCCAATCTAACAGCAAGTTCGTTTATTTATGGGTATTCAGGTAGTAAGAGCGAGCCTCATGATTTGGAATTCAGCAGTTGAGTGGATGGTAGTCCCCTTTGCTGAGATGGGGAAGATCGAAGAAAAAGGGTGCTGTGAACTGGATTTTACCCTCTTTTCCAAAATATATGTTGAAGCTCTAACATCCAGTGTGACTGTATTTGGAGAAAGGGCCTGCAAAGCAGTGATAAAAGTTAAATGAAGTCATAAGCGTGGGGCCCTAATCCCATAGGACCAGTGCCCTTACAAGAAGACTTGAGAGTTCAATCTCTCTCTCTCTGTTCCATGTGAGAACACAGCAAGAAGGTAACCAATTGCCTGCAAGCCAGAAAAAAAAAAAAAAAAAAAACCCTCATTGAATCCAAATTGGCTGGACCTTGGTCTTGGACTACCGGCCTCCAGAACTGTGAGAAATAAGTTTCTGTTGTTGAAACCACTCAGCCTGTAGTATTTTGTTATGGTAGCCCTAGCTAAGACAGAGGGTCTTTGAAGGATAGTTATAGTTTGGGACAATTGTGGACAAATTCACATAATGGGTCCAGAGCTCAGAGTGCAGTCTAGGTGGCAAATCAAAATCTAGACATTATTAGCATTTAAAAGACATTTGAAGTTACAAGTAAATGAGATTATCCATAGCAAATGTGTAAATAGAGAGCAAGAATGAAATCCTGAGGACTCCTTCCATGTAGAGCTTGCTACTAGAAAAGTAGCCAGCCAAAGAAATTGAGAAGGTGAGAGATTTATTATCAGGAGTTTGTGATATTTGGGAAGTCAAGACAAGAAAGCAGAAGAGTACTAGTCAAATACGCTGGATATGAGTTAAAAGATAAATAAGAGAAAGATAAAGAAGCTCCCAGTAGATTTGGCAATATGAAAGTAGTGAGCTATGGGAAAAGTGTGTAGTGGTATAGCAGAATCCATACGTGAGTGAGTCAAAGGGTGAATCAAAGTTAAGAATGGGAGGCATCTTTTAGAGGGGTGTGTGTGTGTGTGTGTGTGTGTGTGTGTGTGTGTGTGTGTGTGTATGCGCATGTGTGGTATTTGACGGTTACAGGAAGCAAAGTAATAGGAAGGTAATTGAATCTAATGTGTGTTAGTGACTCCCCTGGTTCAGATCTAGGATGAATCACTGTTGCTCTTTAGGCCATGAACATGCCTCTATACCTAGTACTGTATAAATGATACAACTAAAGTTTCTCACTACCACCGCTTATGGAAAAAATACTTTTGAAATGTTCATTTTAGGGTTAGGTATTCAAAAAATGCACTGCATGGCTATGGCCAGGGTTGTCTACATTTTCATTTCTTTGAAAATGAAATCCTTTCATATATTCTCCGGAGTCCTTCCAGGAATTTGCCTGTGGCCCTGATATCCCACCTACTTTATTTGGTTTGTTACTTACTTTCAGACTCTCAGAGCAGGCCACCTGCCTCTCTACCCCTCTGTCTCTTATCAGCTTCCAGAGTTTCTGTATATGTGTTTTTTAAATCACCCCCAGGGACCCATTTTCTGCGTACTCTAAACCTCCATGATGACAACCTGACTTTCTGAATTATATCTCATTAGTTGGCATTTACCCTTTTTTGGCCACCTGGTATCCATGCCATCTATGGGCTGCATATATGGTGGTGAAGACCTCATCCCGTGTGGAATGAGAGATGTGGATGTGAAGACCATTCTTACTACATAACAGCTGTAAGTCCTTGGTCATATTTAGTTCTCTAAGCCCAGGATCCTTTCCTGAAAGAAGGAGATAATATCCCTACCTTTTGTGTTGCTGAAAATATAAAATGAAATATTGTCCATGAATATTTCGAGCCTGCTGAAGTCTAATTAATAAAAATCATTTTAAAAACCATTTTCCTCACTTCTTCATTTTAGAAATAACTTTAAGCATCCTGTAACAACACTAAACAACACTCTGCCCCTTTGATTGTTTCATGGCTTCACTCTTGTTTGCTTTTGCAAACAGGAGAAAAGAATCATTGCACATTGCTTATTGGCCATTTAGTTAGATAATCCATGTGACATTTCTGGACTCAAGAAAAATCACATTCCCTGAAGTACAGTAGAGGGAAGAGCACTGATGAAAGGATAAGTGATATAATCAAGTCCTCCTAGAAACTCAGCAACAATGTATAATCCACATTGTACCCTTGCCGCCTTTCCACTACTTCAAGACTCACTGCTTCACTCTAGTACTAAGTTAGTATGAGCAGAGCTCTATTCAATAGCAACATCCGTGATTTTAAATTATCTAGTAGTCACATTTTAAATAAATCATTTTATATTCACTTTTTAATTCACTATATTGTTTTATTTTTATCAGCTTTATTGAGATAATAGTCATATCATTTATTTAAACGGTAAAATTTAATGGTTTCTAGCTTATTTACAGAGTTGCGCAACTATAACTACAACCAATTATAGAACATCTTTATTATTCCAAAAAGAAATGCCATGCCACATAGCATTCATTCTCCACTTACCTCCCAGCCTCTTGCCCAACCCCAGGTGATCACTACTCTATTTTCTGTCTCTACAGATTTGCCTATTCTCCTGTTCTGAACATCCTCTTTTGTAGTTCCAAGGTAGTCAATGACAGCATGTAGCCTTTGGAATATAGCCACTTTTGTTTAGCACAATGCATTTGCAATTCATGATTGTAGTGGTGAGTATCAGGGGTGCTGCTTTATTAAGACGTATTCCACTGTATAGATATATCACAGTTAGTTACTCACTCTTCTGTTGATGGACATTCGGTTATCTTCAGTTTAGACGGTCATGAATAAAGTTGCTATAGACATTCTTGTAGAAGTTTTGATGTAAACAACAATTTTTAATTCTTCTTAGGCAAATACCTAGAGTAGGATCGGTGGCTTATAAGAAAAGTATTGTATTTAACTTCATGAGAAATTGTCAAACTGTTTTCCAAAATGGCTCTACCATATTAAAGACTCTCCAGTAGTGCATGAGGGTTCCAGTTGCTTCTCACTGTTGCCTTTACTTGGTATGGTCAATTTTTGTTTGTTGCTATTTTAATAGGTATGTAGGGGTATAGCCACATTTTTAAATGTTGAAAAAAGATAAAATTATTTTTCTTAATTTTTTTTTAACCTAATGTTTCCAAAATCTCATCATTTCCACTCATACTCTTGAGATAACACTTGGTGAAAGCAAATGGTTAGTTTCATATGGTACATATGGTACTTAGTATGATAGTACTGAACTAAATTTAGGATAATCATGTCTATATTGAATCATGACTCGGTATCTAGTTGAATTTTTCTCTTTTCATTGAGTTTTATCAGTTTGAGGAAACTCTGTTTTCAGTAGCTGCTTTCAGTCCATAGAATCAGTTTACAGTCCAGATAAAGAAACACAGTAATAGCAGGGGTCTGCCTAGCAGGTGTCTAATTCTATCATTGAGAGCAGAAATCATATTTCCACCTGGCAGTCAGGCTCAGACTCATTGGTGAAAGTAGAGGAAAACCTCAAGGCAATTCATATAAAGCAAAGGTCTAAGAACATAGTGAGGAGAGAAGATCTAGGGGTCAGTGCAGTGTTCAGACCAAAAAGGAAGGTCTGAGAGAGACTTTTGGAGTGAGGAAAACGGGGAAGCATTGCTCAAGTTTAGAAAGCAAATATGTCATTAGAGAGAAAGAAAGAGAGAGCACAAGCCAGCCAGCTCCCTCTGAAGACCAGGAGACAGTATCAGCAGATGAATAGTCCAAGCCAGAGCAAAGTTTTAACAGAGATGTTAGCGATCAGGGGCTAGAAGAAGCTGAAAAGAAGCCAGACTTCTTATTCCATTCTTGTTTCAATTTCTAGGACTTGAAAAGACCCGCTTGTTGTTATTTCAAAGATCTCTTCTTGCAAGGGACTTGACAGAGACACTGAAAAGCCACACCGGTTCCCAAGACCAAAGGGCATAAGGGTAAAAATTAATTGGCAGTTCCACTAAAATAAAGGGAGATAGTAGGCCATGCATAGACAACAGCATTAAAATGTGTACCATAAAAGCCATTTTTATAAATTTCAGTGATAGACCTACTACCAGAAAGGCAGCTGAGCAGGGCCACAGTAATATTTCTGTTGCAGTTCAAGTTATGACCTGTCCAACAGGATAGTAAGAAAGCAAAGCCTACTGGAGAGAGAGGATGCTTAGGGTGACCATATAATTTATTGAGACTGCAAGGAGTTGCTAACAATGGGACACCAGATAATAGACATAATTGGTAACTGTCCTGGGCAAATTACAGCACACATTACCCTATGATATTTTACCACTGTTATGGACTGAATTGCATCCCCCCAAACACATACATTGAAGCCCTACCACTCAGTATGAATGTATTTGGAGATAGGGCTTTTTAAAAATGGTAATTAACTTTTTAGTAGAGACGGGGTTTCACCATGTTGACCAGGATGGTCTCGATCTCTCGACCTCGTGATCCACCCGCCTCGGCCTCCCAAAGTGCTGGGATTACAGACTTGAGCCACCGCCCAGGAGGCTGAGGCAGGAGAATTGCCTGAGCCCAGGAGGCGGAGGTTGCGGTGAGCCGAGATCGCGCCATTGCACTCCAGCCTGGGTAACAAGAGCGAAACTCCGTCTCAAAAAAAAAAAAATGGTAATTAAGATTAAATGAGTTCATAAGGGTAGAAATTCTTAAGGGTGGGATTGTAATCCAATAGAACTGGTGTCCTTATAAGGAAAGCAAGAGAGATCAGAGATCTTTCTCTCCACATGTGACAAAGAACAGGCTTTATGGTGACACAGTGAAAAGGCAGCTGTCTATAAGTTAGGAAGAGAAGCCTCCCCAAAAACTGACTCTGGCAGAACCTTGATCTTGGACTTGGAGATTCTGGAACTGTGAGAAAATAAATTTCTGTTGTTTAGGCTACCCGTTCTCTATATTCTGTTACGGCAGACCAAGACTAAGCTGACTAAGACAATCACAAAATCAAAATCTTTATTTCTTTGACTAGAGCTACAAATGGATTAGAACAAATGTGAGTCAGGCTGATTTCGCTGGCTGCTGCCTGACACATTCAATTTCAGAGGAATACCACTGAAGTGGCCCTAGAATTGGAATGAAAACATCTTGAAGATCTGTTTCTAAATAAAGCATTCTGTTTGTGTTTAGATGTGGCTTCTCTTAAAGAAAAAAAAATTCAGGCAGTATCAGATATTCTTAGGACAGAGTTATGGCTATTCAGTCCAAAGCTACGAACAGAAAGAGTCAGGATTAGCCAGACACAGTGGCATGCGCCTGTAATCTCAGCTGCTCAGAAGCTGAGGCACGATAATTGCTTGAACCCGGGGGGCAGAGGTGGCAGAGGTTGCAGAGAGCTGAGATCGTACCACTGCATTCCAGACTCTATCTCAAAAAAAAAAAAAAAAAAAAAAAAAAAGGATTTGAAAAGCAGCACAGAAGGACAGAAGGAGAACAGTGGTAATTTGTTTTGACTTTGTTCAAATCAAAGCCCACCTCTTTTGAAAGTGAAAGGCCGTGTTTCTGTTTGGGTAATAATATTCATTCCTCTAGCATTTGTTATGTGTGTCCTCTATGCCGAACACCATACTAGGTAGAAGGGGTGCAGAATGAGAAAGATCCGTCCGCTCTGTTTAAATCAGTTCAAATACTTGTATATGATAGAATATCATAATGTTATTTAAAACAATTTATTGAACATGGTATAATGTTTATGATGGTCTTAAACATATTAAAAAGCAAGCTTCAGACCAATTTGTATACTATTTTGAATGTGTAAATGTTTATAAAACTCTAAATATTATCAGTATAAATGTATACACAGAAAGTTTCTGATAGCATTCACACAAATATGTTACTGATTACATCTGGAGTGTAGAATTGTGACTGGAGGTAGGGAGGAGAAATTGAATTAATTTCTTTAAATACCAATAGGTTGTCCATGACAGGGTTAATGAATTCAGTCTAATTACAAAAGAGATGAGTAAAAATAAGTGAAATAAAGTATTCTAGGTGCTATAATAGAAATATGCATAGGGTTAGACCAGCATATAAAGAAGGGAGTGTTCATTTTCATATGGAATGGTCAGAAATAACTTTTTAAGGGGAAGTAAGGCATGAGCTGTTTTCAAAACTGGATGATAAGAAGGGGATCAAGGAAGCCTAACTTCTCAAGGAAGAGAGCACTAGAGCTATGAAACAATTTAGAATGTTAGCAGATCTGCAAGTGGTCCTCTTTACCCACTCTGTTCAGCCAAATATCTGGGGCACAATGCAGGAAGGTATGACCATGGATAAAGTTGATGGGAGAGATAATAGTAAGCAAATCTAAAACTTAGTGAACCATGTTGAGTGTCAAATATTGTGCTGTGAGCTTTGTCATTGCAGATGATGGTGAGGAAATTGAGAAAAACTTTAGAGAAAGGTTGAGGCTGGGCGCAGTGGCTCATGCCTGTAATCCCAGCACTTTGTGAGGCCAACACAGGTAGATCACTTGAGGTCAGGAGTTTGAGACCAGCCTGGCCAACATGGTGAAACCCCATCTTTATTGAAAATGCAAAAATTAGCCAGGCATGGTGCTGCGCACCTGTATCCAGCTTCTTGGGAGGACGAAGCATGAGAATCACTTGAACCCAGCAGGCAGAGGTTGCAGTGAACCAAGATCACACCACTGCATTCCAGCCTGGGTGACAGAGCTTGACTTTGTCTTAAAAAAAAAAAAAAAAAAAAGGGAAAGAAAGTTTGAATAGGCAATAGTATCAAATAGTACAGGAAAGATCAGCCATCAGAGACCTGAAATTGATTTGACTATTATGAGATCTCGATTACCTCTCACACTTGGGCAGTGTTGGTAAATGACCGAGATGCAAGGTGGTTGATCACCTTGGGAGCTTAAGTCTCAGGTAGTCTGAGGCAAAAAACGAGATAATAGGTTGCCATTACATTACATGTAGACTGGAAGTTGCTTAGTCATCATTCTCAGGCACAAAAGGGAACTTTGCATAGGAAGTTGCCAGGGAGGAAGTTGACCTTCAGCTGAAACCTCTGCAACCCAAGTGAGTGGGCCTGTTACAGCTTCATAGCAGGCAATAAAGAAGCTTAGAGCATCTGGGGGAAAGGGCCCTGCTGGTTGTGAGGCTAAAAGCAGCCAGGGTAAAAGAGCCCTTGAATAAAATAATTCTCTTTTGAGAATTTCACAGATAATTGAAAACTTCACTCCCCTAAGGACATTTCTAGGGATGAACATCTAAATATTTTCACCATCTGGCTCTACCCAGAGCTTTAATTCCCTGTGAATGACCCCTGATGTGCTAATTCAAATTTCCCATTGAATTCACTTTTGCTTTAAAGGTTAAGAACTAGGTTTTGGCATCAGCTAGATCTGGGCTCACATCCTGGCTTTGTCACTTGGTTAGGTTATGGGATTTATCCAGGCCTTCACTGTACTGCCACAAATTGAAGAGTGAATGAATTACCTCTTGTGTGTTCTTTGGAACTTCCATTGAGAGATGGTATTTAAAGGCATTAGCATAAAGTCATGCAAAAAGTAAAGACCAGAAAGGGGAAAGAAAGCTAGATTGATTTTATTATAATTTTAAGAATTTATCATTGCTCTTTCATAAATTCAATATAGTTTTTTCAGGTGCCCAATAAAAGATAATCCTAAGTTTTAATAAATAGTACTCATGATAAGCTATCTGAAATCCTTTTGGATATAAATATTTTTATTTTTTATTAAATAACAAACTAACTGGAAATAGAAAATCTTCTATTTTCTGTGACTATATTCAAAATGTAGTGAATTTATGTATTATTGCTCACATTAGATATATTTGAAATATCACTGTGATGATTCGTGTCAGTATAGCAGAAAATTCTAGTTTCACTCTGAGGTTAGATAGGCGGGATCTGATTCCTAAAACTGCTACTGATTAATTTTATGACCTTGGACAAGAGACTACAAACTAATAAGTGCTAAGGTACATTGAGGGTTTAGTATATAGTAGTCCATTTCTAACTTGATTCTTACAATGCACACCTGAAATAAGTACTAATAATTCCATTTTCTGAGAATTAAATGCAGAAAGAGATAGAAGCAAACATATTTGCCCAACATTGCCAATAGGGGATGCACTTGAACCGAGGTCTGTGAACCTTTAACCCAGGTCTGTGAGACTACAAAACCCATACTCTTCACTCTAAGTTCCGTACTATGGCAACCCTCCTGTCGGTAAAATGAAACTAAAGAAACTTGTTTTGAAGAGTTGTTATAAAGACGGGTGATAACATATGTCATTTTCACATGGTGAATGTTCCATAAATGTTAGTGATTTTTAAGTTCTCATTCATGTGAACTATAGTAATTTAAAATGAAAAAAAGAAACCTGATATTTTGAAATTTAAGTTCTCATTCATGTGAACTATAGTAATTTAAAATGAAAAAAAGAAACCTGATATTTTGAAATTTATAATATACTCATAGATTTCCAAATTATCTGGCAACACTATACATAACGTGAACAGGATCGTACTGAGAAATTACAAGAATGTCAGATGCAGTGAAGCTTCTGGTTTTCAATAGGGAAAAATTGGTAGAAGCACCCATTTAGATATTTGCAAATAATGGGCAGTATCTAATGTTTAGATTTCTACCAAACGGCCAATTTTACCCCATGTTTGTGGGTATGTGTGTGGAATACAGAATACCTCACAGCTCAGTTAGAATTTTAATCAACAAAGAATTTGTGGTCTTTTAAAAATGCCTTTTTATTCAATATAAAATCTAAGTATGTTGATGATGTTTTGTTAAACTCAGTACTCTCTGCATGACCTGCCCTCTAACTGACCATTTTATTCTTCTTTTTGTCTTAATTTTTACCAGTCCTCCTATAGATGAACTCAAAGAGTACTTCATGTGAAAACAAAGAACATAACATTTTCAAACACATCAAAATATGTCAAATAAGATGCAATCTGCTATACATATTTCAAATAGCAAATAATTATTAGGATTGCTGTGTTTGACTTCAGAAATAGAAAAGAAATAACTAAACTGATGTATTTTATCTACAACACAAGAGTTCAAAGAACTGTGATAATAAATGAGCCATTTCCAAAATTTTAAGTCCTCAGGTTGAATCACTGCTAAATTATCCAAACTAATAGAGAAGAGCGAAGGTACAGGGCACTGGATGGGTTCAGTCTACTTCATGGTTGGTGCTAGCACTCTCACAGAGGTGGCCTCTCATGGCCAATACCTAGCTTTTCCACTCAGAATCCTGTCTTTTCATCCCTACCACTACTGGTCTGTGCCACCCACAGTCTTTCCCATGAGACAAATAACAAACAACCCTTGTTTAAATGTACATCTTTCTTAAGCAGTGAAATAAGTTAAGCCTCAGTTCATGTATAATTTTGAACTTAGTTTACCCCCATCAATTAAAGATATGTATTCTCCTTGATGACTACTCAACATACTGCTAGTAGGGAACATAATATTTACTTGAAGTTAGAACTTCTATTTAAAGTTATACTGAAAGACTCTTTTACCCTCCAGAAGTTTCTTTTTTTCTTTTGTCCTTCCTTCTTTCCTTCTCCCTTTCCCCTTTTTCCTCTTTCTTAAATATCGGCATGAATCTACTTTACAATGAAGAAAAAAAAATCTTGAAATATTCTTTATTTTCTTATTGTATAAAATCAGTTCCACCAAATATTTGTTCATTGCTCTAAAAATATCTTTTCTTCCTTTCCTCCCTCCTTTCTTCTTTCTTCTTTTTCCACTTTTCCCTCTCTCTTTCTCCCATTTCTTCTTTCTTACCTTTTCTGCTTGTCTTCCTGTCTGCACTTTATTATGTGTGTTGTATGAAATTCTACATAAACATAAATAAATGTTAAGGCAAGACCTCATCAAGAAATTCGTAATCCTACTGACCTATTGACCAGTCAATTTAGCTTATTCAGTAAAACCTGATCAAGGAGACCTTAAAATCATATTTAAAGCAATGAACAAATATTTGGTTTATTGGTTTTATCCAGTAAGCAAAATAAAAAATATTTCAAGATTTTTTTTCTCCATTGTAAAGTAGATTTAACACCGTATTTCAGAAAGCTGCATATGTGCAATAAGTCACAATTTTCTTCAGATTATAGGGTTGCTGCTGTTAAGGAAACTATATAGAGGAAATGACTTGCCTCACACAGCTTTTGTTAAGCAGGAAAGAGGTACCTTAATCAGGGAGAAACTGTTATTTTTCTATTACTTTCATAATGGAGATGCTAACAGTAAAATACTGTATTTTTCTCCATTCAAGCTATGCTTTAAGCAGTTTTAAGCTACCATTTTTGCATCACTAGTTCTGAAGGTTATGATTTCATCAGGACAACTTTTATTGCAAAGCACTCTTAAGTGAATTCGGAGAAATGAGCTAAATCTAATATGCTGTTGGTTTGCCAATGCCAGTCTTCTCAGAAAATTCAAGTGCCACTTGTCTTTGTAATTGCAAGCATAGGGCTATATCTTTCCTCATTTAGAAGCACTCACATAGTACTAGATTATTATCAGGGAAGAGAGCATTTGAATCTTAAATGATCACTGATCCATATTAACTGTGCAATTTGCTCTATAGTAATTTGGTTGGGGGTCAAGTAAGAAATAGACTGTGGGTTTCTCTTTCGGACTGACTGCATAACAGAGTTCAAATCTTACTGTTCTTTCTACAAAGACAAACATACTATAATTTTTTTAAAAGGCATACTTGATTTGAATATGAATAAATCGTTAATTTTTGACCATCAATTTGGTTTTGGTTTTTAGTTTTTAGAAAATGCTAAGCTGCTTTTAGAGACCATCATGTTATGACTGGCAAGAGGACAGGCATCAGATGAAAAAAGGAAGTAACTCTTCTCAGTAAAGAAGATTGGCAGTGTGTTAGTCCATTTTCAACTGTTATAAAGAACTACCCGAGACTGGGTAATTTATGAAAAAAAGAGGTTTAGTTGATTCACAGCTCCATTGGCTTAACAAGAAGCATGACTGGGAGACCTCAGGAAACTTAGAATCATGGCAGAAGATGAAGCATGGACCTTCTTCACATGGTGTCAGGAAACAGAGAGAGGGTGCACCAGCGGGAAGTGCCCCACACTTTTAAACAACCAGATCTCATGAGAATTCTGTCAGGAGACAGCATTAGCAGGATGGTGCTAACCCATTAAAATCCTCCTCCAAGATTTAATCACCTCCCACTAGGCCTCACCTTCAACACATTGGGATTACAGTTTGACAGGAGATTTGGGTGGGGACACAAAGCCAAACCATATCAGACAGTGAGAGTGAGGAGTTGCCTTTATATTTAATTTGAAATAAATAATCATGGGCATTGATGTAAGCCAGTGCTTTCACGTTGGTAAATTATCTTCTGGATTTTTTGGTTCTGCTTTCTCTGATGAAGCTGGAGTTGAAAATGGTTACTCTGAAAACATAATCTAAGCCTTTCTTCAGATGAATTGTAGACAGGTTGTTAGAAGTCTTCCTTGAAAAAAGATGCAAAACAAAGCAAAAACAAGAAGCAATCTGCAAGAGTTTGACACAAGCCTAGCTAAAAGCATCTTCACCTTTTTATTTCTTTTTAACGTCAGGAAAATAAATTGACTTTTGTTTCATCAATTTAGAATGTTAGAAAAAGTATCTAATTAAGCTAGGATATGACTAGTTAATTAAGCTACTTTGGACTATATCTGTATTTGTGAACAACCTTTGTTTTATCAATATGCATATATGGAAAGTGGCCTCTGAACATTGCATTTCAAAAATAGAAATTAATAAATTCATGTTACTTTAATTAGCAATAATTACATAATATTTAGCAACACTCATTAATACAGTTTTTAAGACTTATAAAATGTTAGACAACACTGATTACAAGACTTATTTTATGATCTGCTAAGAAAGGCAGAAACTCTGCCAAATAACTTATGACACAGGCATTAAAGAAAACGTTGTGTTATATATGAATTTTCACACAAGCCTCTTATTGCTTGGAAATTACATTTGTCTATTTTAAGGATTTTGATAGTTTCTACTGACTTCTGTTGAGTTGCCTAGCATGAGTCAGGCAATCCCTTTACACATTCCACACAAACAGAATGTAACATAGCTTTATATATTCACAAGCATCTTCCTTTCTTTGATCTCATAAAGTACTTGGGTGTTTTGCAAGAAAATATGGAATTTGCCTTGTCCTTACAAATACTTGCTTCACTCTCTTCTTTCTCTATGTTTTTCATATAAAGAAAAACTTCTGTTTCTACACTGAAATGCCATGTGATCTCTAATGTATTTTAAATAGTTCAACACTACTCAATGAGGGTAGTATTGACTATGATGATAAAGCTGAAAGTATGAATACCTGTGACCCCACTCACTCATGTGGCAATGAAAAATAGGACATGACTGTTGTCTAGTGGAAAACAACTAGAAGCATTGTAAATTTTAAGATGCATTCTTATTTTAGAGATTTATAAACATAACCAAAAAAAGTCTTTGAATAATGAAAAGAGAACTTGTTTATTTTTATAACAGTATATATTAACATAAAGAAAAATGCATGTATTTTGTAAGTATACTAATGAGTATCCTGGGAACTTGGATGCGCAAAGGAGAAAGCCACAAAAATGCAGTCAGAGCCGCCAGGGGATTTTAGTGTTTGAAGGCAAAGTACCCTAAAGCACTTTTTGCAAACTCGACTCTGTAAAGATATGCCCATATAAAGGGGCCATCACGTATAAAACAGAGTGCTGATACTTTGCTAATAATATCAGGATAAAAAAAATATTGAGGCAGAAATCTTAAACAGAGAGGCAGTGTGCAGAAATAATAATTACTTGTTAATCAGTCAGTAAGGAATAAATAGTAGGAACAAGTCCAGTTACCATGGTTCCTTAAAAAATAGTCTTGAGTAGGGGTCAGAAAACTTTGTAAAGGGCTAGATGATAGTTTAAGCTTTGCTGGCCATATATGTCCTCTATTAGATACTTTTTTTGGACCACTTTTTAAAGTTGTAAAAACCATTCTTAGCTTGGGGCAGTGATATGGTTTGGTTCTCTATCCCCACCCAAATCTCACATTGAATTGAAATACTCCCCACATGTCATGGGAATGACACGGTGGAAGTTAATTGAATCATGGGGGTAGGTTTTTTCTATGCTGTTCTTGTGTTAGTGAATAAGTCTCATGAGATCTGATGGTTTTATAAAGTGCAGTTTTCCTGCACAGTTTCTTTCTTGCCTGCCACCATGTAAGACGTGCCTTTAACCTTCCACCATGACTGTGAGGCCTCCCCAGCCACATGGAACTGTGAGTCCATTAAACCTCTTTTTCTTTATAAATTATCCAGGCTCATGTATGTCTTCATCATCAGCCTAAAAGTGGACTAATACGGGAAGTAAGAGGCTCTGGGCTGGATTTGTCTCTCAGCTTGCAGTTTTCAGACCCCTGGTCTGCACTAGCAGTTGTCAAATTTTAGCATGCGTAAGGGCTTCCTGGAGGGCTTTCTGACACAGACTGACATTCTCAGAGCTTCCGATTCAGAAGGTCTGGGATGGGGCCTGAAAATTTGCATTTTTAACAAGTTTCTAGTTGATACTCATGCTGTATATGCAGAAACCACACTGGACAATCACTGGCCTAGTAGTGATTTGAAACAGCTTTGGAGTACAGTAGATTTGGATCCTTATTCTACCACTAACCATTCATGAGAACTTGGGCAGTTGATTGAACTCTACTGAATCTCAGCTTCCTCAGCTGTAGAATAGACAGCAATGGGACCTACACAAGTTTATCCTCATGATTAAGTTAAGATTCACAAGTAAGATCTGTGGAGCACGTAGCACTGTGTTCAGTACACAGTGATTGCTACGTACACATTAACTAATATTAATCACCCCAGAGGGAAGACCATTCTGAGGAACCCAAATTGCAATGAAAAAAAAAAGTTATATTTTTTCACCCTCCACCAATATATTTGGGGTGAGAAAAAATATCAGTGAGAAAGTTAAGGAAAAATGGAAGTAGCAATATAGGCATAGTTGAAAAAGATATCAGTTTCTTTTACTTGTGAAAATTCATGTCATTTTCTTGAAGATGGAATTCTGGGATAAATGGCTAGATTTGTAGACCATGAGCATGCCTTGTGATGATCCATGTACCATGCTGCTCAAGAAGTGAAACAGCTGGGAGGCTCTTCCACACTAGAAACGTGGGACTCACTTCTAGTGACGGCACATGTGATAAAGCAGCTGTTGATGTTTCCTTGTTTTAATGTCTCAGCTGCACTGCACAGAGGATACTCAAACAATGTTCTTGCTACCTGTTAGAGCTGTTAGATAGTTGTGAATGCACTCTCTGGTTCTGTTTGGGGTTCATTCCTGCTGTGTAGTAGGGCAACAAAACTGATTTCCCCTTGGAAGTAAACAACTCAGCTATCAAAGGCACATTTGGGAGTTGGAATATGATTCATCTCTACCAAAACACATATAAAAAGAATGGGCTTCCCAAGTTAAGGAGCCGTCCTCTTCTCGAATGTGCCTGGTATGTAATATATGCTTGTCACTAACAGTTGCAGAATTAACACAAAGATCTGAGCATCCAATAAATGTTGCCTATTTGCAGATCATCTTTTAAAAACTCATGGCAAAGCCAGTGATCCATTTGTCTTGCCTCAGGCTAATTCTATCATAAGAATGTCCATCTTCTAAGACAAGCTTTTTCTTATCTATCCAAAGATGGATAAAGGAGCTCAGACATTGGGTAAGATAGGCCTGGACACGTGTTAGGAATCTACAGAAAGATTTTAGAAAATCATTGAACTTCTCTAAATATCACTTTCTTCTTCAATCCCTAACTGGTCTCATGCTTTGCTCTTGCCTTTGTATAATCCATCATTCAGAGTAAATTTTTTAAAAAGCAAATCACATCACTTCACTGCCCACTTAAGACCCTTCTATGGCTTCAGTAACACTAGAATTTTATATGAACATCTTAACAAAATCCAAAACTTCAGTATTCATACTGTGGTCTGCAGGATCACCTGGAAGCAGAATTGCAGGCTCTTCTATAGACCTTCTGAGACAGTTACTGTTTTTTAACAAAATCCCCATGTTATTCATATGTACATTAAAGTTTGAGAAGCAGTGGCCTATAAGGCCTTTCTAATTTTCCCATGAGACTCACTTTGTCTTCAACTACTCAACCTCTCATTCATTACACTGCATGTACTCTTCTTCTGTAGGAAAAAGCAAGAGGCTCAGGGCCTTTGCTCTCTGCCTAAAATGTCCAGCTCTAAGATTAGCTCCTGGCCAGTCCCTCCTTGTCATTTGAGTTTGAGATTAAAATGTTACTTCCTGAAAACCACCATCCAACTCTTTTTTGTTTTGTTTTGTTTTTGCTTTTCTATGGTATGCCTCTACCTTTCCAGAATATAAGATCTGGGATCTGATCTATCTTGTTTATTGCTCTGTTGCTAGTACATAGAACAGTGCCTGTTACATAGTATATAGTCAATAAATAATTTTCAACAAATCAAGAAATTATATTTAGCTCTCAAGATTGTTTTGGGGATTCAATGATAGAGTATCTGAGAAACATTAGCATATATTGGTTGCTCACTCAATGTTAGCTCCCAGGCCTTCCCTTTTTCCTCCCTTCTTTGCCTGTGTAGTGTTGATACACAGAGATGCCTAGGTTGTATGGGTCATCTCTGTGATAATGGGAAACCTTCTATTCCACAATCCTAATAGGAAGTCTAGAAGTTGCGTTATTCATTGACTTTTCTGAACAACAATTTCATGTGCAATCAATCCCTAACAGTTTCTCCAATGGATGAGTCAGAAGCACAGTTAAGAAAAGGGGTGGTCAAAGAGAAAATAGAATAGAATACTTAATCTGCCAGACAGAGATGGAACTGTACCCTTTACCTTCCTCAGGCTGGCCTTGGTCCTTGTAAAGATAATTCTAACAGGAATAGGCAGTGTGAGTGATAATGTAAATGTAAATTAGAGTGCTGGGAGTTGGAACCTAAACAGTTCATTTAATTTTCTTAAGTTTTGGTTGCGAGAATATGAAACACAGTGTGTGATAAATATAGGCAATTACCTATCCATGCCAAATAAATATTTAAAATATTTCACTTTTAGTACATTAGAAGTGTGAGGAAAATGTTAGAGGTTTAGAATTGAGGGAATGGGAAAAGCTAAAAGATCCATGACACTTCTGGAAATGAGTGAAGTGATACACCTGTGAGAAACAATTTGGAGGTAGGTTTCTAGAGGCAAGAGCTTTGGCTTCAGCGTCAGATGGACATAGGCTGGAATTCTTTAGTAATAGGTAACTGTGAAATATTACTTAATTACTTAATATTATGTCTGGTCCTTGGTATTCTAATCTGTAAAAGAGAGAAAATGTTGATACTCAGTTCACAGAGCCAGAATAAATGAGATCTGTGTGTCACAGCTTCTTAGTGCCCATGACAGGCAAACCACCTGACACACTGTCTCTAACCAAGACACATTTGCAGTTGTTATAATTATTGGAAGTCAGGGGGCAGATGAACCCAGTGCTGTCTTGTTCGTTCTGTTTCCCTGTAACAAATTATATAAATATCTTTCAAACGCCCCTGTCTTTCCTTTCTATACCCTCACACACACTGTCCTTCTCTACTTATTTCCTTCTGGAAAAAAATTCCAATTACTATGTGGATGGGTAAGCAACACAGAAATGGAAATACTGAAAGAGGGAAGGGGCCAGGCTGACCAATATATATATATATATATATATATATATATATATATATATATATATACATACATACATACATATATATACATACACACACACACACACACACAAGTTTCTCTGCTTATATCGGGTTTCATTGCTGTAACCTGATACAATTGGCTTCCTCTGGAAGTGGATACCACTTGGAACAACTAGATATCTGTGAAAGCAATGAAGGAGAAGAATAAGACTAAATGAAGGAAAATGTTAGCTACATCGCAATCAGATTTCTGTGCTTGCTCTATTAACTGCAAGAGTAATTCTTCCCATACCTGGCAAATTAAAATGAGATTAATATTTCACATGATTAAAATATACTGTAGCACAGATGGAATAATTTAACCAGCATCAGAATAAGTATATAATTTATATAATGTAGGACAATGGGCATTGAGATTATTATAATGAAATGTTTGATTTTTTTTCTTCTTTCATCTAAGATAGTTTTAAATATGTTGGTGGCAATGTCCAAATTAATTTAACTTTTCTCATTGAGATTCTGTAACTCTATTTTTGTTTATCAAAATAATGAGTAGCATAATGAATATCTTCTCTTATTACCACTCCTCATGGACTTTGAATCCTGTACAGTTTATTTCTCATTGAGCTGTAGAGCTAGGAGCTATATAAAATACAGTATTTATTATTCTTCCAAACAGCTGACATAAATGTTGGCAAATAATCTCTGCTTTATTTTTGGTAAAGAAATAAGTGTACTGGAATTACCATTAAAAACAATTGACTTGTAATCTAACCCCTACATTTTCCAAGCAAGTCTGGAAACATAATTGCCCAAATATACAAGTTAGAGATAGAGCCAGGAGTATAGCTGATACCTCTTTCACCTGAATCTCATTTCAAACTCTTACCATGACACCTTATTAATTCTTTTTACATAGCTATGTATTATAGCTTGCATGAAAAATACTGAAGACTCCAGAATTTTAAGCTTGAATTCCTGGTAGCTTGCCCCAGGCCTAGGATTGATTCTAAACCTCCTAAAATATAAACCAGTGATAGTTACTAAATCTCTTAAGACAAAGAAAAGTGTGCCATGAACAGCTTTATCAGACAAGGAATATTGGTTCCCTGTTGCTACTGTAACAAGTTACCACAAATGTAGTGTGTTAAAACAAACAAACAAAATTATTATTTTGAAGTTCTTGTGGTTAAAAAGCTTAAAATAACTCTTAGTGGGCTAAAATTTGCAGAGCCTTGTTCTTTCTTGAAGGTCTATGGGAGAAACCATTCCCTTGCCTTTTCTAGCTCCTAGAAGACCCTGCATTCCTTAGCTTATGGCACAGCATCACTCAAGCCTCTTCTGTTACCACATTTTCTTTCTGACTCTCATCTTCCTGCCTTCCTCTTCTAAGGACCTTACCCTTGTGCCCACTCTTATGATTCAAGATTATCTCCCCGTCTCAAGACCTTAAATTTAATCACAAAAAAATCCCTTCTGTAATGAAAGGTAACATATTTACACATGCTAGGAATTAGGATGTGAATATCTTTCGATAGCCATTATGCTACCTATCACATAAGAATACTATAAGTCTACCATTTGTGCCTCAGCCTGACTTACCCTCTAAAAAATATGTGCTGTAATTACTGATGTAGGTGAGGGTGGGTGTAGTTCACATGTGTTTCCCCACCTCCATCCATTCTGTAATCTCACAATGAAAGAGGTATCGCTAAGAAATGTCACCTAAAGTTTAACCTGTAAAGTTAAATCAGCATTACCCATATGTAAGTTTTATTTGTCTCTGTCACATTTTAAGCATTTTTAAGGGGTTTAAGATTGTCTCTATTCTAGTTTGCAAAACCTGGAAAGGGTTGGGTATGATGATTCAAAAATGAATGTTTCTGTAGACAACTGAGGTGATAGCAATAAAAAAGAAAAAGAAAAAAGAAAAAATGACTGTCAAAAGGGACTGCAGACTTTCTTAACTAGGCACAGCCTGAGTGCTTATATTACATGCTCAACACTCAGAGCTGTCAAAAGAGAATTCATGTATCCCAAAGCTCACTCCACATTCCATATGCAGTATTATGTTTTTAAAAAAATCTTTTAAGCACAAAGAGCTATTCGGGAACCCAACATGAATTTATTAAATGTTAACTCTCTCCCAGACATTGGCCTATATTCTAGAGGTAAAAAAGTGAATCAGTCATAGTACCTATCTTAAAAGAAGGTATTGTTCAATGCAGTGGTTTTTAATGAACTAATCAGCATCACTTGAAACGTTAAGAGAAATGCAAATTCTTGGGTCTCATTCTTGACGTACACAGTCAGAAACTCTTGGGATGAAGCCCAGACATTTTTGTTTCAGTAAGTCCTCAGGTGATTCAAATGCGTACTGATTTGAGACTACCAGGCTCATAAGTGAGCTAGAAACAGAAATATATTACAACACAATGTAATCAATATTTTAATAATGATGTTGAGTATGTGATATGAAAACACAATAAGGCAGTTACTGGGAAAGTTAAACAGGCTTTACATCCAAAATGATATACAGCCTGGAAGGATGAGGAGGGTGCTTTCTTAGATTGTCCTTAGAATCTTGATGTGCTTTGAAATTGTTGAAGTTCAACATGGGCTGATCTATGTGGTGTGTGGGTAGAGTAAGAATAGACAAACCTAGGAGTTACAAAGGAGTTAGATTTTGAAGGCTAAAATGAATGGCATGATTGTATTTTCTTTTTAGTTAGAAGACTAGCACCAATATGAACATGAGTCGGAGAAGATAGATATCTGTAGTAAGGATATCAGATAAGAGCCTGGAATAAAATCAAAATGGCTAACAAAAAGGGCCTTAACCACAGGTGTCTAATCATTTTTCTGACATTATAAAAAAAGCAGCAAAATTAAAAGAATTTTAAGGTGAACACATATAACCATCTAGATCTTACTATTAATATTTTCCTAAACTTGCTTTAACATGTGTCCATCCATTCGTCTATTACTCTGGCCAATTGCCCATCAATTTTATTTTTTATCTATTACAAAACAGAAAACACCACTTGCCTTCTCACTGAATACGTCAGTGTTTTTATTATTCACCAGAGCTCATTATTTGCATATAATTTTATCTTTTGTGGTATCATTTATGTACAATAAAATGCAGAAATCTTAAATGTACATTAGCTGCATTTTGACAAATGACTATAATTATTTAAACTCTATAAAGATGGAAATCCTTTCCTCACTCCAGACAATTCTCTTATTCCACTGCCCAGTCATTCCCTATGTTCTGCCCCAGAGACAATGCCTTGATATATTTTTTTTGACTATGAGTTTGGACTACTCTAGGAATTTATATAAATGATATTATACCGTATATACTCTTGTGCAAAGTGTGTTCCACTCAGTATAATGTTTTTGAGATTCATCCATGTTGTGCCTATTATTAGCACTTTATATTATTATTTGTATATATGTTATATATAATATATAATTAGATATGTAATGTTAATATATATATCACATGAAGAATATTATTCTAATATATATTATTATTGCACTATAATAATCCTTTGTATGAGTAATATTATACCACAAACATTGTTGTATTAGAAACCTGAGCTGTTTCTAGTGTTTGGTTAGTACTAATAAAATTTCCATTCTTATACAAATCATTTATTTTTTAAGAGTGGAAGAAAGAGTTTGGGTAATGCTGATTTAACTTTACAGGTTAAACTCCTACATTGTAAGAGTTAAAGAAAGACGGAAGAAACACAAAAAGCAGCTGAACAGTAAAAGGCACGTTTATTTTGGAGAATAACCTGAGACAGGCTTCTGGCTGATTTTGGTCAGGAGCTTTCTCTCTTACAGACTAAGAGTATTCAAGCACTCAGGGATGAGAGGGCTTATCATAGGCTTGAACTATTTCTGCATCAGGTAGAAGTTTATTGTGGGGTTGAAATATCTCTGGTTATAGGAATGTTTCTGGTCAGAGATGTTATTTGTGTTTTTGGTCATGCTGACATTAGTCATGAGGGTGAGGCCCTTTGGATTGGATTTAGGTGATTTTTGATTAAGGGGAACTAAAAAATGGTGGTGCTTGTCCAAGATGGCAATGCTCTTGCTCTGTCAGGTATACATTATGTTTTATAAAAAACTACCAAATAATTTTTCCAAGTTATTGTATTCCATTTACACTCCCACCTAACAATATATGAGGATCCAGGTTACCCCATATCCTTACCAGCATTTGTGTTTGTCAGTCTTTTAAGTTTTAGCCATTCTGAATGGTATGTAGTGGTGTTTATTTGTGGTTATAATTTGCATTGTCCTAATGAGAAATGAGATTGAGCACTTCTTCACGTGCTTGTTGGTTATTTGTGTATCTCCTTTTGTGAAGTTTCTTCTCAAAATTTTTGCACATTTTTATTGGGTTGTTTTTACTCTTAGTTGTAAGAGTTATTTATATGTGTACTATAATAAACATGAGTCCTTTGACAGATGTATATTTTGTGATGCTTAATAATTTGCGAGTCAGCATGTTTAATAAATCCTAGTATTGGATGCCTAAAGTTTATTGAGGTAAATTCTGAGATTTTAGAGAGATTAAGCAGGAAAGCATGCATGATAACTTAACACTTGCCATGTGAACAAGAAAAAAACTAAACTTTTTAAAAATACATATATATATTCTTGTTCTTGACTAACACAGTGCCAGTGCAGATAGAATGGAAACAAATTTCTGAGGCAAAATATGAGAATCTGATCACAGTATAGATGATGAAACAGGAGATAGAACAGTTGTGTAAGATTCTAGCTTACTAGCTTATAAGAATGGGTAGGTTCAATTATAACAATAAAAATAAAGAAGAAGTACATATAATGAGTTTGGTTTGAGACTTGTTATATTTGAGGTAAATTTGGATATGAATGTCTGATGGGGAGTATAGATATCTAATGGGGAGTTAGATTTAAAGGTCTAGAATTCCTTATGAGAGAGCTATTCTTCTCATTTGGCAGATTAAGTAACTTGATGTCCTGGAGAGGAAAAGAGACTGTATAAAATATCAATGGCAGATCTAGGTCTGCATCTGTGTTTCTTGCTCCTTTGTCTTGTATTTTCCCTGCCAAGCAACCCACAGATGGCATTCTCACAGCTGAAGTCAGAATATTCGTGCAGAAACAAAACTTTATTTGGTAAACATTTAAATCTTTTCTCTGAAGAGCAGCACACCATTGGGAAAATATTAGCTGCATTCTGCAGTTTATTAGCTGGTTTAATGCCAGCTGCTGGATTTGCTCACCTGTGGTAATTAAAGGTACAAGCTGCATGATGTTTCAAATGATGCCATGTATAGTTCAAAGTCCTCTGGATCTTCAACCTTTTGCTATTTAGAAAAGACATTAAGATTTGGGTCCCAATATGGTGCAGCTTAATTGACTACCTGATATCAAAACAACTTTCAGAAAAAAATCCAGATGTTTTGTAAAGCAGATGCAAGGGGAGACAGACAAAAACATGGCTGTTGTCATCCTATATTGAAGCATTGTTTGCTTCTCACGTGGAGGCAGAAGAGACACACAAAGTGCTATTTCATCTTAATTCAGATTTAAATGCCAACACTTTCACATCCGCTATTCATAAAAAAGCCTTGAACTTCACCTCTTAATACCTACAGCCAAGACCAATGACTTTTCAGTAGAATAGGCCCCATGCACCAACACTACCAACCTATAGATTCCAAGCATTTTTGAAATCGGTTTATTTCTAAGAGATATGTTAGGAATCCTGGTACTTAGAAAGTTTATGAATATGACTTTATTGTAGGAAATATTATCAATTTGACCTAGAAAACATCTCATATCCACAAATAAAAAAAATAACAGATATATTGGGGAAGAGTTAGTGTTATACACAGGGCAACAACAATTAAAATACTCTATCTTTTTATTAAAGTAGTATCCCACCACTCAGTGTAGGAGTAGAGAATTTCTTTAAATTGAGATTCCAAATGAGAATTCAATAAGAATTCTAAGTAAATACTCTAGAATCCCAGAGCCTCATCTGAAATCACTCATTTTCCTGTTCAGCCTATGGCACAGCAATTCTGAACTGCCACCTTAGACATGACTCTTCCTTCTTTTTCTCTCTTCTGTAACTCAAATAGAAACAAATTCTCAGTGATTATACTTTTAAAATCATAATGATACATTTGAGAAATTATTTCTTTCATTATATTACAGCACCAATGTCCTGGATTCATTCATTATTATCTAGGTCCAGAAATCTACTTAACAAACATTTTAAGTTCCAACTATGGACCATGCATGGTCGTGGGTGCTCAGTATAAAATAATAAATAAGATGGAAAAAAATCCCCCATGGGGTTTACATTCTACTGAATGACCCATATTTATATAGTGCCTATTCTGTGCTAGTCATGCCCCAAGTGGGTTATGTATTCTATGTTAACATCATGTAATCTTTACTACACCTAGTACTTAATTACACAGATAAGGAAAACCCAGGTACAGAGAGGTCAAATAACATGCCCAAAGTGAGAGAGTAAACATCACCTGGAGTACAAACTCCTTTGTACCCTATCCATACTCATTGCCATGGGAATTTCATCTAATCTTGTGTTGTTAAACATTTATGCAGCAATGACCCCCAATATATACGCCACTTATATTTCTCCTAAGTTTCAGGAGCATAGATCCCATTGCCTATCCAATTGATCTGCTTGGATTTCTAACAGATTTCAGTTGAAATGTAACTAACTGATCTCCTGATACACTTTCAGAACCCGTGCCCTAAAATTGCTGCACGTGCAGTAGCCTTCATCTCAGTTGGCAACACATGCATCTTTCTAGTTGCTCAGAATCTCTTGTTTCTATGAAACCTCATGTACAATCTATCTTGGCTCTACCTTACAAAATTTCTGGCACTTCACAGCAGCTCCACTGCTCCCACCCTAGCATGAGCCATATCGTCTCTCCCCTGAATTCCCGCAGTGGCCTCCTAACTTGTCTCTCTGCTTCCATTCTTGCCCCCATATCCCAGACAGATGATTTTTCTAAAATTCTTTTTTCTTCTAGTCTTTTTATTTAATCTACATCAGTTTTTGTCATTTTTTTAAAAAAAGAAATATATATATATATGTGTATATATATATATATATATATTCGCACTTTAGGCTCTGGGGTACATGTGCAAAACATGCAGGATTGTTGCATTAGTATATACATGGCAATGTGGTTTGCTGCCTCCATCCCCATCACCTATATCTGGCATTTCTCCCCGTGTTATCCCTCCCCAACTCTCCACCCCCTACTGTCCTTCCACTACTCCCCTCCAGCAGACCCCAGTGTGTGATGCTCTCCTCCCTGTACCCATGTGTTCTCATTGTTCAGCACCAGCCTATGAGAGAAAACATGCAGTGTTTGATTTTCTGTTCTTGTGTCAGTTTATTCCATCGACTTTGAAGTCATCTCTGATCTCTCTGCTTTAGCATCGCTTGCCTTCTCAGCCTCCATCGAACAAACAGGCTCTCACCTTGGAGCCTTTGCACAGTCTCTGGCACCTACCGTGATGTTGTTTCTTCAGGCATCCACACATTAAATCTTGTAGTTTTCCAAGCCTTTGTTCAAACGTTACATTCTCAAAGAAGTCTATCCTGTACTTGGCATTTAAAATTATAATATCCTTTTCCCTCAGAATTTCTATTCCTGCTCCAATTTTTTGACACTCATGCTTTTCATCTTCTAAGAAATAATATAGTTTACTTATTTATTTTGTCTATCTTCTCCTTCAAGAGGGCAGCAATTTTTGTCTATTTTGTTTATTAATGTATCTTGATAACCTATAATGTCTGATACCTAATAGCTGCTTAGTAATTCTTGTTTTAATTTAAACAGAACCATTTATAAAAAGTCAAGTGGAACAGCTTTCCAAAGTTAAAAACAATCAGAGAAAAGAACTTAGGTGGCTATGAGCTTGGCAGTTTCGTGAACTGAAAGATCAGTGGTACCGCAGCCCAGTAACTAAATTGGAAAGTGGTATGAAGCTGTGCTCTGGGGAAGGAGGGCTTTGTAAGCCACAGTAAGAAGTGTGGGCTTTATTTTTAAGTGTTGTATGAATCACCTAGGGGTCTTAAGCAGAGTAGAGACATAATTGAGTTTATATTTTAAAAATATATTGGCCGCTGTATGCAGGGTCAGTTGTGGGGAGGCCAAATTTAAGATAGGCTGGTGGCATTTTTAAAACTTTAGACTATTTTGGAAAACTATTTGGTATCATCTACTAAAGCTGAACTTAGATATATCATAGATGGCAATTCCATGCTTAGTTATAACAAATACTTGTGTTAACCTGGGCACTAAAAAGATAGGCACAAGAAGGGTCATGACAGCATCGTTCCTAACAGATGAAAACATTAGAATTAGCGCAAATGACCTCAAGGGTAAATGGATAATTAAATTTTGGCACATTCATACAACGGAATATGCTATAGCAGAAAAAATGACCCTGAACTCCAGCTACAAAAATTGCGAGAATTAATCTCGCAATATCTTTTAGCAAAAGAAGCTCAACACGAAAGAATACATACTTATGACAGCTGGTTTCTAAAGATGCTGCAATGAACTAGGCCTTTAGGAATTCACATTTTTATGTAATTCCCTACAGCATTGATTTCAGCCTCAGTTGGGACTAACTTAAACCCACAGATTATGGTGAAAGTGACATGTGCCAGTTTTGAGTTTAAGCCTTAAGAAGGTCTAGCAGTTTCCACTTTTGTGCATATGGGAATTCTGACTGGCATGTAATGCAAAATCAGCTATTTTGCTGAAAAGACCACTTAAAGAGGCCCAGTGAAAAGGCCACATGGAAAAGAGAGGCCCTGGGACTACCTGGTGGGAGAAATATCCAGATGTCCTACGTGACATTAGCTTCCATCTGACCATTAGCACGCGAGGGAGCCAAGGCAAGAACCACCCAGCTAAGTCCGGCCAACTTACAGAACCATGGGAGATAATAAATAATTGTTGTTTTAAGCCACTGAGTTTCTGGATGGTTTGTTGGACAGCAATAAATAATCAAACATAAATTAGAACAAATGTATTAGAGAAGAGTTCTGTTTTCAATATAAACTGCTGTAACAAAAACCTAAACATGTAGTATTGGCTTGGTAATGGGCAACATTTGGAGGCCAGAGGCCTAAACTTTACTGTTGTTAAAGGAGGCTGCAAGGACAAGGAGGCTGCGGTAATGGTGACCCTTGGAATGCAAGGATGAATAGTTTGGCAGCACTGTCATCTGTAGTAACAGATAAAATAAAAAATATATCTAATAAATTGCATATTTGGTTAAGGAGATTTCCATGCATAATGTCAAAAGTACCAACAGTTTTCCTTTAGCTGTACTTAATCAGATATGGATACAAAGATTAACTAAAGTAAGAACTATTCAGTTTTCAAAAAGATAAACATTTCCAAGTCAAGACTTTCTGAGTCCCTGGCAAAATACTCTAAAAGGAAGAAATAGCCATAGGGGGAATATCAAACCCAGCATTTTTCATTTAAAATGTGATCTCAGGGTAAATATCTCAAGATCCTTTTTTAAGATCTCAGAAAAAATTAAGATGGTGCCTCAAAGACCCCCTCAACTAGATGTAGGGCTTTAAAAGTCCTAAAGACATTGTTTCATAACATCCTGCCATAGCAGTTAGTCAATCCAACACAGAGACAGACCTGTCTTATAGGGATAACTGAGTATGGCTTTTGTCTCATGCTATAAATTATAATTTGAGTCACAAGAAACCCCACAGAGTTTTAAAAAGAACTTATATAACTTTGGACTGAAAATGAAAGATGAGAAGCCATTTGAAATGGAAAAAAAAAGCAAACAAAAAGTCTTTGAGCCCCTAAATACTGACAGGAGGGAGCAAACCAAGAAAACTACAAACATGGGATATTTTTAAATTGTAACTTAGGTTCTGGGGTACGTGTGCTGATCATGCAGGATTGTTGCATAGGTACATACACGGCAAGGTGGTTTGCTGCCTCCATCCCCCCATCACCTATATCTGGTATTTTTCCGCTCATTTTTTAAAAAAAGGAAGAAGAGCTCAGAAGCTGGAGCCAAAAGCTCTGAGGGTGGAACCAAGAGGGGTAACCTTGCTGATTTCCTTCCTCTTTTTAAATTGGAGTGTCTCTTGTGGTCCTTTTATTCCAGTCTCATCACTGCTTGTTGGTGGTGGATGAGAAAGTGGGGAGAGAACATCTCTTTAGTTCACATGTCTTCAGCCTGAGAGAAGTCATACTCAGAGAGCCTTATCCACATGGACCTAATTTAGAAGACAAGGTCCTAAAATCCAACCCTTAGCCTGATGCTATAGCAGAATGAGATCTGGAGGATGGGACATGGTGGGTGCATTTTACATGTGGGAATGACATGACTTACTGGGGACCATGCAGCAAACTAGTAGCCATCCAAAAATGGCTCACCAGTGAATACTTACTGACATTTACATTCTTGTACAGTAATTTTCAGGATCTCTTTTTCAGATTATCCTTTACTTAGCATCCTCTTCTTGGTATGCTCTTCTTAATCTGTCTAGAGATACTAATTTGAATTATTCTCATTTAAAGTGATGCTCCCTCTCATACCCTGAATTAGCTCTTAGTCCGTTGGCAAATATTTTCTTCTTCTATATGCCTGTGTTTTTTTTTTCATGTTGCAGTCTTTCCTCAAATAATAGCTGACGTTAGATTATCCATTTATATTTAAACACTTAAAAAAACACTAAACACTAAAGGATTAAACACTAAAAAAGCTTACTGAAACAATAGATGGAGCTTGTCAATTAGCAAGGCTTCATTTTAAGATCAATAATTGTTCCTGCCTCAAAGCCTTGTACCAGTTGCTCTTTCTACCTGGGAATTGCTTGAGAGGATATTTTCATAGCTAGTTTCTTGCAGTCATTTAAGTATCATTTGAAATATCCCATATTCAGCAGTGCCTTCCCTGGCAAAAGTATTAATATCTAATGTTACCTACTGCTAACACCTCCCCTCAACAGGTACTTGCTCTCTCTACATTGTATTTTATGAAGAGTGATTACTATTTTAAATGATCCTTTTGGTTTATTTATTCATTTGGCTACTTTTATACTAGAAAGTAAAACTGTGAGGGCAAAGATCACATAAGCTTTACTTGCCACAATGTCCTGACACCTAGAACAAGACACTGAATGTTGCATGTTCTTAATAAATATTCATTGAATCAGTGATTGAGACTCAGTCAGCTACCTTGTTCTGGAAGTCTCACACGCATATCTAACTCCAGTTCTATAGTAAACCATCTCAACACTCAACAAAACTTTAAGAAACTGACTTAAAATATTACAATGAAAATGGTAAAAGTCTACCATGAAACTATCTCCTTATGGTATTACTACTGAATCACACAAATCCAGGCCAAGGAGACTATTTTCAGCCGTGTGTTTATAAGAAAGATCATCTCATACACCAATTGTCCTTTTCCTACAGAGCAGAATGAGGCATAGAAAAAAGAACACTAGAATTAGGTCAGAACAGCTGGGTTTGAGTCTGGGCTCCGTCACTTATTAGTTGTATGATCTTATTCGAGTAGCTTAAATTCTCTGAGCCAATAATACCCACATAGTTGAGGTTCTTTATGAAACTACCCACATAGCGCATGTTATGAGTAGTGATTTAATGAAGAATCCTTTTCTTCCTATACTGTATTTCACAATTAAGAAGTACTTTTTCCTGTCTAAATTCCTCTGCTCTTTGTTCTTAAATCTGTCTATTCTTTGTTCTCTATTATGAATGTAATAGCAGAAATTACCCACGAAATATGGTGCTTCCAAAGTTTTACTTTAATGCTCAAATCAAGCAGGAGTGGAGAAAGCTGCCTGCTTTGTAAAGAAAACCTGATTGAAAAACAGCCATGCTCATTCTTTTACATATTATCTAGCTTACGAGTCATAACATCAGAGTTGCTTTCATGTTATAACATCAGAGTTGAGTAGCTGCAATGGAGACTGTATGATCTGCAAAGACTAACGTATTTAGTTACTGCCCTTTAGAGAAAAATGCGCCGAGCCTTGGTTTAATCCATTGGCAAGCAAACTTTTAAGCAAATATTTTAAACCGAGTATTTTTCTTTTTTAAAAAATTTTGTTCTTTTTTGAGCTTTCTCAGATTGTATTAAACAGAATTTGTAAGGTTTTTTAAATTACAAAAAGTTGCAAAATGTGTAGAAGTGTTAGGTCATTGATATGTTTTAAAATCCCATTGAAAAACAATTCAGAGAACTCATAAAAATTGTTGTTCTCTAAGGAAAGAAGTTTTTACTTTGTAGAACATTGGTTTGCAACTGGGGGAAATTTTGCTCCCCAGTGGATATTTGGAAATGTTTGCAGACATTTCACTGTTGTCACAACTAGGGGCCAGGCTACTACTGAGACTAGGGGGTAGAGGCCAGGGATTCTGCTAAACACCCTGCAGAGCACAAAGCCCCCCACAACAATGAATTATTCAGCTTCAGATGTTCATAGTGCTGAAGGCGAGATAGAGTGTCATGATCTAAAATAAGCTATGTACATAAATAACAGCTCCTTTGGGATACGTAATGGTATCTAGTGTGGCTTTCAAAACCTTTATCATGCAACTGGCTATCTAAGGAGAGTCCAAAACACTCACTCAAGTAAGTCTGCCTTCTACTTATGGCTTATTGGCAAGTGTAAAAACCATATGACTGTTTTTCACAATGATACGAATGTTTTGTTGTCCCTACGTCCCCTCTTCCCATGGTGGAGACAGGTACACTTTCCCAGGTTACCCCATCTCTGCCTGCACCTGAGGCACTGAAACAAACCACCTCAGGTCATTAGCCCCTAAATGCTGCCCTGTGGCTGAAAATGTCCAGATAATGTCCATGTGCTGCTGCCAGCCATTGCTAGCCAGCATTTCCCTAATCATCAGCATTGCAGGCTTATTTTAAATATAGGCTAAAATTTTTGTTTCTCTTGTAATCAGGCAATAGAGGTATTACGAAGCAGTGAACACTCTGTATAAAAATTGGCTCCAGTGTCTGGTCCTCAAAATAGCACTCAGACACCTAAAAAATGCTTTAGGGAGAACAGAAAAGTTATAATGAACATTTATTCTATATAATTTCCTCCCCACAGGAGAATAAATTGACAAATGGACAATTTAGTGTACCCTCAATGATTTTGTTGTTTAAAATGTTTTTATGCAAAGATAATGCTCACAAAGATTCTCTGAACATATCATATGCACAGCATGTCCCAATTCCCTTTCTTGTGGGGCCTGTGGCTACATTTGTATATGTCCACTTCAATATCAAGCTTGACTCATTTTCAGATACAACATTCTATGGTCGTGATGTAAAATAATATCTACTCTGTGCCTTTTGTCTTCTTTAATGTCACAAGTATTAAATAAAATGTTTGATAACCAAAGTCATTTCAGTCCCTGTGGTTGGCTCTGTGCTCCTCCGTGATGGGTAATACCGAGTGTCAGCTTGGTTGGATTGAAGGATGCAAAGTATTGATCCTGAATGTGTCTGTGAGGGTGTTGCCAAAGGAGATTAACTTTTAAGTCAGTGGGCTGTGAAGGGCAGACCCACCCTTAATCTGGGTGGGCACGAACTCATCAGCTGCCAGCATGGCCAGAATATTAAGCAGGCAGAAAAATGTGAAAAGACTAGACTCACTTACCCTTCCAGCCTACTTCTTTCTCCCGTGTTGGATGCTTCCTGCCCTCAAACATTGGACTCTTTAGGACTCAGACTGGTTTTCTTGCTCCCCAGCCTGCAGATGGCCTATTGTGTGGGACCTTGTGATCATGTGAGTTAATACTCCTTATTAACCTCCCAGATATATATATATATATATCTGCTACTAGGGACAGAACTATATATATCTGCTACGAGTTCTGTCTCTAGAGAACGCTGGCTGATACATCCCCCATACCTAACTGCATGAGCAAACAGGAAAACACAGGGAGCCAATCACTTCTGGGTTATATAAAGTTCTAGAGCTAGTCTACTATATTAGTCAAAGTTCTTCATACTAACAGAACAAGGATATAGATAGATTAGATAGATAGAGATAGAGATAGAGAAAGAGAGATAATAAAAAATGGGCTTAAAGGCTTATGGTTGGGGTCTGGAATCTCAGGAGTCCTATGCTTTTCAGTCTGAAGGTCTGAAAACCAGAGGAGCTGATAATATATTTTATTTCAGGTTTGCAGGCAGGAAGAAACTGATGCTCTAGTTCAAGACTGTCAAGCAAAGAGTGAATTCCCTTTTGTTCAGGCTTTAGTTCTATTCAGGCCTCTGATTAGTGGGTGAAGGCCACCACACTGGGGAGGAAAATATGCTTTACTCAGTCTGCTAATTAAATGTTAGCCTTATCCTGATACACTTTCAAAGGCATACCTAGAATAGTTTTACCAAAGACCTGGGCACTTTGTGACCCAGTCAAATTAACACGTAAGATTAACGATCCCATCTATACACACAATAAATTCCTCAAGGTAAAAATTACTAACATAAAAATCTATGGAATAGGTTCAATAAAATATAAATGCAAATGTGTGCTTTTAGATACCTATCCAAAATTTAAACTGATTTTCATATCAATAATTCAAAATGGAGATGAAGTTTCTTGGGAATTACTTCTTTTTTCAACTGATATGTTAATTTTTTATGGTTAAATTTTGTACTGGCTTAACATAAAGAAATGAATTACTAATATTAGAATGTTATAGAATGACTGAGGTAGGGTTAGCTGTTGGCTGTGTGTCCTGGCTGCTGATCAGGTCAGCATTAAGCCCTGACTTCTGTTTCTGCTTCTGTCTCTCACCTGTCTTCTTAATAATGGAGCAGACAGAAATGAGATTAGTTTGATAGACCACAGTTCCAGAGTACCACATTGATACTGTTTGACTTTGTGTCCCCACACAAATCTCATCCTGTATTGTAATCCCATAATCCCCCTGTGTTGTGGGTGGGACCTAGTGGGAGATAATTGATTCATGGGGGCCGTTTCCCCCAGGCTGTGCTAGTGATAGTGAGTTCTCACAAGATCTGATGATTTTATAAGGGACTTCCTCCTTCACTCAGCACTCATTCTTTTTCCCACTAACTTGTGATGAAGGACACCTGCCATAAATATGTTTCCTGGGGCCTCCCTAGCCATGCAGAACTGTGAGTCAACTAAACCTCTTTTCTTTATAAATTACCCAGTCTCGGGTATTTCTTCATAGGTGCGTGAGAACAGATTAATACACACATCTGTTTAATGCTCAAGACCCTGCTTCCAGTTCAAGAACGGCAATTTTGTAGTCTTTTTTGAAGTCAAAATGGAGAGTATCAAGTTATCAAAAAATTTATTTGTGAGCTGAGTGAATGGAGCCACAGAATTTCAGGTTTATTTTTATTATGCAGGAATAGCAGCAATAACACATTGACATAGGGATATCTCACTGTAATCAGCTTGGATACTTTGTAATGGTCTTAATCCCAGATTCCTTCCCCCAAGAAGTGGTTTTTCTGAGAGTCTGCTTATTAGTCTTCCGGCATACCAGGCAACTATCTGTAACCTATCTTGCCGAAGTGTAAATTCCTGTACTTCCATAAACACATAGCTTGAGGTCCACAATGAGTCCCTTGATGCAGGTGACAGAGAACTTCTCTCATGAGGGGTTTGGATAACATTGCTCTTTGGTCTGGTAATACTCGTTACCCTTCTGAATTTTTTGGGGGCCTACTTTTATTAATTTCTCTTTTTCAGTAGGAAAGAAGACAGGAACTGCAGTCGGGTGGGGGGGGGGAAGAATGCAAGGGGTTAAGTGAAAAGCAGGTGTTTCAGAGGAAAGAAGCTCATTTGCCTATTTGATCTGCAAGGTTATTTCTCCATCTTTCAAAAGAGATACCTCTCTGATGTCCCAGGACATGGACAACAGCTGTTTCTTCTGGCAACTGGAGGTTATCTAATACTTGGGTGATGAATTCCGTGTGGACCATGTCTTAGCCTTTTCTATTAATAAGATCTCATTCAGTCCAAATTTTTCCAAAGGTGTATGCTACACTAGATGGAAGATAACATACTGAGGAGCGAGCTGCTCCTGAATTGATTAAAAAGGTCATAAGCTCAGGTTTAGGTCCCATTTCTAAATTTATCCAGGGCTTTTAGGGGGACTCAAGATAAAAAGAGCCCCTGATTTCCCTAGTCTTCTTCAAGAGCCATATGTGGGATGACTTTTTCTTCCTTTCACTTTCAGGACATTGTCTTTTAAAGTGACCTATTTTTCCACATTTAAAACATTTCTTCTGTAATTTCTTAGTCATATCTGGCCAGCTATTGGTGACAAAGTGAAGCTTTGACATTCCTTGTCCAAGAGTTTCTTCTGATTTGAGACCAGTGTATGTTCTCATTTGGGCTTTAAGCCTTTTTAAAAATTCTATCAGTCTCTCATCTTTTCCCTGTTTTATATCAAAGGCTTTGGTAAAATTTTGAGTATGGGGCACCGATTCTCCAATTCCTTTAATTACCATCTCCCTAAGGTCTTTCATGTTTCCATGAAGGTTTATATTGTTGTTATCCCATTGAGGATCCTGGGCTGGGAATTATGTTCAGCCTTTGAGATGTTCTGATGGGGAGGGTGTTCACATTCCCAAATAGTCATAGTTGCCCCGTATATCATGCTCCTTCCTCTCCTGAGAGTAAGATGCCTAAGATAAACATTAACTCACCCCAAGTATATAACTGGGGTCTTAAAACTGATCAATTTGATCTTCCACTCCATAAGGATCATCTAAAAGTGGTTTAAGCTCCTTTTTTTAGGTTTGGAGGAAGGGCCTGGAATGGTAGCTGCTTGGAAGAGAGGAAGGTTTTTAGTTCAAATGTAACAGCAGTGTTTTATCATTTGCTGCTTTTTCTTGTGTTTGGTTCTTCCATTATCCTTCCAGTATTCTAACATTAGGCCTAGGGGACTATCAGAGAGGGTATTACGATCATGATATTTCTTCTCTTTTGTCTTATTTGCTGTATTTCCCATCCTGGAGAACGTGTTTTTCTCTGAGTCTGCAGGGCTCAATCTCTCTTACTAGAGATTTCTTATATCCCAGTGAGTCTGAAACCTCTCCTACTAGAGATTTCTCTCACCCTTCAGCTTTTGTTTCATCCTTCTCTGTCTGCTTCTCTTGTAGGAATTTTCAGGTCCCTTTTAGCATAGGCAGGTCAGTATAAAGCCCACAACAGGCAAGCTGCCTTTAAGCCATATAAGGCAGCTTGAATCAGATCTGGATTCTGCACTCATTCCATACTCAGTTGTGCATGTCACTCGCACACTTTGAACCTCCAGGATGTCCCAGTCACAAAGAAAATATTTTACTGCCCCTATGGTTTTTCTTACCTTGGTCTGTCTGGTCACCATTGTATCTGTAGGCCTTTGTTTCCCATGTTACTGAGAGCCCAAGTTTATTCGTCACAAGGGGTGGGTTTCGATCCCTTACCCCTGAGGCCACTGCAAAGCAGCAGGACTCATCTCCTCATGAGAGATGATTGGAGACCCCTCCCCAGAGGGAAATGGGAATCCCATATGGTCCCCCAAATTTGTTAGAAACAAATGTTTGGTGAGGCAAAGAAGAATCAACACTACAGCAAAAAGCTTTCTCAGCAAGGCAATTTGCTCCTGCAGAAGGGTGCCACTCGTGCCTGGTGGTCACAAAAGCACACTGAACAAGGGAGGGAAGGGGCTATCCCTAATGCAATTAGTCCCTGTTGCTATATCCTGCTGCCATTGACTGGGGCTGCATAGTACAATCTAAGCTAATCCCAATTGGCTATTTCAAATGGAGCAGGGGTGTGGGTTACAGTGGTGGGATGAGCAGTTTCAGTAGGAAGAATGGTTTTGTCAAGAAGGTCAGTTACAGAGCGGGTTACCAAGGGAATAGAGGTGAGTTATAGATTAGGACTGGTGGGAAGGTTGTTTATCACAACTAGGGGCAAGGAGGCACAAAGAACAAGGAAGTTAGGCTTTGAAAATCAAGATCAAAGAACAAGGAAGCTGAACAAACTGACTCTTTGAAGAGAAATTCACTGTACCTAACAGTACTAATAAAAACAGTACAAGATTTTTATTCACTTATTGAGAAAACTGAAAGCAATAACAAAAACAACAAAAGAAAAACAGAGGAGAGAGAAGGAGAGACTAATTCCGTCTCATGCTATTGTTATTAGGTCTTTTGATTGTTTGGAAAACCAAGTTTGCACTCTGTAAAAGAGTTATCATTAGTTTTTAGTTATCATTAGTTAAATAAATTCTATTACTTTACATTGACCAGTGATTTGATTTGGATTAAGTATCTTTAAACTTTGATGTATTTAACTGACTTTCCAAAATCAAATTTTAAATTCTAAAATTGTTTATTGACCTCAAATTAACTTTGAGATGTTCCAAAGGGCCCTGGAAGCATCCAAAAGAGTGATAATAAACAGGTTTATTTGATGTGTTATATTACATGGGAGGCATTGCAGTAAGACATGACATTTAATTTTAAAGTTACATTTGTAGGCATATGTTATTAATATGGTTTCAAAATTGAGATTTCTAAAGCTCTGATAGGTCTTGGTATATGTTATCACACATAATTATGGCCATTAGCTTAGATCATTGAAGGCATAGAAATTACTGAATTTTTCATCAATTGTGTCTATAGTCATGAAAATTTGTCTTGTTCAATTAATTGCTTAATTCTGATGATTTCTCTACAAGCTCTTTGGGAGCAAATGTAATTCTAAAGTATTGTTTCTTCAAGGAGGTTCATGAAAAGACTAAAAAGAATACCGACAAATACTCCTGAATACAAGTTTCTGATAACATTAGGAATATATCATTTGGCCTGGGTAAGAATTCCAGAAATGAAGAGATTGAATGAGTTATAAAACAGCTAGCCCATGCAGAATAATTAATTGAATACCAACAAAATACTTTGCCATATTTTTATGTGAAATGAGTCAGTATTAAATACTAAGATAGGCAATTTGAATGAACTCCAAGATTCAAGTCAATTTACCTGTGGTCACCCATTTAGTAAACAGTGCTATGAACCTAAGCTAAAATAACAAAATTGGTATTTAAGAGGATATAAGCTCAATGTTAGTTGTGGACTCATGGAGAGCGTTGATGGTCTCCTGCTTCTTCCTGAGTCCTTAAAGCTTCCATTATTAAAAGCTCTGTATTCCATGACTCATCATGAAATAGGTAAAATGATCCAAATAAAATATATATGCACATGCCCATATATGGTGTGGTTACTGTTCTCAGTTCTGAAAGTTTATACCAATGTTTGTTTTGTCAAATCCCTAATCCTGGGAAAGAGAACTTCAGTTCATTTCTGCTACCTGATGGACCAATTGAACATTAATAGAGGAATTTCATTTAACTGCCATTTTCATTGCATATTTTCTGGTTTTATAGAAACTTTCCCAGTCAGGAAGGTCAATGATACAACAGCAGCTAAAATGTTGTTAGGAACTGTATTTTTTTCATGAGATATTACTTGAGAAATATTCATTGATAGAAGTACTTCTCTTACTAGACATGCTGTAAAAGTATTAAATAAGACATTACAGATACAATAGCATTAGGCAAAACTAATTGAATTGAGGATTGCCTTGGTGAAAGGTATTACAGTTTTGTAGCAATTAGATCCACTCTCAGTGTAAAGCAGAAGTTGACCTCTTATAAAATAGTTAGTAGGAGGCTATTTATGTTTCTTCTATATATCTTTCAATATATCTTCCACTGAAATGCTGTGAGGCATTTTCAGTAGGTAAAGGAAGCTTTTCGTGATCTACTGACCAACAGCAATCAAACCCTTCATATCTAGAACTTAGAGATTGTATCTTCCAAAAACCAAGAGAAAAACTGCCTTTTCACACACACTTCCACAAAACTTTGGGACTTCAAACCTCGGATCTGTAATCTTACAACTCAGAAGGGTTTCGCCAAATTCTTGGAATATGGCACACTCATTGGAAACCATAAGGTAAAGCCTGTCAAGAAAGCTGTCCCCAGAAGGAGATTACATCCTTGGTTGGGACGGTTTCCCCAAGATTACAAATCAAGACTTCTCTGCCATCACAATACTTTTAACTCTCTTAATTGTTTTCCTTGCTATGAACAATAGAACTGGAAAAGGGGCCTTTGTAATAACCCACTTTTATTTGTGAGGATTTTGCAGCCTGTCTTGTACATGGACAGTGTTATGCCTTGATGAATGGAAGATGGAAGCCCACTGTGGGTTAGAAATTTTAATAGCACCTTTGTTACTTCATAGTTAAAAGCATAACATTGGTCAGCTCCCCTCAACCTACATCATGGGTTTAAAGAGGACAGTTCCAGGAGGCCTTTACCTTTCTGGCTGGACATCAGTTTTAGTTCCCATTTCCCATGGCTTAGAATACATGGGGCAATAATTTAACATTTATCCCTCATAATAAGCTCTGTAGTAGGATTCCACTGCAAGGTTATTGTTACACAATAGAATTTCAAAAACTATCTTGCTAAAACTGTACTAGATTATTGAATTGCTCAAGGTTGCCTACTGGATGACAAAGGGAAAATTAGTGCAGTTGCCGATACTTTTTGTTGCACACAGATGAATACGTAATGCCTTATAGAGACTTAGTTGCAAGGGGTTAATGAACAGACTGCTTAGTTAAAGCAAGTAGACTCTTCATTTGGGTCATTCTTTGATTTGATTCTAGTTGATTTGGATCATGGGGACTCTAGCTAAGGAACATACTGAAAACTTTGTTATTATCTTCTAATAATCATATGGTAGTCTCCGTGGTGTGCTATATTCTTTCAAAAGTTAAAATGTTTACATATAGCCATTAATACAATGTCAAATGGTCTCTCTTTAGCTGGACTGACAACAACTCAAAGAAATGCATAATCATAAGGGCAACATTATCTACAAATGATATGCTGAGACTGAAAACCCAAAATGATGGTAACTGAAAGTAGCATTAAATCCCCAAGCTTGGTCGCACTCTTACCTAACTGTGAATCTCATCAAAAGGGTGTAATTGTAGAACAAAATTATGGGAGGCAATTGTTATAGACTGAGCTTATACACTACACCACGACAGACCAAACCAAAATAAAGTCACTCATGCTAAATGCAATATAATCAAACTGAAACTTTAAGCAAGGAGATATAACCCTAAGCAGACCAGCTTTTTTTTCTGCTAGAAATAGGAGATTCCAGCAAAGTATTCTCAGCTCTAATCCTTACAAAAAAGTAACCTGAAATGACCTTATGTTAACTTACTAGGTTTTATTTTCCTATTGTCTGTTTCCTTGTTTCCAGCATACAAAACCCACTGATTTATTATTTCACAGATAAGTGGGAATAAGTGGGAATAGATAAGTGTACCAGTAAGTTTATTTTTCATGGTAACAGTAATGTCAATGCCTCAAGTTTTGATCAACTCTTTGGTCAAAATTGAGAGGCTGACCAAAAGGGAGGAATTACCATATTAAGTTTAGCCTAAAGTTGCCTCCTTACATATTTTATGTTTGACCTAAAGATATTTCCATCTATTTAGGGTTAATATTGGTATGTGTGAATTTTATCCTGCCGTTTTCATGCTAGCTGGCTGATTTGCCCATTAGTTTCTGCACTTTTTTCATTGTGTTGATGCTGTTTACCCTTTGGTATGTTTTTGGTGTGGCTGGTACTGGTTGTTCCTTTCTGTTTAGTGCCTCTTTCAGGAGCTCTTGTAAAGCAGGCCTGGTAATGATGAAATCTCTGAATACTTGCTTATTCACAAAGGATTTTATTTTTCCTTCACTTTTGAAGCTTAGTTTGGCTGGATATGAAATTCTGGGTTTAAAGTTATTTTCTTTAAGGATGTTGAATATTGGCCCCCACTCTCTTCTGGCCTATAGGGTTTCTGCTGAGAGATCTGCTGTGAGTCTGATGGGCTTCCCTTTGTGGGTAACCTGACCTTTCTCTTTGGCTACCCTTAGCATTTTCTCCTTCATTTCAACCCTGGTGAATCTGATGATTGTGTGCCTTGGGGTTGCTCTTCTTGAGGAGTATCTTTGCGGTGTTCTCTGTATTTCCTGGACTTGAATATTGGCCTGCCTTGCTAGGTTGGGGAAGTTTTCTTGGATAATATCCTGAAGAGTATTTTCCAGCTTGGATTCATTCTCTCCGTCACATTCAGGTACACCTATCAAACGTAGATTAGGTCTTTTCACATAGTCCCATATTTCTTGGAGACTTTCTTCATTCCTTTTTACCCTTTTTTCTCTAATCTTGCCTTCTCATTTTATTTCATTGAGTTGATCTTCGACCTCTGATATCCTTTTGGATATCTTCGACCAATTGCTTGGTCAATTTGGCTGTCGAAACTTGTGTATGCTTCGCAAAGTTCTCGTGTTGTGTTTTTCAGCTCCATCAATTCATTTATATTCCTCTCTCAGTTGTCTATTCACGTTAGCATTTTGTCAAATCTTTTTTCAAGGTTTTTAGTTTCTTTGCATTGGGTTAGAACATGTTCTTTTAGCTCAGAGAAGTTTGTTATTACCCACCTTCTGAAGCTTGATTCTGTCAATTCATGACACTCATTCTCCATCCAGCCTTGTTCCCTTGCTGGTGAGGAGTTGTGATCCCTTGTAGGAGGAGAGGCATTCTGGTTTCAGATGTTTTCATGCCAGGCGTCCCCAACCTTTTTACACAGGGGGCTAGTTTACTGTCCCTTAGACCGTTGGAGGGCCGCCACATACTGTGCTCCTCTCACTGACCACCAATGAAAGAGGTGCCCCTTCCTGAAGTGTGACAGGGGGCCGGATAAATGGCCTCAGGGGGCCGCATGCGGCCCGTGGGCCGTAGTTTGGGAATGCCTGTTTCATGCTTTTTGCACTGGTTTCTTCCCATCTTTGTGGATTTATCCAGCTGTCATCTTTGTAGTTGTTGACTTTCAGATTGGGTCTCTGAGTGGATGTCCAGTTTGTTGATGATGAAGTTATTTCTTTCTGTTTCTTAGTTTTCCTTCTAACAGTATGGCCCCTCTGCTGTAGGACTGCTGAGGTCCACTCCAGGCCTTGCTTGCCTGGGGATCACCTGCAGCAGCTACAGAACAGTAAGGGTTGCTGCCAGTTTCTTCTTCTGCTATCTTTGTCCCAGAAGGATACCCACCAAATGTCAGTCTGTTCTTCCTTTATGAGGTGACTCTTTGGATACACAGGGGTCAGGGAGCTGCTTGAGGAGACAGTCTGTCCTTTATAGGAGCTCTAGTGCTCGGCCGTGAACTCCGTTGTTCATTTAAAGCTGCTGGGGAAGTATGTTTAAGTCTGCTGCAGCAGAACTCATAAACCCCTTCTTTTTCCCCAGGTGCTCTGTCCCGGGGAGTTAGGGCTTTATTTATGAATTTCCATTGTGCTGCTGCCTTTTTTTCATGCCTGCCCTACCCAGTGAGGAGGCAGCCTAGTCATTGGTCTGCCTGCAGAGGTTTTGCTGAGCTGCTGTGGGCTCTGCCCAGCTGCTGTGTGAACTTCCCTGCAGTCCTGTTTATATGGGTATAGTTAGAACTGCCTCAGCAATGGTGGCCCACCTCTGTATTGGTGGACTCTCTCTGTAATGGCAGGTTACCTCGGCAATGGCGGGCTGCCTCAGCACTGGCAAACTACCTCTGTAGTGGTGGACTGCCTTGGTAATGGTGGACGCCCCTCCCCCACAGAGCTGGACGTTCCCGAGTTCAGCTGTGCTTGCTGTGAAACTCTCAACCCAGAGCATTTCCAATTGCTGTTTTTTTGTTGGGGTGGGACCAGCCAAGCCTGATCATCTGGCTCCCTGCCTCAGAGCCTTTTTTTTTTAACTTTAACAGTCAACTGTCTCCCAGGTATTCCAGTCGCCTGTTGAAAAGGTGCTGGGATCTGTTTGATTTCCTGTGTGGCAACCCACTGCGCCAGCTGAAATAGCGGCTGTGAGATTCAGGGTGCTTTTTTGCCTGGGAATCTCCTGGCCTGGTTCCCTCTTCCGTCCCCTTTTAATCAGATGAATGGGTGGCTCTGTCTTCCCAGAGCTCCAATCGCCAGCTAAAACCGTGCCCAGACCCATGTATTTCGTATGGAGAACTGCTGTGCTGGGGCACCGGCAAAACAGCCGCACCAGCCATATATACTAAACTGTAGCATAACTGAATGTGCCAACAAACTGTAACCTACTCATGTAAAAAGCAGCAGACTCTCAGCTGGTCACAAGCACACCCAGCTGTGACCAGTTCAGTTGTTTCTGTACCTTACTTTTGTTTTCCTTCTCTGTCCATAAATGTTATCTGACCATGTGGCAGCTGTACTCACTCTGTACCTATTCAGATTTTGGGGGCTGCCTGATTTGTGAATCATTTTTTGCTCAATAAACTCTGGTAAATTTAGTTCATCAGAAAAGTTTTCTTTTAACACTTAAAAATGCCAACTGGATGAAAGACTTCCTAGAAAAATTCAATTTATTAAAAATGACTCTATTAGACATAGAAAGTTTAATAGAACAATTCAATAGAGGAAAGAAAATGGAGAAAAGCCTACCAAGCTTTTAAATATCACATATTCCTAATGCTACTTAAACTGTATCAAAATTGAAAAAGAAAACTAATGAAAAGTATATATTATTATAAAATTTGATAAAGATTATATTAAAAAGTAAAAGTACATGCCATTAATATAGTTATGGAAGCTTAATCATTCTCCTATATAATTCAACTGCATATTCCAAAATATGTTATAATATACTGGGGTTCATTCCATTGATCCACATTCAATATGTGGAAAGTCGATACAATTTATTATATAAGTAGATCTGAAAAAGAAAAATTGTGCTTATCTCCATAGATACTTTAAAATCCTCTAGCTCTTTAACTACTGGGGAGTCATTAGAGGTATCCTAGTAAAGTGAAGATATTACACAAGCATGGTGATTTTTGCTACTATTTGGCAAGCTATTGGTAGCATTATGATATGTATTTAGGTAAGTAAAAGCAGTTAGTCAGATATCTAGAAACACATAACCTAACAAAACTGACCATGAAAAAATAGAAAGTCTAAATAAAACTATGCTCCTAAGGAAACTGAATAAAAAACCTTTCAACAAGCCCATAACCAGATAGCTTTACTGATGATTTCTACCAAACATTTGTAGAATTATCACCAATACTCCTTAAATTTTTCCAAAAAACTGAAGAGGGGAGAATACTTTTCACAGTGGTCACAAGCTCTCTCAAATGGGAAAGGCAGTCTTTTCAACTATTGGTGTTGGGAAAACTGCATATCAACATAGTTACAGAAAACCCTGGGTAAAGAACTAAAGGAAATCAGAAAAATACATACATTAAATGAGAATATCAATAAAGAGATATAAAAAAGAACAAGCAGAATTTCTGTGCTGAAAAGTACATTAACTAAAATGAAAAATTTTCTACAGGGGTCAACAGCAGGTTTGAGCAGGCAGAAGAAAAATATAAGTGAACTTACATTTATATTATGTAAGTGAAATTATCCAGTCTGAGAAGCAGAAAGAAAAAGAATGAGATTGCCAATTCTAACTTCTCCTATATAGGTTCCAGAGCTGCCACTAAAGATAAAATATCCCATTTTAGCCCTCTTCACCTCTCAACTGTCTGTATTCCCTTTGCAAATAATTCTACTTCTGGAAGAAGAAAGTGCTGGATGAAGGAAGATTATCCTTTCTGGCCAGCTCCAAGGGTTTGCTATGTCCTGGTTGCCTTCTTGGGTATTAGCACTTTGGAAGTCAAGAAAGCCTAGGCAATTCTGTGCTTCAGTGATGTTTACAGATTGTGCTGAGGCCTCCTCAAAATACATTTTTCACTGCACACAGTGTCCTGGTTAGTGGGAGTTGATATTTAGATTCATAGGAAGCCATTTACCTGAGTATAGAACATTTACCTTGAACCGAAAAATCTGAGATCTCGTCATCTCAAAGCATTTTCCAGATACTTATCTCATTTTGTAGAAGTGTTCCAAGTCTTCTTCCTGTGTATATACTTTTGACATTTTCAGCCTCTTTTTTTAAACATCTCTCTGGAAGCTCTTCAGAGACCTACAGTTTATCCTGATTATATAATGTCAGATTCTTTTTGTAAACTAATTCCTTAGGGAACACATTGGTTTTCTAGATTTAAGAAGGAAAACTTATACTTCAACCTTCTCAATGTTCTGTATTTAACTGAGGATAGCTAACCCTTTGTCTTTTCTTCACATACCAGTAAGCCCCATGTTGTGAAAATTAAAATTTCAAAACTTATAAGCTTAATCAAAATGGGTAAGTTAAATTTTGCTATTGTTTATATTTCTGCTCTCATTTGTTCACACATAAATACAAGGTATGATAAAGTTAACAAAAATTGAATACATCAAAAAATGGACTCATCTTAATTAACTGGAACTCTGTCAGCCTACATTCCTGCATAAACACTATGTAGTGTTATTAGAACTTTATTAAATAGCCTTGAAGCACTTCAAGAAATTTTAAAAAATTGAATCAGTAACAAATTTTTAAAAGTATTACCTGCATTAATTTGGTATACTTTTAGGCCTGAATACATTTGATTGAAAATTGTAAACTGGTAATTTTTTAGTGATGTGTATAGAAATTTTCTGTTAATTGAAATATTAGATTATTTAGTATTTATTAAACATTGATTAAATCCTGATATATCAAAACAAGAGTGACAGTCAAAATATTTAACAACTTGTAAGTATGGTACAGATAACTTCATTGGGATGGGAATCAGTCATAAATAACCAGTTTGACCATACTACTGAGTCTCTATTATAAATGTTTTTGGGAGTTTTAACCCTGGGTATTTTTTTTTTAAGCTTTAATACTAGACCATCTTCCTCACCACCATACTGTTTACATTAGGCTTTCAAAATGTAACTTAATGGCAATATGCTTTCAAGGAGAACATTTCAAATGGTTCAAGATATATTAGATAACAGAATTTTATTTTGCTCTGTATTCTCTTATATCATCCAATCAACAAAAAATATGTATGATCTCTTAAATAACATCTAAGTTGTGATCTAGCTCTGATTTCTTGAAATATAAGGGGGCAGTTGTACATTTTTTGATTAAAAAAATGGGATTCAGACAGATAAAAGTAGTCTAAGATACAATCATATACAGTGTGATAAAAAGTATGTAAGTACATTTAAGGTGGTTAGTATTTCTTTACGTAGGCTTTGGAAATAGGCCACAGAATGGGTAATACTTCAGGTGAATTTTGAGGATAAGTGAGTTTTTGTTTTTTTTTTTTTCTTTTTTTGTACTTTAGGTTCTGGGATACATGTGTAGATCATGCAGGATTGTTGCATAGGTACATACATGGCAAGGTGGTTTGCTATCTCCATCCCTTATCAGCTATATCTGACATTTCTCCTCATGTTATCCCTCCCCAACCTCCCCACCCCCCACCGTCCCTCACCTAACCCTGGCAAACAGACCCCAGTGTGTGATGCTTCCCTCCTGTGTCCATGTGTTCTCACTGTTCAACTCCCACCTATGAATGAGAACATGCGATGTTCAATTTTCTGTTCTTGTGTCAGTTTGCTGAGAATGATGGTTTCCAGATTCATCCATGTCCCTACAGAGGACACAAACGCATCGGTTTTTATGGCTGCCTAGTATTTCATGGTGCATATGTGCCACATTTTCCTTGTCCAGTATATCACCAATGGGCATTTGGATTGGTTCCAGGTCTTTGCTATTGTGAACAGTGCTGCAATGAGCATATGTGTGTGTGTGTGTCTTTATAATAGAATGATTGATAATCCTTTGGGTATATACCCAGTAACGGGATTGCTGGATCAAATGGAATTTCTGTTTCTAGGTCCTTGAGGAATTGCCACACTGTCTTCCACAATGATTGAACTAATTTACACTCCCACCAACAGTGTAAAAGTGTTCCTATGTCTCCACATCCTCTCCAGCATCTGTTGTCTCCAGATTTTTTAATAATTGCCATTCTAATTGGCGTGAGATGATATCTCAATGTGGTTTTGATTTGCATTTCTCCAATGACCAGTGATGATAGCATTTTTCTCATATGTTTATTGGCCTCATATATGTCTTCTTTTGAAAAGTGCCTATCTTCTTTGCTCACATTTGAATGGGTTTGTTTGTTTGTTTCTTGTATATCTGCTTTAGTTCTTTGTAGATTCTAGATATTAGCCTTTGTCAGATGGGTAGATTGCAAAAAAATTTTTCACATTCTGTTGGTTGTCAGTTCACTCTCATGATTGTTTCTTTTGCTGTACAGAAGCTCTGGAGTTTAATTAGATCCCATTTGTCTATTTTGGCTTTTATTGCCAATGCTTTTGGTGTTTTAGTCATGAAGTCCTTGCCTATGCCTATGTCCTAAATGGTTTTGCCTAAGTTTTCTCCTAGTGTTTTTATGGTGTTAGGCCTTATGTTTAAGTCTTAATCCATCTAGAGTTAATTTTAGTGTAAGTTGTCAGGAAGGGGTCCACTTCCTGCTTTCTGCACATTGATAGCCAGTTTTCCCAACACCGTTTATTAAAAGGGAATCTTTTCCCCATTGCTTGTTTTTGTCAGGTTTGTCAAAGATCAGATGGTTATAGATGTGTGGCATTGCCTCTGAGGCCTCTGTTCTGTTTCATTGGTCTATATCTCTGTTTTGGTACCTGTAGCCTTCTAGTATAGTTTCAAGTCAGGTGTGTGATGCCTCCAGCTGTGTTCTTTTTGCTTAGGATTGTCTTAGCTATGTGGGCTCTCTTTTGGTTCCATATAAAATTTAAGGTGGTTTATTCCAGTTCTGTGAAGAAAGTCATTGGTAGCTTGATGGGGATAGCATTGAATCTATAAATTACTTTGAGCAGTATGGCCATTTTCACAATCTTGATTCTTTGTAACCATGAGCATGGAATGTTTTTCCATCTGTTTGTGTCCTCTCTTATTACCTTGAGCAGTGGTTTGTAGTTCTCCTTGAAGAGCTTCTTTACGTACCTTGTTACTTGTATTCCTAGGTATTTTATTATCTTTGTAGCAATTGTGAATGGCAGTTTGCTCTTGATTTGGCTCTCTTTAGGATTGTTATTGGTGTATAGAAATGCTTGTGATTTTTGCACATTGATTTTATATCCTGCGACTTTGCTAAAGTTGTTTATCAGTTTCAGGAGATTTCGGGCTGAGACAATAGGGTCTTCTAAATATACAATCATGACATCTGCAAATAGAGACAATTTGACTTCTTTTTCTAATTGAATACCCTTTATTTCTTTGTCTTGCCTGATTCCTCTGGCTAGAACTTCTAATACTGTATTGAATAGGAGTGGTGAGAGAGGGCATCTTTGTCTAGTGCCAGATTTCAAAAGGAATGCTTCCAGTTTTTGCCAATTCAGTATGATATTGGCTGTGGGTTTGTTGTAAATAGCTTTTATTATTTTGAGATATGTTCCGTCGATACCTAGTTTATGGAGAGTTTTTAGCATAAAGTGCTGTTGAATTTTGTCAAAGGCCTTCTCTGCATCTGTTGAGGTAATCATGTTGTTTTTGTCATTGGTTCTGTTTTTTTTTTTTTTTTTTTTTGAGACGGAGTTTCACTCTTGTTACCCAGGCTGGAGTGCAATGGCACGATCTCGGCTCACCGCAACCTATGCCTCCTGGGTTCAAGCAATTCTCCTGCCTCAGCCTCCTGAGTAGCTGGGATTACAGGCACGTGCCACCATGCCCAGCTAATTTTTTGTATTTTTAGTAGAGACAGGGTTTCACCATGTTGACCAGGATGGTCTCGATCTCTCGACCTCGTGATCCACCCACCTCAGCCTCCCAAAGGGCTGGGATTACAGGCTTGAGCCACCGCGCCCGGCCTGTCATTGGTTCTGTTTATGTGGTGGATTACGTTTATAGATTTGCATATGTTGAACCAGCCTTGCATCACCAGGATGAAGCCTATTTGATCATGATGAATAAGCTTTTTGATGTGGTGTTACATTCAGTTTGCCAGTATTATATTGAAGATTTTTGCGTCATTGTTCATCATGGATATTGGCCTGAAGTTTTTGTTTTTTGTTGAGTCTCCGCTGCATTTTGGTATTAGGATGATATTGGTCTCATAAAATGATTTGGGAAAGATTCCCTCTTTTTATATTGTTTGGAATAGTTTCAGAAGGAGTGGTGTCAGCTCCTCTTTGTATGTCTGGTAGAATTAGGCTGTGAACCCGTCTGGTCCTGGGCTTTTGTTGCTTGGTAGGCTCTTAATTGCTGCCTCCTGAGATTTTACAGGTCAGAGAAGTAAGGTGATGATTTCAAGATACCAGAATAGTACATGCTGCTTCTATACCAAGAAATGATATGCTATACTTTCTATTTTTATTTATTTTTATTCTTACCCTAAATACATAATTACTATTAAAATATATCTCAAGCAAATAAAATTATGTAGAGAAAAATCTAATGAGCACCATGTGCCATCCCATTATTTAGCTTTATCAAATATTATTTTTGTCATATTTGTTTCCACTCACTCTCTTTTAAGAAATTATTAAACCAATACCAGCAAAGTGATACATTCTGAATACCCGTGTCTGAACATATTTATCACCAGACATTGTCAATAGTCTGAATTTATCTGTATTAATACATGCATTTCTCATTCTAGCTTATTAGAATTATATTGTATGACTATATTACAGTTTTGAACTCTTTTGATACATGTCGCCTTCTGCACATATGCATACATTTCCCCTGCATATTCAACATACATTTGGAATTACTGGATTCCTAATACGTGGTATCTGCAACTTCAACTTGGCCAAACCATTAGGTGGGGATTGTTTTGTTTTGGTTATTTACATATGTTTTATTTCATTTTAAATTGACACATATTTGTACATATTTATAAAGTTCAGTTTGTTAGTCTTCTCACACTGCTGATAGACATGCCTAAGAGTGGGTAACTTATAAAGAAAAAGAGGTTTAATGGACTCACAGTTCCACATGGCTGAGCAGGCCTCACGATCATGGTTGAAGGTGAAAGGCACATCTTACATGGTGGCAGACAAGAGAGAATGAGAATGAAGTTAAAGGGGAAACCCCATCAAAACCATCAGATGTCATGAGACTTACTCATTACCATGAGAACAGTATGGGGGATACTGCCCCCAGTGATTCAATTATCTCTCACCACGTCCCTTCGACAACATGTGGGAATTAAGGGAGCTACAGTTCAGTACAAAATTCGGGTAAGAACACACCAAATTATATAATTCCTCCCCTGGCCCCTCCCAAATCTCATGTTCTCACATTTCAAAACCAACCATACCTTCCCAACAGTCTCCCAAAATCTTAATTTATTTCAGCAGTAACTCAAAAGTTCATAGTCCAAAGTCTCATCTGAGACAAAGCAAGTCATTTCTACCTATGAGCCTGCAGAATCAAAAGCAAGTTAGTTATTTCCTAGAACCAGTGGGGGTATGGGCATTGGATAAATATAGCCATTCGAAGTGGGAGAAATTGGCCAAAACAAAGGTGCTAAAGCCCCCAGGCAAGTCCAAAATCCAGCAGGGCAGTCAAATGTTAAAGCTCCAAAATGATCTTCTTTGACTCCATATCTCACATCCAAGTCACGCTGGTGCAAGAGGTGGGCTCCCATGGTCTTGGGCATCTCTGTCATTGTGACTTCGCAGAGTACAGCCCCCCTCTTGGCTGCTTTCATAGGCTGGCATTAAGTGTCTGTGGCTTTTCCAGGCACACAGTGCATACTGGCTGTGGAGCTACCATTCTGGGGTCTGGAGGACACTGGCCCTCTTCTCACAGCTCCACTAGGCAGTGCCCCAGTGGGGACTCTGTGTGGGCACTTTAACTCATTTCCCTTCCACACTGCCCTAGCAGAGGTTCTCTAGAGGGCCCTGCCCCTGTAGCAAACTTTTTCCTGGGCATCCAGGGATTTCCATATATCCTCTGAAATCTAGGCAGAGGTTCCAAAATCTCAGTTCTTGACTCTGCATCTGCAGGCTCAACACCACATTTAAGTTGCCAAGGCTTGTGGCTTGCACCCTCTGAAGCTGTGGCCTGAGCTATATGTTGGCCCCTTTTAACCATCGCTGGAGCAGGGCACCAAGTCCTTAGGCTGCACACAGCAACAGAGGGCTGAGCCCACAGAACCATTTTTTCGTTGTAGGCCTCTGAGCCTGTAATGGGAGGGGCTACCACAAAGATCTCTGATGTTCCCTGGAGACATTTCTCCCATTGTTTGGGCTATTAACCTTTGTCTCTTCATCAGTTACACAAGTTTCTGCAGCCAGCTTTTATTTCTCCTCAGAAAATGGGCTTTTCTTTTCAATTGCAATGTCAGTCTGCAAATTTTCTGAATTTTGTTTTATTTCTTTCATAAAACGGAATAATTTTAACAGCACCACTTGATTGCCTTGCTGCTTAGAAATTTCTTCTGCCAGATACCCTAAATCATCTCCCTCAGGTTCAAAGTCCTATAAATCTCTATGGCAGGGGCAAAATGCTGCCAGCCTCTTTGCTCCAACATAGCAGGAGCCACCTTTACTCTGATTTCCAACAAGTCCCTCTCTCCACTTGAGACCACCTCAGCCTGAATTTTATTCTTCAAATCATGAGCATTTTGGTCAAAGCCATTTAACAAGTCTCTAGGAAATTTGAAACTTTCCCACATTTTCCTATCTTCTTCTGAGCCCTCCAAACTCTTCCTACCACTGCCTGTTACCCAGTTCCAGTCACTTTCACATTTTCAGGTATGCACCTTTACAGCGGTGCCTCACTCTGTCAGTACCAATTTATTGTATTAGTCTGTTCTCATGCTGCTGATAAAGGCACACCTGAGACTGGGTAATTTATTAATAAAAAGGGGTTTAATGGATTCACAGTTACACGTGGATAGGGAGGACTCACGGTCACTGAGGAAGGCAAAAGCCATGTCGTACATGATGACAGACAAGAGAGAATGAAAGCACAGTGAAAGGGGAAAGCACTTATAAAACTATCAGATGTCATGAGACTTATTCGTTACCAAGAGAACATTATGGAGGAAACTGTCCCCATAATTCAGTGATCTACTACCAGGTCCCTCCCACAACACATGAAAATTATGGGATCTAAAATTCAAGATGAAATTTGCGGCGGGGGGGGGGGCAGGAATATATTGTTTAATGATCAAATCAGGGTATTCAGCTTATTCATCATCTCAAACATTATTTATTGTGACACTTCAAAATCTCTCTCTTTTAGTTATTTTGAAATATACAATATTGTTAACTATAATCATCTTTGTTTTGCAGTGGAACACCAGGACTTATTTCTCCTATCTTTAATAATAATCTTTTCCTGTAATATTTTTCTTTATAGTTTCCCTGGGGCTTTCATTAAAAATCTTGTAGAAGACTATTTTCAGCTAGTAACAACTTAATATTGCTCATATACAAATATTCTAGACATTTATCTTTCTCCCCTACAGTTTGTAATTTTGTTACCTTAATCTGCATTTTGTAGGATATATTCCTTGACTTAATGTAGCTATAGATCTCAATGACCATTTTGATGTTGCATCTTCACAGGAGATACTTCAAAGATTATATGCCACTATTAGAGTAATGAAGTCTTCTGGGTTTTATTATGCATTTACCTCTACCAGTCAGTTTTATACTTTCATTTAAGTTCATGGTAGTAATTGGTATCCTTTCACTTCCAGTTGAAGCATTGCCTTAAGTGTTTCTTTGTCAGGCTGCTCTAGGGTTGATGAATTCCCTCAGCTTTTGTTTGCTCCATTTCTGAAAGATAGCTTTGCTGGGGATATTATTTTTTGATAGCAGTTGTCTACTTTCAGCATTTTGAATATATCATCCCATTCTTTCCTGGCCTTCGAGGTTTTGCCGAGAAATCTGCTGATAATCTAATGAGGATTAGGTATGACTTGACACTTTTCTCTTGCTGATTTTGGAATGTTCTCTCTGTCTTTGATGTTTGGCAGTTTGATTATAATGTGCCTTGAAGAGGACCTCTTTTGGTTGATTCTAATTGCAGCCTTTAAATTTCATGTATATCAGTGTCCATGTCTCTCTCATGATCTGGGAAGTTTTTAGCTTTTATTTTGCTACATAGCTTTCTATGCCTTTCTCTGTCTCGTCTCCCTTTGCAATGCCCATAATACAGATATTCGTTTATGAGTCTATAGGTCTGGAAGGATATTTTCACACTTCATATTAGTTCTTTATTTTCTCTCTGACTAGGCTGTTTGAAAACACTTGTTTGAAGTTCAAAACTTGTTTCTTGATGTAGTCAATTGACTGCTTGATCTAGTCTTTTCTCAAAGCTCTGAATCGTATTTTTTATTTTACTCATCAAAGGCTTTAGCTGAAAGGTTTCTGGTTTTATTAATATCTATCTCTGTTAAATTTTTCATACAGACCATGAAATGTTTTTCTAATTTCACTGAATTATCTCTCTGTGTTCCCTTTTATCTTGCTGAGTTTCCTAAAATCATCATTTTGAACTCCTTTTCAGGCAATTTATAAATTTTCTTTGGGGCCAGTTATTGGAGAATTATTTTGTTTCTTTGGTGGTTTCAAGTTTCTTTGCTTTTTCATGGTTTTTTTTTTCCCCCTGCATTTATATCTGTGCATCTGGTGGAACAGTTACCTCTTCCAATTATATGGAGCATCTTTCACTGGGAAAGATTATCAGCTGCAGATACGTTTTCTGGTGTTGGTTAGGTAGGATGCCTTGACTTGGTTCCAGGTAGGCAAAGAAGTGTTGTTTCATGCAGTTCCTTTAGCTGTAGTCAACCTCAGTGATGCCCGCCAGTGACTCACTGGCCTAGGCTACAGAAGTTTGTGCAGCTTCTCAAGATCAGCCTCCCCACTGGACCCAAGGGCACCAGATTGTTCCATGCACCAAAGGTATAGAGGGGCTGCTTCACCACTGGGACTGGTATGTCTTCCCTGCTGGTTATGGGATCACTGGGCTTTACCATGCTCGAGACTATACCAGGTTAGCCAATGTGGTGAAACCCCATCTCTATGAAAAATGCAAAAATTGCTGGACATGGTGGCAGGCACCTATATCCCAGCTTTTTGGGAAGCTGAGGCAGGAGAATTACTTGAACCCAGGAGGCAGAAGTGAGCCGAGATCATGCTACTGCACTCCAGTCTGGGTGACAGAGTAAGACTCCGTCTCAAAAAAAAAAAAAAAAGTTCTGTCAGAGACAAACTGAGATCATCTTTTATTTTACGTTAAAGATTTTATTTTGTATCCACTCTTGAAAAACTTTGGTTGGATATAGAGTTTAATAAATGAACATTAACTTATTTTAACACACCCTGGAAACCATCTCACTGTCTTATGGCATCTAATGTTACTGTTAGTTCATTGTTCACTATTTTAATTGCCAATCTGTCTTTTTTTTCTCACTAGTTTTGAAATCCTCATATTCAAAGTTCTCCAGTTATACTATATCTAGCTCTAGATTTCTTTTTGTTTTATTTTGATGTTGTTTGAATTCTAAGTTTTAAGCTGTTACCTATTCAAATATTACCACTGCCACGTTCTCCCCGACCACCCTCATTCTGTTCCTCATCGCATCTCAGTTAAACCTGTGTTCGCCTTTCTGACTTTATCCTCCATGCCTCTATATCTTTATATTTCTATTTCTTTATTTACCTAATATACCTTCCCATATTTTAAATTCTGTCTTTCCATTCACTATTTTATAATTCTGTCTAATCTGCGGTTAGGCTTAAAGATTGAGTTTTAAGTTATATTATTATATTTATTCTTTTCTCTAAATTTTGTCAGCTCTGTTTACATCCTGCTTGCTATTTGTTCTTGTTGTAAAGCGTCTTTAAATTTCTTGAAACTGTTAAATATGCTCATTATATATTCTGTGTTCTTTTAATTCCAACATTGGAAAAATTTTACAGCATTAATTCTGCCACTTTTTTTTTTTAGTTGCCTCTCTCATAATGTCTGATTTCCTTTGGTTATTTTTATCTGTTAAACACTTTCCTTGAAACTTATCTGAGTAGTGTCTTTGTAGCCAGGGCAAAGATAGGTTCCTCCAAAGTAACTTGTCTCCTTGCTTCTCAGATGCTTGGGATACAACTGGTTTAATAAGACTCAAAATAATCCTTGGCTTGAGGTTACTGGCCAGCCTAGGCAATTTTCATTTGACTCACTCACCTGTATTAGAATCGAGATGCAGTTATAATTGCTTAAGGGAGATTTTTAAATTTTGTCCTCTAATTGGTGCTAAGGAATGAACCAGGCAGTTTTCTTTGCTATTTTCTGAGTGGTAGGGAGAAGAAATTTACATTTTTATTTACTCTTACATCAAAAATATAGCTCTTTGTGGTCAGAATTTATGGAACAAAGGCAAAGTCCTGGGTTTATCTTGTATTTTCTAGTGATACCAAGTTCTCAACTCACACATGTTCAATTCTACTGGGTATGAAAAAATGTTCAAGGGTAGATTGGCTTCATGGCTTTTAATACTTGGCTCCTGCTCTATTTCTTATACCTCAATGACACATATATAAACACCAACACACAAGCGTGTGCATGCACACACACACACATAGATAATTTTAGTATTCCATAGAAAGGCTGCAATGGATGAACCAAGTGCCTGCAAAATTCGTATTATAATCTTAACCCCCAATGTGGTGGCATTAGGAGGTAGGGCCTTTGGGAAGTGATTAAATCATGTGGTAGAACCCTCACAACAGGATTTGTAACCTTATAAAGGCCCAAAGGAGCGTGTTTATTCTTTTTGTCAGGTGAGGACACAGCTAGGTGGCATTGTCTATGAGGACACTGGCCTTCACCAGACACCAAGTATGTGTGTGCTTTGACCTTGAACTTCCCAGACTCTAGAAATGTGAGAAATAAAATTTTGCTATTTGTATGCTACCTAGTTTATGGTATTTCACTATAGCAGCCTTAAAAGACTAAGACCAAGGCCTAGGCACCTGGACTTTCATCTTTGGAGAAATTGAACAAAGCATTTTTCTTTACCACTTAAGCTAAAAGTTATCATTATTTGGACTGGCAACATTAATTGACTTACATTATTGCCATTACTCTTATATTTATACACATTCTATTTTATATATTTTTCTTGTCCATGCCTATGTATTCTTTCTTGTTTTGTTTTTGTATTAATTGAAGCTTTTTTGGTTTCTTCTCATACTTATTTGTTTTGTTTTGTTTTCTCTTTCTATGTTTGAAAGTTTACACTTTATTTCTGTTTCTTTTGAATTTAAATTGTAACAGGCATAACTCATGTAGAAAGTCTAATGTTAATCAACTTTTATATTCTCCTCTCAAGGATGTAAGACTTAAAAAACTTAACTCTGATCACTTATTCTCATTTCACATGTTGTTCTTTTCTGTATTATTCCACTTTGATTTTTTTAATCTCCTAAATTAGCATTATGGTTATTATGTATGTATATAGGCAATGCTTATTTGGATTTACCAAAACATGCATTAATATCTTTCTTCGTATTCTTCTATGTCTCAGATTATCTTTTTGAGATTTTTTTCTAATTTCTTCCAGAAATATATTTTTAAGTAAGCTTTTTGTGATGAGTTCATCTTTATGTAAAAATGTCTTTATTTTGCCCTAACTTGTGAATTCTAAATTTATAGTCTTTTTCTCTCAGCACACAAAAATATACCAACTCCTTTTTTTCTTGTGTTATGGTTACTGAGAAACATGCTGCTTGTCTAAATATTAGTCCTCTGTGGAAATTCTATTTCTTTCCTCAGGTTACTTTTAAGGTCTACTGTTTTCTAAGATGACTCTTTTGCGTTTACTGAGATCAACAATTCTTCTGTCTTTTTCTGTTTGTACATTTCTGGTGGAAGGTTTTTTTCTGCTTCTATGTCTTGAAATTTTAGGTTGTGAACTAATGTTTGATAGTGCTTTATCCTTAGGAATTCTATTTCTTCTGGGTTAGAATACTCTCATTCCAGAGATATTTTGCATTTTCTTTTTGCTAGGCACCCAAGGAGTTTTAGCATTTTAGCATTTCAGGGGAAACTATTTTATGGTAGCATCATTTTGATAGCCTAACTCTGGCCTGTGGTCATCAATACTTAGGAGAAATTATATTTGTGCCCACCTAAGTCATACTGAGACAGAAAAACTTCCTCCATGCAACTGTCCAGGACAGGGTAGATTTTTTTTTCACCCCAGTCCACCTTTTTTTTTTACTGACCCCATATACGTTTTGAATTTCTCCCAAGTGTTTTCAATTCCCTTTGGCCTATGATCTTGTGCCTGTTAGATGTTAAAGTTTCTTACTTAATGAGTCCAACAGCCATCTTTTTTTCATCATACCACTACAGGGCTTCTCATTTTACATGTTGTTATTTTCTCTATTATTCCACATTGATTTTTTAAATTTTGTCTCATCATACCACTAAAGGGCTTCTGAAGCATGAGCTCAAGTGTTTCTATGACTTTTTGGCTTCCGGTTCATCCTCCTACTTTCTTGTATACTAATCTGTATATTTCATTCTTCATTTCTACCTCTTTTTTTAGAGGGGCATTTTAGGCTTTCTCCTCTGTTACAGTGCTGGAGATAGAGACCTCCCTCTACTATTTTTTTGTAGAACTCCAACTCACCCATCAGAACTCAGCTCAAAATCTACATTCACAGTGATTTTTTTCCTTCTTCTCTGTTGTACGTATCACAGTACTTCTTAAGTTTCCCACATCACATCATTCACAATTTGTGTTTATGTATTTGATTGTAAAATTGTGATTAATCTGTGTCTCATTTACCATTTATTCAGTTCCCTCATGGGAGGAAACGTGTATTACTCATGATTGTCCAAGAGTCAAGCACAGTTCTAAGCACAAAGTTTATGTTTAGTAAATAAATATTTGATGAATTAATGAATGTGAGACCCTGGATAAGGATGATGAAAAATTAACACATACCATTCAAGGGTTACAATTCAGGCTCTTTAATGTAAGATGAAGAAAACTGGAGGTGGTTTTAAGTTAAGACAGGGAAAAACACCAAATGGAAAGATTTAGTGTTCCTCTGTAAGTACTGGAGAAATACAGGTAATAACACTGAATCTGATACTTAGCTCTGTAATCTACCAGCTGATTTTGGAAAAGTTGCTAATTCTTGGTATTTTTTTTTTTTTGACAGATAATAGCAAATACCCACATACTAATGTTGTTAAGATGGGGACAAAATTTAAAAAATAATAATGTAAAATAGGCCCTTCCACATAGTCCAAATTTACTAATAACCATAGCCCTTCTTACCTGAAAAACTTTAAAAGATAATTCACTATTAAACTTAGCCTTAAGAAACCCCTTCCGAATAAAGATGTGAAGGATTGGCTAAGAGACTTGGGGATAATTTGACATCTTCTGTTGGAAACCTGCATGTGGGGTCATTGCAATTATATACAGTGTTCCAGCCATCTTGTGCTGACGTAGTGGGTGGATTAGGTGCCCATCCTTACATCCTATGAGTCTTGATTAATTGCACATAACAAGAAAAAGCAGCAAAAGTTATTTGCAGAGTCCTTTTCATCTTAACTGGCTGAAAGTCTTGCTCTACATTTAAATGTGTTACTCAGTGTGTAGCAGGTACTTAAATCACTTCTCACTCTCTTACATAAGCACTAATAAACTCAGAGTTGCATTAACTTATTGAGACATCTTAATAAAAAAGTCTTCCATCTGTGGTCCCAAAGGAGAAAAATCAATCTTCTGGCTAGATGGGGCTCCTGCAAGTTTAGTATTATCATTGATCATGAACCTCCTTCCAGAGAGAATGTAGGAATCCTTCCAGGTGAATAATAAGGAGCAGACAGAAGGCAGAGAGACAGACATTAAAAAATCTGTTTAACAGGACCCCTTCCTGACACCTTACACCAAAATTAACTCCAGATGGATTAAAGACTTAAACATCAGACCTAATACCATAAAAACCTTACAAGAAAATCTAGGCAAAACCATTCAGGACATAGGTGTAGGCAAGGACTTCATGACCAAAACGCCAAAAGCAATGGCAACAAAAGCCAAAATAGACAAATGGGACCTAATCAAACTCCACAGCTTCTGCACGGCAAAAGAAACAGTCAGTAGAGTGAATCGGCAACCAACAGAATGGGAAAAAATTTTTGCAGTCTACCCCTCTGACAAGGGGCTGATATCCAGAATTTACAAAGAACTAAAGCAGATCTACAAGAAAAAAAACAAACAAGCCCATTCAAAAATGGGCGAAGGATATGAACAGATACTTTACAAAAGAAGACATACAGGAGGCCAACAAACACATGAAAAAATGCTCATCATCACTGGTCATCAGAGAAATGCAAATCAAAACCACATTGAGATACCATCTCACACCAGTTAGAATGGCAATCATTAAAAAATCGGGAAACAACAGATGCTGGAGAGGATGTGGAGAAATAGGAACACTTTTACACTGTTGGTGGGAATGTAAATTAATACAACCATTGTGGAAGACAGTGTGGCAATTCCTCAAGGACCTAAAAGTAGAAATCCCATTTGACCCAGCAATCACATTACTGGGTATATATCCAAAGGATTATAAATTATTCTACTACAAGGACACGTGCACACGAATGTTCATTGCAGCACTGTTTACAATAGCAAAGACCTGGAACCAACCCAAATGCCCAATGATGATAGACTGGATAGGGAAAATGTGGTATCTATACACCATGGAATATTATGCAGCCATCAAAAACGATGAGTTCACGTCCTTTGTAGGGACATGGATGAACCTGGAAACCATCATTCTCAGCAAACTGACACAAGAGCAGAAAATCAAACACCGTATATTCTCGCTCATAGGCGGGTGTTGAACAATGAGAACACATGGACACAGGGAGGGGAGCACCACACACTGGGGGCCGTTGGGGTGAAATGGGGGAGGGGCGGGGGGGGTGGGGAGGTGGGAAGAGATAGCATGGGGAGAAATGACAGATACAGGTGAGGGGACGGAAGGCAGCAAACCACACTGCCATGTGTGTACCTATGCAACAATCTTGCATGTTCATCACATGTACCCCAAAACCTAAAATGCAATAAAAAATAAAAATTAAAATTAAAAAAAAAGAATATTATAAAAGCATACAGAAAAAAATAAAAAAAATAAAAATCTGTTTAAATTAAGATTTTAATATCTCTCCACATGAGAGATTCTCTCTCAAAGTCCCTACCCTCAATACAGTTAATAATTTAAAAGAGGCATGATTTAGCCGTGATATTAAAGCTCACATTACCTTTTGTCTGGTCATAGAACTGCCTTTATGCATACACAAAGCAGGAGGCTACCTACATGACATGACTTATAGGATACTAGGAACCAGAACTAATCTTCATCTGAAAATACTACCTTTGATGCACTATTTCACCACTAGTGTTGATTCCTACTTTGAAAATGCAAATATCTCTACTATATTGAATTGGTTACACTGGGGTAATAGATATGTCTAAAGTAGGTTGCATGTTTTGGGTGACCCACTGGCAGGTTAAATAATCCTGAAATATTTGTAATAATTATGGCTAATCCACTAAATCCACTGCACCTTTTCCCCTTTTTGTTGGGTAAGTACCAATCAACAGCTGCATGGATGCTTACTTATTGCCATAAATTAACGGTAAAATTTTATCCCCTGTAAATTCATGCTGGGTTCAGGGATGTGTTATAATCCAGTTTCCATAAGAGAGGGTACAACATTCCTCTGGTCAAAGCAATTATTTTATATTTTATGCTTTAAAATTTTAAACTTTAACATTATTTTAAAGTTTTATGCTTCACATCAGAATATAATCCAGAGGAAGAGAGAGGGTCTTCTTTTCCTTCAATGACTGAAGAAAAGTATAACCAAAGCCATTTTGTTTTCATAAGAGAAGCCAGTCCGAGGACCAGACTGACAGGCAAAATAGGGTGGAGTCACAGGTACACCAAATCTGTGTATACCATGTCTAAATTCTTAATTCTATGCACGTATAATTTTTCTTTATCTTTGTAAAAGCCCATTGAGTTGGACTTTCTGTTACTTGCCAGTATACCCAACTTAAAAGACACACTTGCTATTAATGATTAATGGTTCTGTTCTGTTTTAGATTCCTAAGGTTGGGATAATCTCACTCTGATACTAATGTTCCGCAATGGCATTAAAGGGTGGTCGGGAGAAGATAAGAAAAATTACATAAAGGCAGAGATAATAGTAGTCACATTGAATAATGGATAAACGTTCTCTATGTAGCTCAGGACAATGAGCAAATATTCCTGCAAACTAAAGAATATAAAAAATAAACATCTGTTGTTAACCATGTCTCTCAATATAGCTAAATTGGTCAACCTCTAAATTAAAAACTGGCTTTCAAATTGAATTGATTTAGCGTCACATTTGTTTGTATGAACAAAGAAAAGTTTTTAAAGATAAGTGCTGTTTCGTGGACCAGTGCTAGTGAAGCATTGTCTAGGTAAGAGACAGTTGCACCTGCCATATCCATGACAGCAAGAACCACAATGCTGTGGTTGAGGGTAGAATAGAAGGTCTCTAAGGCAGAAACTTCAGGATTTGATGATAACAAACAGATATTATGTGTACATTTAATTACGTGACAGATTGTGCATGTGTGATCTCATCTCTAAAAACTCAGTGACATTTTGGATTTGAATCCTCTCTCTCAAGTTTAAACAGATCTTTGGGGGAGGATATCTCTTCCACTGACTGTTAAACTAATTACCTGGGCACTGAGACAGCATTCCTTATTGTCTAGGTAGCATGTGAGTCCTTAGCAGAACAACTTTTCCAGCGTTGGCTTTTGGGCTTCCTTCCTATAACAGTTCAGATTGAGTCTCTGGGGCCAGGCTGGGGAGCAGATACTGTATTCTCATTTTTGAATTTTTCTGTTTTTCTCCTTAGAGCCCAGCTATGTCTCCTACTTCATTTTAGCATATGAATAAGTATCTTCAGGTTAATCAACTCATGCAGGCAACTATGCTTATTCATCCAATTACTTCTTAAGCTTAGTTAGGATACTCTGTAACCCATTTTTCCCTTTTAATTTTATTTGCCACATCATAATTGTACATGTTTATTGAATACAGAATGATATTTTGATCCATGTATACAATGTATAATCTTATTGGGACAATTAGCATATCTATCACCTCAAACATTTATCATTTCTTTGTGTTGGTAACATTCAAAATCTTTGAGCTTTTTAAAAAAATCATTTATCATTATTAACTTTACACACCCTACAATGATATAGAGCACTAGAAATTTTTCCTCCTATAGAGCTATGACTTTTTATCCATTAACAGTCCTCTCCCTGTCCTCCTTGGTCTCCTCCTCTTCCCAGGCTCTAATCACTATGATTCTACTCTTGACCTCCACGTGCTCAACTTTGTAGATCCCACATGAGTGAGAACATGCATTATTTATCTTTCTGTGTCTGACTCACTTCACTTAATGTAATGTCCTCCAGGCTCATCCATGTTGCTTCTAATGACAGGATGTTATTTTTTATGACTGAACAGTGTTCCTTTGTGTATATATTAGACATTTTCTTTCTTTATCTGTTGATGGACATTTGGGCAGATTTTATATACTGGCTATTGGGAATAGTGCTGCAATTAACATGGGGATACAGACATCTTTTTGAAACACTGATTTCCTTTCCTTTGCATAAATACCCAGTAGTGGGACTGCTGGATCATATGGTTCTGTTTTTAGTTTTGGTGAGGACTCTCCATACTGTTCACCATCATGGCTGTATAATTAACATTTCCACCAATAATGTATAGGAGCCCCCTTTTCTCTGCATCCTTGTCAGCATTTGGGGTAAGGTGATATCTCATTGTGGTTTTAATTTGTATTTCCCTGATGATTAGTGATCTTGAGAATTTTTTCATATACTTGTTGGCCACTTCAATGTCTTTTTTTGAAAAGTGTCTATTTGTATCCCATATTTTAATGGGATTTTGAAAGAACTCTTGTGTTGTTTGAATCCCTTGCATATTCTGGATGTTATATGGATACTTGTCATATGGATAGTTTGCAAATATTTTCTCCCATTCTAGAAGTTGTCTTCTCACTCTGTTGATTATTTCCTTGGCTGTGCAGAAGCTTTTTAGTTTGAGGTAGTACCGTTTGTCTCTTTTTGTTTTTGCTGTCTGTGCTTTTTAAATCTTTAAAGTAGTTTATGGAATAGCCGTCCACTGAAATCCTTACTCTTCTTTCTGGTGACAGTGACTCTCTCCTTGACCAAATCTGAGTCAGGGTCCTCTCAGTCCTCTGTCTGACTAGTCCCAAACTTGTCCTGCTTAGCCAGTTTTAGCATTAATCCTGCTGAGTCAGCTTAGAGAAAATGGTTGAACCCTTGATATCTGATCACGCTCAATATTTGAATGAATTCCTCATCTTCTACTCTCAATAACTCATCATGCTGATCTGCCATCAGCAAGAATCCTGTCATAGGTTCAGCCAGGATTTCCCTAGATTTGAGGTTTTCTTTTGGTAATTTTCCATCCATTGATCCGCACCCTGCTCCTTGCCCTTGTTGGAGTTACAGTTGAGCCCAATCTCTCTCCTTTACTGCAAAACCCCATTGCAGTATCCCACAAATAAAGTCTGCCTTATCATCTTTAACAAGTCATTGAAAGATTTTTCTTTAACACTGGGATGCAAGTGGAATACCTTTTCCATCTTTTTGCAGTTTGATATGGCTGTGTGACTGACTCTGAAGGTAGGAATGTGAGTGACAGTGATCTGTGCTGTTATCAGGCCTGGCCTATGAAATCTTCCCAGGTAGAGTCCCCGTCAGCCTGGGCCTCTAAATAAATATGAAGCAGCTCTACTCCGATCTGGTACCTTTCTGACCTGATATATTAGTAGGAAGTACACATTTATTGCAAGAGGTCTTTATCTGTTTGGATTGTTTAACCTAGCCTAAAATGCAGATTATGAAGCCTTGAAGATGAGTACTCCTATAACAAAAGCCTAAATGCTGTGGCACTGGCTAAGAACCAAGGTGGGAGTTTCTTACACAAATAACTAGGTGGTAGCAAAACACTTAGTAAAAATGTTGACCCTGGATAACTTGGAAGGCAGATCAAGTGCTCTCAGTGTCTACATCTAAAGGCGAGTGGTTGAGGGGAACCAGAATATCAGTAAGGGCTGGCTTCTTGTGTTACAAGGAGATTTAGGACAAACCTAGGTTGTTTGCAGGCAGAAAATGGAGAATGCCAATGATTCTGTCTTCAAAAAAAGGAGACAAGACTGATAAGGACTGAGCAACAGAGACTCATTAAAACTCATTTTACTAAAGGGACTCAGCCCCTTAGCAAAGATCAGACAAAGAGTGCTGCATTCCCTCCCAAACCTTCCTTTCAGTTCTGTGTGAAATCAAAGTCGCTGCCATTAAATTAAGGGCCAAAGAAATAAGGCAGGAATAAAAACTTTGCCTAGGAGAGAACCTTGGTTTGGATGTCTCACATAGGACAGATTGGAAGCAAGCAGATGAGAAGGCTTTCAAGTTTTAAAGCGACCATTCTATCCAACAATAAAGACAAATGTGATCCTGTCCTGGATCATATTTCAAAATGATCCAGTGAGTCAAATTGAATGCTTCAACATACAAATATATACTAGCAAGCAGTAGTCTGTGAAAAGTATAAAGCTCCCAAGGAGGGCATATTTCCTAATATTCACTTCACGTGCAGCCGTGGTATGGAACAAACAAGGAAGACCATCCCAGCCAATGGAGACAAGTGCCACAGATGGAGCTGGAGGTCGTAGATAATGATTCCCCACAGGGACTCGAGCCAGGGCAGGGGCATCTTATTACCTGTCTATCGTGCTGTTAAACGGAGAATTACAGTGTGTTTTCCCTTTTTTCCTTGAAAACTTTTATTGAAATTATGCCTTGGTCTGTCACTCATCTATCTATATGAATAAGAATACATACATATATTTATGTGGGAGTGTGGGTAGAGAGGGAGAAAGCAGACATTTGTGTTTTGGTTCCTAAGTGACCATGTGGTGATGGAGAGGAACACATATCACTCAGCATATCTGGATGTGAGCCAGCTGTTGTAACTGAAAGAAACTCTATGTTGTCTTCCTTGCAGAGGGACGTGAAGGCGTTCAACTTGTTCAGGAAAGTGTGCAAATCAACATTTGGCATGTAGAAGGTCAGTTGTGTCAAAAATCGCTAGTTCTTTACCAAAACCATTTCTAGTTTTCCTCAGCACAATAGCACTTAACTACAGTCTGTCTTGTAGTTAAGTTCCAGAAAGTTCAAACTATTAACAAAAGGTAGTCTTCAGCCTCATTATGTGTTAAGTAGCAACCACCTGGCCTATGCTACAACTTCTTAGTCTCTCTCTCTCTCTGCTTAAGTTTTCTTACCTCTAAAATGGAGAGCGGATTTTTATAGGATTTTTAGGATATAATTGAGAAAATGGTTCATAAAAGCATTCTACACTTATTATCATTTTAGAACTATTCATGAAGTGTTTCTTCATTTACCTACTCAATGTCAGTTCTCTTATGGTCAGGGAAGTGGCTCTCAGGAGTGGCATGGCTTCTGAGCAGCAGATAATATGAAGACAAGGGCAGATGATGAGAACAGCCCTGTTTTATGAACACAAGATGAAGACTCCCTTAAGAACTTCTAGAAACAGATGGAAATTTGTCTGGTCGAGGCTAAATGATTATAGAGGAGAGGGCCATTAAATAACAAAGATAACCTGTTTCTGTATAGGTAGGCTGCGGAGTATTCCAGAACACTGGAATAAAATGGTCTTGTAGGTATGTGCTGCATCTCATCTAGTTGATGGGTATGCTCTTGAAAGTTACTCAGCGGACATTCAACTGACATTTAATTATAATAGTAATATGAACCCTTTTCTCTGTCCTTTCAAAAAAGCAACTGGCTAGTCAGAAGACAAGTGAGCTATGCCTTTTCTTTGTATTTGGGGTTCATACAGTAATTATAATGTGTGCTCTTTGGTTTTGCAAGAGGACAAAAGAGAGATTTCATGTTAAAAAAATTCAAATTGGCTTTGTCAGATACCGTGTCAGCAGCTGCATCTGCAACCATAAAGGCACTGCATTATAAATACCCCATTCACTCCGTTATTTGTTCCCCCATTCTTTCATCTATTATTCATTCACGTTCTTAGGCATTGTTATTCACCTTCACTGTATGAAAAAAATGCTAAAAAGAATATTAAGACTTTTGGTATTATTTATTGATTTAAATATTTTATAAGTGACAGTTTGGACACTTTTAAGGTAAATAAATGCATGATTTAACTAGACAATTTTGTAATGAATTATGTAAATATAACACACAACTGTCATTTCCACTTTGTTTTATAAGAATCCCATGTTTTCATCACTCATTTTCAAGACACAAATTCACCTTGTTCTGCAATCTGTAAATATGAAGACATTTTGTATCATGAAACATGCTATTTACATTGTGAATGCTTTAGAATAACAAACAAAAGGATGAGTAAAAAGTGGTGTTACATGAAAAGCAAAGAATATATAGTGGATATTTATAATCATATATGAGTTATACTTTTACATGTATTATTCTTAAAATTCTAGTGAAATGAGGCATATTTTATTATTTCAATCAGAAAAAGTTTCTCTAAACCTGTACTACTAGATAAAGAAAAATATTTTAAAATATAATATGAAATATCAAATTAAACTTTTTAAAAATTAATGGTACAGGTTTAAGAGATGCATTCATTTAAAAAAAAAACAAAAATAGTTTGACATTTCAAAATATATGTAATTTAATCATGCCCTACATATATATTAGTATATTTACCTGGTATTAGTTGATGACATTATAATTTAAGTTTGTAATAACTACATTTTTAAAAGATATTATTCACAAAGTAAATCTAATAGCAAGGGAGCAGATGTACAATATGGTTTACATTGCAAGCCAAACCAGATATTTAGACCCATGAAATTGCAGCAAACAAATTAGCCAAAATGTTAAAGTAATTCAGGTTAAATAAAAACCACCCCATGCAGAGGATGCTAACGAAGGCCTAGCACATTATAACCATGTGTTTTTATTAAGTGATTTTGGACACCTATTTATTATTACATAGTGCCTGAAAACTTGATGGAAATGCATTGGCTGTTTATTTTATGCATTGCAATGCGTATTAACATGATTAAGTTTGTTATTTAAAGTACTGTTTGGGAAGTGAGACCCTTTGGTTTTGTAAAATGGCTACTCACAGTTGAAGAGTCAGAATTCAGGTAGGTTGATTTTGAAATAAAGAATGATATGTATTATTTCTGGAATGCACTTAATCGGGATTTTAAAAGCATAATGAGACAGTTTTTGTCTCTTGATTACTGAAGTTATAAGGTAGCTACAGGCAGCTGTTATACAACTTTTGACTTCTTCCAAGGCAGAATTCTCAGGAGCACTTTTCTTTTTTTTTTTTTTTTTTTTAAATAAAGAAAAAGCTTTTCATCCAACTTCAAGAAAAATTAGAAAGTATTTTTCTCCATGGACCATTATTCTATTTGAACCTAACCTGGATTTTCTCATAGTCAAAACCTGCCATGATGATGTGAATCGATTTCCGCATAGTCAGGATAATTTTTGCTCCAAATTCTTAAGGAAGGCAATGAATTAGTAGCTTGTAAATTTTGCAGATCTGGGCCTCCAATAACTCAGTAGAAGGCACTAAAATAGAGGGAAAAATGAAAATGGGACTGTGGAGTACAGCTGTTCAAATTTCATCTTAATTTCTGTTTTTCTCATATTTTTTCTATTTTTACAATCATTATTAAAATATTTCCCTAAAGAAATATGGTAAAGGTATTGAAAGTCATATTTCTTTATCTGAACAAGTATTAAGATTGTCTATCATTTCAAGACAAAGGTTTTCTTAACTCTGAAAATCACAGGAAGAAAGTAATCAGTATTTTCATAGGTACCAATTTATATGGTAGCTGCCTGTTTTTTCACAATTTCAAAATCATTTAGTCAGTATGGAATAAACAGAAGTTAATTAACGGAGAAATTAGTCCCTTTTGAAGTTTTATTTTTTTCTAAATATTTTCTACCCCTTTCTTTGACTACCTCATCTGTTGGAAATTAAGACCCCTGAAGCACATAACAAAAAAGTAGAAATAAGAAATGAGAACCAAAATTCAAGGGTATTTAACTCATTGAAGCATATCTTTCCACAGAGGCACAAATAATATTTTTTATATGATTTTCTATTAATTAACACAAACTATGTCATGAAGACAATTTGTTAAATGGTTTGAATATAATCTTAATACATGAAAATAAACCAGAAAGAACACAATTTTAAGTTTGGAAGATTATAGATTCTTTAAATCTTGTTCAAGATTTGTTCAAGTTATTATAAAGTCAATGAGAAGTACCTACAGTGGAAGAATATACTTACTCTTAAAGAAGATACTTATCTTCCCTTAGGAATCAAATACTCTGCTAGAAATGATTTAATTTTCCCTGAAAAATAATGGCTTTGGATTGAGATTTGCAAATTATCGATCTCTTGATCCAAGCTGTATTTTTTTTGTATTTAGTAACATGGCAATTTGTAAATTCTGGTGAATACTCAAAATTGTAGTTAAAAACAGCTATCTGAATATAGGCTAAAACTTCAAAGACACAGAGCTAAGAAATATGGAATACATTGTATATTGCTTTTTCAATAGAGTAGACATAAAATTGATGACAAATATTTCCAAACCCTCAATAAGAACTAAAAACATAATACTATGCCAAGCTGAATTACAAAGGGATATCTAAGAAACAAGACAGTGCATCAGTTATATCTAGATACAGAGCCAGTAAAATCAGGTTGCATTTGATGTATACACCTTATTGGAAAGTAGTCTTCAGAAATCAATTTCCCTACAAATAGAAAAAGCATTTTTTCTATTTCAGTCTTTAGCAGTGTGGTACTCACATTAAAAAAAAAAAAATGGCTACTTGAAAATAAGAGGATTTTTCTAACTTAAGACATTTGTAGGGGCTAAAAATAGGAGATTGTCTAAACAGATTGACCCTGATACTTCTTGAAAATGTGTTTAAATTCACTGAAAACAAACACACACATTTTTATAGACCCAAGTTTCTCTTGACTTACATAGTCTTTGGAAATCAAGGTTCCAATTCTCTCCGTTACGTCTGTCCTCAAATGATCTATATTTATGTGCTCATCTTCTTTCCCCTTCCCTCACAAATCCACAAAGTTTACAATCATGTGAAAGTGAAAAAGAGAGGAAGCCCCAGCCCAAACAGTAAAATACTATTGTCATTTATCTTATAAGAGCTAGAAAGAAATAAAGAGGGCAGGAGGGAGGGAGGGAGGGAGGGAAGGAGAGAGAGGGAGGGAGGGAGGGAGGGAGGAAGGAAGGAAGGAGGGAAGGAAGGAAGGAAAATTAAAAAAGAGGAGCTAACCATGCTAACGAATTTTAAAACCTACTTAATTTACTGCACATAAAACCTATATATGCAACCCATTTGTTTTACATTCATTAAGCCTTTTATTCAGGAACACCAAACTCCATTGATTCAAGTTATAGCCACACTTGACATTTGGACTCTTGCAATGGTTTCTCACTAGCAGAGAGACTATACTAATGTTTAATTAGATAATACAGCAAATATTGTGTGAATACATAATACCAAATTTTCCCAGTAGTGGGGAAACATCTATGATGTGACAAATTCTTTTTGTCCCTTTAAATATTCACTCTAACTAGCATATTTATTAAATCTATTGTTTGTTTTAGCAAAGTTTTGGCATGCTGAATTTCATGGCATTCTGTCATTTTTATGACATTCTATTAAATATGAATACTGTATTTAAAAATCTATAATCATTGATCCTTACCATCTATTTTCAGCTTTCTTCTTAGGTTAACAGGATTTGACGACAGAATTTTAATGTAAGCAAAGTTTGATTTTTCTATCTCTTTTCATCTTCTCTACTGGTATCCATTCCTTTCTCTAAGTTGCATTCCAGCTGAATCCAACTAAATATTTCACAAATGCTCATAAAATGAGACTCCTCCTATAGCCAAGCAATCATTTGCATTTTAGTGGGAGAATTCTTTTAGACAGAATAAAAGCATTTTTAAGGATCAAAAGAAAAAGCAACAAGCACCTATTATTTCAGGTTATTGGGTTATAAAACAAATAAAAGAAATCAATATTATGAGTGCCTAGTGACACACTTCAAACAAATTTTAAAAGAAAATAATAATTTGGGCTGCCATCTATTAATTTTTACACAAGAACAAAAATTAAAGAATTTTTCTAAAAATCCCCCTGTATTACTTTAGATAATTATACAGTCCTCTAGTTGATCTAGACTTCTTGGCTAGACTTGGAGCTACCATAAGACATAATTTCTTTTTTTTTTTTTTGAGAATACTTTCTAGTCAAAGAACACAAAAGCAATTTATCTGAGAGTCCAAGCCAAGGTTAGGTTGTGGTTTCAATGTGGTAATTTTTACCAATGAAATTCAGAAGGAGGGTTCCACATCATTGATAAATCAACTAAGTGGTTTCCTATTTTGTTTCATTTTATAAAAATTTTTAACTTAAAGGCTAAAAAAAAGCAGATGGCCTTTCAAATGGTTAGATACATGCATATTGATCCAGATCCCCCAAGCCTCAGCAGAAAGTCATGTGCATTTGCTATTTTTTAAAGAGTGATATTGACCACGAAGAAATACTTCCTGGGAGGCAATAAAAGTAGCATGGTTCTAGGAATTGAGGTTTCATTGGGTATGGAAATGCATAGTTTCTTGTTAGTCAGAGGTGATGTAGCAATATTCATATTTGTTGTTCAAATGATTTGAACATGAATTGGTTTTGACTTAGATTTTATTCCAAGAAGTTTACAATGCATTGTTCTATATTCTAATGTGAACAAGCTAGAAATACAGTATTATTTGACTGTTATCCTTAATTCTTATATTATTTCAAAAAATGGAGTATTTTAAGTAAAGTAATATTGCCAAATTTGCAAACCCTGGCTCAATGCCACAATTTGTAAGTCTGTCACATTTATGACCTTTTTTCCCGTAACAAATGGAAGATATAAAGTAAAAATCAGTGAAATGTATTTCACAATTAGGTGTTATCATCAGAGTATAAAACTCGAAGGAAACTAGAAACAAAATTAATTTTATTTCTCATTGCTGGAGAACTTCATACATTCAGAAAACTTTCAAAAGTCTCTGACATTCTAAGTTTTGGATATGAGTTAAGTTGACTCTTTCAGGACAATAAATCTTTGTCATAAATTCTTTTTCTAGCTTATAATTTTGTATAAAAATTGTTTGGATTTGTTCCCTCCTTTTAAAGTTTCTGTTCTAAGCGAACTCTACACTAATTAACCAGTTACATGTAAGTGAAAAATCTTTGATGATCAAGGTAGTACCTAACCGCTTTTAAGTTTAGAAGACTAGAATCTTCATGTCTCTCACAGAATACCATTAAATGCTATGGGGTGATTCTCTGTCCAGCTCAAATACCTTAGCACATTCTCTAAGGGATAGATGGACGTCTTTCTGCTCTAAAGTTGCACCTGTTTTGCTAGCAGCTAAACCCAGCTTGAGAGTGTGTGAAGAATATGGCATAGAGCACAGCCCCCAAAAGAAGTTTACAAATTTCAGGGAACAAAATAAATATTTCCTATTATTTGTGATTAAATTTTTCAACTAAAGGAATATGACATTTCTTTAATGTCAGAACAACAACAGTTGTTTTTTTTAATGGTGCATGAGATAAAAGCATATTCTTCTCACTGAATGCTATCTCAGCGAGGCATGTTATAAAAGGAAAAATAATTGTTTTAATATCACTTGCATACTGTTAGTCTGTATTTCTGTGCAAATTTTAGCAGGCTTTTCTGTGGCATATGGCAGAGCTGGTATTTGGCCTTCTTTGTTCCTTCAATCCAGATGTTCTGACACTTTCATTTACCTTCATCATTGTAACCAAGACTAGTTCTCTCTGCCACCTTCAGAAAGTATCTATTTGTAGCTCTGTAAGCTTCTATCTCAGCTTCGCTGAGATGTGCAGCTGCCAAGAGGTTGGCACTACCTCAGGAAAACTAAAAATGGCTTGTGAAGCGTTTCTCTTTTTTTGTCTTTCTCGTTTCTTTTTAAACGTGAGTGACCAGTAGTCAAATAAATCATTTGGCTTTTAAACCAGAGGTGTTTGCTATAGAAATTGCCTCTTCTTTAAGAGTCTCTACATCATCCTGAAGAAAAAATTAACTCTCTTTGCATCATCTCATCTAAAGCTCCTGCCCACCTCCTCACTCCATTTGTCCCTTTGTCCTGAGTCTGATGTGTAAATGCCAGGCAGCAAAATGCAATGAATTGTCTTCAGGAACTGAGGTGGTATAAAGAAAGCATTTTGTACATTCCTGATTTTTTGCAGTAATTACTTTCCTGTTAGACATTGGCTTAATGTCATTTGATAGAATACAGTGAAAATATGTTAAGTAGAATTCCTTCTTTATCTGCAAATAGTGATAAGTCCACAGAGGAAGACTGAATATAAAGGGATTTCTTCACTTTAAAAATATGTATCAAAAGAATCAAAAACAAACTTACTAGTCTGACTTGCTGTTTAGTTTTCCTTTTTTGCTTTCAAATAATAAGCAACAGTACCTTGTCAAATATAAAGAATGATCTGATCAGCAACTAGATGAATTAACTGGAAGGATAAATTCAGTGTAATTTAATAGATTCAAATTAAATGTTTTCCATTATTTATTAAGCTCAAAAGCATTCTTACTAAGGATTTAAGGATCCAGTGGTATTCAAGAGGATAACTGTCATAACCTCAGTGAATCAACAATCCTGTTTGCTTTTGATAGGGAATGTTTCCATACTGTGGGAAGGAAGATGCTAAATTAAGTTTTGCTATGCGTAATAGGAAGGTAATAGGAAGTAAGGAAAGGAAAGTAATAGGAAGACAAAATGCTACCAAGCACACCCACCATTCAAATGTGTTTGTATTGATGTTTAGAGGATAATTTACCTTGCTAGGCAATAATAGGAGCTGTCATCTTATGTAAATGCTAAGGAATGCTTATATGCTAAATAATAATCTGATGTTTAGATATTGCTCAGTGTAAACATAAATTTACCAGTTGATTTTAGCTGTAATGTTCTTACATTATTCCAAATGATGGAGAAGTAAATTAACTACTAAAGAACTGGTTAGCAGTGACTAAGCCACATTCTATTAAAATTGTATTTTAAGAAGACTAAAAATATGATTTTTTCATTTCAAAATCTGAAAGCTTTAATGTTTGTTAATATTACTGGATAATCATTTTCAGACATTTATTAATTGTACTACAGGCAACTTTTAGCCAGTCATGTCTGAAGACAAAATACTATCCTACTTACCAAACATTTGTGTAGCTATCATTGAAAATAGTGATAATAAGCTCTTTTATCTTTACTCTTTCATCTTCCAAGACCTTATCAAACCAACACTTGAATTAGTTAATCTGCCCAAGACCCATCTATATTTTTGCCAACCCTACTTTCTCAATCCCCTCTTCCAACCTATGCTTTACTTCCACTCATTTATCCATCCTTAACTTCTTCTTTACTATTGTATAGTACAAAGATCCAAAAATTAGGCAATATTACACATAATACAGAAATCTCTTTGACAGGGATAGAAATCATATTTTGATAGCCATGTTAAAAATTATGCACCAGAAGTAATCCGATGTATATTAATCACTTTACAGCATGTTTGTAAATGAGTAACTTCTGAGATAAAGCATGTCATTTGCTCAGATATTTTTAATCTGAGTCATCACTTGCTGCTCATTTGCTATAGAATGATGAATATCTTTAAAAAGTCCACACCAGCTATATTATTGCTTGTATAAAAGGTGTCTGTTTTCACAAAGGTTCTATGAAATGCAAAGAAGTGCAAGCTTCATATGGCATCATCACCATGGCTTAAATTATTGCTTGAAAGGTCGTTATAAGGTATTGCTTGGAAATCACTTTCAGATAATGTACAATTCAATATGAAAAGTACATAGTGAGTCTCAGTATTAAGTTGGTGTCTTTTCATAACATAGAAATCAAAGTATTCAGAAGTAAGGCTGTCTCTTTGACATTTGCTTCTGTGTCCCAAAGGTCATAGTTTTTACCTCGGTGGTGAGGATTAGCAAATGTTGTAATATACTGCACAGCTCTGGCAGTAACTAAGAAAATGGTGCTGTATCTAGTATGCCTAATAGCCCTATAGTGAGCAATATTCATCCCTCATGCTTATCAGTGTTGACATCTGTCTCTAAGTTTGAAGATTTATGCTCAGAAAGAAAACCACAAATTGAAAATCAAAGCTAAAATTAAAATTTGTGAAACAAATAATGGTATGAGGCCTAGAGTATTTAACTTTTCAAAATATCTACAAATGAAATGACATTACTATCCCAATCAACTTGTATTTACTGCTAGTAATTGGGATTATTTGAATACTTTTCAGTGATTCCCAAGTCTGGCTGTATATTAGCATTACTTAGAGTGATTTACTAAACACAGGTTCCTAGGCCCTACCTGAGACCTAATGAATCCCAATCTCTGAAGGCAAAGCCTAGTCATTTGTATTCCTAAAATTCTCTACGGAATTCTTATGAAGCCAGCCAGATGCTTCCAAGCAGATCAGCTGAACCACTAAACTAGGTCATTTCTTAATAAAGATGGAATGACAATGAGGTGCTTAACTGAAACCCTGATCTGGTTATAACATATTAGAAATAAAGACACAAACTTCTCTGCATTCCCAAGTCCTTCCAGAGGAAGTTATTTCTTTCAATGATGTATCATCTACATTCCATAAACACACACATACACAAACTGAAAATGTTAATCACTTTATAAAACTGTTTTAGAATATGAGATTAGCTGTGATACTTCCTATGCTCTAAATGTATCAATGACTTATTTTAATTAAAGGAAAGAAGAAACAAAGGAAGGAAGAAAACAAAGGATATGTAATATGTAGGTTTCAATTATTTGGATCAAGTGTGAGGAAGGAATTTTGCACACTATCTCAATATAGTCTGACAAGATTATGTGTATTCTGTATATAATATCAGTGTCTGCTCTTCATTCACCACCATGAAGATCTTGAAATTGAGTCCATAGCTGGGGTCAACTTACCCATTTAACAATAAATTTTTTTCAATTACATGAACACAATTGATGTGTATGTTAAACCAGCTGGTTGTGGCTTAGGAATATTCATATCAAGAGCTGTCCATAAATCGTTTAGAAATGTGTTAAACTTTAATAATTCAGTCCCATATGTATCATGATTTTTGGGCTATATCAAATTATGCTTATAGAAGCCTCTGAAATGACATAATTTTTAGTTGAAGATGTATGTCATCTAATAGTAGGAATAAGCTAGAGATATGGGGCTTGGTTCTGGGACTTGAGTTTCGAGATATTGTCAGCTGAAAGGTGTCTGGTACCATCCAAAGTCTGTACGGAGTCATTTATAATTAATTTCAAAGGAACATTCAGTGAAGTTGCATGAGGTGCTTTGAGTCAGACTGTGTTTTGAAAAAAGAGCAGAGGGAGAAGCTGCAGATAGAATCTATGCCTCAGCACATCTGGTTCATAACTACACTTCAGAAGTACATTGTTACTCAGGTCTGACTTTGTGTGGTCCTTCCTAGCTGCATGAATGAGGCACCAGCAACTCTCTATAGCCATTCTGGGTTCAGAAGTGAAGACAGCATGCTGTTTGCTGGGGCCAGGCTTGAGGGGGTGAGATGGTTTCTGGTGACAGAACAGATTAAGAAAGGGTCTAGAATGGGCTAAGTCATTCTCGAAGTGTCAAGACAGAAAACTGTGTGTACAAGTTTTACTTTTTGCCTTAATCATCCGCATCACCTGCCCCCAGAAATTCAGGAACCCAATATATTTAATGATGGTCATAATTTTGAGCTCCTTCTTGATGCCTCATAACTTCACTTATGCAGTTTCATTCAGCAGCAATATGATTCTGTCTAAAACACAGAGCTTAGTGGGGTTTTCAGAATTCTCCATGGCTTTGCCTTTTGTATCTGTCAATTTAATTTTGCTTTATTGCTGGAACTCTTTGGAGGCATTTGGAAAGTTGAAAGTCTGGCTCCCCTTGTGAATGAGATTTTAAGTTGTTATTGCCCTCTTTGGCTTTGTTTTTCTAGGAGAGACATGCACATTCACACTAAACACTGTGCCCCGACACCATTGTCACTGGACAAGAGGAAGGCATGCAAGACTATGAGAAATAGCATTTGAAGTGCTGAACCTATGGACCCACTCTCAAGTCTCAGGTATCAAAGTCTGTCTCAGAGTCCCAGACCAAAGCTCACTTGATTCCACACAAAATCAGATATTAAAAGGAAAATTGGAAATTATTTAAAATAGAATAAGAGATGAATATAGAGGCAGTGTGTAGGCAGCTGGGTCCCATGTTACCTGGAAGCTGTCTTCTTCCCTTTCTCTACATTATATAGACAAGAGATCCAACTACTGTGTTTCTGAGGTATATTATTACTTTTTATTATGGGCAATGTTACCTAATTATTAAGGTCCACAAAGAAGATACAGGTGTGTACATTCAGGGTACATATTGGGGGATTCTCATTTTGTTAGATAACTGATTTATTTGCAAATGATGACATTATCTCCATCAAAATAATCCTGATGCCAGTGTGATGCTTTGGTACTAATGGCTAGTTATAAGGTGCCTTCTTTAAAATAGCAGCTTAAAAGAATATTAAAATACAACAGCTATAGGTGCCAAATTATACTTTAAAGTATCTCTTGTAGAGTGGGTTAAAACCATTTCCCCAATTTAATATCATTTGATTTCTAAGGGAACATCACATAAATTCTTTTTATCTGCCATACTAAAATGCATGCTGTTGGTAATAGTTTGTAAGTAAGTGAGAATACTGTGTAGATATAAGTCAAATGAAATAACACATGCCACCACATTGTTACAATCACAATTCCTAAGAGAAGAGATGTAGATGGCATTGTTTAGGACAAATAAAAATATTATTCTTTTCCAGCTTGAAGTTTGAATGAACAAACATTTTATATAGTACCTCACAAACACATACAGCAACATTGTAACTACAGTAATCAACTGTAATAGATTAGCAAAATGATAACAGTTTGGACCATTATCTCAGACTATAGCTTTGAAAATGCACTTAAATTATAATGTATGAAAGATGTAGTTGACATCCTGTTGGGGATAGATAAGAAATCTCTGGCATGTTCTTCATTGTGACGTATGTGGCAACATAAATGGATACTTCTCTAGGTAAAATCATATGAGCTAATGTAGAGTTTGTGATTTTTCTGACAAATTAAGATACATAAATACAATTCTCCTCTCTAGGCCTATCAATCACTAGTAATGAAGTGGATTTCCAATGATGCTTTTCAAATATGCTTCCCATTGATATTCTTAAGTATAGAGAGAATAACTATGTGTTTAGAGTAGTTGCTTAGACAAATCTTTACAAAAAGCAAGAGAAATAGATTGGATATTCCTGGAAGTCCCTTTCAGCCTGTTGGTTATCACCAACATGTTTATTGATTTAATATACCATAGTAAGTTCTAAGTTACTGAAGACAATAGGCATAAATGACATCAGTGAGCTTGTTCTCTCCCATGCTTCAGTGCTACAAGGAGCCCATTAACATTGCTAAGGCATTTTCTAACATCAGCATGAGCATTAAGGTGCTCCCAGCCTGTTCTCTGTCCATACTAGCTGTAAACTTCCCCACTGTCCAGAGACATAGGCCCACAGAGGAGGGCGAGCAGGCAAAGATTTAGAGCTCAAGGTCTATTTCCTGTCTTCTCCACATAAAGGGTATTACACTTATGTCCTTGTAAACCCCCAGGGCAAGAAAATAACTCAAATTATAAAAGGGATCATGATTATAACAAATATTTGCATATCTAAAAATGCCTTATAGCCACACACATAGAAAAATTTTTTTAAAAAGCCTCATAGACTATATTGGAAACTAGTAAATATACTCCTTAACGGAGTTATGTTATAACCAAACCATAATGCAACCAAAATCCCTGAACAGAAAAGAAATATATTGCAGTCAGTAGACATAAGCTATCAGTGAGTAAGAAAATGACCTCTCCAAGGTTTCAAGGAAACAAATGCTTCCAGCTTCTTAACCTCAATAGAAACTTAGATTTTATATCTGATCCAAAACAGAAAAACTCTGGACACATGGTGCTCCTAATTTTAGTGTGAGTCAGTAATAACATTTTCATGCAGTATTGATTAATGGAAACAGGTCTTCACTTGAGCACGACATGCGATGGAATCCTACCTGTAATTATAATGATTCCTAGTTCTGAAGATTATACCTACTTCAGTGTTCATGAAGGCAATTCACTGAATTTAAAAGCCACATCAATCAAACTGCAGAACATTTTTTAAAACCTCAAAGCCATAAAATACAGAGGTTTCCTTGCTTTGTCTTGTATAAGAAGAAACAACATTCTTGGCAAAATGTCCTGACACTTCTTTGTCACTAATGCCAGTATCCAGGAATTTGCTCTCAAGAATAGCAGTCGGCTCTTAGGTGGCATCAACTGGGGAAGAGGAAGGGAGTAACTAACATGTCATTTAGTTGAATGCTGTTTATTACAATGCAGTTTGGTGTTGCGAAAGCTACCTATATTTATAAGTGCTAAGTTGAAAAGGGTCCAATGTAGCAAAGCATTTCATTTTAACTGATGTTTGTTAGAAGGTAGCAAAAAGACCTTTCTTTAATCTTGGTTACAAATTTATCTGGTATTAGGAAATTCCATTTCCTCTGGATTCCATGCTACATTAATTAAATCTAAAAGATAAGATAATATTTACTAAGCAGACATATAATTCTTTCTCAGTATCTGAAATCCTTGGTTATAGGTATTCTCAGTCCAAGCACTAATTTCTCTAAATAAGCGAAACTGTATGAGATTAATAGGTTAGCATTATCTAATATATTAACGATACAGAAGCAGATTCTGAAAATCTAATCATGTTGTGTGAAATGTAGTTATCTAGAAGAGACATGTATAAAAATAGGTAATATCCCTAAAATATTTTGCCAAGTTACAATTCTTCCAGTTGAGAAGTTTACCACACTGCCATGATACATGTATGAAATGTCTGTTCAGAAAAAGAAAATTAGAAAATATTCCTCACTCACCAGCTTACTAAATGTAGGAATATATAATCAAAACTGGATCTTAAAAGTGGTACAAATATATAGGGAAAGATACTTGTATGCATGATAAACAAGAAAACATGGAATCTATTTATTGGTTAGTTCTGAAAGGGGGCCCACACTTATAATTAAAATATATGAATATATATATGACTAAAACACTCATATGAATGGACACATCTTATTTCCCTCATCCTCTGGCTTTTTATTGACAGCGGTCACCTCCACCTTTTAGTAGGATTATTGCCTGACATAGTACAGAAATTTTGTGGGTTGTTCTCAGCAAAGCAATGAAAGAGACACAATCTCTTTCCACTCTCCTGTGGTGACCCATGTTCTGGGCTTGTGCTTTTTGGAAGAGTCTTTGATCTGCAGCAGGTCTCAGAGGCTTGTCTCCCGGAGAAACATGGTGCCGATGTTGTAGGAAACCTTTTTTATTCTCGATGAAGAAAGAGAAGGCTTTGGTGGCTTTGGACCAGTCCTTACCTCCAGGAAATAGCAGATCCCAGGAATTTCCTTTGGAAAGTTGTCTGGAAGCTCTTCACGAGACCGTGGAATGAATGTGAAACTTTCTTCCCGTTTTAATAATCTAAGAAGAAAATACAACCACATGAATCAAGTAGGCCAGGGAAATGTAAATACATGGAAAGAAATTTTAAAGGCTCAGGAAGCCTATCTCTGACTGCTCAAGGTAACACCTCTATTTCTTTGTATAGATGTGGCCTTCATAGGATTCCAACTGCTAGGAAATGTTATAACCTAGAAAAGATCCCTTCATGTAATAGTAATTAAAAAGAAAACACCAAAGCTGGGTATGGTACTACCTGAAAATATTTGTTCAAGATTGATTTCATTCTAAACAGCATTCCTTGAAAATTCTTGTTCAAATATGACCGTTTTTCCTAAACAAAGGGCCAAGTAAACTGTATAATACAAGTTTTATTTCAAGCATGCAGAATTTACCTTGTCTGTTTTTAAAACCTGCCCAAATGCTAGTGAGCTCTTTTAACATTTGGTAAACCATAAGCTTTAAATGTGTGTCCTGTATGTAAAAAACATTTATCAACTATTTAACTTTGTAGGACATTTCATGACTCCCAATGTCTCTGATATCTGCTTGCTGATTTCTAGCCAAGCATGCTATCCGAATGTACTAGCATTATTGGTTAAACAGCTTGATTCTTCCCTTCCAGTCACACTTACAGACTCTTTCTCAGGACACTGAGCTCAACATCACTGATCATTAAAGAAATGCAAATCAAAACCACAATGAGATACAATTTAACACCAGTCAGAATGGCTATTATTAAAAAGTCAAAGGCCAGGCATGTTGGCACAAGCCTGTAATCCCAGCACTTTGGGAGTCTGAGGTGGGTGGATCATGAGGTCAGGAGTTCGAGACCAGCCTGGCCAGCATGGTGAAACCCATCTCCTCTAAAAATACAAAAAAATTAGCCTGGTGTGTTGGTGCATGCCTATAGTCCCAGCTACTTAGGAGGCTGAGGCAGGAGAATCTCTTGAACTCAGGAGGCGAGGTTGCAGTGAGCTGAGATCATGTCACTGCTCTCCAGCCTGGGTAACAGAGCAAGACTCCATCTCAGAAACCAAAAAAAAAGTCAAAAAATAACAGACACTGGTGAGGTTTTGGAGAAAAAGGAACACGTATGCACAGTTGGTGAGAGTATAAATTGGTTCAGCCATTGTGGAAGACAGTGTGGAGACTCCTCAAAGACCTACAGACAGAAATGCCATTGATCCAGCAATCCCATTATTTGGAATATACCCAAAGGAATATAAATCATTCCATTATATAGACACATGCATGTGTATGTTCATTGCAGCACTATTCACAACAGCAAAGACCTAAATGTCCATCAGTGGTAGACTGGATAAAGAAATGTGGTATATACACACCATGGAATACTATGCATCCATGAAAAAATAATTTTTATTAGCAAACCAATGCAGTAACAGAAAACCAAATACTGCATGTTCACATTTATAAGTAGGAGCTAAATGATGAGACCACATGGACACATAGAGGAGAACAACACACATTGGGGACTTTTGGAGGCTGGATGGTGGAGGAATGGAGGAGGGAGAGATTCAGAAAAAAAACTAATGGGTAGTAGTGTTAATATCTAGGTGACAAACTAATCTATATAACAAATCCCCATGACACCTATATACTAATATAATAACCTTGCACTTGTACCACTGAACTTAAAAAAGACTGCAACCCTTGCTTTTTTTTTTTTTCTCTCTCCATTTGCTTGGTAAATCTTCCTCTATCCCTTTATTTTGAGCCTATGTGTGTCTTTGCACATAAGATGGGTCTCCTAAATACAGCACACCAATGGGTCTTAACTCTTTATCCAGTTTGCCAGTCTGTGTCTTTTGATTGGGATGTTTAGCCCATTTACATTTAAGGTTAATATTGTTATGTGTGACTCTGATCCCGCCATTTTGATGCTAGCTGGTTGTTCTGCCAGTTAGTTGATGCAGTTTCTTCATAGTGTCCATGGCCTTTACAATTTGGTATGCTTTTGCAGTGGCTGGTACTGGTTGTTCCTTTCCATGTTTAGTGCCTCCTTCAAGAGCTCTTGTAAGGCAGGCATGATGGTGACAACATCTCTCAGCAGCTAGTTGTCCATAAAGGATTTTCTTTCTCCTTCATTTATGAAGCTTGGTTTCGCTGGATATAAGATTCTGGCTTGAAAATTCTTTTCTTTAAGGAAGTTTAATACTGGCCCTCTCTCTCATTTGGCTTGCAGCATTTCTGCCGAGAGATCTACTGTGAGTCTGATGGGCTTCCCTTTGTGGGTAACCTGACTTTTTCCTCTAGCTGCACTTGGCATTTTTTACTTCATTTCAACTCTGGTGAATCTGACCATTATGTGCTTGGCGTTGCTCTTCTTGAGGAATGTCTTTGTGGTGTTATTTGTATTTCCTGGATTTGAATGTTGGCCTGCTTTGCTAGGTTGGGGAAGTTTTCCTGGAAAATATACTGAAGAGTGTTTTTCACCTTGGTTTCATTCTCCCCATCACTTTCTATGTTTCACCAATCAAACATAGATTGGGTCTTTTCAAATAATCCCATATTTCTTGGAGGCTTTGTTCATTTCTTTTCACTCTTTTTTTCTCTATTATTGCCTTCTTGCTTTATTTCACTGAGTTGACCTTCAGTCTCTGATATCCTTTCTTCTGCTTGATCGATATGGCTATTGAAACTTGTATATGCTTCACGAAGTTCTAGTGCTGTGTTTTTCAGCTCCATCGGGTCATTTATGCTCTACTCTATGCTGGTTAGTTTAGTTAGGATTTCATCTAACCTTTTCCCAATCGCTGATAAAATAAACTTTAAAATAATAAAGATCAAAAGAGACAAAGAAGGGCATTACATAATGGTAAAGGGGTCAATACAACAAGAAGAGCTAACTTTCCTAAATAGATACGCACCCAATACAGGAGCACCCAGATACCTAATGCAAGTTCTTAATCACCTACAAAGAGACTTGGGCTCCCACACAGTAATAGAGACTTTATCACCCCACTGTCAATATTAGATCAATGAGAGAGAAAATTAACAAGGATATCCAGGACTTGAACTCAGATTCGGACCAAGTGGACCTAATAGACACCTCCAGAACTCTTCACCCCAAATCCACAGAATATACATTCTTCTAAACACCACATCACACTTATTCTAAAATTGACCACATAACTGGAAGTAAAACACTCCTCAGCAAATGCAAAAGAATGGAAATCATAACTGTCTCTCAGACCACAGTGCAATCAGATTAGAAATCAGGATTAAGAAAGTCACTCAAAACCACACAAATACATGGAAACTGAACAACCTGCTCCTGAATGACTACTGGATAAATAATGACTACTGTAGAAATAAAGATATTCTTTGAAACCAATGAGAATGAAGACACAACATACTAGAATCTTTGGGACACATTTAAAGCAGTGTCTAGACAGAAATTTATAGCACTCAATGCCCACAAGAGTAACATGGAAGGATCTAAAACTGACCCGGTAATGTCACAATTAAAAGAACTAGTGGAGCAAGATGAAACAAATTCAAAAGCTAGCAGAAGACAAGAAATTACTAAGCTCACAGCAGAACTGAAGGAGACAGACACACAAAAAAATCAGTGAATCCAGGAGCTGTTTTTTGAAAAGATCAACAAAATAGACCACTAGCCAGACTAATGAAGAGAAAAGAGAAGATTCAAATAGGTGAAATAAAATATGATAAAGGTGATTTCACTACTGATCCCACATAAATACAAACTACCGTCAGAGAATACTACAAACAAACACCTCTATGCAAATAAACCAATAAATCTAGAAGAAATTATAAATTCCTGGACACTTAAAGTCTCCTAAGTCTAAACCAGGAAAAAGTCAAACCCCTGAATAGAACAATAACAAGGTCTGAAATTGAGGCATCACTGAATAGCCTACAAACCAAAAAAAGTCCAAGACCAGAAGGTTCACAGATGAATTCTACCAGAGGTACAAAAGGAGCTGGTAACGTTCCTTCTGAAACTATTCCAAACAATACAAAAAAAGAGAATCCTCCCTAACTCATTTTATGAGACCAACATCATCCTGATACCAAAACCTAGCAGAGACACAACTTAAAAAGAAAATTTCAGGCCAATATCCCTGATGAACATTGATGAGCAAATCTTCAGTAAAATACTGGCAAAGCAAATCCAGCATCACATCAAAAAGCTTATCCATCATGATCAAGTTGGCTTCATCCCTGAAATGCAAGACTGGTTTAACATATACAAATCTATAAATACAATCCATCAGTAAACAGAACCAAAAATGAAAACACATGATTATTTCAATATATGCAGAGAAGGCCTTTGACACAATTCAACAGCCCTTTATGCTAAAAACTCTCAACAAACTTGGTGTCAACGGAACATATCTCAAAATAATAAAAGGTATTTCTGACAAAACCACAGCCAATATCATACTGAATGGGCAAAAGCTGGAAGCAGTGTCTTTGAAAACTGGCACAAGACAAGGATGCCCTCTCTTACCACTACTATTCAACATAGTATTGGAAGTTCCGGCCAGGGCAATCAGGCAAGAAAAAGAAATAAAAGGTATTCAATTAGGAAAAGAGGAAGTCAAATTGTCTTTATTTGCAGAAAGCATGATTGTATATTTAGAAGACTCCATCATCTCAGTCCAAAATCTCCTTAAGCTAATAAGCAACTTCAGCAGTCTCAGGATACAAAATCAATGTGCAAAAATCACAAGCATTCCTATACACCAGTAATAGCCAAATAATGAGTGAACTCCCATTAACAACTGCTACAAATAGTATAAAATACCTAGGAATACAACTGACAAGGGATGTGAAGTACCTTTTCAAGGAAAACTACAACCCACTGCTCAAGGAAATAAGAGAGGACACAAACAGATGGAAAATATTCCATGCTCATGGTTAGGAAGAATGAATATTGTAAAAACTGCCATACTGCCCAAAGTTATTTACAGATTTAATGCCATCTCCATCAAGCTACTATTGACTTTCTTCACAGAATTGAAACAAACCACTTTAAACTTCATATGGAACCAATAGAGAGCCCACATGGCCAAGACAATTCTCAGCAAAAACTAAAACAAACAAAAACAAAGTTGGAGGCATCACGCTACCTGACTTCAAACTATACTAAACAGCTACAGAGTAATCAAAACAGCATCGTACTGGTACCAAAACAGAGATATAGACCAATGGAACAGAACAGAGGCCTCGGAAATAATACCACACATCTACAACCATCTGATGTTTGACAAACCTGACAAAAACAAGCAATGGGGAAAGGATCTGTACTTAATAAATGGTGTCAGGAAAACCGGCTAGCCATATGCAGAAAGCAGAAACTGGATCCCTTCTTTACACCTTACACAAAAATTAACTTCAGATGGATTAAAGATTTAAACATAAGGGCTAACACCCTAAAAACCCTAGAAGAAAACCTAGGCAATACCATTCAGGACATAGGCATAGGCAAGGACTTCATGACTAAAACACCAAAAGCAATGGCAACAAAAGCCAAAATAGACAAATGGGATCTAATTAAACTAAAGAGTTTCTATACAGCAAAAGAACCTATCATTAGAGTGAACCAGCAACCAAAAGAATAAGAAAAAACTTTTGCAATCTACCCCTCTGACAAAGGGCTAATATCCAGAATCTACAACAAACTTAAATGTACAAGAAAAAAACAACCCCATCAAAAAGTAGGTGAAGGATATGAACAGACACTTTTCAAAAGAAGACATACATGAGGCCAACAAACATGAAAAAAGCTCATCATCATTGGTCATTAGAGAAATGAAAATCAAAACCACATTGAGTTTCCATCTCACACCAGTTAGAATGGCGATCATTAAAAAATCTGGAGACAACAGATGCTGGAGAGGATGTAGAGAAACAGAAATGCTTTAACACTGTTGGTGGGAGTGTAAATTAGTTCAACCATTGTGGAAGACAGTGTGGCAATTCCTCAAGGATATAGAAATAGAAATTCCATTTTACCCAGCAATCCCATTACTGGATATATATCCGAAGGATTATCAATCATTCTATTATAAAGTCATATGCACACATATGTTCACAATAGCAAAGACTTGGAACCAATGCAAATGATAGTCTGGATAAAGAAAATGTGGCACATACACACCATGGAATACTATGTAGCCATTAAAAAGGATGAGTTCATGTCCTTTGCAGGGACATGGATCAATCTGGAAACCATCATTCTCAGCAAACTGACACAAGAACAGAAAACCAAACACCACATGTTCTCACTCATAAGTGCATGCTGAACAACAAGGACACAGAGAGGGGAACATCACAAATCGGGGCCTGTGCTGGGGTGGGGGTCTCGGGGAGGGATAGCAGGGGGTGGGAGGCTAGGGGAAGGATAGCATCAGGAGAAATATCTAATGTCGGTGACGGGGTGATGGATGCAGCATGGCACATTTATACTATGTAACAAACCTGCATGTTCTGCAGATGTACCCCAAACTTAAAGTATAAAAAAAAATTTTGAAAAAGAAAAATGCTTATCTCCACCAAATTTATAGAGGGTGACACTGAGTTCAGAATAAGTTAGACTGATTTGCTCAAGGAATAGGAAGACAGTAATGACAATGCAATTGGAATCTAGATCTGTAAGCATAGTCAAGTTTAGCCCAGCAATAAATAACAAGACTACATAAGATAGCTCTCCGTCACAAAACAATTAAACTGAGATGAAATTAATGACAATAAGAATAGAAGTCATCAGTACTGTTTGCTTTCTTTTCATTTTCACAAATATCAATTTTTTTATTATCAATATGTAATCAGTCACTTCAGAAATAAAATGTAAAAAGCCTTAAACAGTAGTTTAATTCAGCAGCGAATTCTACAACAATTTTACTGAGATCAAATAGAACAGTCATCAGTGTGTACTATGTGGGTGTCAATCATTGATGTCAATCAAACAACAAACATTTTTTTTTAGTGGTTATGACATGCTAAATAGTCCTCTGAATGGAGGCAAATAAGTGGGGATTCACAGAATAAATTAATATAATTAAAAAGATAAGAAATGCTCATAGAAACAAATTAGCAATACACAACAGTATATGATACAACATTCGATACAATCCAAAGGAAGAAATTCTATAAGAGAAAGGGAGGGGTGATGATTATGAATTTAAGTACGAAAGTTAAGAACCACATATAGCTATAGTTCAGTCTTTCCAAAAAGTTTCCTTAAAGCCCATAATTAACAATTAGGACTCCACATGAGCTACTTTCTCTCCTCCCTGTCTTTTAAGTGCTCAAATGTATCTTTTACAGTTTGTCTTACCAAGATCTTTATGTTTTGCTATATTGAGATTTTCAGTGCAAAAGAAATTGGGGTTACCTCTGTGAAAGTACTTGTAAATGACTGAAAGAAGTTGGTACCAGCTGCTTCAGATGTCAGAACTTTTAAATAATTCACTGAATGTTGGCTGGGAGGAAACTCTTCACAATGAATTGATCTCGACATTTTAAATAAATCTCATGTACTTTGCTAGAAATCACAGAGACAACAGCTTTTATGAAATTGTATTTTATTTTCCAAGTAAACATTTTGGTATCCATAAACTAAATACAGTTTTAGATTTCAGTAATAAAAATGAGAGCACATAAGGATAAATTGATTCAAGCTCCTGTGATATCCAGTATTTATTACAGCAGACTTAGTAGATAAGAACACTGAAGTGCAATATTCAGTTGACTCCCAATAGGACAATCTCAATGACTTACTGGGGGGTTTATGGAGGAGGTCAGGGAATCATTTCACACAGCATGACTGGTGATGATATGAGTCATGGTGCTGAGTAAACAATCAAATGTATACAAGGATTAGGAATTATTTAGAACCTGATCATCCCAGAGCCTCAGATCCTCTCTGAGATGCTTTATTAAGTCCAAGTCCCTAGGTTGGCTCTAAAGCTCTCAATTTATTTCTTTAGCACCTCAGGGCTGATATGGAAGCTTAGATTCTATATAAATCTAAATTAATCCCCAGCTGGTTGTTATACACTCTGGGAGTTTTGGCAATGTGTTTAATAAGCATTGGGAAATCACACAAATCCTAGTTTACCTGCCTGTCACCCTTTCTCTGCTCAACAGTTTTTTCTACAAATTGATTTTCAAAATTAAAACCCACTGCAGCTTTGGATCAGTGGATGGCTCCTAATCATGGGCAGGAAGGTTGTTCCATGGAGGTCCATAGAGCTTCTCCATCACAACTTCAGAAATGACGCTGGTCTCTGACTCTCTCACCTCTTGTTTGCATGCCCATTTCCCCCAATTTTCACTAAGCTCTGTGCTCTGTTATCTATCTTACCTTGGGAAAGGGTCTGACACTCATATTGAAGTACAAATGATCTAAATGTAGTTTAAATTTTAACACAAGACTCAATTTTTAAAAAGGCTCAGTGAGTTCAGCAGTCAACCAGTCAACAGATTAAGGTTAAGTGCCTTCTGTGAGCTAGGGCTGAACCAATACTTTCCTACCTCTGATCATAATATGTATGTGACAGGGTAACACTGAGAGGGAAACAAGAGAATTTTGAGTTTTACTGTAAATGTCTTTCCATAAAGGGATTATTTGCTAAGTTGACCCCATGGACAGAATAAACCATGCTGAAATGAGTACATCCAGTTTCAGCCCCTAACAGTGGCGGACTAGTATATATAGCTGTCTGACACCTGCAGGATTGAAATCATTGTGTGAAATTGGAAAATTTTTTGTTTCTTTCAACAACTGGAAAGATCTGTGTAATGTACAGGGCAGTAAGAGAGTGACATTCACAGAGTGACATTCTCAATGCTGTCTACCACAGGGTGATCATAAACTTGTCTACTCACTACCCAGCTACTGCTCACCAAGGGATACTTTAAGGGGAAGGCAAAAGGCAGTAGAATCTGATGCATCTTGCAGACGGCTATAAAAGATATAAGGACAGTGACCTTGTAAGGACTTTAAATGACAATCTTAAGCAAAAAGAACAAAGCTGGAGGCATAACATTACCTGACTTTAAAGTATACTACAAAGATACAATAATCAAAACAGCATGGTATTGGTACCAAATCAGAGATATACATCAATGGAACAGAACAGAGGCCTCAGAAATAATGCCACACCTACAACCATCTGATATTTGACAAACCTGACAAAAACAAGCAATGGGGAAAGGATTCCCTATTTAATAAATGGTGCTGGGAAAACTGGCTAGCCATATGCAGAAAGCTGAACTGGATCCCTTACTTACACCTTATACAAAAATTAACTTCAGATGGATTAAAGATTTAAACATAAGACCTAACAGCCTAAAAACCCTAGAAGAAAACCTAGGCAATACCATTCAGGACATAGGCATGGGAAGGGACTTCATGACTAAAACATCAAAAGCAATGGCAACAAAAGCCAAAATGGACAAATGGGATCTAATTAAATGTAAAAACTTCTTCACAGCAAAAGAAACTCACTAGAGTAAACCAGCAACCAACAGACTAAGAAAAAAATTTTTCAGTCTACCCATCTGACAAAGGGCTAATATCCAGAATCTACAAAGAACTTAAACAAATGCACAAGAAAAAAAAACCTCATCAAAAAGTGGGCAAAGGATATAAACAAACACTTCAAAAAAGAAGACATTTATGCAGCCAAAAAACATTAGAGAAATGCAAATCAAAACCACATTGAGATACCACCTTATGCCTGTTAGAATGGCGATCATTAAAAAATCTAGAGACAACAGATGGAGAGGATGTGGAGAAATAGGAACACTTTTAAACTGTTGGTGGGAGCAGAAATTAGTTCAACCATTGTGGAAGACAGTGTGGCAATTCCTCAAGGATCTAGGAATAGAAATACCATTTGACCCAGCAATCCGATTACTGGATATATACCCAAAGGATTATCAGGAATTCTATTATAAACACACATGCACATGTATGTTCATTGTGGCACTGTTCACAATAGCAAAGGCTTGGAACCAACCCAAATGCCCCTCAATGATAGACTGTATAAAGAAAATGTGACATTTTAAATCAATAAAATTTACACCATGGAAAACTATGCAGCCATAAAAAAGGATGAGTTCATGTCCTTTGCAGAGACATGGATGATGCCGGAAACCATCATTCTCAGCAAACTGACACAAGAACAGAAAACCAAACACCACATGCTCTCACTCATAAGTGAATGTTGAACAATGAGAACACATGGACACGGAGAGAAACATGACACACTGGGGCCTTCGAGGTGAGAGGTATGGGGAGGTATAGCAGAGTGTGGGGCTTAGGAGAGGGATAACATTAGGAGAAAAATCTAATGTAGATGACAGGGTGACAGATGCAGCAAACCACCATGGCAAATGTATCCCTATGTAACAAACCTGCACGTTCTGCACGTGTACCCCAAAAAGTATAATAAACTAAAAAATTAAAAAAAATACTTTAAATGTCAGAAATATCTTTAGTTCATTCTTCTCTAAACTTGATTGGTTTAATTACACATTAAATTCTTTTTAGAATTCATTTTCTCCTCAGTATTTTGCTGTTAAAAAGTCATATGTCATTCTGTTTTTTAATCCAGTGCATGTAAATTTTTTTCTCCTAGTCTTTCTTATCACTGTGGTCATCACCATCTTTCTATCGCTGGTATTGTGAAAATTAACAGTAATATGCCTAAGTGCATCTTTCTTGTTACAATGACAATTAGTAGATCCTTTTGAAACATTTGATTCAGCAAATTGTCTTTCAGTTCTAGGAATTTTTAAAAAATTATTTATTTAAAAATTTCATATGCCTTGTTTTATTTGTTTTCTTTTTATGCATTTTGGCTTAGTCAGACATTGGATCTGGTAAATTAATCCTCTAATTTGTTTTCCTTTTCCTCAAATTATTCCGTCATTTAAAAAAATTCTATTTTCTGAGAGATTGCATCCAACATTATTTTCCAACACATAAAGAATTTTGAAATTTAAGATATCTCATTTTAAATTTCCACTCTTGTAGTATGATTGCTTATTTTTTCTTATGTTGTGTTCTTACTATTTTACATCTATGAGAATATTAATCATCTTTTTGTAGTTTTCTTTTGTTCTGTATAGTGTCTCTGTTTCCTCTAGATACTCACTGACTAGATTTTGTTGTTTGCTTTTTTCTTTTGGTCTCTTTTTTTCATGTGAAGGCATTCAACAAATTACTAATGTCTGTAAATATCTTTCTATTCAAAATGTGGGACCTTAGGATTTGCTTAGGTTTGTGTATAGCAAAATCTCGTTGAATTGTAGGTTTCCCCTAACCATTACATTAGCGTTCCCAAACATGAATGTATTTCCTGTGTTTCCTTTGGTCCAGTTTGTTCAGGTAACAATATTCCAGTCATTCCTATGGGATTACACCTGGCTTCCAGCATTCTGGAAGTTCAATTTAGGAAATAACCTGGGAATCTCACTGTTGTGAATGTAAATATTTATTTAATCCTCCCATATTCACCTTCCTGAATTTAGAGTTCCTCTGGTTCATGTCTCAGGAGAACAAACCTCTTCCATTCTTCCAGAGTCAGCAGTCCCCCAACATTTGTTCTCCCTTTATTTATTGGTAATAAAGTTCTACATAAGTACATGGCTATCCAGCTTGAAACTGTATTTCCCAATTTCCCTAGCTAATGTGGTTCTGAGTAATTATTAGGTTCCTAAAATAAGATTGACTTGACAACATTTTGAATGGCAGAAGTGAAGTAGATTCCTCTTCCCTTGGCAACTGACCATTAACAGTGACTACTGATATTGGAGTTTTGCAGAGGCAGACTCCAGTTTTTAGCATCCTAAGTGTCAAGAAAATGGCCCAGTACTGGTGACATTTTAGTCTAACATCTAACTTCCTAATCATGGGAATGCATATTTAGGCATCCACTTTTTACTTTCCTGAAGTCCAGAGGCTGGTATGGCTGTGATGGTTGTGACTATGGCTCCAGACCTAAACTATTACAGTTCCAGTGGTGAGCACAGGGGTAGGAGCTTATGGATCTTGCCAGTTCTGTGTTTTGTGGGTATCATTTAGTTTAGGACCTGACTTTTATCTCTTCCCATGATTCTGTAATCACATTGTTCCCTGTATCTCCTCCTACTTAAAATACCTTAGAGTGTTATCTGCCTCTTGTACTTTTTCTGGAATCTCTTTTTGCCATATTTTGGATCTTTTAGATTATCCTCCTAATTAGGTTCTGTGTGTTTTTGCATGCATATGTGCATGTACACAGGCTGATATTTAGATTTAGAGTGAATATACTTGCTTCCTACCCACTCCCTCTCCTGTAGGACCTAAGACTTCAGCTTTCTTTGAATCATTAAGGCAAATATAACTCAGGCATACACTTTCCAACTGCCTCTCTTCCATTTTTAAATCCTCTTCCAGTCTTTCTTTGCATATGTCATTTTGTTCCAACAAAATGGAAGAGGGGAAGGTGGAAAGTGTATACATTAGCGATATCTGGAAGTCATTTTGTTGTTTCAAAAAAGATTATTAACTTCAGAAAAGGATAATGATAAACTCGGGGGCTCAATTTGCTGTGTTAAATTAGAAATTTCTGTTGTGGGAAATTATTCAGCTGAATATCTTTTTTGCTAAGGAATGCATTTGGATTCTATTTTAATGGCATTGGGCACTGCATTTTTGAGTGTAGGAGAAGGATGATGGTTCTGAAAATGAAAATAAAAAACATCGAGACACATTATGTTTTCCTAAGTGTTGCGAAGTTCCTGATTTTTTCCTGTTTACCTTCTTCTTTGTACTTGAGTGAAAGAAAGGAAGGAACTCTGCCCTGTGTGTCTGCTTTGTGCTTCACTGCTCCAAGGTCTGATGCAGTCTGAAGACAGGTCCAATGAAACTGTAGTCATTGAATCAGCTAGACAGCCTGAAATCCCTTGAAATGCAATGATTCATTCTCTGGAAATACACCTTTCCAAATAAGGAAAGTAAGAATCTAGCTCACGATGACACAAAACAGAAAAAGGATCTCACCAAATTTTTATGCATTTGAAGGCTGCAAATATTTTTACTTGCAAATGTTGAAGAAATTTTATAATTTGAGGCAATTTGTGGGTCCTAAAGTTCAGGCTAATGAATAAGTTCTCAAAAAGAAATAGTCCTTTTGTATATCCTCTGAAAATGCTAAGGCAGAGAATCTCAGAGGCACTTTAGTGACACCCATGCTTATTTTTTTTTCTGCAACCCACCTTGGAATAAGTACTAATGGCAAAGTGTGCTTACTATAGGTTCTGTACTCTGCATATCTGATACCTGCTGGAGAGTGTATATCTTCTGGGATGTTCCTATTTGAGTGGCAAAACTATTGCCTTTTACATTCTTGAATTTTAGGATGCTGAATAGCTAAAGTTCATTCTACTCCATTGACTTCTCTGGACCCTGTCAATTTTGACCTTTAACAGCCCCAAAACTCCATTTCTAGTAAATGTCAAGGGATTTTAAATTTAAAACACTCATGCAAAGTTTTAATATGTCTATAGCAAGAACTTTAAAAAGAGATAAGTGAGAGACTAGAAAAGATAACTGTAACCAGTTCTTGTAAGTTAAATAATATCCTCAACATTTTTCACTTCTCTGATCAACAGTCTTTCTTAAAAACAAGTCCATCATTGTGCTGGTCTTTCTATATAAAAGATAAGGTAAAGAGTGGAAATAAGAAAATAAGCACAATTATTTTTAAAAACGAGTATTCGTTGATTTCATTACTTAAAAATTAGTGCCAAAAAAGATTCCTAGACTTAAGAATTATATGTTCTCTATTTTCTATATTATTCAACCAATGAGAAATAGAGTTAGCCTAAATTTATTCTAAGGACATCATGCAGAATTGTAATAACTTCAGCCCCAAGGAGGTAAGTCAACCTAAGAAAATATTTGAAGATAAAAAAAGGGCATACATTTTTCCTTTCCTTTAAGAGTTCAACTGACCTCTTATATGAACAGCGTTTTATAGAAAATATTCCTTGCAAATTCCACTAAAATGATGCTTCTCAGAAATACTCATTTTTGTAGAGAAAAATGATGAGATAGGAGAAGAGGTATAGGTAAATTCAGTAAATCTGATCTCTTAGGTTTTAGGGATTTTCTTTTCCCCATACAGGTCAGATAGAAATAAATTAGTTGATGGCATTAGTTAAGTCTCTTAAATTCTCTGGTTTCTTAATTTCTTTGTGGAGAAAGAAAGATTTTACTCTAATTTATTTCAAAAATTAGTTATAACTCTCAGATTTAGTGAAGCTTGAGAATTTATATACTACTCAGATTACAGAGGATCATACAAAGCAGCATGACCAAACATGTTAGTTTTAGAGTTGCAAATCTGAAAAATTTTCAAGTAAGAACTCTAGAGGAAACACTGTCATGGTGGCCAATATCACAAAAACTGATTACAGAGCAATTTTAATTTAGTAATGGGTGACTAAATGCATGAGAATCTTTGCACTTTAATAAGAGCCATAGAAAGGATTCTTAATATAGCATTTAGAGCAATCAGAGTTTTCCTGATGCACAGTGTTACACACAAAGGAACAGTGAGAAGAACTGACTGCTAAAAGATTAAGGCCCGATTATGACTGGTTTTAATTCTCTAGTTTAAAAATGAATATTCCAACCATACTGCATTTTATTAAATATTAAAATGTATTTAAATACTACAATTCATGATCAATTTTTGGAAGGTACACTGCCTTGTTTTGAGGGGATTTGAAATATATTTACTTAATATAACAGTACTATATACAAACAAACAGTATAATGTAAAATTATGCCATTTCCTTCAAAGGACAATGTACACACAATTGGAAAAAAAGGAGAAATATGAAATGATATAGAGGCTTGATTACATGCTAAACCTAAAAGTAAGAACTTTAAAGTTAAAAATATATTCATAAGGCATTAATGCTGAAAGTGAATAAATAAGGCTTTCCAATTTCAAGGTACAGGTACAGTATTAACTATACAATATATAAAATGGCTATGTGTTTTTGCTCAGTCAGCCCTGTCAATTATTTCTTTGAAGTTTTTTCATACCTTCTATACCTCTATTCCCACGATCATGGCTTAGTTCATGACTGTACCTTAGGCCTGAAACAACGCTGTTACCTCTTAGAGTCATTTCACCTCTAGCTGTTCCCCACTCTATTCCCTGTGGAACATTGCCTCCAATTAACTTTGCCTTTGATTGTGTTGTTGCCAGGCTCAAAAACATTCAGTGGGTCTCTAATAGTATTTAAGATCCTTTGTTACATAAGTTGAAAATAAATTCTCAGCTTTCACTGAATGTGACATCTTTTTGTTGTTGTTGTTGTTTGAGACAGGGTCTCAATCTGTTGCCGAAGCTGGAGTGCAGTGGTGTGATCATGGCTCATAGCAGCCTCCATCTCCTAGGCTTAAGTGATCCTCCTCCTCCAGCCTGTTGAATAACTGGGGCCATAGGCACATGCACCATGTCCAGGTAATTTATTTTATTTTTAGTACAGACAAAGTCTCGCTGTGTTGTCCACACTGGTCTCAAACTCCTGAACTCAATTGACCCTCTCCCCTTGGCCTCCCAAAATGCTAGGACTACAGGCATAAGCCACTGTGCCTGTCTGGATGTCAGAAGTATAATAATTTTTTTTAAATATACCTTTTTTTGGAATAATGTTAGACTTACAGAAGAATTACAAAGATAGTATAGTGAGTTCTCTTAGAGTCTTTACTCAATTTCCTCTAATGTTAACATTCCACATAATCTGGGTACATTTGTAAAAAATTAAGAAATTAACAATGGTATATTACTATTAAGTAAATTGCAGACTTTAATCAGATTTCACTGATTTTTCTCTGAATGCTACTTTTTCTATTCCATGATTTAGTATAAAACATTTTGAGAATTATCTAGACCTGAGTTTTAGAATTTATAAGTAAATGAAAGATGAGATCATTTATGTGGCTTATCCAGTGTCATAAACTAATTAGAGGCAGACCAGGAATATGAAATTCACATTCTTTTATTTGGTCATTTATTTATTTAATCAGTCAGTAGTGGTTCTTAATATTTTCTGAATCATGGCCCACTTTGAAATATGATGAGAATATTTTTAAAAACTCTCTCCAGAAACATGCATATGTGAGTATGCATAAAAATGCTTCATAAACACACTAATCGTAGGGTTTAAATGTAACAGCAGCCCCCAAAAACCTCAACAGTAATACTTTTATCTATGTTCTACCTTGGATTTTAAGTCAGATATTACTTGAATTATTTCTACAGCCAAAACATGTTTAACACTTACTTTTCTAAAGAACGTTGCCTTTTTAGCTAAACTGTGGACATCTAAAGGAACTTTCAGAAAGGATTATTTAACCTGTGTTAATTACAAAATAAATATTGACTTCCAGGCCACTAAAAATGGTGCCATTTTTAATGGCGAAAGGGAAAGCTGAATGTAAGGAGTGACTTTTTCTTTTGCTTTAAGTCATGCTTAATTATCTTAGTAACTTATTTTTACTTTATAGTATTTTAGATAATGAGGAAAATTTACTTAAGATTGACATTGTTTGTAAATTTTATTTATGACCAATGAAACAGTATTTATACTTCAAGGAAATTCTTTTTTGTGTGTGAAATTAACAGATGTCTCCCATATAAATAGGAATTATCAACATGCATACCAGATTAGAGCCTTTGAATTCTAAATCCTAGAACTAGGTAATTAATTTAGCATTGCCACCATGGGAAGAGAGAACCACTAAGGCTTCCCTTCATAGTAGTTAGGAATAGGACCTAATAAAAAAACAGCAAAACTTTACTTCTGAATTTAATCTTAGGCTAAATCGTATAAACCAAGCCTATACCAAATAATAAACTAAATCATAAAGAAAAATATGTCCAAATTGCCAGACGTACTCTTCTCTTCATTTCATATCTATGAAAATAAATGCAGTATATAATTATATATTTTGTCATTGCTTCTTACAAATTTTAGCAATTAGACCTTTAAGAGTAAACTAATAGGTAAGTTTTTACTATTTTTGCTATAGAAATATCTGCAACATTATATTCTGATTTTTAAAGACTTCACTGCAATGGCCTTAAGTAAGCTGGTAAATATATGGAATGATTGAAGTGGGATATTCTAAAAGCTCCCAACCCCCAAAAAAGACAAATTTATTTTTAAAAAATTAGGAAGGCATCAAATTCCTGATCCACAAAACTGCATTTTCTGGGGAAAATGCTTTTTGATAGAGCAGGGAGACAAAGAGAGAAAAGGCAAAATAGAAATATTGAAATGAATGGAATATCTCATTTAATTTTGCTAGATGTGACTTTTACTGGCACATTTAAAAGGATAACATTAATGTTGCTGTCTATAATTGGAAAAAATAGAAATATAATTCTTGAGGCACAGCTCGAGTTTCTCCTTTTGGGAAAACTATTAAGTCATTTGTCTTTACTGATTATATTTCTTTTGTAAAATATGTTTACTGTTTTGGTGCTTCCATAGAGAAAAGGATAAGATGATTAATAAAGTTATTTAAAAGACTGAAGGGTAGTAACATGCCAGCCCAAATACTTCTTACTTTCTTTAAATATCAAATCACTAGTGCAGATAAGGATTTTTTTTTTTTTTTTTTTTTTTTTTTTTAGGAAAAGAAGGCTACAGGAAAATTACTAGATTAGACTTTCTGAAGCTTCTTTGGATCTTTCTTCACATTAAGTGTCCATAGGAAAAAGATAAATATTTATAACACAGTATCTCACCCTTGTAATAATAATTATATTGTCAAAGGAACAGAAGCAGAGTTTCTAGCTAGTGTTTTTGACTAGTGTTACTGATTATACCTATAGTTCTTGTGTTCTGCAGCACTTAGGGTGAATATGGTTAATGATAATTTATTGTGTATTTTCAGAAAGCTAGAAGAGCAGAGTAGAGTTTCAGTGTTCCTCACACAAAGAAATGGTAAATGTTTGAGGTGATTGATAGGCTAATTATCCTGATCTGACCATTATACATTGTAACTGTTATCAAAATGTTACTCTGTATCCTATAAATATGTACTACTATGTGTCAGCTAAAAGTTAAAAGAATTATTTTATTCTATGTTATTTCAACTGGTATTAAACTATACCCTGGGTATAGTTTCATTTAAAAATAGTAAATGGAATGAAAACTATACCCAAGGAATGTCATCATTCTTCAATTATTCCTTGCCTCTTTCTCTCAATTTACCAGAAAGATGGATTTCTCCAAATAGTGTATAAATTCCTAAAAGCAAGCCTATCCAGTAACTTATTACATGCATTTAGAGACATGCTTATACAAAATGTTTTAGCCTCACAGAGGCAGCAGTTTTCTTTTTCACTTGGAAGCTTCTACTTGCCACAAGTTTGTCACATAGACTCATGTTCAGTTCAGATCTAGAGATAGAGATACTGACATGGTTAGAAATACAGACACTCCTAATAAACATGTTAGAAAGAATATCCTTCCTTTTTATTATCCTGAGTAAAAAAACAATTCTAGAATAGCAAAAGTTCTACCTGAGGGCATTTATATCTCCAGAGAGAAAATGAATTTCCTTTGCTCTAATTCTGCTTTGCTCCCCACTGCTCTCTTCACCATTTTCCTGAAGAAGAAATCCTCTCGTTGAGGCCAGTAATATTCAGAAATTATTGGGGTTTTTAAAAAATAAAATTTGTGCTCATAAAATTAGAAAGTGGAATTGTAGGTATTAAAGGCTGGGAAGAATAAGAGGGGAGGAGAGGATGGAGAGAGGTTTGTTAACAGATAAAAAACTTCAGCTAGATAGAAGGAATAAGTTCTGGTGTTCTGCAGCACTTAGGGCGAACATGATTAATGATAGTTTATTGTGTATTTTCAGAAAGTTACAAGAAGAGACTGAATGTTCCTCACACAAAGAAATGATAAATGTTTGAGGTGATTGGCATACTAATTATCCTGATTTGACCATTATGCACTGTAGCACTTATCAAAATGTTTCTATGTATCCTATAAATATGTACTATTATGTGTCAGCTAAAAGTTAAAAGAAGTAATTATTGTTTTATTTCATGTTATTTCAGGTACTTATCAGCCCAGTGGGACAACTTGGCCATGGATAAGATCTCAGGCTTAAGAGTAGGGCAGCTATGAGTTTTAATTATGACTCCCACACTTATTTAACCCAATGTTCTCAGTGACTTATTTAACCTATGTTTTAGTTTTTTTCATCTGAAAAACAAAGATAGTCACAATGCCAAAATCACACTCTAGCCTTAAGGATTAAATAATATAAATACATTGTAAGTAATCCAATAAATGTTTGCTGTGATTATCATGAGATATGGAGCTAAAAGATACAAGAGAGCTCATCTAGGTCATCAAATAGCCTAACCAATATTAAATTCAGTTCTCTTAATTGCGAGGATAGGAATTATGTACTAGATTAAACTCTTGCACAAAAATGTGGTCTGTGCAATTTTAAACTTGGTGCTAGTGGTCTAAAGATAAATATTATAACTTCTCCAGTTTTGTAAGAGATGATATATGGGTAGCTATGTCTTAGGGCAGGTTATGTAGTGAGAGAACTGCAATTATCTTTATAAAAACTCCTTATTTCTCAGGATAGCTTCTTAGTCTTTTCTTTTTCTCAAGCCAAGGACTCTACTGCTTCTTAAATATAGAAATATAATTCAGTCCTATGTCAGGTGCCTCTCTTCAGGAATCTATATCTTAAGTCCCAGTAAAAATCCTTTAGAACCCAGAGGTCTCATTTGTGAAAGTCCTTTTCCTCCCCTGATTTTGCTTACATAATTTATATGTTTTTATTTATTTAGGTCCTCAAAGACAGGGATGCAGAAGATTGGGGCTCTATTTCCAGGCAGGTTTTAGAATTTAAATTTTCCATTGTTGTAGGAAGAATTACCCCCACCTTCCAAGATGTCCACGTCCTAATACCAATCCCTGTAATCTGTGCATATGTTAGGTCTCATAATGTGATGGTTAATGTTGAGTGTCAACTAGATTGGATTGAAAGATGAAAAGTATTGATCCTGGGTGTGTCTGTGAGGGTATTGCCAAAGGAGATTAACATTTAAGTCAGTGGGCTGGGAAAGGCAGACCTACCCTCAAGTTGGGTGGGCACAATCTAATCAGCTCCCAGCAGAGCCAGAATAAAAGCAGGCAAAAGAATATGGAAGGATTAGACTGGCTTAGTATTCTGGCCTGTATCTTTCTCTTGTGCTGAATACTTCCTGCCCCTTCTACATTGGACCTCGAGTTCATCTGCTTTGGGACTTGGACTGACTTCTTGCTGCTCAGTTTGCAGACCACCTGTTGTGTGACTTCACCTTGTCATCCTGTGAGTTAATACTCCTTAATAAACTGCCCTTTATACATTCATCTAAGAACCATGACGAATATGCATGGCAATGATGAATTAAGATGGGATTAAGGCCGGGCGCGGTGGCTCAAGCCTGTAATCCCAGCACTTTGGGAGGCCGAGGCGGGTGGATCATGAGGTCGAGAGATCGAGACCATCCTGGTCAACATGGTGAAACCCCGTCTCTACTAAAAATACAAAAAAAATTAGCTGGGCATGGTGGTGCGTGCCTGTAATCCCAGTTACTCAGGAGGCTGAGGCAGAAGAATTGCTTGAACCCAGGAGGCGGAGGTTGCGGTGAGCCGAGATTGCGCCATTGCACTCCAGCCTGGGTAAGAAGAGCGAAACTCCGTCTCAAAAAAAAAAAAAAAAAAAAAAGATGGGATTAAGATTGCTATTCAGATAACATTAAAATAGAGAAATTATCATGGATTATCCAATAGGCCCAACATAATCACAAGAGTCCTTTAAAGCAGAAGAGGGAAGAAGAGTCAGTAAAAGTTATGTGATGATGGAAGCACTATCAGAAAGATGAAATATTTTGCATGATGGAAGACAGAGGCTCTGAACCAAGGAATGAAGATGGCTTCAAAACATGAAAAGGCAAGAAAGCATATTATCACGTAGAACTTTGAGCAAAGAATAAAGGCATTGTGACACCCACCCTGATTTTAGCTAAGTGAGACCTGTGTCAGACTTGTGTCCTACAGAACTATAAAATAATATTTGTATTGTTGAAGCCAACAGTAATTAATCTAATTAGTAAGTAAGTAATCACATATATATAAAACATACATAAAACACGGGACTTTGAAACACACCAAACTCATTAGGATGTCACAATGAAAGAGAAATATTTGTATTGTTGAAGCCAACAGTAAGTAATTAATCTAATTAGTAAGTAATCATATATATATGTAATTACTATATATATCATAGTAATCATATAATCATATATATGATTACTTACTATATATATCATAGTAATCATATAATCACATATATATGATTACTCACTAATTAATTACTATATATGATTACATACATATATATGATTCCCACATTTAAGCAGAGATACATAATTAATCATATGAATTGAATTAATTATATGCCTTTGCTTAAATGTGGGAATTTTTCATGTACACAGGTGATTTTTAATCATATGACTATGATTTAGACAGTCATCAATAAAATGCTTTTGCTAATAAAAACACATAGGAATAAACTGATTACTATCTCAGCTCTTAGTTACAGCTCAAAATGCACCTTTGACCAAGTTACCAAACCCATTCTTTCTTTGGAATTTTCAGCTGAGGTCTGTAATCCTACTAGCACATATCATTCATCATGGCTAAATTTATAAATTACAAGATTTAAGTGCAGAAATAAGATGGTCTCTTCCTCTATGGAATAATAACAGGATGAAGCAGTAAATAAATGTCTACTAGGTTTCAAGTGCTAGGAGCTTTAAAAACATCACATTAAACAAACACTAACAGCATAAATGGATACCAATTTAAATATGGAAAAACTTGGTCCAAAGTAATTTAGTCACTAAATTTCATGTGGACAGTAAATGTTTTGTTAGAGCCTAGATTCTACATTCGGCACTTTGATTCTGAGCTTGTGCACTTCACCACTGTCTAGTCTGCTCGACTGTACATCCCCTCATATAATGAGCTGCTCATGTAGCAGTGGTTAGGAAGCAGCTTGGTTTTAACAGAAAAAAGGCTTTCACAGTGAATTAAAAATAGGCATTCTAAAACATCTGGAAGTAGATCAATAGTAAAATAAGAAAAGCAAAAATGTTTAAAGATTAAGAAAAAATTCATATCAAAGTGATTTGAGTCCTTCTACATTTTTAGTTTCCACTGTAGCAAGAAAAAATAATTAATTATGCTGAGATAAATCATTTATTTGTTTAAAATCTGCTAAAGTCATCCTTCATATAAGCAATTATTTATTTCTGTTTAACAGAGCAGTAGCACAATGTTGAGACAGTTTATAAAATATGCACTATTTTAAAATTGGAATGATGGGAACAAAGATAGTTGTAAACACATTTTTTGAAGAAAAATGAAAACATCTAATTTGGAACACTTAAAACTCAATAAAAATTTTTTTTGTAATGTCAGGTACTAGGAGCAAACTTTTCAATTATTACAAAGTAGAAAATAGGCCGGGCGCAGTGGCTCAAGCCTGTAATCCCAGCACTTTGGGAGGCTGAGTCGGGTGGATCACAAGGTCAAGACATCGAGACCATCCTGGCCAACATGGTGAAACCCCGTCTCTACTAAAAATACAAAAAATTAGCTGGGCATGGTGGCGCATACCTGTAATCCCAGCTACTCAGGAGGCTGAGGCAGGAGAATTGCCTGAACCCAGGAGGCGGAGGTTGCCGTGAGCCAAGACCATGCCATTGCACTCCAGCCTGGGTAAAAAGAGCGAAACTCCATCTCAAAAAAAAAAAAAAAAAAAAGTAGAAAATATACCTAAGTGTTCATCAACAGAGGAATATATGTATGAAAAGTTAAAATATTGGAGTCATAAACTGGAATGTCATACAGCAATTAAAATGATGAGCTAGAGCTGTATGTTCCAACATGGATAGATCTTTAAAATATGAAATTTTCTTTAAAACCAAAATTAGAGAAAGAGTCATATAGCAAAATACCATTTATAAAAATTAAAGCATGTAAAATAAAATTATATTGTTCATGGATACATGTGTAGAAAGTTAATATATAAAACACAGGACTTCGAAACACACCAAGCTCATTAGGATGTCACAATGAAAGAAAGAGTTAGGAAATTCCAAAGTAAATGTTTAGTTCATTAAAAAAAAAAATCTGAAGCAAAATATAAAGTGTTAAACTGTGGTGGGATCATGGATATTATCTTTTCAGTATGTCACAATAGTTATAAAAATATTTTTAAAATTCAATTATTTGAAATTTTCTGCCCAAATGCAGTTGGAATGAACCATTCAAAAAATGATTTCAATTTATCATAATATTGAAACAACCCATTTCCAGTGTTTTTAATAATCATATAGTTTTGCTAAAAATAAATGGGATTAAAACCTCTCTGAAGATTTCAAGATAAACAGGTAATGTTGACATTCTACAGAATGTAATTCAGGGATAAAATAGAGATTACAAATTCTTATAAGCTTAATACTGGGTTTTGCTTCATAAACTCTATTTGTTCTTAGAATCTACCCACCTGGCAGCTCGATGTGTCTATCTATGGTTCTGTTTGATTTGCGGGGGTCTAGGGGTAAGGATACAGAACAATAACAGAACAGTAAGCTTCAGTGTATGCAGTAGTTGAAATGATTAAATTCCTCAGACCTTGTTGATCACTAAGGATAATCATAAACTAACTCTGAGTCACCACCAAAATGCATAGACTTGTGTGGCTGGCAATGATTTTTATCCATCGCTATGTAAACAAGGCCAGCTACTGTTATGCTGTCTAAGTGCAGGGCATGAACTCTTCACACAGGTTGGGCCCATTCTTTTCTTTTACACAACTTTTTTTTTTTTTTTTTAGTGAAGTTATCATAGAAGATATAAATCTACACTAAGTTACACAAACATGGAAAATAAGTATCAATACCATGATGGAAATAAATGGAACTATGTAATAGGAGATGAGTGAGGTACTTGATCTTCAGTAACTTTTTTTCACCATCTAGAGCAGAAAGTGTCAGAATCACTGATCTCTACTAGAGAATTTGACAAAATTCAATTTGATACGGTAATTATTGTCAGATCATCTGTAATATGCCCAGAATTGTGTTGGGAAAACTGGGAGAAGTTTAAAAGATGCAAAATTCTCTTATAAACATCCTGAAAATAGCAAGTAGTTTTTAGATAAGTAATGATTAGACAGAATCCTGAAACTTTGCCCAGAAGTTGTCTGTGAGGCCCTCAAAATTTCTTGGGCTCCTTAAAATTAGTGAGAGGTATGTCTTTATTCATAAACAGTAAAATCAAGTTATTCACTACTTTAATGAGCTTAGCAAGAGCTTTAAAATATATTTTTAATGTGAATTTACTCTTGATTTCATATTTGTAATTTCAGTTTTCTTCCTCATCTATTTTGCAGAATCTGGAAGTATTTGCTTTTCATCTAAAATCTTTTAATAATTTCCTCTCTGGGAATAAATATCACTTTTATTATATTCAACTTTTATTATCTTTATATTCATATTTTCTGATTGAGATTTTTGTAACCATGTCAATAAAAAAAATCAATGGCCTCTATTTCTACTTCACATTTTTTAATATGATTCTAAATTATCTAAAACATGAAATTAATTAAATAGCTGTACAATAATGCCCAGAATAAAGCCAAAGTCTGATAAAGTAAGATATTTTCATGCTTTTCTTTGCTGTTAATTTTGGAGATATCTATCTTATCAATGTATTTATTCCTTGATTTGATAAATATTTAAGTGCTTATTATGTGCTAGACATTTTTATAAGTTTGGGGATATAATGATGAGCCTAACCAGACACAGTCCCTGCCCACATATGGGGCATAATATCTAATAGGAGAGATTTCTACCAGACAGAAAATCAGAATGAGTTCAGGAGGCAAAATGTGTAGTGTTGTCAAAGATTACCTTTAAGATAAAAATAATTTAACATTTACTCTGTACCTAATACAACAGAGCATCAAAGTCCAAAATGCTCCAAAATTTGTACTTTTTGAGACCAATATGACAATCAAAAGAAATGCCCTTTGGAACATATTGGATTTCAGATTTTCAGACTAGGGATACTCACCAGGTAATATAATGCACAAATATTCCAAAAGTCAAAAAATTTCAAACTGTAAAACACTTGTGGTCCCAAGCATTTTGGATAAGGGGTCATGTGTGTATGTGTGTGTGTGTATTTAGAGTCTTTATTTATTATTCAAAAAATAAAAACAGCCCAGCAACCTCTTCTATCATATTTCTTTGATTTTTATAAACAATGAGAAACGTTTTGCAAATACTAGGATTTCTGCTGTAATGTAGATCCTCAAGAACATTTGCTCTCCTATATTTTAAACAGGTATACTTAAGAAGGGCAGAGGTGGCCCTTCTGGGTGGCTCATGCCTGTAATTTCAGCACTTTAGGAGGCAGAGGCAGGTGGAAGAAGGTCAAGCGATCAAGACCATCCTGGCCAACGTGGTAAAACTCCCATCTCTACTAAAACTATAAAAATTAGCCAGGCATGGTGGTGCATGCCTGCAGTCCCAGCTACTCGGGAGGCTGAGGCAGAAGAAGCGCTTGACCTCAGGAAGCGGAGGTTGCAGTGAGCCAAGATTGTGCCACTGCACCCCAGCCTCGTGACAGAGCAAGACTCTGTCTCAAAAAAATAAAAATAAATAAAAAATAAAAGGACAGAGACTGTGGGAAATGAAAAACTTATATTTACCTGTCAGTTATGTCAGATTTTTCATGCACTCTTACAAGGTGCAAATAAAATTTGTGTCATAATCACCATCTTTCAGGTTTGGGGGTTTCTACTCATAGTATCTTGGAGAATGACAGGATCAAGATAAAGAACAGGGTCTCACAGAGGACAGCACAGCAGTCCAAAACAAAGCCAAGACAGGCAGGAGGAGGTCAGAGAACACTTACTGGTAAGTGGTTGGGCTGACATTGATGCGCCGAGGGTGACTTCCTGACTCGAATTTGCTTGCCAGCGTGACATTATTTCCAAACAGGCAATAACGTGGCATTCGGACCCCAACAACTCCAGCCAGCACGGAGCCCGAGTGAATTCCTATCCTCATCTGAAGAAATGAAGGAAAAAAAGAACGCATTTGTTTCCATTTGGTATGCAATTATTTTAATGAAAGGCACTGCTAATTATTAAAAAATTAAACTATGAGCTCCTCAAAGACAGGAACTGAGTCCTGGTCATTTTTGTGAGCCTGATAGCTGGACTATTATAGTGCTCAATGAACATATATGCTATGGAATAAACAAATGGATTAAGCATATGAAAAAATTTAATTTCCACATGAATCTGGTCCAGTTACAGGTTAACTCGGGTTTCATCTGTACATAATAAAGTCTAACTTAAAAAGCGTATTTATCTCCACTTTCTCCCTCCAGTTATTCTTACATAAAACTTTATTTGTTCCTTTCATAGCAGCAAACTTAATTAAATATTTATTTCTGTTTAAATGTTGGATTTTCCCAATACAGAAGGATATATACGTTTATATATATATGTGTATATATGATATCTATTTACTGCTAAATATTCAACATTTAGCATAGTACCTAGAGCAAAGCAGGTATTTGGCATTAAGTGATAAATGTTGAATAAATTGGCTGAATTCCCCAACATATTATTAAAATGGAGGTAAAATAGAGAATTCAACCCTTGAGACAGTCAATAGGTATTGATTAAAAATTCTGAACAGTAAATTAAGTGCTCTATATTTACTCTCTGAGAACCTGATACAGATCAGTCTGTCTGGTCCATGCCTTGGAAAAACCCTCAATTTACAGTTGATATACAATTAAACATGATCACAGACATAGAGTTATACTGACACAGTCTACACCAAAATAACTGAAGCTAATGGATAACAAGTGGGAAATGATATCCTTAGAAGAATGTAGAGTGTTCCTTAGAGGGAAGAAAGCTGACCCCTGGATGCCTACCAAGTAGCCAAGCTATCACCCTTTCACCACCAGGCTCTCTTTGTCACTCTGGTTGTAAGGATAAAAGTCCCTCTGAGAACAACCTTTGTCTTGGGGCTGGCTATTTCTGCAAATATCAACTCATAAAAAGATAGATAGGTGGAAACTAATGTGACCTAGCTGTATCTCCTGATAACCTTGTCACCTTCTTTTAAAAAACTGACTCTCAAGTTTATTTGGAAATTTAGTATGGTAGAAAGAATCAAGATACATCTGAGAAAGATGACAAGTTAGAATATTTGCCCTAGCAGATGTCAAATGCTAGTATAAACATATCTAATTAGTGCATGGATACCATCATATAAACAAATAGACTAATGTAACATTTAATCCAGAAAGGCTGCCATGCATATGTAATGCGAGATTTGTAAAAGTTGGCATTTCAGGTAAGTGAGAAAAAGATCTTCATGTAACAGACATAACTTTACAGCTTTAAAAATGATTAAGAAACAATTGGTAGTATCAGTAAAACTACAAAATATACTTTAAAAACACAGACTTTTATTTATCTAGCAATAATACTTCCTAGGTGGGTCATCCAGATTGCCAGACCGTTCTGTTCCCCTCAGTAATTCAGAGACCTGATCTTGTTCACTGGTCCTCCTCCATGTCTTGGTACATATCCAGAGCACCCTCATGTTCCAACTCATGGGATGTGGAAAGATAGCAAATTTATCATTTAAAGTCATCTTCATTTATTTCTGTAGATTCAGATTTGGATCTGGCATCATTTTTCTTCTTCCTACAGAACTTCTTAAATATTTCTTATATTGTAGACTGATAATAAATTCCCTTTTTTTTATGCTTGAGAAAGTCTTAATTTTGTCTTCATATGAGAAAGATATTTTCACTGCATACAAAATTCTAGGTTGAAAGAGTTTCTTTCCCCCAGTAGTTTAAAGATGCTGCTCCACTGGCTCCCCTCTTGCAATATTTTGGATACAAAATCTGCTATCATCTTTATCTTAATTTTTCTATATATAACATATCTTTTTCTTCTGGTTGCTTTTAATTTTTCTTTTATCATCAGTTTTAGGTAATTTAGTTATGATTTCCCTTGATTTTTTTTTTCTGTTTCTTGTGTTTTGGGTTTGTTGAGTTGTTAGATCTGTGGGTTTATAATTTTTATCAAATTTATAAGTTTTCTAGCCATTATTTCTTTGAATACTTTTTTATTGAGAGGGAGTTTTGCTCTTGCTGCCCAGGCTGGAGTGCAGTGGCACTGTCTTGGCTCACTGCAACCTCCACCTCCCAAGTTCAAGCCATTATCCTGCCTCAGCCTCCCAAGTAGCTTGGATTACAGGCTTGCACCACCACACCCAGTTAATTTTGTATTTTTAGTAGAGATGAGGTTTCTCCATGTTAGGCTGGTCTTGAACTCCTGACCTCAGGTGATCCGCCTGCCTTGACCTCCCAAAGTGCTGGGATTACAGGCATGAGCCACTGCACCCAGCCTCTTTGAATACTTTTTTTCTATCTTTCCCTTTCAGAGATTCCAATTACGCATATGTTAGGAGCTTAAATTATTTCTAAAGTCCACTGATAATCTATTCAAATAATTTTCTCCATTTAGCTGAGATAATTTCTATTGCTTTGTCTTCAAATTTATATTTTCTTTTGCAATGTCTAATCTGTTAATCACATTCAAGATAATTTTTCATCTCAGACATTGTAATTTTCCTCTACAGAAGTTCAATTTGGGATTTTAAAAAATTTTCTAGGTATCAATTTAACTTTTGAACATATGGAATACAGTTTAAAAAATCATGGTTTTAATTCCCTTGTCTGGTAATTTTAACATCTGTTTCAGCTCTGCATCTATCCATTTGGATTCATTTTTCTCTTCATTATCAGTACTATTTCTCAGATTTTCTTTATGTCTAGTAATTTTTGATTGGATGCCAGATATCATAAATTTGACTTCTTGAGTGTTGGATATTTTTATAATCTCATAAATATTAGTGAGCTTTGTTCTGGGATTCAGCTAAATGGCTTGGAAACAGTTTGTTCCTTTCAAGTCTTGCTTTTAAGATTTGTTAGGCAACACTGGAACAGTGTTTCATGAAGGGCTAATTATCCTCCCTTACTAAGGCAAGAACCTTGGGTACTCTCCCTAGTGTCCTTGATTTATGAAGTTTTCCAGTCTGCCTGATGGAAACAGGCATTTCCCCCCCAATACTGTGTAAGTGCCAGGTGCTTTTTCATCTAATCTTTTTGGGTGTCTCCCTCACACCCGGGGCTCAGGTAGTTTCCTCACATATGTGCATTAATCACTACTCTACAGAATACATAATGAGGATCCTTGGAAGACCTCAGGGGGTCTTTTTGCAACTCTCACTTCTCTGATACTTTGTCTATGATCTTTAGCCTCCTTGCTCTCCCAAGACTCTCAGCCCCATCTTTTCAATTCAAGAAGTTTGTCTCCTGGTTTGCCCCTGCCAGAGCCACAGCATGGATGCCTCTCAAGGCAGTTAGCTAGGACAATCACAGGGCTCATTTAATTTGTTTCTTATCTCTCAGGAATCACTGTCTCCCATTGTCTAATGTACACTGTCATGAAAACTGTTCTTTTATATACTTTGTCTCAATTAAAAAAAATTTTTTAAAGATAGGAGTATAAATCTATTCATTGTACTCTATATTGGCTGAAGGTAGACGTGAGAGCTACTTTTTTTTTTTTTTTTTAAAGTAAACTGAAAAACTTAAGCCTGTTCTGATGAGGGATTCTCTTTTTGGACTTAAAGCAAAACATGCTGAGTAACAGTATTCCTCTTAAATGAAACAAGTGTAAAGCACCTTTCTCTAAAATTAGCAAAGCACACGGCAATATTACTATATTTCTTTGGGTTTGTTTACTTGCAGAAGATTTTTATGGTTATCTTGTGCAATGCATGCTTGCTTGAAGTACACCCAGACCTTAGATGCTGACTGTCAGTTTGAGATTCTGATTACTACAGTGATCCTTTCAAGCAGGAGGAGAGCAGAAGTCAGTATTACATTGACACATTTTACCACCTCTTTTTTCTCTACTTTCTGTAACAACAACAACCAAAAAAAGACTCCATACACCATACCAACTATTTGAAAGGCTTATCTAGTTCTATTTCTGCCTCCTTTCAAAAGACCTGAGGATTTCTTTTCAACCTAATTTTTAGAATAATTTATTATAACCTGAAAAATGCTGAAGATAAAACTCTGATATCCTTGAAGAGTTGATAGAGAAAAACAGGGAGGGTCATAGAGAGGAATAGTCACTAAATTAAAAATAGTCATCTCTCAAAATAGAGAGATGACTATCTAAAAGAGGCACAAGAGTATCAACAACCACAAAAACAGCACTGACCCACTGTCACTGTCACTATCCTATCACAGAACCGGACTCAGAGAATTATTTAGTTTGGGAAGTAAGGCAATACCACTGGAAACTTACAAGCTGAATCAGCAGACTGTTTTCTTTTGCATTTCTTTTGACAATTTATTGAGATTTCCCAGGAATTGTTGCCTATATAAGGAAGTCACTGATTGCCCCATTCAGAATGTGCCAAGAGTATCTAGCAGTAAGACAAACAGTGAGATACATTTAACCATCAATGAGGGCTTTACATTCATTTCAGCAAGATTTAACTTTGTTTAAATGGGTTAACTAAGCAGTAACACTTGCATCTTTCTGGCCAGTATGCTCTAGTTAAAGAGGATTACTTTGCACTAAACCAGTGGTTCTCACCTGGGCCATTTGAGCCCCTCAGTGGACATTTGGCAATGTCTGGAAGCATTTTTGTTTTTCGCAACTGGGAGGGAGAGCTACTACTGGCGTCTGTCTGGGTAGAGTTAGAAATTCCTAGAACAGCTCCCCAGCCGTGGAAAAGAATTTTCTAGCCTCAAATATCAATAGTGCCAAGTGTGAGAAACTCTGTACTCAACTGACCTCTAGCAACCTATTAATCTTAGTAAACCAGGATAAACAAAAATATAAATGCTTTCATCTGATCAAAGTTTTGACAAAGCATACTAGACTTTACTTTTAAGAGAATGCTTATGGAAAAAAACTGTCCTAGGAATTTACTGAAACACACAAAAACTTCAGGATATATACTGAGATTAGGGTATCTATCACCCAATATTTTATATATTCAATGTATAAAATAATGCAAAACTCTGGGACACATTAAACTCCCCAATTATCAAAACATTCACTTATTCTCACAATATTCTACTTACTAAGTTCATAAACAGCTGCATTTAAAAAAAAATTCCTCCTACAACTTTTAAAAGTAGAATGCTTGTACAGTTCTAGCTCAGCAAGCCAGAACTCTCTCTAGCTTAGTAAAGAAGCAATGTTGGGTTAGGAGAGCAGCACAGATCCTTTAGTTCAGCTCCTTCATTTTACAAATGGACTGAAGACAGAAGAGTACAACAAAAATAGTGCATTAGTGTTAGGGTCAGCTCTAGATCATATTTCACTTGGCTCTGAGTTCAGCGCATTATAGAAAAAATGCCCAAACTGAAGAGATGCCTCAGCCTGCTTCTATTAGGCCCATCAGACTTAATCAGATAAAACAACAAACAAAATCAGATTTAATCTGGTTTTACCTACTTTGTCTACGCAGAAGAGCTAGTGTATTCCAGTTGAACCTCAGAAAAGATAAGTTATGCATCTTATCGTTCATGCTTTTCTACACTAAATATTTCCTGACTGGTCTACTCAGCACACCTCCCAAAATGCTTAATGCATTCACACCTGCCAGCTTTTACTCATATTGATTGCCTCACATTCAACCTTAATCACGGACTCTCTTCCAAGTGCTCAGAATACAAAGAGAAATAAGTCTACATTTGTTGTTTTAGCATTGTCATTTGCTGTAAAAGATAAAATAGCTAACTGAAATTATGATGATTGCTATGAAGTTAAAGTATAAAAGAGGGCAGGGCACTAGTGATGGGTGGGTGGGGCTGACCAAGTCGAGAATCAGTAGTCTCTCTCAAGAAAATGCTCTCTAAACTCAATGCTTCCCCACCTACCTGTGGAAAAGTGATACAGCTGTAGTCAGGAGGGTTGGAGGAAAATATCTAGGTAAAGTGAAAATAATGTTCAAAGATCCTCAAGCCCGAAGAGCTTTGGCATATTTAAGAAATTGAAAGGAGGCCTGTCAAGGTAGCTGCTGCTTAAAGAAAAGAGGAGAGAGGTGATATTAAAGCTGAGGGAATACGCCAGACAGCAGATCATACAGCACAGGATTTCCCAATCTTTGCACTCTTGACATTTTGTGTTGGATAATTCCTTTTTATGGGTGGCCTGCATTGTGTATTACAGGATGATCACCATCCCTGGCCTCTAACCACTAGATGCCAGTTGTAAACAGAAGGAAGAAATCATGTCCTGTTAGTTCTGTGGCATAACAGAGTGCAGACTTTATATTCAATCCTGGCTCTACTATCTACCCAATCGTGGTAGAAATTCTCCAGCCAACAGCACTGTGATTTTCTTTAGGCAATTCACTTTCTCCTGTTCTCAGCTCCACAGGTTTTGTGGGACTGACTCTACCCCCAGGTCTAGAAATAGATCCAAACTGGCTAGGGTATGACAGTCCCCCAAGGTTAGCAAATAATTTAAGAAAAGACAAGAGTAAATCTCAGGAATTGTAAGAGAGCCATAAGAAGAGACCTCCTTTTCCCCCAGCTAGTGCGGGATACGTTTGTGAACACTGTACAGCATTCCGGTGAACAGCTAGAGCCAATTTGAAACCATGGTTGTGGGGGTGCGAGGGACTTGGGCTGTAGCAGACCCCCTTGTAGAGCCTGAGGATGAGGCCAATACTGGGAAGGCAAAGCTAAGAGAACAACAGAGATGCCAAGTTCATGGTAATATAAATTTTGCAGCTGTATCTAGCCTCTTAAAGAGCTAGTCCTACCTCTGGGCTTCTGTTATTTTTGTCAATGGATTCCTTTAACTGTTTATGCCAGCTTATTTATTTTGTAACTTGCAAAAGAAAGACTCTTATAAGAGACTCTAGCTGTCTCTTTTAAGAGGTTAGGCCAGTCAGCTAACCTCTGTATTTATTCATAAGATAATAATGGTAATACCTTCTTGGCATTTTTAATATCTTCTTAGGTGGGCTGTTAGCAGAATCAACTGAGAGAAACAACAGGCCCACAGTAGACACCCAAAAAGCTGTAAGTTCCTTTCCCACACTTCCTGATGTCCATTCTATTTCTCATGGTGTCAAGGACAATGCCACACACCCATTTATAATTAGGTAAATAGATTTACTAATTCTGGAATGTGCAAGTCAAACTGAAACCATGATTAACATTATGAGCTAGCAAGTTAATAAACAAAAATTTGTATTTAAATGGTCTTATTTGTGCAAGAAAACAATGTCCAAGTTAAAATAGGTCTATAGTAAAAAAAAGAAGAAAGTCTTTTAGTAGAAAAAGCCAGTAAGCTCTTCACTCATGCTTGCATTTAAGCATGGCTTTTAGATTTATGTGATTTAGATTCTAGGCTTTGGAAAAGTCTTTAATTAACTGCTTTAATAGAAAGGAACTTAAAATCATTGTGCACATTGCGAGGCAAGGGTAAAACAAATATTTAATCCTTTAACCAGAATTAAAGTGTATTATAAAGTTTTATTATTAAATACTCCTTTAACCAATATAATGAGGTAGGTAAAATTTTTTACATTGTTGCTTCCTTTTTTTCTTAATAATCAATATTTTTCTTCAAGAAAGTCAATTAATATTTTTAACTCAAATTTTGGAAGCTCAGGATTCTTAGGAAGAAAACAATCGGCTCACTCTAGTAGCTTTTACAATTTCAGCTTATTTCCTAGATGTGCAAGGAAACAGGGTGAAATAATTTCTGTGGTTTTGTGGCATCTTTGTTTTTATCAGAGGACTCAGCCTCCAGTCCAATGGTGTCAGAATTTCTCATTTTCAAGTCATAGGCTAGGACAAATAGCACTTTGGGCTAAATACCTTACTGTGTTTACTGTAAACATTACAGAAGCACCATTCATAGATAAATTTAACTTCACAGAAAGTATTTGACCAAATAATCATTTTCATCACTGGCAATTTCAGACCATATGATATGAACTATTATGACTTTCATAAAATAAAACACGGTAAAATTTTAAATAATATTTTGCAGTTGGGGAAGAAAGTGGGTTTGTAATCTTGTTTACATTTCTGGTGAGGAAGGATGAAAACCTACAAACCACTCCTTAGGAGGGCATGTCTCGGATCATATAGCTGATGGCACTGAACAAAATATCAGATAATGCTGTGGGGTTACAGCCATATGGCTCAAATTCACCACTACCTTCTCACAGGGCACATATTAATGTGAATGTTGTTATTTAAATACATTTGATGCCTGGTAAGATATTTAAATTTGACTCAGCTTGTAGGAGTGCTGTTATTAACCCTAACAAGCTGAATCTGAAGTTTACCTCTATACTAAAAAAGCCTTAAAAATCTTCTCAAAGTAAGAAACTGATTTAAATCAACTGAGATACTTAGATTTCATATGCAGGTACTTAGAAATAACCAGCATATAACTTAGCGGTTAAAAAAATATCATTTTGTGTTAGAAATGTGGACAATTGACATATTTAACAACATAGTGATATACTTTAAGCACATATAAACTGACCATTATACTGAAGAGTAACAGCATAAATTCAAAGATGAAAAGCATGTTTAAGGAATTCAGGAAAACAATTGTGACTTTTTTCTATCACTTGATTTTCATACTCATATGTAGAAAAGAATTGGAAACCTTTTTCTGACATCCAATCTTCGGCTATCTACCCAATGGTGCTAAGGAAACACTCTAATAATCACATTGATAACATTAATCAAATCATTCTGTGATATTTTAGTTAGTAATACATACATCTTTATTGTATAATTGCCCAGATTAAAATCTACCTTTTATTAATATCCTTGTTAATGGCTTCATTTTTAACAAAGTCTGTTAACTCCTAAAACTTCAAAGCTCTTAGAAGTTTCTATCTTGAGACTACCACTGGAAAATATTCCTACCTACTTATCAATTCAGTCAGTTAATAAGGAAAATCATATTCTGTCAAAATGCAGCTCTTAATAACATAATCTAGAACAAAATTTCTAGGAAGAAATTTCATAGCAGCATAAATTAAAAAATGATTTTAAAACTTTATGTAGAAATGAAATCCTTTGAAAATAGATAAAGGATCCGACTTCCAAGATGGCCGCCTAAGAATAGCTCAGGACTTCAGCTCCCAGTGAAAGTGCAGAGGGTGAGTGGACGCTGCATTTCCAGACGAACTCTTATTGCCCACAGACCAGGAGATACCCAGGCAGAGGGGTCGCCAGCGTCGCAGTCCCAGCCGGTGCGGCTGTTTTGGCCCCCGCGGGGCTGATTCCGCCCGTGCGGCTGCTGTGACCACTCCCTGTTGCTGCGGTTCTCCGTACAAAAGCCACTGGTCTGGGAGCCCTCTTAGCTGGCGAGCAGAGCCTTGAGACGGCAGAATAGCCCATTCATCTGAAATAGCGAGCCAGGCCAGGAGATTCCTAGGCAAAAAATCCGCCAGGAGCCGGCGCCGCGGTCCGAGCCGACTCCGTGAGTCGCAGCACGGGAGATCCCGGCGCCTTTTCAACAAGCGACCGGAACGCGGGGTCGTTCAACTTAAAAGAAAAGACTCTGAGTCAGGGAGCCAGGTGATCAGGCTCGGTTGGTCCCACCCCTCCACCCCCAACAACAACGAAAACAAAAACAGTAATTGGAAACCCTCTGGGTTGAGCCCTTCAAACCAAGCACAGCTGAACCGGGATGGTCTGGCTCCGTGGGGGAGGGGCTTCCGCCATTACTGAGACTCTCCACCGCTACGGAGGCAGGCTGCCGTTGCCGAGGCAACCCGCCGTTGCCGAGGCAACCTGCCACAACAGAGAGAGTCCGCCATAACAGAGGCGGGGCCACCATTGCCCAGACAGTTCTAACTACGCCCATATAAAAAGGACTACAGGGAAGAGCTCAGGGCAGCTGGGCGGAGCCCACAGCAGCTCAGCAAAGCCCCTGCGGGCAGGCAGAGGCTAGGCGTGCTGCTAGCTGGGCGGGTCCGACCTGAAAAAAAAAAAAAAAAATCAAAAAAGGCAGTAGTGCAACGGAAACTCATAAAGCTCCAACTCCCTGGGACAGAGACAGACAACAGGTGGATAAACCCACAAAAATGGGTAGAAACCAGCGTAAAAAGGATGAAAACTCCCGAAACCAGAACACCTCTCCTCCTAAAAGTGATCACAACTCCTCACCAGCAAGGGAACCAGACCGGATGGAGAAGGAGGGTGATGAAATGACAGAATCAGACTTCAGAAGATGGGTAGTAAGAAACTACAATGAGCTAAAAGAACATGTTCTAACCCATCGCAAAGAAAATAGGAACCTTGAAAAAAGATTGGACGAACTGCTGACGAGAATGGACAGCATAGAGAGGAGAATAAGTGAATTGATGGAGCTGAAAAACGCAACACGAGAACTTCGTGAAGCATGCACAAGCTTCAACAGCCGAATTGACCAAGCAGAAGAAAGGATATCAGAGGTCGAAGACCAACTCAATGAAATAAAAAGAGAAGGCAAGAACAGAGAAAAAAGCGCAAAAAGGAATGAACAAAATCTTCAAGAAATGTGGGACTATGTGAAAAGACCTAATCTACGTCTGATAGGTGTACCTGAATGTGATGAAGAGAATGAATCCAAGCTGGAAAATACTCTTCAGGATATTATCCAGGAAAACTTCCCCAACCTAGCAAGGCAGACCAATATTCAAATCCAGGAAATACAGAGAACACCACAGAGATATTCCTCAAGAAGAGCAACTCCAAGGCACATAATCGTCAGATTCACCAGGGTTGAAATGAAAGAGAAAATGCTAAGGGCAGCCAAAGAGAAAGGTCAGGTTACCCACAAAGGGAAGCCCATTAGACTCACAGCAGATCTCTCAGCAGAAACCCTACAAGCCAGAAGAGACTGGGGGCCAATATTCAACATCCTTAAAGAAAAGAACTTTCAACCCAGAATCTCCTATCCAGCCAAACTCAGCTTCATAAGTGAAGGAAAAATAAAATCCTTTGTGAACAAGCAAGCACTCAGAGATTTCATCACCACCAAACCTGCTCTACAAGAACTCCTGAAAGAGGCTCTACACATATAAAGGAACAACCAGTACCAGCCACTCCAAAAACACACCAAATGGTAAAAGAGCATCAACACAATCAAGAATCTGCATCAACTAACCAACAAAACAGCCAGGTAGCATCAAAATGACAGCATCAAATTCACACATAACAATACTATCCCTAAATGTCAATGGACTAAATGCCCCAATCAAAAGACACAGACTGGCAAATTGGATAAAAAGCCAAAACCCATCAGTGTGCTGTATCCAGGAAACCCATCTTACATACAAGGATACACAAAGGCTCAAAATAAAGGGATGGAGGAAGATCTACCAAGCAAATGGAGAGCAAAAAAAGGCAGGAGTTGCAATTCTCATCTCTGATAAAATAGACTTTAAAGCAACAAAGATCAAAAGAGACAAAGAAGGACATTACATAATGGTAAAAGGATCACTGCAACAAGAAGAGCTAACGATCCTAAATATATATGCACCCAATACAGGAGCACCCAGATACATAAGGCAAGTTCTTAATGACTTACAAAGAGACTTAGACTCCCACACAATAATAGTGGGAGACTTTAACACCCCATTGTCAATATTAGACAGATCAACCAGACAGAAAATCAACAAGGATATCCAGGACCTGAACACAGACCTGGAACGAGCAAACCTAATAGACATTTACAGAACTCTCCACCCCAAATCCACAGAATATACATTCTTCTCAGCACCACATCACACCTACTCTAAAATTGACCACATAATTGGCAATAAATCACTCCTCAGCAAATGCAAAAGAACAGAAATCATAACAAACAGTCTCTCAGACCACAGTGCAATCGAGTTAGAACTCAGAATGCAGAATCTAACTCAGAACCGCACAGCTTCATGGAAACTGAACAACTTGCTCTTGAATGTTGACTGGATAAACAATGAAATGAAGGCAGAAATAAAGATGTTCTTCGAAACCAATGAGAACGAAGACACAACATACCAGAATCTCTGGGACACATTTAAAGCAGTCTCTAGAGGAAAATATATAGCAATGAGTGCCCACATGAGAAGAAAGGAGAGATCTAAAATTGACACCCTATCATCAAAATTGAAAGAGCTAGAGGAGCAAGATCAAAAAAACTCAAAACCTAGCAGAAGACAGGAAATAACTAAGATCAGAGCAGAACTGAAGGAAATAGAGACACAAAAAACTCTTCAAAAAATCAATAAATCCAGGAGCTGGTTTTTTGAAAAGATCAACAAAATAGACAGACCACTATCCAGATTAATAAAAAAGAAAAGAGAGAATAACCAAATTGATGCAATAAAAAACGATAAAGGGGATATCACCACAGATTCCGCAGAAATCCAAACCATCATCAGAGATTATTACAAACAACTCTATGCACATAAACTAGTAAACCTGGAAGAAATGGATAAATTCCTGGACACCTGCAACCTCCCAAGCCTAAACCTGGAAGAAGCCGAAACCCTGAATAGACCAATAACATGGTCTGAAGTCGAGGCAGCAATAAAGAGCCTACCACCCAAAAAAAGCCCAGGTCCAGATGGGTTCACAGCTGAATTCTACCAGACATACAAGGAGGAGCTGATACCATTCCTTCTGAAACTATTCCAGACAATCCAAAAAGAGGGAATCCTTCCCAAATCATTTTACGAGACAAACATCATCCTGATACCAAAACCCGGCAGAGACTCAACAAGAAAAGAAAATTTCAGGCCAATATCCATGATGAACATAGATGCAAAAATCTTCAATAAAATACTGGCAAACCGATTGCAACAGCATATCAAAAAGCTCATCCACCATGATCAAGTAGGATTCATCCCGGGGATGCAAGGCTGGTTCAACATACGCAAGTCCATAAACGTAATTCACCACATAAACAGAACCAAAGACAAAAACCACATGATTATCTCGATTGATGCAGAAAAGGCTTTTGACAAAATTCAACAACCCTTTATGCTAAAAACCCTCAATAAACTAGGTATTGACGGAACGTATCTCAAAACAATAAAAGCTATTTACGACAAACCAACAGCCAATATCATACTGAATGGGCAAAAACTGGAAGCATTCCCTTTGAAATCAGGCACTAGACAAGGATGCCCTCTCTCACCACTCCTATTCAATATAGTACTGGAAGTTCTAGCCAGAGCAATCAGGCAAGAAAAAGAAATAAAGGGTATCCAAATTGGAAAGGAGGAAATCAAATTGTCTCTATTTGCAGATGACATGATTGTATATCTGGAAGACCCCATCATCTCAGCCCAAAATCTCCTGAAACTGATAAACAACTTCAGCAAAGTCTCAGGATACAAAATCAACGTGCAAAAATCACAAGCATTCCTATACACCAGTAATAGACTTCAAGAGAGCCAAATCAAGAACGAACTGCCATTCACAATTGCTACAAAGAGAATAAAGTACCTAGGAATACAACTAACAAGGAACGTAAAGGACCTCTTCAAGGAGAACTACAAGCCATTGCTCAACGAAATAAGAGAGGATACAAACAGATGGAGAAACATTCCATGTTCATGGTTAGGAAGAATCAACATCGTGAAAATGGCCATACTGCCCAAAGTAATTTACAGATTCAACGCTATTCCCATCAAGCTACCAATGACCTTCTTCACAGAACTGGAAAAAAACACCTTAAACTTCATATGGAACCAAAAGAGAGCCCGCATAGCCAAGTCAATTCTAAGCAAAAAGAACAAAGCGGGAGGCATCACACTACCGGACTTCAAACTATACTACAAGGCTACAGTAATCAAAACAGCATGGTACTGGTACCAAAACAGAAATATAGACCAATGGAACAGAACAGAGGCCTCACAGGAAATACAACATACCCACAACCATCTGATCTTCGACAAACCTGACAAAAACAAGCAATGGGGAAAGGACTCCCTGTTTAATAAATGGTGTTGGGAAAACTGGCTAGCCATGTGCAGAAAGCAGAAACAGGACCCCTTCCTGACACCTTACACCAAAATTAACTCCAGATGGATTAAAGACTTAAACATCAGACCTAATACCATAAAAACCTTACAAGAAAATCTAGGCAAAACCATTCAGGACATAGGTGTAGGCAAGGACTTCATGACCAAAACGCCAAAAGCAATGGCAACAAAAGCCAAAATAGACAAATGGGACCTAATCAAACTCCACAGCTTCTGCACGGCAAAAGAAACAGTCAGTAGAGTGAATCGGCAACCAACAGAATGGGAAAAAATTTTTGCAGTCTACCCATCTGACAAGGGGCTGATATCCAGAATTTACAAAGAACTAAAGCAGATCTACAAGAAAAAAACAAACAAGCCCATTCAAAAATGGGCAAAGGATATGAACAGATACTTTACAAAAGAAGACATACAGGAGGCCAACAAACATATGAAAAAATGCTCATCATCACTGGTCATCAGAGAAATGCAAATTAAAACCACACTGAGATACCATCTCACACCAGTTAGAATGGCGATCATTAAAAAATCGGGAAACAACAGATGCTGGAGAGGATGTGGAGAAATAGGAACACTTTTACACTGTTGGTGGGAATGTAAATTAATTCAACCATTGTGGAAGACAGTGTGGCGATTCCTCAAGGACCTAAAAATAGAAATCCCATTTGACCCAGCAATCCCATTACTGGGTATATATCCAAAGGATTATAAATCATTCTACTACAAGGACACGTGCACACGAATGTTCATTGCAGCACTGTTTACAATAGCAAAGACCTGGAACCAACCCAAATGCCCAACGATGATAGACTGGATAGGGAAAATGTGGTACATATACACCATGGAATATTATGCAGCCATCAAAAACGATGAGTTCACGTCCTTTATAGGGACATGGATGAACCTGGAAACCATCATTCTCAGCAAACTGACACAAGAGCAGAAAATCAAACACCGTATATTCTCGCTCATAGGCGGGTGTTGAACAATGAGAACACATGGACACAGGGAGGGGAGCACTACACACTGGGGTCTGTTGGGGGGAAATGGGGGAGGGGTGGGGGGTGGGGAGGTGGGAAGAGATAGCATGGGGAGAAATGACAGATACAGGTGAGGGGACGGAAGGCAGCAAAGCACACTGCCATGTGTGTACCTATGCAACAATCTTGCATGTTCATCACATGTACCCCAAAACCTAAAATGCAATAAAAAAAAAGAAAAAAATAAAAATAAAAAAATAAATGCCTCCTTAGTGCCCTGTAATAAATAGCTGAAAAAGTTGAAGCTACTTTGGAAATTGGGAGTATAAAAGGTTTATCCTTCATGATTATGGCTCTGTGAAAGGAAGCATGTGAGAAGAACAAAAGTAACTAGTGAAAAATCAGTGGCAGCACTTTCCATTTTCCAGGTTTGGGAAATGCTGCAGGCTATATCTCTCTCGGCTGAATAAAGGCTGTGAGAGTGCCAGAGAAAATAAATAAATAAATAAATAAATAAATAAATAAATAAATTAAAAAAAAAAAAAAAAGAAAATAGATAAAAAGATTTAGGAAAGGATTCTTATTGTATTACACATGTGTTTATCAATTAGTAATTCATTCATCTAAATTACTTAAAGAAAAAACAATGCATTTGACAGAGGTGTAAGAAAAAAAGGAATTTTAGTAATGAGTTTGATGGTTAAATATAATGCTTATTATCTTTAGCAAGCCGTATCTTCTTTTAAAAATAAGAATAAAGCATGGCTAAGTTTATGCTCCAGAATAAAAATACAGGAACAATATTAAACCCCTGAGTTGCAATATAGAACTCTTGGTACACACCGGAATCAACCGGGGAGCTTTAAAAATGCTGCTTTGAATTTGATTACTGGAGGGTAAGATTTAACTGATCTGGAATGAGGATTAGGTATTGGGATTTTTAACCCTCCCTCAGGTTTCTAATGTGCATCCAAGGTTGAAATCCATGAGTGTACAAAAATCACTTAACGTTTCACAGATATATTCACAAATAATATTTCAGGTTCCAAGTAATTTATATACCTCTACTCTTTTCCGAGCAAGTCATTTTAACCAGCATTCTACACATTCCTTCACATGTATATACACATATATACTACCTATTCAATTAGGAAATACGATATTCCATCCTGCTCCCAGGACACTGAAGTTATCAACAAAATGTTTCCATATATCTCCTGATGGCTTTTAAAGGCCACAAAAATACATGCTTAATGAAAATATTAGTAATCAGGACAGAATTGTGAACGCTCCTCAGACTTAATGCATTCCTGTTGGTGTAAGACAGAAGTTTTCCCGAGACCTCAGCACATCTGTTTTTGTGGCAAACACAAAACAGTTTGGGTGGCAATCCAGGCTCATGTATACAGCATTTTATATAAACTTTCTATATAAAGTGCTTGTGGGGGGCAATGGGACTCCAAAGAGAAACGACGACTTCTTGGGTGTTGATAATTACAGAATCCCCGGCAGTGCATGGTGCTGGGGTAGAGGGCATTTTAAGCTTATGAGTGCTGAAAGAGGTGTTAGCGTTTTGGAAGTTGTCATAGGCTTTGGAATATGACCCATGATTTATCATATTATCTTGGCACTCTTGGCAAGTTAAATATTTTGGTAATCCTCTTTCTTAACCCTGTTTTTCATTATTAGAGATGAATGATACATAATGATAGTGTATATTTATACAAACCCCTATAAAACTGAAATAGTCATACAGTGTTATCAAGGAAACAGAACAAGGGAAAGCTTTTTCTGCAAAGTTAAATTGTTTTAAACTTTTGAAAACTAACAAAGCTAAAATAAAATTCAAAGACATACAATATCAAATGTAAATCAAACTGTCATAACTAAGCCTAAGGAGGCATGACTAACAAATTTAATGTGTGTCCTAAATGGGACCTTGAAACATAAAAGAATATAAGGGAAAAATTAAGAAAATATGAATTAATTATAGACTTTAGCTAATAATACTGTATTGATACTGGTTTCTTAATTGAGGCAATTGTGCCATATTAGTTTTGGGAAAAAGTGGGTGTGGGATATTTGAATATTCTCTGGACTATCTTTGCAAATTATTCTGAAAAATGAAAACCGTTCTAAAATCAAAAGTTTATTTTAAAATGTCTCCAATAAAAATGACATATTTACAATTTTTTTTTTTTTTGGTCACCCAGTCTGGAGTGCAATGGTGCCATCTTGGCTCCCTGCAACCTCCACCTCCCAGGTTCAAGCAATTCTCCTGTCTCAGTCTCCTGAGTAGCTGGGACTACAGGCATGTGCCACCATGCCTGGCTTATTTTTGTATCTTTAGTAGAGACGAGGTTTGACCACGTTGCCCAGCCTGCTCTCAAACTCCTGGCCTCAAGTGATCTGCCCACCTCCATTTCCCAAAGTGCTGGGATTACAGGCATGAGCCACCATCCCCAGCCAACAAAATGTTTCTTATTGATAAAAAATGTTTCTTATTCTTATCTTCAAATTCAGACAGTAAGGAACTGTAATGTGAAATAAAAAGGTTGAAAATGACAGTATCAAAAAATAACTGACAAGTGTTAGAGAGAAGTGAGTCAACCAACGATAACAAAGCTAATTTCTTTGGTACATACATCCCATACTCTAATGTGTATTAATGTTGTTGCCAACATTTATTCCATTTGGGCATTAGATGGCGCTCATGTTCACTTTACTGAGCAGGCTGGCTATTTAATGTCAGCAATAGGTCTCTCAACTGGAGAAGTGTCTTTAAGATTTGACCCAATATTACTTTCAGAGATTAAATATGAAAACGAAATCAACCTCGTAATAAGGCTAAAAGCTTTGGATTGGGTGACAAAATTCAAATAATGAACAAAACTGGAAATTAAGAAATTACTAAGCAAAATTTGTAAGTCTCAAGGAATCCAGTGGTGGGCTTCAAGGCATCCTCAGACCTACTGAAGTTATGAGGACAGATGTGCCTGTGTTGCATCCATAGTATCTATCAGCGTTTCAAAGAAGTTCATGGATTTCTCAAATTTTGAGAACCATTATCTTAAGTTTCTGTTCAGTTCCAAATCATTGCTGTGTCAACACCCACCAGTGGATTTTGGATTTAGTACTAATCTTTAAATACTTGTTAATTGAATAAATAAGTAAATTAATAAGCAGAAGAATAATTAAAAAGGAAAGGAAATGCTATGCCAGACACAAATGTTCCTCTCTTTCTCTTCTAAATACTTGCAGCATGATATTTTTGACACTGAAGGCATTGGATGCTCATTCATCTTTGTACTCTTCAGGATTTGCAAAGAATGAGAAGCACCATTTAAACAAGAAATCTTGAATCAATGCTTTATACCTAGTCCTACTTCTGCTTGTCGGATTGTTCTGATAATTGATAAAGTAATCTCAGACTAGACTTTACCAAATTGTATGTTGAAATCCTCCCAAATCTAGCCATTAAAAAACAAACAAACAAAAAAAAAAACTAGTTAATGGCTGCAAAAAAAAAAAACCCCAAAAAGTTGGGTAATGAGGGTGAAAATCACTACTCAAAACTCAAGATTTTTCTTTTAGTGCTTCAGTACAGCTGTGATGTTTTTATTTTAATAGTGCCCTTAGTACAAAATAAAAGAATAACAGAATCATGACCCAGTGAGTCTATGGACTAAAATATGTCATTTGATTTAACTAGAGCTCTTTTTTTACCCTGGGCTTTGAGAAAAAGCTCTGACGTTTGAAATAAAAGGCTTGGTAGTATTCATTTGTGATTAGCAACTCATCCATCCCATTCAAGCAAACAAAAGAAAAAAAATAGGAAATTTTCTTTTTCGGAAAGGGGACTTGCTAAATGAAGAACCTATACAAAGTAGTCATCAAAGATCAATTCTGTCTGTGTGTGCGTGTTGCACACAGTGTCAGTTTTAAGGAATCCCTTGCCATCCCTAAATCAGAATGGTTAGTACTGATTTGTTTTGACCCCATTTCCCTAGACACATGAAATTCAGAATACGAAATACATAGTTTTAACCAAAGCAATATCTTCATTAGCAAATGAATTTTTCATTATTTATATGTTTGCATATGTGTAATTTTATAAGACTATTAAAATAGTTATTTGATATATTTTATTATAATACAAAGACACCCATAGATCTTAAAACACACCAAGCTGTTTGTCTCCCCTGATCCTTTAGTATTGTTTCCCCTGACTGTGCCCCAATACTTCTCTTGAGAAATTCTCATCGCCACACAGCCCCAGCTTAGCCAGCATCCCTGCTCCATGCCCGCGTATAAGTTGTTTCCTCTGGTTTCCTTAACCCTTCATCCAGCTGGATGGTTTCTCACTTTTCAGACCACATCTTAGAAGTCATTTATTCTGGGAAGCCTTTCATCAGGAACTTACTTAGGAATCCCTGGTATGAACTGTATGCACGATTCTTCTCTCCTAGCATTTCCAACACTTTATTTTGATTGTTTTGTTTTGATTACCTGTCTCCTTTGCTTAGTACTGAGCTCTGGGAAAACAAAGATATAACAACATCTGTCTTACTCACTGTTAAATTCCCAGAACCCACCAGAACCTTCCTGGTACATAGTAGTAACTTGTTATTTAAGTAAAAAATGGCCAGGCACAGTGAGTCACACCTATAATCCCAGCACTTTGGGAGGCCGAGACAGCAGATCACCTGAGGTGGAGTTCCAGACCAGCCTGGCCAACATGGCAAAGCCCCATCTCTGCTAAAAATAAAAAAATTAACTGGTCATGGTGGTGCATGCCTTTAGTCCCAGCTACTTGGGAGGCTGAGGCAGGAGAATCACTTGAACCTGGGAGGCAGAGGTTGCAGCAATTCAAGATCATGCCACTGCCTTCCAGCCTGGGCAACAAGAGTGAAACTCCATCTCAAGAAAATAAAAGTAAATGTATGAATTTAAACTACTTCTTTAAAAATCTCTGAACATAAATTAATATGCTTTTTGAATTAGATATTTGAAATGTATTTTGTTTTCTTCAACTATTTCACCTCCTAAAGGGAGTTTTGTAAAAAAAAGAATTTAAATAAATTATAGTTTGACAGAAATTTAAGATATTCCTCCATTCCCTTTCAGTTTACTTTTTCTACCAAGTTAAAAACAACCACATGAATAAATGAAACAAGCCAGTGTATCCAAGCCGTGGCACCTGCCCTGTGATATTATCTAAGGGTAGCCTGAGCCTCTTTCAGCAATGTATACCAGGAACCAGTAACACATCAGAAGGCCAGGACAGCTACTGTGGGCCTCAGCCCTACAAACAATCTAAGAGCATATGGCAGGCAGAATTGGCCAACACAAGAGTTTATTCATCAGACTCAATTTGTCAGATCCTCCACTTCTCAAGTTAAAAGGAAGAAGAGTACAAGAACCCTGTAAGGAACTTTTGTTGAGCTGGGTTTATTTTTCATATTGTCACATAACGAGATCCACATTGGTCTCAATCCCCTAATCTAATTACCTTATACTTCCCTACTGTCCCATCTCACTCCCTTTGGTCACTTGCCCTCAAGTGCCTTTATCCTGTTTACATAGAAGGAAGCTATGGCTCTCTTTCTCTTGAGCGTTTATACCATCCACACTGGTAATCAAGGCTTTTTATTCTTCAAATTCTGAGAAGTCCGTGCTAACATCATGGTTTAAGAGTCTTGGATTTAAGCCTATTTGAAAAATCAGTGTTCCATTCCTGGTTATGCAACGTATTAGCTGTCTGGCCTTATAAGTGAGTCATTGTTACTCTCTCAGCTTTCATATCCCTGTGTGTGAAATGAGGATAATGTGGCTACCTGACAGTGCAGATTCGAGGATAACTATCCTCATCATTATCTCTAGCATTTTATTGAGGGCTTAGCGTGCCCCTCACTCTGTGTTAAGCCCCTCTCATCTATTATTTCATTTGAATTCACTTACAAGACTAGCTTTACCACCAAACCTTATTCTCCTAAATCCTCAGATAAGCTTATCTCCAAGTATACAGACAGCTTATGTAGATAATGTTTATTAAAAGAAGCCCCCAACAATTGATGTTATTACTTTTTAAGAATATTAATTTTCATAATATAAATTTAATTATACTGTGCAGAAATAATTAGGATTGCAGACCCAATTATTTAAGAAATCCCTTACTGTGGTAGAGCACAACTCAGATATTTATGATATTTCTATGTTTCTTATTACATAAATTCTTATTAGCTAAAATTCTAACTATGATACTTATTTGCATGGTGTAAATATAGGAGAGTATATTCTAAAATTATTAGAATTATACCAAATAGTTCAATTTTAAAATATATTTTAAAAAGTTAATCAGGTAAAAATATTATCAAAACAAAAATCAAGCCATGGTAGAATATTATTTAGAGTATACAGTAACATTTTAATATATAATTAATTTTTATCACAATATTAATAAAGTGTTCCCATGGATAGGGGTTAGTAATATTTCAGAATACTTTGAGCCAAATGTTTGAAATGATAAATTATCTTATAAGCTTAAAAAGTAGTCACTGACAGGCATTTGCATGTTTAATTAAATGCTTGACTCTCCAGTGGCTACCACAATGACAGCAGTGAACCCTAGTTTCTTACTCCAGACTTTTTTTCCTCCTTTTATATATCCATCTAAAGACTGTGTATTACTCTGAGGGGAAGGGGAGGGCAAGGAAAAGTAGATCTTAACCAATGCAATTCCCCACTTTTCAATTGGTAGGCTGGAACAAACTAGAATTTTATGAACTACAAGGGCTTTGAACAGATTCTGAAAGACATTAAGAGTGTGAAATTGACTATGAATATTTTAATTATTGTGATAACACTGCTTCCTTCCCTAGTGCCTGACATATATAAAGCAGATCAATAAATGTATAAATATTGAGTAAGCAAGCAAAAATTAAGTAGTACATTGACAGACTGTATTTCTTTTTTAGAATAGTAATATGGGCTACAGGATGGATAGTGACCTTAGATCTGGGGGTGAGCAGGAAAGACTACAGGCTAAAAGTTTTTAGTGACATTTGAGTGGTAATGGTAATGAAAAGAAGGGAACTGATTAGAGACGTATGTAGGAGGAAACTTGATAAGACTTGGTCACTAACTGGATATAAAAGATAAGAGATAGCATTATCAAGAAGGATATCCCAAACTCAGCTTCATGGTCTGTGTCATCGATTGGAGTAAGAGCTAAAGGAAACCTAGCAAGTTCCCTTTGGGTGGCGTATAAAGGTGGTGGGAGATTGTGAAATAATTTTGAATGAGAGACATCAGCTTTGAGATGGTTCTAGATGTTCTGCTTGTGGCAGGTTTACCAAAGAGTGTGTGGCCTGGGAAACGAAAAGAGCTGGATGAATAATTTTGGAACATGAACACTGAAAAGATTCATAATCACGGGTAAAACCAAGGACCTGAAGCCAAGTCAAGTATGTGAAATTTTAGAGCCAACAGGTTGGGATTGCTGGTCAGAACAAAATGGCAGAACAAAACTAGGAAGCAAGAGATGCATGAAAAGTCAAGTGTTGAAGCATGAAGTAAAGTGTGATAAAAAGAGTCCTTGATATCAATGCAAATATCTTAGGACAAGAGCCAGTCTCAAAGCAAAGCGTGCCTAAGGTCTGGAGAAAGAAGGAAGCTGCAAAGAAGGACATCCATGTTGTGGTGAGCCAAGTCAGGTTTTGACAACACCAGACCAATTCAAAAGCTGTTCTGTGGGATGCAGCCCACCCTGAGAGTTTCCTGGCCCAGAGTCCTCTGAAGCAGGCTCACTGACTCTGTCAAACAGAAGCCACCCACTGGCCTTTTTCCACATCTGCAAGATGAAAACATGACATGAACTTCTCCATTAGATGATCTTAGTCCCTTGATCTTGGAAGAAAATCACATTCTTAATTTCTTATGCCCCTGAATAATTTTCAATCTATTAAACACAGTGCTCAGGTCACATTTTTGAAGGGCTCCTTTGCTCCAGTCATTTAAAAAGAATTCAGTGAAAGAGTATATATACATTTACAGAAAAATATCACAGAGTTCTTAAAAATAAAAGGAAAAACCACTTATATTCAGAAGCTAGACTTTGTACACTAAAATTGCTTAGGAAGTGTCTTGCCAATGCTGCCTCCTAAATGTCTCTCAAATTTTCTTCTTTTCTTCATTCCTACTGTTCCAACTTCAGCAGAGGTTTTCATGCTCTTATCTGGACAATCACATGAATCTAATTTCTCCACCTGTCTCCAGGCAGTTTCTCCTTCAAACTTCCAGTACACAGCTACCAAATGGTTCTTTCCAAAATATTCTAAGATAATCCTCTGAACAGATTTCTTCCAAATTAGAAACTCCCAATAGCTCCCAACTTCCCACTAATAATATCTAGAGGTCCCTGTGAAAGGAAGTCATAATGCCTAATGGTCTGGCTTCTCCCAAATGTCCCATTTCATCTGATGCTCCTCCTGCCTTTATAATTGTTTCTATTAAAACACCACATGACTAGTTGTTTACTAAATTTCCCAAATAATTTCCTATTTCTCAATTTTTGTACATGCTATTTTTTTCTTCTTGCACTATCCTACCTTAATTACCTGAGAGTTTCCTATTCGATCTGTTAATCTTCAATACTCGTGTCATATAACTTAACAGCAAAGGTTCTCCTGACTTCTTGCCTTCCTTTCTCTCCCCCTTTACTAGCCACAGATCCTCTCTGCTATCTCAGTCTCTTGTACATTCCTGTATTTTAGTACATACAAATCATAGTAGAGTCTGAGAATTCTACCAAAGAGATAGAGAAGACATCTCTTTGAAAATCCAAACAAATACTTGGAGATCCCTGAATTCATGATGCCACAGCATCAAATAATTTTTCCCCCCAAAATGTTTATCTAAGAATGAAACAGAACACAAGCCATGTGGATGTGCAGATGGTGAACAGTAATCTAAAATCACTGACTAGCTCTCTACTCAAGCTTTACAGCATGGGTGATTTAAATGCATGCATGCTTAGGCAAAAATATATGTACTATATATAACTACTCTGAGATCACTTCTGAATAGTTAAAACTGAAGATGTAAATTTTATAATTACCAAGGATCAATATTATGACACTTATTTGTTTGCATATTTGCAACCCCATCTAAATCTACACTCTTTGAGAGGAGGGACTATGTCTATTTATCTTTGTGTAAGAAATAGTAGATGTTCAATAAGTGTTGATTGCAATGTTTAAACAATCGCAAAATGTTCATTTCCCTATCCCTTACTTTTGAGAAGAATGACAGTGTGACAATATCTTCATATTTATGAAAAGTATGATTGCCAAGGAAAAGATTTACTTCATTCAGTGTTGATTTCTTTCACTTACTTATTCATTCATTTACCAAACATTTGTTGAGTATGTAACACATGCTTTACATTGTTCCATGTGCTAGGTATAGAGGAATAAATAAGACAGATGAGGTATCTGCTTCTATGGTATTTAAAGTAATAAATACACGCTATAAACAAGTAAATAAAAATCCCGTACTGCCACAAATTCATTTTTTAAAGTCTTTTATTCTGTTTAAAACCTGGGAAGGAGTTAGGTGGGAGGAAGATACAGGGATTGAAGCTGGAAGGAAGAATTGGTGGGGACTGCTTTCTTAATGCCATCATCCAGTACAAACTCTGAGTGTTATCACTTCAGATTCTGAGGATCTTTCAAATCTTTGCAGTGTTCCTAATTACCTGTTTGTGTAAAAAGTGTTGCCAAATGAATGACTAAAACGATTTTTTTTTTATTTCTGTGGGCTGGGTGTGTGACTTTGCAAATGAGCAACTTTGCCAGGAAACTGAGAAATATATTCAAAAGATCTTACTTTTGTCATAGGGACTATGTCTTAGCTGAGAAAATGGAAAGGAAATGAGAAGATACAGCCATTTTGTGGAAACTGCTCTTTAGAAGTTCAGGAAAATTTAATTAGAGACCATTTTCTGCAATGACACAAGCCAGCTTATTATTGTAATATCAGCATGGCAAAAATGACTCCCTCAATGACAAAATAGCTCTTTCTGTAAATTTAAAAGATGTCACTCTTGCCAGAGTCATCACAATTAACTATGCCACATTAGAAAGAGTGAAAATATCCTGATATTGTTTTTCACAACTGTTACCTTATTTGGAATAATATCCCCTCTACATGTCTTTCAAGGTCTAGCTAAGGGATCACATTGTATTTTAATTATTTTTATAAACCTGTTTTCTCTCTCGATTGTAATCTTCATCTATGTACATTTCTTACCCCCAGGAATTATCCTTCTGGAATGAATGTGTTGAATGAAGAATTATAATCTATTTTCTACATTGGCATAACCAAGCATATTATTCTCAAGTGATAAGCAAAAATGTCATTCCTTAATGACAAAATAGCTTGATTTAATCAGCATGGTACATGTGTGTGTGTACATACATATATATATATATATATATATATATATATATATACACAATATATATCATATATATGTACCATGTATATATTTATAAATACATGGTAATGTATTTATATATACACACACATACACATACCATGTTGTACCACAAACACTCATGGCATGCAATGCAATTCACCTGTCTAACAAACCTGCACATGTACCCCTGAACCTAAAAGTTTTTAAAACAGTATAGGTAAATTGCATTGCATGTCATGGGTGTTTGTTGCACAGATAATTTTATCACCCAGGTAATAAGCATAGTACCCGATAGGTAGTTTTCCAGCCCTCGCCCTCCTCCTGCCCTCTGCCCTAGTGTCTGCTGTCCCCTTCTTTGTGTCCATATGTACACGATGTCTAGCTCACACTTAAAAGTGAGAGTGAACATGTGATATTTGGTTTTCTGTTCCTGTGTTAGTCCACTTACAATAATGGCTTCAGCTCCATCCATGTTGCTGCACAGAACCCGATCCCATTCTTTTTTTCGGCTGTGTAGTATTCAAATACGTACGACTTTTTCTTTATCCAGTCTACAACTGATGAACATTTAGATTGATTCCATATCTTTGCTATTGTGAATAGTGCTTCAGTGAACATACACATACAAGTGTCTTTATAATGGAATGGTTTATATTCCTTTGGGTCTATACCCAGTAATAGGATTGCTGGGTTGAATGATATTTCTGTGTTTAGGTCTCTGAAGAATCACCACACTGTCTTCCACAATGGTGGAACTAATTTACACTCCACCAACAGTGTATAAACATTCCTTTTTCTCCACAACCTTGCCAGCGTCTGTTATTTTTTGACCTTTTAGTAACAGCCATTCTGACTGGTGTTAAATGGTATCTTGTTGTGGTTTTCATTTGAATTTCTCTGTGATTAGTGATGTTGAGCATTTTTTCTTACACTTACTGGCCATGTGTATGTCTTCTTTAGAAAACTGTCTGTGTCCTTTGCCCACTTTTTAATGAGATTGTTTTTGGCTTGAAAATACTTTCAAGTTCCTATAGATTCCAGATATTAGACCTTTGTCAGTTGTGTATTTGTCAATATTTTCTCCCATTCTCTGTAGCTCATCTGTTTACTCTATTGATAGTTTCTTTTGCTGTGCAGGAGATCTTTGGTTTAATTAGCTCTCCTTTGTCAACTTTTGGTTTCATTCCAATTGTTTTTGGCATTTTCCTTATAAAATCTTTGCCCATTCTTATGTCTAGAATGGTATTTCCTGAGGTTATTCTCCAGGGTTTTTTATAGTTTTAGGTCATACAATTAAGCCTTTAATGTGATTCATCGAATAAACAGAACTAAAAACAAAAACCACACGGTTAACTCAAAAGATGCAGAAAAGGCTTTGGATAAAATTCAACATACTTTCATGTTAAAAACCTCAACAAGCTAGGCACTGAATGAACATATTTCAAAATAATAAGAGCCATCTATGACAATTCCGCAACCAACATCATACTGCATGAGCAAAAACTGGAAGCATTTCCTTTGAAAACTGAAACAAGACAAGTATGTCCTCTCTCAACACTCCTATTCAAAGTAGTTCTAAAAGTCCTGGCCATGGTAATCAGGTAAGAGAAATAAATAAAAGGCACACAAATAGAAAGAGAGGATGTAAAACTAACCCTGTTTTCAAACAATATGATTCTATGCCTAGAAAACCTTGGTCTCTATACCCCAAAACTCCTTGATGTGATAAACAACTTCAGCCAACTTTCAGGGTACAAAATTTGTATTTAAAAATTATCAGTATTCCTGTACACCAACAATATCCAATCTGAGGCCCAAATCAAGAATGCAGTCCCATTCATAATAGCCACTAATAAACAAACAAACAAACAACCTAGGAATACAACTAACCAGGGAGGTAAAAGATCTCTGCAATGAGATATACAAAACACTGCTCAAAGAAATCAGAGATGACACAAACAAATGGAAAAATATTCTATGCTCATGGATAAGAAAAATCAATATTGTTAAAATAGCCATACTGCTCAAAGCAATTTAGAGATTCAATGCTATTCCTGTCAAACTACCAATGACATTTTTCATATAATTATAGAAAACTATTTTAAAATTCATATGGAACCAAAAAGAATCCAAATAGCCAAGGCAGCCCTAAGCAAACACATCCAAGCTGGAGGCATCACACTACCTAACTTCAAACTATACTGTAAGGCTACAGTAACCAAAACAGCATGGTGCTGGCACAAAAACAGACACGCAGACCAATGGAACAGATGAGAGCCCAGAAATCAGGCCACAAACCTTCAACCATGTGATCTTTGACAAAGTCAACAGAAACAAGCAATGGAGAAAGAACTCCCTATTTAATAAATGGTGCTGAGATAACTGGCTAGCCATATGCAGAAGATTTAAAATAGACCTCTTCCTTACAAAAATTAATGCAAGATGCATTAAATATGGTATATTATTATATTCATATTCTTCAATTTTAAGTAAAACATTTAGCCTTATTTGTTGAATTTGTTCACTATGATAAAATGCAATATTAAATGAATCTTTAACCTACTAGAAAATATATAAATGTTAAAGATTGTTGATGTCTTTCCATACTGCCAACAATGCATTTACACGGTGGTAATGATGATGATGAAGCATTTCCTTGAAATAAAACAAAACAAAATGTTATTCCTAGCAGTAAAATGTTTAGTAGGATTAGACTTAGTGAAAAACCATTAGGAAAGCAATAAATTCTTAAAGCTCTATCTTTAGCATGGACAATGTTTCTCACTACAGAAATTAAGAAATGAAACATGATTGACTCATTTGTGAACGTATACACACAAAGCAAATTCATGCAGAAGTCATTTCCTAATGAAAGTAGAATGATAAGATCAATTTAAGAGAAAAGATAGGCCAGGCGCGGTGGCTCAAGCCTGTAATCCCAGCACTTTGGGAGGCCGAGGCGGGTAGATCACGATGTCGAGAGATCGAGACCATCCTGGTCAACATGGTGAAACCCCGTCTCTACTAAAAATACAAAAAACTAGCTGGGCGTGGTGGCATGTGCCTGTAATCCCAGCTACTTAGGAGGCTGAGGCAGGAGAATTGCTTAGCCCAGGAGGCGGAGGTTGCGGGGAGCCGAGATCGCACCATTGCACTCCAGCCTGGGTAACAAGAGCGAAACTCCATCTCAAAAAAAAAAAAAAAAGAAAAAGAAAAAAAAGAGAGAAAAGATACCAGAAACAAGACTGGAATAAAATAAAATATACCCTAGATTTCATAAAAACAATATCCTTACTTTCCCTATCTCATTCATCTGCTGTAAAATCACATGTAGAAATTTAGTCCCTGAGAAAAATAACACAGGAATGGAAAATTCAGATTTGGAATAATCACAGACAACTATAATCTAAGATTATTTGTTACACTTTCTTTCAACACTATAAAAGTTTCAAAAACACTTGTTTTTCAGCAAAGTAACATAAGCCACCAAACATATTCCTGTTCAAGCTTGCCAAAAGGACCTGTTACATATCAGGTTTTTTAAACTGCTGGTTGCAATCTTTTAGTGAGTTATAAGGCCAGAAGTTTTATTTTTTAAATGAATCTTTTGTTTTGATGAGATGTACTTTGCATATACATATATATATAAACATATATATGTGCTCCGGGGTCAGGAGGTAAAATATATTTATTATGAGTTGTAGTCAAAATATTTGAAAGCCATTGTTTAGAGAGCACGAATATGCTAACAATGTTTACTGAGTATTACTGCCAATAATATGTTGGTACTGGGCTATAAGCAACATATCCTCAAGAAGTTAACTCTTCAAACACTGGTCATGGCATCATTCTCTCTTCTTCCCTTACTAGAAAGTCTCACCATTTAGTACCTCTTTATGGTTAAGAGAATAGCTGCTTAAAGATCGTGTATAAAGTAATGTTTTTTATTAGCATGAGATAGAATTTTAAGTCTAGTTTATGAAAGCAGCACTTAGTAGACTGAAGACACAGAAAAACTGGCTCAGAAGAACACAGATATGGAACATATACATCAGGTAGTTAGAAGTTCTGAACGAGCTGACCCAGTGGTGGGGACAGGCCAGGGGCATTGATTGGAACTAGTTTGAAAAGGAAGAGGAGCTTGGACAGGGAATTCATTCCTTAATAGCCAGGAGGAAAGAATAAGGATGCTGGCCCAGAAGAAGAAGGAACCTTGGCAATGAGATGCCCAAACCTGGATATCGAAGGCAATCAGGGAATCTCTCTTAGAAATACTATCAGTCCTCTTGTGAAAATACATTCATCAACTCCTCCCAGGGGAGCATTCCTCTAACCCCTAGAGACTGAAACATTTGGCCACATGTAGACTGTAGGCTATAACTGGTCAGTCACAGTACATGACTTGGGATGTGAATAGGTAACAATATAATATTCTCCCTTGAGACAACCTATACTGAGTTTATTTTCTGTTTGTGCAACAGGCAAAAGAGGAAGAACAATTTAATATTTTATGGCACCTTTCAAATGCACTTTGAACGAACCTTATCAGTATCCCCAGAGAAAATGCAGAGGTGACATGACTCACACACGTCCACATACCCAGCAATCATTGGAGCAAGAAATAAAACCTGAGTCTGCACTCCAAATTCTTTGCCTCTGCTTACACTGACCTGGCTTCTCTACTTGAGAGAGAACAGGAGTCAAAATCAAAGACATATTTTGCTTACCTCATGGCTCTGCCCTTAGTCTGCCTTGGTCTAAGGATATGTAAGAATATCCTATAAACTTAAGGGTGTTGCTCTGTCCTATCTTTTGTTTGTTTATGCAGTCTTTTACAATAGATTTGAAAAAAATGTATTTCATAAAATGTAAGATTCCGTCAATAGCAAAAGATATGGGTATTTTGTGTACCACCAAGAAAAAATACAACCAATTAAACCATGACATGTTTTCACATCTCTTAGTATTTCCTTAACAATTGCTCAAATATTTTGACTGATTTAGATACAGGTTTTATCATATTTGATCATTCTATTCACACACAGAGAGAAAATATAAGTATAATAATTCTGTGAAGTTACTACCAAAGTTCCTCATGTTCAGGGTCTAACTCTTCTGAATCGCTTTTCAAGTTGGAGGTATTGTCCGTGTTTTCCCACCTGTTCCATTCTCTGTAGCATCAAGAATATTCCTTAAGAAGCTTCACTCTTCAGGCTTTGAGATTGGAACATCTCGATTTTACCAAAAGATGAGCAAAATCATGTTTGCAATCACTAGGACCCATGATCTTTTTTCAAATATGGCAAGACATATCCTGGGTTCAGTGATTTTAAATAGAAAGGAAAAAAAAATGTGTGAGAATTGGTGAAATAAAATATTCTCCTTTTTAAAATTTTTTTAATTTTGGATTTTTTATGAGTATATAGTAGGTATATATATTTACGGGCTATAGAAGATATTTTGATACAGGCATACAATGGGTAATAATCACATCAGGGTAATTGAGATATCCATCACTGCAAACATTAATCATTTATTTGTGTTATAAACGTTCTAGGTGTATTCCCGCAGTTATTCTAAAATGCACAAAAAGTTATTCCTGACTGTTGTCACCCTGTTGTGCTATCAGATGCTACATCTTATTCATTGTATCTATTTTTGTTCTGATTAGTCAACCCTATTTTCCTCTCTCCTTAACAGTACCCTTTCCAGTCTCTGGCAACCATCATTTTACTCTCTATCTCCATGTGTTCAACTGTTTTAATTTTTAGTTCCCACAAATGAGTGAGAACATGCAATATTTATCCTTTTGGGCTGGGCTTATTTCACTTAGCATAATGTCCTCCGGTTCCATTCATGTTGTTGCAAATAACAGGATCTCATTCTCATGGCTGAATACTTCTCCATGCGTATATGTACCACATTTTCTTTACTCATTTTTCTGTGGACAGGTTAAATGCAAATCTTGGTTATTGTGACTAGTGCTACAATAAACATGGGAGTGCAGTTACCTATTCAATATACTGATTTCCTTTCTTTGAGGTATATACCTAGCAGTGGGATTGCTGGATCATATGATAGTTTTATTTTTGGGGACCCTCCACACTCTTCTCCATCGGAACTGTACTAATTTATTTTCCCATCAACAGCATATGAGGGTTCCCCTTTCTCCAGATCCTTAACAGGATTCGTTATGATCTGTATTTTGGATAAAAGCCATTTTTATCTGGGTTGAGATGCTATTTCATTGTAGTTTTGTTTTGCATTTCTCTGATGATTAAAGATGTTTAGCACCTTTTCATATACCTGTTTTCCATTTGTGTGTCTTCTTTTGAGTAATTTCTATTCAGATCTTTGTTCATTTTTAATAGAATTAGTTTTTTTCCTATTGAGTTGTTTGAGCTCCCTACATATTCTGTTTTTTAATCCCTTGTCAGATAGATAGTTTTCAAATACTTTCTCTCATTCTGTGGGTTGTCTCTTCACTTCTTTGATAGTTTCTTTTGAGGTACAGAAGCTTAAGTTGATGTGATACTATTTGTCCATTTTTGCTTTGATCACCTGTGCTTTTGAGCTATTACTAATTAAATCTTTGCCTGCTCCAATGTCCTGCAGTTTCTTCAGTGGTTCCTTTCAGTAGTTTCACAGTTTGAGGTCTGAGATTTTAGTCTTTAATTTATTTTGATTTGATTTGCATATGGTGAGATACAGTGGTCTAGTTCATTTTTTTACATATGGATATCAAGTATTCCCAGAACCATTTATTGAAGAGATGATCCTTTCCTCAATGCATGTTCTTGGGACTCTTGTCAAAAATGAGTTAACTATGGATGTATAAATTTATTTCTGAGTTCTCTATTCTGTTCTATTAACCTATGTGTCTGTTTTTATGCCAGTACCATGCTGTTTTGCTTACCATAGGTCTACAGTAGAATTTAAGTCAGGTAATGTGATTTCTTCAGTTTCATTCTTTTTGCTTGTGATGGATTTGGCTATTTCAGGTCTACTGTTGTTCCATATATATTTCAAAATCATTTTTTATATTTCTGTGAAGAATGTCATTAGTATTTTGATAGGGATTGCATTGAACCTGCAGATTGCTTTGAGTGGTATGAACATTTTAATGATACTGATTCTTCCAATACATTAACATTAAATATCTTTCCATGTCTGTGTGTCCTCTTCAATTTCTTGCATCAATGTTGTATAATTTTCATTACAGAAATCTTTCACTTCATTGGTTAAATTTATTCTTAGGTATTTTATTTATAGGCATTGTAAAATGGGATTACTTTACTGATTACCTTTTCAGAGTATTCACTGTTGGCATACAGAAATGCTACTAACACACACACACACACACACACACACGCATATATATACATATATATACATATATATATATATATATATTTCAACTTTTATTTTAGATTCAGGAGGTACATGTGTGGGTTTGTTTCATGTGTTATCTTTTTACTTTCTCTTTTAAAAATAATAGCTGAGAGATTGAAATCCAGTCATTTTGCCCACCTAATTCTTTCCAGGGAATCAACCAAAAAAGGATAAATTTTCAAAATTAGTCAAGAGTAGTCAAACATAAAACTAACATTTATTGAACACTTACAGAGTGCCAGACACCATGTTTTACCTTGTTTCAAATTCTTACTTTTTACAGATGGGGAAACTGAAGCTCAAAGAGGATAAGCATCTTGCCTGTAACCTAAAGGCAGCACAGGCCAACGCCTAAATTCAAACCTGTGGAGGACACTGAGCTATAACCCTCAGGTTATAGAGTGAGCTATAACCCTCAGTTCTCTCTTATGCTCCTAATTTGTTCCTTATTACCTATAAAACATATCTTTCAGAATTATTTTCCCTACTTCATTTCTTTCTGCCTCTTTTTCCTTTGTTAATTTTACCTCACTCAACAGATACTTTATGGTGAATCATAAGATACCCCAATTCTCAGGAGACACACTATCGGAAGTGTTACTCTTGTTTTTCCCCTCTTTCCTGGAGTGATGCATGGGTGTCAGGCGAGCTACTTCTTTTCCATTTCAGTAGCTAAAACCAGAGTTTAGCTCCTCAGAGGTCCCTAGCAGCATATATGATGTAGCATCTTTCTAGTCTGTCATAAGTAGCACTTCCTTTGCACCCTCATTGAGAAGAACCTTTATTTTCTCAATTTAAGTAGGTAAGGGAGTAGAAACAGATAGTTTTGAAAAAACTGGTAAGAAGCTTAAAATATTTTTCTGAATAAATTTTTATTTTTCTGTGGTTGACCACAGAGCAGTGATGTGATAAAATAATATTTGAAGTGACTGTCACCATGTCTTAACTTACATTGTTTTCTGTACTTGAAATGCTAACACCATTGCCCTCCTCCTATGATGATTCAATATCACTTCTTCCATAGATATTTCCTCAAATGCCCTGTTAGAAATCATTGTCTTCTCTTTACACCCTCTTATGGTTCTTATCACTTTATGATATTATAGTTACCTTCATGTCTAGCTGCACAATCTTGGAGTAGAGAGCATGCCCTCTTTAATTCTAGTATCCTTTATTGCAATGCTGTCCAATAGAAACAATCTAGGCCTCAGATGTAGGCCATGTACACAATTTTAAAATTTCTAACAGCCATATTAAAAATGAAAAAGTCAAAATAATAACATTTAATACATTCAAAATATTATCAGTTCAAACTGCAATTAAGTTAAAAATCATTAATGACTTTTTATTCTTTTTTTTTTTTTTTGTAAATGTCTTCAAGTCTGGTATATAGTTTTTATTTACAGCACATCTCGATTTGGACTAACCATATCTAAAGTATTCAATAGCCACATGTGGCTAGGGGCTACCATACTGGACAGCAGCTTTGGAGCTGCACACTGAAGTGTATGTGTGGGTTGGAAACCTTACATTTTATTGAACAAAAAGGCAGTACAGTGGAAAGATCAGCAATGTGTGAAGATATTGTGTATCAAAGGAGAAGGAAGAAGGAAAAGGAGAAAATAACCACAGAAATGGAGCTTGGGGGAATAGGCTATGGTGTTCCATTAGTAGAAACCAATTGGAAATAGAGGATGTAAGGGACCAAAATAAAAAATGCCAAGTTTTGTACTATTGTTGTCAAAATTACCCTTGAGAAAGCAAACGTAATGCTTTTGACAAAAGTGTGGTGCTTCTACTAGCACCACCTACATATGGATATTTAGAGAAAAGTTTACAGTGGTGATAATGATCAGAAGACAAATACATGTAACCTTTCCTCATTTTGCAGGCACAAGCAATTACCATGAAGTCGATAGATTCTACAATTAAATAAAATGTCACAATCAATTGCACTGAATCCTTTTAGTTCTTAATCTAGATAATTACTTCATGAATTTGACTCACATTCACTTCTACATAGTGCATACAGCTAGATAAAACTGAACGAAGTTATGACATTTGCATGCATAACTAGGTGGTTCATTTTTGTTCTCTCCCAAGTAATATATGTATCAATTGATTTTAAAAAATGACCCTGATATACCTACTTAGTATTACTTACCTAGCAATTACTGCCTTTCAGTTACACATTTTATTCACAGTTCATGTTATCAAAATACACTCAACAAAATCAGATAAGGGGGGACATAAAAGTAGTACATGTATGTTAAATGGATGAATTTTCTTTATTTTCTTTCCAACTTTTATTTTATGTGAAGTATGTGCAGGTTTGTTACATAGGTAAATGTGTGCTATGGTAGTTTGCTGCACAGATCATCCCACCACCTTTATATTAAGCTCAGTTTCTATGAGCTCTTGTTCCTGATGCTTTCTCTTCTTCCACCCACTACCCACTGAAGGTCCCCAGTGTGGATTGTTCCTCTCATTTGTCCATGTGTTCTCATCATTCACCTCCCACTTATGAGTGAGAACATGGTTCTTTGGTTTTCTGTTCCTGTGTTAGTTTACTGAGGATAATGGCTTTTAGGAACCATCTATGTCCCTGCAAAGGATATGATCTTGTTCCTTTTTATGGCTACATAGTATTCCATGTAGTATATGTACCACATTTTCTTTATCTAGCCTATCACTGATGGGCATTTAGGTTGGTTCCATGTCTTTGCTATTGTGAATAGTATTGCAGTGAACATATGTGTGCATGTATCTTTATAATTCTATTCCTTTGGGTACATATCCAGTAATGGGATCCCCGGGTCAAATGGTATTTCTGCCTCTAGGTCTTCAAAGAATTGCCACACTGTATTCCACAATGGCTGAACTAATTTACACTCCTTCCAACAGTGTAAAAGCATTCAAATGGATGAATTTTCAATAAGGAAACAGATATTCTAAAAGTTTTGAACTTCAGAAGTACCCTTTCATAAAGATCCAAATTTTGTTTGGTATTTGCCTATTAACCTGAGTTTTAAGTGTTGATAATATGGAAAAGTATAAATATATTTATTTTTTGATGTTCAGTAGGTTCCCACTAATGTCACAGTATCATACCACTAAATTCCTACAACCAAAGCTATAATCCTAAGAGCAGTCTTTTATTCCTTTGTGTACTTCATTTAATCAAGTAAGTTTATATTCATATATATTTTTGAGTCCTGCCCTATCTCTTCTTCTCTAACATTAATGCCTGACTGAGTTCAGGCTTTCATCAGCTTTCACATGACTCCTCTAGTCACCTCCTAACTGACCTTTCTGTTCCCAAGCTTGTCTCTTCAAATTCATAATACATAAACCTACCAGAGATGTACCTTCCCTACTTCAAAAAAGTCACGCTTCTCAGATGACCACAGTGGTTCTAAAAAGAGTGTAGGGGTCCTATTAGGTCCACCAATATATGGGTATTTAGAAGAAAGTTTACAGTGGTGATAATAAGAAGACAAATACATGTAACCTTTCCTCATTTGCAGTCACAAGCAATTCATGAATATGACAGAATTTACCATTAAATAAAATGTCACAATCAAGTGCATTGATGTGGTTTCTGCCCAGCACCTGTCTCTCTTCCTGTCACTTAATTACTCTCCATTGACTTTGTATTAATACTGAACTCATGGTTTCCATAACTATAGGGTGGGTTTGGGACCTCCTTTACCTTTCATATGCTATCCATATACTAATTTTGTACTTATTTTTCTGTATTTTAATTATGTTTCTGAGTTTGTCTCTTCTACTAGATTGTAAATTCACCGAGGTCAGGGAAAGCCATTAGGTTTTTTAAAGTCTAGTTATTTGCATAATATAGAATGTGCTAGGATCTTGATTGGACAACCAGAGTCCTAGGGTAGTGCTTTACATGTAAAGTGGCACTGGGTAAATGTTTGTTGACATCAATTAAATCTATGAATATGTCCAAAACTAGACACAAGATTCCAGAGTTGAATACGATATTCAGAAAACTAAAAAGTTGCCTTTTTCTGTAAGTCCCTAGTTTAAGAATCCACCCCATTTTTAGAAGAATCATGTTCTAATTTAGAAACTAGTTCAGAAGTGAACTACCAAGAAAACCATGGATGTATAATACACATTATTATTGAATGAAGAGTATTCCTATCCACCATTCATTACTCCATGAAGGAAAGGAAATAGTTTCCTATCATTCAGAATTGAAAAGAGTACTGAAAATAAAGTTGAGGAGGAGATGAGAAACTTCGTAAACTTCCATTATAGCAAATATCTGTCTGTGTTTCATCAATATAAATGCTTTTAAAATTGTCAGAATGGTTGCCTTCCTGAAGAATTTAACTTTTGTCTTATACAAGCTTTCCCCACCCTTATCCTTTTGACCTTACATTTTTCTTAGACATTTTGAGGATATGCTTATAAAAAATAAGCAGGAAGGTTTTCTTATCATGTCTTATAATAAGTTTGTTTAAGGAGTTATTCGAAGAGCAATTTAAAACCTGTTTTACTGAGTGAACAAAGAAAGAGCTTGCTAGGACTTTCCTAACATTTAAAAATAGTAATTTATCATCATAGAATTATGGAGTTGGGGGTAGGGGCAGAACTTATTTTATGGTCCATATAAAAGCAGCTAATTATGTACCTCATTAAAAATTATATTTTGGTGGGTACTTACGTTGTCAACATGAATAGTAATTGACTTCTATTTGTCCTTAAACTGTTACATACTCTAGTTAAGCATCACTACTTTGCCATTTTCAAAAAGGCTGCCCAAATATTTTGATTTTTAAAACAATCTCGTGAGTGTAAACTACTTTGCATAACATTTAAAAAAATACTATCTAAAACACTGTTAACTATGAAGAAAAATAAAAATTATTAGATTTGAGAGAGAAAAACAGATTAAATTTACCATAAGTTAACAAAGTATAGAAAAAAGGAAAGAACGATTGAACTATTTGTCATGGTTTATCCTCTGAAATACAGTAAGTGCAACTAGCAGTTACTAGATTACTACATTTAGACTGAAAACTAATTAGTTTCTGTATTTTTATTTAATGGCATCTATATTTAAAAGGCTCTTACTAAATAAACCCCATAGTGTTTTAATATATAATGACGTGTAGACACACGTGCACACGCACACACACACACTCTTTCTAGCTTAGAAAATAATTGAGAAGTACTTTGTCTAATTGGTTCTCCACTTCTTAAAAAAATCCGTGAAACTTATTAGCCATTTTATTATACCACTGTGTATTATAACTCTCATTAAATTGACTCCCATTTTTAAACAATAAAATCCTATCAAATATTTATTTTAATTACCATTTATTTCCACATACCAGTATTCAGTGAATTGAGATTTTAATATTCAAATGCTTTTTTGGCATGGTGTTTATTCTGTGGCAACAGGAGCTAAATAGTATTTCATTCTTAACTACCAACCCATCTGTACACAATAGATATTGCATAAATAATGACCAACCATATGTAATGAATGTCCTAATATGCATACCCAACTGTTCTCAGAATGAACTATATTTGCAAATGGGGCCCTTCATGGTCTCTGTTATGTCTTGCATCTGGATAACATGTTTCATCTTTTGCCATGAATTCTTCAAACATTTCTTAAATCCTACTAAAATTCCGTGCTAATGACAGCCAGAGGGATATATTTTGAGCCCAGCATACTGGTGCTATCTAATGTAACTTCCTCAGTTACACTCCCTTTTAGTAGGCTTTGGCTTTTCAGCTTGCACATTTTCAGTCATTTTGGTGGTTCTTTTCAGTATCTGTTACAGAAACAAATGGCTAATTTCCATCTTTAGCCTCACTACTAAGGCAAAGAAACTGGGGCAAAAATAAAAGTATTCTCTCTTTGGCTAAAGGCCAGGCACTGCCTGGCAAAGTAGAAGCTGTGAATGAAAGCCACTGGAATTTGGAGAGTCTGTCAGTGCCTGGCACCTGAGAGATAATCAAGCTTGGAAAGCAGCAGCTCATAGTGTGGGGGGGAAAAGCTTTGACTAAAATGACCTACGTTTGATTTTTGGTTCTGCCATATATTACCATGTGACTTGGGCAAGTCTCTTCATTTTTCTTGGCCTATTTTATTTGTAAAGTGAAGAATGCCAAGACATAATTTATAGGGTTGCTGTTAAGGACTAAAATAATTAACATTTACATATGCTCTAACATAATATTTGGGACAAAGTAGAATCTCAACAAACTACCATCACTACTACTAATAAAAGGATGATGATGATATTTGAATAAATGAATAAAGATTATAGTTAGGGAAGTAAGTAATAACCAACATGCACAGCTGTATCCTCTGTTTTCATTTTCCCTGTAAGTGAAGCTCATTACGCTTTCAGTACCCACCTCTATTCCACTTTAACACTGATCTGGGACTAGCTGGATGGAAACAGCAAAGGAGAAAAGGAGTTCACTCCTCTGGGGCTTGAAAATCACACTGAGATACCAAGTGAATCAAGGGACAAAAATCAAAATCAATACTGTGACATTTTTGATTTGCATATACAAATAGCCATGATTTTGTAGTTTATGGCCAATGTAACTGAGGTTGACACTGGAGGTACAATAAAAAAAATACCTGGCATAGAAAGCTATGTTGTTTGAAGGGATGGGAGAATATTCCAAGGGAACTTAGAGGGACAAAGCATCATAGAAAAAGGAGTGTAAAGGCACCCATGTGATACAAAATGGCACTCTGGGCAAAACATTACTTTCCATACTGAGTTCTGCCACATAGTCACTGTCGTTTAAGAATCAAAAGATGTGTTTTAAGAAATAATAAATGTGAGAAAGTCTGGGTTTGAAAAGTTAAATTTCTTAACCTTGACACTTTTCAGAGTCATTAAAGTGCTTTTCAAATCTTCACGTAGTAGGCAACACTTTACAAAAGTTACTTCACCACCAAATTGTCATTTCACAAGACACCAATTGACCTCAGATGAGGTCAGTTTTCAGATTGCTCTACTGAAGGATCTATTCCAATAAGAAGAAGGCAGTAATTACCTAAGGACTGAAACTAATAGTGCTTGTTAGAAACAGTTGTGTACTAAGTGGCAGAACACAGCCAGCAGTAGCAGGCAAAAGGCATATGACTTTCTGGGTTTTTGCATTTTTTCCCTCTATCCATCCCTTTTGGGTTTTATTCTCCAGTAACTGGAAGATAATCAATTACAACTGAGATTCTGTGAAATATTGATATTGATAGGTAACCTGTGAGCACACACTCCTGTGTTATCTTTCCCATGAGACAGATTTACAGGAGTGCTGAGGTGGGTTAGGGGTGCAGGCTTCCAGGAGGAGCTGTACACAACAGCAAACGTGGAGCTTGTAAACATGAGGATCTGATGGAAAAGTTACAGCTGATGTGAGGGTTACTATTTCCTTACTTGTTCACTTATTCTTTAAACCAGGCGTCCCCAAACTTTTTACACAGGGGGCCAGTTCACTGTCCCTCAGATCGTTGGAGGGCCACCACATACTGTGCTCCTCTCACTGACCACCAATGAAAGAGGTGCCCCTTCTTGAAGTGCGGCGGGGGGCCGGATAAATGGCCTCAGGGGGCCGCATGCAGCCCGCGGGGCCATAGTTTGGGGATGCGTGCTTTAAACTGTACTCTTCTGTGAGACAAGTCTTACAACAGCAGTGCTTGTAGATCCCTGTGGCTGTGATATCCTTAAACACAACAGCTGACTGCAGAAAGAGGCAGCAAAGCCCATAGAAATGTAATGGGATTTCCCATCTTCTTAAGCTCTCATTTCCTCTAAAGAAGATGAAGAAATAGGAAAGAATAAAGTAGTTCTTTAAAAAAATCCATTTGATTTTGAGGGCAAGGTGGGTGGCTGAATTATGATGATACACCTTCAGAGCATTAAAATAGGTAATTTTCTCTTTTCTAAAAGGTGATTATGATAATGGAGCTCTCCTCTTAGGAGACTGAAAGCTCTTTCCCTATGAAAAGAGAAAAGAAGCTTAAAAGTGACAACTGTCAAAACAATAAACCTGAAACAAACATAATATGCAAAAAGCACCTGAGATAGGAAACTAGCCAGCTCTACCTACAGAGTAGCATCTAGCTGCCTGTGTAGATGTGCATAAACTTACACAGGGTGTATACATGAACTCTCCTCACTATGAATTGGGATAGCAGGAAACACAGCAGCCGAGGTAAAACAAGGAGACACAGCACCTCATTCTTCAGCCCTTCTGTGTTCCCTCCCTGTTAGTTCTCTTAGGGAGCTGGATGTTCTTTACCCATTTGTAGACTCTGAAACACTGACAGATGAAATCCAGAACCATGGTACATGAAACCATGCTACTCTATTTTCTAATTTCTTAAGAATTTAGTCTAGTCTCTCTTAATTGACCTTAATGCTACAGACCTTTATTTCTAAGAATTTCACTGCATTTGGCTCCAGGTTACATGATTTTCATTGTTTTTAAGATGCTATCACTTACCTTCTTAGGTAAATTAATTTAATTATCTTTTCAACCAGTGTTTTCCAAACCATGGGTTTGAAAATTACTTTAGGGAATTATGAAGAGCAGTGTTTAATTAAATAGAACAGAATAAAGCCGGGCACGGTGGCTCACGCCTGTAATCCCAGCACTTTGGGAGGCCGAGGCGGGTGGATCACGAGGTCAAGGAATTGAGACCATCCTGGTGAACATGGTGAAACCCCGTCTCTACTAAAAATACAAAAAAATCAGCTGGGCATGGTGGCGCGTGCCTGTAATCCCAGCTACTCAGGAGGCTGAGGCAGGAGAATTGCCTGAACCCAGGAGGCGGAGGTTGCGGTGAGCCGAGATCGCGCCATTGCACTCCAGCCTGGGTAACAAGAGCGAAACTCCGTCTCAAAAAAAAAAAAAAAAAAAAAAAAAAGAGCAGAATAACACAGCATAGTACAGAATAGAAAACATCAGATGTCATTGTGCATAGTAAGAGTATAATTTCATAAATTTTGGTCTCTGTAGTCCAGTAGAATCATATACAGTCATGTGTCACATAATGACATTTTGGACAAAAATGGGCTCACATAAAGAATGGAAATCCCTTAAGATGATAATACTGTTTTTTCACTACACATTTTCTTCTTTGGATACACAAATAACATTGTTACAATTGCCTACAGTATTTATTAGTCACATGATGTACAGGTGTGTAGCCTAGAAGCTCTAGGCTATACCAGATAGCTTAAGTTTTTAGCAAGCTGTACCATCTAGGTTTATTTAAGTATACTCTGTGACATTTGCATAATGATTATGTCATTTAATGATGCATTTCTCAGATCATAAGCCTGTCATTAAGCAACACATAATTGCATATGTTGTTCACAAGACAAAATATTGGATATCTATTGTTTTAGGTGCTATTTGGGTGTCAAGTTTTCCTTTGGGCTGTGGAATCAATCATGATATATACCCACTGCCTAACGGAATCCTTTTGCTGTTCTCCTTCACAGTCTCTGGACCCATCTCTGAGTTCAGCCAGAGCTGCTGGACTGTTCTTAGAACTTTTAGGCTTGTTCTGCACTGACCACCTTTTGCCTTGAGGTAAGTCAATGAAGTCTGGAAGTGAGAAGGAGTTAATGTCCTTGGGACATCAACCAACATAGGAGAACCGGTGGATATATGTTATTGCCTGCTCTTCCCTAGACAGATAATTCAAGCGGTATCCTCTATGCTTGTTAGGAGCAATCCCCGGCAGAATCAAGTCTACACTGTTCACAGGGGCGTGATCTTGAAAACGTACCCATACATTGCCCTTTCCTCCATCTCTGACTCACTCTTCACTCTCTTTCTTGACCCTATCTCCTTCCAAATAAATTACCTATACCCAAGAATTTATCTCAGACTCTTGAGAACTCACACCACAATATCATGTAAACATCTACCACTAAATGTCTAGTAATACAATTGTATTAGTCAGGGTTCTCCAGAGGGACAGAACTAACTGGATCTATGTACATATAAAAGAGAAGTTATTAGGGAGAACTGGATCACATGATTACAAGGTGAAGTCCCATGATAGGCTGTCTGCAAGTTGGGGAGAGAAGCCTATAATTTCTCAGTCCAAGTCGAAAACACTCAAAACCAGAAAAGCTGACAGTGCAGCATTCAGTCTGCTGCCGAAGTCCTGCGAGCCCTGGGGAAGCCACTGGCCCAAGTCTCCGATTCCGAAAGACAACGAACATGGAGTCTGGTTTCCATGGGCAGAGAAGTAGAAACAAGTGTCCAAAACGGGCAGAAGAAAAAGAGCCAGAAGATTCAGCATGCCAGCTTATCTACCTTCTTCCCCAGGCTCTATTCTAACCATGCTGGCAGCTGATTGGACAGTGCTGGCCCAAATTGAGGGTGGGTTTTCCTCTCCTAGCTCTCTGAGGCAAATGTCAATCTTATCTGGCAATACCCTCACTAACACACCCAGAAACAATGCTTCACCAGCCGTCTAGGCATCCCTCAGTCCAATCAAGTTGACACCTAATATTAACCATCACAACAACATAACAAAATATTGAATATTTCATGAGCTATTACAAAGCTAAAATTTTAAATTATTATGCAGTAAAGGTAAGTCCTTGCGGCAATTAGAAAACAGTATCAATTCAAACTGCATAAAAATACAAAATAACACTACTATAAACGAAATGAATTCAGCATTACAAATGGTTGCTAAATAAGAAAGATATTTGATTTATACCAATTACCCCACAATTAACGCATTTTTCCAGTGTAGTGGTTTTAGCACCATAGAGGATGTAAAAAAAAAATGCTGTATTTTCATCATAAATGAAGTTCTTAATCAGAAATGCAGTTTACTTTTTTTTCTATAATATTTCTTTCTTTTCTCTTGGGAAATCTTTTCAAGGTGTCCCTGAATTGCAAGAATAGAAACACCCTTGATGGATCCTACCTGTCAATCAAATTGATAGCTATAAAATAAAGTCAATCATTCTGCTAAAGTATAACTTTTAAGGATGAATTTTTAGCTCAGAAATTTTATCATATGACTGCTTCTGAAATAAAATGATGATGCCTGGTTAATTATCTCTATGTGCCACTGCATATTAATTCACACATCTCCTCTTTAAGAATACCATTTTAATGGGATATTGTCACTGTGTAAAATGTATGACTAGCCCAATTCTTGATGCAGTTTGTATTTTTTCTACTTTTCACTGCAAAGGTTGATAGTGATAAATCAAATAACTAATAAAGGGCAGAAATGCTAATTATTGAACCTTTGGTAACTTCACTGAATTCTGTAAGTAGTCCTCTATATTCAAGACATTAAAATGTACACATATCAAAAGGAAGAATCTGCTCTATTTCTAGAATCTTGCCAGCTAAGGCAGTAAATGTGACACAGTAGAATTGGAAATGATCAGTCTGATTAAACCCAGCTTACAAAGATTTTGAAGTTTTATTCTCCTTTGGTTACCAGCATGCATCAAATTATTAGATAACATCCTCTTCTCTGGTCCCTTAGGGATTCCCTTCATGGGACTTGACACAGGACCAGGTTTTCAATGTGTCTGAGTACTATATGAATAGCACTATATTATATCCCAGGGTTCTGAGCTATGGTTCTTAAGAGACTACATGCAAACATTTCCACTATTTTCTAATTTACATTTAAAAATAAACTTTCACATTTTGAAAATATAAAGTAAATACATTCCCCATGTGCTACCATAATGGATTTATTTGTAAAATTAGAAAACTGCTTATTTAGTGCCTTGTATCAAGCACATGGTAGTGTCTTGATAAATATTTTATATGTAAAATCAATGTATGAAAAAATGAATAAAGAATAAATGAATGCATATCAGGATATAATTTTCCATATTCTACTGCAGCATTTTGTAATGTTCTACATTGGTACATCAGTTTAATTAACAAATAATACATTCCTTGCACTATGATACACAAAGATGAACATGACATAGTCCTTAACAGCTAAGTTATCACAACCTAGTAATACAACACAGGAATTTACACCACACAATTTATTTGCAAGTTATCATATGTTAAATATCAACAGTAAATTGTGACAAAGTTATCAGTTTCCTAAGGAAGAAGCATATAGTTGCTACTAAAGATAGTGTGAGTGTTGGAAATGACTTCTTAGGATTTGAGCTGGCCAAGAAAGATGGGCATATTAGGAATGCAAACAAAATATAAATATAACAAACAAACTCAAATATAAATATTCCAAACCAATTAACAACATGGCTAAGGTAAACTTGGTGAATATGGTAAAGAGATAGCAATGTACAGAATGGCAATAATCTGGAATGTTTAATACCATAATATTATGGTTGAAAAAGATTTATTCAATAGAATATAGGTTTTAACAACTACCTTGAGAACACATTAAAGGTACTTACTCAGTAGGAATTAGCTCTTATTTCATAGACAATGAAGAGTCAACAGAGTGGCTTTCCATTGTTGTTTGATAATAAAGAAGCAGCATATAGCACAGTTAGAGAGGGAAGCTTTCAAAGAAAATGACATTTTTGCATTAAAGAAGAAATTTTCTTGACACACTGGAGCCAGCTGAAGGGGAGAGATGAAAGGAAGAGAAGACATTTGAAGAAATAACATGGTTGGGAGGGATACGGAAAGAATGTCGAGATTATTCAGATTGATGTCTTCTAGCCTTTTATTTAATTTGGAAAGGAGGATTCTGTTTGGAGTAAGAGGAGCAAAGTTGGAAGACAGACAAATGCAGTGACTACGCTCACTACCTAGATGATGGAATCATTTGTATCCCAAACCTCAGCATCACACAACGTACCCATGTAACAACCATGCACATGTACCCCGTAATCTAGAGTAAAAGTTGAAATTATTTTAAAAAATGACAAGTATTTTCAACAATCACAGCAAGGGGATAGTGAAACAAGATCCCTACAGATTTAGGGCACAGCTGAGTTTAAAAGGTACACATTTTTAATGGGTATTTAATTACCATGATTATATAATTTGTACCAGTAATGTCCATTAATTCCAGAGCAAGAATTTTCTACTTAGGTAGCTCTGTATGATGGAAGACAAAGAAGAATAAAATTAGAGGAGTGGTAGGAGCCATGTTGAGATAGGAGATAATGGGATTCTTCTTTTCTAGATAAGAAAGAAGGTATTATGGATTTAATTGTGCCCTCCCCCATCAAATTTATATGGTGAGTTCCTAATCCCCAGTATCTCAGAATTTAGTCTTAATTAGAAATAGGGTTATTGCTGATATAACTAGTCAAATTAATATGAGTTCATACCAGAGCAGGGTGGACTCCCCTTCAATCCAATATGACTAGCATCTCCTTTTTATAAAAAGGAGAAATGGCCAGGCACTGTGGCTCAGGCCTGTAATCCCAGCATTTTGGGAGGCCGAGGAGGGCAGATCACCTGAGGTCTGGAGTTCCAGACCATCCTGGCCAACATGGCAAAACCCCATTACAAAGAATTAGCTGATGCTCGGTGGCGGGAACCTGTAATCCCAGCTACTAGAGAGGCTGAGGTGGGAGAATCGCTTGAACCCTGGATGCGGAGCTTGCATGAACCAAGATTGCGTCACCACACTCCAACCTGGGTGACTAGAGCAAAACTCTGTCTCAAAGAAGAAGAAGAAGAAGAAGAAGAAGATGACGACGACGACGACATTTGGACACAGATACATACATGCCCACAGGGAGAATGCCATGTGAAGTCTGGAGTTATGCTGCCAAGGAACTACCAGAATCTACTAACAGCAGAGAGACCTGGAACTGCTCTTTCCCTAGTGTGTTCAAATTAAACATGGTGTGGCCAACACTTTGATCTCAGGATTCTAGCCTCCAGAACTGTCAGACAACAAATTTCTGCTGTTCTAAGCCACTCAGTTTGTTGGTACTTTGTTATGTCAGACCTAGAAAACTAATATACTACAAATAGACTGAAAACGTAAGGATGTATAAAGGTTTATACATCACAGTGATGAGTGAGAATGGTAGAATAGAAAGTGGCAAAAGAACAAGTAATTTTAACTATGAAAAGACATTTGGAATTGAGATTCTATAGTTGGAACAATTCCAAGCTATGATGAGTTTGGAGGCATGGCTACATGTGAATTTCTAAAGTGGACCGAACTTCAAGAAATTATACATAAAACTATCATTTATGTGAGCATATATTTTTATAATAGTCATAGTTTTTCACTTTTTAATAAATGAATAGTATTTATAATTTGATATTTGGACAAAGTAGGTAAAATAATTTTATCCTAATTTTTTTGACATACTTGAGGATAGTAACAAAGAGAAGAAATGATTAAAAAATAAATATTCCCAAAGATGCACCACTATTTTTAAAAGTCTGGTATTTTCAAAAAATTCACATTTTCTGAGAGCTAATACAGAAGAGGTGTGGGGATATAAAGGTACACATTTATTGTTTTCCTCCTTTTATAAGCTAACAAACAACTGGCCTAGAATATCCACAGAAAATGGTAAAGGTTAAAAGGAGAAAAAAATCTATTTGTCAACTTTGCCTAAATTCTAGGTGAATCACTGACACATATTCATAATAAGAGACTCTTGTAGAAGGAAGACAGGACTAGGGAAAGAACTTGTAGTTTTAAAAGATTAAAAATGAAATAGTAAAAATAGTAATACTCTGATAATAGAGAAATGACAAGAGGTCAAGATAATTGGAACTTGTGCCACAGATTTGTGCAGTTTTCCACCTGTTTTGTGTAATATCTTCAAAAACATGCTTTTCAAATGATATTTCTTCTATCATGATGAATAGTTGTCAGAAAAAGAAAAACTAAAAAATTATTTCTCCTTCTTCTGGCTTTATCGTCTTCATTAGCTTCCCTGGTGAATTTTAAATGTTCAGATCCTAGCGCTAACTAGTTACATAAACTTAAGTATAATCAAATACTTTTTTATATTTTTTATCATGTATGAAATGAGAGTTGATCTTCAAATTTCCAACTTTTAAAAACCTAAAAAGTTCAGTTATTCACAACTAAATTTCCTAAGCTACTGTATAATTATCCTTTTGTAAATTATCTCTGGTCCATTTCTGGCTAAACTAAACCATAAGAAAAGAAGGAAGGATATTTTAGCCCCAGTTCAGGAAAGCAAAAAGGCTGAATTTACATCATAGTTGCACTGCTTTTTCAGACACCAGCAGCAAATCAGAAAACATCTGGAGACCTCAGGCAAATACATTTGGCTCTAAAATCTGGCATAAACTGGCCATCAAAAGAATGCCGTACAGCTGGATAGAAAGATGTTTGCCCGAGATAATTTTTAAGTCTAAATATCAATCTATTTTTACACACTAATAACTTTCCCAATGTAAAATAGGAATTAGTAATTTTGGAGCAAATCTTTGAAGGTGTAAAGAGCCTTGAAGCACCAAGTTTGAAAGGGAAGCTTTGACATGATTTTTTATGCTTAGATTTCTGATAAACTTTATATCTCAAAATACGGTTTGACTCTTGCTTCCCTGGGCATACCTTCTTAACTACAAAGATAGAGTTAAAATGAAAAGAAAAATAACACAGAACAATGTTTGAATATAGCGTGCTACAATAACATAAACAACTAGTAAAGTGATTTTAATATAGCACAAGATGTTGAACTACATACAGCACAGTATAATCACTATATCATAACCTCATAATAGGTATTCTCAATACCGGTGTAATGAGGCAGGTCTACTTTACTTTGTTATAGTTTGGGTAGCAAAATTACTAATTTATATTTTGAGTGCTGGGGTGAAATATGAGCCTGGGATAAGTTTAGTGTTTTTCAAAAGGACAACATTCTGAATCCGCAATTTAGAGTAAGAGAAAGATGAGAAAACATAATAAAAGAAAGGGGGAAGGCTGGACACAGTGGTTCACCCCTGTAATCCCAGCACTTTGGGAGGCTGAGGCGAGCAGATCACAAGGTCAGGAGTTCAAGACCAGCCTCGCCAATATGTTGAATCCATCTCTCTACTAAAAATAGAAAAAATTAGCCAGGCATGGTGGTGGGTGCCTGTAGTCCCAGCTACTCAGGAGGCTGAGGCAGGAGAATTCCTTAAACCCGGGAGGTGGAGGTTGCAGTGAGATGAGATCATATCACTGTACTCCAGCCTGGGTAACAGAGCGAGACTCTGTCTCAAAAAAGAAAAAGAAAAAGAAAAGAAAAGAAAAAGAAATTGGGAACACTAAAAACCCAGAAGTCAATGTATTTACTTATTTATATATGAGGTAAATGCCATGGCAAGAAATTGCAAATATAAAAGAATATTTACTTGTGCAGCTAAGGATCAGAAAGAAAAAAATGATAATCATACAAAGATATAATAGCCATCACTGCCACAACAACCCAATAAAATTCTTTACTTTCTCCAACCGTTAGTAACATTTAATTCAGTTTATTGAGCATGAATGTCTAGAACCATGATACAGCTTCTGTTAATTCATCAAATAATTTCTCAGGCTACTAAAATAGTTATAGTTCAAGACATTTGTACCCAAATGAAGAAGTACAAAGACTGAATGAAGAAATTTACTAGTGCTGAAGAATTGTTATGAAGAAAATTATTTTCTGGACTAAATGCTATTAAGCCAATTTAATTCTTTTATCTTTTTCTATCTAAATTAATTCTAATATTTTACATTTCCAGTTGTGTCCCTCTGAAAGTATTTTAATTGGCATGAATTTTTTCCCATTGAAATATTACAGTGATGATTTGTGACTCATTTAAGCTGTAGTTTGCTCACTTTAATTTCTGCCAGTATAGTTTTCTCTTATGGTCATTATTTCTACAGACCCTCATTAGGCTGCCAGATGTTTCACAACGTAATTTTGTCAAAAACATTGGATGCTCCCACCAATTTTTAGCCAATAAAAAATTTTATTCTGGGCAATTTTAGGCATTGCCTGCTGATTATTTCCTATGAACCAAATACATAAGTGAGAATTTGTGCTTATGTTATTTATAAATTATATTTATGAGTTATTTTAATATAGGAAACTTTAAAAAAGAAAAACAGTCCATGATGGCACCTCCCATAGAATTTCTATTGATACTAAAAGTGAACACATAATAAAAGTAATTCATACATATATTTGGAAAATGTAAAAAGATATAAAACTGTAAGATTAAAAATGGAAAAAGCACTTTCCCCTAAATTAACCAGTATCAACAGTTTTACTGACATTATCCATAACAACGTAATTTTTGTTGGTAAGTTATTGTTAGGTAATTCATGGAAAATTGATGTCACTTTTACAAAATTGAGACAGCAATGGAGCCTGAGGGGTCCGAGAGTTGGGGGCAGTGAGAGATGGGTAAGACCAACTCAAAAAGGATGGCAGAAAACAGCACCAAGTATAGGAGGCAGAAAACAACACCAAGTCTGTTAAAAAAAGCTTGATGGAGATGGGAGGAACAGAATCTGTTTTCTTCACTCCGTAACTGTACCTTTTCATAGGTAAGATGCCAAGTACTATTGAAATAACTAAATATAGGCTATTGCCTATTTCACATAGCTTTCAGATAAACTAATTAATTAAGGCAAACAAAGTTGAAAAGAATCCTGGAGTCAGAAAATCTGGGCGGTCAATTGAATTTTTGACTGAATAGATTTAAGTGACCAGATGTTTGGGTACTGTGTAGACAGAATTTTGACTTGAGAGCCAAGAAAGAAAGCAGATTAGTGTTTGGCACTCATGCAGTTCAGTCTGCAACTCAATTACATAGTTTTGCACATGAGAGAAATTCAGTAAAGGCTTACAGGCTGGCTGATCAAACTATTTGACTACATTTTTCATTTTGAATCAGTCCTTTTCGTTATTGTAAATGAAAAAAAAATGTTAGATAACTTAATATTCAAAAGGATCAACTGATACCATCTGGAAAGTAATATGTCCAAAAGAGTAAATATGCCCTTTGGATTCTCTGATGTGGTTTTAAATCTCTGCTTTCCTAGTTTTTGGATTATTATGTTACCACAGAAAGAAAATCATTTCTTCCATTTTTTTAATAAAAAGCTAATATTACGGAAGTATATATTTCAATATTCCCTACTTCATTTTTTTCTTCAGAGATTTTGAAATTCTATAGAACTATCAATTTTCAACTCTTTCTGTTAAATGTTGAAATAATTATCCTCATGACTTCAACATCTCTGTGTAGAGGTACAGTCAATAGAGTTTGCCTTGAGTTGGAATGCCTTCAAGACATTGTACTGCTATTACGTCTTCACACTTCTTCCTTAAGGAAAAGGGACAAGCATTAACTTTTTAGGGAAGATTAAAGTTATTAGCTTAGTCATAAGTTCTGAAATTATATTAAATACACTCTAATTGTATTGTGAGTGGCAGCATAGGGTAATGGTTAAGAGCATGAACTTTGTAGTCAAATAGATTTGAATTCTAATTCTGAATCAACTCTTATTTAGTATTATTGATTTATTTACTCTTATTTGACAAAAAGTCTCTTAACCATTCTGAGTCTTGGTTTTCACAAATAGAGATAACATCTAATTCATGGTCCATGACTGTTGTAATACTTATGTATATACAGTACAGGCATATTTCACAAATATGAAAATATGCCTAAAACATATCCATACATGTAAATAAAATAATTATACAGGTATATGTGTATATGTATGTATATTAGGGAGGGAGAGGACATGTTAGAGAGTGCACATGCACGCTGGCTTGGCATAATACTGAGCACAGAGTAAGCAGTAGGTGAGAGGTAACTCTTATTATGAAGTACTCAGGTAATAAAATTCTACTCTGGGCATTCTGGTGATGAATTGGCCAGTTTGCTATAATGAAAAAAAGCCAAGTTTTTTTCTTTTTTTCCAAGCAGATATATCTGGATTCAAATTTAGTTTTGCAATTGGCTAGCTACATAACCTTGATCAAATTACATAAACTTTCTAAATCTCAAATTCTTTAAATGTAAAATAAGACAAATGAAATTTACTTTGTAGAGTTTTTGGGGGAGGGTCAGAAATAAAAAAAGTGCATAAAGACTGGCACAAGTCTGACATCTGGAAGATGTCTAATATGCATTTTTGTCTCCATAATCTTATATATACTTTAACCCCGATGTCTTATTTTTTGATCTTTTAAATATATAAAAATTGCATATATGCCCTTCATAGTTGTTGTGTAGATTAAGTGAGATGATATGTAAACTGTCAATCTAACCACTACCACAGTTGGTTTTCAATGCCTTTCAACCCCACTTCCCTAAGAACATATGAAATCTAAAAAGACACCAAAATAATATAGGTCTGAATGTAAATGACATCTTGAATATTTGATCTACAAAGAATTTAAAGACTTTGACAGATATTTCTAAAAGCCTAACCAAAACCTCTCGATATTAAGGTGAAAACAGTATTGAGAGAAAACTGTCTATTTCTCCTTCCTCACCAAGTTAGTTATTTGTAGTTGTTGGTTTTATAGACTGTAATTGTTGGGGGGATCAGGGACATATCTGATTTGCTTACCCTTACATTCCTAATACCTAGCCAATTGTTTAGAAAATAGTAAGCATTCAAAAAACATTTGTTGAACAAATAAGTAAAAGCGCTGCCAGCAAGGCTCCAGCCAGATTCGTGTAGAATCAAGCTTCATTTGAGTTGCAATAGCTAGCCTCCAAAGTAAGCCCTTTCTCCCCTGAGACACCCCATGCATACTCTGGACCTGTGTTCTATCAACCTTCTGATTACATGGTCATTTGACCATCAAAATTACTCTGTTTCTTCAACTTCAGGAGGTCCCCCTCTAAGAACTATTTGCATGTATTTTGGACATTGTTGTCAAAATTACCATATTTCCCTAAAGAATCTGAATTAATGAGGTTTTCTGAATTCATTTTTTTAATGATTGGTTTAACCTCTGAACAAACACATTAAAGGCAAGTGATAAGGCGAAATAATTTCTTAGAATTGAATCTACATGTAAATTTGGTCTTATAACATTTGCACACAAGGTGACAATTTCTGATGCATCAGAGAGCATGACAAATGTGCAGAAATCAATTCAGCCATTAGTAAAGGCAAGAGTTGCTAGGAAACCACATTCTAAACAAGGAATATTATAGTGGTGACCCAGACAATTACCATATGCCTGACATGGCATCAACAAAAAGCTTAACATACTATGAAAAGCACTTGTGACACTGAACTGTTAGTACCACATTTGCAACTCAGGTGATTAAAGAGTTACCTTCCAGTGTCTCAAAAATTTAATTGTAGGAGCATAAAAATACAAAACCAAAGTGAATGAATAATAATGAAAGATGCTTCTGAGGGCTAACCAATGTTTTTTCTGCATATTTATGCTGCATGCACATCTGTGGTGCACTGTGTGTCATGACATCACCAAGCTGAATGAAGCTTATTCCGTTTTTAAAAGAATCTACTTTTTAAGTCTGTACCTTCTATTTCTATGCATTTGTATTGAATATATTAATATAAAAAGACTGTAAAGATATATAAAAATGTAAAATACGGCTATAATTGGTTGGTGAATTACAGGTGATTTTAACTACTATAATACTCGTTTTCAGGGATCATTTTATTTTTGTAATTTTAGAAAACTAATAAAGAGAGGAAATAATTTTTAAACTTTTATTTGGAACTAGATATGAGATCTTAAAACCATAACGGGTCAAAAACGTAACAGCTAACTAAATCAATAGTGTGGTTAGCATGCAGATAGCACATTGTGTCTTACATATTGTATCTTGCATTTTCACGTCATTTTTCATATTGTAAGTCATGCTGCTAATGTTGGCCTATATGCATATAGCCTTAAAAGAGACACAGTGCCAGTAAAAGATGAAAAATCTGTTCAAAAACACCAAAAAAAGGGACCATATGTTAAAGATAAGGGGATCCTACTAAATGGGTTGATAAAATCACATCTTATTGTCTCTTTAGGGGAAAAAATTTTTTTGCAGATGGAGATTCCTATTCTTTACACAAACCTCAGATAGATAAAATCATGAGCTTCCTAGCTGCCTGGAAGTTTCACATTTCTAAAGCACACCACACAAAAATCAAATCAAAATGAGTGCCTTTGCTAATATAACTTTTAGCCTCTTCTGTGGACATTTTATCAGTAGTGTTAGTGGGACACTGGAGACGAAGCAGGATAAAACACATGAAACAGATTAAAACTTATTTAGAAGTCTTTACCCTCATAGTGATAATATTTAACAGACTAACATTATAAAATACTCAAACCATGTCTCCACTAAAGAATATATTTCTCTTCCAAAAATGTAAATGTCAAAAGAATGCTGCACAAAATCAAACTAAGCAATTTTTGTGCTTTGCCTGCACAGTTTCATGTGAATCAGTTTAGCTTATTTTTCCATCACTTGGGTTTATTTCTCCTTTCACTAACTTATTATTACTACTTTTTTGGTAGCATAAATATGCAATTATCTTCACAAAAGGACTTCTTGGGAAATCTGTTTGACAAATACCATAATAAAACTTTTCAGTAACACTAACATTTTTAGAAATGTATGCCTGATAAACTATTTCATAGTCTGAAAATATGATTAAAATTCTCTGATTATATAAAATTGGAATATTTCATGATTACAGATAAAAACTAAAATAAACTAGCAGAATTCTGTCTCATTGACATACATATCACAGATGCAATATCGTTTTAAATCATTATGCTCATATCTTATGGAGGAATTGTAAGGCATTAAGGATGCTCAGTCTATTTAAGTTTAGCACTGTAGCATCATGCCAGAAGAATAATTCTATAATTAAAACAAATAATGTGCTCAATAAATAAATAGATTTGTCTATTAAAGTTGAGCACTATAGCATCATGCCAGAAGGGTAATCCTATGATTACAACAAATACATGTGCTCAATAAATAAAAATAATTAAATAGAATATCACCTAATCTTTAAATTCAATGACTACCCTATGAAGTAATGTAAATATAACATGTTTAAATATGTAGCTTCTGCATTACAATCCACAACAAACAATAAACAAGGGGAAAACACACACACACACACACACACACACACACACACACACACACACACCACAGAAAACAAAAACAGACCATCATGATTAATAGATTCCCCCACTCAACGTGGCCAGTGATTGCAGTTTTAAATATCAGTTTTTCCCACATAACTGATTTTAATTTTTCTTTTCTTTTTTTTTTTTAGACAGGTATTGGTATGCTGTCCAGCCTAGGCTGGTATCAAACTCCTGGAGTAAAGCCATCTTCCCTCCTCAGTCTCCCTAGTATCTGGGACTGCAGGCATGTCCCACCACCTCCACATGCAGCTAGAATCTCTTTTACTTTCTAATTTAAAAATTAATTACTTTATGTTTGGATGGAATATCTTTAAAATAGAGAACTTACTTCCACTTTTTCCTTCTTTATTTTTTAAAATTATATTTTAATTTCTGAGATACCTGTGCAGAAGGTGCAGGTTTGTTACATAGGTATACACGTGTGATGGTGGTTTACTGCACCCATCAACCCTCATCTACATTAGGTATTTCTCCTAATGCTATTTCTCCCCTAAACCCCACCCGACAGGCCCCAGTGTGTGATGCTTCCTTCCCTGTGTCCATGTGTTCTCATTGTTCAACTCCCACTTATGAATGAGAACATGCAGTGTTTGGTTTTCTGTTCCTGTGTTAGTTTGCCAAGAATAATGGTTTCCAGCTTTATCCATGTCCCTGCAAAGGACATGAACTCATCCTTTTTTATAGCTGCATAGTATTCCATGGTGTATATGTGCCACATCTTCTTTATCCAGTCAATCATTTGGATTGGTTCCAAGTCTTTTGCTATTGTGAATAGTACTACAATAAATATATGTGTGCATGTGTTTTTATAGTAAAATGATTGACGATTCTTTGGGTATATAGCCAGTAATGGGATTGCTGGGTCAAATGGTATGTCTAGTTCTAGATCCTTGAGGAATTACGACATTGTCTTCCACATAGTAGAACTAAGTTATACTCCCACCAACAGTGTAAAAACTTTTCTAATTCTCCACATCCTCTCCTGCATCTGTTGTTTCCTGACTTTTTAATGATCACCATTCTAACTGGTGTGAGATGGTATCTCATTGCGGTTTTTAAAAGAGGACATATAATGCACATTTAAATTTCTTGAAGATTATAGCCATGAAAAGTCTAACTTTAATGGACTATTCAAGAAAATAGGAAAATATGACAATACAAATTTTATTTAGCATGCTTCTAATTAATGTATACACAGTATATTAATTAGGAGCTCTGGTTAGCTGTTTTTTTTCTTATTTACAACCTGGAATTAATAGCAATACTTCCTGCACAGAATTATTGTGAAACTTAGTATATACATATAAAATAACAGGTTATATAATTTGAATTACCCTATGCTGGTCAGCTAACACGGTAATGAAAAATGATTGTATCAAGATATGGCAGAAGATAAACCTGAGAAGTGAACGGTAAACTTGGGGGTGCTTTTATCTGTGAGCATCTTCTGGCTCCAGAAAAGGTAATGGAAAGGTTGAGAAGCTGAGCAGGATTTTTCACAGGCAGGGCTAAGGGAACATAAGCTGGAGTCTAAGAATTCCTAGGGGAAAGACCTTAGAAAGCCCTCCCCACTTTGAGATGGGACCATGGTCACAGGTAAAATGGTAGTACCGAAACATGGAGGTAAACCAGAAGTAGACAGGTCCTCACAGAGACCAAAACCCAGCTTTAGATTCCCTAATCCCTGAATGCTAGAGCCGCTAGTCTCTTCCAAGAAGCACACTAACATTTGCCTGAAAAATCATTCTAAGTCTTCAATTATTTCTATGATATTTTACATACAATCTCCTGCACTCAAACAAAAAAATAGTAATTAGTTGCACAGGAAACAAGTAGTAGGACTAAAAAATAGGTGAAAGAGCAGATTATGTAATAGACTGCAGGAGTTCTACAGACGGACTTACCAGAAGTGTTTACAATCATTAGTGATGATGGATTCAAGAAAATACATAAAAACAGTATGAAAAATTTGGTCAGATAAATGGAACTGTAAAACACTATAAGCTGCTATTATCAGCATTTAAGCATTAAGTGGATGACTTTCATAAATAATTTTTACAACCAACTGATGGAAGTATTAGCTGGTTAGAAAACAGATCTTAGAAGAGTATATAGAATGAGGCGTTGATTATTAAAAGAAAGCAAACTACAGAAGAGACTCACAACTTTGCTGGTAAACTCAAAAATATTAAAACTTTAAATACTTTTTAAAACATAAACAAATTTACAGTTCCCAATAAATTTACTATGCCGATGAATCTACTGGAAAATATATCTATCTAGTCATAAATTTCACCAGTAATATTATATAGTATTTTTCTATACTATTGCTACAACACAACAGTGACTTATGAAAACTGCCACTATATGCATTATCTAGGAGATTAAAAGCAAATTTAAATACTCCTAATTGATAAACATGGTTAAGTGAAGATAACTGGGATCAATAACAGTAATTTTATATAATGCCTATGTAGTTTTTTCTGACCCTTTAGATTTTCCTCCTTATATGTATATAGTCTCTAGAAATAGAACATTTCAAATAAATACACATGCACTGAGATTAAAAAATACTAATTTGAGTTTTGTAAATAAATAATTATCAAAGAATCTTAGAAAATTAATTAGGTTATCAAATACGGTAGACTCTGTATTCACAGGTTCCACATCTGCATGTTCAACCAAGTGTGGATTGAAAATATGGCATTAAAAAATTGAAATAAAAATACAAACAAACAATTCAACAATTAAAAAATACTAACAAAATGATACGGTATTACAATGATTTATGTAGTATTTACTTTTTGTTAGGTATTACAAGTAACATAAGAGACTTTCAGCCCTTATATTAAGTAGTGTTGTATATGCATATAACCTATGAACATTCTCCTACATACTTTAATATGTACTTTTAAAGTACATTTACTTATAATATGTAACGTGTTGTAGATAATGAGTAAGTAGTTGTTATACCATATTAGAAAATACTGACAAGAAAAAAAAAGTCTATACATATTTGATACAGATGCAACTATCATTGGCCTACCTACATTTTTGACCTGCAGTTAGCTGAAGTGGAGGATGCAGAACTCATGGTTATGGAGTACTGACTGTAATTAGTTTTTCATTTTTCTAAATACTGTCTCATGCTGTAATCTGACAGGTTTAATTAAATATTGAAATATTTCCAAAAATCAAATCCCTTCAAATATTAAAATAACAATATCAGGTTTCCTTTGCAAATAGCAACAACTATTTAAAAATTAAAAATTAATTAGAGAATTATTACTGCATAATCTCAAAAAGTCCTGTAAGCTCATTAAAAGTTGAAGCTTAAGGAGCTATAATTTAATATATTACAATACATGTAAATTCTATGTTAATATTTCCACTTTTGCACCAGTCAGTAATACTAATGTGTTTAGCAATCTCAATTGCAAATCAGGGAAATGCTGTGAGAAAAAGACTCATAGCATTTCCCTGATTTGCAATTGAGATTGCTAAACACATTAGTATTACAACATGATTACACATTGTTTAACTCTATTTCAAAATGTCTCCATACTTGCTTCATTATATAAAATGTACTGTTCTTTGAACTAATGAAGAAAATTTGCATTTGTATGCCTATGAGATAAAATTTAATGAAAATAGTTTTTAAACTAAGTACAGAATTAAAAGGCATTTGGACACAGTCAATATTCTTCAAAAGCCTTAAATCGTGAAAATGCTATTTGTCTTTTTAATATGCCATAAGCACATTCTCTAGTTAATCCTTGACCCAACTTCCCTTTCCCTATCAACAGCTTTTTTTAAAAGAAAGAATAAATGATAGGCAGTAATAAATATCTGGTTATTTTAATCAAAGTGTGGTTAAATTATTAGTATAAGTTAGCCAGTCAGCACTAAAAACTATTCAAAATGCCTTTATAAGATTAGGTTCCCAAGATTAAAGAACAGTGCAAAGTAATACATTTTTCTAGTGAATTCACAATATAGCTAGTGCAAACAAGGGAGAAAGAATATAAATCTAATTTTACTTTACAGTTCTCTATGGTTTAATATTTAAAAATTCAGGCCTGGCATGGTGGCTCATGCCTGTAATCCCAACATTTTAGGAGGCCGAGGCAGGAGGATTGCTTCAGGCCAGGAGTTCAAGACCAGCCTGGGCAACATAGGGCGACCCCCATCTCTAGCAAAAAAAAAAAAAAAACAAAACAGTTTCTAAACAGTCATGTGTGATTCCATATGTCTGTGGTCCCAGCTACTTTAGAGACTGTGTCATGAGGATCCCTTGAGCACAGGAGGTTGAGGCTGTAGTAAACTGTGATCATGCTACTGGACTCCAGCCTGGACAAAAGAGCAAGACCCTGTGTCTCAGGAGGGAAAAAAGAAAAGAAAAATCAGATTCTCCCTTGGGAGGAACAAAAAAGAAATAGTCATAATGCTGATTCTTCCATATTTTCAGCCAGCAGAAGAAATATCATACTCATCAAGTGTGAAAAAATTCTAATAATTCTTTACAAAAGCAGTCCTAATTAAAGTCACCATGAACTGAGTTTTCAGAATTTATTGTATAGATAGACCATTTTTATATTTTCCTTATAGATACAGTCTAGAAGTAGCCTCTAAGTTTCATTAGAGTACTTATAGAACAATAATTTGCTTGAGTATTTACAGACTGAAAAAAACAAAATACTACCTTCTCTGGTTATTTTCAAAATTAAAAAAAGGAAATACAGGCAGTTTTACAATTAGTGAGTCAAGGTCATTACCAACCACTTCCAAGCAATTGTATATGACAATTTTGACTCCTATTTCCCATCGTTATCGTTAGAGCATGTCTCAAAGGTTATAAAACCATACACAAATTATCAATTTATTTTTCAAAATTCAACTGGATTGAGTTTTGTGCAATTACAATTTTAATAACTAATAATTTAAATCACCTAAAAACTTACATAATTTGAGGTAAAGAATCAGCTATCACGTCAACTCTACTACAACATCCCAGCATTTTTATAATAAAAGATTCTCTCAATAAGTTTGGAAATGTTCCCATAGCACCAAGCTAGCAGGCAATTTAAAATCAAATTAATATGCTGAGAAATAATTCCAAACCATGAAAATACTATAAATTAGTAATGAAGTTAAAATTATTAAGGTGGGGTTTATTGTTTTGAATTCTCTGTCTGCATTCTTATTAAATCTTTGTGGACATTTCCTCTTCTGATTTAATAAGACTATGTGATTCGTAAGGAAGAGCTACTATTATATCACACAAATGAAAACACTGATGAACACACTGTAAAACACAATTCCCTGGTTTTGTTCTTTGGTAATTTAACTGTGCTACCACAATGCTAAATTCAATACAAACATATCCTCCATAAAAGAAAATCCAACATCCAAAACAATCTCTAAATGAGACGCCTGCCCAGCTGGTAGGCCTGAACATTTAAGAACTGATTAGTTCAGTCTGAAATGTCTATATTTGCAGTGTGTAGCAGATCTGAGACACTATTCCTTTTGTTTGTTTTCCTGGCAGTGGTAGAGTACCATTCATGTATTTGAATAACTCAATAATTATGCCCTGAGGGAACTTAAACTAGATTTTTATTTTGAATGCTCCATATTTTCCCATTTTTATCACTGGTAAGGTGGTTAGAAAACTCTTTCCACTTTTAAATGGTCAAATGTAAACATCTATGTGCATATTACAGAATAAAAAAATTTATATGTTTATTTTCCCTATTGTATACTCTTCCTTCCCATCATCTTGCCCTCAGAGATAAGCACCAGCCTGAATTTTGTATTACACATTCCCTCCCTTTTTAAACACTTTTTTCCATCAATGCAGGTATTTCTAAATAGAATTTTTTCAATTCTTCCAGTTTTAAACTTTAGTTAAGTGGACTAATACTGTAGCATTCTCTAATGACTTCATTCTTTTGTTCAAGATTATGTTTTTGACATTCATCCATGTTGATGTCAGTAGCTGAGATCATTCATTTTCCCAACTATATGGTATACCAAGGTACAAATATATCACAGTTTATCCTACTGTTGATGGATATTTGAATTAGCTACAGTTAGAGACTGTTATTAAAACTATTCCTGTCCCTTTTCGGCCATCACCTAAGCGGGAGCTGCCAAAATAAAGTTCAATCCCTTTGTGACTTCCGACCAAAGCAAGAATCACAAAAGGCATTTCAGTGCACCTTCCCACATCCGCAGGAAGATTATGTCCTTCACTCTTTCCAAAGAGCTGAGACAGAAGTACAACGTGCGATCCATGCCCATCTGAAAGGATGATGAAGTTCAGGTGGTACAAGGACACTATAAAGATCAGCAGATTGGCAAAGTAGTCCAGGTTTACCGGAAAAAATACGTAATCTACATTGAACGGGTGCAGCGGGAAAAGGCTAATGGCACAAATGTCCACGTAGGCATTCACCCCAGCAAGGTGGTCATCACTAGGCTACAACTGGACAAAGGCCGCAAAAAGATCCTTGAACGGAAAACCAAGTCTCGCCAAGTAGGAAAGGAAAAGGGCAAATACAAAGAAGAAACAATTGAGAAGATGCAGGAATGAAGTAATCTTGTATACAAGCTTTGATTAAAACTTGAAATGAGAAAAAAAAAAAAAAACTATTCCTGTGAATAATCTTGTGTGTGACTTTTGCTATACACGCCAAGTACTTCCCTTCTACGTGTGTAAACACCTAGGAGAGGAAATGCTGGATTGTAGGATATGCAAAAGTTAAATTTTACCAGCTAATGCCAACTAAATTGTACCACTTGTACTTCCACTAGCTATGGGTGAGATTTCCTGCTGTTCCAGATCCTTACCAACAGTCAGACTTTCAAAGTTGTGTCAAACTACTAAACAGAAATGCTAGACGATAGTGTTGTAAATTTGTATTAATTTGATTACTGACAAGGTTAACTAGATACTTACTGATTACATGTGCTACAAAAAATATTCTCCTAGTTTGTGGTTGTATTTTTTAGTATTCTTAACTAAACAGGAAGGTTTTAATTTTAATGTTCTAAACTTTTATTTTATGATTTGCAAATTTTTGACCTGGAGTTCACAAAAAAATCCTTCCCTACTTGTCAAAATTTTCTAATGACAAATTTAAAGTTTTATAATATGAATCTTTACATTTACCTCCTCCCACCGAGAACTGATTTATATGCAGATTCATAAAGTAGAATACCAATTTCAATTAGTTTTCCTCATGAATAGCCAATAGTCCCCCAACCATTTATTGAATAACTTGTCCTCTTCACAATGTCACTTTTATAATTTATCAAGTACTCTTTTTCTCCGATGCCCTGCAGTCTCATTAAGATGGGTTTAGTTTTGGATTCCTATGGCTTAACTTTCACAGAATTCTTTTAAATTACTCTGTCTAGGTACTGACTGACATCTTTTAATAGTTCCTGAAAATAATTATCTTTTTTGCATTCACTCTATTTGGAACCTCAGTTGAATATATATTACATCATTCCACTCTCTCCTTCCTGTCTCCCACATATTTTATATTTTACATATTTAATTTACATAATTTCTCTTATTCATATTTCCCCATTTTTAAATATCTGAACTTAAGTATTGATAATTTCTTCAGTTCTTTTAATGAACAAATTATTGCTTCATCTATGTCTAATTTGCTTTTAAACTTACCCACTTTGTTTTCTCTTCTTTTCTAAAGTATTACCTTGATTGCTTAGAACTTCTCTGGTTCTTTCCCAAATCTTGTCCCCTTCTCACAGTTTTCAGCTTCTCTTTTATTTCTTATAGTTACATTAAACATTGTGATTTTAATCCTGTGTATGATAAGCTTGATGTCTGAAAACATTCCAGATCTGTCTTCCTCATCTATAATTTCCCCCGGTTCTTCCCCATAGTACTTTGTTTTCGTGTGTCTGTGTGTATGTGTGTGTGACTTTTTTTAGTATTATATTATTACCAGATTTAATAACCTTTATCTTCCATGTGGGTCAAGTGTAAAAATCCATACTATAAAACTATAGATTTATCATTAGAAAATTTTGACTTAAGTAGGAAAGGATATTTTTGTGAACTAGCAGGTCAAAAGTTTACAAATTATAAAATATATAAATATGTATCATTTAAAACATTAAAATTAAATCTTCCAGGTTATCAAGAAAAAATAAAAATATAACCACAAACTAGGACCCTATTTTTTAAAACACATAAAATCTGCGGAGTTTATTTGAAGATAGGATTGAAGTTTGCATCTTCTAGGGGGAATAGTACTTCCTAGTTTCCCTCTATCATTGCTAATAACAGGGCTCTTCAGTTAAATTCACCAATTAGATTTTTTTTTTAATCTACACACATAGTATAATTGGCATGTCTCTCTTGCCTATGAGTTCAGCAAAGTGCCTAATAGCTTTTTAAAAAATATTTTTTAACATCTTTAACCCAATATTATCATAATTTTAATCAGATTGTTCAGGGTTCCAATCTGCTATAATACCAGAACTAGAACGGTACTCCCATTTTTGGCCATTTTTTTCCCATGTGTTTTCCTAACTCTTAGCTGGTGAGCTGATATAAAAGGGTGGACCTAAATTCAAGTTTACTTCCCCAAATATAAGATTTCTGGTTTCAAAGTAATGACACTTCAGGGATCCATCACTGGGCTCTAGCAGAAATACAATAGATGACCTCATTCATTCCCAGAGATAAACCTCAGATTGCAGAAGACTGTCAGAACCAAGAGTACCACACATCATGAGCTGGACTTTCCACCGTTTTAAAGTTTTTACAGTTATTAGGCTGCAGCCTTCAAACTCTGCCACAAGAAAAACTGCTGAAGGAACCCTGAGGTCTGAAGTTTCACAAGGAAAGCCTGTATACTACTTACAGGAATTTGTGTAGATCCTCCATTTTCTTCATTTTTTGTGTTTTACTTCTTGGATTACCTCTAAAACTCTGAATCTCACCATCATTCTTGCTTGAATTCGGTGACCTGGTCACTGGCAGTAACCCTTGGGTCTAATCTTTTAGCTCTTTCTTTCCTCCACAAGTAATTTGCCTTCCACAAAACTTTTCCTATCTTGGACCATATTCCATTTGTTCTTTTCCTGGATTTATAGTTATCTCTAGTCATCCCTTGTCCTCCTTAAGCACCCAACTTGTCTAGATCTATAAATTATAAAAAGTAGGCCTTGGAATGGAATTACTTGCCTCCTCCAGTTAATGGTGCACTTACTACTCAAACCAGATTGTTGGGAGTGTTACCTGAATCGGTCTTCCATCAGGTGTCAGCACCTCTTCTGAAAGTTCCATCATCTTCAAGGCCATCAGAGCAATGGGTTTAGCATGGCAGAGGCTTTTTCTGTGGAGTCCTGCTGCAACACAGTAGGCATCACCTATTGTTTCCACCTGTAGCAATCAGACAAATAAAATGCAAACATATGATAATGAGCCCGAAGAGAAATGATTAGATATCTGCAATCACAAATGTTGCTGAAAAACATGTCAACAAAACATCAATAAATTAAGCAATTAGACAACTGTGTATAATTACAGCAGAGTTTGCAAACAGCCACAGTGAAATACTGACATCTCACTCCAGGGCTGTTCATTAACATTATCACCAGAGATGATCATTGAAATTAGGAACAACTGTAATATAAAATAATTATCCCCCACAAAAATAGAACTGTCAGTATTTTGCCTAGATCACTTCCAAATAATCGCCTTTTGCAGAGCCATTCCTTCATGATCCTTCCAATTTCCAAGTAGTCTTTTGGAAAGTATTTTTTCCCCAATTTTTTCATCTGAAGAAAATTGTTCCACACTTTTAGATAGATCCGTAATTTTTGGTCATGTATGTTCTTTCTTACTCTTAAAAATTGTAATGTGTAATGTTTCTTAAATATTCATACTCCATGTGTCAACTACTTTATGTACATTGTCCCATTTTATCTTCCCAAATATTATGCATGAAAGAAACAAGTATTGGGCCAGGTGTGGTAGCTCATGCCTGTAATCCCAGCACTTTGGGAGGCTGAAGATCATGAGGTCAGGACATCGAGAGCATCCTGGCCAACATGCTGAAACCCCATCTCTACTAAAAATACAGAAATTGGCTGGGCATGGGGGTGCATTTGCAGTCCCAGCTACTTGGGAGGCTGAGGCAGGAGAATCACTTGAACCCAGGAGGTGGAGGATGCAGTGAGCCCAGATCACACCACTGCACTCCAGCCTGGAACAGAGCAAAATTCCATCTCAAAAAAAAAAGAAAAAAGAAACAAGTATTAGTGATATTTGAAAGATGAAAAAATTGAGGTGCAGAGACGTAGCCATAACCATATAATTAACAGGTACTATAGTGGTCTTTCTAGACCCTCTTCTATTGTCAACATCCATTCTGAATGCTCATTGCTGTTAATAAATATTTTAAATATTTGCTGCAGGTTAAAACTCCCAAATTTCCAAAGCACAGAACATGAGATAAAGTTCTATTATTTCAGAGAAAAGTTCTCTAATTATCCACGATAGAGATGGTGGTACTAATGGCAAAAAGTGCAATTACTTTTACACCAACCTAATAAAATCCTCAATAGTTTTAATATTATTAATTAGGCTGAAGTGATGAAAAATTGTACTAAATGTACAATTTCAATGTCACTTTTTCTGTAATGTGCTCCATGTTCCTTCCATTAGTTTCTATCAGATAATTTATCAAAGAACTAATCCTTTCTTTATTCTGTTTCAACAGCACTTCCACATCTCTCTGCTTTAACATTCAGCACAGGCTATAATCAATATGTGTCTATATAAAATCAGGACATATCCCTGGCTATGATGTGAGCTTTTAAGAAATGGGACCATGGTTTTATTTATTTATTTTTTTTTTGTCTCTGTATTCACAGAACTTAGCACAGTGTCTGTAACATAGCTATTTAATAAATATCTAATATTTATTGACTATCTGCTAAACGAATAAGTTAACCATGTTAACCATAATTACAATAAGTAATTTTAACTGTTTGCTTATTTTCATCATTCATTTTATGAGCGCCATCTAGATCTGTGTGCTATGTAGATCCATATAGGAAAAATATGCATCACTTATAGAGATGATTCCAGCATAAATATACCAAGACTTATAAAATATTCTATTATTTTTAATATCAAAAATTAAATTTCCATGGAGAAGCATTCTAACACTATGGTATTAAAAAGATATACTGCATGAAATTATATGAGCACTAATTTAGGGAACATTGTGAGAACACTTAAGAAGCTCGTGGGACCAACACTGCAAAACTTATCACTTGATCATCAGGAAATATGTATCAAACTGATTTAAATACCCCTAGATCTATTGTTATATTCAAAATTTTCACTTTGACTTGTTTTCTGATGCCAGAAAAATGAAAATAAAATTATACTGTGGGAATAGAAAGACAGTGCAGTATGAGTTGGCAAAGGCTTTATTCCAAAGACTAAAATATACTTCCGGAAATAATGCTCACTAAGGAAGACAGCCATCAAAGAATAAACATTTAAAATGTGGCTATTTAACAATTTTCCCCTAATAAGACAATGTTCTTTGCTAATCCTCACATTATCCCGTACTTTCATATTTGTATACACTTTAAAATTCTATGATGCTATTAGCTGTGTACTTGGAAATTTATTTCTGGTTTTCACACAACAGAATATATAGCCAGTAAATTGCCTGCACAAACCAAAATGCTTTGCAGTCACTCTTAACATGCAAATTCCTAGAGTACAATCATTTCCTGAAATGTCTATCATCATCCTCATCCACATCTCAGTCTTTTCAGAGAAACATGCATTGAATTCCACTAAATGTGCATTTCTAGAATTTGCACAAGAATACATGGATATTAGTTATAAGTTGCACTTTCTCCTTAGGAGTGTGTACTCTAATTGCATATAAAAGATGGACCAATATGTTATCAACTCATATAATATATAAGTGAATGAAGTACAAAATAGATATAGGCACACTGTAAATATAACAAATTCATATTACAATCCATACATTATTGTATAAAACTACGCATGGTGGCTGACACCTGGAATCCCAACATTTTGGGAGACCAAAGCAGGAGGACTGCTTGAGTCCAGGAGTTCAAGACCAGCTTGGGCAACACAGTGATACCTCAATCTCCACAAAAAAATTTTAAAAATTAGCCAAGTAAGGTGACCCTTACTTGTAGTCTCAGCTACTTGGGATAACTAGAACCCAGGAGATCAAGGCTGCAGTGGGCTATGATTTCACCACCACACCGCAGACTGGGTGACAGAGTGAGAGCAAGACCTTTCTCTCTCTCTCTCTCTCTCTCTCTCATTCTCTCTCTCTGTCTCTCTCTCACTCTCTCTACATATAATCTCTCTATACATCTATATATCTCTCTATATAATCTATATATATCTATATATAATCTATATATCTATATATATATGTACACACACATATATATATGAAAACATTTTTTAAGTTTCTATATGTTGAGTATTGATGAATAATTGTGAGAATTTTACTTCCTAATATGTGTTACCATTTTTTTGATGTCTATGTCTTTCCCAGCTCTTTGGTCCTATTATTTCTAATATTTGGAAACTAAATATATGTATTCAGTATGCAAACCAAATATATGTATATACTTACTAAATATATGTACATACTAAATATATGTATATGTGCATATATATGTATATACATACTAAATATATGCATGTGTATATATATACATAGTATATACATACTAAATTTCGAAACTAAATATATGCATTAGTATGTATACTAAATATATGTATATACTTACTAAATATATGTACATATTAAATATATGTTTGCATATGTATGTATATACATACTAAATATATACATATATATTTAGTTTCCAAATATTAGAAATAATAGGACCAAAGAGCTGGGAAAGACACAGACATCAAAAAAATAGTGACACATATTAGGAAGTGAAATTCTCACAATTATTCATCAATACCCAACATATAGGCACATAAAAAATGTTTTCATAGGCTATGTTAGATTATGATACAGTAACAATATAACCTCCAAATCTTAAAGCGCTAAATAAGCAAAAGTTTATTTCTCATTCATTCTACATATCCCTTTGGGTTAAGAGTTTGGGGTGCAGGACAGAAACTCTGTGCCACAACTCTTTTCTTCAGGAACAATGCTATTAGAACCTTCACATCTGGAACTAGTTGCCACAGCAGAAGAAAAGAGGTTCTGACTAATTGTACAGGAGCTCTTAAAGCTTCCTCCCAGATGTGACATATATAACTTATTTTTGTGATTCATTGACCAGAGCAAGTGCATGGCTATGCTTAACATGTAGAGAATGGGAAATGGCAGACTACCTTGTACCCAGAAAAGATTAGTCAGAAATACAGAAATATTTAGTAAATAGCATTAATGAAGACATGAATGAAGAAACAATCACACATTCTCTAATATCAAAATGTCTGGACAGTTTGAGAAATTCACATATACATTAAGTAAAGTCTAAGTAATATATATCTGTGATTTTTTTTTCTTTCCAGATATATTCGGCACCTTAAGAATTTTGGCAGAAACACAACTGTCTTAATGCAGCTTTCCATGAATGCTCCATTTTCCTCTCTTCTCCCTTCCTTTAAGGCAGCTCTATGTAAGTTTAGCAAAATTAAATATATGTGGAAATGTTACTGGATTCCTTTGAAGTAATTAGTGGGTTTTACTTCAAAAGGAGCAGGAAAAGTGAAAGTGGTATATATCAGTTCCATTGCTCCTGAGTTTATTTCCTTGGGCTAAACCAAAATGAAACAAGTGGACATTGTAAACAGACTACAAACAAAAAATGTCAAAAGAGTTGACTTTGTTCTGGATTCTTTTATAATTGCCTCAGTGTTTTTATATAGTTTTAAACACAACAGACACAGTTGAAAATAGTGCATTTCATTTATTTTCACCATCTCCCACCTGTTCATGAATGGCATTGGATAAGAATAAAGATGGCTAAACTAAGCATGGAGATGGGAAAAAGATAATACTTATGCAAATGTCTGAAAAACTTACATTATTTTCTGAACATAGAAGAGGAGGTTTAAGTACTAAAAATACGTACAACTGCTGCCTTACATATTACTATAGCTGCTTTTATAAAACTTTAAAGAATTTGCATATCTCGGTTTATCTTTTCTCAAAACTTTAGAATCTAAATCCTCACATTATTCCAGAACAGAAATAAAGGTGATGTAAATAAATTTATTAGAGCTATGCATTCACCTTGTGTGTGTGTGTGTGTGTGTCAGGGTCTTACTATGTCACCCAGACTGGAGTACAATAGCATGATCTGGGCTCACTACAACCTCTCTATCCAAGGCTCAAGCAATCCTCCCACCTCAGACTCCCAAGTGGCTTGGACTACAGGTGCATGCCATCATGCCTGGGTAATTTTTTTTTTTTTTTGTAATTTTTGTAAAGACAGGATTTCACATGTTGCCCAGGCTAGTCTCGAATACCTGGGCTCAAGAGATCTGCCCACCTTAGCCTCCCAAAATGCTGGGATTACAGGCATAAGCCACTGCACCCATCCCATTTACCTCGTTTGCTTATTTCAGTTTTAGATAATTTTAAAGAATTTATTTTAGCTTCTAATAGAATTTCATCTTCATACCATTTTTCTCCTTGCCCTCACGGCTAATACTCAATAAATATCTGGGAATTTCTTGGATATTTGGACACAAATGAAAAAAGGAATGGCGGTAGGAGGTTCAGTATTGAGGATAAGATTAGCCAAAAAGAATAATGTATACAGTTAGGCAATTAACCATCCCTGTTCCATAGGACTCATGACCATCTCAGTCCTTCAATCCCACAGTCCTAATTCTGTCCCTCTTTGAATTTTCTATGGGGCATAAGAGCAGAGGGTCAGAGAGCTCTGGTAGTCTATCTTACTGAACAATCTTCCCCAGACATAGTCAAGAGAAGCAGCACATTAGAAAGTTTGCTTTCTAGATATTTTAAGGCTCCAGTGCCTTAAAAAGAGAAAGGGAAGGAGAGAAGAGATACTGGAATGAGATGCAGGCAGACAGATGTAGACAAAACTGAAAGACAAGGTACACCTTCTTTTTCCTCCTAGTATCTCACAGAGCACTGGGACACCTGATCATGCTCGCTGGGTGAAAGGGGACTGGTAAATGTCCCATATTCTTCATGAGCTTATTGGCTGTGGCCAAGAATGCCTGTTCTTAGAAAGGATGCCCTATTTCCCTTGCTGAGAGAACTGGGCCACACCTGCCCGCCCAATCACCTGACATTTGGTGTGGTTCCTAGGTGACAGGGAGGAAGGCACAGTAGAAGGTTTCTCCAGTGGTTGGCTGATGGTCTGAGTCCACAGGCAGTTGTGGAAGTCCTTGTTGACTAGAAATTGAACAATAAGGTCAGTGGCGCTCTGCATAAGAATATTCAAAAGGCTGTCCAGGACGGACACACACACACACACGCACACACACACACACACACAGAGAGAGAGAGAGAGAGAGAGAGAGAGAGAGAGAGAGAGAGAGAGAGAGAGACAGCCCAGGCCTTCATGGATATTTACTAGTAAAAGAAGAGCAGGAAAAACTATCGTCTAGATTAAGAGGCCCTCTACTTTTTGTACTTCACCTCAGACACACACAGCAACTTGCCACTGTTTATGTCCCTATTTTGCCAGATAGTAGCGTGGCTGAAATGAACCCTTAACCAAAGATGAAAATCTATGTGCTTGTGGTCAAGCAAAGGTATTAAGTCCATGGAATGCCCACGGGACATACCCAAAGATAAGCAGCTTGCCACCAGCCTTGCACCCAGCCTTTTGTTGTTCTTGAGGTTGAGGTTCTTAAAGATACACTGACCCTCTCTGAAGAAAACTCATAAAGATCCACATCAAAAAGAGACAGGAAGGCCCTGCCACAGACAAGGGTTCCACCACGCAGATGAAGAATGCAGTTTTCATCATTTTCCTGCCTTAGGCAAAGTGATGGCCATGTTCATAAAAGCCACATTCTCGAAGCTGGGATTACTAAAAGTCCAGAGAAGCCAAGATGCAAGCTGGTCAGCACATCGACATTGCTGTTGGCCAAGCACAGGTCCAATAATAGATGGCAGATGATCTGGAGCAGGGGTAACTTCCGAAGGAAGGAGTCAGCTACACTGATACCCAAACAGCCTGAGTATCTCCATGGGTTGTCGTGCCGAAGGTAACCTGGCTTTTCCTCCACATGACAGCTGGTATTTCAGGAGTTGGGCCAGAGATCCCTTTAAAAAATAACAGCAATCTTTTCAGGTTCTGGAGGGGAGGCTATGGTCCGAGAACCAGGTGAAGAACCGACAGGTGGTATCCTGCCCCTACAGGAATGCAGCATGGGATCCTTGCCATGTGACTGGAATGAAAGGGAATGCCGCTTGTCCAGAGGATCTGACCCTGTATTCTTTAATGATTACCTTGTTTGTGAAGTAAAGGTTTATTCAAAAAAAGGATTTGAACATGTAGCATGTCCTTAGATGTCTAAACTCTTTTTACCTCTTAATTTAGATGATCCTCAGCAAATCTGCATCTTGGCCGCTGTGCATGACCTTGGGTGGGGGTGGTTTCAAAAGGTGGCATCCCAAAAGGTGAGTATGTGTATATTTTGTTTGATGAATCTGTGGTCTCCTCTGAGTGTCACCATATCCACCCAAACTTGGGCTCCAGCTGGAGGAAGGCCCTGTTAGCCCGTGCATATACTGTCTCCAGCTGCAGCCTTCAGAAAGTCCTTGGCATTTAGGGGCTGGACTTTGCCTTCTCCTTCATCTCTGTCACTTTATTTTCCTTCATCATTTCCTCTCTTCTCTACATGGAAATCACTTCATTAACCCTTCTTCAACCTACATTTCTTCCTCCTCCATCATCTCTCCACCTTCTTTTCACCCACCACCTCCTCAGCTTTCCTCACCTCTCCTGCTGGTATTGAGAAAATGGCACACTCCTCAGTTATCACTGTTTTCGCCGACTCACCATTCCAGCTATTGCCTGAGTCCCAGGCCCAGCCGCAACCCTGTAGGTTATTCTCCCAGTGCTTATGGGGATGGAGAGGCCACTCCTTCCTGAAAGCAGGATGCTCACCAGGCCCAGTGGAGCCAGTAGAAAACGGAATAATCATAGACGATGACTGCAGGGTACCTGAAAACTGCCACATCTCTGTCACCCTAGCTCTAGAGGAGGGAGTGCCCCTGGTCCCAAGTTGCTGGGACCCGAACAAGAGAAAAACAAAACTGAGTAATAAGAGGCTCCACCTTCCATAAAGAACAAAGAAGCAGCCTCTACTTCTTTGGCAGCTGGGCATAAGCATCTGCATTTTAATTAGACATTATAATGTGAATCTACTGCAGTGCAGTTTAATTTTATTCTTCCCCATAAATGTGATTACCAAAAAGCAATATTATTAGGATGTTCTTTTTCGTTTCTGTAAGTAATCTTGTAGTCATTAAATATTAACATCTATATTATATGATCTTATTTTATGATGCTAAAGGTTAATATTCTACAAATAATTTTTGTATATTAATGAGATTTATGTTACAGAGGCTGGAGCTCCATACTTGTCCTCCATGTGAAGTCATGGGTAATATCTGCAGAACTAAGGAGTGATAAAAAGTCATTAAAGTAACCTTGTAATACGTCTAACTTTCTATGGGCTTACTGTCATGTGAAGTAGTGAAAGTCCTCAGTTGGCATTGCCATTAACGTACACTGGCACTTCAGAGAGAAGAATCTGTGTACATAGGTATCCACTCCTTGCATAGGCTCAGGAAAATAAAAGGTCACCTGCTCCTAAAGCCCACCATCATTTTTAGATGTGGGCAGCTTTGTTCTCCACTACAGCTTTAAATTCAAAGCTAATTATTATCAGAGACCCTAAGAGAGAGGATGGATTGAAACTAGGCTTATTTACTCTTTCTAATGGCTCCCTGAAAGCCTCATGGATGCACATATTACTTTTAAAGAAGAAGATGCAAAAAGAGAAGAAAAACTGTTTCCACTTCACTGAGTACACAATTCTTTTAGGGCACATCCCAAACAAAACTGCAAACTAGGCATAGTCTATCTCAGGACTCAGCCCGCAGTATTTTCAAGTTTTCTTTCCCAGTTTCTGGATCTGTAATTTTCTTTCTTTTTGTTTGGCAAGGGGAGGTTCTGTAACTTTCTTACAACCATATCTGATGGACAAATTTTTATCACTCTCACAGTATGTATCATGCGCGCACGCGCGTGTGTGTGTGTGTGTGTGTGTGTGTGCGTGTGTGTGTATCTTCTCTCCCCCTACTAGATATTAACTTTATATCCCTGGACCTGAGTACAGTATCAGAATGCCCATAAGGGTTCTATTAGATGCTTTAAATTGCATCCAATTTCTACATTTAGGGGTCAGAACTGGCCCTTAACAAAGTTTTCAATTGCAAAATTCAGGACAACCTCGTGCTTAAGAATCACCAAAAGGGTATTTGTTGAAAGTTAGATTCCCAGGCTCCACTTCATTTACTGAATCAAAAAATGGATATAAGGCCCAGCTATCTGCATTCGCAAGCTCCAGTTGTTTAATGATTCCCAAGGTCTGAAGATTTCTGTATATGAAGTGAGTTAAAAATAGTACAATATTCACCCAGACATTCACCTTTTTTTAAAGAGCTGTGGCTTTCAGAAAGGAGAAGAGCCATTCTAACCTGACCCCAGCTAGTTCCATGTACTCATTTTCTGTCTTCCACTCTATCCATAGGGATAATAAACTTTTCCAGATATTTCCTTGTTTGTTGCAAATGCAGACCACAACGACCAGTCCAAACATGCACATGCACACACAACACACGCTGAGAATCATCTGGCACAGTAGGCATTCAATGATCCAAGGAAAGTTTGTTGAGCTCAATTAAACACACCCAAGCTCATTGTACATAATGATTTAGCAATTCAAATGGAAACAAGTTTAACTAAGGATTTTACTGACAAGCATACTTAAAAAAACAACACAAAAAAATACCTCTTCATTCTTTATTTAAAAAAAAAAAAAGATCTATCTAATTATCCTCATTTGGGTTGATATTTTTGACCCAAATACAGTGCTTCTTTTAAGGATGTCTCTACAGTGCTCAGCTGGTACAGTGTTGAAAAGGAGGTCATGGATATAAATAGAACAGTGATTTGGCCTGGGAACTACTCCCAAATGAAGGAAAATGGATTCCAAATGACTGCCTATCACAGAAAGCTCTCCTGATAAAACTCTCAGTAGACCTTTCAATGTGCATTCCAGTTCCTGCACAGGAATCTCCATTGTGTGGAAAATACTGTTTCTACATCCCAGGTTGTTTGTCATAAAGGATATTGAATACTGAGGCATGTTAGGAAAGAGAAATACATAAAAATATCCAGAAATACATAAAAATATCAAAATTTCTAAATCATTGTTAGATGTGGGCAATTCAAAATTTCTTTCTGATAAACAGTCCTGTAAGATCTTCAACAACAGGGCTCCAGTTTCCCAGGTTTATCCACCTCTACCATTGTAATTTACTCCATGTTTCAATCAGAATGGATAACTCAATGTTCTTTGCAAACTTTCTGTACCTCCCACCACCGTATTAATATTCAAAGTTATTGCTCTACCTAGAATTCATCCACTCACTCTTTTTATAAAATAATATTGAGTCTATTATTTTTCAAGGATTTCTGATTTACCAGAACTTTAAACATACCCTCAGAGAACGGCAAATGTCTGCTATATTTTGAAAAAACACGTAAGGAGTGCTAAATAATGTTAATTGATGTCACAAAAGTAAATTCTGTGACCTAATTAGCATATCAAGTGAAAATATTTCATTAAGAATTTGTTTTTTAGGATTTGTTTTCCAGTTTATTAATTTTTTGATTTTTAATTATGGGTACACAGTACATATTTATGTTTACATGAAAGAGATTTTTATAAAAGTGTGAAATGTGTAATAATCACATCAGGGTAAATGGAATATCCATTACCTCAAGAATTTACCCTTTGAGTTACAAACAATCCAATTATACTCTCTTAGTTATTTTTGAATGTACAATTAAATTATTTTTGACTATCGTCATCTTGTTGTGCCAGCAAATACTAGGTCTTACTCATTCTTTCTCTTTTTAGTGTCCATTAACTATCCCCACTTCCCCATGACTACCCTACTACCCTTCCTAGTGTCTTGTAACCATCCTTCTGCTGTCTCTCTCCATGAATTCAATTGTTTAAATTTTAGTTCCCACAAGTGAGAATGTGGGAAGTTTGTCTTTCTGTGCCTGGCTTGTTTCAGTTAACCTAATGACTTTCAGGTCCATCCATCTTGTTGCAAATGACAGGATATCATTCTTTTTATGGCTGAATAGTACCCCATTGTGTAAATGTGCCATATTTTCTTAACTCATTTATCTGTTGATGGACGCTTAGGTAGCTTTCAAATCCTGGCTATTGTGAATAGTACAATAATAAACATGGGAGTGCAGATATCTCTTCCATATACTTATTTCCCTTCTTTTGGGCATATACCTAGGAGTAGGATTGCTGGATTGTACGATAGTTCTTTTTCAGTTTTCTGAGGAACCTACAAACTATTCTCCATATAGGCTGTACTAATTTACATTCCCATCAACCGTGTGCAAGGGTTCCCCTTGCTCCACATTTTCTCCAGTATTTGCTACTGCCTGTCTCTTGGATAAAAGCCATTTTAACTGAGGTGAGACACTATCATATTGTAGTTTTGACTTGCATAGCTGTTTGCCATTTCTCTTCTTTTAGGAAATATATACTCTGACCTTTTGTTCACTTTAAAATCAGTTTATTAGATTTTTTTCCCTATTGAGTTATTTGTACTCCTTATATATTCTGGTTATTAATCCCTTATTGGATAGGTAATTTGCAATTATTTTCTCCCATTCTGTGGGTTGTCTTTTCACTTTGTTAATTGTTTCCTTTGCTGTGCAGAAGTTTTTTAACTTAATGTAATCCCATTTGTCCATTTTCACTTTCATTGCCTGTGCTTGTAGGATATTACTCAAAAAATCTTTGCCCACTCCAATGTCCTGGAGAGTTTCCCTAATGTTTTCTTTTAGTGGTTTCATAGTTTGAAGTCTTAGATTTAAGTGTTTAATCCATTTTATTTTGATTTCTCTATATGGCAAGACAGAGTGGTCTAGTTTCATTCTTCTGCATATGCATATCCAGTTTTCCCAGCATCATTTATTGAAAAGACTGTCCTTTCCCAAATGTATGTTCTTGGCACCTCTGTCAAAAATTAGTTAACTGTAAATGTATGGATATATTCTGGGTTCTCTGTTCTGTTCCACTGCTCAATGCATCTGTCTTTATGCCAGTACCACGTTATTTTGGTTACTACGGCTCTGTAGTAAAATTTGAAGTTGGGTAATGTGATTCCTCTAGCTTTTTTTTTTTTTTTTTTTTTTTTTTTTTTTTTTGCTGTATAGCTTTAGCTATTCTGGGTCTTTTGTGATTCCATATACATTTTAAGATTAAGTTTTATATTTCTGTAAAGCAAGTCATTGGTATTTTGACAGGAACTGCACTGAATCTGTAGTTTGCTTTGGGTACTATGAACATTTTAACAATGTTGATTCTTCCAATCCATGAACATAAAATATATTTCCATTTTTGTGTCTTCTTCAATTTCTTCAATCAATGTTATATACCTTTCATTGTAGAGTTCTTTCACTTATTTGGTCAAGTTTATTCCTAGGTATTTTATTTTATTCCTCTGACAATGTATTTCAAATAGCTTGTCTTCAGGCTAATTCTTTCCTCTGCTTGATCAGCTCTACTATTAAAAGGACTCTGATGCATCCTTCAGTATATCAATTGCATTTTTCAACTTCAGAATTTCTGCTTGAGTATTTTTAATTATTTCAATTTCTTTGTTAAATATATCTGATAGAATTCTGAATTCCTTCTCTGTGTTATCTTAGATTTCTTAGTTTCCTCAAAACAGCAATTTTGAGTACTCTGTCTGAAAGGTCACATATCTCTGTTTCTCCAGGATTAGTCGCTATTGCTTTATTTGGTTTATTTGGTGAAGTCACATTTTCCTGGATGATCTTGGTGCCAGGTGGCATTCAACTGTGTCTGTTCATGAAGAATTCAGAATTTATTGCAGTCTTTATAGTTTGGTCTTGTTTATACATGTCCTCTTGGGAAGGATCTCCAGGTATTTGAAAGGACCTGGGTGTTGTAATCTACGTCCTAGATCTACTGCCATCTGAATTAGATCTGCATTAGGGGGCACCCCAAGCCCAGTAACGCTGTGGTTGTTGTACACTCATAGAGGCACCACCTCAGTGGTCTTGGATGAGACCCAGAAGAATTCTCTGGATTGCCAGGCAAAGACTTTTATTCTCTCCCTTACTTTCTCCCAAACAATGGGAGTCTCTCTCTCTGTGCTGAGCCACCCAGGGCTTTGGATGGGGGGACACTAACAATGCTGTGGCCACCAACACTGGGACAGTGCTGGTTCAGACCTAAAGCCAACACAACACTGCTATAACTACAACCTGCCTACTGCCTTTGTTTTCGTATGGCCCTTGGGCTTTAAAAGCAGCTGGTGGCAAAGTTAGTCAGGCTTGTGTCCTTGGCTTCATTGCAGTGAGTTACTCCAAGGCCCAGAGAGTTCCTGAGATGCTATCTGGAGAGCTAAGGAATGGAATAAAAACCTTAGAAGTCTACCTGGTTTTCCGTTCTAGGGTGGCTGAGCTCACCCTGAAACCATGAGACACCTTCCTACTCTTCCCTCCCCTTTCCACAGTCAGAGGAGCCTCACCATGTGGCCAGCACTACCATAGGCCCAGTGGGACATCAGACAGGCTATTGCTGATATTCACTTAAGGCTCAAGGGCTCTTCAGTCAGCTTACCTGAATGCTACCAGACCTGGAGCCCATCCTTCATGGCAAATGGGCTGCCCTCTGGCCCAGGCCAGGTCCAGAAATGATACGGAAGAGCAAGGCCTAGAATCAGGAACCTCGAATGGCCTACTTGTTGCTCTACCTCACTGTGGCCAAGTTTGTACCGAAGGTGTAAGACAGAGTCCCCTTTACTTTTCCCTCTGCTTTTCTCAGCCAGATGGAGTTGCTCACTATAGCCACCACAACTAAGACTGCCGAGTCTCACTTGAAGCCAGTGCACCTAGAGTCTTGCTCAAAGCCCACAGAATAGGATCTGCATATCATTTGCGGTTATCCAGGGCCCAAGGTAACTCTTTGGATGATGGGTCCTGCCAGGACTGGATCTTTCCCTTCCATACAGTAGATTCCCTTGTGGTCCATGGTGTGTCTAGAAATGTCTGGGAACTAGTGTCTGGCATGGCGACCTCATGACTCTGACCAGTACACTATCCTGCTGTGGCTGAGCTGGTATCCAAGATACAAGACAAAGTCCTCCTTACTTTTCCCTCTCCTCTCCTTAAGTGAAAGGAAGAAGTCTCTTTTGGAGATATAAGTTGCACTGTCTGGGGTTGGGGGAGGGGTGCTGCAAGTATTTCCTTAGGGGCCAAGTTGGTATCTCAGTAAGTTGTGTCTCCCACAAGTCCACTGGCTCCAAGCCCACCTCAGAACTAAAACGTGCAGTATTTGTGGCCTGGACTGACTCATGTATTTAAGATCCCAGAGCACTTTAGTCCATGGTGGCAAGGTTTGGCAGAACTCGGGTTCTAACCAGTGGTATGGGTGATTCCCCTCTGCCTATAGCTGGTCTAAATGCTCACTCTGTGTGAGGGTGCCAGCTGAGTTCAGCCCAGTTTTGCTTTCTGCTGTGACAGGACAGCACTGAGTTCAATACAAAGTCTCCTAATCACTGCAGTCTTCTCTCAAGCGCACAAATTTCTCCATGCTTTGTAGCTCCTGCAGGGGAAATTGGGAAGGTGTCGTATCAACAGTTGAGGACTCTTTCCCATATTCTCGAGTGCTTCTTTGAGCGATATGAAGTTTAAATTGGATGCTGTGAGTATTCACCTGATTTTGCTTCTTATGAAGGTATTTGTGTGTGTGTGTGTGTGTGTGTGTGTGTGTGCGCGCGCACGTGCACGCGCACGTGTGGATGGTTGTTCAGTTTGGTGTCTCTGAGAAGGAGACAATCAGTGGGACCTTCTAATCTGCCATCTTGCTCCACCCCTCAATAATTCATTTTTTAAAGAAGACAATCCTAGCCCACAAATGCTACAATTTTTATGTATCTATGGAATTACTGTCTTTTATCCCCTCAGAATAAGTATAGATTTACAAAAAAGCCTCCCCCAGTCCCTCTTCCAGAAGTCAAATTTGTCACATGCTTCCAAGTTAGTTCACTTCTTATACCATATCTTTTCTAAAAGGATCCCCAGTCCTCAGTACAATAATATATTTGATTCCTTTAGAACAACAATAAAATTTGGTTTTATATGTCTTATACTGAACTAATTTATATCAGTTCCTACCGAAACTATTCCAAAAAATTGAGGAGGGACTCCTCCTAACTAATTCTATGAGGCCAGCGTCATCCTGATACAAAAACCTGACAGAAATACAAGAAAAAGAAAAAACTTAGGGCTGATATTCTTTTTTTTTTGAGATGGAGTTTCGCTCTTGTTTCCCAGGCTGGAATGCAATGGCCCGATCTCGGCTCACCGCAACCTCCGCCTCCTGGGTTCAGGCAATTCTCCTGCCTCCGCCTCCTGAGTAGCTGGGATTACAGGCTTGAGCCACCGCGCCCGGCGGGCTGATATTCTTGATGAACACTGATTCAAAAATCCTCCATAAAATATTGGCAAACTGAATCCAGCAACAAATGAAAAAGCTTACCCACTATTGGCCCACACCTGTAATCCAAGCACTTTGGGAGGCTGAGGCAGGTCGATCACGAGGTGAGGAGTTCAAGACCAGCCTAGCCAACATAGTGAAACCCTGTCTCTACTAAAAACACAAAAACTAGCTGGGCATGGTGGCAGGTGCCTGCAATCCCAGCTACTCAGGAGGTTGAAGCAGGACAATCGCTTGAACACAGGAGCAGAGGTTTCAGTGAGCTGAGATCACCCATTGCACTCCAGCCTGTGCAACAGAGCAAGACTGTCTCAAAAAAAAAAAAAAAAAAAAAAAAGCTTACCCACTATCATCAAGTAGGCATTATCCCTGGGTTTCAAGGTTGATTCAACATACACAAATCAATAAATGTGATTCATCACAAAAACAGAACTAAAGGTAAAAACCACATGATTATCTCAATAGATGCAGAAAAAGGCTTTCAATAAAATTCAGCATCTATTCATGTTAAAAACTCTCAATAAAATAGATATTGAACATACCTCAAAATAATAAGAGTCATATATGACAAATCCGTAGCCAACATCATACTGAATTGGCAAAAGCTGAAAGCATTCTCCTTGAAAACCAGCACAGGACAATGGTGCTCTCTCTTCCCTATCGTATTCAGTATAGTATATTGAAAAAGAAATTTAAAAGATCCCATTTAAATTAGCAATGAAAAGAATAAGCCACTTAAAATTAATTTAATCAAGGATGTGAACGATCTGTACATTGGAAACTATCATATATTGGTTAGAGAAATTGAAGAATACACATCAATGGAAAAATATGTGTTCATGGAATGGAAAAAATAATACTGTAAAAATGCCCACAGAACCTGAAGTGATTACAAATTCAATGCAATCCCTATCAAAATTCCAATGGCCTTTTTCACAGAAACAGAAATAATAATCCTAAAATTCATATATAACTACAATAGTCAAAATAATCTCGAGAATAAAGAACAAAGCTGGAGCCTTTGGATTTCCTGATTTCAAGCTAATCACTAAGGAATCATAATGAAAATAGTATGGTGCTGGCACAAAAAAATACACAAAACTAATGGAACAGAATGAGATAACCAGAACTAAATCTACACAATCTTTTATAAAGTCACCAAGAACACACAATGGAAGAAGGATCTTCTCTTCAATATATTGGTTGGGAAGCTAGATTGGGTTGGAGAAGTGAAATTAGATCCTTTTTCCTACGACACACAGAAAAATCCACTCAAAATGGGTTAAAGACACAAATGCAAGTCTGGAAACTGTAAAACTCTTAGCTAAACATTTAAAGACAAAGCTCTGTGACACTGGCCTTAGCAATGAGTTTTCAGATACACCAACAACACAGTCAACAAAAGCCATAAGCAAGTGGGATTACAGCAAACTAAAAATATTCTGTATAGTAAAAAAAAGTAAAAAACAAAAAAAATAACATAATGAAAAAGGTAACCTACAGAAGGGGAGAAAATATTTGCAAGCCACATGTCTGATGAGAGGTTAATATCCAAAATATTCAAAGAACTCATACAGCTCAATAGCAAAAGCACCAAACGGCCTGATCTTAAAATGAACAAAGAACCTGAATAAACATTTTTCAAAACAATACATAAAAATGGCCAACAGGTATATGAAAGGGCTCAAAATTATAAATCATCAGGGAAGTACAAATTAAAGCCACAATGAGATATCACCTCACACCTGTTAGAATAACTATTATCAAAAGTCTGAGATAACAATTGCTGGTGAGGGTATAGAGAAAATGGAACATTTGTACACAGTTCGTGAGGATGCAAATTGGTACAGCCATTATATAAAACACTATAAAAGTTCCTAAAAAATTAAAAGTAAAACTACTATAATTTTCAGCAACCTAACTTCTGGATACATATCCAAAAGAAATGAAGTCAGTATGTTGAAGAGATATCTGCACTTCCATGTTCATTGCAGCATTATTCAAAATAGCCAAAATGTGAGATCAGCCTGTGTCTATCAGCAGATAAATGAATAAAGAAAGTGTCATACACACACACACACACACACACACACACACACACAGCTATATGTAATGAAATATTATTCAGCCATAATAAATGACAAAATCCTGCCATTTGTGAATGAATCTGGAGGACATTACACTAAGTGAAATAAGCAGACACCGTATGATCTCACTTACAGTGAGAATCTAAATAACTCTCTGTGTTTCGCATATGAACAGAGAGTAGAATGGTGGTTGCCAAGGGGTGAGGGTGGAAAAACTGGGAAGATGTTAGTCAAATGGCAGAAATTTTCATTTATAAAGTGACTACCTTCTGGGGACCTAGCAGATGGTAAGCCAACTACAGTTAATAACACTGTATTTAAACTTGAAATCAGGTAAGAGAGTAGATCTTAAGTGTCCTCACTAAACATACACACACACACACACACACACACACACTCACTCACAAACACAATGTGTAATTATCTGATAATAGCTCAACTATGAATTAGACTGTAATAATCATTACAAAATTTATGCATAAACCATCACACTGTAAATCTTAAATTTATACAATTTTTATTTAATTATTAATATAATTCAAAAAAGCTAGATAAACAAATATATAAATACAATAAATAAAATCCAAAATAAAATCCAAATCTAATAAAATAAGTAAAACATCTCAATAGTGTTATTACCCAATGCCTAGATTAGTACTTAAACACAGTATATGACTAATTATTTATTAAAAATGAAATTAATGAATAAACATATATAAAAAGTTTAGCATGATACCTGGCAAGTATTAGGCATTCAACCAGTCCCTGTGCCTTCTTTCATAGCAAATTCCTCAAGACCTTCTCTCTGATTTTGGTTTTCCTTCATATGAATAACTCCTGATGGAGTCAACTGCTTCTACTATTGTTTAATTTACAACAATTTCCCACATATATATCTTGTTATTATTTTGAATTATGAATCGACAAATTCCAAACAACAATAATTTGCTGAACAAATTTTCTATGTCAACTGCAACAAATATGTGAGACCTATGATCTTGCTCCCATTTTACAGATGCAGAAGCTGAACACAGATAAGTTATATGACTTACTCAATTAGGTGACAAAGATATAATTAAAATCAGGTTTTCAGACTTTAATATCCTTTCCCCTACATTTAGCTGTCATTTCACTGTCATAAGCAATAACAACAGTCCTCATCTGGGCTCTCTCTGACAGTCAAAGGACCTTATACTAATCAGAGTGCTGAAATATGCCCCATCGGATATGAGGCAGTGAAACTAGTTATGGAATTTAGTAAGGGAAAAAGAGAGAGACACAAAGTTGCCCTTTGATGACAGCATAAAAAGCTATCCAATATTAAACTTTGACTATCATAGGAAAATACAACATGGAAAATTGCTTTGGAAAATCTTAAGAACAGCATTATCTTAATAGACAGCTTTCATAGATTCCAATACATTGTGCACGTGTACACCCTCCACCCCCGAAATATACAGGTAGATCGGCAGTCTAACGGATTTTGCTCCAACTTAAAGCAAATTTTTCCAACTTGAAAGTCATTTTACCCATTTCAAAACTTGCAAAATGCATCAAAACTTATAAACATTAATATTTATTTTAACCCAAATTTATGATGACAGAGTTAAATTCTCATCTTTCCACTTTAAAAGATGTTTGCAAAAATAAACACAAATCATTTAAAACTTGCCATGGATGAATAACTTATTAATAGGGAGGCAACAGCATTGATTTGCAGTGTGAAAATATTTTCCTAGCAAACTACATACAGCTCCAAAACTAAGAATTCAGACTCTTAGAATCTCACATAATTAGGGGACCTACTGAGAATTGTTCCTACCTGCCCCAACAAAAGGTTGTGGCGTATCACCCCTGTGATCAGAACATATGCTTCAGCCAGCCTGTTTCATTGTTAGGAACACGGATTTTCATAAGGATCTTCTACTGTGCTGAAATTATTCTTTTAACTTTTGTACAAAGATTCTCTTTAACCTCCGGGAGCCAAAGAGAACAAGTATTTATGATGTCTAACGCATATTCAAAAATAGTGCACATTTGTTGAATATCTTAAAAAAGGAAACCTCGTTATATTTTTACCTTTAGGCTAGAATTCAAATTGCAATTTACAAAGTCACGCTCATCCTTTAATTACCACAATGAGGGCCTCATATTTGTAACAAGGACCTTTGGTTGTTAGTTCTTTTCAGCCTCAGAATAGTCCTGTGACATACTATTGTTTTTATTTTAAAAAGACGAACTCTGTTAATTTGTCAGTCAGACAAAAAGTTGCTGGAGAGAACAAACCAATTTGTAACTAAATAAATATCTCATTTATGTATTAAAAGTAATGGCAAAAACCACAATTACTTTTGCACAAAGCTAATATATAAGTGCCAGAACAGTGTTTTTGTCCTGGTTCTGCATCTAACCAACTAGAAACACTAGCCATCTGACACATGATGATTTAAACCATTGCTTTCTTTTCTCTCACTCTGTCACCCAGGCCAGGGTGCAGTGGTGCCATCTCAGCTCACTGCAACCTCTGCCTCCTGGGTTCAAGCAATTCTCCTGCCTCAGCCTCCCTGGGATTACAGGCATGCCCCACCATGCTCTGCTAATTTTTGTATTTTTAATACAGACAGGGTTTCTACCATGTGAGCCAGGATGGTATCGATCTCCTCACCTTGTGATCTGCCTGCCTCAGCCCCCAAACTGTTGGAATTACAGGCGTGAGCCACCATGCCTGGCCTAAACCATTGCTTTTTAAAATATGAGCTTTAAACTAAATCAAACTAAATTCAAGAAACATTTGCAATTTACTAAACTCATCTTCAAAAGGGACACTTAGTATCTGATAGCACAACAGAGTGATCGTAGTTAATAATTGTACATCTTAAAAGAGTCTAACTGGATTGTTTGTAACACAAAAAGTAAATACTTGAGGAAATGGATACCCCATTTTCCATGATGTTATTATCATGCATTGCATGCCTGTATCAAAACATCTCATGTACCCCATAAATATATACACCTACTATGGACTCACAAAAATTGAAATAAAAAATTAAAAAAGACAAAAGGGATATCATAACACCTATTCCACAAGAAAATAAAATAAATATCACAACTTAAGCACTTAACACTGATTCAGGAACACAGTTTGTACTTACTAAATGTGAATTTTGTTAATTTCATTTTGCTTTCAGAAATTTTTACTTTTAAAATAACTGTTATTAACTGGTATTTAGTGGGAGAAGTATTTACAGCATTTCTGCTACATAAAAGCATTGGTTAGAGGTTTATTTAAAATAGGTAATAAAAACACCTCAATTCAGTGAGATTTGCACATTGTATTAAGGCTATCCCATCAGATAAGTGAGAGATAGCTGTCCTGCCTAGAAAATCAATTTCCATTTTTGTTAACTCACCCTATGTACAAACTAAAAGCAAATTGTTCATACTGTTCTGCTGAAGTGGTTAGTGGCAAAGATAAATGAGCAGTTTGAGCTTAGAGCTTAACATCTTTGCAGTTTATTGATATATATAAAAGAGAGATACTGTGTAATAACACAGTTAACTCTATAAGACTAATGAAAATCTTTCATTTGCATCATGGGGTAGCATTTATTCTTATTAGATGTAAGAGATCCTAGCAACACGGACTAATCTGCTAAGAGAACTTACTAGATACTTGTATCATAAATAAATTTCCTCACTGCCTGTAGAAGTGATATATCTTCTCTTGGGATTTCAGTCTGTTCAGGCTGCTATACCAGAATACCATAGACTGGGTGGCTTAAACAACAGGAATGTATCCTTTATAGTTCTGGAGGCTGGAAAGTCCAAGATCAACATGCCAGCCAATTCACTTCCCAGGTGACAGCTCTCTTCCTGGCTTACAGGTGGCTGCCTTCTTACTGTGTCCTCACAAAGAGGAGAGAAAGCAGACTCAGGTCTCTTCTTCTTATCATGATGCTAAGGCCATCACTGAGGACCCCACCTTCAAGACCTCATCTAAACTTAACTCCAAAGACTCCACCTCTTAATAATATCACATTAAGTAGGGCTTCAACACATGAATGGGGGGGGAGTCATAAATATTCAGTTCATACCACTTGGTTGTAAAAATCAAAAACATCAATCTCTTTGAAGTTGCCACCACTCTTTAGAAATTAAATATCAATAGGGACAAAAATAACCCCAAAACACTTCGAAAAATTCAGCAAGACACTTGATTAATATTAATTTCTGCTTAGCAATTGAAAGTATTTTAGTCTTCTATCTTCAGAATATGCCCCAACACTAAAAGAAATGTTCTTTGAATATAGAGGAAAAATAATTCAGGCTGCCATATTAGAATATAAAAAATAGACAGTTGGGGTTCAGTTTCATAGTATTGGTCACAGACATCTCACAAGTCATTATGACTTTAAGAAACACTGTCGTCTTTATAAATTTCATATTATAATTCAGAGTACACAGATGGATCCATCTTTAAGAATCTTTGAGGCCCCATGAAGGTAACACAAATAATGCATTTCAGAAAACTGTTTTTCTCCCTCCCTCCTTATCTTTTATTTCTCTCTCTCTCTCCTTCCTTCACAGTCTTTGGCATACAATGCAATTCTAATAATCTAAAAGAATAAATCCAAATAAATAAGCATTTTATCTATTTCTAGTAAGTGTTAGATACACAATGTTTATGTACATAAAAATACCTGCACATATACAACACACACACTCACACAGACACACATGCTTCTCATACAGGACAAGATATACCTGTTAGAAAAGTAATAATAACTAATATGTACATTTACCACCATGAAGCAGACACTGTTCTAAGCACTTCAATCTCATTTAAAAGCTCATAAAATAGGACTATAAAGCGATAAAATTAGTCTCTTATTTACCAATGATAAAACTGAGGCAAAGAGATTAAATAAGCCATGAAAAGTGGAAATATGAGAACTCCAACTAGTGCACTCAAGACAGCACTGGGATTCCACAGTCTCAGCTGAATGGAATGAAAGAAAAGTATCTTACGCTTACCTCTTCCTTATCTCCAACCAAAGTGCTGCCAAAGGCAAACATATAAATGAGGTTAAACCCTCTTCAGGTAATTTTTACAGCATATGGTATTTTGAAACTGACAATATAACTCCCCCCATAGAACAACTATCAGAACAGAATGCTTATCTGTGACTTTCACCTTACCTCCTAAAGCATATAAATGAGTTCTTTTCTATTCATTAAAATTGTTCTAAAAATACATGCTAATTTCCATAACATTTTTAAGGTTCTACGGAAGTCATGCCTCCTTATCAAATGAGTTCTAAATGTTTATTGAGTGATGAATGAGTTGAATAAGTTTTTTACTTAAGAAATTCTTTCCTAACTTACTAAAAAACATTGTTGCTTCATTTCTAACAAAATAGCAAAAGTAAATGATGTTGATGTTGATAGATACTACTGAAGAGAATTAACATAAATCTTTAATAGTACTCAATTTTAAAAGTATGTACACTGATCATTAAGAGAGAAAATATGTAAATCTTCAAGAAAAAATGAAGCAGTTACTCTTTACTAAATGGAACTGGCATTTCATGCTGCAAATGAAGTACAATGGCATATACATAATTATGAAATTCCAACAATACCCTAAGTACCTAAGTACTTTGAAAGGCTGTTTTACAACAAAACAAGGTGGAAGTGAAGCATTTCATTTTCCTGTTAAATCTAATTCATGCTAAATGATATCCTTAAGAATCTGCTGCATTTTCTGAAGGCTGGCTGAAGGTCCAGAGAGGAACAGAGCGCTTTAGTAGCTTCATATCAAATGTTAAGACAAATCAAAATTCTTGAGGCATAAAGTTGTACAGCCTTGAAACTCAATGTCAGAAACATCTGTTTTCAGCTTTTACAAAGGTTAAAGATGGGAATTTAACTCTGCTATAGCTCCTTATTCAAGACACAAGCTCAGGTGCTGCGAGTATATCCATGCAGAGCCCTGGCAGTCTTTACCAAGATACTCAGACCAGAAGGGCTTGCCTGACTCTCAGGTTCCCTGGGATATTAACATTCACGCTTAAAAGCCAACACTGATCATTTATATGTAAACTTATGTACAAGCATCTCTCTCATGGATATTTAGCACTATTCACTTTTGCATTTTGTATTTAATTTTAGAATGTGCTATGGTTTGAATGTGTTCCTCAAAATTCATGTGTTGTAAACTTAATCCTCAGTACAACAGTATTAAGGGTGGTACCTAATGGGAGGTCATGAGGATAGAGCCACTATTTGAAGAGCTTTCAGGAATGGGTTCACCTCTGCTCTTTCTTGCCCTTTAGCATTCATTCATGTGCGGATACAGCAAGAAGACCTACACCAGATGCCAGCGCCTTCATCTTGAACTTCCCAGTCTTAAGAACTGTGAGAGATTAAATTTCTGTTCTTTATAAATAACCCAATCTCAGGTATTCTATAATGACAGCACAAAATGTATGAAGACAGAATGTCTAGATTTTTTTTTCCCCACAAAGTGGTGAAGGAATTATAGTTAGCAGGAGTCTACAGTTAATAGAAGACTAAAGCATAATAATATACGGGTATAAATTAAATAATGTACATGATCTTAATGGCTTTTCTGACTCTTTTAATTGGTATTGTATTTATGGAGTTAGGAATTTATAAAGTTAACACTGTTTTCATTAGCCTCAAAAGATTTTTAGAATGACTCAATGTATCTTGTAATTTTTAAATTGTATTAATTCCAAGAGTGTCCCCAAGCACATTCCCTGCATTTTCAAGGAGGGATATAACCAACCTCCTAACTCTAGTATCTCAGTGGGCCTAATCCTGTTTTAGCATTTAAAAGCTCAGTGGACATCTCTATATCCTTTGATGAGGTTGCCATATTCAGTTCCCCTTTGATGCTGTAGACTTGTCCTGTGCACCCTCTGACTCTAAGCCTAATTCTGTCCAGGGAAAAGACTATGATTCTTTTATCATAGTCTGCACTGATACCCATATTTGTACTTTCTACCTAGACATGCTGCCTGGTTTCCAATTCCTGTCATCTAGTCCCCTTGTGCCCAGTGCCAAGGTCTTGCCTTCCCTGAGAGTGTGCCTGGATTTCTTCCTGCTTTGCTAATTGGCCTGAGCTCTGCTTTTCCAGCTAGACTTCTAATACTTGCAATCCATGCCAATATGAACTTTGCGTTGTTTTTCAGATTCTCAACATGAGGTCCCTTAATCTAATAGAATTTTGGTCCTAGTATTTCCTGGTTGCCCTATTTTGTCTTACTGTTCCTTCTTCCCAATCCAAACCTGACACTCAGTGTTTAACACCATGGGCATTTGCAAACCACACTTGAAGGCTGTGATGGAATACGCTGCCTCTACCTTTACTCTGACAGGGAAAAGTATTTAATCACTAACACTCTTAGTCACCTGGGAAAGATGATTTTTAAAACCAGATCAACTTTTATTCCATTTCATTATTTTAAAAATATACCTCTTACTGCCTGCAGCTGGGACCACTGATCCCCAAATACCTCTTTGGGGATACCACTTTCCATAGGAGGAGTGAAGGCAGAGGTGCTGGCTGGTTTCTAACAAAGAGAAAAGATGGCAGATGGGAGACTCTCCAACCCAGTATGACTACGGTTATTGATTCTGTAACATCATTTTTAAACAGTTTCCATTCTTCATTAATTTATTCTTTGTCTAGATCACAGCCTAACTCGTACAAAAACTATAGGCTTTAGAATCAGACAAGTCTCAGTTCAAATTCTGACTTATGAGCTATGTTATCTGGATTATTTAACCTTTCCAACAACTCAGTTTTTTTAATCTGAAAATGTACATGCCACATGTTATTCATGGAGGGATTAAATGAGATCATATTTTGTTCTTTTCCAAAAAGTTCTGGACACACTATGTATACACACACACACACACACACACACACACACACACATACACACACATAAACACGTAACACACATCCCTGTGTGTCTAGACAGATACACCTGTCTGAAAAGTTCTATTGGCAGCTAATATTTACATTTACTCCCATGTGCCAGATGCTATTCTAAGCTCTCTGAGTATAGGAAAGCTCACCGAAATGTTTATCATGTAACTATGAGACTGATGAACTGAATATCTTTATTTAATGGAGTGCAGACCTGGAGAAGAGTCAAGTTAAAGTGCTTAAAGGTGAAAAGATGGGAATGCTAAAGATTGTATTTAAAATAGCACTGGAATGCTGCAACCTTGGCAGAATGGAATGAGAAAAATTGGAGAAGTCTTTCCCCCTGGCTTATCTAAAATCAAAGATTTTGCCAAAGACAAATGTAAAATAAGGCAAAATCTACATTAATTTGCTTCAATAGCCAATGCCATTATTTGTTATTATTATGTATATGCCATTAATTTACAAAATCAGATGCTGGTTTCTTATGTTATTAATGTGAGAACAATCTGAGAAGCAAAAATGTTATGTAGTATGTTGCTTTATGTTGACTTTCACTGAAAATTTGCCTTTCTAATTACAAAAGAAACAAAATTATAACCCAGGCTTTCTTCAGTTCACCTAGCTCTTACTTAGTATTCATATACCTATAACATCTTGGCAGTTAAGCATTGTAAAGGCCTTCATTTTCTCAGTGCTTATATATGCAGAGTAAAATCCACAGCTTCTTCCCCAACCCCCTACTTTATAGAAATCTTGGTTATTTTAGCAGAATAGTCTTATTACATCTTAATTTATCTGAATTCTACCACTAAAATTATAATCCTTTACTCTGTCACCTGCCTAATGATAGGGAAACATGGAGTAATGACATGAATGAGAGAGAGGCAACCACAAATTCAGAGACTAGTGTCTCATGTTGCAGCACACTATGAAAGCCCCATGTGGGCCACTCCATCTTGTTCTTTCCTCTTGGCATCTAGTTTTACCTGGCTTCCTTTCACATTTCTAACATAAAAGGTGGGCTGTACCTTATTTTTCTCTGTGTTATGGTTATTATATATAATTACCCAACTTCTGCACACACTTAAATCTAGCAAAGCTCTTTTCATTTCACAAAATCAGAAGATTTGTGGTCCTTGCAAAAAATTCTACTGCCTCTGGGATTTTTATTTCAATAGCAATTAAAAATTTAGCAAATAGATCATGGTTTAAAGTAGCACTGTGTATATTTTCTAGGAAATACACTAGAATGATTATGATTATTACAAATCGGGCTGGTCAAATAGAAGTTTTTCTAGTTTATATCCCTTATAAAGCATTTCTACCAATGTACTTTTAAAAATTCTATACAGGAGTAATACCTCTTTTGGTCTTTTCTTCTCTGGCCAAACCATTATTGCTATGGATTTAACATATATTGTATTTCCAGTCTGGATCTCCCAAACTCAACCTCCCTAATCCTAAGCAGCCAAAACTGCCCTATACACTTATCATAGATACATATACTTACTAGATGTGACGGTTAATATTGAGTGTCAACTTCATTGGATTGAAGGATAAAAAATACTGTTCCTGGGTGTGTCTGTGAGAGTGTCGCCAAAGGAGATTAACATTTGAGTCAGTGGACTGGGAGAGGCAGATCCACCCTCAATCCTGGTCGGCACCATCTAATCAGCTGCCAGTGTGACCAGGATAAAAGCAGGCAGAGGAATGTGGAAGGACGAGACTGGCTGAGTCTTCTGGCTTCCGTCTTTCTCCTGTGCTTCCTTCCCTCAAACATTGGACTCCATCTTCTTTGGCTTTTGGACTCTTGGACCTACACTAGTGGTTTGCTCAGGGTTCTCAGGCCTTCGGCCATAGGCTGAAGGCTGCACTGGTTGCTTCCCTACTTTTTGAGGTTTTGGGACTCAAACTGACTTCCTTGCTCCACAACTTGCAGATGGCCTATGGTGGGATTTCACCTTGTGATGGTGTCAGTCAGTACTCCTTAACCAAGTCTCCTTATATATATATATCTATCCTATTAGTCTTGTCCCTCTAGAGAACCCTGGCTAATACCCTAGTATTGAAGGTACGTTAAGAACACCAAGCCATGGAATCTTATTTAGTTATAATTCATTGCAAAATTTCCTAAGAAAGTTTAGTTTATAAGATGTGAACTAGAATTATTTTATACACACACACACACACACACACACATAAACATTTTGCAAGTTCAAACTTGTTAATTTTTATTCATGACTATATGAAACTGTCCATGGTTTAATAACATTAGAAGATCACAGAGAATATTTCTACTGTTTTTCTTTTTCTGTGAGATATCCTAGCTTATGTCAAAGAAAGGAATGCTTAATGTCTAGGAAATCAAATTATATTTTAAAACTTTGAACCTGCTTTGGTATACTCAGAAGCATCACATTTTTTCTTTTCTCAAAATCTAACTGATATGACCGGGCATGGTAGTTTACGCCTGTAATCCCAGCACTTTGGGAGGCTGAGGTGGGTAGATCACAAGATCAGGAGTTCATGACCTGCCTGACCAACATGGTGAAACCCGTCTCTAGAAAAATACAAAAATTAGCTGGGCATGGTGGTGTGTGCCTGTAATCCCAATTACTCAAGAGGCTAAGGCAGGAGAATCACTTCAACCTGGGAGGTGGGCGATGCAGTGAGCCAAGATCATGCCATTGCACTCCAGTCTGGGTGACAGAGTGAGATTTCATCTCAAAAAAACAAACAAAAAACAAAAAAACTAACTTGTAATTGTGTTTGTCAAGGATTCTCATTTTTTTTTTTACAAAGAAGAATTTATTTATCTATTTATCATCTCATTTAGCTGTATGAATTTAGGGCTGAAAAAAAAAAACATGATTGCTTAACTAGAGGAAGCAAACACTGGAAATCAGTAGTTTAGAGGGAAAAGATCCGTTGTTGCAGAGATTGGTGTAATAGTGCCCCAAGTCTGGAGGAAGGAAAGTGTTGCCAAATTCAGCTGATCTACTCTCTTCTGGAAGTGACACTATAGCATTATAGTATCTCTCCAGTTTAGAATCAGATATTTGGCTACCTCTACTGCAAATTATATACCAATAAATTATAAGAGAATTAAAGATAATTTATAAGAACTTTATTTTCTACAACAAGGAAAATCCCTCATATATACTTTATACTGAATGCTTACCACTTAGAAGAAACTCAAGTAAAATATTCAACATTTGCTACATATTCTACATAATGGAACTAAAGAACTCCTTTTCCCAAGAAGACACACCTTCATAAAAACACGCTCTGGATGATAATATGAAATTTACAAAGTGAATCAGACAGGTTCTTTCCAAATCTGCTTATGTGAAGATCACATTATAAAAATAAGTAGCTGGTCAGTATATATTAGTAAAGAAAAAAAATAAAAGCTGCAGTTCACAACTATTTATACTAAAAGTACTTGACGCCCTTCATATAAAAAAGCCCTGTGCCCTGACATCGTGCAATCTACATAAGATTCTAGGTAAAGTTGTAAAGTTATCAATTAGGTAGATATGGAGCTAGATGACTTAACCTATTCCTATGATCTTAATAAGAAATTAATAAGGAGTTCACCAAATCAAACCAACAAATAGTAGTTAGTAACCGTTTTGAAAGCTTTTCCATTATGTAGCTTGGAAAGTTAAGGTACTTCCTCTAAAACCCATTAGTCATTTGGGCAGTAGCTAAAGTATTTACATACAGGTTTTTATTTATTTATTTATTTACTTATTTATTTATTTAGAAATGAGAGATCTCAATTAATGATGCAGTGAAAAATACTGATTAGCATATTTGATGATATAATGCATATTTTAATATAACTTGCTATTTCTTTTTAACTATCAAAATAAAATTCTAAGTTTATATTGGAACCCCATTTTCTAAGCAATAATAATTATGTGGTGAAAAGTTGCCTAGGATTCAAAAAGTTTAATTTTTTAATAAAAATAAATTTAGAGTAGCTATATAGAATTCTTCCTTACTGAGAAATGTCATGATTCTTCACAGTTATCTGTGTCCATACTACAAATCAACTCATATTGACAGTTTACTCATAAAGAAGAAATAGCTGTATTCTCTATAAAGATTTCTAAATTAAAGAGTTGTCAATTATTTAGTTATCAAGTTTAAGTAAAAAAAATCAATTTAATTAAGATGACAATTTACTATTTAAAAACATTTATATATAAGTAACCAAACATCCTTACCTTATAAATATCCAAAAATCCACACTGGTGGTCAAATCTGGTGTACAGCTCATTCAGCATGCTGATGACCTGCATGGGAGTACACTGGGCACATATGGCTGTGAAGCCAACAATGTCTGAAAAGAGCATGGTGACATCATCAAACTTTCTGGCCTGTACTTGCTGCCCTTGCCACAGTTGCTGGGCTACATCACCAGGGAAAATCGAATACAGAAGATCCACTGTCTTCTTTTTCTCTTCTTCCAGGGCCTGGTGAGTTCTTTCTAAAGTTGCCTTTAATTTATCCATCCTTTTCTTCAAGCCATCTTGAGCCTTTGCCTGCTCACCAACCAAAATGACATCTCGGGTGGCATCATGGATAGGGATGTCTGAGAGATGGAGCCCTCGGCCCATGAGTTCATCCAACTTGTCCACACACGGAGAGCCCAAAAATAAAATGGAATTTGACTCTGGAACATGGATCATTTGTCCTTTGACTTCCATCACCTGTGAAAGTAACATGGAATTTTGATCAGTACTCTTCACATAGTGGGTTCACAAAATTTAATATATTGTCTGATGAACAGGAAAAACAAAAATGTTTTATTAGCAATACTGCATTACTGCATTCATATAAGCAAATTAAAATCTCATTTTTAGCCAGTTTAAAATTCAGGGTTCTGAAGAGAAATAATTATTTATACTCCACTCAGATACTTTCTAAAGACAATAATGAAGCGGAAAGTAAAATCAATGAAAAATGAAACAGGAAAACATTTTTTATTCAAGATGATACTCCCAGGTACATCATGAAACTGGTTTATGAGCCAATTCAAAAGCTTTCAATGTGCAAAATACTAATAAAATTAGGAAAAATCCAGTCAAAGTAGCTGTATTTAACTATTACAGTAATACTCCTTTCAGAAAATAAATCCAGGAGGTTACAATGAATCAAAGTAATTGTTTGGACTTACGTAAGTCATTTTTCAACCATTATAGTACTTTGAAAAGATATTAATCATTGCACTGGTTAGATTAGTGGACAGTTCACTTATTCTTAAAAATAAAAAGATAAACCAGATATCGTTAAGCTAGCATTATCATAAAACAACTATCAATTAGCATGTTCATATATAGCTAAAAAAATGAAAAAATATTAATTATGACACTAAAGGAATTTGGGTCATATGATAAAGAAGCTGAGCGTACAATAATTTAAATCTGTTCCTCTTTTCTATGCCCTTTCACTAGAGAATTTAGGGAGGTGGTATTTAATGGAAAACTTAGTGAATACAAACTTATGCCTGGTAGCCTAATGAACACCTTCAGAGGGGACGAACAATGAGCACCAATAGGAAAGGAAGGTGACATTAGGGTATGGCCACAACTATAGCTATTTGGATTGGACTAAGGTTAGACTAAGCACACCTGGAAAAGAAGCTAGTTGCAATTACTTAGAAAGAACAGGCTAAAAGCTGACCAACTGGGACTATGTATCAGTTTCATGTGTGTTCCACTACCATATGGAATGCGCTCAATACATGTATTTTCCTTCTTTATAGCTAAATAGTTAAGCTAGTTGATAAAAACTGGTGGCACTGAAAAAATATGGAATAAACTATAGGGATTTGGATTTTTAAGTCTGTTAATAATTTTACTTTGCTCCCTTGTACCATTCACCAATATCTTATTTATAAGAAAATAAAATGAAATCATGCTTGATGTTATATTTTTTATGAAATTAAATGACCACTTTATGTAAAATTTCTGTATTTCATCCTTTTATTTATATCACTCTCATTTACTCACTAGAATATTTATTGAGCATTTTCTATTGACTAGTAATGCTCTACTCTGGGTGATAAAGATACATAAAATAAGGTTCCCCTTTTCAAACATAACACAGTATGGTAGAGAACCAGATCAGCATTGGCCAGAGAATAGGAGAAAGAAGACATCCCAAATTCACCACCTAAAACAGGCTTTCAAAATACTGTAGGCTATGGCTTGAGTAAAAATAAAATAATTGTCTTGTAAAATATTTACGGATTCTTTTATATATGTTTCATATGCTTTTGGGGGGAGAAGTGTTGTGAATAACACATATTTTCTTGTTATTAGGATCTTAAGGGCATGGTAAGGAAGATACCTATAGGTTAAAAAATAGTATACAATTTTTTTAAAGATTGACAGAGCAAAAACCTTGATAAGCTTTCTAGAGTTAATTACATTTTTAAATGGCAATAATGACATCTGATATTCGCATATTTAAACTTCAATGTAGTCTCTCTCTCTCTCCCCTCACATTTCTTTCCAATTACTTCTTTTTTCTTCTCTATCTTGCTTTCTTCTTCTCTTCTGCTTTCTGGAGTCATACTTTTTTCATCTTCCTCTCTTCACTTGGTGCTTGTCTCTCCTTCTGCTGGTCTCTCTTCCTCATCGCTTGGACTCCACTCTCTCTCATTTTTTCCATTGGTTCCTGTTTTCTTTTTCTCTCTTTTCTTCCTAGGTATCAACTTCCACATTTACCATCACAACTAGACCTTATTCTTTTTTGCCTTTATCATCTTCATCTTAATTGTAAATATGGAATCAGTGTAAGTATGTATGCATACATTAATGTATATTATTTCCTATATGTAATACATTTTAAAGATTAATTTATAAAAAGTCTGAACTGAATAGTACAAATTCCTGTCTAAAAAATATAAAACAGTAAATATGTTCTTGATTTATATGTGACTTTCAGTTTGTTTTTTGAAATCTCTATGTAAAGAGACCCTGAAAGAAGAAAAAGTTACTGATTGGCTACACTACAGAAAAACAATTCATTGAAGAGAAGCCTTAACAAATAAAGTAAAAAACTTCCTTTTTAATATTTTCTATCAATGAATTTTTTATTTAATGAATGGGCAGATTCAATGGCACCATTTATATCTCTGCCATCAATGCATTTTTACTTAAATTGGAAAATAATATAAATTACCCTTCTCAAATTTTCTCATTATAATTATAAATTCAGAAATTCACCCTGATCTGCATTTATTAACTTAGCAATAAGCAAAACTATTATAAGAACTATATATTTTTATGTAAAAGAACTGTGGAAAATTGCTTAAAAGAGAAACATCTATATAAGGTTTTATTGCATCTTACATCATACTGAAGTTTCAATGAGATAGCACAGAAGACATCAGAAAAATAAATTGTCCTAACATTTGTCAGATTTCAGAAATTGGCAAGCATAACAAATGGGAGCATTTAACTCTAAGCTATAGCAAAGGGTTAAATGTCATACTATCACAAACCTTTATTGTTCAGGTTCTGCTAAACTATCTGCATTATTTCTTTTTTCATTTTACTTTTATTTTCATTTGGAGGGTACATGTGCAGGTTTGTTATATAGGTAAATTCATGTCATGGGGGTTTGGTTAATGAACAGATATTTCTATGAAAAGATTTACCACTGTTATCAATAAGTAATCAGAATGGAGTAACTCCAGGTCATATAACTGCACATTACACATTTTATGTTTTTGCACATCTCAAGCACGGACTAATCCATGCTCTCATGGAGATTCAAGTTTTAAAATAAATCATTTGAGGCAGTGTTACATAATAGTTTGAGAAGAAGGATTTGGAAGAAGTCAGGACTGGATTTGAATTTCAATTCTCCTGACTATTAAATTAAAAAACCGACCTAGGTTCAGTTCCTTATCCTTTCAAAGCCTGAGTTTCCTTATGAATAAACTGGAAAAGCTGATAATGATTGATGAGGATGATGCCTGTAACTAATTGAACCCATCTATGAGTACTTGCTGTTGGCCCTGTACTGTCTGAGTACTTAATTAATGCTTAGCTAATACTTTGTTACTGATCAACTTTTTGTTCGCTATTACTATCTTCAGTTTTAAGACTTAGGGAGGTTAAGAGACTTGTTAAGAATACACAGCTAATAAGCAGTGAAGTCACCACTCAAACCCATTGGCTTGACTCCAAAGGAAACATTCTTAACCACTGTGGAAGCCTGATGCTGAAAGAGAGAGAAGGGAAACAAATAATTTTAAATATAAATCAATGTGAAGGCAAAACAAGCCTAAAGAGAAGTTCACAATGGGCAGTTGAAAAGAGAGAAACTGTTGCTACAGATATAGATGAAGCTGCCATTTGCATGCCTATTGATTAAAATTCAGTTCAGTAACAAAAAATGGGCACTTCTAGATGTGGTTTCTGGTCTTCCAGATCCTTAAAATGTAATTTATGGAAGTACTAATAGAATGATATGTCTCTGGTGCCTCAGTGATTACAGGGGCTTCCAGAAGGGCTATTTCTCTCACAGAGCATCATTTACTTTCAAAGAACTAGCTCTAGCTAAAAAAAGCAGGATACAGTGCCCAGCTGAGAAGCTTCCATGTCCTTAAAGTCCGATATTCTCCCTCTCACACCCACCATAACTCACCACCCAAGAAATTGTACTGCTAGAGTCACCAGCAAGAGAAATTCTGCACAATAAACACCCAGCTAGGAATTACTCTTCATACACATGGGCTGAAAAATCCCCTCCATATAGAGACGTAAGGATACTGGACCAGCAGAAGCTTGCTCTGCACCCTCAGGCAGCATTAGCAAGGACAGTGGGAGCCATGAGGTATAAAATAAACCACAACGAAAAGAGCAGCACATAATATCTGAAAATTATACAGTCACTGCAACTAAAACCCACAAAAGTAGACCAGGACCTTCATGCTAAACCTAAACAGAGAAAGTGACTTTGAAAATTTTAAATAGAATCTAGAGTCTCCTAACACAATACCCAAATTATCCAGAATATAATAGAAAGTCAACCATCATAATAACAATCAAGAAAATCACAACTTGAATGAGAAAAGACAATCGATTGACACCAACACTAAAATGAATCAGAAGTTGGAATTATCATTCAAGAATTTTAAAGAAGGTATGAGAAAATATTTCAACAAGCAATTATAAATTCTTTTTAATTGAATTTTAAAAACACAATCTCAGTAAAGCAATAGAAATATAAAAACCAGTGGAAATTATAGAACTGAAAAATACAGCAACAAAAATAGAAAACATGCTGGGTGGGCTCAAAATTAGAATGGCAATGACAGAGGAGAATCAGTGAACTGAGGACAGCTTAATAGAATTTACTCAATCTGAACAACAGAGAGAAAACAGGCTTAAAAAATGATTTAGGACCCTCTAGGACAATAAGAAAAGAAATCCACATTCATAAGAGTTCAAAAAAATAGGGAAGAGTAAGGTTGAAATAGTATTTGAAGAAACTGTAGATGAAAATATCTTAAATGTGGTAAAAGGCATAAACTCACAGATTTAACTATATGGATTCTAAATAAGGATAAATTCAAAGGAATTCATTCCAAGATGCATCATAGTTAAACTTCTGAAAATTAAATACCAAAAAAAAAAAAAAATCCTGAAAACAGGCAGAGAAACATGACACGTTACTTATGGGAAACACCAATTTGAATGTCAGCTGATTTGTCATCTAAAATTATAGAGGTCAGAAGAAAGTGGCACATTATTTTTGAATAATTGAAAAAGAACTGTCAACTATGAATTCTACATCTGGGGAAACTATCCTCCAAGAATTAAGTGGGGGTTGGGGGAAAGGACATCTCCAAACAAAAACTAAAAATCTTTGTCCTAGAAGATCTACTATTAAAGAATGGCTAAAGAAAAGTGTTTAAACGGAAATAAAAAGATAGGAGAAAAAATTGTTGAGCACCAGGAAGGAAGAAAATAAGCAGAAAAACTAGAAATATGGGTAAATACATAGATTATCTTCTCCTCATGGGTTGTCTAAATCATATGTGATGACTGAGACAGCTATGATAATATTACACATTCTGATACTTTGATCATTATGGAGTGGCCTTACAAGAGGAAGGCAGAGGGAGACCAAATACGCACACTCACTCACACACACACACACACACACACACACCACACACAAAGAAGAAGGTGATGTGAACAAAGAGATATAGAGTGATGTGACCTTAAGTCAAGAAACCTCAAGACCTGCCAGCAGCCACAAGAAGCTAGAAGAAACAACAGATGAATTCTACCCCACAGCCTCTGGAGACAGCATGGTCCTTTTGACACTATGACTTCTGGCATCCAACACTATGAAAGAATAAATTTATGATTTTTTTTTTTTAGACAGAGTCTCCCTCTGTTGCCAAGCTGGAGTGCAGTGACGTGATGTCAGCTCACTGCAACCTCCACCTCCCAGATTGAAGCGATTCTCCTGCCTCAGCCTCCTGAGTAGCTGGGAATACAGGCATGTGTCACACGCCCAGCTAATTTTTCATTTTTAGTAGAGACAGGGTTTCACCATATTGGCCAGGATGGTCCTGAACCCCTGACCTCGTGATCTACCCACCTCAGCCTCCCAAAACACTGGAATTACAGGTGTGAGCCACTGCACCTGGCCAGACTTACATTTTTTTAAGCTACCAAGTTTGTGGTAATTTGTTACAGCAACCATAGAAAACGCGTATCTTAACAACAAAATCTACAAAAACAACAAAATCTACAAATACAGTCTAATTAATATCTATAATAATTTGACAATCCAACATTAGCAGAATACTCTTTCTTTAAAAAAAAAAAAAAGAAAAGAAAAAAAAATGAGAGATCATGGAATATATACTGACCAAATCCTAGGCCATAAAAAAACACCAGAAAAAATTTTAAAAGTTGAAATTACAGAGTATGTTAACTAGGTGAAATAATACTAGAAATCAATAACTAAAGACAACAGCAGAATCCCTACAATGTGAAAATGAAACAACACTTTTCTAGACAATTCATTTTAAAAGAGGAATTGTTAAGAGAAATTAAAATGCATAAAAAGAAATCAAAATGGTAAGTAGCATGCAGCCAAAGAAGGGAGGAGAGTGCTTAGAGTCAAGGCAAGAACAAATCACAAATCAATAACCAAAGTGTCTACCTCAGGGAATGAAAAATGTAAGAGCAAAATAAACCCAAAGCAAGCAGAAGGGAGGAAACAATAACCATAAGAGAGGTGATCAATGAAATCATAAACAGGAAAACAATAAAGAAAATGAACAAAAAACTGGTTTCTTTTTAAAAAAATCAATAAAATTAGTAAAAGTCTAGCAACACTGATGAAAATGATAGATAAGTCAACAAATACCAACTTAAGGAACAAGATGGGGATATCACTATAGCTAATAGAGCCATTAAAAGAATAATAAGGGAATATTACAAACTGGTTTACATTAAAAAGTTTGACAGTTTAAAAATGAATCAACCCTCCTGAAAAAAACACAAACTACCAAAACTCAACCAAGAGGAAACTGATCATCCTGATCATCAGAATCATTTTATAACCATTAAAGACATTAAATGTATAATTAAAAATTTTTTGAGAAAAAAATCTTCAGGTCTAGATAGTTCTGCTGGAAAATTCTAACGACTATTTGAAAAAGAATTAACACCATTTTTTCAGTCTCTTTCAGAAAATAAAAGGGAGGGAACATTTAAATGTGGTGCATTTCCACCCCTTCCTAAAGACTGCATCAGCTAAGTTAATGAAGAAATAATTTGTCTTCTAACTTCATCTTCTAGCTAGGATATGATAAGCCCTATAAAATGACAGTCCTATCTGGCCCAAATTAAACTATTACAAATGAATTTTCTTTAAAACATACTGATAGATGTCATCTGGCTCCAAAGATTTATCATTATGCAAAGTTCATCCTTCATGTTTGAAGTATTCTGTCTATCTATAAGTATTTGCACGAGGACCTCCAGCAAAAAATAGCTCCTATAACTTAAGTTCCAATAGCTCCAATTTAAGACTAGAAACTGTAAACTATTAGAAAAAACATAGAGGAAAAGCTCCTTGACATTGCTCTGAACAGAGACTTTTTGGACATGACTCCAAAAGCACAGGCAATAAAAATGAGAAGAGATCGAAGAGATTCTATCAAATTAAAAAGCTTCAGCACAGCAAAGAAAACTTCAATAGAGTGAAGAGACAACATATGAAACAGGAGAAAATATCTGCAAACCACATATCTTACACGGGTTTAGTATCCAAAATATATGAAGATCTCAAATAACTGACTAGGTAGAAAATAACCAAATTAAATGGGCAAAAGGCCTGAATACAGACATTTCTCGAAAGAAGGCATAAAATTAGCCAAGAGAAATATGAAAAAAAAATGCTTAACATCCTAATCATCAGATAAATGCAAATAAAACCACAATGAGATATCATGTGACACTGGTTAGAATAGCTATTATCTAAATGATGAAAAATAATGAGTACCAGCAAAATGCAGAGAAAAGATAACCTTTGTACACTGTTGGTAAGGGTGGAAATTAGTACATCCATTATGAAAAACAGTATCAACATTCTTCGAAAAAGTAAAAATAGAATTACTATATGATCCAGCAACCTCACTACTGAATATATATTTAAAAAATGAAATCAAATGACAGTTATCTGTACCCCACTACAGCATTATATGCTACAGCCAAAATATAGAATAAACCTAACTGTCCAACAGATGAATGGATAATGTGGTATGGAATGTGGTATATACACACATACCTCATTTTATTGTGCTTCACTTTACTGCCCTTTGCAGATATCGCATTGTTTTACAAATTGAAAGTATGTGACAACCTTGGGTTGAACAAATCTACTGGTAGCATTTTTCCAACAGCGTATGCTCACTTCATGTCTATGTCGTATTTTTGGGGGCAATTCTCATATTTCAGCATCCTCATTATTATATGTGTTATGGTAATCTGTGATCAGTGATTCTTGCTATTAGTAAGGTAATTGTTTTGGGGCACCACAAACCACTCCCATATAAAACTGTGAACTTAATCAATCAACACGGTGTGTGTTCTGACTGCTCCACCAACCAGCCATTCCCCAGTTCTTGTCCCTCTCCTCAGAGCTCCCTATTCCTTGAGAACAACAATATTGAAATTAGACAGATGAATAATCCTACAATGGCCTGTAAGTATTCAAGTGAAAAGAAAAGTCGCAGGGCTCTCACTTTAAATCAAATGCTAGAAATAAGCTTAGTGAGAAAAGCATGTCAAAAGCTGAGACAGACGGAAAACTACACCTCTTCAGCCAGTTAGCCAAGTTGTGACTGAAAATGAAAGGTTCTTAGAGGAAATTTTTTAAAATGCTACTCTGGTGAACACAAGAATGAAAAGAAAGTAAAACAGTATTATTGCTGATAAGGAGAAAGTTTTAGTGGTATGCACAGAAGATCAAATCAGCCATAACACTCTGTTTAACCAAAGGCCTTAAATTTCGGTAATTCTGTGACGGCTGAGGGAGGCGAGGAAGCTGCAGAAGAAAGCTCGAAGCTAGCAGAAGATGGTTCATGAGGTTTAAAGAAAGATATCATCTTCAGCATTAACTGTTTGGAAGAAGTTTATTTCAGCCCTCAATGATGACTTTGAGGGCTTCAAGACTTCAGTTGAGAATATCACTGCAGATATAGTAGAAATGGCAAAAAGCATTGGAGTGAAGCCTGAACATGTGGCAGAATCGCTGCAATCTCATGATAAATGAATGAGAAGTTACTTTTTAAAAAAATTTTATTGTACTTTAGCTTCTGGGGTTCATGTGCAGATCATGCAAGATTGTTGCATAGGTACTTATGGATGAGCAAAGAAGTGGATTCTTGAGAAGGAATCTACTCCTGGTGAAGATGCAGTGAACACCATTGAAATGACAACAAAAGATTTAGAATATTACATAAAATTAGTTGATAAAGCAGCACAGAATTTGAGAAGACATATTCAAATTTTGAAAGCAGTACTGCTGTGAATACAATGCTATGAAACAGCATTGCAAGCTATCAGGAAATATTTTGCAATAGGACAAGTCAATTGATGCAGCAAACTTCACTGCTGTCTTACTTTAAGAAATTGTTATAGCCACCCCAACCTTCGCAACCACCACCCTGATCAGTCAGCAGTCATCTACATCAAGGTAAGATCCTCCACCAGCAAAAAGATTATGACTTGTTAAAGGTTCAGATAATCATTAGCATTTTTAGCAATAAAGTTTTTTATTAAGGTATATTATACATTTTTAGACATAATGCCATTGCAAACTTATATACTACAGTATAGTGCGAACAGAATGGTAAATGCACTGGAAAGCAAAAACATTACATAATTTGCCTTTTTGTAATATTTTACTGGGGTGGTTGTAACCAAACCCATAATATCTCTGAGGTATGCCTGGATACACAAGAGAATATCATTCAGCCTTATAAAGGGGAAAAAAAAGAACATTATGTAAAGTGAAATAAGCATAGAAAGACAAGTACCCAAATACTGCATGGTCTCACCTATATTTGAAGTATAAAATTCAAACTCATAGACAGAGATTAAAATTGTGGTTGCTAGAGGCTGGGATATGGAAGGATGGAGGAGATGTTGATCAAAGAACACAAACTTTCAGTTAAAACATAAATACAAATAATATAGGTTTGTTTTAATTGCTTATTTGTTTTTATCAATGTGTTTGTGTTTTGATTCTTAACAGTTATTAAAAAAATAAGGTGCTTTGAAACAAAACCAACTTTCCCTCATAGAGCTATTTTTAAAAAATCATCCTAATGTCTGCGTTTATAATAATCATTCATTTTTTTGTTTTAAAAATATTTACTTAATATCTAAAACCTATCAATACTATGGTTTTCCTTAAGAACCTGTCACAGCCACTGCAACCTTCAGCACACACCACCTTGATTAGTGAGCATCCAATACTAGGCTAAGCACTTTAAAAAATTATCATTTATTTATTTATTTATACAGTCTCACTCTGTCGCCCAGGCTGGAGTGCAGTGACAAGATACTGGCTTACTGCAACCTCTGTCTCCCAGGTTCAAATGATTCTTCTGCCTCAGCCTCCCAAGTAGCTGGAACTGCAGGCATATGCCACCACTCCCTGCTAAGTTTTGTATTTTTAGTATAGACAGGGTTTCACCATGTTGGCCAGACTGGTCTTGAACTCCTAGCCTCAACTGATACCCTGGCCTCAGCCTCAGGCATGAGCCACCACACCCACTCTAGCCTCTGCACTCTAAATTTACAGGAACTAAAGCACAAAATATTTGCCTTTTTACTGAAGCGAACCCTTAGAAAAATGTATGTGTGAGGAGGGAATATTAACTCAAGGCCAATTATGCTACTACTTACTCAATAGATTGAAATATTGCCTTTGTTGAGATACTATATAATTCATATTGTTTACTCATTAAACAAAAATGTAACCCTTCAGACAATTTATCTTTCTGTGCTTTAATTTTCCTGTGTGTTTGTATTTAGTTTCATTTATATCCTTTAAATCTCAGAAATTCATTCTAAAAATTGATTTGAATTCTTTTTTGACAAATAAGCCATAAAACACATAACCAAGTTGATTTAATATTCCGTGATTAGATGCCACTTTTCTTTTAAAAATCACAGCAGGATTCATATAATATTTAAAGAAAATGGGTCTTTGCTTTATGGTTGAAAGAAGAACGTCAACAAATATTTTGGCATTCTGTTGTGCAAATTTTCCAAATATGAAATGTTTGTGTTTTGCTTTTAGATTCTTTATTCAATTTTACTTAAGCACTAAATTTTATGCTATGTGGAGAGTATTAAATTTGCATGCAGTCTTTAACACCTTACATACACAAACTGCCTTTTTTCCCAAAGGGTGAAAAATGATTTTGGTTTTCAGCACATTTACATAATCAGTAAATCACACACATTAAAGGCACAGAACTAAAAGTTTTCCTTGCTTTAAAACCAGCAGTTAGCCTGAACGCCTGGGGAGCTTTTGTCACCACACGCATGGGAGATGTGGACTCTATTTCTATAAATCTGGTTTATATAACTACACTTCAAGAAGCTATAGTAATTATATAGCACCACCATTCAATGTTCTGCAAAGACAAAATTCTATACCTTCTTCGAGGAAATATTACAAAAACGATTCTGCACAAAGCACTAACACAGTGTTACATAGGACTGAATGAAAAACATACTCCTAGTAATAGAGGGCCATTTGGATGTGTAAAATCATATTAGCCATTCTGACTCAGCCAATTTAACACAGAATATTCTGATAAAGCCTTAAAAACCAAACATCCTATTATTATTATTGATGTGTTTCTTATTTATGCTATTATCACTAAATTATTATTATTTATGTTAAAATATATTTGTTCTTCCATTCCTCGTTTCAGTATTGTGGATTAAAGGTAAGGAACAAGTTAGGGGTACTTCTTTAATATATTGCTTAGTAATAAGGATATTGTTTTGGCATTCTGGCTGAATTGCATTAAATATTTAAAAGAAATAACTAGAATTTATGCTGAGACCCAAGTTAGCAAAACCCATTGTTACATACTGAGAATCCTGGTTGTTGCATAAGCAGAATTAAGAAACTTTGAGTACAAAAGGAATTTTCTAATGGAATAGAGCAATTGCTTAGTCTATAGCTGAGAAATACAGAGAGCTGCTAAATTTAGCTTTATTCATTTATTTTTCAAATGTTAGGATTTATGTAGATATTGGAGACTTACCCTTCTATATTACCATATAAGCAATTTGGCTTTTTCCTTGCTTTGTTAAATATTAATTTTAATTGACTATGACACTGAAGTAAAATTATGAAATTTTCCACCATTTTTCTTAACTTTTATTTTAGGTCCAAGGAGCACAACTGCAGGTTTGCTACATGGGTAAATTGTGTGTTGCTGGGATTTGGTGTACAAATGATTTTATTACCCATGTAGACAGCACAGTCCCCGACAGGTAGTTTTTCCACCCTCACCTCTTCTCACCCTCCTCCCTCAAGCAGGGCCCATTTTCTATTGTTCCCATCTTTGTGTCCTTGTGTACTCAACGTTTAGCTCCCACTTATAAGTGAGAACATGCAGTATTTGGTTTTCTGTTCCTGTGTTAATTCACTTCGGATAATAGCCTCCAGCTGAACAATTTGAATAAGTAATACAAATTTTGAGAATTTTGTTCTCAAAAAGGTCTAGAGTTTCAGAAGAATATTTTTTAACTCCTGTACTCATCATTGTCCCTTATCAAAGTAAAGCATTTATTTCACACCTTATACAGTAATACCTCTGTTAATGAAGAAAAGACACATTTTAATATCACAATGTGTCATCAACAATTTTGTGGTTAAAATAATAGAAGCCATTGGAATGTATTCTAGGAAGAGGGAGAATAGGGAATAGGATATAGAAGATACTATCATTATTTGTAGTTGTTAAACTTTAAAAAATGTAGACTGGGGGAACATGTGCATGTTTGTTGCATTGGCATATTGAATAATGGTGGAGATCTGTCTTCTGGTGTACCCAAGAGGTAATTCTTCACTCCTCAGAGCCCTCCTACCTTCCCCGCTTTTGGTGTCCCCACTGTCTACTATTTCCCTCTTTACGTCCGTGTGTACCCCTTGTTTAGTGTAGACTTATAAGTGAGAACAGGTGATATCTGATTTTCTGCTCTGAGTTCATTCACTTAAGATAATGGCCTCCAGCTCCATCTAAGTGCTGCAAAGGATATGACTTCATTCGTTTTCATGACCACATAGTAGTCCTGGCACATATATACCACAGTTTTTAAATAAAATCAACAGCTGGTAAACACTTAGGTTGGTTCCATGACTTTCCTATTATGAAGAACTGTAATGAACATTCAAGCGCAGGTGTCATTTTTAATATAATGCTACCCAGTAGTGGGATTGCTGGGTCCAACAATAGTTCTATGTTTAGTCCTTTAACCTATTTCCATACTGTTTTCCATAGAGGTTGAACTAATTTACATTCCCACCAACAGTGTATATGTGCTCCTTTGCTCTGCATCCACACCATCTATTGTTTTTTGACTTTTTAATAATAACCCTTCTGACTGGTATAAGATGTTATCTTAGCATGGTTTTAATTTGCATTTCTCCAAAGATTAGTGATGGTGATTATTAGTTCATGTGTTTGTTGGCTGCTTGTATTTCTTCTTTTGAGAAATGTCTGTTCATGTCTTTTGCCCCCTTTATTGTACCTGCTCATTTTTTTCCTGAGTTGTTTGAGTTCCTTTTGTCAATTCTGGCTATTAGTCCTTTGTTTCAGGCCTAATTTGCAAATATTTTCTCCCATTTTGTAGGTTTTCTGTTTACTCTGTTGATTTTTTTCTTTTGCTGTGTTGAAGGTTTTTAGCATTTGTCTATTTTTGCTTTTGTTGCATTTGCTTTTGGGGTCATCACAAATTATTTGACTGGGCCCATGTTCAGAAAAGATTTTTCTGGATTTTTTTTTCTTTTTTTTTTTTTTTTTTAGGATTTTTATAGTTGCAAGTGTTATGTTTAGGTCTTTGATCCATCTTGAGTTGATTTTTGTATATGGTGAGAGATAGGAGTTCAGTTTTATTCTTATGCATATGGCTAGCCAATTTTCACAGTATCTTTTATTAAATAGGATATCCTTTCCCTATTATTTTTGTCAGCTTTGTCAAAGATCAGTTGATTGCAGGTATGCGGCCTCATTTCAGAAATTATTGTTTTACTTTTTAAATTATTATACTTTAAGTACATGTGCAGAAATTATTTTTAACAACATCTATACATGATTCAAAAAATCAACTAGACTGAGGAACTACTGTCTCAGATATCATCTGGTCCAATCCATCTATTCAATGGTATAAATGAAATCACTAAGGCATGGAGAAGAGGACAAGTTGCATGGCATCACAAGGCAAACTAGCAAGAAGGCAAGGATTGAACCCTAACCTCTCAACCTAGAGAACCCACCATAGACGGCTCTGTGCCAGAATATATGTTTTCAACGAATGAAGACTAGAATGTGGAGTTCACTGGAATCCCAGAGCTAGGATGTGAACAAATCCATCAAATAGCCTATAAATAATCAAAGGTGAATCGTAGAACTATTTCAACAAATGTTCCAGAGAGTATTTAATAACTTTATTAATGATTTTCCTCCACATTTGTGAAAACATTAGAGGTGTAAAGGGGCCCTGACATTTTCAGTGGCACTGCTATATTTTATAAGAGGAATTATGTTTGCTTTGTTTCCAATTTGGAGATCTGAATGCTCTGGGCATATCCTTAATGTGTGCCAAGAGTCTGCTTGACAGTCAATCTGTAACTCAATATTAATCTTCTAATTATTCCTTGGATTTGGAATTTTCAAGGTTTCCATATACCTTGTTGCATTTTGTCTTCCTGCAGTTGTGTGGAACACACAATCACGATTACTGCAATCAGAGAAACGAAGATGAGGGAGGATTGGGTAAACTGCCAGAGATCACACAGTTTGTAGTTAGGGAGCCGTGACTGCGGCCTAGACTGCCTGTCTCAGTATTCTTTCCATACATAGTGTGGAAAGATGAAAAGAATGAGACTTTTGAAACTAAAAACAGCCTAACTGTAGAGCCTGGTTCTACCACTTGCTGGCTGAGTGACAACAGGAAGGTCACATGGCCTCTCAGGGTCTTAGCGTCCTTACCTGTAAGACTTGGATAATGATAATTTTAACAGAACAGGTTTAGGATGAATGTGATGGTTAATACTGAATGTCAATTTGATTGGATTGAAGGATGCAAAGTACTATAGGATGCAACAATTCTATTAAGCTGGAAGTTAAAACTGCCACTGGGATACTTTGAGCTCCTCCTACTTTAAAGTCAACAGGCTAAGAAGGGAGTTACAGTGTTGGCTGGGAGACTGACCCGGACTATTAGGATGAAATCAATCTACTATTTCACACTGGAGGTAAGGAAGAATATATGTGGAATACAGGAGATCCCTTAGGGTATCTTTTACTATTACCATGCCCTGTGATGTGATTAAGGTCAATGGGAGACTAGAACAGCACAATCCAAGCAGGACTACAAACAGCCCAGACCCTTCAGTAACGAGGGTTTGGTGCACTCCACCAGGTAAAAAACCATGGCCTGCTGAGGTGCTTGCTGAAGGCAAAGGGAATACAGAATGGGTAGTAGAAGAAAGTAGTCATCAATACCAGCTACGACTATGTGACCAGTTGCAGAAATGAGGACTGTAATTGTCATGAGTATTTCCTCTTTATTTTGTTAGGAACATGTTTGTGCATATATACACTTGTACTAAGAGCATCTTCATTTTATTTAATTTCTCCTTTGTCATGTGACATAAGATTTATTGACTTCATGATCAGCATTTAAGTGTTGTTAACTTTATGTAATAGCATTTAGGTTGGGGATTGGTACATTTCTGGTTGTATGAAGGCTAGCTATATTATGTTAGGTATAATTATTATCTTATCATCATTATATGAAGATTATGTATAATTTCAGGATATATGTATGAGTTCAAGTTGACGAGGAGCGGACTTGTGGTGGTTAATACTGAATGTCAACTTGATTGGATTGAAGGATGCAAAGTATTATTCCTGGGTGTATCTGAGAGGGTGTTTCCAAAGGAAATTAACAATTGAGTTGGTGGACTGGGAGAGCAGACCCACCCTCAATCTGGGTGGGCTCAATCTAATCAGCTGCCAGTGTGGCCAGATAAAAGCAGGCAGAAGAAAATTGAAAGATTAGACTGGCTTAACCTCCAAGCCTACATCTTTCTCTCTTGCTGGATGCTTCCTGACCTTGAGCATCAGACTCCAAGTTCTTCGGCTTTGGGACTCAGACTGGCTTCCATGCTCCTCAGCTTGCAGATGGCCTAATGTGGGACTTCAACTTATGATCATGTGAGTTGAGACTCCTTAATAAACTCTCCTTTATATATATATTTATCCTATTAACTCCATCCTTCTAGAGAACCCTAATGCAATAAAGTCAAAATGAAATAATGCATATCAAAAGCATAGGTCAGTACCCATATATGCATACACACAACTACTATCAATTATTATTGTTGTTATTAAGCATTATAACAATGATAATGATTATTCAGCTGGCATATGAAAGATACAACCAGGAACTATTAATAATGAAATTACATTGAAGAATTTATAATATATTTTGTGAAGCTATATCAAATAAGCATGGAATACAGGTTAAAAATACATCCTTATTCAGTACAGCATTTTCAGTAACAGTGAAACTCTGTAAATAACTATAATGTCTATGATAGATTTATTTAATTCTATAATAGAATTAAAAATAATTGATGAAACTAAGCAGAAATTAAAATTAAAAATAGTTTTACAAAGCATAAAACATGCCACATAAATTATAATATCATGATGAAGGTTAACTTTGTACTAGCAAAATGTCTCAGACATAGATCATCAGAATTTGTCTTTCTATACATTCCCATGAACATGAACAACGTGTAAGAAACTCCTTGACAAGATGATAGAGTTCAATTGAAGAAATGTTCTTTGGAGGCTTCCTGTGACAGTGAAAAGCATGTGAATTATTGCAATATACCAAGGAAGTGCCCGAGATGAGTAAAGGAAAGTTCAAAGGCCCAGAGGGAAAAGAAAAATTGCATATTTAGAGCACTGAAGAAAAGCCCTTATGATGACAGCAGAAAGCAAAAGGTTATTTGTCAGAACCTTGTCAGGTTACAGCTATAATGACTGAGCTATGATCGTTAGACTGTGAGTTTAGCCCATGTGATTCTCCACTTCTCTCTCTACTCTTTCCTCAGTAATCATGGAGGCCACTTGTCTAAGATGGTAAAATCACAAGATAGGAGTGTGGATCCCACAGTCTCTCCTGCAGGAGGGCTGCTCAGTAGAGACACCTAACCTGCCTCAGATCTGTGATGTGATCGAGAAATAAATGTTTCCTGCTTTAAAGGACTGTGATTTCAAGATTGTTTGTTATAACAGCTAGCAGTATTTACCTTGACTAATACTGGGTCTCAGTAAGAAATCATTCTCCTCCAAATCCATTATACACTTAAGATGTGATCTAGACTCACGCCTCCTCCAAGCTAGGACTGTAGTGAAAAGAATACATCAAGATTCTTTCCCAGCCCAATCTGACTATATTCACTCTCATTCTATATACTTCCCATTTTTAGGTTCTATGCCATAAATTAATTAAAGGCAGGTCCCGGAGATTAACACATATTTTAGTCTATAATTCTGAATACAAAGCTTTGCTTAAAGGACTGATATTTAGTTGGTTTTATGCTCATTCAATATGAATCATCATGAATTATAATTACATATCAATTTTTATCTCTTTGAAAGTAACTGTGTAGTTTGCATTCTATTCAGATGGTTTTTAAAGCCTTTCGAGTGTTCTCTAAATAATTTAAATGATTCCTTAAATCTGAGTGTTCACAAGTAGTGTATAAATTGATACATTATTTGGGAAAATATTGAGGGGATAATCCCTTTAAAAATGAAAATCTCTAGGGCAAACTATGTATTAGAGACTTTAGTCCTTTTGATGTTTATTTTAATGTTTAAAGTTATCATCAGGCTTAATTTTATAATAACCTAGTTAGTATTAGGAGGTGTCAAATGGAGGCTGAAAGAAGAGATGTGCCCTGGGTCTATGGCTCAGGAAACAGAGGTGCAGGACTAGGACACAGGTGCTCTCGTCTGGAGCATGCCCTTTGCCTACGGTTTTCACTATCGCCAGAGAATGGGCTTTTTAAAAACTTGCATATGTGTACACGTGTTATGTGGCCTCCTCAGGAAAATCTTCTATATAAAGTCTAAGAATGTTTGCCCTGCCATGTAATGTGTGCTTGAATGTTTTCCTGACATCTTTAAAATGGAAATAATAAATGAACCCATATAACACAATTGTTATTTGGACACATACTGGTTAATATTCACAAAGTTTCTACAATAGTCCCTGGTATTTCATAAACATTATTTATTTGTTAAATTAAATGAAAGCCGCCCAAATTATAGTAGACTTGAAGTAATTTTAGAGCTCTTGGCTCAGCATCTCCTATTGTCCTACATACTATTAAGCTGGCTATATTAGTTTGCTAGGGCTGCTGTAATAAAGTATAACAAATTGAGTGGCTTACACAACAGAAATTTATTGCCATATGTATTGGAGGCTAGAAGTCTGAGATCATGGTGTTGACAGAGCTCTAATCGCTCTCCTAGGTCCTGGTAGTTTCTTGGCTTGTGGCAGCATAACTCTAATTTTCACATGGCGTTCCCACTGTGTTTGTTGTATCTGTGTCCAAATGTTTCCCTTTTTGTAAGGACAGAAGTCATACTGGATTGGAGCCCATCCTGATGGCCTCATTATAACTTGATTATTTCTAGAAAGAAGTAATAAAGAAACTTGCCTATAAAAAAATTTATCTCCAAATAAGGTTACATTCAGAGAGACTGGGGGTTAGGGTTTCAAGATATCTTAGGAAGAAGTACACAATAAACACATAACATTCACTCTCCTAAACAGTCTGTTCACTAGATTATGGGAATGATCCGCCTGTGATCTAATAGTCCACAGAATGCACTAAGAACATGCTCAGAAGCAGTGAATCCATCTATGCACTTAATATTACAACAACGTTCTTGATTCCTTTTCCAAGCTTTATTTTTCTCCTTAGCATTTGCTATCTATTGTACCATTTACTTTAATACCTTTTCTCATTTATGTCTACCATGATGATAGGATGCTAAACCTATGAGTGGACATTTCTGTCTATATGTTCCTTGATATATTTTCTACCATGTGGAACAGTACATGCCATATAGGCACTCTGTAGATATTAATGGAATCGTTAATTTATATGAAATCAATAAACCATAACTAAAGATTATTAAAAGATTCCAAAAATTATTGGAAAATAGACTAAATATTTATCTTTTTTTTTTTTTTTTTTTTTTTTTTTTTTTTTTTTTTTGAGATGGAGTTTCGCTCTTGTTGCCCAGGCTGGAGTGCAATGGTGCGCTCTCGGCTCACCGCAACCTCCGCCTCCTGGGTTCAGGCAATTCTCCTGCCTCAGCCTCCTGAGTAGCTGGGATTACAGGCACACGCCACCATGCCCAGCTAATTTTTAGTATTTTTAGTAGAGACAGGGTTTCACCATGTTGACCAGGATGGTCTCGATCTCTTGACCTCGTGATCCACCCGCCTCGGCCTCCCAAAGTGCTGGGATTACAGGCTTGAGCCACCGTACCCGGCCAATATTTATCTTTTTATGTCTTAGATTTCTTAATGAATCAATTCTCCATTTTTCCTTGAATTTTCCATTGCAAAACATATTAAAATACTGAAAAAAGAAGTTTTAAGAAGAACTATACAGCAGTAGTCTGTGAGTGACTCAGTCACCACTTCTATAAAACAGAAATACCTTTTTTCAGCCTTAAGGTACTATTGATAAATTAAAAATTTTATATATTCAAAGTTTATATCATGATGCTTTGACACATTTATACATTGTGAATTGATTACCACAATCAAGCTAATTAACATATCCATCACTTCATATATTTATTTTTTGTGGTCAGAATACTTAAGATCTACTTTTATAGCCTATTTCAAATATATAGTGCATTAACTACACTTACCATGCTGTACATTAGGACTCTAGAATTTACTCATCTTATACCTGCAAATTTGAACCCTTTGACCAAACCTGCCCATTTCTCCTACACCCCCAATCCCTTGTAACCACTATTTTACTATTTGCTTCTATGTATTAGCCTTTTTGCAGTTTCCACATTTAAATGAGATCATGCAGTAATTGTCTTTCTGTGCTTAGTTTATTTCACTTAGCATAATATCCTCTGGGTTCATTTTACTAACGCAATATTTTAGGTTGCATCCAAATAGCACAAAGTACCAAAAATCAGTAGAGACTACTAAACTGGACAAATCAGATGCCAAGTTCATTTTTGTTTATTCTAAAGTGTTCCAGTTTAGCTTATCTATATTGATCAAAACCACATGATAATTTCCAGACTGACATTGTGCTACAGGCAAAAATACCTATCATTCAGCTTCTGGCCGTGGGCTGGAAGGAGCCTTATGAAAAACAAACAGAAAAAGTAGAACTTGCATAAAATATAATTTTTGTAACACTGCTGAACTTAAAATAGGTAAGGAAAATTTCCAAGGGGCCTAAGCAAAAACATTGAGCTAAAAGCTTAACTATGAGCTGTAAGTGCAAACTTAAGATAGGATAGCTTGAGGGTAAATGCCAATCTCTGTACTGCAGTTTGGAGATTTAGCTTTACCTTAGCAACAAGGAAGAGAAGCTGAAAATGAGATTTTTGGATTACACCTGAGACCTGGGAGGGGCTAAATTGGTTCCAGGTTTTAATGCCTTAAAGATCCCTGTGGAAACATATGAACCTTCTCTCACAGTTTTCCTCAGAATAAAGTCAAATATAAGGTAGCAATCAACAATCACCAAATTTATAATAAAACTCACCACCAGAAATGAGAGTAAGTAGAAAAAAAACACAATAGATTTAGCCCACTAAGGGTACCAAATACTAGATGCTAAGACTTGGAATACCAAATATACACAGGAGATTTAAAGATGTAAAGAATAGCATCACAAAAATACAATGAGAGACAATTAAAATGGATGAGGTGGAGAAGAAAATACAACCTTTATAAATTAAAAATAATGGCTGACAGCAAAACAAAATAGCAGATGGGTTAGAGAAAATATTAGATACCACTAAAGAAAGTAAGTAAACTAGAACTGGAACATGTAGCACAAAGAGCTGAAGAGTAGAAAATATGAGGAGGATCAAGTGATATAGAAGATAGAATATAAAAATCTAAATTAATCAGAGTACCTGAGGGAGAGAACAGAGAAAATAGGAGAAAGATAAAATTTGAAGTCCCGGATTGTGAAACTCTCTGAGCAATAAAAAATATGAACTCATGATATCAAGCACAGAATCCAGCAAGAAACACAAAAATAAATCCAAAATTAGACATTTAGTCATCAATCTGTATACAGATACTCAGCACAGAGATCATAAAAGCAGAGTAGACTGACACTACATAGCAGTAATAGAAACTGGAACACAAGGAAATAATATTTTCAATGGATTGAGAAATAATAACTGTCATCCTAGGGTGATAAAGTCAGAAAAGCTATATTTTTGTAATGCTAATAAGATCAACACAATCCAAGAGACTTCTCTACAAATAATCTAATACAAAAGAAACTTATAAAACTGCATTTTTGAAAAAAAAATGAACCTAGAATAGTGTAGGATTTAGAAAATAGGAAAAAAAGTAATTGGACAAATATAGGTAAATCTAAGCAAAAATTTTCTATGGAATAGAATAATTATATTAATAGCAACTGTAGCATGCTATCTTTTACAAGCATCCCAAATGATTCTTTGTATTGGGTGAGTTTAAGAAACAATTATGTAATTGAAAAGCTTTATAAACCATATAGAGATTAAAAAGAGTAAATTATTAAGAATGAAAAAAGTGCAGTTGATCCTTGAACAACATGGGAATTAGGAGCACTAGTACCCCATCCAGTTGAAATTCATGTGTAACTTTTGACTGCCCCTAAACCTAACTACTCATAGCCTACTGCTGACCAGAAGCCTTATCAGATGATAAATAGTTGATTAACATATATTTTGTATTGTATGTGAGGTATTAGGTTCGTTACAGTAAAGTAACCTAGAGAAAAATGTTATTAAGAAAATCATAAGGAAGAGAAATACATATACAATACTATATTGTATTTATCAATACCATAAGTTTACATTGTCTGTTTACAAGATGAATCATCCATCTGAAATGACAGGCAAATGCAGCTGCTGACCTCAATGTAGAGTATGTATGAAGTAATTCAACAATTTCTTGTAATGACTTTTCTCTGCCTCTTGGAAGCACATTCAACATCACTAGTGGGACTTCATGTGGGCCCCATGGTGTTATTCAAGAATTACATGATTGCACTGAACACATAAAAAATACACAAAATCCAAGAGAGGTAACTTTTTGCTGTAATACACAATTTACTGGAGAGATGAACTACTCATGCAGATCTGATTAACATCACATGCTATTTTAAGAGGATACAACAGGAGTTCAACAGCAACAAGAGGTGGTTACAAAATTACTGCAATAGTATAGTATGTAATACAGATAATTCTATGCAGTTACGATTTAATACTATATCTTTACATTTGTTTACATTTCTCTCAACTGCAAGTGGTAGTGCCAGGTATAGTCAGTGTTTGTGTGCATAAGCTTTGATAAATTTCAACTTTTTGTGACACATTTATATATATTTTAGGGTATTAAATGATGAGACAGACTAGTATCTACATTTTTAAACTTTTAGGCTCAGGGGTACATATGCATGTTTGTTATATAGGTACACTTTTATAACAGGGGTTTGTTGTACCGATTATTTCATCACCCAGGTACTAAGCTTAGTACCCAATAGTTGTTTTTTCCTGATCCTCTCCTACCTCCTAAGCCCTACCCTGAAGCAGGCCCCAGTGTCTGTTGTTTCCCTCTTTGCGTCCATGAGTTCTCATTATTTAGCTCCCACTTAAAAGTGACAACATGAAATATTTGCTTTCCTTTTCTTGTATTAGTCTGCTAAGGATAATGGCCTCCAGCACCATCCATGTTCCTGCAAAAGACATGATGTCATTCTTTCTTACAGCTCCATAGTATTCCATAGTGTACATGTACCACATTTTCTTTATCCAGCTGGTCATCGATGAGCATTTAGGTTGATTCCATGTTTTTGCTATCGTGAATAGTGCTGCAGTGAACATTTGTGTGCCTGTATCTGTATGGTAGAAAGATTTATATTCCTTTGGGTATATACCCAGTAATGAGATTTCTGGGTCAAGGGGTAGTTCTGTTTCTAGCCCTTTAGACAATCACCACACTGCTTTCCACATGATATACCTAACTTTTAAATTATTTCAATATTTTTAGGCCACACAGTTCATCTGCAAGTTTTTTTTCAAATTGTCGCAAATCTCCAAAAACATTTTCCAAAGTATTTATTGAAAAAAAAAAATCTGTGTATAAGTGGACCTGCACAATTCAAATTTGTTTCTCAAGGGTCAACTGTATACTGAAAAATTAGTACATATAAATTACTGTCACTACTGAAGTGCAATTGTTCCCTTGCTGCAAACAAATGAATCCCCAGAGTATTATTAGTTCCTTCTTGAAAAGAACCCCTTTGCTATTTCTGTTGAATAATAGTTTTTGGCTGATGGTTACAGCAAACCACCATGGCACATGTATACCTATGTAACAAGCCTGCACATTCTGCACAGGTATACCAGAACTTAAAGTGTAACAAAAAATAATAATACCTTTTTCCATTTGTAGAACATGTAGTCTAGTCACCACTCCAAGCCTTTTCAGGATTCAATCTTATTCCATGCTTTGCATCTTCTCTATTCTGAGTACACACTCTATGCTAATACTTTCCTCACAGGCCGGGAAAATGTGCTTTTCTCCTATCCTGCTATGTCTCTGTTCTATCCATTCTGGGAGATGCTTTCCCAATGTCGCCTCCATTATAAAATTGTCCCTCATATACAACCCTACCCTCTCAAGTAGAAATAACCTCAGTTACCTCAGATGCAGAATGGCTTTACACAAGTCTTTCTTTTGGTGCTTAGCCCATTCTCTCTTGTAGTATGTCTTCGTGTCTTACCCCTTTCTAGACTGAAAGTTTTTTGAAAGCAGAATCTGTTTTAAAAGTCAACTTTAAATATAGAGTCTAGCATGGGACCTGACACACAGTAATGTTTCAGTGGATATTTGTAGAATCAATCAATGTATGAATGAACAAATGAAAATGTATAAAGCTGAAAACATACGGGAAACAAGTAGAATTTCAGTTGCAATTTCAGAAGGATCAAATATTTGCATTTGCAAATATTTGTGTGTGTGTGTGTATATATATATATATATATATACACACACAAATATATATGTATATATATTCATAATTTTATTCTTACCTACTGTTAATAACTAATGGACAAATAAATTTACATCTTTATAAGCAATCAGATATCAAGAGCAACTGGTGTCATTTATCATAAACTATGTATTAGAATAATTCCGCATTTGGCAAGATCAGAGCCTACTATACACAAATTTTCCTGGTTTCTTCGTGATGTGAGAAATGTCTACTGTAAAATAATTTACATGCACTGCTGAATCCATAAAGTTTGAAAATGTGACACTGTAAGCTGGTTAAGAAATCATTCCTTCAATTGTGTCCATCCATCTATACATTCACCTAAGAAATAAGGTATCTCTCATCTGTGCCAAAAATGACAGTATCGTTACTGGAAGAAAAAAAGCACGATTTTTTCTGTGGTAATATTCATCAGGGCTACTGTAGTGGTGAAAGAAAATATCTGGAAAAATAATAATGTGGAGAAACATATGATTGGCAGGATCCCCAGTACTTCTGACAGTGATCTTGTGAGGGGTTTTGACAATAAATCTATTTATGAAATGATACTGTCTGCATAAATGCTTCTAGCTCAAGAGGGACTCTGTATGTCTTTTTGTTTGGCTAGAATTCAAAGAAATACATATTCGTTGTGATTTACCTTTTCCAGAAAGGCAAAATAACTATATCGATATAGAAACGTCAATAAGCTGAGGCAAGCACATGAAGAAGTTAGAAGCTAACTGCTTTGCTGACAAAGAGATTAAACAATTCAAGCAGTGAGAATACACAAATAAATACACAGAAAGAGGTGTAAAATTTATTTCCTAATTATTGACATAATTCTATTAATACTTTTTGTATCCTACTTTTGGGAACAATCAATTTAGAAGGGTTCTATATTTTTAAGAGTCTTAATAAAGAACACTTGCTAATTTCCTTTAAAAAGATATTACTACTTTAATATACAGCAAAAGATGACAGAAAATCCAGCACAATTCAGCGATTTTCTTACATTAGAAGAAAAAAACTTTGGAAAAAATTTTCAGAAGAATTCATTCTTATGCTTATTTCTCAGAAAAACTTCAGAAATAAACAGTGTCAACATAAAGTTTTAGTTCAAAGTGATAGTAATGTAAGTCCAAATTTTATATTCATAATTTTTCTATTTGATGGAGTGATCCATTTACTTAGAATATTTTAATACCTTTCCAGTGCTGTAGGATAAAGGACAAACACCACACTCCCTTTACTTTCTGCTCCAGTTATAATAGATTGCTTTCACTTTGTTAAATATGCTATGATCTCTTTTCTCCCTGGGCCTTTGAACACATGATCTTCTCTGCCCTTCTGCAAGTATGCCCCCACAAACACCCTCATCTCCACCTCCCACCAGCTGCCCTTCATCTTACTATCCTCCATGACCTGAATAACTTCCTACTTATACTAATTAAATGCTTCAAGGAGGCTTTTTTGGCTCCCCAATATAAGTTAGGTATATTTGATATAAATTCCTAAAGAACTCCATATTTCTCTTTTCAAAACACTTACCATGCTTGAATTGTGTAATTAAAGTCTTTCTTTCCAACAAGATTACAAATTCGCTGTGGACAGGGACCAAATCATTTTTGATTCATTATTTGTTTTGAATTTCAGACTCAAAGACATAGCCTGATATATAGCAGGAGCTTAGTAAAAATTGAATGAATGAAATAAAGCGTTCCATTCCATGTGCATATTATAATTGTATTTTATATTTTTGCCCTTCGACCAAGATCATAGCTCTCTGAGGAAGGGATCATGTTTTATAATTTAGTCTCCTTAGCAGTACCTACAAAGGGGTATGTGCTAAGTACAGATTAACAACATTTTCTTGCCTAAAACTTTCTACAGTAGAAGAAAGTATAAAATGCCGCTTCAAAGCACACACTTTCTGCTACATCTCACTGTTTCTTAAAAATTCCTCCTTGTGCTTAATATACATCTATGTGTATGAACATATATGCAAACAAATCAAGCAAATGAAACCTTTTCATTAGAATTTTACCTTATTACCTTTTTTTATTTACAAATTCAACTATTTATCATGTTAGATATCTGAATTTCCTCTTCAGAATCACCTTCCACCTTCTGTTACTCTGTACCCCAGGAAGTTACTTGTCTGGACTGCATCAAATCACTCCCCTGCAATCTAGTTTCCTGTTGGGTTTGGCCAGTGTTAGACAAGGGCAGGTGACCAAACTGGGAGAGGAGAGAAAGTCTGGTTTATTTATTCTTTTGGTTTGCTCTCTGCTGATCTGTGACTTGGCAGTGGCTATATTCTTCCACCTAAGGCAAGAGCTCCCACAGTGAATCCTTCCCATAGTTAAAGCTTTCCCTAGGTTACCCCTCTTCCCTTGCTCCACCAAGATTGACAGTGTTAGTGGTTCCCACCATTGCTAGTCCCTACCGGCTTCACCATCACTTAGTGGTTTCCTTAAGACGATTTTGTTAAAAAGACTCTTCAATTATCTCCATTGAGTGTGCCATTAAGTTCCTGTTGGGCCCTGACTGATATGCTAATATAAACATAGGCCACTATACAGTCCCTTTCTTAGAGTCAACCTTGTAGACAAGACAGAGCACTGGACTGTCTACTAAATAAAGTAAAATAATAAAAACCTTGCATTCTATATTCCAAGACTCTAAAGATGGCATTAGTGCCACTATTTCTTGTTCTTTTTGCCCACTGGGCTTCCAGCTGAGAATCAGTCAGTGTGACATGTGAAAGGACAAAATGAACACCACTCATCTCTATGGGTTAACTAGTTCAGTAGTTACTTTTCAAATGGAGTTGCATCTATCTCTAAATCAGGACTTCACAAACTTTACTGTGAAACAGATCACTATGGGGAGTAAAAAGCAGATAGGGAGGAATGAAGCGGGGTGGGGGGTGCAGTAGAAGGGATCCCGTTAGAACGTAGATTCTGATTTAGTAGGTCCCACTGGAGCTTGAGATTCTCTAATTAGCCTCTGAGATTCTACATCTCTAACCAGCTAATGCAGCTGATTACTGGACCACACTTTGAGTAGCAAGGCCCTTAGGTGTCTGTGGCAGTGCCACGTCAGTCTCACAAGGATGGGAAAGGCTAAATGGGTAGGCCTCAAGGACTTCTCCTGCATCTTTGCCTTCATCTGTTTTATATATTATGATTCCAAGTAAGAGTTCAGTCAAGGGAGAAAAAGTTTCTATTTATTTTGTAAAGTGAAATCACCAGTAAATTCCAAATGTATTATGTTCTTCCACACATGTACAAATTCTGGTAAGGCTCTGCTTGTGAAAACAATTGCTACCATTTTGAAAACTTAATAAGGAAGGTATGGAGGCCTATGGTTGAGTAGCTTAAAGGAGTAATAAGATGCAGTATCTGAATATTTTTAAGGAAAAAAGGTAATAAAACAAAATGATACATTGGACTTTGGGGAAAGGGTGGCAGGTATCGAGAAACAGAAGACTACACAGTGGGTACAGACTATATCACTGCTCAGGTGATGGGTATACCAACATCTCAGAAATCACCGCTTAAGAGCTGATTCATGCAACCAAACACCATCTGTTCCCCAAAAACCTATTGAAATAAAAAAATAAAAAATTCAATTAAAAAGTGAATGAACACAAAGAGCTACTGAAAGGCAGGGAAATAAACCTGTGGACAGACGCACACTGGATTTATTAGGGTGGAAGAGCAAGTGGGAGAAGTTGAAATTAAAAGCATACAAACGTAAAGAATAGGAAAAAGGTCAGAATATCAGCATTAGTTTAACTGTGTAAAAGTGAAGGAGAGAAACTTTACTATACTTTATTGATAGATGTTCTGTTTCTTCAAACATTTGGACATTACTGAAATACTAGCCTAATGTTCATTTCGCAAGTGAAATCAATAAGTAACATGATTTTCCCAAAATCATGTTGGTGACAGAGACGCAACTAGAATTTAGTTCTCCTGACACGATCCTAATTATTCTTCTACTTTACTGATTCTTTTCTTTTCTCCTTCCTATCCTTATTTTTTTAATGTCACATTGCTTTGGAAATTGTGAGAAAAATCTTCTATTTATTATTACAAAGGTTGTTGACTCTTAGCACCATAGGATCCATCACAGAGCACCTAGAAACTTTCAGGAAATGAGGTCTAACCTTGGTCAGCATCTTATGATACCATTGGAAGGCACTCTTAGAGAAGTCATTGTATGAGAAAGACACCTGCGCATGCATGTTTATGAAGTAAGCATCTTCTTATACAGAACACCAAGGCAGTATTTTCAAATACAAAGAAAAATTGCCATTGTTTGTTTTGAATTTGGCTGGCATTGCCTTTCCTCTGTATTCTGGAATCTGTGGACATAAATATTTTTAACCTCGGGTACTAATTTAGATTTTCAGTTTGCTTTTGACATGGAAATATGGCCCATGCTGCCTGCCATTCAGCTTACATGATTTCCCTATAACTTGCGCCCTTCTGAAAATATAGCATAGGAAGAGAAAACATTTCCAAAGGATTTTTTTCCATCTTTTTACATCTTTATGTATTTATAAATTTGGGATATGTGCAAAACCTAAGAAACATTTATCACCAAATTCAATAGTATGGATCATCAATATTTACTCACATTCATCTTTAATTTGGCTATTCTCAGTGTGTATCAAAATTGAAACCTTACTCTGACCTGAAGCCCTGACAAAGTTGGTTTTATGCTTTTCATCTGGTAGCTATTTGTGACTCACAGCTCTTAATTACTATTCCTTCAAAATATTTACTTTATGCTTCTTGTATCTCACAATCAATATTTACAGGCTTGAAATACACTTTTTAAGCCTTGGTCAAAGCAGAAACCTAAAAACCAGGACTGTACTGTTTTGCTCTATTTCAATATCATTGCTGTTATCAGACATGTTTTCAATAAACCCTGTTTTGTTTAATATCTTGCCATGGATAGGCCTGTCTAACAGAATTGGAGTGAAAGGGCTTATTGTGCTACAAATGATAAGTTGCAGGATGTTATCAAGAACAGTAATTTATCCTCTCTAATATCACAGAAATGCTTCTGCCTGTGATTCTCACAAATGAGTGTACTTTAAGGCATAATTTACCAATTACCTTTCAGGTAAACATAACAAAAAAAAGGCTTCATTTGTGGAAAAGAATGGCAAATCCTTGCTGTCAGTAGGTTAATCTTTGCTTATGCTATTCTCTTCACCTAAAGTTACCTCCTCCATCACCATATGTCGTAATACCACACATCTTTCAAGGTGAAGTTACCTGTTCTTTCTAAAATTTCTCAACCCTGGCTGCACATTAGAATCAGCTGGAGATGCTTTGAAATATTATCAATGTCCAGAGTCCACACCAGGCCAAGTAATGAGAAAGCAAACAGCTTATGTTTCATAGAAGTAATGCTTTCTTATTTAAAATAAAACAAAAAACTAAGAAAAATCCCTGAGGCAGATTTTTAACAAATACTCTATTTTCCTATAATAGAGTATGAAATTGGAAGTCCTTATAGTACTGCTCCCCTTCTTCTTTCAGAATGAGTTTGATATTTACAACTGGGCGTGTCTTAACTGTTTCCTTGAAGGAAAGGAGATGTATCCAAGGATGAGTGCTAGAGACAACTATGTTACATGGATTTTCTTTGCTTCTCTGTAAGATCACTTAGGTGCTCATTGACCATCTCTTCCATATTGAAGAAGTTAAAGAGCAGGTAAATGTAGATATACTTTATTTGTGTTCCTGATGATCATTAGACATTTAATACTGCACTTATTTCTTTTTTGTAAAAGAGAGCTCACTGTAACCTACTAGATAGTTTTAAAAAGAGGCCCAGAAAATTTGGGATAGCTACCTTCATGAGGTAGGTCATCGTTGTACTTAAGACAATTAGAGGTAGAATTAGAAAATCACTGTTTTGCCACCACTGATAATAATCATTGATTCTGTCAAGGATTATCGAAGACTGCTAAATGCATTCAATGAAAAGTTGCTGGAAAGTTATCCTTTCAATGAAAAGATTTACAGCCAACACCTTAACTAAGTAATTTGAGATGACATTACAAAGAATAGGATAAACTACTATTTTGTACCTCTTAATGTGATACAGTTCTTGGCAAAAACATTTAACCTAATCATGACGAAACAATCAGAAATTTGAATTGTAGAACTCAAAAAAAATATTAACATCATAGAAAAAACAAGAAGAAACTATTTAGAATAAAGGATGTTAAAGAAATATGAAAACTAAATGCAATATGTAATACTCAACTGGATCATAGCAGAGACAATCTATAAATAAAATTGTTGAGAAAATTGGGAAAATTTGAATATAAATTACATTTTTGGTAATATGCTTTCTAGTTAATTTTGGGGGGGCATTGTGACTGTGTAGATGAATAATCTTTGGACATACATGATGAAATTTTAGAAGCCAGATGGTGGAATTTAATTTTAAAGAGTCATCAGTGAATCTAGATTTAACATTTTGCTAGTTTCCAATTTTTCTGGATGCTCAAAACTTTTTAAAATCAAAAGTTGGTTTAAAAAACTCTAGATTTTAAACTAAAGCATTAATATCTTTTGTCTATACAGGACTTAGCACACAGTAAATACACACTAAATGAGGGCTAAATACTAATTTAAAAAACAAGAAGGAGCAGGCTCTCTTTGTACTATTGTAGGGAGTCTATGATGGCTGATACAATATGGAGATCTATAGGGGAAACATTTTGATTGGGCTTCCCAGACATTCTGACCTCTTTATCACTAGTTGTTCTGAACTGTACATCTGATACCTTTCCTTAACCTTTGCTTCTTATAATGTCTAACATCTACTTAGCATCTAACCAATTTGTATTTCCTCTTATTTTCCTAGAGAACTGAACAAATGAAATATAAAATCATTCCAAGATATAATAGAGGAATATTTCTGTGAGATACAGAATTCAATATTAAGATAGAAATGGCATACCATGTATTAAGGGAAAGGTTATTAAACTTCAAGATTAAATTTAAAATTCTATAGGCACCAAGCAGAAATAAAGTAAATCTCAAGGGACCAAAAAGAGGCCAGTTTCAAACGTTCCCAACAAGAAAATTATATATAAGAAAATAAAAGGTTCTGAGAGGGAAAATGTAACCCAGATTTATTTTGCAGAGAATAATTTGCTCAAATTCTCATTATGAGTAGAAACAATTCTTATAAAACCATGATTTTATATATATATATATATATATATATATGCACATATATACAAAACTGAAAAATTATACAAATCCATTGACTCATTCCACTAACATTTGATTGAATACTCTACATGTGCCTGGCAATCAAGATATACATTTGTTATAGTGATACAGCAAAACTAAATATATATATATATAATATATATATGTATGTATATACATACATACACATACATACAATTGTGTTTTTATAAGGATTGTTTCTGTTCACACTCACATATTTATATGATTATACATGTGATAAAATATATACTCACACACGTATTTATATTATACATGTGATAAAATATATCATATATGATATATAAGATAAAGATGATAATAATATCTTTGCTGTAAGATACATTTAAGAAATAAATAGGATCTTTCACATAAAGTATCTGACCCAAAGGAAAGGCTTAATCAATACTAACCATTGCTATTATTATTATTGTTTAAGACAACTAAGAATTATACACAAATTGCTGTGAGACAAGGCAAAATAAACAAAGCTACAAAGCCCTAGGGACCAAAAGGAAAGAGAGCATTTCAGCTGAGTTCCATTAGTGGAAACTTCCTGAAAAGGTGATATTTCATTACATATCCCCTAAGTAAATTTCACTGGCACAAAGAAAGATAAACTATCGATTAAAATTTGAGTTTGTAGAGGCTGAACCCTAGAAATTTTTGAAAGGTGTATAAATCCATTGCATTTTCTTCATTTTCAACATATGTACTTATTTATTGATGGGATAAGAGGCTAAAGAAAGGATACACCAAAAAATAAACCAAAATCAAAACACTAAAAGAAATAAGAAATGTTTTTTAAAAATCAGAACTATAACCGAATATATTAAATGGGGAGGGCAAGAATATTATAAATGACTCCAGAAAATGACAGACTTTGACCAATATCTTTTAACTCTGTTCTACAAAGGTCTAGGAGAGCAGCCACTGCAATAAGAGTGCAAAATACCATGACCAAATCAGGAAGGATTTGGACACTGATTACTTGAAGTAACTTAATGCATTCAAATCTGTAAGCCCAATGATGTTTACTATGCAGAAATTTGAAAATAGGTTGAAAGCATCACAGAGCTCTACCAATCATAACAAAGAAGGCATGGAAAGCTGGTGAAAATGCTGGAGCAACTTTCCTTTTACATGTTGTTCATTTTTTTTTTTTTTTTGTAACTAGGCAGAAGTATATAAAAATCAACAGAATGTATGTCAATATAAATAGGGCAGAAGCCATGAGCAGAAAAAAAAGAGTTCAAACGGCAGGCATAATCATAGAATCAGTATATGCAAACTGTGAATATGACATAATTTGATTTAAAGTAACAGAAGAATTATATTAATTCATTCACTCATTAAACCAACATTTAACTGGATTCTCAACATGTGCCTGGCAGTGAACCAAGACACGCATTTGTTATAGCAAGATTGCAAAGCTCAAAATCCATTTAAAAAAACTGTAAATGGTAGCATATATTCTTGTTTTAACAGTGGATATAATTTTGGAAGCACCCCAGAGTGATTCTGAGCTAACCCTAGAATGAAGTGGTTGACTAACCAGAGTATTATAATTTTGGTTATAAACAATTATGATGGAAAAGTACCAAAATTGTTTATTCATGTAATTTGTACATTGGCTTTGAGAGAAGGACACTTTCCAAAAGAATAGCTCCAAAAATGATTTTATAATAGTAGCATTAGTGGGAAAAGTGTGCTGTCTGCCAAGGACCTCCTATGAAAGATGCTTATTTGAATGTTTAGTCATTTATTGAAAATTCCATCCTATTGCTGTATTACACCTTGCACATGTGGAATACTTGTACCATATAAAGTATTTTCAGCATTCATTTTAAACTTTGTAAAATGCATGACAGGAAAAGTTGAGTTTTGAATTATATTTAGAATTCCAGTAAGTCAAAGTCTTCTAAGCAAATTATATTTCACAGAGGTACCATTTTCTGTACAAAAACTAGCTACTAAATGATGAGCTTTGTAAGATCCTATAGAGTGTCTTTAATCTTAAGCCATTCTCCAATTTGCTGGATTACTGATAAAAGCCACTCACAATAATGCTCAACCTCTTCTCTCTGGTGTAGAGACTGGCATTATCTACTACCCAACTAGAAATGTTTATTAATTAGCTCATATATGTAGTGAACTGTGTTAGGTCTTTAGGAAATTTTGAAAAGCTTTCTTCTATTGACTTATAATTTATAAATTAGCTAAATATATTATTATATGCAAATTATTGTTTTAGATATATATGTAATATATATAGACATATATATTTAACTTTATACAATCCTGTATATGGTAATTATAAGCAAATTATAGAAAAAGTATTACAGAGGTTCAGGGGAGGTAGCAATTAGTGTTGTATGGTTTGAGCTGTTGGATTTGCAAGCTAGTACATAGTAATTATGGTAAATATTATTCGATTGAGTATATTTTGAGGAATAATGTCAAAAAATAGGAGCTACAAAATGTAATTTGAGCACTCCCTCAGCTCCAAAACTGAATTTTAAATCTTTTATCATATATCTACAGCTCTGTTTACATAAACATTTTATAATGCTCCAAAGGACAAGGTAACCCCCATTTAAGACACTCTTTTGAAAAATACTTGATGGAAAACCACCAAACCTACCTGAAATTTTCAGGGAAAGGAGAACTAATAATCCATCCTAACTGAGCATTATCTTAGAATTTAGGGAAAAGTCACAGGAAGGAGAACATGATAGAGGTAAAGAGGTCCCTTTGTCTTTATTTTTATATTTTATTTAGATATAATTGGTGTAACATAGAATTAACCCATTCAAAGTATACAAGTCAATGGATTTCACAGTTGATTCGCAGAATTACAGAATCATCATCCCAAACTCTTTGAGAATATTTTAATCAGCCCCCAAAGAAACTTTGTATCCATTAGCAGTCAGTCTTCATCTCTCTCTCCCTCTCTGCCTCAGTCATAGGCAAACTACTAATCTTCTAGTCTTCAAAAATTTGCCCATTCTGGATATTTCATGTAAATGGAACCATACTCCCATATTTTTAAGAGATTTATTAATATCATTTGAGTTTTTACATTTAGGTCAACAATCCATTTTTTGTATATCTTCCTTTGAGAAATGACTGTTTGGCTTCTTTGCTGACTTTTTAATTGGGTTATTGAAGGGGAGATTACTGTTGAATTGTCTGAGCTCCTTGTATAGTCTACATATTAATCTCTTGTTGGATAGTTTGCAAATATTTTCTCCCATTCTACAGGTTGTCTCATCACTGTTGTTTCCGTCGCTGTGCAGAAGCTTCTTACTTTAATATAGTCCCATTTACCTATATTTCTTTTTTGTCACCTGTGCTTTTAAAGTCTTACCCATAAATTATTTGCAACACTAATGTCCTGAAGTGTTTTCCTCATGCTTTCTTCTAGTGGTTTAATCATTTTCCATTTTAGATTTAAGTCTTTACTCCATCTTGAGTTGGTTTCTGTATATGGTGAGAGAGAGGGGTCTAGTTTCATTCTTCTGCATACTGATATCCAGTTTTCCCATCACCATTTACTAAAGAGTATATTCTTTACCCAATGTATGTTCTTGGATCCTTTATTGAAAGTCAGTTGCTGTAAATATGTCGATTTACTTCTCTATTCTGTTCCATTGACCTATGTGTCTATTTTTATACCAATAGTGTGCTATTTTGATTACTATTGCTTTGTAGTATATATTGAAGCCAGGTGGTGTGATGTCTCCAGCTTTGATCTTTTGCTCAGTATTTCTTTCACAATTAGGGTATTTGAGGTCCATACAAATTTTAGGATTTATTTTTCAAATTCTGTAAATAATGTCATTAATATTTTTGATGGAGATTGTATTCAATCTGTAAATTTGGAGGGGTAATATGGTCATTTTAACAATAATAATTCTTCCAGTCATGAGCAAGGGATTTCATTCCATTTGAATCATCTTCAATTTCTTTAATCAGTGTTTTATAGTCTTCATTGTAGCAGTCTTTCACTCCTTTGGTTAAATTTATTTCTAGGTATTTTTTGTAGCTATTGCGAATGACATAGTTTTCTTGATTTCTCCTTCAAAGAGTTCATTATTGGTGCATATAAATGCAATTCTACTGAACTTGAGTATCACTTCTAAGAGATTTTTTAGGGGGTCTTTAGGTTTTTCCATATACAAGATCATGTTGTCTGCCAAGAGGGACAAATTTGGCTTCCTCTTCTCCAATTTTGATACATTTCTTTCTCTTACCTGATTTCTCTGACTAGGACTTCCAGTACTACATTAAATACAACTGGTGAAAGCAGGCATCCTAGTCTCGTCCCAGTTCTTAGAAGAAAAGCTTTCAGCTTTTCCCCATTCAGTATGTATGTTAACTGTGGGTTTGTCATATATGATCTTTATTATATTGATGTATGCTCTTTCTGTGCCTAATTTGTTGAGTCTTTAGCATGAAGCAATGCTGAATTTTATCAAATGCTTTTTCTGCATATGCTAAGATGAACATATGGCTTTTGCCCTTCATTCTGGTGATATGACATATCGTGTTTATTGAGTTGTGTATGTTAAACAATCATTGAATGTCTGGGATTCCTATTTGATCATGGTAAAAGATCATTTTGATATGTGATTGGGTTTGGTTTGCTAGATTTTGTTGAAGAGTTTTGCATCTTTGTCCATAGGGGATATTAGCCTGCACTTTTCTTTTTTTCTTGTGTCCTTGCCTGCTTTTGGTATGAGGGTAATGTTGGCCTCATATAATAAGTTAGAAAGAACTTCCTTCTATTTAATTTTTTGGAATTGTTTGAGAAGAATGTGTGTTACTTAAAAAATTTGGTAGAATTCAGTTTTGAAGCCATCTGATCATGGGCTTTTTTTGGTTGGGAACATTTTTATTACTGAGTTAATCTAATTATTTTCTATTGTTCTGTTCATGTTTTCTATTTCTTCCTAGTTCAGTCTTAGTAGGTTATATGTATTCAGAAATTTATCAGTTTCCTCCAGTTTTTTCAATTTGTTAGCCTATAGTTGCTCACAGTAGTCTCTAAAGATCATTTGCATTTCTGTGGTCAGTTGTAATGCCTCCTTTTTTGTTTCTAATTTTACTTATTTAGGTCTTTTCTCCTTTTTTCTTTAGTCTAACTAGTGGTTTACTGATTTTATCTTTTCCAAAGAATCAGCTTTTTGTTTTATTGATGATTGTTTTTTTTCATCTTTAATTTGTTTAGTTCTACTCTGATCATTACTCATTCTTCTAAGTTTAAGTCTGGTTTGTTCTTGCTTTTCTAGTCACTTCAGGTGCATCATGAGGTTGCTTATTTGAAATCTATTTTTAATAGGTGTTTATTGGTATACGCTTCCTTGTTAGTGCTCCTTTTTCTGTATCCATTTTGCCATATTGTGTTTCCATTTTGCATTTTTTCAAGAAAATATTAAATTTTCTTCTTAATTTCTTCATGGACCCAGTGATCTTTGGGGAGAATGTTGCTTAATTTCCATGTGTTTGTACAGTTTCCAAAGTTCCTCTTGTTATTGATTTCTAGTTTTATTTCATTGTCACCTTTGTCTCTTTTTACGTATTTTTTTAATTTAAAGTCTATTTTGTCTTATACAAGTGTAGCTACTCTTGCACACTGTCAGTTTCTGTATGCATGGAATATTTTTTATCAATCTTTTCACTTTTGGACTATGTCTGTCTTTACTGGTGAAGAAGTTTATTATAAGCCACATATAGTTGGTTCTCGCTTATTATTTCAATTTCTTCAGCTAGTATATATATTTTAATAAAATAATGTAACCATTTACAGTCAAGGACATATTGGTAAATGAGAGGTACTCTTGTCATTTTGTTGTTTTAAGATTATTTTGTATATCCTTTTCCTTTCTTACTCATGTTTTGTTTACCTTTACAATTTGGTGGTTTTTAGTAGTAATGACCATTAATTGCTTTCTTTTTCTCCTTTGTGTATCTGCTTTATCAGTGAGTTTTATACTTTTGGGTGTTTTCATGAAGGTAGAGACTATCCTCTAACTTCCAGATGTAGGACTCCCTTAAACACTTCTTGTAGGACTAGACTAGTGGTGATGAAATCTGTTTTTGCTTGTCTGAGACAGATTTATTTCTCCCTCATGTTTGAAAGACAGCTTTGCTTGGTATAGCAGTTTTGGCTGGCAGTATTTTTCTTTCAGCACTTAGAATAAATCATTCTATTCTCTCCTGAACTGTCAGACTTATGTTATAAAATCTGCTGTTAGTCTGATGTGGCTTCCCTCACATGTCACTGTACCCTTTTCTTTTGCTGTTTGTAGAATTGTCTTTTACTATTGACTGACTATAATATGCATCAGAAAATACATATGTTCAGGAATATTTCACCTTTCTGTATCTGGATGTCTCTATCTTCCATAAGACTTGAAATATTTTCAGTTATTATTTCACTAAATAGGTTTTCTATAGCTTTGCCCATCTCTTCTGCTTCTGAAAATCCAAATATAAGAATATTTGTTTGCTTCACAGTGTCCCATTTGTCACATGAATGCTCTTCATTCCTTCTATTTTCTTTAGGATTTTAAAAAAATGTTTTGTTTGTTTTTATTGGATCTGGGTTATTTCAGAAGATCTATCTTCAAATTTAATTATTTCTTCTGCTTAGTCTATTGTTGAAGATATCAATTGTATTTTTAAAAATTAATTGACTTGTTCACTTCTACAATTTTCAAGTAATCTACCTAGGCAGCTCCCTATACTAGGCTAAGGGCCTGTGAGTGCTGAGTGGCTTTCCTGTGGCTAGTATTACCAGAAACTATGGTGGGAAAGTGAACAGCAAGGGATCTCTCACCTACCTCTTCCCCACAATAAAGACACCTTCTTCATTCCAAACTGTTCCTGGCTAGGACAGCTGCTTGGCTGCCCTCTCCCTCTATGCCTCAGAGGGTCCCCGTCATTTCCTTGCTGAATTTCAGTGTTCTATCTTAGATGCTCTATTCAATGTATGGTTACTCACTTGCTATTTTGGTCCTTTCTTGTGGAAAAGGTGAGGGCCAGACACATCTAATCAGCCATCTTGATCTTTATCCCTGGTCTACAATGCATTTTGGGTTAATTTCTGCATATGTTTTAAGGTAACAGCCTGAGGTTATTTTTTCACATGGAGACAGACATTTGTCCTAAAAACATTTATTGAAAAAAGACTATTCTTTGCTTACTGAATTATCTTGGCACCTTCGTCAACAATTAACTGACCATAAAGGTAAGGGTTTATTTTTGAACACTCAATTCTATTATTGACCTATATGTCTAGCTTTATAGTAGTACCACAGTCCAATTAAGACCACTGTCTTAATTACTGTAGTTTTAAAAATAAATTTTGGTATCAGAAAGCATTAGTCCTTCACACTTCAAGGGTGTTTTATCTACTTGGGTCTCTTGTTTGTTTGTTTGTTTATTGTGACAGGGTCTCACTGTGTCACCCAGGCTGGAGTGCAGTGATGTGACCTCAGTTTACTGCAGCCTCGACTTCCTGGGCTCAGGTGATCCTCCCACCTCAGCCTCCTAAGTAGCTGGGACTATAGACATGTGCCACAACAGCTAATTTTTTCTTTGTATTTTTTTGTAGAGACACGGTTAAAACTACATAAATTAGCCAGCCATTATGGTGGGTGCCTGTAATCCCAGCTATTTGGGAGGCTGAAGCAGGAAAATTGCTTGAGCCCAGGAAGCACAGCTTGCAGTGAGCTGAAATCATGCTACTGCACTCCAGCCTGGGTGACAGAACAAGACTCCGTCTCAAAAAAGAAAAACACATGTTAGCTAGAAGAAAATTAATCCTTCTTTACATGCCCAAAAGCCTGCGCATTTTGTTCCACTGTCATTTTATGTAAGTAATATGGCAGAAAGAACCACAGAGAATAGAAAAGATCTACCTTTTTTTGTCTGAGTCTGAAGCTATATGATTTTTGGCAATCTTACATTTCTTATCTGTAACTCAAAGGTAAAACCATCAGTTCTACCTGTTTTCAAGAATTAATTTGGAAGATAAAGTGAAATTATGTTTGTAAAATCTTTCTGTAACTGGAAAGCTTCATTCCTCTATATCCTGATCCATTTATTATTTCTTTAATAAAGTACAAAAAAATTCTCTCTGCAGACAGTCAAAATTCCCATTAAGTGTCTGAGAAGCAAGCCTGGCACCTTAATCTATGTCCCTGGGTTATTACAGCACCACATTGTGCACTGTACTGAAATGAATACCCATGGCGGTGTGTACCCAGTTCCTTTTTCTTTCCATTACTCTTTCTTCTAAACTCTGTAGTGCCAAAAATAGAAGTCAGAGCTCTGCCAACTTCCCTACTTGGTGATTCAATTATCTTTATAAGAAATGCAGACATCATCTGGACACTCTTTTCACTTAAACCGAACAGTTTATAGTAGTCCCTATAGTGCTTTTCACTGCTAAGAAAACAAAGCTAATCTCCAAATAACTGGTGTGCTCTTTCAAAATGGACTATATCCTACCTAGACTATTACCTACATGAGTATTACATATCTACTTCTATGTCCAAACCTAGCATTAAGTGAGTTAACTTCCTCATTTCTATAATCTTGAGAACAAATTTAGTCCTTGTGTTAGCTAGGGCTGCTGTAGCAAAATATCACAAACTGTATGGCTTAAACAGCATTGATTTCTCATAGTTTTGGAGGTTGGGGGTCTGAAATCGGGGTTCCAGAAGGGTCAGGTTCTTGGTGAAGACACTGTTCCAGGTTTTAGACTGCTGACTTTTCACTGTATCCTCACATGTCAGAAAGCTAGCTAGCTAGCTCTCTTTTTGCTACACGGGCACTAATCTCATTCATGAGGGCTCCATCCTCATGACCTAATTACTTCCCAAAGGCCCCACCTGCAAATATCATCACATTTGGATTAGAATTTCAACATACGGATTTTGGAGGAAACATAAACATTCCATCAGTTGTAGTCCCCTACTTACACATAGATTTATATAAAACCAGTCATTGCTGCTTCTCATATCTTACTCTCTCAACCTTCAACTGACCTGACCTTTATCCTAACTCCTCCTTCTATTGTAGGTCATCTTGCCTTTGCCAAAAGATTCATAGTTTTTCAAGAATGTACAGTCAGCCCTCCATATCTGTGGGCTCCACAGCCATGGATTCAACCAACTGTGAATTTAAACTACTTGAAAATAAATTGCATCTGTACTAAACATGCATAGACTCTTTCTTGTCATTGTTTCCTTAAAAACAGAGTATAACAACTATTTACATAGCATTTACATTGCATTATGTATTCTAAGTAATCTACAGATAATTTACAATATATAGGAGGATATGCATATGTTATATGCAAAGGTTATATGCAAATACTATAACATTTTATATCTGGAACTTGAGCATCCTTAGATTTTGGTATCTGTCAGAGGTCCTGGAACCCATCCAGGACTCTAAAAAGGAAAATTACAAAAGGAAGAAATATGTGATAGAAAGATTAAAATTCTTCAAGCTAAACCCAAGATAGGCCTCTCAGCAATGACAACCAACCTGAAAGGCAATGAGCCCCAAATGTACCTTTCACCAATATTGTCTAAAGCTTTCACTTCAATTCATTGTCATGCCTAAATCTTCAACAACTAATAGATTGCAAAAAATAAAGTATCTCTTAAATCGTAAATAAGTCTTGGAGAGTTATGGTTACCAGTGACTCAAATCTTAGTAGAAATTAATACAGCTAGATTGCTTTCCTTTTAACATCTATTTAAATTCTATCAATTATATAAAGAAGTGAATTATTTTATTTGTCAGGGAAAAAGCAGATTCAATCATCTCGAATGAGAAGCAATTATAAAGTTGAAACACTTTGGCTGCATACCATATTAAAGATTTAGGATACCAATGTTAATACTCATTATATATTTAGTGAGCTACATCATTTAATAGTCTTGACAAGTCTCTCAAATAGGTGCCATTGTTATCTCTGTTTTATAGCTTAGAAAACTGACACTATGGGAGATTGGGAAACTTGGCTAGGAATACATCATCAAGAGGTGGAGACGGTAGGATTTAAACACAGGTCCATCTAAACTCAGAACCAGAGTTCTAGACTTCTATGATGACTGGCAGATATGGACCCAAGACCAGAAGTATTAGGACTTATAAGACAGATAACAGATGGAGTACAAACATGTGAGAAAAATTCCTTTGACGACCTTCATTGGTATCAAATACTGCTCTAGTCCTACATCTAGAAGACGAGAAAAATCACGATGTTGCCAGCCCACTCGCAGCTTCCTTCAGGCCAAAATGTTAGATGAATACAATTCCAGGCCACTCTCTTTAGATAGTAAGCCGAGAACATAATAAGAAATGATGTCATATAAGCAGATAATTGTTGTTCTAATTGCAAATAGCTGATTTAAAATCGAAGTATTGCAGCAGGGGCTATTCAATAGTTCCGGATTCCTTGATCACATATAAGATACATGGGTTGTAAAATCCAAAAACTCTAAATTGAAATTAACCCTGGCCTCCTTTTGTCATAGTTTTTAGGGAGTGTAGTTCATTGTTTCAGTAATTTGACCTAGTACTGACATTATGTAAAATTAATGAATTCAGATTAAAATGAAGGGTATGAGTGTGGTAATTATAAATAATCTTACATCTACAATTCAATAATCAGGCATTGAATTGTGAACAAAGATTGTCAGTGATCTGACAGCTTTAAATCTGAATCTAATCCTGTGTTAAGGCTTGGTATTTTTGTATGAACATTTGAACTTCCCTGAAGAAACAGTACTTGCTTACCAACAGGGGATAACAGATACTGTCTCATACTTAAATGGAGCTGGCCATCCATGCTTAATTCATGTATTTATTCTACTGAACCTCCTCTATCTATTTTCCCTATCCTTTTAAAAAATAAATTGCAATAAAAGTATCCTGCCAATGGAATTGTACAACAGATTTAATTAATTGACTTCATAAAAGTTTACTAAGTATTTATTATGCAAAAGGCATTATCAAAAATTTAACAGATTCATGTTCTCAAGAAAAGTGCATTTTTAAAAGTGAAATACAATTCCTTGAAAATAATGACAATAATGATGCCAGGTAAAAGTATAGTCATGCATCACCTAACACTGTTCCAGTCAGTAACTGTCTACTTACACAATGGTGGTCCCTTAAGATTATGATACCATATTTTTACGGTACCTTTTCTATGTTTAGATACACAAATCCCATTATGTTACAACTGCCTACAGTATTCAGTACAGTATCATTCTGTACAGGTCTGCAGCTTCAGAGCAATAGGCTATATACAGCCTAGGTGTGCAGTAGGCTCTACTATCTAGATTTACGTAAGTATATACTGTATGATACCTACACAATGATGAAATCACCTAAAAATGCATTTCTCAGCAATTATCCCTATTGTTAAGTAATACATGACTCTACTGTAATCTATCGCTAATGGGAGGAGTTTCACCTAATTCAGCATAAATAAGATAAATAAAATTACATGCACCAATGCATATAAAGTGCTTTTAATCACTATCTTACTATTACTCAACATTTAAGTTTTATAAATTACTTAAGTTTATGTTTTAAAATATCAAAATATGTTTCAGTTTTAACATACTGGGTTAAAAAGAACTAATATATACACACAATGCCCTGCTGTTTTCCAAAGTATCCAGACAAAAATATTTCTCAAAACTAACAGTAATATTATGAAAATTGATTTTTTTGGCTGCAATGTAATACAGTCATACTTGCAGAGGAGAAAAGGAAAAGACATGACATGAACTAAGTGTCTAATAGTTATCAAACACTTTATATATTAAATATATACTAAAATGTGTATTTCAATATTCATTCAAGTTCCTGTCTTTCAAATTATAGGTCATTTTCCTTTATAGCTCAATTGACCTCAGGTTTTCCACTGTCACATTTGCTGTTATTACAGTCAATGATTCCATCCAGTGTATTTTACCATATTGTATCTAATCTGCTGTGGACTGGAAAACCAGACAACCAAGCACATTCAAAAGAAAATAAGCGAGGGCTTAACAAACTCTTTGTAAGTGCCTGAGTGACCCAGATTTTGTGGTCTATGTTTTAGCTTCTCAGAGCTTTCTATACATACTTAGTTGAGTTGTTAAAACATGAGATCGTCAGATAATGCAACTCCATATAAATGAAGCGCCAATGTCTATCCTTTGACTTACTGTTCTAATGCCTGAATTAACTCACTGTCTTAAAAATTAAGACAGTGCATCTTTTGTTGCTGCCACTGAATATGCAATGCCATCATAAATAGCTAAACAATACCCACCCCAACCCTCATTTCAGCTTGACTCCAGCCCAAGAGATGAATCATAGATAAGAGAAAAGCTCCACTCTTCTTGTTATAAAGATAAACTTTAAGAAGGAGGAGGAGGAGGAGGACAAGGAGGAGATTATTTGCTTACATAGGGAAAGAAGGCAACTCCTTCTCTTCTCCTCTTGAAAGAGTCTCCTTAGAAACACAATGTACTTGAGTCCTTGTTCTAACCTATTAGATATAAATGGTCTCTACAGGGTCTAGATAAACCCAGTCTCTAGTTTCACATTGCAAAGATGTCTCCAAGGTTACAGGCCTCATAAACCCTTGAAAGAGAAACACAGACTTAATCTAGAAGCCTATCTTGAGATATAACTGAGGAAATAAATGTTATTTTATTTTCTTCTTCTTTGCTGTATAAATTGTGTGAAATGTCATTCTGTCTTCTTAAGTTCTGTGAGCCCCTTACATGTATGTAGTCTATTGTGTTTACTCAATAACAAATCAGTGTTCTTCTTTCTCCCCAAATTGAATGTGGATAGGTATCTCTTTGTTGCTAGGACATTTTACTTATAAACTTCCCATTTGTCAGCCATGTTCCCATCAACTCTCAGTTCTGAAATAATCTTCTTCCCCGAAGTACCAAGCTTCAGAAACAAGTTATCAATCACCTAAGAGTCAACATAGCTACGGTTAGCAAGTTAAAGGGATGTTTTTAGGATAATAAATACATCACTAATTCTAAAGGCAGAGATGTGTATGAAAGAATAGCATTTAAAATTAGGATTTCCTTTTATGTATTATACAGTCAAGCTTAAAATACGTAATTGCAACTTTTTTCTTGAACAAACAAGCTATTAAAATGAAATGCTCAGAATCAAATATGGGGAAATCGCTCATCTTTTTAAAAAACACTTTTTTCTATACCATTTTTGTATATTTTATTATCTTAACAATGCTTATAATTATCTAACATTAGCTTTTATTCTACAAACCATTTCTTTATACCAAAATTTCTGTAAAATAATAAAACTCTGACAAACTAATGGTGAAAAGAGGAAAACTTCTAAAAACAAATGCTAAGTGCATTTTTGGTTTTCTTCCTCATTAAACACTAGCTGGATTTGCTCATACATTAGGACAAAAAACTTGGGAAGTATAAACTACCCTTTGTTTCTATGCTTTTACATTTCTCTCTTTCATTGAGATTCCTAGAGAAGATTTCTTTTGAAAAAAATGCTATGCTTTGTAAACTAACAGGAAGAAAGATCTGCCAACTTTAGAGCATTTGTGAATCATATGTGACCTGGGACTGAGATGGCTGGGACTGAGGTGGCTAGGGCTGTCCCTGACTATGCTGCCCCCTTTCCCTTTTTAGGCCTCAAAGATAAACTTGTAAGAGATTTGTAATGAGACTAAACACAGAGGAAGAGTGAAAAATAATTCCTTTTGCTCTGCAGAAGCTCTTTAGTTTAATTAAATTGCATTTGTCAACTTTGGCTTTTCTTGCTATTGCTTTTGGTGTTTTAGTCATGAAGTCTTTGCCCATGTCTATGTCCTGAATGGCATTGCCTAGGTTTTCTTCTAGGGTTTTTATGGTTTTAGATCTTATGTTGAAGTCTTTAATCCATCTTGAGTTAATTTCTGTATAAAGTGTAAGGAAGGGGTCCAGTTTCAGTTTTCTGCATATGGCTAGCTTCAGTTGTCTGCATATGACTAGCCAGTTTTCCCAACACCATTTATTAAATAGGATATTCTTTTCCCATTGCTTGTTTTGGTTTGTGAAAATCAGATGGTTGCAGATGTGTAGTATGATTTCTGAGGGCTCTATTCTATTCCATTGGTCTGTATCTCTGTTTTGGTACCAGTACCATGCTATTTTGGTGACTGTAGCTTTGTTGCATAGTTTGAAGTTAGGTAGCATGATGCCCCAGCTTTGTTCTTTTTGCTTAGGATTGTCTTGGTGCAGGCTCTTTTTTGGTTTCATATGAAATTTAAAGTAGTTTTTTCTAATTCCGTGAAGAAAGTCAATGGTAGCTTGATTGGGATAGCACTGAATCTATAAATTACTTAGGCAGTATGGTCATTTTCACAATATTGATTCTTCCAATCCATGAGCATGAAATATTTTTCCATTTGTTTGTGTCCTCTCATATTTCCTTGCACAGTGGTTTGTAGTTCTCCTTGAAGAGGTCCTTCACATCCCTTGTAAGTTGTATTCCTAGGTATTTTATTCTCTTTGTAACAAATGTGAACGGGATTTCACTCATGATTTGACTCTTTGTTTCTCTATTATTGGTGTATAGGAATGCTTGTGATTTTTGCACATTGATTTTATATTGTGAGACTTTGCTGAAGTTGCTTATCAGCTTGAGATTTTGGGCTGAGACGATAGGGTTTTCTAAATATACAATCTTGTCATCTGCAAACAGAGACAGTCTGGCTTCCTCCCTTCCTATTTGAATAACATTTAGTTCTTTCTCTTGCCTGATTGCCCTGGCCAGAACTTCCAATACTATGTTGAACAGGAGTGGTGAGAGAGGGCATCCTTGTCTTGTGCTAGTTTTCAAAGGGAATGCTTCTAGTTTTTGCCCATTCGGTATGATACTGGCTGTGGGTTTGTTGTAATAGCTCTTATTATTTTGAGATATATTTCACTGATACCTAGTTTATTGAGAGTTTTTAGCATGAAGGAGTGTTTTATCGAAGGCCTTTTCTGCATTTATTTAGATAATCATGTGGTTTTTGTCATAGGTTCTGTTTATGATGGATTATGTTTATTGATTTGTGTATGTTGAACCAGCCTTGCATCACAGGGATGAAGCTGACTTGATCGTGGTCGATAAGCTTTTTAATGTGCTGCTGGATTTGGTTTGCCAGGATTTTACTAAGAATTTTCGAATTGATATTCACCAGGGATATTGGCCTGAAATTTTTTTGTTGTGTCTCTGCCAGTTTTTGGTATCAGAATGATGTTGGCCTCATAAAATGAGTTAGGGAGGATTCCCTCTATTGTTTAGAATCATTTCAGAAGGAAAGGTACCATCTCCTCTTTGCACCCCTGATAGAATTTGGCAGTGAATCCATCTGGTCCTGGACTTTTTTTGGTTGGTAGGCTATTGATTATTGCCTCAATTTTAGAACTTGTTATTGGCCTCTTCAGGGATTTCACTTCTTCCTGATCTAGTCTTGAGAGGGTGTATGTGTCCAGAATTCATTCATTTCTTCTAGATTTTCTAGTTTATTTGCATGGAGGTGTTTATAATATTCTCTGATGGTAGTTTGTATTTCTGTGGGATCAGTGATGAGATCCCCTTTATCATTTTTTATTGCATCTGTTTGATTCTTCTCACTTTTCTTCCTTATTAGCCTGGCTAGTGGTCTATTTTGTTAATCTTTTCAAAAAACCAGATCCTGGAAAAATTGATTTTTTGAAGGGTTTTTTGTGTCTCTATCTCCTTCAGTTCTGCTCTGATATTAGTTGTTTCTTGTCTTCCACTAGCTTTTAAAATGTAGCACATATACACCATGGAATACTATGTGGCCATAAATAAGAATGAGTTCATGTCCTTGGCATGGACATGGATGAAGCTGGAAACCAGCATTCTTAGCAAACTAACACAGGAACAAAAAACCAAGCACTGCATGTTCTCACTCATAAGTGGGAGTTGAACAATGAGACACATGGACATAGGGAGGGGAACATCACACACCAAGGCCTGTTGTGGCATTGGGGGGCTACAGGAGGGTTAGCATTAGGGGAAATACCCAATGTAGATGACAGGTTGATGGGTGCAGCAAACCACCATGATATGCGTATACCTATGTAACAAACCTGCACGTTCTGCACATGTATCCCAGAACTTATAGTATAATAATAATAATAATAATAAAGATAACCCCAGACTTGAATCCTTTCTACTCAGGATTTTTTAAAAAATGTGTATGGCAATTATAATTTATATATAATTACTTAAAGATGTATATGGAAATTATTTCCTTTGTTATAATGTAAACTACTTGAGAAAATAACCATTGTCTTTTTCTTTGGTTTTCTCCACAACATCTATCATAGCACCTTGCACATAGTAAATGCTCAATACTTATGTGTTCAGGCTTATAATATTCACTTATGCTTTTATTTTCGAATGCGTATTATAAGGAAGCAGTGTATATGGTGCAAAAAGAACTAGATCAGGAACATCTAGGAGCTAGTTCTGGCTCTGGCAATAATGAACCTGTTTGGGCCTTAATTTCCTCAAATGAAAAATTTAAATTGGATTATCTCTAATTTAACTTCAAGATCTTGAATTTTAAAAAAAGGAAAGAAGGAAAGGAGGACAGAAGGAAGAAAAGGGGGAGGTTAGAACACAGAGAGGGAAGTAGAGAAATGGCGCTTCTACTATTAGACTAATGAATTAACAAGCATTTCCTAAGGAAGCATATTCGTCATTTAACGACTTCAGTGTATGGCTTAAGACAGTGTGGAACTCGATGCTGCTATTCAACTAAAGACAAATTTCAGGAAATTTTAAAAGATTTGGAGAGAAAATGAACCACTCCATGCTCAGCTAGATTCAAGGAAGAGAATGTGGATGAGTCACTTAAAATTGCCAATTCCCAAGGTCATTCTGCAAGTTGGTCCTCCTACGCTGAGTTAGCACAATTGTACTTTTATTTGGTCTGTGGTTATAATGACATTTTTCCCTCAGTTTGCTAAAGCCTGAGCATTCATTTAGTGCCTCATCTTTGTAATTCAAAAGGTGAAGAGGCAAATCAGTCATTTAAAATGCACAGTATCTGTGGTGTGTACCTCAATGGCTTAGAATTGCTATCTGCTGCTCCATGGAATAACACAAGAAGTCTTTTCTGAAATGCAGACAATGAGAATCTTATCTTGTACTAACAACCTTTAATAATGAATTAGGTTGCCATTAGTTGATACTAGTAAAACCTTTTCCAATACCAAAAAAAAAAAAAAAATCTATTTTAAAAGATACCACAGGTCATAGCTGCCTACCAAATTTCCACAAGTCCTACTGTCTTCTCTTAAGTATAAATATTAACCAAACTTTCTTTAGAATACTACTTATGCACTTCAACAAATAATAACAAGTTTCCACCAAATTAATTAATTGATAAGTCAATTAATTTAAAATAAAGTGCTACTGGACTTACCCCTTTAGGAAGCTAAAATATCTAATGGTTCTTGAAGAGAGACAGTCATCTATGTTGGTTATAAACATAGTTGGTTTTCCACAGAAATGTACAATTTATTTTTAAAACATTGCTCAAAGTATATTATGTGATAAACACTGCACAGGGAAATGAAAGAGACATGAAGATATTTATCAGCCTGCTATCACAATGTCAATCTTTTTTCTACCATTCTGAAGACACCATAGCATCTGGGAGATAGTCACATGTATCAGACAACAACACAAACTATGAGCAATAGAGACTCTGCAGTTAGGAAGAGAAAACAGAGTACGCACTACAACAGAATTATTTCTAGTTGAGACTAGCTGAAAAGCCATCTTAATTTTTCAGTCTGTAGAGAATCCTCTCAAATTAAAATTTACTCAGACTGACTGTTTTAGTAATGCCTCATCCAAGATTCAGAATATCTCATCAGCATCTTATAACATATTTAATTTAAGACAGAATATATTAAATACAAGTTCAAGGTCACAGCTAAGGACCATTATAACACCGAGAGCAAAATTAAAGCTTAATAGACTCTTCTGAATATGCTAAAAATTTCAAAATAAAAGAGGCCAAATGAATTTCTGATGCAGATCACTGAATAGTTGATTTTCCATCAAAGACAAGAATATCAATATTTACCACACAAAATAAAAAAGAGAATGGAATGGACTTAAGATGTTTTTAGGGGCCATGGTGTGGTAGCTCAGCGCTAGTAAGCATGGGACTATTTATAAACTAATCTGCATATGGAATGACATGAATTACAAATTATTCTTGAATCTGTGAGAATTGCCTCTCCCACCTGAAATACGCAACTTCATCCCCCAAAAAACCCTCTGGTCAGGCGACAGATATGCAGAGCAAACTAAAAGTAAATCTTCAAAGTTCTATTCCTAAAGTGAGTCACATATGTAGACTTTGGTTTCATGAAGTTCAAGATAAAATACTGAATAAAACTAGATAAAACCTAGGTTGGATAACATAATTTAAAATTTGGTAGCTATACAGCCATGCCTGTACCTAGAAAAGGCAAGACTGAGTGGGTGAAGTGATAAGTAATCATTACATTGAATGATAATTTACAATTAAGGAAAGGTGTGTCTCACATATTCAACCTAATAAGCAGTGCAGTTTGGGTCACAAATCTATCATAAATAGTGCTTGTTTGAGAGTAAGTAGAGGTTCCACAGGAATACAGTGATGCTGAAACATAAATGAAATGACCATATACACAGTCTTTAAGATTCTGTGTGAACATAGGCACAATGTTGGCAGATGGCTCTTAGAACACCTTTACAGTTATTGTAAATATTAACTGATAGACACATAAACACGTTTATTAAGTATCCAGCTCTGTGCAAATTAAGGGGGCTAAAGCAAAAGTTCTATTGCTTTTAAGTTACTTTTATTTCTTTATTTTTTTTTTAGAGAAAAGTATAACACTATGTATATATATATATATATATATATATATATATATATATATATATTTTTTTTTTAATTGTACTTTAGGTTCTGGGGTACATGTGCAGCACATGCAGAATTGTTGCATAGGTACATACATGGCAATGTAGTTTGCTGCCTCCATCCCCCTGTCACCCACAGCTGGCATTTCTCCCCATGTTATCCCTACCGAGCCTCCCTACCCCTTCATGTCCCTCTCCTAGTTCCCCTGCAACAGACCCCAGTGTGTGATGCTCCCCTCCCTGTGTCCATGTGTTCTCATGGTTCAACACCCACTTATAAGAGAGAACATGCAGTATTTGATTTTCTGTTCTTGTGTCAGTTTGCTGTGAATGATGGTTTCCAGATTCATTATTTTTTTAAAATGTTAATTCAACATTTCCAATATTGCCTTCATTCCATTCTCTGTTACTTAAAAACCCTATGTCACTAATTCACTATGGAAGAGTTTGAAAGTAGTGGTAACCAAGTAGACAATTTTTGAACAAGAATTTTCTGAAACAACTCCTATATTGTAATGATATTTTATATTAATATTGTGCTTTAAGAAATATTTTCATTAAACTAGATGTATTCATATTTGAATCCCTTCATCTAATAAAGTATCTAAATGCTCACTGATATTTACAAAGAAAATATTTTGGAAATGAATCTCTTTTAAAAAATATGAAATCTACAAATATCAAAACTATAATTGTTCAGTTTCTTGAAAAACAAAAACAAGAGTCATCGTTAACCAAAACATGGAGTATAAATTGCATAATTTGGAAACATATGAATACATGGTATGGTTTAATTTCAAATAGAACTCATTTTGTCAACTAAAATAAACACATTATAAGAATTAAACCATTCAACATGTTAACTATTTTATCCAGTTACCTTTCAATGTTTTATTAAGTCTGAGATATCACTGCTGTCCCATATGGTAGGGGCTACTGAACAATTGAAATATAGCTTGCTTGAATGAGGAACTGAATTTTCAATTCTATTTAATTTCATTTGATTTAAATCTAAATAACCCCCTTTGGCTAATGGCTATTATATAGGACAGTGCAGATCTGTACATTAAAAAGTTGTCATGCTATTTAATATGTGTTAACTCCACTCTCCAAATATAATAGCTAAGCTCAGTCCTGGAAATGATTGGCTCGCTACCTACAAAAGACTTAAAACCCCATAAGGAAAAGAATCTGGTATTTTAAAGCCACCTCTATGTCACCAGTACTTGCCACAATATCCCAGTAACTATTTTTTGCATAAATAAACAAATATATACATACATACATACTTTTAAATAAGAAAATAAAACAGAATATCCTTCTTTCAATGATGTTTTACTAAGTCTTTATTACCTATGTGAATAAGGTCCAAACTGAAAAAACAAACAAACCTGATAGGAGAATGGCAAGATCAGGCCCCTCTCTTGCCTTAAAATGTTTTAATGTAACACTTTTTCAAAATGGAATCAGTTCACCACATTTCTAACAAAGTTTGACTTATTATAGAATATACTTCGTATAACAATATATTTTGAGTTATCACTATGTATTATTACACAATTTAAGTGATTTTTTGTTTGAATTTAGTTTAGCTTTAAACAGCATAATTTTTATTATCATAGATTAATGAGAAAAAATTGGTTGCATTTGCACTAAGTGAAAATGTAAAAATATCAGGATGCAACAGAGAGTATTTTACTGTGGTTGAAAAGGTTAGTACCAGAACTGAATTGTTACCTGGTACATGGGAGTAAACCTATTTTATAATACACCTGCTGATAATGCTAATCTATGAGTTTGGTTACAGTCTTTAAAGTAGTCAATTGGAAAAAAGAATCTATGACTTTTGTTGAATTATTAAACTTAACTAAATTGTTCTGTTAAACAGTCAAGCTTTGCCTGTGATATTGTTACTTTTTATTCTTTCTTGTCTGGTTATAAATGTTTTAATGCCAAATATGTCTATTTCTGTCATTAAATTTCATAATATTTTATTAAATTGCTAAATATTTGCTAACAGCTTTTGGTAATCAAGAAAATCTTAGAGAAGAAATTGCATATTTTCATTCAAAGTTTCAAAGTACCATGCTGTTTTAATTAATGGTACATAGACAGGACAAAACATGTTACTAAAATAAGGAACTAATCTGGAAGTTTTTAAAAAATATACACTATAGCAGGTGCAACTTAGTTTCAGCGAACATTTGCTTTCATGTAATTTAATTGTTTAAATGATTGTAAAATTCAGTTTAATCATTAATAGTTTTGTGGGAGTTTTTTTGTATAGTTTATAAATTTATTTTAGAGTTGTAGGTGAATTACATGTACAAAATTCCAAATTTCTTTTAGACTTGAACATAACCAATTAACATAAACATAAAATATTTTAAGTAAATACTGGGGATCAATGAGAAGTATTTTGTATGTTTTTGTTGTTGTTGTTGTTTTCTTTCCTTTGAAAGAGCTTCCTATACAACTCAAGTGTGTAAGGGTGGGATTCATTATAATGAGTGCCTATGACCTTCAGAAAGAAATCCAAGATCTCTAATGAAGTAAGTCTGGCCAACTTTTCCAGCCTTCTCTCCTCTCTGCCACTGACTATATTCCAAACAAATCTACTTACCCGGATTTCCAGAAAGCATCTTGTTCTCTCACATCTCCATGTTATGCAATGTTCTTTCATTCTTTTGTTTTATTTTTAATTAATTGCCTTCTTTGGCTTAGCCCAAAGCCATAAATCATATTGCATCCAACCTTAAATTCAATGCTATGGAAAACTTCCCCAGGAAGCCCTGTTCTTGCTTTCTCCTAGGACTTCAGGTATCCTCTTTCATTACACTTGTTGCTCTAAATTGTACTGATACTTTCATTGGCCTATCATCGTAAGCTTCTCAAGTCCAAGAACCATGTCCTTATTTCTAGTGTCTAGCTTAGTCTCCAGTGCACAATTAGCAACTAACAAACAATTTTAAATGAGTAAATAGCGGAGTGAGTATATGACCACCTGAAATTTGTATAAACTTAGTGGAACACTAAAATATCCTGATAATGGATGATTAATCTACCTTCAATAATCTTCAGAGAAACAAAATCAAAACATTGCTAGAAGAATTAAGATGGATATATATTGATTTAATTTCAAGAAGGGGGTTAAAATCCAGTGTGGACACTAGCATTATGTCTAGGTTTCTTAATTTTCTGCAAACTGGCAGTCTTAAACATTTATTCTTTCACAGTTTTGGAGTCTGGAAATCAAGGTGTTGATAGGGCGGTGCTCTTTCTAAAGGCTTTAGGAAAGAAGCTGCTCCATGCAGCTCTCTTAACTTGTAGTATTGTCAGCAATCCTTGCTGTCTCTATGCCTTCAGAGATGTGACTCCCATCTCTGCCTCCATGGTCACAAGGAATTCTTCCTGTGTATCTGTCTTTGTGTTTCTTCTCTTCTTCTAAGGACACCAGTTATATTGTATTAGAGGCCCATCATAATGACCTCATCTTAAGGCCATTTGATTATATCTGTAAATAGCTTTTTTCCAAATAAAGTCACATTCACATGGAAAATGAAATGGACATATGTCTGGAACTCAACAAATGTGCATTAAAGGAAAAGGTATGTCAAATTAACACTATTTCTATTTGTTTAAGGTTGCCAAACTATTTGACCTGGCTATTGTCAAAGATGCAGTATACTTTGATTTAAAAGGCATTTAACAGACTCATTATGAATTAGGAGTATAGACAGGAAAATAGCTGGTTTAGGTGAATTAAACTAATTAGTCAAATCTCCTAAGTATTTTATATTGAATATTCTGCATATTACCAGCCTTGATGTGTGTTTTATAGATGCTGTAGATGTTGTAACATATCCTTTGAAATTCTACATTTTTATCAAAAGTTAGAATGAAAGTATATTTATCTAAGTTACACAGTATTAAAAAACATAAGCAGTTGATAACACAGAGAAACAGATTGAAGATTTAACTATCTCTACAGGAAATTATGCTAGACCAAAATTAATTTTAATTAAATTGAACAAGAATAAATCTAAAACTTTGTGCATAGGGATCATCTGCAAGATTACAGAATTGAGCAAGAATCAACCCAGTATTAAGTCATGAAAAACTAATCTATGGGTTTTAAAATCAATATATACAAATAATACAATGTAGTTAACAATCATAGCAACAAAAATATGATTATCATAAGTGACACTCATATTCCTACTTGCAGAATCCCGAGAAAGGTCACAACATTGCTACACACCAGCCAAGGCTGCTTATTAATTAGATTATATACATTCTGAGGCTGGAATGTTCTAAGAAGAGCATGAAAAATAGTTGGAATGACTGGAACTTTAATTTTGAAGGCTAGCAGATAAGGAAGAGACACTTTTAAATATCTGAGGGATTATCATATAAAAGAACATCATACCAATCATAATTTATGAAGTCGAGAATAGGACCAGTGAATACAAATCAGAAAGACACAGATCTCAGCAAAATATATAAGCAAAAATGTCTGGCAATTAGCACTGTTCAAAAGTGTAATTGCTGCTTTGTGAACTCTGGATATGAGCATGCTGTCTGGATGACCCATTTAAGGCCCAGTTCTTCAGAATGGTGCATGTGCAACACATGTACACACACAAAAGCTGTTTATTCTTTTTTTAAATCTTAAATTCCAGTATACATGTGCAGAACGTGCAGGTATGTTACATAGGTATACACGTGCTATGGTGGCTTCCTGCACCTACTGACCCATCCTTTAAGTTCCCTACCCTCGCAGTGATGTTGAGCTTTTTTTCATATGTTTGTTGGCTGCATAAATGGCTTCTTTTGATAAGTGTCTGTTCATGTTTTTTGACCACTTTTTGATGGGGTTGTATTTTTCTTGTAAATTTGTTTACAATCTACCCACCTGCGTCAGATGGGTAGATTGCAACAATTTTCTCCCATTCTGTAGGTTGCCTGTTCACTCTGACAATAGTTTCTTTTGTTGTGCAGAATCTCTTTAGTTTAATTAGATCCCATTTGTCAATTTTGGCTTTTGTTGCAATTGTTACAAAAGCTTTTCTTAATCTAGTCTTTATCAATAGACCAGTTTCATCTCATGTTAATCTGTTAATAATTCTCCAAATTGTCTGTGATCTATGTCTCCATGTTTTTGCATATTTTCTCCTCTGCCTGGTGTGCTCTTTGTTTTCTAAGCTTCATGTTCAAAGTCTGACTCAAATGTTAGAGCTTTCTAGAACCTCTGATGTATATACATCAATGTTCTCCTTTATTATAAGTTATTTTAGTGGCTTGTTCACTTCGTTCATCCATTTCATTACATTCAGAGTTTCAGCAGGAGGGTATTTTGCTCTTATCTATCCTTGATGTGTAGCACGATGTCTTCTAATTAATATGTAATCAAAAAATATTTGCTGAATACATATTATATAGTGCAGTCTCTCACTGAGCATGATGTTATGTTAGATAACTTTATTTAAGGGCTCTTTAAAATCCAATAAACTGTGACCTTTGTAGAATAGGACTGAATACAGAAACTGAGTAGTGCAGGAATTGATTAATAAAGAAATAGCACATATAAGTATTGAGGAACAAAATCAGCTATCATACAGTAGCCTGATAATAATTAAAAGGTGATCTAATTATTCATCTAAAAGAAAATTTTTCAATCTTCCCTTCCTCTGCCTGTCTTATGTCAGAGTCTCAAAGCAGAGTCGTTCTGAATTGCATACACTGCATAGTGACTTTGCTCTGTTCATTTATTGTTTCTGAGCAATTTTAGTATGCCAATGTTATATTCCAAATATTTCTGCAGTGCCACCTACATGCAAAATTTAGACAATTTTCTTTTCCAAAGAAGAATGCTGACCTTATTATTGGTATAAATTCTCAGCAAACCAGAAAAGAGAAATGGGCACTTCTGTAAGAGTTAGCAACAGAACTACTTCCTCTGTCTCTTTAGTTATATGGGGTGATGAGAAAGGAAAGCCACTAAAAGAAAAAAACAAAAACGGGAAAAGATATTGTAATAATCTTTAAAAAAATTTAAAGTTTCTCCCTAAGCAAAGACTATGGAATGAGAATCAAGACAGACTCCTATCATTTACTGGACATTTCACATTCAGTGAAATCTTTTAAGATTCTTTTAGCAAAACTATCTCTTACTCCTTATAAATACCCCAGGAATCCCCCAAAATTTATCACTACTGAAATAAAGAAATAATCCATCATAGTTATATATAAATTGAAGACAGTCTTGTGCTCATTCCTCTAATTCCATTAACAAGAAAAATATGAAAATATTTATCAACCAGGTTTTGGCTCCCATTATGTCAATTAAATATTTTTTTCCTTTAAAATCCTCGTATTGATGCTTCTAATAAGAGTATCATATTTGCAGAGAGTTTTATGACTCAGCAAATTACCAGCAGGTAGCAAGGAAATCTAGCTCACTCCTTCTGCTAAGACACAAAGTAAGGACGCTGAAGGGGAACCCTCAACACCTTGGCAAACATACCAGAGACAGACCTTGAAGAGACCTTGGAGCCCAAGTGAGAGTTCTGGTTGTATGGGTACTGTGCAAGAGTGGATTCTTGACAGAAACTGATAGATGTACAACTAAAATGAGCTTAAATAATGAAGAAAATGCACTGACATAAAAACCAAAAGAAGCAGAGAAATATTTCAATTTAAATCATGGTTGGATCCAGGGCTCAAATCATCTCACCAACACTGAGACTCTTTTTTAGGGCTTTGCTTTGCTCTGCACTGATTTCATCGTTAAGAAAACTCTCTCTAATGGTGACTCTCAGCAGCCCCAGACTTAAGACTTACCACCTTATCCACCTCACTAGAGAGTGGGTGTCTTATCCCCCATTGATCTAGCAAAAGTTCCAGCCACAGGTTAGAGACCAACTATAGAATTCATTACTCTGATACTAAACGACCACCAGTTAGAGTTGGAGAAGGGCAAAATGCATGGATTGCAATAGGGAAGGGATGGAGAAGAAGCCTATTACCACAGAAAAAAAAAAAAGTACGAATGCTAGGCAAGTGAAAACAATAAATATCTATAATGCATGCAGTCCTTTCCATTCTGGTGCCAGAGCAAATGTGGCTCTTTACTCTGATGTTAAATATAATGAGGACACCATGGTCTTGGGACAATCAAAAAACACATCACAGTTGATATTCCATTACAATTAAAAAGGTGAATCCTTTTTATCTAACTAATATTGACCCTTTCCAGATGAAAGCAATGAAAGTAAAGTTCCAGTTAAGATGTACTTAAGCCAGGCACAGTGGTTCACACCTGTAATCTCAGCACTTTGGGAGCCCAAGGCAGGCAGAACATGAGATCATGAAATCAAGATCATCCTGGCTAACACAGTGAAACCCGTCTCTACTAAAAATACAAAAAATTAGCTAAGCATTGTAGCATGCATCTGTAGTCCCAGCTACTCAGGAGGCTGGGGCAGGAGAATCACTTGAACCCAGGAGGCAGAGGTTGCAATGAACAGAGACTGCGCCACTGCACTCCAGCCTGAGCAAGAGAGCAAGACTCTATTCCCCCCAGCCCCCAAAAAGATGTATTTCAAGTAAATATTCAGTCCGATGTCAATATATTCCACCTTGGAAGAATTCACTAATATCACCAACTTAATAACTAAAGAAGAAAATTTATAACAATACCTAAAAAAGTAATTTGTCATCCCTAACATAAAGTTACTTTTACAAGAACAAGGAAAATTTCTCTGAATGAGAAAAAGAAGAGTCCCTTCAGAACAGCCGTTAGCATGTAGGTGTTAAGACAGAGGGAAAGATATGAGGAAACAAAGAAAAACCACTGACTGGCAATGCATAAATTGACAACCATCACTGTGGTCCAAATACAGATACGATATAAAATAACTGAACTATAAACCATTTAATAATTGCTACTTTAATTCAAAAATATAATTTTTGAGTCAATTTATAGAAACGTATCATATCCAGCATATGTAAATAACGATGCAAGGTACCACAACTAACTGTACATTTGCCACTCTCCCTGCCACCAAACTTTCTCTCCACCAGGCTCTTTTACAAATTATACATGACCAACCTCCCATAAATACCATTCTCATAACAGTAGCCACTTCCTAAAAAAACTTGGAATGGCTCCCTGGTATTAACTGCGTTAAATCTAAATCTCCTGTCCTGAGTTTTAAAGACCTTTGTTACTTAAACCAGCCTACTTAGCAATCCTATTTGCCACACTTCTTAATATGTACTTTACATTTCATTTTGATATTTTAAGGATTCAGCTATATACTCCATGCTTATTCCAACTACCGTAACTTTGCTCATGATGAGTTTCCACTGTGGTAGAAAGAATAATGGTCCCCGAAAGATTGGGGGACCATTCTTAATAATGGTCCCAGTCTTAATTCCAAGAATCTGTAAATCTGTTATCTGACATGGCAAAAGAGACTTTGCAGAGGTAATTAAGTCAAAGATCTTGAGATGGAGCAATTATTCTAAATTACTCAATTGGGTACAATACAAACCACAGGGTCCTTATAAGAATGAAGCAAAGGTTACAGTGATACCCTCTGAAGATGCAGTAGAGGGCCATAAAGCCAAGGATATAAGCAGCCTTTAGAAGCTGAAAAAGGGTTCCCCATCTGGCTCTCAACTTCGTATTGCTGTTGTATAGAAATGCTAGTGATTTTTGTATGTTGATTTTGTATACTGAGACTGTGAACTTGTTTATCATCATAAGGAGCTTTGGGGCTGCAACTACTGGGTTTCCTAGGTGTAGGATCATGTCATCTGCAAAAGATAGTTTGACTTCTTCTCTTCCTATTCAGATGTCCTTTATTTCTTTCTCTTGCCTCATTGCTGTGGTCAGAACTAAGCAAAAATACCAAGACAGGAGGCATCATGCTACCTGACTTCAAACTATACTACAGGGCTACAGCATTCAAAACAGCATGGGACTGGTACAAAAACAGACATGTAGACCAATGGAACAAAATAGAGAGCCCAGAAATAAGGCCACACACCTATGACTATCTGACTTTCAACAAAGGTGACAAAAACAGGTAATTCAATAACTCGTGCTGGGATAACTGGCTACCCACACAGACGACTGAAACTGGGCATTTCCTTCCACTACATACAAAACATTAATTCAAGATAGATTGAAGACATAAATGTAAAACACAAAACTATAAAAACCCTAAAAGACAACTGAGGCAATACCATTCTTGGCACAGGAATGAACAAAGGTTTCATGATGAAGATTTCAAAAGTAATTTTAACAAAAGCAAAAATTGACAAATGGGATCTAACTAAACTGAAGAGCTTCTACACAGCAAAAGAAACTACCAGCAGAGTAAACAATCTACAGAATGAGAGAAAATTTTTGCAAAGTATGCATCTGACAAACTTGTATCTGATATCCAGCATCTACAACAAACTTAAAGAAATTTACAAGAAAAAAATAACCCAAACAAACCCATTAAGTTTGTGCTAATTTGGTCACAACAGCACTCAGAAACTAATATAACCACCAACACTGCTTTCAATAATTACTGTTAATGTTCAACACTACTTTCTTTACAAAGTCTTCTATGATTTATTCCTTGTAATTGGTATGTCCTATATCAAGGGTTTCACATAAGAATGGTCTGGTTTTGTTTGTTTGTTTGTTTGTTTGTTTGTTTGTTTTTGAGACGGAGTTTCGCTCTTGTTACCCAGGCTGGAGTGCAATGGCGCGATCTCGGCTCACCGCAACCTCCGCCTCCTGGGCTCAGGCAATTCTCCTGCCTCAGCCTCCTAAGTAGCTGGGATTACAGGCACGCGCCACCACGCCCAGCTAGTTTTTTTGTATTTTTAGTAGAGACGGGGTTTCACATGTTGACCATGATGGTCTCGATCTCTCAACCTCATGATCCACCCGCCTCGGCCTCCCAAAGTGCTGGGATTACAGGCTTGAGCCACCACGCCCGGCATGGTCTGTTTTTTTAAAGTGTGTTGTCTGAAGTACACTCTAAACCTTTTGAGAGAAGGGATCATCAGAGCTAATGCTTCACATACTCTACTGTAGTTACACACTTATGCATGCTTTCGTCATACGTGTATTTATTCAGCAAACATTCATCAACGGCATGATTCATACAAAGTAAATGCCCAGTGCCCGTGGAACTTAGTAAAACAAGCCACTGTCCTTGTCCTCTAGAATAATATCTTGGGAGTGATGAAACATGTACTCAACAAACTAAAGGAAAATCCTAAACATGGTAAGTAAAATTAGAGACAAGAGAGAAAACCTTTAGAGTTTAGATGTGGAAGAGTTTGAGACTCCATCTCAAAAAAAAAAAAAACAAAACCCTCCAGGAGACGGCATATTGCCCCACTTACTGTTAATGTGTCCATGTTTGATGTCTCTCCTTCCTTTCTACTTCCCTCACACTAATCATCTTCCTTGTATTACTTTCAGGTATTTTTACTTGATTTGAGGTTTGCTCCAGTGAGAAACAGATGGGCCTAAAACAACCTATGCTTCTCAAATAGCTCTGACTCTCTTCTGTTTCCATTGCCATTGTCTAATACCTACATTTCCATCACCAATTACTAAGTACCATTTTCATCAGTATACCCTCCAATCAGTTTTCATTAGCTAGAACCTTATTCTCTCTCCCAAGTCCCTTCACTGAACCATGAAATGCAAAGATTTGAAAGCACTTACGGGATACTGACCTCTCTATTGAGCATCTGTCTACATCCATTAAGGTAGAGCCATATGCTACCATTTGTTAATCTAATTTTAAAAATTAATCTGTCCTATCCTGGATTCCATCTTTCTGGATTCTCTCACTCAGTGTGAGAGTTAGCTGTTTCTTTCTCTCTCCTTCTCCTGTCTCTCTCTCTCTCTACATAAACCACTTTCTACAAACAAAAAAAATTAATCTGTTATAGTTTATGGCAGATGCACCTGACAGCAATGACGACTTAGGCATACCCTTACAATGATCCTGTATGGTCAACATACCGGACAGCATTATCCTGAAGCATACCTTGAGAATGCTCCTGTATGGCCAGTGTCCTTGACAGCAATAGCTTAAGCATGCCCTGAGAATGACCCTGTATGGCAGCTGCACCTGGCAACAATCACTTAAGCATGCCCTGAGAATGACCCCAGGGCCTAAGAAGAATGTATGTTCAGAGTTCTGAGCTAAGAAATCCAGGAACAGCTAACCTGAAGATTCGTTCCTTATCTGTAGGGAACCTCTGAACCCCTGACCCATCTTGTAGAATGCAGGCCCATGCAGGTGGATTAAGGCCTTTTATTTTGGGTTAAATGATGGTTGCCAGGTGAAGGTTGCTAAGGGGATGGTGCTGAGTGAAGACTGCATGCTTTTTTTTTTTTTTTTTTTTTTTTTCCACAAACTGTAGTGGTTCTCCTATCCAGCCCACTGTCATTGGACAACCTATACGTGTAAGTCCCTCAATAAACCCCATGTCTCATTCACTGGATCCAAGTCTCCTCTTCATCGTCTTGAACATGGTGCTATTCCTACTGAAATCAAAAGAGGTTTGGCATGGCATATACAACCAAGTTACATGCTAAGGAAAAACAATCTAATTTTATAGCATTATCCAAACTTGCTTCCTTAAAATGTACTGGTTGTTTAGTATAGAAGACGTTCAGTTGTCAACAAATCTGGGAAAGAGTGGATTAAATGGTTACATAGATTCCTTTACTGCAGGGTTTTGTCAGAGACTTTACTATATTAAAGTGCACTGTGGATCCATGGCAGCATTTCAAAAAGTTACTGTGCCACAAAATGCTGATTTTATTATTGTTGTTTGTTTAGATTGTTTTGGTTTCACTCACATGAACAATTTTGGAAATGACAGTTTGGGAAATATCAATACAGTAGAAAGGAAGCAGAGAATAAGCCCTGAAATCTGAGTTTTACTGCTAGCTCTTGCTTTAACTAGCTGCATGACTTAAGCTTCTGTGGGCTGCAATAATTTCCCCATTTATAATTGAAAGGGGTAAATTAAGTTATTCCTAAGGTTCTTTCCAGCTCTAGCATTCTATGATTCTATTTTCCCTGAATTAACCTAATTGTCCAGTGGTTTGGATTGTGTTCTGACAGTGAATAACTAATACTTTCCCTTCCAATTGGAACATCCCTTTTAAATGTTGGAAGTCCTATCGTAACTTTAACTTTATATACATAAAAACAATGTTACATATAGGGTTGATTGCATATAAATATTAGTCACACTCCAAATGTTAAAAAAAAAAAGAATTACAAATAATCTAATTGTTGGTGACAGAACTAAAGTAGCCTCAAAAGATGGGCGTAACTCAGTCAACCTCTGACTTCATGAATTATTATATTTACTACTTTTGTTTTTGAGTTTTTATCAAAAGTTAGATCCAGAATTATTACACAACTTGCTTGCAAATTCACAAAACTGGGCACTATTAAGTCTGCCTTATGGTGTAGTATTCTTATTAAAAATTTATTACATATGAAAGTCTGCCTTATGGTATATTATTTTAAATTTATTATATATGAAAAAGAATAAGTAAATGAATACCAATTTACCAACTGTCCACCTAAAGCAATAAAATGTTACCAAAATGTCACCTATGCTACCTTCTTCCTCTTCATCCCAGACTTAATTCACAGTACTTTCAACAGTAAATAAAACAAGAAAATAAAGAAAGCTCTACAGTAACTGCAAATTACAACCAATTGGAAAAAACTGTCTAGATTAATTTGACATATGGGTTTTATTGATTTACATGTTCTCTGCATGAACATACATTTAGTTTTATAGGATTTCTGAAATGCTGATTACCAATAAAGGGATATTATAGAATTCATATATAAATGACTAGGCAATGATACAAATATTATCACAATATTTTTTAAAAATATCAATCAGAAAATCCTTCAGAATATTCCCAGACTATGTCCTGGCCTATCAATGACAAGGCTTCTAGCATGATGAGTAATTCTTTCTCCAGTGGAAATTTTCATAAACCACTTTCTCTCATTTACTTTCTTTTCCTTCCTTCCTTTCTCCTTCCTTCTCTTATTTCTTCACATTTTCTATATTATGCCAAAGAAAAATATGGACTCAGCTTTTTACACTACATTTCAGCACATAACATCTGGCGGTGGGAGGTTTATAGATGTGTCACCATTATCTAAGTGGCCAAACTATTTACTAAAGGTTATTACATAATTTGTAGAGATGTGGAGATTCTAAAGGAAAGAAACCGTGAGAGTGGGCTAAGACTTACATTGTGCAAAATGGAATTTCACGTGAATCTATCCAGATGACTGCCAGCTGTGCACTTTACTTTTCCCCAATAGCAGCAGCTTACAAAATGTTCTTTTAAGAATTTAATGGAGTCAAGATTTGTAAAAAGTAGCACAAAACTAGGGTTGAGGGTGAAAGGGAGAAGAAAGAAAAAAAAGTTTGAATCATGAAAAATCATGTTTTATGTTACTGTTTCCTAATAGCTACAGTAAGATAAAACATGTATTAGAAGATTTAAAATATCTAGTGAACATAGACACAAAGCACTCTCCAAGGACTTTATAAATCTAATCCATAAGAGAAGCTATCTGGATATAGGGCTGGGATGACTGTTCATTCTAACAGTATCTGTAATTTTCCCACTATTATGTCACAGAAAGTTACACATGTCAAAAATATACACTTATTGCCATCAAAAAGTGTCCCCAAAAAAGAAAATCTGTCCCCAAAGGAAAAGGAGTAATTTACTTGGTAATGAAATACAAGAATATAATCAACTTACTTACATGATAGAGATGTGTTATTAATATTTTATTGGTTCTCATTCTGAAACTATAAAACCAACCCATTTAGAAGTTGCCAAATTCCTCATTCAATCATTCAGATTCTCATCAGAAAAGCAGATGAAAATTGAATTTTGAAGGTCATCCTTTAGTTAAGTAGCAGACTTTCCAATATTTCTATATCATCTCTGCATATACAAGCCTGTGTTTAGATAAATAAAAATATTTGCCTTTGATATTACACATTAAAGGCATCTAGAGAAAGTGAGTTATTATTGAAGGAATTAAAATAACAATACTGAACCATTTAAATTCATTCTGTCCTGTCTGTAATTGCATCTTCTAAGTCCCACAACACTGAGAACAATGCCTACGTCCCAACCTCAAAACCAGTGATTGGACATTGATCTCTCATTTTTTTAACTGTGCTTAACTCTCAGTTCAGCCAGCAAATAAGGAGACTCCTGGATGCCTTTATCTATGTGTGTATAACTTACACAAAAGCTATTTTCATGTGTTATTTATATCTATAAAAACGTATACATTCACTCAAAAATATTTATTGTGCACTTAGTATGTGATGAACATTGTACTGGACACTGGGGACTAAGTTGTTAGAAAAGCAACATGGTTTCTGTCTCCATGGAGCTTACTATGTAATGTGTAGGAAGAAGAGCTAAATGATCCTATTAAATATATATCCATTTTATAAATCAGAATTCAGGTAAGTCTTCCCTGAACAAGTGATAATTAAATTTAGATCTAATTTAAATTTAATAATTAAATTTAGTCTTGAATATGCTATTCTTAAGACAAATGTACCTTCAGAAAATTTACTCGAGGGCTGGGCCCCGTGGCTCACGTCTGTAATCCCAGCACTTTAGGAGGCCAAGGTGGGTGGATCACAAGGTCAAGAGATCAAGACCATCCTGGTCAACATGGTAAAACCCCGTCTCTACCAAAAACACAAAAAATTAGCTGCACATGGTGGCACAGGCCTGTAATCCCAGCTACTCAGGAGGCTGAGGCAGAATTGCCTGAACCTAGGAGGCAGAGGTTGCGGTGAGCTGATATCCCGCAATTACACTCCATCTTGGGTAACAAGAGCAAAACTCCGTCTCAAAAAAAAAAAAAAGAAAAGAAAATTTACTCGCTAAAGAGGGCAAAAGTATTTTGTATTAATTTGATTGCCCTTGGGATAGAAATTATAAACCACGTCCTCTTGAGCAATGTATGTCACCAGCTCAAAACACCATGATTTGAGTGAGGTGTTGAAAGTGCTTCATTTTGCCTTTATGGTGATAACATTTGCCAGGGCTCTGTTTTTACAAAGTAATATTGCAGAACAAAGACAGTGGAATTCTCTGATTATTTTGTGATTACAGTGAATATGTCAAAAACCAGTTAACTTGTAGACAATGTTTGTATGCTATATTAGACATTAGAAGAAGAACAGAGGTTAACCAGGTAAAGATTCAAGGGAAGCATACTTCAGACAGCGACAACAGCATGCACAATGTCTCTGAGGTGAGAGAGAGCGTGGGAAGAATGCTAGGAAGTTTGGGAAGGGGGCAGAGGAAAGGAAGGGCTAGGAACAAGCCATGTAGAAGGCTGGGTAGATGAGCATGAGCCTGCAAAGTAAACTAAGAAGAAACAGGTAAAGGGGTCAGAAAGAGAAAAATAAAGAGTAAAGTTATAGAAACCAAAGAAAGAAGGTGTTTCAAGAAATGAAGAGTATTCAATAACAGTATTACGGAAAAGACAAGTGTGATGGACCAAAAAATGTCCCTGGAGGTAAATGAATGTTAGCAAGAAGCTGTACATCTAGTTTTTACAATTTATAACCCATTTAAAAACAAAACAAAAAAGACATTTCACATTAGAGTACCTTGTTTTTTTGTTTGATTTGTTTGTTTTGAGATGGAGTCTTGCTCTGTAGCCCACATTGGAGTGCAATGGTGTGATTTCTGCTCACTGCAACCTCTGCCTCCTGGGTTCAAGCAATTCTCCTGTCTCAACCTCCCAAGTAGTTGGGATTACAGGTGCCTGCCACCATGCCTGGCTAATTTTTGTATTTTTAGTAGAGACAGTGTTTCACTCAGGCTGGCCTTGAACTTCTGACCTCATGATCCACCCACCTTAGCCTCCCAAAGTGCTGGGATTACAGGCATGAGCCACTATGCCCTGCCCAGAGTACCTTGTTTTAACTCTTGATTAGTAGTCAAAGTTTCATTCTGGCCCAAATGAGAGTTTAAAATTTAAACAATATCACTTGGGTTTTAAAGTAAAAATTCAGTCTTTTCAAAATAGGAAGCTCAATTTCTGGCCTAGCAGCCACTCAAAAGCTTTCTTTTTTCTTTGCTACTCTTAAGATAAATGTACTTTCAGAAAATTTACTCCCAAAGATAAGAGGCTAAAAGTACTTTGTATTAATGTGAATCTCCAATGGAGCAGAAATGATAAACTATGTCCAGTTGAGCAACGTACGTCACCAGCTCAAAACACCATAATTTGAGTGAGGTTGTTGAAAGTGCTTCATTTTGCCTTTATGGTGATAACATTTACGAGGGCTCTGTTTTTACAAAGTAATATTGCAGAACAAAGATAGTGGAATTTTTGGATTATTTTGTACAATGAATGTGTCAAAAAACAATTAACTTGTAGACAACTTTTGCATGTTACAACTGCAGGGAAATGCATGATTGATGAGTAAATTTATTTATCAGTACTACATTAACTGAGCAACACCACACAATCTATCTGTCCTATTAAAAGAGGAAAACAGTTACAGCTAGGGGAAAATGGGATGCTCCTGACCATGGCCAAGATACCACGTGAGAAAAATATTTTAAATGCTAATTTTGTCAAACAAATAAGAATTCACATCCACTAGCATACATTCATTCAAATTAAAATACAAATTACATTCTAATTATCCTCTGTTCTCAAAAATTCATACTATTATTCCCTTCTATTATTAACCCTAAAGAAGGAGTCAGTGAATATCAGTCTTAGTTTCAATATCAAACCACATAATTCCATTTCCCCACATATAAAATGGGGATAGTACAACATCCTATTTACCTCAAAAACGTTATATAGATTATATAAGATGACAAGTGTGAATGTAATTTAGTAAATATTTTTAAAGCTCTATACAAATGCAACTTATTACAATCATCACATGTAGTATACACTAAGCCAATTACATAAACACAAGCATTTCACAAATGCTTTTGCTTATAAAATATTATTGTCCACAAAATGTGTGTGGTTGTATGTTACTTCTATTGGAAGAACTTGTAAAAACACGCGCACACACATACACCCTCCCACACAGAGAGAGAAAGAGAGAGAGAGAGAGAGATTCTCTACATAGAATTACTGGAGAAAACGTAGGACAACTGCATGTATCTGGCACAGAGAGCTCATTCTCATGAGCTGCTTCTTCCTCTTCTTGATAGAACAGCCATCACTGTTAAATGGGTATACTGCCATCCAGAAGGGATAATATTTTACAGCCCCTCTTGTAGCCAAGTGAGGCTCTAGGGCTAACTTCTGGCCAATGAAATATAATTAAAAATGTCATGCTGAATGGGTCTCTAGAGTAAAAGGGTCCTTAAAGTCTTCCATCCTTTCCTCCTTCCTGCTAGTTGGAATGTGCACATGACGCTGGAACTCAAGCAGACATCCTGGACCATGGGGAAAACCTACAGGCTTTAAGAAGCAGAACAAAGTGATAAAAGGTGTCTAGATACATAAAACACAATAACTCTAGACTGCCTACGTATTTCTTTCTCATGAAAGAAATACAAACTTCTGTTATTTTGGGTCTTCAGTAACTCATGGGCAAACCTCATCCTATCTGGATATCACATATATATATGAAATTGTGTATATGTATTTGTATATACATTTACAAAATGTGTGCTTATGCTGTCTATATTGATCTGTACAATTGTTTATAAATCTAAATATATACAATTATTTATACTATATGTACGTACAAATTTGTTCATGTTTAACTTGAAATAAAACAAAAACAAAATAAAAGACCATGTTTATTCAACTAATAGGACAGACACTTCAAAATGGAATACCCTAAAAAGGCCCACAGTATTACCCTCTTCAATAAAATCTCTAAACTGTCAAAAAGACAGTCATTGGACATTCTGACTCTAAATTTGATGTTATCACAGTCCATCTTAGAGTCCTCCAATGGCTTTCTATTTCCTTCAGAACAAAGTCCGGATAATAATTCTGGGTTGCTAAGGGCGTTCCTTTATTCCTCCTCCGCATGCATTCTGTACTCCAGCCTCACCCTGCATCTCTGCCTTTGTACAGAGAGGCATATGTCTCTTTTACTTTGAATTCCTCACTGCAGCCCCTACAGTCACTGATGGCTAACCATCTTTCAAAATTCAACTCAAATCTTATCTCCTCTGGGTGTCTTTCCATGACACTCTTCCACACGCATCTGTCTATTGCCCCTTCTGGGTTAGTTCCTTCATGCAGTTATGATTTCATACCTAAATTGAGTCTTTTGATAAAAATCTAAGTACCTACCAAGCAGCAGACACTATTTCTATTATAATCATCAGGTATATTAGTCATTAATTTTTCAAAACCTGTTACTGCCCAATCCTACAGCACATAAATATTATGTTTTTCAATTTATTTAATCCTTCACACCATGTATACAGTGTTCGGTAACTGACTGATAAGTTAGTTTGGGGAAATCTGCCCTACTCACCCTGTTGTCAGAGTTTCTTGACTTCATTTACTTCATTTACCTTCCTTTCTCCACTTACATGGCCTCCAAATTTAGATAGCATTATCCAGAGACAAAGTTATATTAAACCTCAAAATCTGAAAGTCATCTTTTTTAACCATAAAGTAACTTCTTGCACTGTTCGTTCTCCACCAAAACTCCACTTAACTGTTCAGTTCGACTCCACGCTTTCTGCCAGCCACCAAAGCTCTGCCTTTCACTTCATTTCAGACCCGGCTTAGACCTCAAGCCAATCACTTCAATGACTCTCAGTCAGGCTATTGAGTCTTTCATTCCTGCCCCCCTTATGTTGTATCTTAGCTACCCAAATTACACCTGGTTCAACTTAATTATTTGTTTACAGTGGTAGATGCTACCTGGGAGAAGAAAAGGGAGCATATGACAGAGATGAAGATGCTTAGGTTAAGTGACAGGCATAAATATTAAGGTAGGTAAAGATATTCAGTGACATACACTGATTAAAAGCCAGGAAATTGGATCTCTCAAATCAGAATTCATTCCAGCCTTGTATTTCCCTTATTACACTAGAGATTGTCAACTGCTGCAATTTATAATGTCATCTTCATCTTTGGCCAGTAGGGCTAGAGTCTACCTAGTTCTTTATCAGTCTTTGAAGGTTATTACCACAGTGCTCCTGGATAAATCACTTAAAAGCTTGCCTGAGAAAGTCTCTCTCTGAAGGGTGGGAATTGGGGAAATGAACAATCACCTGGATCTACCTACTATATTCTCTGCGCAAGTTGTCCAAAAAAGTATTTTAATGATGCTGAAAACCAAAAATGATTTTGAATGAGCAGCCTATTTATTTCACAGGGTTTGAATGAGAAATTAATCATCACAGGCTGCTGAGAAAGTGACATGACTGTTTTTGTTTCCTTTGCCTTCTGGTTTGAGAGGTGTCCCTTATAGGCAACAGGCATTTGTAACACAATAAATGCAGTGATTACTAAACATCTAATTTATCAGTTCTGGTAGCTGAATAACAAGATTACAAGAATGGTTTCCTTGTCCTATAAGAATCATTTTAAAAGTCTATTGCTCTAGTGCCATATTTTCTTTGATCATTGGAAAAGCAATTTGATTTCCTTTCCAATTAGACATCTTGATATATCCTCCTACTTTGGCCCATTCTCTACCTTAGAGCAACCAATTATTTGAAGATTTCTTGAGGACAGGGAGACCAGGAAGAGCTATAGATAATACAAAATGGCTATTCAAGACAAAGCAAGAAAAGCCCCTTCAAAGGTACAACTTAGAGGGTCATAGGTTAATGCAGTATTCTCTGTTTAGAAAAAAAAAAGTTAAAAATTGTCCATTAGATTTTAAAACTTTGCAATGTACTGGGTTTTTGTTTGTTTGTTTTGAGATGTAGTCTCACTTTGTCACCAGGCTGAAGTGCAGTAGTGCAATCTCAGCTCACTGCAACCTCTGCCTCCTGGGTTCAAGTGATTTTCCTGCCCCAGCCTCCCGAGTAGCTGGGATTACAGGTGCCCGCTACCATACCAGGCTAATTTTTGTATTTTTAGTAGAGTCGGAGTTTCACCATGTTGGTCAGGCTGGTCTCGATCTCCTGACCTGGTGATCTACCTGCCTCAGCCTCCCCCAAAGTACTGGGATTACAAGCGTGAGCCACCATGCCCAGCCATCTCTTCTTAACATAATAAGCATTTCATAAATAAAAACCAGTTCCGCTAAATGGCTTTTCATTGCCATGCCTCCAGGTTTCCACTTTCTATTAGTCATTTAACAGTATTTCCAAGAATAAAAATATAATTTAACTCCTACCCTTCAGAAGACAATCACATTATACATTCTAAGAAGTTTAGATACAGTATTTTTGGCATCTTTTTTAAAAAAATGTTCTCCAAGGTAAGTTCCTGTGTGTTTAAAAACACCCAGAAAACCTGTGAAGATAGAAGCTTAAAAAAAGACAAATCAGACCAAAAAAATGACAGAAAATAAATGACCACATAACAGATTCTCATAAACTTCTGAAGAAACCATAGAGAATCCTGACTTCCTTTCTCAGATCTGCCTAAATCTAACCCCTCATGTTTCAAGAATTTCAAAATCTATTTATATTGTCTCGCAGCTCACTTTCACAGCAAGGAAAAGTCCGGTGCTAACACATTTATAACAGGACCTTTGAAACCTGAAGAAATTTTGGAGCAAAGATGAAAAAATGATTTTATTTTACTCAAGTGCTAAAACTGTAAGGTTTTTTTTCCTTCATTTTGAAATCCCTTGAGATGTCTGCAAATCTATTTTACGTTTTGGCTGCTTCACCATTCGCTGCCCAATAAAATTCCAGTTATTTCACAGTATCAGTCAACTACATATTGGGCATGTGGCTCTGCATACCTGCTGAAAGGTGTCTATAGAAACTGAAGGCTATATTACAATCAAAGCTCCTTCAGTGTGATAAAGCATATTAATTTTTGGCATGATGCAATTTAATGTATTTCAGAGGGTTTTTAATACTGATTTTTATTTACAATAGAAAAGCAATTACCAAAAATGCAAGCTTGCAAAAACTTCCATACTAAGAGTCTACCTTTTGTAATTAATAAATCTCTTAATCTCTCTGGATCCTAACATTACTAAAATGATGCATCTCTGCATACTATAAGATTATCACCTCATTTGTTACTTCACCTGCTGCAAACTGCCTTTTCTTCTGATTTTAATTATTCTAATTAAGTAGTAATAAATGGTTATCTGATCTTCATTGCCAATTAAATCCGCTACTGTATTTTTTCCTTGCTTTAAGTTCAAAATCTGTGAATTTATTATCTATCTGCTATAAGTGTACTCCCTCAAAACTCAATTCTTCACTAAACATTTCTCTAGTCTTAAGTGCACTTGTGATTGCATAACCAGCAACCTGTTCTAGCTAATTTAAGTAACTTCTTTATTATGCTTTACAATCTCACTGCCTACAATAATTAAGAGGAAAACAGTAGCACAATCCTTTCTTGACATTCTGCTGATACTCTTCAGAATGCTGGTTCTGGCTCTTTGGCTGAGTTCACTTCTTCCACTTGAAGCTTAAGTTCTAGTCTAGAAGGCTCAGTAAATGGCCATTGTTACATGCCTTCTCTACTCACTATCTGGGAAGTTCACAATTCTAATTTCTTCCTCTATGTAATGGTTCATGACCTTAACCTCCCACACTTAGCTCAGTTTTTCCTGCTGGCCACAGAATAGAACCTCTTGAAGATTATGCTATCCAATCAATTTTTACACAAAATTTCATGTAGTTGATTACCACCAATCACCTCAGCTGTAACTGCAATCTTCACAGCTCACTGTATTACATAAATATTGCAAATGATACCATTTAGAAAACATTAGACTTCTATTCAAGATGACTCTTCAAGTTCAAGCCTAGAGAAACTACTGAAGTTCCATCACATTGCAATGATGACAAAATATATAGAGAGAACATTATAAGGTTATACCCTATGAAAGAACAATTGGACGGTTTCCCGGGTTGTGAAGTTATTTATAAGGCTATTAGAAACATTCACATGCAAATCTTTTCACAAGCATTGTACCTATTTCCCTTCAGTATATTTCTATTAGTGAAACTGTTAGGTCATAGGGTAGATTAACATTACTAGTGATTGCCAAATAGTTGTGCAAAATGGTTATACCAGTTACATTTCCACCAGCAAAGTAAGAGTACAATTTGCTCCTTATCCTTGCTGATATTTAGTATTGCCAGTCTTTCCAACGTGAGCCATTGGTAGTGGTATGTCACTGTGGTTTTAATTTACATTTTTTGATAATGACAATGTAAGCATTTTTTCTATACTTTTTTGTCCATTTATTAAAAATAGCTGATCAAGCCTTTGCTCGTATTCAAACTGAATTGTCTTTTTATTGATTTACAGTAATTCTTTATGTACTCTAGATACAAGTCTATTGTCAGGTCTATTTATTGCAAATATTTGCTCCCTGTATGTGAACTGCCTTTTTACCTTCTGCCTTTTGATGAAGGAAATACTTGATTTTTATAAAATTTAATTTCTAATTGCTTTGTTATTGTTTGTGCCTATTACATTCTGTTAAAAATGTCTTGCCTTTTTCAAGATCATGAAGATATTTTGTGATTTGCTCTAGAAGTTATATTTATGTCTATGATCCATGCCGAATTAACTTGCATTTATATGAGGTAAGTTCAAGTTTGTTTTTCCGTATAAATATTCAGTTACTGCAATACTATTTAATGTAAAGGTCTTCTACTCTTTATTGAATTGCTTTGGTGCCTTCATCAAAAATCAATATATGCTTGAACCTATTTCCAAACTTTCTATTTTGTTCCATTGATCTATATATCTATTATTATGCCAATACAATACTGTGTAATTTCCTGCCAGTTTATAGTAAATGTTGGGTATTGCTTGTCCTCTTTGTTCTTTTTCTTGAAGAAATGTCTTGGCTAATCTAAGCATTTTACGTTCTCATTGGAATTCTAAAGTCAGCAGCCACTGCAAAAATGTGGCTGAATTTTTATTGGGATGCACTGGAGCTATAAATGAATGTGTAGAGAAATAGCATCTCAATGATAGTTTTTACATTCATGAATGTAATGTACTTCAACATTTAAGTCACCTTTAATTTCTCTTTGCAAAATTGTCCAATTTGGCGTACAGACAACTTGAATATCTATTGTTTTAGGTATTGGTACCCTAGGCATTTCCCAGATAGTAGCTGATGTTTTGGAAATGGCATTTTTAAATTATTTATCATTATTTATTCTACTTTCCAAATAGTTCGTTCATAACATATAGAGTTGTCTGTGGTGACACAGTAAATAGTAACTACAAATTTTGGGCCATTTCATTTCCCCTTGACCAATGCTATCTCTTATTTTGAGATCTTTCTCTCATATTCTGGGCCTGTAATATATTTGTAGGCATCATCCTAGCCAGACTGTAACTGAACTTTTGTAATCTTTTCTTGTTTTCTGGACTTTCAACTAAAAACAGAAATTATGGCAGAATTGTTACTTTTCTTTTATAATTGACATGTTTACTTTCCCAAATGCTTTCCAATGCCCAGTCTTAAATCTCTGAATCTTCCTACTTTTCTTCTTACAGCTTATATCAAGTTAGCTAGCCCTAGCATCACATCCATGGGAGTTTCCAAATTTATTTAATGCCTTTCCTCCCTCAACAAAGAATGTTCCAAAAAATAGCTGTGTATTTTTTCCTCGTTTTAGTAAATGATGTTCAAAAATTTATTTCCCTCTTCTAGTAAAAATGCTTAGAATGTCATTGTAAAAATATTTTGAAATATGATGGGTGTCTTGGCATGAAAATTATCAAATGTCCAGAAAACGTTTGGGGTTGTTAAGAAACTTGTACTCAGTAAACCTAATTAAGGCCATTATTTACATACGAGAGGATTTTTAAAGTCCTTTCCAAAACTAAAATTTAATTATTCCTAGAAATGATTTTTAAATAAAAGAACTGCATTTAGTCACCAGTCCATTATATGTGTTTAAAGACTAGAAAAGTGGGGCAGATGTATTTTTTTTTTACAAAGAAACATTAACAATAACAAAAAATAATTTCCTGTGCGGAAGGATGTTCACATAGCAAAGTCTTCTTCTTCCCAAAAAACGTAAGGAACAATATTTAAAGGGAGCTTTAAAGGTATCTGTTCTTTTTGACATTTCAAGTGTACAAATCAAAACAGAAAAATATATTACAAGATCGTCCTAAACATCTCTGCAGTTCTGGGGAACTAACATCATATGTATGACGTAATTTCTGGCTAAGCCAGAAAGGACTTCAACATAATTTTTGGCTACATCAGAAAGGACTTTAACTTGACTTTAAAGATAAGTAGCACACATTTATTTGTAATCACTGAATCAAAATATGTTGGCTAAAGGCATTTTGCTAAACTCAAAATGTACAAAATTTCATGGAATGAAAGAGAAAATAATTTAGTCTTATAAAAAGAAAACTTCCTCACTATTTGGGGAAAGAGGAAATAAATAATCCAATAAATTTTGTTTGTTTTCCTATTTCTATCACATAATATTTCTATGCCAAATATATGTACCACCTATACTGAAATATAAAATTATAGAGTACAACACAAACGATATAATTTTAAAATATATGGTGGTGGCCTCCAGTTTCTGGTCTCACATGTAAGGAACTTGGAAGTTACCACTTCATACTAACAATAAGTAAAAAGCTGAATAAACGCAAACATCAACAACTCTTCTTAAGTCCATAAGAGAAGTGAGGTCACTGGGCAAACCGCTGCCCCTAAAATTGGAGAAAAAGACAGGCAGATACAAAGAATCATGACTTACTGGAGCAGCAACCTACAAGCAAAAACCTCCTTGGGAACCAATGCCACAGTAGAAAAACCTGAACAGTATTTTACAAATTACTGGAGCCTCAGTGTGGACAAGTCTGAGAGATTAAAAATTCCAGGGGGAACCAGTCATCCCAGAGACTGCACACTTTTGTGATTACTACCTCCTGGGGCTCTACCAGCTTCTCCCAGGGAATACTAGAGGAAAGTTCCCTTATGATTCCCACAGGGGAAAGGGAAAAAGATCCATTTAGAAATACGCCAGATCATTCTGTACTTCTCAAAAATGTCGGCCCTCAGGAGAATATATTTAATCACAGCCTATCCTGCTGTGGTTTTATCAGAGCCTAACTGACCCAGGTAAAAGGAAATGCCCAACTGCAGTCAGCTCTGGCCTTCCACAGGAAGGAAGAGAAATACCCAACAGGTCAAGAGTCAGAGCAAGTAAAGTTATCAGGGATAAAGAGGGGCATTACATAATGAAAAAGGGGTGAATTTTCCAAAAAGATGTAACAATCCTTAATGTGTATGTGCCTAACAACAGAGTTTCAAAATACTTGAGACAAAAACTGATAAAACTTTAGGGAGAAATAGAGGAATCCACTATTACAGCTAGAGACTTCAACACCCCTCTACCAGAAATGGGCAGATCCAACACACAGAACATCAGTAAGATCATAGCCGAATACAGCATAATCAATCAAATAGATATAATGCACATCCAAAGGTTATTTCATCCAACAAAGGCAGAATACACATTATTCTCAAGTTCACATGGAGCATTCACCAAGCTAAACCACAATCTGGGCCATAAAACACAATTTAACAAATTCAAAGACTAGAAGTCTTAAGATGCCTTGAAATGGGGTTAAATTATCAATCTTTAACAGAAAGATAGCTAAAAAAAATCCCCAAACACTTGGAGATTCTAAATAACATATTTCAAAAAAGAAATGTGAATAAAAATGTAAAAACATTTTTTTACTAAATAAAAACACGATGTATGAAAATTTGTGATTCAGTGATAGCAGTGCAAGGAGAGTAATTAACACCACTGAATGCATATATAAGGAAAAAAGATCTAAGATCAATTATCTAATCTTTCACTTTAGAAAACTACAAGAAGAAAAAATTAAATACAAATCAGGCATGAGAAAAGAGATAAACTTAGAATATAAATCTATGAAATTGAAAACAGGAAATAAACAAAGTCAATGAAAACAAAACATGTTCTTTGAAAAGTTTAATAAAACTAATAAACCTCTAGCCAGGCTAACTAAGAAAAAAGGAGAAAGGACACAAATGAATAAGACCAAAATAAACGAGAAGATATCAATACCCATCCTCCGGACATTACAAGGATAACAAAGAAATACTGTGAATAACTCTATGCCCAAAACTTTGAGAACCTAAATAAAATGGATCGATTCCTTAAAGACACAATCTGCTGAAACTGACACAAAAGATAGATAACCTGTAAAGGTCTGTATCTTTTAAATAAATTTAATCAATAATTAATAACTTTCCAAAACAGAAATCACCAGGCCCAGATGAGTTCACTGGTGAATTCTATCAAACATTTAAGAAATAAATTATACCATGCCGTTTTCTAAATCTTTTCCATAATACGGCAGCGAAGAGAATAATTGTTATATGGTTTAGCTGTGTCCCCACTCAAATCTTATCCTGAATTATAGCTCCCATATTCCCCATGTGTCAATAAAGACATGCCTTTATTCCTGCTTCACCTTCTACCATGAGACCTCCCCAGCCATGCAGAACTGTGAATACATTAAACCTCTTTTTCTTTATAAATTACCCAGTCTCAGTTATGCCTTTCTTAACAGCTTGAGAACAGACTAATACAACTTTCTCACTCATTCTGAGGCCAGTATCATCCTAATAACAAAACCAGACAAAGACATTACAAGGAAACTACAGATTGATATCTCTTATAACACAAATGCAAAAATTATTAACAAAATATATTCACAAATCAAGCTGGGTACAGTGGAAAGTGCCTGTGATGTCAGCTACTCCAGAGGCAGGAGAACACTTAAACCCAGAAGGTGGAGGTTTCAGTGAGCCGAGATCACACTGCCACTCCAGCCTGGGCAGCACAGCAATACTATCTCAAAAAAATAATAACTATATATATGTATGTATATATATGTGTATATACATACATACACATGTACATTATACACGCATACATGTGTATTCACAAATCAAATCCAACAATGTATAAATGTAAGTATACACCACAACAAAGTGGTATTTATCTCAAGCATGCAAGTCTAGTTTAATACTTAAAAATAAATTAATGTAATCCATCACATCAACAGGCTAAAGAAAAAAATCACATGATCATATCAACAGATGCATAAAAAGCACCTGAGAAAATCCAACACCCATTAAATCTCTCAGTAAACTAGTAACAGAGGGGAACTTCCTCAACTTAATAAAGAATATCTACAAAATCTCTACAGCTAACATTATACTTAATGGTGAAAAACTAGCTTTCTAAGATGAGGAGCAAGGCAAGAATGTATCATCTCACTACTCCTTTTAAATACTGTACTGAAGCTGTAGCTAAAAAAATAATAAAGGGATATAAAATTGCTATGGTTTGAATAATTTGGTCCTCTCTAAAATTCATGTTCAAACATAATCTCCAATGCCACAATATTAAGAAGTGCGGCTTTTGGGAGGTGATTACATCACAAAAGCTCCACTATCATGAATGGGATTATCATCCTTATAAGAGGGCTAAAGGGTGATAAAAATGCTCTCTTGCTATTCCATCCCTTCTGCCATGTGAGGATGCAACATTCTTCTCCTCTCAAAGAGGAATACTGGAAAACACCATATTGAAAGCAGAGAGCAGCCTTCACCAGACACCAATCCTGCCATGTCCTGGATCTTGAACTTCCCAGCCTCCAAACTGTAAGAAATAAATTTCTGTTCTTTATAAATTACAAAGACTGTGTTATAAAAGAACAAATGAACTAAGGCAAAAAAAGGTGTAGTGATAGGAAAGGATGAAATAAAACTATCTCTGTTCATGGATGTTTATAGCAGCTTTATTCATAATTGCCAAAACTCACAGCGACCAAGATGTCCTTCTATAGGTGAGTAAATACTCTAAAACATGCAGACAATGAACTATTATCCACTGCTAAAAAGAAATGGGCTATCAAGCCATTAAAAGATAGGCAGATAAATTAAAGGCAATAATTAAGTGAAAGAACCCAATTTAAAAAGGTTACATACTGTGGGAGTCCAACTATATAACGTTCTGGCAAAAACAAAAATATGGAGACAGTAAAAAGATCAGTGGCCGCAACCTGGAGTTAATGGGTAAGGAAGGAGGAACAGACAGAGCACAGAGGATTATTAGGGCAGTGAAAATATTCTTTATGATACTAAAATTGTGGACATATCGTTGCACATTTATCCAAACTCATAGATTATACAACACTAAAACTGAACTCTAATTTAAAATATGAATTTTGGATTATAATGATGTACTGTATCAATGTAGGTTAGTGAATTGTAACAAATGTATCACTCTGGTAGAGACTGTTGATAATAGAAGGCTATATCTCTTGAAGGAGCAGAAGGTATATGGGAAATCTCTGTACCTTCCACTCAATTTTGCTGTAAACATAGAACCCTCAAACATAAAAACTATTAAAATGTTATTAAGCCATATATGTAAGATTTGGGTTCTTGACTGTATGTAAATTGTACCTTAAAAAATTAAATTTTTAAAAATCTAGTGGAACTTTGTGATCAGGCATGGTGGCTCTTGCATGTTAAGATTTCTCTATAACAAGCAATGATATTTTGATAGCATTTTACCCACATGGGGAACTTCTTTTCCAATTGGAGTCAAAACTTCTTTTACAATTGGAGTCAATCATCTCAAACCCTTCTGCTATCCTATTATGCAATATCCTAAATCCTTTGTTGTCATTTCAACAGTCTAACTTACATTAAAAATCCTATTTTCCTCACCATAGAATTAAAATATTTATAGTTGTTCCTTAATTACAAAATAATTGAGACTAAGTATTTTTAATCCCAACACTTCGGGAGGCCGAGGTGGGTGGATCACAAGGTCTGGAGTTCAAGACCAGCCTGAGAAAGATGGGGAAACCCCATCTCTACTAAAAATACAAAATTAGCTGGATGTGGTGGCAGGCACCTGTAATCTTAGCTACTTTGGAGGCTGAGGCAGAGAACTGCTTGAACCTGGGAGGCAGAGGTTGCAGTGAGCTGAGATGGCACCACCGTACTCTAGCTTGGGTGACAGAATGAGCTCCGTCTCAAAAAAAAAAAAAAAAAAAAAAAAAAAACTTTATGATGAGGCCCCCAAAATGAAAAATTTTGACAAGAGGAAGATCCTAAAAAACATTAGGAAACAACCAAACACTATAATGAATGATGGCAAGGGAATCAACCCATACAATGGAAAGCTGACTCCTTTGAAATGCATTTTTAAAAGAATATTAAACTTTACCGCATTTCTAGAAACAGTTTAAATGAAACAATATAATCTGAAGAATATATCATTAAATATAAAAGTAGAAATAGCCTGCATATGAAATATTTAGTGGCAGCTCAAAGCATGCTGTTTCCATGGAGAGATAAATAAAACAAGTGTGGGTGAATTTCATGTACTGTAAATTAATTCAGACATAATTAAAGGACTTAGGCTTTGTCTACATATTGCCAGAACAACAATTACAGAGAGAAAATTCAAGCAACCTGTGGTTTAGTCTAACTTACATTAAAAATCATATTTTCCTCCCCAAAGAATTAAAATATTTATAGCTGTTTCTTAATGACAAAATAATTGAAACTAAGTATTTTTAAGAAGTTCTTTTGATAATCTGATGAACCTTCATCCAAGAAAAAGAATCCTGTGCCAAATTTTGTATATTGATAATGCAGGGCTTTCATGGAGCCTCTGAAAAACACCCATCTGCCCCACATTAAGAATCGATATGTAGTCAATCAATATAAGATATCTGATAACTACAAAAATGTTTTAACAAAATCAATATAATTGTTATTATTATTATTATTATTATTATTATTATTTTGAGACAAGGTCTTGCTCTATCACCCAGGCTGGAGTGTAGTAGCACTATATCTGCTCCCTGCAACCTCCACCTCCTGGACTCCAGAAAGCCTCCCACTTCAGCCTCCTGGATAGCTGGGACTGCAGGTACACACCCCCACACCCAACTAATTTTTGTACTTTTGTAAAGATGGGATTTTGCCATGTTGCCCAGGGTGGTCTCAAACTCCTGAGCTCAAGTAATCCACCTCAGCCTCCCAATTTACTGGGATTACAGGCATGAACCACCACACCCAGCTATAAAACAAACATAATTATTGATTGAAAAGTCATAATTACATAGGCCAATTTGACAAAGAAACTAAACATAATACATTTATAACTTGAATAAACATGTAATATCTGCAGTAAATCTGAATAAGACTCATGTGTCTGTAGAGATAAGCTTCCCTTTCTGAATAATTTCTGAAAATATCTTCTATGTATCCAGTTTTTCTGTAATGGCATAGCTCAGACATATTATGAGTTAGGTTCCAGAATACTAAAATAAAGGGAGTCACTTGCAATTTTTGGTTTCCCAGTGCATAAAAAAATAGGACAAAGACCTTAACAAATATTTCACCAAAGAAGATAAAGAGATGTCAAATAACTATAGGAACGTATGTTCCACATCATATGTCATCAGAGAAAATACAAATTAAAACAATGAGATACCACTACACACCTATGAGAAGCCCAAAATCCAGAACACTGTAGTCTATTAAGTGTGCAGTAGCATTATGTCTAAAAAAAGCATACTTTCACTTTAAAATGCTTTATTGCTAAAACTGGTAATGATTATCTGAGCCTTCAGCAACTTGTAATCATTTTGCTGGTATGGATTTTGCCTCTGTTGTTGGCTGCTAACTGATCAGAGAGGTTGTTGCTGAAGGTTGAGGTAGTTCTCACAATTTCTTAATAAAGTTTGCCATATTGATTGATTCTTCATTTCATGAAAGATTTCTCTGTAACATGCAATGATATTTGATAGCATTTTACCTACATGGGGAACTTATTTTACAAAGGGAGTCAAAACTTCTTTTACAACTGGAGTCAATCATCTCAAAGCCTGCTACTGTCCTGTTATGTAATATCCTAAATCTTTTGTTGTCATTTCAACAACATTCACGCATCTTCACCAGGAGTAGATTCCATCTCAAGAAACCACTTTCTTTGTTCATTCATAAGAAATAACTCCTCATAGGTTCAAGTTTTATCATGAGAATTTATCAATTCAGTCACATCTTCAGGCCCCACTTCTAACTCTAGTCTTCCTGCCATTTTCACCAACATCTGCAGTAACTTCCTCCACTAAAGTCCTAAAGCCCTCAAAGTCATCCCTGAGAACTGAGTTCAGTACCTTCCAAACTTCTATTAATGTTGAAACTTTGACCACCTCTCATGAATCATCAATGTTCTTAATAGCATCTACCATGGTCAATCTTTTCCAGAAGGTTTTCAAGTTACTTTGCCCATATCCCCCAGAGGAATCACTATGGTACCTGTAGCTTTCCAAAGTTTATTTCTTAAATAATAAGACTTTAAATAATTCCTTGATCCATGTGTTATAGAAATGATGTTGTGTTAGCAGGCATGAAAACATTTGTCTCCTTGTACACTTCCATCAGAAGTCTAAGGTGACCATTACCTTTGTCAAAGAGCACTATTATTTTGAAAATAAACACTTTTACTGAGCAGTAAGTCTTAACAGTTGGCTTAAAATATTCAGTAAACCTGCAGCAAACCACCACGGCATGTGTATAACTATATAACAATCCTGCATGCTCGGCATATGTACCCCAGAACTTAAATTATAATAAAAAAAAGAAAAATAATGGAAATTTGAAGGTACAAAACAAAATAAAACAAAAAAAATATTCAGTAAACCACAGTGTAAGCAGATGCGCTGTCATCAAGGCTTTGTTCTTCCATTTATAATACAGCTAGAACAGAGTTAGTGTATTTTCTAAGAATCCAAGGATTTTCAAAATGGTAAATGAAAACTGGTTTCAACTTAAAGTCATCAGTTGCATTAGCTACTAACAAGAGAGACTATCTTTTGAAGTTTTGGAGCCAGGCATTGACTTCTCCTCTCTCGCTATGAAAGTCCTAGACGGCATCTTCTAATAGAAGGATGTTTCATCCACAATGAAAATATTTTGTTGAGTATAGCAATCAACATTAATTATCGTAGCTAGACCTTCTGGATCTCCTGCAGCTTCTATATCAACACATGCTGCTGGCTTTCTATCATAATAGTGAAAGTATTTACAGTTGACCATCAATATCCATGGGTTCCACATCCAGCTTCAACCAACTACAGTTTGAAAATACTCTTTAAAAATCTGTTTCTGTACTGAACATGTACAGACTATTTCCTTGTCATGATTCCCTAACAATACAATATAACAACTATTTCCATAGCATTTGCATTGCATTAGTCACTATAAATAATCAGGAAATGATTTAAAGTATACAGGAGGATATGAGTAGGTTATATGCAAATACTACACTATTTTACACCAAGGACTTGAGCATCTGTGGATTTTTACATCCATGGGAGGTCCTGAAACCAATCCTCCCATAAATACCAAGGGACAGCTGTACATGTCTCTTGATTATGAATCTATGTCTTACAAAAATTTTTCAAATATAAGAACTCTAACTGAACTTCATATATGTCCAATGCCTTACTGTCCTCAAACTCTGATTTTATTCTTTAGAATGTAACTTCTAAGGATAAAAAATAAATCTGTAAAATCTTTTTAAAAGATACCACCAAAGTCCCAGGAACAGGAGAATGCTAAATAAATATTATCTAACAATTATTCCATCTTCTGAATTGGTTAAAAAAAAAAATTACCAATTTCTGAAGCCTTTCACAGTCAGTCAATTTCATTCTACTCTTCTACAATGCTCTCTGGCCACATCCAACTTTCGCAGTTCAGTTGCATTCCCTCTTTGTCTTGATACAATTTTCTTTGAGCTTTACTGAACTATATCTTGAGAAACAATGATACGGAATTTCTTTATATTACATTTCAGCTTTACGTGTCTTATGGATTGTATTCCACCAAAACATAAAACCAAGAGAACTAATAACCCTAAAGGATTTACCTTGGAGTCTTTGGTCAGGGTCGACTTTAAGGCATCATAGTCCTTAGACCCTGGCTGAATCTGTAGTTAACTATTCCAAAGAAAGTTGGGTTTTGTTTTCTTTCTTTCTTTCTTTTTTTTTTTTAATGACTTTGCTATCTGGTTTGAAATTTCTAGATCCTATCTAAACAGAGAGTCATGCTTTTTAAAATACAAACTCTGAGTGCATACTGTCATCTAAATAGCAAAAGAGACTGCCAAGGGCAGGGAAGATGATAGAAAAATGATAAAAGAATTTCTGTGAAGTGTTATTACCTCTCTTCTAAATTACCATCAAACCACAAAATGATCAGGATTGGATAAAATCGTCTACAACTGCCTGCAAGCCTTCTTGTAAGAATACTAGCAACATAGCAGTGCATAATTCCCAACTAATAATATAAAAATAACATAGCTGATGTGGAATATTTTCTTAGAAGAAGCGTTTTTCCAACCCAGCTTCTAAACATTTTGTTAAATCATAAACTGTGGCTAAAGGACATTGGAATAACCAGAATTAAACTTTGCTTCACTAAACAGAAAGCCATCAACCTTATGACAGCTATCATAGTCTAACCTAAAGTTATTTATAAGTAACCAAATTTGTTTGATAGCAGCCACAAAGCCAGAGCTACTGATAAAAATGTTTTACAAACTTTTTTTTTTTTTTGAGACGGAGTTTCGCTCTTGTTACCCAGGCTAGAGTGCAATGGCGCGATCTCGGCTCACCGCAACCTCTGCCTCCTGGGTTCAGGCAATTCTCCTGCCTTAGCCTCCTGGGTAGCTGGGATTACAGGCATGTGCCACCATGCCCAGCTAATTTTTTGTATTTTTAGTAGAGACAGGGTTTCATCATGTTGACCAGGATGGTCTCGATCTCTTGACCTCGTGATCCACCCGCCTCGGCCTCCCAAAGTGCTAGGATTACAGGCTTGAGCCACCGCGCCTGGCCGACAAAAATTTTTTATAACAATTTATAGATGTCTGATATTTATTCCTCACTTGACCTACTACACCTTCTTCTGAACAAAGCTGCAAGTGATTATCAGCAAAGCAACAAAATATATACAGGACTTGGCCTGTATCTCATCCAAAATGGAGATAAGTAGTGTAGTGAGTGTTTGTCATAAGAAGTTTTCACTGCTTTCCTTACATACAATGATAATGGCATTGTGTAATTCCTGTAATGTTATCAGCATTCCATTATATTGATTAAATGTTTAGAATGTGTAACCATTGATTATTGTGTTAGTAAACATCTATGTCTCAGTAACTCAGAACATGAACTTCTTTGGAAATGTTTGCCAAAATTACTCATTGAGGAGCACTTAATCAATTTCAGAGTGTTTCAAATTTTTACATTAATTAATTTCGATATGATGGGCTTTTTCAAGTTATTTTGTAATGTACAAGAAATACCTATCCATCTAGTCTCCTCATATGTATCAGGCATTAAGGTAGACATTAAGTGAAGCTAAATACTGTAAAAGACAAAAACTTTTCCCATACTTATCAGAAAATTCATATTTTATTTAGTTCCAAAATCTACTACAATTTTAGTATATTCAATCTGAGAGTAAGAGCTCAAAAACAGATATGAAAAGCATTAAACTGCTATGACATATCTCCTTGAGGGGAAAAAAAGTATGATGCCAGTTGATAAAAAAAAAAATAGGTGCAATTATCTTATTTTCTAGGTAGTTCTGACTCTTGAAATGCCTCCTGCTCTGAAAAAAAAATAAGATACGTAAGCCACACCATTTTGCATTACAGAAGTCTCTAGCTCACAAAGTGTTTCGGTGACCTAATTGAATTACATGGTACAATAATTTCATCAGGAAATGATGCATAATGCCTAACCATGAATATAAGGCACTGAAGTGGCTAAAAAAAGTAGTTGCCATTTCATGTAGTTCATTAAGAGTCAGCAAACATGGAAAGATACAACCAATGGCTCATTTACTTTATTTCATGCCTAAACACCCTAGAACAAAAATAGACTGTTATAAAATGATTTCTAATAGAAAGCTGACTCATAATCCTATTTTCCAGAGCATTAATTAATATGACAATCACTCTAATGTCAGACTTAGTGTCTTAGTCAGATAGGGTTGCAACAGTATCATATACTGAGTGGCTTAAACAACAGAAACTTATTTTCTCACAGATCTGGAAAGTTGAAAGTTACGAAAAATTTACAAAATTTTACAAAATATTTTAAAGGATGGTGGCATGGTCAGGTTCTAGTAAGGGCTCTTTCTTGTTTGCATTGAGCCACCTTCTCATTGTGTTCTCACGTGATGGAGACACAGCTCTGGTAATCTTCCTCTTTTTATAAGGGCATCAGTTCTAATGAACCAGGGCTCTATCATTTTGACTTCATTTAATCTTAATCACTTCTTTAAAGGTCTTATCTCCTATACAGTCATATGAAGGGTTAGGGCTTTAACGTATGAACTTTTGGGGGCAACACAACTCAGTCCACAGCACTTAGACAATTGGTAACAAGCACTTATCACTGACAAAAAAAAGCCCAAACAAGCCAAGACCCTGAGAAAGTTGCAGATACCAGGATGGAATCACTCATGGGAGATCTAAACAAATTACAGCCAGAAAAGCACAAAGGAGGGCAGCTCATGCTTACATGTCTGAGATAAGAACAGTCTCAAGGACTTCCTAAAATAACCCCATAATGAAATTCCTTCTCAAGAGAAACTCATTTCCTCAACACATCTCATGCTTTTCGTGACCTATGTTTTACGTCTAAGTACGGGTTTCTGTGACCAGGTTTATTCTAGTTATTCTTTAGGACTGCAGCAATATAGATAAGATGCTTTTAAAAGAACACTTGTCTAGTAACAGCATCTCCACCAATGAACTGACACCAATTCCATTTTTGAGCCTCCTGAAGCAAAGAATTCTTGCTTCCAAGCAGCTTGTATTAACTTCTTTTTGCCAAATAAAAGCTTCCCTTCCACTCCCCTCTTCAGGTGCACCTATGGCTTGCTATAGTTGTGCCTGAATTCTTTTTTATTTACTCCCAAATAAATTCATTGTATTAGGAGATATCGTTCTCTGAAGTCTTTTTTGGGGAGTGACAATCCATTTGCTTGAGATTGTCCTAGCTATGGCTGAGACACAGCAATTATCTTTACGCAAGTAAATTTATACACACAATCTCAAAAAGATAGAGTTTCAAATCTTTTTGGCAGATTTCTGTCAACGAAAATTGCACAATCCAAATACAATGAGAGAACTTTATTAGGATTATAAGAGAAACTTAAATGTTAGTAATATAACACACACCTAAATATTAGTTCATGTACAGCAAATGTAGTAAAAATAATTAAATTCTGCATACTAAAAGCATTATCAAAGAGATATTCGGCAAATGACATTAGGAGTCCCTCATTAAATTCTCAAGAGAGAAAGGAAACAGAGATAACATCAATTGTATTGCTCATCATTAGACTTTTCTTTACTAGACATGCACTAAACATAGTGAAAAAAACTCAATTTTTCTCAAATTAATCTATAAATGAAATGTAATCTTAATCAAAATTCTAGTTGAATATTTTGAAGAACTCAACAAACATGCAAATTTATACAGAATAATAGAGATCTTTACCTAATTAAATTACTTTAAAAGATATATATGGCACAAGAATATTTATGTAAATGTGAAATGCATGCACAATGTTACAAATTTTACAAGGCTATACCTATACATAAAGCAGAAAATGGAGTAGGAGTATTGGAGTCGGAGCAAGCGACAAAAGAGAGAAGTGATAAATAACCATATGAATAAAGAACAAAAAGAAGGGCTTTGCACAGAGACATGATGATAAAGGTTTTAAACTGAGGATGTGAGGAATATCACTACAAGCACTCGATTCTCCTATTTAGAGCAACTCTTAAAATAGTGAATAAAATCAGATTTGTTTCTGATAAAATAAAAGAACACTCTTAACAGTATAACTTATTGACCAAGAGGATATAAATAGGTACAATCAGTTCTTTATGCACTATATCAACCAGAGCTGGTCCAGAAATCCTTTGGTGGTTACATCTAAAGAAAACAAAAATAAAAATGTAAAAAATAGGCTGGGGTCTGAGCTACCCTACAAATAGGTCAATGAACGATTTGGGATCATAAGGCAAACAAAAAGGCTAGAAGAAGGTAAAGAAATATTTTTGGAATTGCCATTATATGCAATAATAACTAAAAAGTAAAAGAAGAAAATTTGGTCCGGGAAACAAGAAAAGGTCTCAGAACACTTAACTACCAGCCAGAAATAGTAGGAAATGAATAGAAGGGATAATTTCATAATTACAATTACAGAAAAGTTTAAATCATCAAACAACAGAACCTTATTATATAAAAAGCATTAAAGCTACATAGCAAATTTGGGGCACTATATTTTAATCAAACTTTTTACTTTGAGATAAATTCACATGCAGTTAATTGCAATAAATAATAGAGATCTTGTATGCCCTTTACTAATTTCTCCAATGATAACATCTAGTAAAACTGTAGAACATTGGACACAATACTGACATTGATACAATCCATCACCTATCTGATTTTCCCAATTGTACTCATTTGTGTGTGTGCATGTGTATTTGTATGCTTTTAGTTCTATGCAACTTTTTCACAAGTGTAGACTTGCATGTCCACCACCACAATCAAGAGACAGAAAATTTCTCTCACCAAGATTCCTGGTGTTGCCCCTTTATAATCACACACTTCCCTGCCTGCTCTTCCCCCAATCCTTAACCCATGGCAACCACTAACTTGTTCTTTTTTTAATTGCAAAGTTATATAAATTGAATCATACAGTATCTAGTCTTTCAGGACTGTCTTTATTCGCTCAGCACAATTCTCTAGGGATACATCCAAGTTTTGCATGTGTCGAAATCTCCATACTCTTTATTGACAAGCAGTATTCCATACGAATGTAGCACAGACTGTTTACCCATTCGCCCAGTTAAGGAAATCTGGTTGCTTTCAGTTTTTAGCCAATATGAACAAAGCTACTATGCAAATCCCAGTATAGGTTTTTATATGATCATAAGTTCTTATTTCTCTGGAATAATACCGAAGAACGAAATTTCTAGGTCATCTGGTAATTGCCCACAACTTTGTGAGCACATTCTTCCCTGCTCTTTGGAAAGTAAATTGGCAAAAATTCTTTGAAAATCAAATGAACAGTGTGTATTAAGAATCTTATATATATTCAGATCCTTTGAGTCACCAAGTCAACTAAGGTAATAATCAGAAAAGCAGTTATGAATTTATGTATAAAAGTTATTCACTAAAAACATACAGTAAACAATGAAAATATTATCAATTCCATTAACAGATTAATAACTAAGTTATAGTATCCTTATGATAAAAATCTGTAGGGCCATAATAAATAACATTTTCATGTATATTTAGTGGCATGAAAAAAGTTCAAAGCATTAGTTTTAAACAAAAAAAAAACAAAACTATATGTAGTATGATCCCAATTATATTTCAAAATGCATGCAAAAGGCCAGAAATACAATATTATAACATTCCCTCTGCTATGTGATTACAGGCAGATTTAGCATTCTTCTAAATTGTTTATATATATTATATAAGTTTCCTACACAGCTCAAGGAACATTTTTTGTAAATAGGAAAAAAGGCATAGAATTTATTTTTAAGGGTTTTAAATTAAAAGCAGAATATCTTTGCGAAAACTGCTAGTTGGTTCTGGCTCGTCCATGACTATGGCTCCATGACAATGTACATCTACCAGAATTCATTGCCCACTTCTTTCTAGGCACAGGCCTATGTTCCTTTTCTCAGTTTCCCTTACAGTGGATATGTGACTACAAAATATGAATGGAAATTATGCATACCATTCTCAGGTCTGGTCCATAAACTCCTTTGCACAAATATACTCCATTCTTTGTATCTTTTCACACTGGCTGAAATGGCTTAGACCCATGCAGCCATACATCAGCCTTGGTCCCTTACAGAATCCATCATCCCACTTTGAAACACTGGCTGACTTCAACTTTGCTTGAGCTAGTAGTACATGTTGATTATATTTGATACAACAATGTAACCTATCCCAGCTAATATCATGACTCTAAGAGAAGGGGACTTAACACTTGCACCAAAACCAGTCAGCTGAATGTATAGGCAGTTATTTGATTGTGCCCTTCGCTGTCCACGAAAACTAACATTTCCTCCAGGGCACCACTGTTAAGATACAGATATACATGCCTATCACATAGTTGAAGTTTAGTAAGTATGTATTAAAGGAAGGAATAAAGAGAGGGAGGAAGGAAAGGAAGGTATAAAAGGGAGAAGAGGAGCCTAAAGAAGAAAAACAAACTTAGGAAAAATGGGAAACATTAAACGCAAGCTGTACAATTTAGTGTTTTTTTCTCAGAGCTAACCTCACTATATATAAAAATGCATTAAATATGTTGAAAGTTCCCACAATAACCACTTCTACTGAAGCCCAAAGTAAGAGAAAGTTCTTGATGATCCAGAAACACAGAAAACAAAAACTACTGTGAAAGCTACACACTGTGTTAAACCCACTTTAATCACTTTGTTTACACTCTTTAGCCAAACAGGATCGGTAATAAAATGAACTAATTTGTATTGCAGGCTCTCCTTCTTCCCTGCTTTTCTCTCTGAGAAAGTATCAATTAGTAAATAAATAAACAGTAAACAGAGGCAGCAGAAGTTAAAGCACAGGATTTAGGTAATCCTTAAATTCGACAATCATCCTTTAAATGCCCAAACATTGGTTTTGCATGTAAATTAAAAATTAAAAATCCCAAGAGATAGAAGGCCTGAGAGTTTCACAAAATGATACTAAGTGTATGCACAGCACCTAATATTTTTGTTTTACCAACAAGAAGAAAGAACTTTATTTTTGTGTGTGAACAAACATGAACAATGCTTTGGAAATAACATGTTTTTTAAAGTCTTTTTTAAAGCAAACTATTGAAAACTATATACAGTTAAATACATCAAATTTGTATTTATCTTGAAAAGTTAGGAGTTTCTAAAATAATATTTAAAGTCATATTACATATTTAGATTATATTTTGGATGGCAAAATAAGCAAATACTCTAATATTTTTAGTATTTCCATTGATCACTTGCATCTAATTGGTTAATTTTTGAATTCACATAGAATATTTAGAACTAATATGTTGATCGTTAAGAATTAATCTCAGTAGAAATCCAAAACTTCAGGAAATGTGTACTCCACTGTCACATTCCTCCAACAAACTAGCTGCTAAAAGAAAATAAAAATCAATACATTTTATATTGAAAATCACCTGAACTCTTTCTCTTTTTTATTTTTTACTTTTTTTTTTGTTTTGTTTTTGTTTGTTTGTTTGTTTCTAGACAGAGTCTTGCTCTGTCACTACCAGGCTGGAGTGCAGTGGTGTGATCTCGGCTCACCGCAACCTCCGCCTCCTGGTCTCAGGCAATTCTCCTGCCTCAGCCTCCTAAGTATCCGGGATTACAGGCACGCGCCACCTTGCCCAGCTAGTTTTATTGTATTTTTAGTAGAGACGGGGTTTTACCATGTTGACCAGGATGGTCTCGATCTTTTGACCTCGTGATCCACCTGCCTCGGCCTCCCAAAGTGCTGGGATTACAGAGTATTTTAACTTAAATAATGTTGAGATGAAACAAGTCATGCTTATAAATTTACATAGCACATTAGGTCTACACCTGTCTAGCTTCACTTAGTTACTGGATTTGTATTTTGAAGAGCTGTACTTTGATGTGTATGTGTGTTTGTGTGCTATAGTTTGAATATGTTTTGTTTGACCTCTCCAAATCCCATGTTAGAATTTAATCCCCAGTGTGGCAGTGTGGGGAGATGGGGCTTAGTGGGAGGTGTTTGGGTCTTGGGGTTGGATCCTTCATGACTGACCAGCTTGGTGCTTTCCTCATGGTGATGAGTGAGTTTTCACTCTATTAGTTCCTATAATAACTGGTTTTTAAAGAAAGGCGGGTATCTTCCCACTGCCTCTGACTTCTATGCTCATCATGTGATCTCTGCACATGGCAGTTCCTCTTTACCTTCTGCCGTCAGTGGAAGTAGCCTGAGGCTCTCCCCAGATGCTGATGCTGGTGCCAAGCTTTGTGTACAGCTTGCACAATCATGAGCCAAATAAATCTCTTTTCTTTATAAATTGTCCAGCTTCAGGCATTCTTTTATAGCAATGCCAAAGAACTATGGCAATGTGTTTGTGTGTTTTAAAGATTAGTACAAATTGTATTAAAACATTTGGGTGCTTTTTAGATATTGTTCTTTTGAAAAAAAAAAAATTCCAAGACATAAGAAAAGCATCAACTTATATTTGTAACTCTGTATAGAATGCTGGTACTGTGTCTAAAACCAACATGTCTTCCTAGGTTCGGAAAATGTCTCTACAGTGTGTTTGCTGAAAGCAAATAGTTTGTGTTTGTTTGATACAAAATATTTAATTTTTATGAGAGATCCAGTGGTAGAAGTCAGTATAGGTTTTTTGGAAGCAGAAAGATTCGACTCCTACTTGGTCAACAATATTTTTCACTGATGAGTTGATTGTTTTGATGCTGTGTAGACATAACTTTAGTCAAATAGAGAAACAGAAGGTTTCATTAAAGGGCACAGTTAACAATTTTCTTTTTGTGCAGAACTGTGCTTTTTTCTTCGTAGATTCTTATTTTCCTTATTATAGCATCAAAGTGCTGTTAGGGCATAGAGAAATCATTTAATCTATTCCATTGACAGGATTGTGGCGAGCTTCTTCTCAAGCCTTCATAGTGATTGAATGTAGAGAACCACAGAGTTAAATCTCACCCCACTGCAGTTTCTACATATTCACTTGTAAGGAGACAACAGAACCCAAATGTGTTTACGTATTCTTCCTTGCCATGGGCATTAGACATACAAAAACACACACAAATTCTCTTCCATACATGTGCATACACACACATACACATGACACACAACGATGTCACATTAATTTCAAATTCAGAACAAAATGAAAGGAAATTTTCAAAATTTATTGGTGACAAGACCTGTGTATCTGTTAGATCACTCACTCAGGCAAACAACTAAAGAGAGAAAAGATTTATTGTGCACAATTCATCTCATGACAAGAAAAAAAGCTTAACAGCCTTTTATCTTTCTTTGCAGTCAAAGAATTACAAGGTAGTTACCAACTCAAGTGTACAATGTACCTAGCATTTCAAATAATCAATATGAGAAAGCCAATAGAACCTTGATTATCATCTTCTGGGGTATACAGTTTTAAAGTGGGTAGTATCTTTAAAAATCTGATATTTAACCTAAATTTGATACTGTGTAGGTATATAGCCAAATAATTATCGTCTGCATATTTCATCTTGTATACAAGACTATAATTACATTCTTTTATTATCTGTGTATTGAATTCCTACATGCAAAACATTATAGAAGACACCGGGTACACATTGGTGGATAAAGGAGGCATTGTCTCTGCCCACATGGATCTTTCAGTCAAATCACTGCACAAAAAACAAAGTGATCACATATTCTTGGGGTTTTTTGTCCAATGTTCATGTTCAAAAACATAAAGACACATAAGAATATATAATTGCAAACTGGCATAAATTGCTCAAAGGCTACAAAATTTTTCAGTTTTAAGATGAATAAGTTCTAAGAATCTAATATACAGCATGATGACTATAGTTAACCATACTGTACTGCATACTTAAATTTGCTAAGCATCGATTTTAGATGTTCTCTCCACCCCACAATAACACACAAAAAAAGGTATCCAGGAGAGATGATAGATGTGTTAACTAATTTGATTGTGATAATCATTTCACAATATATCCACATATCCAGTGTGAAGAGAAGAGAATAACATGAGTTCACACTACAAAGAAGCCACATTTCATTTTTCAGATTCTGAGCTTAGTCTTGATGGAGTTCGTCTACCAAAAGTAAATGAGTTAAATGTTACCTACACTGCTTAACCCACAAAGACCACTGTGAAGATGTCCAAGGAAATATGTAAAAGCACTTTAAAAATTGAGATGTGCTAGGCCGGGCGCAGTGGCTCACGCCTGTAATCCCAGCACTTTGGGAGGCCGAGACGGGTGGATCACGAGATCAAGAGATCGAGACCATCCCGGTCAACATGTTGAAACCCATCTCTACTAAAAATACAAAAATTAGCTGGGCATGGTGGCGCACGCCTGTAGTCCCAGCTACTCAGGAGGCTGAGGCAGGAAAATTGCTTGAACCCATGAGGCGGAGGTTGCAGTGAGCTGAGATCGCGCCATTGCACTCCAGCCTGGGTAACAAGAGCGAAACTCCGTCTCAAAAAAAAAAAAAAAAAAAAAATTGAGATGTGCTAAACCAGAGTTCAGCAAATTATATGTTGACTCATTGGACAATGGATAAATTAGCTAATACCTAAGCTCAAAAATCTCTGACATTTAATTACATTTTTTATAAAGCTCAGAAACAAGTAAAAGTAAAGAAATGTATTTACAGATACATACATTATGGGAAGGCCATTGAAACACACACACACACACACACACACACACTCACACACACACATATGGCAGTAATACCAAACTGAGAATGGTTATTTCAATGGGTGGAACAGTGCAAAACTGGGAATAAAGTGGATTCAGGGAGTTTCCCATTATAAAATTGGGAATATTTTAACTGTTACATCAGGCAGTGCATTCACAGGTTATTATCTTATTTATGCTTCATAACTTGTATTTCTATTACATATAGATTATATCAGTCTTATAAATTATTACTTAGTAAAAATTAAAAAGAAAAACTTCTAATGGCTTTTGTCATTCAGTATTAAATTACATTCCACCCATTCAAAATTTATAATACATTAACATGGGTGGATTGTAAATTTATTAACCATTGAAAGCGTAAACATGACTAGGATTTGAGGGCAATTTTAATCTATTAAAAGAAACTGAACCATGTTTAAAGGCTTAAACATTTCCATTTGTTTATTATTTAGATCCTATAGTTACAAATGATGCTTAAATAGACACTAAAGCAATCCCGTAAGTTGTTTCCTGTTACAATTTTGTTAGCAGTTCAAGTAACCAGCAGAACATTAAGTTGTTGGTTTCTTTCACAGTACTGAATAAAGTCAATCATAATAACAAAATCATATTTCTTCTTTAAAAATCTGTATTTCATGGGTTTCTTTTTTTCAAATTGTCCTTATTGTAATTAATCTCAAATAATGGTATTTCAGTGCTTCATTAACTACTTGAAAGCAAAGACATTCTAATAATGAAAAGCAATGGAGCCTGTGCTTTCTCTGAAATTGTATCATATTCAGAATCCTATGATGAGCCTCATTTTGATTTTTCTATTTTATAATTAACTCAATACATGCAACATGAACTAAAGCCAGTAAAAATATCAGGGGTATAAAGTCAACTGTTACATACTCTGCCTTACTCAATCCATGTGCAATGTAATATAATTATGTGATACCATGGGAAAAGCCAAAAACAGGGCATGGAAGTCACCTATTTTTAAAACTTGTTTATGGATTTCTCATTATTATTTCCATATTCACTGAATTCAATTCCCACATCCTGAAATGCTCCAAGACCAGAACTTGCGGCATCACTTCTCTTACTGGACCTGACCAAAAAATCCCTCAGATGTTTCCACACTTCTAGCCAACTAGAGCATTCTAAGATGCCCTTTCTTAATATTCCCAGGGACCCATGCCAGACATGTGATCTTAAGACAAAATGTGATCCAAAAAGGCTTCAAAGATGATTAAAGGAATAAAACAATTCTGGTTTAAATAAAAAACTGCTACTCTTTATGAAAAATGTACTTTTAAATCTTTTAGATCTCTTCCTTGACCCATTATGATCATACCGTTCTCCTATTCCCAATTTCCTTCTCCAATTCCTCCACAAAGAACCAATTGTCCACTCATTCATTGATGGTCCCACAACACAAGACTCATACTTCAATTTTCTTATCTGTAAAATGTCAATAGTAATTTTATACCATAGGACTGTTGGAAAGCATAAGTAAAACCATGTCTATAAAATGCTTATTCCAAGGCCTTGCTCGTTGTAAACATTTGATAAAACAACTAAGCAAACAAGCAATAAAACAAACCCCTTCCATTTTAGGGGTTACCACAATGTATTTGCTTTTGCCTTCCACTTGAGTGAAAGCCCATTAACGACACATGTTGTATTCATCATCACATCTTTAACATCTAGCACAGCACAGTGATTAGTACAAAGCAGGCTCTTGGGAATTAATAAAATTACCATACTCAGAGAGTCACTCAATTCTTTGTCTAAGTAAAATGTTTTTATAAAGTGCACATCAGCTCTACCCTCAAAAAGCATTTACTCTATACAATTTGAAAAAGTGATGAACTATTAACACTTCTACAATTAGCTTTTTGCCTAGGTTGCTTTCCTCATGAAATTGATTCTAAGAGAGATATCAGTAGACCAGTGTAATGGCACCACCAGAATATGGTAAATCATTTGCCTCTTTCTTTCTTCAACTATAAAATGTGGATGACAAATATCTGCTCCTTTACTTTAAAATATTAATGTGAAAGAAGAATTTGAATTGAGGTTTATAAATGAAATATTTTTATATGTGTCCTCCAAACATAGGACAAAGTCTTTGTGACTTTATTCCTTCAACAACTGAATGTCTACCTATGCCAGGCACTGTACTGGGTGCTAAAGAAATACAGATGGATAGGATACGATTCATGTTCTTAAGAAACTCACAGTTTAAGAGACAGTCAAAGAAACAAATATATATATATTCAAATATTTATTTGTATATAAATACATATATTTGTTTCTATGCCTGTTTCATATTAAATTCTGAGCATATATATATATATATATATATATATACACACACACACACACACACACACTCACAATTTAATAAATATATGAGTGGTTAATTTTTATATATGGGTGGTTAACAAAAGATCCCTTTAGGACTGGAAATCTGTCATTTCACATGTATAATTCCAATATTCTTGGAATGAAATATAAGTTCAAAAATGGTCTTGAACAGAACCCTGACTGAATATATATAGGCAACAGTGGCAAAGAAAGAAGAAAAAGGAAGATGACTAGAGACTCAAGGTCAAAATATGGACAACCTGTTGTAAAAAATACTAGAAAATGAAAAAATATAGTTACATTGAATTGCTATGTTATGGGCAATGATTGAAATTGGACTAATAGCCAAAACTGGGTACCCACTGGGAAATGACTTCATTTGGGTTTTATTTGCAATTTAGGTCTGGCAGATTATAACGACAACTAATTTGGAGAAATATTGTTTAAGTAATCAGGTTATTTGATGTTAACAATGAACGTTTAAATACAACCACTAATTAATGGATGAATAATATTCTTGAATATAATACTTTACATAAACCGTGCCCTTTAAAATGCTGTCACATGTATTCTCATACTTTGGGAATAAATTACAAAATCCTTAAATCACTCTCAGCAAACATTTCCTGAACACCTGCTGAATGCAAAGACAATGGCTAAACGTCAAGGATAAAATAATGAAAAAAACTCAACACGTCTGACTGAAAAACATGAAAGAAGAAGACAAGGCATAAATGTGTCCTACATGTGACTGGCCTAGGTGAACTCCAAGGGCTCCTTTGGAAGGCCCACTGCCACACATCTCCATAAACATGCCATTGTAAATACGACATTATGCATAAGTTAAATGTGCTTATGTGGAAAAACATTTTTTTAAACATATGACGAGTAGATACATTAGAAAAAAGATTTTTTAAATTTTTATTTGAGCAAATATTAACATACAAAATAGGGATGGTAGGACAGGCACGGTGGCTCACACCTGTAATCTCAGCACTTTGGGAGGCCAAGGCAGGTGGATCACCTGAGGTCGGGAGTTCGAGACCAGCCTGACCAACATGAAGAAACTCTGTCTCTACTAAAAATACAAAATTAACTGGGCGTGGTGGTGCGTGCCTATAACCCAGCTACTCGGAAGGCTGAGGCAGGAGAATCGCTTGAGCCCGGGAGGCAGAGGTTGCCGAGAGCAGAGACTGTGCCATTGCACTCCAACCTGGGCAACAAAAGCAAAACTCCATCTCAACGAAATAAGGTAATAAAATAAAATAAAATAAAATGGTGATGGTAACAATATGACAAAACTGTATTGAAGAGAACAGGGAGTAGAATAATAGACTACACTATAAGTTTATTCTGGATGAGGAGACACAACAGGTTATAAATAAAATAAAAGCCTTGTAAGACAAAAATTAAGAAGTTTGAAAGTATGAAACTAATCTGGAACCTGAAAGAACTACCACACATCAGAGAAAATTTTCATGGATCAAAATCTGATGTAAGTTTTCCCAAAACCATTTGTAAAATAAAAGTAAAATAACAAAGGTAAGACTTGCCATCCATCTATTGGGATAAACCAAAATTATAAAAATAAATTTTCTTAAACCTTTGAAGAATGTTACATGAAGCAATTAACATAATATTAGGAATTTTCTTACTTGATGTTAGATCAGGTGGTAGCGGGGAAACTTAGGTTACTTCAACTTTCCAGAAGCAGTACACATATTTTTTGACATAACATTTAAAAAAATTACAATTGCCAATAGTATAGTTTACTATAATCAACACTTGTGTCCATAGGACAATCAAAATAATTACTTAAATATTTTTTTAAATTCAGCTTATCTCAAAGGAAGAACATTATAACTTCATGCTGATTATAGTTCAACAGACAACTTCTTTATACCTCTGCATTAATCCTTACATATATTTATAACTCATTCCCAAAATTGATCCTAGACTCCATAAAAATAAGAACTTTATACAGAGCCTATCACAATACTTTTTTGCAATAAATGTGTGATATTCCTTCAGAAGACTATGCAAGGGACGTTTATTTCAAGCCATGCATTGTAGCACAGGCTTAATCTAGAGCCTGACCATTTGAGTCCAAATGTTGTCCTTAGCATGTACTAGCTATATAACCTTGGAAAAGTTTTCTTAACCTTTTTGTATTTCAGTCTCCTCATCTAAGAAGTAGACCTTAGTATGTCTCTACCTCACAAATTTGCAATGGGAGTTAAATAAGATAATACATATAAAATGTTTAGAAGAGGGCCTGGTACTAAGAACTCAACAAATACACATCGTCGCCCAGCTCAGTGGCTCATGCCTGTAATCCTAGCACTTTGGGAGGCCAAAGAGGGCAGATCACTTGTGCTCAGGAGTTCAACACCAGCCTGGCCAACATGGTGAAACCCCATCGCTACAAAAAAGACAAAAATTAGCCAGGCATCATGGTGCACACCTGTAGTCTTAGTTGCTGAGGAGACTGAGGTGGGAGAATCGCCTGAGCCTGGGGAGGCCAAGGCTGCAGGGAGCCCAGATCACACCACTGCACTCAGCCTGGGTGGCAGAGCAAGATCTTGTCTCAAAACAAAACAAAACCTAAACCATGCATTATCATCATCACCTTAATAATCATAGTCTTTGAAAGGGTAGCAAGAAACTATTATGCAACTTGTCAGGCTAATTTGCATTCTGTATTTATCAAAGTCTATTAAAATCCTGAAAAAGTTTTTCAAAAGATCTAGTCCCTAATGCCATCGTTATAAACACACACACATACGCGCGTGCGCACACACGCACGCACACACACGCACACAGAGAGAGAGAGAGAGAGAGAGAGAAGAGAGACTTCAAGAAACTGAAAGCCACTAATTTTAAAGAAAAGTCATATTATTTTTAAACTTTGATAAACTGTATCAGTTATTCACAGTAACTGCTGTAACAGAACATTGTTTTATATCTGCACTAGAATTTCAGAGTACATTCTTCTATGTCCTACTGCCAGTGAGTTCTATACCAAGAGGTATAAAACCTGTTTTACATTTTCCTCTGTTATGAAAGGTAAATGATGTTGTAGATTCTGGGTGTCCAATTCAAGTTAAATGTAAATAGGTTTTTAAATGTTTTGATTAATTCTAGCAGAAACATAAATGGAATAAATACTCAGATGATCATTTTTACCCTAATTTTTGGTAAGATGAATAAAATGATTTTTGACACTTTATACTAAAAGAAAAATATTGTCTACATTATAACATATGTAATATATAACAATTTATATATGAGTTAATGGTTGGTCTGACAAGCAATCTTAAGACTCCATACTATCAACCTCAAAAGCCTCTTCCCAGTCATAAAGTGTGCTTTTGTAAAATATACTGAAATTTACTATATGCTAAAAATAGTCATTCAATAGTCAATTCACCTTCGACATTCCAAGCATTAAATGCAAACAATGACAAAATAGATAGATAAAATTGGAGGATGAAGTATCTTAAATAAAATAAGTGTAGACTTTTGAAATATATCATTATTTTTGGTGATAGTAATCTCTGGTTAAGGTAAGGAGTAAAGAAAATTAGGGTAAGGAGTAATTGAAAATTACTACAGGAAGCCCTCTCACCTATGATAGTATGATCTGTAAAAGTGAAAACAATGTAAGTATAATGAGTCAAGAATTATTGAAAATAAACATAGGAAATAATGAAGTACTTCAGTCCATTTTTATACACATAATAACAAAACATTTAGAAATTTATCAGACTAGGCTGGGTGCGGTGGCTCACGTCTGTAATCACAGCACTTTGGCAGGCCAAGGTGGGCAGATCACTTGAGGCCAGGAGTTCCAGACCAGCCTGGCCAGCATGGCAAAACCCTGTATTTAATTAAAAAATAAGTAATAATAACACAAAGATTATCTGGGCATGGTGGCACACACCTGTAGTCCTAGCTACGCAGGAAGCTGAGGCATGAGAACTGCTTGAACCTGAGAGGCATAGGTGGCAGTAAGCCAAGATCACATCACCATGCTCCAGCCTGGTGACAGAGTAAGACTCTGCCTCAAAAAAAAAAAAAAAAAAAAAAAAGAAAAGAAAAGAAAAAAAAAGAAAAGAAAGAAAGAAATTTATGAGACTATTTTTCCACCTTCAGGAAAGATGAGATCAGAGCCTTGCTCAGATTATAGAGAACATTTCATTCCAGACCCACTGAATCATCTCTTTGCCTTAGAATAATCAAATTAGTAGTTAAGGGAAACATAGCAGATAGTCATATACTTATATTTAGACTTACAGAAGGCTCTGAACATATTTTTTAAATTAATTAATTTAAATCGTTATATTATAGTGGTGAGAAGCAGCCCTATAAACTGAGTATGAACAGTGCCCTGAGGTCACACTGTAGAACAGCGTTTCACTCCAAAGAAATGTCTGGGGAAAACTAAAGTGATCACACTATACATAAACTTTCCAAAATCATGTTCTTTAAGGAAAATCAAACATAGTTTTATAGAGTCCAGCGATCCCCATCATGAACAGCAAAACAGTCTTTTTTCTCTATTTTCTCTTTTTTAAAACTTGAATTTTCACCAGTAAATAACAGAAAAGAATGAAAAATTGTGCATTCTCTTCTGTAATTTAGTGATAAAGATTTAAGTTTAAAAATCCTATCTACATAAAAACAAAAAAAATTAACAGGGTGAAATGTAAAATCTATGAAATATATAGTCCTATAAAATCAAGATTATAGATAAACAGGAAATGGAAATTATAAAGAATTTATTAAGTGCTATTTATTTCTATAAAGTGGGAGATAGGTAAAAACACAAACTTCACAAAATTGTATTTCTTTTTGAGTTATCATAGATTGTAAATATTGTATATAAAATAATACATATTATTTCACAGAATAACAAACTCTTGTATGGAATAAGTCTTTATAACCACAGAACAGAGTAGAATGGCAATTAAACAACTGAAAAATAGTTGTCATAATTAGTTGTATTAAGATAGATAAGAATCCTTAACCTACCTAAAAATGTATCAGATTAGCACATAATTCTTTTTTTTTAATATAGATTTTATTGCACTTTAGGTTCTGGGGTACATGTGCAGAACATGCAGGATTGTTGGATAGGTACATACACGGCAATGTGGTTTGCTGCCTCCATCCCACCGTCACATATATCTGGCATTTCTCCCCATGTTATCCCTCCTCAACCTCCCTATTCCCTGCTATCCCTCTCCTATTCCCCTCGAAAAGACCCCAGTGATAATCCCCTCCCTGTGTCCATGTGTTCCCACTGTTTAACACCCGCCTATGAATGAGAACATGCAGTGTAAGATGTTCATAACAATTTCGTTCTAACACTTGCTTATGGCAATTTTGTTGTTAGATCTACACCTACCTTATTCATAACATCTAAATTAAAAAATATGAAACTGCAAGCTGCCATAAATCATAGTATGAGTTCTCCAAATATGTTCATAGAGAGAAAGATTCCCTCACACCTCTTCTACAGTGGATGGGGGGATTTCTGAAGCTGGTGTTCAATGGCCAATAAAGAGTCATTCATTCACCCAAAATTTTGAAACATGTAAGCTAGAAATCTCAATTCTTTGAGTGATCTACACATTTAATATCAGCCAACAACAACTTCACAGATGAGTCCGACCTGACAAGAAATATACTTTTTGACCTGTCCTTCAAAGAGCAAGAGTTTTGGAATCAATGTCCTCTGCTTGTCACATGCAATAAGCTCAGATTTTTGACCCCCCTGAATCTCCAAGAGGAAAAAAAAAACAAAAACAAAAACCTTATCTTCATTAGGAAAAACAGAAAACAAACTAAGACCATTGTGTGATTCAAATATAAACACAGGCGTGAATTACTTAATGCCAACAGAAATACCTTCTGAGAAATGCACTGTCAGGCAATTTCACCATTATGTGAACAATACCTACACAAACGTAGACAGCATAGCCTACTACACGTATAGGCTAAATGGTATAGTTTATTGCTCCTAGGCTACAAGTCTATACAGCATGTGACTATCCTGAATACTGTAGGTAACTGGAACACAATGGTATTTTTGTGTCTACACATTGAAAAGGCATGGTAAAAGACAACTTTATAACCCTATGGGAACACTGTTATATATGCAGTCGATCTGACTAAATCATCATTATGCAGTGCATGATTGTACTTTGATTTTGATTATTTTCAGAAAAACAAAACATGGTAAACTGTACTTATTTCTTCACAGAATAAGGAAATGCTGTGAAACAGAAATAAGAGTCTGAAGCATACAATAGAAACTGATCTCTAGTAAGTGATCATAATCTTTAGCCACTAGTGCAACAGAAATGTGTAAACTGGCTGTTATTGTCTAACAACTAAATAAACTGAAATAAAACTTGTTAACAACTCATATCCTAATTACTTATTTACTATTTCAGCATTTCTTAAAGGTCCAATTTCATGGATGCTAAAAAACATAAATTAATGGCTTTCTTATAAGGCACTCCTGTAAGTTCAAATGTTTTAAAGGCAGGTTTTACTATATATAAACTATTCATTATAGATCAGACAAATCAAGTTTTCATTGAATTTTGAGAAGTGGAAATTGTCTACTAAACTTGGAATCCAAATATAGGTGGAATTTTAAAGATACTTTATTGAGTTGAATTTTGAAATCCACCATGTACTAAGGTTTGAAAGAAGAAGAATTGCTAAATAGAGTTAAAGCTTTTCTAAGTCTCTCTGTTCCACCAATTTATTACTTTTTAAGATTAAACCATATTTGCTATGAAAATAAAATGAATTGAGGTTTTTTTTCCCACAAACTCTTTATAGTATAGATACTATCCCTATTCCTGAAACTAGCATTACAAAAACAATGTAATCATATTATTTACCTTTAAAGTTTGGATTTCCTTTATGAATCTTCAATAAATACCACTGAGTGGTGGTCATTCATTTTCTTTATGAACTCCCAAGTATTATATAGCCCACTATTTCACTAGGCAACCCCCTCCCTTTTTAATGTCTCCAGTTGTTGGAAAGTTCCGCTTAATTCTTAACCAAACCTACCTTCTTATAACATCTACTCTTTGATTCTAGTTTTGCTATCTGAAACAAAACAAATTTTATCTCACTTTTATATAACCATTAAAATGTTTGAAAGCAGTTTTCACTTCTTATGAACATTTTCATACAAGACACTTAAAATAGTGCCAGAAATATTAAGATACACAGGTACAGATAAATATTGATACACGTGCCTTTTAAATATTAAACAATATTTGGCATTTGTCTCTAAGAATAAATATTAAAATTTAACAAAAGGAGTAGAGTTTAGTCAAAACTAAGGATTAAAACTGAGAAAAACAACCAAGGGAATGATAAATATGTGTTCAGTGACAAAACTAAAACAAGTAGTAAATTAACTTGTGGAAGTTAGAAGAATGTGGTAGTTATTTGTGTAAGGAAATGAAAGCAAACAAGAGAGGTCCACCGACTATGAGGATGGCAATGAAAACAAGTTTCAAAAAGTTACCTTGCTCAAGGTTACTCAGCTAGTAAATAACAGTCTGAAGCTGGGAAGTCCTGCTACACCGACTGTATTCTTAATTAGACACAATACTGTCTCTCAACACTGCTTTATTCTGTGCTTGCTCAATGAGGATGCCCTATCAAAGCATATGTAAAGCTAATTGCTTCTATCAGAATTATAATAATTAGAAATTACCATAAAACCCACTTTCAAAAAGAAAGATGCTATAGCTTAAGTCATGATTCAAAAATTGCTATAGAAAAAAAATAAATAAGTTGTCATCTGAGTTCTGGAACTCAATTATACCAAATCTCAAAAAATCCTTGAAAAGTAAAACCATTACAAAATAATAAGAAAAGAAATCTAGTGTGTTATGTTGCCAAGCCTCTGTTATCTTTTCCTGTTTTGAATGTACTTCAGGGCTGGGCATGGCGGCTCACACCTTTAAGGCCAGTACTTTGGGAGGCTGAGGTGGGTGGATCACCTGAGGTCAGGAGTTTCAGACCACCCTGGTCAACATGATGAAACCCATCTCTACTAAAAATACAAAAGTTAGCCAGCCATGGCTGTGGCCACCTGTAATCTCAGCTTCTCAGGAAGCTGAGGCAGAAGAATCGCTTGAACCTAGGAGGAGAAGGTTGCAGTGAGCCAAGATAGTGTCATTGTGCTCTGGCCTGGGCAACAAGAGTAAAACTCTGTCTCAGAAAACAAAAACAGAAAAGACAGAATACACTTAAGGAAGACAAAGGCTACTGTGACTACCTAAGGTATCTTCCCACCAGAGCAACAGTCAAGCTCTGGGGCCCTCTTTTAATGAATATAGGGTGAGGGTTGCTAAGAAAACTACTCTGCATTCTCTTAGGTAAAGTATCCTGTGGTGTTGTGGTAATTATAATAATATGTTAATTTTTTTCTAAATGGTCTTCAAATGCTTGATTAACCCATAAAGTTCTGTTGCTCTGAAAATGAAGAGTAAAGGTACATGCTGGCTTTATGGTTCAGCTGCAACTTCTTGGGTATCACATGGCCACACAGAATATATCCAAAGGAAAAACTATCATTTCAACCTAAGATATCAGTAGAAAGGATAAAGTCAAGTACAATTGACTTTTCAGATATTTCTATGAATGAAACTTTCTGAACAGAAGTTTCTTCATAAATATTTTTAAAGGAGAGTAAATTTAAAATTATTCAAGACAACTGCATAGGAAGTAACAAGAATCGGAATAGGAGGTGTGCCAAAATAGCTAAGACTCTATTGAATGACCAGAGAAAATATGCCATAGAAAAGTAACTTAACTACACTACTAAAAAAAACTGAAAGAAAAATATAAAGACTACATTGGCATGAAGTTTTTTTTTATCAGAAAAACAGAGTATGTAAAACTCCAATTACCTACAACTATATAACTAATGAAATTTACATAAAAAAGTAAAAAAGAGGTACACCAAAATGTTATCAATGGGTGTTTCAAGGAATTAATAAAAAAACAGATGGTTTTTATTAGTGTTCTGCATTTTCCAAATTTTTCATAATTGTAATTATATAATTTAAAACAAGAAAAAGGATTCAATAGCAAATTGAAAAAAATACATATGATTAAATGTCTACAGTATCCAGCAAAAGAAATATTTTGGGAAAAAAATGAAAAGAAAGAAAATAAATTAAACTGGATGCTCCAGACAAGAATGTTTAGAAAGGACATAAAATGTGTCAAATGGCACAATAATTACTTTACAAATCCCATCAGTACCAGGATATTAAAGAAATGTATGAGTCCTACCTATTCCCTTTAAAATGATTACATGCCAATTTCTGAAAGAAATCTTCCCTGTCCAATCAATCTTTTCAATGCCCAAGGCCCATTACTTTCTGTTACATCACCATGTTCCATTTGGTTCACAGAAATGGAGAAACAACAATGTAATTAACAACTAATTTGTAATTTGAAACAAAATATGCCAAAAGACAATAAATGGCATATTGAAACTGCTAAGGAAGAAAACACTTTCAATCAAGAATTTTCTATCCAGCAAAACTATCAATAATGAAGGTGAAATAAAGGCATTCCCAAATGAACAAAGAGTAATAGAACGTGTTGCTAGATATACAAGATATACCAAAGGAACATCATCCAGTTGAGAGACGAGGCATGAATACTAGGGTAAGAATGAAGAACACTGGAAATGCTAGATATAAGAGAGTATACGAATACACTTGAATATATTTTCTAATTCCTTTAAAAAAACATATGTAATGTACATAATAATTGTTATATATTTTATGTATATATCACCTATAATAATTACAATTATTTTATATAATTGAATTTATAACATGTAAAATAATACCACAAAAAATGCAACAGAAATAGTTGAAGATTTTAATATTCCATGCTCAATAACTAAAATAACAACTAAAGAAAAGTATCAGATTTAAAAGACTTAACACCATCAATCAGTTTAACCTGACATTTATAGAGTACTCAACTCCAAAACAGGAAAATACAGATTCTTTTCAACTGCGTATAAAACATTATCCAGGATAGAACATATGCTGAATAATAAAACAAGTATTTATAAATTTTAAAGGATCAAAATTGTTTAAGGCATGTTCTCTGACAATCATGAAATTAAACATTAATAACATAAAGAAATTTGAAAAAAAATCAAAATTTTTAGAAATTAAACAGCATAATACCAAGTAACCAATTTGTCAAAGAAGAAATCACAATAAAAGTCAGAAAATAATTTGATTTAAATAAAAACATACACTCTATAGGTTAAAATTTATGGGATAAATCTAAAGCAATGCTTAAAGGAAAATTCATTATTTAAGGGACCATATAAGAAAAGAATATCTTTTGAGTATCTCAACTCAAAAGTTTCTGCATTTAAAAAAAAACTAAAATAAGAGTAAATTAAGGCTAAAGCAAGAAGAACACAAATAATAGACAAGTGGGTGAAAATCATAATTTTTTAAAAAAAGAAAGATTCTGTTTCCTTGAAAATATTAACAAAATTGACAAATCTTTATCAAATATTACCAAGATAAAATAAGAAAAGGATAGGACATGAATTATCAAAATCAGGAATGAAAGAGGAGACATCACTAGCTACACTAAAGAAATTAAAAAGATAATATTAAAATATTATGAACAACTTTATGCCAACAAATTAGATAATTTAGATGAAATAGACAAATTCACAGAAAGATACAGATTGCCAAAACCAACTCAAGAAGAAACTGAAAATCTGAGAAGATCTGTAATAAGTAAAGTAACTGAATTGGTAATTTAAAATTATCCCATAAAGAAAAGCCCAGGTTCAGATGGTTTCACTTGTTAGTTTTATCAAACATTAAAAAAAACAGTGCCAATCTTACACAAAGTCTTACAGAAAAAGATGAAGAGTAAACACTTTCTAACTCATTATCTGAGGCTAAAGATGTGACCAAAAATATTTAATGCTATGGACTAATATTTTCTGTAAACATAGATAGAAAAATCCTTAACAAAGTATTAGCAAACTAAATCCAGCAACGTGTAAAAAAGTTAATACACCAGAGCCAGGTGGGGTTTATGCCAAGATTTTAAGTTTAGTTCAACATATGAAAATTTGTTATTAATTTTCATATTAACAGATATCAATAAGGGGCAAAACCACATAATAATCTTGATACAGAAAATAGATTTGACATAATCCAACACCCACTCTTAATAAAAAGCTTCAGCAAAGTAGAAATAAAAGAGAACTTTCTCAACCTGATTAAGAACATCTACGAACAACCACATGCAATCTAATACCTATGGTATTATCAAATGCTTTTCTCCTAACTTCAGAAAAAAGCAAGGATGTGCATTTTTGCCACTTCTTTTCAACATTACAATGAAGGTTCTAGCAGGTGCAATAAGGCAGGCAGGCAGGCAGGGAGTGAGGGAGGGAAGGAGGGAGGATGAGAGAGGGGGGTAAGGAGGGGTGAGGGAGGGAGGGAGGGAAGGAAGGGAAGGAAGAAAGGGAGGGAGAGAGGAAGGGAGTGAGGGAGGGAAGAAAAGGAGGAGAGGGGAGTGGAGAAAAGGGGAAGGGAGAAAATAAACAAGTTAAGCTCTCATGGCATATACAAAAATTACCTCAAAATGTATTCATGAACCTATATGTCAAGCTAAAGTTACAAAAACTTTTGGAAGAAAATAAAGAAGGGAATTTCTGTGGTTTTGAATTACACAATAATTTCTTAAATCCCATAACAATACCATAATCTATAAAAGAAAATATTGTTTATATTACTATTTAAACTGCTAAAACTTGTTCTTCAAAGGCAGTATCTTTTAAAGACAATATCATATCTAGAATGTGTATTTTTAACACAGTTTATTAATAGGAAAGCAAACAACAATTAAGTATGGGCAAAATATTTTTCTAGACATTTAACTAAAGAAATTATACCAATGACTAAAAAGTATAAGAAAAGATGTTTACCACCTTTAGTCATCAGGGAAGCATAAATTAAAACCTAAGACACCACTTTGCACTCATTAGAAAGGCTATGATGGGCTGGGTGCGGTGGCTCACCCCTGTAATCCCAGCATTTTGGGAGGCCGAGGTGGGCAGATCATGAGGTAAGGAGATTGAGATCATCCTGGCTAACATGGTGAAACCCCATCTCTACTAAAAATATTTTTTTAATTAGCCAGGTGTGGAGGCATGTGCCTGTCGTCCCAGCCACTTGGGAGGCTGAGGCAGGAGAATCACTTGAACCTGGGAGGCAGAGGTTGCAATGAGCCAACATCGTGCCACTCCACCCCAGCCTGGGTGACAGTGCAGAGACTCCATCTCAAAAAAAAGGGAAACGGCATAAGTTCTTTGAAGAACAGTTCAGCAATATCTTTTAAAACTAAACATAAACTTATTATATGATGCAACAATTCTTGTCCTGTAAATAAGCTCAGGAGAAATGGGAATATATCCACACAAACTCTTGTATGTGAATGTTCACTGCAACATTATTCATGATAACCAAAATCTGGAAATAATCCAATGGCTATCAACTGGTGAATGGATAAACAAACTGTAGTGTATCCATGCAACGGAATACTGTTCAGGAAAAATTAACAAACTGTTGATGCATACTACAATATGGATAACTCAAAAACACGATGCCAATCCAAAAAAAAGAGAGAGGCAACTAACTGTAGGAAATCTGTAAGCAATGTCTAGAAGAAACAAATCTATAGAGATAAAAATAGGCCAGTGGTTAGAGGTAGGAACAGGAATTGACAGCAAATGGGTACAGGTTTGGGGGTGATACAGTTTTCTAAAACCACACTGTTGTCATAGATGTACTATTAAATACATTTACTAAAAATTACTGCACTGTACACTTACCAAAAATGTACATATGAACAAAGAGGGAACCATCAAAAATGAAGAGGTAGGCAACACATTCAAAACATGTATTTTTTTCACTAAGACTTAAAGCCACTGGCTAAAACAAAATGATTCTAATTTAAACACAAAAGGAACAGTTAATGGAAGATTCTGTATGATTTTTAACCAAAGGGACCGATTTTTCTCCCTCAGAACCTACAAACCTTTAATAGAACTAAACAAAATCTGATCTCCAATAGGAGGTACCTCCTGTTATATTCAGGGCTACAATTTTCTTGTTAACAAAAATTAAATACAGCAAAATAAACACTTAAAACCTATAGATGATTATTAGGAATACATAATTTATCATGTAATCATGTACAGTCTCTTCTGACTGTACAAAATAAAGTAACTACACAGGAACAATGCCATTAAGCCTCCTGTGTGGTTCATTAAAAAAAAAAAAAAAAAAAAAAAAAAAAAAAAAAAAAAAAAAACCAGCAATTTTAACACTGTACTATTTTTTTAAACCCAGAACCAGCATGAACATCACTAATATCTGCATCAAAATATCAGTTTCTCAAATCTACTTTAAAAGGCAATGATCAGGCAGCAAAATTTCTATATGCCAAGAGTGTTCAAGTTGAAAGCCAAATTAAGAATACAATCCCATTCACAATAGCTACAAAAAAATAAAATAAAATAAAATAAAATAAAATACCTAGGAATACACCTAATCAAGGTAAAAGGTCTATGTAAGGAGAACTACAAAATACTGCTGAAAGAAATTTTTGTAACACACAAATGAAAAAGCATTCCATGTTCATGGTTTAGAAGAGTAAATATGATGAAAATGGACACACTCCCCAAAGTAATCTACAGATTCAGTGCTATTCCTATCAAGATACCATTATCATTTTTCACAGAACTAGAACAAAGCTATTCTAAAGTTCATAGGGAACCAAAAAAGAGCCCAAATAGCCAAAGCAATCCTAAGCAAAAAGAACAAAGCCAGAGGCATCGCATTACCTGACTTCAAACTATACTATAAGGCTATAATATCCAAAACAGCCTGGTATTTTTACAGAAACAGATACATAAACCAGTGGAACAGAATAAAAAACCTGGAAATAAAGCCACACAACTACAGCCATCAGATCTTCAGCCAAATTGACAAAAAATCAGCAATAGAGAAAGGACTCCCTATTCAATAAACAGTGCTGAGATAGTTGGCTAGCTGTATGCAGAAGAACAAAATGGGACCACTTGCTTTTACCATAAACAAAAATGACCTCAAGATGGATTAAAGATTTAAATGTACGACCTCAAACAGTAAGAATCTAGAAGAAAACCTAGGAAACACCATTCTGGACACTAGCCTTGGAAAAGAATTTGTTATTAAGTCCCCAAGAGCAACTGGAACACAACAAAAATTGACAAGTGGGACCTAATTAAACTAAAGAGTTGCTGCACAGCAAAAGAAATGAACAGAGTAAACAACGTAAAAAATGGGAGAACTATTCATCTAATAAACTATGCATCTAACAAAGGTCTCATAACCAAAATCTATAAGGAACTTAAGCAAGCAAAAAATAACGCTATTAGAAAATAGGCAAAAGACATGAACAGACATTTCTCAAAATAAAACATAAAAGCAGCCACCAAACATATTTAAAAAAAAGCTTAACATCACTAACAGAAAAATGCAAATCAAAACCACAATGAGATACCATCTCACACCAGTGAGAATAGCTATTATTAAAAACTCAAAAACAACAGATACTGCTAAGGCTGTGGAGAAAAGGGAATGCTTATACATTGTTGGTGGGAATATAAATTTGTTCTGCCTTTGTGAAAAACAGTTGGGAGATTTTTCAAAGAACTTAAAAAGAGCTACCATGCAACCCAGCAAACGCATTACTAGTTATATATCCAGAAGAAAATAAATTATTCTACTAAAAAGAAACTGCACTCATATGATTATTGCAGCACTATTCACAATAGCAAAGACATAAAATCAATCCAGGTGTCCATCAATGGTGGATTGGACAAAGACAATGTAGTACATATATATGGAATACTATGCAACTATTTAAAAGCATGCATAGTTGGATGCAGCTTGAGGCCATTATTCTAAGCTAACACACACATGAACAAAAACCAAATACCACATGCTCTTACTTAAAAGTGGGAGCTAAACGTTGGTACTCGTGGACATGGAGATGGCAACAGCAGACCCTGAAGACTAGATGGGGAAAGAGGGACAAAAGCTGAAAATCGATTGGGCATTATGCTCAGGACCTGGGTGAGGGGATCAATCAAACCCTAAACCTCAGCATCATGCAATATACTTGGGTAACAAACCCATACATGTGCCCACTGGATCTATATAGAATTCAAATTATTAAGAAATAATAAATTACATTAAAAGAAAAAAGAGCAATGATCAGAGAGCAGTTCTAGAGAAATGTAAGCAACACACAAATTAAAAATAATGGTCTCGTTCATACTTACAGGAACAGAGTGAACCCCAGATAATTTTCAACTAAGTCATGTCTCTGTTTGGCTAATGTATAGAGAAAGCTTTAATGTCAAGCTGTTCAGCACTAAAACTAAAGTTCAATATTAAATATTATTATCTGAACGAAAAATAACTGCTCACACTTTCTCAAATTAAATTAAATTTGAAGTCAAATAATGTATTCTTGACAGCAAAATGAAACTTGTCTTTCAACAGTTTCATTATGGTATGGTAACATTAATAAATATGTTTAAAAACTTTTCAATCATCGCCTCAGAAAAAGATGGGCAACTGTCTACAAAAGATAAAAGAGTATTTTGAAAACTGATTTGGCCACAGAAAACCAGATATTTCCTACTTTATTCTTTGAAAATTGTTTCCCGGTATTCATTTGTGGTTTCTAATCAATAAGACAAATGAGAGCATATTTCAGGGAATTAAACAGAAATGTGCTTTTGTAATGTTTTTCCTCAGTTCCAACGCTGAGAACAAAAGTGAAGATGAGTAACAATGCTATGGCTCTGTCCCTGGGATGGTGTATTTCAAATGTTGGGTTTCTTCCAAGGTGTTATTAAAGTTCTCTGAAGCGTTGCTACTAAAAAAAAAAAAAAATGTCAAAAGAACTCATGTTATTTATTGTTTCTCAAAATTCATTACTGCTTCAGGTTGTGTCTAAGTTAACACATCCATTTTATTTTGAAAGTCACTGCAAAATGCTCTGATAAATGAACATAAAAGACCTTAGTAGATACAGGTAATGAAAACTCGATTCCAAACCTTCATGAATATGACAAAGAGACCAGAGATTTTAAAATGATGAGAGTATGTAAATAAAATGCAAATCCAAACAGAGCACCTATAGAACGTATTACGAGTGGTCTTCTAGTCTTTATTAAGGAGGCAAGCAGCAGGGACCAAGGCATATTTTGTGAAGATGTTAGGTGAGATCAATATTTCTCTAAAATTATCAAACCTACTGATATCTGGTGCTATATCATATAAGGCAGTAAATGAATAGGGGACTAGATAGGGAGAACGTTATAGGTGGAAAGAAACACTAATAATAATAGGAGGTGCAGCAATAATGAACATTTATGCAGTGCTTAACCCTGGGGTCAAAGATGCTAAGAATTGTACATGGATTATGTCATTTAATCCTCCCAAATAACTTTGAGGTAGGCAGCCTAAACTGTCAGAGAATTATTTTAACTAATTCTTGATGACAGATGAGCTCTTCATGGTAGATAAGTCCGATTCTCCCCACCTGTCTTTTAAAATGCATCTGAATTCACTGAAACATAGAGATGAAAGACAGCTTCATGCCAAGGTGTGGTGGCTCACACCTGTAATCCCAGCACCCTGGGAGGCCAAGGTGGGTGAATCACCTGAGGTCCGGAGTTTGAGACCGGCCTGGCCTACATGGTGAAACCCAGTCTCTACTAAAAACACAAAATTAACCATGTGTGGTGGTGCACACCTATAGTCCCAGCTACTTGGGAGGCTGAGACAGAAGAATCGCTTAAATAGGGGAGGCGCAGGTTGCAGGCTGCAGTGATACTGCATCACTGAACTCCAGCCTGGGTGAGACAGAGCATGACTCCATCTCCAAGAATAAAAATAACTTTTAAAAAAAGAAAGAAATTTTCATGATCAATTGACCTCATATATATGTATATATGCTAAGTATGATTTGTAAAGGAGTAAAAATATTAATTTGTCTAGGTTCATTAATTTCCAATGTATAAAACAGAGGCTCAAACATTAAAAAGGTTTACTAAGATCATGGTTGTCAGAGATACCTCTCTCTCAGTCTGTTGGTATTTCACCACACATCATGACCTTAGACGGCAGAGAAGGAAGCCATGTGCTATTAATCTGATTTCTAAGAATGTTATTCACAAACAAGATTCACTCTATACATAGAAGCTTTGTAATTCATATTAGTGGGTTACGTTTACATTGACTAAATATTAACCTGCAAACTGCTCAGTAAGCTGCAAAAAAAAAAAAAATCTCAAATTCACCATAATGTCCTGTAATTCAAAAGATCTATGCAATACATTTCCAAATTCTCAGAACAATATTTGATGTAAATGGGGCAAAAGAGATAAACAGTGCAAATTAACATGAATTAATTCAGTCTTTATTCTCTATACTGAATCTGCTGCACTTTTAAAAAGCAACTAATTCATTCATACATAATGTTTGACATCTGATAAGGAAAGAAGATGATGAATGGAAGTTGAGTTTAGGGAAGGATGAAAACACAGGAATACTATAAGGGGGAAAAGAAGAAAACAGAGAGGGAGAGAGAAGAATATGTGAGGCATGGATGATCAGTTAGAGAAAATGTAGAGGAAACTAAGAGGAATCAAAGCATGGTCAAGCCATCTGGAAGAGTTTTTTTCTAACCTCAAGACTATTGAAGCCTGCTACTGATTACTGTATCAGACGCCCCTAGGTGACATTCTTGCTTCTGATGACCAACCCTTGCATCTTTACAGCTCATTACAGCAAAACCAAGATGCAAATACTTTGGAGGCTAGGACAATGGCTTTCCATTCATTTCTATCTCACAAAACTGCTCATGAGCATTTTCCACCTCTAGTCATGCAATTAACCTGTGACTGACAACAGAAAATCACAAAGCTCATGATTTATCAAAAGCACTGCAGTTCAATCTGCAAATGTTTAACTGTCATACAGCTACATGATTAGCTCTTGATTTTTTTTTTTTATGGCAGAGGTAGTGTTTCATTGGTATTAAATGCACAGACAAAATAGTTCAATTATGAGAGCCTTCAATGTTAGAATAAGGAATAAACATAAGTCATTTTAAAATTGCATTTTCTTATAAAAGCTAACTAAGAAATTAGAGACTTCAGACAATAGAGGTATACATTAATGAGAAGAGCTATTAGGGGGAAAATAATAAAGATCAAAGTCAAATTTATCAACAGAAATACAATTTTTACATCTGACTTTTCTTCTTTCCATGTTGTAATAAATTGTAAATTTGAAGACTGATGACATACTAATTGAAAAATATTATTTATCTGGTAAAACTGTACATGACAACTTCACTGACCGTAGTTTCAATTTGGGCAAACGTAACCTCCCAAATGTCCCATTCTGTCAAACTCAGGTCAGTAAGCAGAAATAAATATAAGGATGAGTTGATTTCTATCCTTATTTTAACTGAAAATCCTGCCTATTGCTTTATTTTTAAACTGCTACTAACATGTTTAAATGATAATTGCATCTCCTCAATGAGCACAGTTCCTTATTATTGGAATTGGCAGGGGGCCTTGACATTTGAGTCATCGTTTCATTATGTCTATTTCTTACTCTGGTATACAAATTAAATAGAAATACAAGCCAAATGAAATATAAGGGGGAAAAATCTGAAGCAGTAATTTTACAATGAATTATTTTTTCTCAAATCTATAAAATATACAAAGCGACAACACTGATAATCATATATTCTAGTTCAAACATATGTCCAAAAATACCATCGTCAATTTTAAAGGCCAAAAATGTTTCAAATTCTCTTAGCCAAATACTGTACTTCTGTAAAACAGAACTGATAGCTTTGATGTTCCCTAAAGAGAGAGAAAAATGTATTTTAAAGCAACTACAAATGAGAACAAAAATGCACATTTAACAAGTTTCTTCCATTCTAAAGGACTTCAAAATGGGTAATCATTGAACATAAATATATGTGTATAAATATATATATATATAAAATATACATATGTGACAAATTTTATTAAATCATCATCATATGATCAAATAGTAATAATTCATTCAGACTGAAATATCCAGATGTGCCAAACTGGAATCCAGGTCTATCCTTAAGATATTGTCAAGTCACTGAACTTATATGATAAAAAACACTGAATTCCTAAATCACCTAATTTAGTCATATTGTATAAATGAGCATCATTCTATCTTTCCCAAATAATTTTTTTGTTTGTTTTTGAGACAGAGTCTTGCTTCTGTCACCCAGGCTGGAGTTCAGGGGCACAATCTGGGCTCACTGCAGCCTCCACCTCCCAATTTCAAGCAATGCTCCTGCGTCAGCCTCCTGAATAGCTGGGATCAGAGGCACCCATCACCATGCCTGGCTCATTTTGTTGAGTTTTCAGGAGAGATGGGGTTTCATCATGTTGGCCAGGCTGGTTTCAAACTCCTGACCTCAGGTGATCCACCCACCTCAGCTTCCCAAAGTTCTGAGATTACAGGTGTGAGCAACTTTGCCTGGCCATCTCTCTCTAATATTTATTTTAAAACTTTCCATTGAACTTCAAAATTATAAAAATCATCGATCAAGAAACAACACTTCTTTCCTTTAGCCCAGAGCAACCGGTCATTTCTAATAGCTAACAGCTTCCCCCAAATGCTTGGAAATAGGCTGAACAGACAAAAAGAACTTTATTTACCCTGGTACAAAGTGTTGAAAAGCTACTCTACCAGAAACGGAATGACTCTACATTCAAATTTTCTCCTGGAAATTAGTGGGTTTTTTAAAATCACTGAAAGTGTATTACTAAACATAAAAAGTCATGGTTTATTTTTCTTTACATTTTATTATTTATTTTAATGTTGACTTTTTAAAATATGTTACCTGAGTGACAAAATGTTCATTTAAACCCAAATATTTTTAGATTTCTTTCTGGTATCTTTTCATCAATTATTTATAATTTATAACACACATTTCCCAAAAGAGATTCAAAGAAATCGACAATTTTCTGGTGTTCACTTTATTCTCTCCACTAGGGATCATGTTCTAAAGTGATGAATTTGTATTTCTTTTTTTTTTTTTTTTTTTTTTTTTGAGATGGAGTTTTGCTCTTGTTACCCAGGCTGGAGTGCAATGGCAAGATCTCGGCTCACCGCAACCTCCGCCTCCTGGGTTCAGGCAATTCTCCTGCCTCAGCCTCCTGAGTAGCTGAGATTACAGGCATGCACCACCATGCCCAGCTAATTTTTTGTATTTTAAGTAGAGATGGGGTTTCACCATGTTGACCAGGATGGTCTCGATCTCCTGACCTCGTGATCCACCCACCTCAGCCTCCCAAAGTGCTGGGATTACAGGCTTGAGCCACCGCGCCCGGCTGAATTTGTATTTCAATACTAAAATTTAAATAGAAAAGAAGTCTTGAGATAGTCAATTCTCAACTTTTAGGGAACACATTATGCTGCTTATTAAGACAAAAATAGGATGTAAACCAGATGTTCTAGATTATGAAATTTAGAAAAGAACATATTCAAAGTGAAGGTAGCTTTTAGCATATATATTAAAGATACTGCAGTCACACCCCACAATGTTGAAATGCTGTATTTCTCACAGTTTGACTATAGTCAGTGGAAATATTCATGAGTTTATATTATTAGGTTTTTAGTGAGTTCTATCATTTTTGTAATTGCTATAGCTAGTATTAATAAATGTCTTCTTTTTATATGCTGAAATAAATTAATGGAGGAGGCAGACACTATGCAAAATGGCTGGGAATTGGGCCAAATCTTTTTACATACATCCAGGGACCAGTAATCTTCTAAATGGCACTTTATGCTCTCTTGCCTAAATAATTACAAGTACAGCCAGCATGTAATTTACTGAAATAATTATCCACTCTTCTAGTTCCCATCACCCGTCTCAAGTCCATAGCCACTTACCTTGTCTTTATTTTCAAAGCCAGAAGCCTCAGGCTTGGTTCTAATCACAAATGGCGTAGATAGTCGCAGCAGGACCCTTTCAAAGGTGGCATTAATCTTTGGAGATACGATCTCAAAGCAGTCCTCAAACTTGAGCACTTTGTGAGTGTCACACCGCAGCTGCTTCCTTAGACCTTCCCCCAGCTGAAGGACTGACATGCTGGGGTCAAACATCAAGTGGAAGGGGAAGGCTCTGCAGAAGGTGTTGATGCTAATTCTGAGGTCCGCAGGAACCTGGGAAGTTCCCTGTGGAAGGTTCTTTGTGATATTAGTATTTTCACATTCTTTGATAAGGAAGGTAAGACAGCTACAATTGCCTGGGTTTGAACCATCAGAGCACAGCTTCTCATTCGCAACCTGTTCCACTTCCACGTCCAGCCGATAGATCTTCTTTCCTGCAGCCTTAATCATCCCCAGCATTGCAAACCCCACAATATGGTGAGGGTGGAAGTAGTGGAGCATGAGAGTACCTTCACGGAGCTCTTTGCATAGGAAAGATGGTGACTCCAGAGTGGCCTGTTTTCCAAAAGAAGTTCTAATGTGTTCCAACAAAGCATCAAAGCCATTAAAAAAGTCCTGCAAAGTGCCACCTACAGCTCGAAGGACTCTCTCATTCTCATGAAAGCATATATTAAAGAACTCTTCACCAAATCTTTCTTGAATTTCCTCAAACTTCAAACCTAGAGGTAAACAGGAAGCAAATGTTAGTGAAGTTTAATATAAATAATTGAATTTATAGGTTTTTAAATGCTTATCAAAAGAGGTAACTACTGAGTGAAGTGACAAAGGTTATGTTTCCTGGACCCACAAATTTCCACATAGGTTAATGCACTCAGCTCAAATCAGAAAAAGTAAACTTCAGTTCATCTTCAGGATGCTTCTAAAATGTTAATGAACAACCTTGTTGTTTGTTTTTAAATAGACTACTTATTTTTAGACCAGTTTCAGATTCACAGCAAAATTGAGCAGAAGGCACAGTTATTTCCCAAATCTCTCTGCCCCCACACATGCACAGCCTGCCCCATTATCACATCCCCCACCAGAGTGGTACATTTATTACAATCTGGGAACCTACGTGATGCATTATTATCATCTAAAGTCCATGGTTTACATTAGGGTTCACTCTTAACACTGTATATGCTATGGGCTTAAACAAATGTATAATGACATGTATACACTATTATCATCACACATAGAGCATTTTCACTGCCCTAAAAATCCTCAGTTTATCCCTTCCATCCTCCTAACTCCCAGAGCATCAACTTTTAAAATGCTGCTAATCTAGCTGTTCACCTTTCAATAGCCTTGCAGTAGTTATCACAAATTTTTCTTTTTCTTAATGACTTCCCCATTCTTCATAGAATATCCAAGTTGCCTACATATTATATCCACATACCATCCATATTATCATCTTACTTCTTATCAAAATGCATGTATTAAGTGGGAAATATAAACCAGAGAAGAAATCTATGGCACATGAGCGAAGCGAGGCATCAAGCTATCTGGTAGAAATAAAAGCCTTACATTAGAAATCTCTGGGAAAGTCATGCAGGTCAGCTAGACCTCAGGGAAAAGGAGACAAAACAGGAAAATAATAATGGTAGAACTATGGAATGATTTGCATTCTTTCATCCACAAAAGTGAGGGCAGCCAAGAAAGGAGTAGGAATCTGATGAGACAGAACTAAAGGTTGCTGTTAAGTTTTCTCCATATGTAATCACCGCCTGATGCCCTGGCAAAAGGAATTCCACCTTATAGTACTGGATATTATCATGAAAAATAATTAAGTGTGCATAATGTGTTATATAGTAATAAGAAGCAGGATCACGTGTGATCACAAGATCCACCCTTGAGGATGATCTGAGGAAAAATGAGGGAAGTTATGTGCCATGGAGGACTATAACACATATAAAAGATTTTGGTCTGCATATTAAAGACAACTTCTACCTAAAGTCATTCTATTACTTCTCCTTTAGCATTGGTTGAAATCAATATTTGTAGTTTACATATTCATATTTTCTTGCCCCATTTACTTCAACTCATTAGAAAGTTCTACATATTAGGCAGAACTGGAAAAAGACAGGTTACTTTGCTAGTGCCCTGTTAGAGTGCAGAGCAATCCGGACTGTCTACAGCTTAGTTGCTTTCCACTTTTATCATTCCCTGAGTGTTCCTCCCAACCAGAAGTGAGGCAAAAGAACAGAGTCAATAATATTATTTTTAAACTCGAGTCAAAGCACATCTAATATTATTTAAGAGGTTACTACAGAGTCTAAAAATTGTAGTAGCCAAGAAGTCATTTTGACAAAGAACTTCTTAAAAATCAATGTGATAGGAAAATGAGTAGAAAACCTAAGTAAGAAAGAGTCTCTTTATTAATAAGCATTTCATATTAATTTGGGTTTCATGGATTGGATGCTCAAGACTCGCTGAAAAAGTCACCTCTTAAGATAAAAATATCACCACTCATCTCACATTGCCAGGTAACAAGACTGCTCTTCAACATACGTTGCATTCACTAACAATAATGTCAGCCAGAATTGATAATAATAGTACTTATCTGTCCAGTTCTCTAGTGTAGAAAACAAGGTAAATAATATTCACTGCCATTTGGCTCTTGTTCTGACTGCTCTGTTGAAACTGCTTTCATAAATACTTAACCCAACATTTACTGTTTTGTCCTTATCTTACTTAACCTTGTTCACTGTTTTTCCTTTAATTTTACACTATTCATCATCTCTTCCTCCTATCTTTTGGCTTATCAAATGATACTCTCCTGGTTTGATTATCTGTCTGAACATTAATTCTCACTTCCTTCACTATAACTTCTTTCTATGCCAAATCCTTACATCACCATCACTACGTTATAGCTAGAAAACTCTAACATACAAATTAAATTTATATACACACTCAATGACAGTCCTCTCTTGCTATGAAATCTTCGAGTTATGAAATTCTTATTAAAAACTAAACATAGAGTAAATAAAAATTTCTATAAACTGACCATATATGCTAGACTACAATATTTCGTGTGCCACTGAAAACATTCCATGGATCGCTTCTGAACTTCGAAGAATTGTATTTCAAAAGACTTAGAGTCCATAGGCATTGAAGAGAAAAAGAGAAGTTCTTCTCTATCTTTCTCGTAACATTGAAAATGCCCTCACAGTTATCATGCACACAAATGTAAAGATAATACAGTAAGCTTATGTTCTCTGTCTAATGCCAGGATCTCAAAGAATCATCCAGAAAATAACAAGTTCACCAAAGGCAACAAAATAAAAACTACTCTATGCACAGCAATCTCTCAGCCAGAAAACCTTGCTGCTCTGTAAAGGAGCTTGGTGCTACAATGATTGTACATTTTCAAATGATGATGCTAAGGAATACCAGAAGGCTAAAGTAACATTTGTATCACTAAAAAAGCTGAATTTTTTGAATATTATATTAAAATATTATGCATGGCAATTCTATATAAACCCTTAATATTCAGTTAACTAATAAAGATTTTATTCTCACAATGGTTAAACTCCACAAGATCAGAAAAGAAGAAAATAAATTCTTAGATTTGAAAAGATTAAAACCCAGAAAAGATTACTTCAACTTTTACAAATATACTATAAGTCAATAGCCAAGACTTTCATTTTAAACCTAATCTCAAAATTCAGAAAGCACAAAGTGATTCAATTCAGACAACTGATGCAATTCTGACTCCCAAGGTTCCGCCTACGATTGACGCAAAACCCCTACTTACAGTAAATCACTTGAAACATATAGACAATGCTCATCTCCTCACATCACAGGATTCTAAGACAGCTTGACATTTGGATCTATAAGAATACACTTCCTCAAGGGACAAAATTTATAACAAAACTGCTCTTATTAATGCGTAAGTTAAGTTAGAATTTTAAACTACTTTTAATTCACCTCTTTAAAAAGTGAATAGCATAAATGCTGGCATCCTTTAGCTGTAAATAAAATAGAACCTGTTCCTTCATGACCTGGTCCTATTGTCTCTCATCTGCTAACCCACCCTACTTCAGGTGGCATTTCTTGAAGACAGGGAGATTGCCCTATTTATGTCTGCATATCTATCACTGGCAAAATGCCTGACACCTGGAGAATAAGCTTTTTTTTTTTTTTTTCTTTTTTTTTGGAGATGAAGTCTGGCTCTGTCACCAGGCTGGAGTGCAGTGACGTGATCTCAGCTCACTGCAACCTCCATCTTCCAGATTCAAGCGATTCTACTGCCTCAGCCTTCCAAGTAGCTGGAATTACAGGTACACGCCACTATGCCCAGCTATTTTTTGTATTTTTAGTAGAGGTAGTGTTTCACCATGTTGGCCAGGATGGTCTCGATTTCTTGACTTTGTAATCTGCCCACTTTTGCCTCCCAAAGTGCTGAGATTACAGGCATGAGCCACTGCGCCTGGCCAAGAATAAGCATTCTTTCATAGAAAGCATTCATTTAAGTATTTGTTTGGTGAATATTACTAACCTTTTTAAGGTTGAAGTTGTGCCACATCTAAGGACAGGAAGACAAAAAGACACATTATTTTCTCTCACAGGCCCCTACAGAACAGTAAATTACATTGTGGTTGGGCTACAATAGAGGTACACAGTAGTACCTGTGGAGGTGCAGGAAAAAGAGCATCTGCCTCTCCTCAGGGAGACAATGTTTGAAGGGAGACTTGAATAAAAGAGCAGGGTAGGCCGGACATAGTGGCTCGTGCCTGTAAACCTAGCACTTTGGGAGGCCAAAGGACGCTGATCGCTTGAGCCCAGAAGTTCAAGACCAGCCTAGGCAACATGGTGAAGCCCCATTATCTACAAAAAACACAAAAATTAGCAGGCCGCGATGGTACATGCCTGCAGTCCCTAGACCCAGGATGTTGAGGTTGCAGTGAACCATGATCATGCAACTGTGTACTCCAGCCTGGGCAGTGAAGTCGGACCCTGTCTCAAGAAAAAAATAAAATAAAAGCAGGTGTTCCCAGCCTGGGAAACATTGTAAAACCCTGTCTCTACTAAAAATACAAAAAAGTAGCCAGGCATAGTGGTGCAGGCCTACAGTCCCAGCTACTCTGGAGGCTGAAGTGGGAGAATCACCTGAGCCCAAAAAAATTTAGGTTGCAGTGAGCTGTGACTGCACCACTGTATTCCAGCCTGAAGGACAGTGAGACCTTGTACTGAAACTACTTGGTCCCAGGCTTAATAGCTGAGTAACAATGATTCATACCCAAAACCCCCATGACACAATGTTACCTATATAACAAACCTACAAATGTACTGCTGAATTTAAAAGTAAAAAAAAAATCTGTGAACATATGCTTTAAAATATACACCAGATACAAATTTTAATAATGACAAATGTGGTAATGAGGATGAAGCCAACCCTTATCTGAATACTCTGAAACAAATTTTTTCACCTAGTAACTACAACAAGTGCAATATCATAAATGCACACTACAAAACTATCAATATTACCCCTTCCTTTCAAATCACAAAGCAAATGTCTGTGTCTTTCTTATAAAATAAGAGATAGTCCCTTGTAGCATTTGTTCTGTGATCCTTCTATTTTCCATAAACATATTTAGAAGAACAACTTCTAAAACACTATAATGTAGAATGAGAAAAAAAAAACCCAGTGGAGGAAGGACTATAACTAAATGAATTACAGAGAGAATTTCCCCTGAACCACGTAAAATCCTGAATCTACAGATGGAAAAGGCATAAACTGCAGCCAGGATTGATCAGAAACACACACACACACACACACACACACACACACACACACACGCGCGCGCGCGCACATGTATTCCTAGGAAGATCTGGTTGGATTAAAAAAAAAAAAATAGAGATAAAGATCTTTTAGTTGCGAGATAAAACAAGTAATTTAAACAAAATTACTTTTCATCTGCAACAATGAAAGTTAGACGATGAGAGAAAAATATAAGTGAGATACTGACAGAACTGAAACTTAAAAGTTTACTACCCAGTCAAGATATCTGTCAAAGATTCAGAGATTCCAACACTCAGTAAAACACTTTAGAAAATGAGAAAACACCTTAATCAAACAACAAATCACTCAGAACGAAGGAATAGAGAAATCCGGTTAAGAGAAGAAGGGAAAGCAGACATATTAGTCAACAATGAACCTTACAATGCACACATACACACACGCTTTCTGATGTATGTGTATATATACATCATATACAAATGTGTAAATACATACAAATATCCATGCATTATATACATATTAGACATATATTGTGGATAATGACCTATTATCTGGACATTTGTAGTATGAACACTAATTTAAAATTATTGATTCATAGAAAAACTACCAAACTACCACAAGGTAAATTTTATTCGTATTCTGAAACTAAATAACCTCAGCAAAACCCAGGAGTTGGATGGTGGGCAGAGGGGAGAAAGTAGAGAGGAGAAAAATAAACCTATTCTAAAAGTTTCTTCTTAATGGAACTTGGGGGAAGAGGAATAATATAATCTTAAAAAGGAACTAATTGATATTTTCTTTTAAAATAATAAAAAACCCATGGGTCTAATTTTACTAAGAGAAAAAGGAAGATAATTAATAATAAAATGAAAAATTAGAGAACTCTCCAATTACAAGGTCAGCAAAAGACCATAAACAACAATCTAAAATAAATATGATAAATCAAGAAAATCATATACATCATGGATTAAAGTAAATGTAAACAAATAAATTATCCCATTAAATGAGAAAACTCTCACTCCCTCTATAAGAACTGTACTTATAAAAGGTGATTAAAAAATGAAAGATTGAAAATGAATCAGCAGGCAAAGAATTCCAAGAATGCCCAAGAAATAAAGCAGGAATGGAGGGGCAATATTAATATCAACAGGGTGGAATTAAGGGAGAAGTGATAAACAGAATAAAGAGAGACAAACTAAAACAAAATTATAATTTACAAAGAAGACTTAAGAAATAAAAATTGAGCAACATTGTAGCTAAATATATAAAGCAAAAGCAATAAGGAATTAATTGCTACTGGGATTTCTTTTTGGAGCGACGAAAATGTAAAATTGATTGCAGTGATGGTTGTAAAACTTTGTGAATATATTGACAACCACTGAACTGTATACTTTTATTGGGTAACTTGAATGGTATGTAAATCATATTTCAATAAAGCATTATATATTTTCAAAATTAAGAATCAAAGAAGAACTCTGTATAACTCCAATTACAATAGGAAACATTAATACATGTCTCTCAGTACCAAGGTATCTAATGAATAAATCAGCTAACTCACAGATAAATTAAATAAAATTATATACAACAGAACAATGAAGATAAAAGAAAACCTTGATAAAAATAAAATTTTCATGGAAAACTTTAATGTATCCTTTCGAGAAACCAAAATATCAACAATAAAAAGAAAAATTAGATAAATTAAATAAATGTTAATAATAAAGAACAAAAGCTAATGAAAAGGTAAAGTCAGATAAATAAAATTTAATAGCAAAAGCAACAAACTTAAACATGTTTATGTACATATGTGTATATTGTATGTATATAAAATTACAAGATTGCTCAAATACTTGACCACAAAAACCCCACAAAATATTTTAAGATTTTGCAGATCACATTTTTAATAATAAAAAATTAATAATAAACAGAAATAACAAAAAGGTGGCATATATATTTGAAAGTTAAGCAATACACTCTCGGATGATAGAGAAAGTCAAAATTTGAATTATAACCTTTAGAAATCAAAAAAAGAAGCCATATCATACATAATTCTGAGGTACAACAAAACTATACTCAAGGAAAATGTATATCAGAAATGTTTTCAGCAACAAAAATAAATAGGTAAATAAAGAGCTTCCAAATTAAGAAAACTGTAATGAGCTTAAGGAAAACAAAAAATTGAGAGTAGGAATTAATAGATAAAAGTTGAAATTAAGAAAGGAAAAAACTAAATTGGAATAAAAATACATAAGCACATATTAAGACAAAATAAATCAATCAGAAAAGAACCATGCAACTTTTTGTGAATAAATGTGTAAATGAAAGGAAATGGGTAAGTATCTGGCAAAGTATAAATGACCAAAGTTGACCAAAGAAGAAATAGGCAACCTGAGTTCTGGCTAGTAATTAGAAATATACATTTTATATATATATGTGTATATATATATATATATATATATATATATATACACATATATATATGTATATATATAATTGCAACGTTTTTAAAATATTTTCAGGCATAGAAAAAAGTTATAATCACTCAATTCCTTTATTAATCCCATATAACTTTATGTCAAAACCAGATATAGTACACTAAAACCAATTTCTTGTATTTGCTAAACTAGTAGCAGATAGAATCTAGCAATTTATGAAACGGTAATTCATCATGACCAAGTTGGATTTATATCAGAAATGAAACAGTTCATCAGTAGAAAATATATCAGCATAAATTATATTTATAAAATTAAAATAATATCATCATATCAGTAGAATCTGCAGTCTGAGATTTAACCATCTTAATAACCATTTTGAATAAAATAGGGATATAAAGAAACTGTTCAAATATAATAAAAGCTCTTTTCCAAAAACCAGAAGCAGCTATTCCAAATAGTGAAATACTAAAAACATTTCAACTAAAATCAGCAATTTGACAAGTACGCCTGCTATTATCATTGTTTTCAATATTATCTTGGAGGTTCTAGAAAATACTGTAAGATATGAAAATAATCAGTATACACATAGCAATAAAGCATAAAATTTATCTTTTTGTTGAAGTAAATCTGTATATATGAGAAGCTTTAAGATACCACATAATAGTATTTCAATTCAAAGGGGAAAGAATGGTTTACTTAATAAATGGCACTAGCCATCTGGAAAACAATAAAATTAAATCCCATCTCATGCCTCAAACAAAATCAAATTCCAGATCAATTAAAATCTTAAAATGCAAAAGACAAAGCAATAAATATTTTAGAAGATCTAGGGGCCTGTATGTATGCCTTAACCAAAACAAGCACACATAGAAAAAAGATGTAAAAAGATATTTGATTTTACAGCATATAAAGCTAAGCAAAAACTGTTAAAATATAGAATATGATTTTAATAAAAGTATGAGGGAGTGTGTGTGTGTGTTGTGTGTATATTCATAATGCATCTTCCCTGACATTCTGCTAGTCTCTCTATCCTAAATACCACTATTTTGTTTTAGTCCACCATGATCAACAGTCTAGAATTATACATCTTATCATATTTCTCTGTAAAGCCTTCCCATGAATGCTGCCTTCTGAATAAAGTCCAAAATCAGCAAGGCTTGGTTTAGTTTTTACTTACTAGCCCATCCTTCTCTCTCTCAATCCCCCATTTCACACTTCTACACAAGTTATTATGAACCATTTTCAGTTTCCTGAACATGCTCAACAATCTCTCTCGCATCTACAGGCTTCTGTACATGCTGATTATATGGGGTTTTTCCTGTTTTCTAACTAGCATTCTGTTCTCCTACCTACCCCACTTAGCTAGTTCTCCGCTTCACTCATCTTGCGTATCTTCACACCAAAATTCCTTGAGAATGCTTTCCTTGACACTCCAAGACTGAGATAGATGTCTCTACTTTCTAGGCTTCCAAAGCACCTTGTGGTTATTCCCATCCTAGCATTTCCTACACAATAGCTGCTAATGTGTCCAATCTCTCAACCAGACTTAACCTCTCTGAAGATACGAGTAACGTCCTGTTTACCGTTTACTTATTTCTCAATTTAAAAACAAAAATTAAAAAGGAACACCTCTCTGTCTGTCTCCATGCTGGGCACTGGGGATACAATGGCAATGAAAACAGAAATGGGCCTTAAGTATTGAGCTATGTGACAGAATAATCCAATAATCATACACAGATTCCCAACAACTGTACTAACAGATACAATGACAATGGCTGTTGTGAGGATAAGGGGCAGAATGCTATGAGAGCACCTAACAGGGGCCTAATGTAATCTATTGGGTCAAAGATAGCTTCCTCAAGAAGTAAAGTATCTGAAGGGAAACAATGGTCAAGTAGGCAGCCAAGAAAGAAGTAGATAGACAGGGGAGGAAGAAAACCATTCCAGGCTGAAGAAACATATTATCTAAGGTCCAGGAAGACAAACTATGGAGCGTTAGCGAAACTAAGTCAAGACCACTATACTAATCCTAATTTTTGGTACCATGCCTTGTCTGTGGTGAATCTATAAAAGAATAAATCAATTAATGAATGAAAAATAAATATATCTGGGTGTGACTGATCATGTCTGTGCATTATATGTAGTAGACATAAATTCATAGACGTGTGCATAGGTGATTTTTCCACTGCTGTATTTTGTCCCCTTCAATATTCACAGGCAGGCCTTTTTTTTTTTTTTCTTTTTTTTTTTTTTGAGACTGAGTTTCACTCTTATTGCCCAGACTGGAGCATAATGGCATGATCTCAGCTCACCACAACCTCTGTCTTCTGGGTTCAAGCAATTCTCCTGTCTCAGCCTCCTGAGTAGCTGGAATTACAGGCATGTGACTGGCAGGCCTTTTAACACTAACTTGGACAAGTTATGCCAAATGACAAATTTAACAGGTGTGAATGCTTATTATCTCACAAATTCTTGTTCTTTTGCCAATGAAGAGCCACAGGTGTTGAGTGCTAAGAAGTGGGCAGCTTCAGGGCAGCACATGTCTAATCAGGCAGCCTTCTCAGGCCTTTGTGCTATGTCTGCTATCAGAAGCTGGCCACCTGGCAGGTGGCAAAAGGCTCATCACATTCGCCAGTCTTCCTTCCCCAGCGCCCTGGAATATCACCAGAGAAGACACAAAGCCAGCAGCAGCCCAGCAGCAGTGAGGTGCAGAGTCAAAGAATGAGCAGACATGAGCTAATTACAAAGAGAAGCTGCAGGAGCACCTGCTTCAGCTCGGTGCCCACACCTGGCCCCTTCTTCTGGAATGCAATCTGCCACAGTGAAAATAGGGCAGTGGCTCCCAAGCTTTGGGATCTCCCTGCAGATAAGTATTCTCATCATTTCTCACACCCATACGTTTTACCAGTGTCTTATCTGCTGCTGAAGAAGGTGGAGGAAGAGATTCCTGTGACATACATAGATTCTGGCTTTTGCTGATAATGACTGGCCCTGTTCAAATTGGAGGCCACAAGAGAGGAAGCAGAAGAGCATGATTTCCACATGGATGGATCCTCAGATGGCTTACTCAGAGCTGTTAATTAATGCCAATGCCTCTTTCAGGGTCACATTTATTTTTTATTTCTTATAAAAAAGAATGTAATACATGTACAGAACATGCAAGTTTTTTACATAGGTATAGTGTGCCATGGTGGCTTGCGCACCTATTGATCCATCCCTCCCCTCACCCTCCAACAGGCCATGGGGTGTGTTGTTCCCCTCTCTGTGTCCATGTGTTCTCAATGTTCAACTCCCACTTATGAATAAGAATATATAGTGTTCAGTTTTCTGATCTTGTATTAGTTTGCTGAAAATGATAGCTTCCAGCTTCATTGATGTCCCTTGCAAAAGACATGATCTCATTCATTTTTACGGCTGACTAGTATTCCATGGTGTGTATGTACCACATTTTCTTTATCCAGTCTATTGCTGATGAATATTTCGGTTGGTTCCATGTCTTTGCTATTGTAAACAGTACTGCAATAAACATACATGTGCATGTGTTTTTATGGTAGTATGATTCATACTCCTTTGAGTATATATCCAGTAATGGGATTACTGGGTCAAATGGTACTTCTGGTTCTAGATCTTTGAGGAATCGCCACACTGTCTTCCACAATGGTTGAACTAATTTACATTCCCAGGAACAATGTAAAAGTGTTTCTATTTCTCCACTCACCAGCATCTGCTGTTCCTAGACTTTTTAATAATTGCCATTCCAACTGGCATGAGATGGTATCTTACCGTGGTTTTGATTTGCATTTCTCTGATGATCAGTGATGTTGAGCTTTTTTATGTTTGATGGCTGCGTGAATGTCTTCTCTTGAGAAGTGTGTTTTCATATCCTTTGTCCACTTTGTAAAGGATTTTGTTGTTGTTGTTGTAAATATGTTGAAGTTTCTTGTAAATTCTGGGTATTAGATCTTTGTCAGAAAATTACAAAAATTTTCTCCCATTCTGAAGGTTGCTTATTCATTCTGATGATAGTTTCTTTTGCTATGCAGAAGCTCTTTAGTTCAATTAGATCCCATTTGTCAATTTTGGCTTTTGTTGCCATTGCTTTTGACCTTTTTATCATGAAGTTTTTGCCCATGCCTATGTCCTGAATGGTACTGCTTAGGTTTTCTTCCAAGGTTTTTATGGTTTGGGATTTTCCATTTAAGTCTTTAGTCCATCTTAATTTTTGTATAAGGTGTAAGAAAGAGGTCTAGGTTCAGTTTTCTGCATATGGCTAGCCAGTTTTCCCAGCACCATTTACAAAATGGAAGATCCTTTCCCCGTTGCTTTTTGTGATTTTTTGTTTTTTGTTTTGTTTTGTTTTGTTTGGTCAGGTTTGTCAAAGATCAGATGGTTGTAGAGGTGTGGTGCTATTTCTGAGCTCTCTTTGTTCTGCTCCATTGGTCTATATGTTTGTTTTGGTGTCAGTACTATACTGTTTTGGTTACTGTAGCCTTGTAGTATACTTTTAAGTCAGGTATCCTGATACCTCTAGCTTTGTTCTTTTTGCTTAGGATTGTCTTGGCTATACAGGGCTTTGATTCCATATGACATTTTTTTTTTCTTTTTTTTTTTTTTTGAGACGGAGTTTCGCTCTTGTTACCCAGGCTGGAGTGCAATGGCACGATCTCGGCTCACCGCAACCTCCGCCTCCTGGGTTCAGGCAATTCTCCTGCCTCAGCTTCCTGAGTAGCTCGGATTACAGGCACGCGCCACCATGCCCAGCTAATTTTTTGTATTTTTAGTAGAGACGGGGTTTCACCATGTTGACCAGGATGGTCTCGATCTCTCGATCTCGTGATCCACCAGCCTCGGCCTCCCAAAGTGCTGGGATTACAGGCTTGAGCCACGGCGCCCGGCCCCATACGACATTTTTAAAAACTTTTCTAATTCTGTGAAGAATGTCAATAGTAGTTTGATGTGAACAGCACTGAATCTATAAATTACTTTGGGCAGTAAGGCCATTTTCATGATATTGATTCTTCCTATCCATGAGGATGGAATGTTTTTCCATTTGTTTGTGTCCTCTCTTAGTTCCTTGAGCAGTGCTTTGCAGTTCTCCTTGAAGAGGTCCTTCACATCCCTTGTTATCTGTATTCCTAGGTATTTTATTCTCTTTGTAGCATTCGTGAATGGAACTTCATTCATTATTTCACTCCCTGCTTGCCTACTGTTGGCATAAAGGAATTACTGTGATTTTTGCACATAGACTTTGTATCCTGACACTTTGCTGAAGTTGCATGTCAGTTCAAAAAGTTTTTGGGCTGAAATGATGAGGATTTTGTTTTGAGACAGAGTCTTGCTCTGTTGCCCAGGCTGGTGCGATCTCAGCTCACTGTAACCTCTGCCTCCTGGGTTTGAGCAATTCCCCTGCCTCAGCCTCCCAAGTAGCTGGGACTACAACAAGCATGCACCATCATGTCTGGCTAATTTTTGTATTTTTAGTAGAGATGGGATTCCATTATGTTAGCCAGGCTGGTCTACAACTCCTGGCCTAAGGTGATCTGCCTGCCTCAGCCTCCCAAAGTGTGGGATTACAGGTGTAAGCCACAGCACCCAGCTGGGGTTTTCTAAATATAAAATGTCACCTGCAAACAGAGACAACTTGACTTCTTCTCTTCCTATTTGAATACCCTTTCTTTCTTTCTCTTGCCTGATTGCCCTGGCCACATCTTCCAATACTATGTGGAATAGGAGTGGTGAGAGAGGGCGTCCTTTTCCTATACCAGTTTTCAAAGAGAATGCTTCTACCTTTTGCCTATTCCATATGATATTAGCTGTTGGTTTGGCATAAATAGCTCTTACTATTTTGAGATATGTTCCATCAATACCTAGTTTATTAGAGTTTAGTATGAAGCAATGTTGAATTTTTTCAAAGGCCTTTTCTGCATCTATTGAAATAATCATGTGGTCTTTGATTCTGTGTAAGTGATGGATTACATTTATGCATTTGTGTATGTTGAACCAGCCTTGCATCCCAGGGATGAAGCTGACTTGATCATGGTGGGTAACTTTTTTGATGTGCTGCTGGATTTTGGTTGCCAGTATTTTATTGAGGATTTTCGCATTGATGTTCATCAGGGATATTGGCCTGACTTTTTCTTTTTTGTTGTGTCTCTTCCTGGTTTTGGTATCAGGATGATGCTGGCTTCATAAAATGAGTTAGGGAGAAGTCTGTCCTTTTCAATTGTTTGAAATAGTTTCAAAAGGAATGGTACTAGCTTCTCCTTGTATTTCTGGTAGAATTCAGCTGTGAATCCATCTGGTCCTGGGGTTTTTTTGGTTGGTAGGCTATTAATTACTGCCTCAATTTCAGAGCTTGTTATTGTTGTATTCAGGGATTCAACTTCTTCCTGGTTTAGTCTTGGTAGGATGTATGCATCCGGGAATTTTTCCATTTCTTCTAGATTTTATAATTTATTTGCACAGACGTGTTTATAGTATTTTCTGATGGTAGTTTGTATTTCTGTGGGATCAGTGGCGATATCCCTTTTATCATTTTTATTGTTTTTCATTCTTCATTAGCCTAACTATTAATCTATTTTGTTAATTTTTTTCAGAATATCAGTTCCTGTATTCATTGATTTTTTGAAGGGTTCTTCATGTCTCTATCACCTTCAGTTCTTCTCTGGTCTTAGTTATCTCTTGTCTTCTGCTAGCTTTTGGGTTAGTTTGCTCTTGCCTCTCTAGCTCTTTTAATTGTGATGTCAGGGTGTCAATTTGAAATCTTTCTAGCTTTCTGATGTGGGCATTTTGGGGTATAAATTTCCATCTTAACAACCGTTTTAGCTATCTATGTCCCAGAGATTCTAGTACATTGTCCCTTTGTTGTCATTGGTTTCAAAGAACTTCTTGATGTCTGCCTTCATTTCATTATTTACCCAGGTGTCATTCAGGAGCAAGTTGTTCAATTTTCATGAAATTGTGTTGCTTTGAGTGAGTTTCTTAATCCTGAGTTCTAATTTCATTGCACTGTGGTCTGAGAAACTGTTATGATTTCAGTTATTCTGTATTTGCTGAGGAGTACTTTACTTGGTTCCACCCGCCATGGTCACATTTTTAAAATCACTAAATTGCTATTCACCCTCCTCAACTGCTCCAACCAAGTGTTGAGAGCTATGCTGCAGTCCAATTTGTACAAAGGGGAGTGACTTTCGAAAAAAAATGTATTGTGGTAAAGAAATGAAATTGAAGGAAATCTGAAATTTTTTATAATTTTTCTATTAAATTAGGTGATAAATACTTAGCCAAAGGCCTAAAAATGTATTTCATTAGACAAATAGCATTAGATGCTAAGAGTGACAGAAATTAGTGTGTTATTGTGTTTCCATGCTGTAGCTATTACAGTAGCATCACAGCATTCTTTATAGATGCTAATACTTCTATACTTCTGGAAGATGAAATCTTATGATTATGTATATATTTGTTTAAAGCAGAATTTGTGAATACACAAATAAACCATTTGGTGTAACATTGATTCATGAAGCCATCAAGTACATGAGAATTTGACTGATAACCAGTCCAATCTTTCACGAAACATAGCAGATCTCATAGACAGTCATCCTTCCCCTTTTTAACCACCAACCTGATGAGCAGCTCAGGAAGCTTGCTCTTCCAATACTGAGTATCTCCAGTAATTACAAAATTCCTCCCTTCTTCCACGTGAGGCAAAATCTATTCCCATAATTTTAGTCCACTAGTTCTAATATACCCTCATATACAAGGTGATGATTTGAACAAATCTATCTCCTCTTCTCACAGAAGTCCTTTAAACTACCTGCAAATAGTTATCATGTTTTCCTTTGTCTTCTCATCTGATATTTTCAAAGAAGTAATTCAAAATGCATTAAAGCCAGCTTTAATGAACTGTATAATATAAAAAAACAAGGGTACTCTAGAAAATTCACACACACAGTATGTGTGATTTGGAAGGATATTACGAGTTACACTTTGGAAGGAAATAAGAAAGCAGTCGCGAAACAGGAAGTCTATTTCAGATAAGGGAGCTGACATGAGAAGCTTTTATGCCAGGATTACAGTCTTGTGTATATGTGCTCTAACTTGGGAAAATGGATGCCCAGGTTTATTCTTCTTCACTAGCATGTACACTTCAAACTGTTTTCCCAGTGTTGTATTTGATTTATTTGCCTTGTGCCATTCACATTTTTTATGCCCAATTTCCACTTTGATCATGCATATATGAAATGTTAAGCTGAGAAAGGAAGAAATTTAGAGCCGTGAAAATGAGTATCAATGGTACATGTAGTTACTTAACTCATAACCACTGCTTCTTTAGCATCATGGGTGATACCACCCTAGGAATGACTAAAAGCACACCAAGCAGAGTGACTATTCTTATTTGTTAGAGTCTCATAGTAGATCTCACACAACACTAAGCTATGTTTGTCATTATGCCATTACCCCACTCTAACACACTGCACAAATAAAACACAAGGGAAAGGCTGGACCTGAAAGAATTTTCTTAATGGTCTTTTAAAACTGAATGAAGTGGAAAAAATATATACTTGAATTCTTTCGTTATTTTAGAGGAAACGATCATCTGTTTGGTTTCATTGTTTATTTAGTGAAAGGGGTATGTTCTCATGGATTCTCTTTTCTTTTGTAGCACAGCCATATTCATTTTTTCAGTGTCCCCTCCAGTTTTTGTGCATACTCACACATATTTTACATACTTGGATTCATAATGTTCATGATGCACCCAAGCAGTTTAAATATTTCCTTTTTGTATAATTCATGATCTCTAACAGATACTGGGAGTGTTTGTAGCTGTCTCAACCCAATCTAACTCTAGGCATTGCCTTCAGCTGAAGAGAGCTGCTGGCCCAAGATCCCACCACCTCCACAGGGGAGCCTGCTTTTAAGATTGTTAGTTTGGAGAGTGGGTAGTCATAACACAAAGACACCTCCTTCTTGTCCCAGTCAGGGGCAATTCTGAAGAGATCAGCTGAGACCTCTGTTGTAATGGCATCTGCAATAGCAATTCAACTTTTCCCTCTGCCCTATCTACCTTCTTCACATTCTCACAGGGAGACAGTCTGGTAAAATTCCTCAGCTGCAAACATGTACTACCTTTCATGAGAAAAGGATGACCCAGAAGGGAGAGCTGAGAACCACAGAGGATCATTCTCAGGCCTTGAAACCTAATGAGATTTGCCTGGTGGATCACTGATCCTGAGCATCCTGCCCAGGGGCCTTCCTGAGTGTAAATCTCCATGTCGGAGTCTGTTTCTTGGGGAACTAGAGCTATACCAATATCATAAACATTTTCCCATGCTGTAACATAACATAGTTCTCATTCAAGTGCGTGGCTTGAAATTCTAAGCAGAGCTATCATATTTTAACTGACTCCTTCCTTACAGTTGGACCGTTGGTTGCCAATACTTTGTCAGTTTATAGAGCATTCAGTAAACAGCACCACGCTCTTATTTGATGTTTCTTCTTGTTTTGAATTATTTATTTTGTTTGAATCTCAGATGTGGGAAATTACTAAGATAAAGATATGAAGGATTTCAGTCTATTGTTATTAAGAATTTTAGATTATAGTACTATAAGCCATAAATCCAAGTGTAAGATATATCCCCAGGATACTAAGGAATTAGGACAGATTATTTTCTGTATTGTTGTATCTTCAACACAAGACTCAGCATAGGAAGACTGAAAAGCCCAAAAGAGAAGAACAGAGTAGTCTGTTATTAATTTGTGTAGCACTCTACTGTACTTGGCTGAGTAAATCAGTACCTACACAATGCCAGCATCCAATGAGCAATAAATATTTGTTGAATAGATATTTGAATGAATAAATGCATATTTAGGTTGCTTTATATTTTAGCTTAAATTCAAGAGGGCTCATTAATGGGGAAATGTAGATAATGTAGAAAATATGGGCTGGATACTGATAAGCCTTTGGCTTTAAGTTCTTAAATCATTGCCATTCCAAAGCAAAAATGATGGTGGTAGCAACAGCTGTAGTGCAAGTGAGTATGTTAAATCCTCTTTTCTACAGGAGCTAGCACAGAAGGGACTCAAATGAAGAGTTAAGGAAGAGTAAAGTAATAGTCAAGACAAGCACTGAGTCAACTAGGTAACAACAAGCCAAGTTTCTAATTGTCTCACCAGGACACATACCACAGTGTCACAGAAAGGAGTGCCAGAGACTAGAAGGTATTAGTGAAAATCCAACTCTTTAAATTTGGAGACCAGTGAGGAACGAAAGAGGATATTAAGTTGAACAAAGTCTATCTACCGAGATACACTGGCACATCCTACAGACTCAGCATAATAAACATTCCGTGTTCTCATTTCTTATAATGCACCAACAAGAATCACATTTCAGATCAGACTAGTCTCTTCAATGCAGTGTGAGCACATGTTGCTCATTCCAGCTTGTGTCCTTCCATTCACAGTCCTGAAATGTCCAAAGGACAGCAGCCCCTACTTCAGAGTCATAAACAGAGAAAGGCACTCCATTTCTTAGGGAGCAGAGGGAAGAAAAATATGTCACATAGGAATGCTAAAAACACAAGCAGAAGCAGGAAGAAAACAGCACCAGAGAGTTAGTTTATTCTTATAAATACCTTAATAGTAGGTTTAGGGCTGCCTAAGAGATATAAAACAAAAATGAGCCAAAAGAGATATAAAACAAAAATGTCTGAATGTGGATCTTTATTTTTCCCATAAACTTTTACCATTCCCTCAACACTGTTTAACTCCTAGGGAAACAGAAGGTTGTATGAGAGATCTTTCTTAATATTTGAAAGCAAACAAAAACGTATTATCCAAAAGTTCAACGGAATCTAGTACTTGGCAGAAAAAAAGATATTACAAAGCTGTAAGATCTTGAATTCACACATGATGAAAGACGCCACATTCCTTTCAAAATGCTTAAGGGCATTTCAAAAAAAAAGTTAACAATTAAAAGTAAAGAAGTAAGCTGACTTTTCTCTTCTCAGCCCATTCCCAGCCTTGCCAGTATGTTATTGCTATTTCCTTTCTAGCTTGCAGAAGAATGTTAAAGGTCTACATAGCTTGTTTTTTCTATCCCACTAACGGTGGATCAGTTGGCTTGGTGCCATAGAAGTCAAATAGATAATCGAGAAATGTTTCAGCCTTGTGACTATGGTAACCTTGTTCTAAGTAGCTATCTCCCAGTGTAGGCAATCTTCATTTTAAACAACTGGACTATAGACTTCAATTCTGCTGTCTGTAAAGCTTACTACTAATATCCCTGTTTCACTACTCAGAACTATCCAAACAAAGACTTGGATAAATAAGAAGTTAAGTCCAGTCAGGTTCTTATGTGGAAATGCCAAGATTTACTCCATCCCATAAATCCCTCCTATTTTCCTAACATTTATACTAAGGTGAGAGAAGGAACAATGGTCAGTGAATACCACTGTTACTTGAATTTTTGCCTGTTAGCAGGACGAGATTCATTTCATTGTTTAGTTTAAAATGTTGTTACCAAAGGATGAGGACTATGAGGTCCATGACGGCATCAAAGTGGGTATATGAGTGTGCACAGGGGTTGTGGCAGTAGGTGAGGGGAGTTAAATCACATAGCCAGAAGACCTGATTATGTCTTGCAAACGTTTGCTTTGAATTTTTAATTTTTAATAAATTTGAAATGTGAGAATAATTTACATAAGCTCAGTATTTCTATGCAACAATTAAATTTTTAAGGAATTATACATTATATATATCTGAATTTGATATATATACATATATACATATATATATCTGAAATGAGCACCACTTTTAAAACTGATCTTTCGTCTATTCCAACAAAAGGGAAAATGAATATCCTGTATGTGCTTAGGCTCTGACCTGTTATTAATTTTAAAATGTAGAACCAACCCAAATGCCCATCAATGACAGACTACATAAAGAAAATGGGGCACATAAACACCATGGTATACTATGCAGCCATAAAAAAGATGAGTTCATGTACCTTGCAGGGACATGGATGAAGCTGGAAACCATCATTCTCAGCAAACTAATACAAGAACAGAAAACCAAACACCACATTTTCTCACTCAGTGGGTACTGAACAATGAGAACACATGGACACAGGGAGGAGAACATCACACACTGGGGCCTGCTGAGGTTGAGGGATGGGAGGGATAGCAGGGGATGGTGGCATTGCGGAGGGATAACATTAGGAGAAATACCTAATGTAGATGGGGGTATGGATACAGCAAACCACAATGGCATGTGTATGCCTATGTAACAATCCTGCACAATCTGCAAACATACCCCAGAACTTAAAATATTTTATATATATATAGAGAGAGGCAGAGGTAATAATTTTAACCATATATAGCTATATCATCTTCTAAACAGTTCACTTTATACACCTATTAGCTCAGTAAACACTAAACACCTACTTAGTGCGATGTCCTGCTTCAAGTGAAGACCCTGTGTAACTAATTGCACACACTGCTATATGGAGATACAGAATGTACTGCTCCTAAATATAGAAATACTTTGATAGCACATTGCAATATTATCTAATGACTGATGACAGGCTATGAAAAATAATTTATACTGGCTATTTAAAATGTCAGGGAAGCAATCAAAAAATCAGAGTCTACAGAGGCGAATATGTCAATGACTGATGAAGCTTCTGAATTCAAGGAAAGTATCTGGGAAGTCCAAAATTGTCACAATAGTAAGGCATGACAAGAAGAAAGCTACATGTCCTTGTACAGATGTCACTCACTACAGTATCATGAAAATAGGTACCTTAAGCAATAAAAGTAGTTAGCAGTTTTATTTTTACTTTTATTCTTTGAAAATGTGATTTTATTCTTGAGCAATATTTTTCTGTGCAGAAGAATGAAATGAAATGTTCTGGAACATAAAGTAACCAATCACCTATTCTGGTAACAATTGCCCTACAATATTAGATAAACAGAGTGGGACGACTATGTTTAGACACTACTCCAATTTCATATTTAATCTCATGTCACCACATCAATTTATAAGGGAGACAGAAAACAAAACTTGAGGAAAATAAACTCCACAGCTCAGCTCCAATCTGGATACTAATTATACAGAATTTGGTGCATTCACAGGTGATACTAGGAATTTTAAACTAGCATAAAAATAGGCTACAAACTCTTAAACTCACTCATGTTTGTTATTTTAGTTAGTTACATGGTATTGTCCGTTTGTTTTTAATTGGGGATACAACCCAATAGAAACAAAGTTCCTTAAGACTTATAATCTATTTTAACTTTATTCAATCATTTTTGGAAATGTTTATTTTGATATAAGTTTAAACTTAGAGAAAAGTTGCAAGAATAGTACAAAATTATCATACTCTTTTCTCAAGTTTCACCAATTTGTGAACAATTTGCCCCATTTGCTCTCTCATTCCCCCTTCTGTCTTTCTCTACACACACACACACACACACACACACACACACACACAGACACCCCATTTGAGAGTAAGTTGCAGACATTATGCCCCTTCATCCCTAATACTTCTTTGTATAAAAAAAAGTACTCTTTGATACAATACTATCTTTTAACCCACAATCAATATTCAAATTTTGCTCATTGTCCCAATGATATACCTTATAGTTGTATTTTTTCCTAGTCCAAGATCCAGGACAGGATCATGCTTTGCTTTTGTTTTTCCTGTGTCTTTAGTTTCCTTTCCTCAAGAACACTCCTCTGTCTTTGTCTTTCAAACAATAATCCTTAGATAGCTCTCCCTCCAGGGCCTCTGGCCTTTCTGCTATGGTTACAAAGACTTAAATAGGGCACCTGACCTCTAGCTACCTACATTCAAGTCAAAGAGAAAGACATATAAACAATTAGGAAGCACATGATGAAATGTGCATTAACAGAAGTATAAGCTGGGTTCCTCCTATTTTTATCAACTCAAAATCCTTGCTCTCTAAATCTTTATTTTTCTGTCTCTCATGTGTAGTCAGAAAAATACTTTCATAGCCAGAATAAATATTGTCAGTGCTCATTCTGGCAGCACAGTTATGAATAATTATTGGAAAAATGCATTTATAAGGTGTTTTTTAATTCAGGGAGTTGGCCAAAATAACATACAGTACCATTAGTAGTATATACTAATACATACACACAGGGTGTTTGTTTATATTTTTTTAGGAAACAGGTGGTTCTTTTAATGGAGGATGTATTACAATTATCACTTATTTTTTGAAACAGAGAAAAATGCAGTAGGGTAAAAAGAGCTGTACGACTTCCCCATAGTTGAAAAAGCTATATTCAAATCTAGCCCAAGCATTTGTTGGCTAAGTGATTTGGAGTAAAGCACGTAAACTCTGGGTCTAATTACTTGACCTGTAAAATAGAAGTAATAATACCAAAGCCGGGCGCAGTGGCTCACACCTGCAATCCTAGCACTTTGGGAGGCTGAGGTGGGCGGATCACCTGAGGTCAGGAGTTCAAGACCAGCCTGACCAATATGGTGAAACCCCATCTTTAGAAAAAGAAAAGAAAAAGAAAGAAGAAATAATGCCTAAGTATAGACTTTAGCAATGTACAAAATAATATACATGAAAGATCTTTATAAACAGTAATGCATATAAAATTTATACTTGCTTATACATACATATGTATATATGTATGTGTGTTTATGTACTTATGTATACAGGCATATATGTGTATGTGTGAGTATATGGAGAAAAACAAAGAACAACAGCAAGAGAAAGTGTAAGTAAGCATTTGACTTGTGGATTTTACTTCTACTTCTCTTGGGATGGCTGTCTTCTAGTGGTCACACTCAAGCAGCCTTGCATTCTACCCACTGAGTAGAGTAGTTTTATACCTCATGTCATGTGGCTTTCCCATTAGCTTCTATGATGACAGAGCCAGGAAAGCAGAGATGACATCTGCCATACTCACTCTCAAATCTTCATGGCCAGCACAGGCCTGGTACATGGAGGTACTCAAAACACACCAGTGGAATGATGAAAACCAATTGATACTTTGTCCAGCCCAAAATACTATGCTACAGCCTCACTGTCTCCTTTCATTCATATTCAATAGACCCAGAGTAGCAAATGCTACTCAGACATCAGTGGAGAAACCAGAACTTTCATCAACTTCAACCTCCTCCATATTAAAGTGAATTTAAAAAAAAATAAATAAAGTTCATTTTCGGAGCTCTAAATCCAAATATATCAGTGAAACAGCACAAATACTACAGTCATACAGGAACCCTGTGAGTTGCTTAAACGGATTTGAGATTATTATTAACATATTATTTAAGCCCTTCCCACCCTTTTACATTCCATTGTCTCATTTTTCTTCACAGCATGCATCACTCCGAAGTTTTTGTATTTGTTATTTTTCTGTAGTTTTTTACTGCCTGCCTCCTGACTTTCTATTTTCTCCCTGATGATCACCAGTACCTAGAACAGTACCCAAAAATACAACATATTCAATAAATATTTGTATTGATGGAACAAAGTATTTAAAAACTATTCATTTAATAGGGCAAACATTTCCTCTACAATATTATATACAGACTTCTCTGGATTAATCAATCTTTTCCTGCAGTTAATATAACAATATCCTAGTCCAGCTAAAACCCTAGTGATCATTTAGAGCCCTGAACTAAAGAAACTGTACAGATTTGCAGCAAGTTAGAATCACTTGACTACTAAATTTGCCAACTAGAAATTAAGCTTAAATATGGCAGTAAAGCAAAAATGTAATGACAAATTAAGAGAAGTAAATGTAAACTTATGTTTAGCAGACTTCAATAGTTGCTTTTTATTAAAATATAATATTGAGAATAAGAAAAATGAAAATACGTTATAGAAACCCCCCCCAAAAAAAAGAGGTAAATGAAAAACATTCTGAGGTACTAGAAGTGAATGAAGAGGTGAATGAAGTGTCATATAGTGTTGTGGAGAAGTACGCAGAACTAGAAGAGAATGAAAAGTAGAAAAATGATGGCAATTGGGTATTTTCAGACAAAGTTTTCCTGGGCACTAATCACTCAGTGGAGTAACTCACAAGGGTCAGGATCATTTGTCACTGTTCTGTTTGTTCTCTCGCTGAAATCCCTCTTGATTTCTTCTTTGTAAAGGTCCTAAAATGACTCTGTGCTTTAGGAAAACTCACAGACAAGTATGAACTTCCCTTTCCTATTGCAGCAGTGAATTCTATTGCCCACTTTATTTTCCCCCTAGGGTAAAACTGTCCTCTGGGAATTAATAGGATTTCTAGTCCTAACAATAGTAATAGTGGACAGAGGAGTGTTATCTAAAGCTCACAAGTAAAAAAATCTAGCAGTAACCAGGCATTTTATAAAAACTATGCATGACCCACTATTTCTGACATTAGTTTGAACAAAACCCTACTGCATGTCTCTGTGGAATTAATGACATGGGATGAATAAAGGGAGGGCTTTATCGGAGAGCATTGGGGAAAAAAAAAAAAGGTATTCTAATTGTGTGATGCAAATGAAGACAGTCTAAGCCGGTAATCTAAGCCAGCAGTTGTCAGCGTGAAGGAGATTTGGCAAAGAGATACAGAAAAGGCAAAAGAGGGGGCGGGAGGGAGAGAGGGAGAGAGGAAGGTAGGTAAATTAAATCCAGAGCATCTAGTAAGAGGCATTAAGCCTGTATCTGGAAGACGAAAAGTAATGAATGAAAGCAGAGCCCCAGTTCCTATGTGAGATTCAGAAATAGAACTGAAGTCCTAAAGAGAAGTAGGAATAAGTCAAAAGAATTGGGTGGAGTACAAGGCAACAACCCAGTTTCAGGAATAAGACAGTAAGAGAAACACAGGATTTTAGATTCCAAACTAACAGTAAAGGTGACTTGGTATAAAATGTCCTAAGAATTGACCTACAGTTTCTTAAGCATCCTTGTCCAAGAGCAGGATTAGCCTTAGAGTTAAACTGTTAAAGGTCATGAGTGCATACTAAAATTATCTGGAGAATGTATTTTTAAAATACAAAGTTCTGGTCTCTGCCCTAGATATGACATATCAGAATATCCGGTATAATGTCTATAGGCCTCTTTTATTTCTTAATGTCTCTAGATGATCCTACTATACCATCGCTTGTGTAATATAGGGTCTACGGGTCTAGAGTCTAGCGTAGACATAATTACTTTTGGGATTAGGATTCAAACCAATAATGTAATCATATTTCCCTATGAAGAATAAAAGCATAAGTGTTTAAATATCAAAATTATAATTGATATTTTCAGAGTTAATTTTTCCTCTTTACTTGTCTGTCTCTAGACAATGTTCAGTCCTGATCATTATGTAGGAGTCAGGAGTGACTTCAACATCCTTGCTTATGAAAATCACATGCATTTCTTGTTTAGTTGACTCCTATATATGCTCCATCAGTTTCTTTCATGCCTGTCACCAACAATGGAGGTTCTTCCTCCATTCTATCAATGAGTCATGTCTTCCCTGGGGACCTACACTGGTTCTTCTGACTGCCCTTTTCTACCTGGGAAATGAAGCCCAGTCCTCACATCCCACACCATTCCCTACCGCCCAACAACCTCTCTACTCTACCTGATTCTAGACCATAATGCTGGTGGATAACAGTGTACAAGCTGCCCACAAAGGCTAAAATAAAATTCATTTATAACACAATGGAAAATTCCAACAAGTATTTCCAAAATCTACAACTTTTTTTTCATATTGCAAAATTGCCATTTCTCAAGGTTAAGATCAGACTCTGTGGAAATCAAGAAAAAAGAAAAAAAAAAAAACCATAATAGACCAGGAATTGGAAGTGTGGTCTCAAACTTACTAGTTTTGAAGGAGATGTCACTTTAACTAGGTATTACTATGAGTAATAGAAATGGGAAAAGAGCACTCCAAAACACCTATAAAAATCATCCGCAACACCTAACAGTCCATAGCTCACCTGATGGAAAACATAACATATGGAAATCTTTAACTGAGCAGGCTCATAAAAAATACAAGATTAATATTTTTTGCTTTTGAAAAATGGGACTAACAGTGGGATAATAAAGGGAATTTACCACATATAAAACGTCTTAATTTGACTAACATCTTTATTGTGACACATAAAACTCTACTCACCAGATTAATTTAAATAAATTACAATAGAAATGCTGTCAAAAGCACTTAAAATTGACTGAAGAACTGAACTCAAGACTAATAAGAATGACAACTCATCTAGCATAGAACTCAGGATGTTTGAATTAACTCCAATCTTACTTAAAATTTTTTGTTAATTGTCAGAAGAATTAAAACAGCATGTTATTAAAATTTGTAGTTGAGTCAAAGTTAGAGTTATGCATCAAAGAACAATGAAAACAGAGCAGTAACACAATGGACAAAAAAATTAGCCTCATGCATAGGAAATAATTCATTTAATTAACAAAAGTCATCTAACACAAAATAAAAAGGTTGGGGGAGAAGGGAAGGTGGTCTGCTCACTGGAGCAAAAAGACTCAAAGAAATAAAGACAAAAAACAGTATTTTTTTAAAAAAAATTAAATGTGCCAAATCACTATAAATCTACTCCATGAGATGGCAATAAAATAAGCTATGGGTTTAACAAATGAAATGATTACAGGCCCACAGTCACATTTCTCACATAGTAAGGAAAGAATAATCTTCCTTCTAACTCAGAGAAAAAGCCATAATAACGATTATTCTTTGGTAACAGAAGGAGTTGAAGGGTCAATAAGTAATACAGCAGGCTCTCCCATCACTGCCTCATACTTCAATCCCTGCCCTCTCCACCAGCTAATGGTGACCCCATGAAAGCAGCCTCATCTAGCTATGCTTCTATTTCTCCTGCTCTAAGTCATATGTATGTGTTTTTATTTGGTTTTGTTTTATCCAACTAAGAAGTTTTGCAGATTTTAAATGGTGGTGATACTATCTCTGAGAAAACAAAAATAGGAGAGTTTCTAAAAGGTTTGAGAATTTTGTTATGAGAATGTATTGTGTAAAGGAGCTTTAGTTAAATGAGTTTGACTCACTGGCTATTGATAGTGTTGAAAGGAATCTTAACTCAGGCAAGCTGGGGGTTAGGAGAGCATAATGATAGTGACAAAGACCATTTGTGGACATCTTATATTTCAACATCTTCAACAAATGGGACTCTGTTGGTCATATCACCTCAAAGTTACACTCAAAGTCCTAAAATATTTCATTTCCCAGTGAATAAATGCTGACTAAATCCATTGCAGGAACTTATTGTTACCAAGCCAAAGAGTTTACCTATTATGGTAGTATCATGGGCAATACTGTTACTAATACATTTTTAAGCGGTTTCTAAATTCAGTCATAATATCAGGAAAAGTACTTAGAATGACAAAACCAGAAAAAAAATTCTTAATTACAGTTGGTATAAGCAGAAATTGTAAAAAGATAAAAAGGTGCTGCTTTTGTTTATGAAAACTTCCAGGAAGAAGGCACATGTATTAGAATGGCTAAAATCTAAAAAACTGAAAATACCAATTTCTGGAAAGGATGAAGAGGAACAGGAAGTCTCATTCATTGCTGTTGGAAAGGCAAATGGCACAGCCACTTTGTCAGACACTTTAGTCGTTTCTTACAAGGTTAAACATAGTCCACCAATTGCACTCCTAAGTATTTACCTAACTGATCTGAAAATAGAGTCTACATAAAAACTTGCAAGTGAATGTTTTATAGCAGTTAATTCATAGTAACCAAAAATGGAAGGAACAAAGGTATCCTTCAATCAATGAATGGATAAGCAAACTGTAGTACATATCAAATGGAATATTTTTCAGGAGGCGGGGGAAAAAGAAATGCACTCTCTGCCAAAGGCATGGATTAATCTTAAATTCACACTTTTAAACAAAAGAATCCAATGAAAAGGCTACATACTATATGATTACATTTACATGACATTCTGGTAAAAGCAAAACTATAGCACAGCAAACAGATCAGTACTTGTCAGGGATTCGGAGGTGACATAGGTTGAAAAAAATGGAACACAGCATTTTATTTTATAAAAGTAGAACACAGGGGAATGTTTTAAAATATAAGAGTAAAAGTATTTGGTATGATCTAATGGTAGATATATGACATTATACCTTTTTTAATACCCATAGAACTTTCCAGCAGAAGAGTAAAACTTACTGTATACAAATTTAAGAAAGAGAGAGAGAGAAGAGAGAGAGAGAGAGTATGCGTATGTATGTATGTATTTAGGAGGTCAAAATATCACAGGATGGAAGACCATAATAAAATAATCTAGCTGTATTACAAATACACGAAAAAAATCTCACTGGAAGTGGTGCGGTAGAAAGGTGCTTGTCTAAGTAACACTGGAAATGAGTGGACACTACAAAACTTTGTACATATTCCCAAACTGCCCATAGACAATGTATTCTAGTTGATAAAATTGTTTCCCTTGGGAGTTTGTGTTGACAATTTTGAAACAACTATAAAGGTACACTGGAATTGAAGAATTTAGTAAACTGTGGCTAACGGGAGTCAGGTTTCTCCATATTAGAAAGGTTATAGACAAGCAAGGGGGGATGATTAGAATGATCTACATGGTAATAAAGTTGGAGACATCAGTATGAACTTATATTTAGCATAATATGATGAATACATATAAAAATGTTTACACATGGGCATATATATACAAGTTAATATACACACATATATTCTCTTGCTCTGTCAGCTGAGAGGGCATAGAAGCAAAACACTCCAATAGCAATGAGTACAACCAGTGCCCAGGTCATGGTTTCTAATACCATCCTCCAATAAAAGGAATCAGGGCTCCTTAGAGAAATGGCTGATTCTAGACAACTGGGGCAGGAAGTATGAAAGATAAGTCTGAAACATCTTATAGTGCTGGAAAGTAAGGAAGTACTCAAAACACACCATGTACATGCACACACACAATATGATCATATTTCAAGGCAATGATGGGCATATGGGCACACACCAAAGCAAACAGGAAACAAAAGATCTAACTAGTATGCTTCAAAACTGTCAAGGTCATCAAAAACAAGCAAAGTCTGAGAAACTGTCATTGATAAGAGAAGCTATGGAGATAAGTCAACTAAACATAATGTGGTATCTGGAGTGAAATCCTGGAAGAGAAAAAGGTTAAAAATTAAGGACATTAGAATAAAGCATAGAATTTTGTCCATAATAATATACCAATATTGTTTCATAAATTGGAACCAAGTTACCATATTAATGTATGATGCCAAATGGGGAAAATGGGTGTGGGGTAAATGAGAACTTTTCGTACTATCTTCACAGCTTTTCTACAAATCTAAAACTATATCAAAATTAAAACTTTATTTAAAAAAAAAACTTAAAGGAAAAATAATCACCAACCTACTGAAGAGTTTAGAAAACAGAACAAAACACAACCTGAAGAATTTGGGGGTGTGAGAGGCGGTCCTTCCCTGACACAAAGAAGAGGTGCTTAGACAGAAAGTTGTTAGTGATAGGGAAACAATAAATTACAGAAACAAAAACAAAAATTTTAAAATAAGAAAAAGGACTGCCATGTTTTTCCAGTAAGGAAAAAAAAAAAAAAAAAAGAACAGCAAAAAAAAGCCATGTCTGGAGAAATTTAGCAGGACAAATGGGAAATAGTCTGTCACAAGATTCAGAAGAAAATGTTCCTAAAAGAGAATAAGTATCTAGAAGAGGGAAACCATGCCACATTCCTATTCAATACCTTTTAACTTCTAAAACTGACTTGTATAGCCTAAGGCCATGTTTTTGTTACAGGGTTTATCTTATACATATAGGAAGCAGTGTCCACACACAATGCTCTCATACTTTCTTAGGACTACTACTAAATCTGATTGTTTCAGGAAAAGTATATAAACAGAGAGCAGAAAAGAGAAGTTTTCTCTAATTTACGCAGAGCCACTACCTAAAGTCTCTGTTTAGAAACTGTTTAATAAGACTCATGATGACATTCTTAAACTTTTCCATTAAAAGAAATCAACATCAGAAAAACAGCCTTTTTGCAGGTTTTATGCTGCCCTGATGATATCTAACATATGAGGCCAGCTACGTAGCAAGATCAGGTTGAAACCTGAGCAGCAAAACTGGCACAGTGTTTACTACAGCAAAGCCTTGAAACCATGTTTGTGTTGTGATGGGAAACATCATCACCTTAATTTGCATTTTCAAAACCTGAAATCTAAAGAATCCTCGTTTCTAAACTGAAATGATCCAAATTGCAGTGAAACTGCACTTTCCTCAATACTGACAAGAAGTTTGTCACATGCAAGCAAGTATCCCAAGCACATTTGAAAGAGCAATGCACTAAGCAAAATGTGACATTATGACGATTCTAAGAATTTAGAGAACTGGAAAGATGGTGTGTAATTAGCATCAGAGGAATGATGACACAGTCAACAGCTCTGGAAGGCAGCACAAAGCACTGAGAAGAGCATGAGGTCTGGAATCAGATTGAAATGAATTTAAATTCTGCCTCTGGGACTTGTTAACTCTAACCAAAGACATCGATAAGTTAGTTAACCTTGCAAAGTTACCAGTTTCTTCACCTAAAAAAGTAAGCAACCCCTTCTCTACTAAAAATACAAAAAATTAGCTGGGCATGGTGGTGCGTGCCTGTAATCCCAGCTACTCAGGAGGCTGAGACAGGAGAATTGCCTGAACCCAGGAGGCGGAGGTTGCGGTGTGCTGAGATCGCACCATTGCACTCCAGCCTGGGTAACAAGAGCGAAACTCCATCTCAAAAAAAAAAAAAAAGGTAAGCAAACCTCCTGCGCCCGACGCAATCATTATTTGGGGAATACTCAATAATAATAAAAGCAGTTGGTTATATACCATACTGTTCTAAGTATGTATTTTATAAAAATTAACTTATTCAATCTTCTTAGCAACTCTAGGAAGTGTGTAATCATATCATCTCCATTTTGCAAATAAGAAATATGAGGTAAGGAAAGATGAAGTAAATCATTCCAGTTCGTACAGCTAGTAAAGAGCTGAGCTGCATTTTCAACCCAAGTAGTCTGGCTCCAGTCTTGCTCTAAATCACTATATTATAGTAACATTATTAAATTATTTCCCTTCCAACCACCCTAATTCCAATGCATTTTAGTAAAATACTGAAAATATTTAAACTGCAAAGCTTTATTTGCTATAACTCATCAGTAAATGAATTAACCTAGAGCTCTCTTTTCTATTTGTTCTCTAAACTACAGTGCGAAGTCTTTTTCCTACACCCTATCTCCCCCATCTTGCAGCTCTCAAAGCTCTACAACAACTGAAACACCCACAACACCCTTAATAGTATTAGAACTTGTTAAAACTGAAATAGTCATAACCTCATTTATATTTAACTTATTATGACAAGGGAGACTATGCAATTCATCATCCTTTTCCCTTAACTCTCCTACTCACTTTGTCTCCCTGCCTACAACACTATCTAAATCCAACCCATAGGAACAAGTAGCAACATTTCAGCAGAAAACATGGTACACATGCTTTAATACTTGCTTTATCATACCATTCAACCATTACAATTTCCAAGAAAACACTAAATGTCATGTTTCATAAGAGCATAAACACATTTCTACTATTTAATTTGAGCTAAAAATAGGCTTTGCAGATTAGGGCTAGAAAAAAAAATTTTTTGGACAACTAAAATTAGATCATTTTGGTATGCAAAAGACATCATGTACCAAATAAAGCAATAAATTTAACTCTAAAGTCCTCCAGCAGGGAGGGCATTGTCTATTATCTTTCTTTGCATGGCCAGCGTTTCAAGGGCCCAGCCTCCATTATCACAGCGATTGCCAGAGCACCAAAATGTAGGGAAGAGACAGCAATAAACAGACCATAATCAATATCCGTAATTTGTAAATGATGAGACAGAAAATAGCAACAACCAGTTTCTAAGCCAACAAAAGGAAAATAGACAGCAAACATTTTGATATCTGGAAGCAGTTCTTGCCCATTACTCCAGAGGCATGAATCACTCTGTAGGGCACAACATGCACTCCCAGGGAGTCTCGTGGAAGAGATGAAGGAACACATGAGTGACAGAGGCATAACTGGTCTTCTCCAACTCACTTTCTCCCTCTCTCCAGGTCCTCTTTTTTATTCCATGCCACCTTCTAAATGCAAACTTCAACCTGAAGAGCCAGTAAATGACCAAACTATCTAGAGAAGTTAATAGTAATTAGATAGGAATGGTCATTTTGGAAGAAGAAAAATTGTTACTATGATCATATTTTGTGATCTACAACTTCAAGTCTCTTTTGATGATGAAGTATAAATAACATACAAATAAGTGAATAAACCAACACATTTCCAGTCTCTATTACAATGCTGGAACAGGTTAAGAAGGTAAGAGAAATATATGTTTGCCAATCTCAGTCCACCAATATTCTAATCACACTCCCCAAAGTCACAAATATAAACCACATGTTGGAACACTGCCTTCTGCTATCCAAAAAAAAAAAGTGGTTCCTAGGCATCAAAATTTTTCTCAACTTGGTTGAAATGCTATTTTCCTGTGCCACCCCCAACACCCTCCCCCAAAATAGTTTTTGTGTTGCTTTTCTGTACAGTAAGCTAACCAATTCTTTCATTCTCATAAATAATTACACAAGAGAATTTTAAACACAAGTTTAAAATCGGATAAAATCCAAGCAAGCCAAGATTAATCATAACTCAGCAACTTGTTAAAAACAAAGCTTTTATTGAATAGGACCACTAAAGCTGTCCTTAGAGAGTGAATGTATCAAGAATTCTGAAAAGACATTATTCAAAGAGAACAGCTACCTCTTAGGCACATAATCATCTGTGCCAGCATCTGGTTGGCAGGTGGCAGGCATTAAATGTTAATCTCCAGAAATTTAAACTTTTTAAGATTATGCTTTAAATCTTCAGAACAACCTATCATTATTTAAGAGGAATAAAATAATCAGACCTACTATCTGTTTTTTAGAAAAAGTTAGTATTCATGGAAATCTAAACCCTGTTACACAGTCACCTTCTAAGTTACCAGCACTTCCCTTACCCTAATGTCATCAGGCAGCACATTGCCTGCTGTTCTCACTCACTACTTAGCATCTCAGGGCAACCTTCAAAGGGCAACTAAGCTGTGCTGGGCCAACAGTGTCCCCTGGTGGTCACTATTTCAAATTGTCTGACCCAGGTTTTCTTTCCCTGGAAATTCTACACACTCATTTACAAGCCACAGCACAAATGCCTTTAGCACCCTCAACATATTCATTACCTTTGAACACCTCCTACTTCCTCTAACTCAGTGATTCTAAAAATAGGGAGCATAAGGAAGAAAGATGTGAGGGTCAGGAAAATGTTTAGAAACCGGATAAGAAACAACTTCTCAAAACATCAAACATTCCTTTACTGAGATTCTGATACAACCCCTTTAGTGTGGCATCATCACCCCACCCCTTGAAGTCACAATGCATTAAGAGAAATAGATGTTACTGAAAGGAGAGTCCCTGAAAATATAAAATCAGAAAACTAAACAGCTGTTGGGTAATGTCTCTTTTAATCTCATCCCTTATTTTCTCCAATCATAAGATTTGCTTGGGTGTGGTGACATCCCTGCAGTTGTTCTAAGGTTAAGGTGATGAATATTTGACATCCTTTCAACTACCCATCACTGTCCTGCATACTGTTACATCAAACCACTAACATCTATACGCCTCTCTTCACAAAAGCTACACATATTCTTATTACATGATTTTGTGTTTACAAAAATTACCTAGGATGAAAATGTAGCCAACTGGTGGCTGGGTTTCCAGCCTGAATGTAAAAAAAAGTCTACCTCTAGAAGTCAGGCATGTTTAGAAAAATCTGATAGACTCTTGGGTTGAGGTGACCTGGAAACTGTTTGTAGGAGAAACTCGTATGTCTCCAGAGAAATTACTTTAAAGGAAAAGAAAGAACAGGAAAACTGGTTTGCCTTATTGTCCATCTCCTGAACCCAAAGAGAAGTGATTCTGCATTCTGTGTGAAGTAGTTCACTAAGATGTGTTATTCCCCAACAGCACCCACAAGCACCCCATGGATTCCTATCTAGGTCATAAGGAAGAAAATGATTCCAAAAAGAATGTAAAGAGAAATTTCTCACTAGAAACATCTGTAAGACACTAGGGAAAAAGTATTCCTCTTAGAATATTTTGCATGAAATACAATGTAGCTGTCACACACAAAGAACTTCAGATAGTATGGTAGTACAGCTCAGTTATAGTAGCTTAAGGATGTGTGACTGGGTGCAAACTACAACAGTACTTTTTAGCCATGCTGAAGAATCCAAAAACAGCCCCTCTGTCATAAGTACAAATATCTTTAAGATGGACATTCCCCCAGCCCCAAGTAGGGCACAGAGACCTCAGTAGATGACCACTTCAGTGACAAAGCCACAGAAACAAACACTGGATTGTAGAGTGTTAAGAGTACCTGTGGGCCACCCTTATGCCCCAACCATGATCTCCCAGAAATAACAGAGTACGACTGAGAGGGAAAAAAAAATCCTGCTATTTCAGCTGAAAATATGGGCCAAAGAAATATGGATTATAGAAAGCTAATATTATTAACATGTGAGTATCTGAAATTGTTTCCTTGGAATTGAAGTATTTTTGTTTTGATGTAAATGGCATGCAAGCAATTTCCACTCAAACATCTTTAGGAGAGTTAATATTCATCACCTCACAAGGTCTGGGTCTCAACTTGCCATATTCTCCAAATCTCTCTTTGGTAGAAAATGAAACATTTACACCTCAACTTTACCTCTCTTTCATTCTCTCTCAACCATATAAATATATAGTTAATATACCGAGTATATTTGCAGTACACTGAAGAATTCCTGAGACATCTTCAATTTCTTCTCTGTTGGAGTGGTCTGCATAGGAGCATCTGTTAGAGAGATTGTGGAAATTCTTTTCTGCATCCCTGTAACTAAGAAGAAAACAAAATTAGCATAAGGAGAAATTTTTGAAAGCATCTGTGAATGCAACTCATATACACACACAGAGGCATGTGCAGTGTATGCTTTCATCATAATCACATTTTAAAGTAAATGAAACTTTGAGACATAACTCTGGCATAACCCACCATTCACATCAGCATTTGCAGTGTAGACCTGGAACTGGAGGCAACTGTTAACAAGAAAGCTACGTGTGAAAAAAGAAAAATGAGGAGAACAAAAAATACATCAGCTTTGTACAGCTAATGTATCACTCTGTGAGCACTTCATTAGGACTAGTGATCTGTTTCTATAAGGAAGATCACAGAAGATGAAAACTTAACAATGTTAATTTGGTGTCCTGGCATTCAACAGTATTGAAAGTAAATACACCATAACCTCTATCACAGTCAAGAAGATAGTAGTATGATATATAAATAACATACATCTGGCAGAATTTGAGGCATGGTCCTACAATTTTCTCTCTGTGAGATCTTGAGCAAGTAACCTAATCTCTGTTAATCTGACTTTCACTCTGGAGGTGCCTCCTAGACTTCCTGTGAGGACTGAATAGCACAATGTCTGTGTTTGTTGGATATTGGCTGGGACTTTTTGAGTTGCCTCTAAATAAGAGCTAAGACAAAAAGGATGATGACAATAAAAGCCAAATCTTCCCACATTCCAAAGGGGTAGTCAAGAAGACCAGAGTTGTTCTTCAGGATTTAAGAGACTAAATAGCTACTACCCCTGTCACCCTACCATCGGCTTACAGAAGGAATAGAAAGGAATACAAAGGAATAGAAAGACTTTAAAATCAAACTTCAGAAGAGTATGGAATTGACCTAGAAAGAAAGTGCTATTGTACTTTTCCCCCTCCCCGCCAAGAAAACGGGAGTGTTCCCTGCAGAAGTCCAGTTGGTGAGGGCGGTCTGTAGCTGGTAGACGCTGGGGGTTGTCCATCTCATTCCCTAGTGGATGTCTGCAGACGCAGTGGATTTCCTGACCATACTCCCATGTCAGACTGATAAGAGGAAGAAGATTCTGGAGAGAGTTATTGACAAAGAAAAGAAATAGAGCAAAATTGGGAGTAACCTAAAGGCCCAGCATTTGGCAGGGCAAAAATGTGAGTTTCCCATGGATTAGGGAAGAGAGAGGCAAGCTCGAGTTGTCTGGTTGTCATGCTGCTCTTCCAATCTAGAGGCTGCCAGCCACGGACAGGGTTCCCACTAGCAAGACCAGGAGAGTGCAGTCCATAGGTGCAGGAGCTGGGGCAGCTGAAGCAATCAGGGCAGAACTCATGTATGCACCCTAGCAAGGGCATCACAGCCAAGAGAGGACTGCTACAACCCCAGTGGATGTAAAAAGGCTTCTGCCATTTTCTATTTTATTCATGCCTCACCCAACATATCAGAAGAGAAAGCAGCCAGAAAGGAACTGCCTGGAGAAGAGTAGTGAAAACCCACATCATCCACCCTTTTCTGCATTCCAAGTCTCTTAGGCCAAGGCCCGATCCAGACAGAGAAAGGAACGTTAGAATCACACTAGATATGAGGGTAAAGATTTAAACTGGTCTAGAGTAAACTTCCTAATTCTAGGAAGTACTTAGAAAATGGAGCAATCTAAGCTAATATCAAAGGGAATTCATCCTAGCATGTTTGATGTGAGTGGAGAGAAAAATAAAATGGTTTCATGTTTGTACACCTCATTGAGATCAGACTCCGGTAAACCAGTTAGGCAAAATGCTTACTACAGTTTCCAGAATGCAGGAGTCACTCAGTAAGAGGTGGAACAGGGAGCACAGATGTTAAACAGACAACCACAGGGTTATTTTTAAATCAAGCTCCACCATTTTTATCAGAAGGACCTTAAAAAAGTATTTTTTTCTCTTAGCCACAATTTCCTCATCTGTAAAATGTGCTTAATACGGTAGTCTTATGCAGTATGTTTAGGATTAAATAAAATATGGAAAGTACCCAGCATATCTCCTCAAACATAGTAAGCAAAGATATCAGCTTTTGTCTAATCTGTTTATCTTCAAAAAGACAGTTTTTTCTATGTAAATATGTTAAAAAGCTACATTACTTTTAAATAAAGTAATTTAAGCCACAAAACCTGATCATGAAAGGTTAAATAGTATCCTTGAAGCTTGTTTCCCAGAATAATCAGAATTTACCCACTCTTAATTTCACTTCTAGTGTTCTACTGAAATTATTCTGGCTTAATTTCTCCTCAATTGACAAAAGAAAAAGAGAACAACAGGTTGGCTGTATAAAACAAACATAGGGCCCACATTAATAATTGGAGCAATAGAATTTAATTTTATGTGACTGTAAGAATTGGTGTCCCAGACTAATATGAGTTTGGCAATAGTCCTACCCATGATATTAATACAATGCTCATTCTGGCAAAAAAAAAAAAAAAAAAGGATAAAATTAGTGGCATGGTTCTGAATATCACATCTCCCTTAGTAGTTGACTGAAGAAATCTATGCTTCATCTACACTGCCACAGCAATTCATTTTTGTGAGCCATAAACCAGCAGGAGTCCTGTGCTACCAACATGAGTGACAGCAGTCAGGTCAAGCCCTCTAGAGACAGAAATTTCAGTCAAAAAATAAATAAAAGAAAAAGGTGTTCCCTGTAAGAAGAAAACTGTAGCTAGAATATGAACTGGGCATGTTCAGCTCCTGATGCTAAACAACAGATTCTAAACTTTAAAAGGTCCAAGGAAGACAAGAAAAGTTTGCAGCGAGAGGATAAATTGAAGACAATCCACAAAAGCTGAACTGCAAAAGAGTCACATACTAACAGTAGTCATAATAATTCAATCATTAATTGATGATCATTGTGTGTACCAGGTACTATGCTAACTACTTTTTGTGATTATATAACTTCATACATTATTATCATTAAGATTTTATTTGAACCTCACCACAACCCTGTTATTATTTCTATTTTTAAAATGATAAAACTGAAGCTCAGGGATTTTAAGTAACCTGCCCAAGATTATTCAGTAGCAAAGCCTGACTTTAAGTTTAGTAAGTCTCCTATATACACTTAACAAACACAGTCTTTCCACAACATACAAAGAGAAGAAAGGGCACAACATAACGCACGAATTATATAAGAAAAAAGTAGCACTACAAGCAGACATTCCTCCATCATCGGTTTCTTTTAATTTCTAAAGTGAATCCTGCCTATCTCTTACTGACCCCTTCTGCTTCTCACTAATCTTTCCATCCCACATTAGCCAGAAAGCTAGTCCATTCCCTAGAAGTTTGAGTTAAAGAGCAACTAACATATAGATGCACACTCAGTGACCCCATACTGTTAGGTGGAGGAAAGACAATGCTACAGGAAGAAGGATCTCTCCAAGTAAGCATGAATATGTAGAGTTTATATAGTAATCACAATTTTCCACAAAGTCATCCTGACACAATTGGAGTTAGAGGTAGGTGATGGAGAGACACTTTAGACTGGGTGGTCAGGGCAGGCTTTCCTGAAGAGAAGACATGTGAACAGAGACCTATATTTATAGAAAGAATAAGCCATGCAAACATCTGGGGGAAAAGCATTACATAAAAATGAAATGGTACATGCAAAGGCCCTGAAGATAAGGTTGGTAAGTTGAGAAACCAACAGAAGGTTGAAATGGAGTGAAAAAGGGGAAATGGAAAGGGGTAAAATTCGAGAGGTAGGCAGAAGCCAAATCACAGAAAGAATTTAGACTTTATTCTACCATAATAAGCGATGGTATGGTTTAAAGCAGGAGGTTTAAAGCGTGATCCCTGGGCCAGCAGCATCAGCATTACCTGGGAACTTGTCAGAAACGCCAGTTTCCTGAGCCCCATCTAGACCTACAAAAAATCAGAACTTCCGGGAGCAGGGCCCAGTAATACGTGTTTTAACAAGGCTGGAAGGCGATTCTGAAGCACATTAACATCTGAGAACTATTGGTTTCACGTAAGAAGGTGGCATGATCTAATTTTTTTAATCACTTTGCTGCAGTGAAAATACATATTGTTGGACAAAAGTAGAAACCAGAAAATTAGCCCAGAATGTCTCGGTGAGATGATGACGATGACAGTGGAGATGAAGAGAAGATTTATCACATTGCATGAATAAATTATTTTAGCACTCATTTCCCCAACTTGAATAATCTCCATGAATAAATAAATGAACAAGTGAATGGATAAATTAAGGAACAGAATAATGTTTAAAGATAAAGTGGATGAGGTACAGAGAGGCTATCTTAATCCCTCACAGAAAGCCCTATCAGCTACTCCCTCCCATCCTTCTGACTGTGATCTTTCAGAACACCTGCTCTCTGCGTTTCCAGTCTCAGTCCTGGCAGACAAAAAAAGCCTCAGAGAGCTTCCATGGGCAACCAGTATAAAATCCAAGGAGCAGAACTGTACAATCCTGGAGCTCTGATAAATAAAACAGATTAAGGACAGAGTTTTAAAAGTAAAGAAAGCAATGTCAGTGGTTAGAGGATAATTAAGAAATTAAAAAGAGAAGGGCTAGCTCATACTCTGCTTCAACACCTCAACACAAAGTATTTAAATGCTGAGTTATTTCAAGACAGCTTTAAGCAAGCCCCATTTCAGAGATTCGGAAAAGCATCTCCTTCCCACCCTTACCTCCCCAAAAATAACTAAAATAATGCTTGTCTGCACTTATTCTCAATTCTCAATAAAGGGATTCCTAAATCCTTTTAACTGTAAGAAACACATTCTTTTTCACAATTAGAGATAAGAACATTTAAATTGTGTTTTCTTAAGAGTAACAACACACGGTTGTAAATAATTTTTAGTTCAAGGGTGAATGACATCAGCTGCTCCACTTATTTTGACAGAAAAGAGAGAGAAAAAGTAGAAAGAGTATAAAAGGCAAAAGAGGGAGTTTGACAGAAAAGTCATCAACGAGAAAAAAAAAGTGAAAAGGGGAATAGAGTCAAGAAAGGCAAACATGAAAAAATTGCTGCCAGCAGGTCCCCTTTGTTTCCATCAGCATGAGTGCAAATAAAGGCAGCAAGCAAAGGTACTTCAAGTCCCAGAAATCAGCCAACACCCAAGCAAAATATGCTAATAGGCATATTTGGATTATGTCAGACAAGACTCCTCTTTATACTGGAGTCAAATTCTCTGTTTTCTTTATACAGTGTCTGCAATAAACAGAACTAGGAAAAGACCATTGATGCAATGGACAAAGAATCACCACAGGCCATATCTAGGTTGCTTCTAGACATGGGGAGGGCTCAGGCAGCTAACTGGGTAACAGAGAACTCTCCCACATTCTATCAGTGGAGAAAAAAATGTTCTAATTATAGCAACATAGTTTGGTTATCTATTTTGGTCACATTTTAAGAGTCCCACTCCAATTTGCCTTAAAGGCATACTTTGGCTCACAAATGAGAGTATTTCATCAATTATTATTTTATTTCAAAACAGAACATTCATAATCTCAGAAAATAGAGTTTGATGATGGATATTGTCATAAAAATATTAACAATAATAATGAACAAAGAGCAAACAGGTATGTAGTAGTCATCACATACAAGGAACTACTTTAAGTATACTAACTTATTTAATTCAAATGCCATACTTTGAAAGCAGTAGATTCAATGAGAGTGATTAAGTTTTATTTTAGGATGTGTGGAGAAAGATGAATTTGATATTTTTTATCTTCATTAGGATAAACCATTTAAAATCGCTAATGGCCTCAAACTAAAAGCCATCTCATGAGTTTAAACAGTATGTTTTTCCTAGAACTACACTCTTGAGGATTAGTATGACAAAGTTTCAAAGCAATTCCCTTTGAAATGACAATTAACATAATCATCAAGCACTTAAAGTACACGTGTTGTACTAGTTACAAAGATTATTTTTCCATTAAATTTTCTGTCCTTCTGTTCTGAAAAAAAAAAAAAAAAACCATGACACCCTCATAGCCAAAATTATGTTCTTGATCCCTATGGCAATGACTACCAGCCATAAATGTTAAGTGATTCTGATAGCAGTTCAAGAAGTACCACAGTTTGAATCTTGACTTCTCAAAAGTTCTTAAAATCTTACAAAGATAAAGCACTGTGGCATATAAAGAATACTAACAAGATAAATTAAAAATATATTGCCTCTAATGTCAATAAATTTAATCTAAAAACTAGATTGCATGAGTAAGTAAATGTAGGCTTTAGTATTTGCCAGTTGCTTTCTGCCATAGCCAATTAGAGGTATACCTCATACTCATTTGGACCTTCCTGTTTACAAAATGCTTTCATTGAAATTATCTCATTTAATCATCACATCTAATCCTTTACTTAGTATTATCATCATGTTTTACAAAAGAGATAAAGTCACTTAGTATAAGATCTACTTGCTAGCTAACGAGGCCTTGAAGTCCTGTTTTTTGACCTCAAGTATTCTTACTTTGCACCACAACACAATCACTTCAAGAAATAGGAGATAATAAAGCAAAATATGTAGCTCGTGACTCTAAGAAAATCAATTCCTCTCACTAAACTGCGTTAAGATCGTAGTGATTTTTATCAAACTCTACTTAAGGATTTTGAAATCCCATTCAAAGCATCTGGGTTGGTACCAATAAACCTTACCACATTAGTAAGGCAAAAGATTCAACATCAGAATAAGAGAGTAAGAACATGAGAAGACTAAGGTAAAAAAGGAAAAGCAACACCAAAAAGGAACTTCATTTAAAAGAATTAAGCACAAATAAGCCAAAGGAAATCACTCCAAGGGACCCCCCAATAAGCCTTCACCCCCACCCACACTATAAGAACATAACCACTGTAAAATAACGTTGACTGGAATAGCAGAAAATCACACATTCAGCAGCTATGTTTGAGTAATTACCTTTAATTTGCTCCCAATAATAACCAAAATCAATTTTTACTTACCCAATAACTTGATGTTCATAATACTGCAGTGTCCTCTTGAGAGTTTGCTGTATCGTCTGAGGCTAAAGAATAATAATAATAATAAAAACATATTATCAGCAAATCAGTACCATTCCCATTGTGAGCATCATAGGCAGATAGGTGAAGCTTCTGATTTATCTCTTGAGAGTTTTCCTTCTACAATATTAACCCATTTTGCATCATGCTGTGTATTTTCCCCACAGAAACTAGCATGAGGCATTGAGCAACTACCCAGAACTTCCCAGTTTCAAGTATAACAGTACTTCCTAGGAATGTTTTCTTCAATTCTTTTGTACCAGCTATTAAGTTCAAAAAAATACTCCTTGGCTGCCTACAATAAACCCAGGCCTTGGGGGTGGCCGGGAGGGTGACCTGCAGAAACATGAGTCATGGTTTTTCCTTTCTAGTATATGTAATCTGCATGAGGTAATGACCAACTGAAACGAAATGGCACGTCTTAATATTTTTTTTTCTACGTTTTAACAAGGCTTTCAAGGATGGTCTAACAAGCAGCAATAAACCGAGTTGAAAGAGTCAACTTTATAATAAGAGATATTTTTAAGCTTAAATGATTTTTTTTCCTGTTCTTCATCTGAGGAGACTAATAAAAAGACAGAATAGGATAGGAAGCAGGTTATCCAGGGCCCCACAGCCATGACTTCAACCAGCATTCGGCCTGACTTCCTCCATGTCCCAGGAGAATTCAAGCAAAGCTTCTTTCTGGAGCTTACTGAATGGGCCACAAGTGCTTCAAGCAAATAAATAAATAAATAAATAAAACCAGTGAGGTCTGCAACAAATATCTAAGCAGCTCATGACCAAATTTCATAATCTCCTCTCCATGATGGCTCATGGATTAAGAACAGAGGTTCTCAATCCCAGATCAGGAAATTAGGCAACAAGACTGAGCCTGGAGTTTCAGACTTAGAGAGCCAACAGTGGGACACCAAGATACTGGAACCTAGATTTTATTAGGAAGTTATGATAAGAAGAACCAAGTTCTCAGTAGCAAGAGAGTGAATATTTTAAATAACAAAAACCTGTACTCAATCAAACATGAAAAAAGCAGTCAAGGCCTCATCAAAACACTGATCCATTACAGCCAAGGATGAATTCTAGGGGAATATAAATGTAATACAAACCCTTCAAAATGAGAAGCAGTATGGTAGCTTGGGAATCTTGTGGGCTACTGCTAATTACACAAGCCTACTACTACCTCTAAAAAGGTAATCTGCAGAAAAGGTCTAGTACAGTGCTGTTACTTAAAAAGCTATTAATAAATATCAATTTCCAAACACCAGTCCTTCAAAGTAGCTTTCTTATAATGTATCATCTAAAGGAGACCCCAGGGACCACACACAGTGGCTCACACCTGTAATCCTAGCACTTTGGGAGGCTGAGGCAGGAGGATCATTTGAGGTCAGGAGTTTGAGACCATACTGATCAACATGGTGAAACCCTGTCTCTCTAAAAACACCAAAAACTAGCCAGGCATGGTGGTGCATGCCTGTAGTTCCAGCTGCTTCGGAGGCTGAGACATGAGAATTGCTTGAACCCAGGAGGCAGAGGTTGCAGTGAGCCCAGATCACCTCACTGCACTCTGTCCTGGATGACTGAGACTCTAAGAAAAAAAACAAGGAGACCCCAAAGGTCTATATCAAATCACATGTGGACCCACTCCTTGTCCATCTCTTTATAAGAATGTCCAAGACAGATATAACACTCTCCCTCCCTAACACACTTCGAATCTTTAACATCCTCCTTGGTAGGCAATGGTTAAAGTGAGAGGAAAGTGAGCTTAAATTGAATCAGGGGCATCCACTGAGATCTACTCTACACTAGCATGTAGGAGAACCTTTTCACCACACAAATCTAAGGCCTCAGATACCTACTGCACATTAGCCAAGCCAATTCACAAATTAATTGCAGGAGCAATCAGCTCCTAAGTGTTCAAAGGAAGAGGTAGAGAGTAACTTCTTTCAGCAGCTGCTTTTCATTTATAATAGGCCTCAGACTGGCACAGATGTTTCTACTCATCCAAACAGACTCAAAGCAGAGTAAATGGTATGCACCTAAGAAAGAAAAATTATTCCTGAACCAAGAGGCAGGGGAATGTTTGAGAAATTCTAAAGAGAATGAATCAGATATAGGGATCCAAGTGCACACAGAAAGCATTCTTTAACAACCCAATCCATGAGCAATCTAAACTCAATCATTATCAGTCACTAGCCCAGTACCCCTTGGATCTGGGCCTCTTGCACTGGCTTGGCAGTTCCTAAGCTAAGCTAACTTTCCCCTTGGCAAGAAGCTGAAAAAGCAGTGGATATCCACAGAGGGATTATCTTTCCAGTAACCTCTGGTCACAAATGGAACACAAAGAAGGAACTCGAGTCTACAGGGCTAGTTAAGACCAGAATGACCTCATTTGTTAAAAAAAGACATTTTTTTTCCTGTGCCAGGAATTTCCCAGTAATTAAAAAGCACATATTTGTGAAAGGAGTTAAGCCTTTTAAAGAGCTGGCTTTTTTCTTGTGTGAAGCAATTACTTCCACTCCTAGCAGGAGTTAAATTTATAGTTTCTAAATACATTAAAAGGAAAAGTTCTCTGAGCACATCCAACAAAGCTTCAGGTTGATAAAGCATTTATGCACTTCCTGTTTCTTGCCAAAGTGGGTAGGCGCATTCTAATTGTCTAAACCACAGGCATAGAGGCTGACTGCACAGCATCTCCTAATCTTTAGCAATCCAAGGCTGACTTCAACACAGTCCTGGCCCCTCCAAATATCTTATCACCATAAATTCATTCCAGTTTTCAGAGTTTGTCTGATGGCCTCACCCCATGGCCTCAGCAGAGAGAGACAAATTCACATAATCTTGGCCTCTCTAACCTAAGTAAAAAGAATGAAGACCCACAAATGGGCCAAAGCCTTCCATCAGATGACTTCTGCCTAAAGGGTGGTAGGGTCCAGCTCTCAATTCAATTTTATTAAGTGCCCATGTACACCAGTGATGCTCTAAGGAAAAAAAAAAAAAAGGAGACCCCAGAAGTCTATGTCAAATCTCACTTGGACCCCCTCCATGTCTACCTCTTTATGTGAATGTCCAAGACAGATGTGACATTCTCCCTACCTAACGCTCTTCGAATCTTTAACCTCCTCCTTGGTAGGCAATGGCCAGTGATACAAGTCACTGTCCATCAGTGGGAACAACAAGGGCTTTGAAGACATGCGAACTTTCTATCCTCTTAAGAATGCAGCTCTGTAACTGTCTCCTACTTAAGAGAACCATCCAACATCACACAGGCCAAGATCCCACTCCTCCTTTGTGTATCTGTCCTTTTCTGCAAGAAAAAATTTGGAAAGATGATTTAGAAAAGAGGCTCTAAGGTCAAACTGAATTCAAAAGCAAGTTCTGTGACTCACTAGCTAGATGACCTTGGGTAATTTACTTAAGCTCTTCTGAAATAAGATTCCTTATGTGTACCTTATTTTTTAAATTTAATTACCTTTTTAAATGTATTTTTTATTATACTTTAACTTCTGGGTTACATGTGCAGAACATGCAGGTTTGTTATGTATGTGTGCCTTATTTTTATGGGAATACACTGAAATAATTAGAGCAACATCTCTGACACATAGTAGGTGTAATAAATGAGAGATACAGGTATGCTAAGCTGAAAAATATGGTTTCTAACTACAAGAGTCTCATAATCTAGTGGATGAGCAGATTTCAATCAGAAAACTCATCCCACAGGTATATTGTTTCAAGATCTTCATTGCCTAAAAAAAACCAACAAAGCTACCAATATGAGATGTTGACACTAATTCCAGTGAACAGAGAAAAATTCAGAAAAATGGCAGCCGGATTTACAAATATTTCCAATGAAGCATTAAGATCAGTTGAGAGAGACAGTGATACAAGCAGAATTCTCAAAATTAAGGCTGAGAATAGTACTAAACCAAGGCCTGCCAGTTAGTGGGAAGGATGTTGAAACACCATAGCTAAGGTGAAACCCCCAAGTATTTACAACTACTAAGAAACAACCCATGAACTTCCTTTCTTATACACAAAGAACATGCAACAGGAGAGCTGAGTGGCCTAATAATTTGATAGCCCTATGCTGTAGGATCAAAGAGACAAGGGTGGAAAAGGAGAAAATCCACTGTTCCTACTATCATAAGAAAGTCAAGAAGTCTGTAATTTTTCTCTCCTTTTTCAAACTAAGATATAGATAGTGGCCTCCTAGTGTCCCAACTCAACACAAAGAAGCAATGGAGACGAAGCCAGCTGGAATGGCAAGCAGCCATCGGTGTCCTGCATGCATGTTTTCTGGGGTTCAAACAGAAGGCACCCAAAAGCCTCGATCGTATGGCTGCAAAAAACCGTCTTCATCTCTAGTCTCAATAGCAGCTTCACTATACTTGACCAACAGTGACTGACCCCAGCAGACCAAATGTTATGCTCACGAAAGGTCATGAGACCCGAACAGCCAACCACAAAACAGTCCCCAAAGAGACAGAGAAATGATCCCTGAAGAGTGGGAGGAAGCCGTCCCCAGCAGCTGGCCCTGCAGGCTCAGACAGTCCCGCTGAGTCTCCCACACAGTCCCTCCTCTGGATATCCGCGCCATATGGTGCGGGAATCAGGAAGGAGGCACAGAGTAAAGGGGTGTGTGTGTGTGTGTGTGTGTGTGTGTCTGTGTGTGTGTCTCTGTGTGTGTGTGTGTTGTGCGTGTGCATGCATGCACACACGCAGTGTGAAACACAGTTGTCATTGCACAAAATACATGTTCATCTCAATTTTACAGAGATGAAGAAGCTGCAGCTCAGGGAGATGGAGTGTCACAAGACCACACACCCAGTAAGTAAATAAGTCACTGCAACCAGGACTGACTTCAAAGTATGTCCTCTTGCACTAGATGCCTTTGAGGCTCCCTCCCCACCTTTCACATTCTGTAAGTCACACACACACACACAATTTAAAAATAATCAAACTTCTCATTTCTACTTAGTGATATATACTCACAAGATACAAACTAAAGGGAAATAACAGGTCTGCCTTTAAAGAAACATCCATAAAGAGCCATGTTAGTTTGTTTTTTGTTTTTTGGGGTATTTTTTGAGATGGACTCTTGCTTTGTCGCCCAAGCTGTGGTGCTGTGGCACAATCTCAACTTACTGCAACCTCCTTCTCCCAGGATCAAGCAGCTCTCGTGCTTCAGCCTCCTGAGGAGCTGGAGTTACAGGTGCACACCAGTATGCCGGCTAATTTTTTTTTTTTTTTTTTGTATTTTTAGTGGAGATGGGGGTTTCACCATGTTGCCCAGGTCTTGAAGTCAAGTGATTCACCCACCATAGCCTCCCAAAATGCTGGGATTTCAGGCATGAGCCACCGTGCCTGCCAATTATTTTGTTTGTTCAAATATGACAAAATTATCTATCAAGGTCAGAAACTAAATGATACAGGTATATATTTAATCACTACTGCTCTCAGCCAATGGTTTTATATTCTGCCTCACATTAAAATCATTTGGGAATCTTTATTAAAAAATACCAAGGTCTGAGTACCACCCCCAAATTTTCCAATTGAACTGGTCTAGGGAAACCCAGTTGCTCCCAGTGTGTAGTTAGGGTTGAAACCTTTCACTTAAGGTATAAGCATGATAAACAAGACAAAAACACTGTGAACCTTATCTTTATAAGTCGGCATTAATGAGAATAGTCTCTTAATTCAAATATCAAGAGAAGTAAGCTTCTGAGATGGCAATTTATAATGGCTTAATTCAAACATAGTCCCTTTCATTAACTGTCACTAATGGCTTATAATCACATATGACTTTGTTAGATAAACAAAGAGCTATACTGCTTGAAGCATAAATACAATATATTTTTATAAATTTCACAGTAACCTGCTCCCATGCAAGCAAGTCAACATTTAGTTTTGGGCTAACATGCACATAAAAATACAACAGCTAGTATGATTATGGTGTTCTACACCAGGCATTGCTTTAAGCCCACTATGTATATGAACTTCTTTGATTTTCACATCACCACAAGAGGTAAAGTGTTATTATTTTTCGCATTTTATGGATGAGAGTACTGAGATACAAACTTTAAGTTGCTCTGTTTCACACAGATAAAAAGGAACACAGCCAGGATTTAACCCAGGAAATAAGGTTCCCGAATCTAAGCATGGAACCTGCAACCTTTACTGCACACAATATTTAATATTCTTTATTTTGTTGAGCACTTTACAGTTCGTATTTTTAATATATATTATCCTAATTGATCCTTGCACCAATCAAGTGAAATAATCAAACTGGTGTTATCACTGAAAAAGAACCAAATTTAGAGAGATTAGGTAATCTGTTCACCATCACTTGACTAAAAAGTAAAGAAACTCTTGTGCAAAAAGAACATGTCTTCTCTTAGGAAACTGTCTTAAGAAAGCAGTTTTTTAATGTTATATAAAATTAGGAAATCACATGCATTCAAAGTAATTGATTTTTTCTTGAGAACACACAGCATTCTTTAAACTAAAGTATCAACAAGAAAGCCCATAAGCAAAATCAGGAATTAAATATTATTTAAAATTTTATTATTAAATCAAATTTTATCTTAAATGATTCCACTTCCCCTTTCTTAGCTTTCTGTCACTCTAGGTCACCTCTTTCTCATCCTCTGGGCACCCAGAATCTTTGTGTTCCTTTCTGCTAGGCCAGATCCTCACCACCCAAATCTAAACTCTTACAGCAAGTATCCAAAAGCCATTCTTTGAATATTCCCTTTCTTTCTCTCATCAAAATTTCAAATCCCCTTACTACCTTGTTCTAAGATGATGCTCAAGAGGAATCCTAATTCCATTCTCTCAAAACCTCAAGCCTGAATCCTTGCTAGGGTAGATGACTGTGTGAATGAGCTTCTCTACAATATAGAAGATGGCCTGAATCTTTAAGAGTTTAATTTTGGTAAATAGGGTTGTCAGGGAAGATAAATTGTGGGGATAAGGAACCCTTCTCATCATCCTCCAGGTCACAAAGTAGAGATCACCACCTTATCCACAATATGAAAACATGTTGTTTCTTAGGATACCCTATGCCAAATTCCACAACTTAATCAGAATTATAATCCTAGATATCCTTTCTTTGCAGGTAGGTCTGTAGACACCAATGGATCAAATTATATGACTGACTATTACTAAAACTAATCCAAATAATGGCATTTCAAACAACCAGTTGCTTCTGAAGGAGAGGTAATTGTGTGGTCATCAATCTTGCTAAATATCCAGATATACTATTTACTTTCCCAGCCTCTGATTAAACTTACTACATATAAACCAAAAAAAAAAAAAAAAAAAAAAAAAAAGGACTGCAAATTAAATATAGAACTTTGAGTCAGGACCTCTATATTACAAATCCAGCTGTGCTACTGACCTTTTTTTTTTTTTTTTTTTTTAAATAAAATTAGCCAAAATCTCTTCACCTGAAAGAAACCTTAGGGGAAAAATGCTTCCATTGTCCAATCTGAAAAACACATGTAAGAAGTATGTAGTTCTCAGGGTCATTTTCAAGTACAGCACTGCAAAGTTTAAGCACTCATAAATACAGAGTTGGAACATACTAGCAATTAAACAACCCTTTCTGGGTAATCATAACCAAACTTTTTAGAAGGTTAACAACTTCTTAGGAAGGTAGGAGTAGCATTTCAAGTGACCTACACCACTAATTTGCTTAACAAAACTAGTAGTTCAGACAACTAGTTACAAAATGCAAAAATGCTAGGTATGCTAAAAGAAAAAATAAAAAGCTAGATATGAACAGTACGGTTTTTCTAACCATACTGATTTAATATCTGCATAAATTTTTCCAGTCTTCATTTTATTCTCCTTGTGAACACAGGTATATATCTGCATGACCTCATTAGAGCTTGGGGTGAAGGCTGACATTATGCAAATTGGCTCAGCTGGAGATTCAAACTAATAACCTTTGCCTTATTAGAAGTTTGCTCTAAGAGCAAAGCACAGTGGTTATCATCATTATAATTATTGGTTGTAACTGATTATACTTAACATATAATCAATATGGTAATTAAGTTTTTCTATACAAAATGTATGTTTGCTTTCCAAGTATTTTCCCCCTTGCTATGTCACTTTAATGCCTTTCCAAAAATAGCCATTGATTTTTAATTTGATATAAAACCTAATACCATCAATACTAATTTAAGCTGAAAACATACATTCCCTAAAGTATGAGTTATTCATTTAGTCTTTCGTCTGCCTTCAGGCAAGAACACACTTAAGTCATCCAAGACTGTCTGATGTTTTCAAAGAAATCCAGAGAGTAACACCACCACCTTCGGTTTGCATAACACATTATGGTTTTTACAAATCACTTTTTTTCCATCCTATTAGATACTCACAATATCACAAGTCTCAGATTTAATTATCCACATTTTACAGATGAAAAAACTGAGCATCAGAGAGGTTAAAGTGTTTTGCCTCAGCTACCGAACTGGAAAGGAACACCATCAAGACCAGGACGTGAGTGTCCTGTGCTCAATCACAAGCTGCTTCCTCCATTGGTAATTTAGTTCACTTTGGTGGCCATTAGGTAATACTTCCATGTATCTAAATGACATTCCTTATTTCCTTTTATTTTGTCTTTGAGGGAATGAAAATGAGATTGTTGTTTTCCCAGAACTGTAAACAGTGTCACTATTAAATAGTTTCAGTATGTTTATTAAATTCTTAATAGTGAAATTTTAGGAGATATTAATACATGCTTCACTGGTCACCATCCTGGCCAATTTGGCTCAGTCTGAATGAAAATACTGATGATAAGACAAGAGGGCACTGCTTCTAGACATTTTCACAGGAAAATGGATCATACAGTAAAAGCATTTTGGTAGACATCACTTCCGTCTTAAAGCCCTAACCCAAACAAAACTTCACAGATGGCACAGGGCTAATTCAGTCTTCTAAGTGTAAAAAGGGGACGCTTTCTGGGTTAAACACTGTCATAGCAACCGGCAACATGCTGAGTGCAACACTGGGCCCTATATGTCACATGCATCCAGTCATTTGATCTTCAAAATAATCCTACAACAGAGTTAGAAGTATTATCCCAGTTTGATGAAATGTGAAAAACTGAAACCCAGAGAAGTTTGAAAAACTTGCCCAAAGTCACTTAGGTAGAAAGTGTCTGAGTCAGAATACAATCTAGGTAGTCAGACTACCTCCGAAACCTCCAATCCCTTAACCTTCTAAAATACATTGTTCTATCTTCACCAACAGCAGAGAAGATTACACTTCAAAGGGATTAACTCCAGGCTAGCCTGTGTGATTTGTAATACAGGATTTATTTTTCTGAATCTCAGTTTGATTTTTATAAAATAGGAAAATTCCTGGATAACCATTTCTCAGGACTGCTGAAAGATCAAAATAAAACTATAAAGTATTACACTAACATGTGTTATGTGATGATTCAACTCAATGTATAAATCTCTTGATCATGAAGCAGTCAAAAAATTGCTAAATTGAACGAAACTGACCATGTGTAACATCTAGGACTGCTGCCAGGCATGCCTTACAGCCCAAAGATGCCAATTAGTAAATGCTGCAAAGTTAATTAGTGACTTTTCAGCTCACAGATAACCTACCAGATAGCAATGGATCTCATGTGAGGAAATCACTTCTAGTCTCTTAGGCATCTTTGTGGCTTAAATTTGAGTATTTCCAAAGAATTCTCTATTGTGTCCAGTACTTGGGAGTTTCAGTGAGGTATTTCCCAATGAGAGTCCGAGAATAAGGAAAATAATATTTCCGTCTGACAGTAAAATTGTAAAATTAACATCTAAAACAAAGAGATATGTTGTCAACCCTAAATGCACTAACTTGAACAGTAATTTGTAAACCAGTGGCAGAGAATTAGCTCCAGTCACGTGCCTGGGTTTCACTCCAGGCAAAGTAGGCCACTGAACAATATAAACAACCTATCTAAAGGTGACCAACAGGGAAGATATGAGGGAAGTGGTAAAATTAGAGACAGCAACCCATAGGACAAAGAAGGGTAGGGAAATTGTTTATGAAACATTATATCCAATACTGTTCAGGAGCATATGGGCCCTCTGTCACATTGAGAAAGATTATTCCTAAAGTAAGAAAAATTCTTCAACCATCTTAACTAAAAATGAGTCTTATGAATGGCCTTGAATGTCATTTCTCGCTGGCAAGGCCTTTCCTACAGATGGAAAGCTCCATAAACTGGATTAAAGAACTTGGCATGAAATTAATTTTGCTTTACTCTAAATGGATTAAAGCAAACTTCTAATCATGATTTGGTTCCTCACATAGCCTCATCAGGTAAGAAATGTGTTGATCATTAAGATTTTGAGTAATAAGACACATTTCATAATTACTACTCATTGTAAATAAGTAAATCATCATTTACATGCCAACCGAAGTGCCACGGGCATTTTGTTTAGCCAGTCAGTGGCTAAGAGTCTGCTTAGTTCAGGACACTGACAAGAACACGTCCTTGGACTTTAAAAGTCTCAAATGTTGGGACATGCAGAAATCTTCAAAATACTCCTCAGGGTGGGTCCTGCCTGGCACTATTGCTTCCACCTCTCTTGAAAGAAAAATCTCACTAAGGGTCTGAATGTAATTGGATCTAGTGTTGACTATAATCTGATGATCCAAACGGATATAAAATGTGCTTACTAGGCAGATGTTTGGCAGATAATGACTGCCACATCATCAGTGTCTATGATGCACTAGATTCCTAAGTTAGAGATACAAAATAATCACAGTTTTTCTGGGAAAAAAAAATGCAGGCAGAAGATTAATACTGCATAACATAAAAAGTCTTTTTTAGTTTAACCCTAAACTATCCGAACACATTTTTTAACCTAGTTGTCATTCTATTATATATTATATTGCTTCCTCATTCTTTCTAATAAATTAATTATGCCAAGACACATGGATATATTGGTATGTATAATTTATATAGAACATATAGAAATATATACCTTTATGCATGTAACTATTTATCTGATAATCAAGGCTTCCTTCATATTCAGAAATCAAAATCAAGTAATGTCATTCTTCTTCCAGCACTTTGCAGCATAAACTAAGCTGTTGGCAGTATCGGTGGCTTTTGTCACTTTGCTCATAGCTGCCTCATCCACAGAAGCCTGGAGCATACAAACATAACAGTGGACAGGCAAACTAGGTCAGCCTAGAGGCAGAGTCCTGAGGAAGAAAGAGCCCTTCATCATTTCTAACACAGGCCTATGTTGTATAAACTCATCGCATTGTCTGGAACTAAACAGCCGATAAGAGGAGTAAGGCCCAAGAAAATAGCTACCAGCCATGCCTTAGCAAGTCAACAAAGTAGGAGCCATAGGGCAGGCAACATAGGGAGCTCACCCTGAACAATATTGCATATTAAGGGTAGAACTATTTGTGGCTATCCTGAGAAACAAAAGCGTGGTAGAAAGAGCTTAGGTTTGAAATAGGAGAACCTGGAACTAAAATGCTGGTGGCTACCAGCTTTCGGCCTTGGTTTCCTCACCCTTACGTTGGCCCTAACAAGAATCCTTGTCCTGCCTACCTCATATACTTCCTGTGAATCAAAGTGGGTGAAGCAAAGTGGGTGACTCAAAATGGGATAATGTATGTGAAACGTATGTATGTGAAAAACATGCTTTGGAAACGCTAAAAAGATGTTACTTATTGCTACTGGCTTTTCTGTATGCAAAGTATGGACCAGCAGATCAACCTCTCACGGTCGCGAGGTGGGGAAAACTGAAAAGAAAGAAAAACGGTGATGTCACTAATGCCTTGTGTTTTTAGGTGTTAATAGAACAGTATAGTTGGGGAAAGCGCTGGCTTTTCAAAATTCTCTTCAAATCTGATTAAAAACTAATCAAAATAAGCTGTTTATTGCAAAATGGCCATCATCATGTGAATTGCTGTGGGGGACATTTTCAAAGACCTCCCACAAAAGACGTCAAAACTTGCTCGCTTGAGAACCAAACTATAAACTATGTAGTATTGCTGGCCATCTGTTTGTCTTATTACCTAATGGAAAATTAGTAACTCGGAAAAGGAGAGAGTGAAAAGATGTGAATAAGAAAGGGATACTGGGGACAGCTGCTTACAGAGGAGAGGAAATGTTTCTGACATGGCATCATGTTTTTTCCAATTCTTCCTAGATATTACATCAGTTTAAATATCTTGTTCTACCATTAAGCTTTACAAATATTTGTCCAATGTAGTCCTGCACAAGTTATGTAAGTAACCATGTGCACATATTCACACCAAATAACAGGGAATGTTGACGTTAGGATGCTTGAAAACAAGGCACTGATTGGATATTACTTACTATTTTCCAGCTTCTAAAACCATTTTAACTTCCTTGCATGCATAAGGACTCTTAACTGGAATTTCCAAGGCAAATCCAGTACAGGGCATGGATTATTAGCACAACACATATTAATTCATAGATTATTCATATAAATAGCAAAATCTCTGAAATCTCTAAGCTTTATAAAACATAAGTACAACATCAGCCACATTTGGTCCTGAGCCTTATTTAAAATGAACCCTAAAGTGGTAGTAATAGTTCTTTAAAATAAAAACAGTTTATAGTCCAAAATTTAAAAGTATAATGCTGTATCATCAAAAATGCTATGTATTATTATTTTGTTTTTACTTCCCAATGCATCCATGTTATCATTACAGACCAAGAACATTAATTTACTAGTGCAAACGAGATCTCCAGATGGCTGACTCAGAGATCCCAGAAGCATCACTGCTATATACTAATCACTACATGGCAGAGTCTTGTGGGGTCAGACATTAGATTTGATTTTAGCACCAGGAGAGCTATCTCCATCCCATCCACAACCCCAGTGTTCCTCCAAAAAACTTACTTTCCATCCCACGCAGGTCCTTAAAATCAAGGGAGGTTCTTTGGAATTAATAATTTTACATAAAGTACTTAAAATGTACACAGTACAATTTATCTGGTGGGAGAGTTTGCCAGCAGATTTTTGTGGCATGAGGTTTTGATACAGGAATAGAGAGTGAGAAAGAGAGAGAATAAGGACTACTAAAAGTAAATGTCCCTACTTAACATTTTCTTAACCTTAATCCCTAATATATCAGAGGTTGAACTAGTACAAAATACCAAGGCAGAAACCGATAGACTTGACTTTAGTATGCCCGTGATTCATTTCTATTAGTCACTCTGGAAGAGCAAAACCATAATAAACTTTTTTATTTTACGTTTTTAAGATGTTTTCTTGATGTCCTATAACATCTTTACATGGTTTATAAGATTTGTGGATTTATAATCACATATAGTAGCTGAATACCATATCCAATGGCCAAAAAAATGTGTTGTTCTGATCTTATTTGTAAATCTTTATTAACAGATTCACATTTTATAGTTATACAATTGGTAATATTTTGTTGACTTGTATTTGAAAGTGACTTACTAGTATATACTCTTTGAAAAAGTCTGTGTCTTAGGATAATTTGTAGTAAAACACTTTTTCCAATTACATGTCCAATAGAATTGTTCATTTCTACCATTATAATTGTCATTAGCACCATTAAGGTGATATATTTCATCTGTATAATCAAAACAATTTTATATTTGTGTTAACTAGGTGTTTGAGACCTAGATTAACTGGCTTTTTCTAAATAGTCAAGAAAGCTAAATTGATGGTGGAAAATTACATTTACAACTTAATTTAATATGTTATTCCTTCCATTTTTCCCTCACCCCCAACCCAAGAATGCAGCTGAATAAGGAGATAAAGTGCCTAAGTTCTTAGAGAATCTGCAGGCAGCAGCCTCATCCACCACAATTCATAGAATTAGCCACTTGCAATAAGCTGCAGAGGAATCCTACCCATTCTCCTTCAGCAGGAAAGTTAGGTTTACACGTTGCAAGTACACTTTTGGAGAAAGAATCTAATTCAGAACAAAGAAAGACTGGTTTTCTTTGAAATGTGTTTATAATGGCAATAAGTTAACATGGAGAAAAAGAGAGAAAGACTTTATAGCTTGCAAACACTGTCAGGTCCACAAAGCAGTTACTTATCTTTATATCAGGTGAAAACAATAAATCTTTCTTCTCCAGCTTCCACACTAGGAACTCCCTCATATCAGTCTGAAGCTACAAATGTAATTACAATAGACTGTAGCTAAGATTTACTCCTTCCCTCCATCTCTGTTCCATTAAAACACAATCATCTCATCATGATCACTCCCTACAATAATGCCTTTGGAGGCAGATTCTTTTGTTAGGGAAGTAAAAGACATTTTCATTAGTTGTGGCAAATTTTCAAAAGATACAATAACAGTAATTATGCCTATCTAGATTTCTACTACACGGTACTTTTAAATTCAGAATCCGATGACAGGGTCACATCTCATCCTCTCTTCTACCCTGTATAATCAATAGCAGACAGGCAGATAAATACATATATATAAATAAACAGAGATATTTCAAATATTTTATTAAAATAAACAGGTATATGTGTAAATATTATGATAAAAACACAATTTGTAAGAATCTCTACATCCTTTCCTTTTCAGAATATCAACTTTCCAAACCAAAAAGCAAATAATTGGTAAGACAACATTTAAAATCAGACATGATTCATAAACACATTAAACCAATTAAACAAGGGAAAAAATGAAATTGGAAGAAGGCAAACAGACTCAAAGTGACCAGGCACTGACAGAATTTGGTCAACAGTCATTTAAATGGGATATTTCTTTTCTTTTGCTAAGATTTACATAAACCTACTGAATTAAGATGATAAGCTTCTTACTAACACAATGACAGGTTTTTCTTAAATTTGCTGAAGGGGTAATGTGAAGTTTTCTTCCATGAGTTTTTGCTTTTCCTTGGGAAGACTTAATACAAGAAAGAAGTTGGAAGAAAGATAAAATCTTTCTGAAACTTCATTCCTGAAATGTCTGAAACAGAATTGCAAGAAATTGGTGGCAGAGCAGCATGTGGGGACATAGAATTATAAGTATTTTCTCCAAATAACTGAGACATCTCAAATCCCTGGCACAGAAACAACAAATATCTGTTTAATAAAACACTATTGATTTTTTAAAAACATGGGTAGATCATGTACACATAACTTATTTTTTCCTCCTAGTATATAATGTAAGTTGACTGGTATACCAGAACAAACATTCAAGGAAAATTTTATTTTTCAATTCTGCTAATGACTGGAACCATTTTTGTCCCATAGATTTGAGGTTCTGGCTCATGAATACACAATAAATATATGAAATAATAAAAATTTATAGGACATAATAATTATTTATTAATAACAGGGCATAATAATTATTTACATTTTCATATTCTCTGTTTTTCTACTTCATTTTTGCTATTGTTGATTTTTTCTAAAGTACATTTGTATTCCTTACCATTTCTGGTTCTTACATTTGTGCAGTATCCTTAAAATAAGTATCTTTACATTCACTCTAAATTTACTCATTTACAAAATATTTATTGGCCAGATCCAGTGGCTCATGCCCGTAACCCCAGCACCTGGTACAGTTGAGGCAGTTGGATTACCTGAGGTTAGGACTTCGAGACCAGCCTGGTCAGCATGGCGAAATCCTGTGTCTACTAAAGATACAAAAGCTAGCTCAGCATGGTGGCAGGTGCCTATAATCCCAGCTACTAGGGAGGCTGAGGCAGGAGAATCACTTGAACCTGGGAGACAGAGGCTGCAGTGAGCCAAGATCACGCCACTGCACTCTAGCCCGGATGACGGAGCAAGACTCCATCTCAGAAAAAAAAATAAAATTGTCCAACCACAATGTGCCAGACATACTGCATTCACAAAATCTGGCAATATATAAAATAGATAAAATTCCTTGCTTGATGAAATTGATCAAAATTCACCCAGAAAACAAAACAAAGCCAAGAAGCTACATTTGATGATGTATGTCCTATTTGGCCTTATTTTACCTTCCACACTACCTTTCAACAGTATAAAATATATTTAATACACCAACAAAATAGAGTTCTATTCACTTGGCTCCTAATACCTCGAGAGTTCCCTCCATTAGTGACCTTTCCACCAGTATCAAAAAAGTGTCAAAAAGAGCTCCAACCCTGAACAAAGTCATATCAGACATGGGAAAAATAAGAGTGAGTGTGTGTGTGTGTGTGCGCGCGCACGCATATGTGTGTGTGTACATATACAACTCACATATATACACTTTTATAACTACATATATGTATATAAAACTCTTTTATAATAAAATAAGCTAATACGAACACAAATCAAAAAACAGTTCCCACCACATAGTGTTCAACTTATAAATGCTTAGTTTTAGGAAGATAGAAGAAAATCTGAAGTCTAAAGCTATTGATAAGACAATCCAAAAATTATTTAAGCAATGGATTATAGAAATGAAAAAATGTACTCCCCATGACTTGAATATAAAATTACTGAAGGATGGATTAATGGCATTTCAACCTGATTTGACATCCCACAGTCAGTGCAGCTACCATCATTAATATATAGGGAGAGAACTGCAAATTACATGGCAATTTAAATGTGATACTTGCTAGATACACAAAATTACTGGCCAATGACTAAGCTATAATGGTAAAATCTAGACAAGAATGTAGTAATAAATTAGGTATGAATAAAACCAAAATATGACAGTAGCCACTGTACTCATACTATGCCATATTCCTGCACTGCCCTTGGGTATACAGAAGTGTCCTCATTTTTAGGAAACGGGTTAGAGAATGCCTCTAGGGAGACCCTATCCTTGATCAAGTCTTAGCTACCTCATCCATCTCCAGGTTTTTTTTTACTTATCTTTTGCCTTCACACATGAATTTCCAACTCTAATAAACTTAGATGGGGCCTCACAGGTGCTGCTATCTCTCTGTTTTTATCAAACGTCTTGAATCAGAGATGTATTCCCACAACATCCTTTGTTTACTCACCACATATTCTCTCTTTAAACTTAGTTAATTAGGTCTTTATCTCAGTTGCAAGACTGGTATCGCTTTTCTAAGGCCACTAGCATCCTTACTCATACTGGATTTGAAAAGACAATCCTTAAATTTCATTATTTTGTGAATATCAACCACTGAGTCCTTGCTCCCAGCTGCTCCCCAGTCACCTCCCATCTTGCAAACACAAAAAAATCCTGACACTTCTATTGATTCTCTGTATTTCCCCGTAATTCTCTATTGTTCTGATTTATTCTCTCTCATTCAGAGAGTTTGTCAATTTTCAAGATACTAGCTATCACCTCTAATGTAACTATCTTCAACCACAAGCTCTTAGCCAGATTACCCCCATCCCATATTTTCAATCCGCTATATATTGAATCAACTGGCAGATAATGAACTGAGCTTGGTGATTCAGTAATACAAACCCTTAAAGATCTCACAGTGCAGAGCTAATCATGTTTACCTAAATTCAAAATATCCAAATCCAAATCTATCATTATATTTCTCCCATATGCCACCTTCCCATTGCTGAATCTTGCATTTTTGTTAATGCCATGACAGTTCTCAAACTCACCATCACAAGTTGGTTTCCCCAGGAAGCAGACTCTAAGGAGGAGATTAGCATGCAGCAAACTTATTAGGGAGTGCTCGTGGGATCAACAACTGTGAAAAGGTAAAGAAGAAAGCAGAACTGGCCACAGGGAGAAGTTGGACTATGATGAAGTCCCAATGGAAGTCTCAGCTGACTCTCCATAGAGCTCTGACCTCAGAGTTGCCTAAATTAGAGCAAGAAGGCCTAGCTTTCTTAACCCATGCTGATTAGTGGTGGGAATGGGAATGACTTTGAGCAAGGCAGCTCTCCTCCAGCAAGGCAATATAGAGAGAGGACTAATGACTGAGGGTTGATTGTCAACAGTACTCCCAGTATCTACAGGGATAAGTCCTTTGTTACTAAAGGGGCAGCTAGGCAGTGAATTACAATATCTACCACATTCACCAAAGCTTGAAATATATGGAACACTGAAAGACATATGAGATTTGGAGCTAAACTGAACAAGATTCCAAACTTATTTCCATCAATAATTAACTGCCATCATAGACAGGTTATTCAACTTCTCTGAATCAAAATTTTCTTATGAGATTATTTTGAAAATTTAGTGATACATATTATAAAAGCACCTGATACATGCTGGCTCCATAGCAGTTGCTTAACATATGTTAATTCTTCTTCTCCCCTACCCCATGAGTTATTTTTAATTAACCTCTTTCTTTTCCAAGCTCTAAGTCTTCCTCTGAAATGACACTATACATCAATCAAGTTATATAGTGATGCTACCTCTATATAACTTTGTTGTAAAGTTATATGTAAACTTATAGTAGTAGCTAGGACTACTCTATGTGCTGCAAAGTCCACAGTGAGCAACCCTCACAATGTTCCTCCCTTGTGTAACTTAAATTACAATGAGGAAAGACAGCTAACAAGTAAACTAGTAAATAAGAAGACAATTTCTGATGGTGAAGCTATGATGAAAACAGCAAATACATAGTGATGTGATAGAGAATGGCTGGTGTGGGAGGGCTACTGCCTGATGAGGTGACACTGAGCTGGAAGCTGAAAACTAACAAAGAGCCAATCTTGAGAGAAGGGACATTTCTGACATGGGAAACAGGACAAAAGTCCTGAGGCAAAATGATGCCTGTTTGGTATACTCAAGGAGTATATCGAAGAACCATGAGTATATAAATTAGAATACCACAAGATACGGTTAGAGACACAGGCTCTTGGTGTTCTCTGTTAATGTCCTATGACCACAGTAAGGCGTCACCCCTGCATTACCATTATGAGTATTTAATGGAATAAAATTCATAGAACACTGAGCACACTGCCTGATAATAGTGAGCACTCAATAAATCAATATTATTAATATTATTATCATCATCATTACTATAGCTTCAACTGATCTTTTTAGATACAGACTGCACTTTGGCCATATGTCCTTCATGTCATCCCAAACTAGGAAAAGCCAGCATAGAATAAGGGGCAGAGACAGACAGAAGAGCAGACAATAGCTACTGTGGACATAATTTGGTAATTTTTAAAATGTGATTTTACATTTTTTTTTTTGAGACAACCTCTCCCTGTCACCCAAGCTGCAGTTCAGTAGTATGATCATGGCTCATTGCAGCCTTGACCACCTGGCCTCAAGTGATCCTCTCAACTCAGCCTCCTGAATATCTGGGACCAGAGGTGCACGCCACTGTGCCCTGCTAATTTTACAGATTTTTGTAGAGACAAGATCTCACTATATTGCCCAAGTTGGTCTCAAACTCCTGGGATCAAGCGATCCTCCTATCTCAGCCTCCCAAAGTCCTGAGACTACAGGTGTGATTTTACATTTTAAAATATACAAATGGCAATGTCAATTTTTTTTTCTGAGAGCCCCCACTTCATTCATGTGTTTAAAGTATATGGAGTATATGCTAAATAAATTTTTAAGTGCTCATTTGATAATAAATGCTGTCTGAATTAATGAATGAATGTGAGAGGTAAGTGGAGTCTGAATAAACAAGAACCTGGTAAGATCACATTTGTTTTTAAGATTTCTGAAAGAGAACATCTTTTGTAAGTATATTACCCCTACAGAATAACCCTGAAATGTCATATACCCCAAAATGTTGAAACTACTTCCCATAAAAAGCCTAAGGGCACTAAACAGGAACCATGACAAAAGGTAATACCTAGAGACTTTGCCAAAGATTGTGGCTAGAAGTAACTGAAGGTATCAGGATAACTGTTAAGAAGAGGGTAGAGAAAGGCACCAAAATCTATTGATCATATTCTATAGTCCAAATACTGTGCTAGGCATTACTATACTTTTAACCTTCATAATCCTATTAATTGTTAACCTCATTTTATGCATAACCTCTAATACCCTCAGAGAGGCCAATTTATCCAGCGATAAACAAGATAACCAGAAGCGTTTGCCAGACTACAAATCTTCTCTTTTCCAGAATGTAAAGAGTTAAAGAATCTGAAAAAATATTTTGGTTTAGAAGAAAGAAGTGAGGCAGAACAAGGAAGTCATGAATAATAGTAAACACAATGTCTTCCATTCACTGTTTACATTTTATTACATATTTACTCAAGTGAGAGATTAGTGAGACAGATATGATTTCAGAGATGGGAAGTGGAGACAAAAATTATTTCCTCAAAGTCAAATTAGAATAAAACCAGAATACAGCATTTACTGAGTTGTAGGATCAGCCTCTGACCATTACGTGCACACACAGACACATACAGGTTCAAGGGCATTTTTCAAGGAAAACAAGACAAGCACATTCACCAAATTATCCAGAAATCTAAAACATAGGAAAAAGGTTTGTTAAACTCTACTCACATTATCTTTCCCTTGCCTAAGAGACTCCCTGGTGGCATATGAGAAATGGTATGCCCATTAACCTCATCAGACCACAAGCACCATTTGCTTCCTCAGTGCTTCTGTGTAGAGCAAGTTTGCTGTAATCAAGCACTTGCTTATCTAAAACACTGCCCATACCAGGATATTCACACATCTATAGCAGAGTGATAATTAATACTCATAAGGACAACACTGAAGCACTGAAACACATAGGAGAACCTTTGGGATTATTAAGGACTGATTAACAAATTTAAAATCCTTTAACTCTTAAGTGTATTTCATTGAATTTCATCTTTCTCTTACAAATCAGTACTGCATATGCAATAGCTCACTTAGAATGTTTGACTCATCAGAACGAATTTCTACCTTTTTAAGAAAATAGCGACTGCACTCTCCAACCCAATACGAAATGTTTTGGTGGCCACTGCTACTCTAAATCCTACAGACTATCTTATACTCAGGAAGTAATACATCAAGTCTGAGCCAAGAAAACCTTACAGTATAGCAACTATTAACTGGAACCATAAAAAATGCATGAATTATGTAGCTAAATATCCTTAGGCTTTTCAAGGATGAGTCCTAACTTTGAAAGCATGATGTAAATACTAATCAAGTAGTTAGGTAGAACTGAGTTTCCCAAAGACTGACTAGTTACCAGGTTACCTGATTCTGGTTTAGAAGTGGGGTAAACAAATCAGCTATTCCAAGAGAGTGAACTGAATAGTGAAAGAATGCTCTAGATATATTCAAAGTATTCTTAATATCAGCTCAGTGTTCAAACAGAAAGGCTGGAAATGCCTTTGGATTATTGCAGTTTTTCCCATTTGGACAGTAACTCATTATTTCTTGAGACATAACCCTCTACTCCAATGGATTGTCCCCAAACACCTCAAGCTCAATCTGACATATAGGCCTTCCAGTGTATAAATAATACTATCATTGCTTTATACCTCTGCATGTCATACTCATCCTTCCAATTTGATTTACATATTCATTCTCTCCAACCTCAACGGGGCCCTGAAAAAAAACACACAATAATATTTCTTCCTATTCCTGGTCAGTTCTCTTCCCCAATCTTTAAATTAGCAATTTCTAACTTTATACTTTTTTCAAGGACACTATCCCTCTCTGTGCCACTATTGTGTCCTCTAATGATTATTGTAAGATAGATCTATGAATATGCTGGTTTGTAAAATTTTATTTAAGAGAATATTTGGTAATACAGGATTTCTTAATACTAAAATAAAATGAACAACATAGCATGATAGATTTACTCTCTATCTTCAGACACACATCTCTTTAGGAGATAATATACACCCCCTTGTAAGTGGCAGCACATCAGTGCCCCTACACAGCTGTCATGTTTACAGGCATTTTAAGATAATGATACTTCCCAAAGTGAGAGGGAAGTTGCATAAAATCTACAGATTATTATGAAGTTCAGATAAAACGTCAGGTAGGAGAATGTTTAGAAAACCTTAAAGCATTCTAAAAATGTTGTAACTATATTCCTATTTATGCCTGAGAAAATGCTACAAACAGAAGTCAGATAAAATAATCAATTAAAAATCACAAAATCATTATAGCCAAAAGAGCAGTACCAGATATACCACAAACTATACAAAAACTTATTCAATCATTTATTCATTCTTTTAACAGACATTTATTGTGTGCCTTTATAATTTAGATACTCTACTAGGCATGGGCATGCAAAGATAAATGAGATAAGTTTTCCATCTTAAAGAGGTAGAATAAACCAAAATCAAGGCACAATACAGTAAGTCCAATAATGAAGATATAAGTAATAACTTAAGATTCTATCGGGGAAGAAATGCAGTGACAGAAATCAGGATATATGTGTGCATGTGAGTGTGTGTGCGTGTGTACATAAAAACAGTCAGAAAAACCATCCTCTCCCAGTACTAAGTTGGAGGGTTCATGTATGAAGAAGCATAGACATAAAGCAACAAGGAATGGAAGCATGCTTTAGAACATTCTGATATTCGCCATTGGCCAGTCGACTCATACATAACAAATACTATATAGTGAATGGAAAAGGAGTCAAGTGGACTTTATGGACTTAAATTAAGGTAACATCAGGACCTCCACACAGATAACTTCCTTTCATGATAGATATTAGAATTGTCTGCAAAAACAAATTCTTAAAATGTTGGATCACCATTTATTTCCTTGGAGAGTTCAACTAGACCGCCATCCAGCTTCACCACTGAATGACAGAATGACTAAGGATGCAGAGATTAGCAAGCACTCATGTTTATGTCCTATCTTGGTAAGGTTTGAGAGGTGGGCCTATACATATGATATCTGAACCTCCTATTGTTTTCTTTCTAGAAAAGGAAATTCTAGCATTCAGATCTGTTTTTTCTCCTTTACCTTTTTAGTTTTTCATTGGCATGTAAACAAGTCATTCTTCCAAAATGAACCAGTAGATGGAGTACTTGAGAAGTGTGTCAATGTCACTTTCAGCATTAGAAAACACAAACGCGATGGTAATGTCAAATTCACCCTCACAACAATCCTCTTTTTCTTTACAATCCCCAACCTTTTCAGATATTTGCTTCTGTTTTGGGGAAAGAGGCTACGAGATACTCATAGCAATGATATGTGACCTACTGAACATCAACATAGGCCAGTTAACAAAACATTGTCAGGAAAAGTGGTCGGAGTCCACAGGTAACAAAGCTACAAATGATAAAACCTCAAATACCTTCTACCATACAACCGATAAGACTATTTTGACCACAAAAGATACAGCCATAGGATGTGTGGATGGATAATAGCGCCAATTCACCACCTTTCTCCCTGTCCTAGTTAAGGTAATAGTTGTCTGGATATATTAATCCCAAAAAAAGGCCACTTTCAGGATAATTCTTTCCAAAAATCAGCTCGCAGAGCTCACTGCTCAGTAATCCTCAAGGTATGGAATTCAGTCACCACTAGACATACCTTCAGCGTGCTGAGCAATTACCTGGAGTTTTGTTCAAAATGTAATATAGGCTCCTCCATGTAACTATCCAACCAGACCCTCTGATGATGAGGCCCAGGAATCTGCATTCTAACAATTTTCCTCAGGTACATCTTGGGTTCAATGAAGCTTGAGAGCTACTAGATTAAATGAAGAACTGTTTGATAAGCCTCATACAAAGCCTGCTCTGGGAGTGATTTCTCACTGTTTATAAGAATGTCCACTCTTTCTCTAATTCCCTACAACAGCCTAAGCAAATTTCCCACCGTCAGAGATATCTCCAACTGCTCTACTTCCTAAATGACTCTAGCCCTCAATGTTATGAAGTACTCTGAGCTAACAACACGTAATTCTAGATTTTCAGATCCTAGCCTGAAGTGATGTTTAAGGGCCACAGTTATGTCATTTCCACCTCCTAGGAGTGCATTTTTGGCAACAGTAACCCACTTGTTGATAAACATGTCTTTTCATTTGACAGAGAATTGTGCAGAAAAAAATAGCAATCTAGACCAGAGAAGTCATTACATTTACCTACCTTCCTTAAATATTACATAATGGAGAGTCCAAAAAGGAAGATACTGTTCTATCTGCTCTTTTTGTAAAATGACTTCCTTCTGAAGTTTTCCTTTAAGGTGTAAGCAAAATTCAAACAGGTTTGCACACTTGAATACATCTATCACAGGCTGGATGAAAAATCTAAATATTTTGGTTGATGGAACTAAATATACTACACACTAAAAACATATTAAACACAAAACATCTATCCATTTCTCCTGAGCATTATTATTATTTTTTAAGATGGAGGCTTGCTCTGTCTCCCAGCCTAGAGTACAGTGGCACAATCTTGGCTCACTGCAACCTCTGCCTCCCTGGTTCAAGCGATTCTCCTGCCTCAGCCTCCCGAGTAGCTGGGATTACAGGCACCCACCACCAAGCCCAGCTAATTTTTGTATTTTTAGTAGAGACAGGGTTTCACCATGTTGGCCAGGCTGGTCTTGAACTCTTGACCTCAGGCAATCCACTTGCCTCGGCCTCCCAAAGTGCTGGGATTACAGGCATGAGCCGCTGCATCCGGCCCTCCTGAGCATTTTATTGAACAACCATACTGTGCTAAACACTAGTTAAACATACAATATCAAGAACAGTGGCACTGCATTTTAAACTAACTCACTGGCTCATCCATCAAACAAAGGGCATGTGAAGAAAACCTGCTCAATAGACAGCCTTTGCAAATATTCTCCCTGTCTATGTGACTACATATGTGTGAAATCTCAAAAAAGAAAAGTATACCTTCCTAATAACTCATGATCAACAATGTATATATCAAATGATAATGCATTTATTTTCCTACCATATTCAATAAAATATTTATGTTTTATTTTACTTTCAGCTCTTGTATTTTACTTACAGCTCTGTATAAAGAGGCAACAAGACAAAAAAGTAAACACAAAGACTGATGATTACATAGATGGAAAAAATATATGATAGCCCTCAAGTACTTCACCCATGTATCTCAGAATCCTTAAAGGTAAATAAACTATATACTAAAAAGTAACATATAATCACTTCTGACCTCTACTTACAAACCCAATAATCACTGATGTCATTTCTTATTGTCAAAACTTACCTTTAAAGTGAAAGATGTTGCCCAGCTTGGGCAACACAGCAAGACCCTATCTCAAAAAAAAAAAAAAAAAGGAAAAAGAAAGCCTAGCAATTGAACTAATAGCCAAACAAAAAGAGAGCACTGTAAAATATAAACAGCATTTGCTTTGTAATTGTTGCATCTCACTCTCAAGGCCTTTGAACACGCATATAGATTAGTTTGAATGCAGTAGATGAAGAATGTTCAGAATTCTCAGGCAAATAAAATAAATTATTTCTCTTTTAGCTACAGTTTTTCTAATTTAAAATTAACTTATCATGAAATACCTACATTCTGCCAAACAAATATGTTCTTGTATTTTTATAGAATTTATAGTTTTCATATTGCCACATATCACTGAGTAATCTGATGGAAATTTTTGAATCTGCAATTTGTCTATGTCTCTGTACATGCATGAATTTGGCTAGGGAGCCAAAAAGGGACTCCAGTTCTAATTTTTTAAATGGATTGTCTGGGCTATGCCAACTAAAGTGCTTCTTATCACCTTTTTTTTTTTTTTTTGACATTTGTTAACATATTCTATACACTCTTCCAATTAGGCGATTAGCAAATGACTTATCGAGAAAAAAAAAAAGGACAAACTTTAGATCACTTTGAGGCATTCAAATTCAGTTAAAATGAATGGATCTCACCCTGAAGCAATCATCTATTGGGTTTAGGAAGTTTGACAAAGAACTAAAAACTCCTGGTCAACAATTCCATAACAAATCCACAAAGTAGTTATTATTTCTAATTCACAAAAGAGGAAACTAAGGCTCAGAGAAGATAAGAGTTAGCTTTCCCAGGGACTCACACTTACTAAGGGACTCAGCAGAGGATTACTCAAACCTAAATTTGTCGGACTCTAAAATTTTGTTCTTTCAACTCTGCCATGTTGTTTCTAAATAATTAGGGATAAGGTAAAGAAACTCAATAGATCACCATTAAATTTTAATTTCAGATTATAGTATCTATTTTCAACAAATTGTGAAAATGTTAAAACAATTAGAATGTATTTTATATAATCTTATAATGAATCTGTTTCTATGACTTTGTTAGCTCAAATTAAGAACCAAATTTAAAAAGCTTTAATAAAACTACCTAAATGTGTCAAATAGCCTACCTTACCAATACATTTTGTACATTTTTCATTGTCTACATGTTAGTTACATTCATACTTTCTAAGGATTTTTTTTCCAGAGTTTATACATGTCAGAAAGCTCATTTTATTTAATATCAACAGAAGCTAAATATGTAGTTTATGTCTTTTCACTCTTTCCTCAACATGTACTAAGATAATTTCCTTCCCCAAAATAATAATTTATGCTTTGCTGTCACTTGAATCTAAGCTTCCCACTTTATTTTTTCCTCTTCACTGGTCTCTGTTTCTTGAACAACTCCATAGCTCAGTCGCTTTCCTCTCTTTATTTGCCACTCTTCCAATTCTGTTACTTTTTTTTTCCTGCCATTCTGCTCTCTACAGCTTCTGAGGTCTTCAAAGCCACTTGCAACGTTCTCTGTCAAGAAACCTAGAGAATCCTTGCCCTTACATGACTCTAGTGGCCTATCTTCACTGACAGGGTGACACCTGCAAACCCAAAATCAATGTCACAGTGATAGGGTAACTAAGCAACTCTCATTAATAAGAATAAAATCCAAATAAATGAGTTGCTAAGTTCACTCTTGACGTGAAATCCCCAGCTGTTTCTTAATATGTATTCCCAAGTACTAAATTATATTAAAATGTAATAAATGATTTATACATCTTCAATCAGGTCTTAAGGTCTTGAGGTATTTTGTTTTGTTTTGTTTTGGAGACAGAGTCTTACTGTCACCCAGGATCTGGAGTGCGGTGGTGTGATCTCAGCTCATTGCAACTTCTGCCTCCTGGGCTCTCATGCCTCAGCCTCCCAAGTAGCTGGGATTACAGCCTCCCAAGTAGCTGGGATCACCATGCCCAGCTAACTGGGGGTCATTTTTATTATTTTGTCTACACTCCAGAGATTGACAGTGAACACAACTACCCAAAGTGGATGATAAATAAAGCTTCCCCTAGATTTCTCCGAGACGCTTGAAGTTCTTATGTTTTGCCTTAATATAGTTTCATTAAAATAAAGATAATAATTAAAGAGGTCCCATGAAGTCAAAGACTAGACAGGTTTTGCTCAGCATTTGCCTTTCAAATGCTCTGCACAATACCTACCACATAGACCCTAAAATATTTTTAAATAATTTTAGGGTCTATGTGTCAGGTATTTAGGGTCTATGGTGCCCCTATTTTGAAAAGTAAACTACTTTCCTCAAAAGTTTTAAAACTTATAATATATGCCATGTTTTCCTTTCATATGCCAATAACACGGTCTATCCAAAGTCTGGGAAATCCCAGACATTTAAAGTAATGTGTCCAGAGATATGCAAGTTTCTCAAGGCAAATTAGAATCAGGTATTGTCCAAGGCAAAATTAGAATCAGGTATCCTGAATTCTGGAAGTTTTTTTTTAATTTCACCCATGCAACTTACTTTCATTATTAAATAGTAGTATAAATTATTATAATCTTTACACTCAATATCAATGCATCTTAAAGTGACCATTAAGTGTCAAAAACCTAAGTCTGGATATCCCATGGGTCAAATAATTAGTTTAATACTTGGCAATGTTCTAGTATTTATTAAATTCATTTTCATTTTTTATTTGCAAATCATTCTGAATGAAAAAGAAATTTCAAGTGACTGAGACATTCCTTGATGACACAACTAAGAAGGAGCTTCCATAGCAAGCACAGTTTCTTCTGAAGTATATCGTGCTGGCATGCGAGAAAAGACTCAAAACAACTAGAAATTCCCAACCAGGAATGCTCTGGTAATGGCTCAGTAAAAAAAAAAGAGATGCTCAGCTTTAATCAGAGAATAGAGAGGACATAATCCATCTTCTGAAGTGTATTCAAAGAAGTTTCAATGACATCCTGACAATGTCAAAAAATGAATCTATTGGAACTTTTTGAGGTAGTGTCCTAACTTGCCAAATAAAAGAAAATAAGGTAAGGACCACACAGAGATAAGTCACTGCTTTGAAATATAATTTCTCTTTTATTTGTGTCACTAAGTGTACTGGTGATATGGTTAATCAAGGAGAATTTTTCTACACATGTGTTATGAAACTGTTTATACTATACTCACCTGTATTTTCTCAGCATCCACCTGACCCTTTTAAAATCAGAAAAGAATTATGTTGTGGAAAGTATACATAGCTGCTGTATTTATTTGATCTTCACAATTATTTTCAAATTGCCTTTTCTGAAAAACATTCTCTGGATACATTCTTTCTATCCAGCAAAAAGCCAGAGTCATTTACATTTGATTTATAAAAGTAACTATCAGAGATTAGATTTATAAAAGTAACTATCAGAGATTATTTCCTCCCTCTTGTTCTGGCAGAAAATACTTCACTTCTCAGTTTCTCTTATCTACTCCTCACGTAAGTTGTTGAAAATAGTCTTAGTTTAAATTAGCATTATCAGAGGCATTGCCATTACTTTTTAGAAATTTGTAAATTCTAATTCTTAGTGGAAAAAAAAATCCCTCCAAGGTTATATCAACAATTCTCCCCAAACTAATAACAAACTAATTATTATCTTTAGCAAAATCATTTCATTAAATAAGAATCTGTTGTACTGAACAACTATTACATTGCACAAATGTTGCTTTAGGTACTGACACAAGCCTACAGATGCTCAGGGTCATTGGACTCCTGTTATAAAGAATTATATTCAACAATTTGCCACATCAAATAATTCATAAAATTACATTGCCTGGGAAATATTGGCAGGTAAGAACAGCAAAAAGCAGCCAACCTATCCTGAGGATTGTTTTCTAGGTTATCAATAAAGAAAAAGCGGCAGAAAGATATATCAAATAGGAAAATACACAAGAAGAGCAAGATGACTTTCTCAATGTGTTCCTAATAACTAAATTAGTTCAAAATAAATAACATAATAAGTAATTTATATACCTTCAATCATGTCTCATAAAAGAAAAACATCATTCTCCATTAATGCAAGTGCCACAAGAGTATTTGAAGAACTGCCCGGTACCAGTACTCAGTCCCCTCAGGGTCCCACTCCTTCTTCGGTCCCTCCTACCATCAACTGCAGAATTTACCTCAAAAGAGAGACCCAACAATAATCAAACAAGATCAATGTTCGGATTCATTCTGGAAACTCTGAAGAAGTAAAAATCCTAGGGGTGAGTAGGTAAAAGTGCTGTCAGGAAGAGTTAAAGCTCTTGTATCCAAGGTCAGGGTGAGGATAAAAGATAGGAATGGGGAGGATTGACACTGAATCCTTTTCAAATTCTGTCCACAATAGAGTGCATTACTTCAAAACAGAGCTCACCCAGACAGGGAAAGACTGGATCAGAGGTCTGGCATTCCAGCAAGAGGTAAAAGCCAAGCGTAGCTGAAATGCCTAGGTGGGAATGAGGCAGGAGTACTCTGGAAGGGGGAGTTTGGTGCACACCTGAACCTGCTGATACAGACATCCCGAGATGAGCACAAGTTGGAGAGGTCTAGGAAGGCATTTATTCTCTCCGTAAATATTTAGAAAGAGACTAGTATAAAGAATCCATCAAAAAAGGAGAGAGAAAGCACTAGAGAATCCATTGAAGAGAGGGTAAAAGATGAGGTACAGGTTCAAGAAGTATAGCGCAGTTTAAATAGCTCATGCAGGTGGGGCTTAATCCCTAGGAGATGGGTTGGTAGGTGCAGCAAACCACCATGGCACACATTTTGTACCTATGTAACAAATCTGCACATCCTGCACATGGATCCTGAGACTTAAAAAAGTTTAAAAAAAAAAAAAAAAGGAGAAAACCAGACACCAGGTTTATCCAGAGAAGAATAAATGCTTAGCAGATAAAAAGTAACAAAACAACAACAACAACAAAGAAAAACAGCTACGGGGTTGGGAGAACTCAAGATTTGAGATTTCTTTATCAGAAAGCAACTCAGAAAAGTATCTTGCAAAAAGTATTTGAAGATCTGAGAAAAAGGATGCAACACAGAATGCAGATAGCCTGTGGAATTCCAAGATGTCAGGGAAGGTCACGCTAAGACCAAGAGAGTGTGGGAAATAAGAGGAAGGATTTCCTGGAAGGGGTTGGGGCTCCTTTGGGATGCTAGAGAACAGGATGAAAGACAGGGAAACCGAACTGCAGAACACAGTGCCTGGGAAAGTTTAGGGGAAAGAAAACAGGTGGGTGTGAAGCAGCACTGGGGCTGTCCAGGGGGGTCAGTGGTAAAGTAGGGTTCAAGGCTAGAGGTGGGCAGACAGGCCCCCGAATCAGGAGACCGCAAAGAAGTGGAATCTTACTCCTTCCCAGTGCTCTAGTCTCTGCTTCCACCCTAGCCTAGGAGATCTGCTGTAGCCCAGAGCCGCTGGAACCCTAGGCCGGGTGGGGGGAGGCCGGGCCGCCCCCAAGCGGTCGGGCTCTGCACTCGCGCCCGGCTCACCCGGCGCCAACTTTACAGATCCCTGTCCTCTCCCAAAAAGGCAGTGCCCCCTTCCGCCCCCTGCTCACCGAGGGCGCTGTCAGGCGGCTGATGCTCTCGCCCAGCGAGTCCAGGTTAACCCGCCTCCGGCGCTGCACTCTCCTGGCCCCGGCCGTGGCGGCGGCGGCGGCGGCAGAAACAGCCGGGGCTGGGGCTGCGGCGGCGGCGGCGGCTGCTGCGCTGGGCTCAGGCGGCCCCGGCGGGCTCCGGCTGCCATTCCAGCAGAGCCTAGACAGGGGGCACTCCCCCTCCTCCTCCGGGCTCGTCTCCAGGTAGTCGGACCCCAAGGAGCTGAAGGATTCGGACGAAATCTTCCTCCGAGACATGCTGCCGGCGGCTGCAACGGCCGAGGCGGCGGCGGGGGGACACCGGCGGCGGCGGGACCCGCGAGAGGCAGCGTTAAGCGCGTCGGAGCCACTCGGCGCTGTGGCCGCGCTCGGCGGGGAGGGAGTCCCCGGGGCCGCGGAGCCCCGCGAGCCAGCTGCTCATGGCGGGAACTTGGGGTGCCTCCGCACCTTGGGGCCCGGGCTCGGCTCAGCGCCGGGCTGGGCTGGGGGCCGCCGCCGCCTCTGCTGCTGCTCAAGCGGCGCCGCTCAGCGCCCGCCTCGGCGCATCGCCGTGCGCCGCGCTCCACTCCCGGGGAGGCTCCGAGTGTGTGACCGCGGCCGGTGGGGCGGGGAGGGCTGCGGCCCAAGCAGAAAGGGAGGCAGAGGCTTCTGCCGCCTGCGCGCCTGTCTCGCCCCCTTTCCCTATGCTCCCTCCCCTCTCCGCCCGCCCCTCTCCACTTGCCCGCCTCCCTCCTTCTCCCTTTATCTCCCGCCCCCACCATGCTCTCACTCCGCCACTATCACGTGTCGCCATCATACTCATTGGGAGTCTCTGCCTCGCCTGTCGCCACGTTTCAGGAGCAAGGAGGACACTTCGTTGCTGTCCTCTGCGCGCCCTCCCGGCTCCGAGGAGGTGCGCACAGGAGCCTGGATCGGACTGAGGGACCCCAACCCCCAAACCCCTTATCCTGGGCCCTGGGGAATACACCGGCCCTTGCGGTGCTGGTGGGGAGAAGGGTTCCGGGGTAGGGGGGGACAGGCCTCCCCCTACAACCACCTTGGGGAAGCCTGACTGTGAAGTGGGGATTAGGGTTCATGTTGTCCTTTCTCCGAGTTTATTTAGGAAGTTACAAGGCGAAAGGGAAAGGCCAAGCGTCCAGCCAGCTCATTCCAGATGAGATGCTTACACGGGAAGGGAAGGACAAGGGGCAACATGTTGGCGCCCATCCTGCTGGAGCAGCTCCTGGAGACTTGCGTTCACCGCCTCTTGGGAGGCCGCGTGGGCGCGGAGCGAGCCCAGAACGGGCGGCCGTGAGGACAGCGTCTGCTCCGGCGAGAGCGCTGTTGCTGAGCCTCAGCCCGGCGCTGCGCGCGGGGCTCCCGGCTGCCCCGGCTCCTCACTAGTGCTGGACAGCTCCGCTTGCCCCCACAGCCGTTTGCAGGTGTGGAGAACTGGACTACAATTCCTCCTCAAACTATCTAGCACCTGGCCTGGGGGAAACCGGGGAATGATCCCACATCCGGCATCCTCAGGGCTCTTTGCGCCAAATATGCGATCTGTTTGCACTTGACTGCAAATGCTGCTCAGAAAGCTAAGAGGAGTAGGGATAAAGGCTTCTCAAAGCTGGAGAACTGACTCGCCACAGCGGAGGCATCTCTTGTCGCGCGCTTTCAGCTGTGCCGCTTCATTCCAAAGCTTACCTCTTTGCAAACCAGTCCTTCCAGCGCCCGACCCCTGTACCTTGTACCTTGCCTTAGTCCCAGAAAAGCCTCATACTGGTTCTGAGGATAGAGTAAGGGATGGAAAGAAGAGGCAAATGAGAGTATCCCAAAAGAGGGGTCCCCGGCTGTACTTCCCCTGCAATAAAGTAGATGAGCACCCTCCTCAGCTCCCCTTATCAGCGTAGAGAAAAGTTCAGGGGCTCTGGCTTTAGTTCCCCAGTGAATCTGAAGCCAAAGCATTTTTTCCAAAGAACTGGTCCTTTCATGTGAAGACAGATGGGTTTGTGTGGACTGTGTTTGTTTAAAAATCAAAACAAAACAAAACCGTAAAACCTATGCTGTAACCCCACCCAAATTTGCTTTTAACTCTAAATCTTCCCAAGTGTTTGTGAGGGTTTAGATATAAATGCTATTTGAGGTTTCATTTGGAAAAATCCACTCAGACTGGTTCAGAGACATACCTTTTTTTCAGATCTTAAATGGGCTTTAAAGACAGAAAAGCATGTACTATCACTCAGATACCACTCCCCCTTCAAATTATATGTAAATTTATATATATACATTTATAACGTATATTTATATATTTATAATGTGTGTGTGTCTGTTTTCTTTCTCCTGCAGAGGAAGTTTCTTTTAAAATAATAACCATTATAATTATTATTAAACTATGTGGTGCATCTACTATTGATTTCCCCATTACTTCAATTAATTCTATATGCATTTCTCTCCATTGAAAATTAGAGTCAAATTACACTTTTAATCATAAAAATTCATCAATTTTCCTCAAAACTTTTACTAGCCCCTTTTTCTAACTTACAATGAAAATTACATTATTCTAACTTGGGGATAACTGTTTAATACTTTTGCCGCGCAGTATCAATCAGCATAAAGGATTGGCATTCCTAGTTCTCTTCTTTGGTACTGATGATATAATTGTCAAGTTCTTTAGAATCATAACACTTAGTTACCATTAAACAGCATGTATCCTTCACATTATTTCAATAAACTACTACTGCACATACAAATAAATGATATTATGGTAATGGCAAATAAACTTCATATTGAACTTAGAATTGGAACTTTTTACTAACGATTCCAACTCTTGTCTCGAAGTTATAATTATTGAGTGCAAGGCAATGAGTATCATTTGTCTCTAAAATTTATAAGAGGCCCAAAAGCTTTCCTGTTTACAGTGGAAGTTTATTACAGGAAAGAACTCTGAACCTATGAAACATTTTTTCTTTGTGTGAACCATTTGAATCAAAGGCTCTTTACAGAATCTAGCCAGATGAAGTGGTCTTATGGTTTTCTGTATGAATTATACCCTGCTTTTGATCATTATTTTCCCACAGATTTTTAAACTATAAACAAAACAAGGCCTAGATAGAGTCAGTACAGCATCTGCATTGCTTTCAAGGGTTTCCTTTGTATTTCTGTTCAGGAGTAGAGTTCAAAAGCTCTCAATATGAAGAGTGCTGTGTTTATACTAGAATTAACATTTTTAAAATGAAGCATAGCTACTCTCCATTTTAAAAAAAAAAGAAGCAGCAGCAGCAGCCTTACAGCTAGCAAAAGCAATACAAATACTTTAAATAGAGAAGTCTGCTGAGAATGAATAGTTTGTGCTCTGATTTTAGGAAAAGAAACTTGCACAAACTCATACCCTCAAATCTAGCCCTGCTAGATATATTGTGTTTCAATAAAGTCTCTAAAGCCCACTCTTTTACTGGAAAAAAAATGCAGAAATATGCTTGGTTTATTTGTGAAGTTGGCATAGGCACCTGACGACGCACTCAGATTGATCAAGCATTGGGAAAGACTCCCAGAAAAAATACACACAAAAAACAGATTCTTACCTTAGTCAAGACAGTGACTATTTTACATTTAAACATAAAGTAATTGTTTGTGCATGCCTTCCCTTCACATAAAGCAATCTTATTTATAAACTCTTTCACTTATGTTCCCTCATTTAACCTAATTTTCATCCTTCTCAGAGCAGTTGTTGAAGAAAAATCACCTCTGTCAAATTCAAATAAAAACAACAATCAGTCCTCATTCCAAAATTCTTTGCGTTTTCCAGGTCCAAACTCTTTACTAGTTTCTTTTCATCCATCTAATACTCCAGCAAGAAAATCTGCAAGATCCGCATAAGCATTCCCTGGAGTAGAGCTCTATCCTGATGGAAGACTGAAGAATTTCTCCCTGCAGTCAATCTTTACATAAATCTGGCAATTCACAGGAATTGTACAGGTAATATTAAAGCAAATTCTCTAAAGAAGTATCACAGCTGGTGAATCTTTAACTAGGGCAAGTTTTTGTGGATCCCTAACCTAGAAAATCACACACACACACACACACGCACACATACACACACACACACTCTTCACACTGTTCACCTGCTAGTTTAACCCGATGTTTGTATTTGTGAATGAGATCTGTCTACTCTCTCACTTAACATGTCCTCCTCTTTTACAAGAGGGCAAATGTGCTTTCTCCAAGAAAGACTTGCAGCAAATAAGAGTAGGTACTATATTTCATATTGTTGTACAACTGTATAAGCAAAACTATCTATTAAAGATAATGTCAAGGTGAGAAGAACCATCTGCTGTGTTCACATATAAAGAGACATATAGATGACAATGTAATCCATTGTCCTTTAATTATATTTTATCACAAAACCACCCCAAAGGGATAGGATACTTGCTGCTCATAAAAGGTTAGAGGAGGAGAGGGCTGGGGGAAAGAGGAAAGAAATAAAGAAAAACAACAAAGTCTAATGCTACACGTAGTAGAATTTGACCCAGAAAGATTCTTAAGGGTGGAATAACTGCCTTGTTTTGATGTATCTAATCCATGACAGTGAGAAGGAGGCAAGTGATCAGTGTATGTTGGTGCCTCTGAAACACACTACTCTCTTAAAGGGCTTTACATTCAACCATGCTTTACATTCAAAACATGCTTTACATGTAAACCATGGCTTTACATTCAACCAGAAATCCATCCTCCTCTAAGGAGACCCTATTAGTCAACATCTGGAATACTAATATCAGCACCACAGTCTCCTACAACTCTCAGCCTTATTGTCTGCATACTCAACAATCCCAGCTCCCTACGTACTTTATTTAAATTTAGATTCTTAATCTCAACATAATCAGTTTTCCCATTATAAAACTATGGAAATTCTGGCAGAGATTTAAAGTATCTTCCAAATTCATGGAGCTGGTAAATATTAAAGTCAAAATTGCAATCCTGACTAATAACCCATGCTATTTCCACTGAAACACTTTTCCTGCCTGTCTCTTGTCCTCAAATGTCCTAAAAACAGAGAAAAACATGCTGAATTAAAATGACAATGTGAGTGGATTCTTGCATTAAAAATTATTATTAAATATACAATTAACTTGTTTGAATTTGTCCTGGAACATAATGTGAAAAAGCACTGATGTGCAGAAATTCTACATTCTAGTAGTTTCTCTGCTGATAACTAGCTCTGTGACCAAAATCAAGTTGTTATCTGCTCTGGGACTCAAACCCTTCACCTCTAAATCAAAGTGTTGGATAAAATCCTTACGTTATCATCAATCTTCAAAATTTTATAATTTTTCTGTTTAACAGAAAATTTCCTTTCCAAATATATGTTATGCCTAAAAAATGTACCCACATACATCATCGTAAGGTTAGATTCTCTTTTTCTTCCCTATCATATCCTTTCTGAGAATTCAATTCCTCTACAAATCCCTTTTTAAACCACCCAAGATCCTCTCCTGATACAAAACTGTCATGGACATGGTCCATGAAATTAAATGAATTTAAAAAGGAAAATTTTCAACTGAATCCTATTTGGTTACTTGCTCACTCTCTCTCTGTCTTTTCATAACTTAATTCTTCTGTCTGCTTTATTGTATTATGTAAAGGAATCATATCTTCCTGTCTGCAGCTTATTAAGCTTGACAGCTAACAATAATAAATATGAATAATCAATAAGAATGCCTCAATATAACTTTGTTAATGTTAATAGACACTTACTTAAATATGTCCAATTCATAGTAAATATGCAATGTTATTTAATCATTATTTTAAATAATAAATCTTTTAAAATCCAATGTTAACATGACTACTAGAATTCTTAGAAGTATTAACATTAAGAATGAAGTGTGCCTTTGTCACTAGATAAGAAAACATGAGAAAAATATTACTAATAATGATTAAGTGGAAATGTGATAGATCCCTTAAGATGATCCCTGGGTACAATTTTCGGTTTGAACACGAAAGAAACAAATGACAGTGAATACTCAATGTCATGATCATTTCTGGAAAACTTTCCAAGGTGGACACTAAAATGAGGGCCTCCATTACGAATAGATTAGTTCATGCCTAAAAACTCATGTTAATTCTAAAACATTTCCCCACCAAAGGTAGTGAAACTTTCAGGATAAAACTTAGGTTTTCCCACTTCTGGGAGTTCTCATTATGTTAAGTAAAATAAGCTTTAATTCCTTTATTTGTATACAAAGACGGACAGGCATCTGTACCACCACAGTGAACTAAAATCAAATGTTCCATTTCTCTGTTTCACATGGGCTCTCATTAGGACCACAGAAGTTCAGTCATCCTTTTTTCCAGGCAAGCAATATGTATACACAATCATCCCAAAGTGAGCCCATTTCAGTCCTATCCTCCAGGACCCCCCAGGTGACTCAGTGTTTCCCTCCTCAGCATGCAGACAGAAGGTGGAATCATTTCTGCTCAAACTCAAAAAAATTCATTGGACTTCTATCTCAGAGAAGAAAACTCCCAGATTTTCTTGGTTTACAGGTTTTCTCAGCAAGTTTTAACGGCACCGTACGCCAAAAGAAATACCTAACAATTCGATTTAAAATGTAGGCCAGGCGTGGTGGTTCACACCTGTAATCCCAACATTTTGGGAGGCTGAGACAGGTGGATCACCTGAGGTGAGGAGTTCAAGACCAGCCTGGCCAACATGGTGAAATCTTATCTCTACTAAAAATACAAATATTAGTGGGGCATGGTGGTGCATGCTTGTAATCCCAGCTACTCAGGAGGCTGAGGCAGGAGAATCGCTTGAACCCAGAGGCAGACGTTGTAGTGAGCCAAGATTGTGCCACTGCACTCCAGTCTGGGTGACAGAGTGATACTCTGTCTCAAAAACATAAAATAAAATAAAATAAAATGTAGCTTGGTCCAAACCATTTAATCGCAATTTATAACAACTTAGTAGCACTGGAAACCATAATACGTGTAAAGTGAAAGAAAAATATATTTATTATTAAATAACTGTAATTACTTATTTTAGCTAACAAAGTTGAAGAGTGCACAACTTTTCAAACCTTGGGATCATATTGGATATTGTCATTCTCATATTTTATTCCACACTGATTTTTCCATTTTAGTTGCTCATAATCATAGCAACTTCCAAAAACCAGCTTCACAAATGAATAGAGTGATGGAAATAAGGTAGTGCAATCCAATGCTAAAACAATAAACTACCTCAAGCTAATAAGTCTGTTTGGTGCTGAGCTGACATTAAGCATCACTGTGTTCCTCTCAAAATGATAAAATATACCTCAGCAGCCATTGCATTCACTGTAGCAGCCAGAACCTGTTGGTACATAGTTTAGAAACTGGGACTCTGGTTGCTCAGCTCCCAAAGTTCTCAGAAAAGCTTGTCTTTTATCTTGATTAAAGACTTTGAGTAAACAGGTAATAAGATCTTACAAATGTAAAATGAAAATGATGTCTTTTAAGTAATTTTTGCTGCAATAATTTTGTATACATAGTGTTGCCTATGCAGTTGTGGTTTATATACAGTACATTATTCTATATTCAAACATTTTATAAAGTTTTAACTTATTGTCTATAAGCTTTAAATATATAAGAAACAAAAGAATTTTCAAAGACAAAATATTTGCTTTTCATACTTACTAAACATGTAATCTTTTACCAAGGGCTGTACATGTGATAGATTAGCAGAACAATATTATCTCATGAAATACCATTTTTAAAAGACTTCATATATATGTACATATATTTTTAAAATAGAATTATATATATTTTAAATACTGACCCTGTCTTGGTAACCATTTTTTGTTTGGGAAGAACAAGAAGGCAAAGGTAGGACTCATTATTTCCTATAACTTCTATTGTCAAGCACGGGAAAGAAGGCACGTATTGTATATTGCTAATAGAGAAACAAAGGCATGCAAAGATTGAGGAAACTGTCCACAGAGCTATGGTACAGAGTTAATCACAGATAAGCTCTTAGGCTCTGCAAAATCTTATTTTATAGTTCTAGTATAGAAAGCTGTCTCTAAAAAACACTACTGCTCAAGGAAAAAAATAAATGTGGCTCATCATTTGTACAGAATATCATGTGAGTCGTTTTTTCGGGCAATAATGAGAAGTTTACATTAGTCTGATTACATATAGCTACATTAACTTATCCATTCATTTCAACACATAGTTGAGTAACTGAATATTTAATATTAAACCAACACAGTGGCCATTATAAAGTTAAGATATGGTTCCTACTTTTGAAAAACTTACACTGTAATAAATAAGCATAAGGAAAAGTTAAATAACATGAAGAGTTAAATGGCCACAGAAAATAGTTCTAGTTTAGATGCCATATGGAAAATAATATTTTAGGAGAAAAAGAAATATGAACTCTAAACATTTTCTTATTAAGGAAATGGGGCTTGAACTAGTCTTTGAAGAATGAATAAAATTTTAATAGGTGGAAATCATTAATTGGGCATGGAGAAGAGGAAGAGCTGTGTTTGAAAATACTATGTATTGCCGGGCGTGGTGGCTCAAGCCTGTAATCCCAGCACTTTGGGAGGCCGAGGCAGGTGGATCACGAGGTCAAGAGATCGAGACCATCCTGGTCAACATGGTGAAACCCCGTCTCTACTAAAGATACAAAAAATTAGCTGGGCATGGTGGCACGTGCCTGTAATCCCAGCTACTCAGGAGGCTGAGGCAGGAGAATTGCCTGAACCCAGGAGGCGGAGGCTGCGGTGAGCCGAGATGGCGCCATTGCACTCCAGCCTGGGTAACAAGAGCGAAACTCCGTCTCAAAAAAAAAAAAAAAAGAAAAAGAAAAAGAAAATACTATGTATCACATCCGAACTGGGTAAGAGATTGCATACTAAGAAACCGAATAAGAAGATAAAGACCAGATTGGGAAAGGTTTACTGAACTTTCTCTGACAGGCATTGAAAAAAATGATTTTAACTTTTTCACCTGGGAAATGGCACAAATAGAGTTTCGTACAAGCCAAGAAAAGCTACTCAGTCGTCTATAAAGTTCTTAATTCCCAAGAACATAAACTAGCATTGCAGACTGCCTCAATGTCAAGGAAACCAGTCGCAAACCATTACTAAGGTATGTGCAGCCTCAGAGACAGAGTGAGATACTGTCTCTAAAAAACAAAAAGAGAAAACAAAGCTAAGGTATACAGCTTCTTTATGCTCTTCTTCGCTCCACATCCACTCACACATTTTTATATTAGTCAAATTGGAAGCACACTTTCTATAAATTATTTATTTATTATATTGTCCAAGAATAGAATTCTACTCAATGAAGTATATCACCTCCCTTTTTCAATTTACTATTTGTCTAAATTGGCTATTTTTCCAAGCATGTCAGTCTCTAATAGACCAGTAGGATAAAAGGTTAACAATTACAGAAACTATTTTTTTAAAATAAAAAAGTTTTAAAATCCCCCGAAGACCTAATAAGTGCCACCTCTGTGTTAGGGTCAGTGGTGTGTCTCACACTTAACAACCAGATCCAAAATTTCTTCATTTGGTGTCCCAAGACAATAACTTAGTGGATTCAGTGAAGAGGATTTTAAACCAGATTGGTCAAAAATAATAATAATTCCAGCTTGACTCATACCAAATATAGTGTGCTCTTCTGTTCAACATGATACATTTCTTTTTTCTATCAGAGAAAAACATTTCTAGCTTGATACCTTTATTTTTAACCACTGGAAAGATAACATTCATCTATACAAACTGAAAAGATTAGCTCTCAGGAATTTATTGTAATTTAGTGAATCAGGGTAAGTATACACAACAAACACTTGCAGCTAGGTTCAGAACATATTAAATAGGCAGGGAAGAGAATTGAGAAAAACCAATATGTGTGTGAATATTGAGATTTGTCAAGGTGACTACGGAATATCTGAAGAAGGGAGGAAGACATCATGTGCTCAGCTGTAAATACAATTCTAGAACAAAGTTTGGTCAAAAGGAGTTTGAAATCACCAGAGTGGAATGAAATCGAAGCAAGAACTAGATGAGTTTGCCAGGGACACACAATATAAAGAAGAGCAGCTTAGGGGACAACATTTGATTAATAAATTAATAAGCATTTTAACAAATGGATTCTTTGCTAAGAGACAACACAACTGAAAGTGCTCACTACTGTATTTGCAGACACAAATGAAAAATGAACAGGAGTCATCCCCACTCATCCCATATACACCGTCCATTTTTATAAGGCAGTAGCCACCATTTGCAACTTTGTTTAAAAATGCCTCAAAGAGAGATCCAAACGATTTGATTGGAGTGCAAATCCAAATGTTCCATCCAAATATCACAATTAATTACTTCAAAACTGTATTTTAGTGAGATAACATTAAAAACACCAAAGGGGAATGTTTGACTTGTTCTCTATCAGTAATTCTTCTCATTTCTTCTTCATTTTTCTTAGTTTACATAGTGCTTGTATTTTCAGGAGGTTATGTAATGAACTATAATAAAATTAATTGTCTCCAGGCTGATGAGGTCATAGATTTTCAATGTCCTTGAGTCCCAATTATTTTAGCAGAATTTCTTCCTCAATTGTTCTCTGTCTATTTGGTGTCCTATTTCAAAAATGAGCACTTTTCCTTTTGCTGTTTGCTGTTTTCTTTTTGCTGGTAGTTTTCCATTAGCCAAAAAAAAAAAAAAGGACCTCATTCTTATAAAATTATAATTTCTGTGCAATGTATCCAGATTTAAAAATAAGTCACTGTAAATCACTAATAAATAGTGTCAATTTATAAAATAGATTATAATATTCTTCATACATCTGGAAATTAAGTAAACATGAGCACTGGCAAAACAAGACTGTCACTCAAATTCACTGGAATATAGCACTAATAACAGGAGCAGCTGATATTAGACTGGAGCAATGTCCAGCATTCTCAAATGAAGCTATACATTTTTTTAACAAAGAACAATCTCTTTCCAAGGTATTAATCCTGTGTTACTGTGATACAAAATAGATATATTCCTATTGGGTAAATTGACAATTTGGAATTTGTCATTGGTCCTTGACTGCTTGAATGAGTATGTGTACAAACAGAAATAGATCTCACTTCTATTACTGGTTATTTATAAGAAATTTAAACTGTATTAATAAAGGCATTTTACATTTTGTCTTCATCATACCTTCGGCTTACTTACATTGAATAAGGCAAAAATAGAAAAATACTTTCATAGGGACAATAAAAGCATTCTTCTATTAAACATTAATATCATGGTTTCATATTTATTATTTTATGTAAAGCAATTTCTTATCAAGACAGAAATCCGTATCACAGGTAAAATTCATTTTCTTTTCTTCAGCTTGGTAATTGCCTCTACTATGATTATTATCTAAAGACTTAGAGTTATCTTCATGCAGAAAACACAATGACTATTTCTAATCTTGTTGAGAAGATGATAAAAATGAATATGCACACACTCTTCATTCAAGAGCATTTACTGAGTAATATTTTGTGCCAGGAACTGTGCTAGACATTGTGAAGAGAGAATAGCATGAAACACAATCTTTCTTTTCAAATATCCAGCAGTAGAGTAAAACACATATACATATATACACACAGGAGAAACAGACACACAAACTGGTATTTTTTAGAATGGTAGGTTTATAGTGGAGATATACACAGGACCACTTCATACATAGAGGACCACTTCATACAAACTTAGGGAAAACAGAATTTAAATACCTTTTTAGTGATTATGTCTGAGCTGCGTTTTAAAGAACAGGCAGAATTTTAAAGATGGGGAATTAAAGGAAGGGAAGTCTAGGCAAAGGTTAGCCAGAGTAAGAGCACAAAATTGAGAACAACAGGCATGCACCTAGAAATACAAGCAGATTAGGTAATTCCATACTGTTAAAAGAATCAAATTAAAGCAGGATATGGCTCAGTAGAATATGGTAAAAAGTAGGACATAGATTCCAGATCACAGAGAACCTTGTTGAGGTATCATTATCACATCTTAGAAATATCATGTGACAATGAGGACTACAGACTTGAAGAGCTAAGCTTATTATCAGGGAAAATAGTTAGGAGACTATTTGAGTAATTCAGAAAAGATAAAAGGAACTTAACTAAAGTAGTAAAAAAAAAAAAAAAAGCTGAACCCCACATTTAAATTTTAACTCTCTAATTATGTAACCTTGCAAAAGGTTCTGACTTCTCTATGCTTTAATTTCTTTATCTGTAAAGTTGGTGTCATAATGCTTACAAGAATTATTCACTATCATTCCATTTTGCAAATGGAAAAACTGGTAATGGAATAAGGAAGTTTTAGAGGAGACATATTAGACAAAAATAGAAGTTAAACTGGCAGGACACAGCAACTGCTTTAACATGGGAACTCAAGAGAGTGGTGAGATTTAAGAATGACCACATATTTCAGTTTTGTAGACTATTAACTGATATGAAGAACATAGGAAGGAAGTGAAAAAGAGCCTGGGGGAAATGATACGGTCTCTTTCTTATAATTGAATTTTAGATAAATCCAGGTAAAGATTGGCTATATGAATCTTGAATGCAGAAGAGAAAGCTGGGTAGAATATACTGATATGAAAATCATCAACATTTAACCAAAACCATAAGAATGAAGATGATCAACAAGATTGTGGTAGGCTAAATAATAACCTCCTCAAAGATCTCAACATCCTACTCCCTAGAATTTGTGAATATGTTAGCTTATATGGCAAGATGGAATTTATAGATGTAATTAAGAAATTTGAGATGGAGCAATTATTCTAGATTATCTGGGTAGGTCCAGTGTAATCACAAGGTCCTTGTAAGAGGAATGCAGAAAGAATCAGAGTTAGAGGAGAAACTGATGTGATGACGAAACTAGGGATTTGAGTGATACCACACTGAAGATGGAGAAAGGGTCCACAAGCCTAGGAACATAGGAGACTCCTAGCAGCTGCTAGAAACACATCCTCCCCTCACAGCCTAAAGGAGCAGCCATCCCACCACTTGGACTTCTGTGCAATAAAACTGATTTTGGACTTCTGACCTCTAGAATTGTAAGAAGGTAAGCTTGAGTTGTTTTAAACCACTATGTTTGTGGTAAGTTGTTACAGAAGTAATAGGAAACTGATACACAGAGATAGTGTCATGAAAATACAATAAAAATACTTGAGCAACACCAACATCTAAGATGGCTCTCAGAGGAAAGAGGGAAAGACACTTATGCAAACATATGAAAAAAAGCTCATCATCACTTGTAATTAGAGAAATGCAAATCAAAACCACGCTGAGATACCAACTCATGCCAGTTAGAACGGCGATCATTAAAAAATCAGGAGACAACAGATGCTGGAGAGGATGCAGAGAAATAGGAACGCTTTTACACAATTGGTGGGAGTGTAAATTAGTTCAACCATTGTGGAAGACAGTATGGCAATTCCTCAAGGATCTAGAAATAGAAATACCATTTGACCCAGCAATCCCATTACTGGGTATATACCCAAAGAATTATAAGTCATTCTATCGTAAAGACATATGCACACGTATGTTTATCGCAGCACTGTTCACAATAAGCAAAGACTTGAAACCAACACAAATGCCCATTATTGATAGATTGGATAAAGAAAATGTGGCACATACACACTGTGGAATACTATGCAGCCATAAAAAAGGAGAGTTCATGTCCTTTGCAAGGACAAGGATGAAGCTGGAAATCATTATTCTCAGCAAACTAACACAAGAACAAAAAACCAAACACTTCATATTTTCACTCATAAGTGGGTGTTGAACACTGAGAACACATGGACACAGGGAGGAAGGGGAACATTACACACTGGGGCCTGTCAGAGGTTTGGGGGCTAGAGGAAGGATGGGATTAAGAGAAATAGCTAATGTAGATGATGGGGTGATGAATGCAGCCAACCACCATGGCATGTGTATACCTATGTAACAAACCTGCATGTGCTGCACATGTACCCCAGAACTTAAGGGGAAAAAAGCAGCAAAAAAAAAGAGAAAGAAAAGGGAAAAATAGTCATCTTACAGTTAGAAAAACCTAGCAGACATCATCTTATTCAAGTGATTAAAGTTAACAGTACCAGTGATATCTCATGTTAATACTATGTCCCTCTAACATGTTGTGATGGGAAGGACACTCTACTTCTACAGTATTTCTCTCCAAAAAAAACTATAACCCAGGTTAATAATGTGAAAAGCATCAGACAACCAAAATTAAGGGATAGTCTATAGAATTTTTGACCAGGACTCTTCAAAACTGTCGAGATCATGAAAAACAAGAAAAGACTAAGAAACTGTCTCAAATCAGAGAAGACTAAGGATACATGATAACTAAATGCAATATTCTAACTTTTGGATTGAATTCTAAAACATAAAACAAGGACATTAATGGAAAATTGGTGAAATCCAAATGAAGTATGAAATTTAGTTCATAGTAATCTACCAATGTTCATTTCTTAGTTTTTTTTTTTTCTATTTTTTTAAAATTGTACTTTAGGTTCTGGGGTACATGTGCAGATTATGCAGGATTGTTGAATAGGTACATACATGGCAAGGTGGTTTGCTGCCTCCATCCCCCATCACCTATATCTGGCATTTCTGCCTGTGTTATCCCTCCCCAATCTCCCCACTCCCCACTGCCCCTGGCCCAACCCACCCCAGCAGACCCCAATGTGTGATGCTCCCCTCCCTGTGTCCATGTGTTCTCATTGCTAAACACCCACCTATGAGTGGAAACATGTGGTGTTTGGTTTTCTGTTCTTGTGTCAGTTTGCTGAGAATGATGCTTTCCAGATTCATCCATGTCCCTACAAAGGACACAAACTCATGGTTTTTTGTTATGGCTGCATAGTATTCCATGATGTTTATGTGCAACATTTTCCTTGTCCAGTCTATTATCAATGGGCATTTGGGTTGGTTCCAGGTCTTTGCTATTGTTAGTTTTCATGGTTATGAAAGTTGTTTAACAGTAGGAAAATCTGGGTAAAGGGTACTTGGAATCATTATCTTTACAACTTTTCTGCAAATGTACAGTCATTCCAAAGTAAAATGTGATTTTTTTTTAAAAGTTGGTTGGCAAGTTTTGAAATACAGAATTTAACATTTGAGGTAGTGAAGTGTAACCACAGTGGTGAATAATTTTTTAATGCCAAGATCTAAATATATTAGCTCCATCATATCTATGACCAATAAAAGTCCTACAAACTGTTTAGAAGAGCTATAGTAGTGATAAATTCTATATTCTCCTTTCAGAAGACATTGTGTTCATCCTACTACAAGATGATTTGGACAAACTCCCCTTTTTCACTTTGAGAAAGGTTTTAAGCCAGAATATTCTATCTGTAGGTGAGTCTGGGCAAATTTTAGGGTACTCTTCAGGGTGAAATCATCTATAGTTTTAATCATTCTAACAGAGTATGACTAGCATATTAGCACCTCGTAAGAATAGGAGCAAGAAGAGGTTCTGGGGCAATGATAGCACAAACATTCTACCATCATATAGGCAATACTTTTTTAAAGTTTAAGCTTAATATGAACTGGGCTACAAACAGCTAAATGCACCACATAACTGAGGTCTTTCCCTGCTTTGGTCAGCACTTTCAGTGACTCCTATGCCTATTATCGTAGGCAACTGCTTAACATAGAAAGCTCCGAATATTCATTCATTCCTTCTCACTCTGCAGTTTCATCCCCATACTATGTCTTTCCTCTCCCAGATTCTTTTCACTCTTGACTGCTGTTCCCAATGTTTCCATCATGCCTTCCAGACTTCTGGTAGTAATGTTAATAAATACACTTATTGGGTTAGGTACACTTCCCAACAATGAAATATGACTTTATACCCACTGGAATGGCTTAAAGCCGACTATGTGAAATGTTGTTGAGTATGTGGATGAACTGGAATCCTCTTACAGGATTATTTCTAGTAAAAATAGGACTACTTTGAAAAACTGTTTGGCAATTTCCTCTTTTTTTTAACTGGCATATTTTGTGAAAATGTCCTTAATTTGTTGATGTAGCAAACAGATTTCAACTTTGATTGCTATTCAAAAAACAGAAGATGATCTGCTTTGCACTGACCTTTATATAGTTCAACTGCATACAGGCAACACGCTATATAAGAAAAAAACTACTAACTGATCTACAGGATTTAAATACTGAAAAGACGGAAGTTCCTGTGGAAGTAAAGTAGAATTTCTTAAGAACAAAACAGAGAGAGAGAAGAAAACCTATGGTGGCTGTGAAGGCCCTGATGCCATGTAAGTCAAATTGATATCATCTGATGGCAATTTCTTATCAAATTAAAATAACCCTTACACAATAACTCAGAAATTCCATTTTTGGGTTTATATGTAAGTGAAAGCATAGGTCTTCAAAAAGACACGTATGAGAATGTTCACAGCACTTTCATTTAGAATAGTCAAAAATTGTAAATGACTTTAGTGTCCATCAATAGTAGAATGAGTAAGCAACTGTGGCATATTACACAAGAAAATAATATATTGTAATAGCCACACTATTGATATACTCAACATGGATAAATTTCAAAAACATTCTGCTGAGTGATAGAAGTCAAACATAAAACAGCAAATTCCATTTATATGAAATTTAAGAAGAGGACAAATTAACATATTGTTATAAAAATCAGAAAAGTAGTTGCTAGGAATAGGAGTGCAGGCAGGGTGAATCGACTGGAAGCGGGCTTAAGGGGAATAGGGAACTTTCTGGGGTGATGAAATTGTTTTATATCTCGACTTGGGGATTGAGTACACAAGTAAATATATTTGTCAAAATGTATCAACTGAAAATATATTATCTGTGTGTTTACAAAAACCTGATTACTAAAGAAGTCATTTCTGTCTTAACTAATCTCTACTTAATATCTAGTATAGCACTGAGCCCAGAATCTGTACTCAGTGAATAGTCATTTAATGAATAAATGTTCTCAATACAATTTTATGTTTATGAATATTTAGCACATAAGACCATATCTCAAACTCTTTGGATGCACATTCCTTCTAACCCAGTGAATTCCTTCAGTTTTGAAAAGTATCATTTTTAATATGAATACATATATCCTTAAGAGAGTTAGCAAAGGCATATAATCCAAGATAGATACTTTAAATTATCAATATTTTCATTTTTTCCTTTTTGTACTTTCCGATTTTCTGCAGTGGCCATGTTCAAATGTACTCTGAAATGTGGAATAAATTAGAAGTCATCCTAACATGCAGGAAATGCAAAAGCAGAGGCATGTGAAGGAGTCACTTATTTTAAAAACCAATCGTAAAGGAACATGTTTAAACACAGAAGTTAATATAGATGTATATTTACACTGAAAAATAATTTTCATTTTTGAAATACATTTCTTTTTTGACAGGTAATAAACAGGTGAAAGAGATTTAGGCTATAAAAGGAAAACTCAATTTTTAAAAATTTGATGTTAATGGTTTTTGTGGAGATTTGAAAATTATCTAAAGATTTTGAGGAAACTCTCTCTACATGAATATTTAACAAAACATCTACAAAGGAAAATTTTATCTTGGTTGAAAATGGAATTTTCCCACCCACCCTATCAATGTCTTTTTTCTTTATGATTTTGTTTAATTAGTATAATATTATTTTATTGTAAAACATTTCATGGCCCCTGCAGAATTCCTTCAGTTCTATCTGAGCATTCTAGCTTAGCATTCCCCAGTCATAGAGATAGGATAATTCACAGAAAATGGAAAAAAAACCCTCAGCATTTAAGTTACCCAATAAAAATGAGAGGCAGATGAGAAGAAGAAAGAGATAATGTCTATGACATGGGGAAAGAAAAGGCCAGGAAGAGATGTTTCATTACATGGAATGCCAGCCAGATCTTTTTAAAAGTATCATTTTATGTTATATATGCTGATACATAATCAATCGGTACAAGAATTCAAAATGCAAAAAGGCAAACTCGCTATCTGGGCAAGAAAATAAAAATGATATATACATCCACTAAAGTAGATCTCTGGGGAAGAAGCAATACTTCTTCCAGAGTTGTTTTTACAAATATTGCACTTACTAACGTTTGTAAGGTTTAAATGGTTACGTATTCACTGCCCCATCATGACAGCAGCAGCAACAATCACAAAATTAAAATTAGGTAAATGCCTGCTTTGATGGGCCACAAATATCGTTGTCTACTTATAATTTAGCCCCATCTTGTGGTAGTCTAGGAAACTGGACTAAAGGCTCTCACTGTCCTATTGTGTTTTTGAAACTATAGGCATAAATGATACTATTCCAGTTAGGTTTAAGCCAAAAGAAACGTGTCTGAGAGGACTACGTGGCCAGTTCGTCGATGGTTTCCCACTACTGCGCTACACAGTGAAGACATTCAAAGAAGTCTGCGAAGTACTTTTGTTTCTTGGGACAAGCCACTTCTCTCAGAATACTTGTTTTCACGGAAGACCAGGGCTAAATTACACAAATCTTCATGTAATATTCCTCCCCTGCCACAGCAAACCAAAAGCAAGAAAGCTCGAAATCCATCTTTGGGAACTAGTTAGGGAAAGTCAAACCACTTGAAAAGAACAGAATAATGTTGTTCTATCATCTCCATAACCGTTAAAATTTCGAAGCAAATGACAGTTTACAATGCTATTAAGGATGACATTTTAACAAAGATTCATGCTAATCAGTGACATTCAGCTAAAAGATTAAATTGGAATTTATTTCTTTGATTTGCTTCTTTTTTCTTTACATTCAAAATTATGTGGGGAAATGCATTTCAAGTGCCCTTTGGCAGTAAAAGTGCTGCAGTTTTTGGAAGTGCCATTTAGAAATGTCCTAAGCCTGACCTTTCAGCACTAAATGAAACGTGTTCTGTGTAACCCAAAATAGATATTTCTTTTAATCCAGTTTAGAGAGTTGACCATAATATGACTCTGAATATCATAATTACTCATATATAATTATCAAAATGAGAATTATTCAGATATGACCATATAACGCAATTACGTTAGATTAAATACGTCAGTAATTTACAAAAATATTTTTATTTGAATCTGTGTCAAGGTAGCCTGCAAATTTAAGTATGAAAATCAGTGTGAATTATAAGCATACTTCAAGTACTATTGCCCAGTACTTACCACACGAATGATATGACATAATACCACAAATAATTCCTTTCATATACATTCACTTAACTTTTAAAGGAAGAATATGTAGCTAAAAGTTAACAACAAAACTTAGAATAAACAGATGTACATTTGCTTAATGTGATAGATAACATATGTTCCTGAAATTTAATACACAATTCTCTTATAAATTCGGTAATATTTTTATATTAAATGTTTTATTTTTAATTCATCTTAAGTTGACATATAAATGCACTAAGTTATTCATACTTTAAAAGGTGCCCTCCGAACGAACCTATGCTACAACAAATAATTATTTTGGAGTAAAAAGATTCTTCTTAATGCAAAATTAGATGCATCAAGCTAATAAAATGCATCTAATTATGTAGAATTCTTAAAGCAAGGCAAGTATTTGCTATAAACACAAAATTTCATTCCCTCTAACACTCCTTTTCCATTACGTAATATAATTCCCATATATTTCTCACTGCATTTTGTCCCCATTAACATTGTTGGACAACCATTTTTATAAATAAATGAATCAATTAACTAAAGGCTTCCTTTTAAAAAAAGAACATTTTAATGTTCATATTTTAGGCACTCTTGAAATGTGTGCGTGCATGCTTGCATGTTAATGTGTTTATTCCCTCTGACTTCCATTTTACAGACCTCTCATCTTCTCCAAATATGTAACACAATCTCATTTTCTCCCCACTTATCCTAGGGTCTGCTCTCCTCTCAATTTATTTTCTGATTCTCTTGCTTTCTATTTCCCCATCTCTCTTCTGTTTTATTTCCTTTTCTTTTACTGCCACATGTTAAAAATTCAATAAATAATGTAATTCTTTTATCTTCCTCTTTGTATCTCTCTATATGTCTGTATACTCCTTGATTTTATCTTACTTGATTGCCTGCATGATAAAGCTAATGCGTGATTTACTTGATTAATTATATATTAACATAAACTTTACACTAAAAAAATATAAATCATTATATTATAAAGATATCTCCATGTGTATGTTCGCTGCAGCACTATTCACAATAGCAAAGATACAGAACCTACCTAAATGCCCATGAATGATAGACTGGATAAAGAAAATATGGTACATATGTACCTTGGAATACTATACAGCCATAAAAAAGAACAAGATGGAGATGGAGGCTATTATCCTTAGCAAACTAATGCAGGAACATAAAACCAAATACTGTATGTTCCCACCTGTAAGTGGGAACTAAATGATGAGAATGCATAGACACTTAGACTGGAGCAACACACACTGGGGCCTATTAGAGGGAGGAGGGAGAAGCTGAGGAAAAGCAATTAATGGGTAGTAGGCTTAATACCTGGGTGATGAAATCATCTGTACAGTAAACCCCCATGACACAAGTTTACCTATGTAACAAACCTGAATATGTACGCCTGAACTCGAAAGATAAAAAAAAAAAGAACTTTAATGATAGCTCAGTACAGAAGAAATATATTAATACTTAGAGCTTATGATTATAAAGTATTTTTAAATACTTCAAAATTACATATATATAGTCAGTTCTCATTATTTGTGGGAGCTATATTCTATAAAGTTGCTGTGAACAATGAATTAACAAACACTGAAACATTGCTCCTAGAGGAAATACAAAGTTAGGTTCCTGCAAGCCTCTGGTCACAACATTTTTATCAACCAATCAATACATAACTTGTTTAATGGCATTTCTACTTTAAAACCTCTTGTTCAATGTATATCATTGATTCAATAACACTGAATTAACAGCCAATAAAACTGTAACCCCTGCCTGAAAGAAGCTCTTGTAACTCACATGGGTTCTCCCTATGACACATCATAGTGTTATTATGTTTAGGAACACTAGATAGCATGTTAGCACTATACTTAGCATAAACAAGGAAAATCACCAACAAAAAGCACAGAACATATGCTAAATAAACTCAAAAAACACAGTCATTTATAGTAGGAAAACAGAACATAGCCTTGTTTGACTGCAGCTAGAAACACAGGCATTGGGTGACTCATTTTTCTCACTGCTCTTTCCATGTCTGTGAGTGACCACCAAAGTGCTACGAATACTGCTTATGGGGTTGCAAACAAATTTTAATGAGTAGGCAAATTTGCAAATACAAATTGACAAGTAATGAGGATCAACTGCACTTTGGTTACAAAGATATATAATGCTACAATTTTTAAAACAAAAGATATTTGAGTATAAAAACTTTAAGATAGCATTCTGAAGGGAAAATGGAGCAAAAGTACAAGGCCATAGAGAAAAAATAATGATGTATAATTTCTATTAAAGAAAAATTTGTCTCATGTGTTTTATAACTGGATGACAATCACTGTATACTATACGATACATTCAAAAGACTAATGTAACTGATACATTGGCTACATTAAAGATGTTACATTGGAAACTTTAAATTTGTAATGAAAAAATTTACATATCAACTTAAAAATGCATGGGTGGGTGCAGACTTGTTGAAAACTTTCAGAAAGTTCATGACCAAAGATGAAAATAGACCTTTGTGCCTGATTTTGAAACTGAAGTCTCAGAATAGCTACGTGATATTGGACAAGTCTGCTGTATTCTCTGTCTCTTAGTGTCTTCATATTAGGGAAACAAAGTATCTATCTGAAGGGATTATTCTTATGATGTGAATAAAATAATACAAGAAAAATTTATCATTGTAATTATAATTAATAATCATAATAATATAATCACATGATGCTAGGACATTGGTAATTCAAAGGTACCTGAACTCCTATTGGCCTGTGAAAGCATTAATAAAATTGAAGAGCTGGTTTTCATCATTTTTAAAGAATGGCTAGTGGAAATCATATCTGTATCTCTAAAAAGTGAACAAAAGTCTGACTAAAACCATTTTTTTCTTTCCTAGCTATAATGTTTTAATTGATTAGAATTTCTGAATTATGGCTGCTGTTATGAAATTGGAAATAAATGTTATTCAATACAAGAAGTTGGATAAAGGACAATTTTTCAAAACATGATACATTTGGACACAGAAAATAAAAGACACTCTTAATGATTAAAAGAACAGAAATATTTTATAATCAAAAGTCACCCTAAAATATCAGAGTCCTGCTGGGGTTTTGCCATATCTCCCGTAGAAAGATAGGACTTGCCTCTCTCTCCAGCATACTTTCCTATGAAAAATGCTGGTTTTGGTGGGCAATAGAGTAAGCCTTGTAAAATGCAAATGAAGATAAATCTGTGCCCATTTATAGCAAACAATAAGCTGATGGTATGTAATTAATTATACACAGTAATGAGAAGATGCTTTTTGCAGCTCAAGAACATTCTAAGCCAGTCGCTTCCACAGACGGGGAGACCCTATCACACAATCCCGTCTGGCACATACAAAATCATCCTCGGCTCCTTGTCCACATTATGCATCCATACATCCTAGCAAATGTCACAGATCAAGGTGACTGACAATAGACACATCTAGCTACTTGCCTGCAGCAGTGAAACTTCCTTGGCCAAGAACACGGGAGCAGTGCAGTGCATTGCAATGAAGCTTCCTAGTCACAGGCCTGATGCTGTTAATGCCTCTCTTTAATTTTAGTGCTTGCCTTTTTTCCTGGAAGCTCTTTAAACTAGCACCTGTTCCCATCACAAGAATGCAACAACTAAATACCAACTTAGTAGTTAAACTAAGTAAGTTATATGATCAAGGGAGATATACAACAACTATTAAGAAACTAAGTACTCTTAGGTCATTTCACAAAGACCCCTTAATGTCACATTTGGGTCAGCTTTATTAAAGACACAGACTAAATAAGAGCTCTGCCACAGAGCATCTTTTGGTGCTACCAGGCCCATGGTTTGCATTTGAAGATTAAGATTCAGTGGTCATAGTTAATCACAAGTGATAATGCCACTTTGAAGGCTATACTAGATACACCGGCAATCTTGGTATCGCAATTCATTCCATGAACTCTAGGCCTTGTTCTTTTACTGACACAAACTCCAGCATGGAGTCAAATTGGTATGACCTAGCTGAAAATAGCTTTTTGGGTTTTGTTTGGTTTTGTTTGGTTTGAGACAGTCTTGCTCTGTCACCAGGCTGGAGTACAGTGGCAGAACCTCAGCTCAGTGCAACCTGCAACTCCTTGACTCAAGCAATTCCCTTGCCTCAGCCTCCTGAATAGCTGGGATTACAGGCACATGCCACCACACCCAGCTAATTTTTTATCTTTGGTAGAACAGGGTTTCACCATGTTGGCCAGAATGGTCTCCAACTCCTGACCTCATGATCCACCCGCCTTGGCCTCCCAAAGTGCTAGGATTATAGACATGAGCCACCATACCCAACCTGAAAATAGTTTTTATGTGAGGTTCTAACACTATATTTATTCATTTCTTTCTACAGATAAGGGGCTTGTAATACAAAGATATTAAAGGAGAACAAAAACTAAGATCATCTCAGCCACTATTCTGTTTTTTCTTCCCACAAGAGATCTGGCTTCTTCCCACACCATCACTAGATAAAAGGCCCAAATTAGAGTCTTTTAAAAGGCCACTAAAACAACCAAGAAACCAAATCATACTCATCTTGTGACTATTCTAATTTCTAAGGCACTGACCTCACATTGTTACTATTGCTCTCTCCAGATCAAAGCTTCATGGTGGCATGTGCCTGTAATCCCAGCTACTCAGGAGACTGAGGCAGGAGAATTGCCTGAACCCAGGAGGCGGAGGTTGCGGTGAGCCGAGATCGCCCCATTGCACTCCAGCCTGGGTAACAAGAGCGAAACTCCGTCTCAAAAAAAAAAAAAAGGAAAAAAAAAAACAAAAAAACCAGCAAGAACAATGAGAACTGGCATGTGTGGTCAGAAGAAGCAACAGTTTCCAAGTCTGAGTCAACAGAGTGTGGTCTGAGGAAGAATGTGGAAAGTTAAAATTGCCTGGTTGCTAATGCACGACAATGACTATCTTTTAAAAATCAAAATTTCCACACACATACACACAAATCTATTCCCTTATTTACATACATGACAGCCCTTCACATTTGCAGCTAATAATTCTGCCATTTTCCTTTTCCAGCCCCACTTCCTGCTTTGTGCACGGCAAATTATTCCCACTTTTTAAAAGCAATTATTTGTATGATTTGGTTGATAGGTCTTTCACCAGTCTGGATACCCTTTTCCAGATTGCCAATGTTCCTTTTAAGCAGTAATTTGGTATTCAGTAAAACTTTACATTCCTAGTGCACGTAAGATAACAATAAACGCCATTTTTAAGCCCTTATACTCTGCCAGTCAGTATGCTAAGTGACTTAAAAGAACTTTTTAATGATGATTATTTTATCATTATTGTCTCAGTTTACTAAAGAGGAAATTGTGATGCAGGAAGTGGAAATAAATTAAGTAGCTTACAGCTATTCAAGAGCCAGAACACAAACCCCGTTCTCTTTGACTCCAAAGCTATTGCTGGAAAGTGAGACAGTTGAGTTGATACCAGTAAAATATACCAGAAAACCAGATAGTATATGCCGTATTTTCTTGGTTCTAAGAAGCATCTTTTCCTCCATTTTTAAAAATTCCTGTAATCAGAAGGTATCTTAAAATTGGTGTGGACATGATATGCATCTGTGTTGCTTTGCTCCTTCCTACTCCCTGCGGAAGAGCTGTCTTAAATAAGTGACTCATCTTAAAGCTGGCAGGAAAGTAGAATCAAGGAAACACTCCACTCGTTCCTGATTGTTCTCAGGCCTCATCCACCTGTCTACCTCTAGATGAAAGCACATCAACAATAACAATAAAGATGAAGCAAATTCTAGTGGCTGTGGCCGCAACCAACTCTGCCAATACCTCAGCTCTCAGCAAAGTCCCCAAAGTGTGTTTGTCCACTCTTGAGTTCACCAGTTCTGCAGAACCAGGCACCAGTGCTGTCCATCTAGGCCGAACCATGACTTCAATCCTATTGTTTCACAAATACCTTTGCTAGGAGAGCTCCTGCAGCACCTGCCTGAAGCTTTCTCCCCAGAGAGTCTGATCCATGAGACCAGTCATGGCAGACCAAAGAACAGATTCCACTGTGACCTCCCAACCCTGCCATCCCCAGGTGCTCTGTAGAAAATTCTACCAGACAGGCCCCTTATGTCCATATGAATAAACCCATCAAAAAGTTAACTCTGAGTTATGTGCTCCACTAATTCATATGATACTTCAAATACATCTGAATCTCACCAGGCTCAACTGATCCTCCCTCAAGACCCCGTCCCCACCAACTCTACATACAGTTGTCCCAGATGAGAAACCTCATGTATGATCCCATCATGGGAACAATGCCATTCTCAAATACATGATTATAATTATTTTCAGAAGCAGAGGAAGAAAACTGGTCCAGGTACGGTGGCTCACACCTGTAATCCTAGCACTTTGGGAGACCAAGGTGGAAGGATCACTTGAGGCCAGGAGCTCGAGACCAGCCTGACCAACATGGTGAAACCCTTTCTCTACTAGAAATATAAAAATTAACTTGGTGTGGTGGTACATGCCTGTAATCCCAGCTACTTAGGTGGCTGAGGCAGGAGAATGGCTTGAACCTGGGAGGCAAAGGTCACAGTCAGATGAGATAGCGCCACTGCAATCCAGCCTGGGTGATAGAGTGAGACTGTCTCAAAAAAAAAAAAAAAAAGTAGAGAGAATTATGATCCTTCTGGTTAGAAATGTTTATAACGTTGGGAAGACCCAAGAGAGGGTCTAAGAGCTAAATTTTTACGATTAGGAAATCATGAGATTACCTGATTGTACAGGATTGTTTGGGATGAGGCCATTTTAACTCAAATTGTTTTGTGTAGAAATACCTTAAAGTTAACATTTAATACATGCATACTGTTTCAATGTTCATGATGACCACTGACAATGAAAACCAGGCTCCTCCTTACGAGTGCAGAATGACCATCGAGGAGAAATGCTGAGAAGTGGCAACAGTGGAGATGAGGTGAGCCTAGAGAGGCTGTGAGTAGTACCAAGCAGCAGATTTACATCAGGAACAAGTTGCAGGGTCTGTACTTAATCAGAAATCATTATGATGCGTAAAGTTGGTTGTGCTAGTGCTAGCAATCACATGTGAGTACAGACCATTGTTTAACAGCTTGAAACCTATAAGTAATGATCATAACAGCTACCATTTACTGAATGCCTACTGTGTGCTAAATCCTGTCCTAAGCCTTTTACATAAGACCATTGTTCATTACATAAGCAAAATGAGCTTTATAAACCAAGCTTTACTAACCCTAAACCAATAATTTTAAAATGTCAAAACTTAAAAGGTAGAATGAAGGTTGCCAGGGACTGGTGGGGAGGAGAGAATGAGGAATTATCCTTTAATTAATACAGCATTTCAGTTTTACAAGACAAAAAGAGTTCTGTAGATGGATGGTGGTGATGGTTACACAACACTATGAATGTGTTTAATATCACTGAACTGTACACTTAAAAACGGTTAAGATGCTACATTTTATGTGTATGTGTATGTATATCACAATTTTAAAATTGGGGTAAAGATCTAATAAGAACCAAAGAAAACTGTGATCTTCAAATGTAATCCTTTTAAATAAAACACAGAATCAAATATTGAATGCTATTAGCACATATATTCTTCTAGACAGCACATACACTTTCGATTTTGGTTTACACATGAAAATATAAGCAACATCAATCGGTAAGCAGCTCCCAAAAGGATAGCAAGTGTACCTGTCGCCACCATAGCTGGTGATATATACCTGTAACAGGTAAACCTATCACCACCACAGCTATACTTGCAATCCTTTTGGGAGTTGCTTACTGATGTTGCTTAGAGAAGTCAGAAAGTACGTTGTTAACTCTGGTAATAAATGTGATTTTGAAGAGCAAACTGTTGATTAGCATGCAGAAGATAAAATCATTTTAAGCCACCCCAGAGAGATGAAAGCATTCCTAAGACTTCCAAGGTGAGATTTTTTTAGTCCTTTCTGGATCACTTAAATTTCTATGAGTAGAGGCTCCTGCCAGAACTCATTCCAGTATTCAAAACTATAAGAAAATTATTTCTAATATGAAAACTTGTACTTTGTCTTGAAAAAAAAATACACTTAACTTCCAATAGGCTTAGGATAAATTTCAGACCTTAGCATGATGATCAAGACCCTTTTAGAGCTGGATCCTGCTAACTTCACCAACCTCACAATGCAGGTCTCTCTTGCAGTGACTCTCAGCCTTCTATAATGAGATGGCCTTGGAGATACGCGAAGGCTTTGCTCACCACATGGCGCTCTGTTCACCATTTCCTCTGTCTGGGCTGCTCTTCCCTTGCTTCTTCCCTCATTAGGTGAGCCAATGCCTGCGTATCCTTCAGAGCTCAGTTTATCCCTTCTTCTAAGAAGTCTCCCTTGACTCCTCGGAATTGGAAAAAGATCCCCCTCCTTTGGGGAAGCTCCGACAAGACCCATACTTCTCTGTCCCATCACACTGTGAGGTTCTTAAAGTCAGGTATTATTTTACTTGTAGCCTCAATATACAGCATGGAACAGAATACAAAGCTGGCATGAATAGCTATACGTGAATGAATTAAATATGGAGACAGGATGCTGACTCTGGGCACGGCATGACCAAAGCCCTAGGTGTAGGAGAGAAACCTCACTATCAAGGCATGTTTAATCTATGCAGTATTTATCTAGATGGAAATAAAAACAAACTAGCAACATGTCTTCTGTACAGTAGCCTTTTAAGTATGTAGAGAGTATTGTGTAATTCTTATACGGGAAATAAAAGTCTAATGTCTTTAAACTTTCTTCTCAAGCCTTATTGTTCCATCTTTTAGAATTATTTCCTTCTTCTGAATCCTCGAAAAGCTTTCAAGATTTGATGTCTACAAATCATTTTAGGAAGTAGTTTGTGAAAAGGTTTAGTAGGTTCACGATTATTTAGCAAGGTCAGGGCTGGTCAGTGTTTCCTATTGAATGACTCCTTTCCTAGAGGATCCCTTTGGAAAACACAAATAAGCTGATACAATCCCTCTGTTTAAAACTCCATTTCAGTTTCCCATTGCACTTAGATTAAAACTAAAGCTCCTAAGAAACAGGGCATACAAGTTCTGTCTTGCCCTCCTTGTTGATGGATCCCTTCCCCTAGCCTGCTCCCCAGCCTCATGCACTCCATTGTAGCTGGTCCTTAAATATGGAAAGTTCATTCGTGCCTCCGAGTCTCGTACCCTTACCTGGTGTACTTTTTCCTCAGGTATTTTCATAACCTAATCACACACTTCATCCACGTGTCTGTTTTAATATATCCTTGTTAGAGAGTCTTCTGTCCCTACCCTATGAAAAGGCATGCCCCTCCCCATGGCAGTGAATATTACTCTATTTTGCTCAATTTTACAGCCTTCCTCATTACCTGAAATTATATCACACAGTATGTCATATGTATCATACCAAAGCACACCCATGTTTGTTTATTATTTGCAGTTTGGCTCTCCCCCACTATGCACACACAATCTGGTCTTGTCTGTCATGACCACTACTGTACCTCTAGCTCCAGAACAGTGCCTGAAGCATAAAAGCAGCATGTTAAATACTGGTCGAACTGATGTACAAGCTTGCTGATATTTACTATATAAGCGGCTTTTGGAGGAGCCATCTATGCAAATACTCATCACTTCAACCACTGGAAACTCTTGTGCAGGACAGGTGCAGGAAGGAGAGAGTTCTAGAGTAGACTGGGGACTGAATCCTGGCTCTTCAAGTTATATGACCTATCTCTCATAGCCATGGCTTCTCCTTTATAAAATGTGAATAATTACCACTTTCCTAAGCCTATTATGAGGGTTCAATAAAAGTACCAACAAATCCATGAAAACACAAAGGCTTCACAAAGAGGGATTTTTATCTAACCCCCCTCAGGTCTAGATAAGTACCTAGCAAGTGGTAGGCAGATCTCTGCTGAATGCTCTTAATGATTAATTCAGTAAATGTGTCAAGGGCTCAACATGGTGCTTCAGATGTCTGGGGGGAATAATCACAGGGAGTGTCCTTCTCTACTCCTTCAATGTCAGAAAGAAAAAAAAACATTGGAGTATCTGAAAGAGTATGTTGTTGAGGAGCGAATTTTGTCCAAGAAATAATCAGTTTAAAAACTTATGAAAATGACAAAAGTCATATGAATTATAGAATTCTCAGTGGTGAGGCCAAAAATTCTGGCACTTTTATTTCAGGGACTTTTCAGCCTCCTTTTTAGACATACGGAATACTTTTTGTTACATAAACTGTATGATAAAGACAATAAAATTAATTACCTTGGTACATTCACTATCTTGACTCACATTACCTTTGTAATCATGTCCTTTGTAACTTTCCAACCCAAGCTCCAGATCTAGTCAGACAAACACATATCCCAAAGTTTTACATCAAAGATTCCTGTGGTAGCGATGGCAGAAGGCAATGCCAAGCACCAAGTGACCTCTCAGACGGAAGAACCATAAGGAATGGTGGTTTTTAATATACTCTTACAAGGACACATGAGGCAGGGTTAGAATAGCCATAAAAGACAGTTGATGCCCTTTTAAATATTCTAGTCTATCTAATAACATATTGAACCATTTAGAAGCCCTTAAAACAATCTTCTCATGCCAATACTCGTAAGTAATAATCTAATGCAAGAGTTGACTATTGAAACCATCCTTATAAACTTTATAAAATTAGTCAGGACAGAAGGGAGGAAAAGAATTGAAAATAAGCCAGGCTTGCAGCACAGCCTTAACTATTAGCTCAGCTTTCTCTCTGACCTGCTTCCTCGTAATCATTTGGTGCCTATTGCCTCAGAATCACACGGATCCTGTTGCAAAAATACAGTCCTCCTTAACTGCTCTATATGCAACAACTTCAACATGACAAACATTATTTTCCATTTGAGATATTCTTTCAAGGCCTGCATTCCTGTGAAACTACTGATGTCAGATGGTTTGAAGGACCCCACAAGAAGCTGCCTCACCAAGGAATGGGCTTTCCACATCCTGATGATTTTCACTCCCCGCATCCCAACCAATCAATGACCCCAATTATCCAGTCCCTCCCCTTCTATGATCCTGTTAAAAACTCCAGCTCCTCACAACTTTGTGTTGGATTTGAGAGTCTCCTCCCATCTCCTTACTTGGTATCCTGCAATGATCACTCTTTCTCTGCTGCAAGCCTGCCATCTCAGTGAATCGGTCTGTTACTATGCAGCAGGCATATAAAGCTATTAATCCCTGATAAGATTTGGCTGTGTCCCCACCCAAATCTCACCTTGAATTCCACACGTTGCAGGGAGGGACCTGGTGGGAGGTAATTGAATCATGGGGGCAAGTCTTTCCCATGCTGTACTCATGATAGTGAATAAATTTCACAAGATCTGATGGTTATAAAAATGGGAGTTTCCCTACACAAGCTCTCTCTCTTTGCCCACTGCTATCCATGGAAGATGTGGCTTGTTCCTTCTTGCCTTCTGGCGGGATTGTGAGGCCTCCCTAGATATGTGGAACTATAAATCCATTAAACCTCTTTTTCTTCCCAGTTTCAGGTACGTTTTTATCAGCAGTGTGAAAATGAACTAATACAGTAAAATGGTACCAGTAGAGTGGGGCATTGCTGAAGAGATACCCAAAAACATAGAAGCAACTTTGGAACTGGGTAAAAAGAAGAGATTTTAACAATTTGGTGGGCTCAGAAAAAGACAAATGTGGGAAAGTTTGGAAGTTCTTAGAAACTTGTTGAATGGCTTTGACAACAATGCTGATAGTGATATGAACAGTAAGGTCCAAGTTAAGGTGGTCTCAAATGGAGTTCAGGAACTTGTTGGGAAATGGAGCAAAAGTGACTATTGTAATGATTTAGCAAAGAGACTGGTGGCATTTTGCCCCTGCCTTAGAGATTGGTGGAATTTTTAACTTGAGAGGGATGATTCAGGTTACCCAACAGAAAAAATTTCTAAGCAACAAAGCATTCAAGATGTCACTTGGGTGCTGTTAAAGACATTCAGTTTTAAAAAGGAAACAGAGCATAAAAGTTTGGAAAATTTGCAGACTGACAATGTGATAAAAAAGAGAATCTCATTTTCTGACAAGAAATTCAAACTAGCTGCAGAGATTTGCATAAGTAATGATGAGCTGAATGTTAATCACCAAGACAATGGGGAAAATGTCTCCAGGGCATGTCAAAGACCATTGTAGTAGCTCTTCCCATCATAGGCCTTGAGGATTAGGAGGAAAAAATTGTTTCATGTGCTGGACCCAGGGTCTCTCTGCTGTGTGCAGTCTAAGGACTTGGTGCTCTGCATCCCTGGCCAAGCTACAGCTTGGGCTGTTGCTTCAGAGGGTAGAAGCCCCAAGCCTTAGCAGATTCCACATGGTGTTGAGCCTGCAGGTACACAGAAGTCAAGAATTGAGGTTTGGAAACTTTCACCTAGATTTCAGAGGATGTATGGAAATGCCTAGATGCCCAGACAAAAGTCTGCTGCAGAGGCAGGGCCCTCATGAAAAACTTCTGCTAGGGCAGTATGGAAGGGAAATGTGGGTCTGGAGCCCCCACACAGAATCCCAGTGGGGACACTGCCTAGTGGAGCTGTGAGAAGAGGGTCACCATCCTCCAGACCCTGCAATGGTAGATCCACTGATAGCTTGCACTGTGCACCTGGAAAATCTGCACTCAATACCAGCCCATGAAAGGAGCCAGAAGGGGTACTATATACTGCAAAGTCACAGGGTGGAGCTCCCCAAGGCCATGATAGCTCACCTCTTGCATCAGCGTGACCTGGAGTCAAAGGAGATCATTTTGGAGCTTCAAACAGCACCAGTAGGCAGTGCCCCTGTAGGGACTGTATGTAGGGGCTCTAATCCCTTATTTCCCTTCCGCACTGCCCTGGTAGAGGTTTTCCATGAGGGCCCTGTCCCTGCAGCAAACTTTTGCTTGGGCATCCAGGTATTTCTATACATCTTCTGAAATCTAGGTAGAAGTTGCCATACCTCAATTCTTGACTTCTGATTTCGGACTTGTATGGGGCCTGGAGCCCCTTTGTTTGGGCCAATTTCTCCCATTTGGAATGGCTGTATTTACCCAATGCCTGTACCTCCATTGTATCTTGGAAGTAACTAACTTGCTTTTGATTTTATAGGCTCATAGGTAGAAGGGACTTGCCTTGTCTCATATGAGACTTTAGACTGTGCACTTTTGAGTTAATGCTGAAATAAGACTTTGGGAGACTGTTGCAATGCAAGGCATGATTGGTTTCAAAATATGAGGACATGAGATTTGGGAGGGGCCAAGGGAGGAATGATATGATTTGGCTGTGTCCCCACCCACATCTCATCTTGAATTCCCATGTATTGCAGGAGACACCTCGTGGGAAGTAACTGAATCATGGGGGCAGGTCTTTCCTGAGCTGTTCTCAAAATAGTGAATAAGTCTCACGAGATCTGATGGTTTTAAAAATGGAAGTTTCCCTGCACAAGCTTTCTCTTTTAGTCTGCTGCCATCTATATAAGACATGACATGCTCCTCCTTGCCTTCTGCCATGACTGTGAGGCTTCCCCAGACATGTAGAACTGTAAGTCTATTAAACCTCTTTTTCTTCCCAGTCTTGGATATGTCTTTGTCAGCAGCATGAAAATGGACTAACACAGTCCTACAACACTATTATCCCTTTAACAATAAAGTTTATGATTCAAAATATAATTTTAGTTTTTCAAAATTTTCTCCTTTCTGAATGCTTTAACCATTTTAATCCTCATTCCTTTTCTTTACAGCATTCACTTATGCAGAGGAAGAAGGAAAAGCCATGTTCTTTAAAGGAAGTACTTAATGATAACAATTTATAGGAATTAGGGAAATATTTAACCAAACATACATTCAGTGTGATTAAAGTGACTGCCAAACCCAGTTACCTCTGCTGTATGCATGCCATCTGTTCAGCAAGGCACAGGAATCTATAACCCTTCTTAGAATGACAGAAGGCAGGCTTCACAGCATAAAAGATAGTGGCAATTTTGTATTTAAATATCAATTCTTTTAAAAATTATTATAAAGCAATACTAATATAAAATTACTATAAAGCAATGGATACAATGAATACCCTGTAGGTGATGGCTACTCTAAAAGCTCAGACTTCACTGCTACACAATATATCCATGTAACAAAATCACACCTGTACCCTTCTAAATCTGTTTTTCTTAATTACTGTAAAGCAAATAAAAGAAGGATGTCTTGTTCATATGCATGCATAATTTCATCTAAGATCACAGGAAAACACGTTTTACAGTTTTCATATAAAATAAATGACATTTTTCCAAGTGTCATTCATATCTATCATATTTGGTTACCACTTAAGATTCTATGAAGTAGATGAACCATAATTTATGTAGCACCCCTCTACTGGTGGTCAATTAATGTTTCCATTGTACCTTTATTTTGAGTAATGTAAAAAATGTAAATGTGTGCCTGCAAATACAACATTTAAAACTTTTGTGTGAATTATTTTCTTTATAAATGTTTATATTCATTTTAAATCATTTATTTAAGAAATGTTTATAACTTGCTATGTTGTTCAATGCTTTGTGCAAACACAAACACTTCCTATAAAAGGACTTCCCTATTCCTCGTGGCAATTCTTTAATGACCATTATCATTTAATAATGTATCACAAAACCTGTAATGAATGTGCTCTTAATTAAAATAAATGAATATCAGAGGCTTGAAAATTAGATTTACTCTGTGTCTAATGCCTTCCTTTGTCTTAGTCCATTCAGGCTGCCATAAAAAAAAAAAAACATATTCTCGGTGCCTCACATAAGACAAATTTATTTCTCACAGTTCTGGAGTTGGGAACACAGATCCAGATTCTGATAAGCAGTTTCCTCCTGACTTATAGATGACAATCTTCTCACTATGTCCCCACATGTTCTTTCCTCTGTCCTTGGGGAATGAGTGAAAGGGGTACCAGAGCATTCTCCAGTGTGTTTTATTAGGAAGGGCAATCTGCTTTATTTAGTCTGTCAATTTAAATGTTAAATCATGTTAAACCACTCTCTCAGAAACATCCAAAATAATGCTGACCAAATATCTAGTCATCTTTTTTTCAAAACAGAGGATTAGAGGCAGTGTTAGCATGCCTCTCCCGCTTGGAAGGACAGAAAGTAGAAGTTCACACTTAACGTTTTTTTCCAAGAACCAATGCAGGAACTTAACGGAAAAACAGAAAGAATCCACAGACCCTTTGAAAGAAGTGGCAGGCTGCTTCTTGAGACAGGTGAAAAATTTTAAGTTCTCAGAGTGTGAGAGGACAGCCTGCCCTTGAACACACATCCCGTGCCCCCTCAACCCAGGGAATATGAAGATTCAGGCCATGGGAGAAGGTCTTAACCCTACCCAGTGCTGGAACGAACTCAGGGAGTAGCATGAAATATAAAAGCAGAAGCAGCATTAAGAAGTGCCTTGCAGGCATTCCCAGTCTCTAGTGTGAACCAAGGTAAGTCATTCCTGACTATATCTCACAGGAGCTCTTGAGGAAGGCAGCTGAAGAGCTCAGGGAGGGGCCCCAAGGTGAAAGAAGCTCCCAACTATACTTTGTAATATAATCTCAACTGGGAATGAATTCCTTTGACCAGAAGATTGATTATTAAGCTACTCAAAGAGATACCAGAGAAAAGTGAAAAACAATATGAAAAAAATAAAATGTAATCTAGGACATGAACAATTTTTCAGAGAAATAATATCAAAAGGAAAACCAATCAGAACTTCTGGAAATGAAAGACACACTTAAAGAAATACAAAATACAATAGAAAAGTTTCAACAGCAGACTAGAACAAGTAGAAGAAATAATTTCAGAGCTTGAAGACAAGGCTTTTGAACTAACTCAATCAGACAAAAAAAAAGGATTAAAAAGGATGAACAAAGTCTTCAAAAAATATGGATTATGTAAAATAGCCAAACCTAAGAATAAGTGTGTTCCTGAGCAAGAAGCAAAGTCTAAAAGTTTAAAAAATTTATTTGAGGGAATAATTGATGAAAACTTTTCTGGCATTGCTAAAGATCTAGATACCCAAATACAAGAAGCTCAAAGAACTACTGGGAAATTCATTACAAACAGATCATCACAAAGGCACATTAGTCATCTGGCTATCTAAAATCAACACAAAGGAAAGCATTCTAAGAGCTGTGAGACAAAAGCATTAAATAGCCTATAAAGGAAAACCTATCAGACTAACAGCAGATTTCTCTCAGCAGAAACCTTATAAGCCAGAAGAAACTAGAGTCCTGTCTTTAGTCTCCTTAAGCAAAATGATTGTCAGCCAAGAATCTTGCATCCACAACAACAAAATAAGAAAACTTCAGACCATGTCCTTGATGAACATCAATGCAAAAATCCACAACAAAACACTGGCAAACTGAATCCAGCAGTACATCCAAAAGCTTATCCACCATGATCAAATAGGATTTATCCCTGGGATGCAAGGTTGATTCAACATACGCAAATCAAAAAATGTGATTCATCACATAAACATAACTAAAAACAAAAACCACATGATTATCTCAATAGATGCAGAAAGGACTTTCAATAAAATTCAACATCTATTCATGTTAAAAATGCTCAATAAACTAGATATTTAAAGAACAGAACTCAAGATAATAAGAACCACATATGACAAACCCATGGCCAACATCATACTGAATGGGCAAAAGCTGGAAGCATTCCCCTTGAAAACTGACAAAAGATAAAGATGTCCTCTCTCACCACTTCTATTCAACATAGTATTAGAAGTCCTGGCCAGGGTAACCAGGCAGGAGAAGGAAATAAAAAGCATCCAAATAGGAAGAGAGGAAGTCAGACTATCCCTATTTGCTTATGGCATGATTCTATATCTAAAAAAACCCCAAAAACTTCTTTTTTTTTTTTTTGAGATGGAATCTTGCTCTGTTGCCCAGGCTGGAGTGCAGTGGCACTATCTTGATTTGCTACAACCTTCACCTCCCAGGTTTAAGTGATTCTTGTGCTCCAGTTTCCCAGGTAACTGGGATTACAGGCACATACCATCACACTGTGATAATTTTTGTAGAGATGGAGTTTCACCATGTTGGCCAGGCTGGTCTCTAACTCCTGATCTCAAGTGATCTGCTCACCTTGACCTCCCAAAGTGCTGGAATCACAGGTGTGAGCCACCATGTCTGGCCAAAAAAAAGAAAGAAAACCCAGAAAGCCTCTTAAAGTGATAAAGAACTTTAGCAAAGTCTCAGGATACAAAATGAACATGCAAAATCAGTAGCACTCCTATATGCTAACAACAGTAAGCTGAGAGCCAAATCAGGAACATACTCTCATTCACAATTGCTACAAATAGAATAAAATGCCTAGGAATACTGCTGAGAGAAAAGATCTCTACAAGGAGAACTAAAAACCACTGCTCAAAGAAATCTTAGATGACACACATATGGAAAAACATTCATGTTCGTGATCAGGAAGAATCAATAACATTAAAATGACCACACTGCCCAAAGCAATTTATAGATTGAATGTTATTCTTATTAAACTACCATGGAGACTCCTCACAGAACTAGAAAAAAACTACTTAAAAAGAGCCTGAATAGCCAAGGCAATCCTAAGCAATAAAATACCAAGCTGGAGGCATCATACTACCCAATGTCAAACTATACTACAGGGCTACAGTAACCAAAGCAGCATGGTACTGGTACAAAAACAGACACATAGACAAATGTAACAGAATAGAGACAACCCAGAAATAAGACCACACACCTACAACTTTCTCATCTTTGACAAAACTGACAGAAACAAGCAATTGGGAAAGGATTTTCTATTCAATAAATGGTTCTGGGATAACTGGCTAACCATATGCAGAAGATTAAAACTGGACCCCTTCCTTACACCATATACAAAAGTTACCTCAAGATGAATTAAAGACTTAAACATAAAAACCCTGGAAAACAGTCTATGCAATACCGCTCAGGACATAGGCATGGGGAAAGATTTCATGAAGATACCAAAAGCAATTACAACAACAGCAAAAACTGACAGATGGAATCTAATTAAACTAAAGAACTTCTGCACAGCAAAAGAAACTGTCAACAGGGTAAACAGACAAACTACAAAATGGGGGGAAAAGATACATGCACATGGATGTTTACAGCAGCATAATTCACAATTACAAAGATATGGAACCAAAATAAGTGCCAATCAACCAACAAATGGATAAAGAAAATGTGGTATATATACACCATGGAATACTACATTCTACCCAGCTATACAAAGAAAAGAAATAATGTGTTTTGCAGCAACTTGGCTGAATCTGGAGATATTATTCTAAGTAAAGTAACTCATGAATGAAAATGCAAATATTGTATGTTCTTACTTATAAGTGGAAGCTAAGCTATAAGGACACAAAGCCATAAGCAAAATATTATGGACTCTGGGAACTCTGGGGGAATGGGGAATGAAGATTGGGAGAGGAGTGACGGAACAAAGGCTGCATATTGCATACAGTATACACTGCTTGGGTAATGGATGCACCAAAATCTCAGAAATCACCACTACTTATGCATGTAACCAAAACCCACCTGTACCCAGAAAAACTATTGCAACAAAATAAAATTTGTGAAAAACTTGTAAAGGCCATTGAAAATGAGAAAAGTATGAGAAATTGTCATAGCCAACAAGGCCTCAAGAGACATGATAACTAAATATATCTGGTGTCCTGGATGAGATCCTAGAACAGAAAAGAGATATTAGGTAAAAACTGTTTTATCGATATTGATATATTAACGTTAACTGAAGTTCATATTTTATTCAGATTTTTAACTAAAATTCATACTTTTTCTTTAATGATAGGGTGTTAATATTGGCTCACTGATTGTAATAAATGTATCATACTAACGTGGGATGTTAGTAATGGGGAGGCTGAATGTTGAGTAAATGAGAACTCTGTACTATTATAAATCAAAGACATTTCTAAAGAATAAAGTCAATTAAAAATAAACATAAAATAAAAAATATATATCCAGGCATCCTTCTATAGGATCAGTGTCCTACCCTTATGACCTCATTTGACCTTAATTACTTCCTTAAGTTTCCCTCTCCATATTTAGCCACATTGAAGGTTGGGTCTTCAACATATGAATTAAGGAGGTGGGGAGTACACAAATATTTCATCTATAACATTCTACCCATAGGCAGGATAGTTCTATCGTATTAAATGGAATTATCACCTTGCTGTTGTCTTCATATGGAGATTAAGTAATGGTTAAGTATGGTTTAAGGAGAGGTATATGGAGTTGACAAGGGATGGGCCTGTGACAGATAATTTTAAGGGTCAACTTCACTGGGCCACTGGATGCCTGAATACTCAGTCAAACATTATTATGGGTATTTATGGAAGGGTGGTTTGGGATGAATTTAACATTCAAATTGACAGACTAAATAAAGCAGATTGCCCTCCCTAATTTGAGTGGGTTTAATCTAGTCAGTTGAAGACCTGAGTAGAACAAAAATTTGAACTTTCTCCAAACAAAAGGGAATTCCTCCTGCCTAACCACCTTCAGGCTGGGACATCTTTTCCTTTCTGCCTTTACACTCAAACTGAAACATCATCTCTTGAGAAGTAAGCCTGAAGCCTTTGAATTGGAATTACACCATCAGCACTCCTGAGTTTCCGGCTTGCTAACTGCAGATCTTGCATCTTTGGTCTTGTCAACCTCCATAATTACATGAACCAGTTCCTTATAGTAAGTCAGTGTCTGCCTGCCTGCCTGTCCCTGTCTCTGTCCCTGTCCCTGTCTCTGTCCCTGTCCCTGTCTCTATCTCTGTCCCTGTCCCTGTCTCTGCCTCTGCCTCTGTCTCTCTACCTCTCCATATATGTATATATCCTATTAGTTCGATTTCTAATAACTCTGACTAATGCACCCTTTCTTTAAGATGCTTTTTAAAGCAAATTTAAACAATCTCAAACTTAAGCTAAAATGTGCCTTATTTAAGAAGCAGTTGTATTAGGAACGCAGATCAAAATAAAATGCCACAGTTCTGGGATCAATAAAATTCTGCAGGCATAAATGTTTAGCTCTGAAGTAGAACAATAGTTTTTCAGAATTTTAGAGAGCTCCATTTAATTTCAAGTCGTCCACTTTATCTTACCCATAGCAGGAGGCTCAAATTATTTTAAATCAAGTGTCACAACCAGAAGCAACTTCCTTAATATTCTGATAAACTTCAGCTTTGGGAATGTGCAGAGCAACCGGTGGAATAAACCCTGACACTTGCTTATTTCTGGTACAAATCCTAAGAATTTATCTTCTCTCACAGTACCAATGTAATACCAATGGTTGAAAAACTTAAATACCTATGTCTAGCTATATAAATAGGTGTGTGTGTGTGTGTGTGTGTGTGTGTGTGTGTGTTTGTGTATACTGAGACAGATAGAGAAACAGTAACTTTTGTAGCAGCATGGGTGGAACTGGAGGTCATTATCCTAAGTTAAATGGCTCAGCCATAGAAAGTCAAATACCACGTTCTCACTTTTAAGTGGGAGCTAAATAATGTGTGCATACACACTTACAGGGTAGAATAATAGATAATGGGTACACTAAAAGCCCAAACTGGGCCAGCAGCCAATACAGGCATGTAAGAAATCTGCACTTGTACCCCCTAAATATATATTTTTTAAATTTTAGATATAAAAATAAGCATGTCTTTTTATATTTCCATATCAAAAAGGAGATGAATGTTACATTTGTTCTATATTCAGCATGAAAGCACCAAAGCACCTTTTATAAAGACATAGATTAATTTTTCAAAGCCAGCGGAGAAAGGGTGTTTTAAAAGATCATCTTCCTTTCCAACTACTGCCTGCAAGGAAGGTCACCTTCAAGATACCAGGTCTAAGTCATCTGATCTTTTTAACTCAAAAGTCAAGAAGAACAAAAAGTTTAAAAATGCTAATAAAAAAGTTATTTTAAGGGAGTAGCTATCAGGACAAGTCAAATGGTTACTATGGATGTGAGAGTAAAAAATGGAGGGAAACCTGCTTCTTTTGAAAATTATCTGCTCACTCCCAAAGAGAGACACTTACATCATGAATGGTCTCCGAAACATGCATCCGCAGGCATCTCATAGAATGTGTCAGATCATTGTTAAGATCCTCGGCTTCGGCTTGAACCTGGCTTGCCTTACTCACCAAATCTCGTGTTGAAATTTGATTCCCAATGTGGCAGTTTTGAGAGGTGGGCCTACTGTCAAGTGTTCAAATCAAAAGGGCAGATCAATGGCTTGCTGCTGTTCCCTTGATAGTTCCAGAGTTCTCTCATGGCATTTGTTCTCTTAGGAATAGTCTCCATGAGAGTGAGTTGTTAGAAGCGGGGGCTGGGGAGGTTGGGGAGGGATAACATGGGGAGAAATGCCAGATACAGGTGAGTGGGGGATGGAGGCAGCAAACCACATTGCCATGTATGTACCTATGCACCAATCCTGCATATTCTGCACATGTACCCCGGAACCTAAAGTACAATAAATAAATATTTATTAATTGTATATAAATATGTAAATATTTATAAATATATCAATATCAATATAAATATTTATTTATTTATTGTACTTTAGGTTCCGGGGTACATGTGCAGAACATGCAGGATTGTTGCATATACATACACATATATATATATATATATGATACTTCTTGAGTCTGGTTCCTCTTTGCACATACCCACTTCCCCTTTGACCTCTGCCATGTTTTGATAAGAACAAATCCTAAAAATGCATCTATTTTTGATATGGAAATTTAAAAAGGGATGCTTCTAGTTAGTGTTTCTGTCATTATTGCTGTTGTTTCTCTCTCTCTCTCTCTCTCTCTCTCTCTCTCTCTCTCTCTCGGATAGAGAGACAGTAAATTATAGGTTGTGACTGAAGTAAACAAGTTGCCAAACTTGTTTCTAAAATAACCAAAAGCTGAGGAGATACCAGCACCATGCTTCTCGTACAGCTTCACTAACTATGAGCTAAAAAAACCCTCTTTTCTTTATAAATTACTCAGTCTCAGGTATTCTTTTGTATTAACACAAATTGGACTAAGGTACTCTCTGAACTCAAATTATATCAATTATTAACTATTACTGACACACAAATCATGTGTCTACTTTTTAGCACATATTATTAAGCATCTCCTCCTTTTCTTTATTACTCATACACACTGCCAGTATGCTCAACATCACCAGCTAATCTCATGGTGATTTTCTAAAATCTCTTTTATAGGGCTGCAACCAATTTTTCTCCCTCTGAAGAACTCTAAGTTCCAAATTTGTGTTTCAGTATCTCTTTTTACACACACACACACACACACACACACATACACACTTTCATCTCTTCAGTTAAGTGAACATCTCATTAAAGGCAAGTAAGCTGTGAATGATGACTAAAACTTTCCCCACAGGAGTGCATGTAAATTCTTAAATACTAATTAGTGGATGATGGGATATTTTGGAAAGAGATGGTATTAAGAATATTCTTTTCTCAACAAATACTACCCACTTATATGCCCACATCCCCTCTCATACACAAATATACACACCCACATAGTTAGAAGAATAGAAATTAGACCCTTAGGAATTAACTCGGAAAAGTTTCTACTTCTAAAATGTAGCCAAACTTACTTCTAAAATGACAAAGCAGTGTCTTATCTGCAAGGACACTGTAGATGAAAACAGAGCCTCTCCTGGGCAATATGAGAAAGATTTGAATGCTTCATTTTATCTAGATGTCTAATTGAAATGCAGAACTGAGTTATTTCATCAACACTTTTAATGCAGTCATCATCATCATCATCACCTCTTTAAAGGAAAGCAGTAGAGAGTATTGTCTACTCTACATAACTTTCCAGAGACGTTTGCATTAATTCAGTCACAGACTCACAGTTTTGGAAACCATTCATTTTTCTCCCTTTCTTGTTAAGAAAATATTTCAGGTAGAATTCACATTCACTGGTTGTACTTAACCAATCATAAAGATTTAAAAGGGACAGTGAGTCTTCTTTCAGCTTTGCTTGCCTATGCCTTTGGCTGTATATCAAAAGCAATCAATTTTGCCACCATAATTCTTTAATAATGTGGCCTGTAGTATTGATTTCAGTAAACAGACCCTAGAGAGCCTAATAGATTTTAGAGATTTATGAATGATAAGTAGACCCATTTGGTTATGTCTTACAGAGTAATAAATGTCTGAGCCAATTTCCTTTGCCTTTGTACATGCAGCATGTACTCTTTACCTAATGCAGGCTTTGAATGGAAGCGAAGCGGCTGATAAAGAGCCCAGGCTTTAGTGCCTGACCACCAAGGTGGGAACCTGACTCTGCCAGTGACTGGTGACTTGGAACTACCATTTATTCATTCAAACATATTAGTAAATAATTCAAATTATGTATTGAGTACTGACAATCTGCTAGACATTCTTTAAATGCTCATGATACAACAAAGAACAAAACTAAGCTCCCTGCCCTTCTGGAATTTATTCTAACAGGAAGAGAGAATGAGAGAAAAAGCAATAGTTATCAGAAAACAGGTAAGTAACTACACTTGGCATATTAGACTGTGCTAAGCATAACATGCGAGAAAATATACAGTCAGTGACAGGGACAGTATGGTGAGAAGTTGTCATTTTAACTAAGGTAGTCTGGGGAGACCTTATTGACATTTAAACAAAAAGTTGAAGTGGGTAAGGAATTTATCTGTGTCTGCAGAGTTCAAGGAGTATCTTGGAAGCTACTTTGGCTAGAACACTCCAGATTCATATGCTCAGTTACTTATCTAACAGTGAACAGCTGCAAGGGAACGTCATCCAGTCGTCTCAAACTTTTCATGTCTAAACTGTAACTCTAGATATTCTCTCACAACACATCTCTGCCACCAACTCCAATCTTCTTTTCAGTGAGTAACCCTGACATCTACACAGATGCAGAAGTCAAAAACCAAGGAAATGAGCTTGATTTCATCTTATCCAGCCATATCCACATCCAGTGTATAATTAACTTCTGTCATCACAATCTCCAAATGACCTTGCCACTGTCCACTTCCCTGGGAGATTCTCTGCTGCCCCATTATGCTAGGCCCCATCATCTATTTTCTTTTTTCTCCCAAAAGAACCAGTCTCTCTCTGTCACCCAGACTGGAGTGTAGTGGTGTGATCTCAGCTACCTGCAACCTCCACCTCCCGGGTTCGAGTGATTCTCCTACCTTAGCCTCCTGAGTAGCTGGGATTACAGGTGCCCGCCACCATGCCTTTCTAACTTTTTTGCATTTTTAGTAGAGATGGGGTTTTGCCATGTTACTCAGGCTGGTCTCGAAACCCTGACCTCGTGATCCACCTGCCTCAGCCTACCAAAGTCCTGGGATTACAGGTGTGAGCCACCATGCCTAGTTCCCATCATATTTTTGCCACCTAATTCCCTGCTAACTCGTCTCCCCATGTCCATTCCTGCTTTCCTCAAATCCATATATCATACGACACCCAAAATGAACTCTTTAAATATAAACCAAACCATATCATTCCCTGGCTTGAAACGATTCAAAATAATCATTCCAGATGAAAAGATAGTTGAATTTATTTATAATTTATTTATGATGTGGGAATGGAAATGGTCTTTTAATCATAGCATAAAACCTGGGTGCCATAAAGAACAACTTGATAAATTTGACTACCTGAAATCAAAACCCCGGAAAACAAAATATCAAGCTGTGAAAATATATACTATACTAGGCATACTTTCCTTAATTACAAATTAATCATTTTACAAGGAACTCAGATAAATCAATGATGAAAATAATGCCCCAATAGAAAAGCTTTGAAACAGGATCACAAAAATACAAACAAAAAAAACTTACAAACATAAGAAAAGAAACTTGATTGCAAGAAATTCATTTCAAATGACATTGAGATACCATTTTTTATTTCCCAAATATAAATTAAACATTTCTGATATCCAATATTCTGGGTTGTATAGAAAAATAGGCACGTTTGTATAACTAAGCAGTTTTAAGTTGGTGAAGTTATTCTGGAAAGTTTAACATTATCTCTCCATGATATTACTCAATAATGACACTTGCAAAAGTTTGCCATGATTTACATATGAAGATGTTTCTTGTAGTATTTGTCATAACAAAAAAGAAAGCCATAAAAATATCAATAGGTGACTTTTAAAAAACATATTCATAATATAAAATATTAAGCACTTTAAGAATGAGATATTCTGTGAGCAACAATATATTTTTAAGTGAAAGGGTAAGTACAGAATGATACAAATATAACCCCTATATATGTGTGTATATAATATATATTGTATATATGTATTTGCAAAGAATTTTAAAGAAAAGAAACTAAGTGACTACTCTTGGGAAAAGGGCATGAACATCAGAGTGAGCAACAGAAATATGTGGCATTCATATGGATACAAATAAAACTTTTCTTTTTAATCAAAATATCATTATGCTATTTAGGCAGGAAGATTATGGATCATTTAATTTTTGCATTTCTCTGTATTAAAATACAAACAAGAAAATGCTATACAATTTCAAAAAGAGAAACTCTGATCTTAGAAGTAACAATTAAAACTCTTTTAAAATACCTTCAATGGTTCCCCATTGCACCTAGAATATGATCCAGGCATCTTATCATGGCCTGGATCCTGGAGCCTGCATGCGCTAGGGTTTACTACCACCTTTACCACCCTTTCCCACTATAAACAACATCCTTACTGCATTCTTTCAATTTCTCAAATGTGCCATAGTGTGAGGGCCTCTGGAGCTTTGCACCTGACACTCCTTCTGCCAAGGATATTCTTCCCCTGGCTCTGTGTGACTAACTCTTCATTTCTTAGGTCTTAGCCCAAATGCCACTTCCTCAGAAAATCTTTTCCCGTCTGCTCTAACTAAAGATGTTCCCCTACTCCTGATAATTATCTTGGGTCTTAGTTTATTCCTTCATATTGTCCTCTAATTTTTTGGTTTCATTTTTCTTTTACATTTTTGGAAAGTAAGGGCAGCTGGACCTTCCACTGAAACACACCTGGAGGATAGGGAATCACGTTTCTTTTGTTCACCTTCGTGTTTGTCTCCAGTGCTTAGCATGTAGTAGGTTTGCAATAACCAAGGTGACCATACAACTGATCATTCAAACAGTGACACTTTTCAGAAAAAAAAAAAAAAAAAAAAAGGAGGAGCTAAGTAATTCCTCCAGGGTAAAAAGCATGAACAAGAGAATTATAATTAACTTAAAAATGCATTCACCCTATCAGATGACCATTGATAAAGGAAAATTCAATGACTTATTTAGGAAAAAGTGACAGCTCAAAATAGACAAATATTTAAAAATCTGTCTTTAAAAGTCATTTTCTGAATTCCTCCCTCCCCTTTATGCTGTTTCTTGTTCCTGCTATCCACAAACAGAAATGGCAAGATTTCCAATTCATGTTTTGGGTTGACCTTCTAATTTAATTCAGCCAGATAATCTATAGGACCTGCCACAAACTATAATTCTTCTCCCTAATTCCAATTGCTGCTTTTTTACTACCCTAGAATGAAAAATAACACCATGCAAACAGTCCTCAAGAAAACATTTCTAACTCAGAATGGGGCTTTGTCCTGGCAGAATTCAGAACTGCAGTTAAATATGTTGTCAATTTCCCTCTAAACTGTGTTAACTAAATTAACGAGAATCAATTTTATTTTCCTCTCCTTGGCCAGAATAGATTAAAAATAAATAAGGATATAGCCACATATCTGCCATGATCACTCTTATTAAATAATTCAGGCCTCCACAAAGCCCTGGAGTGCTATCCATTTATCAGTGTTATTACACAAATATGCACATGCACACACACATACACTGAATAAAAGGTAGCCTATAAGAGTGTAATTCTTGACACTTCAGCATGCCCACACACCTCAAAGGGACAGGTATATTTCTTTGCAAATTTCTGAAACGATAGTATGAGTTGGATGAACCTAAGTTTGAACTAAGCTCACACACTAACTATAGAACTATTGAGACTTTTTTCTTTAGTTTCTTGTCTTTCTACATAAGGTCAGTGGTACCTAATCTGTAGGGTTTTGTGGGATTAGGGGGAAATCTAATAGCAAATCTTATTATCCAAATAGCCATCAGCCCAGTACTTGGCAAATATATCAAATGTTCAGTAAATGTTAACTTCTTTGATACTGTCTCCCCCCACACCCACCACAGGATACCATCATGCATTTCCACAGGACACATCCACCTAACATGTATGATTTGGAGCGGGGAGGAGGGTTATAAGGAAAGAGAAAAGAGTGAGTGAATAATGAGGGCAAAAATCATAATGATTTGTCATTCTCCCTGTGAAACTATTTTGTGTTCTTGGTACTGTTGCCTGTGTTCCCCCATTCTGATTCATGAGAGTCCTTTTTTAACAGTTTCCAGATACATGATGCTCCGACAAGTAAAACTGTACTGAATACAGTACAGTTTTACATTTTTTACTTGACCCTTAGAAATAAGCCATTATACTTTTAGCTTTTTTTTTTTATTACTAAGTACTATGCTGCATATAAAAGAAATCCCTCCTTAAGCTTCAGCAGGAAGAATGACGGAGGTATGAGAATCTGGGATAGGGCAGAAATCAAGCGGGGGCTCTGAACAATGGCAGAAGGGTCAAAGGTGGGTTGAGATCTAGTTGGAGCACAGAGTTAAGTGTCTGCAGGTGCTGCTTGAAAATGCCATAAGCCAGGCCGGGCACAGTGGCTCACACCTGTAAACCCAGCACTTTGGGAGGCTGAGGTGGACAGATCACTTGAGGTCAGGAGTTCAAGACCAGCCTGGCCAACATAATGAACCCCATCTCTACTGAAAACACAAAAATTAGCTGGGCATGGTAGCAAGTGCCTGTAATCCAAGCCACTCAGGAGGCTGAGGCAGGAGAATTGCTTGAACCCGGGAGATATAGGTTGCAGTGAGCCAAGATCACACCACTGCACTTCAGTCTGGGCAATAGAGCTAGACTCTGTCTCAAAAACAAACAAACAAACAAACAAACAAACAAAAAACACCATAAGCCAGAATCGGAAGGTTGTTTTTAAGATCCTGAAGCATTCATGGTATCGAACTAGACACCTCAACTGGTCCTGGTTTATAGGACTCTTTGAAATTTACAGGTTGGTGACAGCACTGACTCATCTCTTTCCCTCACCTCTTCATTTAAAAACCTTATCCCCAGTGTTTTAAAGTTTCTCCCTCAATCAAATGTATATATCCTCAGGCAAATAGGACCACCAGTAAATCCTTCTATTTTTCCAGAACTCCTGAGGCAGGCACTCAGATTAGAATTCAGTTGCTGGGATTCTTACTACCATAAAAAAAAAAAAATTAGAAAACTTTAAAACTCCACAATGGAGATAATGCTAAAATTTGAGTCTTGTTAAATGTCTTTGCAACTCTTCCCCATTTTTTGGTACATAGTATGAATGTAATTAGTAATCAGTGTTTGACGTTTCTCCTTGTCTATGCAAAGCTCCAGCTCAAAATATTTTAGTATCTGCTCTTTCCTTCAGCAATGCTAAATGAAGCATTACAAATTCATCTTTATACACAATGATTTTTTGAAAAACAAATCCTAAAAGGATATAATTTTAAATTTAATTTCATGAAGAAACCAAATTTACTGCATTTCCATTTTGTAATTATTTCCCTTTGTTTTCAAGCAGTTATGGTCATGATTGATTGTTTCTTCATAGTAATGTCTTTTCTGGCATTTGAAAAGATACTTAGCTTTCAAATTAATAGTGTTCTTTTACACTATTCTTACCTGTTTTGAAACCCTCTGATGCACATTTACAAAATTTGGAAAAAGACCATATTTCCATTTGGAAAAAGAAAATGGAAATAATTACAAAAACTGTCAATAAATTTTTGGCTAACAAAATACAGCAAAATAGAATAGGCTAATGTCAGTAAGTAAACGCATTTAATGTAAATGAATTATTTGCTGTAACAATTATGCAAATTTATTCTCATGACCACTTTTTGCTTCCGAGTAACTCCTTAGTGTTAAGAAGTTATGACTAGTAATAGACCAAATGAGGTATGGGTAGTACTTTACCTTATCTTAGAAGTGGCAGAGCTGACACTGACCTGAGCAAATGACACTAGGTTTCTTTTAATTCTTAGGTGCATTGATGCATTCTCCAGTCCTTCATTGTGTCTCTTTCAAAATGTGCCTCTCCCTTCTCACAAGCCCCTTGGACCTCCTGAAAAACACATAAACTCAAATATGGAGATCCCTCCTATGATTAACCATACCTCTCTGAAGTCCTCTGCACTGGAATAATTACCTCATGTTCATCTCTATCACAAGAAATTTCAACCAATACCTGAAGGAGCCAGACAGCAACTCTTTCTACCTATATTTCTTTGATCAAAGTATTAACGTCTCTGAACTTGCTTTCCTGTCTTCAATGATAATACTTTTTCATACTGCTTCTGTGAAGACTAAATAGACGAATATATGGCTACACCCTAGTATGGTGGTACTAAGCTCTAAACTCTAGAGAAAGCTGCCATTCTACCCAGCCTCCAGGACCCTGGTCTTGACTAAGATTTAGGGCATTTACTTTACTTTTACTTGAGTCCAACCAAAGATGCTGTAAAATTAATGGTGACAATGGCTATATTGAAATGTGGGGTGCCAATCCTATTGACCAAGGACATGGCCTCTTGGTTGGAGAAATTATTTTCAAAGTTCAAGATTCCTAGAGTCTTACTAACAGAGACCACTTAGCACTGATTTTCTATGTCTTTATTCTGTTCAAAACATTATAGAAAAGACATTTTTTATAAGTCTCTTGTGCATATATTGCTGTGTTGAAAAAAAAGAAAAGCTAATTTCCAAATACAGCAGTTCAAAATAACAAAATTTAAAAAGCAGGGGTTTTTTTAGTTAGAAACCAAAAACAGCTTAGCTGAGGGTTTCTGTCCCAAGGTCTCTCATAAGCTTATGAGGTTGCATTTGAGCCATAAGTTGGGACTATTGTTTCATCTGATGGGAGAAGTATTGAAGGGGATTTATTTCTAATCTGCATATAGTTGTTGAGACACCTTGGTCTCTCACCATGACAGCCTCTTCACAACAACATGGCAGCTGAATTTTCCCAGGGCAAGTGATTTAAGAGAGAGTTAGTGCTATGGTTTGAATATTTGTCCCCTTAATAACTTCTGTTTAAATTTAACCTCCAGTGGGGCACTACTGAGAAGCTGAGCCTTTAAGATGTTATTGGATCACAGGGCTTTTGCCCTTATGAATGAACTAATTTAGTATGAACAAGTTAATGGATTTATGAGTTATTATGGGAGTAGCACTAGTGGCTTTATAAGAAGAGAGGTTTGAGTTAGCATGCTCAGCTCCCTCACCATGTCATTTCCTGTGCTGCCTTGGGACTCTTCAGAGAGTCCCTACCAGCAGGAAGGCCCTTTGCCAGATGTGGGCCCTCATTCTTGGACTTCTCAGCCTCCACAACTGTAGAAAATAAATTTATTTTCTTTATAAATTACTTAGTTTAGGTATTGTGCTTTAAGCAACAGAAAACAGACTAAGACCATCAACGAGTACAAAAGATAGAAGCATAGTCTTTTTTATAACCTAATCTCAGCAGCAACATTCCACTACTACTGCCATATCTTTTTCATTACAAGTAAGATCCTCAATTCATCCCACACTCAAGGAGAGGTAATTACACAAGAGAATAAATACCAGGATACCGGGATCCACTTAGTGGATAATCATTTATGTCTCAAAGAAAGGCTGGATGACTGCTCTCTGGCAGCGACCAATTTGTTGAGTTTCTGGCCCATCGGGATGCTGCTGCTAACTCTCCCAGTTCTTTACCAAGTTTACAGGAACTAGAAACCCATCACCCTTTAGCAAAGTTTGTATCTGACAAGTCTATCACATGACTTCAGACCATGTTTATAGCCCATGCCTACTTAGTAGTTTCATGATGTGGCTTTGTGAAAAGGGCAAATAAATAACATGCTCCAGAAGATCCTTGTCACTGGTATTTCTGTTCAAATTCTACTCTTGGCTAAGCTAATGCAGTATAGTTAGAATGCTGTGCATTCTCTGATTGTCCTGGTATTTATAAGTCTTCCAACCTAAGCATGAATATTTCCATAAGCATTAGTTCAGCCCTCTGGAAATCTATTTGGGCCACAGTGGAATACACCAGTGTATTAAATTTAGAGGTGTTACCCTTGAAGTTTGCTAAATGTTTCTCTTGTGACCCAACACAAGAGTTAATATGACACACATGGCTTAATTTGTAATGAGGATGGTAATTGAGCATTGCACATAATAAGGAAGCTTATATTGGTGTCCTACTGAGATCTGGTTTATAGTCGTTGGAAACAATGCATAAACATATAATGACTTTTTTCTTTTGCGCCTGGAAAATTAGAAATTATATTTAAACACCACTAGAACACAAAGATTGTTAGCAAAAGGAGCACACTATCAATTTGAAAGCTAAGTAACTTTTCTTCAAAAGCCAGAAAAGTCATATTACTATGAAAAAACAAATAATCATGGCCATAAAGACAATTGAAGAAACAGTAATTTTCAAACTGCATTAAATTGCGCCTTGGGATTCCCTGAAAATGCTCCCAGGAACCTACCGACAAGGGAAAGGGGAAGCCAACCAGACAAGGCTCTGAGTGCTCCTGAGTTGGGCTCCCACTCCACTCAAGGTTGCTGTGCCTTGCTCTGTTTCACAAACACGCTTAGTTTATAATGTTATGCAAAAATTGATTGTACTCAGCATGGCAAACTTATGAGAAGTGAGATCTTATGCATGCACTGTAGGTGAGCATGCTAAATATTGTAACAGCTTTGGAGGGCAATCTATCTACAGAGCCTATCACAATTTTACTCTGAATACGTTTTGCCTCAGAGGGTCTACATCCGAAGTACTACAATGGGCTAATAGCCAGCTCCTGTGAGGCATACATTCAAACAGAATGATACATTTACTAGGAAAATTAACACCTTTTGACTTTGGGATAATAATATAGCCCCTTAACTGATTTAATAAGCTAAACTAGTCTTACCCTGTTTTGAAACCCTATGGTACACAGGCATTTACAAAATTTGGGAAAAAAAGACCATATGCAGGACAATGTTTATCTCTCATTGGACAATAATCTTTTTGTAAAAGCGTTTATATTTTGTATTTTCATATCCGTCCAGCACGACCACAGATTGATACAAAGAAAGTGTCTGAAAGATGTTTGCTGAATTGTTAAATGAATAAGCGATAAATAATATGTAAATACACAAAGAAAAGGTGATAATAACCATCATTGCTTGACAGTGTCACTGGAAATGGCTCCTTTCAGGAAAATCAAACAGCCACTTATTGTATACCATCTCCCTTATTTTCTACTCAGATCCACAAAAGAAAGAAACAAGAAATGTGTCATAGAGAATAGTAAATTAAACAGATTGCTCCATGGCCATGGCAAAGATGGTAAGCTATATACCTATGAGAGTAGCAACTCCAAAAGTATTTTTATGATCTTAAGGGAAAACACTATTTATCTGACATCTCCAGGTAATGAGAAAAAAAATGTACAGTTAGTTTTGTATTATCAGTTAGATATCAAGTCACGAAAATAATAATTCTACCAAACATTTTCAGTGATAGCCTAGAGGAAAAGTTTGCCTGCTCTGAAACGTAATTTCCCTTGACGCAGTCTGTGTCACTCCATAGTCTTACACTTTAGTGGACAAGATACAGAAATACAGCTTTTTTCACATGCTCAGAAAAGCAAAATCTATACTACGATGCCATCTATACTGCACTTCTACCAAGAAGTAAAAAATTGTTTTAATACCCAAAGTATCAGCTCAACAAGGGAAGGGAATATATATATATATATTTAAATTTTATATTCAATAACTAGTATGTTATTTGACACATAGTAGATATCAACAAATATTTGCTGTTGGGTGATACAACAGTTACTATACATGCCCTACCTTACTCAATGTCATCTGTCTTTCCTACTCCACTCTCATTACTCGAAATGAGGGCCAAAATATCTTTAACAGCTTTATCCAGGTATAATTGACATATAATAAAATTCACCTGGGGGGTAGAATTGGTATTTTCTACTGGAAGGGCCAAATATATGAAACTCCCATCACTTGCAAAGCTCCTTCTAAGGGGCTTCATTGAGTCCCCTTCTTAACTTTCATACAAGTCCCCATGCTACTGCCATTTCACCTGTCAAACTGCAATTAGCTGATTTAAGGAGGGGTGGGTCCCTGACCCAAAGGCAGTCAGTCCACAGATAGCCCTTGAACCATGAGGTGAGTTTTAAAAAAAGGTATCTCCATTAGGCAAGATGGTAAATACCTGTACTAATCATATACATCTGAGAGAGTTTGACATTAACATATATGGAATTCAGGACTTAGAAGTTAAACTATAACACCCAGAATGTAGCAGAGACAAAGTGAGAAACTTCAAGCACACCAGAGGAGGGAACATATGACCCCAGCTGTGAGGAATCAATGAGAGAGTCTGCTCCCTAGAGCTGAGAGACTATTCTAGCCAACTCCACGGAGGGGTAAGTGAGCCCTATCTAGCAAATGAGGCACAAGATTTATCAGCGTTCACTGTCTAGCCAAAGCTGCCACTGATCTCCCAAGACATCTTAACAATACTTGGTTTTGACCCTGGTTATGCGCATTTCCCCAGCCTTGTATACTGTCCTTGTTCACGTAGCTTCTTCGATCAAGTCATGCAAGCCCCAGAAGCTTATCTTATTGCCTTGAGCTGCCAGTCAGAGTGCAGGTTCAACCATTTATTTTCTTCTAAGACACTGGCAAAACTATTTTGCTTCTAATAAAAACAGTGGTGATAATACCTGACATTTGCTGAGCATTTCTTCTTTACCCAACCCATCTTTATCAGACTAAATCTTTCCAAGAACCACAAGTCAGATTGGTCATTACCCCTATTATACAAGTAGACTAAGTCTTAGAAAACAGTAAGTAACTGGACGAAAAGGCATGCCTAGTAAGTGGAGTCAGATTTTAAGCCAGGACTACCAGATGCCTGGTCCTGAACATTTAGCCACTAAGCACATTGCCTTGTATTTATTAGGTTCAAAGGATAAGGCTATGACCCCTGGATGTCCCAGGGAGAGTTAGATACAAGGAAGAACTTAGAAAAATATGTAGAAGAGCCAGTTGAGCTCTGCAGGAGTGTAAAAAGTGATTTAAATAAAACCAAGGACCCCGCCACATTATTAAGAATTAACTTATACACACACACCTCAAGGAGACTCTAAAGGCCTAAACATCCTAAAGAGAATGAAAGGGACATAGAGCAAAGACAATCAAGAGAAGCAGGATCCTGCAGCTCATGGGTCTATTAAGAAGACTTCCAGTTCCCCTGAGACCAAGCTGTGCTGTACCGTCAACTTTCTGTAAAGGCCGTGGTAGAAGTTACTGTCCTCTCTATTCCTATTGATGTCCTCACAACAAATTCCTATTACTTAAACTAGTAGGAGTGTGGCTTAGCTCCTTGAAATCTAAAAACAGAACAAAAAAATAACTAAAACATAAGTTATCGCAAGGAAAAGCATTCCTCCTTCATTTCCTTCTACTAAAGAATGGATAGTAGAGCTAGGAAAACAGAAAGATGGTGCACATGCAATTCTATCCGTCAGGGTCCCAGGAGGAAACAGCTGGCACACTCAACGTGGAGAATTTGAAGAGAGTTTCATAAATGGACTATTTGCAAAGGTTTGAGCAGGCATGGGGGAAATTATGGTGAATGATGCTTCCCTTCACCCTCTGGCCTGAAATGGTGAGGGAATGGTGAGTTAACTAGAACATTTGGAAAAAAAGAATTGTGTGGGGAGGGCCATGTGAGAGTCGCCGGTGCCTCTGGTCATGAAACAGGGAAGCAGCAAACCCAAAGTGACTGCAGAGAAACAACCTGGGAAATAAGCACCCCGACCTCACCATCTTCCTCCCTCCAACTTTGATTCTCCCTGTTAGCCAGGGTAAGCGTGAAGCCAAAGAGCCAGGGAGCCAGTTGCTGTGGTTTGGCCTTCTGGGGCAAAGGTAGAGTTGAGAGTAGCTATGGAAGAGAACAATGGAAGACATCTGCATGGAGTGGGAAAAAGAGAAAGTTGATGGGGATCAGATTTAAGAAAAGAAAAGAAGGGCAGGTGCACTGGCTCACTCCTGTAATCCCAGCACTTTGGGAGGCCGAGGTGGGTGGATCACCTGAGGTCAGAAGTTTGAGACCACCCTGACCAACATGGAGAAACCCAGTCACTACTAAAAATACAAAATTAGCTGGATGTGGTGGTGCATGCCTGTAGTCCCAGCTACTCGGGAGGCTGAGGCAGGAAAATCTCTTAAACCCGGGAAGCAAAGGTTTCAATGAGCCAAGATAGCACCATTGCACTCCGGCCTGGGCAACAAGAGCAAAACTCTGTCTCAAAAAAACAAAAAAGCATTTAGCCAAATTGTATCGACCACTCAGGTGTTACAAATTTTAAACTCACTAGTTACTATCCACATGCATATTTCTTTTTAAAATCATAAAGATTTTATTTTCAAATGACACTGTAATCAGATAACAATAAACTTTAAAATGCTTCTTAATTCAATTTAATGTCAAAATTCATTTGAGTATAAAATAACAAGCAAACAAAGATTCTTTGGTTAGAAACAATTCAAGTTTTATTTAACCAAATATACTAGAGTTTGGTTTAAGACGTTTGCTACCACTTCTCAGCCCCATATCCTTCAGTAGTTCTCTAGCATGAGGCCTGCCTCAGGTTCTGCTCTGTGATCAACTGACTCTCGGGTAGTGTTATGGTCTCTAATTAATATCTCCAAATGTAGAGGAACATCTTTCAAAATACCTTTGAAGAAATTCAAGAAAATAATTTTTCTACCTACTACAGATAGTTCAAGGGAACTCTGCCATCCCAAGTAGAAAAGCAGCCCAATCTGTTTCAAGGTAAGGTTAATAATTGAAACACAATCAAAAAATTAAATTCAGTACTGCAAACTTTACAACACAATACTACTACCTTCTAGAGCCTCTAACTCAGTGTCTCACACTGAGTAATTAACATATCCTGGTTATAGTAAGAACTTTCCAAATCTCTACTCCTTTGGTGACTTTTTAGAGCAGCATCAATAAAGGGCTTATAAATAAGCATGGATTTTCCCCATTGGCATTCTTCAAAGCCTGCAACTGCCTTGGAATGGAGCAAAAAAGAATTAAAAAGTTTTAAATATTCAAAAGCAGTGGGCACAATATTCCAGAGCCTGGAGACATAACAGAGAAAAACTGAACTGTTCCACTTTCAGTAATTCAAGCAATTATCTGAGGAATGCATATAGCATATATAAGGCTTAAAAATATAGGAGCACAGTCAAGGAAATATAATTGGAGCTGTTGGGTTGAGAGGGGAAAGAAGCATTGGTTAACTGGTTACTGAAGTTGCAACCTTTTGCATTGAGAATTGTCCTGGATTTAGGTGATAAGGTCAGATTCCTAGATCAGCTCTACTATTATCATCTATACAATAATATGAGGTAAGTGACATATACACTAATTCAGTTCCTGCAGAAGTAATACAGTCTTCTTAGGACAGTTACAAGAATGGTATTTTTAAATATAAAAGCACCTGGCATCTCAGCACCTGGAGATGGATTTAAGACTTGGCTTTAATGGTCTGAATTAGTGTCTTTGAGCATGTCACTTAACATTTCTGAACATCAATTTCTTTCCTCTGTGTTTAAAAATTGCTGGTATGACTCTGATGCTTGGGCTGACTACCAGAGAGCAAACATAAACCAGACCCGTACCAAGAGATTAGGACTTGAAGAATGAGAATCAGAAATGGCTTAAGCTACATGGACAATGGACACTGGTATATACCTGTAATAAGTAGGGCTCAAAAAAACTGATAAGTCAATTGTGACTTTATGAATTTATGAATGCAAAGAAGAATTGGTACCAATCCTATGGACATTATTCCACAAGACAGAGAAAGAAGGAACCCTCCATACTTTATTTTATGAAGCCAGTATCACCGTAATACCAAAATGAGGAAAGAAAGTAACCAAAAAAGAAAACTACAGACCCATATCCCTGATGAGCATAGATGCTAAAATCCTTAACAAAATACTAGCTAACCAAATCCAACAACATATCCAAAAAATAATCCACCATGATCAAGTGGGTTTCATACTAGGGATGCAGGAATGGTTTAATATACACAAGTCAATAAATGTCAGACACAATATTAACAGAATTAAAAACAAAAATCACGTAATTATCTCATTCGATGCAGAAAAAGCATTCAACAAAATCCAGCATTGCTTTATGATTAAAACTCTCAGCAAAATCAGCAAACAAGGGGCATACCTCAGTGTAATAAAAGTCACCTATGACAAACCCACAGCCAACATAATATTGAATGGGGGAAAATTGAAAGCATTCCCTCTGAGAACTGGAATAAGACATGGATGCCCACTCTCACCACTCCTCTTCAACATAGTACTGGAAGTCCTAGCCAGAGCAACCAGACAAGACAAAGAAATAAAGGGCATCTGAATTGGTCAAGAGGAAGTGAAACTGTTGCTGTTTGCTGATAATGTAATTGTTTACCTAGAAAACCCTAAAGACTCCTCCAAAAAGCTCCTAGAACTTATCAAAGAATTCAGCAAAATTTCTGGATATAAAAATCAATGTACACAAATCAGTATCTCTTCTATACACCAACAATGACCAAGCTGAGAATCAAATCAATAACTCAACCCCTTTTACAAGAGCTGCAAAAAAATAAAATACTTAGGAATATACCTAACCAAGGAGGTGAAAGACCTCTACAAAAGAAATGACAAAACACTGCTGAACGAAGTTACAGGCAAAACCAGTGAAAACACACCCCATGCTCATGGATTGGTAGAATCAATATTGTGAAAATGACCATACTTCCAAAAGCAATCTACAAATTCAACATAATTCCCACCAAATGTCACCATCATTCTTCACAGAATTAGAAAAAAAAGAACTCTACAAATTCACATGGAACCAAAAAGAGTCCTCACAGCCAAAGCAAGACTAAGAAAACAGAACATTTCTGAGGGCATCACATTACCAGATTTCCAACTTTGAAAACAGCTTCCTAAGAATGCAGTCTGAGTGTGTACAAGGTCACAGGTGCCTCAGTAACCCACCTCAAATGACCATCTAGTGGATGTTCGTAGTTAATACACGCCCTTTCAATAAATACTTGGTGCGGACTCTCTTGGAAGAACTACACCCTAGCCCAGCTCAGCTGGAACTGTCTGAGTACTTTGTTCTTGGTGTTCACCAAAAGCTATAAGCTCTGAACTGGTGCCCCTGACGTGATCGCCTTGAATTTATGCATGGAGGAGAGCTCATCAATTTTTGGGGAATACTGGTAAGAAACACTCCAAATTCCCATCAAAAGGGTGGAATGCACGTGTAAAATATCAGGGGCTAGGTTATCATGGGTCAAGAAATGACTAAAGAGCAGAAAGCATTATTTAAAACAGTCCAACAGCGACTTAAGGCTACGTATTTAGTGCACTGAAGAGCCTGGAGCTCTGCACAAGCTTGTGCTCTTAACTTGGCAGGAATGCCCTGGGTTTCCTGATCAAGGAACGTGAGATTTAGAGTTACGGGAGCAGGTAGGTCACTGCCTGAAAAGAGGATATGAGAAAGGTCATTTTACTAATGATGCTATTTTGACCACCTGGGCACTGGTATGCTCTGTGTTGTAGCCTCTTTATCTGCCAGATTGCGGTGAGTCAGACCACCCATCTTCTCCACCTGAAGGGGATTCAGGAGATTTAAAGGAGAAGAAAAAGCAGAATCCAGAACAACATGGAGAGAGTTGTCTTCCCAGTTCATTCTCTTCTATGGGGACTAAGAAGCTTTTTCTAGTGAGGATAAGGATGGACCGGAGCCTTTTCCTCCCCCTATAGGAAAGCCATTGCCCTGTTTTCCTCTACCTTTGAAGGGACCTGTTGGCCCTGTTCAGACAACAGAGCCTACCATCCCTCTTAAGGAGATTGGAGGCTGCCCAAGAAGACCCCCAGTTAGTGAACATCTATATGATTGGGTGGCCGCAGCCCTTTGACAAACTTCCCTGCTAGAGGGGCGCCTCCAGGAATGAAGGGGAGTGGCTGGTTGTGACGTCTTCCTCACATGCGAGTTCTCACTTCCTAATTCCAGCATCGGCCGTTCTGGCGTTCTTTTTTCTGTTTCCCTGGCGTATAAGGGAAAGTCACATGCTGCCTCCTGGGTTTATCCCAGATAGCTTTGGCTTTCTTGCTCCCTACAGAGGCCTAAGGCATGACAGTTGCTAAGATGCCATGGAGTGCCCATTTCACTGCCACTGACAGTCTAGGCAAGTTGCCCCTTTTGGGGTTTGTGGTAATAAGGGGAAGGCCAAGAGGCACAGACTGAGTCCCCAGGTGGCTGCAGCAGCTCCAGCTCGGTCCTGAGGCTCCCCCTCACCATGGCCACCTGCCTTAGTAACTGTGCCCCGAAAGTGGCGTGCTGCTTGCTGTGCTGCTGCTTTGCCTACTTCTGCCCTTCCCTGCCACCCCTCGCATGTCCCAGTTGACAAGCAGTTCCTTGTCTTCCCTACGGAAAGAGCTAAGAAACAGTCTATGGGCACCCTGGACCTTATTAGCCTAAGGTGGGCCGAGGAGTGTGGAGCAGCCTGTAGTACAGAGCTTTGGGGGAGAAGCCCGCTAATAAGGGGAGCTCTCCCATAGCCATATGTTAAATGCCAACTAGGCTGAGGTGGACGAGCTCTGCCAGCTGCTGTCATCTTCAGAAGAAAGACGCAGCAGTAACAAATGTTTCCCTTTTTATTAAATGTTTAAAAACACTGTGTCTGGGAAACTTTAAAGCAGACCCTGTGCTGCACGTCTGCTCCTCCCCCGAGCCTCTCTGCTTGGGGGTGGTAAAAATAACAAAAATATTTTCAGTAGCTTACCTAACAGGGTTGGCTCCAAGCGTAGCTGGCCTGCAGGATGAGGGGAGTGATCTTCTCCCAGCCTGCTACCCTCTTGCCTCCCGCCTCTGCTCTTAGAAACTTTACCACCTGGTCATTCTCTTCTCCTGCTGCCACTTACAGTGTAACGGCAGCAACAGGTGGTGACTGTTATAAAGAGATGCTGCCTAAGGAGCACGGGGCTGATGGGAAGAAACTAGCCACAGCCCTACTTTCCCAAGCTCACTTCTAAGACATTCCAGCTAAAGACTAATGCAGGAAAAATGGCCAAGACCTACAGACTTTTTAAAAAAGGTTTTTGGTATTTTGTTCTTTTTTTTTTTTTAACACACTTAAGTCAGTGCAGGTTTATTATCTTGGCAGCTTGCAGTCACATTCTAATAATTTTCAAAGGCCAAAATATGGTATAAAAAAAATCACTTAAAATATCTGTCCCTTCCATGACTTAGTTTAGTAGGTAGTCTTTATCTTTTGCCATTTCTATATTTTATATATTATGTACCTGTCTCGTAATCCCTCTAAACATATACAAAAGACTACAGATTTAATAGCTTCTCTTATTGTAAAGGGATGCCGACGTTGCGTCCAATTGTCCAAATACAACCCTGCTACTCTTTTCTTACCTTTAAGAAGGAACAATTTCATACGCTCTTAGCTTGTAATCTTGATTGGTAAGTAGCAATGGCTGACTTTATTGGTAATATCAGCTTCCACTTGCCAAACTCTAAGCTCCTAAACCTTTCACAAACTGGGCCTGTTAAATTTGTGTCTATTGTTGATTCTAAGCCCTTGCTTCATGCCACTACTGTTTTTATAGATGGTTCAGGAAAAAAAAAAAAGTAAAAGCAGCTATAGTGTGTCAAGGTGCCATGCAAAATTGGCAATACAAAATCCAGGAACATTTTAAAACTAGGCAATACATGGAGTTAGCTGCCCTAATACTGGCCTTCCTCACCAAGACATAAATATGGTTAGTGATTCTGCTTATGTGGCATATAGTATTGTATTACACATTTAAACCTTGCACATGTGAAAGGCATTACTAATGAATCTCTACTAGCTTTGCTTCCTGCAATGCAAAAGCTCCCCTATGCCCATCATCACCATTTTTTACATCACACATATTTGTTCTCATTCTAGGTTACCTGGTCCCTTATCAGAAGGGAACACTCATGTTGATGCTCTGGTACAATCACAAATGTGGTTTGCAGACCTTCCTCCTTTTTAGTGAGCTCAAACTGATCATGCTTTTTTTCATCAGAATGCCAAAGTCTTTTTTTTTTTTTTTGAGACGGAGTTTCGCTCTTGTTACCCAGGCTGGAGTGCAATGGCACGATCTCGGCTCACCGCAACCTCCGCCTCCTGGGTTCAGGCAATTCTCCTGCCTCAGCCTCCTGAGTAGCTGGGATTACAGGCACACGCCACCATGCCCAGCTAATTTTTTGTATTTTTAGTAGAGACGGGGTTTCACCATGTTGACCAGGATGGTCTCGATCTCTTGACCTCATGATCCACCCGCCTCGGCCTCCCAAAGTGCTGGGATTACAGGCTTGAGCCACCGAGCCCGGCCAGAATGCCAAAGTCTTAAACAACAGTTTCATTTGACACTTGCCCAAGTTTGCATGATTATTAAAACCTGTCCTAATTGCCAATGGCATTCTCTCCCCTTTTTCCTTAGGGCCTGGTGCCTACCAACAAGATCTGGCGCCTAACGCTATCTGGCAAACTGATGTTACTCAGTATCCACCCTTTGGATGTTTTAAGTTTCTCTATGTTACCATGGACACTTATACAAGTTTAATACATGTTACCACCTGGACCAGAGAAAAAAAACTAAAGATGCAATTGATCATTTGTTTAAATCTATTATAACTTTCGGCCTTCCACAAGTTATAAAAACTAATAATGACCTTACTATCTTAGAGCTCACTTTGCATATGCATTGCAACTTTGGCACATACAACATAAAACTAGCATCTCTTATAACTCAACTGGTTAGGCCATTGTTAAAAGATCTCATCAAACTCTTAAAGTGTATCTTAATAAACAAAAAAGGGGGAATATGGGGATCTCTCCTCAAGAACAGGACCTGTCATTGGAGAATCAACCAGCAATAACAGTGATGACTCATAAGGTACCTGACATTACTTCAGGACAGCTAAAGAGATTGGATCAACAAGCAACTATCCAGCTTGCCACCATGGAAGCCCCCGCAACTGCAGAGAACCAGCCTCTTTTGTATCTGGTGATAATTGGGGAAACTTCTGAGAAAGTAAGACAGACATGGATATTAGGGTGGCTGGAAATTCTTGTCCTTTGCAAAATGGAATCAGCTCAAGAACATGTTTATTGGAGTCATGCTGAGTCCCCCTGTTTTTAATGTTATTACATGGTGGGATGCTGACCCCTTTGTCACCTAATGATACTTCTTGGACAGGAGGTCAATAGATGCCCTTGTCTTACCCCTTAATTGAAAATTTGAGATGGATTAAACTTAATGACTCCTTGGCTTTATTGTGTAATAATCCCTCTCTTAGCTTTTCCACAATAGCACATGACAAGTGTGTTACTCTCATTCCTTAGGAGTCTCTTTACTATCAGCCCAAAAAAGGATGCTAAGCTTGCAAATGTAACCTTTATTTCTGCGGTTACTACTAATCTTACTGAGTTGTCTAATGAAGCTACACAAGTGCCTGATTTTCCTATATGATATCTAAGTAGGGACTGAAGACATAAGTTTGAGGCCGTTCGTTAGTCTCTGTGCAGACAACCTGTGCCACACCAAGGGCCTCTGTCTAATAATGGCACCTTACTTGATTGGGGTCCCCATGTTTATGTCTGCAAATTAGACTATTGGATTTGGGAGTCCCTCCAATAGTTCTATCGCCTGGTCAGAGTATGAGCTTTCAGGACCAATATTACAACTAAAAGGGAAACAAGCTTTAAGCCCTGTTCATACCCTAATTTGGAGATTAGGACCTTTTTTTTAATGGGTTCTTTAACATGGTGAGTACATTACTAGTGGTGGCAACTATACATACTTTCTTTTTGCAGAATAATGTTACTGATACAGTCTTGGTTTGTACTTCACACCCTTATATACTTCTGTTTGAGCAAAGTATTCCTAACACAGAGCAGAATCAATCCTTTTATAGTATTAAAGACTCTTCCAGTAGCTGGTATGCTACGTGCTTGTCTCATCAAAATGTTAGACAGTTAAATATAACCTATGTCATGATCTTAATACAGCGAGCAGAATTGTGGATCCCTGTAAATTTAACCTGGAATTGGGAAAGAGATTCCACCTTGAAATTATTTAGAAAAGTACATCTGCAAGAAGCTTATCATGACAATTTGCCTTCTCAAATTTTCACTCTTGAGTGTGAATTAAAGAAACAGCTTGAAGAATGGCTGCAGCAATTACAAACAAGTACCCTTCAGCCATTACAAGAAGGCTTTCAATTTTAAACACAAACACTTGGTTGTCTAGGTTAAACATACACATTTGGGTGACTGGCTGCTATACTTATTCTTTTTTGTATCTATTTGCTAGGTATTTGCAGATGGCTCTGTGCTGCCACCAGCGATGCATCTATGACCAGGGAAGAACACCAGAAGCTTATCTTGTATTGGATGACCAGCATGCTCGAAGAATTAAACAAGGGGAGATGTAGGCAGTGTATGGGAAACTACTCAAGCTTATGTACAACGCATTTGAGGTCAGGGCTTGGAAAATTACTGAGGCACTCTGTATATTATTTGAGCATGGGAATGAAACTCCTTGACCCTGAAAACAGGACAGGGAATGGTGTGGTAAGGAACGCTGAACACAGCCTTCTGAGAATGCAATTTGAGAGTGTACAAGGTCACAGGTGCCTCAGTAACCCACCTCAAATGACCATCTAGTGGATGTTTGTGGTTAATACAAGCCCTTTCAACAAATACTTCATGGACGGATGCTGGGACAGACTCTCTCGGAAGATCTACCCACTAGTCTGCTCAGCTGGAACTGTCTGAGTACTTCATTCTTGGTGTTCACTGCAAGCTATAAGCTCTGCACGACAGCATCAAAAAATACTTATGAATAAACTTAACCAAGGAGGTGAAACAATTGTACATTTAAAACTATGAATCAGTGATGAAATAAAATAAGTAGCCACAAATAAATGAAAAGACATCTATTTTAAAAAGTAATCCAATAAAATATAAAAATAATAATTCCTCATGACCAAATGATGTATACCCAGAAATGCAGAGTTAATTTAACATTATAAAATCAATCAATGTTCCAATCCTGGCTGCATTTTAAATTTTTAAAAAATAAATATAAAGAAAAGAAAATCAACCAATCTAATCTACCATATAAACTAACATAAATAAAAACTGTTTAATCATCTTTATAGATGCACAAAAAAGAGCACTAGAGAAATTAAAGCATTCATACCTCACAAATTCATAACCTCACAAACTCTCTTAGAAGACTAGGAACATAAAGGAATTTCCTCAACTTGACAAATCACTAACAGTTTATGTCATAATTAATGGTGGTAGATTGAACGCTTTCCCCCTGTGACCATGAACAAGATAAGTCAAGGATTCTTACCATTTCTAGCCAGTATTCTACTGGAGTTTCTGGCTGTGCAGTCAGACAAGAAAAAGAGATGGCCAGGTTAGAAAGGAGTAAACTGACTTTATTTGATACAACATGTTAAATTTATGTACAAAATTAAATATAATCTAAAAAGAAACTACTAGATTTAGTAAGTCAAGTTAGTAAAGTTTCAGGATGTAAGAGCAGTGTATAAATATTGAATGTATTTCTTTTGTTTTCCTTTCCTTTCATTCAGCCAGAAGACCCTAAATCCAATGTATTTCTATATGCTAGCAAACAATTAGAAATTTAAGTTAAACAAGCCTACTTACAAAAGCATCAAAACTATAAGCTACTTATGGGTGAATTTTACAAAAGATGCATTAAGACTTTGTATGCCGAAATTTTTTTAAAAACACTGCTAACAAAAATTTTAGACTATTTAAATAAAGTGACACAACATGTTCCTGAATTGGAAGACTAAATATTGTTCAGATACTGATTCTTCTCAAAATGATCTTTGGATTCAATACAATGTTGAATGTAAAAATTTACAAGCTGATTCAAAACTTTATATGCAAATATGAAGAAACTAAAATAGCCAAAATGATTTGAAAACAAATCTGAAGAGCTTGCACTACTTTATTTCAAAATTGTCATAAAGCTACACTAATTAAAACAGTGTGGTATTAATGTAAAGATGACCAAATCAATCAATGGAATAGATTAAAGAGCCCAGAAGTGGACCCACACATATATGGAAAATTAATTTTCAACAAATTTGGCAAGGTGTTTTAATAGAAAAAAATAAAATTTCTACCCATTTGGCAAGAACTGTAGTTTGTATGGATTCTAACGTGACACCTCACACACAAAATTTACCTAAAAATATATCATAGATTTAAATATAAAAGCTAAAACTATAAAATTTCTAGAATAAGACATGGGAGAAAATCTTACCTCAGGCTTGGCAAATATTTCTTAAATATGACACAAAAGTATAAATTTTAAAAGGAAAATAACCATAAAATGTATTTCATTAAAATTAAAAATGTACTTCAACAGATACTGTTGAAAAAATGAAAAAACAGAATGGCAGAAAATATTTGTACAACATGTATGCAACAAAGGACCTGTATCTAGAATATATAAATAACTTTTACAGCTTAGAAGAAACAAAATACCTAACTATAAAATATGGGCAAAAGATTTTAAAACAGATGATGGCAGATGCATGCCTGTCCTGTTTAGAAAAACAAAATAGTGAGTAGAGATTCCCGTGTGAACTTTTTTCCAAGAAGCAGCACAGAAACTTAACAGAAAACTGAAAGAAAACACAGACCCTTTGAAACAAATGGCCGACAACAGCCTACATGGTAAACCAAACTGAAAACAGTGAGTCTCCAGAGCATGAGATGGGGAGACACTGCCAATATGACACACGCTTGAATAGGGGAGCCAAGCAATCTAGGCCGTGGGAAGGCCTTGACTCTCCCCAGTGCAGGAGCTGATGTAGGGAGTGGTGGGGAGTATACAAGAAGGAGAGGCATTGAGATGTGCTTTGCATGCACTCCTGGACTCCATCAGTGATAGAAGGAAGCCATTACTGATCCTACTTCACAGGGGACCTTGCAGAAATCACACTTGATGATCACAGATTGAAGAAGCCCCCAACTAGGATTTGAAATATAACCTTGAGTGGGGATAAGCCCCATTGGTCAGAACTGAGGGATAAGAGGGACACATGCTACAGCCATAAGCACAGGAGCTGGATACCCTTGCTTCATGGGCAAACAAAGAGACACATGGCCTGAGAGCCATGGTTTCTGTCTCCTTCAGGAAGGCTTACGGCCTGGGGCAGTTTTGAGTTATGAACACAGGCTGCCTGGAACCTAGGAAGCTGCTGTTAGCAGCTAACACTATGGGTATGAAACCAGCCTTGCCAAGTGTGTGGGAGCTGAGTGGGACTTACTGTTGTGTGCCATTCCCTACTCCCCATGTAGATTCTTTTGTGCCACATAGGCAGCTGCACTCCTCCCTGGAATGTTACCCCAGTGTAAAGGGAACTACTCTCTGATCTCCAGTGGGGCCACTACTTGTCCCCACATGCGGGGAGCCAAGGCACAAACTTGGCTGACACAGATCCCACTGGTTTTCACCCTCCACCTACCCTGGTAGCATAACACAATGAACAGGAACACTTGGGACCTCCACAGCCCCTCCCACTGCCTGAAACACTAGATCACCTCCCCTGGGTAACATAAGGTAAGCACAGATTCCACCATTCTCACCACAGCTGGTGCTCTTTTGCAAGTGCCACATATTGGCGAGAGGCCAACTTGCACAGCCCATACATTATCTGCAAACACAATAATACAGCACTCAGGAAAGAGAAAACTTTTGTACAACCTCAGCTATCAGCATTGCTTGCATCACCCTGGCTAACCGGGAGGTCTTGAGTCTGACCACATGCCCAATACATTACTACTACAGCTGGCATTTAAGAAAGCTAACACAGTAAGGCTATTTATAACAAAGGAAATCTCAGTGTCTACATCATTCCTATCCCGCCTTCATCAGAGCTTGTGCTGGGAGCCTAGAGGACAGGTCACATCACTGGATCTTTTACAGACATTACCCAGTACCAGCCTAGACTGTTGCAGCCCCACCAGATGGCTAGACCCAGAGGGGCAGCAGGTTAATAACAGGCTGGTCCTCAGGGATAGCTACTCCTAGGGGAAAGATGAGGGCAACACATTAAGGGAACATCGTATGGACAAAAATACCAGACTGCAGGCCTTGAATGCAGGAACTTTCCACTTATGAGAAGTTTTTTCAGAAGAGTCATAGGTCCAATGTTGTGCTCAGTGAGGAAAATCTGCAACTTTTCCTCAATAGTCAGGTGTTCCTGGTGCTCATGGAGGGTCTTAGAGAAGATTTCTTCTCCCCCTTCCCCACCACCACAAACACAGCTGGGGCTTCTCCCAGAGAGCTTGGCATGGGTGCATCTGTAGACAGCCTTTTTGGAACATTTCAGGGTAACTACATAACCACAGGAGGAGTGCCCCACCAGGGTCCAGGCTTGCGTGAGAGTTAGAGGTTACAATCTCTCTTGCATGGAACATCAACATTCCTGCAGATGAAAGGAGGTGCCTGTCTGATCTGAAGAGCAAAAACACTAGGTCTGGAGTGTGCCTGGGAGGTGGATCACTTTCCTGCTGGCCTGGAAGATCTGTGATAGCCCCTGAAAACACCTCAGTGTATTTCACTAAGAGCTTCCCTAGCCACCTCTGTCAAAGCTGAGACCTCTGCCCACCATTAAGGTACAGCATTTACCCACCTGCTTTAGCCACAGCTATTTTTTAGCTAAGCTAAATGCCATAACCTTCATGAGACCTCTGCCATTCACTCTCAAAGGAAACAGTGAACATGCTCCCATACCTACTACTATAGAATCTGAGAACATCATCACACAAAGATTCTCTATAACTAAGTGTATTAGTCTGTTCTCACACTGCTATAAAGAACTATCTGAGACTGGGTAATTTATAAAGAAAAGATGTTTAATTGGCTCATGGTTCTGCAGGCTCTATAGGAAGCATGGCTAAGGAGGCCTCAGGAAATTTATAGTCATAGAAGAAGGCAAAGGGGAAGTAGGCACATCTTACATGACTGGAGCAGAAGAAAGCTGGAGGGGAGGTACCACACACTTTTAAACAGTTAGATCTCATGAGAACTCTATCACAAGACAGCACTAAAGGGATGGTGCTAAACCATTAGAAACTGCCCCCATGATCCAATCACCTCCCAACAGGCCCCACTTCCAACACATGGTATTATAATTCTTTGACATGAAACTTGGATGGGAACACAGAACTGAACCATATCACAAAGAAACTCATGCAGATTCTTCACCATGGAAAGGACTCAGAGTCAAAGATAACTGACAGTAAACATTAAAGTCACATCCTCAAGGGGGAAATTTTTTTTTAATCCAGTTGAATAAAATATAAACTCAAAAATACTTAGAATAAATAATTTACCCAAATGAGAATAAACTAGAAAAGTAATTCTAGCAATATGAAAAATTAGGGTTTTATAACAGCCCAAAAATCACACTAACTCTCCAGCAATGTATACAAGCAAAGATGAAATCTTTGAAATAACAGATAATGAATTTAAAAGATTGATTATTAAGTTATTAAAAAAGATACAAGAGAAAAATGAAAAACAACATAAAAATTTTTTTTGAAAAAATTTATAAAGAGGTAAATATTTTAAAGAAAACAAATAAGAACATCTGGAAATGAAAGACACACTTGGGAAACTAAAAATGCAGTGGAAAATTTTAACAATAGACTACACCAAGTAGAATAAAGAATTTCAGAGCTCAAAGACAAGGCTTTTGAATTAACCCAGTCAGAAAAAAATAAAGAAAAAAGAAAAGCAAGAACAAAGTCTCCAAGAAATATGAGATTATATAAAATGACAAACCTAAGAATTATTAAGTGTTCCTGAGGGAGAAGAAAAAGCAAAAAGTCTGGAAAACCTATTTGGGGGAATAACTGAAGAAAACTTCTCTCACCTTGCTAGAGATTTGGGCATACAAATAAAAGAAGGTCAAAGAACTCCTGAAAGACTCATTGCAAAAATGACATCACCAAAGCATACAGTCATCAGAATATATGACTAAAGCCAACATGAAGGAAAGAATTCTAAGAGCGGTGAGACAAACACATCAGGTAACCTGTAAAGGAAAACCTATCAGACTCACAGCAGGTTTCTCCATAGAAACCTTATAAGCCATAAGGAAATGAGATTCTATCTTTATACACCTTAAATAGAATAACTGCAGCCAAGAATTTTGTATTCAGCAAAACTAAGTTTTGTAAATAAAAAAGAAATAAAGTCATTCTCAGATAAGTAAATACTGAGAGAATTTGTCCATTCTAGGCCAGCCCTGCAGAAGTACTAAAAGGAGTTCCAAATCTTGAAATAAAAGGTTGATATGTATCAGAATAGAAACACCTAAAGGCATACAATTCACATGGCTTATCAAACAGTAACACAATGAAGAAAACAAAGTCACTAGGAAACTATTAATATGATGGCTAGAATAGTACCTCACATCTTATTGTTAACAATGAATGCAAATGGTCTAAAATGTTCCCGCTATAAATATACACATTGACGTAATGGATAAAGTAGCACAAATGAAATATCTGCTGTCCTCAGGAAACACACCTAATAGGTAAGGATTCTTATAGATACAAGGTATAAAGAAGTGGGAGAAGATATTTTATATAAATGGAAACCTAAAACAGGCAGGGGTAGCTATTCTCATATCAGATAAAACAGATTTTGAAACAATAATTTTAAAAAAAGACAAAGGTCATTACATAATGATAAAACGAACAATTCAACAAGAAGATACAACAATTCTAAATATGTATGCACCTAACCCCAGAGTTCCCAGATTCATAAAGCAATTACCACTAGACCTACAGAAAGATACTGGAGCACAGCAATAATGTGGAACTTTAATACTCCTCAGATGGCACTAGACAGATCATTGAGGCAGAACATCAACAAAGAAACACTGGATTTAAACTGCACTCTAGAATAAATGAACCTAGCAGATACTTACAAAACATTCTTCTTAAGAACTGCAGAATATACATTACTCTCATCACCACATAAAACATTTGCCATGATAAATCATATGCTAGGCCACAAAACAAGTCTCAATAAATTTGTAGAAGTTGAAATAATATCAAGTATCTTCATAAAACTAGAAATCAATACCAAAAGGAACTCTCAAAACTATGCAAATACAAGGAAATTAAATAATCCACTCCTGAGTGGTTTTGTCATTAATAATAAAATCAAAATGGAAATTTTCAAAGTTTTCAAAACCCAAATCTAGCAAAAGAAAAGAAATAACAAAGATCAGAGAAGAGCTAAAGAAAATTGAAACCAAAATGACACAAAAGATCAATGAAGCAAAAAGCTAGTTCTGTGAAAAAATAAACAAAATTGATAGACCACTACTTACATTAAACAAAAAAAGAGAAGATTCAAATGAGCTCAGTTGGAAATGGAAATGAAGATACTACATTGTACACCACAAAAGTACAAAAGATTATTTGAGACTACTATGAACAACTCTATTCACACAAACTAAAAAAAGCTAGAGGACATGAATAAGTCCCGGAAATATAAAACTCCCCTAGGTTGAATCAGGAATAAATAGAAATTCTGAACAGACCAATAACAAGCAGTAAGGTTGAATCAGTAATTTTAAAACTGCCAACAACAACAACAAATCCCAGGGCCAGATGGATTCACAGATAAATTTGATCAGACATTCAAAGATTAATTGGTACCAATTATACCAAAACTATTCCAAAAGATTGAGGAAGAGGGAATACTCCCTAAATTATTCTACAAAGCAAGCATTAACCTGATACCAAAGCCAGGAATGAACATTACAAAAAAAAATAAAATAAAACTACAGACCAACATCCCTAATGAATATAGATGCATAAATTGTCAATGAAATACTAGCAAACTGAATCCAAGAGCACATTAAAAAGAAATTCACCATGATCAAGTGAGTTTTATTCCAGGGAAGCTGGCATGGTTCAACATAAACAAGTCAATAAATATAATTCATCACATAAGCAGAACTGAAAAAAATAGCATATGATTATCTCAATAGGTGCAGAAAAACTGTTTGATAAAATTTGGCACCACTTTATGATTAAAAACCCTCAAAAAACTAGCCATAGAAGGAACTTACCTCAAAATAATAAAAGCCATAAATGAGAAAAATACAGCCAACATCACAATAAATGAGGAAAAGTTAAAAGCACTCCCCTTAAGAATTGGCGTAAGACAAGGATGACCACCTTCACCAATTCTATTCAACATAGTACTAGAAGTCCTAGCCAGAACAATTATGCAAAAGAAAGAAAGAAAGGACATCCAATTGGAAAAGAGGAAGTCAAACTATCTCTGTTTGCCAATGATATAAACTTATACCTAAGAAACCCCCAAGGACTCCTTAAAAAGACTCCTGGATCTAATAAATGAATCTGGTAAAGTCTCAGGTTACAAAATCAATGTACAGAAATCAGTAGCACTACTATATATCAACAACAACCAAGCTGAGAATCAAATTTAAAATGCCATCCCTTTTATATAGTTGAAAAAAATACCTAGGAATATACTTAACCAAGAAGATGAAAGATCTCTACAAGAACTCCAAACACTGCTGAAAGAAATCATAGATGACACAAATAAATAGAAATACATCCCATATTCATGGATTGAAAGAATCAATATCATGAAAGTGACCATACTGCCCAAAGGAATCTGTAGATTCAGTGTAATTCCTATCAAAATACAAACATTAGTTTTCACAGAATTAGAAAAAAAAAAAGTCCTAAAATTCATATGGAACCAGAAAAGAGCCTGAATAACCAAAGTAATCTTAAGGAAAAAGAATAAATCTGGAGGGATCACATTACTTGACTTCTAACTATACTACAAGTCTATAGTAAGCAAAATAGAATGGTAGTGGTATTAAAGTAGATACATAAACCAATGAAATGTATTAGAAAAGCTAGAAAGTAAGCCAAATACAACCAACTGATCTTTGACAAACCATACAAAAACATAAATTGGGGAAAGACACCCTATTTAATAAGTGAGGCTGGGAAAATTAGCCACACATAGAAGAATGAAACTGGATCCCTATCTCTCACCATATAAAAAAATTAACTCACGGTAGATTAAAGACTTAAATGCTAGACCATAAACCATAAAAATTCTAGAAGAAAAAAAAAAAAACCTAAGATAAACTCTTTGGGACATTGGTCTTATGACTAGGATTTCAAAAGCAAATGCAAGAAAAACAAAAATAAATAAATAAGATCGAATTAAGCTAAAGGGATTCTATAAAGCAAAAGAAATAATCAGGGTAAAAAGACGATCTACAGAATGGAAGAAAATATTTGCAAATTATGCATACAACAAAAGATGAATATCCAGAATCTACAAAGAACTCAAACAAATCAGCAAGAAAAAACAAATAATCCCATTAAAAAGTGGGCAAAGGACATGAATAGACATTTCTCAAAAGAAGATATACAAATAGCCGATAAACATATGAAAAAAAGGTTCAACATCACTAATTATCAAGGAAATACAAATTAAAATCACAATGAGATACCTCCTTACCCCAGAAGAATGGCCATTACTAAAGTCAAAAAAAAAAAAAACAAAAAACAATAGATATTGGCACGGATATGGTGGAAAAGGAATGCTTATACACTGGTGGTGGGAATGTAAATTAATAAAACTTCTATGGAAAACAGTAAGGAGATTTCTTAAAGATCTAAAAAATGTCACTACTGGGTATCTACACAAAGGGGAAAAAAGTTACTATATCAAAAAGACACCTGCATGCACATGTTTATAGCAGCACTGTTAACAATTGCAAAGATATGGAATTAACCTAAGTGCCCATCAACTGATGTGCTGATAAAGACAGTGTTATATATATATATATATATATATATATATATATATATATATATATATACATACCATGGAATACTACTCTACCATTAAAAAAGAAAAGAATAATGTATTTTGCAGCAACTTGTATGGAACTGTAGGGCATTATTCTAAGTGTAGTGACTCAGAAATCAAAAAACAAATTGTACATATTCTCACATTGTAAGTGGGAGCTAAGCTATGGGCACACAATGGCACACAGCATGATATAATGGACACTGGAGTTTCAGAAGCAGGGAAAACTGGAGCAGAGTGAGGGATGAAAAATTACCTATTGGGTACAATGTACACTAGTCAGGTGATGAGTTCAGTAAAATCTTATACCTCACCACCATAAAATTCATCCACGTAACTGAAAACCACTTGTACCTTTAAAGCTATTAAAACTGAAAAAATTGTAAGATTAAAACAAATGCTTCATCAAAGATAATATATGAATAATAAATAAGCACCTGAGAAAGGGATCAATATCATTAGTTATTGGGGACATTTAAATTAAATTCACAGTGAGATACCACTCATTAGAATGGCTAGAATTCAAAAACTTGATTAAACCAAATATTAGCAAATACATAGAACAATTAGAACTCTCACACATTTTTTCGTTGGAATATAAAATGGTACATCCTCTTTGGAAAACAGTTTTGCAGTTTCTTAGACATATACCTACCATATGACTCTTAAAATAAACAGGCACCTACCATATGACTCATCCATTCCACCCCTAGATGTTTACCTGAGAGTAGTAGTTGAGCAAACGTTCACAACAAAGACATGTACACAAATGTTCATAGCAAATTCTATTTGCAATAGCCAAAGATCAGAAACAAGCCATCACAGGCGAATGAATAAACAAATTGTAGTGTATGCTTAGAAAGGAACTCACCAAAAGGAATGAACAGTCAGTACATCCAAGAACATAAATGAATCTCAAAACAATTAGGTGCTAACTGACAGAAGACAGACATAAGAGTAGCTTCTTCTGTATGATTTCATTTATTTAAAATTCTAGAAAATGCAAAGTAATTCATAGTTTGAGAAAGTACAGTAGTGTTTGCTTGAAGATATCAGGGAAATGGACAGAGAGGGACGATTTACAAAGGGGCTTGAGGAGATTCTTGAGGGCAATGGATATATTCATTAATTTGATTGTGGTTATGGTTTCAGGTGTGTATTCATACATCAAAATTTATCAAATTATATACTTTAAATAGAATCAGTTTATTAGATATTATGTACCTCTGTAAGGTTAAAACATGAAAGTGGCACTCTAAACATATGGGTCTCAAGGTTTGTGAAAGACATTTTAGACAATTTTATAAACTCAGTATTTTTATAATTCATAATTGTATATATACATTTCAAATGCAAGAGAATTCACTGGAAATTTTCTTTTATCTCCTCTCTTTTCTCACCTTGGATTAAATCCTATTTGATACACACTATAAAAGCTCAGTGTAACGTCTGGTGGTTTAGATAGGTTTTATAATTACTGATCCTGGCTGCAGCTGTTTATGACAAGCTTGAATTAAACAGAAGTATTTCCGACAGTTTCTAATCTAAAGCCAACACAAAGTCTCATTTTTCCAATATGCAATGACAGCCCAAGACTGCACATATCTGTCATAATGAAAATGAGAAAAACTGAATTATTAAAGGGAAAACATTGTCAGACTGGGTAATACACACACACACACACACACACACACACACACACACACACACGTATCTGTCCATAAGAAATACATGTGCATTGAAGTCATTTTAAGGTGGAAATAAAACAGGAGAATTATACTGGGAAAACACACACGTAGAAACACACAGAGAAACTAGAAGATGGATATTTATATCAACTGGTGTTTAAAAGAAAATTGAGATAACAAAGGACAACTGATAACAATAAAATGTAAACTTCTTATTGTTGTATTTTAATTTTGATGTATTAAATAGTAAAATATAATTTTTCAAAATGTAATCCTCCCAAAAATAAAACAGAAAGTACAATAATATTAAGGGACTTTTAATTCACCTTTTTCATCTCATAGAAAATTAAGTACCTAATCAAAATAAATAACAGTATGAAGAAGACTTTTTTAAAGTGTGGACCAAAGACCACTTGCAGCAAACTTTCCTAAGATTCTTGTAAAATAAAATATATTTCAAGACTGCTCTCGGGCCTATGAAATCAGGTTTTCTGGGAGTGGTTCCCAGAAATCACCATTTTTCTCAGCACCTTAAATGACTTTTATGCATTGAGCATATAAATTATATACTTAGTAATATAATGCTAATATATTTACATATAAGCATTGCACTCAACAGAATATACAATGTCTCATCCAGGGACTAATAAATGCTTATTAAAATAAACCAGAAAGTATATTAATTTTTTAAAAGGTAGAAATAGTAAAGGCCACCCTCATTTTAATCATTAAGAAAAAGAGAAAAGCTATAAATTAATGTTTGTAGAAAAAAAGGAAACAACACCTTAAGCAGCTGAAAATTTAAAGTTTTCTCTTAAAAAATATGGGCCAAAGAGATAAACAAAAATGTAGAAAGTTTAGAAAATAAAATACGGGTGATATACGTATAAGACCCTATGGAATGTAATTAAGTAGAGCTCAAGAGATATTCCTAACCCTAAACAGTTAATTACTATGCAAGAAAGAATAATAGGAAATAAATTCATAGCTGACTTTAATAAATTTGGAATATAACAGTAAAATAAAGCCAGTAAAATAGAAGAAAGCAATTATAAAGATAAAAGATTAATGGACTTAAGCTGATTTATACTACATATAACAACATAATAAGCACCGGAGCTGTGTCTTAAAAAACAGTAAAGTTAATAGCTGACATGTAATCAAGAAAAAAAAATTACACATTTTCTACTTGCATTTATAAAACAGTGGTTTCTGGAGCTGGAAGGAGGAACAGGAATTGATTGCAAATAAACGTAAGGACACTTTTTTGGGTAATCATTGAATATGAATTGAAATGCATCAATTTACTAAAATTTATCAAACTGTATATTTAAGATGGGTAACAAATTTTATGTTTTATATTTTATTTTTTACCAAAATAAAACTGCTAAAAATATATATCTGTATAGATCTCACTGCAGCAATAGAAAAAAACGCAATACCTAAAAATAATGAAGGTGCTATTTTGTGAAAGACAGTGACAAAGACCTGAATGGATAAAATGATATGACTTACTCTTGGACAAGAGAAAGAATGGAAAATACCCCTGAGTTTATCTATAGATGTAATGCAATCTCAGCAAACAAAACATTACTCTGTTTTTACAAATCGCATTTAATTGTACAAAATTTGATTATTCAGTGGATAGTTGGGATGGCCATTAAAAGGGGGGTAAAAAATAAGAGCCCAATTCACTCTCAACACCTTAATATACATTCAGCGGAAAAAAGAAAGAAAATATTTTGTGTAATTTAAAGTGTAATTTCTAGAAAGCACACATAACCCAAAACCATGAAGAAGGAAATGGGTCAAATCAACTATATAAAAATTAAAAAAGCATTAACAGTACACACACACACCAAACTATCTAAAAATCCAAAATTTTTGACAAAGATATAATTCTATTATTGTAGAAGCAACTCTTTAAAATTCCAGGTCCAATGTATCAATAAAACTTGTTGGCTCTATTGCCAACACATATTCAGACCTGAGCATTTCTTATCACCTTACACTGCTCCCCTGAGCCAGTAACCATCACATCCTACCTAGTATATTTCAATGGCCTTCTAATTAATTTATGTCTGCCCTTGCTTACTTTCAAATGATTCTCAAACAACAACTAATGTAATCCAGTTAAAACTATGTAAATCAACACTTCTGCTCGAAAACCTCCAATAGCTTCCCATTTTAAAAGGCTGTGAAGCTAACAACTAGCTTCATGAGCTTAGAAGTGTCTTCTCCAGTTCTAGTCAATCCTTCAGATGGCTGCATTTTCAACTAACACCTGCACTACAGCATCACAGTAAATCCTGAGCCAGAACCACCAAGCTAAAATCCTGACTTGTAGAAACCATGAGACATAAAAGTCTTCTAAGACTAGTACAGAACTTCTCAATCTGCTTTTCATGTCTTATCTCTTCTTTTTACAGTTTGCATCCATACATCTGGAAACATTATGGACAATTTCATTCTATTCTATACTCTGGTCAGAGTCTATTTGGCTGACTGCATTTTTATTTCAATAATGATATTTCTCATACACATTGCTCTTTCTTCTTTTCTTCCTTCTTTCAAGCTTTCTGATTCTTTTTAAATGAAGTGATATTTTCATTTGGGCCTTTGAATGTCTTCAAAATAGTTATTCTAAACTTTTTTCAGGAACATAGTCATAATATTAATTTCATCTGGATTAATTTCAACATCTAATTATTTATTATATTGGCTGCCTTTTTTACTTTGGCAATCTTCATTTTTAGCCTCATTTTGAGTGAGAGTGCTTTTGTTATTATTTGTTTGATTAATATATGTTCACTCTTTCCTTTTGTTGTTCTTCCCTCCCTTCCATGAGGCTAGTTTTATGGTTATCTCTACCCTGGATTTGAGCTACTGATTCAGAACCAGGCTTAGGGTGTGCTTTTCAGGTTAATGGACCCATGATAATACCAAAAATACTATAGATCAAGCCATAAAGCCAGTAATGGCCTTTATTCAAGATTATTTCTGAGAAATTGTGACCATATCTTCTTGTTTCTTTAGACTTTCAGCTTGCAACTACTAAAGACCTGGGCATCACGAAAAGAAAATAGGAACACAGCTAACTAGAAAGGTGAAAGATTTCTACAAGGAGAACTCAAACCACTACTCAAAGAAATCATAGATGACAAAAACAAATGGAAAAATATTCCATGCTCATGGATAGGAAAAATCAGTGTCATTAAAATGACCATACTACCCAAAGCAATTTATAGATTCAATGCTCTTTCTGATAAGCTACTATCAACATTCTTCATAGAACTAGAGAAAACTATTTTAAAAGTCATAAAAGAGCCTGTATAGCCAAGGCAATTCTAAGTAAAAAGAAGAAACCTGGAGCCATCACTTTGCCTAATTTCAAACTATACTACAGGGCTACAGTAACTAAAACAGCATGGTGCTGGTACAAAAACAGATACATAGACCAATGGAACAGAACAGAGAACACAGAAATAAGGTCACACACCTGCAACTATCTGATCTTTGAAACAATGGACAAAAACAAGCAATGGGGAAATGATTCCCTATTCAATAAATGGTGCTGGAATAACTGGTCAGCCACATGCAGAGGATTAAAACTCTACCCTTTCCTTATATCATAAACAAATATTAACTCATGATGGATTAAAGACTTGAATATAAAGCCCAAAACTACAAAAATCCTGGAAGACAACCTAGGCAATACCATTCAGGACACAGTCCAGGGCAATGATTTCATGAAGAAAATGCCAAAAGCAATCACAACCAAAGCAAAAATTAACAAATGGAATCTAATGGAACTAAAGAGCTTCTATACTGCAAAAGAAACTGTCAACAGAGTAAACAGACAACATACAGAAAGAGAAAATTTTTGCAAACTATGCATCTGACAAAGGTCTAATATCCAGCATCTATAAGAAACAAACAAATTTATAAGAAAAAAGCAACCCCATTGAAAAGTGGGCAAAGGACATGAACAAACACTTTTCAAAGGAAAACATGCATGCATCCAACAATCACATGAAAAAAAGCTCAACATCACTGATCATTAAAGAAAAGTAAATCAAAACCACAATGAGATATCATCTAACAGCGGTCAGAATGACTCTTATCAAAAAGTCAAAATAACAGATGCTGGTGAGGTTGTGGGGAAAAAGAAACACTTATACCCTGTTGGTGGCATATAAATTAGTTCAATCATTGTGGAAGACAATGTGGAAATTCCTCAAAGACCTAAAGACAGAACTATCATTAGATCCAGCAATCCCCTTTGGGCATACATCCAAAGAAATATAAACCATTCTATTACAAACACACATGCACATGTACATTCATTGCAGCACTATACACAATACAAATGACAAGGAATCAATCTACCTGCCATCAATGGTAGACTGCATTAAAAAATGTGATACATATATACCATGGAATACTATGCATCCAAAAAAAGGATCGAGATTATGTCCTTTGCAGGGACATGGATGGAGCTGGAGGCCATTATTTTTAGCAAACTAATGGAGGAACAGAAAACCAAATACCATATCTTGTCACTTACTAGTGGGAGCTAAAATGATGAGAACATATGATCACACAGAGGGGAACAACACATACTGGGACCTATCAGAGTGTGAAGGGTGGAAAGAAGGAGAATATCAGGAAAAATAACTAATGGATACTAAGCTGAATAACTGGGTCATGAAATAATCTGTACAACAAACCTCCATGACACATGTTTACCTATATAACAAACCTGCACATGTATCCCTAAACTTAAAAGCTGAAGAAAAAAAAAAGACCTGAGCATCAGTTCAAAGCAGTTTTTCAACTTCTTATGTGTTGATGGTTGCACATAGTGCCAATCCAGCACCTGGCTTTAAGCAATGGGCATGAGCCAGCCATCTCAAGTGGAGTCGTTTAGGTTTCTCTTATTCCTCAGAAGCTCAAATCCTAACCCATGAAAAAAGACTGGTCAGAAAAAATAATACATAAAACTGTCATAATAGAAGTTTCTGGTTCTTCTTAAAGATAAGATGCTTAGAAATAAGTCTGTGCTTACTGAGACCATAATTTCATGCCTTCCAAGTAATCCTCACAACTTATGCTAGAGAGAGCCCTTTTCATAACCCACACCTGCTGTCGGGGGCTCTTGAAAACATCAAAATTTAAATCACACAATTTTCTTTTTCTGTGAACAATGCGGTGCCACATGCAATTCCTTTACAATTTGTATAAGCATTTTCTCTATAAATGAGGATTTTTTTCAAGCATAAGAGAAAGTACATTTTTTCTTGCCTAGCTTTCATTAGTCTTACTTAGGGTCTTGTATTAAAGCATGTTCACAAGACCCATCACAGTTCTCCACAGTTATCATACTTTAATGCCTGAATGCAGAAAGTTCTGCATTTCATCACTTGCCTTTGTTCATTTGTGCGTCAATCTGTTTTCATCTTTGAATTAATCTTCCTTTACAAGATGAATAATGAGATTTTAGATGACATGCAAAATATTAGAAGGAGTTCCTCTATGTGAGGAAATTGTGTGTGTTTGATATTAATGAGAAAATATAATGTCATTTTCAACAACGGTTTCAATTAAATGCTTGAAGTCTTGAAAGGAAAGCCTAAGAAAACCTCCCAGAATGTTATGATGCCAAAGATAAGCTGAAGATCCAGGCATGGGAAGAAGTAATAAACTGGAAAATAAGCCCCTAGGTGGGGGTAACTTCTTTGTGTCCAACCTCATTGCTGATTCATCTTTCATGGATAAATGGCTACACTACCCTATTCAGTACTTCCATTTGCTCATTCTTCTGAGCCTAGCTTCAATGGCATTTCAAGGCTGTACATTTCCCTGATTCTCACATAGCAAAATGAGTTTTCCTTTCATATACACTTCCATAGTGCCTTATGTATACCTATATTTTAGGTACATTAAATTGTCTGCTTAAATATATGATTACCCTTTAGGCTAAACTGACATCTCAGCATCTAACTCCTGCAAAACTATCAGCAACAAGCCTGCCTGCTATGGGAAGCCTTCCCTGACTCTCCCAGGAACACTTAGAGTCTCCTTCTCCAATGCTTCTGATACAAGGCAGGCAATCCCCCAAATTGGGCTTATCTCAGGAGACTTCTTGGATTCATCCAGGAAAGAATTCAAGAGTAAGCCGGTGGTATTAAATAGCAACTTTTACTTAAGCAGCAGTGTATACCAGCAGCAGAGATACTGCTCCTTGTGAAGCAGGTCTGGCCCATAAGCAGTGTGCCCAGAGTTACAGCTCAAAGGCAGTTCTGCAGTTATATTTACACCCACTTTTCAGTACATGCAAATTAAGGGGCAAATTATGCTTTCTTTCCTGAACTAGCAATATTCCCAGAAAAATAGGCCAGTACCTGTTATTGTACATTGGCTGATTTTTTGCTCCATCTAAAGTTTTATTCTGGTTAAAGAAAATGAATCCTTCAAGAGAATTTTGCTAGTGCTATTATTTTCTCAATATGTTCTTCCTGTCCAAGATAAGTGTAATACCATTTTTACTTTTTAGCCACGCCATACGGTAAGAGCCATGCCATATATATATAGAGAGAGAATGGCTTGGTAAGGGGATAAGAACAGATGACAACTGGATACCTAAGATGCAACTGACTATGGATATTTCAAGGGAAACTTGATGACAATTTGAACTTGATATTTCATTTTACATAATGCAGCATGGATACATTAGATGCTACTAACCATGGACATTTCAAGGACAACTTAATAATTTGAACTTGATTTTTCACTTTACATAATAGAATATATCTGAAGGTCTCTCTAAAATAAGATTAACTCAAAGGTCTAGCTCCAGGAAGAAACAGCTGCTTTTGCTGAGCAAAGGTGCTGCATCCAGAGGCAGAAAGGCAAGTGCTATGGCTTGAATGTGTTCCCACAGTTCATGTGTTGGAAACTTAATCTTCAACGCAACAATGTTGAGAGGGACTTTTAGGAAGTGATTAGGTCATACGGGTTCTGCTGTCATAATGGATTAATGTTGTTATCAAGGGAGTGGGTTAGTCATTCCAGGAGTAGATTCCTCATAAAAGAATGAGTTCAACCCCATGTCTTGCTCTCTTTCTTGCCCATGTAATGCTTTTCATTATGTTGTGACACAGCAAGAAGGGCCTCACCAAATGCATGTCCCTGGGCCTTGGACTTCTGAGCCTCTAGATCTGTAAAAAACAAATCTCTATTCTTTATCAATTACCCAATATCCAACATTCTGTTATAACAGCACAAAACAAACTAAGACAGTAAGCATCAAGAATCTTTCTTAGAATGGCTGCAACTGCAGACCCATATGCACAATATGCGGTCATAAACATGCAAAAAAGACTTGCTGCCACAAATTGCTAGGCTTTTAGTCATCCATACACTGTGACGCATTATTTCAAAGGCCATACTAGCTATTTTCTCAGTTAGCAGAAAACACATTATGCTTTCTGTAAAATTACTGTCATCATCATTATTACTGTTATTGTTAGAGGTTTCAATGGATCAGAAATGGAAACTGGCAAAGGAATTCTCATCTTCAAAGTCACACACACACACACACACACACACACACACACACTGTTAATAGTCTCTGTTAATCCTACTTGCTGAGCTGTCATTATAGAAATTTTCCCAATATGATGGACAAAAGCAAAATAGTTCAAGTGACAGAAACAAGCTTCAGTTGTTTAATCTATGGATTATAAAGAATGAAATTTATGTATGAATATATGATTAGTGCTACTTCACTAGTTATATAAAGTCCAAATTGGACCTCACTCAGGAAAATCTGGAATGAAAAGTCAAAGTAATTTTTGTCATATGCTGTCCATGTCGAGATCTTAGATTGAAAGCAACAGAAATCAACTGTAGCTTGAGCAAAATGTTGAATAGAAAGATAAGAAACATTCACAGTAAGAATGGATAGCTTAGAAATGGGTAAGAACAAAAGAAGAAACAACAAAGTCTTACAGCAGAAACAATTTGGTCAAGTCACTGCCAGAATGAATGTATTCCTACCGAGATGCAAATTTCAGGAAGAAAGCAATTAATTGGCTTTGTCAAATGCCTGCCCCGGGCTAAGAAGGTCAGTGCACATGCTTAAGATTTCCTTGAAATTATACCCAATAAGAATGACATGACACTATTTCCTGAAAGGAAATTAGGATGCTTTGGAGTAAAGGAAATGGATACTTAATAAACCAAAAATAATCCATTGAATCCAGAAAGAATAAAAAAATAAAACTGCTGTTCGTATGTACTATTGTTTCTTCATTGGCAGGTCCATTGCTAAATCACAATGGGGACATGAGTTTATTTAACACACACTTAATAAATTTAAGACATTCTGAGTTTTTCTAGTGCTGCATCTACTGTCTAATTAATAGCTAGGGATAATTAATGATGTTGACATTTATACCCCTCATTTGTGTCACCAGTTCCTACATCATACTAATTGGCATTTAGAGCCACAGGAAACATGTTTTCAAACTGAACACTGACACCATCATGCTGATGCAGTTTTTTTTAACTCAAATACATATTGTCCTGTTGACATGTTAGTATCATTTTTAATTGCATTTGTTTAGAGAGATTACTCTGAATACAGGAAAACTTCAGCTAGGTACATGTTATGTCCACTTTCACAGTTAGAAGTGACAAACATAAGTTCACTCCCTAAGGCACTTTTCAATATCTTTGTAAAGTTATCATGTAACAAGCATGACCATATGTACATTTGGGTTTAGTAGCAGAAGTCCGTTTAGTACTCTGAATGCAGGCAAAAAAAGATACCTTACTGAAAAAGTGCCTAACTACGAACACTAAACTCCTGAGCCAAAGAGCGTATATTGTGCCCCTTTTCTACATAATTACAAAATAAACTGACACTAATACTTGTCAACATGTTGAGTTTATTAGACAATTTTTGGGTTTATGGAAAGAGAGAAGAAAGAGATGGAGGAAAGGAGGGACGGAAGAGGGGTGACCAAAAAGAAAGGAAAAAGGAGAGTAAGGGCCCTCTCCTTTTCCTGTCACTTCTGTACTTCCTCTCTTTTACACAAGAATCAAATAAACAATTATTCCTCAACAATCTAAGTGACTAATCTTCAGTCACAGGTGCTCACTCTCACCACCATTAGATTCAGCAAATTTAGATGATTTGCTGAAATGCCTAATAGATGTAAACACAGTATTTCCAAGAGCTTCGAAAGGCCAACAATATATCTACACTTTTGTATCTGTTACAGAATGTAGTTTCTCACTAGTTCTAACAAACCTCATTTTGTTGTTGTTGTTGTTTTTCTGGAGGAAGTGAAACAAGATAGCCAAATGGAACCTTCTGGCAATTACCCCCCACAGGAAGAACACCAAATCGAACAACTATCTGCATAAAAAAAAAAAAAAAAAGCATCTTTATAGAACCAAAAATCAGGGGAGTGATTACAGAGCCTGGTTTGAACGCTATAGCAAGGGAAGAGGCACTGAAGAGGGAAGAAAAGACAGTCCTGAATTGCTGGGGGATGAAGAAAGCAGTGATTGTGGAACTCTGCATTGGAACTTGGAGCTAGCTGACATGTCACAGTGAAAAGGAACACAAAGCAGAATTCAGCCGGGACCAACAGAGGGAGCATTTAGACCCAACCTAGCCAGAGAGGAACTGCCCATCCCCGTAGTCAGAACCTGAGATCCAGCTGGGCCCACCATTGTGGGCTAAAGTGCTCTGGTGTTGTAAATTTCAAAAGCAGTCTAAGCCACAAAAATTGCAATTTTGGGGCAAGTCTTGGTGCTATGCTGGGCTCAGGGCCAGTAGACTTGGGGTGCATGCAACTTAGTAAAACACCAGTGGGGGCAGTAAAGGGAACGCTTCCAGTCCCAGGCAGGGCAGCTCACAGCGCCAGGAGAGACTCCCTTCTGCTTGAAGAGAGGAGGAGGAAAGTAAGACGGACTTTGTCTTGAAACTCGGATGCCAGCCCAGCAAGGCAAGGCACCAGGCAGAGCACTGAGGCACCATTCCAGGCCCTGTCTCCTGGATGGTATTTCTAGAAACAACCTGGGCCAGAAGAGGACCCACTGCCTTAGAATCCAGTCCTGGAAGGATCCTAAGAACTGCTAACTAAAGAACCCTTAAGACTTGAATAAATATCAGCAGTACCCAGGCAGTGCTTGCCGTTGGCCTTGGGTGAAGAGACCCAGGACTGTGCTGGCTTCAGGTATGACCCAACACATTCCCAGCTGTGGTTGTCAGGAGGAGATAGTCTTCCTTGAGAAAAGCAGAGGGAAGAGTAAAGAGTACTTTGTCTTGCAGCTTGGGTACCAGCTTGGTCACATTGCATTAGAACACCAAACAGGCTCCTAGGTCCCCAGTTGCAGGCCTTGGCTCCTGGGCAGCATCTCTGGACCCACCCCATGCCAGAGCAGAGCCCATTGCCCTGAGAAGAAGAGACTTAGGCCTGGAGCATTTATCACATGCTGTTTGAAGAGCCCATGGGCGTTGAGTGAATCTCAGAGGTAGCCAGCCAGCATTTGCTGCAGGCCTGAGGCAGCGGTGGCCATAGAAGAGTCTCCTTTAAGAAAATAAGAAGGAAGAACAGGGAGGACTTTGTCATGTGACTTGGGTACCAGTTCAGCCATGGTGGAATAGAGCACTACTTAGATTTCTAAGGTCTCTGACTCCAGGATCTGGCTCCTGGATGGCAATTCTAGACCTTCCTTGGGCCAGGGGGAGCTTACCATCCTGAAGGGAAGGGCACAATCCTGGCTGGATTTCCCATCGGCTGACTGAAGAGCCTTTGAGCCTTAAGTGAACATCACTGCTAATCAGGCAGGGGTAGCCGCATGCCTGTGGTAGGGCTCAGTGCTGTACTGGCTTCAGGTCTGACCCAGCAGAGTCCCAGTGGTGGTGGCCTCTGGGATGCTTGTGTCACTCTTCCCCCGGCTCCAGGCAGCTAAGCATAGAGATATGAATTCCACTTGTTTGGATGAAAGTTATGGAAAAGAATAAGAGTCTCTGCCTGATAATCCAGGGAATTCGTTCTGATCTTACCCAAGATCGCTAAGGCAGGGCCTTTATGAATCTGCAAGAGTTACAGTGTTCCTGGGCTCGGGGTTCCTCCTAATGCATACACAGCTTCAGTGACCAAAGAGTTAGATCGCAACACCCAATACCCTTTGAATACTGGGAAAGCCTTCCCAAAAAGGATGGGTACAAATAAGCCCAGACTGTGATTATTACAATAAGTGCCTTATTCTTCAATGCCCAGACAACAACAAAGAGCCACAAACATCAAGAACATCCAGGAAAAGTGTCCCCAAAGGAACTAAATAAGGCACTTGTGACTAATCCCAGAGTGACAATCATACACAACAATTCAGACAGAGTATTCAAAGTATCTGTTTTGAGGAAGCTCAAAAAAAAAAATTCAAAATAACACAGAGAAGGAATTCAGAATCCTATCATAAATTTAACAAAGGGATTGAAATAATTTTTAAAAATCAAATTCTTAAGCTGAAAAATTCAAGGAACATACTGCAGAATGCATCTGAGTCTCTCAACAGAAAATTCTTTCTTCTGATCAAGCAGAAGAAAGAATTAGTGAGCCTATTTGAAAATATATGGTCAGAGGAGAAAAAAATTTATTTAAAAAAACATGAAAAATGGCCATAAGATTTAGAAAATAGTCTCAAAAGGGGAAATCTAAGAGTTATTGGCCTTAAAGAGGAAGTAGAAAAAGAAATTGGGGTAAAAAATTTATTCAAAGTGATAGTAAGCTTTTTTTTAACTGTCCATTAAGATCTGGGGTACATGTGCAGATCATGCAGGATTGTTGCATAGGTACATACATGGCAAGGTGGTTTGCTGCCTCCATCCCCCCATCACCTACATCTGGTATTTCCCCCCATGTTATCCTCCCCACCTCCCCAACCGCCTGCTGTCCCTCCCTTGCCCCCTAACAGACCCCAGTGTGTGATGCTCCCCTCCCTGTGTCCATGTGTTCTCATTGTTCAACACCCACCTATAAGTGAGAACATGCAGTGTTTGATTTTCTGTTCTTGTGTCCATTTGCTGAAAACTATGGTTTCCAGATTCATCCATGTCCCTACAAAGGACACAAACTCGTCATTTTTTATGGCTGCATAGTATTCCATGGTATATATGTACCACATTTTCCTTGTCCAGTCTATCGTCAGTGGGCATTTGGGTTGGTTCCAGGTCTTCTAATGTAAACAGTGCCTCAATGAACGTAAGTGTGCATGTGTCTTTTTAATAGAACAATTTATAATCCTTTGGATATATACCCAGTAATGGGATTGCTGGGTCAAATGGAATTTCTATTTCTAGGTCCTTGAGGAATCACCACACTCTCTTCCACAATGGTTGAACTAGTTTACACTCCCACCAACAGGGTAAAAATGTTCCTATTTCTCCACATCCTCTCCAGCATCTGTTGTCTCCAGATTTTTTAATGATTGCCATTCTAACTGGCATGAGATGGTATCTCAATGTGGTTTTGATTTGCATTTCTCTAGTAATCATTGATGATGAGCATTTTTTACATATGTTTGTTGGCCTCATATATGTCTTCTTTTGAAAAGTGTCTGCTCATATCCTTTGCCCACTTTTGGATGGGTTTATTTGTGTTTTTCTTGTATATCTGTTTTAGTTCTTTGTAGATTCTGGATATTAGCCCTTTGTCAGATGGGTAGATTGAAAAATCTTTTTCCAGTCTGTTGGTTGCTGGTTCACTCTAACGATTGTTTCTTTTGCTGTACAGAAGCTCTGGAGTTTAATTAGGTCCCATTTGTCTATTTTGGCTTTTGTTGCCATTGCTTTTGGTGCTTTAGTCATGAAGTCGTTGCCTATGCCTATGTCCTAAATGGTTTTGCCTAGGTTTTCTTCTAGAGTTTTTATGGTGTTAGGTCTTATGTTTAAGTCTTTAATCCATCTGGAGTTAACTTTAGTGTAAGGTGTCAGGAAGGGGTCCACTTTCTGCTTTCTGCACGTGGCTAGCCAATTTTCCCACCACCATTTATTAAACAGGGAGTCCTTTCCCCATTCCTTGTTTTTGTCAGGTTTGTCAAAGATCAGATGGTTGCAGATGTGTGGCATTGTCTCCAGGGCCTCTGTTCTGTTCCACTGGTCTGTATCTCTGTTTTGGTACCAGTACCATGCTGGTACTGTTTTGATTACTGTAGCACTGTAGTATAGTTTGAAATTAGGTAGCATGATGACTCCAGCTTTGTTCTTTTTGCTTAGGATTGTCTTGGCTATGCGGGCTCTCTTTTGGTTTCATATGAAGTTTAAGGTGGTGTTTTCCAGTTCTAAGAAGAATGTCATTGGTAGCTTGATGGGAATAGTGTTGAATCCATAAATTGCTTTGGGCAGTATGGTCATTTCACAATATTGATTATTCCTAACCATGAGCATGGGAGGTTTCTCCATCTGTTTGTGTCCTCTCTTATTTCCTTGAGCAGTGGTTTGTAGTTCTCCTTGAAGAGGTCCTTTATATCCTTTGTTAGTTTTATCCCTGGGTATTTTATTCTCTTTGTAGCAATTATGAATGGGAGTTTGCTCATTATTTGGCTCTCTGTTAGTCTGTTATTGGTTTATAGGAATGCTTGTGATTCCTGCACATTAATTTTGTACCCTGAGACTTTGCTGAAGTTGATTATCAGTTTCAGGACATTTTGGGCTAAGATGATGGGGTCTTCTAAATATACAATCATGTCATCGATTAATAGAGACAATTTGACTTCCTCTTTTCCTAATTGAATGCCCTTTTTTTTTTTTCTTGCCTAATTGCTCTGGCTAGAACTTCCAGAATATTTAATAGGAGTGGTGAGACAGGGCCTCTTTGTCTAGTGCCGGATTTCAAAGGGAATGCTTCCAGTTTTTGACCATTCAGTATGATATTGGCTGTGGGTTTGTCATAAATAGCTTTTATTGTTTTGAGATATGTTCCTTTGATACCTAGTTTATCCAACAGAATCAAGTCAGCTTCATCCCAGGGGTGCAAGGCTGGTTCAACATACACAGATCTATAAACGTAATCCATCACATAAACAGAACCAAAGCCAAAAACCACATGATCATCTCAACAGATGCAGAGAAGGCCTTAAATAAAATTCTACAGCCATTTATGCTAAAAACTCTCTTAAAATAATAAAAGCTATTTAGGACAAACCCACAGCCAATATCATACTGAATGGGCAAAAACTGGAAGCATTCTTTTTGAAAACTGACACAAGACAAGGATGCCCTCTCTCACCACTCCTATTCAACACAGTATTGGAAGTTCTGGCCAAGGCAATCAGTCAAGAAAAAGAAATAAAGGGTATTCAATTAGGAAAAGAGAAAGTTAAATTGTCTCTATTAGCAGATGACACGATTGCATATTTAGAAGACTGCAGCATCTCAGCCGAAAATCTCCTTCAGCAAAGTCTCAGGATTCAAAATTAATGTGCAAAAATCACAAGCCTTCCTATGCACCAATAATAGACAAAAAGAGTGCCGAATCATGAGTGAACTCCCATTCACAATTGCTACAAAGACAATAAAATACTTAGGAATACAACTTACAAGGGATGTGAAGGACCTCTTCAAGAAGAACTACAAACCACTGCTCAAGGAAATAAGAGAGGACACAAGCAGATGGAAAAACATTCCACGCTTATTGTTAGGAAGAATCAATATCGTGAAAATGGCCATACTGCCCAAAGTATAGATTCAATGCTATCCCCATCAAGCTATCATTGACTTTCTTCACAGAATTGATGCAGATAATCTTTCACTCACTTCCTTTGGTGCTTATTCCTACTGATCCTTTTCCCTCCAGGACCATCTGATAGTCCCTGAAGGGGACTGTATCAAGCCCAAGAATTGAGGTCTGTTCCATCACGATCCTATTGGTAATGTATGAAACACTCAAATTAGAGTAATTCAAGAATGAGTTAATGAAGGCATAAGTGCAGTTCCCAGATGAGCATCAGCATCACTTGTTAGGAGTGCAAATGCTCAGGCTTCACCCCTCAACCTACTGAATCAAGTGGTTTTAACACTTAAGAATCACTGTTGTAGGAAACCACAAGAAAAAGTACAGGGCCAAGGGGCTAGAGAGCTAGTTACTGCCCTTAGGCCTAGATATAGCACAGAGAAGGTCATCTTCAAGGAGCTGTAACGTTTGGATCAGGAATGCAGTTAATCTGAGAAGACGAACATTGACAAAATGGGGGTAATAAATGCCCCAGTCTCAGTCTCCTTCCTCCTTCTGATCTCGTGCCAGAGCTTCCAATTGGAGAAACCCAACTGGAAGCTGAGGATAAAGGAGTCTCTTACACAGTCTATACAGGTCAGCCTCTTGAGGGACAGAGCACATCTGGAGAGGTAACTAGATTATATCTAATACCCAGGCATTTCCAGGCCCATTTCTTCTCTAGCTAGCCTCACTCACAAAACCTCACCCATTACGCTGTTTACAGGGATTATTAACTACATACTTCTATGTGGTGTTCTATCAACACTAATATTCAGCTGAAAAGAGCAATAGTGGTTTTATTGTTGCTATGTATAGTCAGGCAGCTTAAACAAAGACAAATAGATATTAAGAATGTTATTATACTGTGATGTAAAGCACGACTAAGGAGAAAAGGGCTGTCTCCTTTCAAAGGGGCTCCCAAAATGAACACACATTTCCTGATCTTGTTTATCCATAATCAAGCCCCAACATCCCCTCACCCCTGAGAGAACATATGGAAGGAAAGGTGAGCCCTAGGCCTAGTAGCTTCCACCAAGGAACTATTAGAGAAACATAATTCACATAAGAACAACATTTTGTTTTACAGCTCAGATGCCAAAATGTCCTTAGCAGCTACTGAATGAATTACTGGGTGTCTTTTACCTTTCCCTCGATACAAAATCAATTTTTCTAAATCCTTCATTATCTGTTCGGCAATATTCCAAAGGAGAGCGTCCCCAGTAGCACTTAGGTTGATTACCTTGGGTTTTACCTATTTAGGAATTCAAATTACTCCTTTTGTAACAGATATTTTCCTTGCCAACATTTAGTTCTTCATATCCAATGGTAAAACTCATATTGGCCCTTAATCCGTAATGCTTTTCTACCAAGGAGATTGTAATTCAATTCTTAAAGAAATGTTTTAAAATGTCTCTCTTTTCATAAAAGCCTAGGGCTTCTCTTTCTTCTTTTTATTTTCTCCCAACTCTCTAAAAAAGAAAATCAAATTAAAATATTTTCTCATATTCTCTTAATAGAAAACTGGTTTCAACCAGTGTATCCTAATGCTGAGCCAAATGGACTGACACCTGTCACTTGGACCATGGAAGAATTGTTCATGGTAACATGAACCAAGGAAGTGTGTGACTTTCATCACACAGAGCGCAGGTTGCCTGATTTCCAGGTCTTGTCTTTGATTCCACTGTATCTTTGTGCTTTCACACACGCATGTTGAATTCATTCCCAAATCCTGTTACTTTTATCTCCCAAATTTTGGAGAAAAAATGAGGCGACTAAATTGTGCCCTTCTGCCCACTAACCACCCATGTCTTGGTTTAAGCTTTACTGTCCCTCCCCTGAGCTGTAACATCCACTTCCTAATGGGCCCTACACTCCAGTTTGTTTCCACTCAATTCCATTTCCACCAAAATGACCCCTTTCAAGCTCAAACACGGTGTGCAGCTTTCCTACTTAAAACTCCTTAATGGTGCCTCACTGCCTACAGGACACAGTCCAGACTCACTAATAAGGGACGCCAAGTCCTCCAAGGACTGTTATGCCCAACCCACGTTATTATTTCCTTATCAAAACCTGCATCACATCGTATTCTAATTCCCCAGGCACAGCATGTGCTTTTACACCTCCGTGTCTTTGTTCATGATGTCCTTTTGTCTGGAACATCTTCCTCCCACCCACTTTGTCTTTGTCTATCTCCTTTCATGCTTTAAACTCATCCCCGAGTCTCATTCTCACCCTCACTCCCAGTGCCAGGATCCTAGAAATCCCTCTTCGTACTGCTCCAACCCATGCACATGCCTCTGTCCTCACACTTAACGTAAGCTGTATTCATCTGGAATTATCTGGAAAAGTTCATTTTCTCCACTTACAAACAGAAATTAGGACTTCATCTTCTTTGTGTGCCCATGGCCCAAAAATACCTGAGTAAGTGTTTGTTGAATAAATGTAGGAACTATTGCTAAATAGCATATTTCCCATAAGCTTCAAGGTTCTTTGCTGCCGCTGCCCCAACGTGTCCATTATGTAGTTCACATTTCGGTAAAAATATAAAATGAGCATGATCCTACAACCGAGAGTTTCTCACTCTGGGTAGGGTAAATACAAAAAAAACCTACTTTTCCCTAAGTATAGTGTTAAAGCTAGAAAGGAGGAGTCTATATTGAATGTGCTCTTTGCTTCTAGTAGAGGAGAAAAGAGAATAATTACCATAAAGTTTCATAACCTCTGCACAGGAAGGTCATCTCATCCAAGCCCGAGTCACCAGAAAAAGAATGAAGCCATCTTAGCTAGTCCAGGCCTCTCTTTATCCTTGAGTCACCTTGCTATAGTGGCAAATAGAGGTCTAGATTCTGGTAGCTCCGCTCCTTACACTGTGCAGTTGTTTCAACATGAGTCACTTCTTCCTGCTTATTTCCATGAAAGGGCAGGTAGCAAAGGTCTGATAGCCATACGTTTACTCCATAACAGCATCTACCGTAATTATCAATGCAACTCAGGAATCATCTGGCACCAGTTTGCTGGATGCAGTGAGACAGTCAGTCCCTGACTGAAGGAGTGGAGGTAGAAGAGGAAAAGTACAGACAGCTTTAGGAAGTGTAAATGAAGTGAGTCATTTAGTCATGGGGGTGGGGTGGGAGCTGAAAAAAAAAGAATAAAAGAAAAATTTGGTATATGAATTTGTGGCCAGCATAGTCCAGAGGAGGAAGGCATCACTTTTACTAAACAGAGGGGATATCTTCCGGGCCATGAAGACTGAACTCACCTTCAGGACCTCTCTGTTCTTCCAGCTTGGCCTGGTGCTGGGTTTTGCTCCTTTCTGGCCTCCATATTGAATACGGATGGCTCTATCCTCAAGGGAATAGGCACAGCCATGCAAAACAGGTTTTGGTTTTGGTTTTTAACTACCTTTTAAAATTACTACAAATAGTCTATATTTATTGTAGGAAACATTTACTACAAATAAGTGGAAAAAATAAAACCTTCCATAATCACACAACTCAGAAATCAACACATATATAGGATAAAAAATAGAATTACAGTACTTAGGAAACTTGCTTTTTAAAGTTAACAATAGGTTATGCACATGCTGTCCATGTTGTGAAACATCCTTTTATGATGTCATTCTTAGTGGCAGAATATTATTTCTTTGTCCAGATATACCATAATTTATTTAACCAATTACAAATTGATCGACATTTAGATTATATTCAGTTTTTATTTTTAGCACTTGCATGATGAACATCTTTGTAGGTAAAATGTTTACGATCTATAATTGCCTTAGAAGAAATACTGCACATAGAACTACCACATCAAATATATAAATGTACTGATGCTACTTACATGTAAAGCTAAATTTCCCTGCAAAAAGTTACACAAATTCATACTCCTGCCTGCAGGAGATAAAGGTACACATTTCCCAATTTCCCACAAAGAGTTTTTAAAAGAAAAGCAATTGAATACATTCTACAAAGCTTCTATATAGAAACCAGTCTATTGATCACAGTTGATTTACCTGCTTGATTTCAATTCAACATTTATTGAGTACTTCTGTGCTGAGCAATATGGATAGAACCAACACACTTAATGAGCCTGATAATGAATGCTTTACTCAACTTGGCCAAAATAGTCACACTGGCTGATACAGAAACACCTGTATAAGTATTTTTAAAGTATTTTAGGGTTAAACTTTCCATTTTGAAATCCATCTTCTATAGATTCTGATGTTAATTTAGCCTCTACCTAAGAATTAATGACAAAGCATTCACTGCTAAACTAACACATGTCCAAGTTGAGAGTCTTTAACTAGGGAAAGACCTTCATGGTATTAAATCTAACATTTTTCTCTATGAATCCCACATATTGGTTCTGCTGTTACCTAAGGAAGAATCTATTTTCTCTTCAAATACGTTATCTGTTATTCAAGACAAAGAGCCCAAATTCCCTCCACATTTCTTATAAAACATTATTTCTAAAATCTTTCCACCATCTGGAATGCCTATAATTATTTTGTGTTCTTTTTCCTACATCCTGGTGAATACCTACTCAACCTTTATGGTTCAACACAAATGTCACTTTTCTTGACACTCCATCCCCTATATAATCTTTCTAGAATTAATTGCTTCCCTTTGTATATTCCCATAGCATTTTGTACATATCTTTATTATAAGCCTTCACTATTGAATGTGGTAATTATTTCTTTGCATTACTGTCTTTAGAACTCACCTGTGACTACTTTGAGGACAAAGTCTGTGTCCAAAGCACCTGAAATCATACCTATTAGACATGGTAGGCATTCTAAAATGTGTATTTTTTTTTTAATTTAGTAGGAGTTTATAATCTAGTACTAATCTGGTATCTAGTATCATAAGTGAGACATGGATACAAATGACTATAAGTCGTAAAATATAGAAGATAGCAAGTAACATGAGATTATTACAATTCGGTTCTGTGTAAATGCTAAGATAAGGCATTCAGAAGGTAAGAAAGGTGGATATCCTTGAAAGCCAAACTGAGAACACTGTCTTCTCACCATGGACCACGTGAACATATCCTGAGCAGTGTGGGCAGAAAAGCTCAGAGGGAGGAGCAAGGGAAAGGTCCATTTACAAGCTATAAAGAGTATAAACGAGGATCAGCAATAGCATAGAAAGGACAAACAAGAAAACCTTTGGGAGAAAAGAAGCAACAACATTTGGTCATGGATAACTTAAGGGTCAGGGAAGAAAGAGGAGGGAGGGAAATCTGTCCAACACATTCAGCTTGGGTAATTAGGATACTATTGCTACCCAAATGTCGTAAATTCATAGCTCCAGAAGATGAAGCTGGCAGATGTGGATTTATAGCCCACACACTGAGTTAACTTTTTTTATAATTTGAAGGCTTTTATAGTGCTATGTTATTGTCAACACACCACAATCCCTACTACTTTCTTTTGTCATAAACTCAGGGCATTTTACTTATTTATATTTCATATCTGGCCCCTGTATACATTTGATTTTATGATTCCTAGCAACACAAATTAAAAGTTCAATAGTAGAATGAACTAGTTTAGAACATATTGTGGTAGCTAAGAGGTTTCCAAACATTTCTTTACCATTACAATCCTTGATTAGAAAATTAAATCTCACTTAGAAGTCCCACATATTTAAAAAAAAAAAAAAAAAAGTAAAAGTGTTCCAGTTAGTGGAAGCACTAGAGTCTTCATTTTCGTAACTATCAGTCCCAATCTCATTTAGCACTTAAGATATTTTCATGAAACTTAGGGATCTGGAAACCACAGTTTGAAAACTTCTGATATGAATGATATATTGAGATTTTTATATATTGCTTTTGAAGTACCAACAGATCTACAGGTGAAAATGTTCAGCAAGCCACTGAGTAGAGACAATAGGAGACTGGGAGAGAGTTAAGATCTGGATAAAGATTTGAGAACCATCTGGATGAAGGTGATATTTGAAGCCATGGTAAATAAAAGAGAAGAGTGAGAAAATAAGTGGGCAGGAAGAGAAAAGATTACAGATAAGAATAGGCCTTTTGGGATTGCCTACATTTTTAAGGTGGGTGAAGAGGGAAAAAATCAGCCCAGTAGTCAGATGAATAATCTGACAAGTAGAAGGAGAATCTGAATAGTACAAAATATTAGAAATTAAGAAAGCAGTTTCAGGAAGAGAAGAGTGATGGAAAGTCTCAGACAAACCAGAAAGGAAAATGGAATCGAAGAAAGGTAATCTGTTAGACCACAGAAAGACTAGAACAATAGCCCTGCAAGAAGCAACTTCAGAATTATGCTGGAGACAGGAGGCAGAGAGCAAATGGGATGAGGAGTGAACAGGTCGAGTGTCTACTCCTTTGAGACATTTGGAAGTCAAAGAAAAGATACAAATAGGTTGATAATGTGAAGACCTCAGGAGAAATACGGCAAGGTTACTGAGAAATGTTGTGTTAGGTGATAGTGAAAAACATTTTTATGGCAAGTAAATGCCTATATTTCTTTAGTTCAACCCAGCTGAAAAGTGAAGACACAAGCTCCCCGCAAGTGGTTTCCAAATTGTTGTAGGGGCAATTGGCACTGAAGGGCTAGTGAAGTCTCCTCCCGGCTTCAGTGTGTCTGTGGCCATGTATCAGGTACTGTCTTAAAGGAGATACGCTCCCCAATTATCAATAAAGATTATGTATCAATAGGGCAAGTTAGGTTGTTTTGCCTGTGGGGAGACAGAGGAAAAGGAACCATCCCAGGATGATGACAGCATGCGGATAACCTTCAGGCTGGGAAACATTCTTCCAGGATATACCAGATGTACCAATATCTGTTGTGACAGTTTGGCTCTGCTCAATGTTGTAAGGTCGTGGTCAGGGTTACAATTCCTGTGTGAAAATACCCATCTCTTTATTTGAGCTGGAGGCATATTATATCCAGGGCCAGCAGTCTTGCAAATGCTCATCATTGAACATCAATAAAATCAGGACAAAGTGAGAATGTATCTGAACAAATTATCCTATCACAAAAAGTAATTCAAAGCAATGCCATAGTGGTGTGAGTCAGAAGAAACTCTTTCCTCTGTAAAGGACAATACTCCTTATTGAAGCCCAGCCCAAAGAGAAATAAATTGGACTGTAACACACAGATTTCAGAATCTCAAAAATGTAATCATAGAAAATTTAATGCTGAGTTCGATGATGAGAATTATAGCCACTACCATTTATAAATCCTCTAATATACTCTAGTCTCTTTACATACCTTGTCTCATTTAATCCAAATAGAAATTACATAAAGTAGAAATTTCTAATTTTCCTTTTTATTTGAGGAAAGAAAGATTCACAAGGGCTAAGAAACTATCTAAGGGCACAGTCAATAAGTGACAGAGCAGGATAATTACTCACATATCTCTCATTTCTATGTTAGTGCTTCCCCAGCATTCTACACTGTGTGACAGTCATGTTAGTATAACCCTCTACTCTGCATCTGCAGATTGGCTGAACGAGAGCCCCATTTACTCTTTGAAGGTCAACTTTTCATCAATAGACCAATAGACCTTTTGGCAGCCTTCTGCCTCAGCAGGACTGTTTACCTCACTGGGCTCAGGCCACACTTCACACGTCCCAGAAATGTAGACTGTGTAATGGAAATAAAATATAAAACTGTTTTAGTCTTGGAGCAGCACCAGACAAGAAAGCATACAATATAGTTAGCAATCCCTGACACCGGAGATGCTCCAGATCAGCAGGGTGATCTTATCCAAATAATGACAGTTGAAAGCCAAGATTATTCAAGCAACAATTAGATACATATGGAGATTTTCCAAAGGAGAGGCAGTCAAACTCTTTCTTCACACAGCTTATTTTTCCCTACCAAAGCTTTGGGAGGGAAGGAAAGGTAAGAGTCCTAGCCAGCCTTCTGCTGGGAAGTGTCAGGCAAGCCTAGGAGCCCATCATTCCTCATCGTGTGGCACGGATGATTCATATGAACAGCATGGGTGTCCATAATAATGATTGGATTCAGTTTTCCATTTATCAAATCCTATCTGTAGGGTGGATAGAACTTCAGTCTTGCTGTCAAGGCTTACAGATCAGTTTCTCCTACGCTAATGTAAATCCTGAGGTTTGGTTCCTCTTGCCAAAATGGATCCTATACATATAATAAGTACTAAGGGAAAACAAAAATACCATATCTCTCTTATTCCTGAATGAGTTTCAGGACATTAAAAATTATCTAGTGCCCAAGGGAGATAACACAGTCATGGATTCTTAGTTTTCATTTCTGGTTGGGCCAGTAAAGTCCCTTCCTCACCCCTCTTTTCCACTTATCACTAGAGACAGACACTAAAAACCATGGCTTCAGGCTGCTAAAGCCTAAAACAAAATCAAACAGAAAAACAACAGTGAAATAAAGTGGGTTGTACAAACTTGACATAGTCTTTCTCTTTGTGCCTTAAAAAAGCGTGGCCACACATAAATCATTCTACCATAAAGACACATGCACATGTATGTTTTTGCAGCACTGTTCACAATAGCAAAGACTTGAAACCAACCCCAATGCCCATCATTGATAGACTGGATAAAGAAAATGTGGCATATATATAACATGGAATACTATGCAGCCATAAAAAAGGATGAGTTCTTGTCCTTTGCAGGGACATGGATGAAGCTGGAAGCCATCATTCTCAGCAAACTAACACAAGAACAGAAAACAATTACCGCATGTTCTCACACATAAGTGGGAGTTGAACAATGAGAACACATGGACATAGGGAGGGGAACATCACACATTGGGGCCTGTCGGGGGTTGGGGGCTAGGGATGGGTTGGCATTAGGAGAAATACTTAATATAAATAACGGGTTGATGGGTGCAGAAAACCACCATGGCACACGTATCTCTCTATGTAACAAACCTGCACATTCTGCACATGTACCTCAGAACTTAAAATATAATAAAAAATAAATAAATAAAATAAAATAAAAGTGTTGCTTGTTTGGTCCTCACTATGCTAAGAGCACTCTGTTTGAGATTGGACACCATGAGGTGTAAACTGATCGTCAAAATTCAGATCAACAGTGAAAAAAGTTCTCTGATTCAGAGAAAGCTACGATTCCCATGTAATCTGGCCAGGTGTGAGCAACAGGGAAAGATGGAGTAGGTGATAAATGAACCAGATCAGTGGTTTCATAATTGTTCTGACTACATTTCCTCATCAGTAAAATAAAGAATACCAGTGATATCACCCAGCACCACCATCCCATGTGTCAATAACTAGCCCATAAGAAGCCTATGCCCTTCAAATATCACTCACTACCTCTTCAGAATAACCAGGAACTTTTACTACTTAACTAAAGCAAGATGGGGCTCTACCCACCTACTACTTTCTTATTGCTACAGTAGACTAGATAATCTTTGATGTCAAAAATAAACAAATAACCAAAGTCCATACTGATATAAATATTAATAAATGACTGAATAAGTGGGAGAGAGAGACAAATCTCTTGTGCAGAAAAATTCTAAATTATTTATATAGATACTCTGCTCACAAAGAGATGGAGCATAACTCCTCACTTCTAAAGTATGGGTTGTGCAGTGACTTCCTTCCAAAGAGCACAGTATGAAAGGGGAGAAAAAACAGTGACTTCACAGCGGAGAAACCTAATGTATACTACCACAGCCAGGTGATCAAAGTTAACAACAGCAACAAATTATATTGATAGCACATACCCTTGATATGATCTGATGAAAATGGCACTTTAGTCTGGGCATGGTGGCTTATGCCTATAATCCCACTACTTTGGGAGGCCAAAGTAGGTAGATCACTTGAGATCAGGAGTTTCAGACCAGTCTGACCAATATAGTGAAACCCCATCTCTACTAAAAATGCAAAAATTAGCCAGGCATGGTGGTGAGTCCCTGCAATCCCAGCTACTCAGGAGGCTGAGCCATGAGAATCACTTGAACCAGGAAGCAGAGGTTGCAGTGAGCCAAGATTGTGACATTGCACTCCAGCCTGAGAGACAAGAGCAAGACACTGCCTCAAAAAAAAAAAAAAAAAAAAAAAGGCACTTTAATTTCATGGTCTTCCTCCCAAAAACCCGTAACAGACTAGCTATGGGAAAAACATCAGACAAATCCCAGTAAAGTAGTCCTTCAACACACCTGACCAGTACTCCTCAACCTTGTCAAGGTCATAAAAAAACAAAGCAAGTCTGGGCTATGGTCTGAATATTTCTTCTCCTCAAAATTCATATGTTGAGATTCTAAACTTCAAGGTGATGGTGTGGGAGATTATTAGGTTATGAGGGTGGAGCCCTCATGAATAGGATTAGTGTCCTTATAAAGGAGGCTTCAGAGAGATCATTCATCCCCTACACCATGTAAGAACAGGAAGAAGTTCCTGTCTATGAGGAAGGGGGCTTTCACTGGACACAAATCTGCCAGCACCTTAATCTTGGACCTCTTAGCCTTCAGAACTACAAGAAACAAATTCCCATTGTTTATGTGTCACCTAGTGTATGCTATTTTGTTATAGCAGCCCAGACAGACTCTGACAGTCTAACAAGTTGTCACAGCCAGGAGGAGCCTAAGGAGACACGATAATCGAAGGTAATGTGGAATCTTGGATAAAATTCTGGAACAGAAAAAGGATATTAGGTAAAAACTAAGAAAATCAGAATAAAATATAGACATAGTTAATAATAACTAGTAATAGTATTAATAATTAGTCGACAGTGTATCAGTATTTGTACATTAATTACAATAAATATATAATATTAATATAAAATATTAACGATAGAATAACTGAATGACAGGTATATAGGAACTTTTTATATCATCTTCACAATTTTTTTTTACATCTAAAACCATTCTAAAAAAGTGAAATCTATTTTAAAAATGAATGAATGTGTAAACAAATAAAAAGACCATTTCCTTTTAAGATCCTACAGTAGAGAGTTGTAATGAAGAACAGATCAATTATGTATCCCATTTCATAATCTGTGTTAAGGCTGCCTCACCCTCCCAGGCCTCTGCCTTCATGTCTGTAAAAGGCATTGTGGTGTAATGGTTAAGAAGCATAGGCTTTGAACCAGACAGTCCTGAGTCTCCATCGCAGCTCTGATTTCTATGAGCTCTATGATCTCAAACCTTGGTTTCATTACCTAATAATGCCTACCCCATAGAGTTAACGTGAGGATTAAATGAGATGGCGTGTTTGGAAGCATTAAGTAAGTAGAAAGCACATAAAAGTGTCAGGGATTAGTCACTGGAGGAAGCTGGAGCCTCAGTAGGAATAAAGCCCTGTGATCACTTGTACAAATGGACAAAGATGTATCAGACATTGTTAGCAGAATGATTTATACTCAGTCAAGCAGCAAGGAAGGCAAGGACAGTAGGATCAAACCTACGTTACATCCAGAGCTTGGGAGAGGAAGCCCCTCTCTTGTCTCTTTTTAGACACCAGGTCTGATAATCTCCCCTCCTAAGAAGGACAAGGAGCTATGAAACTGAAGCAGAGCTGCTAGTCTGGACCTGTAGTTGAAGAGGAACAGGCCGGCAACACCGTCTTGGACAATTTATAAAGAAATCAACTGACAGTTTTATTTATTTCAGCTGCTTAATGGAGCACATTTTTGTCAGTGGATGTTGAACTCTTCATTCCTATCAGGGGAACGATTGTTACACCTTCCTCGTTAGGACCACTCACCTCATGTTTAAAATACAGCTTTGGAGGAGAATAAAATGTTTTTCAAGAGCACATAGAGGTTGCAGCTTTTGCAGTTAAGTTTTCTCATATAGCTTCAGAACTCATCAAACAATGAACTCCCAGCAGGCCTCAGTCTCTGCTGTCTTATCCTGTGGGCCCAAACTTCCAGGAGCACTAGGCCAGGACTATCCTGAATCCCCCTGCCAAAGACATAAAATTCAGGCTGATGTCCATTCTCTGAATCCTCTGACATTTACCCAACGCTGGATTTAAAATTATCCATATACTTTTCAGCTATGATGTGACCCTAGAAAAACACATTTAGAATCATTTTCAAGAGCCTTGCCTCGGCACAGGTAAGATTCTTTTCATATCAATCTTTGTCTAAGATCACACTGGGTAATGGAAAGACCTGGGCAATGGTCTTCATGTATCAAATTGTGATTCTTTGTGTATCAAAAAAAAAAAAATGGCAAGATTAGAGAATGGCTCTGGAGTCAGAGAAGATGGAGTTAAAATCCTGATGCTGTCACTTATTAGCTGGGTGACCTTTTGGCAGCTTGCTTAACTTCTCTGAGCCTCGGTTTCCTTATCTCTAGAAGGGCAGTACAATCTTTACAAGACTCAAGTTAGATGATTAATGCAAAGTGCCTAGTGCCACAGTAGGTACATGGTTGGCATTCACTAAACAATACATTTAGCAGGATGGGGGCTTCAAATAAAATAGAGATGGTTCCATAAGTCTTTGGAAACTTGCTTAATGCAAAAGGTGAAACAAGCTACATAAATGGAGCCTAATAATTTGAAATTGGTTGAAAAAAATGAACTCTCAATACGATTATGAATCATTCTAGTTGGTTGCTTGGACTTGCTCCAAGTATAATCATCGTGGTTTCAATTTACAAGATGAAATAGGAGCTGCTTCTGAGACCACAGGGAGAAACAAGAGGATGGTCTGACCAGTCCCTACCACCCACGCTCACGACCCGCATGGCTAACACCAACCAGTGGCCCTCCACCTACTGCAAAGCCCCTGGAACAGTTTCGTGTCCCTAGAAACGGGTTCTCTTCCTCTGTATTGTCATGACAGAGGCCCATAGGCCCAGAGAGGATTGCACCTGTTCCTGCCACAGGTGACACAAGTTCCAGCCAGGCTCTTCAAAGCACAACCTGTTCTGTTCCCTCTGCCCGCCCCCTCCTGCTAGTTCAGGATGTCAGTGAAGCTGAAGAACTCAAGACTGACTGATAACAGCTTCAATCTCCTGAGGCTCACTTGTTCCTTTTAAAAATATTTCATTCTGCTTACCAGCTGCTTCTGTTCATAAAAGGCTAGGGAAACATTAGCACCATATGTCTCCTGGTTATCTGGGTGCCTAATGCAAATGTATTTAAAGGATTTATCAGATTCTAATAGACAAGCAAGCACAGGAATCAACCTAAAACAAGAATGAAAGTTCTGGTTTCCTGAAGACACTTCAATTTTTCTCTTTCTTTTCTTTGAGGAAAGTCATGGCTCATAGCCTCAGACTCTGCCAGCTGTTCCCCTCCCTCTTCAATTTGCCTCTAGTGCCTGGCATGGAAATCTGCATCTGTGCATATTGAGTAGATATGTATGAAATTTAAGGTAACTCTGAATATAAGGGGAGAATTGTCCTGAGTTACACAATTAATATAAACACAGGGCTTGGCATCAATTTTAGGTTAGAGTTCATCTGTTAAGTCATGAAAATGTATTTGCTTATGATGAATGATGTATTCTTGTATCTCTAGCTATATGATGGGAATAATTTAAATGCATACCTTTGATTTTTTTTTTAGGTGGTGGGGGGCATAGACTTGAATGCCTTGCTTTTTTAATCTATGTATTGGAGAGGACTACCCTCATTTACCACTTCCCCTGGAGAACCATAAACCCCACTCTTCCTACCAAAAGACTCATATTAACTGACTATTTACAGATAATGAAACTACATCCCTTAATTTAAAATCAATAACTAACAGTATCAAGGGCTTACTGGGCGAAAAAATAAATGCTTGACGTGCTTCCAGCACGTAGTCTCTATCTTTGGCTACTCTAGTTGAATGTTAGTTACTTGGTCTCTTTCCTGGTTGTTTTTCCATAAACACTGAAAAATGCTTAACGGAAGGGACTGCACCTCTGTATACAGTATACATCCCTAGGACTGAGCACTGTGTGTGGCTCATAGTGGCACTGGAATTGGAGAGACCTGAGACAGGATTAGGTTGTTATTTAAAAGCTCAAAGCAAGTGATAAAGGGATAAAGCAGGCACTGCCCAGTACTACCTTAACTGAGAGCACTAGATGCCACACAAATGACAAAACAGGGGACCCAATCAAATATCTTACTGCAAAGATGAACGTGGCACACTGGCCTGGCCTGCCTGAAATCCCCACTCTATGCCACACTCCAGACTGGGCAGCAAAGCTAGAAACAATAGCTCCAAAAGTCTATGGTGAAAACCCTATTATCTAGAGATAGCATCTTGCATTCTATGTTTTGCTCAGCACCAGTCACAAGACCTTCTCTGCATGTGAGAAACACTGAGCAACTAGGTCCTGCACACTTCCCTATAACGCAATAGAAAGATGAGGCCAACCCACTTCCACCAGGTCCCAGTAGCATAGTCTCTCCTCTTCTTCCAATTCCCACTGCCTGTTAGCCTGCCAGCCTCACTGTGGTGTTTTATAAATTCAGCTCTCAGCACAGACATGCTGTTTGGGGAAAGGGAGCATGTGCGGCAGAGATCTTGCCTGAGTTAAATGCCTCTCCACTGCTTCTGAAGTGTGACATCTCATTTGATGTGAGTTCACTCCAGCTGCACACGGTCCCCTGGGACAAGGAACATGTTCCTGCTTCTCAGTCAACCTATTACCTCTGAGTCCCTGACAGTCAGGCTTCCTCGTGTCTGACTTGTTCCAACTCCAGCGGGGAAATTCACAGTTTAATGTAATTGTGCAAATGGTATATCTAGAAATCCATGTGCTTCCTTTGGCAGCTGTGTTTTCTAATAGCAAACTCAGGGGTCACAACTTTGTTCACTCGTATTTTTAAATAATTTGCAGGAAAGTATGCAAAATAATTTAAATGACATACAATCCAGTTAAGCAATATCTAGCCCGGAGGCCAAGGTGATTCCAGGTTAGCTAGAAAGGAGTCCAGGTGGGCCTAGCTGAAAATTACTCTTAATCAGAAGATGGCAAAGAAAGAAGAAACTGAGAGTGGTAGTCACGTGTGTTGACTCAGCTGTCTGCAACTAAAGATGATATTTATTAAGGATTTTAATATCTCACTCTCAAGATATTAGGAAAGTTGCAAGAATGGGTTTCCTGAAACCAAAATGCTTAAGGGAAATTTTGATTCTATCCACCACATTACAGCACAGAATTTTTCATTTTTTCTAACTTCCAGCTTCTATTTTTGTAATACACTCCTAGAGGCAGGAAAATACCATTTATTACTTTTCTAGTTTTAGCTTGTTTCATTTGGCAGGCTGTGAATTCTTCCTTCTTAGAAGATCCTTGCAGGGTGAAAGCGATGATGGTGCTGTTAACCTTGGCAAGGCTCTCCTTCTGAGAGGTCAGTAGAAAGTATAGGATGGTCATGGTGCTTGGTTTCCTTCTGTTAGGGGAAAAGGATGCTTGGAAACATGACAGTTTCTCTCTAACTGATGAACAGATACTCAGAGATAGTTTTACCCATATAGAAAACAAAGAAGCAATCCCACTTTGAACAGGAGCCCTCATATGAACAGTGACTGAGGGAACTGAATCAAGAGAATCTTATCTGTATGACAAACTGACAGGGAATTGGGTCCCCACAATAATTGATTAGCAGTTAACCTTAAGTGAGAGACTCATTTAGAGGACTGGATCCTCCTCCTTCTCTTCCTCCTCCTTCCCTACTTTCACAACTCTTTTTTTCCAGTGTCTTTCCCTTTCCCTCTTTTTCCTCCTTCATTCAAAGTAACTAGAAAACCATGCTACAAAGAATAAGCTCTCTGCTGAGATGTTTTAAAATAGCTTTGAAATGGAAAAATACTAAATCTGTAGCTTTTGAAGAGTATGGAGAAGGAGAGAGAATAAATCCCTGAAGTGGATAAATGTGACCATTAGAACATTATACGGTCACCTTTTTCTGATTGTTTTCTCACACCTTCTCCATCCCCTGGCCATGTTACGTGTGGGGTTGCTACTAGTGAAAAGGGTCACTGCTGCACAGATCAGCCTCCCCCAGGATTCCTTCCCCAACGTTGCTCCTGGGTGTCCTCCTGGAACCTTTTCCCCTGCATCTCAAGCTCCTGCTTCCCCTACCCCATCTTCTATTGCCTGCATCTTTACGGACACCACCCGGAACTCCAGGGCCACAAACTGAATCCAAGGTTTCCTCTCCCTTCCTGGCCTCCGCCCTTCTTTGAGCAAATAATTCCATCATCAAAGCTCCAGTGTATGACCCTCAAGCTTATATGGAAAAACACCGCTGCCCGGTTCCCCGCAACAGTCACACTTGGGGCTGTTCTCATTTTAGAAATTAATCTTCAGGAGTTAATTCTTTCTGTTGTCTAAGCTACGTAACAGTGACTCCACAGAAGAGATTAGACAAGAGGTTCTAGACTAAGTTTTGTCCTCCAAGTCAGTGTGAAGCGCTAAATGGGAGCTCTGCCTAAGGTTCCAGGGAGTAAACACGAACTCAAATGCAACAGGAGCGTGCCAGGATGCACACACATGCTCACACACACACAACTTCATAAGATAACGATTTGTTCCCAGAATTGATTTGTTACTGATTCACACTGAAGAAAGAGAATCTCCATCCATCGCACACACCCTACCTCTGGCTTTTCATTTTCAGACAGGACGTGGCAGCCTCCAGTATGTTCAACTTACGACTTCCTAGGCCAGGTCATATCCTAGGGCTTCTGTACATTACGAAGGACAGGGGCTCCCTTAATATCATCAATAATTTGAAAATTACCATTGAAACAGTAAAATGTCAAAGGATTTTTTCTCTACCAAACTGGAAAGGTTCAAAAGTTTGACAATACACAGTGAGTATAAGAAAACGGGAAACAAATATTACCTACACCATTGCTAGGAGTATGCATCTGCGTAATCTCTTTAGCAATCCGTTTAGCAATTTATTTTAAAATCCAAATTTTTCCACATATACAACAACGTGTATATGCATTCGTGTTGGTAATAACGTAAAACTGAAAGCAACTTAAATTTCCACCAATAGGACACTGATTAAATACAGTACGGTATATCCCTACAACAAAAGAATATACAGCTGTTTAAAAGTAGACATCAATTTGCAAAGGCTAATAGAAAAGACCGCCAATATATATAGTTAAGTTAAAAGGCAATCTATAAATACTGTGATCTCATATATATTTAAAAAGAATAGTTACGTATCTAAACATATAGTCATGAAAATTTTCTAGTATCAATCAATGTCCAGTCAGAAAACAAACTATCCTAGGTATTTAAAATAGAGGAACTTAACACACCTGTTTAACAGACTAAGACAAAAAGCTGAGAAGCTAAAGAGTAGAGTGAGATAAGGTAGGCTTTAACAGAAGCAGAAAGTCACTACAATCCTCAGGCTGGAGAAACAAAGGGAGGGGGTGGTGTCATCACAGCCCTGTGCTTAGGCCCCCCAAAGGAAGCTGGAATCATGATGGGCCTCCCCAGAATACAGGCATTTGCCTTAGGGATGCTGCCTAAGAAGGTGAGTTTCTCCTTCTTCCCTCTCTACAGTCCCCCACTGGTGCATTCCATTGGCTAAAGCTACCTGGAAACCAAAGGATAATCAGAGGATGGAAGATGAGGACCCTGCAATACAGAATGGAGGGAAGAAGGATAGAGACTTGATCTGAGAGCAAATAGGCAAATGGCTGGCAGAATATTGCAGTAGCTCCTTGGCTGTGGTTACTTCTTGGGAGTGAAATGAAGTTTAGAGACAAAGGATGATTTTTCTTTTGTAATTACTGAATATTTTATAAATTGCATAGATTTATTTTCAACATAACTTTTTTAATATAATAAATTCACCTTTTAAGATTTTATGTTTCTATATTTCATCACCTATGTTTACAATACTTCAGTATAGGACCTCTCTTCTTCAAATGAAATATCGGACCTAAAAAGGACCTCAGAATGTATCCTTTATAAAATAACTGCTTTATGGACACAAAATTTGCACAACTTAAAATTCAACTATTTCATGTGTTCAAGTCACTGATTTGTAGTATATTCACAGAACTGTGCAACCATCACCACATTCGGAAAATTTTCATTACCTACCAAAGAAATCTTACACCCTTAGCAGTCATGCCTTGTTCTCCCCTCTCCAGTCCATGACAATTACTAATCCACTTTCTGTCTTTAAGGATTTGCATATTCCGAACATGTCATTTAAATAGAATTACCCAGTATGTGGCCTTTTGTGACTTATTTCACTTAGTATAATGTTTTCGAGTTTCACCCACGTGTAGAATGTATCAATACTTCATTCCTTTTTATGGCTAAATAGTATTCTGTTGCATGACTATACTATGTTTTGTTTACCTAATCACTTGGCTTGTTTCCCCCTTTATATTATTATGAGTAATGCAGCTATGAAATTTTGTGTATAAGTTCTTGTGTGACCATATGTTTTCAGGGCTTTTGGAGATATATTTAGAAATGGAATTGCTGAGTCATATGGTAACTCAGCGTTTAACATTTTGAGAAACTGAAAATTATTTTCCAAATCAGCTATAACATTTCCATCAGCAATATATGAAGTTGCCAATTTCTCTACATTTTCACCAATAATTCTAACAAAATTTTGTGGTTTTCAATGTTTATATTTCTTTTGTTAAATTTATTTCTAAGTTTTTATTCTGATTCTAAAAATTTTTTAAATTTTCTTAATATCTTAATTATGAATTTCCTTGATTTATGCATTGCTAGCACCTAACAATTCAATTTATTTTTGTGTATTGATATTGTACTCTGCAACCTTGCTAACTCATTTATTAATTTTCTGCTATAAATTCATAATTATAGCTATAAATTTCCCTCTAAATACTGCTTTTCCTGCATCCCAATAATTTTGGAATGGATTAACCCTTCTATCATTATAAAATATCCTTCTTTTCCTCTAGTGACTTTTTTTGTTATTAAAGCCTGTTCTGTCTGATATTAGTATAGCCATTTTAGCTCTCTTTAGAGTGGTCATGTGGTATCATTTTCCATTCATTTACTTTCAACTTATTTGATCTTTACATCTAAAGTGTGCTTCTAAGCCAAGCATGGTGGCATGTTCTTATAATCCCAGCTACTCAGGAGGCTGAGGTGGGAGGATCACTTAAGTTAAAAGTTTAAAACCAGTCTGGGAAACATAGCAAGATCCTGTCTCAAAAACCAACAAATAAAAAAGTTAAATAAATAATGTGTGCTCCTAATAGAGAGAATACAGTTGCAACACCCTAAAAACCCTAGAAGAAAACATAGGCAATACCATTCAGGACATAAGCATATGCAAGGACTTCATGACTAAAACACCAAAAGCAATGGCAACAAGAGCCAAAATAAATGGAATCTAATTAAACTTAAGAGCTTCTGCACAGCAAAAGAAACAACCATTACAGTGAACTGGCAATGAACAGAATCGGAAAATATTTTTGAAAGCTACCCATCTGACAAAGGGCTAATATCTGGAATCTACAAAGAACTAAAACAAATATACAAGAAAAAAATAACCCTATCAAAAAGTGGGCAAAGGATATGAACAGGCACTTTTCAAAAGAAGACATTAATGTGGACAAAAAACACATGAAAAAATGCTCATCATCACTGGTCATTAGAGAAATGCAAATCAAAACCATGCTGAGATACCATCTCATGCCAGTTAGAATGGCAATCATTAAAAAATCTGGTGACAACGGATGCTGGCGAGGATGTGGAGAAATAGGAACATTTTTACACTGTTGGTGGGAGTGTAAATTAGTTCTACCACTATAGAAGACAGTATGGCGATTCCTCAAAGATCTAGAACAAGAAATACCATTTGACCCAGCAATCCCATTACAGGGTATACGCCCAAAGGATTAAAAATCATTCTATTATAAAGACACATGCACATGTACATTCATTGTGGCCTCTTCACAATAGCAAAGACTTGGAGCCAACTCAAATGCCCATGAATGATAGACTGGTTAAAGAAAATGTGGCACATATACACCATGGAATACTATGCAGCCATAAAAAGGGATGAGTTCATGCCCTTTGCAGGGACATGGATGAATCTGGAAACCATCAATCTCAGCAAACTGACACAAGAACAGAAAATCAAACACCACATGTTCTCACTTATAAGTGGGTGTTGAACAATGAGAACACATGGACACAGGGAGGGGAACATCACATACTGGGGTCTGTTGGGGGGTGTGGGGCTAGGAGAGCCATAGCAGGGGGTTGAGAGGTTGCGGAGGGATAACATTAGGAGAAATACCTAATGTAGGTGAAGGGGGAACGGAGGCAGCAAACCACCATGGCATGTGTATACCTATGTAAAAACCCAGCAAGATCTGCACATGTACCCCAGAACTTAAAGTATAATAATAAAAAGAAATAACCACCAAAAAAAGAGAGAAAATATAGTTGCATTATATTTTGTATTCATTCTGCCAACCTCTGATTTTTAATGGAAGTGTTTAGTCCATCTACATTTAATGTAGTTATTGACAAGGCAAGAATCATGTTTGTCATTTTTAAATTTGTTTTCCACATGTCTTTTTTTTCTTTCTCTTCTTCTGTTACTACTTCTATTGTGTTTAATAAATATTTTCCAGCACAGCATTTGAATTCCCTTTGTGTCTTTTACTATGTATTTTTTGAGTTATATATCTCAGTGGTTGTCCCAGTGTCTTAAAAATAACAACTTAAAATCTTCTAGTTTAGGTAAGAGCAACTAAATTTCAACAGCATACAAAGGCTTTGTTCCAGTGAGCTTTGATACCACTTCCTTTGTGCTATTATTGTCATATAAGTAACATCTTTATAAGTTTTAAGCCCATTCATGCAGGTTTATAACTATTGTTTATGTAGTTTTCTTTCAAATTAGATAGTAGACAGAAAATATTTTTTTAAAAAAATTTATACTATTATATTTATATATGCAGTTACCTTTACCAGTACAGCTTACAACTTTTTGTGGATTTATGTTTCCATCTATTGTCCTTTCTCTTCAGCTTGACATACTCTCTCTAGTATTTCTTGTATGGTATTTCTGCTAGCAACAAATTCTCTCAGATTTTATGTATTTGGGAAAGTTTTAATTTTTTCTTCATTTTTAAATCACAATTTTGCTAATCATAGATTTAAAACACAGATTTGCTATCAATCTTGACTGACAGTTGTTTTCTTGCAGCACTTTAAATACATCATTGTTGCTTTCTTGTGTCCATGGCTTCTGATTAGAAAAGTAATCTATTATTATTATTGAGAATCTTTTCTACATAAGTCACTTTGCTCTTGCTACTTTCAAGACTCTTTCTATGTTTTTCAACAGTTTGACTGGCTGGGCGCAGTGGCTCATGCCTGTAATCCCAGCACTTTGGGAGGCCAAGGCAGTCAGATCACCTGAGGTTAGGAGTTTCAGACCAGCCTGGCCAATGGTGAAACCCTGTCCCTAATAAAAATACAAAACTTAGCTGGGCATGGTGGCATGCACCTGTAGTCCCATCTACTTGGGAGGCTGAGGCAGAAGAATCACTTGAACCTGGGAGGCAGAGGTTGCAGTGAGCCAATATCAAAACCACTGCACTCCAGCCTGGGCAACAGAGTGAGACTCTGTCTCAAAAACAAAACAAAACAAAAAAGCTTGACTATGATGTGTCTAGATATGGATATGAACCACTTTGAATTACTTTGAATTTGTCCTACTTAGCGTTTGTTGGATTTCTAAGATGCATAAAGATTTTCATCAAATTTGGGAATTTTTTGTCATCCTTTCTTCAAATATTATTTCTGCTCCTTTTCTTCTCTCCTCTTTCTGGGGAATTCCATTACGCATGCTGCTATGCTCAGTGATGTCACATAGTTCTCTGAAGCGCTGCTCATTTTTCTTTATTATTTTTTCTTTTTGTTCCCCACATTATATAATCCCTATCAATCTATCTTCAATTTATCTGATTCTTTGGGATGCTCAAATCTGATGTTGAGCTCTTCTAGTGATTTCTACTTTTCAGTTATACTTTTCAACTCCAGAATTTCTACTTTGTTCCCTTTGATGATTTCTCTCTCTCTTGATATTCTCTATTTAGCAAGACATTGTCCCTATACTTTCCTTTAGGTTTTTAGGCATGGTTTATTAGAGTATATTTAAAATAGTTGATTTAAAATAATTGTAGTAAGTCCAATGTCTGGATTTCCCAGGGACTGTTTCTATTAATGCCTTTTTTCCTGTGTATGAAGCACACTTTCTATTTTCTTTGTATGTTTCTTAATTTTCATTAAAAACTATACATTTTAACCAGTATAATGTGGCATCTCTGGAAATCTAACACCCACCCTCCCCAGGTATTACTGTTGTTTGTTTGGTGACTTCTTTGAACTATAATCATGCTCCACATAACAATGTTTTGTCCAACAATGAATGGTATATGTAACAGTGTTCCCAGAAGGTTATACCATCATATTTTTACTGTATGCTTTCTATGCCTAGATACGCTTAGATATGTTTAGATTCACACGAATACTTACCATTGTATTACAATTGTCTGCAGTATTCAGCACAGTAACATGCTGTACAGGTTAGTAGCTGAGGTGCAATAGGGTGTATAGGAGGCTATGGCTATAACATAAAGGTTTATGTAAGTATACTCTATGACGTTTGCACAGTGACAAAATCTCCTGACAATGCATTTCTCAGAACGAAACCAGTTGTTAAGCATCACATGACTATGATTCTGTACTCTATTGTCTGTTGTGCATGGACATTGGAGCCTCTGCTTAATTAACTTAGTGATTAGTTAATTATTGAACAGAGATTTTCTTGAACAGAGATTTTCTTAAGTGCCTTGAACCAATAAGTGTCCTAGTCTTTGTTGAGAGGCTGTGTGTGTGTTGGGGTGCGCCATCAGTGCTCTAGTGGGCAGTTTATAGCTCTTCCCTAGCCTTCACTTCCCAATTGCACAGACTCAAGATCAGCCAAAGATGCAAATTTAGGGTTTTTCAAGTCTTTCCTATCTATGCACATGTGAAAGCACACATCCATGGATGCCTAGATTGCCAGGAATATGTTGGAACTTTTCAAAGCCCAATGAGGACATCTCATTCCAAAACCATTTCTTTTAAATGTTGTGGTCTACTTCTTCTAATCTCAACTGGAAATGCAACCTTGGGCAGTGTTATACTGTTGCCACTGATTATTTTTTGATAAATACAGAGCGTAAGCCCTAAGCCAGGTTAAATAAAGACAAATCCTGGAAATAGAGGGTCTTTTAAATAAGCTACCAGAGAGGTTAAATAATGTCAAATTTCTAAAAATGGGACTTTTAGAGAGTTGTAAACCAATTCCACCTCCTCTAGTAGCTGCTAGTTTGCAATTATAGTTGCTATAGTGGCAAAGGTATTAGTTTTCATGTCTACTGCAGATCTAGGAAAAAAAAGATGGTACTAGAGCAACTTCACATATCACAAAGCTTACCATTTTTACCATGATTCAGCTGATTTTATTGAATAAATATTCCTTGGAAGGTTGCAATTTTTAATTTTCAGAGTCCTGAAAATTTTGAGTTTGATAATTTTCTCCAGTGTTCTCATTACTTTTCTAGAGTAGTGAATTTTTGAAGGTCCTTATTCTATCATTCCAGTAGTGTTTCTTCATCTGGAATGCATCTTGTGTCTGACTTTGCATTTTTAACAACCTTCCAAATATCTCTCTTTATTTCACACTCATAATTTTACATATATTTATATCAATGGCATTTACATAAAACATATGCTATTATGGAAAGGTTTTTTTCTTATTAATGTACTATGGATCTTTCCATGTCACTAAATTATCCATCATTTTAAGTGGCTGCATTTCACTTAAGACATATTTCCACATTTTACATTTAAGATATGATGCATAATATTTGAGTTATGAAGCTAGAAACAAAAAATGAATACCCACAGATGCAACACTCAAAAATATTAAAACTTTCTTGGAAACATTAAATCATACTGAATAAATGAGATATACACTGTGTTTATGAATAGAAAAACTCACCATTCTGAAGATAGCAATTTTACTCAAATTCACTAATACAGTAATGAAGTTTCAGTAAAAACCTCAACATGCTTTCAGAGGAACTGGCAAGCTGACTTTAAAATTGGCATGCAAGAGCAAAGCCCCAAGAAAAGTTGAGAAGGCTTGTTCTCTTAGATATTAACTATAAAGCTATAGTTGATATGATTTATTGTACAAAACCAAAACAATCACTGAGTATTTTAAAAAGACTGACAAAAGTGATTGCTTTAAAATGAAAAATGTATAAAAGAGCACTATAGAGAAGAAAGTAACAAAGGCCATAAACAGGAAGATGATATTGATAGGATTGTGCACTGTGAGTCAATTTGAGGAGAATTTACATCTTTACAATATTAAGACTTATTTCTCACTGATATGGCAAGTATCTCCTTGTATTTATCCATATCTAATGCCTTTCCATGAAATTTTGTCATCTTTATAAAATTCAGTTTACTTGACAAATATCTTCAAAAATTTGCAGCTCTCAAAGTTAAGGACAAAAGTCCTAAAATCCTCAGTCAGTTAGGCAGAGATGGATCCCAATTCCACTTGCAAATTTCTAGTCAGTTATCTGTATTCCTGGGGCAAGATAGAAAATTCAGGAGCCTAAGAAATCTTAAAAGAAGGAGATAAAATTGAAAAGCATGATAGCCACTATCAATATAGACTCTCTACCTGATGTTTTATGTGCACATTAAATTCTCATAACGCCGTCTGAGAGAACTGAAGCTCTGAAAGCCAACATTTCACAGCTTACAGGAGATCACATATAGATAGACATCAACAGCATCGGAAAGAAAATAGACCTGGATATCGCCAGTCCCACTGCAGAGTGAGTTTCTTGACACCGTGACATTTTACCTTCTTATTGCATCAGAAATAGAGCAGAAGCATCTGTTGATAATTGAACACTCATCCTGACTACTGTAAGAGGTACAGGAAAGTCCACAAACAGGATGAGCAGTTTCATATTTGGCAAAAAAGAGAGAATATTTTATTTATGTATTGTGTATAACAAATCATCACCAGACTTAGTGCTTATAACTATAATGGCTCATTCTTTTCCACAACTCTTCAGTCCCAGTGGACTTTGGTTGACAGTTTTTCTATTGGTGCTAGGTCAATCAAGATGACTCCCTTCACATGTCTAGCATCACAGTTAGGATGACTGGAACCACTGGTTCAGTTCCAGTTGTTACGGCATCTCTTTGGCTCTCTCTGTGGGCCTCTCCAATAAAATAGCCAGATCTCTTTATCTGGTGACTCAGGGCTCCAAAATTGTGCAGTCCATGAGTACACGTCCCAGTGTACAAGTGCTTTTAAAGCCTCTTAGTGTGTCATACAAGCTAATGTCCCATTGATCAAAGTCCAAAGACAATATGGGAGAAAACTACAGAAAATGTAAATATCAAGATGCATTGTTTCTGGGCTTTACAATGTATGAGTTAGAATTTTTAATTTACACTGTAGGTCTAGTCATAAAGGACAGATCAGATAGAAAAGGGCGAAGAAGAACCAGGAGTCATCGCACCTTCTGAAGATGAGCTGGAAGTGGATCAAGAGGACTCAAATGCCTTTTAGTTCAGACGACTTAAGTAAATTTTTAATAAATTAGTTGATTTTAAAATTGCTGGTAAAATAAAAATAGAAATGTCTTCAAAATTGCTGGCATACATTTTACCTGTTTACTGGTCAAATTGTTTTATATATGTTTCTGATAAATGTTTTAACATATCCTTTTATAACCTTTGGGTTTGACACAAAGGTTATAAAACTATAAACCCAGCCTGAAACAGAATGATCTTTGTTTGTATAATACTTTAATAAGTACAACTAATGTAACATAGTTGGCTTAATTAAAACAGCTATATGGTTTGAGTTATCAGCAAAATATCCACTTATGTAGCTTTAAGTTTCTTACTTAGGTAAACACCTGATACTCACAGGCTATAAATATGGTTAACAGGAAAATAACTTGAAATGATGACTAACTACATCTAATATCTCAGTTTTCATAAGGTAAATTGTTCAAAATAAATAAATTTGGTAAACTTAAATGAAATAAACATTTATAAATGAGCTTTTCATGTTATTTAAAATCTTAAAATTATGTTAAATTACATAATAGATAATCATTAAAGTTCTATGTCATTTTTAAATACGGAAACAAATTGATGAACATAAATATGTTTTTTCTTGGCTTCTTACATTATATAGAAAGATTAAATATATTTGGGTCTCAGTACACATGTGTTATGGAAAAATGTTTCTAAAAATTACAAAATGGTTCTTTTCTATAAAATGCTAATATGTGACAGATAATTTGAAATTACTTTCTATAAATTAAGGTTACTAAGAGCTAAAATTCTAATTAAAATACATAGTTCTGCATATTAAGTGTGCCAGGAAAGTGTGTTTTTTAATGAAAAAAAAAATACCAGAAAGACATAAAATGTGTTTTTATTGAGAAAAAAAATGGGAAGGAAATAGAAACAAGATAAAAAGGAACCAGTAAGTAGGAGAGAGAGGGAGATGTGAAGAAAGCTACAGGCATGAAGATATATTTATGGTATGGAAGGTCACAAAGAAAAAAAAAGTCATTTTGTATGAGAAAGCATCTTGCATGATAATTTATTTCCTAAAGTATAATGACTGCTTATTTAAGAAAGAGGAAGTCTAGGACAAAGCAGAAAGTTTAATTATGTCACCAAAGGTCTGAGTAAGCTATAGTAAGGCGCATGAAGGATGAATTTATGAGAAGAATTTTTATGTGATCAAGTTGCTATAATTAGAAGAGCATTATTGGTAAGTCTCTCTAAACAACAAACTTTGATTTTAAAAATACACTAATACGACACTACAAATTTGGTCCCCTATGGTAGAACCCTGTTTGGTTCCTATGCTAGAAACTTTTTTCAAGCATTGATCTATTAGTAGTAAAAATTCCAAGAGGTTTTGATTTTTAATTCTAAAATCTGGTTCTTTAAAAGCCATCTTTTAAACTGCAGGTAGTGTCTATTTCTGTCACATTTCTTCCTTAGATCCACTTAATTCCCCTAGTGTCAGGTCAGAAATGCTGTCCTTTTCATTTAGAATGGTAGTTTCATTTCTTGAGGTATAGTTTTTTATCTTCAAGATTTTTTAGGGAAATTTAAAAATCAGAAGACAAAGATTTCGAAGAGAAATCTGAAATTGCCTGGGGCAATATTCAAATCAATCAGATTAACATCTCAGAAGTTCAATTCTTGCTGTCTCTTGCAGCACATAATTTGTAATTCATGTATTATTGTCTTCAGTTCCTTATCTTCTTGAGATGACCTGGGATAAGTCTCTTTCTGAACTTTTTTGAAAGCTCCTGTAACTCTGCTGTTATGACCTAATGCTGAAAAGTTTTTCTTAAAGGCATTTTTTTAAAAGCAATTTTTTCCTCCAGTATAACTTGATTCTACACTCTTGGTATTTCCTGATATGTCCAAATTATTCCTTGTAACTAGACACACATTCTTCCTATATCTGATTAAATTCAAGAATACTTTCATTAGGTTCAACTTCCAGGTTATCTAAGTGGACTTTTTATAAGAAGCAGCAATCAAATTGCAGAAGGGATTTTTGTTGTTGCTCTTTGTTTTATCTTTTCGGTAACTGGCTGTATTAGTCCCTTCTCACATGGCTGTAAGGAAATATCTGAGACTGGGTAATTTACAAAAGAAAAAGACTTAATTCACTCACAGTTCTGCACCTCTGGGAAGGCTTCAGGAAATTTACAATCATGGTGGAAGGGGAAGAGGTATGTCTTACATGGTGACAGGTGAGAGAGAAAATGCACCTGTATGAGGAATTGTCAAACACTTATAAAACCATCTCATGAGAACTCACTCACTATCAATGAGAAGAGCATAGGGGAAACTGCTCCCACGATCTAATCACCTTCCACCAGGTCCTGCCCTCAACACATGGGGATTATAAGGTTTACAATTCAAAAAGAGATTTGGGTGAGGACACAGAGCCTAACCATATCACTGGCCTAAAAAAAAATTACACTTTATCAAAATAATTTCTGATGTTGTCTTTACTAGGTTTATTATTACTTAGGAAAGCTAGGCTTTGAAAGGGTTAAGGGTTTGTGTTTTGTTGTTGTTAATCCCTGTAACTTTCTGCACTGCTTTTAAAGACTTCTGATTATCATTCTGGTTGAACGAATGACAATTATTTCACAGTGACCTGTGATCCTAGTTTGATCAAGTATTTTGAACTTTTTGACATCTTTAGCAGGTTTCTCCAGGATCAAAATTCTAAATTAAGTATTTTTGACCTAGAAATAACTTTGGTATTTTCCAGTGAAGTCTCTGGAAAGCCCAAAAGAATATGCCTCTCATCTTGTAGAGATATTAAATGATAAGGTTTATTTGGTAAATCGTATAGGAAACATTGGCAAATGTTAAGTAATGCCAGATCTTTCAGTTACATTTATGCGGTATGCTATTGATATAAACGTTCCAATATTGTACAAAACTCTTAGAAATTTAATGCCATCAGTCATGATTCTATGTATTATGTTACATGTCATAAAAATAACCAGATCTCCTTGTTAACTACTGATCATAGTAAACTTTCATTCTATTTTAATTTTGACTATTCTAAATATTTATTATCCACAGTTATTTTAAAAATTCTTTTCTAAAAGCATTTGCACTGAGATTTGTGGAAAACTCTAACCAGCAATCTTAAATATACGGGTTTCTAATAACTTTAAGATTAATGGATTAAATAAAATTTTTTCAAAACTTAAATAAAGAAACTGATAGGGTTATAAAAGTGTTAATCAAGACCAAGCAGAACAATATTAATGAGATTAAATAATCAAAGTTAAGCCAGGCATGGTGGCTCCTGCTTGTGGCATTAATCCAGCACTTTGGAAGGCTGAGGTGAGTGGACTGTTTGAGCCTATGAGTTCAAGACCTGGGCAGCATGGCAAAACCCTGTCTCTACAAAAAGTAAAAAAATTAGCCAGCTACCTGATAGGCTGAGGCAGGAGGACTGCTGGAGCCTAGGAAGCTGAGGCTACAGTGAGCTGTGATTATGCCACTGCACTACAGCCTGAGCAACAAAGTGAGACCCTGTCTCTAAATAAATAAATAAATAAATAACTGAAGATCATGTTTTTATGACTTTTATTTAAAATTTTGTTGGTTATTTTACTCAAATATTTTATTTTCCAGATTTAGGGAAATCTCTCTTAAGCTATCTGTAGTTTATAGCAACTTGGTAAAATATGCTTTTGTGGACTAAGATGAAAGCATTTGCTTTTCGTTCCTACTTGAGTCCTCCAAATTTTATAAACTATTTGTGAGTATTTTTATGGTAAAAAGGTTATTTGCATAAGCCCAATGAAAATTTACTCTCTCTCTATAGCAGAATACAACTGGAATCATTGATTACATTACCAATGTCTTTTATTCCTGTTTTTACTGAAATGTCGTATTTGTGAATAATATTGCCTGGTTTCAATGCTTCCCATCCTTAACAGTGAGCAGCTCAAAATTACCACTTCCTGGCAGGCCCAGGAACCTTAAGACTGTAGGTAAAACCTAAAGTCTGCCTTGGCTTGGCTTCCTAGCTACAAGAGACTTTAAATCTGAGATTTCTATGTTACCAACATAAGAGAAAAAGTGATGTTTCTTAAAAAAATAAAAATAAAAAGAAAGAGAGACAATAATACACCTGTCACTAGATTAAAGCTCTGTGCATTGTTTTCTGGATCTAGTTATCTACTTATAGGCTAGACTACATATTGAGTTCTTGCAGATTTCTCTAATCCAAATTTCTTCCCTAGAATTATGAAAAATGAAAAATATTCTGTTTCTAAGGCCCAGTGAGCTAAAACTAGATGAATTTTAAGGAACAAGTCTCATGCCTAATGTATGGGCCACATGAAAAGTTTATCAAACCGCCTGATACCATAACCTGTGACCTTCTAACTACAAACCAGGATAAGAAGTCGATGTTTTCATGCTATAGACAGCTTTTCCCAAAATATCAGAACAACACTTCATACTGTCATACGACTCTTACTTTTCTTAATGCCTATTTTTTTTAGTTACCAGGATAATGGTCATTTGACTTATTCAATTGGTTGCTTTCAAGTCTAGGTTCATAGCTCCAAACTACTATGCAAACTTGTGTTACATATTGCTATAAATTTTACTTTTTATTTTTCCTTTATAAACCTGTATATATTACTTGTTAAATGTTTGTGGAAGTACAACTCCTAACAGAATAATGCTGGTCCAACATTTTGAGATGACAGTAAAAAAACTACAGTCAGACAAAACTGATAACTTAATAATGGACTCCAGATGACTTAGTCTGAGAGCCATTAAACTCTCTTCTTGCTGAAATATGTCTAAAAGCTTTGTTCACACTGACTCCTAGTCACCATTCACTTTCTCCAACATGAGACCAGACAAACAAACTGAGATAGGGCCATCTTGGAACTGAGGGACAACCAAAACCTAACCACGGGGTGATTAATTAGTGATGCTTTCAGAGAAAGATCTTGATTAAAACAGAGAAATGCGAAAGTTGTCAGAATGGAAATGGAGTCACTTGTGTTAAAAACAACAAAACAACAACAGCTAAACCTGACAAACAGAACCAGGGAAGGCCATGAAGAGAAGGATCCTCATGAGTAAATGCCTGATAACAAAAACTATCACAAAAGGCTAGGCAAAAACTGCAACCTTGCACAAAAAATACTTCTGAAAGGTCATCTGCTCAGCAACCACCCATTCGACCTTGGACTATTGTTACATTTATTATTGATCCTTATAGCCAAGAGTAATGATCTCAAAACAATTATGTAATCCTCCTCATATTTCTGTTAAAAGCCTTGTCTTCCTTCACCTCCCTGAATATGCACATAGTTTACTATGGCTTATGTATTTTCATTACGATGCTCTTATTCCCGAATAAATATTATTTTCTTTTAGATACCTTCTCTCTCTGTTTGCTCTCTAAGCTGATGCTGTATTTACCCCAGTTTGGGGAAATTTTAAAAATCAGAAGGCAAAGATTTCAAACAGAAATCTGTAATTGCCTGAGGCAATAAACAGGCAAATTAATCAAAACAAAGATTGAGAAAGGCAAGGGTCTCTTTGCTCAGTCCCCTATTGGGGATCCAAAGCTTTATGTATACAAGTGAATAAAATGATCAGGAAGTGGTGAAGAAAAATTCCTGGGAATCCTTGATACGGGAGCTCCATGCACTGTGGTTCTAAGAATCATTGGTGAAGCAGTGGTTAGGACGACAATTAGATCAAGAGAACATAAAAATGTAAAGGTTAAAAGGATTATGAAAGTTGGAATATTTAAACCTTTGTTTTAAGAAGTTGTGTCTCCTTTACCTAAATGCTCTATGGGAATGGATATTATATCTGGCTGGGGAATACTTCCTCCACCTAGTATTGTAAAACAAAAGGCATAGAAGTCTGCCCTTCAAACAATATTAATTGGGTATGCTAAAGGGAACCAGGAAGAGTCCCTGAGTCAACACAGTGTAGAACAGAAGTTCAAGTAATGGTAGGAACAAATTCTGTGTGTGCTAGCCCTATGTAAAGCCCAGACTATGGCTTATGGCAAAAGACTATGAACACCTCCCAGCAATTACTACTGGGAATCTGAACTAGAGAATTTCCACTTCATAGCATTATCTTGCTATGGGACATTAACTGAAGCTAGCCTTATGACTGAAGGACATTAAATGATCTTGAAACCTGAAATACCCGTGATGTCTTAAATAATGTCACAGAAACACTCTAAATGGGGATGCTAATGCCCAGAGGAGTTCCATAATAAAATGGAAATGGCTTATACAAGATCATGCTATCTGAGAAATGTGAAGAGGAAATACTCACAGAGAGCCTCTTTTCCCCTAAGACTGACTCTGTAAATGTGTGAAGAGTTGCTGGATTCCATAGTGTCCTGTAAACAATCTAAACTGACTATTCCAGAGCTGCTGGGTTTGCAGATGGTAATTCTCAGGTGAATGGACAACATGCTTTTTAGGGCTGCTACTCTGGGGAAGGTAAAACAAATCAGCTTGGTGGGCTAAGTCACATGCTGCTTTTCCAGCAGCAATTGAAGAACTGAACAGTGTAAAAAGCCCCTGTGCTTGAGTTTTTACTAACCTGTGGTCAGTGGCCAATGGTCTGGAAAAATGGTCAGTCAGAAAGGCAATGGAAATGGAAAGCTGGCTATTAAAGGAATGCTCATATGGGCCACAGCCTTAGGGAAATTTGAAAGGTGCATTAAATTTCAATGCCTAGCATTGCGCAGGTTCAGGAGATGATTTGAATGGACAAGCAGATAGTCCTGTGTGTTGATTTGAGGTGGCCACATGGGTCCAAGAGAGAAGTGGTCCTGAGGCATTGCAGCAGTGCAGAGATGAGCTAAGCCTAAACATTTTCCTTTTGCACCCTCTCAGGTGCATAATGCTAATAAAAACTGTTCAATCTGCCAGCAAAAGAGACAGAGATTGCCAATGACTATGGGGCAGATTCCATAGGGGGAAGGCTCAAACATAGCTAGGAAGTGAGACTGATGCTGGTAACCCTAAGGAAGTACAATTGTAAGTCTTCACAGGAATAGACACTGAATCCAGGCTAGATTTTGCTTACCAGTGGAAGGTAAAAATGCTCGGGTGCTACTTAAATAAACGAACAAGAACAGAAGATATTGCATGGATCTGGATGGCCAACCATTATTGCCTTAGACCAAGGAATATACTATATATCCCATAATGTTCAACAGAAGTCATAGAGGTAACCTCTTCAGAGTAATGGTTTGATAGAGACATAGAATCTGTAATTAAAACATTAATTCACTAAATCAGGGGAAGATAAAAGCATGAATGGTTGGCTTACATACCTTCAAAAGTGTGTGCTCATATTCAACATGAATCAAGCTAAAATAGTGTCCCCACTATATTTTCCTTTGTTTTTTCTGGTGGATCTGGGAAAAGGGGTGGGGAAGGATGCTGGTATGACTAGGCAATTGTTGCCAACAGAGGAATATGCTGTTGTAATTATTATAATTTTTTCTTTCTTCCCCACATTGTCTCAATTTGGTTTTTCTCCCCTACCTAATGCAGAGGTCCTACGACCAGGGCTGCAACTACAAGTGCTAGAAGCTGGAATGATTCCTAAGCAAAAAACTGTAACTGTTTTTTTGTTTGTTTCTTTCTTTTTTTTTTTTTTTTTTTTTTTTTTTTTTTTTTTTTTTTTGCTGGAGAGGATGTGGAGAAGTAGGAATGCTTTTTTTTAACTTTAGGTTCTGGGGTACATGTGCAGATCATGCAGGATTGTGGCATAGGTACACACATGGCAAGATGGTTTGTTGCCTCCATCCCCCCATCACCTATATCTGGCATTTCTCCCCAAAGTATCCTTCCACAACCTCCCCACCCACTGCTGTTCCTTCCCTAGCCCCCCAAACAGACCCAAGTGTGTGATGCTCCTCTCCCTGTGTCCATGTATTCTCATTGTTCAACACCCACCTATGAGTAAGAACATGCAGCGTTTGATTTTCTGTTCTTGTGTCAGTTTGCTGACAATGATGGTTTCCAGATTCATCAATGTCCCTATGAAGGACACTAACTCATCGTTTTTTATGGCTGCATAGTATCCCATGGTGTATATGTGCCACATTTTCCTCGTGCAGTCTATCATCGATGGGCATTTGGGTTCGTTCCAAGTCTTTGCTATTGTAAACAGTGCTGCAATGAACATATGTGTGTGTGTGTCTTTATAATAGAACAATGTATAATCCTTTGGGTATATAACCAGTAATGGGATTGCTGGGTCCTTATGTCACAATTCCTAAGGGCCTGATGAGGGTGAGTTGTGCCCTTAGCCCATTTGGAAAAATTGGGGTTAACAGTGAATGCAGCTATATTGTCTGGCAGTAAAAAATAATCCGCTAGTTCTGTACTTCATAACCTTACTCTATCTAAATGGGAGTGGACCGAGAGAGAGGTACTTACTAGACTGGTATTGTTGCCTACAATGTAGACCAGCATAATGGCATATACTAATACCTCTTCAAAAGTTTGGTGGGGGGCTAGGCAAGAGATAGTAGTGGGTGGGGGATAGGAGAGGGATACATTAGGAGAAATACCTAATGTAGGTAATGGGGTGATGAATGCAGCAAATCACCATGGCACATGTATATACCTATGTAACAAACCTGAACATTCTGCACATGTACCTCAGAACTTAAAGTATAACTTTTAAAAAGGTTAGGAAAAAATGGTATTAATGAAGAAAAGGAGGAATAGTAGCTCAGGGTAAAGAAATGAATAACTGGGTTATGAATGGAAGGAAATCCAATATTACACTGACACTTTGAAAGAAGCTCAGAGCAAGAGATGACATTGTCTATTAACTCAATTATGCCAGATGTCTGAAAAGCTGAAGCTATACACCTGCCATTCAAAACTGGCTAGATTGAATGGACTTCTAATTCCATTTTGTTCCTGTTTTGATAAGGAGCAAAACAGGGATACTCACTCTCACCACTTCTTTTCAATACGGTAATGAAAAAGGTAGCCAGAGCAACTAAACAAAAAATAAATAAAGTCTAGTTTCTATATACTAATAACAAACTATCTGAAAAGGAAATTTAAAAAACAATCCCATTTACAATAGCACCAAAAACCATAAAAATATTTAGGTGTAAATTTAACAAAGGAATGAAAATAACTATACAGTGAAAACTATAAAATACTAATGAAATAAACAGAAAAAAATACAAATAAATGGAAAGATATCCTATGTCCACAGACTGAAAGAATTAATATTGTTAACATGTCCATACTACCCAAAGCAATCTACAGATTTAGTTCAGTTCCTATCAAACTTACAATGTCATTTTTCACAGAAATAGGGAAAAAAACAGTCCTTAAATTGATGTGAAATGGCAAAGAGAATGCATAATCAATACATTCTTCAGCAAAAAAGAACAAAGCTGAAGGCACTATACTGCATGATTTCAAAATATATGCTAATATGGTTGTAATCAAAATAGCACAATACTGGCATAAAAACACACACCTGTATCAATTGAAAGGATATAAAGACCAGAAATAAATCCACACATTTATGGTCAATTGATTTTTAACCAAGATACCAAAAGCACATTACAGGACAACAGTGTTTAATAAATAAGATTGGAAAAACTGATTATCCACATGCAGAAGAATAAAATTTGATCCCTATCTTACACCATGTACAAAAACTGTACTCAAAATAGGTTAAAGACTTAAATCTAAGAACTGAAGTGGTAAAACTACTAGAAGAAAACATGGTGGGAAATCTTCACAACATTTGTCTGGACGGTGATTTTTCAGACACAACCCAAAAAAGATAGACAACAAAACCAAAAATAAACAAACTGTATTGCCCCAAACTATAAAGTTTTTGCATAGGAAAAGAAACTATCAACAGAGTGAAAAGACAACGTACAGAATAGAAGAAAATGTTTGTAAACCATACATCTGATAAGAGGTTAATATCCAAAATATGTGAGGAACACAAACAACTGAACAGCAAGAGAACAAATAACCGAATTTAAAAATAAGCAAACAACCTGAATAGACATTTCTCAAAAGGCATACAAATGAACCACAGGTACATGAAGAAATGCCCAGCATCACTAATCATTAGTGAAATGTAAATTAAAATCACAATGGGATATCACCTTCCAGTTATCAAAACAGCTTTTATCAAAAAGTCAAAAGATGTGTACACAAGGGTGTGGAGAAAAAATAACTCTTGTACATTGTTGATGAAAATGTAAATTAATACATTCATTATGGAAAATGGCATGAAGATTCCTCAAAAAACGAAAAGTAGAACTAGCATATGATCCAGCAATCTCACTACTGAATATATAGCCAAAATAACTGAAATCAATACATTAAGAGATACCTATACTCCTTTGTTTAATGTAGCATTATTCACAACAGCCAAGGCATGAAATCAACCCGTGTCCATCAACGGATGAATGGATGAAGAAAATGTGGGCTATATACACAATGGAATACTATTCAGCCTAAAAAAACAAAGAAATTCTGTCGTTTGTGAAAACATAGGTAAATCTGAAGGACATCATGCTAAGTGAAATGAGCCAGGCAAGAAAGACATATTGCATAAGCTCACTTACATGTGGAATCTAAAAAAGTTGAATTCACAGAACTAGACAGTAGAATTATGGTTAGAAAATGCTAGCAGTGAGGGTAAGGGTAATGGTCAAAGGGTACTAAGTTTCAAATAGAAGGAATACTTTTTGAGATCTATTGAACAACAGGGTAACTGTCAATAATATTGCATATTTCAAAAAACAGAGAATAAATTTCAAATATATTGCCACAAAAATAAGTTAGTGATATTATAGATATATTAATTAGCTATATTTAATCATTCCACGCTGTTTACATATATCAAAACATCACATGCCCCACAATTTGTACCCCATAAATGTAATTTTGATTTGCCAATTAAAATATTAATAAATTAGAAACTAAACTCTTAAGTGGAATGCCACAACATGTTCATGATTTGAAAAATAAAATCTATTTTAAAATGTATACACCAACCTTCTGGTGTTTACATTAGTCTTAATGGGCATCACTTGACCTCCCATTTCAAGTATTTGTCAGATACTAACCAGAAAATCTGTGTCCTAATCCCGAGAAAAAAGAATATTATTGTACCACTTTGGATCAGATGTGTGATCTACCTTATTCTAAACAACAGTGCCTCGGAGTATCTGGACACATGACTCCTGCTGCCAGTGTTTGGGCCATGGGAGCAGCCTCTGTGATGTAAAGTAGCTAACATGTTCACCAACTCACCTTGACTCCCATAATTAGAATAGATCAGACAGATCCCTGAGAGAGGAGGAGGATTAGGTAACTTGAGAGCAGGAAATATTCCCCTGAGTATCAGGAGAAACATCAGGACATAGAGAGTTTATAAGATGGTAATATTCTCATTCTATCATCATTTTTTACTTAGTTGGAATACCTTTCTTAGGTCAGCCACTCGGTTATCCTATAGTACAGTGTATCCTTATATACGGTGTAAACAAGAAAGCCATGTCTTATCTTTCCCTTTATTTATCAGTTTTCAAAATAAAGAGCTGATTTCTTAGCATTTTCTAAAATCTCAATACATTTTTTTGTGTTTTTTAAAATTTTAGTATTCGTACAAATTCTGGACTTAAACATATTTGATGTGTTTCAACGTATTGCAGTTATTATTATTATTGTTGCTCAAAACGATCCTATCTTTAACCAGTGAGGACCTATTTAGCTTGAACTCCGAGTCCTTTCCTACACCATACTCGTCTTTAGTAACTTCCTTGCTTTTTGATATGACAGATTCATCTTACATGTTTTGTTCCCTAAACTTTGTAGTTAGCCATTTTTCCAAGAAACCCAGTTTTTTCACTTTTGCCAGGGGAAATGGCACTTAGAGAACACAATCCAGGTGTGGATATGCTTGTTGCTACTGGACAGACCTAGAAAGAATGCATTTTTAAGACGAAATAAATCATAATATAAAGTTGACACTTCCAATTCAGATTCACCACAGAACAAGATGTTTACTTACCCTTCTCAACATTACCTCTTCCCACCCTTTCAAGAGTGCCAAATATCTTGGCTCCCCACAAAGCCAACATAATTTCACTAAGATTGTACAACTTACTGGATTCTAAAAAAACTTAAAATTGTAACTTTCTGTTTGGTTATGCCACCAACTCGATATAAAATAAAGTTCACTTATTTCACATTGTTTTCAATTATTAAAAATTGCTTTTTAAATTTAACCTTGATAACTGGAAAAATATTTACGTGATTTCAAATAAGGTTCTAAAAAAAAAAGGTCCTCATAAAGGAAATCTAATTTTCATCCCCCAATACTTACTTTCTCCCATTCATAGCCTTTCATTAAAATTTTATAGTTTTTCTTTCCATTTTTACCTTAAGCAAATGTGTGTCTACCTGCCATCTTTCTCAGAACAGGCACCACACAGCTTTTCAACTTTGTTTTTGTCATTTAAGTAATCCTAAAGATTATTTCATCATAACAAATAGACTGTTTTCCTTTTTTAGATCCTTGGTAATCCATTGTATAGATGTTTCATTGTTTACTACCTCCTTTTGATAAACATTTCCTATCTTTCCAGACTTTCGCTATTACAAATAATGTATATAATGAATAAGTCATTTATATACTGTAAGGTCGATGGCCTTGCTGGGAGCCGGACAGACAACACCTACCCTTCTTCATGCCTGGTAACAGCTTATCAGCCAGGACACATTACTCAGCATCTGGCTTCTCCATGTGGGCTCCCCCTCACCCACTTTGCATTCTGCTCCCAGGTCTATATTCAGCACTAAACTATGCACTCTCAGCAATAAACTATGCATTTGGACCTCAGCACTAAATTATGCACTCTCAGCACTAAATTATGCACTCTCAGCACTAAACTATACATTTGAACCCGCGAAAATTTAAGAAATCCTGCCAAGCCTTACCCAATGGCAGCCCACCCTATACGTCCTTGGCCAGCCCACCTCTCAGTAAGTCTCACCTCCTTACCTATAGCGGCTCGCCCCGTCCGGGTCTTATCTCCCTACAACCAATGAAACTACCTATGCTTGATTTCCCCAATATCCGATCAATTGCCTCTGACCCCCATAAAACCCCCTACCCTGAGAAGTTAAGTACGATTTCTCTGGCCCCATCCCGGACCCTAGAACCTCGCCCTGGAGCTGAATAAATTGGATTTTCATTTTCATATACTGGCCTCAGTTTCCTCATTTTGACTCGGCAATATACCTTACATATACCTTTAGGTACTTTTACCAGTGACCCTTGAAATATAATATTAAAGTAGAATTGCTGGGTCAAAGGTAAATTCACATACAATGCTGCTAGATTATTATCAATTTCCCTTCAAAGTGAGAATTTTGCTTATATCTGGTAACATTTTTTGTCTCAAAATCTTTTTGCCTGACATTAATGTAGCTTCATTATTTTCCTTAAAGGCAGTATTTGTATGATGTATTTTTTCCTATTTCTTAATGTTCAGCTCAATGCTGCTCTTTTAAGGTGCCACCTCTTGTAAATAACATATAGTTGGGCCTTTTAACTGGACAGTCTGACAATATCTGCCTTATAACTAGAAAGTTCGTCCATCTACCTTTAATGTAGTTACTACTGTGGATAGGTAAATTGACTTCTTTTGGTCTTCTGTTTTCACTTTTTTATTGGTCTTTTAGCTATATATTTTTTTGTATTGTCTTTCATGGTTGTTCTAGAGATCATAATATGAATTATTAATCTTTTGTAATCATAGGTTACGTTTAATTACTGTTATTTGACATAGCATAAAATGTAAGAACCTATATCAGTAAACTCCTTTTAACTTTCTTTGCCCTTTGTGTCACTTTTGTCATATACCTCTAAAATCTATATAAATCTTATCATTTTTCATTATTTCTACTTTGAACAATTTAAGGATATTTTAATGAACTTTTTAATGCACATAGTTACCAGTACTCTGCTTTCCTTTCTGAAGAGCTATGCTTTCATTTTGTGTTACTGTCTTCAGCCTGAAGAAGCTCCTACTACTATTTCCTGTAGTATGTTTCTAATAGCAACAGATGGTCCTGGTTTTTCTTCATCTTAAAATTTTTTTATTTCATCTTCATTTTTAAGGAACATTTTTACTGGATATAGAATTTCCAGTGATAACTTTATCCCCTCAAGATTTTAAAGATCACATTCTATTATTCTAGCTTCTTTTTTCTTTTCAACAAGAAGTCACTTTCTTATTTAAAAATTTTGTACTCTTTCTCTGGTTGGTGCTATAAATTTTTATATTTTTATTTTTCAGCAGCTAACCTATGAAGTAATGGGTGTAGGTCTTCGCATTTATCCTGCTTAAAGAATGCTTTTTAAATGATATTTTGTTTGCTTGTTACTTTTTGAGACAGGATCTCACTCCATCACCCAGGCTGGAGTGCAGTAGCATGGTCATGACTTACTGCAGCCTCAACCTCCCAGGCTCAAGTGATCCTCCCACCTCAGCCTCCTGGGTAGCTGTGATTACAGGCATGCACAATCTCACCTGGCTATTTTTTTTTTCTATAGCTGGAGCCTCACAATGTTCCCCAGGCTTGTCTTGAACTCCTAAGCTCAAGTGATCTGCCCACCTCAGCCTCCCAAAGTGCTAGGATTACAGGCATGAGCCACGGTGCCCAGCTGAGATTGTTTTAAACTTTTAGTTCAGGTTCAAGGGTGCACATGCAGGTTTGTTATACAGGTAAACTTGGGTCATGAGTATTTGATGTACAGATTATTTTATCACCCAGGTACAAAGCCTAGTAACAATAGTTATTTTTTTCTGTTCCTCTTCCTTCTCCCACCCTCCTTCCTCTGGAGGGCTCCAGTGTCTGTGGTTCCCTTGATGTGTCTATGTGTTCTCATCATTTAGCTCCCACTTATAAGTGAGAACATGCAGTGTTTGGTTTTCTGTTCCAGTGCTAGTTCACTAAAGATAATGGCCTCCAGCTCCATCCATGCTCCTAAAAGGTCATGATCTCACCCATATTTATGGCCACATAGCATAGTATGGTGTATATGTCCACTGATGCACATTTAGGTTGATTCCATGTTCTTACTATTGTGAATAGCTGCAATGAACATATACACATGTGAGTCTTTATGACAAACCAATTTATATTCTTCTGGGTGCATACCCAGTAACGAGATTGCTGGGTCAAATGATAGTTTGGTTTTTAGCTTTTTGAGGAATCACCACACTATCTTTCATAATGGTTTAACTAATTTACAATCCCATCAAGAGTGTATCAGCATTCCCTTTTCTCCACAACCTCTCCAGCATGTTTTTGTTGTTGTTGTTGTTGTTTACTTTTTAATACTAGTTATTCTGACTGTAGTTTTGATTTGCATTTGTCTAACGATCAGTGATGTTGAACTTTTTTTCATATGCTGTTGGTCACATGTATGTCTTCTTTGGAACGTTGTCTGCTCATGTCCTTAGCCCACTTTTCAATGGGGTTTGTTTTTTTTCTTGTAAATTAGTTTAGGTTGCTTATAGATACTGGATATAAGACCTTTGTCAGATGCATAGTTTGCAAATATTTTCTCCCATTCTGTAGAATGTTTGTTCACTCTGTTGATAATTTCTTTTGCTTTGCAGAAGCTCTTTAGCTTAGTTAGATCCCATTTGTCATTTTTTGCTTTTGTTGCAATTTCTTTTGGCATCTTCATCACAAAATCTTTGCCAGTTCTTATGTCTAGATGGTATTGCCTCGGTTATCTTCCAGGGTTTTTACGATTTGGGGTTTTACATTTAAGTCCTTAATCTATCTTGAGTTGATGTTTTAATATGGTGTAAGGAAGAAGCCCAGTTTTAATCTTCTGGCTAGCCAGTTCTCCCAGCACCATTTATTAAAGAGGAAGTTTTTTTCCCATCAGTTGTTTTTGTCAGCTTTGTCAAAGATCAGATGGTTGTAGGTATATGGCCTTAGTCCTGGGTTCTCTATTCTGTTCCATTGGTCTACATGCCTGGTTTGTGCTAGTATCATGTTGTTTCAGTTACTATAGCCCTGTAGTACAGTTTGAAGTTGGGTAGCATGATACCTCCTGCTTTGTTCTTTTTGCTAAGCAAAAAGGGAATACATTTTGAATTTGACGTCTTTCATCAGTTTTAGAAAATCTGTATCCATTTCTTCTACCATATTCTATCTCTTCTCTCTTCATTGGGGTTCCAAATAAACAGATATTAAACCATTTAATGTTGTGACAGATGCTGGGGCTTTTTATGTTTGTTCATTTTAATTTTTACACTGTCTTTTCTCTATTTAATTCAGTTTGAATAATTTGTTTCCCTTTCTTTAAGATTACTACTTCTTTCTGTGTACTATTCAATATGCTTATAAGTCCATCCAATTAATTTTTTATTCTAGATATAATTTTTAATTCTAAAATGTCCATTTAACTTTTTTTTTTTTTTTTTTGAGACAGAGTTTCGCTCTTGTTACCCAGGCTGGAGTGCAATGGTGCGATCTCAGCTCACTGCAACTTCCGCCTCCTGGGTTCAGGCAATTCTCCTGCCTCAGCCTCCTGAGTAGCTGGGATTACAGGCACACACCACCATGCCTAGATAATTTTTTGTATTTTTAGTAGAGACGGGATTTCACCATGTTGACCAGGATGGTCTTGATCTCTTGACCTCATGATCCACCCGCCTCGGCTTCCCAAAGTGCTGGGATTACAGGCTTGAGCCACCGTGCCCGGCCCATTTAACTTTTTAAAAATATTTTGTTTCTCTACTAAAATGTCACATTTGTTTGACTGCACATATTTTTTTCTCCAAATTATTTTATATAAATAATATTTTTATAATGGTAATTTAAAGTCTTTACAAATTTCTACACTTCAGCATCTCTGGACCTTCTTCTATTGACTGACTTTTGTCTTGGCTATGTGCTACAGTCTCCTTCTTCTTTACATACCTAGTAATTTTCTTATTGTATCATGAACATTGTAGATAGAATACTATGTAGATTCTGGATTATTTCATCTTCCTTCAATAAGGGCTATATTTTGTCTAATAGACAATAAATTACTGGTGAACCACTTTGATCCTATAGGTATTTGATTTTAGGTTTTTTGAGGATTTGTTTAATTTTGAAGTTAGTCCTAAATACCTAAGAGTGTCCATGTTTGTTAATAGCCATTATCCCTAGAATATGGCACCTACTCTGAAAACTATTTCCCTGAGGTCTTAAATTTGATCAGTATGTGCACTAAGATCTCTCTACTCTGGCTCCAATACCTCTTTAGCATTACACAATCTCTCTTCTACCCTAGCAGCAATTCTCTGCTAGCCCTGTAGGCCTTGTTCAGCAGTCTTATCCTACCTACACACAATTTAGTTAGAATTTGGTCAAGAACTTAAGAAAAATTCCTACACAAATTTCCGAATCTTCTTTGCAGCTCTTTCTCTCTGGTACTCTGCCCTTTCAATTCAGCTGCTGTTTAAGCAACCACAAACTCCAGTCTCTGATTCCTCTGCCCCGAGAGGCTAAGATTCTCTGCCTGAATAGTATGGCACTGTTAAACTCGAGGAAATACTCCCTAACAGAAAACCTGAGTGAACGTAGATCTTACCTTGTATGCTTCACTCTGAGATTGCAACTCCATGCTATCCAATCTGCAATGCCTGGAAGTTCTGTTTCTTGCATATCTTCTAGTTTATAGTTGTTTACTACAGGATCTTAAATCCAATACTAGCTACTCTATTGTGACTGGAACCAAAAGTGCCTGTAATCAATTGTTCAAAATGCAGATTCATATTATAATATTGCTTATTTCTGTAATTATGCTTTTTACATGTTTTATCAGATATTATCTAGATATTCTGCTATTTCTTGTCACAAATAATTTTTAGAGGTATATTTTTCCTTTGAGCCTTCAGGTTAACATAACTTTTTGTGCTATAGAATATTTTATAGACTCAATTTTGCTTTTCTTTGCTTATTTGTTTATATTTATGCCTGAGTTGAGATGTCTTTAGGTCTAGCATTGCCAACAGACATGGTAAATTGTTTGTCCTTAAGCATCTCTTTATTAGGCATTTGGGACACTAGATGGCTTATATCAAATCTAAACTTAGAAACATAGTAATGAGTATATCCTTAATCCAATTTATGGTGTGTAGCAAGCATTTATACCTTGTGGCTCTGCTGAAATACGTTAAAATATTCTTCTTTGCTGTTGAATTCTCCATGTCAGGTAATAAAATGCATATCCTGGGATAAAAGAAATTAATAAACATCCTCTTTTTTCCTGTACTTGTATACTAAAAGCTGCAGTATAGACTCAGTGTCAGAAGAGACAATTTGTTTTCCTGGGTTAGAGGAGGAGGTAAAACACTGGGACACTGATGTAAGGACCTTTTCTACTTCAGAAAATATTTCCCATGCAGTATAGGGGTGACCTGCTTGACAAGTACAGCCTTTTTGTTCCTGGGCTAGAATTAGGTAAATTAAATTAATCGAACCCTTCTCATGCAATGGAGTCAGTATGCATAGCCTAGGCAAGTGTTTCTCAATCTAATTCAGTCAGCTTTTCAATTCCTGAGAACTCCTCTCAAATGTTAATTTATAGTGCACTCTTATTCATTCCCAGTGCTTTTGAAAATTTTCTGTATCTTCAAGGATTTGTTTTCAAAGAAAAATCTGGAGAAGACAGCATGCCACTACATTGCCTCAGAATTTTCAATGATCTCTTGTAATAGAATTTGTACATGTTTCCATTTTTTTACTTCCTCCAACTGAGAGTCACTAAATATAATTTTCCCACCTGTCTTGCCTTTAAGTTTAGAAATCCAATACCAGCTATTAGGAGTAAAGAGAAGATTATTGAGAGAGTCCCTTACTTATCAAATTAACATCCTAATTCTCAATGATGGAGCATAAACTTCTGAAAATAATAAACATTGCAGTCTATGCACAAACCAGTCCATTTGCACAGAATCCTCTGTCCATCTGCAGACTAGTCAGCAACAAAGAACAAAAAAATGAACAATTATAGACATTTTTTAACTTGAAAATAAAATCTTTTAAGAAACATTAAACTTTTTTTTTAAATCTTGCAAAGACCAACTCCGAGCCAACTCCTCCAAGAAATACTTCCCTTCTGATTCTTCCTTCCTGTGCTTAGCAACAAGGTCAGACAATTTAACTTGAAAAAGCAAAACTGAGTAAAGTACTTGTTAATAGTACATTGCTATATTGGATTTGGAATGTAATAAGACATTTTATCCTGTTTTTTTAAAAAGTAAAATTCTAGAATATCTTTTATTACTTTTTCAGATAAAATAATTAAAATCATTAAAATTGAATTGTGTTCTTTGTTCCTCAAACACTGGAATCACATATCTAAAATAGGGATAATAACAGTGTCTTCCTCAGAGTGCTACTGTAAAGACTAAGACAAGTAATGCATTTAAATAAGAATAACACTATCAAAATTACTGATGAGAAATGCTAACTCTAAGCACAGAACCACAAATTTACTTGCGTATACTGCAGAGAATTATAAAGAAAAAAGCAAAGCAACGAGTATAGTTTTTGTCTCAATAATTATAAACTTTTTTTTTTAACATTGTGACTGTGTTCCTTTTTTCTCTATTCCACAAAGTACAAAGTGTGATATTCAACCCAGAGCAAAAACACTGTTGTCTTGATAGGTATAATGGTAACTTCATGCCTGCTTCCTTAGACTGTAAATTCTTAGAGAGTAGAGATTACACCTAGTTAATACTGCCTATAACTAAGCCCAGGACCATGCATATGAGCAATTCAATGAGCCACATTCTATCCTGATAGGACACTATCTAGATAGTCCCTTAGGCATATTTTCAATTCCTACTTTTCATTCAGTAGAATTTTAAAGTTTGTGAAATTGATGTGTCCACCATGCCCAGCTGATTAAATATTCACCCAGTATTAACCGAGCACATTCTAAGAGTCTCAGCCAATGTGGTAATTGCCTGGGAGACAATCCCAAGTCACCACTTCCATCTTCAAAGATCTCACAGTGCAGCAGAAGGAATGTTTTTTAAAAATTACAATTCAGTATGACAAGTGCCATGGATACTATGGAATAAAATTGGGGAATCCCCTGGATAAACTGATGGCATTATGATTAACCTGAAAAGCAAGTAGGAGTTAGCTATGGAATGAGGAGTCCCACCTGCAGCCAGCCTTGTATTGCTGAGTGGTTGATGCCTGGACACTAGCAACAGACGCTTGGGTCTGTATTCCCCCTTGGCCAATTCTGAGCTTAATGAGCTTTGACAAATCCTTTAACCCCTTGGAACTTTTTCTGCAAAATGAGGATAATAGTTTCTAAGTAATGGAGTCGCAAGGACCAAATGGGTTAAGTAAAGCTTTTACCAGTCCCTGCTACACAGCAAGCCCTAGCTAGCTCAGCATGAACTTTTATAATCATTATTATTGGTTTGCTGCTTTCCCCCAGCGGCCTTCCCTGAAGTTTCCAATCAAGTTACAATCTTCCTTGTATGTGCTCATATCTCAGGCCCATCAGGGCAGCAGCATTATGGCCATTCAGCAAAGGTTCCAATCAGAGCTCATAAGATCTGTTAAGCCTTATCTGAATAATGGGCTAGAGGAATGTTTCCTGTTGAAAAGGGAAGGAGCTTACCTCTTCAGAGTGCCCCTAGATGATCAGAGGCAAACTGTCATGCTGATGCAAACATCAGAGTTTAGTTCTGGAAGGTGGGAGTGTTCTCTTAATATGACACTAAAGCTGAATTTTTGTAAATGGTTTTTTATTATACAAGAATTCTATGTTCACTGAAGAAACTTAGGAAGTATAGACAATCAGTAATGTATACAAATTATAATCAGCTGTAATCCCACTGCGCATTAAAAGAAGTACTATGATATTTTGATGTTAATGTTTCCAGTCTTTCTGCTGCATATGCATACTCTGAGAAAAATGCATGTGCCCTTCTGCTTCACTCCTAACTCCACACATATCCCCACTGGAACATCTCTTAGGAAGAGATCATTTGTCATTTGATTAGCCAGAGTTCAGAATGATCACTGAGCCATATTCAATCAGTGGACCAAGTTATTATTCCTTACAGACCCCAAGTCCTCCTTTGGCTCACTTCTTTCTATGACTCAGTGATAAGAAAACCAAGGAATAGAAAGAGTGGGGTGTGTGTGTGTGTGTGTGTGTGTGTGTGTGTGTCCATCGCATCTTCTCTGTAATTATAATTAAATAGGCAGAGGTAGACTCTATTTACTCAGCCAACCTAGACGCAGAAGGCTTCACTTAAAGTAAAGATCTTTGGATATAACCATGTTCTCCTATTCATGTTTTAACAGAAAACTTACAGGGTGAACTAGGTGTTTATCCAGTTACTAATAAACAATACCATCTCTTATGATTTCTTGAGTATCACTAGCTTGGTTGGCAACACCCTGAGAAAGACACATGATCAGCATGATGGAATCTTGATAGCCCTGCATCCCTGACCATAATACCATTACAGCAATACCAAATTCTTACCTCTCATCTCTAAAAATACACACAAATAATAAACTCATTTATTTTTATAAATAATGAAATTCTGCTGTACATAACAACTTATTAACTATCAGTTAATAATAAATGACCCTGATAATATATATTGATGAATATATACATAAACATGTCTGCTTCCTCATTTTTTTTTTACTTATATTCATGACTTTGTGGTGTGAATACTACCATAATTTATTGAGCAAATCTTCTCTCATTGGAGAGTTCAATTGTTTTTAAGCTTTGACTATTAAAAACAATGTCTCAGTGAAAATCCCTCTACATGCATTCTTGTGATTAGGATGATTACAATTGATTATACCCAAAGACTATATTCTTCCCTGCATCATGGCAAATACACATAATTTCCTATCATCATTTCTACCAAAGCTTGACTTCCCCAGGTCTGTATCTAGGTAGCTAGAAGAAGCTCCTAACTACTTCACTTCAGATGCAACTGCATGGAAATGGCCTAAGCAGCTTGGAGCTCCACATTTGGATTAATTGGTCATCCAGGTAACTAATCTTGAATTTCTAATAGGCCCATTGGAATAGAGAAAACTGCAAATCTGAATTCAGATGTCAGAGCCAGGACTAACGATATGAAACACAGGCCTGATGTGGTGGCTTATGCTCATAATCCCAGCACTCTGAGAGGCCAAGGCAGGCAGATCACTTGAGGCCAGGAGTTGGAGACCAGCCTAGCCAACATGGAGAAACTCCATCTCTACCAAAAAAATCCAAAAGTTAGCCAGGTGTGGTGGCAGGCGCCTGTAGTCCCAGCTACTCAAGAGGCTGATATAGGAGGACGGCTTCAACCCACAAGACGGAGGTTGTAGTGAGATGCGATCATGCCACTACACCCCACCCTGGGTGACAGAGCAAGACTCTGTCCAAAAAAAAGATATATATATATATAACACATCAACAAGCAGAGAGGCAAAACCTAACTCGGGTTAATTTATCCTACGTGCTGAAGCTCTAACTGTCTGAGCTACTGGATTGGGGGTCAGATGTGAGAGGTAAAACTTACTAGACCTCAGAGTCACAGTAGGACAGGCTCAAAGAATTTAGAGAATATTTTTAAAGTTTTCAGGTTATGGCTAGAGCTACAAATCAAAGACATTTTTTTCTTTTTTTTTCCTTTTTTTTTTGTTTTTTTTTGTTTGTTTGTTTTTTTGAGACAAAGTCTTTCTCAGCTGCCCAGCCTGGAGTGCAATGCTGCATTCTTGGTTCACTGCAACCTCCACCTCTCAGGTTCAAGAGATTGTCCAGCCTCAGCCTCCCAAGTAGTTGGAATGACAGGCCCACGCCACCCCGTCAGGCTAATTTTTTTGTATTTTTAGTAAAAACGAGGTTTCATCATGGTCTCAAACTCCTGACCTTGGCTGATTTGTCCGCCTCGGCCTCCCAAAGTGCTGGGATTACAGGTGTGAGCCACCGTGGTGTTTTTTCAAACCTATTATCTTTCTCATAAGTGTAGATGATTCAAGAGACAATTTTAGGTACTAATGCCATAAAATTTTAGGAAAACCACAAAACTAGAGTTTCTCAACTCAGTGAAACATTGCCATTGATGTGTTTAAAATAGAAACTCAAATTTATAAATAATAGTATTGGTCATCATCTTTTAAAATGATTATCTTTCAAAGACTCATCATGGTTTTTTTGTAAAACTGAAAACAGAGCTGGTGATCTTCACAAAGCAAGCTAGAGAATGCATCAGCAACCAGGCACTTGAGCAGAATTTCTAGGGATTTGGGCCCTTGTGGTTCCTCTCCAGCCCAAAGAATGACTTGAAAAAAGAAATGCCCTATAGTTTACATCTGTTGTTTAGTCCGCACCTGATAGAATTGTCAATCACATGGTCCTTCCTCCCTCACCGTTAAGAGAAGTCTAAGAAGTCATATGACCCAGGCTGTTCAATCAAAGTACACCATGTTTCAAGACTGGTGCTGGGGCAGATTCATGACCCAAGTGTAGTCAATGACAGTTATTTACCAAAAGTTTATAGGGAGCTGAGAGAGAATGTCTCTCCTACAGAAAGCATAAGCCTATGGCCCATATAAAACACGGTGCTGTTAGGTGGCATTTTAGTCATTACACAGAAAAAGCCTCTCAAGATACTCAAGTTCTTTCAGTTACCTTTCTTTGAAGTAAATTTCTTTTGCAGCTAAAAGAATTCTAATTTAAAATTTTTAGGATCATTTGATTCCTGCAAAGATTATCTGAGTCTGAAGAAAAGATGAATGTGGAACTGGAAAATTCATCACAATTCAGTTATAAGTTGGATATAACATGAAGATGTGGTTCCAGATTGATCTGTGCTTTCTAAAATTACCTGTGTTGCAGGATACATTTGACCTCACACTCACATTTCCTTCTAGGGGAGCACTGACCAAACTAAGAATAATTATGTTTCCTTCATTACTCATTCATTCATTCAAATTACTACTTAACAATTTTTTCCATCTTCCTAAAAATATTTTAACATTACCTGCTTTATCACATTATCTTTATTCAAAGAGCAACCCCAGGTAAGTATTGCTCTTATCCTAAAACATTTTTCAAATAATCGTAATGGAGGAGGAAAAGGGGAGGTGTGGTTTAACGGCTATGATGAAAAAGTTCTGGAGATGTTTCACAACAATGTTAGAGAGTTCTCACAAGATCCTGATAGTGAGTTCTCACGAGATCTTGTTTAAAAGTGTGTAGCACATCCCTTCCTCCTTCCTCCTTCCTCTAGCTCTGGCCGTGTGAAGATGTGCCTCCTTCTCCTTTGCCTTTTGCCAATGGTTGTACATTACCTGAGGCCTCCCCAGCCATGCTTCCTCAACAGCCTGAGGAACCATGAGCCAATTAAACCTCTTTTTTGTGTGTGAATTAACTAGTCTCAGGTGTTGTGAAACATCTCCAATGTGGATATACTCAACACTACTAAATTATGCACTTAAAAATGGTTAAGATGGTAAATTTTATATTACATATTTTTAACACAATAAAAAAATTATAATAGCACAAAACAATAAAAAGTGTTTTAATACTTTGTAGTGTAGAGGCTGAATTCAGCTGATGAAGAAAGATATATTATTGGAAAAAACTTACTGAAAAGCACTTGGAAGGGAAGCTGAATCCCAGGACCTTAGAGTTGTCTTGGCACCTACGCTTCTCAAAATGAGGAGAGATATTTTATGTAACAGATGACAAAAGAGTGGGAGCTCCTGGAAGAAATCTAGGACAGAGAGATAAACATCAAAATGGTCAGAGGTTCATTTGACCCCTCTTCATGACCACATGAAATGTTTGGTGCCAGTCAATTATTTTGGGAGCAATTCACAAGACATTTCACTACATTTCATGACATATCTGGGTCAATGCTCCAGCTAAGAAGAGCCATCGAGAAGCAAAGTTGGAAAGGTCCCAAATGATGTTTGTATTAAAAGAGTTGACAAGACATTTTAGTATTCATGATCTAATTAGTCTCCACAGTAACACAAAAATGAATATTAGTACAAGTTCCAATTTGCAGACAAGATAACTCAGGCCCATAAAATCTAGACGTGTTGTCCAAAGTCATACAAGCAAGAAGAGATTAGCCTAGTCCTCTAAATCAAGATCCCATACTCTTCCCATATACATTTCCACATTGTCCTTCCAGCACGCTGTGCAAGTCCACAACCTCTCCTAAAAACCTGAACCTCCTTCCCTAGTGTCAGTTTAAATCACAAAACAGCTCATCTAACATGTGCAAAATGTGAGATTAGCACAAGTAATCTGAGTATATTAGTCCACTCTAGCACTGCTATGTTGATACAACTGAGACTGGGTAATTCGCAAAGAAAAGAGGTTTAACTGGCTCATGGTTCCCCATGCTGTAGAGGAAACGTGGCTGGTGAGGCCTCAGGTATTGTACAAACATTGGCAAAGGCAACAGAGAAGCAGGCACATCTTCACATGGTCAGAGCTAGAGGGAGGAGGAGGGGATATGCTACATACTTTTAAACAAGATCTTATGAGAACTCACTATCAGGAGAACAGCAAGAAGGGAATCCACCCCATAATCCAATCACCTCCCACCAGGCCCCTCCTCCAACACTGGGGATGATGATTCATCATGAGATTTGGGTGAGGATAGAAATGCAAACCCTATCACTGAGACTGAGCCCCTTTTTGAGTACAAAAGCCAAACCATGACTATTCATTTTTAAATTCCTAGTGCTAGGTTCCTGGTAGTTATTCCTAATACGTTGGTTTAATATATACCGTTTCAATGGTGTACATTTATATCACCTCTCATCCCAACCCAGTTGAATATAAATGAATCATTTATTGATGGAATTGAATGAATTCCAATTTATCTGATTGTTTCCCTGATATTACAGGGTTTTCCAGGCTGGGGCTTTATTCCACATATTGTATTTTCCCTTGAAGACGTTGTCTATCAATGCAAATTAAAACTACAGTGAGATACCATCTCACACTAGTCAGAATGGTTATTATTAAAAATCAAAAAACTGGCAAGGCTGCAAAGAAAAGGGAACACTTACACATTGTTGGTGGGAATGTAAATTAGTTCAAGCACTGTGGAAAACAGTTTGAAAATATCTAAAAGAATTTCAGACAGAACTACCATTTGACCCAGCAATCTTATCAGTACATATCCAAAAGAAAATAAATCATTCCACCAAAAAGACACTTGCACTCATTTGTTTACCGCAGCACTATTCAAAATAGCAAAAACATGAAATCAACCTAGGTGCCCATCGAAGGTGGATTAAGGAAAAAATATGGTGTATATATATTCATATATATGGAAATATATACACCATGGAATACTATGCAGCCATAAAAAGAATGAAATCATATCTTTTGAAGCAACATGGATGCAACTGGAGGCCATTATATTAAGTGAATTAACACAGACACAGAAAACAAAATACTGCATGTTCTCACCTGTAGGTGGGGGCTAAACATTGGGTACTCATGAACATAAATATAACAATAATAGTCCCCAGGGACTACTAGAAGAGGAAGAGAGGGAGGGAAAAGGAGGCTGAAAAACTACCCACTGGGTGCTATGCTCACTAAATGGATGACAGGATCATTCATACCCCAAACCTCAGTATCATGCAATATACCCAGGTAACAAACCAGTACATGTACCCCTTGAATCTAAAATAAAGGTTGAAATTATATAAATTTTAAAAAAGCATTGTATATCCTTAAAACTCCTATGCTAGTGACATGAAAGAGAACTGACTGATGTGAAGTGCAGTTCTCAGAATTAGACCACTGAAATCTGAGTTCAGTCACCTTTATTATTCCAATCATTTTAAGCTAAAAATCTTTGAAATGCATTATGTTACTTGAAAGACACTGAAATGTTCGTTTTATCCTTTTTCTTTTCATGTAATTATTCAAATGAAAGATGCTAAAAACTTGGTCTCCTCTAGAAACTTTTGCAGTGGTAATTCACTGCCTCCAAACAATTCAAAGTACATGGTTTCTGAGTTACGTGGGTGGTTGCTTTTGTGCTCTCTTACCTAGAATATGAGAGCAGTGGATTTTTGTTCTCCATTATGCCAATTGTAAGAACTAGTCACAAAAATGTAGACAAGGAAAAGCAGAAGAGGCGACCAGGTGTCTCCTTGAGGCAGTATGGCAGAATGAAAGAATCAAGTTCTTGAGCTCTGGGCTTGTGATCTTGGACCAATCACTTCACCTCCCTTTGATTTATTTACCTCACTGTAAAAAACAAAAGGTATGATCACTTCTTAAAGCCCCTTAAGGTTCTGATGAGGTGCCACAGAGATGAAGGGAGTGACCAAAAGCCGGGGATGATGTGGTCCCTCCATCGGTTCCAATCAGAAGAATTTCACCCTGACCTTTGTTATTAATGACTGAACTTGTAAGATTTAATTCAACCAAAAAGTATTCCATGCCTAATAATACGTGAAAACCACTGACCTACCATCCTTTTATAATTCAACATCCCTTGCCTCTGATCTCACTCTAAAAACTACTTGTCTAAATTTTCCCCTTGTACTACTCATCACTGAAGAGGTGTTCCTACCATTGCAAATTCATGATGCTTTTGTGACCTTTCCCACTGAGGGTATGTAATAGTATCAAATATATTAAGGTTTTTTGTTTGTTTGTTTGTTTGTTTTGTTTTGTTTTGAGACAAAGTCTTGCTCTGTTGCCAGGCACCAGGCTGGCGTGCTGTGGTGCAATTTCAGCTCACTGCAAGCTCTGCCTCCTGGGTTCAAGCAATTCTCCTGCCTCAGCCTCCTGAGTAGCTGGGACCACAGGTACACACCACCAAAATATATTAAGTTTTAAGCTATTTTCCAGGTGGTTTAACATTTATGATATCATGTAATTGACATATATTTGCTGAGCTTTATCAATTTGCACCACTAAGCTGGCTATTTTACGAAGTGCAAAAGGCATGTAATGAGGTAGTATAACATGAGTAAGTCTATATAAATTTAAAGCAAAACAATATGTTATTAAAAAGAACTTGGGGCCAGGCATGGTGGCTTATGCCTGTAATCCTAGCACTTTGGGAAACTTGAGGTCAGGAGTTTGAGACCAGCCTGATAACATGGTGAAACCCCATCTCTACTAAAACACAAAAAATTAGCCAGGCATGGTGGCAGCCATCTGTAATCCCAGCTACTCAGGAGGCTGAGGCAGGAGAATCACTTGAGCTTGGGAGGCAGAGGTTTCAGTGAGCTGAGATCACACCACTGCACTCCAGCCTGGGCAGCAGAGCAAGACCCCATATAAAAAATAAAAAAATATAAAAGAGATTGGGCTCTGGAATAAAGCATATGTGTTTGCCAATGCTGGCTCTACCACAGATGAACATAACTTTGTGCAATTTCTCTAATCTGTCAAGCTTGGATTTTTCACCTGCAACATGGAAAAAAGGCTATGTCATCGTACGACTCTTTAACAGAGATATTTAACATGTATTGAGGGTTTCTAATGTTTCAGGTACTCTAAGTCTTTGACACGGACAATCTAATTTAATCCTCACATTAACCAAATGAGGTTATTTTACCCTCAGTTTACGTATGAAATAATAACTGAAACACAGAGAAGCTTGTCCAAGACCACACAGCTGATGTGCAAAGGAGCTACGTTTTAAAACCAAAGAGTCTAACTCTAGAGTCCACAAACTTAATCAATGCACCATGAGATAATGCACAGGTAAGCATCTAATACACTGCCTAGAATTGAGCAGATGCTCACAAATAACAAATTCCTTTCTCTGTTAGACTCATTCCACTCTCTTCACTGCATAGATGGAGATGGTGAATAATAAATAACAACACAATATACTACCAGTCACAAACAAATGCTTAAGAACACATGCCTACTGTTCATTCCATAACAAAATAAACATTAAGAAAATGAAGTGTCTGTCAGTCTGCAGAGAGAAATTTGTTGAAGGAGTGAACTTTTGGCTGGACCCTAAAGAAAAGATGAGTTTGAAAAGACTAAGAGGAAACAAGTTAGCATTTGAGCAAACAGACTGCAAGTAAAGGCACAGAGCTACAGACAAATACAGAGATTGGGGGAAGGAAGATAAGTTGGAGACAGACATGATTGCTCTGTGACTTTATAAACACACTCTCCTTTAGGCGGACTTAACATTTTTTAAAATTTTTGGATTTTTCAGAAACAAATTAGCAATCATCATTAAGCATACAAAAGTAATCTTAGAAGAATTAGTGGAAGAGGTTATATTTAAAAAACTGAACTCCCTTCTTTGATTTAAAAGTGTTTCATTTTCAAAAAATAAATTAACTTACATGCTATTTTTAAATATATGGCCATTCGTAAAGCAGTGGGATACATGCTTATTCTAAGAGCAGAAAACTTTTCCCTCAAACCAAATATTTCATAAGAGCTCAATATAGACAGCAGACAAGAAGAAAAGTACTGTAATGGCTGAAGCCAAAATGTTAAGTATAAAGTCCTATGTAACCCTGTAGAGCTTAGATCAGTAAGCAGAAAGTCCTCACAAAGGAGTAACACCTCTCTGAACTCCAAACAATTGTGCCAATTTTCTCTGCTCGAAAAATGTAATATCCAACCAGCCTCTTTGGCTAATGTTGGTTGTATAATGTCAGTATTGGCCCAGGTTTGATCTCAATCAGCAAGCAGTACCAGATGGTGAGAGGGTAGCTGATAGACTCTGAGAACCCGAAGATAAGTGAAGTTCACATAAACCCATGTGGAATGCTGTTGTGTTAAGTAGTATTTTACTTGCCTTTTCTATTTCTATTTTTTTGGTGTATAATATGTTACTCCTTCAGACCATTTCTTACAAGTTAAAAAGAAAAAAGTAAATGACATCCAGAGAGAGTTGGTATAATGCCAGGTTTTTCCATGATTGTGGAACAAAGCCAAGTGGGTTTTCTCTCCATTCTTTTATCAGTAAATTTGAATTTCGAATTCTTTTTGATAAGCATGCCCCACCTAGGTTATCTTTTTGCCTTTCATTTGGTGTACAACCACCTACCACATCAAAAGAACAAAAAAAACTAGTATTTTTACAATATAAAACAAAATCAAGCACTTGAAAATTTCAGATCTGTTGAAATAATAATTAATAAGCTGATAACAGAAAAGGAATTTCCATTCTCTAAAAGGAGGTTTCATAGGGCTCTATAGAATTGCTTCACTCGCCAGTAATAAAACCGTCTAGTCCCACCAAGACGTCTACAAAAAAACAGGAATGAAGCGAGCAATCATATCTATCTCCAAGAAAAGGAATATAAGTTTATCCACATGTGTTGTTTTTATTTTTAATTATTTTCCCAGCTTTATTGTGCTATAATTGACAAATAAAAATTATATTTAAAGTATATGTGATGTTTTGATATATCTGTACATTGTAAATGATTACCACAAGCTAGCTAACATATTAATCACCTCACATAACTACCTTTGGGTGTATTTATGTGGGCTAATAATATTTAAGATCTACTCTATTTGCAAATTTTAAGTATACATTATAGGATTATTAACTATAGTTACCATATCTGCTGATTCATTCATCCTATATAACTGTAACTTTGTACCTTTGACTAACATATCCCCATTTGCCCCATTCCCCAGCCCCTGCACACAGGATTCTACTCTCCAATTCCATGAGATCAACTTTTTTAGATTCCACATATAAGTGAGATCATGCAGTATTTATTCTTAGTTTATTTCATTTAGCATAATTAACCACTGTCACAAATCCCAGGATTTTCTTCATTAAAATTGTTACTATTTAACTGACAAATATAAATTATATATTTATGGTACAACATGATATTTTGAAAGATGTATATTGTGGGATGGCCAAATCAAGTTAATTAATATATGTATTATCTCACATACTTTTTTTTTGGTGAGAATACGTAAATATATTCTCTTAGCAATTGTAATTTTACAGAATTTTAAATTGTATACAGCATACATAAGGTAGTACATATTGTTATATATATGTTAAGAATGCAGTTATCAGCTACAGTATCATGTTGCACAGTAGGTCTCAAACTTATTTCTCCTGTCTAAATGAAATTTTGTTCCCTTTGACCTACATCTCTGCAATCTCCCCCAACCCCACCCAGCCTCGGGTAACCACCATTCTACTCTCTGCCTCTGTGAGCCTGACTGCCTTAGAATCTACATCTAAGTGACATCATAAGGCATCAGTCTTTCTGTGCCTGGCTTATTTAACATAGTGTCTCCCAGGTTCATCCATGTTGTTTCAAATAACCAAATCTCCTTTGCTAAGGCTGAATAGTATTTCATTGTGTAATATATACCATATTTTCTGTACCAATTCATCTATTGATGATCACTTAGCTTGATACCATATCTTGGATATTGTGAATAATGCTTCAATGAACATGAAAATTCAGGTATCTCTTCAAGACAGTGATTTCATTTCCTTTGGATATGTATCTAGAGGTGGGATTGCTGAATATGGTAACTTTATTTTTAATTTGTTTTAGGGAACTCCATACTGTTTTCTATAATAGCTACACCAATTTACCATTCTCACTAATAGTATACAAAGGCTCAGCATCCCCATCAACACTTGCTATCTTTCGTCTATTTGATAGTAGCCATTCTAAAATGTAGGAGGTGATATTTCACTGTGGTTTTGATTTGCATTTCCTTAATGATTAATAATGTTAAGCACCTCTCCACATATGTGTTGGGCATTTGTATCTCCTCTTTACAGAAATGTCTATTCAGGTCTTGTGCCCATTAAAAAAAAAACGGTTATTTGTTTTCTTGTTATTGAGTGGTATGATTTTCTTATCTACAAGAGGTCTTTGAAAAAAATGTGAAATTTTCATCTTAAGAGAAAATTATGCATGGATTTCAAAATCTCATGTGCCAAAATAATTTTACACTAACTTGTTACAACATGTCTAAACAAGTTCTAGTTTGAAACATTAGAAAGGATATCTGTTTGAAAGAGCCCCTATCAAAGGATATGAATTCTGCTAAAACTGAAGGAAGAAAAAATATCACATTTATGGTGAAGCTTGGATGGAAGAATACTGAAATCATTTAAGCTTTATGAAATGTTTATGGGGATAATATCCCAAAGAAACTGACCATCTACAAATAAAAAACTCATTTGCAAACCATCCACATTAATTTGCAAGGAAAAAATTAATCTTGTGCATTCCCCAATTGAAGAGGACCAATAATTAACAGCAGAAGCAACAGCCAACACCGTAGTCATCTTAATTAGTTCATCTTACACAATTCTGACTAAAAAATTAAAGTTGAGGAAATTTTCCACTTGATGGGTGCCAAAACCATTGTACCCAGATTAGCTGCAGAAAAGAGCAGAAAAAATTTCAATGGAAATTTTAAACAACTGGGATCAAGATCCTGAAGCAGTTCTTCCAAAGAATTGTAACGAGATATAAAATATGGCTTTACCAGTATGATCCTGAAGGCAAAGTACATCAAAGCAATGGTTACCAAGAAATGGAAATGTTTCAGTCAAAGCAAAAGTACCCAAGTCAAGAGCATATATCATGGCAAGAGTTTTTTTTCTGATTCTCAGAGCATTTTTCTTGTTGACTTTCTAGAAGGCCAAAGAATGATAACATACGCTTATTACAAGGGTATTCTGAGAAAGTTATCCAAAGCTTTAGCAAAAATGCCCAGGAAATCTTCACCAGAGTCTTGGTATCAATGCAATATCTCCTCTTTCATTTCTGATTTTATTTTTCTTTCCTCCTTTTTTTAGTTAATATAGATAAAGCTTTGTTGATTTTATCTTTTTAAAAAAACAACTACTAGTTTTTTCTTTACTATGGCTCTTTTAGTCTTTTTTATTTATCTCTGTATTGATCTTTATTATATGTATTATATCCTTTCTTCTACTAATTTGGGGCTTCCTTTTCTAGTTCCTTGAGATGTAAAATTAGGCTCTTTATTTAAGAGCTTTCATTTTTTATTCACTTAAGTGTTTAATGGTATAAAATGTCTTAGAACTACTTTTGAACATTCCATAAATTTTAGTATGTTGCTTTTATATTTTGGGTCTCATGTGTTAATTCGGTATTTTCAGAGAAAAGGAACTAATGTGATATATAGAGAGATATAGGAAGAGATGTTATGGTAATTGACTCATGCTATTATGGAGGTCAGGAGCCCTTTACCAGTCAGACCATCAAGAGATTCTGGGTGGGCTGGCTGGCACAATTCACAGGTGAGTTTGTTGCTGGGGACTTTAGGCATTCTGGTATGGTGCCTAGGTTGATAGGGGTACAGCCAGCATTAATCAAGGTGAGCCTCAAGCTTGGGTGCACTTGGACAGGTCTTGTGCCTTATTTACTTCTAAAAGAAGGAGTGTAAGCGCATCTACATGGGAGTTCTTAAATTAGCTGCATTATATTTTTCAGCATGGTGAAAATTGACAAATGAATAAACCTTTCTCCAAAAGAGTACTACAGTTTTGCTTTTTTATTCCAAAGATACTATTATATTTAAAATACAGATAGCATCCAAAGCTATAGATTATGATCCCAACTCCTACCTACAAAAGGAATGAGATAATAAGGGTATGGAGGTAAAGAGAAAATAGAAAAAAATAATTTTTCTAACAATGAATAAAATTGTTTTTAAGGGATTCCACCCAAGAATTCCTTAGAATATGGGATATATAGTCTGACTGGGTGACATGAGTAGAAAAATTTCTTTTCCTGTTGGCCTAACACAGCAAGGGAAACTAGGATTTTTCAACAGAAACAGAGCAACCTTTTGGAAAAGTGTTTAAAGAGATCAAAAGTTCTGTAAAAGAGTAAGATATGTACACTAGACGTACAAACTTTCCTAGGAAAACATAAGTTGTGAAAGGGTAGTTCTCACAATACTGGGTATGAAGTGTTTAAATAGAAACTCTGATCTAAGGAAGCATAGCAGAATGTAGTGATATTGCTTCCACTATGGCTTCCACATCTTTAAAGCAAGGAAGATTTCATTTTCAGCTCTGTCTCTGAGCTGAAATCTCCCTGAAACATTTAAAATTTTCTTTCCTGTGACTCAAACATGACCTAGGATAAGGAAGAAAAAAAAGCCCATGAAAAGAGAGCACAGAACACTTAGATTATACATCAGAGTTGCAGAACCTAGATTCTCAGTAAGAGAAGCCAATTTCATGGTTATAAGTAACCTGAAGACCCATTCTGCAGACTACATTGACAAAAATAGTAAAGCAATATTTTGTGAAGATGCCACTAAAGATGATATTTTAAACTCATTATTTCCCTTTGTCACCACAAATAATTTAATATGGTGAGTGTGGACATTCAACTAGCCATTGTAAAGCTATTTTCAGAAAGATCTCTGTCCACATCTGACAAAGGATGTCAAAGTGGGTCAATGCCCCTTTTGAAGTAGGAATGTTAGCAACAGTAATCCAAACAAGGACACCCCTAATGGATGTAAAATCAGCACAGACGGTCTGGAAGCCTACCAGGAAATTGTCCTCCCAAAGCAAAATTTTGAGACTTCTGAAATGCAATTCTTAAGGAAGGCAGCTTGTCTTTATACTCTAGTTTCAGAAATAAAACTTTTTGCAAGATTGGATTACTTGGGATGGAATAATCTGATAATATTTGAGAACGTTTAATGTAAAATTAGGCTCTACACCATCTGTATGAAGCTCAGTGCATTAATTATAAGAATAGTGTATGTTTCTGGCCCTGACACAGGAACTCATGGAAGGAAAGAGCAGGATGAGAGGGAGGATGATATCTCACACAGTCTTATGGCCACACACATACACACACACAACCAGAGAGGTGCTAGAGTAGTCCTGGATTGAGGTCAAAAGGTATGGAGTGTCCAGTAGGGAAAGGGGAGACACTAACACAACACTGAGTCATAGAGCTGATCAAACAAAACGTTCAAAAACACAAAGCTCATCTTAGTCCAACCAAATCAAGCCCTGGGAAGCTACTCTGGACACTGTAGGACAAGCCCATCCTAGAAGTTGTGAGGGAAGGAAAGTAACCAATATGTAGTATTGGCTTACTATGCTTTATGCATTGTGCTGGACAGTACCACACACTGAAGAAATTTACTGCTAAGCCCTCTATGACCCTCTTTGTCACTGTCTTTTTTTTAAATTGTACTTTAGATTCTGGGGTACATGTGCAGATCATGCAGGATTGTTGCATAGGTACATACATGGCAAGGTGGTTTGCTGCCTCCATCCCCGCATCACCTATATCTGGCATTTCTCCCCATGTTATCTCTCCCCAACCTCCCTACCCACATTGTCCTTCCCGTAGCCCCCCCAAACAGACCCCAGTGTGTGATGCTCCCCTCCCTGTGTCCATGTGTTCTCATTGTTCAACACCCACTGATGAGTGAGAACATGCGGTGTTTGATTTTCTGTTCTTGTGTCAGTTTGCTGAGAATGATAGTTTCGAGATTCATCCATGTCCCTACAAAGGACACAAACTCATCATTTTTTGTGGCTGCATAGTATTCCATGGTGTATATGTGCCACATTTTCCTTGTCCAGTCTATCATCGATGGGCATTTGGGTTGGTTCCAAGTCTTTACTATTGTATACAGTGCTGCAATGAACATACATGTGCATATGTCTTTATATGTGCCAGATTTCAAAGGGGAGGCTTTGTTTTTGCCCATTCACTACAATATTGGCTATGGGTTTTTCGTAAATAGCTTTTATTGTTTTGAGATACACTCCATCGATACCTAGTTTATTTAGAGGTTTTTTTTTTTTTTCATTGTCTTGGTGATTAACATTTGGCTCCTTGTGAGAGTTTTTAGCATAAAGGGATGCTGAATTTTATCAAAGGCCTTCTCTGCATCAATTGAGATAATCATGTGTTTTTTGTTTTTGATTCTGTGTATGTGGTGGATTATGTTTACAGACTTGAATATGTTGAACCAGCCGCTTTGACACAAGAGATGTCAAAGTGGGTCGATGCCCCTTTTGAAGTAGGAATGTCAGCAGCAGTAATCCAAACAAGGAAACCCCCAATGGAAGTAAAATCAGCACACAGGCTCTGGAAGCCTACCAGGAAACTGTCCTCCCAAAGCAAAGCATCCCAGGATGATGCCAGGCTGGTTCAATGTATACAAGTCTATAAATGTAATCTTAATGGTGATGGATAAGCTTTTTGATGTGCTGTTGCAATCAGTTTGCCAGTATTTGATTGAAGATTTTTGCATCTATGTTCATCATGGATATTGGCCTGAAGTTTGCTTTTTTTGATGAGTCTCTGCCAGGTTTTGATAGCAGGATGATGTTGATCTCATAAAATGATTTGGGAAGGATTCCCTCTTTTTGTATTGTTTGGAATAGTTTCAGAAGGAATGGTACCAGCTCCTCTTTGTATGTCTGGTAGAATTCAGCTGTGCACCCGTCTGGACCTGGACTTTTTTTGGTTGGTAAGCTATTAATTGCTGCTTCAACTTCCGCCCTTGTTATTGGTCTATTCAGGGTTTCAACTTCTTCCTGGTTTAGGCTTGGGAGGGTGCAAGTGTCCAGGAATTTATTCATTTCTTCCAGGTTTACTGGTTTATGTGCATAGAGTTGTTTGTAGTAATCTCTGATGGTAATTTATATTTCTGTGGTTTCAATGGTGATATCCCTTTTATCATTTTTTATTGTATCTATTTACTGCTTCTCTCTTTTCCTTTTTATTAATCTGGCTAGAAGTCCATCTATTTTGTTGATCTTTTCAAAAAAAACAGCTCCTGGATTTATTGATTTTTTGAAGGGTTTTTGTGTCTCTATCTCCTTCAGTTCTTCTCTGATCTTAGTTATTTCTTGTCTTCTGGTAGCTTTTGAGGCTTTTTTTTTTTTATCTTGTTCTTCTAGCTCTTTCAATTTTGATGATAGGGTGTCAATTTTGGATCTTTCCTCGCTTCTCATGTGGGCATTTATTGCTATAAATTTCCCGCTAGACACTGCTTTAAATGTGTCCCAGAGATTCTGGCACATTGCGTCTTAGTTCTCATTGCTTTCAAAGAACATCTTTATTTCTGCCTTCATTTCACTGTTTATCCAGTCAACATTCAGCAGCCAGCTGTTCAGTTTCCATGAAGTTGTGCGGTTCTGAGTTAGTTTCTTAATCCTGAGTTCTAATTTGATTGCACTGTGGTCTGAGAGACTGTTTGTTATGATTTCCGTTCTTTTGCACTTGCTGAGGAGCGATTTACTTCCAATTATGTGGTCAATTTTAGAGTAGGTGTGATGTGGTGCTGAGAAGAATGTATATTCTGTGGATTTGGGGTGGAGAGTTCTGTATGTGTCTATTAGATCCACTTGGTCCAGATCTGAGTTCAAGTTCTGGATATCCTTGTTAATTTTCTGTCTTGTTGATCTGTCTAATATTGACAGTGAAGTGTTAAAGTCTCCCACTATTATTGTGTGGGAGACTAAGTCTCTTTGTAGGTCACTGTCTTTCTACTGCCTTCTAAGCAGCCCCATACCACCAACAGTTTGGGCCCTCAGGCAGTTTCTTGTTGGATTCCACTTGCTCTTTCCAGCAAAGTTTACCCAGGAACCTTTCCTGATCTCTTCCTCCTTACCTGCTTTAAGGTCCTTTCCCTCAATGTCTTGCTAGGTGACAACTAATCTCAGCAAGAATCTGATGGATTTTAATATATTACTGAGTTTCCCTTTCCAGACTACCCTTGATAACACCTTGATCTGCCAGGAGCTTTCAGTGCCTTTACTTCTATGGGTATTTTTGTCCCAATAATAAATCAAGAGTTAGAAGAATGTGGCTACTCAGATAAATCTAAATTGTCTAGGCTTAAAACCTTGGAAGCCTTGAGGTGTTTCTATTTTTAACTTTGACTTTTATTTTAGATATAAGAGGTCAATGTACAGGTTTGCTATATGGGAGTATTGTGTGATGCTAAAGATTAGGGTACAGATTCTATCACCCAAGCACCCAGGTAGTGAGCATAGTGCCCAACAGGTAGTTTTTCAACCCGTTCTTCCCTTCCTCCTCCTACTAATAGTCCACAGTGTTTATTTTTCCCATGTTGATGTCCCTGTGTGCTCAATGCTTAGTTCCCACTTGTAAGTGAGAATATATGGTATTTAGTTATCTGTTCCTACATTAATTTCCTTAGGATTATGGCTTCCAACTGCATCTATGTTTCTGCAAATGTTTGTTGTTGTTGTTGTTGTTGTTGTTGCTGTTGTTGTTGTTTTAACATGATTTAGAAAACGGGAAGGCCATTAGAAATATCAGCCTCACTTAACACTGGATCCCCAACCTACCTTGGGAACCCTCTAACCTCTCCTCCTCTCCAGACTTTGGCTCATTCTCTTCAGGTTCTAATCTCCTCAGTAGTGATTTTATTTTGATTTTGTTTTTATCTTTGTGTTTGCAAAAAACAAAACAAACATCACCACAAAATCTCATAGGAATATATTTGTTTTACAAAGTTTACGTTCTTGCAAACATGAGAGGGCAAAAGAGTCAATCAAACATAAAGAGATCAGTTAAGAATCTGTCCTTGTGCAGTAGAAGTGTAGGTTAGAATTATAATCACTGATACAAGCAAGACATGCCTAGCCTTCATAAGATAATACTCTATAGTATACCAAGCTTATGGGGATTAAATTAGAATGTAACTAGTTATCTACTCAGATTTTCCTTTATGAAAAAGATGTGAGATGCCTTTTAGAAAATGCAAAGATGTACAAGTTCTTCTTTGAGGAATAGACTGAGTTTTTTAGAGTAAGAATGTTTTAAAAATCGATTCCAACAAAATAATAGTTAAGATCCTGAAATCACTGACTATAAAATGTTATATTCACACAGCCCCAAGGATATAGGCTCTAAGAGGAGTTAACCTAGAAAGTAACAAGAAGAAACAAGCTTGCATTTGCCTACCAGGGGAAGGTGAGAAAGTAAAGTGATGAAGCCAAGACTAAGAGCTGTCCCAGATCAATAACTTGCTCAACTTTCTTGCCCACATAATCCCCTGAGACTGCAGGAAAGGATATGAAGAGCCCTAAGAATCAGGAATTTGATCAAAAGCAAAAAAGAAAGATCTGTAAGTATGAAGAAATAGGACAAATGCTATTTTATTTTTACTCCCTTCTAGAATGAATGACCCAATCTGGGAAATGTGGGTTTTTTTTTTTTATCTGGAATTATCCAATATCCGACTATCAGATTTATCTTCCTCAAGAGAAATTCTGATCATGTCATACATAAACCAACGAGGCATCTGCTAGATTCTAGGCTATACAACTCATGTCCTTCTAATTACATTTGGAAAAATCCATCTTTTCCAAATTCTATCACATTTCATATTTGCTTCGGAATGACATGAGAGAAAGCCAGCAGAATTAAGGAAATGCAGATTACATTTGTGAGACTAAATATTCCAGGCACTAATTCAAGAATTCTCACTGGCTATTTACCAAATATTTCACTCTGCTAAGTTTTACCTGGAATTCTATTTCTCAGAAGATGGAGTCCTGTTATCCTCCAGAAACACTTTAATTCCTGATATCTGGCCTAATTCAGGGATTCTTAACCTTTTGAAACTCAGTGCTCCCCTTGTAAAGGGAATACTTTCTAGAGCCCCCTTAACTCTCCAGACATAAAATTCGAAGATAATCTAGCTACATACATAATTCAAAGTTAGATTTAAAAAGAAGTATTATGGCTGGGCATGGTGGCTTACACCTGTAATCCCAGCATTTTCGGAGGCTGAGACAAGCAGATCATGAGGTCAGGAGTTCAAGACCAGCCTGGCCAACATGGTGAAACCGTGACTCTACTAAAAATACAAAAATTAGCAGGGCGTGGTGGGGCATGCCTGTAATCCCAGCTACTCAGGAGGCTGAGGAAAGAGAATTGATTGAACCTGGGAGGTGGAGGTCACACTGAACTGAGATTGTGCCACTGTACTCCAGCCTGGGCAACAGAGCAAGATTCCATCTCAAAAAGAAAAAGGTAATATATAACAAAATAATACACTTTTAATATTTAAAAGTCACTTGAGACATGGTACAAATCCTTGCTGTGCAAACTCTTTCACACAGTGAAGACTATCTAATGTCCCTGGCTGAGATCTCTACAATGCCAATGACACTCCACCTCTATAACTGTGACAAACAAATCCTCCTCAGTGAATTTCCAAAAAGCCTCTACCAGCCGCATGGAGAACTACTTAGCCAGTGGAGGTGCACAGAACCATTAGTAACAACAGCTAGTTATCCTTAGTTGACCTCAGAGGTCAGCTCTTTCAACCTTGGACAGAAACTCATTCTTCAAGGAAAGGCACTCAACATCATCCAACAGCTAGATCTTTTTCTCTGTCTTTTAAACTGGTGTGCCCCTTAGTTATCTCTGAATAAAAGTTTTAAAAGTAGTGTCAATGATCAATGAAAATTTCGGGATGAAAAGTATAACTTCAGCCAGTAAAAACTGTTGAATTGATATGACACCAAACGTCCGAATATTTTCAAACACAGGCCTTTCATCATATACCTAGATAATAGACAGACACATAACATGCCGATGACTGAATTATTTGTCATCTAGAATTTTGTCATGTTTACTCAAGTAGAGTGGAAGTTTATGTCTAATGCTGATCAGTATAGAGCTGATCCTAGAATAAAGAGCCTTCCTACCAATGGAAAAGGATTGCTTTCATAGCAACAATTTTGAATTTTCATAACATTTTCTAAACACCTATTCCCCACACAATCTTACCTTCTTTAGAGATATGTTACATTTCCAAACGGCATTTAATCACGTATGCTTTTTATTTTTTCTTCAAAACTTTACAGGATACCTCTTATAAATCATTGACTATTTGAGTCACATAAAAATTAATAAAAGGGCCTCTGCCCTCAGGAAGCTTATACTCTTAGAGGTCAGATGTGAAAAATAATTACAACTCATACAATGCTTCAATAATACACTTATATGCTAAGTTGGGTATTAACAAGAGGTAGCCTAGGATAAAGGTGTTGGAGTCAGGCTGCCAGGTTCAAATCCCAGTCTTTCTATTTATTTTCTTTGTGACCTTAGGCAAGTTACTTAACCTTTCTGTACCTTATTTTCCTTGGCTATAAAATGGGTATAATAGTACTGCCAAAAAATTATATCTACTTCATATGGAAACTTTGAGAATTAAAAGATCCAATATATGGAATTTATTTAGACTGCACTGATTAAGTGCCTACTGTTGTTTTTGCTGATATAACAGATGCAGAAAGAAAGGATTTTATTTTAACACACTAAGTAGCAAAGGGTTTTCTGGAGTTTTTGCTCCAGTTTTCCAAAATAATGTTATCCTCTCCTCAACTCCTCTGCCAGTTATCAAGTGTTCTGGACAAGACCAAAAGTCCATTTAAAGATGGGGAACAATATTAGCCTCTAACAAAAGAAGAGTTAAATAAGTTAAGAGACTTTTTATTTGTGTCCACCACTGTGCTTTAGGACTTGCAGAAGAGTTGATATATAATAAGAACTAATAATTACTTAATGAATGACAAAATCAATGAAATATTATTTAGCCATTAAAAATAAATAACCTTATATATTGATGTGAAAAATCCAGTAAGTATTAAGTGAAAATAGTCACAAATGGAAGAATACGTAAAATCTCTTTTCTGTCTTTAACAGTTTACCTATTTATATTAATGTATATGCACAAATTCTGAGAAACAGCAAACCAAGGTGGTAACAATGTTTTTTTCTTAGTAATGAGATTATGGTCAAGTTTTGCTTTACTCTTTGTAAATTACTGAATTTCACTATATCGTTTTGCAATATGTACGTGCTACTTTTATAAACAGAAAAATGAGAATAACACTTAATGGGACACTAATGAGTAGCTAAATGGTCAAAGGCAAGGAGAAAAAATAGTAATAAAGGGTACAAATTATTCATTGACAAAAAGTCATTGACCAAGTCCAGAATTGGCTACTATACAAATAAGCTTTTGAAAATTATACTGAAATTATATATTGTTCACGTTTTTGCTTTGTCAGTAGCTAATTTTCACTCTACCTTCCTTATGTACCCACTTCAGTTACCATCAGAGCTGGTCTTACTACTGTCATCTCACTATCCAAAATTTATTATTTCTGGTCCATAATAATGGACCGTTTCCAACTGATTATCCATTCTATCTTGGTTTAAAAACAAAATATTAAAATCTGAATTTTTGTATCCCTTGTAATTACTTCTCTGTGTATTTTGGAGCTTCCCTGTAACATACGTCAACTGATATCTTTATTCTTATTTACAATGAAAGAAGCATGAATTAATAAGTTCAAGGACTTTCTGGCATTGCAATAGTTAAAATTCCTTAGGGTTTGCTGCCTCTTCCTAGCAAATGAAAACAACTTCATGACTTAGTTTGTAGGCTTGGAGTTAAGCATAATTACTATGAAATGACAAGTCAACTATGAAGAAACTGTAGCAGGTGAATCTGCATTTGAACAACTCTTCTATTAAAAGTTGCATGCACAGTATATAAAAGAAGCCTGGATTTAACTCTTTGGGTTACTGGTCTCTCAAAAACTGCAATAAAATGGTGAACTAGAACATTCAAGGAAGATGCATTTTCTCTGTAAAAATTAGCATCTTAACTAAAATTTTCAGTGCACCATGCCACACGAGGACAGCTTGATGGTGCGACTAATGCTGCTCTCCATATGTCAGCAGAAGCAGTGTTTTGACAGTTCATGGCATATTTTGCAGGTCTACTGAGACCTCCGGGATTGTACTAAAGGAAGGATTTAGTCTTGTTTCTATGGAAACCATAACTACTCTGTATGCCTGTTAAACAAGACAGTTTGCAATATGGTACCTTATTCAAGATGAATAGTCTTTGTAATATATCACTGATAAATTTTTCTATTTAGATTTCAACATCTGCCTGAGAAAATTCTAAATCTGTGATGACTCCACAAAAAAAGGACCAGCCAGCCACAGTGCAAACAACCTTTGTTGCAGTCTGGTTCATGTGCTGGGAAATAAAAATGGTTTCTACCTTAAAAAAAAAAATAAAGGAATTCTGCCCAGAACACAAGAATACAGGGATGACATTTTCACTTTGAACAACTGACGAGAAGATAGCATTACCTTAACTAGCTTCTATTTGCATTTCTTTTAATTTCTCACTTTTCTTCACTGCAAAGAGACTGGTGAAGTTAAAAATAAAATGGTTTAAGGCTTAAGAAACAGAAAATGTGTGTTGTCTTTTCTGTCTACTAACTGAATATTTATGCACATGCACTGGACTGTAATGTTTACTACTGTACATCAGCACTTATCGCAACACCCAGCACAGAAGATAAAAAGCAATAATAATGTTATAACAATATCAACCACCATTTATAGCAACAGCTATGCTACAGATATTGTGGTTAGTGCTTTACATAAATCATCTTATTTAATTCTAACTACAGCTCTATGGGTAGATACTTTGGCCCCAAGGCACAGATAAGAAAATTTAAGATGAGGAAATCTGGACATTTTCACACAGGTAGTAAAACAGCAGAAATGGAATTAAAGGTTAATCTGATTCCAAATCCTGTCATCCTGATGCTAACCAATTCTGCATATGTGTTAAGTGAGTTAATAATTAACAACTTCTCTGAGCCTTCTCTAAAACAAATGGGGATGGACCTTACCTCACAGGAGGCTTGTATTGATTCTATGGTTTACTTTATAAGCAATAAAGAACCATACAAATTTTAACACTGATAATTAATATCAGTGTTATTATTGGTGCTGCTTTTATAGGCTAGACATCATCTGCATACAACAAAAGAATCGCGTGTGCGCTTCCTATTTTTTTGCATGTGGTTAAGTTTAGTTTTATACTGATGTCTTCAGAGCATCACACAGACAGTGAATTGCAAAGAAACATGCATGTGAGTAAGTTGGATATTAGCCCTAATGGCAAAGTAGTTGTTTTATATATTATTTTGTCTTATCTCTGTACCAACTGCCTGCAGATCTGAAGACTGGAAAGTCTTCATAAAACTGTAGAGCATCTTTTCATCAGAGCTGGTTATCATATCAAAACAAAGTGGGACCGAACTGCTGCTACATTTATTGTGGAAGAACTGGGTTTGTGCTGATTGCAAAAGCTTAGGACAGAACTATGAAAAGTAGTGAGGTAGCCATGAGTATTTATGCAACACTGGTTCATTAGTTGATGACATGGCTGATGACGAGACATAGCCTTGCACACACAGGTGTTTGAGTGCCACAGTCTGCCCTTTATTTCTAGTAACAGTTGGTTCTTGTAAGACCTGTCATTACTGGCAGACTGTCAGGCTGTGAGGGTCAACATATAGCTCCTAGGGTGGAACCAGAGGACCAAAGACCCCAACAGCTCCACCTCACTCTTGCTGAGCTGCATGGAGCTGTGAACAGCAGAAACATGGGGACGGGTGGTGCAGCAGACAGTCAACTACATCCAGCTTCAAGTTCCAGCTTCACCATAAAATTATTGTATAGTCCTTGACTAACTAACCACTGTATATTTTGATATCTTAGTTTGTAAAATAGAAACTAATAATACCGGCATGGGAAGGAAGGAAGGAAGGAAGGAAGGAAGGAAGGAAGGAAGGAAGGAAGGAAGGAAAGAAGGAAGGAAAGAAGGAAGGAAGGAAGGAAGGAAGGAAGGATGGAAGGAAGGGAGGGAGGGAGGGAGGGAGGAAGGGAGGGAGGGAGGGAGGGAGGAAGGGAGGGAGGGAGGGAAGGAGGGAGGGAGGGAGGGAGAGGGAGGAAGGAAGGAAGGGAGGAAGGCAGGGAGGGAGGGAGGGGAGAAAGAGAGAGAGGAAAGAAAGAAAAGAAAGAAAAAAGAAAGAAAGAGAAAGAAAAAGAAAAGAAAGAAGAAAAGAAAAGAAAAAAGAGAGAGAGGGAAAATAAAATAGGAGGAGGAGGAAGAGCAGCAGCAAGATAGAAAGAAAGAAAGATAGATAGATAGATAGATAGATAGATAGATAGATAGATAGACAGATAGATAGAGCGAGCCAGCCAGGAGTGGTATGGAGAAAGAGTTCACTGAATGCTGGCTGTTACTATTTTAAAACCTCAAATTAATATCATTATTTCTTTAATTGAATCTCTACCTTTGCAAATCAGACACCTTCTGGGTTGGGAGGACTAGCATGGACATGAATAAATGAAATACTCTGAAATGGTTTTTAAATGCTATTTGATATTTTCTCAACTTTTCCCTATCCTATATCGTCTATGTATTAGTCTGTTCTTGCACTGCTCTAAAGAAATACCTGAAACTGAGTAATTCATAAAGAAAAAAGGTTTAATTGGCTCAGGGTTTTGCAGGCTGTACAGAAAGAAGGCCGGGGAGGTCTCAGGAAACTTACAATCATGGAAGAAGGTGAAGGGGAAGCAGGCACATCTCCACATGGCCACAGCAGGAGGAAGAGAAAGGAGGGGGAGGTGCTACACACTTTAAACAACCAAATATCCTGAAAACCACTCACTATCACCAGAACAGTAAGAGGAAAATCTGTCCCCATGGGTCAATCACCTCCAACCAGGCCCCACCTCCAACACTGGGAATTAAAATTTGACATGATATTTGTGCAGGGACACAGACCCAAACATACTATTCTGCCTCTGGCCACTCCCAAATCTCACCTCCTCTTTACATTTCAAAACCAACCTTGCCTTTCCAAGAGTCCCCCAAAGTCTTAACTCCTTCCAGCATTATTCTAAAAGTCCAAGTCCAAAGTCTCATCTGAGACAAGGTAAGTCCCTTCCACCTGTGAGCCTGTAAAATCAAAACAAACTTAGTTACATCTGAGACATGATGGGGTACAGACATTGAGTAAATAATCCCTTTCCAAAAGGAAGAAATCAGCCAAAAGAAAGGAGCTACAGGCCCAATGCAAATCCAACATGCAGCAGGTCAGTCTTTAAATCTTAAAGCTGCACAATAATCTCCTTTGAGTCCATGTCTCACATCCAGGTGACACTGATGCAAGGGGTGGGCTCTTTAGGCCTTGGGCAGCTCTGCCCCATGACTTTTCAGGGATCAGCCCCAACAGCTACTCTCAAGGGCTGGCACTGAGAGCTTGCAACTTTTCCTGGCACATAGTGCAAACTGTTAGTGGGTCTATAATCCCGGGGTCTGGAAGACAGTGGCTCTCTTCTCACAGCTCCACTAGGTAGTGCCCCACATTTTCCCTTCACACTGCACTAGCAGAAGTTCTCTGTGAGGGCCCCACTTCTGCAACAGACTTCTTCCTGGATACCCAGGCTGTTTCATACATCTTCTGAAATCTAGGTGAAGGCTCCCAGGCTTCACCTCTTACACTCTGCACACCCGCAGGCTTAAAACCACATGGTAGCCACCAAGGCTTACAGCTTTCACCCTCTGAAGCAGCAGACCAAGTACCTGGGCCCCTTCGAACATTGGCTGGAGCAGCCAAGATGCAGGGAGCAGTGCCCTGATGTTAAGCAGGGCAGTACAACACTAGGCCTAACCCACAAATTCATTCATCCCTCCTAGGCCTCAGTGCCTATGATGAGAAAGGCTGCTACAAAGGTCTCTAAAATGCCTTAAGGGCCTTTTTTCTCATTGTCTTGGCTGTTAGTACCTCCCTTCCTCTTAGTTACATAAATTTCTGTAGCCTGCTTTAATTTCCCCCATGAAAATGGGTTTTTCTTTTCTACCATATGGCCAAGCTGCAAATTTTCCAAGCTTTCATGCTCTACTTTCCTTTGAAATATATGTTTCAGTTTCAAGTCATTTCTTTGTTCACATATGTGAGCGTAGGCTTTTAGAAGCAGCCAGGTCAAATCTTGAAGGCTTCGTTGCTTAGAAATTTCTTCTGCCAGATACACTAAGTCATCTCTCTCAAGTCTAAACTTCCACAAATCACTAGAGCAGGGGCACAGTGCTGCCAGTTTCCTTGCTAATGCATAACAAAAGTAACATTTGTTCTAGGTTCCAAGAAGTTACTCATTTACATCTGAGACCTCATCAGCCTGGCCAACTCCATCCATATCACTATCACCATTTTGGGCAAAACCATTCAGTGAGTCTTTAGAAATTCCAAATTTTCCCTCATCTTCCTGTCTTCTTCTGAGCCTTCTACACTCTTCCAGCCTCTGCTGGTTTCCAGTTCCAAAGTCACTTCCACATTTTGGGGTATCTTTATAGCAATGTCCCACTGCTAGGTATCAATTCTCTGTGTTAGTACATTCTAAACACTGCTATAAAGAAATACCTGAAGCTGAGTAATTTAAAAAGAAAAAAGGTCTAATTGGCTCATGGTTTCACAGGCTGTACAGGAAGTATGGCCTGAGGAAGCCTGAGGAAACTTGCAATCACGGCAGAAGGTGAAGGGAAAACAGGCGTATCTTCACATGGCCTAAGCAGGAGGAAGAGGGAAGGGGAGGTGCTACACAGTTTTAAACAACCAGATCTCATGAGAACTCACTATCATGAGAGCAGCAAAAGGAAAATTCACTCTATGATCCAATCACCTCCCACCAGGCCTCACCTCCAACTCTGAGGATTACAGTGTGACATGAGATTTAGGTAGGGACACACACCCAAACCATATCACTCTATATTTCTAGGTACCGAGAAAATAATGATGAATGATTCCGTCTTTTCAGAAAATTTAGAGCAATACACAGCCCGTAGCAGATGTTTAATAAATATTCATTAAATTAATTAAATTAATAAATGAGTGGCATTAAAACTTGGTTTCTTGGGGCTGGCCACTATGGCTCATGCTTGTAATCCCAGCACTTTGGGAGGCTGAAGCAGGAAGATCACCTGAAGTCAGGAGTTCAAGACCAGCCTGGCCAACATGGTAAAACCTCATCTCTACCAAAAATACAAAAGTTAGCTGGGCGTGGTGGCAGGCACCTATAATCCCAGCTATGTGGGAGAATGAGGCAGGAGAATCGCTTGAACCCAGGAGGCAGAGGTTGCAGTGAGCTGAGATTGCACCATTGTAACGCAGCCTGGTTGACAAGAGCAAAACTTCATCACACACATGCACACGCACACACACACACACACACACACACAAACACCTTGGTTTTTGGGGTTCACTGAAATTAATTTATACCTTGACACCTAAACACAATATTTTAATTTTAAAAATCTTATCATTTGCTAGTCTCAAAATAAATTGCTCTTTACAAGAGGAGGCTCTAAGGCCTATTTACTGCAATTTATATCTCACTCTGTTTTTCTGCTTACAGATGATGAAAAAGCATTATACAATTCTGCATGGCTTAACAGCAGGAATCCATCCTGAGAAATATATGATGGTGATTTTGTTATTATATGAATATCATATAGTGTATTTACACAAACCTATATGGTATAGCATTCTATACACCTAGGCTGTATAATACAGCTTATTGCTCCTAGGCTACAAACCAATACAGCATGTAACTATACTGAATACTATAGGCAATTTCAGTGCAAGCATTTGAGTAACTAAACATAGAAACAATGTAGTCAAAATATGGCATTTTAATTTTCTGGGACCACTATTGTGTATGCAGCCCACCAAGGACCAAACTGTCATTGTGCAATGCAGGACTGTATTATATTCACCACATCAAGAAATCAAAGTTAACACCATTAGGACATAATTCTTGAAAAACTGATGCTTCAGAGACCATAGTTCCAGATTTTAACTTTATTAAGTTGTAATGTTTTAGAATTTAAGGAATCTTAAAGATAAATTATCGAACATTCTAATTATAGACAAGCAGTCTGATGTCTGAAATGCTTAAGAGTCTTTCCGTGATCACTCAAATAGTGCAGTGATACAGACAGGGCTAGACTCTAACGAAACAATAATATTAAAACAATCATGTGTTTACTGTTTACTATGTGCCAGGCATTGCTACCTGGTACAACTCTTTCTGCCATGAGATTCTTTAAAGAAAAAGAAGCAGAGATTTGAGGAAAGATTTTGCCTACACGTGTGAAGAAAAAAATATATTTTTGATATTGCAAGAAAATATCGTGGGCTTCCCTTACTGAGTTTTTTCCAAGTTTTAGTGAGATATAATTGACAAAAATTAAATATATTCATAGTGTGTAAAATGTGATGATTTAATATATCTCTACAATGTGAAATAATTACTACAATCAAATTAACACATCTATACCCACACATAGCTACCAGTGTGTGTGTGTGTGTGTGTGTGTGTGTGTATTGACAACACTTAGGATCTGTTCTCTCAGCAAATTTCAGGTAAACGATACAGTAATATTAATGATAATCACCATGTTATGCATTAGGCTATTACTGGCTCTTTGTTCATTAGTCACAGATTCAAAATCCTGACATAGTGGAAACTGCTTTCCTTTTAAATATTCACCTGTCTCTTAGCAAACAAGATAATCCAAACAATTCTTATATAGCACATGCTCATTAAAAGGGGGTATAGTTTTAAAGAGATAATTCTATTGTTTTTAAAGCGGGCAAAAACAATACAGGATGTGACTGTACAACCAAGTGAGACGTGGTAAATGAGAAAAGTCTGGGAAATAAAAACTCACTCATTTCCTATCCCTACTTCTGTCTACTCTCCTAAATCTAAAAATGTAAAAGGTGAGTGTTCCTGGGAAACTAGGGCTTCACAAACTTTTTAAAAAATGGGGCAAGTAGGGTTTATTTAAAAACACGTCTCAGCTGCCCTGCCTAGGTTGAGATGCTATGCAGGATGCTAAACCAGATCAAATTGTGTTGAAGCTTCTTTGCAATGACCATCTTGAAGAGGCTGTTTCATTGTGATGCTGCTGGCACTTTTACAAACTAAACTCCTGTAAAAAGCATTATAGAGCTTAAAGCAAACTATGCCATAGCAAATACCTTGAATTGCCACTGTGTCGAATCAGTTTTACTGTAGCATCAGTATTTTACAACCGTGAGAAATAATGGAATTAGAGATGCATTACGTTTGAGAAGTATTTTTATTGATTCAAATATGTTTTATCATCTAACCCATTTTCAAAAGCCCCAGTCTGAGAGGTACTTTTGTCTTCTCCCCTGCAGCTATCTAATCTTGCTGCCTGCTCTTTCCTGTCCCTTCTAGATGTAGATGTCCCACTCTCTCTTGTCAGGTTGGTTTCTCTACATTTTCCAAATGAGCAGGGATCACTCTGGTCTCCACGTCGATGCTAGCAGTTTCCACGTCCTGAATGCATCTGCATTCTTATTCTATTATAACCATAATGCATGTAAAGTCACACAGTCTCAAAGGCCATCACAGCAAAGAGTAGTAGCACCACTCTGCATTCTACCCCACCTCACTCCTTAAAAGCATTTTAACTCTAAGCTGTTTACATACCATGATTGCCTCCACATTCCAAAATAATACGTGCCTACTGTTAGCTCTTGAATTTTAAAATCATCTACTGACTTGCTCATATAATAAAAGCCTACTTTAATGCTCTTATTATAGCCTCAATATTTTTTAATCACAATTTTTAGTCATAATTTGATTATGTTAAAATTGTTTATGCTGAGCCAAGAAGCAAACTATGATTACGGTTCCTTTCTTGAACAATTTTTTTTCCTCTAGAGTTAATAACTTCCCCATTTTGTTCTTAATTTGCCTTTCTTAATGTCTTGATTTTCCTTCTGCAGCCTCTGAAAGCTCTCTAAGATGCTGCTCAGGACCATGTTCCTCTTGGTCAAATCTGTCAGACAGTCTGCTACATCCACCCCTCTCCTTTTCCTAATCGAGTCTGGACTGGTTGGCACCTGGCCCCGGTGTCCAGCTGTCAACTTGGATTTCCCCTTGCCACGCTTCTGTTGGATTCTCTCTCCATAGTGCCCTGTCTTCCTCTCTCGTGCTTTAGCCTTCAATTTAGCAGAGCCCTTCTTCCAGGATCTCCTTTAAATAGGGCGCTTGGCAGATATATGTTGGAACTCTTGCATGCCTGACATATTTTTATTCTACCTTATACTGGATGGATTTTGCTTGATAAAAAATTTGACGCTGAAATCATTTCCCTCAGAATGCTGGAAACTGTCTCCATTTTCTTCTAGCACCCAGCATAGACACTGAGCAATGCCATTCTGATTCCCAGAACTTTGCATGCCATCTTTTCTCTTTTTCTCTGAACATTTTTGGAATCTCCTTTAACCTTTGTGTTATGAAATTTTATGATGATATGCCTTGCTGTGGATGAAATGAATGTCTTCATTTATTTTGCTGGGCACTCAGCAGCCATTTTCAATCAACAAATTCATGTCTTTGGGTTACAGAGAAATTTACTCTATTATTATGCTGATTCCTCCCTTTTCTTCTGTTTATCTTCTGGAATCTTTCATTTTCATGCTAGAGCTCCTGGACTGATCTTTCAGCTTTATTACCGCTTCTCTTATTGTCCATTTCTTTTATTCCACTTTTTGGGAAATTTCTCATGTTTAGTAGCCTCATCACTATTCCTCTTTTTTTAGTCCAATATTGAATTAATCCTCTCATTTTCTTAACTTCTTTAGTGTTCATTTTAAAATCTAATTTCCTGGAAATGTGTTCAAGTTTTACATATTTTGTTATTCATTTTCTTAATTTCTAAGAATTCTTCACTAAACATTTAACATTTAAGAACATTTTCTGATCATTCATCTTAAAGCATCCTAAATCTTGATTATGAATGCAAAAAAAAAAGTTTCATCTCTCAAGCTGTCTTATAGCCTCTCTATGCCTTGCCTTGACTTATTTTCTGCCTGGATCTTCTTTACTATTTATATTTTGGACTTTATCTTTCACTTTCTGGAGCTGTCAGGATAAATGGACCGGAGACTCACCTTTTAATTTGGAGACTCACCTCTTAGTTTTCCCACTTTTATAAAATCCTCAAGTTTAGGTCTGACACCACTTCCCTTTTCCCCTCTATGTCTGGTGTCCCACTAGCTCTTTCAAGCTGGCAACAAAAAAAAAAAAAAAAAAAAAAAAAAAAAAAAAGGAGAAAAATAGTCACTATGCAAAGTGACAATGGTCACTCTTGATATAAACTTTCTAATAAACCTGTCTATTCAGCCTTCTATCTCATTCTGCTATGTCTGTCCTCACACTTTCTTGGCACCTGGTGCAGCCGATTACTACGGCTTTCTGGGGATCAGCTGAGTACCTTGGTTTGCTCCTTGTCAGTATCCCCTCTATGTACACCTGGGCTTTCCTCCTTGCTGCCAGGTTACCAACTATTCCTTCATCTGCCTTTCATCCTCATATGCTGGTTGGGAGCAACAGATGCCCCTAGTTCTTACTCTCTTTGGTTTCTCTTAAATTTTTTATTTGTTTGTTTTATTTTTAATTTTTCTAAGAGAAAAGGCAGAATTATCTTTTTCCACTTTAAAACCATTATTATTCTCCATAAACATTTACATGCTAGTCTGACTCATTTTTTCCCTTCTCCTAAATCCTAAAATTAGAGCATAAGTGACCACTGTGTTGTCCCCAGATGTGGCAGACCTTACCTGTGTCATTTCCCTGTGCTTTGGCCAACTTAATGCTTTCATGTACTTCTCTCTTTTGGGGGAACTTTGTAGGACTGCAGAAGTTGCTTTGCCTGTGTAGACGTGGCAGTCCCAAAGGAAGAGGAAATGTTCAACCCCAAGAAGCACAGCATCCCCTCACGGATAACTCTAGGGAGCTGATATAGTAATAACTCAGCTCGCTCCCCAGCTTAGGTGAGATAATACTAGGTTTGTGTTTCACACCTTTGCACATAGTTTTTCCATGAGATTAAGTTTCAGCTGCTCACAATGGTGGGTGTCTTAAGACTCCCTTGTGAGGGAATAAAATCTAAAACAAATCAGTAGCATAAGTGCTCCTAAGAAAAAAGATCTTTAAGAACTGAATAATTCAAGACCAGATGACAACCAGAACTCTGCTGCTGTTGACAAGTAGGGGTTTGGTGATGCCTCACACGTCAAAGCATCATATGACTAAGATTGTCATCTGTGGTGAATGGAGATGGAGTAACGGTGGAAGGAAATACACTAGCCTGTGTAGCCTCCAGTGTGCCAGATATATGGGAATTTTAAGTACTTTGGGGCTGGAGCTGGTAATTGCTCTTAAGTATCACTGGGATGACTGAAGAAAAAAAAAAAAAAGCCGAACTCAAGTCACCGGCTAAAGTCACAGTGGAGAGCCAAAAGTTTCCTCGACCAGTGATAAGAGAGACATTCAACTTCTTTCCAGATTCTCAGCCTCTTGTTCCCAAGCCAACAATCAGTAAATGCTCTGAGGATAGAGGTGGCATGAAAAATGTCAGCTTACTTCATTTCTGGGCTGGGAACTCTTCAAATTCAGACCACATCAGAAACTCTCCAATGCCTTCAAATTATTTTCTTTAGTTTAACAGACATTTTTGGTTGTTCTCAGTAAAATACTTGTCTGCCATGAGCTACTCCATCATAACCGCTTTTTTGCTTTATTTTTTTCTCTCTGTACAAACCAACTATTTCACATTTCAAGGAATTTTACTAAAAAGTATTCATCATATTTACCACAAATTCTACCAGTAGTTATATTTAGAAGGGACTTAGTGCTGCAGGTCATTTGATGTTGTGTGAGATATGAAACTACTTTTACTATAAGAAATTGTCCCAGACTTACATAATATCTTCTTTCGCCTACTAAATGCCAGTGTGTTCCCAACCATTATGGCAATTTCTCTACAAATTTCCAAATTCTCTTAAAGTGAGCTCATTGCCATGAGAACCAGTGGTCTATGACAACCACGATAGCTCCTTGTCAGCCATTCTTTCAGGAACCTAGACAGAAGCCATAAGCTTATGCATTTCTCTAGCATAAATTAATGGTCCAGAGGTAGGTTCATGATATGAATTGACCAAAACAGACTTTAAAAATAAATGACTCTTGAGCTGAGCACAATGGCTCATGCCTGTAATCCCAGCACTATTGGAGGCCAATGCAAGTGGATCACTTTGTGCCAGGAGTTCAAGACCAGACTGGCCAACGTGGCAAAACCCTGTCTGTACTAAAAATACTAAAATTAGCCAGGCATGGTACACATCTATAATCCAAGCTACTCAGGAGTCTGAGTCAGGAGAATCACTTGAACCCACGAGGAGGAAGTTGCAGTGAGCCAAAATCACACCACTGCTACACTCCAGCTTGGGCGACAGGGTGAGACTCTCTCAAAAAAGGAAAGAAAAGACTCTTATTCCATCACGGTAACATTCTCTCTCTCTCTCTCTCTCTCTCTCTCTCTCTCTCTCTCTCAACAATGAAGCATGCAACCTTATTGCACTATTAATAATGGTGATATCTGATTACCACAATGAAATTATGCTTATGATGGCGCTGAGTCTGTGGGTGGTAGACTAAAGGAGCAAAAACCTGGGGTTTTGATGTCATCTCTGTGCTGCTGAATCAACCAGCTTTAAAGCTCACCTTACTTCTGAACTTCTAGCTATGTAAGATAGTTGCATGATTGCTTAAGACAGCTTGAGAAAACATTCTCTAACTTATGTTTGAAAGCATCCAAACTAATACAAGTAGGGAAAGAAGCTCTGCCTTCTAAAGATCTAGGTGTGGCTCTAACTTACAGGATTTCCTCAGAAAATGTCCCTGCCTTCCATCCTTAGAAGGCAGTTTAGGGCCGGGCGTGGTGGCTCATGCCTATAATCCCAGCACTTTGGGAGGCCGAGGTGGGTGGATCACGAGGTCAAGAGATCAAGACCATCCTGGTCAACAAGGTGAGACCCCGTCTCTACTAAAAACACAAAAATTAGCTGGGCATGATGGCGCATGCCCGTAGTCCCAGCCACTCGGGAGGTTGAGGCAGGAGAATTGCTTGAACCCAGGAGGCGGAGGTTGCAGTGAGCCGAAATCGTGCCATTGCACTCCAGCCTGGGTAAAAAGAGCGAAACTCCATCTCAAAAAAAAAACAAACAAACAAAAAAAAGAAGACAGTTTAGCAATTACCTGTGAGGCTAACTGAACATGTATTATTACAGTCTTATTTCACCTCACTTAAGTAACATAACAAATAATTACTGCCAACCACATGCCACATTCTTCTGAGTTCTGAATATGAATTTATGATGTATCCCATCTCCTGACACTTGTAGTGATATTTTAGTATCCCTATGATTTAGTTAGAATTAAGTTCTGCTGCAAGTGACAATGACTTCAATAAGATACTTTATTGCTTTTTTCTAAGACAGCTGTGGAAATTGCACTGCAAAGCGTCAGAGCTGAGTTCTATCTAATTTCTTGTTCTTCTATGCATCCTCTATGCCTAAATTTACTCTAAGGTCTAATATTGTTGCTCCAGCTTCAGCCATCACAACTTGAGAAGGAGAGGAGAATGAGGATGAGAAGTGCATGTTCCTTTTCTTTAAGACTATATTCTATGAACAGGTCAAAAGATCTAACATGAGGACTACAGTTGATCGTGTATGATATTCAGAATTTTTGCTAAATGAATAGATTTTAGATTTTAGATTTTAGCTGTTCTTGTCACAGGAGAGGAAAGGTGGATGGGGGGATGAGTAATGATGTAAGACAATGAGTATATCCATTTATTTCACTATAGTAACTATAGAGAGAGTTTCTATATACACACACATCTATATATAACACTATGCTATGTATATACCTTAAATATACACAATAGAAGTTATTTTAAAAAAATACATCCTAGAAGTCGCACTAACAATTTGTGTTTATAACTCACTGGCCAGAACATAGCCACATGAAACACCTAACTGCAAGTGAAACCGAGAAATGCAATTTCTGCTTTGGGGAGACCATTTCCTGCCTAAAATCCTGCAATTCCATACTGAAGAAGAAACAGCAAATGGATACTGAAGGACAACAACCTAAGTCCGACACAGCCTAGAATGACCTCCACTCTCCCTACCACCACTTAGCCTGGCTAACTCTTACTCATTTGGGGCCTCAATTTAGCTGTTATCTTGTACAGAAAGCCTTCCTGAATCCTTACCTCAAGTCTGGGTTAGGTGTCCTTCCTTTACACTCCCCAGTCTCTGTCCCTCCTTCCCAAACAATCCACTAATCATTCTCTTCATACATACACACACACACACACACACACACACACACACGCACGCATACACGTGCGCACACACACGCACACACACACACACGCAATGATTTGCCTGGGTCATAAAACAGCAGGTGGTCTGATCTAGAGTCTAGTCCAGGTGTTGAGACACTTTACTAAGTTTAGCTCCTAATATTTCCTCACTAATCTCTATAAGGGCCGTAAGTTGCCAATCTCGATGACTACTGAATGCTCATTACATAGCTCAAAACCTAACACTGAATAATTCCCAAAAAATACTGGTCAAAAGGAAAACAGCCAGTGTCTCTCACTACAGTCTGCAGCTGGCCTGTGTTATCTCTAAAACCCAAGTAAATTGTCCAGGATGAAAAGTAGCTGTTCCCTGATTTATAACATGACCATCTGTTCCAGTCCCTCATTCTTTACAACCGAAGAAAGTAGAGAGGAAGGGAAACCTCACGTATGAAACAAAAACAAACTTTGTTTTGGTAGAACTGGAGCCTAAATCTTCTGGGTCCTTGTTTAAAGTCTCACATAGGTTCCTACATGAGAGGGGCAGCTCTGAAATTCTAAGACGGTAAGTCCTAGGGTAAGAATACCTGATTTAAACATTCACAGGAAAACAAGGGGAAGAATCAGACAGCAATGAATTCATGTTACAATCAATATGCCTTTGATTTTTTTCATTAATCCGGATTTACAACTGCTAGTTTCACTATAATATCAGGATATAAAATAGGCCAGCCACAGTGACTGATGCCTACAATCCCAGTACTTTGGGAGGCCGAGGCAGGTGGATCACCTGAGGTCAGAGGTTCAAGACCAGCCTGGACAACATGGTGAAATACTAAAAATACAAAAAAAATTAGCCTGGAACAGTGGCAAGTGCCTGTAATCCCAGCTACTTGGGAGGCTGAGGCAGGAGAAATGCTTGAACCCGGGAGGCAAAGATTGCAATGAGCTAAGATTGTGCCATTGCACTCCAGTCTGGGCAATAAGAGTGAAATTGTCTAAAGAAGAAAAAAAAAGATATACAGCATTTCTTATATATAATACATTTCATATAATGCAGTCATATGTTTTATATTTCCACTTTCCATATGCTGTACTCACATACTATCTGCTGGAAAACCACGGTGCTTTTAGATTTGTTGATGTTCTACATGCTAAGAAACCGGGACTATATCCTATCCTTGGAGAATGAGCATCAAGGTGCCTCTTTCTCAACCCGGCTAAGATTTTATTGCTTTTGATCAAAGATAACTATTAAAATCACATCATTTATATGATCATTTTTTAAAATCTCAGCACATTGTCCCAGATGTGTAAATCTGAATCTATATTTGATGAGCTCCTACATTATTTAAAGCAATGAAGAAAAGCGCAAGCGTGATTTAATACTAGCTTCTAAGACATTCTGTCATTATGCTGGAGATCTGACCTTAGGGCTGAGCATGATGGGAATATAGGAGATTGGATCAGGGAGAATTCAGACCCATTGAAAAGCAAACTCTTCTAATTCACCACCACCTCCAAATCTCCCTTCTCTCCCCAGTCCACATCCCCACTTCATAGCTCCACTACACGTCTATGTTAACAGGAAAAGTCCAACACACATCTTGGATTTTCTTTTCCCAAAAGGTACCACATTTCAGTGTTCCACATTCTCATCCAAACTATCAAAATATCAGTATGAAAATGTAAAAGTATAATTTGTATACAAATATAGAGTAAACATTAATGAGAGTACCAAAGAATGACAAAGCTGATTCAAAGAGATTTGAAAAATGAAGATTTTACAGTGATTGGGGACAAGAACTGCTAAGATAATACTACTAAGTTAAACAAAAAACTGGCTGAAATCCTTCAGATCAGTAAGACCAGACTCTTTGGTGTTTAGTTCTCTACAGAAAAGAAAAAAAATCATCTAAAATTATCCTACCTTATCAGGTTAGAGAATTATTTAATCAAGTGTACAAAGCTTATTCCCCTAAAGAGTTAAAAGATCTTTAAGAAAGCCCATTAGACAATGTACTTTCCATTATATTAAAACTTCAAATAATCATTTTTTGCCTCAATTCTGTTAATCCTCTTTAGCTGAAGTCCAACAGAAACAAACCTATACTTGAACAAACTGGGTTTATTGTTACAGCAAGGAACACTCAACATGGGGAATTGTTAAATGCTTCAGTTAGAGAATATGAGAGTGCATATATTATAGAATTTGGATTTTGGATTTTGTTTGAGTGATTTGGGGTGGGGGGTTTAAGAGAGCCCGGGTTTGCCCTACATCAGGTGCTGTTAGGAAAGAAATGCAGGGTGTGGTGGTTCACACTGTAATCCCAGCACATTGGGAGGCCAGCACAGGTGGATCACCTGAGGTCGGGGGTTCAGACCAGCATAGACAACATGGTAAAACCTGTGTGTACTAAAAAATAATAATATAATAATACAAAAATTAGCTGTGTGTGGTGGCAGGTGCCTGTAATCCCAGCTACTCAGGAGGCTGAGGCACGAGAATCACCCGAACCTGGGAGGCAGAGGTTTCGGTGAGCCAAGATCATCCCATTGCACTCCAGCCTGGGCAACAAAGTGAGACTCTGTTTAAAAAAATAAATAAATAATAAAAGAGAGACAATTATATTACTGGGTAAAACAGCAAGTCTTGTCTGTAGGGAGGTACACTAGAAAACAGATACAGTTGTGACTGACAAAGAAGCAGGAGTCACTCTCTTTGACTGAAAACGGAGCATTCAGTATTTTATGAACGACACTATGACCTTGTTTTTGTCTGTGCCTTTAAAAATATGGTCTTGTTTTCTCTCATTTTATCAGAGTAAACTTGATCTCATTTATCTCTGAGTAACCTTGTCTGATGTTGGTATTCTCTGGGATTGTTTATATCTCATAGGAGAATAACATGGCCTAGCCGTGAATGACAAGCCAGCTTATCACTCCCAGGGGCTGCTTTTTCCTCCTCATTTCTAACTTTCGGATAATTTTTCTTAGCAGAATAAATGCATGCATAAATGAATAATCTGCCAGAATAAATCTGATTTATAAAAATAAAATGGAATGCCTCTCATTCAGGAATCATACAGTTCAAACCTGCTCACAGTTCATCATCGTCATCATCATCATCATCATCATCATCAAGACTAATTGCCTTCTCAGTCCTACCACCTCAAGGAAAACCTCTCCCCTGACAACAGCAAGAACAGCAAGCATGGTGAAGATCAGGCTGTGATCCTGCCAAAACATGCTGCTAATAATCCTTTGCTGAAAGCTTCAACCAACTGGTACAGCATTCTCTCATCTTTCAGAAAGGACGTCCCTTCTTAAGTAGGGATACTAATAGCTAGACAACATGGGTCAGGGACACACTAAGCTTATTAAAAGGGACATACTCAGTGCCCAGGAAAGTCCTAATCACTGAGTCTTAATGCTCCTCTCTTATTTATCAGCTACGTGGCACCGTGGTGACAGTGTCCACTATTCAGACCCTTCCCAGAATCCTCCTCACTTCTACCTCCAGATGGAGTTCCCCACACCTCCTGGTGCTCACCCCCGGTTGCAGTTTACTCCATTCATATGCGGCTTTCTCGGGATCATGTCATTAACACCAGGAGGGCAACCAGGAACAGATTATGCAGTCTAATTTTCGTCATTTCTTTGAGACATTTGTGCCATTTGGCTGGCTTCCAACTATGTGCTTGACTTACGGCACCAGTCCAATTTTGTTCCTGTTAGTCAACCATGCAAATTCTTCCTTATCTTGCTGAGACTTTTAAGAACTCTATGAGAGTTTTAAGAACCAAGATTGTAAAGATAATACAAAACAATCAGAACTCAAATTCATCTCCTTCGGACTCACAAACCACATTTTCTCTCATTTATAGGAAAATTCGCTTGACTTTTTAAAAAATAAATGTCATTACTTTTCTCTCTTGCAAACAAGACTTTATAGCAAAACTAAAGAAAATGTTTTTATACATAGTGGTTAGAAAGTGTGTGACATTCTCCAGAAGAGGATGGCTAGCGGAAGATGAAAATGAAGTTAAGTGTAAGGTATGTAACACATTTCGCTTCCATTACTTCCATGAGTAATTCTTATCCACTCAGAAATGTCAAATTTAGAGCATCTCGTGAGCTATGATCCAGTTGGACATCTTTTGTGTTCCTTAAACAGCAGGAGATAGAGCAAAAAAGGGAAGTGTTATAAGGGATCTGGGGAAGCATCTTCCAAGTGTGCACTGGGATTGAAAATAAATAGCTTTCTTAGCCATGATGTGCTCTCTCCTTTGCTGAATGTATTTTCCATTGAGTTGCATGCCAACTTTCGTGAAAAGAAAATGAATCTTGGGGCCCCAAATCACTACGGTAAAGGGAAAAGTCAAGCTGGGAACTGCTTAGGGCAAACCTGCCTCCCATTCTATTCAAAGTCACCTTTCTGCTCACTAAGACAAGCGCAGATCTGATTGCCTCATTTGGAGATGTTAACCAGAAACTCAAAAGAATGCAGCCACTTGTCTTTTATCTACCTGTGACCTGGAAGGTCTCCCACCCCTTCAAGTCCTCCAGTGAAGGCTTCAGTTGTTTCACCTTTCCAGACGGAACCAATGTTCATCTCACATATGTTGATGTCTCATGTCTCCCTAAAATGTATAAAACCAAGCTGTGTCCCAGCCACTCTGGCACCTGTCATCAGGACCTACTGAGGCTGTGTCACAGGTGTGTCCACAACCGTGGCAAAATAAACTTTCTAGGTTAACTGAGACCTGTCTCAGGCTCTCAGCGTTTACGCTTTGATACATTCTTCTTGCCGTGGAAGCTCAGAGTCTGAGGGACCCGACACCTACCATCACTTTAGCTGCTGTATAGCCATCCAGCCCCAGTGTCCCGTGACAGACTCTGGGATCAGATTAGGCATGAGGACGCTTTTGGGGAGACTTAGCAAAAAACTTATTTCAAAGTAAGGGTGGGAGGTTATATTTTCCAAAGAAGACAATATCAACAGGCAGCAGGTAGCAGGAGGTCAAGAAAAAAAAAAAAAAAGGGCCATACACACAGACACGTGTGTGTGTGTGTCTATATTACATATATATGTATTATATATTATATATATGTATTATAGACACACATACACATATACAAATACACACATGTATTTACATATCCAGCATAAAATATTCCTCTTACACTGTGACATTGACACTGGAAGGCAGGATCTATGTGTGTTCCCCTCACACCACCTTGAATCTAGGCTGACTTCTGTGACTGCCTTAAACCACAGAATGTGGCCGAAGTGCTGCTGCATGACTTTTCTGGCTAGGTCATAAAAAGCAATATAGCTTCCTCCAGGTGCTCTCACTTTCACTCTCTCAGTGCTTATTTTCCCTTGTGATTCAGCCACTATGTTTTAAGGAAACCCTGGCCACACAGAGTAGCCGTACATGGGTGTTAAAGCTGATAAATCCACTAAGGCCCCATCAACTGCCAGACAGGTGAGTGCTTCAGACTCCATATGATTCTAGCCTCCTATCTTCAAGTATTCCTATCAAGGCCCTACACATTGTAAGCCAGAGGCAAGCCATCTCTATTGTGCCCTATCTGAATTCCTCACACACAGAAACCATGAGAGGTGATAAACAACTTTTTTTTTTTTTGAGACAGAGTCTTGCCCCGTCACCCAGGCTGGAATACAATGGCGCGATCTCAGCTCACTGCAACCTCTGCCTCCCAGGTTCAAATTATTTTCCTCCCTTAGCCTCCCAAGTAGCTGAGATTACAGGCGCCTGCTACCACGCACAGGTAATTTTTGTACTTTTTATTAGAGATGGGATTCCGCCATGTTGGCCAAGCTGGTCTCCAACTCCTGACCTTGTGATCTGCCCACCTTGGCCTCCCAAAGTGCTAGGATTACAGGTGTGAGACCATGCCCGGCCCACAGCTTACTTTAACTCATCAAGGTATGAGATGATTTGTCATACAGCAATAGAGAATATGGATGGATTTATAATTGAGACCTCCGAAAAATAGAGACATGGCAATCTTGAAACATGACTCTAGATATATATGCTTCTCCTGTCCCCTCTTTCCACTTCACACATGAGGGGATTTGCAGAGATTCCTATCACATAACTTTTTTCAGGTTAATTATGGAAGCACTAGTGTAAAGTTGAAAATCACCATTCCACTTGTTACAACCGGAATCTCAGGAAATACACTCACTCCTACATGCCTAGTGTGCACATGTGTCTACCTTCCATGGTTATCATATTATGTTCTTGAATTCATCCACCGTACAGTGGAAAATACTGACAATATAAATATTTCTATCTCTGAAGTACAAATAAAAAGTTTTATTTGAGATTCAGTGAACTAAACTAATCTCCTGGGTCCCTTAAAAATTTATTTTGGTATCACCGATTTATTTTTCTCCCCACAGGGAGATCTGTAAGCAGTGAGGTAGTCAGCCAGAACTTGAGAGTATCCAAGGGGCCCTCTACTCCAAGAGGCAAATTGTCAGACAGTCTTTGTACAAGGTCTTATTTAATACCTGCATAAACCCTCCAATATGATGAAACCCCATCTCTACTCAAAATACAAAAATTAGCTGGGCGTGGTAGTGTGTGCCTATAATCCCAGCTGCTAGGGAGGCTGAGGCAGGAGAATCACTTGAACCTGGGAGATGGAGGTTGCAGTGAGCTGAGATCACGCCATTGCACTCCAACCTGGGTGATAGAGTGAGACTTCATCTTAAAAAAAAAAAAAAAAAAAAGCTTGACACAGTGGCTCAGGTGGATCACTTGAGGTCAGGAGTTTGAGATCAGCCTGGCCAACACGGTGAAACACCATCTCCATTAAAAAATATCAATCAATCAATAAATAAACCCTACACAGTTTATCTACATTGCCATTTTACAGATGCGAAAACTGAAGCACAGAAAAGTAGGATAGAGGTTCTTCCTAAACACATTTAACTTTCATAAATTCAACCATACACATTCAGTCAAAATATAAAACAGGATACTTATTTTTAACAGTGTCCAGGGCTCTAGTCATCTCACTCAATAATCACTTGCTTCAGATGTCTTGTGAAAACACTTCTACCTTAAAGGGCATGTGGCCACACAGGTCTACTTGAGTCTGTACCGAAAGAATGTGAAGATTATAACACTGCACTCCAGCCTCGGTGACAGAGTGAGACCCTGTCTTACCAACAGCAAAAAAAAGTGTGAAGAGTTTTCAGAGGTGATTTTGCCCATACACACTAACTTAAAGAAGCTTACCCTCATCACCATCAGGCCCCCATCTGGCAGTAAATTGTCCAAGGTCATAAAACCAGCAAGTGGTGCAGCAGAGGTTCAAAGTCAAGTCTATCTGACTTAGAATCACATTTAATCCTCTCTGCTACATATATTTTCTCTACAAATCCACCATCTTTACTTGACAGATGTGCATGCCTGCTTGCTTGGGGAAAACTCTGTATACATCATCAGGGTCGTAAAAACCAAGAGGAATGGAGTCCCTGTAGAACACTGACAGAGAGCACTGAATCTGGACTCAGCTGCCTGGATTTAAAACCAGCTCTGCAACTTACCTGCCATATGAATGTTTTCATTAGCTATTGTTACATAATAACCACCCCAAAACTGTGTGATATAAAGCAGTCATTTACTATTAGCTCTCATGGTTTTCTCTGGGCAGGCTGGGTTTAGCTGGGTGGTTCTGGAGTCTCTTGTGCCATTGCAGTCAGGATTTAACTGGTGCTACAGTCATTTAAGGCTTGACTGGGCTTATGATGTCACTTCTGCCATATTTCCTTCATCAAAGTGAGTCACAGAGCCAGCAGAGATTCCAGGAAGACTCAACTTTGGAGACAAGCTATCATAGCAAACTTGGGCAATTCATTTAAATAGTGCTTCGTTTTTTTTCCCTCCAAAAAAATGAAAGTGATAAAGGTGCCTACTTGATAAGATGGTTATAAGAATTAAATGAGGTCGTACGTACAATGTGATAAGAAGAAAACCTGGCACATAACAGGTGCTCAATGAAAGTTACTACCATTATTATCTCTGGGGCATATCATGCTAGATACTGGGGCTCTGTCACTTTATAGGCCCTAAATGCTTTAATCACACTACACTGCTTCTAGAGACCATCACTAGGGCCAAGATTATTCTGGAAGATAGCTTCACAGGGGCTTCCGGAGGACTCTTGGTTATGCTTTGTGAGGCTCATTCACCGTGAACAAATGCAGAAGCACTCTCACTTGTTCAACACAGACTCAGTGACTGATGATGCCTCAAAGCCAGCCACACTCAGCAGACTCTCGAGCAAAAAGATCAAGGACTGTATTCACCAATCCTTTTCAAAATGTTTAATCAGTTTATCAGTAAGCTGACTCCCATCCACTCCAGGATCTGAGCCAAGGATTTCTGCTCTTCCAGGGTTCAGCTTCAAAGACACAGGGGCAAGAAGGGAATTCGTGGTTCCCAGTACTCTTGGCACCAGGCTTGAGAACTTTTTGTACAACAAGCAAGCTGACTAAGGTTCCTTTTGAAAAACCTAAGAGAAGTTACCCCAGGCTTTGCTCAACTGAAAGGCTACATGGTTCTCAGGAAGTCCTTGGCGTGGCCAATCCACAGCCACGTTCTCTATCACAGCACAAAGATTTTTCCCAGGATCTTGCCACATGGAGCTGCTTCATAAAAGCCTAAACATAGCTATTAGGGAGATCAGACCCACAGGGTAGAATATGGAAGCATCATTTAATATAGGCTTACCTATTTGCCTTTTAGCTTTCTTCAGAATTCCCAGGAAGTAGCTGGGCATTGCTGTTCACCCTAAACTGTCACCAGTTCATCCACTTAAGTTCTCAACAGATCCTTGGCAAGCTAGCCTTTTTAGTGAGTAGCACAGACGAATACTTGTGTGGTGGAAGTAGACAGACATTAGAGGAAACCTGCTGCTCAAAACTGCTTCACTTCCACTTGCCATACTTCATGAAACACCGCCAAATGTTTTTCCTTCATTTTCATGACCATGTCCTCTTGAAAACTAAAAACGTTCTAGATTTAGTTAATTCCTCGTGGAAATATATTAGTCATAGCTCTGGCTAATATTTAAGGAAGGAAAAACAAAGGAGAGAGAGGAGGAAAGATACGTGTTGACTAGTATGAGCAAACAGTAGGCAAGGCAAGGGTAGAACTAGACCCAAGAGAAAACCAGAAGGAAGCAGGGACTTGACATCTGTAGGACTCTCTAACTCTCAACTGTGTTTCCCCCGCCCCACCTTTTTTTAAATCTTGAGCAAAACCTCTACAATTGGAGACCTATATACTAGCAACTACAGGCTTATATTCTTTTACACTTGAAAATCAAAGAGAGAAAACTGTAACCCTGATAGCTTAAAAAATATATATATCCTAGGAGAGAACTGTGATTGGCCAGTCTAGATTAGGTGGTATTTATCTGTGAACCAATTATTGTGGCCAGGAAGCAGTCATAAAGTAAAAACTCCCATTTATTTCCTGTCACTGTAGGGGGAGGTACAAAAGCGATTCATTAACGGGAAAAATGTAAGATTCCCAAAAGAAGGAAGAGATCCTGGATGCTCACACACAAAAAAGTTCATTAATATCAGCAACAGGTATTGTAAGCCTATAACACTTTAAAGTATATCATTTTATCAAATCAATTTTCTAGGTGAGACTAGTGGACTGAGGAAAAAGAATGTTGCTGGCAGAAATGGGAATTGAAAAAATAAGGAAGAAGGGTCATGTTGATCAGGACTTGTACATATTTACAATTAATTATAATTTGTGTCACTGCTTCATATAAAAATACATTTGCAAATATACATGTGACATAATTTTTGCCCTGAAAATATATTTACAAACATTAGATGAGGGAGTAGTAGCAACCCTCTGTATAAAGGATGCTAGGAGTGGTGTAAGTGTGGGGAGGGGTGGGATGGGGTAGTACCGGCCAGAAAAAGAGTAAGAAAGGCAAAGTGAGAGACTTCAAAAAACAAACCTTATGGTCCTCAGAGTTTTGCCTTCAACAGGCAGCCTATGGTTTACATTTTTGGATCTGTCTGCTTTCCTCATTCAGTAGTTTCAGTTTTTCTCCAAGAAAAACAATCGAGGCACATTTTGCCAAGCCTCGGATGGAATCACAGCATCTATTATGCACCTGGATTTGCAAATCTAGTGCTACTTCCTTCCATTTCCAGCCTGAAAATAGTGGACAACTCCAGTAGGTCTCTGATGCAAATCCAAGCGCCTGTAAGAATTGCATGCCTGACAATCTACATAATGATGCATCTGTATTCTCTTCTTTGACTTCTGCAGAAAAGTTTCATTGAATGAGAAGAATCAGGACTGAAAAGAATCACATTTACTGGCTACATTTTGCCAAATTAGATTTCAAACTTTCTGTTTTGTTTGTTTTTATTAATAAGTATTGCACATTTGTATGGGGTGTATGTGATATTTGGATACATGCATACAACGCGTGATGATCAAATCAGGGTAACTTCAAACATTTCTCATCTCTTTGTGTTCAGAAGATTCCAAATCAAGCTAATTCCTTCATGCCTTTAACAAGAACAGCTACTTAACTATTTTCTCTTTTACTTTCTCAGATATATTGCATCCAGAACTTTCCCTTATTTATATACCATTTCCTCCTTCCACACACACACACATGCGCATGCATCTGTCCTTATTCCACCTTTGACTTTGTATTTCAAACTTTCTTTAAAATTTCTTAAAATTCATAACCTCCTACATAAGACCATGTAAACCTCAATATTTGACTTTAGAACAGAGAGTTAAAATAATGTTATTTGCTCTTTGCAGAGAGCATTGATATTCACCTGTTTATCAGAGGAGAAGCTCCAAGTTAACTCGGCTCCTTCCTTGTGAAATGGGAGTAATCACAGTCAGGTACTAATAGCGACAGGTGCAACGGTCCCGGGTCTGCAACACAGGAAAAGATTAGTAAATAGAGGTAACATTCACCCCACCCCTAACAAAAAATGAACTTCAGTATTTGGGACTGCCTCAAAACGTTTCCCAACTTCGTAGAAATCAGTGTCTAATTGACCAGGTCAAAATAACAAAATCAAAATCTCCCCCTCTTCATTCATTACCTCATGTCTCACAGGAAAAGTTTTCCTCTTCTTCTCTTTGAAGGTAATACTGTGCCCTGGTTACCGCTCCTCCACTCCGCTCAGTATTCTTCTCCCAGCCTTCTCATCTCCTTCTAACCTTTTTTCCACCCACATCCTTTTTTCTTCTCCCTTGAGCCTCTCCCTTTGCAGGCACCTTCCTCTCACTTCCAAAACACACACCTGGATCTCCAACTGGTCTCCCTTGAAGAGGACGTTGTATCTTCCTGTGCAGAGAAACTGCCTCCTGCTTAGTAGGGTCAACTTTTAAAAAGGACGTGGGGTGCAGGGTTGCGGGTGTCATAGTTAGTTGGGGAAGGAGTTGAAGGGGATGAGAGGGAAAGGAGAAAGAGCAAGAGAGTGTGGGAGCACGTGTTCTGAGGACTCGGTAATCAGAATGCCCACACAGGTGAGAAGAGTATAGAACACACAGGGAAAACCTAAAACACTGACAGGCTGCAGGATGCAGAAACATGACTGAAATTCAATGGAGGGGGAAAAACTTGGTTATAACAAACACGACCCAGTATAACTACAGATTTTCCAGGTTGATACCAGCGGAAGTAGAGGTACCAAGCAACAGTTGTGGTCAAGTCAGGGAGATGGTGCTAGATCCCTGGGCTCTCATAATGAAGAGATTTTTCTACATTTTTGGGTGAAATCTCAAAATAAGAAACATGATATGACTAAAAGGTCACCTTCCTTTCACTGTCCAACAGGTAAAATTATGTTGATAGCTTTGCAAATGAAATGATATTTTCTCAGTGAATGGCAACTACCAACAGGCTGTCTGTCCTTTATGATTGATCTTGCATTGGCTACTTGTTCTTACTGCTTTAGTTTTCAGTTTGTCTTCTGCCAATTTCCCATCAAATGGCTAATGATCCATAAACAAGCACTTAAGAAAAGAGGAGCACTGCTTTTGTATTGCTAAGAATTATTTTCTAATTCAGATTATGAACCCTCTTCCTTCTTTTATTCCTATTATAGTCTGACTTGTTTAGGTTTTCTTAAGGAGAGATGAATACAACAAAAATATGTGGAAAAAAATGTCTTCTGACATCATGTTTCTAAATCCCATCAAAAGTGCTTTCTCTCTTTCCAAAGCCTCAGGATCAAGAAAAGCAATATTCTGCCTTCATCTTGTTTTTTACTCTGAACATGGAGCCTGACCTAGTTCTCTCATTTAGTGTCACAAAGTCCTAAGAGTACTACCTGCAAGGGGGTGGGGTGGGGTGGGAAACCATTTACTAGTCATGCAACATCAGACATATATACACATACAGATTTTTAAATAAACAACTTAGGGAGTATGAATTGAATTTTAATGTAATCATGAATTCAGATCTGCAAGAATATGACTTACTTTTCTCAGAACTGGACTTTGTTAGTTTCCAAGCTCCCACTTTCACCAATGGGAAGAAAATCAAATCTTGTAATTCAAAGTAAATTAAATCATTCCTTCTTTAAAACTCAAAATGGCTCTTCCTGGCTTAAATATTCAGTGTAATTTTCAGGAGGCTGAGGTGGGAGAACTGCTTGATTCAGGAGGCGGAGGTTGCAGTGAGCCCAGATCACGCCACTGCACTCCAGCCTGAGCAACGAGAGTGAAACGCCATCTCAGGGTTAAAAAAAAAATCAGTTAATTTAAGATTGCCAAACTCCTCCTTAGTTTTACCTTCCCTTTCTCCATGACTGAATTAAAGTATGGGAGGTAACAAGGGGTTTTGTGTCATCTCAGCAACATTGGAGAGGTGCCCGCGGCATGGCGAACTCTGTGCTGACCTCTGTCCAGCTGACCCTGGTTTCAGCAGCTGTTTCCACTGCACCTGCCACCCATTGTCTGCAGTCCTCCCTACAAAGCCCTCACAGGTTTCTCTGTCCCCATCTCATTCTTGCTATGAGTTTTCACTTTCTCTCTCTCTGTCTCTCTCTCTTTCTTTCTCTCTCTCTCTCGATCTCTCTCTCTCGCTCTCGCTTTCTTTCCCTGCTTCCCTTGTACCCTCTCGCTTCCCCAACGCCCAACACTCATTTGCCCTTCTCAGCCTATCTCTTCAATCACACCACCGGGACGATGAAACAGCATTAAGGGTCAGACCAGGTGTGGTGGCTCACGCCTATAATCTCAGCACTTTGGGAGGCTGAGGCAGGTGGATCACTTGAGGTGAGGAGTTCAAGACCAGCCTGGCCAACATGGCAAAACCATGTTTAGTTTTAATAAAAACTAAAAAAAAATTTAGTCTTTACTAAAAATACAAAATTTAAAAAAAATAGCTGGGCGTGGTGGCACGTACCTGTAGCCCCAGCTACTCAGGAGGCTGAGGCAGGAGAATCACTTGAATTTGGGAGGTGGAGGTTGCAGTGAGCTGAGATCACACCACTGCATTCCAGCCTAGGCAACAAAGCAAGGCTGTCTCCAAAAAAAAAAAAAAAAAAAGAAAGAAAGAAAGAAAGAAAGAAAAGGAACATCATTAAGGCTCAAGGTGAAGTGGAGACTGGTGCCAGTTTTCTCTCTGCTAGTCCTGAGAGGTCACCATTTCTACTTAACTATTGGCAACCCCACCACCACTACCACCACACTGAATACAGCTTGCTGTGAGTCTGTCTCTCCTCAGAGTTTCTGCAGGACGTGGGACTTCGGTCCTCTAATGTTCTCTGATCCCCAACACTATCAGAGCCTTCTAAGGGTCCCATGTCCATTACTGAGTCTCTGACACCCCTCTATCTAGCATTTCTCTCTCCTGCCTTCAGTTGGTCAACTTTTTCTCCCAATTAATCAAGAAGCAAAAGACTAGATTTTACCCCATCATGCCATTCTTTTGAATCTATTGTTTTCTACATAAGCTCTATACTTTATTTCCCTCTAGGTTTTGGCTCTTGATATACAAAGCCAAGTTCTAGGCATTCAAACCCATTTTCTTTCTTCATTCCCTTGCCTTTTAAAGATTTCTTCTCTACTAAGAATATTGGAACATCAATTCAGGCAGTTCAATTGACTTATTAATGTTGGTTACTGTCTTCCCCCTACATCTCAAGAAACAGATATAGAAAACTACCACTAGTTGCTATGGAAATTAAGAGTAGAAACCTAAGTTTATGTTTCTGTCATTTGCAAAATCTTTATATTGCAGCTTGTGATTAATTTCAAGTAAAGTTTTGGGGCATGCACTCTCCCAGGTTTGGGGCATTCCCTGCATTTATAAAGTTTGCTCTCTAGTTGGGAGAGATAGATAATAATTAAAAGAATGAATAAAGAAGATAATTTCTGATTATTGCAAGTGCTATGAAGTAAAGGAAAAGGTGATATGATAAAGAATGGTCGGAGAAAAAATAAATATCAGAGAAGTTTCCTCTAAGTAGGTGAAATTGGAGCTGAGACCTTAAGAATAAAAGGAGTCGGCCGGGCGCGGTGGCTCACACCTGTAATCCTAGCACTTTGGGAGGCCGAGGCGAGTGGATCACGAGGTCGAGAGATCGAGACCATCCTGGTCAACATGGTGAAACCCCGTCTCTACTAAAAATAAAAAAAATTAGCTGGGCATGGCGGTGCGTGCCTGTAATCCCAGCTACTCAGGAGGCTGAGGCAGGAGAATCGCCTGAACCCAGGAGGCGGAGGTTGCGGTGAGCTGAGATCACGTCATTGCACTCCAGCCTGGGCAACAAGAGCAAAACTCCGTCTCAAAAAAAAAAAAAAAAAAAAAAAAAAGGAGTCAGACATGGGAGCAGCCAAGAGAGTTCTTTCTAGGGAGAGAAAGGAGCAAGTGGAAAGGCCCAGTGGCAAGAAAGACTTCAGTGTGTTCAATGCACTCAGAGAAGGCCATGAAAGCAGAGCATGAGACACAAAGGAGAAATTAGAAACAAGACAAAACCAAATTACGTGGATTTCATAATAAACGGCTCAAATGTTTATTAAATAAAATGATAAGTCACTGGCGAGTGTTGTTAGAGAAATTGCATGTGTTGTATGCTTTTGAAAAGACTGCTCTGTTTGGAGAACGGCCAATCAGGGAAGTAAGAGTGAAATATGATGGCTTTCACCAAAGTGCATCAAGAAGATTTAAAGAAGTAGATGGGTTCAAGTTCTATTTAAGAAATCTCCCCAAGGAGAATTCCCCAGCTCTCTGTGAAAGAGGGTGGAAATGTCAAATTCCCAAACTGTACAATTGTTTATTATCTCATCATCAATACCAACATTTCAGGGCCAAAAGTGAACTCATATATGGTTTTAACATCATATTAGGTTGATCATGAAAGGCTCTTGACTTGACTGCCTACAGGAAAAGAAGGATCTCTTGCATGCCAAGATAAGGCCAGGCATCTCACTGGCAATTGCTTTATCTCTAACCTCTTCTGACCTGAAGAATGCATAATAGTTCTCATACTAAACTGCATAAGAATGCTTATGTACCAAGTATTACCCCAAAACAATTTAATGGTTACTAGTTGTGTTCCACCTTAACCTAATGGTGGTGGTGGTGTAAAATCCATATGGATTTTCCCCTTTAGCTTTTGGTCACCAGATAAATCACCCATTTAGAGTTTCAGACTAATTATTCTGATTGTAGCAGGTCATTCTACATCTGAAATAACAGCTATATTGAGAAGAGATAACAACCAAAACTTCTTCAAAGCTCAAAGTAAATAGTGTACAGAGTTGGTGGATTATATGTTTCTAAAATATGCAAGGGTTAGGGATGCTACTAGAAAAATCAGGGATCTCCTATTGTCCTACGTCCTCCTCAGGGTTCTGAACATTAGAGAGCACACACAAAATCTGGTAGTTAAATGCAGTTCAAAGCACTGACCACATTAATTGGCCAGGTAAGTGCTTGAGAACCTCATAGGATAGGATTGGCCTGGCCTGGAAAATACAGCATGAATATGAGAACTAATTCTTCTATTTTCTAAATTTCTGAATCTGTACCTGGAAGACACTTCTGGAGAGAACTTGGCTCAAATCAAACTCAATCTACTGCCACATCCACCTGCACAAACTTAGTTGTTATCCAAATAAAGAAAAAGGAGAAGGATTGAGAGATGGGCTCATACTATGTTTTTCAGTACGTTTTGGGTCCCATAGAATCAATGTCAGCTCAGAGCCAGTGTCCAGTGGTCCCTGAAATGTCTGATCATTTGCCTTTCCCCAATGCTTAGTTGCCCTGGCAAAAGGCTGGAGTCTCCTTGGGGAAGGATGGGAGAAAGATTCACTGCAGAAATTGTCAGTTACGTTGTGGGGTCCTTCCTCAAGGGGACCCAGCCTCCCCTTCATTCAAGGGGTTCTGGGTCTTGTAAACTGGCCTAAGTCTGAAAATTGATTGAAGGAGTGTGATTCTCTGCTTTTATAATTCAAATTAGTCTTTTGTTCTTTTGACTTAGATGTTTTCTGCTTATATAAATTAAGTAGGAATGCAGTAGGCTTCCCACCAGTTTAACTTCTAGGATCACCGTGATTCATTAGCCAATGCCAGAGCCCTACACAAGTCAGACTATTCTGATTGCCACTTTGCCTCTGCTGTTCATTATGGAAACTATGCCCACCTTGCCTTTGATGGTTCAGTATCACTACTTGGCCCCTGCCACCTTGGGATCCAATTCCTATTGTATTTAAATTTTATAGTTGAGTGACTGTGGTTCCCACTGTTAGATCTGACATACAGAGAAGAGCAATTACAGGCTCTTCAAAGATGCAGGTGCTGCCCTCGCAAATATATTTTGCAAGGCATTGGTCAAGGTTATATATTCTGGACCCTCCCAGCTGGGACAAGTGGGTCTAAAGTGATTAATCCACTGCACCATCTCAATTTCCCTCAGCCTTTGGATTCCTTTCTGTACATTAACCCAAGAGAGATCAGGTATTTCCAGCTCCCTCACGGTAGGTCATCTTTTAATCTATATTTCAGCTAACCAAGCAAATAAACTATTAGAACCTTTTTTAACTCCCTGAGCTGCAACATTAAATGCAGAGTCCCTACTTGGTGGGCCCAAATCATAAATTCAGCCTGATCCAACTCTATGTTCCTTCTGCCATTATACCTAGTTTATAGTGACTCTTTTTTATGAGTGAGGACGTTTCTCCCACAGAATCCACCTGCAAGCCTCTTCTAGTATCTTATTGTCCCAAATTGTGTCTAGAATTCGGCTCACTCAAGAGATGGGCTCATATTATGTTTTTCAGTACATTTTGGGTCACTGGAATAACATCAGCTCAGAGCCAGTGTCCAGTAGCCCCTGAAATATCATCATTTGCCTTTCCCTAACGCACAGTTATCCTGGCAAAAGGCTAGAGTCTCCTTGGGGCAGGATGGAAGAAAGATTCACTTTCCACTCTTGAGCCAATCATTGGTGCTTGGACTCAGTTTTCCAAGTAGCCTACTTGCAAGTGGGGTGTAGGGGAATCAACCATGATGAGCCTTATATCATACAATAGAATATTTTTGCTGAAATTAAAAGTGACATTCTCTAAGAATATTATTAACGATATAACATTAATTTCTTAAAACTGCAAGATAAAAATAAAAACTTATATGTAGGAGATTTATTTTTAGTGTGTTTTTATGTGTGTTTACAAGAGCACATAGAAAAGTTACGGAAAGGAATATATTAAAATATTAAACTGTGCTTATCTTTGAAACAAATGACAAAGGATCAAGAGGATTTTTTTCCCAGCATTTTTGGAGGCTGAGGCAGGGGGATCGGTTGAGGCTAGGAATTTGGGACCAGCCTGGACAACATAGTGAGACCACGTCTACAAAAATTTTAAAAATTAGCCAAGTGTAGTGGCTTGTGCCTGTAGTCCTAGCTAAGGTACTCAAGAGAGGCAGAAGCCGGAGGATCTCTTTAGCCCGAGAGTTCAAGGCTGCAGTAAGCCAAGATCACGCTACTGTGCTTCAAACTGGGCAACAGAGTGGAATCCTGTCTCTAAAAAACAAATATAAATAATTTTTTAATTAAATAGAGGATTAAAAAATACTTTTCTTCATTTTCTTAGTTTTCTACAATAAAAATAAATTGCTCTTCGTGCATACGCCATTTCTTCTACCACGCTTCCACGAGCCATCCCAGCAGCATAGAGAACTGTCTTTCAATGTGAGGTCATTCATACTGGAAATAGAAGAGTCACTCAGTTCAACAAACTCTCTCTTATCCAGCTTTATCTCACTCCCCCTCTCAGACATGCTCTTTTGGTTCTTACTGGTATGAATTCCCAGACTCTGTAGCCTCTTCAGTAAGTAATCCCTCTTCAAAACTAGCAGGGTCATCCTTTTCCCAGTCAGCCCTTGTTGAAATGAGTCCCCAGGCTTGATCTACTGGCTAAGATGGGAGTCAGGGGCAGACCATCAAGATGAGTAGTTTCTGGCACAGTATCAGCTTTAGTTGAGACCTGGTACATGGGGAGCAGGGGGAAGATTCCATTCTTCCAGGAAAGGCAGGAGACCCTTCCTATAGGCCCAGAAGATTCAGAGGAATCAGAGTTTCTGGTTCTCAGGTCTATCTGTCAAGAAGACCCCAACCCTAGTCCCAGGATCTCCCTCCTACTACAGCCCTGATTTTGGTGTGGACAATTTTGTGAGGCAAATTTCAGCCCTCTATGAAATTCTGCTAATTTTACAATTTTGCCCTGAGGCTGGTCCTTCACAGTGTGGGAACCAGGCACAGGAGATGAGGATCTCTAAAGCTGTAAGGAGGCCTCGGACTGGCATACTCTACCTCAAGTTGGTAATTAGCTGACCTGAGCTTATTGTTTCTCTCTCTCAGCAACAACCAGCCAATTCCACACAGTTCAGAAAACAAAAACAATTATATAAAAATGTATCACATGGAATTTTAAGTAATTGAAATTATTAGAAATTCAAGATGAAATTTCAAATGATTTGGAGAATTCTGAATTAATTAATAATGTTGAATTATCTACAGAGCAAGGCAGTAAGATCCCTACCTCACATTATACCAGAATAAACTCCAGTTGGTATTAAATACAAAACACAAACCCAAAAAAACTTAAACAACATTTTAAAAAAGTGTTAGTCTTTCAATAACCTAAATCTAAAAGGCTTTCTGAGCATTTCACACACACACACAAAATATTGACAGGTTTGAAAGTTTTAACTAATTTTTAAATAGTTCAATATGGTTTTTAAAAAGCCTCCCATAAATAAAATTATTGCAATATTTGTAAGACATATAGCATGCAAGAATGTAATGTATGTGTGTCTGTGTGTGTATATATATATATATATATATACACACATATATATATATATATATATATATATATATAGCTGGCTAATTGTTTTAAAAATAATAAAATGAAATGAAATATACTGTTAGAATATAAATCTCTTAGAAATTAATTAGAAAAAATTAACACATTAATATAAATGTGACAAGTATGGAAATCACAAAAGGAGTAATTCAAGTGGCTAAAAAACTCACAATAATCTATACAGCCTCACTGGTTTCAAATAAATTGCAATAAAAATATGTTATTTACTTATCAAATTAGAATAAGTCTTCTTAATAATTATCTCTATTACTTATAAGGAAATTTAAAACAACTTGAATGTTTCATCATTTAAAATTGTCAAGGTACATTGCTGTAGATTCCTAAAAATGGAATATGCTTTCATTCATTAAAATTTTTTAAAGCTCAAAATATTTAATGGCATGGAAATGTATTCATGATATATCATGCAAAGCAATAGGTTTTGAACCTTATGGATAGTATTACTTTGTGGAAATCCATGTTTATGTGTACACAGAAAAAAGACCTAAAAGATAATCTAACGATCACTGGACTTTTTTTCATTTTTGTTTATATTGACTAAATATAAATATAAATATTGACTTTTTTTCATTTTTGTTTATATTGACTAAATGTCTCACAATGAGCATGTGTTATTTTTGAAATAAGATTTAAAGTGACCATTTATTAGCTTTAAAAGGCACAATTTCCCAAACTCTCCTTAATTGTTTATTGATGTTTCCAACCCCACTTGTGATTAAGTTTTGGGGAGGAATGGCAAAAGCTGCAGATTGGCTAGGTGAGCTTCTAACCGCTGATTGGTGTGTCTGGATGAGGGGCTGTGAAGTCTAGTGAGGTAGGCTTCAACTCTCTTCTCACAGGCATAGGGCCCCTGCATACCACAGGCCAGGCCCCTCCTGGTTTAACAGTGGCCTTCGTGCTTGCTGGAGTTGACATTAGCCTGACTCCCACTCACAGCCTCTTCATCAGAATGCCAGCCCCATATTACAATGTCAGGCAGTAGCCTCAGGTGCAAACTGCTTCACTGGTAGTGACAGATTTATTGCATTTGAAGGCAAAGGTTCTATAAACTTCAATTACAGCCAGAAAGAATTCTACCAAAAAGCTTTATAATAATTAAGCAAGAATATGAGTCACTTGAACTGAATATTATAGAAGTTTCACTAGATATTTCTTTCTTCTCTGAAAGGCAAATAAAATAAAGGTCTACAAAATAAATGACAGTAATCTACAAAGCTTTCTTTCTCTCTAACAGAATTGGTCAGATTGTCCCCCATGGGGCTTAAGGTATATGCGTCATGCACACTGTCATTCAACAGTTATGGTGCTTTATATTTGTATCTAGTGTGATGGTATAAGCAATCAAGACATTTTCCAGTCGGGTATCACATAGGGTCAATTCAAGGAGACTGCTTTCCAAAAGGAAAAGAAAGGCTCTTTCTGGACGCAGTCTTGCCATCCTCAAAGCACAGAGTTTCATAGAGCAAAGCAAGCCGTAGAGAATACAGCCCATCATGGCAGGCCCCCAAGCCTGTGTCCTGAGCATTAGATCACCAGGAATTCACACAGTGGTCAGGGCATTCCTGATGATATTGATAATGTGGTGTGTGTGTATTGGGCTTTCAGTCAGGAGCCAAGATTGAGAAGTCAAGCCTGATCTAGTCTAGCTCCTTAATTTATAGCATAGTGATCAAGAGTGGAAGAGCTAGATCATGAAAGAGTTTCATATAAGTTATTATAGCAGTGTTGGAACAGAATATGTTTTTCTCAGTTTCTTTCTTGTGTACTTATTTGACAAACCATTAGCCATGCATCCATTTAAACATGAAGAGCTGGAGGAACAAAAGCAATGTAAAGAAGCCAATCACAGCATGAAGTTGGTTAACATATTTGATCAGCCAACACCTGCAAGACTCCCAAGAGGTAATTGTCAGACTTCATAATAGCTTGCATTTATACATTTACATATATAAATTTACATGTACCTATTTATACACAAAAATTAATTTGTATGTATATTATCTTACATTTTCCAAGTTCAAAAACAAACAAACAGAAAACAGAATAAATGACTCGCCCAGTCAGCAGCAGAGACAAGCCAGGAAACCAAGAGGATTTTTTCTGGTCCACATTCCTCGGTGAGTGAAAGAGGCACTGTCAAACATACTGAATATTGCGTGAGAAACACATTGTGAAAGATAGCACAACATTAGACTTCAGAATCAAAACCTACAATTTTAATGAGCACCAACAGTCAGGGTCCACAGTCATAGAACTGCAATCCCTTTAATATTGGGACACCAGCAGTGTCTTCCTTTGGTCCACCCAACCTTCCACAGTGTTGTGTGAAGATCTTTGTTTTAACCCCATCAGTTTCCATTTTATTTATTTCATCTCTCTTTCTCTCTCTCTCTCTTTTTTTTTTTTTCTTTTTTTTTTGAGACTGAGTTCTGCTCTTGTTGCCCAGGCTGGAGTGCAGTGGTATATTCTTGGCTCACTCTGCCTCCCCAGTTCAAGTGATTCTCCTGCCTCAGCCTCTCGAGTAGCTGGAACTACAGGTGCGCACCACCAAGCCCAGCCAATTTTTGTATTTTTTTTTTCGTAGAGATGGGGTTTCACCATGTTGATCAGGATGGTCTCAACCTCTTGACCTCATGATCCGTCCACCTTGGCCTCCCAAAGTGCTGGGATTACAGGCATGAGCCACCACACCTGGCCCCCTATTTCATCTATTAATAACCATCTGAAGATGTTCACCCTGCTGGGATGCATCCCGTGACTCTCCCCTTTCTTTTTTCCTCTTAGTTTCATCCCATCAATGTTTTTTGTATTCATTTTATTTCTTAATTACCCTTTAATCTTATTATGCAAATGATCTTTCCATTTGTATGGCACCATCTTATCTACTCCTTACTGCACATGTGGCTGACAAAGAGAAGGGAAGATGGGGCCACCATTTAGAACATAACTGGCACAACTGCCGGAATCTGTATCTGCAGCTTGATTTCACAGGCTGCTTTTTGTTAGAAGATGATTTGGGGACCACTTTTCATTAAAAGGGAAAACCTTACTGAGGATTTCAGTACCCTCATTATCCGCCTAAGCAATTCCTTCTTAAGTCCTATATCACTGTGATGGATAACAATAACTAAGGGATTAAATATTTTGCTTTTTCCTTATTAGTTTGCTTTTCCTTATGCATGCAGTGAACCAACTCCCCCAGAGCTGATCCATCTCTAAGTTCCAGTGGGAACTTTTACCTTTAGTGACTGAAAGCAGCACAGCTGCTGCTTCCTACCATAGGTGACCAAGTGGCCACATGGGAATCAAACGTTCTTCATTCTCCATCTTTTTATTTTTTCTCTATTTAATTTGACCTGTATCATTTTGTCCTTCATTTTAAAGCAGACTTGAAATAGCTGCTGACCAAACAAAATTACTTTTCCCGTAAGCAAAAATCACATCCTGTTTTTCTTATAAACTTCACCAAAAACACATCTTAACTTCTTTGTACACTCTGTATGTGGAATTGCTTCTATTATATCTGGTAGTTTTAGTTAAATATGTTAACTACTATTCTAACTCTTTATAGTCCTAGTTTCTAGTGAAAAAGCCCAGGATTACTTAATTTAACATAACTGTAACCTTTTAAATTACTGAAGAGAATTTTGGCTTTTTGTTTGTGTGTTGTTTGTTTTGAGAGAGAGTTTCACTCTTGTCACCTTGGCTGGAGTGTGGTGGCATAATCATGGCTCATTGCAGCCTTGACTTTCCCGACTCAGGTGATTCTCCCACCTCAGCCTTCCAAAGCATGTGCCACAACATCTGGCTAATTTTTGTATTTTTAGTAGAGATACGGTTTCACCATGTTCTGGACTCAAGCAATCTGCCCACCTCAGCCTCCCAAAGTGCTGGGATTACAGGTATGAGTCACTGTGCCTGGCCATGAAGATAATTTTGACTCGTTTTATTTACCAAAGATTACCAAAGTCTTGTGACCTAAAAGGTATTTGAGCTAGCTTCTATTTTTCGGATATTCACATCAGAATTAGCTCTTTGTATCAGCTCTTTCATATATTTTGGTATATGAAAGACATAGAGGCAGATCTTACAGATTTATAAGACTTCATTTGCCAGTTTTCAAAGTTTCTCCCCCACTTTAGACTATCAATCCCTTGTTTACCTGTTTCATGCCCTAAACAAGTTTAGCCAGGCAGCTTTAAATTTGCATCTCCAAAGACATGACTCAGGTGAAACAAGGTAGAAAATGTACATCTCAAAGGCACAGACTTAGATCTGAACAAAGGCAGGTTTTGTTTGTAGTTAACACTACTGCCATCAGCTACTTCTAACACCCCTAACAGCTGTAACTGGCAATCGTTACCCACACCAAGGTCATGTTTTCTGACAGCAGAAAGTAATCTCTGGTATTACCAAAGCCAGACATCAGGTAATGCAATGCAAAAGAGAGCAGAGTCTTAAACCTGGGAGTCATCTGTCTACTTACAACTCTTGGGGCTCCATAAGAAAAAACAGAGTTTCCTCCCAAGGAGAAGTCAGCATTTTCGGTTTTTCCTTAAGAGATGGATCCCAGGCTGTTAGAATTTATTTTAGGTCCCCATGGGGATATTGAAGGTGGCAAGAGAAACAAGGGACAGATAGAAGTAAATGAAGAAACAGAATTCAATCAACTGAGAAGAAAACTTTTTTTTTTTTCAAAAGAGGATGCAAAAAGAGAAAAAGCATAAAGCCCTTTTAGAAAATTATAATTGTACCTTGTATATCCAGCTTTTAATAATACCAACTTCTAACCATAGAGCTCTTTAAAAGAAAAAAAAAATCCTCTCAAATCTCTTATTACCAGATTTTACCCAGTACTGTCAGCTTTTGAATTTCTTTACCAAAGGTAACCTCCCAAGTGAAATCAATAAGGCTTAACCAAGGTTATGACTTAACCAAGGACACACGGGGCATCTCCAGAGAGGTTTGAAAGCAGTCCCACAAGATTCAAATCAATCTCAAAAAAATAGCTCAAAAAAAGGAAAGTTTTACTTGCAGCAAAAGGAGTACAACCCCCACTTCTGCTGGGCCATATTCTCTAGGGTCTCAGCATCACAGCTGACCATCTACTTACAAAGACCCAAAAGCCCTGCATGTCCCCACAGAGGGAAGACAGAAAATCAAAAGCTGTCCATGAAAGGAGAAAGGATCGATAAATGGCAAAAGTCACACAAATATCAAACCAAAAGGATTCCCTGACTGGGAATCAAATGCAGGCCATGGCAGTGAAATCACAGAATTTTAACTATGAGACCACAAGGCAGAGTAGCTTTTCTTGTCATTCATTCAGGACAGCTTAAGTAATCAGTTTGCGCTTACAAAAGATTTTAACTTTGCTTTAGGTCAGATTTTTGATCTTTAATTTAGTCAAGAGAATTTTTAAGGTGAATCATAACACTATTACATATCCTTTAAAAAAAAAATTGTCTGGGTGCAGTGGCTCACACCTGTAATCTCAGCACTTGGAGAGGCCGAGGCAGGCGGATCACGAGGTCAGGAATTCAAGACCAGCCTGGCCAACACGGTGAAACTCTGTCTCTACTAAAAATACAAAAAATTACCTGGGCATAATGGCGGGCATCTGTAATCCTAGCTACTCAGGAAGCTAAAGCAGGAGAATCGCTTGAGCCTGGGAGTTGGAGGTTGCAGTGAGCCGAGGACGCACCACTGCATTCCAGCCTGGGTGACAGAGCGAGACTCCATCTCAGTAAAAAAAAAAAAAAATCTTTCCATGGTTCTTAAGCATGTAAGCCAATGGGATCTTCTATGGTGGCTGAGGAGAGACTGTCCCTTCAAAACTAAGGCTCCCTATCCCTTAGACCGAAAGTTCTCTGTAACTGCACTCACTGTAACCAGGAGTCCCTTTGAGTGCCCGGAGCCTTACAGACCAGCTGAGTCCAGCTGGACTGGGAAGCGCCCCCAAACCTGGGGCTGACAGGGGAGATCTCTTCAAGGGTCCAGACGGCAGGAACCAAGAAGGCTGCAAAGGCCCCCTCCCAAAACTGGAGTCAACAAAGATGTTCCCTCTGGGGCCTGCACAGTGGGAAGCGGGACAGAGATTGAGTTGGGACTGGAAAGAAAGAAAGGGAAGGGGTGAAGAGAAATAAAGTCTCCAAAATCTTCAACCTAAAAGCAGGAGATCTTAGATCTGAAGCATATGAGCCAGCTTCCTCCCAGAGCAGTCAGGGAGACAACCGAGCTGCAGATGGGGATCTGCTGACCTCTGGTCATGCTGGGGGAAACTGGGGTTCTCCATGGATCCCACCTTCATGGCCAAGCACGTCAAGTATAGAATGGCGAGGTAAATTTAGAAAGGAGAACTTTGTTTCTCATAAGGGACAGCAGGCTGCAGTGGAGTCGTTCTGACAGACCAGGAAGCATAGCCTCTGGCCAGAAGCCAGAAACAGACACTTTGAGGGAGGGGCAAAGGGAACAGGAATTGATACTGAGCAGGGTGGCCGAACATGCACGTTCTATAAGCTAAAGGAGTAGTCATAAATATTTACAAAAGGAGAAACATGTGTAAGTGCAACTGAGCTTCACACCCCTTCATGGGATACGATGTACAAATAATGGGGCATCAGCATGATTCAAGGGTGGAGTGTCCAGCCCCCTGACATTAAAAGCAGAGGACACAAACACCTTTACTCCGCATGCTCCGTAGATTGGCCAGAACCACACCAAGGTCAGTGTTCTCTTACCAGGAAGAAATGCTGGTTGGTTGTTTTGTGAATACTACAGCTGTGAGGGGGAGCAGGCAGGCGGTTGATTGATACTAGTGGTGGAGTCTTTAGGAAGGACTGGTTTCTGTTTAGTCCTTGGGGAAAAAAGCCCAATGGCAGTTAGTAAGGGAGGGGGCATAAAAGGCATGTTTGGCCTCCCATGTTGTCCTGACAAAGGACTCAGTTTTCAAAATTACTCTGGGTCCTCCTTGGCCGGGAGACGGTCCATCGGTCAGCTGGGGGCTTGGAATTTAATTTTTATTTCTCACTTGCTTCCAGTGTTGGTTTAATTACTCATAGCCCATCATGACCCTCAGATCCACCTCTTTCTATTACATTACTCATCAGCTTCAGACTCCACCACAGACCGCCTTATTATCCCCCTGTTTTCCCATTCGAGTTCCAAAGAATGGGAATCTACCCAACCCAACACCTTCTTTGAACGAAGCTCATCACACCAAACTACTTCACAGACTGTGGGTTGACTATCCGCCAGTCAAATGTTACCAGAGAGGGGAATCTCATGGTTGCCCCATCAGCTTTTCTGAGAAAGCCTAAGGTAGGGTTGGCACTTGAGTGACCTATGTATCCACTAGGGCTGATAGGGATTAAAAGGCAAACACTCTGGAATCTCAGTCCAAATGTTGATTTTATTACTATAAGCAAAAGTTTTTTATTTTTAAAGGAATAAAATGCTATCTGTGTTTGGTGTCCTTGAAAAGACGTTCTCTGAACCAAGAAATAATCATTCACTTCATTGAGAAACAAAATGAACCATGCAAATGGAAATTGTGAGTTACTCATTTGGAGACTAATTGGAGGAGAAAACAAAGTCTGCAATTGAATGTGCACCTGCGTAAAAGCAGGGTGCCTGTGTTAGAACCAAGTGTGTTTTCTTCTCTTTTCTTTAAAAAAGGATTCCTCTCCAGGCTTCTTAAGTAGATGAAATGTGACCATAAATTCAACAGCATTTTCTTTATTGCTCCTAGGGCCCAGTGGAACCAAGGCATCTCAGCTTCTTAAAGAAAATTTAAGAGATCCCTGGGATTGTGCTGCTGTAGATGCTTATTTGTGAGTCTGGCGTCTGTGTGTGTGATTGTCTCTAGTCTGATTTATTTGAAGATGATCTCTATGCCTTTAAAAGAAGAATGTGCCAACATTCAAAGCAGTAGCAGAAACCTTAGCCGCAAGCATGATTTCACTGAAAACATTATGTCCACCTTCCCCGATACACTTCTGTCTTTTCACCCCATTCGACTCATCTTTTCCTCGGCAGCTAAGTCAGTTGTCGAGGCTGGGCCTATTCATCAGCTGCTATTTCCTCCCTTCCCTTGCTCCCCAATCACTGTCCTAAACAGCAAACTTCAGGGGTAGGAGAGAAGTGGGATGCCTGAGGCTGGGCCCCCTCACAGGCAACCAAAAGAGCAGGATCTAGTTCCAGCTGGGGCAGATTCAGATCATTTTATTCCGAGAACTGATTCCTGCTCCCTAAAATCACAAGGCACCCGTGAGAGCCAATTTCATCTGGACAGAAAGCAGATCTTCACGGTGACTGAGAGACCCTTGTCCACTGTGCAGGGCACAGCTCCCTGGCTCCACTCCTGTCACCTCACCCCCAGTTGTCAAATTGCCTGGGAAACTGACTTGTCACCAGAAGATTCATAGCGAGTATGCAATTCAAACAGGAATCTGGGAGATGCTGCTGGTCTTATCCCTCCTTCATGAGGCAGCGCCGCTTTAAACGTGACTAGAAAACTCACATCCTCCAGACACAGTGTCTCTGTGCCTCTGACAGTGACAGATTGGCAATCACAAATTCTTACCAAACACTTGCTTTTTCAATGTTCCTTAAAGTCACGAAAGACTTCTGTCATTACAACACACCTTTGAGACAGACATGTCACTGTTTCCACGATGACAGCCTGTCATTCATTAGCTACACTCTAAATTGATGCCTTCCTTCTTGGAGGGAGCATCGTGGGTCCCTGGCTGGGAGCTGAGAAGCTCCCTCATCTTATCGGGAACACTCATCCGAATCATTTCCTCCTGAATAGATTGCCACAAATGAGCAATCTCATTCATTAAGGATGCTACTATTCATTTTAGTTTCAAAACTTGTCATGTCCTTGCTTTGTCTCCCAAATAGTGAGAATGAGCATGGCTCTAAATCTACAAGTGAGTTCAAGTGTCTCAAGTGCACATACTGTGCTGGACACTGGAGGCAGGGGTAGGATGCGAGTATAGTAGATATAAAGTCTTTCCTCTAATGAATGTATGCTCTGGTTCTTGCCTCTAACCAATGTATGCAAAACATCTCAAAAACAAAACATAATCATACAAATGCTATATGGCATGGTAAAGGAGTGATCTAGGGGTCGTCTCCTCTGAGAGTCCAGGAAACACAGTCTCAGGGACTTCGCACTGTTAGTCCCTACAGTGGATTGGATGATGGCCCAAAACAAGATACCTCCATACCAAGCCCCCAGAACCTGTGAATGTGACCTGATTTGAAAAAGGGTTTTGGCAGATGTAATTAATTCAACAGGATTCTCGTGTCACCTATTAGCAGTTCTTTGAGATGGGATCATTCTGGATTACCTAGGTGGGCCCTGAATCCAATGACAGCCATCTTTATAAAAGACAAAAAAAGCAAGAAGAGGAGATGGTGATACAAAGACCAAGATACAGATTGGAGTCGTGCAACCACAGGCTGAGGAACGCGTGGGGCCATCATAAGTTAGAAGAGAAAAAGGAACAATCTCCCCTGGTAACTTTGGAGGGATTGCAGCCCTGCCAATACCTTGATTCCAGACTTCTGACTGCCCAAACCATGACAGAATAAGTTTCTGTCATTTTAAGCTAACAATTTTATAGCAATTTGTTATGGCTGTCAAGGAAACTGATGTGGTCCATCTGCCCAGGACACTCCATGTTCCCCCAATCGCTCAGGTCTCAGCTTTAACGTAACTTCCTCAGAGAAGCATTTTCTGATGTCCCATCCCCACCCCACAGCTAAATTATTTAATAGGTCCCTTTATTATACTCTTATGGCCAGCTCCATGTCCTTTTCCTTCCTGGTACTTAGTATGAGGTCTACTTACTATTTAAGGCAGAACAATTTATTATTATTAATTTGTTTGTTTCTGCCTAAAAATTCCCCATTGAGATTACAGGGAAGACCTAGAGCAAAAAGGAAGCAGCAGCCAGAAGAGGGGTGAGTCTTCAGTGAGTGGCGGGGCGGCCAGCACACACTCCTGTCCTTGCAGCACCCAGGGAGGCAGGGAAACCTCCCAGGGCACCGCTGGACCGCAGGCACCTGTGCTCCATCCTCACAAAGATGCCCAGCCCCAAGTGCAGAGCATCAGCCCACAAGAGACCTTCTACCACAGTGGTCCATCGGCGTGATCCGGTGTGACCAGGTGGCCATTACTGGGATGCACGTTCCTAATGTATTTGATGCCACAGACAAAAAGTCTATGTATCTTTTGATGAGAGACAGAGGGATGGGTGACGACAGCAGACAAAAATTGCTGAGATTGATTTTCAGCATGGGTCAAGATGACAACTCTAATACAATCTAAGCTGACTTAAATAAACATTTTAAAATGCTGAGCTTATGGACTAAGATTTACACCTGCTGCATATTTATTGGTGTGATTATTTGTAATGATGTCTTCCCACTAGGCTGTAAGTTTCTGTGACTGTTTTTCTAACTGCTATATTCCCAATGCTTGGCACAGATTTTTTTGTTGTTGTTTTTTTTGGTAACGTTTGTAAAGTGAACAAATGGCTTTCTCACTGGTTGCCTGGCCTGACTGCCACTTCCAAAATAAATGTATCACCTGCTACAAATATGACTCTGTATTAACTGCTATCATAAAAACTTTGAATATACCTCTACTGAGTACCCACAAAATGTGTTTTAAAAACTCCTAATAGCACTGCATGCACAGCATTAGAAAGGCCTTTATACTCACACTCCAGGAAATGTAGCTCCCTTCTGTTCTCTATACCATGGCACAGCCTATTAATGGAAATGCCTCAGACATGTCAATATACTCCTAGGAGATAAGGCAGGAAATAAAAATGTGATTAAATAATAGATTCAGAGTCCCCACTAAATACTTGGTGGCTCCCAAGACTCAGTGATTCTGTGAAGCTTTCTACCCCTTCCTGAGAAAGGAGTCTTACACCATAGCACTCAGACAATATCTCTTCTAATGAAATCTTCACAATCGCTCGTTCTGCTGGCAAGAAGCAACAGCTTCTTGATACATGTGATGGGAAGTTCTTCTAAGGACATCTGAAGGATGTGCAGGAATGGGGAGGGAGTAAGTTCAAAGAACCTGTTACCATGATCTTAACTTTCACCCCTAAGGAGAGCAGCTCCTGGAACCGTATAATCCATAGGAACTGCTTCATGAACTTGGACATAAAAAGGGTCACGTGCCTTTTATGTTTCAAGTTTCTTATTCAAGCCCCACCTAATTTTTATTTTTTTAAGGCAGAGTCTCAGTCTGTCGCCCAGGTTGGAGTGCAGTGGCGCAACCTCAGCTCATTGTAACCTCCACCTCCTGGGTTGAAGCAATTCTTCTGCCTCAGCCTCCCAAATAGCTAGGATTACAGGCATGTGCCACCACACCCAGCTAATCTTCTTTGTAGTTTTAGTAGAGATGGATTTCACCATGTTGGCCAGGCTGGTTTCAAACTCTTGACCTCAAGTGATTCCCTGGCGTTCAGCCTCCCAAAGTACTGGGATTACAGGCGTGAGCCTAGCCTGCCCCAACTGATTAACAGGAAATCCAGTCTCTCCCTTCCAAGGCTCCTCTCCTCATAAAATGTTCCAGAACCCAACCAAGGATTTACTCCAGTTAAAGCAAGTGTCAAGTCTCTTCCAATACCAGGGACAGAGGAAACCAGAGTTGGGTCAGTTGGCTTGAAGCTGTTGCTTCTTGCCAATAGAACCAGAGACTGTGAAGATTTCGTTAGTAGAGATATTATCTGAGTGCTATGGCAATAGACTCGTATGGCTCTAGAAATAAGATGCCTTCCTCAGCAAGGGGTAGAGAGCTTCACGGGATCACTGAGAAGGTGACATATTTCTCCTGAAGTCTGGACAAAGCAAGGGCATAGCTATGCTAAAAGGTGAGAAGCCAGAAACTGGCTGGAGTAACTCTGAATGACAAAGCAAAGAACCAGGGCTTCGTCAGGCATGGCTGTTACAGAAGGTGGCCATGCCTCCCAAGATCTAGACCCTCCAGAAGGTAGGCAGAGTTGAGACATTTTGGAAATCACAGCCTATAGGGCCATCAGGAGGACTAGGTGACCCCCAAAAAGGAGTCTATGTGGGATAGACTGCAAAAAGTCAGATCCCCTTCAGAGGGGGATGCACCCATACCAGGGAACAGTGGGAAAGAGACCCCCAGTAATGGGATTCTCTGACCATCCCACAGAACCGCTTCAAGAGAAAAAAAAAATTAGCTTTGGGGCATCTGACACCTCCAGAGATATCAGGTCACAAGTGAGGTTTCTTGTGTGTGTTTTATTTGTTTGCTAACTCTGGTAAAGCCCCAGGAGACTTAGGGAATTGAGCATAGGGAAGGACATGATTAAAGCATCACTGTGATCTTTTTTCCCACTGCAGCTTTCCCAGCCTGGATGGGATTCGCTTGGGGAAAGGGAGAAACTTTGGATTGGATGACAGACTCAGGTTTACATATGAGACTGGTCTACACTTTTATTACTAGAAAAATGGCAGTATTCACTGGTACCTGAAAGGACTTGATAAACCCACATGATCTACCCAGGACTCCACGCAGAAGGAGGGAAGAAAAGTGTCAACAGCCCTTGCCTAAGGCAATAATGTGCAAGAATAAAGCTACTTTCTGCTGCTATCCTTCTCAGTGGAGCTCAAAGAAGAGCCTGAACGGTTCCATGGGCTTCTCCCAACAGTGATCCTAGGTTCGCACTCTGCATATCTGTGGTGGGACTCATAGCTTACCCTCACAGTCACATCCTGGAGAAAAACCAGGCACTGTAGTGCCAGCCACTGTGTCAGAGTTGAAGTGACGCTAACTGCAGTGCCCACAGCCACTGTCTATCTCACCTCCTCAGGGCTAAGGCATTCTCTTCAGCCAATCAGATTCAGTAAGGCCTTCTTACATTCATCTCCTAAGACAAGATGACCAGCTCCTTACAAACACACAGAACTAAAAGAGACTTTCAGCATAGTCTAATTGACTTTATGTTGCAGAACTAAAGTGAGGCCCAAGACACTTTTTGGTACAAGACCCATTTTGAGTGACCTGTGATGTCCACTGTGGATATTTAAAGAATGTCTCTCAATGTGTACCCTGTTTAACTTTTCCCTGAATAGGCTACCTGTTACACTCACAATTCATTTAAGCAGGAGGAAAAAGAGGGTTTTAGTTGAGGAATGACAGATTGACCAAATAAGAAGAGATAGCCTTAATAAAGAAAAGAAATGGGATCTGGACAGGCCTGGAGGGGAGACAGAAGAGGAAGAAAAGAAGAGATCGAATGAGTCCTCTTTGTGGAACTCATCCTCCCACTCCAGCTTACACCTGCTTAACTTTAGTTCACATAAACTCATCATTTTTGAAAGTGCTAGTTTTTTCTTGTACTGATGTTGAAGGGAACAGACAGTCTCTACCTGCTGCAACCCAACTTCACTCACGCCTTTCTCATGCCTTTGCTGTGCTTAGGGGTCTGTTCGATTTCTCTGCACCAGGAACTGCATGAAAACAACAGGGATGTGTAGCCTCATTAGAGCTTTCCAGGGTTCATTAAATAAGAATAACTCTAAATGAAGTTACATTAGAAAGCACTCACATTAAATATCAACTGCTAATGAGCACCTTTTAAAGACTGTCTCCGGAAAAGCAGATCTTGTAACCTATAAGCTATTGTTTTTAAAACCAGCTAAGGGGGAAAAACTGGTTTTCTCCAAGAATCAGGCTGGCTTCCAAAGGAAACAAATGTCAAATGGTGCAATCAGTGTGTTGAAGAGTTTCAATTGTTGAGATTACGGGGGAAAAGTAGGAAAACAAAACAAAACTTTTTTTTTTTCCCTAATAGCTACTACCCAGTAATACTACGCCAAATCCATCCTTCCTCTTGATTAGGTTTCATAACATTTTAGTCACTTTAGTTTTTCAAAAATGTCTTAGTTTAGACATCTCAAAAATGTCTAAGGATCAGTTCTGTTCATTTTTAAAGTTCAGTATCATATGAGTCCAAGCACTTCCCCTACTCCACCTCTCTCCAGCCCTAACTCCGGCTCACCTCACGATTGTGTTTCTAGCAGCTTGTGGTGGAAGATGGGACAAGCCTGGCTCTCATAACCCCTTCTACTCCGAGTCAGGTGGGAAAGAAGAAGAGAGAACCAGACCTCTCCTTCCCCAACGGAGGGAGGCCTCGGCTCCCTCGTTGGGTGTTGGGGGCCACTTTTCTTGGGCATTTTCTGTGGGATTCCTGTGAGCTGGTGACCATTCCAACCTGCCCTGCTAATGGGGGACCTGCTCCCCAGCAGCACTCCCTAGACCCTGGACGCCATTTATGAGATGAGACATTTTGGGACCCATCATCCCACGTGGGATGCATCCTCTGCATCTCGAGGTAGAGAAGAAATTCTGATCCCCTTTGCCTGTCAGTCCCCTCACCCGAGCAACACTTCTGGGTTCTCTTTTTATTCCTGCTGTAGTAACACGAGCAGATTACAGGCCCACTATGTAGGCAAGGACTCGACTGGGGTCCAGTCTCTCTTCCAGCCCTCTCTCTCATCTTTACGATGGCGTCTTTCTCCCCAGCCCTTTCTCCTTTCCATGCAAGAAAGGACAGCACTCCCTATTGTCCTTTACTCAGGAAGGTCTTCAGGGGGGAAAATACAGTCTGTCACCTGCACTTCATCTCACTTACCAAAAGCAGCCTCCCCTGTCCTAGATCCGTCCTTTATTAAGTATGAGGAGAGGGAGACGCAGAGAGGCAAGTTAGGCCGACTCTCTGAACTAGAATCTTTTCAGTCAGCGATGTGGATAAATGGCTGCTGCCAATTTTGGCAGTTCTCTGGACTTAGAATATCAGTGTACGTGGACCTTCTATGCCTAACTCTGAAATCCTGGGACGACAGAAAAATTCTCACATGACATCCCAATACAATACTTTCCATGGGTTATAAGTAGTTTTCTCAACAATTCCAGAAACACTGCAAATATTAAGAACATTACATTAAAATACTCTTCCTTTTCTTGGCTGAGAAATGTGGTTGTGGAGGAAGAAGTGGTTGGTGAGGTCACAATGTGTAGAAAATAAAGCCCAGTAAACATAGAACTTACATACATACATGTTCACATACACACATTTGCGTTTGCATGTCAGGTATATCACATACTTGTGTTGGGAACATTGGGGAATCTATAGGATCCATTTATAAGGATTTACAACTACTTCTGGGTTACAAAAGTTCATGTAGTTCAACAGGATTCTCATGGTGTATAATATTTTTCCCCACTGGAAACCTCTCTACTAACTGTGTACTCTTATTTTGTATTGATGTTATTCTCACCCTCTGTTACTTTTTATCATTCTTTTTCTTCCAATTCATTTATTCAACCTTTATCAAGTACCAAAATGTCTCTTGACGTTCTAGTTGCCTCCTACACAGCCTGGAGGTGAATGATGGGTACCTTTCCACTATCTTTTTGCAGGCCCTGCGTGGATGAGTCTGGCATCTCTTTTTAGAAAGTGTGGGTACATCGCCTCTATCATCCTTAGCTTTGAGGCTTTAGCTGGAATTTGAAGGAAACAGCATATGTCCCATTTAACAGCCGATTATATTTGGAAAGGAGACTTGCCAGTTCATTCCAAGAGTGAAGAATCATTTTATTTTCTGTTTCACTTGATCTTAGCTACCAGGTGCCCACAAGTCCTTCCGGATTTTCATATAATTTGCCTGAGAGAATTTTCCTTAGAGAATGTGGCAGATAAAGAGGCTAGAAATGAAGGCTCGGTGTTACAGATTCCTATCTTTGCTGTGTGTTAACTAACTTGAAATTGTTTATGAGTGCATTATAGAGACCGGGAAAAGAGGTAGACCGATTACTTTTCTCCTTTGATGCTTTTTGACTAGTTTGAGCCTCCAGAAAATAAATTTGGATAAAGAGCAGCACCAGCTATGAAGATGATGCGCAAGTGCATTCGTTTCCTTCCAACTTAAAAATCCGGGAGAGAAAGCAGGAAATGCAGGGGGCAGGGTACAGCCTCCCTTATCCCATTGGCAAGCATTTATTAAGCGCCCATTTTACATCAGGTACAGAGCTAGGCTTGTACTCTATTGATGAAATGAGGACTCAAATATTGTCTTCAAATTTATTCATTAAAATAGAAATAGACTTCACTTTTACAGATGGCAAAATTTGCCATTGCTCCAAAGATGTAGCTTTCCTACACTTTCTGGCAATCAGTGAAAATCAGGATTCAAGCCATGTTGCCCAATAAAATCTCTGAACATATTTGGCTAATTAGTATTCCTCATCTGGACTTGCAGCTTATGAAGATTTTGAGTACAGCTTTAAGACAGCTGTGAAGTTGGGAAGAACTTTTACCTCATGGGCACCCAGCCACACTGCCTCCACTCCGACTTGGAACCTTGCTTCCTTAGCCATGTGAACACAAGTTCTCTTGGTTCAGCCAGAGCGGGGATCAGGCCAGGAGGTTGGCTGGTGACACCAAGATGGAAATGTTGTTCCCAAAGCTGAGAACTAACGAAGGGCTTCCAGCTCAAGAAAATGTAGGTTCACATTAAAAATTCTAACTCTCCTGAATTCCCCTTAGAATTTTTAAATATTAGACTTATTTCCTGCTAATATACAAGGATGCTAGGAAATGATTGGATGACACAGGCTAGGACTGAACCTCAGGATGTAGAATGAAAGAAAAAAAATCTTAGCACAGTTAGGTTCTTATTTTGTAAAAGAATATAATAACTGCATACAAAATAAACAAAGCTCAAAAACATCTATTTTATTTGCACCTATGCCTCCCACTGTGATCAGCTGTAACCAGACAGTAAATCTGACTGACAGGCAAAAAATTTAAAATATCGAAGTAAAACGCTCATCTTTCTGTTGTTTTCTCCTAGTCATTTCATATTCAACACAGCTCTTCAGCCAAAGACTCCATAAGTCAGATTTCTCTGAAGCTTGTTATTACTGCTTCTTTGAGTGGGAATAAGTTCAACTTAAAAATTGTAGTTATTTTACTAATGAATCTCAAATGGAATGAAATCAATCAGAAATTATTTACTGGGCCTGACAATATGCAAAATAAGTAAGTATTAAGTCACAACATTTGTTAATCTATGGGATTACAATTACTACATATAAATACGTGTACATATGAATTTGATGTTTTAATATATAATAGCTTATTAATAATTTTAATAATTACCAAGGAAGTATGACAGGTTCTTACCCTTAAGAATCTTAGCATCTGTTCCAAAATATGTCCATTTTTAATTGGCTACTTCTCACAGGACAAGGCAAATTGGTTGTCTGAGAAATAAATATTTGTGTTTATGACAAAAAGTCCATTTGGGAGTCAGGCTAATTCACAAGATATGTAAATGCACTCTTTAGCTTAATCTTTTCTTTTCTTTCCCTTTTTTTTTTTTTTTTTTTTTAAGATACGGTTTTGCTCTCGTTGCCAAGGCTGGAGTGTAGTGGTGCGATCTCAGCTCACCGCAACCTCTGCCTCCCAGGTGCAAGTGATTCTTCTGCCTCAGCCTTTCAAGTTGCTGGGATTACAGGTGCACGCCACCATGCCTGGCTAGGCTGATTTTGTATTTTTAGTAGAGGTGGGATTTGTCATGTTGGCCAGGCTGGTCTCAAGCTCCTGAGCTCAGGTGATCGACCCACCTGGACCTGCCAAAGTGCAGGCACTACAGGCATGAGCCATCGTGTCCAGCCTAGCTTAATCTAAGATCAATACCATCTTTCTGGTGAACTTAGTCTCCAAGCATTGCAAAGCACTGCATCTAATTCTAAGATTCTATGTCTTTGGTGAAGAAGACCAGCATTGTTGACCTAAGTCCATAGTATCTGAATTAGGAACAAGACCTAGTTTCCTGATGCCTGGATGTGAGGTTTGTCTTTACATGAGAGCAAGGGATGTTTATGTAATCCTCATTAGTGCAGATGGCTGCTCTGACTCCAGCAGCCTGTGCATCCCTGCAAGAACAGTTGCTTTAATCTCTAAAGAAAACACCAAATCAAACGCATTTTTTTTAAATCAAGGAAATCAGGTTCCATCAATGCATATTATCCAAGTGACAAAGTATTTCAGGCAGCAACGTAATTGGCTTGTAATAGGGATATACATGGGAATGCAATTTACTTTTTGTAATTCTTATTCGGGTCATGAATTGGAATCACAGTGGTAGCACAAGGCTGTCAGGGATAAAGCAAAGAAGAAAAACAGGACTTGGCTGCTGGACAGATTCACACCCAGCCAGGAAAACATGCCAAATGAGGCTTAAAATGAAGTTTACCTGTGTGCAGTCCACAAGTTCAGACCAATAGGAAAAACAATTCTTCCCTTCCCCTAGACCAAGTTTAACACTTTACCCATTGGGTGAAATATGCCATAGTCACATGTATGTCTGATTAAAATGCTGTACCCTGCACTAAGGGATAAGTCAATCCAGTGGTCAAGTAGAAGAGAACTGAACTGGGAAGCTGAAGACTACAGACTTAATTTTTGTTCTGTTACTGACCAACAGTCGACCTTGGGAAAATTACAACCTCTCAGCGCTTTAGTTTTATCATCTGTTAATGAAGATAATACATGACCCACCTATCTCACCCAGGTATTATAAATCTTTTTTTTTCTCTTCATAGTCAAGCCTCTAGAAAAACTGAGCAGTCACAATCTTGACTTCTTTATCCTTCATTCACTCCACAACCAAAAACTGTCCCTCCACTGAAATGCTAAGACCACTGCGGTCAAATCTAACACACTCTCAAATGCTTTTCAACCTTTCACTTAATCTCAGATTCTTTGACAGTGTTAAATGTCACTGTTTTGAGACTTCCACAGTGACTGGCTTTCGTAATAGCATCCTCTCCATTCTCCCCTTTAATACTAGTGTTCTCCATGACTTTGTCCTTGGCCTTTATTTTTTTCACTATCACCATCTCTTTGGTTATCTCATCCAGGCTATGGTTTCAGTTGCTTTCCATGAGTTGATGCTCATATTTACCTACAGGATCATCACTCTCCCAAGGTCCATTCTGCTCTTGCAAATGTCCTGCAGAACTCCTTAGAGCTCTGAAATTTCAGAAACTTTAAAACCAATTCATTTGGTTCATCTGTCCTGACCATGCTTCAAACTGTTTCTCTTCCTGTGTTTCCTTCATTCATCCAAAATCTGGAACTCATCCGTGACCCATTTTTTCTTTTCTTTTCTTTTTTTATTTTGAGAAAAAGTTTCACTTTCGTTGCCCAGGCTGGAGTGCAATGGCATGATCTCTGCTCCCCATAACCTCCACCTCCCGGATTCAAGCGATTCTTCTGCCTCAGCCTCCAGAGTAGCTGGTATTAAAGCATGTGCCACCATACCTGGCTTATTTATTTATTTATTTATTTTGTATTTTTAGTAGAGATGGGGTTTCTTCATGTTGATCAGGCTGGTCTTGAACTCCCAATCTCACGTGGTCCACCAGCCTCAGCCTCCCAACATGACCTGTTTTCAAAATTCTATTTCCAAAATATTTCCCAAATGTGTCTCTTACCTACTATTGCCACTACCTTGGTCCAGATCTTTTTCATCTCTTACATATAATAAATGGCATTGCAAATGCCTGTAAACTAATCTCTCTTTTCTAACGTCAGGTCCTTCTGTGGCATCCTCCATGTGGGTGCCAATGTGGTCTTTCTAAGTGACAAACTTCTCTCTCTTCCCTACCTTTATACTACATGCAGATAAAATCCTTACTTTTGAATATAAAACAGATGTCTCTTTACATCCTGGGTCCTTCCCACCTTGCCAGTATCAGTTCTTGCATCTCCTTCATTGTCACCTTGATTATAGCCATCCCCAAATCCTTGTCATCTCCACTTGCTATATGAAAACTCGGTGATTTTGCACTGGGTTACTCCTCTCTGGAATGTTTTCCCTTCTTTCCTGCTTATTGAAAAGATTATTCATCCATCAAGACTCAGCTCCCATGTGTCCTTTCTCATTAAAAAGCCCCTGACTTTCCTCCTGCTCTCATCTTCCTTAGGTAATTTAATTTCCTTCACAATAGCTTGTGCACACCTTTATTCTAACACGTCACCCCAGATTGCATTTATCTCATTATCTGAACTTTTCTGAGGGTAGGAACCAGTCTTGCCTGTAATTGTAATATAGCATGAATCACAACAAGGCTTCAGTAATTTCTAGGTCTGACCCTTGTCATTTGCTTCAAATTCTCAAGCATTCACCTAATCTCCCTGGTTTATTCTACCTATTATCTCCCTCCTAGATCCTCATCTCTCTGTCTAGCCTTCTTGAACCAATAATCCAATTGGATAATCTGCCCAGGTTTGATGCAGGTTGGCCCAAGGCAGCCAGCTGTGAATCCCCCTATTCAGCTCCAAGTACTGAAAGGGGGTAATGTCAGCTGGTCCAAGGTTCCTAGGAGGACAGCACAGATACAGCACCATGAGCACCCATCTGTCAGGTGTGAGAGAGACTAAAGAGAGAGAGCCTGGAAAAATTGGACTCATCATCTCATTTTCTAATACCAACATTTTAGAAAATAACTATGTATTAAGAGAACAGGTACTCCACTGACAAGCATCATTGCACTGCTAGAAGAATAGGAAACATTTGTTGAATTGAAAAAGCTCTAAGGGAAAAATAGCCAGATATGATTTAAGAAAAAAAAAGCGAACAAAACTGCTCACATCCTGCATTTCTATTTGGTCTATTGCGATGCAGTTGGAGAGATGGGGATATCTGAAGTCATGTCAAATGCTCATCTGTTATTCAGCTTTGCTAGATTGGAGCCAAAATGTACATGAAGGCAAGGGTCTAATTAAAATGCCAGACTATTTATTGTCCATTCTTAGCTTTAAAAGGCAATGAATGCTGTTATGGCATTGTGTAGACTATTTTGGCAAAAGGCCAAGAATTTAGACAGCTAACCAGGAAATGGAATGGAATAAATGATAAGAACACACTCACTGGATGCCTGCAGTCAATGCAAGGTTCAGTAGTCTCCAACCAAATATGCTGAACTGAAGTGTGTAAATTTAAAACCCTTGCATTTTTCATTGTTAGAAAATAAGCAAACAAACATGGGAGATTCTTTAGACTTTGTCCCTTAACAATAACATAGAAGTAAGCATAAATCAGGTTTGTCATGAACTCAAAGGGAATTTATTAAAGGAGCTCATTATAGTAATTGCATCCAGATTACTGTCCTTCTGGATTACAGCTTTGAAGCCTGCTGGAAAACGAATACTTACCAGTGACTTGAGTGATAAGAAAAGGGTGGGTGTGACCATTTTCATTTCCAAATGAGAAGATCCTGAGATAAAACAGCTTCCCTCCAGATTCCAGGTTGAAGGCTGCTAAAAGGCTTCTGTCCTCTAGAGTTAGGAATCGTGCTTGTTCCTTACAACAGGACCTCCAACTTCTTTTATATACAGCACAGAGAGCACATGGTATCTACAGCCACAAAGATCTGAACTTGAATGTTAGCGCTACATGTTACCCACAGGACCACTGTGTTAACTGTGCCAAGTGTGGACTCCTCAGCTCCAAGGGGTGCTCTCTCCTGGTTGATGACAGGATTGTGCCCTCTGGAATTGGACAACATGCTAGCCTTTGTGCGACTTGACTTGCTTATCCTCAAAGCCTCAGATCCTCTGTGTGTAGAATAGCATTGCTAATAATAGCAGAGCATGCAGAGTATCTACCTAGTTAAATGATTGTGAAAATTAAGTGAGATAAAATGCATAAAAATGTTTAGCATAGAACATGACACAGAGGAAGTGCTTGCTAAATATTAACAATACTGATTATAGCACCCCATTTTTCCAAAGGGTTAGTCTCAAACCAAGCCTCCTAAACCAAAGCATTGCAGCTTTTGTACTTCTGCTGGCCACCATAGTATTTATGTGCCCAGAGTATAGATACTTAATCTGTCATGTTGGAATTTTCCTTTGTCATATAGTTATGTTAATAAACTTTGATAGCAATAAGGGCTAGAAACTTACAGAGTTTATTTTATCTGGGTGAGAAATCATCTAAGAGGTGAGAAAAAAAAGAATAAAAGTTAGACTCTCTAGAGATGTAGGATCATCTTATTTTGAAAGGCTTAGATTAGGTTAGTCTTAATTCGTACTTTCACTGGGTGTTCACTTTGGACCATTTCTTCTACATAATGTACATGATTTCCTGTGTTAGTTTGATGTGGATCTAGAGGAAGCTCATTTAAAACTATAAAGTTAAGACATTGATTGTCTTTATAGGAATGAAGAAAAGTGGAAGCAAAGACTGAGCATGAGACAAATGAGGTAATGATTAAATTGGACTCCACGGTTGCGGTGAGCCGAGATCGCGCCATTGCACTCCAGCCTGGGTAACAAGAGTGAAACTCCGTCTCAAAAAAAAAAAAAAAAAAAAAAAATTGGACTCCACACTGGAACAGCCCATTCTACCAAAGTTTCATAACAGGTTTCCAGTTGTGTTCTTAGAAAAACTTTCTCTCTTAACTTAGGCCACTTAGGGAAATGGATTTGTTGGGTTCCACCCCCTACCTCCTAAAAAAGCAAAATTATTTGAATGAAATTATGGACTTGTACTCAGAGTTCTACAGCAGATGAGAAAGATTTTGTTAAATAACTTGTATTCTATGACCCTTCATAACGATAAATGCTGCTCTATTAAGAATAAAACCACCTCTTTGTAAGACCACTGATAGAATTCAGTTCACTCACTGAAGCACCCACTTATTTTCTGCCCTATCCTCTCCTCCATCCCACTTGTTTTACTTTTATCATTTTCCACAATATAATAAAAAAGTTATCTAAATTAAAGGACTCTTAGTTTCAAACTAGAGAACTGGGCATATACTGCAAACTCCTTATATGCTTCACCAAAATAACTGCATGCACATATTCATGTATGCCAAATGCGCACACACATACACACTCCATGTAATGTGTATAATGAGGACATGCACAGCCATGCTGAGAAATTCTAGGCAGACCAGACTGTGGCCAGTACCCGAGAGACTAAAACTAGAGACAGGACTTACGAGAAAACAATGTCTGGAATACATGTGGGACTCCTGTGAGAGTCCACCTGAGAATCTGCCAAAGTGTGTGGGGCCCCAAGCAAGGGAAAGTCAGAGCCAGAGAGGATGAGCCCTGAACAGTGGGAATGCCATGGTGCACAGGCAGGGAGACCAGCAGAGTTCCGCAGAGAGGGTTTCCAAGTCGGCTCCTCACTTCTCACTGAATACTTCTAGACCAAATGTGATCCTCTCTCCTTAGTTTCCTACTGCTAGGCACACACTGACGTTTATAGCTCCTCTCCACCAGAGCGCTTCTCCTCCAAATTGCAGTTCCAACCCATCTTCTCCAAGTTTACGTGTGGAAATCTCTGGCTAGTCAAGAGCATCACCGACCCATACCTGCACCTTTCACCTGCCCAATCTTTCTTCATCTCTCCAAGCGTATTACCATACCCTAACCTTTTCTTTAGGAGAAAATTTAAACTTTTTAGCCTGTAATCTCTCTTTTAGTAGACAATGTCAGCCATACTATATACCAAAAACTACAATACTTAAAATAATAATACCAGTGTTTTAGAATATCATTTTCCGAGGACTTTGCTCTGTGATATGTATTATACACACACACACATACACACACATACACACACACACACACACACACACACACACCTTTGTCGATCATCATATAAGTATTATTATCTCCAGTTCACACAAGGAAACTGAGGCTCAGAGAGACATATTTTCCCAGATCTTATAGCTAGCCAAAGTTTGTTAACACTACAAGAAATGGGTGATTGCACCCTCAAAGCCATTTTTTGAAATTTTATATTGTGGTTTTATTTTATCCCATTTTTAGAATTTCCTATTGCAGTTTCTATCAACATATGTTACATAGGAGGAAGCACCAACACAAACTATAACTGACACCGTGTGACAGTTTAAGCATTACTGGTCACCACAAATATTCTATTTGTTCTCTACCCTCTTTCACGTAGTTGCCACGTGGTACCCACTTACTTGGAAGGTTGGCCAAATCCCACAGACAGACATGAGGTCAAAAGAGCATTCTGCAGCTCTCACTCCACATGGAGTTTTTTCTTATCTCTGCCTTCCTGGCACTAATAGTGCTGTTTCCAATCTCTGATTTCTTCTTGTGGTGATCCCAGTGGGTATTAATCTTTACAGAGAACCAGCTGAAGCCAAACCAAAGTTTACTCCAGGAATTTTCTAACAGAGCTAGTGAGAATGACTCTACTCACATTTTTATCTTATACTTAATACTTTAAAAATAATTGAACATACACTTCCTTACCAACATCCCAAATAAAATAATGTCTGCCACCCTACTGAAACGATGACTCATGTGGCCTGTCTGTACACTACATTGAGTTTAACAAACACTGTTCAACAGTCTCTCTCTCTGATTCACCCTGCACATAAAGCTACTGGTTCCTTAGGTCCTAAGAAACTTTAGGCTGGAAACATCCCTCTGATACTAAATCCTGTTCATCTGTGAACTTTCTCTAATCATAATATAAAGTGATTTTCTTTAGTCTCTGACACTTTACTTCCCATTTTTGGAAAACAGCCTATCGGTGATTCTAAATTAAGTCTATGTGGCCATCGCCATGGCCTCATGGGATCCGGTTCTGACATGAGGGACTGGCCAGCCAAGGTCTGACTGAGTTATCTAGATCTGGCTTTGTCTTCCCCTGAGGATTTGCAGAGGTCGAACTGCTTGAGAAGCTGGGGATCTGTGGCACTGCAGTAAAACATAATTTTGATTGCACTATGTCTTAAAGGATTCCTTTCGACTTTCTAGATTTAGTGAAGTTGCATAGCACTATGTGAGTTTAATTCTGCAGCGGGCACATCCATTCCCCGTGAGACATCATTTACAACTCAGATTTCAGCACATGCACCAGGGCATGACTGGTGTTATATCAGGTGCTATTGGAGTTTTTCTCCTTGCCATCATTATTGTAAAGTCTGGTAACAGCATGCTCTTGACTCTGGTAACAAAGCAATGGTTTTATTCTGAATTTCAGCTGAAAGCTGTGCTTTTGGTCCATAATTTTAGAGAAATCCCCCAGGTGTAACCCTACTGAAACTGTCATCTTTGTGGTTCATTCTCTGCACAGTATCATAAAGCAAAGTTCATCAGAATGTTACCTCTGTTTTAAGACTCAACAGAGTCTTAAGGAGTTGCATTTTCTACCTTCATCTTTCAAAGGATGTAAAGAGGTTCTGATGCATACCCCCAAGAACACACCTTGAATCTCCTTTCCTCTTCTATTCAGTTTTCTCCCACACTCTCTAGGGCTTCTGATTCACAAACTCAAACCCCAAAGGGGGAGAAAAGCCCTCAAACCGATCCATTGCATTCTGGGAAATGTTAGACTTTCTCCAGCTCCCTCGTTTCTCCCAGTCTATAACCTCGGCATCTCGGATGCATCCTTTTCTGTACATCTTCCAATTATACGTCACCAAAGCACAGGAACTAGTTTGGCAGTAACATAAGGCAGAGGAAAGTCTGTCAAGCAAGATAACATTTTCTTACGTGGGCTGGGGGAGAGGAAAGAGTCTATTAATACCACACTAATAATTTTATTCCATTATTTGTCTTTTTACTGGTGAAAGATAAAAAAAAATTAGCTGATTTATTTCCTCCCCTTTTCCATCCTCCCACTCCAGACTTCACAATTTTACTTTTAAATATCTCAGATGTTAATCTACATTATTTCATATATTTTCTAGTTAAAGAATATTTAAGTCATAAAAGTTTCAAAGCCAAAACAGTTACTTAGACATAAACTTTTAGTGACTTTGTTGCTTAATGATATATATAATCTTTTGAGACAGAGTCTCGCTCTGACACCCAGGCTGGAGTAAAATGGCATGATCTCGGCTCACTGCAACCTCTGCCTCCCACGTGCAGGCAATTCTCCTGCCTCAGCCTCCTGAGTAGCTGGGATTACAGGTGCACACCACCCTGCCCAGCTAATTTTTGTATTTTTAGCAGAGACGGGGTTTCATCATGTTGGCCAGGCTGGTCTCGAACTCTGACCTCAGGTGACCACCTGCCTTGGCCTCCCAAAGTGCTGGGATTACAGGCATGAGTCACCGTGCCCTGCCACTTCTTTTCTATTATGGATTTCATTGCCTATTTTTGGTGCATTTCCTTTTTAACTTAAAAAATTGAGGGAGCAATTTTTTCATGAAAGTATATAAGTGAAATAAATAGTTAAAAGCCGTGTGTGTATGAAAACCATTTGTGAAGTCTTTTTTGAGTTTAGAAATTATTAAATCAATAATTTCCTCTCAGAAATCTGTAGCTGTTGTTTCCATTTTCTACCCTTTAATATTGCGGAGAAATCTGATGCCTACATGATTTTTCTTCTTGTATTGATAATATATTTTCCTCAGGCTGGATGATTTTAAACGATTTTGGGCTTTTTTTCTTCTTAAAATTTGAAATTCAACAGTATCAACTATCAGCTAATACTCATTAATTTTACCTCATCTGTGATGAGCACCTTTGATCTGATAACCTATCCTCAGTTCAAGGAGCCAGTGTCACTACTGAACTGACTGTTGCTTCTCCTCCTCCTGCCTGTCTTTTCTTCTGTAATTTCTCAACTGTAATTCCATATTGACTTTCTCTTCATTATTCTTATCCATATTACTCTAAGTTGTGGGAGAATTTCTGGAGCTTGTCCAGATTTGCTGGGGTTTTGGTTTTCTGAAGTATCCGGAATGACGGTCACACCCAGTGAAGATGATGGCATCTGTGGCAGACTCTGTCCGTTGATAAACCACCCCTGTTCTGAACTCTTTCACTCTCACCCCACCCCAGAGAGGCTTTCCCAACCTTCCTTACAGCTAGTAGTCAAGGCCTTGTGTCACAATCCTTGTGTGACAAGTAAGATGCAAACACACAGAGGTCTCGGTAGTGTAGGAGGTGGTTCTAGAAAACTTGAACTTTCTTGACAAAAGCATATACCTGATTGACACCAACTTGTCCCCCTTCTTCCTGTTTTTGATGAAGACCTGATGCCTGGAAAAGCAGAAACTATTTTGTGACCAAGATGGAAGGCTAAAAAAAATTGCAGAGAGGCTGGCCTTACCATTGTGCAGTCAGTGTACCAACACAGTTGCCTACACTGCTTGTTATGTTAGATAATTAAAAATCTTCATTTCACAAGTCACTCTTAGGCAGTCTTCTGCTTGCAGCTGAAAGCATTCCAACCATTTTAGTGTTTCCCCCTTAAGAAGAGAAAACATAATTCTACCTCTTAGGAAATCTGATATGCTCTTCTCCTCACTTTGAACCACTGGCTGTGGGGATGATGAGCTCACTGTATCAGTGATAGCACAGATTTCACTGGAACTTCCTACAGCAGGATCTTGCAGGACTTTGCACCCACAAAGCCTTACCTTGTTATATCTTAGATACTCATAGTTGACCCCGTCACCTCTATTACTCTAGTTGCTGGGTTCAAGTCTGATACCTATGAAGCCACAAAGGTTGTCTCACCATTGCTACAGTTTGGGGGCTATCCGTAAGAATACTAATATCCATTCCAAGGACATTTCTTCTTATCTCCTAAATCTGCCAGCTCTGAAGGTGTCAGATTGTTCTTCAGAGAAAAGAGAAAGATAACAGCAATAACAACAAGTTACCGAGAACTTACTATGTTCTAGCTTAAATGATTTACAGGACACCCTATTTATAACCCATATCAACCCTATTAAGATATGCTACTTTTATTTTAAAAATAGATTATGTGACTTGTTCACAATCACAAAGCTAGCGGTAAAATCTAAAATCAAAAATCAAATTTAAATTTGACTTCGCCATCTCTAGGTTCCTCGCGCTGTTGCACCGTTACCCAGGAATCTAAGGAAAATGAAATGTTAAATTGGGAGTCTCCACTTCGGTGCCATCATAAAATAGATACAACTCCAAAGAAAAGTACGGGTTGCTTACTTTGAAAGGAAGTTGGATAATTCTAAAGACACATCAAGGACATAAAAGAATCAAGGCAGCAGAGAGTCAGAGAGGATTTGTGAAAACATTTATGTGGAGAAAGCCACTGAGTGTTGTGAGAACCACCCATTCCCCAAAGGGAGAGGGCAAAAGCTCAACTCTACCTCCTTCACCTCTAGTCTGCAGAGAACTTTCAGTGGGACCAGCAGGGAACCTCCAGAGTGCCATGAAAACAGCCACTGCACAGTCCACTTTCAGTATCTGCTAGACCCAGAGAGACTACAGTTATCTTAAGACCTATTCAGTGACACTCTCTGACCAATTTTTGGCTTTTCCACTCCAAGTTATAACTCCCTCTGGAGCAGTCAGAAATATGAGTAGCTAACGGAAAGAAGGCGGGAAATGAAGAAAAAGTCAACCACACCCTCTTCCAGAGAGGGTAGGGGACCGCCCACTGAAGGTTCTAACTGAAGAATCCGAAGGGAACAGAAGTATTTACCTTAGAATGAAGCATTTCCTAATATATTGGACTGAACATTTTATTAACCAGTTACTGAAATCAGGGCAACTTAGAGTTATCAAATAATGGTGATCAGAAAAGCTATGAGCTGCCAAGTTTCATCCAGGGCGTGTGAAAAGATTTCCTCCACGGTATAATTTTAAAAAACCAATGTAGACAAAACAAATTGCATTCAGCTGTGTTGTCAACATATCAGTAAACAACATATTGGTGTCTACATTCCCTTCTGAAACCCTAGGAAAAAGTCAGAGTTTTCAGCTCTTACCCAGGACTTCATTCCTCCAAAGAATTTAAACAAAGTTTATGGGAACCAAGACACCCTCTACCCCTTTCCGTAGTTCATTTGTAACTCATTCACCCCCTAATTACCCCTCAGAATATAGCTAAAAACTCAAAACCCTCAGGGCAGTTAATGCATACAGATTGATATTCCATGGGCGTTCCTACCCATTCAGCAAACATGCGCATGGTCACGTCCTAATCTTAGTAATGCCTCAGGGTGATATCCCTGCTTCACTAGCAGTTAATGCGGCTGTGCACTACAAGGACAGTACCACCCTCTAGGGGAAATTCTGGATATTTGTGGTGGCATTCTAATAGTGTAGTTGTGCCCGATAATTAGCCCATCAAATAATATAATCTTTGTTCTCTTTTATGTTATAGTGAGTGCATTATATTGACCCTTTGAATTATAGCTGTAACTGGGTTATATTATCAATGGATTTCATCCAGTTTGAAAATATAACATTTAAAAGTATCTCTTGTCCAGGCACAGTAGCTCATGGCTGTGAAACCAGCACTTTGGGAGGCCCAGGAAGAAGGATTGCCTGAGCTCAAGAGTTCCAGGCCAGTCTTGGCAACATAGTGAGACCCCTCATCTTTACCAAAAAAAATTAGCCGGGCATGGTGGTGTGCACCTGTATTTCCTGCAACTTGAGAGGCTGAGGTGTGAGGACTGCTTGAGCCCAGGAGATCAAGGCTGCAGTGAGCCATGATCATGCCATTACACTCCACACTGGACAGCAGAGGGAAACTGTCTCAAATATATATTTCTTACTAAAATGAGAATTAAACATGATACAATTAATAACCAAATTCACACTACTTTATGTTGTGTACTCAATCTAATTTTCTCTGGTTTATATGTGCATTTTGCAAATTTTTTGTTTTGAAAAATTTTACGCATTCTTAAGTGTCAGATGAATAATAGATTGATTACCTGTTTGCTATTCAACTAGATTTGCCAGTTTTAGCATTTCATCTCATTTACCTTTCAGTGTGTATATATATATATATATATATATATATATATCTCCTTTTTTCTCTCATTTGAGAGTTATATGCAGACTTCAACACTTCATCCCCAAATACTTCAGCATGTGTCTCCAAAAGGAAAATGTATTCTGACATACCTACCTAACCACAATGTGATAATCACACTCAGGAAATTTAATTTTGATTATTTTTACACCTACTAAGATAAAGTCCATGTTCAAATTTTCCCAATTGTTCCAATAATGCATTTTTGTAGCTTTTTTGTTTTCTCTTTCTCATCTAAGAATTAACTCAAAGTCACACACTGAATTGAGTTGTCATTTTTTTTTTTTTTTTTTTTTTTTTTTTTGAGACGGAGTTTCGCTCTTGTTACCCAGGCTGGAGTGCAATGGCGTGATCTCGGCTCACCGCAACCTCCGCCTCCTGGGTTCAGGCAATTCTCCTGCCTCAGCCTCCTGAGTAGCTGGGATTACAGGCATGCACCACCACGCCCAGCTAATTTTTTTGTATTTTTTTTTTTTTTTTTTTTTAGTGGAGACGGGGTTTCACCATGTTGACCAGGATGGTCTCGATCTCTTGGAGTTGTCATATTTTTTTAGTTTCCTCTAATCTAATCAGTTCACCAGCTCTTTGTGTCTTTTTACGTCAATGACATTTTGAAGAGTAAGGGCTACTTGTTTCACAATATGTCTTACAATTTGGATTGTTTTCTGATGAGTAGATGCCATTTTTTTAAATTCCAGAATATTATATGGGTGATGTTTTAAGCTTCTCATGTATCGCATTCAAAGGTAAAAAAGGACATTTTATTCATTCTGTTGGAAAAGCTAAGTTTGATCATTTTGTTAAGAAAATACGTACCAGATGTTTCCCTTGACAAGTTATTGGTTTATGTGGAAATACACTGCTTACGTTTTACAAAAATTGTAAATCCTAGTGATACTCTTCTAGAGAGGGGAACTAAATTCTCAGCACAGAAAGTGCAGGCAATCCCACTCTGATCTGCTTTTTACCTGATGTTACAAAGATTTCAGAAGATCATCCCTTAAGACGTTGATCTTGGGGCCGGGTGCAGTGGCTCATGCCTGTAATCCCAACACTTTGAGAAGCCCAGGCAGGGACACTGCTTGAACCCAGACATTTGAGACAGTGTGAGCAACATAGCAAGACCTCATATCTACAAAAAAAATTTTTTTAATTATGAGCCAGCCATGGTTGACCTGTGCCTATAGTCCTAGCTACTCAGGAGACTGAGGGGAGGATTGCATGATTGTTATCAATTATCATAATTTAAAAGGCAGAATCTTGGCTCTAAAAGGGGACATGTGTAAGTAAATATGATAGATAAAACATATATGCACAAATACTTATTCTATGTTTTTCTTTCACTGATTAACTGTCTACCACAAATTACATTATTAAATATATCCATGGTTCATTTTATCTTTGCTCAAATTGTTGAAGAATGGTGGCTTGTTTCATGGTTTTTGTACTTGTGTCTAATGCATGTTTTAACATGAGAGATGCAATACACTGTGCAGCTAGTTTTCTGAAAAAGTCAACTTTTAGGAATTGTTTTTCAGCTCTTGAATAAATTTTTTCTTTAAATTTCTATATATATATATATATATATAGCCATGGTTATATTAATGAACATTCATATTTATTATATTTGTAGTATTATATTCATATTTATATTAATAAACATTCATATTTAATATAAACATGGCTGTATTTTGTATTAACAGATGTCTAGCTCCTGTGAGACCCAGGCACATTTTAAGTTCAAGGGCCAGATAAATAAGTAGTGAGGTTTGCTATTCAAATATTGTGTCCTATTGGGGGCAGGTTTTTGAATTCAAAGAATACCTCATAATATTAAATTATTGTAAACCACTTGAGAGAAAATAGTCTTCATCTTCTAATAGAATACCATATGCTGTCACGGGCATTGAAATTCCTTCATCTTGATTTGCCAGTGGCCCATTTGATTTTCATTTAGAGTATTTGACATGAAACGTAGGCCATAAAGAGTTTAAAACATTTAGGTCTAAAAACATGAGCAGTTTATTTCCTACTTACAAGAAAATTAAGATCCTTTGAGTATTATGAACACCTTGTATAGCTGTACAGGCATTCTCAAAAATTATGCCAGCTAATAATTTAATACATTTCAAGGTTGCCTGTTCCACATTCCCTTGAGTTACATTCAAAAGAAAGGCAGATGATTAATTTGTTAAATTCAAGTAAGCAGGAAATTCTATTAGATATTTGAAAAATTGCTTCTCTTTAGTGAAACCCAAACGGCATATTAAGGAGAATGCATAGATAGAATAGTTCAGTCTCAAACCTTGCCCTAAATAAGATTTCGTGTCCTGCAAAACTCCACTTACCAATGCAATTTGGAGTTCTACCAAATTATCACTACATAAAATTGGGTCTGCTATAAAGAAGCCAAATAGGTAACATTTGGAAAGAGAGAACTAATAGTTACAACCTTCTCTTTTTTGGTCTGTGCACTTGATACATATTATCTAATTTAATTTCAATAGCTTTCTGAGATCTTGCTTGCCATACCTCCACTCTCCACTATCATTAAGCTCTACGCATCTTCAAGCGAAGTTCTATCTCCTTTGCGTACCATTCCCAGAGCCTTGCACTGTGCCTGCCTCATATGTACACCAGGACATTTAAATAATGCACATAAAGCCACATAATTATGAATATATTACTACACCATGCCATACTCAATGCTCTTTATGTAATATCATGATGTTTCCAGATAGGACTTCACAGATTAGTGGAAAATCAAAATAAATTGAAGTGGGTTGAGACAATACTTTCATTTGAAAGCCTAAAATACATTCAGCTACATTCAGTGGTTGATTTGTATACAGCATTCAGTGGGCAGTCTGGCACTGAGTTGAACTAAATGATAGTAATTATAATGAAATAGGATTATTGAGTAAACGATGAACAACACCTTAACATTCACATATAACATAACTGATAGAAAGGCTGGCAAGTCTTACTGTTTATCATTAAAATATGTCCTATTGGAGACTTCCAAATTGAAAGGCAAGATTGATGGAAAACATTAACTATGCAATAAATTCTGTTACTGCATATGTCAGAGATAAATCCTAGATAATGATTCCAGAGCTGAGAGATACCAATAAATCATGAATAAAACCTCCTTTTTACTCGTAGAGATTATGACGTTTGAAAGTTACCACTGAAAGATTCCAGTTTTATCAATTTTTCTAAAGATGGTTCAAAGACCAAGAACTTCTGAGAATGTTTAACTCAGGGAAGAGAGCAACCTTTTCTGTCCAAAAGCTGACTCTACAGTTTAGTTTAGGTCAATAGTTCATGGATTCTTTCTCAAGTATTATAAACTGGACCATTTTCATAATACAAAATACAAATGATAAAAGAAAGTAGTGTAAGAGATTTCATTTCACTTCATTTTACTGCTACCCTTTAAGAAAACCATACAAAGAAGTGTGCTCCAATTTCTCCCTACCTGGACAGAGATGCTGTTGCATTTATTAGAGAAAATGCACAGATAAGTATCTCAGAAAAAGTGCTGTAACTCTATTTTTGCCTTTTTCTCTCTTAGACAGGGTCTCGCTCTGTTGCCCAGGCTGCAGTACCGGGATGCAACCACAGCTCACTGCACTCTTGACTTCCTGGGCTCAAGTAATCTTCCCACCTTGGCCTCCTGGGTAGCCAGGACTACAGGGAGCATCATCAAGCCCAGGTAATTTGATTTTATTTTTTTCTCATTATGTTACCCAGGCTTCTTTTTTAGTACCTTAGTAACATTGTTCCTTCATCTTTTTTTTTCTTTTTGGTGACAGAATCTCCCTTTGTCATCTGGGCTGGAGTGCAGTGGCCCAATCTTAACTCACTGCAACCTCTGCCTACTGGGTTTAAGTGATTCTCATGCCTCAGCCGCCCCAGTAGCAGAGACTACAGGCTCGCACCACCACGCCCAGCTAACTTTTTGTATTTTTAGTAGAGACAGGGTTTCGCCATGTTGTCCAGGCTGTTCTCCAACTCTTGAGCTTAGGCAATCCACCTGCCTCGGCCCGCAAAGTGCTGGGATTACAGGTATGAGCCACTGCGCCCGGCAATTGCTTCTTCTTCTCTACATTGATAATTCTGTGGACTGATCAAAAGTGCAACACTTATTCCAGCCTTTATTTCCTTATAACAATGTGGCTCCAAGACCTTCTAAATGACCTTCTTGAATTTTACATACTTCCTTCCAGATTAATATCCTAACACACTACTTCAAGTCACCTTTAAAAAAAAAAATCTGCAGTAAAGCTACAACAGTGATAGGAAAAAGCCATAATTACTTAGATTTCTTTTAAAACTTGGTCCCAAATCTTTCAAGATATTCTTATCTCCTGAGAATCCTTCAAATGACTTTTGTAGATACTTTACTTGCTGTTCCCTAAACATGCCTTGTATATAGTCTACCTTTGCACTTTTTCTCACAATATTTTACCCAACCAATACATCATACTCCTGCAATTCTCTGTCTGGTCTAATTCTATTCATTGATGCATTTGAAGTTCCAGTTTTCCAAAATTGTCCCAACTTGTACTACCTCTCCTTCCCCTGAGATCCTTATGACATGGTATGCAAGTTATTTAGCTGTTTCAAAATAGTTAATAAATATTTTAATATGATTAAGCTTTTCATAGTTTAACTTTCTAAAACTTGAATCTTCTTGAAGATAAAAAGTCCATTGTTCATATTTCCACTCTTCCCAACACAGTCTGTTGCTGATAATGGGTACTCAGTAAATATTTGCTAAGTTGACTTTATTCTTATTTAATTAATAAACTATGGCAAATTAATCCCAGCACTTTGGGAGGCCGAGGTGGGTGGATCACAAGGTCGAGAGATCGAGACCAACCTGGTCAACATGGTGAAACCCCGTCTCTACTAAAAATACAAAAAATTAGCTGGGCATGGTGGCGTGTGCATATAATCCCAGCTACTCAGGAGGCTGAGGCAGGAGAATTGCCTGAACCCAGGAGGCGGAGGTTGCGATGAGCCGAGATCGCGCCATTGCACTCCAGCCTGGGTAACAAGAGCGAAACTCCATCTCAAAAAATAAATAAATAAATAAATAAACAAACAAACAAACAAACAAACAAACTATGGCAAATAGAAGGAAGCCCGATTGCAAAACCAAACCTTTAAGTTTCTTTCTTAATACCAGACTTCACAGAAAACCTTTGCATAAATTTGGTGATTGTCCTTTTAAATTGAGATGAAAAATATCAATGTAAATGTAAGCAATTTCTGGACTTTAAAATTGTATTATTGTCCCTATGGAACCTAAGACATTTGTGCATTTGTTGGTGATATAAGTGAAATATCTTTTATGACAGCAAATATATCTTATTTATTATTTCATTCTCCAATGCATCTTTCCACGTAAGAAACAATAATTTCTGCATGAATGAGTATTTTATTGGCTTGAAGTCAAGCCATTAAAACCAAGACGATACAAAGAATACTATAAAATCAAGGTTTTATAACATTCCAATAAATGTTTCCCTTATGTTTGAAAATGGAGTATTACATCCAGGAGTACAGAAGTCTTTGCAAACTATTATCTATATTATATAAGGGTAAAAAAAACACAAAAAAATACAATAAAATTCTAGTTAAATTTTGTTGCTATAGGGAAATGTCCTATAATTGAATGTATACTGTATGCAAGGCTTATTTCCTTAATTTAATTTACATAACAACTGTATAATTACCATGACTATTTTCTAGATAAGAATATCAGACCCAGAAGAGAAACATACTGTGGACCACTGAGCTGACTGGCTTAAGTCCATACTTTCTGACTCCTCAAATACAGATGCTCCTTGATGTATGATGGGGTTACATCTCAATAACCCCATTGTAATTTTAGTATTATCAATCAGTGGAAAATGCACTTAATACACTGACTCTACCAAACATCATAGCTTAACCTAGCCTACGTTAAATGTGCTCAGAACACTTACATTAGCCAATAGTTGGACAAAATTATCCAACACAAAGCCTATTTTATTTTTTGTTTGTTCATTGTTTTTGTTGTTTTGAGATGGAGTTTCACTCTTGTTGTCTAAGTTGGAGTGCATTGGCACAATCTCAGCTCACTGCAATCTCTGCCTCCTGGGTTCCAAGTGATTCTCCTGCCTCAGCCTGCCCAATAGCTGGGATTATAGGCATGTGCCACCATGCCCAGCTAATTTTTGTATTTTTAGTAGAGATAGGGTTTCACTATGTTGGCCAGGCTTGTCTCGAAATCCTGACTTCAGGTGATCCACCTGTATTGAACTCCCAGAGTGCTGGGCTTATCGGCGTGAGCCACTGCACCCAGTCCACAAAACCTATTTCATAATAAAATGTTAAACACCTCACATAATTTATTAATGTCCTACTGAATACATATTACTTTTACGCCATCATGAAGTTGAAAAAATTATAAGTCAAACCATCATAATTTGGAGAGTCTGTATACTTTTCAGTGTATCTTAGGTGCCTCTGAGTTTGTTTCGTGAAAAATGTGTATTCTTTCTTAGCGATGATAAAATAAAAAACATGAAAAGCACTGAATATATAAACTACAGAAAGGTATAATATAATCCATAATTCATCACATATAGATAATCGCTGTTAAAGTTGTGGTGCCTTCTTGTCTGATCTTTCTGATTATATAGAGACCAAAATTAGCAGTATATTGTACACTGTACATAACTGTATTCTGTATTTTTTCAATTAAAATTTTTTGATACATTATGTTTGTACGTATTTATGGGGTACTTGTGAAATTTTGTTACATGTATAGAACGTGTGATGATCAAGTCAGGCTATTTAGGGTATCAATCACTAAAGTGTCACTTTTAAGTGTTGGGTACATTTCAAGTCCTCTATTTTGGCTGTTCTGAAATATACAATACATTGTTGTTAACTATAGTCACCCTACTCTGCTATTGAACATCAGAACTTATTTGTTCTATCTAACTATATGTTCGTACCCATTAACCAACCTCTCTTCATTCCTCCTCCTACCCACATATCCTGTCAGTCTCTGGTATCTATCATTCCGCTGTCTAGCTCCACATGATCAACTTTTTAGCTCCCACATATGAGAATATGCAATATATGTCATTTTGTACCTGGCTGATTTCACTTAACATAATGACCTCCAGTTCCATCCATGTTGCTATAAATAATATGATTTTATTATTTACAGTCGAATAGTATTCCATTGTGTATACATACTACATTTTCTTTATCCACTCATTCACTGATGGACATTTGGGCGAATTCCATATCCTGGCTACAGTGAATGGTGCTGCAATAAACATTGGACTGCATGTATCCCTTTGATATGCAGTTTATTTTGCTTTGGATAATACCCAGGAGTGGAATTGCTGGATAGAAGGTGGTTCCATTTTAAGTGTTTTGAGAAATCTTCATACTGTTTTCCATAGAGGCTGTACTAATTTATGCTCCCACCAACAGTGTATGAGAGTTCTTTGTCCACAATGTGTGGGGTGCACCACAACATATTCGAGCTTACGTACATGCATTTGCGGTTGGGGTATGGAAAGATACTGGAGCACTGTGTGTTATTTGTGCATGAGAATGAAACTCCTTGACCCTGAAAACAGGACAGGGAGTGAAGTGTGTGGTGTGGCAATGAACACTGAAAACAGCCTCCTGGGAATGCAGTTTGAATGAGTACAAGGCCACAGGTGCCTCAGCAACCCACCTCAAATGACCATCTAGAGCATGTCTGTAGTTAATACAAGCCCTTTCAATAAATACTTGGCGGATAGATGCTGGGGCAGACTCTCTAAGATCTACTTCCTAGCCCTGGTCAGCTGGAACTGTCTGAGTACTTCATTCTTGGTGTTCACTGCAAGTTATAAGCTCTGCAACTGGTGCCCCTGGTGTGATCACCTTGAACTAACACATCAAGTAGGAGAGCTCATAAATTTTCAGGCAATCCCGGTAAGGGACAGTCCTGACTCCCATCAGGACAGCATGCATGCATAACATATCAGGGGCTAGGTTATCACGGGTCAAGAAATGACCAAAGAGCAGAAAGCATTATTTAAAACAGTCCAACAGCAACTTAAGGCTACGTATTCAGTGCACTGCAGAGCCTGGAGCTCTGCACAAGCTTGTGCTCTTAACTTGGCAGGAATGCCCTTAGTTTCCTGATCAAGGAACCTTAGATTTAGAGTTATGGGAGCAGGTAGGTCACTGCCTGAAAAGAGGATATGAGAAAGGTCATTTTACTAATGATGCTATTTTGACCACCTGGGCACTGGTATGCTCTGTGTTGTAGCCTCTTTATCTGCCAGATTGCGGTGAGTCAGACCACCCATCTTCTCCACCTGAAGGGGATTCAGGAGATTTAAAGGAGAAGAAAAAGATGGAACCAGAACAGAAAGAAACTCCTCTCTCACCCTCATTCCCTTCTATGGGCAGTAAGGAAGAAATTTTTTCTAGTGAGGGTAAGAATGGACCAGAGCCTTTTTCTCCCTCTACAGAAAACCTATTGCCCTCTTTTCCTGCACCCTTAAAGGGACCTGCATCTGTTGGCCCTGTTCAGGCAGCAGTGTCTCCCATCCCCCTTGAGGAGACTGAAGGCTGCCCAAGGGACCGCTCTTGGATAAGACCCTCGGTCAGCTAACATCTATATGATCAGGTGGCCATGTCTCCTTGACAAAGTTCCCTGCTGGAGGGGCGCCTCCAGGAGGGAAGGAAAGTGGCTGATTAATGATGTCTTCCTAATATGCAAGTTCTCACTTTCTACTTCCAGCATTGGCCTTTCTGGCCTTGTCTTTTTTCTGTTTTCCTGGAGTATAAAGGAAAGTTGCTGGCTGCCTCCTGGGTGTTATCCCAGATAGCTTTGGCTTTCTTGCTGCCCACAGAGGTTTGGGGCAGGAGAGTTGCTAAGATGCCATGGAGTGCCCATTTAGTCACTGACAGTCTACACAAGTTGTCCCTTCCTGGGTTTGCAGTGACAGACAGGAGGCCAAGAGGCACAGACCGAATCCCCAGGTGGCTGCAGCAGCTCCAGCTTGGTCCTGAAGCTCCCCCTCACCATGGTCAGGCGCCTTAGTAACTGTGCCCTGAAAGTGGCATTCTGCTTGCTATGCTGCTGCTTTGCCTACTTCTGCCCTTCCCTGCTACCCCTCACATGTCCCAGTTGACAAGCAATTTCTTGTCTTCCCTATGGAAAGAGCTAAGAAACAGTCTATGGGCACCCTGGACCTTATTAGCCTAAGGTGGGCCGAGGAGTGTGGAGCAGCCTGTAGTACAGAGCTTTGGGGGAGAAGCCCGCTAATAAGGGGAGCTCTCCCATAGCCATATGTTAAATGCCAACTAGGCTGAGGTGGACGAGCTCTGCCAGCTGCTGTCATCTTCAGAAGAAAGACACAGTAGTAAGGAATGTTTGTTTTGCCTTTTTATAAAATGTTTAAAAACATGGTGGCTGGGAAACTTTGAAACAGACCCTGTGCTGCATGTCTGCTCCTCCTCTGAGCCTCTCTGCTTGGGGGTAGTAAAAATAACAAAAACCCCAGTATACTTTCAGTACCTTACCTAAAAAGGGTTGGTTCCAAGCCTAGGTGGTCTGGAGGATGAGAGGAGTGGTCTTCTTCCAGCCTATAACCCTCCTGCCTTCTGCCTCTGCGCCTACACACACACTTTACCACCTGGTCATTCTCTGGCCTCTTGCTACCACGTGTAGTCTTCCTCCCTTCCTCTCGGGGTAAGAGCTGCAACAGGTGCAGGCTATTAAAAACAGACGCTACCTAAGGCGCCCAGAGCATATGGGAAGAAACTGGCCACAGTCCTACTTTCCCAAGCTCACTTCTAAGACATTCCAGCAAAAGGCTAATGCAGGAAAATGGCCAGCACCTAAGGGCATTGTAAAATGGTTTTTTTTCCTTTTTACACACTTACATTAACTCAATGCAGGTTTATTATCCTGGTGACTTGCAGTTATGTTCTAATAAGTTTCTAAGGCCAGAAAATACGGTAGAAGTCACTTACAATATCTATCCCTTCTGTAAAGTTGGCCGAGAGAAAGGAGGATAGGCTCAAAGTCAGGCAAGCAAGTCTTATTAACCTGCCAGCCTGCTCCGTAAGAGAGGACAGAGGACGAAGCCCCAAGCTTACAAAACAAGGGGTTTATGTGGGGTGAGAGGGGCATAAGGGAGTTTCAGGACTGAGATAATCTATCCACCGACAACAGGCACAGAGATAGTTTGTCAACTTGTAACAGACCTACAATACATCATCTTGTGACTTTTGTGGTGGCAGGTTTTTTTTTTTTTTTTTTTTTTTTTTTCTAAGAGAAACCAGAATTTTTTACAGATATGTGTCAAACAGGAATTTACAAGTGTGGATAACCAACATTTGTTTTCCCTGTCCTTCCTCCAGCAGCTTGGATGGCTGTAATCAGTCTTTGCTTAATTGTAGCATATCTGGCAGCCTTGATGTGGTGCCTAGGTAGGGATTCAGGAATGCAGCGGCAGAACAATCAGAGTAGAGGGAAGGGGTCAGCTTGCACAGAGGGTGTTTTCTGAGACAGCTTGTCCCTAACACCTTCCATGCCTTAGTTTAGAAGATAGGCTTCATCTTCTGCCATTTCTGTATTTTACGTGCTATTTACCTGTCTCGTAACCCCTCTAAACATATGCAAAAAATTACAGATTTAATAGCTCCTCTTCTCATAAAGGGACACTGATGTTGGGTCCAATTGTCAAGTTAAGAGCCTGCTACTCTTTTCCTGCCATCAAGCAAGGAACAATTTCATACTCTCTTAGCTTGTGATCTTGATTGGCAAGTAGCAATGGCTGACTTTATTGGTAATATCGCTTCTGTTTACCAGCCTCTAAGCTCCTGAACTTTTTACAAACTGTGCCTGTTAAATTTCTATCTATTGTTGTCGCTGAGCCTTTATTTTATGACACCACTGTCTTTACAAATAGTTCAGGAAAAACTGAAAAGACGGCTGTCGAGTGGCAAGATGGCATGCAAAATTGGCAACACAAAATCCAGGAACATTTTAAAACTACGCAACAGACAGAGAGAGGTAGGTGCCCTAACGTTGGCCTTACAAACATTTTTCTCACCAAGACATATAGTTAGTGATTCTGCTTATGTGGCGTATAGTATTTTATTACTCATTTAGATCTTGCACATGTGAAAGGCATTACTAACGAATATCTACTAGTTTTGTTTCTTGCAGTGCCATAGCTCCTCTGTGCCCATCCTCACCATCTTTATATCACATGTATTTGCTCTCATTCTAGGTCACCTGGTCCCTATCAGAAGGGAAGGCTCGAGCTGGTGCTTGGCACAACCACAAATGTGGTTTGCAGACTTCCCTGCATTTTGGCGAGCTCAAGCTGATCATGCTTTTTTCATCTGAATGCCCACGGTCTTAAACAACAATTTCATGTAACACTTGGTCAAGTTCACATTATTATTAAAATTCGTCCTAATTGCCAATGGCATTCTCTCTCTCCTTTTTCCTTTGGGTTTGGTGCTAACCCATGAGGTCTCATGCCTAATGCTGTTTAGCAAACTAATGTTACTCAGTATCCACCTTTTAAACGTTTCAAATTTCTCTATGTTACTGTGGACACTTATACAAGCTTAATACATGCTACCCGCCCACCCCACCCCACCCCCCCACCTGAACTGGAGAAAAAACTAAAGACTCAATTGCTCATTTGTTTAAATCTATTATAATTTTAGGCCTCTACAAGCTATAAAAACTAATAATGTACCTTACTATCTTAGTGCTCAATTTACGTATGTATTGAAACTTTGGCACATGCAACACAAAACTGGCATCCCCTATAACTTAACCAGTCAGGCCATTATTGAATAATCTCATCAAACTATTAAAATACACCTTAATAAACAAAAAAGGGGAAATACGGGCTCTCTCCTGGAGAACAGGACCTGCTGTTGGAGAATCGACCAGCAATGACGGTGATGACTCAGAAGATACCTGACATTACCTGAGGACAGCTAAATAAATTGGATCAGCAAGCAACTATCCAGCTAGCCACCGTGGAAGCCCCTGCAAGTGCAGAGAACTGACTTCTTACGTATCTGGTGATAACTGGGGAAACTTCTGAGAAAGTAAGACAGACATGGATGTTAGGATGGCTGGTAATTCTTGTCCTTTGCCAAATGGAATCAGCTCAAGAACACATTTATTCAAGTCATGTTCTGAGTCCCCCTGTCTTTAATGTTATTACATGGTGAGATGCTGACCCCTTTGTCACCTAATGATACTTCTTGGACAGGAGGTCGATGGATGCCCCTGTCTTACCCCTTAACTAAAAATTTGAGATGCATTTAACTTAATGACTTCTTGACTTTATTGCCTACTAATCTCCCGCTTAGTTTTTCCACAATAGCACATAAGTGTGTTACTCTCATTCTTCAGAAGTATCTTTACTATCAGCTTGCAAATTTGACCTTTATTTCTGCTGTTGCTGCTAATCTTACTAAGATCTCTAATGAAGCTACACAAGTGCCTGATCTTCCCATATGCCATCCAAGTAGGGACTGGCGATATAAGTTTGAGGTGGTCCATTGGTCTCCATTGGACATCCTGTGCCATGCGAAGGGCCTCCATTTGGCTATCACACCTTACTTGATTGGGGTCTGCAAATCAGACTATTGGATTTGGGAGTCCCTCCAATAGTTCTATCACCTATCAGAGAATGGGCTTTCAGGACCAATATTACAACTAAAAGGGAAACAAGCTTTAAGCCATGCTCATATCCAAATTTGGAGACCAAGTCTTCCCTTTTTAAACTAGTTCTTTCACATGGGGAGTACATTGCTAGTGGTGGCAACCATACCCTCTCTTTGCAGAATAATGTTACTGATACAGTCTTGATTAGTACTACATAATCCTATGTACTTTTGTTTGGGCAAGATATTCCTTACTTAGAGCAGAATCAATCCTTTCATAGTATTAAAGTCTCTTCTAGTAGTTGGTATGCTATATGCTTGTCAAAATGTTATACAGTTAAATATAACCTATGTCATGATCTTAATACAGTGAGCGGAATTGTGGCTCCGTGTAAATTTAACCTGGAATTGGGAAGGAGATTCCACCTTGCAGTTATTTAGAAAATCACATCTGCAAGGGGCTTATCATACCATTAGTCTTCTCAAATTTCCACTCTTGAATGTGAATTAAAGAAACAACCTGAAGAATGGTTGCAGCAATTACAAACAAGTACCCTTCAGCAATTACAAGAAGGCTTTCAGTGGTTACACTGGAACACTTGGTTATCTGGGTTAAACATATGCATTTGGGTGATAGCCGCTATACTCACTCTTTTTCTATCTATTTGCTAGGCATCTGCAGATGGCTTTGTGCTGCCACCTGACACATCTCTGACCAAAGAATGATAGAAACTTAACCTTGTATTGGATGGCCAGCATGCTCTTAAGAATTAAACAAGAGGGGGGATGTAACAGGTACATGGAAACATATTAAAGCTTATGTACAAGGCATTTGAGGTTGGGGTATGGAAAAAGAGGCACTGTGTATGTTAGTTGTGCATGGGAATGAAACTCCTTGACTCTGAAAACAGAATAGGGAGTGAAGTGTGTGGTGTGATAAGGAATGCTGAAAACAGCTTCCTGAGAATGGAGTTTGAGTGTGTACAAGGTCACAGGTACCTCAGCAACCCACCTTAAATGACCATCTAGTGGATGCTTGTAGTTAATACAAGCCCTTTCAATAAATACTTGGTGGACGGATGCTGGGGCGGACTCTCTCAGAAAAGCTACGCCCTAGCCCTGCTCAGCTGGAACTGTCTTGGCATTCACTGCAAGCTATAAGCTCTGCACACATCCTCACCAACATTTATTTTTGTCTTTTTAGTAATAGCCATTCTAACTGGGGTAAGATGATCTCATTGTGGTTTCAATTTGTATTTCCTGATGATTGGTGATGTTGAACATTTTTCATGCAACTGTTGACCATTTGCATGTCTTCTTTTGAGAAACAATTCACATGAAAAACACTTACTTCTATTTATTTACCAGTTTTCAAAATAATGATTCCATTGTTTAGCATCCTCCAGAGGTGATGATAAAGTTATTATCGGACATTTTTATACCTGTATGAACTCATGGATTTAAACATACAGTTATGTGTCACTTAAAATGTTCTAAGAAATCTGTCACTACACAATTTCATCATGAGAACATCATAGAGTATATTAGGACAAACACAGATGCTATATAGCCTTCTATACATCTAGATTATAGGGTATGGCCTATTGCTCCTTGACTACAAATCTGGACAGCATGTTACTGTACTGAATATGTTAGGCAATTACAACACAATGGTAAGTATCTGTGTAACATAGAGAAGGAACAGTAAAAATATGATATAAAAGATTAAAAGTGGTACACTTGTATAGAGCACTTATCATGAAAGGAGCTTGCAGGACTAGAAGTTGTTCTGGCTGAGTCAATGAGTGAATGCCGAGATAATGTAAATGCCTAGGGCATTACTGTACACTACGTAGGTTTTATAAACATTATTCATTTAGGCTATACTAAGTTTATTTAAGAATATTTCTGGCCGGGTATGGTGGCTCACTCCTATAGTCCCAGCTCTTTGGGAGGCTGTGGTGGGTGGATCACGAGGTCAAGAGTTTGGGGTCAGTGTGGCCAACATGGCAAAACCCTGTTTCTAAAAATACAAAATTTCTAATTCCTAATAATTAGCCAGGCGCATTGGGACACACCTGTAATCCCAGCTACTGGGGAGGCTGAAGCAGAAGAATCACTTGAACCCAGGAGGCAGAAGTTGCAGTGAGCGGAGATCACACCACTGCACTCCGGCCTGGACAACAAAGCAAGACTCCATCTCAAAAAAAAAAAAAAAAAAATTTCTTTCTTCAATAATAAATTAACCATAACTGACTGTAACTTTTTTACTTTATAAAACTTTTTATCTTTTTAACTTTTTGACTTTTTTATAGTAACAGCTTAAAATGTAAATGCATTGTACAGCTGTACAAAAACATTTTCTTACTTTACATCCTCATAGCTTTTTCTATTTTTAATGTTTTAAGTTTTATTTTAACTTTTTAGACTTCTTTTGTCAAAAAACAAAGACAAACACACTAGCCTAGGCCCACAAAGGATTGGGACCGTCAATATCACTGTCTTCCACTTCCATATCTTGTCTCACTAGAAAGCCTTGGAGCTGTCATCTTCGACAATAGCAACGCCTTTTCTGGAATACTTCCTGAAGGACCTGCCTAAGGCTGTTTACAGTTAATTTTTTAATATATAAGTAAAAGGAATAGATTCTGAAATAACGAATAAATGTATAGTGTAATAAATATTAGGCGATACAAATTTCCAGCTCCATTATAATCTTACGAAACCACTGTCCAATGTGCAGTGTGTCAGTGACCAAACTCGTTATAATTAGGCAGTGCATGACTATATTTGAAGTACTTAACTCCATAGGAGTTGTTATTCTTTCTGATGCTCATATTTTCCCAGGCTTATTTAGTGGGAACTTAATCATGCTAGAGTTTGTGTTCTTTTGATGAAACTGTTCTGGGCTCATCTTGTACATCTCCTGTCCTGTGCCTTGAACTGGCTATTTATCCAAAAAGCCAGTTCTAAATCTAGAATTTAGTCGCAATATGGCAACTAAGAGGGCTCATTACTCCTAAGTAACCATTTTTTCTATACCTTTTCAGTGGACAGACTAGGAAGTATATTTATATACATGTACATAGATAATTTACTTTCTGTAAATTAGTAGTAGAGTATTGCTTGATCAGATTCAGGGTTTTGTTTTGTTATTGCAAAACTCCTCACAGGCAATGTTTATTTTTATCAGTAACTACATATATACAGTTCCTGTATTTCCTATATACAGCTGATTCTAATTATTCACAGTAGACATGTTCTATAAAGTTACAGAGTACACTGAATTACAGAATACTAAAACATTGCTCCTAGGAGAAATGCAGAATTAGATTCCTGGAAGCCTCTGATTATAATATTTTTTTGTCAATCCATCATTATATAACCTGTTGTGTGTTTCTGTATCAAGATATTTAATATATATTGTTGATTCATTAACACTGAATTTACAGGTAACACTGTGACTCATGCCTGAGTCAAGCATGGACTGCAGAAAGGACACTTGCTTAAAGTATGAGTGCTTGCTGGGCACAGTAGCTCACACCTGTAGTCCCAGCACTTTGGGAGGCCGAGGCAGGTGGATCACTTGAGGCCAGGAGTTTCAGACCAGCCTGGACACGATGGCAAAAACCTGTCTCTACTAAAAATAAAAAAAATTAGCCAGCTAATTTTTTGGAACCTGTAGTTCCAGCTACTTGAGAGGCTAAGGTTGGAGGATAGCTTGAGCCCAGGAGGTCGAGACTGCCCTGAGCAGTGATCATACCACTGTACTCCAACCTGGGTGACAGAATGAAACCCTGTCTCAATCAATCAGTCAATCAATATGAGAGCTGGAACAAAAAAGCAAAGTGTTGCTTTATTCGACCTCAAACTGGGAACCTACGTGTCTGGTGACGCAAATATTTTGCCACTCTGAATACATCCATGGATGACTACAAAAGTGTCATGAATATTGATTTTTTCAAATTACAAATGAATTTTAGCAAGTAAGAGATTTCACGAATACAAATCACAAAGAGAATCAACTGTGTATGTAAATTTATGTACATATATAGTGATAGTGATATAGCTAGTTATATATTTTTAAGATAAAAAGCATCAGAGGTTATATTTTAAATTCAGGACAATGGAGTTTTTACTAAATCTTCTGAGTCTTACATCTGCATCTCCTCTCTCCCATGCTAAAAATCTTGGCTCTTAATGACAGTAACATAATTCCAAAGCAGGATCGATGACAAACAATAAACCGATTTGAAATCACAACAAGATCTGAATTATTGACTTTTCCTTTTGCCTCAGGCTCCAATATGACACAGCATGGTATTGGCACTGCTCCTGCCTTTATCTAAAATTTTTTATTTTTATTTTTTAAAAAATATTGCACATAAATATATATTTTTTTGAGACAGGGTCTCACTTATTGCCCAGGTGGGAGTGCAATGATGCAATCACAGCTCATTATTGTAGTTGTTTGAATCCCTTACATTTTGTGCCTGAGGCAATTGCCTTCTTCCCCGACTCTAGTCCTCGCCCTGAATAATTCCTCACTTAAATTATTCAGGAAGGAGACTGAGCACAGTGGCTCACGCCTGGAATCCCAGCACTTTGGGAGGCCAAGGCAGGTGGATCACAAGGTCAAGAGATTAAGATCATCCTGGCCAACACAGTGAAACCCCATCTCCACTAAAATACAAAAATTAGCTGGGTGTGGTGGTGTGCGCCCATAGTCCCAGCTGCTCGGGAGGCTGAGGGAGAAGAATTGCTTGAACCCAGGAGGCAGAGGTAGCAGTGAGCCGAAATGGCACCACTGCACTCCAGCCTGGCGCCTGGTGACAGAGTGAGACTCTGTCTCAAAGAAAAATTTTTTTTTTTTTTAATTATTCAGGAAGAACATTCGCCAGTCTCAGAAAACAAAACAAAAACCTCCACAGCTATCAATGATTACAGGAAACAGTTAAGGTCTTGTTGTGGTTACTTTTATCCTTAGTATATACCACACCAAGATATACAAATTATTGAGTTTAAAAATAAAACACCCTGCTTAGCTCAGTGGGGATGGGCGCACTCCTCAGGGCACTTAGGGTCTCAGAGCCACTTCTCTCAAGCTTGAGGTCTGACATTCAATGTGAAAAGCAATAAAAAAGAAAAAAGGCAAATAAATAAATAAATAGCTCTGAATGGTTTCTGAAATCAGCAGTTTGGGTTCATTTTTCATTCTCTGATTTTTAGGAAATGCGTTTTAATTATTTAATCTTGTTTTATAACTATACAAAATGTTTATATGACTTCAAACTCAAACCTACAAAATGGGATATATTCAAAGACGTCATGCTTTTATCCTTGTCCCACCACCTCATTCCCCATCTCTTCCTCTAATTAAGCCATTAAAAAATTTTTTGAGACTACCACTTATTGTTTAATATAGCCAAATACACACACACACACACACACACACATTTCCTCCACCTTATAGATACAGCAGCATATTCTATTTTCTTTATTCATCTTGCTTTTTATAACTTAAAAATATAACTTGGAGCGTAGGTATACAGATATATGCTTTGTTTCCTTCATAGCTCATAATACTCCATTGTGAACATACCATAGTTTAATCAACCATTGTTTAATCTGCTATTGATGGTTATCCGGGTTCCCTACAGCTTTATATTATGAAAAATAATGCTGCCTCATCAATTTCATATTGCCACTATATCTTTGGAATGGATTCTTAGAGGTGGGATTTTGAATAACAGGATTTTTAAAAATAACTTTTATAATCAAATGCATCAGTCTTTTTTCTTATTGTTTCTACATTTTGTGTTATGGTTAAGAAAATGCTGTCCATTCCCAGGTTATAAATGAATTGATCCTTTATTCCCAAGTACTTAAATGGCTATAATTTTTAATACTTAAATCTGATCCATTTATGTTTTTTTCTGGTGAGCTATAAAGAATCGATCCATTTTCTTTTTCTATACAATTATCAATTTATCCCCAAAATATTTACCACAGAGTAAATTATTTCCCCAATCGTTTGAGATGCCAATTCACTTTTACTGAATACTAATTATCCCTATCCGATTTAGTTTCACTCTATTTTCTATGATGTTCCATTGGTCTGTTTATTCTTGTTTCAATTCCATATTGTTTTAACCATAAACATTTCCATACATATGTTAGTGTCTGGCAGGTTAGCCATCTCACTCCCCATTGCTCTTCTTTTTTATGATTTTCCTGGATATTCTTTCTCCCCCTCAAATTAATTTCATAATCAACTTGTCTGGTTCAAGAAAAAAAAATCTGATTTTATTTTGACTGAGATTACTTTAAATTTATAATTAATTTGTGGAGAATTGGCATCTTTATATTAAAAATTCCTAAGAACATAATAGTTTTTTATGTGTTCAGCTCTATTTTGGTGTCTTTCAGAGGTATTACGTAGTTTTCTTCAACTAAGTTTTGAACATTTTTTGTAGTTTATGCCTAGGGAATTTTATTGGGAGGATCTTTCTTATTATATCTTCAGTTGGTGACTGTGTGTGTGTGTGTGTGTGTGTGTGTGCGTGTAGTCACACACATTATGATAGACAGATTGACCTCCCTGATTTCAAAGTACTATTTCCATTTATTCTTTTTATTCTTTTTCTTTTTTATTTATTTTATTATTTTTATTGCATTTTAGGTTTTGGGGTACATCTGAAGAACATGCAAGACAGTTGCATAGGTACACAGATGGCAGTCTGATTTGCTGCCTTCCTTCCCTTCACCTATATCTGGCATCACTCCCCATGCTATCTCTCCCCAACTCCTCCATTTATTTTTTTGGGCTATCACCTGCAAACATAGTTTCAGTGCATTCTTTCTAAATCTGTGCTTCTCGTTACTTTTGCTTCCTTGATTACACTGATTAATACCTCCAACAAAACACTATAGCATAGTAGAGAGAAGTAACTTTAGAGATGGTAGCATAAGTAGGTCACAGACCTTTTCTCCATCAAAACAACTATTAAAACCATGACTATTTTTCAAAAAATGTAGTCACTGGAAATTGTCATCAAGACATATAGCAAATGAAGAAGTATTTATTCAAGATAACATACTAAATCTCAGCAAAAGCAGTAAGAATCTGTGGCAATGAGTCACAAACTACTCCCTTCTTCCATCTACCTTCCTACCCATCTTCCCCTCCCGCTGCAGCTCAGAAGTACAGATGCTACACTTTGGGCAGATATAGCCAAGAACACTGGGATCCCTCTCTCTTCAGATCCTAATCAAGGGCTTTGGCATTTCTGTGAAAAGGAAAAGCTGCTAGCAATTCTCATTCCTCCCTACTCCCATTGCAGAGGCTCTATTTTCAGTGCCACCAAGGGCCAATGCTCTCTTCCTTCACTCAGCCCTCAGTCTTAGGGCAAAGGCTATAGTAAAGGAATGGCAGGTGAAAAATATTAAGGCCTTAATCAGCCTTGCCTCACCACATTCACAGGGCAGAGGTTATACACCAGCTGAGGCAAGCTCATTAGACCAGAGGCTACCACCAACCCAGAATGCTAATTATAAAGCAGGGATGTCACTACAAGTAGAGTGTGTCCACTATAAACTCTAAAAAGTGGTACAGAGGCTTTTCCCCGGTTGGAAAGACAGGACATAAGAATAGAGAACTCAGCAGCTTTTCCAAAGGGAACAGAGAATGTGGAAAATTCAAGCCAAAAGATGCTATCAAAAACAATGACTATTTTAATAACAAGCAATAAAAGGGGGTTTGTAGCTCCATGAGAACAGGAAGTTAAACCCTAGAACAATTAGAAGTTTACAAGAGCACCTAGGGAAAGAGACAGGTGAGAAGAGCCCTCCTGAAGTTGGAATAAAGCTAAAAGACTGACCTTAGATATAACCTTTACAAAGGTATTAAAATATAATTGGGTCAGACCGTGCAGAAGTTTTTGTCCCAGGGAATTGCTAAAAATAATAAAGGTACTAGCCAGCAATTAGAGGATCTTAACAGCTGAATGTGCTATCAATATGAGGAAACAACAAAGAGATCACGGAAAAAGACTGCCAAAGAGATTCCTGCTAGAAACTCTACCTTTTAAGGAGTGACATCAGAGACTTCACACTGTGAGGGAAATACTAAAATAATCCTGCCAAGTGACAAACAAGCAAACAGAACAATCCCCAGAAAGAAAAGACCAGTATCTGGAGTTACCAAGCTACATCATATAAAAGGTCCAGTTTTCAACAGAAAATGACAAGCAAGACATGCAGAAAGTCTGACCCATATTCCAGAGACAAAGCAGACAACAGAAACTGCCTTTGAGGGGGCCCCAATATCAGACTTAGCAAAGATTTAAAAGAAGTTATTATAAGTATTTTCAATGAATTAAAGGAAACAATGTTTCTTTTAAAATAAATAAAAGTCTATATGCTGAGAATGCTTCAGCAAATAGAGAAAATCAATAAAGATATAGAAATTATAATAATGAGCCAATGGAAATTACAGAGTTGAAAGTGAGAATGCAAAATTTAAAAATTCTCTAGAGAGGAAAAACAGTAGATTTAAGCTGGCAGGAGAAAGAATCTGAGAACTTGAGGACAGAATAATAGAGATTATGCAGTATGAACAAAAGAGGGGGAAACAAAGAGAAGAAAAATGAACAGAGTGTCAAAGAAATGCGGGGCACCATTAGGCACACTGAATGCACATAACTGGGGTACCAGATGGAGAGAATAAAAAGAAAGAAACATAAACTATATTCAAATAAATAATAAGCAAAAAATGCAAAAGTTTTATGGAAAATACGAACTTACATATCTAAAAAGTCAACAAACTCAAAGTAGGATAATTGCAAAGAGAACCACACCCAGACACATCGTAAGAAAAATTTTGAAAGACAAAGAAGAAATCTTGGAAGCAAGAAGAGAAAAACAACTCATCACATATTAGAGAATCTCAATTGCTAACTTCTTATCAGAAACAAACAGTGGAATCCAGAAGGCAGGAATGACATATTCAAAGTGCTCAAAGAAAACAAATGTCTCCCTCCCTGCCACAGTCCCTCAGGTGCATTACTGGGTCATGCTGCATTCAGAGCTTTGAACCATTAAGAATGGTTCACATTGCTCACAGTACCTGTGACCACTGTAACTGCATCCTGCTTGGAAAGTCTACCTGCTACTGTGAAAACCCTCTCTGGTGATTGATTGTATGGAAAGTTCCCCCTGCTACCCACCTTAGTGATTGTATGGAAATACCCTTAGCAACCAACAATCCTGGGAACCTCCTGCCCCCTGGTTACCAGCCTCCTCCTCCTAACTTGCTTGTTCTGCTTCTGTAAAATTCTGCTTCAGCTAGGCTGTCCCCTCCCCTACCTAAATCAAGGTATAAAGAGAAATCAAGCCCCTTCCTCGGGGCCGAGAGATTTTCAGTGTTAGCTGACTCTCAGTCACCAGCTGAATAAAGGACTCATAATTTGAAATCAGAGCGTGGCATTTCCTTCTAACTCACTCAGTTATTACAACCACACAACCATTTATTCTCTGGGGAATAAATATTTATATTCCCCAGAGAAATAAAAACATATTTCCAAATATGTATACACAAATGTCAGCATCATGTATAATGCCATAATTATGGATAATAGCCAAAAATTGGGAACAATCTAAAATGTCTACCAATTATGAATGAATAAGAAAAATGTAGTTCATGTATACAATGAAATACTATTCAGCAATAAGAAGTAATGAAATATTGATGCTACAACATGGAGGAACCTTTAAAATGTTATCCCGTCAAAGAAGCCAGTCAGAAAAGGTTCCATACTATATGAGTACATTCATTTGAAATGTCCAGAATAGATCAATCTATAAAAGCTGGAGGTATATTAGTGGCTTCCTACAATTGGAGAAATTGGGGGAAAATGAGAAATTACTAGCAATGGTTATGGGGTTTCCTTAAGGGTGATGACAATGTTCTAAAATGTAATTATTATGGTAATAGTTGTACAACTTTGTGAATACATAAAACCCACTGAACTGTACGCTTTAAATTCGTGAAATGTATGGTACGTAAATTATATCTTAATAAAGCTGTTTTTTAAAAAAGAAGTCTGGGTGTGGTGGCTCATACCTGTAATCCCAGCACTTTGGGAGGCCGAGGAGGGCAGATCACGAGGTCAGGAGTTCAAGACCAGTCTGGCCAACATAGTGAAACCCCATTTCTACTAAAAATACAAAAAATTAGCTGGATGTGGTAGTGTGCACCTGTAATCCCAGCTACTCGGGAGGCTGAGGCAGAAGAATCACATGAACCCAGGAGGCAGAGGTTGCAGTGAGCCAAGATCACGCCACTGCACTCCAGCCTGGGCAACAGTGTGAGACACTGTCTCAAATTAAAAAAAAAAAGAGTAGAACCAATGAGCATTCTTGTCTTACTCCTGACATTAGCTGGAAAGCATCTAGTGTTTCCCAACAAATAAGATAAAAGATTTTGGTCTGAAATATATCTACTTTCTAATGTTAATGAGGATATATTCACCAATTCCTCTCCCATTGAACATTCTTTAACATGTGTGCCAAGTTTTCCTGTATGCCTTTTCAGGATTTAGAGAACGTAATCATTTGAGTTTCCCTATTTATTTCATTGATATGATCAATTACATAAATTTTCTAATACTGAATCTTTCTATATTCCTGGAATATAGAAGGAATATGTAAGTGTTTGCTATTATTAATATGTAAGTTCTGGATTGATATTTAAAAAGATATTTATACATAGTTTTATTTTTTGGTGCAATCCTTGTTAAGTTTAGGGATTATAGCAGGCATCCCCAAACTTCTTACACAGGGGGCCAGTTCACTGTCCCGCAGACCGTTGGAGGGCCGCCACATACTGTGCTCCTCTCACTGACCACCAATGAAAGAGCTGCCCCTTCCTGAAGTGCGGCGGGGGGCCGGATTGATGGCCTCAGGGGGCCGCATGTGGCCCACGGGCCGTAGTTTGGGGACGCCTGGATTATAGCATCATCATTTCATAAAACAATTTTGGAAGTTCTCCTTCTTCTTCTACATACTGAAATAATTTAAATGGCACTATGATCACTGGATATTTAAAGGTTTGATAAAATTTTCCCATGAGATTATCTGGACATAGTAATTTTTGCTTTGGTTTTCTTCCTCAAAGCTTTTTTAAAAATTATACACTATCTATCTTCTACATCTCTCATTTTGTCTTAAATCTCTTTCATTTCTTCTTTATTTAAATGATTCATTATATCTTATATTTGAATTAAGTGATTGGTATGGTTTGGATATTTCACCCCTCCAAATCTCATGTTGGAATCTGATCCAAATCTCATGTTGGAGGTGAGGCCTAATGGAAGGTGTTTGGGTCACGGAGACAGGTCCCTCATGGAGTGGATTAATGTTCCCCTGGGGTGGAGTATGGGGGCACTGAGTGAGCTCTGGCTCTATTAGGAGTTGGCTGTGAAAAAGAACCTGGCCCCTCCCCACTCACCTCTTGCTCCCTTTCCGGTCATGCGCTAGCTGTACATAGCCAGCTTGGCTCCCCTTCACCTTCTTCCATGAACCTTCTTTCTTTAACTTGAAGCCATCACCCAATGCAGATGCTGGCACCATTCTTCTAGTACAGCTTGCAAAACTGAGTAAAATAAAACTCTTTTCTTTATAAATTACCCAGCTTTACATATCTCTTTTCAACAAATAAATGGATTTGCATTTTTTTCTATTTCATTTCTGAAATAATACGTATTTCTAAATGTCTCCTGAGTATTGGAAGTTTTTGTTTAAAATCTTCCTTTTCTTCTCTCACATCATGTATGATCTTTTTCAAGTTCTGATTTGTTTTTTTCCTCATACCTTCTCTCATTTTCTTAAATTTCAAAGCTCATTTTGGAATACTGAGTTACAGTTTTTATCTGCTTGAGGGCACGTCTGTGAAATCTTATTGTGAGCAGAAATATTATTTGGCTCCTATTCTGTCTTGTCATGTAATTTTGTATGGGATTTAACAATGATAATATTCTGTAATGTATTCACTTAAATAAAGCAAGTTTGCCTCTAATTTTAACGGGAGGAACAGGCCAGAGTAGCTTTTCTTTACTTCACAGCCATCAGACACTATCATATGATTCTATTATACCCACTGGGATTCTGTTTCCAACTTCTGCTGCTCCTTTCACACTACCCCATAATGCTTTACAGTAAGCACCTTTGGCAATTTGAGGGTTCTTCTGCACTCAGTGACATCAAAGCCCATTTGTTTGCCTCTATTTCCTTTAGTCAAATGCTGATACCATGCAGATCTTATAGATGGTGGTGGTTTGTCCCTGCATGCTTATAACTGGGGCCTGTGGGAATATCCTGTTTTGAAGATGTTACCGGTGTGTTTCTGGTTTCTGGTTTCACTATTCTGGTTTCAACTATTCTGGTTGATCTATTGCTATTTATAGGAGGAATCACTGAGGTTCAAAAACTATTACTATCACTATCATCATTCCCACACTGTCTGAACTGTTATTCAGCTAACAAGAGTCTAAGAAAAATGTAACGGTAATGTATAGATGAAATTAACTAGCTAACATAACTATACTACTTGTATTTAAATTATTGATTCTGTTATAACTTTTGGGAAAAGATCTGAGGCTTCTTTGGAAAACCAGTGTTTTATTACACTTAGAAAAGTGCTCCAGAAGCATTTTAACCAAATTCAATCAATGGGATGTTATCCCAGTAATAATGAATTCATACTCTTCATTGTGCATTACGTTAATTTTTCAGGAAAAACAGCATAACCTTTAAGACCAAAATAAATACAGACAAAAATACAAAACAGGATTCTGGAAGGTTCTGCCTTAAAAATAAAAATTAGCAAAGAAGCACCATTAATTCAAAAGGACTTCACATGGCTGAGTACATGGTTTGCACCTGTAATCCCAGCACTTTGGGAAGCCGAGGAGGATGGATCACTTAAGGCCAGGAGTTTGAGACCAGCCTGGCCAACATGGTGAAACCTCATTTCTACTAAAATAAAAAATTAGCCAGGAGTGGTGGTGCACACCTGTAGTCCAAACTACTTGGGAGGCTGAGGCACAAAAAGCACTTGAATCCAGGGGGTAAAGGTTGCAGTGAGCAGAGATGATGCCACTGTATTTTAGTCTGGGTGACAGAGCAAGACTCTGCCTCCAAAAAAGAAAAAAAGGACTTCACAGAACAAAAACACATTTCTAGGGTGTGCAGTGTACAAAAAATGGGCATATAATTCCTCTTTTACTGTCTCTCTAAACTGAAACTTGTTCCAGCAAAATACTACACAATCTGGAGCAGCAGCCTAGCGACTTAGTGTTCTGGCTAACACTGAGGTAATAGTATTTTAATTTTTTACTTTTCCTTTATCATACATACATATTTGTCTTTAATGATTTTTTAAAAGTCACCAATAAACCCACTTGAAAAAAAGTTATTTTTCCATCCACACTGACCTTTGTATAATTCGTTTCTTAAATTTACTTTTATACATTTACCTTTTGGAGACAGGGTCTTGCTCTGGTGCCCAGGCAGGGGCACAGTGGCGCAATCATAGCTCACTGCAGCCTCAAACTCCTGGGCTTAAGCAATCCTCCCACCTTAGTGTTTGGAGTAGCTAGGACTACTGGTGTGTGCTGCCACATCCGGCTAATTTATTTTTACTTTTTGTAGGACAGGTCTCGTTTTATGCCCCAGACTGGTCTCTAATTCCTGGCTTTAAGCAATCCTTCTGCCTCAGCCTCCCAAAGTGCTGGGTTTATAGGCGTAAGCCACCACACCTAGCCTATATAATTTTTCACACAAAACTCAGTGTTCTCTTTTTAAACTTAACACTACGATAACATGCAAAAAACTGTTTTCACAGTTGTCTTTTTAATGACAGAATTTATTTTATTAAATTCCCTTAAGGAACAGTAAGTAGCTATAACAACAGGCAACCTCAATGACCAAATATGAATTATCAAAGTTATACTACACAAACGAATGAAATGGTACCATATATGATCTCTACGTATCTTACAAGTAAAGAAAATTCACGTGCAAAGCAGAGAATGTAAGCAAATTCAGAAGCAGAGCTCTGTTTAGCATTACAAGGTAAAAAGAAGGCTATCCACAGGTTAATTGCAAGGGCTATCTGTAAGTTAATCAAGGACCCTAGCTATTAAAAACAAATGGCTGAACTTGAAAGCACAGATTGTTCTTCCTCTGTGTTATGAAGTGGGACAACACGAAATTTAAGTTTACTTGTTAAAAATAAAATATATCTTTATTATAATGGAACTAATTTTAACTTTTCTACCCAACCACAAAGCCAATGCCACATACCTTAAATGTTTTTTGTTCAGAAAACTTCACTTTTCAAGGTACAAATTTCTATATAGGCTCAGGCAACATCAACTGAAATGAAAACAAAATAAATAAATGTACAATGGTTCTAAAAGTAGAGTATTTTACTGATTGCTCTGATAAATCCAAAATATGTTACCGATGGATTGGCAATATTCCTCCACCTGGTGACTCAGAAGCCTAGGCTCCTTTCTTCTTGTGGCTCCACCATCATCAAAATGTGGTTTCCAAAGTCACCATGCATGTTTGCACCAAGCCACAGAAGGGGAAACGGCATGCAGAACTGTGTGTCTTTTCTGAGATAAAAGGCTTCCACTCACATTCCACTAGGTAGAACCCAGTCACCTGGCCATAATAAGGAAGGCTTGAAATACCATAGAATGATCTGTCCTGGAAGAAGAGGAAATTCTGGCCAGTCTAGTCAGTCTTTGCTACACTTTGTCAGCAGCTGTTTTTATTTAATAAGCTCTTTAATTCTCTTATTATTCAAATAAGAGAATTTTATTCTTTTAATTGGTCTAGAAAGATCAGATTTTTCACTAAAGTTGGTCTTTGATCAATACACATGAATGTACATTTAGTAATGTTCCATTAAAATGTCAGGAACATTATTTTTAATCTTTGAAAACAAGAGAACAAAAAAGCAAAAGAGTTAAAAGGAGTAAGAATGTAAATAATGTGAGATTTAATGCCTTTCAAGCTATAATAAATCCACTTTTGATCACTTGTACTAATATGTACGGCAAGTTTTACTTCTCAATTTTTGTGGTATATAACCAAGAGCTGATGGCAAGTTTTACTTCTCAATTGTTTTATGCACATGACCAAGAGTTGATTTTATATACTTAAACTCTACACTTACGAAAGAAACTTCTCATACCAATCAATCCATACAATAGTCCTGAGTTTAGACAATGCCACTTAAAATTCTTTGAGACAAAATGGACAAGAAAGTAAGGGTTTTATTCAAAGCCATAAAGGGAAGCAGCATATGATTCCTAGTACTATACTCGCAACAAATTTTCCCTCTAGAAGGGAACTGACTGAATTATTTATGTTTTTTATATTGGTATAAATGCAGTAGAAAATGGAAATTAAAATAAGTGAAGGAAATATACACAATAGTATCTTAAAATTAGTATACAAATTATAAAACGAACAGAATGTTTTAGACATGCACTTTCAAGCAGTAATAGTCTCATGTAAAATTACTAAATAATGAAGTATTCACATGTGAAGAGTAACTTTCATTTTATAGTATCCTGCACAAGTATAACTATACATTTAAAAAATCTATATTGAAGTGTACAATCTAGGATGTTTACTAATACAAAGGTGTCAAGCTCACATCATAAAATGTCATGTAATAAAACATTCTTCACAATATTTGTTCTAAAAAGTGGCTAAAGCCCATGTCCAAATACCTTTAAAGAGAGTTCTTAACTGAGTTAACTTTAGAAAATAAAGAGCAGAAATATAAATATGCTATGTGTTTTATATTTAATGTTAAACTTGATGCTAAGTTTCATATTTTGATAAGAACACTAGTATGCTAAAGTACATAAGAGAATGAACAATTTATACTTAAAAAAATTAAGGTAGCCACCTCAATCACATTTGCTTCGAAGGTAAAAGAACACCAGCAGAAGTTTCTTTAAGATCATGTTAATGGCTCTTGGGACATTTCTTTGTCCTCTGGCATCTGAAGACATTACCTGAATTTCATCAAATGTTTCTTGGTTTCGCTTTTTTCCTTCAGTAATTCATCTCTTAGTTCCAATATAACTTCTCTGACTACTTGCTTGTGTTTCTAGATGTAAAATTATTTTGTCAGGGAAAAGCTGATGTGTAACCTACAGAACTTCCAGAAGACGCTGACCAATAATACTATTTGAAGTTCTTCCTGATGATGCCAATGTTAAGAGTCCTAAATCAGAAGGCAAAAGCAAGCCTTGGAAAGCTATCTTATTTTTCAAAATGTCAGTAAGGTAAGCCTGGTATATTTCAGGTACCAGTCCTACAAACTTACATGAGCAGAGACATGTAAACAGATTTTAAAATGTGTAGAAAGTGCTACATTAGAATGCTGTGCCTGGTACAATTGAGGAACAAGGAAGAATGTGACCAATTCTTCCTACCGTGTCAGTTAATAATTCCATAAAGAAGGTTAACATCAGGGCTGAATGGGGTCTTCAAAATTAGTAGGGATCCCCTAAGTATATGTGTTGTGGAATGGTGAGATGGGCATGATATGAAAGAAACAATTAAAAAGCAGATAAAGCCATTATGAAAAACATTTCTCTCATGCTATGGAGTTTCGATTTCTTCCTATAGGTGATGAAAAACCACTGAGAAATGATTGACGTGATCTTCCAGAGAAAGAATTCTGGTAGTCATATGGAAGAAAAAGCAGAACTGAAGGTGATACAATTGTTAGGCTATTAAAGTGATCCAGAAGAGAGCTGAGGAGGCGGTCTGAAGAGAGGCCATACCAAAGAGAATAGGGAGAATGACAGAGATGTTAAGAAAGTTTTATGGTTCAGGGCATGACTGCTTATTGAATGTGACAGACATCAAGTGGGATGTGTAAAAAAGATGACTCTCAAGTTTCTAGTTTGGATTACTGGATTGTTCATGGCTTCATTCACCAAAATTTGAATTGCTGGAGAAAGAAAAGATTCAAGATGAGTAAAATGCTTCCTTTTGGATATGTTGATTCTGAAGTGCCTTATGGTGTATTTAGATAGAGAACTCATTTAATGAGCATACAAACAACAACAGCAAGTATACCACAAACAACAATTAGAGAGGCATAAGAAAACAGATAGGACCACCAAAGAAATAAAAGGGGTTTCACCTAATGCCAATAATGTTCTGTTCTGCAGGGAAGGTAATTAAGATGAAGATTGAAGAAAGCCTTTTTGGGTAATTTGATTTGAATTGGGCAATTTGATTAATACTTTCATTACGGCTTCCAACAATAAATAGTTATTGGAGGCTTCAATGAGGTAGATTTAAGAGTGAATAGGAGAGGACTTAGTGTAGTAAAGTAAAATGGCAAATACCTACATCCACCATAAACGATACAGAACAAGAACAAACAAATCTACCCAAAAATCACATCCTCAGCCTAACAAGAAGAAAAATATAGCCAAATGTCAAAACTTATAAGTAAAAAAATTAAAAGTATCAAATCCAAGTGAGTGATCTTTCACGTTTCTACCATAAGTCTTTGTAGCAAGCAAGAGCAGTCCAAAGAAGAACATACAGAATAAGAAAAAACAGCTCTAGTGGCAGGCCTAAAACTGGTCTAAAATCACCAGCAGAAATAGAAATTTTATCCCAAGTAAAAAAAATATAAAGCACCTTAGTATCACAACACTTATTACAGGATAGCTTCAGGGAGTGAAGGGAGACAAAAAGAATAGGTGAGGTGCCTTTTGGCAACTGGATGGTGAAGGGGAAAAGAAGCAACAGGAGAAATTCAGGGTCCTGCAAGACAAAAACAAAAAACTGGAACATGCATAATCCCTCCTCCTACTATACAGTTAAAAAAAGGGTACTTTTCTATGCTGAGAGAGTGCTTCTGAACTAGGAATCTTGTAACCCCTCAAATTCAAGAAAAATGAATGAAAGAAAATGGAATCAATCTATATAATGGTAGTATGAGAAATTGGTGAACAATAATTTACATACATTGGCTAATGAAAATTCTTTAGCAAAAAGCAACCATTAACGCAAAAGAAAATTGTAACACAACATATCAAATTGAATAAAATCTTCAAGTAAGCATTTGGGGATATGAAAAAGCACCGTGAGGTGGAAATTCAAAATATAAAAGAACAGAAATCGACCAAAAAAAAAAAAAACCAGGAATAAATTGAAAGATTACTGAATTCAAGAAAGAACTGGAAGGAGGGGAATTATAAATTAAGACTAAATTACTAGGTGCCCAAAGGAAAATAGACTAATGAAAACTTAGGCACTGGATAGATACAAAAATTAATCAATATGATAAAGAAAAAAAGTAAAAAGGGTCAGACAGTGAAAGTTGAATAAAAGCTAAATAACTCACATGTAATTGGAGTCCCTGAAGAAGAAATAAAAAGCATGGAACAGAACTAGTATTTAAAATTATAATCCATGAAAAATTATCAGAAACAATAAGGATCTGAAACTACATTTTGAAAGAAATTTCCAGGTAACTGAAAAAGTAAACTGAATGCTAACTCCAAGATATAGCTCAGTAAAACTATTTAAACTTAAAAAAAAAAAAAAAACAACTTTTAATCTTCAGGAGTCAGGGATATATGATTAAATAATTTACAAGGGCAAAATAATTAGACTGCTATCAGATTTCTCAAAAAAATATATTAAAAAAGACAACAAATTTTCAAAAAACTTAAAGTGTGAACCAAGATTTTATATTCAGTCAAGGTGTCCTTCAGCATAAACACTGTAATAGAAAAACAGCTTCAAACATATAACTTAGACAATTATGTACCCATGAGCCATTCATGAAGATCTACCAGTGAATGAGCTTCATTCTCTAACTCTTTGGAGGTGAGTCAATCTTGGCCTAGCTTCAAGTAGTTTCTTCATTGCATGCACTAATCAGTGCACAGACACTCAAAGGTGACCCTCTGCATACCTCTAGCATTTTCTCTCTGTTAAGCAATCCTTCGTCTAGTAATCTGTTTTTCTGTCTTCGTCTATCTAGGCTCACAGCTCCATTTCCTCAACTTAGATAGTTCAACAAGCTGTTCCCCAACCTTGGACTATACCTTGGAAACTCTCTCAAAGCATTAAGAGAGGACAATTGTAGGACTCATCTCATTTGTTTCCCATCTCACAGGGACCACTGTATTTTGTATGATGTCCCATGTCTTGAAATCATTACTTTATATACAGTTTGTTTGCTGGTTGTTTTAGGCAGCAAAGTAATGGGCCCATTTTATCTTGGCTGGAAGCATAATATTTGAGTTAGTTCTTATGAAAAATAAAGGCTGACTCAGGGTTAAAACAAGAGCACAGATGACAGAGCAAAGAGCCACAGAATCTTCTCATGAAGTAGGACACATGCATGACCTAATCAAGAAACACGATATATGCTCAACTTAATTTTAAAATTTCTAGCGAACAGTGACTGCTATATTCTTCCTATTGTCTTCTTTTTCCATGAATGTGCCTACTGTAGTTAATGTATATTTCTCCTACTACTGTGTTTGGTGTTTGTGTGTGTGGGAGGGGGCGGTGCAGAACTTATGTCTCTTAAGTTCACAAATCTTCAGACTGAGTGAAAGAACACCTGAGTAGTTTCACCTCCATTTGGATCTGATTCATAAGAGACCCTAAACCTCAAGCCTAAGCCTAATGACTGACTGGGATGAAAGTTTTTTGAGAGGATTTGAATATACTTTCATGTGGGAGAAATATAAGTATGTGGCCAGAGGGTAAACTGGTGTTCACACTCCTTCTATCAAGAGGTAGAATTATGATCCCACTTCTTGAATACACGTGTGCTCTATGATAACTCTGATATACAGAAAAAATGATGCTGTGCCACTATCTGGGCCTAGGCCCCAAAATGGCACTTTCCACCTCTTATGTCTTGGAACTGTCCTTTGGAATGGTTGTTCTGGGAGAAGCCAGTAGCCATATAGCAAGTCCAACTACCATGAAATTTCTATATATGGAGAAAGTTATACCAGCCAGTCCCTAGCTGCTCCAGCCATTCTAGGCCAGGTGCCAGACATTCTAGGCCAGGAACCATGTTGAATATTCTAGACCAGCATATACCATATGGAGAACAGAGGCCCTAAACATATAGCTGCATTCATCTCCAGATGCTTGAACCACTCTAGCTGAGGCCGCAGACATCATGAAGCAGAGGCAAATCATCCAGCTGAGCCCTTACCAAATGTCTTACCTATAAAATACTAGATATAATAAAATGGCTATTACTATAAGCCACTAAAATAGGAAGTTTTTATTCACTAATGTATCCCTTACATACAGAACAGTGACTGGCATATTAAAGACACTGAAATATTTGTTGTGAGCCAACTTAAAATGGTATTTCTAGATCACCTAGAAAGTGAGTGCAGTATATACAAAATACGGTTTGAAAGTAGGCATTTCAACATTTAGAGGTTGAGCAGATGCAGAGGAGCCAGCAAAGGAGACTGAGAGCCTACAACTAGTAAGAAAGAAGAATAAATAAAAACAATGTCCTAGAATCAAAGTAAAGAAAGTGTTTCATAAAGGGGAAATGATCAAGTATGTCACTGATATGCTGATAGATAAAAATGAGTACTGAGCATTAATTCTGGATCTGCTAGCGTGGAAAGTCACCAATGACCTTGACCTGAAGAGTTTAGTAGAATGATGAGGATGAAGTCAAACTTCATTCTCACTGCACTGAGAATAGAATGAGAACAGAGGAGAGAAAACAGACTTTTTAAAAATGAGTTTTCTGTCAACTGGAGGAAGGGCTAGAGGGAAGATGCAATGCCAAGATTTGCTGTTTACACATTATAAAAATGTTATTGTATTTGTATGCTAATAGGAATAATCCTGTAAAGAAGAGAAAAAATTAATAACACAGAGAGTAGAGGCAATTTAGTAGCTGAGAAGGGATAAAATCCAGTGCATAAATGAGTGGACTGGCCCTAGATAAGAACAACAAAAAAATTTATCTGGAGGTATAAAGAGAAAAAGTAGAGTTCATAGGTATAAATACAGGTATACGGACAGATGTGCTACAAATTTCCTTCTATTTTCTCAGTAAAAAACGAAGTACAGTCATAATCTGAGAATGAAGAGAGGGGAGATATGAAATAGTCCTTTAGCACTGCACTCAAATATACTTGGCACATATCTCACTTGAGAACTTACCACATTGTGCTGTAATTATTTATGTGTATATCTCTTTTTCCACTAAATTATAAAATAATTTAAGGTAGAGGAAGTACTTTTTATTTTTGCTTTACCAGCACATAACACAGTGCTCTAACAAACAAATGTTTGTTAACTCACTGATTGAATAAGTTAGTGTTACTGATTCCTTTATGATTTGGGAGCGAAGACACGAGCAGTAAAATAGCAATCAATAAAATACTGTCAAACAGCTACTTGATACATATGCCTAAGTGCAGGTTGCAAATATTCAAAAACTGAAAGCACTAAACCTCAACTTATTTGTGAAATTAAAAACTACAGACAGAACACAAACATTTTGTCTTTTAACATACTAAGGAAGTAATTACATGCTAATATAAAAAAATGTGCAGAGCTATAAGTTACACTGGAGTATATTTCACACTGAATCTAGGTATCCAACATTTTATACAAAACATCAAAGTTTAGCTTCCAAAAAGCCAGTATCTGAGAAAAGGTTACTACAACAATAATTTCCATTGAAAAAAAGCAGACACACTCACAACATAAAAACTGTTTACTTACAAAATATGACTACGGTGTGAGTTAAGAACAAATAAAAATTACATTCCTTGGATCAAATAAGAAAAAATAGAATGTCCCATACTGTCATTCAGGCATGGTGGCTCAACCTGCAATCCCAGGATTTTGGGAAGCTGAAATAGGAGGACAGCTTGAGACTAGGAGTTCAAGGCTACAGTGAGCTACAACTGGGTCACTGCACTCCAGCCTGGGGGAAGGGGCCAGACTCTGTCTTAATAAATAAAAATAAAACAAAAAGAAAAATAAATTAAAACTCTCATTACTTACGATTTTCAGTACAACAATCAGTACAACTCAAAACCAATGACTAGGCTACAATTTGTTAACTTACATGCAAACCCCAAACCACCCTAAAATGGGTTATTTGGAACAGTTACTTTTAGAACCACCAAAATTCAAAGATACTATTTAAAAATCCAGAAATAAAAACAAACTTGAATCATATATATTTTCAGTATCATTTAATTCTTTAATACTTTGGGGACATTTCCTTTTCCTTTAACAAAAAGAATAGAAGTGATACTATATACTGCTATTAGAAAATTAAGAGCTTTTCTATAAAATCCTGTGACATTAAAATTAAATTATTACTGAATACATGAAGTCTTATTTTTTTAAAATGCAAAAGAAGCCAGATAATAGACTTAACAACCATGAAGCAAACCCATTTCCCTCTGAAGCAAGGATTTCCTATGCTTTCTAAACATCCCTTCAGAAAAGCCCTTCTCTAAATTAACTGAACAATTTGAAATACCAAGAAGAAGGTACAGAACAGGAATGTGTGCAGATCATCGAATATATCTGTTTTTACTCCCTGGTGACTAAAATGAAGTCCACAGGAGCAGGTGAAGAGGAAAACAACACAATCTCTTGACGTACGGTTGTCACAGACTTAGAGCAGTCTGCTGCTGTGACTCTCTCTGCCTGTGACCTGAGGGTCAGTTGCTTCATTAGATGCAATGGAAATAAAACTGACCGGGATCTGAAGAGAAATTTTAAAATGGAAGGTACACTCAACAGTTTTTACTTTTGGTGAAGTCATATGGCTTCCACCACTGAGCAAACTGCAGTGCCTTTTTCCTCTGATCCTCGAAGCTTTCTCGGATGCCTTTCCTCCACAGTCGTGGTTCTATATCCAGCATCCCACCAATGATTTCCTTTTAAAGAATGAGAAAGGCAAAAACACAAGCATGTATAAATAACAATGAAACCAGAAATGAAACTATTTGTTTATTCTGCTATAAAATATAACAAGTAGCTCTCCATGACAATGTTCAATAATAAATACTAGTTCAAATTTTTAAAAATATTGTTTTCAATTAATTCTAACTCTGCAAACCCTGTGATTCTAGGAGTTCAAGTTAGCTGCGTCTCCTATCAAGCAATTTGTCCATTTTGTTACTGCTTATTAGCACATCTACTAGATGGTAACAAAGGGGAGGCAGAAAAAGTGAAATTTAATTAATTTGGTCTTTATTAGAGGCTCTGGTAAACAATTTTGCAAAAGAGTTAATCAACTTGTAGCAATTATTAACTTTATTGCCCAACTGCAGTTACAACCCAGGCTAATGTTCCCTCTGCTACCAAGCATGTTTATAAATTCGTTTCTTCCACTATTAGCAGGAAATCTTTTTTTCAGGAAACAAAATTCTATTTTAATACTAGCTTAAGTAAGCCTATTAACAGAATTAAAAATTATATATTACTTTCATTTAGATAATCACATTCTCAAGTCCTAAAACAAATGGCTTTTTGGTTATCTGCTTATCATTCCCGATTTCCTTCAAGATCCTCTTCCTGTGCTGTTTGCTATAGAAAAAAATCAAATTTAGGCATGTGAGTATCCATGTACAGAAAGACATGGGGGACACTCCTAATACTTAAATGCTTAAAGGGAGGGCAGTACGGCAACAAAGCAAACAAAACAAAACAAAACAACACAGACTAAGGGTAAAATTCTGCATAGTCAGTCTAGCTCACTGGACTGTGTGGTGAGATCCTACACAAACCACATAATCTCTCAGATGCAGTTTCTTTTTTTTTTTTTTTGAGACGGAGTTTCGCTCTTGTTACCCAGGCTGGAGTGCAATGGGGCAATCTCGGCTCACCGCAACCTCCGCCTCCTGGGTTCAGGCAATTCTCCTGCCTCAGCCTCCTGAGTAGCTGGGATTACAGGCACCCGCCACCATGCCCAGCTAATTTTTTGTATTTTTAGTAGAGACGGGGTTTCACCATGTTGACCAGGATGGTCTCGATCTCTCGACCTCGTGATCCACCCGCCTCGGCCTCCCAAAGTGCTGGGATTATGGGCTTGAGCCACCGCGTCCGGCCGCAGTTTCTTCATCTTACTTGGGGACCTACTATGCACAAGCAAATGCCGTATTTGTAGGGGATACAGCAATCCATTAACATGCAGTTGTCTTCAGACAGAATAGAATCTGGAGTTGTGGTGGAAGCAATAATAATCCAGCTATACAGCATACTGTCTCATAAAGTAGAAGGTAGAAGGTAAGTGCCAAAGCAGACCATTTGGAAACTCGAAAAATGAAAAAATTCTATTGGTTGGATAGACCAGGAGATGCTTCATGGAAAAGAGAATCTCCTATCATCAGGGAAGAGAGACAAAGGGGTCAACAGAGATAAGAGAAAAGAGAAATGTGGCAAATTTAAACTTAATTCAAGAGTTTCTCAGCATTGGTCCAAATAAGTAATGTAGTTTAAGAAAGACTAGCTTATAAAAGTTTACCTAAAACTATCTATAAAATATCAAGTTTTGTCTTATATGTGCCATATAAGCTTGATGTTTGTTCTCTTATCCAAGCAGCTGTTAATGCAAAGCGACTATCCCAATAATCTTCTGTCCCTGAACAACTGCTTAAGTAGCAGACTGCAGGGACTTCTTGAGCCCACAGGCTATTTCTTAAAAAGCACATTTTGGGGAAAATGGCTCAGTGACGCAGAGCTGACAGAGAAATTTACTTTTCACTCCAAAACTGTATTGTATAAACCAGAATGCATGAATAATAAGTGAAGGGAGGGCAATCTCCCAGTTTAATGTATACAACTGTTTTTTAAAAAATGAATATTTTAAGTCCTTTTTTCTAGGACCAATTTTTTGTTTGTTTTTTTTGTTTTTGTTTTTGTTTTTAATAAATCCAGCCATAGAACTTTCGGTTATAAAGCTCTACTCAAAACAACAGGATTTTTCAGAACAGCAGAAAAACATTTCTTTCTAGTTCAAAAAAAAATTGTGAACACTTGTCAAACAAGTTTCTGTAATATGTTGTTAAGAGTTCAAAGACGCATGTTACTTTGTTACTCTGGTTAACCAATTAAGGACAAGATCGTTACAAGTTTTGAATCAAACCTCTGGAGTTGCCATTCCTCTTGAGATCTTTTTACTCACTGCAGAAGATAGTACTCTGCAGGAGATGAAAGTGGGGAGGAGGGTGGAGAACAGGGAACCCCAAGCAGAGTTCATTAAGGCCTTCTTTTTTAGAGGGCCTGGTGACACAGGGATAAATATGAGTGGAAAGGCCTGATCTATACCAGATTAAAGGCTCACTACTAGGGCTGTCATTGCCCAGACTACTTCTGACTGTTTCAGTTGCTGCATTAACTTTATTCCAGTTCCTGACACAAACTTCTGAGATATTCTGTAGACTTTAGTTTTAAAACTATACCCCACAGAATATAAGAGGACAATCTGTCGTAGATTAAAAGATCTGCATGCTAATATTTGTCCAGAAACTATCAGTGTAAAATTAGTCATGCGTGCTTCCTGGACTACATCTTGTTTAACTATAAATGGAGATGAGAAAATTTGTTCTCCAGTTCAACCATGACTATATGTACCCCTAGCTTTGTCACTTATTAGCACATAACCCTGGACAAGTTACCTAATCTCTCTGTAGCTCAGTTTCTTCATTTGTAAAGTGAAATTTACAATAATATCCACACAACAGAATTACTGTGAGCATTAAATGACTGCAGCTGACACACTGCAAGCCCTTAATAAGTTTTAGCAATTATCATCATTCTCAACAGAATCCTGGCTGCCTCCAAAAACAACCATTTTAGTAACTGCTGACACTGTCAAGAAATGTTCGGTTCTAAAGTAACATTCCTGACTCTGTTATATATATTCTGGGATATTTTTATTAATAGTTGCTAGGTATTTTCTCTCTAAAAACTGGGTGGAGCAGTACTCACCAACTTCTTTGTATACTGTGCCCAAAGTTTCTATTTCCCTTCAAAAGAAAAATGTTACCAACTTGTTAACTCTGGGATTTTATCAAATTTGTGAGCATACCTTTCCAAAGTAATGAGAGAATTTCTGCTGATCTTCAATTACATGGGCAAACCCTCCGTGAAGGCCAAAATCCACAGAGAAGTAAGGTAACCCTCTGGGTACCTAAATAAACAAACAAATCACAAATGGAATACACTATGAAATCAGGAAGTTATGTTTAATCCCTCCCCTCCTCTCTGGAGGGACAGTAATTTCAGGCATCCCTCAAGACAAATATATAAAATTAATTTCCAATTCTAGAAATATTTAAACAATGACCTACATTTCTGAGTAAAATCTTTCATTTTGGTAGCCTTTCAGCCAGATAGTTCACCATTATCTATCGATTATAATTATAATCAAAACCAACTATTTTGCTGTCCTTGGGGAAAACCAGGAGGAAAAATGATGCTTTTTGAAAACCCAAATGCAGAATAATTTCCCTTAGGCTACACAAATAGAGAATAAGCATATGCCTTCTTAAATTCTACTCACGATGCAGAACAGCAAGAGAGACCTGGCCACATACTAAGAGCTCTCCTTGAACCTTTACAGCTGTGCATTTATCAAAGATAAATTATACAAAAATAATCATAATTTTTTTATGAGCTGGTGAAGGAGGTATAGCAATACTTAGTTTATCAGCCTTATTTCAAAATATCTCCAGGATTAAATCCCTATTGTCTTTTTCTCTTCCTTCTTTACTCCTCCCCACTCTCTCTCTCTCTCTACACACACACACACACACACACACACACACACACACACACACACACTTTAAACTATCTCATGACTAGAAAAAGCCAAAACTTCTTGCTTTATCAATTAAGCAGATTTTGGGTCCTTGCAAGTTTTGCCTCAAAGCCCAAACTTTGCCACTATAAATTATCCAAGTGTGTCAATTTATAGTAACATTTCTCCTCTCTAAACCCCTCATACAGTACGTACTTACTTTACTTATTTGGCACTGAACCACAGGGTCCTACTTAACTATACAAATTGTGTATTGTGTCCTTAAAAAGGCACAATGTGGAAGGGCACAGTATGGTATAGTGGAAAGTGGTCACCTTGAAATATTATAAGGCAACTAAAATTAAGGCTTATAAAAAGTTCCTGTTATTTAAAAAGCACAAGTAAAAAATCTGTTTAAAAAATAGTATATAACATTAAAGACAGACAGATAGGTCATGATTTGTGGCTTTAATTGTTCTTTTTATATTTCTGCATTTTTAAAAAATAATCATGTTATGACCTTGACTATTAGGAAAAAATAAAGAGACAGACAAGGCTCCAACTGCAACTCTGATTCTTATTTGAATTAAGAATTCAAGTGTATTTCAGACAAGTTAATTAACATCTCTGAGTCGCATGAGAAACATGAACACCCTAGTCCCCAATTTGCCATAAATATGCTGCCTTACGTGACAAAAGGGACTTTGCAGATGTGATTAAGCATCTTGAAATGAGGGGGATTATCCTGGCTAATGCAGATAGGCCCAATATAATCATAAAGACACTAATAGGGAGATAGGAGGGTCGGAGTCAGAGAAAGATGGAAGATACTACACTCTTGGCTTTGAAGATGAACAAAGGGGCCATAAGCCACGGAATGCAGGTGGTTTCTAACAGCTAGAAAAGGCAAAGGAACGGATTCTTTCTAGAGCTGCCAGAAGGAATGCAGGCCTGCTGACACCTTGATTTTAGCCCAAAGAAACCCAATTTATACTTGTGATCATCAGATTTTTAAGATAAATCTGTGTGTGGTGTTTTAGGCCAACGTGTTTGTGGTAATTTCTTACAGCAGCAATAGGAAACCGCTCTACATGCCAAGGCTCAACAAACTATGGCATATTTGCCAAGAAGGCACAATGAACACATTGCTACTTTCCACAAAACGCAACTGCTGTCACAAGCTTCCCTATTCTCTCCCTGCAGGAAGCAAAAGGTACAACCTGCTGCTTGCTAGAAGAGTTGCTAGTCAGCAGGCACTGCAAAGGCTCTAGCATCAGAGCGTAGGTCCATTTACCACTTTCTTTTTCCTGCACTGGTCAGTCAGAGGAAATGCATTTGAAACTCTCATACCACTCTTTAAAGGCACTGACAGAATTAAAGCAAAATTTTTTATTTATGGTAGAAAAATAGAAGAAGTATAAAAACATCTTTTATTCTAGATATTACTCCTGATTTCTTATGAGTAGCCTTGAGTTTGAAGGCCTCTGGTAAACCCATATTTTCGTGAGAAGTGCCTTCTTTAGTTTATAATATCAGTCTCTAAACGTCAGATGTTTCTTCGATTTCTATAGTTATCATGAAATTAAAATACAATTTTTTGAAGTTCAGAAAGAATTCTCGTGCAATATCACTAAAACCACTTTTCTTGACAGTTACTTATTATCATGTAATTCCTCTGCAATGAACACTCAGATCTGTTTTTCCTGTTTATTTCCATGAACTTCACATTACACTGAAAAGAAAGCAAATGGGCCAGAGAAAATGAACCAAATGGGTGGAAAAAGAGAAGTTTACCTTCATACAGCATAGAAAAATATAAATTTCAAAAAATCAAAATGGATTACATATACGTGAATCTCTATTATAAGCCAAGAACTTAAACAGTGAAAAGAAAAAAACCACCCCACCCTCAATGATGCAGGCAAAATACTTCATGAAATTATTAAGGATGTAAAGTTTTTTAAAAGCAGTATAATAAGATTCTTTCAGAAGTAATAATAATGTTAAAATAATATTATTCACTTCATGTTTAAAAATACTTTTATTAATTTTTGAAAACATAATGGAACGTTTATTAACTAAAAAGTGACCTTCTTTGGAATTATTCTTACACTTATGTAGTCTTCCCATTCTTAATTCCATCCATATAATTATAAAATCTTAAATCTAAAAGGGGCTAGGCACAGTGGCTCACACCTGTAATCCCAGTACTTTGGGAGGCCAATGTAGACCAATCACAAGGTCAGGATTTCGAGACCAGTCTGACCAACATGGTGAAAGCCCATCTCTACTAAAAATACAAAACTTAGCTGGGCGTGGTGGTGCACACCTGTAATCCCAGCTACTCAGAAGGCTGAGGCAGGAGAATCAACTGAACCTGGGAGATGGAGGTTGCAGTAAGCCAAGATCACACCACTGTACCATAGCCTGTGCGACAAAGCAAGACTCTGTCTCAAAAAAAAGGGCTCTCAAGAGGTCATCTGGCTCATCCTTCATTGACTGTGACCCACAACTAGTCTCAGATACAATACTATGTGATGCCTTAATAAAAGCAATTGTTGCTGTCTTTGAAATGCTTTAAAGTTGAATATACGATTGCCATTTTTACAGGCTCTGTATTTCTTATTTTTCATAATGTTAAGTTAAAATATTAAGACCTCCTGGCTACTTAATTCAGGCACTTGAGCTTTTACAAAAGAAACAAATAATAACGTACTACATGGTTTGCCAGTAAGAAAATGCATATACATTATAGAAAATGGGGACTAATACCTCAAAATTTTTTTTCCTTTGAAATATTTTGTGTTCTGAAAGAATACTTAAATTGTGTTCTGAAAGAATACTTAACAGCATGAGAAATTATAACATGAGAAATGAAAAACCTAGCACACAAAATGTATGTACATTAAATGCCTTTTTCTATAAGCACATAAAGGAGAAAAGTAAAAGGCACATTTAGAGGGTTTGTTTGGTTTTGTTCTATTTTGTTTTTTAATGTGTCATCTGGCCCAATTCATCAGGAGAGAAGAGAAAATGATTGTAGATAATGTTTTACCTCTGAAATAAAACTATGTATCTTGAATAATGTAATAAAATGGAATCTTTTGATAGGAATATAGTAAGCGTAATAAGGAATCCTATTAGTTACGTGACATTTAACAGGAGTCTGGCTTCCCAAAAGAAGAAATGGGGAGTAAGTATTCTAGCGACACCTAACAGAACAGGGACTGGCAAACTTTTTCTGAAGAGAGCCACACAATAAAATACTTCAGGCCTTGCAGGTCATACGTTCTTTGGAGGGACTACTCAAATGTGCCATTGTACCATGAAAGCAGAATATAAGCAATACCTAAGCAAATGAGCGTGGCTGTGTTCCAATAAAAGTGCATTTACACAAACAGGCAGAAGACTGGGTTTGGCACGCAGGGCTTGAGTTGCCAACCCCAGCACTAGACTATAATCTCCATCAAGTCTGGAATCTTTCTGTTTTTTCCCACTATGTACAAAAAGCATCCTGAACAGTGCCTGGTAAATAACAGGCACACAAAAAATATCTGTAGAATCGACTTCTTTTTCAATAGAAAAACAAAAAAGAACCACACTTCTATTAAAACTCTATTCCATTTAATTTGTATTTCTAGAAAAGAAAAAAAAAATCTTTACCAGACATACTCAACTTATGTGTAACCTGTACATAAAAGTTGATCTGCAAATAAAGATTAAACTATGAAGTGTGATTAAGCAAGTCTCAAAAAAACCCCACAATCTAACTCAGCTACTATTTTATAGTTTTATAGGAACATAATAGTGAACCTCTGTATAAGAAAACGAAAATGAGTTCCCAATTCAAAACAGACCCTCTACGAAAATTTTTCTCTCAGTATAATTACAGAACAATATATTCCAAGAAGGCCCTTCTCACTACTTTTCCCATAGGGGCTGAGAAGCTCACCATAGGAGTTCTTACGGCAGACTAACGGCTGCCATAGTCAATTATAGGGACTACAGTGGCAGAAGACCAAAGGTCAGGGAGAAACATTCATGTGAACAAATAGAAACCCTCTACAAAGAAATAAGCATTTTCTAGACCAAGTATGATAAAAGTAACTTCTTCATTTTTGTAATTAGTTATTTTACCTTCAACCAATGATATCTTTCTAAACTAAGATGTAGAAATGAATAAAGATGCTCAGCACTAGGATAATTTCTTTCACCAGAAAAAAAATGGATACTTACAGACTTTCTGATATCTTTTAAAGAGAGATCTATCAACTTCTTGTTCATGGACCATTCTTCATCAGATTCCATTATGGCTTTCTAAAATATAGCCATATATTAAGTGAAAAAAGAACATGTAAGTAAATAAAAAGCAGACAACTTATAACAAGTAATACAGTAAATTAATTATGGGGTATATTAGACATAGGAGGCCATTATTCTGAACTGATTAAGGCTTTAATTTTAGTTATTTAAAATATGAACTTCTTAAATGTTTAAAACCCTATTGTTAGCCAAACACATTATTATTTTACTCATTCTTAACTGTTGTACTAACTTGAGTTCAATTTTACATGACAATCCTTAGTAAGATCAACCAATTTAATATGAAACATAATTTGTGTTCATAAAGTTCAATTTAATATAGAACGTAATTTGTGAACCTTAGTAATCTCTATGACCTTGCTGCAGTCATAAAGATTACTAAATAAATCCATTTAGTTTTACTGTTCTTCTTCCAAAAAGTAACAGAGTTTAAGTTACATGCTTCCTGGCAACCAGAGACTTGCACTATTTCTGCCCATGTAATCACAAAGTAAAAATACAGGGAAAAAAAAGTGCTCTAGAAAATAAAGCCTATTTTTTAATGTGCAGAAAGCATAAGTCTATTTCAAGCGGATAGCAACTTAACATTGACTGCATGAAACTCAATGATTTTATTTACCCCACACACGTTTTATGTTTTTGATGTCAGAATTTATACAACTATAATTTGTCAATTTGTAATTTAAAAAATAAGAATTCTTTAAAATGCAGGGAGAAAATACATAGAAATGAAACGAGACTTTTTATGCTAAGCAATGTAACTACTATTTATGCTAAAGAAATATTTAAAAGCCAGAGTTATGAATATAAAATAACTTTGTGTTTTTACAGTACTGTTATTAATGAAGCAAATTTTAAAGATAAAATAACACTCAAATAAGTTCAATTTAAATAGAAAAGATACAGTGCTTTCTCTATTTAAAAGGCGTAAGCCGCATATTCTCGCTCATAGGCGGGTGTTGAACAATGAAAACACATGGACACAGGGAGGGGAGCACTATACACTGGGGTCTGTTGGGGGGAAATGGGAGAGGGATGGGGGGATGGGGAGGTGGGGAGAGATAGCATGGGGAGAAATATCAGATATAGGTGAAGGGGAGGAAGGCAGCAAATCACACTGCCATGTGTGTACCTATGCAACAATCTTGCATGTTCTTCACATGTACCCCAAAACATAAAATGCAATTTAAAAAAAAAAGGATTAAAAAGAAAAGAAAAGAAAAGACCAGCCCTATAAAAAGGCTTTTGATTCATTAAAAAAAAAAAAAAAGGGCAGGAAAACAAAGGGTTATTCAATAAAATGCCAGGATAATTAGCCATTTTAAAAAATAAAGAATCAATAAAAAAATGCAATATCTGCAAAGTACAATAAAATGAAGCACAATAAAAAAAATAAAAGGTGTAAGTTGCTTGGCTTGACACTGTAATATAGCACATTCAATACAAAAGCGTCTTCAATGATCACATAAAAGGTTTAGTGCAGTAAAGTGATACACCATTCTAAGAGATAACATTTTTGTCAACCCTTATGAGCAAAAGTGGCTGCTCTATGTTAGGTCATATTCCTCAAATGACTCTAGACTGTATTGAGGAACTATAAATCAAGCACGCTGAAAAAAGGTATAAGAACTTTTTCAACTAAGTTTGGTTAACACAGGACTGGCATGGGTCTTTGGGATTATCTGGCTTATTCTCTATACCTTAATAGCATAATTCTTCACATAGAATAATCAGGTTGTCTTTAAAAATTGCTAGAGAGAAAGTAGAATTTTACAAATTCATAAATCTTAACAGATTTTACGATTCTTTTTATTGGAACTTACAGTTCATATTAATAAATTTTATCATCCCATGCTGTCTAAATGTTTCACATGCAATCTTCTTATACCAGATCGCAAAACATTATCTTCCTTTATCTTTGGACTTGTTACTGTTTCACATATGGTTCTACATTTACACATCTGTATCAGTCTATAAATTACAATTTAGGTAAGGATCCAACAATGCTATTTTATAAAAGCTCTTTGAATACTGTAAATTAGTTGGTTATGAACTCTAGACATTATATGTCCAAAATTACATATCAAGGTTAGAATTTTTTCTTTTTACAAAAAGCATGAAATATTAAATACTAAAACTTACAGCAATAACTTGTCACAGCAATTGTAATGTGTACTATTTATAATCTTTGGCTCGAGGGTATTTCAGTAGTCAGTTTTCTAGAGTTCTGACTATAATTTTGACTTGAAAGTATTTCAAAGTAAAATAATGATTTCATCTGAGAAACAGGAAATTAAAATAGAAATTGTAAGTTACCATTTAATAGTATATTCGTACTCCTAAATAAGCATGCTTTTAAAAAGGTCAAAATCAAAAATCTTCTGACAGCAATTTATAGAGCAGAATATTTTGTGCTTTCTTTCTTTTCTTTCTTTTTTTTTTTTTTTTGAGGCAGGGTCTCACCCTGTCACCCAGTCCAGAGTGTAGTGGTGCAACTGCAGTTTCCTGCAACCTCCACCTCCTGGGTTCAAGTGATTCTCCTGCCTTAGCTTCCCAAGTAGCTGGGATTACAGGTGCCCGCACCATACCCAGTTAATTTTTATATTTTTAGTGGAGACGAGGTTTTATCATGTTGGTCAGGCTGGTCTTGAACTCCTGACCTCAGGTGATCTGCCCACCTTGGCCTCCCAAGTGAGCCACTGTGCCTGGCCTATTTCATTTCTTTGTATAAATTTTGATGTAAGTATATAGGAGAAAAATACATTAATAAAGACAACAATATCTGTAAAATAGCGCTATAGAGAAAAATAAGTATATATGCAAATACTACTTATAAATACCTTAAAATAGATGGGAGCCATATCACCCACTTCCTTGGGGACAGGAATACATTCATAAACCATATGATACTGTTTCTTCATGCTCATATTAGTTTCTAAAAAGATGCAGTCCAATCCTTTATCTTCAAACATCTTTACCAATGATTTTCTGAACATCTAAAAACAAAAGAACTAGGTAAAGGAAACACTTATAGGAGATTCAAAATAAAGCATTTTCAGGAGACTTGAAATATGAAAACCTTAATTAAAAAGTATAACAAATCCCTTTAAGGTGAAAAATAAACAGTAATACTGAACTCTGTAATGTTATAGTTATTTTACTTTCTAAATCTACTAAATAATTTCATATATATATATTTAAGCAAAATTTTTTAAAAAACTGAAACCCGCTATGTATATATTATAGTTTCAATAAAATGAGAGAAAGAAGAGATAAAAATCAAATTTCAGTGGTAAAATATGCAGAACTGACAGAACAATTACTGGAAAACATTCATAAGCCAAAAGAGGTACTCTGCGCACATGGGCATCCTTAAACTCAGAAATACGTAAGAGAATTCACTTCCAATTGTTTCCCTGTGTTTACAGCATCTGCATTTGTTGGTTCCCTGTCTGCTGACCAATCACTAATAACTTTGTATATTCAGGCAGTCCTCTATTTTCACAAATAATGCAATCCTATAAAGTATATGAAATCCAAATATACCAAAGTTGAAAAGTAATAGGGTTTTCTCTCCCCAAGGAACTAAGCATTATTATACAACTATATACAAGTATACACACACATATAAACAGTGTGGAGTGTGTGTGTGTGTGTGTGTGTGTGTGTGTGTGTGTGTATTTCACACTCCTAGGCCTAAGGAGCAGCTGTTAGTAGAGGGTGGCTGAATGGAGCTGAATAGTCCAGAATGTCCATATACATTCACACGACACCCCATGGAGTACAGGATGGGGCTGGGGATTGAAAATAAGGGGCTGGGCGCGGTGGCTCACACCTATAATCCCAGCACTTTGGGAGGCTGAGGCGGGTGGATCACAAGGTCAAGAGATTGAGACCATCCTGGTCAACATGGTGAAACCCTGTCTCTACTAAAAATACAAAAATTAGCTGGGCACGGTGGCACACGCCTGTGGTCCCAGCTACTCGGGAGGCTGAGGCAGGAGAATTGTTTGAACCTAGGAGGTGGAGGTTGCGGTGAGCCGAGATCGCACCATTGCACTCCAGCCTGGGTAACAAGAGTGAAACTCCATCTCAAAAAAAAAAAAAAAAAAAAAAAAAAAAGGCCAGGCGCGGTGGCTCAAGCCTGTAATCCCAGCACTTTGGGAGGCCGAGGCGGGTGGATCACGAGGTCGAGAGATCGAGACCAGCTTGGTCAACATGGTGAAACCCCGTCTCTACTAAAAATACAAAAAATTAGCTGGGCATGGTGGCGCATGCCTGTAATCCCAGCTACTCAGGAGGCTGAGGCAGGAGAATTGCCTGAACCCAGGAGGCGGAGGTTGCGGTAAGCCGAGATCGCGGCATTGCACTCCAGCCTGGGTAACAAGAGTGAAACTCCGTCTCAAAAAAAAAAAAAAAAAAAAGAAAAAAAGAAAAGAGAGAGCAGGCTGAAGGCTGGGTGCCAGAGCCCAGCTCTGCCCATACCACCATGTCTTACTGTGAACCTCTCAAGGTGTCTAAGAATTCTGGATGGGCGCGGTGGCTGACGCCAGTAATCCTAGTACTTTAGGAGGCCAAGGCAGATGGGTCACCTGAGGTCAGGAGTTTAAGAACAAGGTGTCTAAGAATTCTAAATTAAAGCTGGCCTTGTAAGGTGTTGTGAAAGTACATCTAAGTAGGAAGATAAAATGTATTTTATTTAGATTTGTCAGCTTCATTTATAACTTTTTAATATTTTGTTGAAACATTTTTGTTTTGAGGTAATTACAGATCACATATAGTTATAAGAAATAATACAGAAAGATCTGTGTAAGCTTTACTCAGTTTCTCCCAAAGGTAACGTCTTACAAAACTATACTATAACATCACAACCAGGATACTGACATTGATATAGTCAAGATTAAGAGCAATTCCAACACCGTCCAGAAAGATCTCTACCGTTACCAGTTTACTACTTCTTCTTTTATTTTTAGAGACGTGGTTATGCTATGTTGCCCAGGCTGAAGTACCATTGGCTATTCACAGGTGCCATCACAGCACACTACAACCTTATACTCAGGCTCAAACAATCCTCCCCCATTAGCCACCTGAGTAGCTGGGACTAAAGGTGCACACCACCATGGTCAGCTTCTGTTACCTTTTATAGTCACAGTCATTCCATACCCTACCTAGTCCCCATTCCCCCTTCTTCTGCCTTCACCCTTATTGTGTTCCTGATTTAATTTTGACATTTCAATAATGTTACATAAATAGAACCATGTAATCTTTTGAGGTAGGCTTTGTTTTTTCTTCAACTTTTAATTTAAGTTCAAGGGTATATGTGCAGCATGTGTATGTTTGTCACAAAGTGTGCCATGGTGGTTTGCTGCACAGATCATCCCAGTACCTAGGTATTAAGCCTAGCATCCATCAGGTATTCCTCCTGATGCTCGCTCTCCTCCCATCCCCCACCCACTGACAGACTCCAGCGTGTGTTGTTCCCCAATGCCATGTATCTAGGTGTTCTCAACATTTAGCTCCCATTTATAATTAAGAACATGTGGTATTTGGTTTTCTCTTCTGGCATTAACTTGCCGAGGATAATGGCTTCCAACTCCATCCATGTCCCTGCAAAGGACACGATCTCATTCCTTCTTCTGGCTGCATAGTATTCCATGGTGTACATGTACCACATTTTCTTTATCCAATCTATCATTTATGGGCATTTAGGTTGTTCCAGTTCTCAGTGTAAACAAGTGTGCTTTTCAGGGTCTATTTAGTGCCATGTTTCGATGTATTTGTGCTTTCTGTTGTTGATTTTCCTGTTCAAACTGGACCCTAAGCACATTACTGAAGTGCCATCTGGTGTTCATTAGCACAAGACTGTGATGTGATGTGCCTTATGGAGAGAATAAGCTTTAGATACACTTCCTTCAAGTAGTCTTTAATCTTTGATTCTGAGAGTTTTTATCATAAATGTGTATGAATTTCATCAAATGTTTTTTCCTTATTGATTGATACGATCATGGTAAATTATACTGATTTATTCTCAATTGAACCAGTCTTGCATACTTGGTAAAAGTCCCACTTGGACATAGTGTATTATTGTTTTTATTATAGAGTTTACTGCCAAACTCTATTTGTTAACATTTTGTTAATAATTTTTAAACCTCTATTCACAAGGGATATTGAGCTGTATTTGATTTAACTGTCTTGTGGTATGAAGATAACACTAACTTATGGTATCAGGATAATACTAACTCACAATACAAATGAATTGGAAGGTGTTCTTTCCTCAAGAGATTATATAAAATTGGTGTCAATTCTTTAAAAGTTTTATAAAATTCTCCAGTGAAACCATCTGGGTTTGGAGATTTATTTTTTTAGAAGTTTTCCATTTTGAAGTTTATTTCTTTATTAGTTAAAAGATTGTTCAAATTGTCTCTTTCATATTGAGTGTGTTATAACGGTTTGTAATTCAAGAAACTGGTCTATTACATCTATGTTGTCAAACTTACTTAGAGTTGTTCATATTATTCCCTTGTTTTATTTTTGATGACTGCAAAATCTGTACTGATACTGTTTCCTTTCTGATACTGGTAACTTGTTTTTTCTCATTTTTTTTTCTTTGGTGGTCTTGCTGGAAGTTTGTTGATTTACCTTTTTTAAGACCTCAGCTTTTGTTTCACTAATTTTCTCTGTGATTTTCTATTTTCAATTTCATTGATTTCTGCTCTTAACTTTATATTTCTGTTCTTCTGCTTGCTTTGGATTTACTTTGCTCTTCTTTTTCTAGGTTCTTGAGGTGAAGGTTTTTCCTCTTTTCTATCTTAAGTATTTAGTGCTATAAATTTCTCTCTTGGTACTCCCTTAGCTGTGCCTCATAAATCTTAACATTTTAAATTTCACTGTAATTCAATGTGATTATTATTTTTTAACTTTCTCCTGAAACTTCTTTCTGAGCTTGATTGAAGTGTATTATTTAATTTCCATGTATTTGAAAATTTTTCTATTATCTTTCTGTTATTAGTTTCTTGTTTGATTCCACTGTGATCAGAGAATGCACTCTGTATGATTTCAATTGTTTTAAATTTCTTCAATTGTTTTAAATTTATTATATTTATTATATTAAAGATATAGTTTATTTTGATACAGGCTCTGAGAAAAATAAGTTTTCTAATATTGTTGAGTGGAGTGTTATACAAATGTTGGTTAGATCTTTCTGACTAATGATTAAAGTAGGCTGACTAATGGCCTCCAAAGAAATCCAGGTCCTATTCTCAAGAACCTGGCAAAACAGACTTTTCAAATATAATTAAGAATCTTGAGATAGGAAGATTATCCTGAATTACCTGGGTATATCCTAAATGTAATTAAAAGTTGCCTTATAAGAGGGAGGCAGAGGAAGTTTTGACTGAAGAAGAGAAGGCAATATGATGATAGAAGCAGAGATTGAAATGATGCAGCCACAAGCCAAGAAATGCTGGCAGCCCCCAGAAACTGGAGAGGTTAAAGAATAGATTCTCTCCCAGAGTCTCCAGAAGCAACCAGTCCAGCTGATACCTTGATTTTAGTCCCATAAGACTCATTTGGAATCTGACCTCCAGACAAGAAGAAAACACACTTCCATAGTTTTACAGAACAAACTCTGTGATAATTTGTTACAGACAACATAGGAAACTAGTGCAATGGGGTTTTAAAGTTCTTTTATATCCTTGATGATTTTCAGTCTAGTTGTTCTATCAACTGTTGGGGGTGGGGGGTTGAAGTCTCTAACAATAATTATGAATTTGTCATTTTCTCCTTTCAGCTCTATCAGGTTTTGTTTTACACATTTTGTGCCTCAGTGTTGGTGCACACACATTTAGGACTGCTATGTCTTCTTGGCGGATTGACCCTTCCATCATTATGCAATGTCCCTCTCTTCTTTGGTAATTTCCTCTGCTCTAAAGGCTACTTTATCTGGCATAAATATAGTCACTCCTGCTTTCTTTTGATTAATGGTTGCATGATAGATATTTTTCCATCCTTTTATATTATTCTACCTATAATATTATTACATCTGAAGTGAGTTCTGGTAGACAGCATGTAGTTGAGTTATAAAATCCTGTCTACCAAACCATCTTTTAACTGATATGTTTATACTGCTTATTGATATAGTAGAGATATTCTAATTTTATTTTTTTGCTTTCTGTTTGTTTTCACTATTGTTTTTCTGGTTCCTTTCTCCTGCCTTCCTGTGTTTACTTGAACATTTTTTAGAATTCCATTTTGATTTATCAGTAGAGTTTTCAGTCTGTCAATTTGTATAGTTTTTAAAGCGGTTCTAAGTGTTGCTCTAAAGGCATTACACATACATACATATATATTTAATCACTGTCTACTATAGCCATTTTACCAGTGCAAATAAAATACAGACATCTTATTCCCTTTATGTTCTTTTACTCTCCCAGAGTTAGAATATAATTGTCTTAAATACTTTCTCTACATACACTTGGAAACACATCAGACACCAGGCACAGTGACTCATACCTGTAATCCCAGCACTTTGGGAAGCCAAGGCAGGTAGGTCACTGAGGTCAGGAGTTCAAGACCAGCCTGGCCAACATGGTGAAACCCCATCTCTACTAAAAATACAAAAATTAGCCAGGCATGGTGATGCATGCCTGTAGTGCCAGCTACTCAGGAAGCTAAGGCAAAAGAGTTGCTTGAACCCAGGGGACAGCGGTTGCAGTGAGCCAATATCACACCACTGCACTCCAGCCTGAGTGACAGAGTAAGACTCCATCTCAAAAAAAGTTTCAGGAGGCTGCCAGCATTTCTTGGCTAGTCGCTACATCATTTCATTCTCTGCTTCTGTGATCATACTGGTTTCTCCTCTTCTTTAGTCAAAACTTCTTTCCTCCTTCCTGATTTTCCAGGATTTTTTCTTTTATCATTTCTGTTTAAAGAACTACTTCCTTTAGCTATTCTTTTAGGATATCTCTGCTGATGACAATTTCTCTTTGTTTTCCGTCACCTAACAATGTCTTGATTTTCTTCCCTATTCCTGAAGGATATTTTCACTAGAAACAGAATTCTTGCTTGACAGTTACTTTCTTTCAGCACTTGAGAAATGTGCTACTTCCTTCTGGCCTCCATGGTTTCTAGTGAGAAATACACTGTCATTCAAACTGTATTTTCCTTCTAGTACTTGTTGCATTTTCCTAATTGCCTGTTGCAGCATTTTACAAGGGCTGCTTTAAAATCTTTGTCAGATTATTAGAACATCTCTGTTATCTTTGTGTAGGTATCTATTAATTACTTTTTTCATCCAAGTTGAGACTGTATTTATTACAAGTCACTTTCAATTGAAATCTGGACATTTTGAGAATTAAGACACTAGATCTTATTTAAATTTTCTGCTTTTTAAGGCTTTTCCTAATAGTGCTCTATCAGAAGAAAGAGGGATATTACGTCATTACTGCCATATGGGAATAGAAGTTCAGGTTCTCAACTTGGCCTCAGTTGACACTCACAAATGGAAGAGGCTACTCATTATTGCTGGGTAGCAGATGGGAGTTCTAGGTTCCCATTTGGCTTCCACTGACACCATCCTGACTGGGAGGAGGAGGCATGCCTCCTGTCTACTTCCCACATGGTCTCCACTCGTCACTGTCTTCACATGCCTAGTGTTATGTGCACACACAAAAAAACTAAAAAACAGAATCAAATAGAAAAATAACATATTTGATATTATGACAGCTTTTCAGATTGTCTCTTTTGTTACTTGTTACTATGCTTATAAACTTGTATTTATTTAAAAAAAAAACTTTATAGTTACTTATTTCAATATCTAATCCTAGAGTGAGAAGATAACCTTACATACTAGAAAAAAGGAAAATTGTTACCAGAGTGGAACTATATATTTGTAACTCAAAGTTTTTTAAAGAAGAAAAGATGTACACAGAAAGCAACGGCAACAACAATAAAAGGTTAAATAATCTAAAAATTACCTCACAAATATCCTTACTTCACGCTTGTTCATACTCCCTTTCTGGCTTAATTACTGGATGACTGTTCTAGATTTTATCTGGAGAATAGTAAAGAGGGCGGCCTCAAAATGTTATGAATTATGAACAAAAACTGAAAAAATACTAAATTAGTGCTGCAACAATGGTTCTGTATTATAAAATACATAAACCTCATACTAATAGCTTCAAGGAGAATACACACACATTTAAGTACTTCTTGCTTTCTCTTTTCTCTCTCTCTACATAGAAACACACACACATAAAAGATTTTAATTTAAAAATATGAGTTTAATGAAATAATTTGAGTTTGATCAACTCTACCAAAAGCATGTTCTCCATACTCAATAACAAATACATTATATAAAAATGTTCATTTTTTAAAAAGTTATGTAACAACTAAACAACGGAAAAAGTATTTGTAGTTCCCTATCATAAGATAAATCAAAACCATTTTATATTTCACAGAGACATAGAGTTCCTATGTTATTGAGATGACATAAAATTCCCATATTCCTAGGAAAAAACACTTCATTCTTTAGGTAACCCCTACTTTCCACATTTCCAACCTATCAATATTCATCTAATTGCCCATTCCTCATTTAGTCAGTGCATCCAGACTACAATTTCTTATAATCAGTTTAAGGAAACTATACTGCAGAATGTTTCATGTCCTTTTGTATTACCACAGTATAAAAAAATCAAGCACATACGAATATATAATTTTTACATTAAAGTACTCCTTAAAACTATTAATGCTATATAGGATGGATTTTGGAATATTAATGCTATTATTTCGTCAAGTTTTTAAACTATAACATGTCTAAATATAAAGTTAACACGTTATCCCAAGGTAAATGTTATGAGATAGAGCAGAAGACAATTATTTCTACTCTCTCCACAGAGTAACACCTCAAAAATAAATTAAAACAATTGTTTAAAAGGCATATTTGAACAAAGGAAATCAGAGAAGACACAATGACAAATCTGATCATTCTGTAAGATCTGACTTATATGTTAGAAAGTTCGCTAATACCTTGAGGAGGAGAAAGAAGGGTTGGCAGGGATAGCAAAGAAGAAACCCATGCTACACTGCAGATACTTCAAAAGGCTCAGGAGTTGGTAGCACCAAGTACTTATGGAAGTAGAGGTGAAGGTGTGGCTAAAACAGATGACTTAGAGGAAAGCCTATTAAAAGAGCAATTAACATGCCAGATCACCTCCTCGTCATCAGAAAACTAAAGGATTACCCTCTGGAAAAGGTAAAACAAGGTATCTGAGCTAGAAAACCAGATACAGTTAAGAGTTTACAGTCTGTAAACAGGGATGTTATCAGAAAGGTTACTTAATGTCCATCTATTGTTCAACACTGTGCCACCTCCAGCCTTCTTCCCCCATTCAGCTCCCAGAACACTGGCAAGCAAACTCAGAAGGCAGGAGATGGAGATACACAAAGAGTCTTTTCTGAAGATCTGACTAGCCCCAAGAGAAAGACCTAAAGGTACTAACACTGGCTATTTCCTAACGAAATGGCCCCACACATCACTCCACATTGAAATTCACTGTACATAAGCATCAGTGACCCTCCTTTTTCCCCACCCTACCAATTTGGGATTTTTTTTTTTTTAACCAGGCTTACAATGTTTGACTACAGCATATGATCAAGAAAATTTATAAAAATGATAACAATAAATTTAGAGGGAACCAAGTTTCACTATATATTTAACAAAACCAGCAATTTGGATCTTATTTGAAATCTGTGATTACTCAAGTATGCTGTTAAATCATCTTTGCATCTTCTGTTAAATAGGAAATCTAAAATTTCATTTAAATATGACTAGATAATGGTGATTTTTAAAACCACTTGCAAGAAGTGGCTCCTTGCATTACAACATTTGGCACAAGTCAAATCATTTTTTAAATATATTCAATAAAAGAGGTGAATAATCCAAGATATTCACTAGGGTAGAATTAATTTGACTTGTTGTACATATTGGAAAGTAAAATAACAACAACAACGGCAAATTGTACTTCTCCAAGGTAGGATTCAGATGTTTCATTAGTTTGCTAACCTACAATAATTTATAACTTCTCACAATTATTTTCCTTTTTCACAAAAAAGGAGCTATGACACCATTATTTGCATAAAACCATTTGGCTTTTCCTCTCTTTCCATTTTCCACAATGCACTTGGTTTCCAAAATCTGCTAAACTATAATGTAAACTATACTAGAAATGCATCATATATTTATGGCAGAATTAATGAATTGCCTGATCTCTTCATTTCTTATAGCACCTAAAATATTATATTCATGTATTCAGTATCTGCTAAATTGAATAAAAATCTTCATCCACTTAAACTGTTTTCATCAAGCAGCTTAATTTCTTGTAGAAATATAAAACATACACACTACATTCCTAACATTATTTAAAATATTTTTGGCACTGCATTTTGCTATAAGTTAAATCAGTTTTATATATGCAAATTTTTAAAGGCATCCTGGAAACATTCTAAAATAATTCTAAAAACTGAATTTCCATACTTTCTACCTTAAATTACCCATTGGCATTGGCATCCACTACTAGGAAAACCCAAACTTTCACTGAAAAGCACTTATATTCTTACTTTTGCTTAGTTGAAGATGCGATAAAACAATCTACCCTTTTAACTTTAACAGCATAAACTTTAAAATTACAAGATGTTCAAGACTAAATTTCATTAAATGCCATCACAACATCTCTTCTTTTGACATACCTATCAGCATGACGCAAAGACTAGTCATCTCTTGTGCAGCACTAACACAGTTTTCATATTTCCTAATTAAGGCTCCTCATGGCTCCTATTCAGCTGTCTGGCATTAGAAAAATAAAGAGTTTTCTTTCTTTCCTTCCTGATCATTATTAGGTCTTGAAATAATTCAGCAACAATTTCACCCATGTTGTACCTTTCACTCTCTTAAAGCCAGCCATAAAAACAAGTCCCTGAATCCAAAAGCTAGGCCAGATTATGAAGGAAAAAGAGCAGAAATTAAAGCTAGTAACAAAATCACCACAAAAACACAGCAGCAGAGAAGATTAATTCTATTACAGGAAAACACGGCAACCGCTAAATATAAACCTCTGACTCCTAAAATTTCTTTTCACTAGCTGAAAATGTCTTTCCTTTTAGCTGCAATTTATTGGCTTTCTATGGTAAGAATGATTTGTGCTACAAAAGAAGTGTTGAAATATTAGACTAATTTTTTAAGTTAAAAATAATTATTACTTTGTCACAGTTTATTTCGTAGACAAAAGGTCTCAAAATCTTGAGTAGATAAGGGAAACAAAATGATGGAAACATCATGATCCACAGATATATACAACTGTGAAAACACACATGTTTAAGTTCAGAAACTGAAATCATTAAATGAAGGTATTAAAATCTACTGGAATTTATCACAATAATTTACAAAAATTGTTCATGAGTTTTAAAATGATAATGAACATTTATCATGCCGACCTGGATTTCCTCCCAGATGTCTTCATCCAGTAAAGTAGCTGCTCTATGGTGCTGCAAAGGGACTATAAGGCAGTGCCCCTCAGTAAGAGACTGTACGTTGGGTAAACATAAATAAACCTATTGGGAAAAAATTCAAAAGGTGAAACATTATTGCTATTTATTCTCAGCTGTAAAAGATGAACCCTTAGTAGAAAAAAAAAATGAATATTTAATGAATACTTAAGAATTGTTTTGTAAATGTTAATAGTTTTAAAGATATTTAATATTTTTTAAGCCATCAAGATAGCTTTTAACAAATTAAATTTAGAGCACAGATCTCAATTTTCACCATTACATATCAGACAAGGATTAAGATTAGGCAAAGAAGAGCAGAATGAATGATACATCATCCTTAATCTGAAGAAGCTAGATACTTTGAAAATCCTTGAAACAACACAACTTTCACAAAAATAAAAAGACACAAGGCCCGGTAATGGCATTCTAACTGATGCCTACTTATCAGGCCTTCCTTGTCTGATTAGTTGAGAAAAGATAATTAGCTCAGCTAAGAGGAAGAGAAAATGATCTCAGAATGGCTTTACTGCTCTGCTTATTTACATACATGTATAACCTAAAAACTGGTGCTACTTTTCCATTATACACAAACTGTATATCCTTTTAAAAAGGTTCATCAGTATGTTTATAGAGAACAAAAGCATTACGAAGGGCTTTATCTTATTTCTGTTATATTTTGCTGGGGTTTAGCTAGAAATAGTTTGCATGGCAGACATTATTTAATAGAATAACTCAAATTTTTAAACCTTCATTGACAACAAAGTAGGAGTAGAGTGGATATCTACCTAAAATTACAGTAAAATCACAACCATGTTCATGAAAAAAAGAAAAAGAAATCAAGATTAAGGGCCTGGAAATGTCTGTAGACAACTTACAAGATTTAGAAAAAGAAATATTTAAAGACATCACTGAATTTTCTACATAATTACTGAAATAGAGTCAGGTACAAGTGTCAATGATAGGTCAATTAAGTTGCAATAAAATTCATTTTTAAAAGCAGTATAAACATAAAAATCACCTAAAATTGGTATCAAAATCAGTTTTTCTAAATAAAAATAGACACATAAAAAAGAAATTAATACCTAAATAAATCAGAACACACAAAAAAGCAATACTTTTTTTTATTTGACAGACAGCAGAGCTACTAATTGAATAATCAATAATTATTAAGGACCTATTACATGCCAGGTAGTGTTGCACATGCTAGGGAATCAACAATGAGCAGGTACACAAATCCCAACCCATAAGAAGCTTATGGGGTGCTACAGATTGAATGTCTGTGTGCCTCCAAAATACATACGTTAAATCTTAACACCCAAGGTGATAATATTTGGAGGTGGGGGAATTTGGAAGGTGACTGGATCATGAGGGCTCTGAATGGGATTGATTCCCTTATAAAAGAGGCCCCAGGTAACGTGCTTGTCACTTCCACCATGTAAGGACGTGGAAATAAGATGACTGTCTGTGACCCAGGCCGTGGGACACCACCAGACACTGAATCTGCTAGCACTTTGATCTTGGACTTCCCAGCCTCCAGAACTGGCTTCAATAAATTGTGTTACTGATGGGCAACCCAGTCTAAGGTATTTTTTTATAGGAGCACAAACTAAGGCATGAAAGAAGAAAGACAAATAAGCAATGTAAATGTAAAGTAAAATGTATAATATTTCAGATGATGATAAGGGGTACTAAAAAAAATAAGGCAGAAAAAGGTACACAGAGTCTAGGGAGATGTTAGGAAGCCCCTTTTAGTTATCTATTAGGGTAACATTTGAGAAGATATGTGAAGGAAGGAAGGGTATACACAGAAAGAAGCCCCCAGGCAAACGGAAAAGCATGTGAGGAGGATGCATACCAAGTAGTTCTCCAGATGGTCAGACAGCCAGCGTGGCTAAGCTGAGAAGATGAGAGGAAGGCTCACAGACAGTGAGGTAAGAGGAAGAACTGGGCCTGTAGGCCTCATAGGCGACGATAAGGATTCCAGCTTTCGTCTGAAAGCCAGGTCTGACTAATGATGACTTAAAGTCAAAAAGATCACTTGCTACTGTATAGAGAAAGGGCAAAAGAAAAAGGCAGAAAAACCCATTAGGAAATTATTACAGGAGTCCAGTAATAGATGATAATGACTTGAGCCAGGGTGGCTGAAATAAAGATTATGAAATGTGGTCAGAACAGGAATATATTTTGAAATACAGCCAACAGAATTTAGAAATGGACTAAAAAAGAGGACGACTACAGGAGGGTTAGTATTAGCTTAAGATAAATAAATGTGGAGACAAGTATTAGACCTTTACCTAAGTTGGAGATGTTTATTAGGTATCCAAGTGGAAATTAGGTTGGATGTATAAACCTAGAATTCTAGGAGATATTTGGGTTAAAATGTAAATTTGCTAGTGGTCTGTAAATAGTAGTCATGAACAGAACATTTCAAGCAAAGATACCTCTATTACAGCTTTTTAAGAGAGTGCAAGCAAAAATTCTGAAAGTCTTCTGTAGCAGACTGCACAAATGCATCCAGTTATTCACTACTCCATATACCCAAATCCTTCACAATGTCACTCTGTAGCTCCACCCATCAAGAGGTGGAGTTGCAAACAGACCTTATGATTCATGAGAGCCAAAAGAATATGGTAGAAATGATGGTGGTCAGTTCCAAGTTTCTGCCTCAAGAGGCCTTGTGCACTTCTGCTAATTCTCTTGGAACAAGCCTAGCTCCCATGTGAAGTCTATGCTAGCCTACTGGAAGATGAGAGAACGTACAAAACAGAATGATTTAAATGTCTTAAGCCACTAAATTTTGGTGTTTTGTTTATGTATGAATACTAGTGTATCTCCACTTCCCCCATGTAAAGGGATAAATGGAAGACTAGATAATTCTCAGGTCTAATGTATAAGGTCTTTACTCTCCTAAGATCTGAGATCCAGTGAGGGCAGCACCCATTTCAGACAGCTTGTATTCCGAGAATGAACCATATTGTGTATACCTCAGTGTCTTTGCTCATGTTGTCCTGTATTTCCCATATACTGAAATTTATCCTACTCCACCATTAAAAGGAAGCACAGACATACTTCTTCCAGAAAGTCTTCCTTGATACTCCACAGTAACTTCAATATTCCTCCTTTGTGTTTCCATAACATTCTTGCATATATATCACTGCATTAAAATTTATCTGTTTATGTTTGCCTGCTTCCCATAAAGCTGTAAGCAACTTGAGGAGGTTTTAGGCATATTTATATTTCTAGTACCTAGGACTAGAGCCTGACAAACAGGCTGATAAGTGTATGAATACCTGATAAGTGAACTAATTACCAAAGAGTTTTTGTTTCTTTTTCTAAATCAAATTAAAAGTAATGACTGGAATCATGTAAAAATATCAAAGAATGAACACAACTCTTATTTAAGTTATAACTGTTGTTTATGTAAAAGCTGGGAAAGAAACTGAGAAAAATAAATATAACTAGTTAAGATGAATTTTTACAAATTATTTAATTTTGAATGGGATTTTGACATTTATCTTTTTGTTAAGTATGAAGGAAAAGAGAAGAAAAAGAAGGATAAAAAAATAAAAGAAGCCAAAATTGACACTGATGAATTAACTATTTCAACAACCTAAAGATATTAAAGACTACATATATGTGTACATACATGTATGTATACAATAAACAACATAAATATGTATATGTATGTCTTCCAAACTGTAAGTTCCTGAAACCAGCATTCATTCAACTTCTTCCACCTTTTCTCACTGACTCCACTCCTGCCTTCTTTCTGCTCCATCAATGCCAAACTCATTTCCTCCTCAAGGCTTTTTACTGATGGTCCTTTCTGAAACATTATTCATTCCTATCTTCATGTTACTTGTCCTTCCCATTTTATATATCTTTACTGATCCTTAGAGAAGCCTTCCAGACTACTGTGTGAAAAAAAATACCCCCATCATTTTCTCCCATTTCCTCACTTTACCTGCTTTATGACAATTAATTATTTCAAATCAGGGCAATTATAATTTTATTTACTGCCTTACTGCAGTAGGCATAAGGTCCAAAAGTCTATCTGATTCTTGACTTTTCCCCAGTGACTAATTAGGGTATGGCATATATTAGGCATACAAAAATTATTTACTTAATATAAGAATTAAATCAATAAGTATTTATTGAAATCAATTACTATTATGTACTACAACCAGGACTAGATGCTTGGTATACAATGGAGAGCAAGAGTTATCGCTATCTTCACAGAGCTTAAAAACTATTAGGGGAAAGACCCAATAAACAGGTAAAACAAAGAAAGTAACTTCTTCAAGTTATTCTATGAAGAAACAACAAAGCTCTATGAGAATGTAAGTAAAGGTTAATAAATACTTCTTACCTTAACACCTATTGCAACAATAAGATGCTTGGGAAATTGAGAGCTATCAAAACAATACAGACATTTTTCCATTTGTGCAGCAAGACTCCGATGTTCAGCAATAGCTTTTTTCCACTGGTTCTCTACCTCTCCACCAAGACGTTCTCTCTCAGCTGCTTTGGAGACAAACATGTCATCCAGGGTATAATAGTCTCCATCTGTTTTTCCCATAAACTGAAAAACCAAAATAACAGTAATGAAGAGTAGAGGGTAGTGATTAAGATTTCATTGTACTGTGGTATCCTAAATCCATATCTGTAAGTTCTATGATAAAAATCATACATTTAAAAGAAAAAGAACATGATTCATATTTAAACTTGATCTTCTAGAGTCAATCATTATCATCATCATCACAGCTAAAGTTGACTAAATATTTACTATATACAATTCTATATGACTTGTTCATGTTTTATACTCCTATGAGGTGGGATCATTATCATTTTCAACTAATGAGCAAACTGAATCACAGACAGGTTAAGAAACTATAACTTTAAAAATTCACATATACACTATATATTACATGAAACATTTTTTTTTTAACCACATCTCCAGGTACCTTCTCCATACCTCCCCTAACATGAACTACAAATAGATTGATACCTTCAAAATACAAAAACACAAATTTTATTTTCTTATTTTATGTACCTCCTTATAATCCTCAGAGTTCCATACTGTGTACAGAATTAAGTTCAAAGTCTTGAACTTGAAAGCCAACAAAATCATACATACAGAAAGTCATAATGGTTTAAAGCTTAGATTCTACAGTCAAAATCACCATGGTGAAATTCTCTCTCCTGTATATATAACCTTGAACATATTATTTAATTTCTCTGTACTCTCTCTATGCCTTATTTCCTCATTTACAATGGTTATAACAGCACTGCCTTGAGTATCCCTTATCCAAAATGCTTGGGATCAGAAGAGTTTTAGATTTCAAATTTTTTCTGATTTTGGAATATCTGCATATATATAATAAGATATTACAGGGATAGGACACAAGACTAAAATGAAGTTCATTTATGTTTCCTATATACCTTAAATGCATAGCCCTAAGGTAATTTATATAATATTTTTAGTAGTTTTATGCATGAAACAAAGTTCATCTATATCAGAAAGCAAAGATGTCATTATGACAGCCACCCATGAGGAATTACAGCACATTTACACTTATATACACATGCTGCATTGACACAGGACTGCACAGTTACTCTGTCCTTGGCATCCTTATTTCCTGACAGGCTGTCTCATCAGTTGTAGTATGTCTTCCTGGGTCAACCCTTGAGGTTTAGTTCTACTCATTTTTCAATCTTAGGGTAAGATTTAGCTGTCACTTCCATCAAAGAAACTTCCTCCATCTTGCAGGCCTGTCCAGTGCGTACTTGCACTGCTGTCAGTCTCAGGATGACTATACTGTATCATACTCATTAAATTGACTTTTTTTTCCCATTATACTACATTATACTAAGTGTAATAGAAGTATTAAAGTACTAAGTGTAATGTAAATTACTTAGTGTAATGGAAGTATTAAAGTACCAAGTATTAAAAACAAAACAAAACTACATTATCTTTATGATCAAATATAAAGCAATAGCAAGATGCTCAGATGTTAGCAGACATTTTAAACAACTTGAAGACAGAGCAATTCTATTCATGTCAGACAAAGTAGATTTCATTGCATACAGCATCATGAATGATAAAGGGTCAACTGATAAAGGAGTCATAACATCAAGAGGACATAACATTCTGTAGATTACATAACTTGAAAAGAAAAATTTTAAGAGAACATAACAATCCTCAAGTTTACATATCTAATAACAGAGATTCAAAATATGTAACATAAAACCTGATAGAACTGCCAAAGAAATAGATAAATCATAACTGTAATCAGATTTTAAATACCCAACTCTCTGTAACTGGTAGCACAAACAGAAAAGCAATAGCTACATAGACTTGAATACACTCTCAACCAACTTGACTTAATTGACATTAATAGAAATTCCACCCAACAGCAGCAAAATATACATTCTCCTCAAGTGTACATGGAACATCGACCAAGACAGATGACGTTCTGGGTCACAACACAAGTCTCAATAAATTTAAAAAGACTCTAGTAACTTAAAGTATGTTCTCTGAACACAATGGAACTAAATTAAAAATCTGTAACAGAAATATCTTTGGAAAACTGCCACATACTTGGAAACTAAATGGTGTACTTCTAAATCACCCATGAAACAACAAAAAATTAAAAAGGCAATTAGAAATGAATTTAAACAGCAATAAAACAAAAATACAACATACAGGAACTTGTGCAATGCTGCTAAAGCAGAATTTATAGGGAAAATTATAGCATTAAACATCTGTATTAAAAGACAAGAAAGTTCTCAAATCAATGATGCCAACTGCCACCTTAGGAAACAAGAAAAAGAACAAAAAATAAAATCCAATGTAAACAGAAGAAAATTTCTTTAACGCCATCACTGATAGGTAAAAAGATTATTACCAAGGTATAGGCACACTGACTTCCTTGTTTCTACTAGCAATGTATTTTTTTCTTCCACATTTTCTCCATATTAACCTTTGTATACTTCTTGAGTTTTCCAGGTTTGTCTATTTATGTAAACTGTATTGCCTTACAAATAATTGTTTTAACTTTTATCCTCATCTAAACCCTAATTCATTGCATTCTAAAAAAAATCAGAACTGGTGGACTAATCATTTTCATGAATAAGTGTCCAACTACATGCCAGATATTAATATAAAATTTCATCTTCTCTAATCCAAATATTTCTGCAACACAGAAATTTATATTCTCACTTGACAGATCAAAAATTGAGGCTAAGAGAAACTAAGTAACTTAATCAAAATCACACATCTATTAAAGGACACAACCAGGAATCAAAATGGGTTTGTCTGACTACAAAACTGCAGAGTGTCTGGCATATAAGTGAGGCTTTCTCCCTTAAGAAACCAATGTTTGAAACACAGAAAGGTTATATTGTGAATATAGTCTATGAAGCAGAATAAAGAGCTAGAAGAAAACTTATCTCAACTAGAATAAACATACCAAATCAAGTTAAGGTACTTATCAATGGGAACACAGATATCTAGTAGGTATTTATCTTATCCAAAATATATTAACAGGAGCACAATACACATTTATACATACATAACTGGGCCTTCATATGCTATGGCCCATTGTGTTTTTGAAAAGTTCATAAATGATCAGACAAAACATCCAATTCAAATCAAATGTTTTATACATGGAAGATGATACTTCTACTCTTAAATCTAGTTTTCATGGATGTCGTCAAACCTCTCTGATTTAGTGTTTATACTGAAAATGATACAGTCTTGCCAATTAAGTCTGACTGATTCATTACAACAGAAATACGGCCCCCACTGATGCAAGAACAATTAACTCCCTCCTCCTACAGCTTCGATTTGCATTTTTACTCATTATCTTTTCTTTGGGCTGTGATACAAAATATTTTTAATTTATCAATCACGTATACCTCTTCTATGACCTCCAGCCTACCATATTCTCATTACGTGACAGTTAACCATCAACATTTTTTAACAGATAGACTGGTAAAAGATAGTGGAGAATGTACTAAGCATAAGATGGAAAAAGCGAACAAAATTGCTGGATGAAAGGAGACAAATAAAGAAAACAGGGGCGTGAAAATATGCCTCTTCATCATTTAGACAGAATCCTTTAAAAAGTATACTGTACAAACTCACTTTGGTACACCATAAACACAAACTAAACAACAGTAAGTTAGCCATTTCATATTCACTAAGATGGCTAGACTCAGATAATAAGTGTTGTCAAGCATGTGGTAAAATTAGAACTCTCATACACTGCTGATGGGAATGTAAGATGGTGTAGCTGCTCTGGAAAACGGTCTGGTAGCTCCTCAAACAATTCAACATAGATTAATAAAATAGTAAACATATAGCTTACAGGGGTATCCAATCTTTTGGCTTCTCTGGGCCACAATAAAAGAACCATCTTGGGCCATTCATGAAATATACTAACATTACCCATACCTGATAAGCTAATTTTTTTTAAATGGCAAAAATCTCACAATATTTTAAGAAAATTTACAAATTTGCACTGGGCTGCATTCGAAGCCGTCCTGGGCCACATATGGCCCGTGAGCCATAGGTTGGATAAGCTTGGGTCACCACATGATGAAGAAATTCCACTACTAGATATACATACCCAAGGAAAATCAAAATATATGCCCACACAAAAACCTGTACATGAATCTTTATAGCAGCATTATTCATATAGCCAAAATGTAGAAACAATCTAAACATCCATCAAATGACGAATGGATAAACAAAATGTGGTACACACAAGGTAGTAGTATTTGGCCATAAAAAGAATGAAGTACTGATACTTGTTACAACATGCATGATCTATAAAAAAAATTATGCTAAGTAAAAGAAGTCAGTCATTAAAAAAAAAAAAAAAAACAAAAACACTATTCTATGATTTCATTCCTATGAAATGTCGAAAACAGGGAAATCTACAGCCAAAATAGATTAGCAGCTGCTTAGGGCTTAAGTAAGAAGAGTTGAGAGAGTTAGCTAATTTTAATCTGTATTTTTTCACTGTCATCAACTTTAACCATGAGAATAACAGCTTTCAGTCAATTCTGTGAGTCTTTCCAGCAAAATATTAAATTCAAGAATGGCCTTAGGAACCTATGTACTTGCAGTTAGTATCAGAAGTAAAGGTGGTCTTGAGGACTCCCCAACATCATGTTTGGCTGGACGATCAGGGACTTAAAACACAATTAGAGAACTGATGACAAGGAGGTCTGGGGAAAAGGTATGCAAACAGATAGAGAGTGCAAGGATACTCATGTCCCACATGACAATATTTATGCTACTAGCTATGCCTACCATTGTCTCAAAGCTCGTGAACAGCCATGCACCGATAAAAGTTACACATGGGCTCATCATCGTGAGCTTCTACTCACCAAAGCCAACTGGGCTACAACCACTGATGAATACCCAGTCTGCCAACAACAGAGACCAATAACGAGCCCCTGATATGATAAATCTCCCTAGAGGGATAAGGCAGCCACCTGGCCATCAAGGTGAATAAAACAGACTGCCTCCATCATGGAAGGAATAGTGCTTTCTTCTTACTAGAATAGATACTTACTCTGGATATGGCTTTGCTTTCCTGGCATGCCATGCTTCTGCCAAAACCCCCATGATTCTGCAGTAGCTGGCTGCACAGAACAGTGAACTGCCCTTTTGAAGATGTAATTACAAGTACCAGCTAGGTGCGCATTCTTTGTAGAACTGGGCTATGTCTTCCAGGACATAGTATATGCTCTAAGTCAGCATCCACACAATGATGATCCAAAATTAGGATCCACATGTCTGGGAATCTTAGAGAAAAATAGGAGCAACTGTTACCCTTTGTGATAAACTAGCAAAATTTTTGCTTCCCATTCCTGTTACTTTAAATTCTACTGGTCTAGAGGTTTTAGTCCCAAAAGGAGAAATACAGGGTCAGGCATAGTGGTTTGTCTGTAATCTCAGCAATTTGGGAGGCCAAGGCAGGAGGTGGAAAGATTCCTTGAGCCCAGGAATTCAAGACCAGCCTGGGCAACATGACAAAACCCCATCTCTATTAAAAAACAAAAATAAAAAATAGAAGGAGAAATACTTCCACCATGGGACACAACAATGACTCTGACTCACTGAACTTGAAGCTGGGATTGCTACCTGGCTGCTTTGACTTCTCACTCCAATGAATGAAAAGGCATTGTATTGGCTGGAGCAACTGATCCTAACTATCAAGGGCAAATTGGATTGGACTACACAACAGAGGTAAGAGGAAATATGTCTGGAATGTAGGAGATCCTTGAGGGCTCCTCTTAGTATTCTCCTGTTGCATGCATAGATTGTAAAGTAATGAAGTCAGGGCATTTAGAGTATCCATTACTCAAATAATGTACACTGCACCTATCAAATAATTTTCTCATCATCTGCCCTCTTCCCACCCTCTCACTCTTCTCAGTCTCTATTTTCTATTATTCCATACTCTACATCCATGTGTATAGATTATTTAGCTCTCAAAAGTGAGTACATCTGATAATTTGTCTTTCTGGGCCTGACTTGTTTCACTTAAGATAATGGCTTCCAGATTCACTCATGTTGCAGCAAAAAAACATGATTTCATTCTTTCTTATGGCTGAATAGCATTCCATTGTATATATACCACATTTTCTTTATCCAGTCATCTACTGATAGACAAAGGTTGATGCCATTACCTTCGCTCTTGTGAACACTGCTGCAACAGACATACAAGTGCAACTATTCTTTTATATAATGATTTCTTTCCCTTTGAGTAGATAGCTAGTAATGGGATTGCTGAATCAAATGGTAGTTCTACTTTTGGTTCTTTGAGAAATCTCCATACCGTTTTCCACAGAGGTTACCAATTTTTACATTCTCCCCAGCAGTGCATAAGAGGTCCTTTATCTCCACATCCTCACAAACATCTGGTTTAAAAAATTTTTTTAATAATAGCCATTCTGAATGATAATATCTCCTTGTGGTTTTAACGTCCATTTTTCAGATGATTAGTGATGTTGAACATTTTTTCATTTACCTGTTGACCATTCGCACATCCTCTTTAGAAAGATATTTATTCATATCCTTTGCCCACTTTTTAGTGTGACTATTCGTTGTTGTTGCTGAACTGAGTTCTTTGTATATTATTGGATATTAGACCCTTGACAAATGCGTATTTTGCAAATCTTTTCTCCCACTGTGGAGGCTGTCTGTTCACTCTGTTGATTTTATCTTTTGCTGCATAGTAGCTATTTAGTTTAATTAATTCCCATTTGTCTTTGTTTTTAATGCTCGGGTTTTTGAGGTCTTAGTAATGAATTATTTGTCTAGATCAATGTCCAGAAGAGTTTTTCCTAGGTGTTCTTCTAGGATGTTTATAGTTTCAAGTCTTACATTTAAGTCTTTAATCCATCTTAAGTTGATTTTTGTTTATGTAGAGAGACATGGGCCCAGTTCCATACTTCTGCATAGGTCAAACCAATTTTCCCAGCACCATTTACTGAAAAGGGTATCCTTACCCTGCTGTATGTTCTGGTCAACTCTGTCAAAGGCCAGTTGATTCTAAATACGTAGCTATATTTATGTATTTTCTATTCTGTCCCATTTATCTGTATGTCTATTTTTTATGTCAGTACCACGCTGTTTTGATTACTATTGCCTTTCCAGTATAATTTGAAGTCAGATAATGTGATGCTTGCAGCTCTGGGTTTTTTTGTTTGTTTTTGCTTAGGATTGCTTTGGCTATTAAGGCTCTTTTTTGCCTTCATATGAGTTTTAAGATTGCTTATTCTAATTCTGCGAAAAATGATGTTGGTATGTTAAAAGAGATTACCATCAATCTGTAGATTACTCTGGCCAGTATGGCAATTTTAGTTTTATTAAGTCTTCTGATCCATGAGCATGGGATGTTTTTCCATTTATTTGTGTCATCTACAATTTCTTTCACAGGTGCTTTACAGTTTTCCTTGTAGAGATCTTTTACTTCCTTGGTTAAATATACTCCTAGGTATTATTTTTTGTAAATGGGATTACCTTCTTGATTCTCAGCTACACTGTTATTGGTGTATACAAATGCTACTGATTTTTGTACACTGATTTTGCATCCTGAAACTTTACTGAATTTTTTTTAACAAATGAAAATGCAAATATAGCACATCTAAACCTGTGAGATACAGCAAAAGCAATGCTAAGAGAGAATTTTATAGCATTAAATGCCTACATCAACAAAGTAGAAAAAATAACAAATGAATAACCTAATGTCACACCTCAAGGAACTAGAAAAGCAAGAAGAAATCAACCCAAAATTAGCAAAAGAAAAGCTAGATCAGGACAGAACCAAATTGAGATCCCCCCCCAAAAAATACAACAGATCAATGGTATAAAAAGTTGTCTCTTTGAAAAGATAAACAAAATTGATAAATTGCTAGCTAAACTACCCAGGAGATAAGAACCGAATAAACAGAATCAGAAATGTAAAAGCAGACATTGCAACTGATATCACAGAAATAAAAAAGAGCATCAGAGACTATGATGATCAACTATATGCTCATAAACTAGAAAACTAGAGGAAATGGATAAATTCCTGGAAACATAAAACCTCCCAAGACTGAACTACTGGCCTTTCTTCCCTTTCCAACAACTCTTTCAAATCAGAATTTAAGTATTTAAGCATGCGAAAGATTCTTCTATTTTGAAAATTTGTCCGGCATACACATCCACTTGCCATCACACTAACTACTAAACTTCGTGAATAAATCATATATAGAAGAGAATGATACAAAGATATCATGATTCTTCTCTTTCAGATAGAATGATTAATTTTGACTTGTTGCTTTTGCACATCTGTCCTGGAAATAAAAGTTTCTTCCCAGTACTTCTGATTTATTTCATCGGAAGTCTTAAGGGATGAGGCAGCAAATGGGCTCATGGGCCACTGGAAGTTGGAAAATTCTGTGGAGATTGACAAGGAAACTCATTTTTCAGCATCTGTTCTCAGTGTAACGTTTAAATCTGTGGAAACATAACTAAGCACATTTTGTGATTATTTAGAATCTTAGTAAATTGCTCCAAGATTCTTAAAGTCAGTTTTGTAAGATCAGACCACAGGTTGGTGTTCTTTTAAGCTTGTATACTGTGTCCAACGTCACATTTTTTCAAGTGTTCATGATTTTTGTAAAGTGATTTGTTTTAAGCACATTAAAGGTGGTTTGAGTTTAAAAAAAAAAAAAAGATATCATGATTTTATTAAACAGTAACCGAAAACTGATAATCAATGAGGTGCTAAATTATAATTGATACTCAGAATACAACCTTGGTTATTTTAAACTGGCAGAATATGTTTTTCTAATTAGCAAAATTTTCCAAATAGCTAAGAGTATACCATTTAAATATAAAAATATTTCTTTTGTAGTCATTTTGAAAGAAAATATTCCCAAAGTGTCATAAGCTTTCCTGCCTTTTAAAATATAATAAATGAAACTTTAATCTTTTCCTGATAATACACAATAATTACTGTGATAATAATGTGTCATAATTCAGGAATGGTGCTTTAGAATACGAAGTGCATTCAAAACCAGAAATGTAAAAGAAGACATTACAACTGATATCACAGAAATACAGAAGAGCATCAGAGACTATGATGATCAACTACATGCTCACAAACTGGAAAACCTAGAGATAATGGATACATTTCTAGAAACATACAATCTCCCAGGATTGAACCACTGGCCTTTCTTCCATTTTCAGCAACTCCTCCAAATCAGAATTTAGGTTGGCCAGAATGTAACGCCAGTTGTGCTATGCTAACTATATTAGCAAGAGTTACATGGTTTTTTGGTTATCCATTTTTTTCTTCATTATTTGTGCTCTCTATAAAGTCTGTTGTCAGTTCACTGTCATAAGCTCCTTGTGGTAGTCTGTTTCTTCACTTATAATTTGATGCTTTTATTATATTTCTTTTCTAAAACTGGATAACCAATACATTAGAATTATTTATAACATAAAAGTAGAGCTTCAGAGGCACTCTCTCTAGGTAATCAATAAATAGTTGTTACATTTGGAGCAAAAATAGAAAAGCTAGCCTACAATCCATAAACATTTGACTAGCATCAACAGAAGAAACACAAACTGCCACATTTTTTAAACTATAATGACAAACCACAGAAAAAAAGACACAGAATGCTTGTCTTATTCTCTGGCCCACAGTGACATCCTACCTAGAAGCAACTTTTTGAATCCTGCAGCTTCTACTACCAATTCTCATTTGTATATTGCATTATTATGGTATCAAAATATTCACAATAATTTATTACTGGAGGAAAGTAAGGACATAGATTCTATATATTTTCAAAATTAATTTAAGATTTAAAACCCAACCAAAGAAAATGATTCCAACAAGCAATTATTTTTCAAAGTGGAACTAGAGCCAACTGCCAACTTGATAAAGACACAGAAGAGCAAATAATGATGTATTAAGACAACATAATTAAAACTGTGGTGTTAGTCTTCACTTTATATATTTATACTATCTGAAATGTAATATTACCTAGCTCTTTTACAAATAATTAAAACTAACTTTCAAGGGTTGGTTTTTTTTGTTTTGTTTTGTTTTGTTTTTTAAGAGACAGAATCTCAGCCTGTAGCCAGGCTGGAGTACAGTGGTACAATTGTAATATTAGCTTTTTGATACAGTTAGAAATATATCCACGTTTCACTTATTCACATAAGTACCAAATAAGCATCCAACAAAGTCAATAGTCCTTTGATACTCAGCCTACTAATGATTAAATAACTATTAAGTTCAGGGAAAATCTCAAGTAAAATACATCCTACTACAGGAATTCTCAGGTGACATATTGTATTTCTAAAAGTTGTTCTTCTATAAAATCATGCACCACTGCAATGCTAGAAAGTCAGCAGCTAAATAGATATGCTCAATAAATCATGCTAACTAACCAAGCCTGTTTAAGAAAGAGGGGAGGGGGAGACAAGACATACCAATGGAATTTCATTAAATCACATTAAAATCTTGTAAGAGTTATCATGACATCAGAATCAAATTCTTTCACTTCCTTAAGTTGAGTCCCTTAAGTTGATGTCTTACTTGCCTTCACTGTCCCTCACAAAACATTTGAGAATTAAAACTAACATATTAGAGAGATAAGTTTATGGCACAAGAATGAGTCACCCTTTCCTAAGAGATTGTTTACTGAAGGGGAAAAAAAAAACACATCAGCATGGCGTTGGAAAAAGAGAATAAATCACCGAGGTTGAGTCACAGAATTAGGAAAACCTCTTCTTAAACGCTGAAAATGGAAGTGGATATTTCAGATGCCATACATAAATAGCATGAGATCTGACTTGTCAGCAACCAAAATCTAGGATACTTTTTAATTCTATACTACTCTCTTACCATCTAAGTAAATAAAAACAAACTTTAATGTGAGCTTTGACTAACATGTGTATGTCCAAAAGAACTGGGAGCATTTTAAGAAATTCCTGTCATCCTTGTCTTGTATTATAGATCATTTAATATTAAATTACTGAGAAACATAAGTACTTTTCTTCATTTTACTCTGTATAATTCAGTAACTTTAAGAAAACTATTTATCAAAAACTATTCTTTTTTGAGAAAATTGGCATTTCATGATTTTAAGATTTCTATTTTCTATCTTTAATGTTATTATTGGGTCATGCATATTATACTAAGATGTATAAAAATTCTAATTCCTGTCCGAATTCCTTATTAAAAAAGAGATAATAATAGGAATTAGAAGCAAGACTCAGGACTTTCTCCAATACGGCATTGGCTTATGTGTAATTTTATATATTCAATATTTAAAGTAAGACATGAATTACAGACTGATTTTTTTAAAGGTGCTATTAAAACATTGCTACTTTTATTCAGGCAAGCTAGTAATATACTCATGCCATTTGTTAAGCATCTGAGCTTCTAGTTATACACTAAAATATACTGAAAGAATATCACTATTTTTGAAATTTAAAAACATCTATATTCAATTCTTGATTCTGTGCACTAAAAATTAATCACACGTTCCAGGAAACCTACCCCAGGATCTGACTGTCCCTGGGACCACAGTTCTAGATGATGAAACCTGAAAATGACGATTTCTCCACAGCTCAGTGTTGTCACCACTTTGAAAATTTTTATTTTTTATTTTTTATTTTTTTATTGCATTTTAGGTTTTGGGGTACATGTGAAGAATATGCAAGCTTGTTGCATAGGTACACACAAGGCAGTGTGGTTTGCTGTCTTCCGTCCCCTCACCTGTATCTGTCATTTCTCCCCATGCTATCTCTTCCCACCTCCCCACCCCCCGTCCCTCCCCCATTTCCCCCCAATGGACCCCGGTGTTTCCACTTTGAAATTTTTAAAAAGTGGAGAAGGCTGACAAAAAAGGACAACAAAAATAAGAGATGAAAGACGGTACCCCCACCCCACATCCAACACATCATTTTATTCATCATCCTTTTTTTGTGCTTGTTTTTTAAATATTACTATTGTGAAATCAAAACCACAGGCATCGGTGGGAACAACAGACTATATCTAAATTTTCTAAGCAATGTTGTATAACAGTGGAAACAAGGTTTCTGGAATTCCATGCAACTGACTTCAAGTCTCAAATATGAGATTCCAGAAAACAAATATTTATTGACTGCTATTATGTGTTAATGACGATATTAGATAGGATATATTGGTGAGCCAATGGCATGAACATTTCAGAACAGTGGGAAAAACACTACATAAAGGATTACTCAAAGAACTGTCAAGTTAGAGCTGTGATGGGAATTTGAGATGCTAACAGAGGACTAAATAACTCTTCCCTGAAAGAGTTACTATAAAGATGAGATTTGTATGAATCTTCTGTTTAATCAACTAGATAAAAGGGGATAAAAGATGGCAAAATAAAAAAATAGTAGAAACAGGCCAGGTGCGGTGGCTCACGCCTGTAATCCCAGCACTCTGGGAGGCCGAGGCGGGTGGATCACGAGGTCAAGAGATCGAGACCATCCTGGTCAACATGGTGAAACCCCGTCTCTACTAAAAATACAAAAAATTAGCTGGGCATGGTGGCGCGTGCCTGTAATCCCAACTACTCAGGAGGCTGAGGCAGGAGAATTGCCTGAACCCAGGAGGCGGAGGTTGCGGTGAGCCGAGATCGCCCCATTGCACTCCAGCCTGGGTAACAAGAGCGAAATTCCGTCTCAAAAAAAAAAAAGTAGAAACAGTATATGCAGTCTGTGGCAGGAGAAAGTACATTCATTTGACAAACTGAATGCAAGTCACCATGGAGGGAGAAGCAGCAACAAAACAAAAGGGTAGGATTCAAGACGAGGCTAAAGAGGTAGTGACCAGGCCATTCGAGGTCTTGTTAGGCCACATTAAAAAATGTGGTTAGCTTAATAGCAACAGAATACATTCAAAATGTTTTAATCTAGGGACTAAAGGAGAATACGTACATTTTGAACCAAAAATTACTCTGGTTTCAGGGAGATAGAGTTAAGAAAGAAGTGGAAGTTAAGAAGGAATGCTAGAAAACTAGTTAGAAGGGTATTTCCTAGACCAGATAAGCAACAATAATAGCAAGGACAGTGTGGCCACAGGAACAAAGAGAAGGAGACTGACAAGATTGGTGGCAGATTGGATGCGGAGAACAAAGGAGAAATCATTCTGCCTCATCTGATGACCAAAACCTTTCTAATCTGGGTTAGATAGTAGTACTACACAATGATATAGGAAATACTGAAAACAAGCCAGATTCTTAAAGAGATATGTGATCATGGGCAAGCTACTGAATATCTCTGAGTATCAGTTTCTATTAAATGGGGTTATAATAGCACTGCTAAGAGATAATTATAAGTATTATAGTATGTAAATGGTCTAGCACCTAGCAAGTACTCAAAAACTTGTAGTTATTAATATTTTCTCCCAGATTCTCACAAGACTGTGTTCACAAATGAGGCAATTTTGCTTCTTGCCTGTTACTTGGGACATCTGGCAATGTCTGGAGACATTTTTGGCTGTTACAACTTAGGGTGAGAGGGGTTGCTACTGGTACTTACTGGCTACAGGCCAGATATGCTACTAAACCTTCTACAGTTCACAGTCCTTTCACAACAAAGACTTAGCCAGCCCAAAATATCAATAGTACCAAGGTTATGAAGCCATGTTCCAGAGGGATTCTGATTCCGGTAACTGCACATGAAAAGTGCTTTTGTATCCATTAATGACAACAACCATCCACATGAGTTAGGGATTTATTACTGATATCCTGTTCAGTCAGTTTCCAAATTCAAGCCTGGTAACAGAAGTAGTTACCACAAGTAAATTCATAACCTAAATTTTAAACATAAAAATATATTTATGTCTTCTAACCATGAAAGCTAATTTATTTTCCCATTTTGATGTCTGCATAAAGAAAAACCTGAATGGCTACAAATTAACTGTCATTTTATTAAGAATCAGACACTCAGATCCTTGAATAAAAATTCTGTGAAAACTGGAGGCTTCTTTAGTGTCATTATGTGGAAAAAAATGGTTTGTAATGAATCTGTTTAATTAGTACTTCATTATTACACAAGGATTAACAACAATGAAAAACAGACTGCAGTCAAATTCTTACAAAACCATTTCAAGTTTTATGTCAGTGTTTATTAAATCAAAATTTTAATCAAAACTGTGAAACTATCCTTCAAGCTCCAAGCAAGTCCTTAAATCGACTGGATTGGAAACCCATTGGAAATAGATGAATTTGTTGATTAAATATAAACTTCATATCATTTTGGACTCTATGGACAATGAAGCTATTGAACTAATATGCTCAACTGTCAACAATTTAAACTTTGATTAAAATCTGAGAGAACTGTCCAACAGATCTCATAAAATCTCACCAGGGTCAAGAATTGGGACCTGATCACAACTGATAATACTTCACACTCAAAAAAAAAAAAAAAAAAACTTCACACTCAGAATTGCTTTTATAAAAAAAATAAATAAATAAATGTTGGCAAGAATGTCAACACACTGTTGGAACTTTTGTGCACTGCTAGTGAGAGTGTAAAATTGTTCAAACTGTTGGAAATAGTTTGGTGGTTCCTCAAAAAACCAAACATACAGTTACGTATGATCTAGCAATTCCATGTCTAGATATTAATATATACCCAAACAAACTGAAAAGAGAGACACCAGAGCATTATTCACACAGTTGAAACATGGAAGCAACCCACGTGTCCATGAACAAATGAACGGAGTTTTTAAATATGTTATATACATACAATAGAATTATTCAGCCTTAAAAAGCAATGAAATTTTGAAAAATGCAAAATACATGGAAAACTTGAAAATATTAAGTGAAATAAATCAGATACAAAAGGACAAGTATTGTATGATTCTACTTATTGTTAATTACCTAGAACAGGCAAATTCACAGAAATAGAAGGAGGTGACCAGGGGCTTGGGGTAGAAGGCAGTGAACAGGACATGAGAACTACTGTTTAATGGGTATAAAGCTTCTGTTTGAGATAATAAAAAAATGTTCTGGAAGTGGATAGTGGTGATGGTTGCAAAATTAATACTTAATGCCATTGAATTGTATACTATAAATAATTAAAAGGGTAGACTTTATGTTATGTATATTTTGCCATTAAAAAAAAAAAAAAAAGGCTAGAACCTGAACTAAAAAACATTAAATAAATTCTTCTGGTGATCCCACCTTCTTTCCACTCCCCTCACCCCTAGGTCAGGTTCAGAAAAACAAAAATTATTTTGTTCGACAGCCTGAACTGTATTCAAGTTTACATCTTTTGGAAAATGAATAAACTAAGTCAATATTTATCTTATTTAGTTCTATAAAAAGGCAAAATATCATATTTATTATTTTATGACATCTGACTTTCAAATTTCCTTTAGGGGATATCACAGGAACATATACATGATTTCACACTCTTGGATTGGCCTCTTCCAAAGATAATTTCACCATACATCTATTAATGTCTATGAGAATGAACAACAATGAAAAATAGACGGCAGTCTAATTCTTACAAAACCATTTCAAGTTTTATGTCAATGTTTATTACATTAAAATTTTAATCAGAACTGTCAAACTATCCTTCAAGCCCTAAGCTCTTAAATTTATTGGAAATAGATGCATTTGTTGATTAAATATAAACTTCATATCATTTTGGACTCTATGGATAGTGAAGCTATTGAACCACTAGGCTCAACTGTCAACAATTTAAACTTTGATTAAAATCTGAGAGTGTCCAAAGACTTCATAAAATCTTACCAGGGTCAAGAACTAGGACCTGACCACAACGGATCAGTTTGTTAACCTCTTGAAATTTGATATTAATATTATAATTTACTGAGAATAAAAAAAGTAGATGATTTCAACTATATATTATTAGAGAAACATGTAATATGTATTTTAAAGATTACTTCCAGGGGAAAACATATTAAGGCTTAAGTGATACAAACATAGAAAAAAAAATCAGTAAAAATACAAACATTTTACTACTCAATAAAATCATCCTGTTTTCTTACAATTTAAGATAAAAATCCTAATTATTACAGTCTTTTTTTCTCTCCATTATCATTCCTCTCTTGTACCTTTCATTTTTCGTCCCCTCCAGCCCATGTTTAATGCTCTATCAGTACAAAAATGATAAAATTACTGCCCATAGTACTAACAAAATTAATGAGGAAAGATGTATATAGATCTCCTGAAGATGTGCCTGTTTTAAGTTGCCAAGGTAACACTGACGTTCTGAAATTTTAAATGGAAGAGTTTATATTTAAAGAATGTTGGAGTCAACAGAACATATTTTAAGAAAAAGCAAAACATACACAGTTTATTATTCCCAAATACCAATAAATGATACATGGAAATTGAACAAAGACAATTAAATTTAGGTAACAGTCAACAACTATCCATTAACATGGGTCATTTGAATGACAGTACTGCTTATTGTGGACTGAAAAGTAAAGCTGAAGCTTCTGGTGCTGGCTTTTGCAACTCCTTAGCTATGGGGACTAGGACAGTTACTTGGCCTAGCATTAAGTCATTTAATTCTCTGAAAGTCTCACTTACCTCAGCTGTAAAATGTGAAAAGTTAAACAAGATTAGTAAGATCCATTTTCTAATCTAAAATTCTTTCATTCTGTGATTTCAAAGGAGGAAATTTCTTCATCAAAAACAAGTTACTATATACCTACTATGTTTTAGAACAACATAGTGAAGATACTGGCATATCTGTGGTAAGAAAATTAGACCAACATTTACTTCTGTGGTATTATGATACGCATTGGTTTTCATCCATAGTTCCTGATTCATAACTCCCGTAGCTATTGTTACAGTCTTGTATTATAATGTTGGGTATCTTATGCCTCAGAGGCAGGCCTCAGGAAAGAGTCTCTCTCCTGCCCTCCTTTCACACGCCCCAAGGCAGGACTCTAATCTTCTCCTTTTCTATTGTGGGTCTTAAGACCATCCCCAGAGAGAGTCACACCTTGTGCACTGGGGGAAGGAATACTGAAGTCATGAAGCCTTCATAAAAACCCAAGAGGTCTGGATTTAGTGTCTCTGGATATCTGAATACATGGAGGTTCCTGGACGAAGTTCTGCGCCCATTCTGCTATACCTCACCCTACACGTCTCTTTGCCTGTATCCTTTGTGATAACCTTTATAATAAACCAGTAAAGGTAATTTAAGTGTTTCCCTGAATTCTGTGAGCTGTTCCAGAAAATTAATCAACCTGATGAGGGGGTCATGTGAACCCCAACTTGAAGCTGGTTGGTCAGAAGTTCAGGAAGCCTGGACTTGTGACTGGTACCAGTCTGGGTATCTGGGGGACAGACTTGGGAACTGCGTCCCCAACCTGTGGAATCAGACACTATCTCCAAGTAGACAACTGTCAGAACTGAATTGGAGGACATCTCGCTGGTGTCCAAGGCTTGGTGTGTGGAAGAAAAAACCCCACACATTTGTTCACAGAAGGCTTCTGTGCTGATGACTGTGATGTAAGAGTAGAGGAAAAACACAGTTTAAAAGAGAGTTTTTCTCTACACATCTTTTTCAGGATATTTCTTATTCCCCCCTTTTCATTAATCATGTAGTACATATTCAAAAACACTGAAAAACATAGAAAAGATAAAAAACCAAGAATAATTCCCCTATACAAACGCAATTACGTTCATATTTGTCATGAAATCTCTTTCTTGATTTAGTTATAAGAAAGAAATGCTACTAAAGATTTAATAGTAAAATACAACTGGAAAGAACATAAATATAACCTGAATTTTGGAACTGCAAGGAAAAAATGGGCAGTAAAAATTAAACAAATATAAGGTACTAATTAAAAAGTGAAAGACACATCAACAGCAAAAGGCAGTAGGGCAGACCTAAATACAGAACACAGGCAGGATCAGACTTCTGTCCAACATGAAACCTTTCCTGTGTTCCCAGTTTAAATTAGGACACCCAGGTATTACTTCCAAAAGACTTTTCACTTGTCTGAGTACTTTATATACATCCAAACTGACTGAACTATTTTCATAGTTATTTATTTAGTGCGTCCTTTCCCCCACTAGCCTCATAAGCACCATAAAGTCAAGGATCATTTATTCTTCATGTGCCAGTATGCCCCCGGTAGACCTCATACATTGAATGAGTTCAATTAACATGTGCAGACTAAATAAATAAGCAGAGTATTGTTTTATAAATTTATATCAACTAATCCTGACTATTCCCAAGGCCTAAGGTCCATTTTCAGAGGAACTACTAAGTAAGAACAGTACAGATTGAATATCACTTATCCAAAATGCTTGGAACCAGAAGTGTTTCAGATTTTAATTGTTTGGATTTTTAAATGTTTACATATACATTCCATCTTGGGGATGGGACCTAAGTCTAAACTTGAAATTCATTTATGATTCATATATACCTAATACATACAGTCTGAAAGTAATTTTATATAATGTTTTAAATAGTACATGCAACAAAGTTTGTGTATCCTGAACCATCAAAAAGCAGATGTGTCACTACCTTAGTGTCCAAAAAGTTTTGAATTTTAACGCATTTCAGATTTCTAATTTTTGGATACGGTATATTCACCATGTACCCAAATTCAAATACATTTGCCTTTAAGATTATATATCCTAGCCCAGGTATTGAAAAACTACAACTACCAGGCCAAATCAGGCCATTCACATGTTTCTGTAAATAAAGTTTTGTTGGAATATAGTCAAATTTCTTCATTTACATACCGTGTATGGTTGCTTTTGTGCTACAACAGCAGTGCTAGTAATTGCAAGAAAAAGCTAAAAATATTTACTATCTGGTCCTTTACAAGAAAAGCTTGCCAACCTCTGTCTTAAACTAATGATTTTAAACTCATAATAAAAAGAAACATAGGATAATGAACTTTTTGGGTCATTCATGAAAATATTTGACATAACTAACCTATATACCAACAATATTACTATCTAAAAATTCAATAACTTAGCTACTTTGGCTTGTAAACTTTTAAGAGTGAAGAGATTAAGCACAGTATTCATGGAAATATGGCCAACACTTCAAATACTTTCTTTTTTTATAAGTTTTTAGTAATGCTTCCAATTGTTAGCACAGCTGATTTTAATTATTAAACACACAAAACAAATTATTATTCTGCTGTAATTATTAGGCAGGGTGAACCAAAAACCACAATGCGAAATCAGCATTTCCATAGCAACCTGTACTTCCATTAGCCCCACTGCACATAGGTAGGAACTGGCATTTCTTTGTATATTGAGAAAAATCACCTCCATTAAATAATACAAGAAAAAAACAATGATTTGCTTGGATAAAAATAACACACTTGTCAAGATATTAACACAAGACTGCTACAAATTCAATAATATATAAATTGGTCAATAAAAACTTTTTTTAAAAGTCTGAATTGAATGTATATCAGTTGTACATTCAATAGTTTATCTAATTTGTAGGTTTATTAATGCTACCAGTCTGGTTGATTTCTGTTGAAATTATTGGGTAATAGCTAAATCATATAGAAACCACAACAACATGCATGTATTTGTAAATAATGTAAAAAATGAATGAAAAGTGAGGTATAAACATTTAATGACTATCTACTGTCTATCCTAGTAAGACCTCTCATAAATCGATTTTAATAGGAATTGTTTTATATAACTATTTAATTCAAAATGTCATTTTATAAAATTGGGACATTATTTTGTAAGTCAGAACTTCCTATTTTAGCTAACAGAGACTGGAAACAGAAATTTTAAGGGTCAAATATCACTGGTAAATTTTTACAGTATTCTAGCTTCTATAATGTTCTAGTTTAGTGAACTTCAATTTAAAAAAAAAAAAATCAAAGATGTAAAATGTTTAGGGAAAGTAATGAAGATGCAAGGATTGCCAAATCAGCCAATATTAAATAAACAATCCTATACAATACAGTAACCCCTCTTTATCTGTGGTTTCACTTCCTATGGCTACAGTCACCTGCAGTCAACTGTGGTTTGAAAATATTCGGTGGAAAATTTCTGTAATAAACAATTCATAAGTTTTAGATTGTGTGGCATTCTGAGTAGTGTGATGAAATATGCTGTTCTCCTCCATTCCCTCCAGGGGATGTGAATCAGCCCTTTGTCCAGCACATCCATGCTGTGCATGCTACCTACCTGTCCATTTAGTTATTCAGTAGCTGTTTCAGTTATGACTGACTGTTGCAGTATGAAAGAGTTTGTTTTGAAGTAACCCTTATTTCACTTAATAACAGTCTTAAATTGCAAAAGTAGCAATGTTGGCTTATTGTTACACTTGTTGTATTTTATGATTACTGTTGTTCACCTCTTACTATGTCTATAAATTATACCTTATAAGTTAAACTTTATCATAGGTATGTATGAATAGGGTTTGGTACCCTACTCCACAGTTTCAGACATCCACCTAAACTCAAGTGAACATCCCACCTCAGCTTCCTGAGTAGCTGAAACTACAGGTACGTACCATCACTCAGCTGATTTTTAAATTTTTCTAGAGATAGAAGTCTCACTTTGTTGCCCAGACAGGTCTCAAACTCCTGGCCTCAAGTGATCCTCCCACTTTGGCCTCCCAAAGTGCTAGGATTACAGGTGTGAGCCACCACATCTGGTTCTTGTTCATTTTTCTACTACCAAATTTAAGAACTTACCTACATCTATATACTAATACTAATACTCTGCCATTCCTCCTTATATAATTGATGGATGGTAATCAGCTCCTCTCTAAGGTCAATTCTTCTCAAGTTCACTCTTGAACCCAACATAATCAGGCTTTTCTCCTTATTGGGAAAAAAAACAAACAAACTTTTTTTTTCCTTATTGGAAAAAAAAAAAAACCCATACTTATTAAAGTCACCGGAAACCTCTACACTGTCAAATCCAGTGGGCACTTCCTATCTTCAAAGATTTTCCACAGCTCTCAGAAGCAGCTGGCACAGTCATTCCTAACATCCCTGTCTTCTGAAACACCATACCCTTGGTTTTCCTTGTACTTCACTGCCTACACTTCTCAGTTTTATTTGCTGAATCCTTTCTGTCCTCTCCAGGACACAGTCTTCAGATTCTCCTCATTAATCATTTCTTCAATCCCATTGCTTTAAATACAATTTAAATGCTAACACACCCAAATCTATATGGGAAAGCCAGCATCTACCCAGAACTCTGGGGCAGTCAGCCCACATTACCATGTTCATATGTCCACATGTCCACAACAGCATTCTTGATTCTCCCCAGCCCCTAAATGTGTCCCTCCTGCAATTTTTCCCATTTCAATATATGGCACGAGCAATGCCCCATATCCTGACACTTTTCACCAGTTTTACCATCATAATCCATCTATGGCTCTATCTGAACTAATATAATATTCTCCTCTTAAGTGATCTCCTGCTTCCACTTCTGCCTCTCTCCAATGCCTTCTCAAAAAAGCAGCCAGGAAAATGCTGTCAAAATATAATTCAAATCATAACACAGCCTTGAAACAACAACAAGAAAAACACCCTTCAAATGGTTTCCCATCATTAAAACAAATGTTTAAGTTCTCCATTTATTTGAGGTAGGCCTATAAGACCCTACCTCGGTGGTCCCCAACCTTTTTGGCACCAAGGACTAGTTTCATGGAAGACAATTTTTCCAAAGACAGGGTGGAAGGGGCAGTGGTGAGGGTAGGTGCTTTCAGGATGAAACTGTTCCACCTCAGATCAACAGGCATTAGTTAGATTCTCATAAGGGGGTGTGTAACCTAGATGCCTCACATGTATACTTCACAATAGGGTTCATGCTCCTATGAGAATCTTAATGTTGCTGCTGATCTGACAGGAGGTGGAGTTTAGACAGTAATACTTCGCTGGTTCGCTCTGCTCACCTCTTGTTGTGCGGCCCAGTTCCTAACAGGCCACAGACCACTACCCAACCGTGGCCCAGCGACTGGGGCCCCCTTACCTAAGTAATCTGACTCCTGTCTCCTATCTCATCTCTACTTCTCTTTCTCTTCCTCCCTCTACTACCAATAACATTTGTCCTTCTGCTGTCTTTTGATGTTCTTCAAGCTTGTCTCTGCTTCAGATCCTTTGCTGTTTCTTCTACTTGAAATAATCTTCCCTCAGATATTTACGTGGACCTCTTGCTCACTTTTTTTGAGTCTGATGAAACATGACCTATACAGAAAGGCTTTCCCTCAACACTGTTGAAAATATTATCTCAGCTCCTTCTAATTTGCTTGATTTTTTACAAAACCATTTTCAATTTTGTAATATATTATTTGTTACATGGTTTATATTATATATTTGTTCACTGTCTTTTTCATCCACTGGAAATATAAGCTCCTGAGGGCACAAACTTTGACTTAATTGCTTCTCTGTATCCCTCAACTAAAATGGTATCTGGCACAAAATAAGTGTTCAATGACAATTGCTGAATTGATAAACAGCTATTGCAATTTTTAAGAAGGATTTTTCTCTTATGCATAAACTTGAATGGTTTATAAGATTACTAAAACTATTTAATTCAGACTCCATATACAGTGGGACCATTTCTGAAAAGGAAACTAATAAAAACATGTCTTCCTTCTTTCTGCATTAAAATTCCAGACTCTAGGAAATTTCTGGCATTTTTTCCAAAATAAATAGAGGTAAATTATCTTAATAGGCTAAATGTAAGATTTCAAGTAACTCTTGGGGATAGGTACAAAAGCCATTTCCATTTAAATTCAATTTTATTTTATTGCCATCTTCCCCAGCACACACATATACACAGAGATACCCTGGTTATTTTATTTTACTTTTCATAAAGTTTAGTTTTTTACTGGGTAACATACTCACATAATTATGTTAATATTAAAAGTTAAAAAATACAAGATTGAAAGTCTGACAAGGTATACAATTAAAGGTCTCCCCATCCCATGCCTGTATCTCAATGACTCAGTTCAAACTTCCACTGCCAAAAAGTAACCACTGGTATTATCGAGTGAAAGCTGGCCATTTTTTTTCTGTAAAGAGCCATACAGTAAATATTTGCAGCTTTATAGACTATCCACTTTCTACACTTGATCTTAGCCAAAAGGCCGAGAAGCGATTAGACTATCCACTTTCTGTCACAACTACTCAATTCAGCCATTATAGAGTGAAGGCAGCCTTAGATAATATGTAAATGTATGTGTACAGTTGTAGTTCAATAAAACTTTATTTGCAAATACAGGCAGTAGGCTGAATTTTTCTCATGGGGGTCACAGTTTACCAAAACTTGTTACAGAACAGTTTAAATACAGTGTCTATTTTATAAAAATGCCAATGGTAGTGTTTGAAAGAGACTTCTGTATTCAGTGGCAGAGACTGCCACAAAGAATGCTATCTGAAACAAAAATTCATAATAACCATAATGATGTGTTACAATAATTTATATTTTCATGTAGATTTAGGACTATTCCCAAATGCCTCTCCATAATTCATAATATATTAATCCAAATATTTTCTTTAACCTCTTCATGGGACAATTATGAAGAACTGGAAGAACATTAATACAAGGCAGACTGGTCACCTAACAAACAGCACACTGCCAATCATTAACTCTGGCTTAAAATTTTCTTTTAAAGGGTAGATTAAATATGTAATTAAAATCTCTACAGAATGCATTAAAGAAATAAACCATAGTCTATATTTAAAAACAAAATTTCAAATGTCTGTTTCTCAACCAGAGCAATTCCAAAATGCATGTTTCTAATAAGTCGTACAAAGGATTTAATTTAATAAAATGAACCAAGATTAGAAAGAACCAAATCTCTCCAAAAAGCTGAATGCTGTTACACTGAATAACCTGATTCTCAAAATTCAAAGGTTATTTAGGAATATATCTTACCTTAGATGCCATTCTCATGAAGAGCTTGTTTTGATTTTCTGCTGTTCCCATCTTTTCATTTTTGACTAAATCATTTAGGCTTAGATTATCATCATCGTGGAAGTATCTGACCCTTTCTTTTTCCTCATGGGTTAAAACCTATGACAAAATGAACATTATGAATTTAATGAAAACACGAGTCTCTGGGTTATTTCTTAATGGATTACATAAAAATCTGATGTTAAATGTAAAAATCCCACTATATATCACAACCTTTCCTTCCAGTTTATCCCTCATCTATCAGCTTCCATGTGAAAGAACTTCCATTAGAATTATACTCCCTACTTCTTCTGCCTCTTTCCTCTCCTCTTCCCCAGGAATGGAAGCATATTATCTGATTTCTGAGTTTTAATGAAAGAGCAAAACTGCTCTATCTTTTCTTCTCTCTTTTCTGCTATTCTTGTCCTTATGGTTAAAATTCCTTACCACTGTGGTGGGAAGACTGAAGTTATCCAGACGTGGAATAAGTATATCAAAAACAGAGGTAAATTATTAGCAAATCCACTACTATGAACTTAATGATTATGTTGCCCCAAAATTCACAGGTTGAAATCTCTATATGAAGGTATTAAGAGGCATGGTCTTTGGGAGGTAACTGAGTTCTGGGCATGAAGTCCTCAGAAATGAGATTAATACCTGTGATGGCTAATACTGAGTGTCAACTTGATTGGACAAGGTATTGTTCCTGGGTATATCTGTGAGAGTATTGCCAAAGCAGATAAACATTTGAATTAGTGGACTGGGAGAGGCAGACCCATCCTCAATGTGGGTGGTTACCATCTAATTAGCTGCCAGTGCAGCTAGAAGTTGAAAGGACTTGCTGAGTACTCCAGCCTTCATCTTTCTGCCATGCTGGCTGCTTCCTGCCCTTAAACGTCAGACTTCAACTTCTTCAGCTTCTGGACTCTTGGACTCACACCAGGGTCTTTCAGGCCTTCGGCCACAAACTGAAGGCTGCACTGTCAGCTTCCCTACTTTTGAGATTTTGGGACTTGGACTGGCTTCCTTGCTCCTCAGTTTGTAGATGGCCTATCGTGGGACTTTACCTTGATATCGTGTGAGTCAATACACCTTAATAAACTCTGCTTCATATATACATCTATTCTCTTAGTTCTGTCTCTCTAGGGAACCCTGATTGATACAGTACCTCTGTTAAAAGACATGAGAGTTTGTTCTCTCTCCCTCTTCTCTCCACCATGTGGGGTACAAGAAGACTATCATCTACAAACCAGTAAGCATGCCTTCATCAGACAATGAATCTGCCAGCACCCTGATCTTAGACTTCTCAGACTCTAGAACTGTCAGAAATAAATTTCTATTGTTTAAGCCACCCAGTTGATGTTACAGTAGCCTGAACTAAGACACCTAGTTCTAATTACTAAACCCTTGTTCTATAAACAGCTTTTATCAAGGCAAAACTGAGATTCTGGTCTCCATCTAATTCAGTCCCAGATGTTCCTTTCAATTGGTTCCATATACCCAGGTGTGGAATAGAAAAATATTATTTATTTCCTCCCAAATTAAATCTTTGCAATGCTGCTCTCACATTCTCTTATCCAAATAAAAGCCTGTCTTTAACCTCTTTGAGATCTTTGTAACAAGGGTGCAACTACATTTCCCAACATTACTATACTTGTCTTTACAACGTAAACCTCATATCCCATGACTTCAATCACCCCTTGGCTCCACACACTTAATTTCTGGCCCTCTTGTCTCTTCATTACACTAAAAGAGCAAACTCTAATCCTGAATGAAAGTGTCTACCTTCTTTACTCCTATACCTAGATTGCTCAGTAGTATGCAACTCAAAAAGGACCCTCGATGTCTTCCAACAATGCATTTATGGATCCCTAATCAGTTCCATCATTTCATATAATTCAAACCTTTACTATTCTCTCCTGTACCTCTCCAAGCACCAAATTCCTCCCATTACATTAGAAGACATATCTATTCCACTTCCATTTGTTGAATTAATTAATTAGAACCTCTAGCAACACAGGCACTTAAAAGGCAAAAAATAAACATTTGACAGAAATATTCTGAATGAACAGTTCTTTTGTGTATGCAATCACCATTTGTCTGATCTTCCAAATTCAAAATAAAAAATCTAACTTGGGAAAGCTGACTACATTGTTTTTGCCATCTCAAGGGCCTCAAGGTAGTGCTAAAAATTAATTGCTAGAGTTGGAAAATGGAACAGAAAATCAGGTTTAAAAAGGATCATGGCACCTACATAATTAAGTCATTACTGTGTATGGATACCCCATCACCAGGTCTCAAGTTAGCTGTCTAATGCTAGTAACAGCTCTGGTTTTCCCTACATTTTCCCTGAGAGCTACAGCAAGTATGCCGAAAGCAGCTGAAAACAACATCAAAGAAATGTACACTAAAATTAAAATTCTCTTAAACATTCAATGTTAACAACTATTTGAAAAAACACAGCTGGATTAGTTTCCATTCTGCAAAAGGCAAAGATATATAACTAAGAATAAAAGTAATAACAACATGATTTACTACCTTCCAATATTGGCATTTGAAAGCTACGCTTCAGAAAATATTTTGTAGTCTGATACAAAGAAAGCCCCAAGGGGGAGAAGGAATTCTGAATTAATAAACAAAGATATATGTTAAACATACCATCTGTCTCTTTCTTCTTCCTCCTTGTGATTCCAGAGATTTTCCTGGTGTGTTCACAGGCCATACCCTACCAGACTGATCTGTTCGGACAAGGATTACTTCTTGCTGGTCTTCATTCTATAAAAAGATTGAGACAACTATTGAAATTACTGTGAAGAAAGTTGAACGTTTTTATTTAATAACAAAAAAAAGCATTAAAATCATTTAAGTTTTCACATAATACTGTAGATTGCCTTAAATCTCTTGAATTTTCATTATTTTCTATACTGTAAAACCATAATCATTTTACAGTGAGAAAAGTGTGAAAAATATCCAATGTTTATTTTAGTATTTTTTAAAAAGCAATCAAGAAAAGAAAATTTCAAATAAAGTTTTCATCTAGACAATATTAAAAGATGATGATGTATCAACAGTACATGTGGCATTGTGTAAGAATGCTCATCACTTATGCAGCAGGTGCAATGTTTAACATCTTTTTAAATTTAAAAGATCCTATTAAAAGTTGATTATAAGAAATAAAGCAATGACAGACAAACTTGCTAAATTAGCAAATATAATAACACTACACGTAACTTCTATTCTTCCTATTAACAGCCTTCAAATGCTTTTCAGTTTTCTGACTCTTCAGAAGTAATTATATCCCATATACTTTCAAGCCATAATATTTTTCCTACAAACTTTTGGTCAAGTATAAGCCTGGCACAGTACAGAGTAAGAGTAAATTTTATTCTATGATGGAAATGGAATGTTATTGGAAGGATTCTAATAATCAATAAAGAATATTAGGGAATGACAAAGGAAAATAAATTATTATATCGAAAAGACACCTGCACTCACATGTTTATCACAGCACTATTCACAACAGCAAAGTCATGGAATCAACCAAGTGTTCACTAATGGATGACTGAATAGAGAAAATGTGGTGTATATCCCCGGGAATACGACACAACCATAAAAAGGGAAACATCTTTCACAGTGGCATGGATAGAACTAGAGGCAATTATCCTAAGTGAAATAACTAAGAAAATCAAATACTGCATGTTCTTACTTAAAAGTGAGAACTAAACAATGGGTACACATGGACCTAAAGAGAACAGACACTACAGTCTCCAAAAGCAAGGAGGATGAAAAAGCCAAAAGGATTGAAAAAATTACTTAATGGGGATAATGTTCACTATTCAGGTGATGAGTAAAACAGAAGCCCAAACCTCACCATTACATAATATATCCCGGTAACAAACCTGCATATGCAACCCCTAAATCTGTTTTTAAAAAATAAAAACAAAAATAACATTAAGAAATAAATTCATTAAAAATCTATTTGACATAAGACCAAGCAAATTATTCATATTTTAGTCTTCTTCTCAATCAGAATCATATGCAGAAAAAATCAATCCCAATTCCATTTAATAGATGTTAGTTTCCCCAGCTGAAATGGAAGAAAAATAATACATATCTATTCTTGATCTTACATTCAAACACAATACTAAATTGATACCAAAGATTATGATTACTTTTCTTCCTCAAATACATAAATGAACATTGATGAATGAAGTGCCATCTTTTAAAAGATCTTTTTACTCACTCCCTTACCAGATAGTAGATATAGGCAACACATTATAATCTGGCTTCTAACTTTACTGTACTGATAAAGCTGGTCTCCCTAAGGACTTTCAAATTACTAAGTCCAATACATAATTAATAAGTTATCATCTTCTCTGATTTGAAAGCATTTGGTTCTGTTTATTACATTTTCTAGCCTGAAATTCTTATTCCAGTTTTAAACACTCTACTCTCTCCTGGTTCTGCCTTTACCTCTCTAACCCAATTCATTCATTCATTTATTCATTCATCAAATATTTCTGAAATGTCTATTTTATCGTAGGAGTAAAAAGAAATATAGCCCCTGCCTTCCTATAAGCTTATGGCCTAGTGGGGAAACTACTCCCCACATGAATTATTAATGTAAGCAAAGTCACCTTCACTTTCTCCTCCACTTCCAGCTACCCCTCAAATGCTGATGATTCCAGCGTTCCTTGGTTTCCACCCTTCTGCCTGAAACTGAATCAATGCCCAAACCCCCCTCCCCAAAATTCACTGTGTTAAAAACAAATATAATCATGCTATGATTTACGTAAAAATCTTCAGGAGCCATTTTTCACCTAGAAGATCAATACCACTCCAAGCATGGCCCACAGACCATTACAAGTCCAAGAATTACTAGCTATTTACTAATCCATAATGAGTACAGAAACTGAGTGTTTATAAACATTTATAGCAACTGTACAGAATTAATATGGTTTGGCTCCATGTCCCCACCCAAATCTCATCTTGTAGCTCCCATAATTTCCACATGTTGTGGGAGGGACCCAGTGGGAGATGACTGAATCATGGGACAAGTCTTTCTTGTGCTGTTCTTGTGATAGTGAATGGGTCTCACAAGATCTGATAGTTTTAAAAATGGGAATTTCTCTGCACAAGCTCTCTCCTTCCCTGCTGCCATCCACATAAGATGTGACTTGCTCCTCCCTGCCTTCCACCATGATTGTGAGGCCCACCCAGCCATGTGGAACTGTAAGTGCAATTAAACCTCTTTCTTTTGTTAACTACCTCGTCTCGTGTATGTCTTTTACAGAAGCATGAAAGCAGACTAATACAAGAATCATCTTATATTGGTTCAGTCTAAATAAAAACTTGGGACTTTATTTCATGTATCTTTATTTCACCTTTCTGTGATTAATTTTTATTGTATTTTATAAAACTATTAATCCATCACGGTCTGTAAAATTTTAAAATATATATAAACAACTCCGATCCTACACCACAGTCTAAATAGTACTAAGTAATAAAATAAAGGTAAAGCATTTTCATACAGTATACAAATCCTTCAAATTTGGGCCCTAGATTTTTCTAGCTGCTTGTAATTTTTGTAAATGTACTGTAAATTTTATTTCCTCTGCATGCAACAATTATCCCTTCTTGCTCAACTAGGAAATTAAGAATTTAGTTACAGCCAATGTTCTGTTCCCAATAATTTTAGGCATATGTATGTTGCTAGACTGTAATCATTTCAGTAACTATTTGTCTATTTATATTTATCAGTCTTAACAGGACAAAGACTAAGCTATATACTACTTGGTATCTCTAGGACCTGTCACAGTGTAAAACAATAATGGGGATTCAATAAATGCTTGATAAACGTCATTAACAAAACTGGTGCCTCAGACAGATTAATTGTACTTGCAAAACTAACCCACTTTCCCCTTTAGTCAGCTCTTTCCTTCCTTTGCTGACTTTCTGCTCCTTAGGACTGCCAATACAGACGATCCCATGTTGCTCCATTTTGGGTACCCAAGACAGAATGCATTCTAACCATCTACATGGCTTTAAAATACAAGACAGAAATGAGAAGTTCACTCTACATAGAAAATATGCAAAAACATTTTCATCATCCATGTAATTTTGTAATATATCTCAAAAGAAAGTAGAAACACTTCATATAACTTAAAAGCATTTACAAAATCTTTCCATCTTCCTAAGAATGCCAAATGCTCCAGGTTTTTAAATTATCCCCAACAATTATAATTTTCTCTGGAGGACTTTATATTTTAAAAACATCAAAACTGATCATTTATTAAAGCATTTTATACAGACACTTTAATTAACAAATCCCAAAATGCTCTGGAACCATTTACTCATTAATTCATAAAAGTTTTCTGGCTGAGAAAAATCATGGATTCTTATTTTAAAAGAAGAAAGGAGAAAACAAAACACCATATAAAACTACAAAATCAATTTGTTAACATAACCAGCATAAACCTTCCTATTGGTATCTACAGTATTTGTGAGATAATAAATAATTTTTTCCCACAAGTACGTATCATTTTTATAGTAATAAAAAATTGAGGATTCAGGAGATTGTGGCAGACACAAGGCAGGACTAGATTGTAGCTCTAGAGAGAGCAGCATGCAGAGGCTTGCATTGTGAATTTTAGCATTAGATCAACTGCAAGAACAAACCAACAATCCGGAGAGGACCCATAGACCCTCTGAAGGAGCAGACTGCTCCTGCAAGTCCCGGGAGACACCCCAAATACTGTGAGTGTCCCGACTGTGGAAGTGGGAACACAATTCCTCCCAAACACATACCCCTACTGGAGAAGCTGAAGGTCTGTTTGCAGGAGAGGTTTCTGACTTTAACTGGAACTGAGTCAAGTTAGAGAGCCAAGTGAAATACAGAGGTACAGAAAGCAGCAGAAAGGCCCTGGGAGCTCAATGGGTCCCCAACAGCCCATTCCTGCCTGGCACCACAGGGACCCATCAGGAGGATGGTAAGAGAAGCCAGTGGTAAAACTCCACAAGGAAAAGAAATTACCTAACTGAACTTTATAAACAGTTTGAACAGGGTGAGAACCCCTTTGGCCAGAACTCGGAGGAATACATGAATCCGGTGTACACACTTCACAGGGGAAGAACTAAAGCCCTTTTCTCTTATAGCTGGAAGGCGGATATCCTCTGGTAAGTTTTCAAACCCAATTTGCCCTCAGCCTGGAAACAGACATGGCACTGTTGGTGGGGGGTACAGTGAGAGTGTGACTGGCCCTTCAGTTTGCGTGTGAGTTGGGTGAGGCCCGTGACGCCGGTTTTCCCCCACTTCCCTGACAACCTGCATGACTCAGCAGTGGCAGCCATATCCTCCTAAGTAACACAACTCCAGTGACCGGGGAATCTCAGCAGCCCCAGCAAGACCAGCCCACGGAGAGTCTGAGCTCAGACATGCTTAGTCCTGTCCCGACCTGATGGTCCTTCCCTTTCTACCCTGGTAGTGGAAGACAAAGGGCATATAATCTTGGGAATTCTAGAAGCACATCTACCACCAGTCCCTCTCCACACTACTATAGCTGATGGTCTCTGGAAAGTGCCACCTCCTGGCAGGAGTCCAACCAGCACAAAAATAAAACAACCAAAGCTAGGAACCCTCACAGAGTCCACTGCACCCTCCACCACATCCACCAGAACAGGCACTGGTATCCACAGCTGAGAGACCCATAGATGGTTCACATCACAGGACCATGTGCAGACAATATCTAGTACCAGCCCAAAGCCATGTATACTTGCTGGGTAGCTAGACCCAGAAGAAAGACACCAAACACTGAAGTTTGGCTCACAGGAAGCCACGTCTATAGAAAAAGGGGAAGAGTACTACATCAAAGGAACACTCTACGAGATAAAAGAATCTACACAACGGCCTTCAGCCCTAGACCTTCCCTCCGACACAGCCTACCCAAATGAGAAGGAATCAGAAAACCAACCCCGGTAATATGACGAAATGAGGCTCTTCAATGCCCCCCAAAAACCACATTAGTTCACTAGCAATGGATCCAAACCAAACAGAAATCCTGATTTCTAACCTCCTAAAAAAGAATTCAGGAGTTTAGTTATTAAACTAATCAGGGAGGAATCAGAGAAAGGCGAAGCCCAATGCAAAAAAATACAAAAAATGATACAAGAAGTGAAGGGAGAAGTATCAAAGAAATAGCACGAAGAAAAAATACAAGAAGGTCAAAGAATACCTGGGAAATTCATTGCAAAAATATCTTTGCCTATGCACACTGTCATCAAGTTATCCAAAGTTAAGACGAAGGAAAGAATCTTAAAAGCTGTGAGACAGAAGCACCAGGTTACCTATAAAGGAAAACCCATCGATTAACAGCCGATTTCTCAGCAGAAACCCTATAACCTAAAAGGGATTGGGGACCTATCTTCAGCCTCCTCAGACGAAAGAATTTTCAGCCAAGAATTTTGTAACCAGCAAAACTAAGCATGATATACGAAGGAAAGATACAGTCATTTTCAGACAAATGTTGAGAATTTGCCATTACCAAACCACCACTATAAGAACTGCTAAATGGAGCCCTAATTCTTGAAACAAATCTTTTGACATCAAAACATAACCTCTTTAAAGCATAAATCACCCAGGATCTATAAAAGAAAAATACAAGTTAAAAAACAAAAACAAACACCAAAGTACAGAGGCAATAAAGAGCACGATGAAAGCAACAGTACCTCACATTTCAATACTAACACTGAATATAAATGCCTAAATGCTCCACTTAACAGTTACAGAATCACAGAATGGGTAAGAACTCACCAACCAACCATCTGCTGCCTTCAAGAGACTCACCTAACACATAAGGACTCATATAAACTTAAAATAAAGGGGTGGAAAAAGGCATTTCATGGAAATAGACACCAAAAGTGAGCAGGGGTAGCTATTCTTATATCAGACAAAACAAACTTTAAGCAACAATGGTTAAAAGAGACAAAGAGGGACAGTATATAATGGTAAAAAGGCCTTGTCTAACAAAAAAAATCACAATCCTAAATATACATTCACCTAACACTGGAGGTCCCCAATTTATAAAACAGTTACTAACAGACCTAAGAAATGAGATAGACAGAAACACAGTAATAGTGGGGGACTTCAATACTCCACTGACAGCCCTAGACAGGTCATCAAGACAGAAAGTCGACAAAGAAAAAATGGATTAAAACTATACCCTGGAACAAATGGACTTAACAGATATATACAGAGCATTTCATCCAACAACTGCAGAATATACATTCTATTCAACAGCAGATGGAACTTTCTCCAAGACAGACCATTTAATAAGCCATAAAATGAGCCTAAATAAATTTAAGAAAATTGAAATTATATGAAGCACCCTGTCAGACCACAGTGGAATAAAATAAGAAATCAATCTTAAAAGGAATCTTCAAAACCATCCAAATACATGGAAATTAAATAACCTGCTACTGAATGAGCACTGGGTAAAAAAAAAAAAAAAAAATCAAGATGGAAATTTAAAAATTACTCAAACTGAATGACAATAATGACACAACCTATCAAAACCTCTGGGATACAACAAAGGCAGTGCTAAGAGGAAAGTGCATAGCCCTAAACAACTATATCAAAGAGTCTGAAAGAGCACAAACTCACACTCTAAGGTCACATCTCAAAGAACTAGAGAAACAAGAACAAACTAAACCCATACCCAGCAGAAGAAAGGAAATAACCAAGATCAGAGCAGAACTAAAAGAAATTGAAACAAAAAGAAAAATACAAAAGATAAATGAAACAAAAAGCTGGTTCTTTGAAAAGATAAATAAAATTGATAGACTATTAGCAAGATTAACTAAGAAAAGAAGAGAGAAAATTGCAAATAACCTCACTAAGAAACAAAACAGGAGATACTACAACTGACACTACTGAAATACAAAAGATTGTTCAAAGCTACTATGAACACTTTTACGTACATGAACTAGAAAAGCTAGAAGAGACGGATAAATTCCTGGAAGGATATAACCCTCCTAGCTTAAATCAGGAAAAATTAGATACCCTGAACAGAACAATAACAAGATGTGAGATTGAAACGGTAATTTAAAAGTTACCAACAAAAAATGTCCAGGACCAAAGAAATTCACAGCAGAATTCTACCAAACAGTCAAAGAAGAATTGGTACCAATCCTTTTGACACTATTCCACAAGATAGAGAAAGACGGAAATCTTCCTAATTCAGTCTGTGAAGCCAGACTCATTCTAATACCAAAACCAGGAATGGACATAACCAAAAAAGAAAACTACAAATATCCTTGATGAATACAGATGTGAAAACCCCTAACAAAATACTAGCTAACCGAATCCAATGACATATCGAAAAGATAATCCACCATGATAAACTGGTGGTTTCATATCAGGGATACAAGGATGGTTTAACACATGCAAGTCAATAAGTGTGATACACCAAATAAACAGAATTAAAAACAAAAATCACATGATCATGTCAATAGATTAAGAAAAAGCATTTGACAAAATCCAGCATCCCTTTATGATTAAAACTCTCAGCAAAATAGGCATACAAGGGGCATACCTCAACGTAATAAAGGCCATCTACGACAAACCCACAGCCAACATAATATTGAATGGGGACAAGTTGAAAGCATTCCCTCTGAGAACTGGAACAAGACATGGATGCCCACTCTCACCACTGCTCTTCAAAACCATACTGGAAATCCTAGCCAGAGCTATCAGACAAGAGAAGGAAATAAAGGGTATCCAAATCAGTTAAAAGGAAGTCAAACTGTCGCTGTTTGCTGATGATATGATCGTTAACCTTGAAAACACTAAGGACTCCTTCAGAAAGCTCCTAAAACTGATAAAAAGAATTCAGCAAAGTTCCTGGATACAAGATTAATGTACACAAATCAATAGCTCTTTTGTACACCAACAGTGACCAAGCAGAGAATCAAATCAAGAACTCAATCCCTTTTACAATAGCTGCAAAAAAATAATTATAAATAAAATTCTTAGGAATATACCTAACAAAGGAACACTGCTACAAGGAAAACTACTGAAAGAAATCACCGATGACCCAAACGAATGGAAACACATTTCATGTTCATGGGTAGGCAGAATCAATATTGTGAAAATGACCATACTAACAAAAGCAATCAACAAGTTCAATTTAATCCCCATCAAAATACCACCATCATTCTTTACAGAATTAGAAAAAACAATTCTAAAATTCATATAGACCAAAAAATAGCCTGCATGGCCAAAGTGAAACTAAGCAAAAAGAACAAATCTGGAAGCATCACATTACCTGATTTCAAACTATACTATAAGGCCTTAGTCACCAAAACAGCCTGGTGCTGGAATAAAAATAGGCACACAGACCAACAGAACATAATAGAGAACACAGAAATAAATCCAAATACTTACAGCCAACTCATCTTCAACAAAGCAAACAAAAACATAAAGGTGGCGAAAGGACACCCTTTTCAACAAATGATGCTGGGATAATTGTCTAACCACATGTAGTAGAATGAAACTGGATCCTCATCTCTCACCTTATACAAAACTCAACTCAAGATGGATTAGGAACTTAACCCTAAGAAATGAAACTAAAAATTCTAGAAGATAATATTGAAAAAATCCTTATAGACCTTGGCTTAGGCAAGAATTTCATGACCAAGAACCCAAAAGCAAATGCAATAAAAGCAAAGACAAATAGCTGGGACCTATTAAACTACAGAGCTTTTGCACGGCAAAAGGAACAGTCAGCAGAGTAAAGAGACAACCCACAGAGTGGGAGAAAATATTCACAATCTATACATATGACAAAGAACTAATATCCATAATCTACAACAAACAAATCAGTAAGAAAAAAAACAAACAGTCCCATCAAAAAGTGGGCTAATGATATGAACAGACAATTCGCAAAAGAAGGTATACAAATGGCTAACAAACATGAAAAAATGCTCAACATCACTAACGATCAGGGGAATGCAAATCAAAACTACAATGCAATACCACGTTACCTCTACGAGAAGGACCGAAACTTAAAAATCAAAAAAGAGTAGATGTTGGTGTGGATATGGTAAACAGGGAACACTTCTACACTGCTGGTGGGAATGTAAACTAGTGCAGCCACTATGGAAAACAGTGTGGAGATTCCTTAAAGAACTAAAAGTAGAACTGCCATTTGATCTAGCAATCCCACTACTAGGTATCTACCCAGAGAAAAAGAAGTCATTATTTGAAAAAGATACTTGCACATGCATGTTTACAGCAGCACAATTCACAACTGCAAAATTGTGGAACCAACCCAAATGCCCATCAATCAACCAGTGGATAAAGAAACTGTGATATATGTGTGTGTGGGGGGGGGGGTGATGGAATACTACACAGTCATAATAAAGAATCAATTAACAGCATTTGCAGTGACCTGGATGAGACTGGAGACTATTATTCTAAGTGATATAACTCAGGAACGAAAAAACAAATATCAAATGTTTTCACTGATAATGTGGGAGCTAAGCTATGAGGACACAAAGGCTAAGAATGATACAATGGATTTTGGAGACTTTGGGGGAAGAGTAGGATGAGGGCGAGGGATAAAAGACTACAAATATACTGCTTAGATGATGGGTGCACCAAAATCTCACAAATCACCATTAAAAAACTTATTCATGTAACCAAATACCACCTGCATAAAAAATAATAAAAATTAAAATTAGTATTTTTTTCTTTTAGAATGTAAGCTCCTCAAGAGCAGGGACAATGTTTTCTGTATGTTCTATTGTGCCTAGTACACTGCAAATGCTCAATAAATATTGATGATGGGAGGCAGTGAGTCTTGATGATAAGCGTGAGAAACTGAAATCCCAAACACTGTTTTGTTGCTTGTTTTATTATGACCTCGGATTAAAATTGGGAAATACTGGCCCTTTTGGATAATTGTCCCAAATATTACATTCAAATAAAAGTGCAATGGAGAAAAAAAAAATGGTATTTATCTGCAAAAGATACTTTAGTCATTCTAAATTTCCATTTACCCCAACAGATATTCAAAACTTAACTTTCTTCCTCACCTTCCCAGGCCAAAGACCAAGCTGCATACTGCTTGGTATGGATAGGACTTAGCACAGTGTCAAACAACAGTGGGTACCCAATAAATGCTTGATAAAAGAAATTAACAAGCTGGTGCCTCAGATAGATTCATTATATTCCTAAAGCTAACCTGCTTTCCCCTTTACTTTCCTCTTCTACCCACTTCTCTAATTTCTGTTCCTTAGGCCTGCCAGTAGAGATTACACTAAGTTTTGCCACTTAGGCTAACCAAGACAGAAACACTGAGGAGCTCAGAAATAATAAGTAAGTTCCCAATTTGCTATCACATTAATGCAGAATATGAGGCTTAAGAATCTGTATCAGGCCGAGGCGGGCGGATCACGAGGTCAAGAGATCGAGACCATCCTGGCCAACATGGTGAAACCCTGTCTCTACTAAAAATACAAAAATCAGCCGGGCGTGGTGGCATGTGCCTGTAGTCCCAGCTACTTGGGAGGCTGAAGCAGAAGAATCGCTTGAACCCGGGAGATGGAGGTTGCAGTGAGCTGAGACTGTGCCACTGCACTCCAGCCTGGCAACAGAGCAAGACTCCTTCTCAAAAGAAAAGAAAAAAAAAATCTGTATCAGTGTCAACAAACTATGGCCCACAGGCCAACTCCATTCTTGTGCTTGTTTTTAGTCAGCCCACAAGCTATGGATGGTCTTTACATTATTAAATGATTGGGGGGAATCAAAACAATAGTATTTCATGACAAATTAAAATTCTATACAATTCTAATTTTAACATCCATAATTAAGGTTTTTTTGGAACCCAACCAGTCTCATTCATTTATTTATTATCTATGGCTGCCTTCATGATACAACAACAGTTGAATAGCTATAGCACAGATAGGACAGCACACAAAATCTAAAATATTTACTATGTGATCTCTAAGAAAAGTCTGCCAATCTTGGTTCTATATTACTATTTAGCCAATAAAACTAATTCAAAATCATTTTGTAGATTTTTTTTTACTACATAATAACAAGCGAGACTAAAACTTGCAATTGCTTAATAATAATACACAAGATCCATGTTCCTAACAACAAGGGTAAGAGAATGGGACCTGGTACTCTTATTCTGTTAAAATATCTATGCTTGACTTCCATTCCATGCCATGATGGCGTAACAAAAAACAGTACAACCAGCTGTTGTTTAAAAAAACTAGACAACAGGACAAATACATGAAACAACCATTTTTAGACACTGACTTCTAGAGGAGTGTGATCCCTAAAAGAAGGAAACAAATGAGATAAGCCCTACAATGGCCACAGCTTTCTATCATGAGGCAGTTTATAGACCACAGTACCGGAAAAGGAATCTAATCAGCCCTCAGCTTCCTGGCTGACTGAATTGGGATGTATTTTAACAAGCTGTTAGAAGTAAGAGAAAACCTAACAAAGAATATCAAGCAAACCAAAAGATAAACAAAAAGAAAAAAATAATAATGCAAATTTTATTTATTTACATAAAAGAAAGGCAACTATAAAATACTATTTGGCCTAACAGTATCTATTTGCAGAATCAAGAGATAATTTTAAAACATAGAAATAAAGCAAAAGAAACAATTAAGAACCAAAGTGGCTTCCATCAGGATTGGAATAAGGTCTGGAAAGGGCTCACAACACTGTTACTATTTGGTATAGCTCTTTTAGCACTACTTGTATGTAGGACATTGATTAAAAAGAAAAGAAAAAAGCATACGCTGCTTTGATTCAAAGCTGGTATTAAAACGTTTAAATGTTTGAAAGCCTTTTCTAGCATTGGAAAATAAAGTAAAACTCTTCTACTAAATCAGGTTTTTCTATCAGTGGTCCACAAACTTGCAGAGTTCATGACAGTAGTCTACAAGTTTGTTATCAATGAATGCCATATAGCATGTTTCAACTTCTATCTTTTAAAATTTCCATAATAATCAATTATTACTATTCTCAGTATTTTCATGACTTTTGAATAATTTCTACTTTATCTCTAAATACGTCCACAAATTGCTCACTACACACAAGTACCTGGCCAAGGCAGTGGGTGGACTGAACACCAAGCTACATTCTGATGAGTGAGATGTATGTCCTAGCTTAAGGCTACTTTTTAATTTGTACAAAAGCATTCACAGGACTGTATCTGCCCAAAGAAGACATCTTTTTCTAACTCCATGAAGGCATCATACAGGCTCAATGCAGCCGTTTTAAAAATGCTTTTGCATGTGCCCATGATCTCAGCTACTCAGGAGGCTGAGGCAGGAGAATCACTCAAATCCAAGAGGCAGAGGTTGTAGTGAGCCCAGATTGCACCACTGCACTCCAGCATGGGCAAGAGAGCAAGACTCCGCTCGGAAAAAAAAAAAAAAAAAAAAAAAAAAAAAGCTTTTAAATTCTCAATTCTGTCCATAGTGTCCCCTTTTCAAAATTCTTAATATATTGCTGTGTTTTCCTTTTTTTTTTAGACTGGCCTTCTTAGAGGCTACCTATTAATTTTGTTCAAAGAATAAATTCTAGCGTTCTTTTAAAGTATTTCTATTTATTTTTGGTTTTCTATTTTAGTACTTTCAGTTTTGAATCTACCCTTTGTATATCGTATCTACTCTTTGTTATGTTCTCTCATCTCTTTTTTGTTATTACTGGCTAATGCCACAGACACCACTACTAATTATTAATAAATAATAGCTACATTAATTGTAACTTAAATTTCTGTTAAATCAAAGAATGACACACAGATTATTTACTATTCTTGAGTAAACAGGAACATAATAAATACTCTAAGATTTTTCTATGATTCGCTGTGCTGTATCAAGTGTTTTTCTTTTCTTTCCTTTTTTTCAGTATTGTGGAGTTTCACTCAACTAATTTTATTTTCTCTTCTTCATGAATCTTCATTAACAACTGTCTACTATAAATATTCTAGTCAGAACCTCTTTGGTACCTGCATACTTATGTACTATGTAATTGAAAACTGTATTTTCAGTTTTCCTAAAAGCACATTAAATTTCATTTCTATCTTCAACAATTGGTTACACATTCAACAATATGGTTAATTTAAAAGATATGTACAAGGATAAAATTGTCTTTGGGTTTGATTTTTTTTTTCCACTTAAAATGGTTTCCCTTTAACTTGCAAATATATAACTATGCAACATTATCCCTCCACCTAACCCCTCCACACACAAAAAAAATCTGGAACATGTACAAATCCATCCCTCGAAAAGAACACCGAAGTCTCAAATGCTGCTGAACAGTATAAAGACTCAATATTTTTCATATGCAGTAACATTTCATTTTTCCCTAAAATTTAACAACAGAAAAGGGAATTAAATGCTAATAGTATCGTTAGTGAGAAAAAAATAATGAGCATTTGAGGGGATCAAAGCAAACTGGTGTAGGAGAGAGGCTGCTGCTGGGTCATTGTTCCTTCTCTAAGGAAACCAGTTAGTTATGGCTTCAGTATCTGTTACAGAGCCCTGTGCAAAGTTTGAGATAGTCTAAGACATAATTCTTCATCCCAAAATTAGATCATTAATAAATCTACAATTAAAACTATCCAAAACAACTACTCTACAATTTTCTCTAAATTATTACACTTGAGAAAATACCATTCACAAAACAATTTTAAAAATTTACCCCAGAAAGCACTAAGAATTAAACACATCCTAGTCATAAGAGTGGGTGTTTCCTATTCCATGACTGAAGCCTACAGGTCAACACTCCCAGCTAGGATAATAGGATAATACCATGCTAAAGACTATTTCTATGGTAAATAAATAAAACTCACAGATAGTAGTCATAAAGAGAATAGCTTTTCCTTTGGCAAAGTTACAAAATGGTAACAGGATCCAAAAATAATGACTATAGCCTCAGAACATTCTTTGGATGCCCAGATTGTACCAGGCCCTATTCAATACCTCCATATTTCTATACTTTTTCTTTGAAGGATCACCAAAGGACTGTACTTATATATTTGTATAATTAACCTTATTTGTATGTTCTCTTTCCTGAAAGCTTTTAAAAGGAGTATATGATGTCTGAATTAAGAGCTCAAGGATATATAGAAGTTAACTACATGAAGAAAAGTATTCTAGGCAAAGAAAGACTGTGTAAAGGCACTGAGACAGGAGGGAAAACAGCTACTTAGGAAGTCAAGACAAAACAATGGTCATCTTAGTGTGGTAGATATAAAAAACAAAGAGCAGAGTTAAGAAACATCTAGCAGGTAAAACTGACACTATTTCAAAATGAATTTTCATGAGGTATGAGACTAGAGAACACATAAGATTCTGTATGCTAATACAAGTTTGTATTTATATATCATTTGCTTTACTATTTCTTATTTTCGCTTAAAATATCTGCTCCTCTAGTAATACTCTATTTAAAGAAATAAGCCCTCTAGTAATGCCTAAGATGAAATTTCTAACTGCACAGCACAGAAATGAGGGATACTTTAAGGAGAGTTAAAAAAACAAGCTGAACTGTATAGAAAATAGGTACATCTATTGACCTATTTTGCTTGGCTAGGGAAAAAAACTAGCTAAATGACTAAAAAAATATATTTATGCACACCTATTCTGTGTCAAGCAAGACTGTATCTCAAGTAAAGTGTGCCTACAGTAACATGGCAAGGTAAATAGTAGAATAAATGCAAAGCTACAATAACGTTTACTCTAGATTTAAAATATTTGACTTAGAAAATTGAGAGTGCAAAGGCCATCTACAAAGAAGGAACTGCAAAGTATTCATTGAGTAAAGGTCAAGAACCTCACTGTTTCAATATTAAAAGGAAACCACAAGCAAGTTTTTTAGTCTTGTAACTTTTTTTCTGTTGTACTATGCTTATGGGGATCAACTCCAGAGATTGGGATGCTAACACATTAAAAAAAAAAAAAAGACAGTCTAGGAGTTCACATATTCTGAGAATCGCAGCTATGACAAGTGAATATGCGAACACAGTGAACGACGTACCCAAGAATCAGATCCAAAAGACAGTGTTAAAGCAGTAACTGAATATGGTCTCAAACTATTACTGGAAATACTTCAAATCACCAGGCAAGCACCTGACTTTATACACAAAATGATGAATTTATCTATTTATTTATTAATGTTTCTCTATGGCCCTTAGTTAATTCCTCAATTTCTTTAAAGAGAATGTCCATAAACCCTCTCTACGTACATGCGCAGGGACCAAAATGCATTTCTCTTCTTCATTAGCGGTGTAGACAAAACTTTAAAGCTACTACACCATTATGCAAAGATTATTTCATTCTTTGTTACAAATGTTGAGCTTAATTTCCTGCATTTTCTTTTCTTATAAAGTACAGAGCTGAATTCCCTTGGATTAAATGTATACATAATGTGATTCCATTAAAGGATTATTAACAGGCACAAATTATAGAAGGGCAGATGAGGACTAACATATTAAAGAATTCGTATTAGATTTTTCCTGATATAAAACTGGCAATCTCCAAAACTCAGTGACACCTCATCACTCAGTGTCCAAGCACGAATTAGATAAAGAAGCTATGTATTTGGCTTCATGTTAAAATAAAGAAGCTTCACTTGTGTGATGGCCAGACTAGTTGAAGTCAAAGATCATGGATCATTTTAAAAATTTACAATAAAATACTACAGAGGATAAAATAAATTGAAGACATTCATAAAACAAGTATTTCAGCATGTCTTGGCTGTCTACAAGATATCAAGTATTACTCTAGGGACTAGACATGAACTGAAAGAATAACCCTTGTCCTAAATACGAAATAGTTCACCCTCTAAAGGAGAAGAGGAATAAGCAAATTAGGTGCTGATGGTTTTTCACTAAAGCCAAAATGATATTCATATATATTTGAATTAAGATATTTACCTTATTCCTGTAATTTAATACTTCCAACAAACGAGCTAAACAATGAAAGAATTCTTCCCTGAAGTTCAAGCGTTCTATGTATAGGGTTTTCTTTCCTCTCAAAGGGCAAAATTTTCAGCAGAAGTATTACAAGATTTTCCCCTGGAATGTCACCAAATGTCCATATAGCAGTAAACAACTTTGTATTCTACTCTAATTTCTAACAAAACCACTTTGAAAGGTAATCAAGGCCCTGGATCTGATGAAATAAACTACTTTAGTGGCAATAGAGAATTCTTTCAGAATTGTTGGCAGAGATTTGTTTTATATATATATTTAGTAAAGCTTGAACCAGATGTGCAAGTGTACTTGAACCTTCTCTGAAGAGAAGATAAAAATATGCCATTCTAGTGAAAGAATCCTTAGGGAAAAAAATAATAATAATAAAAATAAAAACTTTCTGTTTGAAGCTTCAAAGGGCTATACTGTTCCCAAAACAGACTAACAAACAGAAATTCTACTTGATACGATACTTTGAATACTAATCTACTGAGTACTGCTCAAAGCTAGGAGGGGTTAGAAATTTTAAAAACATGAGTAATATCAGAGTCATGTGGACAATGGATGAGACATAGCCTGTTAATTATTCTATCATACCCTCAAAACCATAGGAAAAATGTTGTTTAACAGAATTTCTGCTTCAAATTTTTTCCTTCTGTTCCAAGCCACAAACCTCCTCAACCATTTCAAGCAAAGTGGCTCCTTTTGCTTGCCTAAGATACTTTGAAAACTGATTTTACATTAAATAGCCGCACAGGATAATGGAAAAAACACTTCACTTTAGGAGGTATATGAAACGAAAGCTAACGGGACATAGCAAACCTTAGTCAAAAGATGAGAAGAAAATAGTCGATTCATTTGGTAGGGTCAGCAAAGCTTGACTACAAGAAATAACACAAAAATCTCAGGCTCCGGTCTATTCTTTTATGAGAGAGGAGAGAGAGAGAGAGAGTTTGTGTATGTGTGTGCGCACACACGTACGTCCATAGGCTAGCATAAAACAGCAAGGTCTATTCTTAATAGTTAGGGTCTCATATAGTAATATCAAATTTCTGATCCATTATTCCAAAACTGTTAACTGTACAAAGATCCCTCCTTCTATGGAGTGACAATAACCTGCCAAAAACAGTTAATTTCCCTTAGATGGTTAAGTAACTTTGCAACTCTGAGATTAAGAAATAAATCAAACTTAACCTTTTATATTGCGTTTAGGTAAAAGTATAGTAATAGCTCTGCAACCTTTTTTGGTATAAAATTTATTTCAATTTAATGCAGGAGACACATTTTTAATGGCACTTGCATTCATTTATAAATAACTTTTTAAGAATTTGTGTGTCTGTTTTTTGAAGGTATTTGAAACACTTAAGTGAATAAGCAATATAAAACTAGTAACAGCTTAAAATTTTATAATTTAATTAAGCTAACCATGAAAATTGCATTAAAGAATTTTAGTCTGATGTATTTCTTAAAATAATTGAGTGATTTGCTAAATTTACCAAGATTATTTAATGTTTATGGGTAGGTTATTTAAGCTAATAACTTTAATAAATATACTAATTAAAATAAAATAAGTATTCCTTGCTATATTCACAAATATTTAATGCCCTTCAGACATTTTAAAACCTGATTATCAAAAACACTGGTTTTTCTATTCTAGAATATATGAGGTAAAATGAAAGAGTACTTATGATTCATATTGTATTTTCTTTAATCGGACTAATATTTAAAGAGAGGGACAAAGACACAGATGGATTGTCAGAAGATCAAAATAGCACAGTGGTTTCTTTGTCCCATCCACTGGAAGTCACTCTAGAGGCCTCAGCACTGCTCCCAGGAAGCTTGTTAATTAATAAATAAAATGTGGCATCTATACACCATAGAATATTATTCAGCACTAAAAGGAAATGAGCTATCAAACCACAGAAAGATGGAGAGGAATCTTAAATACATATTACTAAGTAAAAGAAGCCAATCTGAAAATGCTATATACTGTATGATTTCAATTATGCAACATTCTGGAAAAGCCAAAACTATGGAGACTGCAAAGATCAGAGGTTGCCAGAGGTTAAGGGATAGGAAGGGAAGAACAGGTGGAGCACAGAGGATTCAGTGCAGTGAAAATACTTTGTATGATCTATAATGACAGATACATGTCATCACATATTTTTTTCAAACCAACAGAATGTACAATACCAAGAGGGGACCTTAATGTAATCTATGGACTTTGAGTGTTACAATATGTCAATGCAAGTTCATCAATTATAACAAATGTACTACTCTGGTAGGGGCTACTGCTGATGGGGGAGGCTATGCTTAGGTAGGGACAGGAAGTATATGGGAAATCTGTGTACCTTCGTCTCAATTCTGCTGTGAACCTAGCACTGCTCTAAACATAAAATCTTAAAAAGAAAAAAAGTCTCTGAGGTTTCAAAAATGGAAAATGTTGCAATTGTCTAAGAGGATTAGAAAAAAGCCATAATGAAGAAAGGTGATGCCTGGCACAAATAATAAAATAGCATAGGTAAATGTGAAAAAACATTTGTTACGTATAAGACAGTCTTGGAGGTAGGCCTGGAAAACGGCGCCATACTGTGGAAGGCCCTGCTGCAGGAAGATCTGGTACTTCCAGTTAGCACTAATAAACCACTGAAACTTTCAGAGTACAAAATTAGTTAACCACAAGGACACCTGAAAAAATTGTGTAAGATGGACTTCACAGTACACCTAGTTCTAGCTATCCTCCCAGTCCCTACTTTTGAATCCTACTAGTAATTTCTCACTTTCGATTCTTTAGTCTGTGTGAGAAACTTTTAAAAAATATTAGGTACCACAACTGAGTGTAAACAGCCATTTTCATAAACATATTCTCTACAGTATTATCTAAGTCATGAATGATGTTAGCCTGAAGAAACTTCTAGGGAAATTGACTTTATACATTCTCATCTCCTTCCACACTGACAGTAAATTATGTAAATTAATCTTTAAGAACAGACCTCTAAAATCAGTTTTAAACTTCATTATATCCCAAACCTGATTCTCCAAAAAACCTGTTGACCTTGTCCTTCAGCATGAAAAAGAGGTATCATATACATACAAGTACTTCCATGGGTTTAAATTCTTGCCCTTCACTTATTAGTTGTACACCTGGACAAGTTACTTAACCTTCTGTGCCTCAGTTTCTTGATCTATAAGGCTGTAATAATGACATGGACTACCTCAAAGGATATTGTGAAAATTACATGAGTTATTTTGGGGGGAGGGAAGAGATTGTTTTTAATGTTTTTAGTTTTATTTATTTATTTATTTATTTATTTATTTATTTATTTATTTATTTTTAGAGACAGGGTCTCACCCTGTCATCTAGGCTGGAGTGCAGTGACATGACATGGCTCACAGCAGCCTGGACCTCCTGGCCTCAAGCAATCGTCTGCCTCAGCCTCCCAAGTAGCTGGGACTACAGGAGCACATCACCACGCCCAGCTAGAGTTATTCGTCTACCTCCAAATCTGTAATGAAGAATTTGAACTCAGCTGTTCAACTTCTATCTACATTTATGCTTGCGATTATTTCATGCAGTATCATAGATTTAAATATCACCTATATGTTAATAACCCCCAAATTTCTATCTCCAGCACAGAGGATTTTTTCCCAACTACCCAATTCTGTCTTCTCCCTACTCCCAACTATCCAACTGCCTACTTGACATCTCCACTTGTTTTACAACTTACAAGCATCCAAACTCTCAATATATTCAAAACAGAACTTCTGACATGTCCCAAAACCTACTCTTCCTCTTTCTTCTACAACTCAAATAATGGCTATTCTTTCAGCTGCTCAAGCTAAAAGCCTTAGAGTCCTCTTTGCCTTCTCTCTTTATTCCATTACCTACTCCCTACCTAAACGATAATAAAAATCCTGTCAGCTTTTCTTTCAAAACATATACAGAAAGTATTTCTACATATACAAAATGCAATCACTTCTAACCACCTCCATAGCTACTATCTTTCTTGGTCAAAGCCACTATCATTTCTTATATGCATAATTACAAAAGCCCACCTCAACTTCAGCTTCTAAAAACCATTCTTAATAAAGAATCCAGAACGGTCCAGTCAAAATATATTTTCTGCTCAAAACCATTTAATAGTTTCTCACCATCTCAGTCAGAAAAAAAAGCCCACCTCCTTACTAAGACTTCAAAGCTTAACATGATCTGGCTGCCTACAGTCTCTCTAACCTGTATCTCCTACTTCCCTCTGTCATTTATTCCACTCCAGCAACACTGGTCTCCTTGCTATTCTTCCTGTACCTCAGACATATTTCCATCTTTGGGCCTTTAACTCTCTGTTCCTTTTGACTGCAAAGCTCTTCACTCAAAATATACAGAAATTCATTCTTTCACAAACTACAGGTCATTACATAAAGGCCTTATACTTTTTCAATGAGAAATGGCCAAGCCACCAATCCACCTGTCACTCAAAAATGCCACTTGCCTGCCACAGGATAATTTTCTGATATACTGTATTATTTTTTAATTTGTTTATCATTTTTGTAATTTATTGTTTCCATCCCTACCCAAATGAATGTTCCGATGCAGGTAGGTGTTTTTATTTGTTCACTAACAGATAGATGAATCAATCATAGACCAAAGTAATTTGTTTTATATAAAATGAATATCTAATTCAAGTCTCTCATTCTGAAGGAGACAAATTAAGGAACAGTTTGACTCGTACAGAAGCAATCAGTAAGCAGCACAGTCAGAATAAAAGTAGGTCCCCTTGGTCTCAGCCTGAGGCTTTTTTCCACCAGGGCACATCGACAGGATGTAAGAGAATACACAGAAAACTGATTTTTTTAAAAACAAGCATACATACAGATAAACACACAGATACATACACAGACACATCTCACATTAAAATATTACCACTGTGGACACTGTGGCTCACATCTGTAATCCCAGCACTTTGGGAGGCTAAGGCAGGTGGATCACTTGAAGTCAGCAGCTCAAGACCAGCCTGGCCAACAGGGTGAAACCCATCTCTAGTAAAAATACAAAAACTAGCCAGGCGTGGTGGCGCACACCTGTAGTCCCAGCTACTCAGAAGGCTGAGGCATGAGAATTTGTTGAACCTGGGAGACAGAGGTTGCAGTGAGCCGAGATCACACTACTGCACTCCAGCCTATGCAACTGAGCAAGACACTGTCTCAAAATAAAATAAAATAAAAAATTAAATTAAATTAAATTAAAATGTTACCACTGCCCAGTATTAATGTTATACAAGGTAATTACATTCTCCAAACAAACTTTTATTACTTACCTCTACCCCAGATTTTTTTGGTATCTGCATTACAGTTTCTTTGAATTTATTTGCCTTTTCAAGTTGAGCTTTAAGTTGTTCAGCTAATTCCTTCAAAAAGAAATCAAGTAAAATATGTGTGACATGTAGTTTAATTCTTTATGACAAAACGTTCAAATTTACACAACAGAAGAAAAAATAGCATAACAAAACACTCATTTAGCCATCACCTAATTTCAATTACCAACTCACAGCCTAGTATATTACTTTTTAATGAACTTATCTCAGTTACAAAGTTCTTGAATACCTGTGACACGTGCTTATGCTTCAAAGATAAACAATAACAAGAACACATATTTTGGAGGACACAGATGAAGGAAATACATAACCTTAACGACGTTTTTTGTAATTCCTAAATATCATAAAAGTTCAATACTTTCAACTTCAGTTATTGGTAATGAAAAAGCTATCATGAGACTGAAAATGTTACCTTCTTGTTTATAATTTAGACAAAAAATTCTGAATATATTTCATTTTTATTCGAGGAAACCTATATAAATTTATATAAAACAACTGCCATGTAAAGCAATAAACCATGAATAAATTAAATAAGTATATTTATGTGATATGCAAAGCGAGCTCCACCACAGTGTTCTTCCTGAACACAAGAACACACATTTTAACCTCTTACCTCGGTGACCTCTCTTTTACTTCTTTAATTCCTCTGTACTTTCAAAGCTCAAACTGTACGTTCTTTCTATCGTTATTACTGTTTTTGGTTTATTTCCCTTACCAATTTCTAGGATGAGTAGAAGTTCAGTGTTTCCAGAGAACAGATTCAAAAAGATAGAGCAGCATATGTAAGATATGCCCTTTATTGGACGTAACTAACTAATAACAACAGAAATATCTTGTTTGGTTACCATTTGTTTTACTATAGTATTGTACTAATAGTTTACCAAAACATAAGATTACTTAAAGATCCCTTGTACTTGGGTTTGAGATGAGTGCATAGATATGACAATGACCGAATTCTATTCTACCAAGATGTGCAATATCTGGCTGTGCTGTTCTGCCATGTGCACTTTAATACATATATTTCACTGTATATTATTTTAACATGATGTGCCATATAATAAATGAATGGATGAATGCATAAATGCAGCTCTTAACAAATCATTCCTACTTCTTACAATTCTGAGGTAAATTAGTCTTAAATCAAACTTTGCTAAAGGAAGTAAATGAGTTAGCCTACACAAAGCATCTAATACAGTATCAGGCACAGCACATTTACTTAAAACTTGAATAAATGACTTAATCCTCCTTTTTTAGGTTCCTAAGTAATTTGGAAAAGTAATAAACATTCTTAACAATACATGACAAAAATGATGGAGAAAAAGTGCTATCTTTATATCCCTTAAATATGCTCAATGAGTTAGAAATGCTGGAATAAAGCAAATATCAAAGTAAAAAAGAAATTTAAAAGCAAGCAGTTCCTTAGGATCTTAAGTTTCAGAGATCTGACAGAGACAGCAGATCATTTACTTGGAAGTAGGCAGATAGTACTGTTCACAGAAAGGTTCAAAAGTTTCTTTCTTTCCTTTTCTTTTTTCTTTTTTTTTTTTTTGAGACACAGTCTCGCTTCGTCATCCAGGCTGGAGTGCAATGGCATGATCTTGGCTCACTGCAATCTCTGCCTCCCAGGTTCAAGCAATTCTCCCATCTCAGCCTTCCCAGTAGCTAGAATGACAGTCACGCATCACCATACCTGGCTAATTTTTGTATTTTTAGTAGAGACAGGGTTTCACCATTTTGGCCAGGCTGGTCTCGAACACCTGACCTCAAGTGATCCGCCCTCCTTGGCGTCCCTAAGTGCTGGGATTACAGGCGTGGGCACCAAGCCAGGCTGAGAATTTCTTTAAGGAATCAATAACCAACCGTTACTTTCACAGTGTGCTATATCCACACTGCTAAAGAACTTCCAAAATTACTCACAAGAAGTTAAATATTTAATCCCTACTCTCCAAAACTACATCTAAGAGTCTTACCATATTCCCCATCATCTCTGCTTTGATAATCTTGGCTCCCAACTTGTTCTTCTCATCAACACTCAGGATGTGAATGGACTCATGCTCTGGACTGCTGTTGGAACAGGACAGATTAACAGCATATGAATTATAGGTGCAATGCAAGCAATAACAAGAAGATTCAAACATTATTTTAACTGACCTCAACAAAGAATTCAGCACTAATAGGAGATCATGATTGTAATACCTGAAAATGAAATTCAATGTTCTACCATAGTTGATAGTTTAAAGTTCTCTGTTACACTGCCACAACTGCCTTTGGCAGTTTTAGTAACTGATCAAAATCCCAATAACAATGAGATAAACAGTATTTATCAACTCTTCTTATTTAATATCCCCATACTCGTAATTTTAAAAAGGAAACAAAAAACTAGAACCAGGCCATAATTCTATACATCTTTGGAAACTCTCCTCATTCGACATGATAAGTTGTTAATAATCTAAGAAACTATAAAATGATTTATTTAACTTCATTCAAAGAATAAAAGCAATAAGCATGTGCTTTTTTATAAAGTCAGTCCAGAACATATAGTCATATAATATAAACTATTTTAAAATTGATATCATGTGCCAAACCTATACTATAGAAGCCTCACACAAAAATAACCCTCCAGCCAAGGTCAGATTTCCCTAGCTTACTACCTTAAGAAATCAGTCAAGGCTACAGTGTAGGACAGTGACCTCAGGCAGAGCCTGAAGGACTTCTGAGTAAAAGAGACATAGCCTGGAGTCCAAGAATTCCAAGGTAGCTAGAGTTCACAGAACAGAGTACCAAAGAAGAGAAAGCTGCACCAGAAGAAAATCCCAGAGAACTGCAGAGGGCTCCCCTTGAGTACTCAGCAAGGAAATACCTACAGTCAGGGAAAGAACTAACCTAAAAGATTAGAGATAGAATATTTGGCATTCCTGGGAACTCAGCGTCCAGTCCCACTAGCCAGACTAGGAAATCACATAATTCAAAAAGCACTAGACACAGTATTAAGAGTCTTGCTTCATTAGTGGGAAGTAACACACCCTAGACTAAATGCTGCTCTAGGCCCACCTAAAAAACTTAAAAGTTAAAAGGATCAAATGGTTTCCAATTAACCATATTCCAGAACAAAGCTCAAGAATATTTATAGAAATTCAAAAATATCTAGCACTCAACAGGTACTTTGTAAAACTGAGTATCTAATCAATGATGATCAGACAGGCAAATCAGGCAAATAAGTAGAAAAACACAACCCATAATTAGAACAAACTGCTATCAGTCAAAATCAACCCAGAACTGACACAGATGTAAAAAAACAGCAGACAAGGATACTAAAAGTGATTATTATAACAGTGCCTCATATGTTCAAAGAGTCAGACACAACAAAGATATAAAAAAGATCCAAAATAAACTTCTACAGATGAAAACTACAATATGTGAAATAAAAAAAAAAATGCTGGATAAGATTAAAGATTAAACTGCATAAGTAGTTTGGTGAAGGTGAAGCAATTTTCTATATGAATTTGAAACACAGAGAAAAGAATCTGTAAAAATGAAAAGAGCATCAGAGGGGTGTGGGACAACCTTAAGTATCCCACCATACAGGTAATTGAAGATAACTATTTTAAAAAACAATATATTTGAGGTTTATAACAAGTATAAGCCAAATGTATGACAATGCTAACAGAAAGGAAGAAAAGGGAGAAATGAAAATAAATAATGATAAAGTTCTCATACCATACAGGAGTAGCATATCACTTGAAGACAGACTATGATAAGTTAAAGGTATAGTACATCATCAAAGACAATGCAATTACTATTTTCTTTTTAATTACAGCAACCAAGGAAATGAAATGGAATGAAATCATAAAAATAATCAAAACAAGTGAGAAAAAGAAGAAAAGGTGAACGAAGGATACATGGGAAAAACAGGAAACTGCAAAATTACATATTTATACCTAATTATATCAATAACATTATATATTAATGGTTCAAATACCTAAATTAAAAGGCAGAAATTATCAGATGGATAAAAAAGTAAAACTCAACTACAAATACTGCTTTATAAATACAGACATAAGTATGTTAAACATAAAAGGACTGAAAAAGATATACCACGTTAATGCTAATCAAAAGAAAGTTGAAGTGGCTACATTATCAAACAAGTAAGATTATGGAGCAAGAAATATTGCCAGGAACAAACAAGTTCATTTCATATGAAAAGGAGTCAATCCAGCAAGAGCGTATGAGTACATGAGCAAAAACTGACAGATACAGGTGAGGGGACGGAAGGCAGCAAACCACACTGCCATGTGTGTACCTATGCAACAATCTTCCATGTTCTTCACATGTACCCCAAAACCTAAAATGCAATAAAAAAAATAAAAAAAATAAAAAAAACTATACTACAAAGAAAAAAAAAACTGACAGAAGAGAAATAAACAAATCCACAATTACAGCTCTAAATTTCAATACCTCTCTGTCAATACTTGATAGGATAAATACAATAGTCCCCCCTTAACTGCAAGAGTTATGTTTCAAGACCCTCAGTGGAAGCCTGAAATCTTGGATAGTACCAAACCCTATCTATAGTATTTTTTCAATTTATACATACCTATGCTGTCTGATTTATAAATTAGGCACAGTAAGACACTAACAACAACAACTAATAATAAAATAGTACAATTACAAAAATATACTGTAATAAAAGTTATATGAAGGTGGTCTCTTGCAAAATACTATATTTTCAGAGCATGGTTGACCATGGGTAACTGAAACCTCAGACACCAAACCAAGGATAAAGGGGGACTACTGTAAACAGAATCAGCAAGCATATGGAAGTCTTGAATAATACCATCAACCAGCATGCCCAAATGGACATTCATAGAACACATCACCCAACAAGAATAGAAAACACATTCTTTCCAAGTGCATACAAAATATTTCCTGGTAAGAAAAAGAAATGTGGGGTATTCAATTAGGAAAAGAGGAAGTCAAATTGTCTATATTTGCAGACAACATAATTGTATATTTAGAAGACCCCATCGTCTCAGCCCGAAATCTCCTTAAGCTGATAAGCAACTTCAGCAAAGTCTCAGGATACAAAATCAATGTGCGAAAATCACAAGTATTCCTATACACCAATAACAGAGTAACAGAGAGCCAAATCATGAGCAAACTCCCATTCACCATTGCTACAAAGAGAACAAAATACCTAGGAAAACAACTAACAAAGGACGTGAAAGACCTCTTCAAGGAGAACTACAAATCCTCCTCAAGGAAATCAGAGAGGACACAAACAGATGGAAAAATATTCCATGTCCATGGTTAGGAAGAATCAATATCGTGAAAATGGCCATAATGCCCAAAGTAATTTAGAGATTCAATGCTATCCCTATCAAACTACCAGTGACCTTTTTCACAGAACTGGAAAAAAACACCTTAAACTTCATATGGAACCAAAAGAGAGCCTGTACAGCCAAACAATTCAAACCAAAAAGAACAAAGCTGGAGGCATCACACTACCTGACTTCAAACTATACTACAAGGCTACAGTAATCAAAACAGCATGGTACTGGTACCAAAACAGAGATTTAGACCAATGAAACAGAACAGAGGCCTCAGAAGTAATGCCACACATCTATAACAATCTGATCTTTGACAAACCTGACAAAAACAAGCAATGGGGGAAAGATTCCCTGTTTAATAAATGGTGTTGGGAAAACTGGCTAGCCATATGCAGAAAGCTGAAACTGGACCCCTTCCTTACAACTTATAAAAAAATTAACTCCAGATGGATTAAAGATTTAAATATAAGACCTAGCACCATAAAAACCCTAGAAGAAAACATAGGCAATACCATTCAGGACATAGGCATAGGCAAGGACTTCATGACTAAACTTAAGAGCTTCTGCACAGCAAAAGAAACAATCATTAGAGTGAACCCACAACCAACAGAATGGGAAAAAGTTTTTGCAAGCTACCAAACTGACAAAGGGCTAATATCCAGAATCTACAAAGAACTAAAACAAATATACAAGAAAAAAGCAAACAAACCCATCAAAAAGTGGGTGAAAGATATGAACAGACACTTTTCAAAAGAAGATATTTATGTGACCAACAAACATGAAAAAATGCTCATCGTCACAGGCCATCAGAGAAATGCAAATACAAACCATGTTGAGATACCATCTCACACCAGATAGAATGGCAATCACTAAAAAATCTGGAGACAACAGATGCTGGAGAGGACGTGGAGAAATAGGAACACTTTTATACTGTTGGTAAGAGTGTAAATAAGTTCAACCATTGTGGAAGACAGTGTGGCAATTCCTCAAGGACCTAGAAATAGAAATTCCATTTGACCCAGCAATCCCATTACTGCGTATATATCCAAAGGATTACAAATCACTCCATTATAAAGACACATGCACACATACGTTCACTGCAGCACTGTTTACAATAGCAAAGACTTGGAACCAACTCAAATGTCCATCAAAGATAGACTGGATAAAAATAAAATGTGGCACATATATACCACGGAATACTATGCAGCCATAAAAAGGATGAGTTCATGTCCTTTGCAGGGACATGGATGAAACTGGAAACCATCAATCTCAGCAAACTGACACAGGAACAGAAAACTAAACACCACATGTTCTCACTCATAAGTGGATGTTGAACAATGAGAACACATGGACGCAGGGAGGGGAGTATCACACACTGGGGTCTGTTGGGGAGTGAGGGAACTAGGGGAGGGATAGAAGGGCCGAGGAGATTGAGGAGGGATAGTATTAGGAGAAATACCTAATGTAGGTGATGGGGGGATGGAAGCAGCAAACCACCATAGCATGTATATACCTATGTAATAATCCTGCAAGATCTGCACATGTACCCCAGAACTTAAAGTAAAATACATTAAAAACATATATATTTCCTGAGATACACCATGTTCTAAACTATAAAAAGTCTCAATAAATTCAAAGGAATTCAAGTTGTACAAATAATGTTCTTTGATCACAGTAAAATTAATTAGAAATCATTAACAAAAGCCTCTGGAAAATCCTCAACTATAATATTTGGAAACTCAATAGTATACCTGTAAATAACCCATGGGTCAAAAATAAGACCAAAGGAAAATTATATAACACATATCAGAACTGGTGGAATGCTGCTAATGCGTTACTTAGGGGGATATTTATAGCACTAAATATTTATATTAGAAAAGATCTCATATCAATCACCTCAGCTTACAACTTAAGAAAACAGAAAAAGAGCCAATTAAAGCAAAGTAAAAATAATACAAAAAACAAAAAAATCAGTGACATAAATAGAAAATAGAAAAATAAATTCAGTGTAACCAAAAGCTGACATCTAAGGCAATAAAAGTGATAAACCTATAGCGACCAAAAAACAAAGGGATCTAAATTACTAATAGAGAGGTAACATCACCACACATTGTAAGCACTTTATAAAAAGATATCCAAATGGCAAATAAGCACATGGAGAGATGGTCAGCATTAGCAGTCACTGGCCACTAAAGCAATACAAATTAAAACCACAATGAGACACCACTACACATCCACTAGAAGAGCCAAAATTTAAAAGACTGACCATTCCAAGTTCTTACAAGGATATAGAGAAACTGAAAGTCTTATACACTGTTGGTAATCATGTAAAATGGTACAATCACTTAGAAAAACAGTTTAGTAGTTTCTTAGTATTTAAACCTACAGTCACCATATGATCTAGCTACTGCTCTCCTAGGTATATTTATCCAAGAGAAAGGAAAGCATATGTCAATACAAAGACTTGTACATAAATGTTCAGAGACACATAATTTATAACAGCCAAAACTTGGAAACAATCTCAATATTCACCAACAGGAGAATGGAAAAACAAATTGTGATGTACCCAACAATAGTATATTGCCCATCAATAAAAAGGAATGAACTACTGACATATGCAACAACATAAATGAAGCTCGCAATAATTACACTGAAGTGAAAGCAGACCAAAAAAAAAAGACTGCATAATGTATGATCCCATTTACATCAAATTCTAGAAAATGCAAACTACAGTTAACTCTTGAACAATGCAGGGTTGAACTGCGCGGGTCCACTTTTACACAGATTTTTTTCACCCAAACATCAATCAAAAATACAACATTCCAGCATTCACATGATGCAAAAACTACATATACAGAGCAACATATTTTCATACATGTGGGTTCCAACTTGAGTATGTGCAATTATGGCATATTTGAGGGGTCTTAGAACCAATCTCCCATGAATTCCAAGGGACAACTGTAGTCTATAATGAAAGAAAGCAGATGTGGTTACCTAGAAGTGGAGAGCAGGGGTGTGGGAAAGCAGGAGAGACAGATTATGAAAGGGCACCAGGGCTTGAGGGGCAATGGTTTAATGAAAATATATGCATTTTAAAACATACCAAAATGTACACTTTTGTATGTTTGCAATTTATTGTATGTCAATTATATCTCAAAGTTTTTTTTAACCCTCAAAGGGAGTAATGAAATTTAAAACCAGAGTATAACTAACCTGTCATAATCTTAAATGTAAAGGATATATCTGATATTATTAGTTTTTCTGAATTCCCAGATTCTATAATACTCTATGAAATTAACATATTTTCTACACATTTGTTTTCCAAATCAAAACATGACCAACCAAAAATATTTGGAAATTATTTCTAAATGATAAATTCCTCTGGGGGTAAAAATCTTTTAACAGATAGCATTGGGAAAAAAATCTCTACAGAAAACCTATAGCAGCCATTTCTTCCAATATTGTTGAAAGGAAAGGCAATACTCTGGTGTTTAAGAAATCTAAAAATGTGCGGTAAAGCAACATTAGAAAGTAACATATTTTCATTCCCCTCATATTTTTTCAGTCTGCATTTTAAAAAGCAATTAAAATGAACAGTAGGGACACTGCATTCTTGTAAGCAGAAAAACATTATTACTTTTTAGATGCGTCCATGGGCTGAGTTATTGCTTGTTTTATTAGTTGTACTTTTTCTATGGAAAATATTTTTCAGTACTTTTTTCAAATTAAATACTAAGGTACATGTCATTTTCATTGTATTGCAAATGTAATTTATTTTAATTTCTGGCAATCTAATCATATCTCTCTTACTAATCAAAACAACTTTTCTCAATTTGCATTCTTTCCCTTCAATTAATTTTCTAAAATTCTCTGCTCTGAAAACTTTTATTTATTTTTATTATGTGGAATTATAGATAATACATTTTTACATGTATGTATAATGCAAAATAAATTAAATCACCACAGTTCATGCCCTTTCTAAAGGGCACCAGTACCATTATTCCCCTATGAAGTCACTTTCTCCAGGGTCTGTCTCTCAAATTTCTGTTTCCTAAGTGAGAAACTTCTTAGCTTATTTTCCTTCTGCCATTTGTACCTGACCAAGTTTTTCTTTCCAACTAAAGTTATGTCTAGTTTATCCATTTTTCATCTCAACATCAGCCAACTAAGAAACCAAAGAACTGAAGAAAGGATCTTTAGGATAAGGAGGTGATGAACCCAGTATTTCTACAATCCTTTCTCTATTATTCCAATAGACACTTACTATAATCCAGATGCAGAACAAGTCCATACATAATTTCCTATTGAACTCCATATCAAGAAATAAGCCATCTTGCAAGCAACCTTAAATCTGATAGGATCAGAAGAATTAAAGACCAAGCCACCCATCAATCCATCTCCTTCTCCTGAGAAATGTTTCAGGGTTATTAACACAAACTACTACATCGAATGTCAATATGGCAATAGAATCATAACTACTAATAGATATGAGCAAAAATAAAAATATAAATACCTAAAAACAGGATACTAATCAAACAGTTTCTAATGTGAGCTTTTCATGAAGAACTAAAAGTTTCTTTATAACGCCAATACCAATCATAACTGACTCTCCATATATACATAAGAGGATCACCAATATTCTGTGGATCGTATGTCAAAAAAACACTGGCATAAGTCATTAAGAAAGAATTCCTAATTTTCTCCCTTGCCACCCACAATCTGTAGCTGCACTTCTCTCTCTCTCTCTCTCTCTCTCTCTCTCTCTCTTTTTTTCTTACTATTTCCACCCAAAGCTAATCCTTCTACTTTTATAAGTAAACTGGACCTCACATTCATCCACACTAACTTCAGTGATCTTGCTCAATTGCCCCATCTATCATCTGCCTACCTGCCTTGCTTCTTCTAAAATGGAAACTGACTCTTTTCCATTAATTATAAATATGTTCTAGTATATATACACTTTCTATCTGTCATTCCATAACTCTTAATAACTTAGTATCCTAAAATCTTTCTATACCCTCTTTTATTAAAAAACAAACAAACAAACAAACAAACCCCAGATTAAGTAGCCAAAGAAGTTTGTTATTGTCCCTCCAAAGGGTACATCTTTGGGTCATTTCACTTTCCTCTTCCCCTCATGTCTCAGGATGCAAGCTTAGAGATTCTATGAAGGAAGGGCAATGAAGGTAGGCTAAAGCCCATGCACTTTCAGAAGGTAACTAGAATCTCAATGGATCTTTAAAAGAGGTGATTTCCATTGTCATTAAATGGAATACTCCACACAATTTTTTTTAGTATTTTCTAACAAGAATTAAATTGTTTACTAGTAGATGGAAAGTAATGAGAATAAATGACAAAAATACATAAGAATTCTGAACATCTCTTATACTAGCAATTTCAACATTAACAGTTACTTCAACACAATATAACAGTAATAGGCATCAAATAAAGACATGTAAAGGAAAGCTGTTGAGCATAAAATAACTGAAGAAAACATTAATCTATTTTATTTTGTGAACACCACAGCAAAGACACTGCTCTACAGCAAAAACCAGGGAATGGGCTCTTCCTTTCTTTCCCTAAGCATTTATAATGATGAGCAAATGCTTTCAAAGAAACATCACCATGACACCTGCAATTATCTTGCAAAAAGAAAAAAAGCCCAAGCATGTCTCAATTTCCAGAATTACTGCTATATTTCAGAAGTCCTTTTTATAATTAATTTCTAAAAAGCAAATCTTATTTTCACATTAAAATGTACTCTCTTTTGAAACACACACACACACACACACACACACACACACACACACACACACAGAGGCTTTGAGGAATAAATAATTAAAAGAGCTCTATCACAACAACATTTTTAAAATCTGCAATTAGTCATCCATAGCATAATGACATTTCAGTCAATGACAGACCACATGACAGTGATCCCATAAGATTATAATGCTCTATTACTATTGTACTTTTTCTATGTTTAGATACACAAATACTTATCATTGTGTTACAACTGCCAGCAGTACTCATTACAGTAACATGCTGTACTTTGAAGCCTAGAAGCAAAAGGCTGTACCATATAGTGTAGGTATCTACTAAGCTATACCATCCTGGTATGTGTAAGCACACAGTATGCTGTTCACACGACAAAATCGTCTAATAATGAATTTGCCTAATGACAATTTCTCAGAATACATCCCCACTGTTAAGCCATATATGATTTTATTATTCTTGTGCTGGCAGTGTTCACAGATCTTCCTTATTATTTTCTCAGCAGTTGCTCTTATATTTGCTTCCTTGCCTAAGGATCTCACAACTATGCTCAAAGCCTTCAGAACCTAGCATCCTTCAGTTGACCTTTGTGCTACAGTAACAAACTCTGCCAAGAATGACACCCAAAGGTTAAAATATTACATTAAATAAGTTAAGTTTCTGATATTAAATTTATAAAATCAAAATTAAGGACATCTCATTAATTTTTGCTCACATTACATACTACTCTTAAGTTTCAAATTCCTGGAAATGCTTAGCCAATATATTTTCTAACAAAAGAAGAATATATGCAAAAGCACATTTTATTTCTAATAATAAAAAGTTCAAGGTTCTTAATTGCATAGGCCACAATAGTGGATGTTTTTCTGCTAGTTAACATAATCGCAGGGCCTAAAATGAACAAAGGAAAAGAGTGAAAAATTTGAACACATTCAAGAAAGAATGAATGAAAAAAGAAAAATAGGAAAACTACAAATGATGAAAAATCTATTTACATTACACGACAAATATAAAGAGCTCTCACAAACAACAACTCAAAAAGAGGGCAAAACATATGACTAGTTAACAGAAAACAGAAACACCACATAAAAATATGGCCAACTTCGCTCATATTTAAAAAAATAAAAATCAAAGAAATAATCTGTTTCTCAATTACACATATGGTAAAGATTTTTAAAAGTTCAATAATACTATCAGCAAGAAGTAGGAGAAAAGTCATTCCCATGCATGAATATAAGAGTCTAAATTGGTTAATACCACAAAATATGTAACAATGCATTTACTCTTTGATCTTACAGTTCCAGTCCTTGGAATTTATTTTATAGCTATATTTAAATAGCATGCAAAGAGACACACAAAAAATTAAATGCAGCATTGTTTCTTAGAGCAACAAACTGGAAACAACCTAAAAAGTCCATCAATAGGAAACTGGTGAAAAATATTAGGAATATAATATATTCCATTAATATATTAAGCATATGTTTTATATAAAATTTTATATATTAACTATATACATTACACATTTTCAAATACAGTAAAAAATTTGGAAAGATACTATCAACACTACTAACCTGGCAAATAGGATTAGGGTGGGAGTGACATGAAAGGGAGATTTACTCTTTCATTTTATACACATCTAAGTTTTATATTCTTGTTTTATACTCTTCTGTCTATATTGTTTAAATTTTATACATGTACATTTATTCAGATTGTAAATAGCATGTTCTAAAACATAATACTGGTGTAAACAGCAAGACAGGTAAAGATAAAAGAACAAGACATATAAAGAAGTAAAAACCAATTCAACTAATTTTTCCAATGATGACCATTCATACAAGACAAAGATATTATTTGTAGAAACTTACAGTCTGGTAGACTGACCCATGATATGTCGCAATATTCATTTTATGAGACACAAAGTTATTTTCCAGTCCTCCAGTCCTAGCCGAAAATTCTTCCCTTCTTGCAGCTTATCTCTTTTTCTCTCTCCTATGCCTCTAACTGATCAACTTTTCTTGTATTCTCACAAAATTACTCTCACAAAGGGTATCAATAACTTTTCCATAATCAATGTATAAAAGAAAAAGATTTTTCTTTCAAAGCAAATTCAAAGTTCTCCCTTTAACCTTATATGAAAGCATGCTAAACAGACATCAGAATACAGAGTCTAAGCTCTGCAAATAACTAATTACATAATAATATCAATGATAATAGTAACAGCTAAGATTTATGGAGCCTTTACTAGGTGCCAGATACTATGCTAAGTTTTTCAAACATTAACTCACACAACAACCCCATGAAATAGATCCTGTTGGTATCCTGGTTTAAGTTAAATAAGAAAACCGAAGCACAGCAAACTGTCAACTCTTGTGAAAGGTCATAAACCCAGGAAATGCATAAGTGTTACACATAGGATTGCTAAATAAAATACATGACACTTGGCTAAATTTGAATTTCAGGTAAACAACAAAAATTTTCTGGCATACATACGTCCAAATATTACAAGGAACTCATTTTTTATTTAAAAAAGAACCTGGAAATCCTAGTTACATAACATTGTGTAAGTCACAACCTGAGTTCCCTCAGTTTCTGCATCTGCAAAATGCAGGGATCAGACTATTTCTTTTAGTTCTAAATCATTTCTACGTTTTTTTTTTTTTCCAGTTCTAAAATTCATTGGTCCTAGAACTTTCTGGAATTCTAGCACTTTATACAAAATTCAACATATTCCCAGGATAATGTTCAGACAAATTAGTAATTTCTAACAATCTTTCACTGAACCTTTCTAGGCATTCTTCAAGGTCCTGTCTTGGTCTCCTACTTTACAACCACTCTACATTCTCAGGAATCGTTTTTCTTTTTTTGGATGATTCCTAGATTTTTCTTTCCGTCTCTAGCCAATCACAGAATCACAGAAAGCCTCAAACCCTCTCTACCATCAAATTAACACAGATAACAAAGAACACTATCTTCAAACCAAAAATTACACATATACATACATATATACACACACATATACCTTTTAGTGAGTGCTCTCTTCAAACCAAAAAATTATATATATATACACACAAACACACATACATACACAGCTTTTAGTGAGTGCCTGTATTATAGTATATCTACCAGATTACAACTTAAATAAGACATGCAAATATGCAACAATCAGAAAATCAGTTGGAATACTAATTGTGTAGTAGACATTTTGCTTAGCTACAGTCACAGAAGACCTACAGATCATCCAACTGCTAACCCAATCCTAACGACATAAAGAAATAAGAGTCTCATTTCCCTAGTGGCTGGGAACTGAAAATAGTCTACCACCCAGGGTACCTGGAGTGAAGACAGGATAATTATATATGCACACAGGCTTAGGCACTAATCCCTGCCATGTTTATTCAGTCAATACAACTGGATTTCTCCTCCTGTTTCCTGGGAGCAAAGCCCTGACCTGAACCAGTGCCCATTTGACTGGGGCTTCATCACTCGGTTCTGATTTTGCCAGCTCCCTCCCACTGAAAGTTACACACTGAGTTTTAAAATCCACTGCTTCAGATGGAGTCATTAACAAAAGTGATTTATCAGACTCACAACCCCAAACCACAGTGCTTTTATTTACTACAACCATAGGTTTCTATTACTTCCTAAAACCTCTTCCTTTAGTGTACAACTTATTTGGTGCCATTTTTAAACAGATTTAAATGATCATTCAAGTGTAAGTTAATACCCTTTTGACACTTTTTTTTTTTTCTGGCTACTTCAACAGGGCCAGCCTTATAGCTAAAGCAAATTTTCTTAGGTTTGGTCCCATTCAATGAGGGGTTTCCTTATCTACATAAGTGCAACATATATTTTACATTTAAAACTCTAACATTATCTTTAAAATCTGTCAATTGCCCAAAATGGATTACTTCTTTCTCTGCGCAAAATAACAACCATAATTCATGCTGCCTTTTGCAAGATCTCTGGCATATATTTGTCACTTTATATTTGGGCTGTGGTAGTATGTTTTCCTTTTGTCTCCTAGACTTCCTGTAGATATACATTATTTATGATTATGATTATATTTAATAAGATAATTTACTTAGAAAATAATGGCACTGGTAACAAAATCTACCAAAATATCTCCTACAGCACATACATTGAAAACATTAACTCATTCTGTTTTTTAAATTGCAAAGAAGCAACATATTTTGAAAAAATAGAGCTACTGAATTCTTTCAGCTCTTCTAAAAAAAAAAAAAAAGCAAACCCGTGGAAAAAAATGCAATCTATAACACAATATCAGTGCATTGATAAATCTGCCTATCTTACCCCTTCTAACAATTGTAAGATGTGTGAGACCATAGTCATAGTTAACAACTGATGTTCTAAAAATACATTTCAGTTCTTTGAACTCTCTGGATCTTAATATTCACTTATCAGGTTAAAAAATGATAAAATACCCAGCAAATGTAGACTTTGTGTCCTGCAGATGTTTATTTGGAGGGTCATCTCTGAAGCCTTCCTCTTGTGATTTTTCTCTCGTATCTTCTGTAATGTGTTGGCATTCATTGGTACTGGTTTCCAGCAGCTTTTGATTTGAATGTTTCTTGTCTCCTCTCCCATCAGAGTGACTCCACGTTAATCTTTCTTCACTGTTCTCGGTGGGTTTTCTGAAACCACTATGCAAAGAACCCTGAGCTACCAATGCTGAAGATGAACTAGATGGTTCAAATTTTCTGCCCTTGCTGTGAAATGACAGTTCTTCATCATCAGAGGGTCTCAAGAATTTAGCTCTCAAATTTCCAGAAGAAAACTCCTGATTTTGCCTTGGGTTAGATTCTCTTCTACATGTTTCTAAAGACCCAGGTCTCTTATCTTTTTCATCACCAATAAATTTATCATTATTGCTATTTTTTGCAGAGTCTGTTGTAGCATATCTATCATGTGAACTGTTATCATATTTTACTAAGTCTGATTTTCTACTTTCTTGACTATTTTTTGCTTTATCTGAATATGTGGGTTTCCTCCACCGTTCTCGTCTATTATCTTCTTTTATGGATGCAGCTTTTTCAGCATCTTCTAATTTCGACTGAAATACTTCCATTGACTACAAAGGAGAAAAATTAAACAAGATATCTAAAATTAGGAATGGCTAAGTGACTTGCACCCCACATGTCACTGTATGACTCACTGCCAAGTGGCATACTGAAAAGCCCATTAAGGGGGTCAAAGAAGACCCATATCATCATCCTACACTGACACACTTTTTAAAAACATGCATAAACAATTAAAAACTATCAAATAACAGAAAGATACCTCAAAAACAGCCAGTTAGACCAAACGCTCTGCACTAATACAAAGTATAACACTGAAAACAGTAGAGACAAACTTTTCAAAAAATAATTAATTCCTACTGGTTGTGAGATTCAAGAGGTTAAAATGCTAAAACAGACTCTCACAAAAAACATAATAATAATTCAAGAACAAGAAAAACTTGCAAATATAAGATTATGTGCCACAAAAAACTGCCCAGATACACAAAAGGAAGAACAGAGAGTGCTGAAAACTAAATTAACCTAGGAATTCTCTACATTTTAGGAAAGGTAGTAAATAAATGTTAAGTTATAAGAAAGAAAGACACACGAACAATTGATTCTAGAAAATCTAATACGCATTTATTAGTGCTTTCAGAAAGATGAAGCAAAGATGATGAGAGAAGAGCATTAATTTTAAAAACATATAAGAAAATTTCCCCCAGCCAATTTCTCAGAGGGCTCATCCAATAGCCTTGGGTGGATGAGAAAAAGAAAAACACAGGAAAAAACCCTAATTCCTGAATCTCAAAACTCAAGTAAAAAGAAAATCCTTTACAATGACTAGACTGGAGAAGGAGTGAATAAGTGTGAGCCTGCATTTGGATAGGAGTAGATAAATAACAAATTAGGTTTAAAGAAAAGACAGACTTCTCAGCTGTTCATCTGTAATAATAAATAAATAATAGAATCAAGATAAAAGTTTGAAAAAAATTAAGCTATAATTCTATATAAAGAATTCAATTTGCAATCAAATTATCCTTCCTTGGTACGAGAAAAAGAAAATCATTTTCAAAAATGCAGAGAATAAGAGGCCATAGCACTAGCAATTCTGAGGGAAAAAAAATTACTCAACATGATTAAGTCACTCCATAAATGAATTAGGGCAAAGATCTCTGGAAAGAAGAAAAAAAAAAAAAAAAAAAAAACACAGATGCTAAAAACCAAAAGGCCAATGCAATGGTCAAGTCTAAATAAATGTCCTTGTAGTTGCAAAGTTTAAAACAATTTTCAAGGAAAAAAATGCATCAGACACAGAAACAGAAAGCAGAAAGGTGGTTACTGCAAGGAGAAGGGATGGGAAGACAGAGGTCAAAGAGTACAAAGTTTCCATTATATAGGACACCCAAGCCTGGAGATATGATGTTCAGTAAGAGGACTACAGTTAATAATACCACATTATACACTGAAAATTTGCTAAGAGAGTAGATTTTAGGTACTTTATCAGACAAAAAAGGAGAATAACTATGTGAGATAAATGATACATTAATTTGCTTAACTGTAGTAATTATTTCCTTGTGCATATCAAAACATCCTGGAATACATACCTTAAACATATACAACATAAAAAATAAAACCATAAAATAAAAATTTAAAAAACAAACAAAAAAGCACCTTTTACTCAACTTTGAATATAAAGATACTTAAATGTAATACTCTTAAACGCAAGAAGTCATTACTTAAAGACAAGAATACCAGCTTCCAATCCTCTCATCAAAGTCTAAAATTATAACTATTTCAAAAAGTAAAGAAAGTTTAAATATTTTAACAGAGAGGAGAAAAGCAAAATAATTATTTGCATATAACTACCTTCCCACATAACCCAAAATTTTCTAAATTAGAATAATAAGTTTAAAAAATTGGCCAACCAACACCAATAGCAAGTCAGAAAACATTTTTAGATTTCAATTTATAATTGAAAAACATAAAAATAACCTCAATGGCATATGCATAATAACTGCAGAGAAAATTAGTGAAGTGCATAAATAAATACTCGGTGTTTTGGGATGGGATGACTCTATATTATAAAGATACTAGTTGTTCTTAATTTAGCTATACATTTAGTTAAATCAAAATTCTAAAAAGTTATAAATTTATAACAAATTTTGAAAAAATGTTTATTTCTGGTGAGCTTAAACTAAATTTACTAAGAAAAATAAACAAGCAAGAAAGCAAAGTTAAAGTTTTAGTGACTAACAAGAGAGACCTATTAGTCACACAGTGACTACCATGTAGTAGGTATTTATTAATTATTTGCTATCTGCATAATTTACCGAAAACCACAATAATTATAACAGTGTGATACTAATTCCAGGAAAAGATAGAAAGATCAATGAAACAGATCTGAGAGAAAAGGGACAGACCCATGTATATAAGAAAATTTAATGTATAATAAACGTGTCATTTCAAATTAGTGGTACACAAAATAATTCATTCAATATATTATAAACAACTATATAAGACTTATGGAAAGTTTGACGCCTATTTCATACCATACACAAATATATATTCCAGAAAGATTAAAGATAAAACATAAAAAATAAAACTGAACAAGTACTCAAAGTAAATATAGTTGTACATTTTTATGACTGTGGTGGTGGGGAAGGCCTGTCAATGAGCATTAACTCATGAAAAAATAATATGAGAGATTTTGATAGGTAAAAATATTTAAAACCTATCCATAGCAAATTATAAGCAAAGTAAAAAACAAACATGAAGCTGAGAGGAAGAATCTGAACAGATTTATTAAAAAGTCTTAAATCATTATTCCAAAGGAAAAATGGACAAATAATATCAATAGTCAATTCACTAAAAGATACAAATGGTCAAATAAATATTAAAAAAAATTCCAATTCACCAGTAAACAAATGTATAAAAACAAAAGCAAAACTTAAAATTTTTGCCAATCACAATAACAAACTGTAAGGAATGATCTTACTGTTGAAAATTATGTGATAAAAGGTATTCTTAAGCATAATTTGTTCATTCTTTATGTAGGGAAATTTGGCAATATGTACATTGCTTTAAATGTCTATATCCTTTAAACAGGCAGTTTCATTTTAGTAATTCACCAATAAGAAAAATATGCAAAATGCATTGGACACAGTCACCACAGTGCTATTTAACAAAAGAAAAGGAAAGCATATAAATGTTCATCCACTGACCAATAGATAATGGAAAATCCTATAAACGTATAATAAAATATTAAGAGGTCATTAAAATGTATATATTTACTGGCATCAAACTATGTGTAAATTAAGTTTAAAAAGCCAGGGCATATTCCATAAGGCTACTTTAAAACACAGGGGGAGAATATCTGGATAAGTATATTCCAAAAATCTTACTACTTTCTAAACCTGCTTTCCTCTGGCAATTGAAAAAAAAAAAAAAAAAGAACATCAATAATTATTGCAATAGAAAGACTGTCCAAAAAATGGGGAAACTGGTTCTAAAATATATACTGTTGCATGCTTTCATTTTTTTAAGAGTATATATACACTCTTCTAAAAAATTTTTCAAAACACCCAAACTCTAGAATATACCTCTCTGCAATATACAAAAATTTCAACAGTGGTTACCTCCAGAAGTGTACCATGCAAACTTTTCAGCATTGTTTAAATTTTCTCACAATGAGAAAATGTTATTTTTACATTAAACACACCCAAACTTAAGTTTTATATACTTAAGCTTTACATTCATTATGCCAATAAAAAATAGATACGTTTACATAATAATGAAAAGCAGAAAATTACTTCAGTAGTATAAAGACATGAAATTTAATATTAATTCAATTCTTCATGGCACAAAACAAAGTTAAAGGCACTTAATTTTTCACATAATTCTGAAAATAAGACCCATATCTTTAATACAGATACTCACCCCATATCTTTCGGCTACAATGTCCTCAAAGTTTCTATTTTGTTTCTCAGCTTGTTCCTTCATTCTTAAATAAGACTTCCTTAGCCAGCTTAACCCACCATCTTCTACCACTGAAACTAAATTCCAATATTAAATATTATTATACTTTTAATGTGGTTATCATACAATTAATATTTATTGCTTCTATAATGACTTCTAAAATCCAAATATTTTTCTTTAAATATGTAAGTGCATTTGGAATTCAACATATGTATTATATGTGAGTACCCATATATGTAAGCCACAGAGTTTTGCCACTAGGAAGAAGGAAAAGATAAATAAATCTATCTTTAAGAAAATTCCAATCTAAGAGAATAAGAATAAAAGGACATAATTAATTAAAATAAAAATAATGTGCCCGCTAATATAAAAAGATACACAGGGTTCAAGAAAGTGAGAAAAGCAGAAAGTTATTTCTAAGTGAGAAGTCAGGGAAAATTCCACAAACCAGGCTCAAGAAAATGAGTTGGGTTTCTATTTTAAAAAGGTAAGGGAGGACATACCAAGAAATAATTAAGGAATAAAAGGACACACACAGAAAGGAAAAAGCTACCCCAATTGCAGAACAAAGAACAAACAGGGAAGCTATGCAAGTGGATGTTAAAACAAATTATCTTACTTTACTCATAATTACCAACCATGAACATCTGAAGGCCCTTAATGAATTTTTTAAGCTGGCTTTCTTTTCTTCTTTACACACCACACTTTGGATATATGTGTCAAGAAGAAATCAATTACTTAAATAAAAATTCTGCTCCTTATTTTCCTTGCCCCAGAACATGACTGCTTTAAGATTGCCCCAGCTCTATAACCAACAAAAATGCACACACACCGGGCGCAGTGGCTCAAGCCTGTAATCCCAGCACTTTGGGAGGCTGAGGCGGGTGGATCACGAGGTCGAGAGATCGAGACCATCCTGGTCAACATGATGAAACCCCATCTCTACTAAAAATACAAAAAATTAGCTGGGCATGGTGGCGCGTGCCTGTAGTCCCAGCTACTCAAGAGGCTAAGGCAGGAGAACTGCCTGAACCCAGGAGGCGGAGGTTGCAGTGAGCCGAGATCGCACCCTTGCACTCCAGCCTGGGTAACAAGAGCGAAACTCCGTCTCAACAAAAAAAAAAAAAAAAAAAAAAAAAAATGCACACACATTGACCCCAAGACATATTATATAAGAATATTCATAGCAGAACACTGCAATAATTCCAGCCTGGAAACGACACAGGAAATGTATACCATCAGTACACAGGACACCTCTTACATTGTGATATATTCCTAAAATATACTATTTATTATTATACAGCAAAGAAAATGAAAAACTACAACTATACACAACAACATGGATCAATCTCGAAATGTGGGCAAAAGGAGCTTGAAACAAAGGAGGACATACTGGTATCTGGTACTGGAAAACAGAATAATGGTTACCCTTCTGGTGACAAGGTAGTGACTAGACGGGCCATAAAGGGGGCTTCTGGGTTACTAATAAGATTTTTCAAACTATGTGCTGAGTAAATAAATGTTTTCATTTGATGAAAATGATTAGTCTGCTGCTGTACACTTATGGTTTGTGTATTTATGTACATATATAATTTACATGTAAGCCATGGTAGAAAGGTTTCTATATTCATAGTAGATATTCACTAACGATTTTTTGAATATTTTTATATATATGTTACATTTCAATAAACAGTTTACTTTAAAAAAAAAACAGATTTTTCAAGGCTTAAATTAATTCTATTCAAATTAATTCCATTCTCTGATTCAGATCTCAAAAGTTTGTCTTTACTAAGCAATCTATCCTAATATAACTTTTCTTTATAGGCCTAAAATATTTTGTACTTCAAAACCCAGATCTCTAACTTAATGCAATGATTTCACGTTTTATTCAAAAGTTTATTTTACTCTTGCTTTTTTGTTATTCATATAGTTTATGAGTTCAAAGTTAACTATGCAACTACTTGAGGAAGTCAGTCTAAATCTCCAATCTACACAGCGATGAGTAAAAGAAATTCACAGTAATAAATCCCTATATGAATGTTTCAGCTACATAATTAAATTGTTTATTCCAAAGAATTATCCGTGAAACTGGAAAAATGCTGATGCATACAGTAAAACTTTTCTGAACAATCAACAAAATATAATAGCTCAGAGAAAAAAAAAATCAGAGAAAAAAGTAAGACGGCTTTTACTCCTCTATGTTGACATTTACAAAGAAAATCCAATGGTAATAAAAATTTTCAGCCATTTCCTTCACTAGTTAAATCCATATAATTCTAGAAATATTTAAATTAATATTCTATACAATAATTTAATAATTTCACCTTTAGTTGATAATATATTCTATTTAAATAGTACTATTTATCTTATAATTAGAGATGGCAATAATGAAGTCTTTCTCGTAACAACAACAAAAAAAATCACCACACTTAGTATTTAAAAAGCAAACAAAAAATACCAACTTGCAGTACCATCCCGAAATTCAATAAAAAAAATTAAGTGAATATTTATTATGAATATAAAAATCTTCCTACAATAGGAAATATAAACATGAATGTAGCATGGTTCAGGTCCTCTACGCTCAGAAAAGGATGTATCAAATAATTATATAAATTAACTGATATGTGGCACTTAACATACACCTAGATTTCAAATCTGTTCTTCATAAGTAAAAAATTAAGAAATTTGAATGTATGATTCCATCATAACTCAAAGTCACACTGTTACAGATAAAATATTAATACAACCAAATGAATCTGGGCTATATTCCCCAATTCTCTCAGAAAAAAAGACTAACATAAAAATCACAATAAACTATCAAGAAACCTAGATTTTAGTCTTGATGCTGCTATTAAATATTTGTAAAATCTTAAGTACACCATTAACTTCTTTGGACCTTTACTCCATCTCTAAAATAAAATAGTCGATTTAAACCATCTTTCAAAATCTTTTCAACTCAAAGATTCTGGCAGAAAAAGCCAAAAAACAAACATGGGGAAAAAAATCAATAGAAAGAACAAAATCACATCGAAAGAGTCTGTAAGCAAGAATTCCTACTAACTACATGGTAATAAAAATAGTCTTCCACTAAGGAATCTAGAGTACCTAATGCTGGACTAAGAATCAGAAGACCTGGGTTCTAGTACTACTAACATGACTAAAGGAAAAATTGCCTGGCCATTCTAAGCCTTAGTTTCTTGAGCTATAAAATTAATATAACATCTACACTGCTGTCCTTTACATGATTGCTAAGAAAAAAGCTGTTACATAACTGTGCCATATAAATTCTAAAATTCTACAAACATTCTCATTACTAAAATATGACTTAAAATAATTTTGTATGGGCTCTGAAAATGATTAACCTACTTTTCTACTAAATTCTAAGAAAAAAATCAAGATTAACATATTAATTATTGAAAATGTCACTTCAATCATTACAAAAACCTGTTGATAAAATCTTCCCAAAAGATTTAATCATACAAATAAGACATTATCATCATTATTGAGTAGTCACCGTATTCCAGACACTGTGCTAAAATATTTTCTAATTTAATCTTCACATTATGTAAGATAGGTAACATGATTATTCCCTATTACATATGAATAAATTGGGCTCGAAAGGCCAGAAAATGTCTCCAAAATTATGAAGCTAATTAGTGGAAATGTCAAAATTCTAATCCCAAGTAGACTGACTCCAAAGTCTAGTCCTAGCATCCCCAAACTTTTTACACAGGGGGCCAGTTCACTGTCCCTCAGACCGCTGGAGGGCCGCCACATACTGTGCTCCTCTCACTGACCACCAATGAAAGAGGTGCCTCTTCCTGAAGTGCGGCGGGGGGCCGGATAAATGGCCTCAGGGGGCCGCATGCGACCGGCGGGCCGTAGTTTGGGGACGCCTGCTCTAGTCCTTTAACAATAACACTATGTCACCTCTACCACCTTAATACTGATACTGTAATATTTCCAGACGCCTAATAGTTCCAGTCCTACCATTGGTCTAAGTAAAATGACAACTCTATCTACATATGCAGTTAAACACATTGATCATTTTTTAAAACTTAATTTCAACTCTGGGATCTTAGCCTCTGACAGACAGAAGCTTTCTGTCATTTTTTTCTCCTTCTGAATAAACAGAACATGGGAAAGAGAAGTGGTAAAAGCATGATATGAAGAGGGTGAGAGAAGGGCTCTCTAAAAACTTTATGTAAGTTCATTTTCTCCTAGTATCTTGGATTCTGCTGTTTCAGTCTGCTAAAAAATAACACCTAAAGTAAAGAAGATCACCTCTAGATCTTCTCCACTCAGTAAAGAACCTGTCAAATGGCAAGATTCAGAGACTGGGTTTCTCAATTTTAGGTTTTCCTCAAAGAAATTTATTGACTGTTCTCTGACATTAGTAAAAGACTAGATCACAAAAACAGCCCTACAGTAATGGTTGAGTGAGATAATTTACTGCTTCTCGAACTTTTCTCTAAGTACCTATGAAACAGTTATTTCAAAGAGAACCTTATATGACTACAGTTACTATTACGTAATTTAGCAGGGACACTTCTGCCTGAAGTTGAAAGACAAAAAAAGAAACTGTTACAATTACCAATAACTTAGTAAAATTGCTAAATTAAGAAGGAAACTGTACATTGGCTCCACTGATATCACTACATAAAATACAAAAGATATGCAGAAATCCAGGTGAAAAAAAACACAAAAGAATTTTAACAGCCAAAATAAAAATACACTATGTAAAAAAAGCAGGAAAACATCCTACTGATAAATCACTAAGATGAAAAGAGAATATCATAATGTATAATACTGCCATCTGTATGCTGGGTGAATTGTAATAAACTCTTGAGGTGTCAACACATTTAACAAGAATATAAGTGTTTTTTAAATTGTGTTATAAAGTATGCTTATGTGACATTTAAATATTTTGTCTCCATCTGCTGGAAAATAATAGAACTCTCCTAAGGTCAATACAAATTTTATGAATTCCAGATAAGTAGGAAATTCTGAATATTTAAACTACATCTTTAGTTTTTATACATTACTTTCATGAAATTTCAGACAATACTCTTACATTTTGCTATAGAGTATAACAAACCAAATGCATTATTATGTACTCACAGAATAATACTTTGTATTAATATATTTTAAGTAGAAACTCATACATGAGAATATTTTCAAGTTCAAAACTATGTATTTAATTAACTTGCTCCCAAATACATCATAATTAAAACGATCTTCCAAAGTACTAATAATTTAAATAAGGCTTCAAAAGACTGCCAATTTTTATCAATCCTTTCTCATAAGTAAACTCAAGTCATACACTTATAATACCAGAAGAAATGCCAGAGGCCAGGTGCAGTAGCTCACACCTGTGATCCTTATACTTTGGGAGCTCAAGGTATTTAGGTCAAGGCTTAAATCCAGGAGAGCAAAACCAGCCTAGGCAACATGGTAAAACCCCATCTCTACAAAAAATTCAAAAAAACATCTGGGAGTGGTGATTCGCATCTGTAGTACCAGCTACTTGGGAGGCTGAGAAGGGAGGATCACTTGAGTGGGAGATGGAGACTGCAGTGAGCTGTGTTTATGCCACTGCACTTCAGCCTAGGTGACACAGCGAGACTCTGTCTGGAAAAAAATTTTAAAAAGGCTGTGTGTCTATAATCAAAATGCAGAAATACCTTTAGCAATCGATGACACACTACAGTCTTCAGGTGGAAGACCTGTCCCTCCATCCTTCCAGTACGGATTCAATTCTCTTTCCATCAGTTTGGACTAGAACAAATTATTTTCACAGGTGAAATCTCAAAAACAGATCCAACACAAAAAAATTAACAAATAATAAATCTGAGACCCAATTAACAGCAATAATCCTGGACAAATCACTTAAAACATTCTTAAGACATGCTGTTCTGTAACTTCCAGGAAATGTCTAAATTCACATTCATTAAATGTTTTCATTGAATGCCTACTGTATCTCAAAATTGTGCTAGATGTAGAAGATTGAACTGTCAAAAATCCTGGTCAGCCCTTCTAGCTTTTAGTACAGTAAGGAATACAGACAATAAAAACAGACATGTGCTTTGAAGACAGAAATATACAGTACTAAGGATCCACAAAAAAATTCAAATCCTTCTCACATTGAAGGATCAAAGACTTCCTAGAGGGACTAAATGTGCAGTCTTAGACCTAAGGATGAGCAGAAATCAACTACATTTTCTTTTTTCATGGTGGGGAGGGAACATAAAGATGTTCCAGGTAGAAAGAATAACACCAGTAAGTGCAGCACTTTCAAGAAACTTAAAGTAATTCTAACTGGCTAAAATTTAGACTGTAAGTGACTAAGCCACAAGATTAGGTTGTGGCATAATCAGGGACTGGGCCAGGCGAGCCATTTTGAACTGCTGTGAGGGTTTCATACGAGACCAACAGACCCTCATGAACATGATCAGCTTCAAATCACACAAAGAGCAAACCAGGCTCCGCACGGAGGAAAGACTGGAGAAAAACAAGATTAGAGGCACAACTCCAGTCAGAAGTCTGTGGCAGTAATCCAGGCAAGAGATGAATAGCAGCCTAATCATAGATGCAAGTGCTTCCTGTGGTCTAAACACCATGTCAGGCATTGGGACTGTAATGTGTAAGGCAGCCATGGTCCTTGCCATTAAATAAATTACGGTCTAGAGAAGGGAGAAAGACAATCAAGCAATATATAGATAAATGAGATCAAAGTAAAGAATGCTAATTTTACCTAACTTGACCCTGGGGAGTGCGGGTTAGAAAATGCTTCCTACAAAAAGTAATGGCAAGAGGATGGCAAGAAATGGAACAAGTCAAACGTTAGGAACTTTAGTTTCCAGAAATACAATATACTACTAAAAATTAAAATGCTGCGTAAAATCTGTTTTTAAAAAGGCTTTTTAAAATGTATTCATGAGCTGACCAGAAAGTAAAGAATCTTCAAAGGAGAAAATTTATGTTAAAGACTAACCTAAAGGGATACACAAAACCATAGGGATTTCATTTCTTAGTTTGTATCAGAAAAGCTTCTGTCACTTCCTTTGTCAGTTTACCACAAAATCTTTCAATATCTATAGTCAAGGAATTTCCTCCAATGGTCTTAGCTAGACACTCAAAGACACACACATCAAATAGTCAACTGGAAAAAAAAAGGCTAGAATTGCATACTGCGGACAATTGACAAGAAGCTAGACAAATTGTGAGATACTATCTGAAAATGTATGAAAGACAAAGGACTGAAAACATAAAGAACTTCTTTAATCAGTTAGAAAAAGACAAACAACCCTAGTAGAAAAGTAAGCAAAAAAAAACAAACAAGCAGCTCACAGTACAAGAAATCTGAATGACCAAAAAACACAAAAAGATCTCTCTTGTGGTAATCAGATAATGCATACCAAAAAAAAAAAAAAAAAAAAAAAAAGAAATACCATTTCTCATCCATTTATGAGGCTGACAAAAAATGACAAAGTTTGACAATTACAGATACTGAGTAACGGAACAGAAACATATACTGCTAGTGCAGTACAAATTGGAATTCCACTTTACCAGGATTGCATGATACCCCTAGAAAAGCTACCAGCTTTGGCACTTCCTTACTTCTCTGGATTCACACTTCTGCCTCATTTTTCAGTCTCTACAGATTTTCTATTGCTTCCTTACTAGCATAGTAACAACAATGAAGTATAAAATAAGCATGCTTATCTTACATTTTATCTACCAGAAATTCTAGATGTCTTGAAATGGAAGTATTTTTATGGTATCTAATTCAACTGAAACACAAGTTGAGTTCATTTTCAATTTAATGGTATTAACTTAAACTCAATATTCACTCACCTTTATATATGCCCTAGATTTATAAACCCAGTAAACCTTTAACTCACTTCTATAGGAAATACATTTTTATTAAAATATCACATTTGACAGTTGTTTTCACTAATTGTATTAAATATTATAAAAATAATATTTCACAAGTTAAACTGCTTTATATAAATGTCTTATAAGTTTATTAAAGGTAAATTAGAAAATTAAAGCATTTCAAATAGTCTCTTACCTGTTCAAGTGCTTGGGTTTTCTCTCGCTCTATTTGCCTCATAGTTTCCTTTTCAGCTTTGAGTGATGAGGACGACACAGTTTTAACAGACATAAAATCAACAGTCATCCACTCATCCCTCTGTTAAAAAAGGCAGCCATTTCAATCCGAACTGATTAGAATTTAATAAACACTTGGTAATAAGAGCAAAGATTTTGGAGGCAATCAAACCTGAATCAAGTTCAACATGGCTATAAAACTTGAAGCAAGTTTCTTAATCTCTCTGTACTTCAGTCTCTCCTCTATAAAATGGTATAAAATCCCTACCTTTCAAGACTGTTTTAAAGGGTAAACAAGATAACAGATCTAAAGTATCCAGCCCAGTCTGGCAATCAAGCAATTGACAACAGGCAATTAAACTTCGTTCCTGTTCAACTTTCTCCTTCACCTGTGGCTAACAGTGAACAATTACATTCTTCCTTAGGCAGAGGAACTATAACCCAAAGTTTGTGAACTATTCAAAAGTATTGTTAAGAAAATTAAGGCACGAGGTAAAGGGAAAGAAAAACTGTGATGGAACTCTACTCACTGTAGAAGGGTCAGACAGAGAACAGTATAAGGCTTTAGGTATCTAAGTGGGAGGTGCCACTTCTTAACAATCAAAAGCATGAAAACCTCTAAGGCAGGAGAATAGAGAGGAACACTCACTTCTTCACAGTAGAAGGGGAAGTGGGGGTCTAAACATTCAGCAAACAGCACTACTGCCAAAATTATTCATAAAGCATACTGTTTTCAAAGTCTAATTTTTCTCCTGAAAAAAATTTAATAATCTTTCATTTTTATATTCATTTATTCTCAGAAGTTGATACTTCTTTCTTTAAAATCAAGTGGTGGGCCAGGTGCAGTGGCTCAGGCATCTAATCCTAGCATCTTGGGAGGCTGAAGGGGGAGAACTGTTTGAGCTCAGGAGTTCAAGACCAGTCTAGGCAACATAGGGAGACCCCATCTCTACAAAAAAATAAAAAATTAGCCAGGCATGGTGGCACACACCTGTGGTCCCAGCTACATGGGAGGTTGAGGTGGGAGCATCACTTGAGCCTGGGACGTTGAGGCTGTGGTGAGCTATGACTGTGCCACTGCAGCCCGGCCTGGATAACAGAGTGAGACCCTGTCTCTAAAATGAATGAAGGATGAACGGACAGGCGGATGGATGGATGGAAGGAAGAAAGGAAGAAAGGAAGGAAGGAAGGAAGGAAGATAAGGTGGCTTGCTTACCTTCATAATTTGGCTGTCATTTTTTTGTGACTTTTCATCTTTCACTTTCCAGGCCTTTTCCTTGTCAGGAGTCTGGGATGGAACAGCCTCAACCCACTCATCTTCAGAGCTCTAAGAACATTTAGCATATAAGTTAAATTCTCAAATTTGCATACTTTGATATAAAAATTCTGTGCTGTTAAGCAGTAGAAATTCAGCATCCTAGAAAAAATGCTTACACTGTATTTCCCCTTTACAAAATGACATTGAAATTTTAAAGAGCTGGGTGCAGTGGCTCACACCTGTAATCCTAGCACTTTGGGAGGCCGAAGCGGGTGTATTACTTGAGGTCAGAAGTTCGAGACCAGCCTGGCCAACATGATGAAACCCATTCTCTACTAAAAATACAAAAAAGTTAGCCAAGTGTGGTAGTACATGCCTATAATCCCATCTACTCAGAAGGCTGAGGCAGGAGAAACGCTTGAACCCAGGAGGTAGAGGTTTCAGTGAGCTGAGATTGTGCCACTGTACTCCAGCCTGGGTAACAGAGACTCCATCTCAAAAGATTAAAATAAAGAAATTTTAAAGAAAAAAATGCAAACCCACCAGTTTGAGTTAAATCCACAAAACAAAACCAAATTATTTTTGTTTTCTTATCCATTTATTATCAAGTCAAGAGAAAGCAAAAAAACAAAAATGAGAACTGCCAAGTAGAGAACTCACTTCAGCACAGAGCTTCAGTGCCTACCAACATCCAGTAGTTACTCACATCTCTGCTTCACTGGAACAGGGGAAACAACACCCAGGTAAATAAGTTTGCTGTTTGCCCCTAAGTTTCACATTTTGAGATTTCCCTTGATCTAAAACTGCAGATAACATTATCTTCCTCAACACTCTCCTCAAGCTTTATACTAATTCCCATATTCTCACTAAATGACGTCTTCTCTTACTTCATCAAGAAAACTGGGGTCACCTTATCTTCCTATTCATCACCCAACACATTTATGGCTCTGCCTATCCTTATTTCCAATTAATTCCTCCTGTTTAAGGCAGATCCTGCTCTAAAGATTTTGATACCAACTCTTTCTGTTCCTCCCTTGCTCCATCAATTATCTTCTCCTCGTAAGGCATCAACCAAAGATCCCTAATGGCCTAGAAATATCATCAAGCATTTCCTATTCTTTTTTTTTTTTTTTTTTACAGGGAGGGGGACCTTCCTTGACCCTATATATTCCTCCTCTAGCAGGAATTAATCTTCTAGCTTCCATTCTTAGATGAACTTCTTGAAAGAGTAGTCTACATGCACTGCCTTCACAGTCTCACTTTCATACATTTTCTCAAAACTCTACAATATATCTACTGTCCCTATTAATCTACTGAAACTTCTCCAAACTCACCAATGACATCCACTGTACCACATTCAACAAAATGTTTCAGTCTTCAGCTCTCTAGACCTCTCTGCTCAATAACTCTGTTCATGACTCACTTTCCTGACTTCCATGACACTTCTCAGCTCTCCTCCCACTCTTTGTTTCTTCCCCATTTCCTTTATGAACTCTTCCTCCTATGCTCAGCCCTTAAATGTCTATGTTATTTGGGGTTCCATACCCATGACATTTTTAAATCTCTAAACATTCCCTTTAATGGACCATTAAAACCACTCTGATGGCCTGAACTACAATCAATTGTGCTGATATCTTTCAAATTTGTCCAACCAAAGTTTCACTGACTAATTGTCTCCTGTAGTTGGATGGCATGCTAAATTCGGTGAGAATAGAAAATAAAGCCTTCTTCTACAAAATCTACTCCTCCTTGTATATTATCGAAGTTAGTTATCTGGAACAACCAACCACCCACTTAACCAAGTCAGAAACTCAGGATCATGTTACCTCACACATTCAAGCCTACCATTTTCATTTCTAAAATATTTATCAAATATACCATACAGTGAATACATGATTACCACAGGAGCCTACCTATATCCCTGGCCACTGCTGATTAGTTCAAAGGTAGGTATCTAACCCAATTCACATCAATCTGAGCCATTCCTGAGGAATCTGAAATCAGGTCTAAATGGGCTTTTCTAAAACTAAGAACTGGAAAAGCATTGGAACAGGCCATTTCTGTCATGAGAAATAGGAATCAGCAAAAAAATTTTTAAAAACTAGAACTCAGGGTGGGGAAATGAAAAATTACAAGAAAATTACAAAAACCATTCACAATTTTAATTCCAGCCATTCCTGAAGCCTACATCTATATGTCTTAGGAGAATTTTGTACTCTAATAATAATTACCCTCCTTTTTGCAAAAGCCAATTTAAATTCAGTTTCTGTTACCTGCAACCAAAATACCAACTAATATTCTCTTCTTTCATCCTTAAAGTAGCAGCCCTAGATAGAGCCTATCTCTCACCTAGAAAATTGATTCCAGAACAAATTAGTCTTCTGGACTCGTCTTTCCTGCTCCCCTTCCTTCTCCAACCCCGCACCCCAGATACATTTAGAGTAATACAAAGGGAACATCTGACAACTACACTTCTCCTCTAGGGCTTCCCATCACAATGACTGCTAGTTATTCCTCTTCTTCCCACCAACAGAATCCCATTTTATTTGGAGAAGTAAATCTAATTCCCATGCCAGAAAGTGAAGCCTTATGACCAAGTGTCCAATTAGATGTAAGCAAAAGCATTTTAAAGGACTTTCTGGAAGTCAAGTTAATAAAAAAGAACATCTTCTTTCCCGTTATCTGGACTGAGGCAATGCTATAAAGAATGATGGAAATGCAAGACAATAGAAGCCTTGATCCCAGAAGACCATATTAGCCCTAGACTGCCTAACCTGACATTTCATTTAAGAGAAAAATGAACTTCTATCTTGTATAATCAATGGCTATTCTAAGATTTTCTAATAAATGCAGCTGAACCTACTTAGATGATACATTCCCTACTGAATAAAGTCAAAGCTCTTGGTTTACAAGTCCTTGTCACTTCTTACAGTTTTATCTCCATTCACCCCTCCTCTTGTTTTATAATTTAGTACTATCAAATTGCTTATAGTTATATTTACATACATACACACATACTCGCACTCATATTATCTCATACTTCCATGTCTCTGCTCTCGCAATTCCTTTGCATGAAATGCCAAGAACACCTTTATTTGCCTAATGCTTACTAATCTTTCTAGTCTCAACTCAAGCACCATTTCCTCAACAAGTTAGCAAATAAAATCCCTCTTACCTTAACATCCTGTACTACCACGGCATCATGTTGGATGGCATGCTAAACTCAGTCAGAAGAGAAAATAAAGCCATCATCTTCTTCGACAAAATCTACTACAAAATCATGTTAATATTATGTATCTATTTATCCACTTAGGAAATAAGTTCCCCAAAGGTTTAAAAACAACTTTGTATTTTTATCCTCCCCATGTCTAGAACAGTGTCTGGCAAAGAATAAGCATTTGATAAATGTAAGCTGAAATTACATAAAATGTCTTTTTCTACTCTTTCAATAGCACTAATTAGAAACTTTAAGCAGCAACCTATACTCGTTTTCACAATTATGCACTCACTTTACCACTTCAGCAAAATTGATGCTCCCCAGGCTATGACTTCAGTTCTCTTGCTGATTTTAGTTTCAATCCTCCATTTTACCTCAAACTCATTAAGCATCAAGCTTAATAGACCTCCTGACCTAACACAGCCTCCAGGGCTCTCATCTTGTGCAACCTTCAGAGTTAACCACACCCCTAATTCTATCCAGTGGCCAAAACCTAGAAGGTGAAACTAAGACAGAAAAGTGCTGCCAGCAAAAATCAAGGGACCTTGACGACTTCTGCTTGTCCACGACCAAGTAAATGGCATCAATCTAGAAATATATACAAATTAGAATTAAAATGGGCCGGGCACGGTGGCTCAAGCCTGTAATCCCAGCACTTTGGGAGGCCGAGGCGGGTGGATCACGAGGTCGAGAGTTCGAGACCATCCTGGTCGACATGGTGAAACCCCGTCTCTACTAAAAATACAAAAAATCAGCTGGGCATGGTGGCGTGTGCCTGTAATCCCAGCTACTCAGGAGGCTGAGGCAGGAGAATTGCCTGAACCCAGGAGGCGGAGGTTGCGGTGAGCCGAGATCGCGCCATTGCACTCCAGCCTGGGTAACAAGAGCGAAACTCCGCCTCAAAAAAAAAAAAAAAAAAAAAAGAATTAAAATGAACACTAAAATCTCTCCAGCTTTTTGTCTAAAGGACTTTCTAGACTGTGGCATAGAGGGGTAACCCAAGCAGAACATGAAAATCTCACTGAGCAAAGGAAACAATGTAAACTTTGTGAAGGCTGCCCAAAGTATAGATGGAGAGCTACACAGAGAAAAAGTGCCAGAAATCTATTTAAAGGACCCTTGGAGTCTTCAAAGAAAGACCAAGCTGAACATGCTGAGGATAAGAGTCCACAAGGTCAGGCAAAGAAAACTACCATGGAAGAAACAATTACCAAAGGCCTGTAAGCAGAACAATCCCCAGAGCTCACAAAGGGCTGGAGGACATTCTAGTTCCTACCAAACAGAGTAAAGAAACCTTGCTGAACATCCGACACAATCAGCAGAGAACCCACAAGGGTCATGCCTTAGTAGAAAGGCTAAACCAGCCCTAGAGTAAAGCTATTCTAGATACATACGAACAAAACTTAAAAACAAGCCTTGAAAAGGATTAAGCTAATTCACAATTAACTGCTAAAAGAAAGCTCAATACCCTCTAAAGAAGTCAACAAAATCCGGCAGTCACAATATAACTTTCATAAAATTCAGCATCCAATTAAAAGTTTCTAAACATTCAAAGCAGCAAATCCATATTAAAGAGAAAAATCATTTAATTGAAACAGAACAGGAAAAAACAAGATAGAATGAAGTAGCAAACCAAGACTTTAACACAACTATTATAAATATGTTAAAGGAAGGGAAAATGTGAACATAATAAGGAAATAAACTGAAAAACATTAAAAAGACCCAAATGAAACTTCTAAAGATTAAAAAAAAAAAAATACAGTACCTGAAATGAAAATTCACTGGATAGGGATAACAGTAAGCTAAATACAGAAAAAGAAAAGTCCAGTGAACCTGAAGCTCATGACACAGCAATAAAATATACCTAACCAAAACATAGAAAGGAAAAAGGCTAGAAAGAAAGTGAACACAGGCTCATCACCCTGTGAGACATTATTTTAAGGAGACTACCAAAATGAGATAGAACAGAAAAAAAAAAAAAAAAAAAAACCTCAAAAAAACAGCCAGAGGCCAGACGCAGTGGCTCACGCCTGTAATCCCAGCACTTTGGGAGGCCATGGCGAGTGGATCACAAGGTCAAGAGATCGAGACCATCCTGGTCAACATGGTGAAATCCTGTCTCTACTAAAAATACAAAAAATTAGCTGGGCATGGTGGTGCATGCCTGTAATCCCAGTTACTCAGGAGGCTGAAGCAGAATTGCCTGAACCCAGGAGGCAGAGGTTGCAGCGAGCCGAGATTGCGCCATTGCACTCCAGCCTGGGTAACAAGAGCGAAACTCCGTCTCAGGAAAAAAAAAAGAAAAAAGAAAAAACACAGCCAGAAAATTTCAAATTTGATGGAAACTGTAAACTCACATAGCAAAGCAGCACAGTGAACCTAAGGCAGACGCTACACTATGAATGTCTGTGTCCCCCACCAGATTCTTACATAGATATCCTAAATCCCAAGACAATGATAGTAGGAGGTGAGGGTTTGGAAGATGACTGGGAATGGGATTGGTGTGCTTATAAAACATAGTCCAGGCTGAGCACGATGGCTCATGCCTATAATCCCTGCACTTTGGGAGGCTGAGGTGGGTGGATTACCTGAGGTCAGCACTTCGAGATCAGCCTGACCAACGTGGTGAAACCTCATCTCTACTAAAAATACAAAAATTAGCCGGGCGTAGTGGCACACACCTGTAATCCCAGCAACTCGGAAGGCTGAGGCAGGAGAATTGCTTGAGCCTGGGAGACAGAGGTTGCAGGGAACCAGACTGTGCCACTGCACTTCAGCCTGGCCAAAAGGGCGAGACTCTGTCTCAAAAAAAAAAAAAAAAAAAAGCCCAAGAGCACTCCCTTCTGCCATGTGAGGTTAGAGTGAGAAGACAGCCATTTATGAGGAAGCAAACCCTCACCAGATACAAAATCTGCCAGGGCCCTCGATCTTAGACCTTCTAGCGTCCCAAACTGTGGGAAATAAGTTTCTGTCATTTATAATCCACCCGTTTGTTTTGGTATAGCACAAATAGACTAAGACAGCAGAATAAACACAAAGAAATCAACACCAAGACAAAACACAATTGATTCACTGAAAAATAATCATGGAAAAAAAAAAGCCCTAAAAGCATCCAGAATAAAAAAGCACACTACACACAGAGAAAAAAAGACTAAAATGACTACAGAATCCTCAATATGTACAATACAAGCCAGAAGACACTGGGATGACAGTTTATGGGGGGGAAAAAACTATAAACTTAAAATTCTATGCCTAACAAAGTATCTGAAAAGTGAAGATGACTGGTAAGAACTTCTCAGTTTGTGCTAAGAGAAAAAAAGAAAGAATGAAGATAAAAGGAAAGAAATTTTCAAACAATAGCTGAGAGAATTCACTGTCTGCAAATCTATAATACATATTAATGGAAGTTCTACAGACAAAAGAAAATGGTATTCGAAATTTAGACCTATATAAAATAATAAAGAATATCACAGATGATACATCTGTGGGTACATATAAAAGACTTTTCACATGTGTAACTTATTTAAAAGGTAACTGACTAAAGTAAAAATAGTAAGAATGTATGACATTAAAAATTATAAACAATGTGGGTTTATAACATATGTTGAAGTAAAATATATGACAACAGCAGCAAAAAAAATATGATAGAAGAAAATGGAAGCATATTTTGGTGAAGGTCTAATCATAAAATAAAATCATATATTATTTAAAAGTAGAGTATGGTAAGTTAAAATGTGGATAAGACTTAGAGCACTCATTAAAAATAAATAAGGCATACCTAATAAGCCTATAGCAGAGATAAAATGGAATGCTAAAAAAAAAAAAAAACTCAATCCAAAAGAAGGCAGGAAAAGGAAGGAACAAAGGAAAAAAGAACAAAATAAAAAATAGAAAAGGAATAACAGGTTAGTAGACTTAAACTCACCCATATCAACTATTACATTAAACATAAATAATCCAAACCAGTACTATTCAACAGAATTTTTCTATACATACACTGTCCAATATAGTAGCCACATAAATATGGCTGATATAATTTTAATGAGTTTTAATTAAAAATGTAAAAGCCATTTATTACATACCTAATAAAGCTTCAAAATACGTAAGGCAAAAACTGACAAAACTGAAAGCAGAAATAGGTAAAAATCCACAAAACAATTAAAAGATTTAAATACTATTTTCTCAATAACTGTACAGGTGAACAGAAAACCATTAACACTAAACTTAATACTACTAATCAACTTTCCCTAATTGACATTTATAAAACACTATACCTAACAATAGCAGAATACTCATTTCAAATACACATAGAATTTTTACCAAGACAAATCATAGGCTAGAAAATAAAATATCTCAAAAACTTTTTAAAAACTGAAATTATATAGAGTATAATAAATAATTAAATTCAAAGTCAATAACCAAAAACAAACTCATAAAATCCACAAATATCTGGAAGTTAAAAAACTTACATATGTCCATAAGAAAAAGAAAAGTAAAAAATATTTTGACTCGGACAGAAATGAAAACCTAACAATAGCAGAATACATATTCATTTCAAATACACATGGAATTTTCACCAAGACAGATCATAGGCTAGTACATAAAACGTCTCAGAAACTTTTTAAAAACTAAAATTATAGAGTATAATAATTAAATTCAAAGTCAGTAACCAAAAAAAAACTAGTAAATCCACAAATATCTGGAAGTTCAAAAATTCATCTATATCCATGAGTAAGAAAAAGAAAAGTAAAAAATATTTTTAATAGGACAGCAATGAAAATATAACAACTAAGTTAGGTAGAGATACAACAGTGCTAAGAGAAAAATTTATAAAATAAATACTCATTAGAAAAGAAGATTTCAAATCAATGGCAATGCATTCATCTTAGAAAATGAGAAACGAGCTAATTAAACACCAAAGTATAAGCAAAGAATAAATATAGTTTAAGTCAATGAACTAGAAAACACACAACCAGAGAAAAATTCAAGGAAACTAAAAGGCAATAAATAAAGATTAATAAACCTGATATGCCTTAAGATAGACTGACAGAGTTGCACTCCAGTCTGGATAACAAGAGCGAAACTCCATCTCAAAAAAAAAAAAAAAAAAAAAAAAAGGTAGACTGACAGAGGAAACAAAGAGAAAATAGAAATCACCAAAATCAGGAATCAGGAATGAAAGAGAGGATGTCACTACAGATTCTGCAAACTTTAAAAGAATAGAGGAAATATTACAAACAACTTTATAAAAATAAATTTGACAATTTCTATGCAATAAATTCCCAGAAAAACCCAAATTACTAAAACTAACTCGAGAAAATATATAACATAGCTATTAAGGGAATTAACTTTGTGGTTAAACCCATTCCACAAAGAAACTCCAGGACCAAACAGTTTCACTGGTGAATTTTAACACTTGTAGATGCAAAAAAAAGCATTTACCCAATTCAACACTCATTCAAGATACAAACTCTCATAAAACTAGAAATAGAATGTAATTTCCTTAATTTGAAAGGGCATACATGAAAGTCCCAAAGCAAACACCATGCTTAAAAGTAAAACCCTGAACGCTTTTCACCTAAGTTAAGGAACAAGGCAATCATGTCCACTCTCACCACTTCCATTCAACACTATTTTTAAGTCCTAGCTACTGAAATAAGGTAACAAAAATTAACAAATAAAACAGACAATAGAGATTGAAAAGAAAAAAGTATTTTTCACACATGACATACCATTTACCTAGAAATCCTAAGAAATCTACTAAAAAAGCTACCAACACTAGTATTAGTAAACTTAACAAGGTGACAAGATATACAAGATAAATATAACAAAAGCAGTTTTTTCCGGATCTTGTTTCAAAATCAGTTCTACAATTATATACTAGCTGTAAAGACTTTTTTTTTTATTCAATTTACAATAGCACTTCCAGAAAACAAAATGGAAAAAATATGTAACAAACTACATGTAAGACCTCTACACTAAAAATTTCAAAACATTATGAGAAAAACCAAAGAAGACATAAATGGTTGGAGAGGTGTACCCTGTGCATAATGGATTGAAAGATTATTTTAAGGTATCAATCTCCCAAAACTCCTTCCAATAGAATCAACAAATGATGCTAGAAAAACTGGAAATCCATGTGGGAAAAAAATAAACCGACACTACATAACATAAATAAAAAATATTTGGGTGGATTATAAATAAGCAAAAAAGCTAAAGCTATAAAACTTCTAGGGAAAAAAAAATAGGAGGCCAAGCATGGTGGCTCACACCTGTAATCCCAGCACTTTTCGGAGGCTGAGGCAGGAGATTACTAGAGCCCTGGAGTTTGAGACCAGCCTGTGCAACAGAATAAGACTCCATGTCTACGGAAAAAAAAAAAAAAAAACTTTTAGCATATTAGCTGGGTGGAGGTGCACATCTATAATCTTAGCTGATTGGGAGACTAAGGCAGCAGCATTGCTTGAGCTCAGGAGTTCGAGGCTGCAGTGAGCTACTACGGTGCCAACGCACTCCAGTCCATGCAACACCCTACCTATTATCTCTTTAAAAAAAAAAAAATTAGTAAAAACACCAAACATAGGAGAAATCACAATCTTGAGGTGTGCAAAAATTAGTATACCAGAAGCACTAAGAAAAAATGGTGAAAAACCAAAAAGAAAATATTTAATAAATTGAATTTTACAAAGGAAGATATAAGATGCCCTATAGAGACTTAAAATGATGCTCTACATCCTTGTCCTTCAGGGAAGCACCACATGAGATATTACACAGTAGAACAGCTAAAAACCACTAAGACTGACAATACCAAATACTAGCAAGGATGAGGAATAACTGGAACTCATACACTTTGGCTGTATGAGTGGAAAATGTCCAACCACTTTGGAAAACAATGGCATTTTTCCTCCCAGAAAAAAGAAATATGTATATCCACAAGTGTATACAAATGCCTAACACCACCTAACTAAAAATAACCCAAATTACTTTAACAGATTAAAAAGAAAAGCAAATCGTGGTATATTCACACACTGGAATACAGCAATAAAAAGAAAGTATCTACTGATCCATTCAATAGCAGGAATAATTACAAAAACACTACATGGGGTCAAAGAAGCCAAGTACAAGAAAGATTATGTTACATGAACCAATTAACATAAAAATCTAGAACAGGAAAAACCTACGGTGTGCAAAAGGAGATATTCGGTTGTTCAAACCCAAAGTGGAGGAGGAGAGAGGGAGACAGGGCACTGACTAGAAGAGACTATGAAGAACGTTATGGGATAGCAGAAATACTTTGTATCTTAACTGACATAGTTAAACAGGCATATTTATCAAACAGTACACTTAAAAAAGGAGTACAGTACTTACATAAATTGAATCTCAGTAAAGTTGACTTTAAAAGTTAAAAGAAAAAATTAATGTGACCTTGACAAAGCCAAGATATGCTTTGCAGCCTCATATGTATCCTCAGTGCTGCTCAGCAATTTTTTTTTTTGCTTCCTTTATTACCTAAGCTAAGCTGTTTCAAATCTACACTATTTCCTCGATCCCTCTGTCCTACTTTTACTCTCATATTATCTCCTCAGTCATTTTACCTTCTACTTCATAAAGGAAAGAGAAGACAACCATCACAAATCTGTTCCCTTCTCACCACACCTCCTCATGTATTTATATTTGTACATTTTTACCACTTCCCTTCTCATTCAGAAGAGAGGGTGCTCCTACTCCTGTACCCTCTCTTCTGAGCTAGGAGGGAAGTGGTAAAAATGTGTAGCTCAAAAGCTACCCTTTCCCCCAGGACCTTGCTATACCAAATTTATCATTCTCCTCAATATTATTTCTCTCTCCTTCCCTAAAGTATTTTCTCAAAAAGACCCTCCCAGGAAGAAAGACAGAGCAAGATGACCAGTAGAAGCCTCAATCCATCATCCTCCCCAACTCCCTGCAAGAATACCAACTTAACAACTATCTACATATTCAAAAGGCACCTTCATAAGAGCCAAAAATCAGGTGGGCACTCGCACAACTTAGTTTTGACTTCATATCACTGAAAGAGACACTGAGGAGGGTGGCAGACAGTCTTAAAGGGTTGACACCATCCCTCCCCCATCCCCCAGCAGTGGCCATGCAGCACAGAGAATCTGTACACTTTGGAGAGGGAGAGCACAGCAACTGCAAGACATCGCATTGAGCTCAGTAGTGCCCTGTCACAGTGGAAAGCAAACTGAGCTAAACTCAGCTGATGGCCACCCATGGAGGGAGTATTTAAATCAGCCCTAGCCAGAGAGGACTCATCTATCCCAGCAGTCAGAACTTGAGCTCCAGCAAGCCTTGCCACCTCAGACTAAAGGGCTCTGGAGCTCTAAATAAACTTGAAAGGCAGTCTATGCCACAAAAATTGCAATTCCTCAGTGACTCCTAGTGCTGAACTGGCCTCAGAGCCAATGGATGGGTGGTGGTGGGGCCACTGAGTTGGCTAAGGGAGTGCTTGCACCACCCCTCCCCCAACCCCAGGCTGCACAACGTTAAGCTCCAAAAGAGACCCCATCCTTCTACTTGAGAGGAGAGAGAAGAGCAAATGGAGAGAGAACAGCAAATAGAGCACTTCCTCTTGCATCTTGGATACCAACTCAGCCACAGCTGGTATCCAATAAAGAGCCTTTGGGCCCTGAATAACCACCAGCAATACCCAGGTACTACACTGTGAGCCTTCACTGTGAATCTGAGACTTGCTGGATTCAGGTGAGACTCAGCAAATTCCCAGCTCTGGTAGCTATAGGGAGGGCCTCCTTATGATTGAGAAAAGTAAAGGGGACTTTGTCTTACATCTTAGGTACCAGCTCAGCCACAGGGTGGCAGAACACCAAGACGGATCTTGGGGTCCCCAACTCCAGGCCTTTGCACTTGGATGGCATTTCTGGATCTGCCCTGGACCAGAGCGGGGCTCACTGCCCTGAAGAGTGAGTCTCAGGCCAAGTAGCATTCACCATAAGCTGACTGGAGAGTCCTTGGGCCTTAAGGGAACATCAGTGGTAGCCTGGCAGTATTCCCTGTGGGTCTATGGTGATGGCTACAGGGTGAGGCCCTTCTACCTGTGGGAAGGGGAGGGAAGAGTGGGAAGAACTGCCATTCATAGGTTGAGTGCCAGTTCAGCCACAGTTCAATAGAACACCAGGTAGACTTCTATGGTTTTTGATGATAGTACCTGGGTCCCTGATGGCACCTCTGGACCCACCTCGGGCCTGGGGGAACTTGCCACCCTGAAAGGAAAGACACAGGCCTAGTTGGCTTCACCACCTGCTGATTGCAGAGCCCCAAGGCCTTGAGTGAACACAGGCTGTAGCCAGGTAGTCATTACAGCGGGCCTTGGGCAAGAGCCAATGCTGTGCCTGGCAATAATTCCCAAATCATATCCCTATCCTCTTAACCCTTCTCTGAAACTCAAGATCAACATTTCCAATATTTCCTGGACATCTCCAAGTAGATGTCTCCCAGATATTTTCATATCCTAACTAGTAATACCTTTTTTAAGTTCTCTTGTATTTTAAGTTCCCATAAGTTATACATTCAAATAAAATGTTCTCAAATAACTGCTTTGATTAATTTTAGTACATACTTACTGATGAGCTATCAGATGACTCATTGTTTTTTTCATATTTCTGTTTCTTGCTCTTTTTTTTCTTCTCTTTCTTTGCTTTTTTTGAATGCTTGTCTTTTTTCTTCTTTTTCTTCACAGAGTGTTCCTGCAATAATTTTGAACAGACAAGAATTTATCTTCATCTTAATTTAAAAGGATGTATTTTGAGAGAAAAAAGAAAATCCACGTTCTAAAAAACTTTCAATCTTTGATGAAATAAGATAAAGAATATGTCTAAATAAATAAAACCTTTCAGGAAACCTTAAAACACCTTCTACAATATATGCAATATTAATAAATCATATAACTGAGACTTCTTACCAGAAAAATACTGGGAAAATTTTGGCTTTATTTGGATATTAATGTGACAAATATAATCAAATAAACACATATATACACAAACATGTATACTATATATATATATATATATATATATATACACACATACACATACACATAAACACACAGACATATACTATCCTTCTACGGTCCTCCCAGAAGTTTATACAAGACTATTAGGCCATAAAAAATATAACAAGAGGCCGGGCGCGGTGGCTCAAGCCTGTAATCTCAGCACTTTGGGAGGCCGAGGCGGGTGGATCACGAGGTCAAGAGATCGAGACCATCCTGGTCAACATAGTGAAACCCCGTCTCTACCAAAAATACAAAAAAAAAATAGCTGGGCATGGTGGTGCGTGCCTGTAATCCCAGCTACTCAGGAGGCTGAGGCAGGAGAATTGCCTGAACCCAGGAGGCGGAGGTTGCAGTGAGCCGAGATCGCGCCATTGCACTCCAGCCTGGGTAACAAGAGCGAAACTCCGTCTCAAAAAAAAAAAAAAAAAATATATATATATATATATATATATATATATATATATATATAAAACAAGATAGCACAAACTAAAAAACTAAAATTAAAGGAAGAGGCTAGGGGAAGGAGCAGGGATAGGGAAAGGGAAGATGTTAATCAAAAAGTACAAAGTTTGCTTGATACTAGAAATAAGTTTTAGTGATATATTACTGATGACTGTAGTTAATAATAATGTATTGTCTATTTCAAAACCATTGAAGAATAGACTTGTAATGTTCTCATGATAAAAAAATAAGTTGGTGAGTTGATGGATATGTTCATTAGCCTGACTGAATCTTTCTGTAATATATACATAGATAGAACCATCATACTGTACCCCATAAATTTACAAATTATTTGTGAATTAAAAATAATTTTTTAAAAAATTATAAGAAAACAGACTTGAGCCCTAAATAAAATAACATAAAGACATAAACCTTAAAATGCATAAATTTTTAGGCCTATAAGCTCACTACAGTGGGCCAGAAATTTGAAGCTAACTTTTCTACCAGCCAACTCAAATAACAAAATCTTTCCATGTCATAATGTCCAAAACATTACAATATCTTACTTCTGCCAAGGAGATAAAACTGTTCAACAGTGCCAATTATGTGATATTCTGTAACTTATGAAAACATCCTGTAAAATTATTCTTCCAACATCAGCTTGAATAAGTACCAAAAAAAAAAAAAAAAAAAATCCTTACATCAAGTAAACGTGTCAGTATTCACCTGTGAGAACTGTTCAATTCGCTCATTCACATCAGGTAGCATCCATGTGTCCTCACCCCGAAGTCGCTTAAGTCCTTTACGCCTTTCTTCTTTTTCAAAATTGGCTTTAGCCTACAATTAAAAAAACAAAACAAAATAAAAATAAAAAATAAAAAAAAAAAACAGAGAGAGAGAGAGAAACTGGCAATTGATCCAACTGTATTTCACAAAAAAAGAAAAACAAAAACCTATGTTATTTTTATATAAAAATACCCACTCATGAATGAATGTCTACTCCTTGTCAGGAATTTGCTTCTCCAGTGTGGAAAACACTTAAAAAAAAAAAAAACAAAAACAAAAAAAAAAACTCTCCTGCATTTACAATCTCCAGTGATTTGATTCAGCAATCAGAGAAAATACAGGGACAGAGTTCAGGCCCTCCTGTTTCTCTAAGTTCCCCACCTCAATATGACTTGGAATCCCTTTTCCCTTCACCATTCCCATGGCTACTGCCTTAGACTTCTGCAACATTTAGACAGACCTTCATGGCTTCAATATGCAATGCCTGTACCCCAACACCCAGCCCCCAAATGCTTCAGGAGGAATCATCTTTGCAGAAAGAAAAGATCATATTGGTAATCTGTATTCACTCTTCAACAATGGTCAAAAAAAGCAAGTTTTTTCTAGGTAATCATTCCTGCCCTCTCTTTCTTTCCCTATAACTCCAAAGCTGAGTTTGGACCTTTTCATATTCTATGCCTATCTCTACTGTAAGATTATCTCAGCTTACAAACCTTACTCCAAAAACTGCTTAAAATACCAAAGAGAAAAGGATAAATGATATTATATATATATATTATATATATAAACATTAAATAAATATATATATATACACACACATATTACATATGTTGAAATTAGGAAACAATGTCAACATTCTACCTATCCAAGACTAATCGCCCACTCTTCCCCTTTAAAATCTGGCTGTAGTCATTTTCTCCTAGGAGTCTCCTCTTCTCTTCTCCGTTGGCTCCTTCTCATCTGCATTTAAACTGGTTTAAAACTCTTCCAACTTAAAAACTATCACTGAACTCTCCGTTGCTCTCCAACTACTGTACAACTTTTCCCTTTCATTGCCACATTTCTTACATCTTGAATAGACTGTCAGATAATTCAGTAGCTTACTTTCTCCATTCTTCTTATGTTACCTCTATGTATCTGAAGCTCAGTGAGAAACAATGTTTCTCGATCTTTTGTGAGACGCTAAATATACTGGGATTCGTGTTAACTTTTGCTTGGATCAGTATTTTGTTTGGATCGGTAAGAGCTTACAGTAAGTCTGGAATTGATACCAATATAATCAGAAGAAGGAAATGTCAAACTGAGTTTATTCAAATGTGACTTACATGTGTTCCAGAAACAGGAAAATTTCATTTCAGATACAGCGGTTGCAATGACTGAGGCTGAGAGACCTGATGACAGAGTCATGAAAGCCGCTTGGGACCTACAAAGTGTGCAGTGCGAGTGATAGAAATGTAAAGAATGGACAACTTAAAAGGTAAAGAAACTTGGAGAAAAAGAGACGGATCTCCGTGAAAAGAGAATGAGCAACTGGGACCTGCCAGAACATCTAAAACCGGGAGATTCAAAAGGCTTTACCGGCATTGCAATGGAAGACCTCACCCAAATTAAGGTGAGATTCAGTACTGACGAGGTGAGGGGAAGGGATGGGTGGGCTAGCTTACGGGAACCCTCAACTCCTACAACGCTAAATAACAACAAAGGCCCCAAAACAGCGGTACCTGGCGCAACACCTCGGCTCTGGCATTTCGGATCTGTTCTTTCCGCTCTTCGATACTCTTCGCACTTTCAAATCTACCACTAGCAGCCGCCATACTGTTGCCACCGTAAAGCTAGGAAGCCGTATGGAAAGTCTAGTTTACGACAGTCGTGATTTAGTAAACAAACCAGGACTTCCGGACCCGGAGAAGGAGGACCAACAGAGCATGCGCAGTTCTGAGGTTGCTTAGGGTTGGGATTACTGCGGCACAGGTTTTAAAGACCTGAGAAGTGGTAGAGGGGTTAGTGCTTTCGGGTGATTGGGTTCGATTGTGAACAGGATTAATACACGTATACATTTATTATACATTTTGCACTATATTAACAACTTTCTCACCAATTTCGTCTTAAAATCATCGGAGTAAGTTAGGAACTCCTGGAAGTTAACTTGGCACCTCTCAAATGTTTTCTGCCGAAGTACCCTTTGTCGCCAGAGCATCATCTCCCTGTGCCGGAGGAATGGGATGAAGGGAGGCTGCCAGAAAAGTAGTGGAAGCTGGCAAGGAAGAGCAGAATTACTTCGAAGATTCAGCGTTTTGTTTTGGTCGTTTTTATTTAGCATGTGAAACACTCGTGAATTTTGCATTGCACTTAATTATCCGTGTTTACTTCAGTTGTTAGAAGTTTACATTATTTTTTTCTCTGACCTCATTATTCACTCATTCATCCAAGCATTTTTCATTACAGTGGGCAATTACCTATTTATTTGTGCGGGGATTTCTTTCTTTTGTTTTACGGATGTATCGCCCAAACAAAACTTTTATGTTCATGAAGAATAAGACATTCTCAAGTGATGAAGAGCTTTGAGAATTTAAGACACTAAACTTACAATTATAATTATAAAGAAGAAGGCCGGGGAATTAATTATAAACTAGACACCTTAAAGACACTAAAAATAAGTAACAATCGAAAGTTGAGGTAAATACTCTTTGGTCTTCAGGTTTCATAAAATCTATGCATGTTTGCAAGAAGCTTTCCAAGAGTTTCTGCATTCAGTACCGTTCTATGACACTCTAAATCTTGAGCACACAATGGTTACTGTTTGATATGCAATAGAAAGTATTCGTTTTTTTTTAAAAAAAAAAAAAAAAAAAAGCAATTTACTAAATTTAATCAACTGACTACATTGACTAATTTTTGCATAACTAGCATTTATGTCTTTTCAGATTCTCTTGGAATTCAGAAAAACATCCACTTCACTATAGTGCATCAACTCAATAAAAATAGAAAGTTATATTAGAAACGTGTGTATTTTAATCAGTTCTGGCTGCTGTAACAAAAATATCATAGACTGGATAGCTTAAATAAACACAAGTATTTCTCACAGTTCTAGAGGCTGGAAAATCCAAGAAAAAGGTGTTGGCCAATATGCTGTCTGGTGAGGGTGTGTCCTGGTTCCTAAAGGGCAATATTTTGGCTGTGTCTCAAACGGCAGAAAAGGAGAGAGATCTCCCTAGGACGACTTTTATAGGAATTCATGAGGATGCTGCCCTCATGACCTAATCACTTCCCAAAGTCCCTACGTCCATATACCCGCACATTGGGGATTAGGTTTCAACACAGGAATTTTTGGGAAACAAGCATTCAGTCTAGAGCAATGTGCAAAGTGATACGAAGAAAACTTTAAAATCTCACATAAGCTCCCCAAAAGGACTACAACAAATGTAGAGGTATATCATTTGCTCAAAGAAAACAACGTTATAAAAAATCATTTCTCTATAAATTAGTTTGTAAATACCATGCAATACAAATAAAATTACCTATAAAAAAGTATGTTGGGGTTGGAGAGGAGAACTAGATATATTAAAACAGAAATAAAGAAAAAGCAGGGTTTTTTGGCTCGGTTTGCTATTTGGCCACACCTAATACAAATCTAGTCCCATGGCTTAATCAAATAAAGAGTAATGTTATAAGGAGCCTAAAGCAGCTGGTCCAGGTTTGATGCAGTTGCTGAAGGAGCCAAATTGTTTCTCCTTGTTTGCTTTGTTGCAGTCTGTGACTTTACTCTTTGTAGTCACAAGGAGGGTATCACATTCTTTCACATCTGTTCATGGCATCTGATAAACACAAGAATAAATGGAAAGGACAAAGGGTAAAAGGTGAATGCTTGCTAAGCTGGCTTCAGTTTTTATTAGAAAAATGATGTCTCATGCCTATAATCCCAGCAGTTTGGGAGGCCAAGGCAGGTGGATCACGTGGCCAAGAGATCAAGACCAGCCTGGTCAACATGGTGAAACCCCGTCTCTCCTAAAAATACAAAAATTAGCTGGGCATGGTGGCGCACACCTGTAGTCCCAGCTACTCGGGAGGCTGAGGCAGGACAATTGCCTGAACCCAGGAGGCGGAGGTTGCGGTGAGCCGAGACCGCGCCATTGCACTCCAGCCTGGGTAACAAGAGCGAAACTCCACCTCAAAAAAAAAAAAAAAAAGGAAAAGAAAAATGATGGCTTTACCTGAAGCCTATTTCAGTTTTTTGTTTTTTGTTTTTTGTTTTTTCATTTAAATCTTATGATTCAGAAATAGTTCACATGGTCACAACTACAAAAGTTTGATGAAGATTGCAGGACAGTTGCATTATAGAATGTCACTCAACTTGGGTTTGTCCGAGGTTCTTTTGTGATTAAATTCAAGTTAGGCATCCTAAGCAGGACTATCGCGGAAGTCAGGCTGCCTTACTGCATCCCGATTTCTATTTATTCCCTTACTGGTGATGTTAACTCTGATCATGTAAATAAAGTGGCATCTGCCGAGCTTCTCTGCTGTAAAGTACCTCTTTTCCTTCTATAATTATTAAGTCTTCTGTGAAGTGGTTCTTTGAAACTATGTAAATTTTGTACCAAATTTTCAAGTTATTTATTTTTATATAATATGGACTCATAATTTCTCAGTGGATTCCTGTTTTTATTTAGTGAGATAAAAAATAGTTATCAGTATTTATATTGATCCTCAAATTAGTGCAGGTTAGGCCAGTGAGAGCCCTTGCAAGTTGGTTTCTGTGTCCTTTAGACATGCACCCACATTCTTTTACCATTTTCTTACTTTCTGGTAGAAGACGATCCAGGATCATCTTGTACTTTCTCTGTATAACTCCTGGAATCAGCTCTTTTTTCCAAGAATCCTGGGCTTATTTTAGTTTAAAATGATATTCAGAAGTTGTCAAAACAAAATAAATTCAGACTTAGGTAAAGAAAGACTTAAAGACTATTGAAATTGGGGGAGGGAGAGTGTTACAATAGGGAGAACATTCAGAAACTAAGATCTATAAAAGTCTCAAAGGTTGGGAAGAAAGGGCTTTTCTTTTTTCTTCTCTTTCTTTTTTTCTTTCTTTCTTTCTTTCTTTTTTTTTTTTTAAGAGGCAGAGTGTCACTCTGTCTTCCAGGCTGGAGTACAGTGGCATGATCATAGATCACTGCAGCCTCAAACTCCTGGGTTCAGACGGCCTCCAACCTCAAACTCCCAAGTAGCTAAGACTACAGGCATGCTCCACCAGGCCTGGCTAATTTTTTTTTTTTTTTTAATTTTGGTAGAGATAGGGTCTTGCTGTGTTGCTCAGGCTGGTCTCAAACTCCTGGGCTCAAGCAAACCTCCTGCCTCAGCCTCCCAAAATGCTGAGATGACAGGCATAAGACACCATACCCTGCCAGGGCTTTTATAGGGAGAAATAAACAAGGCTAGAAATACCTAGATTGAAGGGAGTAGGTTGAACAGGCAGTGTGACCATTTCCTGTAGCACAGTGACAACTGCCGTTTCCTGTAACCCAAAGGGTAGAGAGATTTCTTGATGGTTGTGGTTTTCCTGGAGCATAGGACTCGGGTAAAGGTCAAAATTGGCATGACCAAGAGCTGGGTCCTATGTATGCTCATTAATTTTGGAGTGTTGCTGCTCCCAGGTTTTTTCAATGGGCGGAGCTAGAGAGACATACGCAGATATAGATTAAAATATAGATAACATGGCTGGGCACGGTGGCTCATGCCCGTAATCCCAGCACTTTGGGAGGCCGAGGTGGGCGGATCACAAGGTCAGAAGATGGAGACCATCCTGGCCAACATGGTGAAACCTTGTTTCTACTAAAAATACTACAATTAGCTGGGTGTGGTGGTGCACACCTGTTGTCCCAGCTACTTGGGAGGCTGAGACAGGAGAATTGCTTGAACCCAGGAGGCAGAGGTTGCAGTGCACAGAGTTGGTGCCACTGCACTCCAGCCTGGTGACAGAGCAAGACTCCATCTCAAAATAGAGAGATAGATACATACATACATATATACATATAACTATTTCTGTATCTACCTAAGTATTTTGAAAACCATAAGATCATATACATACCTCCAATTCTAACTCAACACCACAAGATTCATTCTAGTTCTTTTCGTTTCCATATTTGTAAATTCATACTCCTAACAGGGATAAACCTAATTCCCATATATATATTCCTTAATATATTACCATATTTGATCAATGATTCAGCATGTAACCAACTTCCTGTTGCCATCACCACCCCCTCTCTTGGTGCCTTCCTCACTCCACTGAGGACTTGACATGCTGTCCTAGGTTACCCCACTCAGGCTCCAACACCCTAAACAGGACCGTTTTCCCACACAGATGGCACTTCTTACCCTGCTTAGGCTCTGATATCCATGTTCCAAGTGTTCCTCACATGGGTCCCAACCATGTGGCTCCCAACCACGTGGGCACCCTTTTACCCTGTTTGTGTTCAGAGCCACTTCTCCCCACTCACCCACATGGGTAATGCATACCTTGCTTAGACCACCAAGTTCAGAAATGGAATGAAAAGGGAAGGAATTGTAAGAGGAAGACCAAGATGTAAGCCTCTTTTAATCACAACAATTTTCTTTTTTTTTTTTTTTTTTTTTTGAGACGGAGTTTCGCCCTTGTTACTCAGGCTGGAGTGTAATGGCACGATCTCGGCTCACCGCAACCTCCGCCTCCTGGGTTCTGGCAATTCTCCTGCCTCAGCCTCCTGAGTAGCTGGGATTACAGGCACGTGCCACCATGCCCAGCTAATTTTTTGTATCTTTAGTAGAGACGGGGTTTCACCATGTTGACCAGGATGGTCTCGATCTCTCGACCTTGTGATCCACCCGCCTTGGCCTCCCAAAGTGCTGGGATTACAGGCTTGAGCCACCGCGCCCGGCCAATCACAACAATTTTCACTTAACCTCCACAACCCCACATTATTTATATGTCATTTATTTATGGATGAAACTGGGTCACTTTTTTTTTTAGATAGCTCACATTCTGGATTAGTTTATTGTGTCTTCTTTTTTTCACTTGAATGCTTTTATCCCCTATTTCCATGTCACCTAGCTGGCCCCAGCTACAAGTCTTGCTATTCAGGAGAAACTGCAGCTGTAGCAGCTCCCCTCCTGCCCCAGGCCTGCAACAGGGGAGAACACAACTTCAGCACCTACTGCTGAGGTGCCTTCCACAGTTCTGACCGTGAAGGCCGTTAATCCAATCCAGAGCAGGCACTCCAGTCTCTGGCTCCAGACTAAAATGCCTATGTGACCATGCTGCCGGGTCACCAAAGAAAGGCTGACTTTGTATATGCCTGGATTAAAAATGGCATCCTGCTCTGAGTCCCAGTACTAGAAAAATTTCTGCAGCTATTCTGGGTGTCTTTCCCTCAAAGCTCTCTAAGCCCCTCCCCAAGGTAGCTCCAGGGCTTGGAAGAGACAAAGTGCTCTTCCTTGGCCCGGGATGCTCAGATCCCCAGTGGAAAGATGAGTCACAAAAGGAGGCTCTCTGCTCTCGGCCTGTCTCACATGGATGGGGCTTCACTCACCTTTATTAGCCAGGCACCATCATGTGGTCTGTTTACCGGCATTCTCCTTCCCGGGATTTGGGGTGTCTTTCACGATTTTGGTGGATTCCCATTTTCCTTCTTGATTTAAAGCTCACAGAGTTGATCCTTACATACTATCTTGCTAACTCCAAGCAACTGAAGCACACTAAAAGCCTCTAATCCACCATGCTGGGAAGGAAAGAAAAAAAAAAAACAAAACCAATGCATTGTTTAAAAACTTTTTTGTAGAGATGGGACCTTGCTGCGTTGCCCAGGCTGGTCTCCAGCTCCTGATCTCAAGCGATTCTCTTGTCTCCAACTCCTAAAGTGTTGGGATTACGGTCGTGAGCCCCCGCATCCAGCCTCATTGTTGTATTAATTTGCAGTTACCTAATGACAGATGATGCTAAGCATCTTCCTCTATGCTCATTTGCTATCTGTATATCATCTTTGGTGAAGTGTCTGTTCAGATCTGTTTGATTTTTCATTGTTGAATTTTAAGAGTTCCTTGTATGTTTTGGATAGAAGTCCTTTATTACATATGTGTTTTTTCTAAATATCTTCTCCAAGGTTGTAGCTTTTCTTTTTATTTTCTTAAGGGTGTCTTTCAAATACCAGTTTTTAATACTAATAAAGTCAAACTTATTTTTTCTTTCATTAATTGGGCTTTCATGTTGTATCTAAAAAAAGTCATCATCAAGTCCAAGGTCACATATATTTTCTCCTAGAAATTTTATACTTTTGCACTCTACATTTAAGTCTGTGGCCCATTCCAAGTTAATTTTTGTCTAAAGTATAAGATTTATGTCTAGGTTGATTTTTGCATATGGTCATTCAATTGTGTCAACACCACTTGTTAAAACGACTACGCTTGTTCCATTGGAGCTTTTACCAAAGGAGCTTTTTTGCTCCATCTGTTTTTTTAAAAGATCGTTGACTATATTTTTGTGGATCTTTTTCTATTGATCCATATGTCTATTCTTTCACCAATATGCTGGCTTGATCACTGCAGCTTTATAGTAAGTCTTAAAATTGGGTAATGTGAGTCCTCCAACTTTGTTCTTCAGTTATTGTGCTGGCTATTTGAGGTTTTTTTTTTTCTTCCTATAAAATTAAGAATCAGTTTGTCAGTATCTTCAAAATAGCTTGCTGGGCATACTGTCACATTTTATGTTTTACAGTTTATATTTTTAGAAAACTAGGTTAAATTTTCCAAATATGGAAATATGTTGTGAGACTATGTGTGCTTATAATATTAAATATAATTCTTCAATCTATGAAAGACTAAAGAAGCTGGCATTCCCTCCCCTGAAGTGCAAGTATCTGAGTGAGTATTCCTGAGTCAGACCTTCCATACCACAGAGAAACATAGTTTATTCCTAACAGCCTTTTCAAAATCATAGCTCCTGAAGGTAGTTCGTTCACCAAAAATATACAGGGCTTAATATGTGCCTGGAAGTGTTCTAAGTACTTTATCAAAGTTAATTCATTTAATCTGTAAGAGCACCTATGCTATAAGTATTATTATAATACCTACTTTTTAGATGAGGAACTAAGGCATGGAGATGTTAAATAATTTGCCAGAGTTCACACCATTAGTAAATTATACACCCAGGATCTAAATTAAGGTAGTCTAGCTCCCCTGTATATGTACTTAACCACTATTCTGCATTGCTTTTCAACAACAGATGAGAACCTTCAGCCTTTAATGAGCCATTTCTTTCTTGTCAATGAGTAGAAATGGTTTGATAATAATTTAAACAAAATAAAGCATTAATTTGCTTATTCTAAAAGCATCTAGGCTACTCACCATGTACAAGTTATTACCCAGATTTTTCTTTACTACTTTTTAATAGATACAGAAATGAGTTAATCAATCTTAATTGGGCCAAATGAGTTTCACATTGTAAAATTCACTTGGAAGACTTGCATAATAAAAAATAAAATTATGAGCCACAGACAGAGCCTATAAAACTTGATGTCTCTGGCTCAAAACTAAAGTGCATAAACTTTATGTTTGTTCCATTTTTATATGACCACACTGAACAGATGATTATGTCTAATCCATGTTTCTCTAAGATAATAACTAATACATGTTTTAGAACCAGCACTGGGAGGAGAATGAGGGCTCAGATACTGGGGGAAAAACTGAGTCTACTTTTCATGGTATTCCTTGATTTCCTTAGTGTAGGTCCTTTGATGATGGCAATTTATCACAACAAAGAATTATAGCAATGAAATGACCACAGTGGTACATTTTCCCTCTTGAAGACTATAGCCTATGAAATGTTGCTCTCTTGGGACCAGAAAGCTCATATTTTTTCTGAGTAAGATTTGACAGCTGCTGTGTATATAAAATATAAAGTTTACACAGAGATTTTTAAATTTCATTTCCAGTATTCAGAACTTCAGAAACAAGATATTTCATTGATATTACTCATACATATGATCACTCACTCAATCTGTACTTTCAAGGCTGACTGAAAAACAGTCTTCAGATGCATCTGACTGACTCCACAAGGATGGATACTTGCTCCCACACCACTTTTCCTTTCCTCTGCTAAATCACTGTGTTTAGTGGGGTATAGGCTAAGCTTCTGTAACAGAGGAATCCCAAAATACAGCAGATAAATGAGACAGATGTGAACACTCTGTTGGCTAATGGTCCACCCATAGGAGGATAGTCAGAGACAGGTGATGGCACTCCTCCACCATCCAGGGGCCCAAGTTCCTTGTGGCTCCACCAGTTCCTAGAGTATTTCCAAATATTCAAGTTCAAAGCTGGCCCTATGCCACCACATCTGTATGTCAGCCCACAGGAAGCATGAATAAGCAGAGAGCAGACAAGCAGTTGCATTAAAGAATGTGATCCCAATGTTGTACACATCATTTTGTATGCAGCCCATTGGCTACAACTCTAGTCCCATGACCACCACTAGTTGAAGGAGAGTCTGGAAAATGAGCTGAGCAAACATGTGCTCAGCTAAAACTCAGGAGGTTCTATAAATAAAAAGTAGAAGGTGGAGTAGATATTGGGGGATTATTAACCATCCCTACCATGAACACTTGACACATAATTGTAATGATTTATTTTTTATGTATGTCCCTCCTGGATACATAAATCATTGATAGGGATCATGTCAAATGTACTTTTATCTCCAGTGCCTATCATGGCGCCATGGTAGGTGCTCAATAAAGCTTTTCTTGATTGAATTCAGATTTGCTTAATCTTTCACTGCAAGAGTTTTTCTTTTTCTCATTTTCAAGAATTACCTTCACTAATAAGCCTTCCCACACTAATGTTTCTGCCAGTCCTTCAGTGCCACTCCATTCTAGGTTCTGGAAATACAAAGATAAAACACAATTGCTGCCTTTGAGGAATTTCTATTTTAATAGAAGAATTTGACACCCTGGTAGCCACTAACCACATGTGACTATTTTAATTTTAAATTCAGTTTTTCAGTCATGCTATATATTGAGGAACGCATATATAGGATGTCCACAGAAAGTTCTATTGGACAATGCTGGTCTAGGAATTTTTATTAGCCCTTTTATATACATTTGCATGGCATATGGCTGTTAATTTTCACATACTCCTGCAATATGTTGGTTTTTCCATCATCAACTTAAGGGGGAACACAGAGAGGATGATTACATTGCTGTTAAGTGGATGCCTTGATAATTTAACTGTTAGATATAGAAAGAACTTTAGAAATAATCAGCTCCAACCCAATAATTTCAAAGAGGATGAAACTGAAGTCCAAACAAATGAGTTCCCTTACCCCCAGAGTCTGCTGATTTTGCCACTTCCCTTTTGCACATTAGAATAAAATACACAGGGGCAAGATAATATAGAAGAGCACTACCAATGGATAGACCAAATTCATTCATAAATTTAAACATTTACTGAGGTCCTTTCTATCAAATTGTCTGATAGGCCCAAGATACTGCCCTCACTAGTGGAAAGAAAAATCTTCCTCCACCTTTCTTTAACCAGTCGCCTATATCTAGAAACTCTAACTATGCATCTTCAACCCATCGGAGGCCAAAAATACGTTCCCCTTTATTCTACATGTTTTGTGCATTAAGTTGGATACCTCAACTCATGCAGAGATAAACTGAAAGAACAACAGTAATCTTGAACCCCACTTCCTTCACCTCTTCTCTATTTTTCTTAAAGAGTCATTTATTGCTTGTGAATGACATAGTTTGCTATAGACAGACACAAAGGGATGACGCACAATGTTTGCACACGTGGATAGAGAGGGGAGAAACAACAGAGGACTAAGATCTTTATTTTATCCTCATCTAGGAAATATATGCATTTATTTATATATTTAAATTATTATTTATTTGTAAATTTTTACAAATTATAATAATTTACTTATTTATAATCATTAGTTTTTAATTTATTCATTTATAATTTTAATTTTATTTATTTTTAAAATTTTGTTTATTTTTACCTTATATGGTTTTTGTGTTTTTATTAAATTGTTGACTCTAAATTGTTGTTGGCGAAAGTAAAACATAGATAAGCCTAATGGAAAAAAAGATGGCTCTGAAATGTTCTTTTCCAAGGAACAGCATGGGTTTTGGGTTTCGATATGCATGGAAGATGTTTAATAACATGCTGATATTTTTGTTTTGCCTCAGTTATCTTGTTTCAGAGACCTTCCAATCTCCTGATTCATCAGAGAGAATTGATAAGGAAAATTGTACACTGATGACTTTATGGCAATGATATTCTAAGAGTGCCTTACTCTTCCTTTTTGTCCCCCTTGTCAAGGGTACTGAATGATTGAAATCAAATTACTTTTTACTCATTTATTCAACAAACATGTATCAGATATAGAATATGTTCCAGGCACTGCATAAAAGCTGAATCTCCAAAGATGAAAGCCATAGGCCCCATCTTCAAAAGCTTGGAATCTTGTAAGGAAGACAAACAAGTAAACCAGAAATTATTCACCGACTGTATTAGTCTGTTCTCACACTGCTAGAAAAGACATAAGTGAAGCTGGTAATTTATAAAAGAAAGAACTTTAATTGACTCACAGTTCCACCTGGCTGGGGAGGCCTCACAATCATGGCAAAAGGCAAGGAGGAGCAAAGTCACATCTTACATGGTGGCAGGCAAGAGGGAAAATGAGAATCAAGTGAAAGGGCTTCCTCTTATAAAAACTATCAGATCTTGTGAGACTTATTTACTACCATGAGAACAGTATGGGGGAAACTGTCCCCAAAGTTCAATTTCTCCCACCAGGTCCCTCCCACAGTACATGGGAATTATGGGAGCGACAGTTCAAGATGAGATTTGGGTGGGGACTCAAATCTCTAGTCTCTGGAGACTCAGGTTTTAAGTACTGCTCAACACATATTCTATGTCTGATACATATTTGTTGAATAAATGAGTAAAAAAATTATTTGAATCCAATCATTCAATGCCCTGAACAAGGGGGACAGAAAGGAAGAGCAAGGGGACACAGCCAAACCATAGCACCAACGTTCTTCTTTGAAAACAACAATGATGTTTCTGCCTCAGGTCATTTATACATGCTATTCCCTCAGCCGGGAATGCTCTTTTGAAATTATGTGAGTGTCTATACAGTTTCAACAAAATACAATCAGAGAAGTTTTGTTTCTGTGCTTGTTTCTCCCACTCTTTCCTCACTCCCCTATAGGTAATTATTGGTATTAACCCTTGGTAATCCTTCTTTGGTTTCTTTTTAAAACTATAAGAACAAAAGGAAGCATACCAGACATTATGTACCTTATGATGCAATAGGAAGCACATAGAATCACTGACAAGGTATTTTTGTCAAAAACAAAAACCAGTGAATTCAACCCAGCCTTTAGAACTATTTTATTGGAAACACTGGAGCTAGAGAAAATGGTTAAAGGACACTACCAAGGAAGCAATTGACCAAATCCAGAATTCTACCAGACAAATAATAAATCCTGAGATACTCCATAGCAAGATCATATTTCATCCTAATTCCTTTTTATAGCTGCATAGTATACTGTTATAAGAACTTATTTAAATTCATTTATGGCCTATTTTCCCACACCAAAAATAAGTTATATTAAGGTAGAGATTTTGGTCTACTTTTGCTTTAGTGCCTACCATAACTATATGTTGATTGAATGAATCTCAGGGCACATAGTGGCTCTGATACAGAAATCCTTGGGATGATTGCCAGGTGAAGGGTGAAGGATGCTCTTAGGTCAGGACTAAGTTTCAGGATTGAAACTTCTGAAAAGGTTTCCCATAAGCAGTAATACTAATCTGCATCTTGAAAACCTGTAACAGGTAGCAGGATAAATGTGTGGGGGAAGAGGGGAAGGTGACTTCTGGGCAGGCAGTACAGAATGACCAAATGGACAGAGGCATGAGAGAACCATGGTGCATACAGGGCATAGGATCAGGTAAATTGACTGCCCCTACATCTAACAAATTAGCTAGGAGTGAATTAGAATGATCTCTTTCTTTGATGTGACAACTTGGGAAGAATGTTGCTTCTCTGAATGTCACTCGACACCTGAATCTACTCCTGAGCTTCTTCCTTGAAAATATCTATAGAGGTTGAGGACTAGTGCTGCTTATGCCCCGTACAAGAGGCATTTCCATCACCCTAGCTAGCTGTGAGATTGAAGTATTGAAGGAAAAATGCTAGCTGTGAGATTATCTCCCACCATTGGACCAAAGGAGCTCCTTCTTTGTCTTCTTTACATTTCCAATAAATAGATCTCTGTAACAAGAGGCTGGGCATTGTAAGTGATTCATTCAGTTAACTGAAATAAGTAAGTAAAGGAAGATTGGAATATGCCATTTTCTTTTTTGCCTCTGGCTAACTCAGAGATATCTGGAAAATGTATATCTGTATTAGGGTTCTCTAGAGAGACAGAACTAATAGGATAGATGTATATATGAAGGGGAGTTTATTAAGGAGTATTGACTCACACGATCACAAGGTGAAGTCCCACAATAGGCCATGTGCAAGCTGAGGAGCAAGGAATCCAGTCCAAGTCCCCAAACCTCAAAAGTAGGGAAGCCAGCAGTTGCAGCCTTCAGTCTGTGGCCGAAGGCCCGAAAGCCCCTGGCAAACAACCGGTGTAAGACTGAGTCCAAAAGCTGAAGAACTTGGAATCTGATGTTCAAGGGCAGGAAGCATCCAGCACAGGAGAAAGATGAAGGCCAGAAGACTCAGCAAGTCCGCTCTTTCCACCTTCTTCTACCTACTTTATTCTAGCCTCACTGGCAGTTGATTAGATGGTGCCCATCCACATTGAAAGTGGGTCTGCTTCACTCAGTCCACAGACTCAAATGTTAATCTTTTTTGGCAACACCCTCACAGACACACCCAGCGACAATACTTTGCATCCTTCAATCCAATCAAGTTGACACTTCATATTAACCATCTCAGTATCCAAAGGGACTGATCTGATTTGATCAAAGTAATTTGATTCATTTGTCTAGGGTAACAATTTGTAAGAAGCCATAAAATTTGTACTTCTCTGGACTTGGAACTTCATCTTTTTAAAATTCCAGATCAGGTTATAACCAGAAGCAGCAGTGGCCTCTTGGAGACTGTCTGATTTATTTTATTAGGTAGGCTGCACATCGCACAGCTGGTACATGTCAGGCATGGGTAACCAGCCAAGGCAGAGTTGATTAGAGGGGCTGAGGCACCTGCTCACCCAGTACCACAGGCATCCAAGACAGCATGCCATGAAATATTGTCTAACCGCTCTGGTATGGTTTACAGTGACCTTGTATCTATCTTTAAAAGGCAATCTTATTGTTAAGAAGAAACACCCATGAGCCCTTCTACTGAAAAGAGTCACAGGAAATGAGCACATCAAAAATCTAAAGTCTAGATTTTGATACCTTTTCCCTTCCCTTCCCTGTCCCCTACCTATCACGCAATGTAGAGGAGACACCACGTCGACATCGTTAAGCTAAGGTCAGAGCTGCCAGCTGAGCCCTGGCTTACGAGGACAAGTTGCCTGTGTCTGCCTTCATCTTACAAGGTCTTCTCTACCCTGTCCTCTTACCATTACCAACACCACCACCTTGTAAAGACACTTGCAGACCTGTGAGGCTTGATTCCAAATTCTGACATTGTTCAGTCCCATTCCTCACTCAAGATAGCCAAGCTTAAGGAACAATGAGCTTTTTTTCAAATTTGTTTCTGTGTTTCTTTTTTTTTTTTAATTGTTTAAAATTTATTCTTAGAGATCTGTTATAATCCTTTTTACTTTTGAAAGAGTCCCAGTTTGAATAAATCGTATGTCCACTCTACTATTAAGCTGACCTTTTTCCCTTTTCAGAGTAAGGCTGCCTATCGTTAGGTGAAAGTACAGTTCAAGGAAAGGCCAAGAGCCTTCTCTTGCAATGTGCTGAAGTCAGTAACACAGATTTAAAAGTCCCCATCTTCCAGTGACTAGAGTACTACTTTAAAAGGTATTAATGAAGTGTTAATGCACAGATTCTGAAGCCAAACTTCCTTGGTTAAATTCTAACTCTACCAATTGCTGGTTTACATAATCTGCATCAGGCCTTAGTTCCTTGCCTGTAAAATGGGAATAAAACTTCCGTGAGAACTAAACGAATTAAAACATGTACAGGTTACACCATTGCCCCCCAAACTTTAAGTGCTCAGTGAATGTCAGCAACAATCATTTTCAGGTTTTGCTAAGGACTTCTCTTCTTCTTGTCAACTACATAATGTCGCACTAAAGCTTTTTGTCTCTAATCTTTATGACACAGATGCTAGATTTGCTGCACTCATCTTTGCAAGTCATGTAGGAAACTAAAAAACCATTTCTCAGTAAGTCCTCCATGCCAGGGCTTCTCCAGAACTGGAGCCGATCACTGTTTCTCTGGCCAGGGACCAGACAAGGTGGCTAGTTTGTATTTAGGGGCCATGTTGTCCCCAGATCACCTTCCCCTCATCTGTTCCATATCAGTTAAGTGTTAATGTGCTTAATTTAATGTTAAGTGTAATTTATTTGCAAGGTCAGAGAAGTCACCATGATAAACACTGCTATTACTATTTCCTGAGTATAATTGTTCTGAAAATATTCCCTCTCCCTCTTTCTGACTACTGTGAACACTAGAAATCTACTACCTAAAAAGTTCAGCTCCACTGGATGTTTAAATGAAAGCCTAAACAAGCAGGACACCGGCTGAACTTCCTATCTGGCGGGGATTACGTGACTACTCTTTGAACCAGCATCTGGTTTTTCTGGGGTGAATCTGTTACCGGAAAGGGATCCCAATCCAAACCCCAAGAGAGGGTCTGGGATTTTGCATAAGAAAGAATTCTGGGTAAGTCCAGAGAGTAAAGTGAAAGTTTATTAAGAAAGTAGAGGAGTAAAAGAATGGCTACTCCATAACAGAGCAGCCCCAGGGGCTTTTTAATGGTTATTTATGATACACTAAACAAGGGGTGAACTATTCATGCCTCCCCTTTTTAGACCATACAGGCTAACTTCCTGATGTTGCCATGGCATTTGTAAACTGTCATGGCACTATTGGGAGTGTAGCAGCAGTGATGACAACCAAAGGTCACTCTCATTCCCATCTTGTTTTGGTGGGTTTTGGCGGCTTCTTTATGGCAAGCTGTTTCATCAGCAAGATCTTGAGGACTAAGCTCTGATTTTTTTTAATCTTGCCCAAATTCCTACCTAAGGGGTCTGGGGAGTCATGTCCTACAAACCATAAATTCTCATCAGATGGGTTTATTTTACCCAGTATATAGTTTACTTTCCAATGTGACTCTGGCATAACAAGGAAGGAAATCAAAATGTTTTATCCCAAAAGATTATTTCCTTGCCATATCTTGAAACTGCCCTGCAAAGTCTCTGTAGGAAAAATCCATATTCTATAGAGAATCCCCTTTCCCCTTTGTTTTCCCTCCTTCCTGTCCAGATCCAGGAGATAATCAACTAAGAGCCAGGAACCCTCTCAGGTCCCATAAGAAGCATTTTACAATCTGCCGTCTCTCTAAAGCTTGCTGAGCACTTCCTCTGCACAATAAAACTTGGTCTCCACAATCCTTTATTTTAGCCTGAACATTTCCTTTCTATTAATCCAAGATCTTCAGATAAACTCAACCAATTATCAACCAGAGAACGTTTAAATTTACCTGTAGCCTGGAAGCCCCCACTTTTGAGCTGTCCTGTCTTTCTGGACCAAACCAATGTATTTCTTAAATGTACTTGACTGATGTCTCATGCCTCCCTAAAATACATAAAACCAAACTGTACCCCGACCACCTTGGGCACATGTTCCTGGGACATCCTGAGGGCTGTGTCCCAGGCCATGGTCACTCATATTTGGCTCAGAATAAATCTCATTGATTTTACAGAGTTTGGCTCTTTTCATCAACAGTCTTTATGACCTGTGTCTTGTGCTGACCTCTTAGCTCATCCTGTGCCTAAGAATGCCTTAACCTCCTGGGACTGCAGCCCAGTAGGTCTCAGCCTTATTTTGCTCAGTCCCTATTCAAGATGAAGTTGCTCTGGTTCAAATGCCTCTGACAAATCTGGCTCAATGGATGCTTTCGTTTTGCATCCCCACTCCTTGTGGTACACCTGACTGATGAGTCTCTAGGTTTCTGGTTTTCCCTCACTGAGGTAAAACTGGCACTGGAATCTGGAACTGGAACCTAGTCCTGGGCCTCAGCTCATTCAGAAAAGAACTTTGGGGTCCCCCTTTCCTCTTTCCTGGGGCTGGCTCCTGCTTTTATGATCCTTCACATTATTTTGAGTTGATCCCGAACCTACATTATTCAAGTCTGATTCTGATCCCTACCAGATGACTAGGAATGCCCCTTGGCATTTGGATATTGACACCTTCTCTAATCGGAACAGAACTGGTTAAACTTCCTTGGTCTTGGTGACTTAGGAGTGTTCTTTCTCCACAGGGGTGGTATTGACCTGTTCTTCCCACTCAGTGGGAACACTGGTGTGCTGTGTGGCTCAAGACAAATCATTCCACCCATCTCCGTGATTTGACACTCCCACTGTTTTGCCAGGTGAGGCTTTCTCTGGTCTGGGACCTGGATTGGCTGAGCCTACAATGAGCAGATTATTAGTCCTCTAAGCAAGAAAAGTAGGAAATGACAAACTATGAATTTCTAATTTCTCACACTTAAAAGTTCATTATATTTTAAGTACCAATCAACTCTTAATTACCCACATTAATGGGAGGGGGTAATGGCTTATTTTTACACAGCATTGTCCTAAATCACATATGCCTTAGAGCATAATCATTTTCCCCAGAAGCAAACTTACTTTGCTAGTTATGCTGTATAAATATGTAAATAAAATATGTAATTTTATTAAAACAAGTCTGCTTTCTCTGAGCACTGTGCCTTACGATTCTAGGAGGAGACATCATGAAGTCTTGTTTGGTGACAGAGACCAGTCAGCCTTGGATGTGATATTTAGATTAGATGTTTGCTATAGAAAAATTTTATGCATCTGTTGAAGAGTCCATCATTGCAGCCACTTGAGAAATCATGTAACAAGATCATATGGTGAGATTAGGGGCAGAAGTAGGGTATAATTTGGAGTGAGATAGTGAACATACAGATAGTTAGGCTCATCTAACACTAATAAGAAGATAACAGGCAGAAATGGAAAAAATTAGATAATACATTTATTCAATGACAACTTATTACAATGTTCACATGTTTAAGGACCATGGTTGTTTACTTCATAGTGAGAATCATTTTATAATAAAAATAAAAGTTAGGAAAAGGAGGAGAATGAGAAGAAGAGGGTAGTCAGGAGGTACAGAGAGGAGAAGAGTTCACAAATATTGAGTGTGTTTTCCATGCCGAGAACTGTGCTGAGCAATTTATGTGCATTCACTCTTTCAGTCCTTGCAACCACCCTAGGAAGGTACCATCATCGTCCTCATTTTACAAGTGGGCAAGAAAAATCCAAAGAAGTTAAGTTATATAAGAATCCAAGATAATCTGATTTCAACCTCAATGTTATTTCCCAGTCTTTATTTTGGATTGCCTTCTATAGCATTTTCTACAAGTTATACAGAACAGTGACGTTATCTACAACTTGAATAGGACAACAACATTCAAGAAGAAAAATCATTTCTTCCAATGAATGAGCCCTTTTAACTTGGATAAAAGACGATTTGGGTGTGAAATGGAAGCTAAGGGTAGGTGGTGAATGACATATTTATAGTTCTATCTCCATGTTAGTCCAGTCCTCAGTACTTACAACCATGTATCAAAGCAGATTATGTTTTTAAAAAGTATCCCTGCTTGGGGCTGAAGTGACCTACATCTGGGGAAAAGTGGTGTTATAGAAAGGCAGAGTCTTTGAGAGCTTAGCTTGTATTGTGTAGGACACAATATAGACTAACATAAATTACGGTGTTATAAAAGTAGTTGTACTTATAGAACAACTACTTTTATAACACCGTAATTTATGTTAGTTTATATTGTCTACTATACTGTTTTGTTTTATTTATATTGTGTACTATAAATGAAGAGGTGCTATATTTCTCACAAAGTAAATATTGTCATTTTGCAGTAAGTATGTAATTGAAAGAGCCGGCTCTCCAAGGGACAGGATATCAGTGGTGCACATATGGTCAGATGCCAGATGAGTTGTAATGCAGAAGTTTGAGTACTACCACTTCTCTGTGGTTTCTGCTTATTTCCTTAAATTCTAGCTTATTTTTCATCATGACCAATCACTTAAAGAAAATGCAAAGATCTGAATTATTTCCCTTTTACCTAATTTCTTATGAGACTATTTTCCACAGACCACAAAAACCTGTACAATTCACAGTCAATCTGTCTCTAAAAAATAAGTAGAATAAATTCAGTAAGAACAATCATATTCATTATTGTGAGATTCTGTGCCTGGAAACATCACCTTGTTTGCTATAATATAGCACATTTTCCCTTCAAAGTGCCTCAGCTCACATGGAATAACTAAAATGCAAACTGAAACCTCATGGTGCAGTGAGGATTTGTCTGATTTTCAATCCAGAATTTCATATCCAGCCAAACTAAGATTCATAAGCTAAGGAGAAATAAAATCCTTCATGGACAAGTGACTGCTGAGAGATTCTGTCACCAGAAGTCTTGACTTACAAGAGCTCCTGAAGTAAGCACTAAATATGGAAAGGAACAACCAGTACCAGCCACTGCAAAAACATACCAAATTGTAAAGACCATTGATGCTATGAGGAAACTGCATCAACTAACGGGCAAAATAACCAGCTACCATCATAATGGCAGAATCAAATTCACACATATATAAACCTTAAATGTAAATGGGCTAAATGCCTCAATCAAAAGACACAGACTGGCAAATTTGGATAAAAAGTCAAGACCCCTCAGTGTGCTGTATTCAGGAGACTCATCTCACTTGCAAGAAACACATAGGCTCAAAATAAAGGGATGAAGGAATATCTACCAAGCAAATGGAAAGCAAAAAAAAAGCAGGGTTTGCAATCCTAGTCTCTCATATAACAGACTTTAATCCAACAAAGATCAAAAGAGACAAAGAAGGGCATTACATATTGCAAAAGGGACCAATGCAACTAGAAGAGCTAACTATCCTAAATATATATGCATCCAAGAGAGGAGAAACCAGATTCATAAAGCAAGTTCTTAAAGACCTACAAAGAGAATTAGACTCCCACACAATAATAGTGGGAGACTTTAACACCCCACTGTCAATATTAGACAGATCAACAAGACAGAAAATTAACAAGATAACCAGGACTTGCATTCAGCTCTGGACCAAGTGAACCTAAAAGATATCTACAGAACTCTCCACCCCAAATCAACAGAATATATATTCTTCTCAGCACCATATTGCACTTATTCTAAAATTGACCACATAATTGGAAGTACAATACTCCTCAGCAAATGCAAAAGAACAGAAATCAAAACAAACAGCCTTGCGGACCACAGTGCAATCAAATTAGAATTCAGGATTAAGAAACTGAGTCAAAACCACACAACTACATGGAAACTGAGCAACCTGCTCCTTAGTGACTAGTGGATAAACAATGAAATGAAGGCAGATATAAAATGTTCTTTGAAACCAATGAGAACAAAGACACAATGTACCAGAATCTCTGGGACACATTTAAAGCAGTGTCCAGAGGGAAATTAATAGTACTAAATGCCCACAAGAGAAAGGAAGAAACATCTCAAATCACAATCTAACATCACACTTTAAAGAACTAAAGGAGCATGGATAAACAAATTCAAAAGCTAGCAGAAGATAAGAAATAACTAAGATCAGAGTAGAACTAAAGGAGATAGAGAAACAAAAAACCTTTCAAAAAAATCAGTGAATCCAGGAGCTGGTTTTTTGAAAAGATCAACAAAATAGATAGACCACTAGCCATACTAATAAAGAAGAAAAGAGAGAAGAATCAAACAGATGGAATAAAAAATGATAAAGAAGATATCACCACCGATCCCACAGAAATGCAAACTACCATCAGAGAATAAACATCTCTATGCAAATAAACCACAAAATCTAAAAGAAATGGATAAATTCCTGGACACTTACACCCTGCCAAAACTAAACCAGGAAAAATTTGATCCCTGAATAGAACAATAACAAGGTCTAAAATTGAGGCAGCAATTAATAGCTTACCAACCAAAAAAAGTCCAGGACCAGAGGGGTTCACAGCCAAATTCTACCACAGGTACAAGGACGAGCTGGTACTATTTCTTCCGAAACTATTACAAACAATAGAAAAAGAGGAAATCCTCCCTAACTCATTTTATGAGGTCAGCATCATCCTGATACCAAAACCTGGCAGGGACACAACTAAAAAAGAAAATCTCAGACCAATATCCCTGATGAACATCAATGCAAAAATCCTCAATAACATAATGGCAAACCAAATCCGACAGCATATCAGAAAGTTTATCCATCATGATCAAGTCAGCTTCATCCCTGGGATGCAAGGCTGGTTCAACATACACAAATCAATAAGCATAATCCATCACATAAATACAATTGATGACAAAAACCACATGATTATCTCAAAAGATGCAGAGAAGGCCTTCGACAAAATTCAACAGTCTTTTATGCTAAAAACTCTCAATAAACTAGGTATTGATGGAATGTATCCCAAAATAATAAGAGCTATTTATGACAAACCCACAGCCAATATCATACTGAAAAGGCAAAACCGGAAAGCATTCCCTTTGAAAACTGGCCCAAGACAAGAATGTCCTCTCTCACCACTCCTATTCAACATAGTATCGAAAGTTGTGGCCAGGGCAATCAGGCAAGAAAAAGAAATGAAGGATATTCAATTAGGAAAAGAGAAAATCAAACTGTCTCTATCTGCAGATGACATGATGGTATATTTAGAAGACCCCATCATCTCAGCCCCAAATCTCCTTAAGCTGATAAGCAACTTCAGCAAAGTCTCAGGATACAAAATCAAGGTGCAGAAATCACAAGCATTTCTATACACCAATAACAGACAAGCAGAGAGTCAAATCATGAGAAAACTCCCATTCACAATTGCTACAAAGACAATAAAAAACTTAGGAATACAACCAACGAGGGATGTGAAGGACCTCTTCAAAGAGAACTACAAATCACTGCTCAAGGAAATAAGAGAGGACAAAAACAGATGGAAAAGCATTCCGTGCTTATGATTAGGAAGACTCAGTATTGATAAAATGGACATACTTCCCAAAGTAATTTATAGATTCAGTGCTATCCCCATCAAGCTATCATTGACTTTCTTCATAGAATTGGTTAAAAAAAAAAACAATAAAAAACAATAAAAAACCATCCTAAGTTTCATATGGAACCAAAAAAGAGCCTGCACAGCCAAGACAATTCTAAACAAACAAACATACAAACAAAAAACAACAAAACTGGAGGCATCATGCTACCTGACTTCAAACTATATCACAAGGCTACGGTAATCAAAACATGGTACTGGTACAAAAACAGAGATACAGACCAATGGAACAGAACAGAGGCCTCAGAAGTAACACCACACATCTACAACCATCTGATCTTTGACAAACCTGACAAAAACAAGCAAAGGGGAGATGATTCCCTATTTAATAAATGGTATTGGGAAAACTGGCTAGCCATGTGCAGAAAGCAGAAACTGGATCCCTTCCTTACACTTTATACAAAAATTAATTCAACATGGATGAAAGATTTAAACGTAAGACCTAAAACCATAAAAAAAAAACCCTAGAAAAAAACCTAGGCAATAACATTCAGGACATAGGCATGATCAAGGACTTAATGACTAAAACACCAAAAGCAACGGCAACAAAAGCCAACATTGATAAATGGGATCTAATTAAACCAAAGTGTTTCTTCACAGCAAAAGAAACTATCATTAGAGTGAACAGGCAACCTATAGAATGGGAATAAATTTTTGCAATCTACCCATCTGACAAAGGGCCAATATCCAGAATCTACAAAGAACTTAATTTACACGAAAAACAAAAGAAAACAAAACAAAAAACACCATCAAAAAGTGGGCAAAGGATATGAACAAACACTTTTCAAAAGAAGATATTTATGTGGCCAACAAACATATGCAAAAAAGGTCATCATCACTGATCATTAAAAAAATGCAAATCAAAACCACAATGAGATACCATCTGATGCCAGTTAGAATGGTGATCACTTAAAAGTCAGAAGACAAGGGATGCTGGAGAGGATGTGGAGAAGTAGAAACACTCTTATGCTGTTGATGGGAGTGTAAATTAGTTCAACCATTGTGGAAGACAGTTTGGCAATTCCTCGAGGATCTGGAAATAGAAATACATTTTACCCAGCAATCCCATTACTGGGTATATGCCCAAAGGATTATAAATCATTCTATTATAAAGACACATGCACATGTACGTTTATTGTGGCACTGTTCACAATATCAAAGACTTGGAACCAACCCAAATGCCCACCAATGATAGAGTGGACAAGAAAAATGTGGCATATATACACCATGGAATAATATGAAGCCATAAAAAAAGGATAAGTTCATGTCCTTTGCAGGGACATGGATGAAGCTGGAAGCCGTCATTCTCAGCAAACTAACACAAGAACAGAAAGCCAAACACCACATGTTCTCACCTATAAGTGGGAGTTGAACAATGAGAATATATGGATGCAGAGAGGGAAACATCACATACTGGGGTCTGTCAGGGGGTTGGAGTTAGGGGAGGGATAGCATTAGGAGAAATACCTAATATAGATGACGGGGTGATGGATGCAGCAAACCACGCTGGCACGCGTATACTATGTAGCAAACCTGCACGTTCTTCACATGTACCCCAGAACCTAAAGTATAATTAAAAAGAAAAAGAAATTGTCTATGCTAAAGAACTAATAAAAAGTCTTCTCCCTTCTTCCATAGCATTCATCACTGAAAGCCAAAGATAATGCCACTCATGGTGATCAGGACCAGGGATTGACAACAGTTTGTGACTTCTTTCTGTCATTCAGTGAACTGTAGAAAACCAACAACTACAAAGTCCTAGGTACGTGTATGACCCAGGGATACAGTTTCATAAACAAAGGATGGGCTTACATAAAATAGGCCTCCCAGATGTTACTGTATTTACACATTGGACTTTCTAACAGTTAGATACTATAAAGTAAAATGTTGAGACAAAATTCCTTTTTTGCACATATCAAAGTTTTATTCAACCTATTAATTAGAGAACTATCCAAAGACAAGAGCTCTAGTTCCCTGAAGTATGTGAACAGAGATTTATAGCCTGTTACCAAAGAAATACTGAAATAGGATTGCTAAATTAGATATACATTGGTTAGTTTCCCACATTCATGGTGACAGCTTCCTTTAACCTTCAATCTGTCAAGCACTACTGTGTTTTAAAGCTGTACATCTTCCTTAAGGAAGTTCATTTTTCTGATCTTACTTTTCCTTAAGAGAGGCTTATATGCTTTTCTTTCCCATCATACATGGGCTAGTCTGCCAGCCTCCTAAATGGTCTCCTGGCATCCAGTTTTGCCCTCTCTCCTTCCACCCCAAATCATTCTATATAGTTCTACCAAATTAATCTGCCTGAATTGCTGATTTAATTTAAATTGCCCTGGCTGATATGATTTAAACTGGCCCAGAGCTATCTATCTATCTATCTTTCTATCTGTCTATCTATCTATCTATCTATCTATCTATCTATCTATCTATCTATCATCTATCTATTTTGAGACAGAGTTTCACTTTTGTTGCCCAGGCTGGAGCCCAGTGGCATGGTCTTGACTCACTGCAACTTCCATCTCCCAGGTTCAAGTGATTCTCCTGCTTCAGCTTCAGTCTCCCAAGTAGCTGAGATTACAGGTGCCTGCCACCACACTCGGCTAATTTTTGTATTTTTTGTAAAGATGAGGTTTCACCACATTGGCCAGCTGGTCTCGAACTCCTGACCTCAAGTGATCTACCCACCTTGGCCTCCCAAAGTGCTGGGATTACAGGTGTGAGCCACTGTGCCTCGCCTACTGATTTATTTAGACACAAAATAATTGTATGTACTTATGGGGTCAATACATGTGACGGACTGCTCTGTATTTTTAAAAATCTTCCCAGGTGATCCTGATGTGTAGCAAGATGGAGAACCACTGCTCTAGTCAAACAAGACTTTGCTTTCACCGTTTTGTAATTCCCTCACCATTCATGCCTATTGAAATCCTTAACCATTCTTCAAAGTCCAATAAATGCCACCCCTTCCATGAAGTCTTCTCTGATTACTCTCACCAAATGTTTTCACAGCCTTTCTCTAAATTCCTACATCAATTTGTTTCACATACATAATCTCTTATTGTTATGGCAATTAATTATCATTTACTTAGATATTTACAGTTTTCAAAGGTTTTCCATAAATCTCTCTTCTAATGTTTATTTTCTGTGCATGGAGACCTAACCACCCCCAGGTTATAACTCATTATAACCCTGCCTCAAAGAGTGTATGTGAGTTTTTTTTCCAAACTCACACAATTAGTAAATGACAAAGATGCAAACTGAGCCTAGATCTCCTGACCCCTGCCAGCTTGTTGTTGGAAATATTTAAAACAAACACAAATCCCCTTTCACCACCGTTAGAGCTCATAAAAATCAGAAGGCTCAAATGCATACACCTGGGTGGCAGCCTCAACGATTCTAGTTCACTCTATCCAGAAAAGCCTAGATGCCTAGATTTTCATCAGGCACTGCTGGGTAATTCTCATGCAGGTGATATTGAGAAATACTGCACTAGGTGATTACACACCATATGGAGATTGTAGAAAAACCTCCAAGGGCCATTTTACCCATGTAAAATGGTAATTCAAAAATAATTAAGAATTAATGGTGGGAAAAATATTTTTGGGGCCAGTATAGATCACAGACTTGTGCCCAGGGCACTTGCTTTTTAATTCTGAAAGTTGCTTCTTTAAAACCACATCTGTTGGTTTTCCAGATGAGCAGGTAGCAGGTTGACCAGAAATACCCTCAGTGATCACTGCAAACCTCCTCCTTCTGAATTGTGGCAGGTGCACTTGCTTTGTATTTCTCCTCTGGGAAGCAGAGAGGTCACTTGTGGCACTTCTCATTTCAGAAGGGTTTTGGAGGAACTCATTTGGCTCAGAGTTTTCAAACTAAATATGCCTCATAAGAGACTCTGCTGACATTGTGTTCCATTGACTAGGGCAATGATCTAAGGCTATCTGGAAAAAAATCTCTGCCCAGATTAGAGAAGTACCACTTGTTTCCATGGAAAGAGGCTGAAGTACTTTAAATAAGACATAATTTTACAACCTTGACACTGAAGAATATATCATTACAGTGTCACCCAAGATAAAAGCTGCCATTTTCTGTGTGGCATGAATTTTCTTCTGTAGGTCATATCTGTTCACAATATACTGGCTTCTACGGGGGAACTTTGTGTCGTCCAAGAAGACTATTCAGATCCATTCATTTCCCAAGCAGAAAATGTTTAAAAGGCTGTTCTACAACTGGAAGTACACAGAGTTTTCATTCCTTAAGGGAGTATTTACTTGCCTATGTCACATTATGTAGAGAGAGAGCAGTGCATTGAACAAGCCCTTGTGTCTAGGGGAACTGAATTTTAAAGCAGAGTAGACACTATTTATTCTCTTGATTACTACTTAACTTCGGATTCCACAGAACTTCTGTCTTTTCTCCTCCCACCCTTCAGAATCCTCTGCTGTTCTCAAAAGAAGGTCTGAAAAGCCCGGCCAGTAATAATAATAATACCTAGCATAACCCGATAGGATAATTACCGTGGTAAGTTACCTCAGGCTGCATGTTTCTCTCTGAAAAGTATTTTCTCCATTCCCAGGATGGTATGCAGGCCTTTTCGTTTCTTGAAAAGGAAAGAAGGAAACCAGTCAACTTTTGGGTTTTGGGGGGCTAAAAGAGGAGTCATCAGTTAGGTGTAGGGAAATCCACCCTACACCCTGCTCTGTGCCCTGGGAAGCTGACCTTTAGGGATGGCATCAGCTGGGCTCCTTTGCTTCCTGGTTTCCTCTTGGGTTCAGCCAGTGAGATACAGAGGCAGAGGCTGAGAGTAGGAGAAAAAGGCAGTTGGGGTATTTATTCCTGTAGGGCTTCAGGTTAAATTGCCTGTGTTCTGTTATCAAAGGCCACAGCTCTTGTTAAGTAGCTCTTTCTCCTACAGCCATCAGCTTACAGTTCCAATAACTATTCACCTTGTCACTTTATGTTTAGAAAGAGTAATGGCTCCCAGCTGTCACTAGCTATGGGGTACTTCCACATCCTTATGATGGTTTTCATTAACTTGGCCAACATTTTAAATTTTTATTAAATTTCAATAGCTTTAGGAGTACAATTTTTTTTTGTTACATGGATGAATCATATAAAGGCGAAGTCTGGGCTTTCAGTGTACCCATCACCCAAATAGTGTACAGTGGACCCAACAGGTAATTTTTCATCCCTCACCTCTAACCTCCCCTCTGAATTTCTAATGTCTCTCATTCCATTCTGTAAGCCCTCACTTAGCTCCTACTTATAAGTGGAGAACATAACGGTATTTGCTTTCTGTTTCTGAGTTACTTCATTTAGGATAATTGTCTCCAGTTCCACCCAAGTTTCTGCAAAAGACATTGATTTGTTCTTTTTCGTAGTTGAGTAATATTCTATGGGGTGGGTGTGTGTGTGTGTGTGACATTTTCTTTACCCATTCAACAATTGATGGGCACTTAGACGGACTCCAGATCTTTGCAATTGTGAATTGTGCTGTGATAAATATACGAGTGCAGGTGTCTTTTTGAGATAATGACTTCTTTTCCTTTGGGTAGATACCCAAAAGTAGGATTGTTGGATCAAATGATAGATGTACTTTAAGTTCCCTGAGAAATCTCCATACTGTTTTCCATAGAGGGTATACTCATCTACATTCCCACCAACAGTGTATATAAATGTTTCCTTTCCACTGCATCTACTTGCCCACAATTTTGTAAACATTTCCTTCATTAAACTCTCCTCTATTCCCTAATTTGAATATTCATCTGTGCTATTTGCTGGGACCCACACTTATATAGAGGGCAATGCTTAAACAGGCCATGTTAAATGATTTTGGACTTTCTAGTAATCTTGGTGTATGGAAGCTAGGGGTGACTTTAATTAAATTTGGAAAGTAAAGAGAGCTCACAAATAAGATAATAAATAAGGCAGATCTGATCTAGATTTCTATCCCCAAAATAAATGCCTTCTTTTCAAATGCCCCGACATTCACAAAAACTAACAATGTATTAGGCCGCAAACCAAGCCTTGATAAATTGTAAAAAGTAGAAACAACATAGACAACATTCTCTGATAACAAATTCAGTAAGATTAGAAACTCATACAAAATAAAAGTTTGCACTATGACTGAAAATTTTTTAACTCTTTCATGGAAGTAACTCTGATCAAAAACAAAATACAGGCCAGGCACAGTGGCTCACATCTATAATCCCAGCACTTTGGGAAGCCAAAGCAGGAGAATTCCTTGAGCCCAGGAGTTCAAGATAAGCCTAGGCAACATAATAAGACTCTGTCTCTACAAGAAATTTTAAGAATTAGCCAAGCACAGTGGTGCACACCTACAGTACTAGCTACTTTGGAGGCTGAGGGAGGAGAATTGCTTAAGTCCAGGAGATCAAGGCTGCAGTGAGCTATGATCACACCACTGCACTCCAGCCTGGGTGACTGAGTGAGACTCATCTCTAAAACATAAATGGAAGTTGATAAATTCTTTTAAATCTATCATGATGAAAACAAAACATTATCAGAACCTAAAGAAGAACTTAGATGAAAACTGAATACTTACATCAATATAAGGGACAAATAAAAATAAATAAAAAAAGGAAAGCAGTAGGAAAGATATCAATGAGTTAGAAAATAGAAAAACTGTATTAAGAAATAAATCTAATAGCTAATTTGTTACAGGAAAGTTAAAAAAAAACCTGCTAACTGAATCAAGTGATAATGAGAGAAAGCAGAGAAACACAAAATAAGAAATGGTAAGAAAAAGTAACAACAGGAAAAAAAAACACTAAAATATCTATAGGCCACTTTGCTCAACTCTGTGCAAATAATTTTAAGGTCTTGGTGAAAGGAATAATATTCAAGATATAGCATCTGGCCCTAGAAGAGGCAGAAAGTATATTTCCATAGAAGAAACAGAGAATTTATCAAAGAGCTAATCCCCACCCAATGAAAAAAAATGATTTTAATAAAAACAGGTTCAAATTGCTTCATTTTTTGTTTTTCTTTGAGACGGAGTCTCACTCTGTTGACCAGGCTGGAGTGCAATGGCGCCATCTCAGCTCACTGCAACCTCCGCCTCCCGGGTTCAAGTGGTCCTCCTGCCTCAGCCTCCCGAGTAGCTGGGATTATAGGTGTGTACCACCACGCCTGGCTAAATTTTGTATTTTTAGTAGAGATGGGGTTTCTCCATGTTAATCAAGCTGGTCTCCAACTCCTGGCCTCCAGTGCTCGCCTGCCTCTGCCTCTCAAAGGGCTGGGATTACAGGCATGAGCCATCACACCCATCCTCAAATTGCTTTTTGAAAGAATTCTAACAATTTCGTTTAAGGAGCAGACCATTCTAAGGCCAGTTATCTTAGAGCTCAAGGAGTGGAGTGGAGGAAGTAGATGTGTGGAGAGAAAACTTCCAAATTATTTATGAAGAGAGTATAACATTGACACCAAAACCTCGCATGAACTATAGAGAAAAGAAAACTACAAACGCTTCTCATTTATGAATATCTATGCAAAAATCCTGATTAAAATATTAGCCTAGTAAAAGAAAAAGCACATCACAACAGGTGGAGTTTACCTGAAAATTTTTTAAATGACTGACATTAAAATATCAGATTACAGATACAAGAAAAATAATTCCACTTAGGTCCTCGAGGGCTCAAATAGCATTTAAAATTTTTTTTTTTTTTTTTTTTTTTTTGAGACGGAGTTTCGCTCTTGTTACCCAGGCTGGAATGCAATGGTCCGATCTCGGCTCACCGCAACCTCCGCCTCCTAGGTTCAGGCAATTCTCCTGCCTCAGCCTCCTGAGTAGCTGGGATTACAGGCATGTGCCACCATGCCCAGCTAATTTTTTTGTATTTTTAGTAGAGACGGGGTTTCACCATGTTGACCAGGATGGTCTTGATCTCTTGACCTCGTGATCCACCCGCCTCGGCCTCCCAAAGTGCTGGGATTACAGGCTTGAGCCACCGCGCCCGGCCGCATTTAAAAATTTTTAATAAGACACTTCATTTTAAAAAAATTCAATAAAATAGAAATAGACTAGATGTTATAATAAAATTTTAGTCATTTTAGCCCCAGAACCAGCAGCATACTTCATGAAAATCACTACAATTATTTCCACTCGAGTAGAAATAAGACAAAAATAATCTCTGTGTCCACTATTATTTACATTGTACTGGGGATATTGGCTAACACAAATAGGCAAGAGAAAGTAGTCATAGAAACTGTAAATGAGAAGTTAAAGCTGTCCTATTCGCATATGATGTGACTGGATATGTGCAAATATCAAAAGAACTCACTGGAAATTACAATTGGAAGATCCAAAACTGGTACACAGAAATTAGGGTTCGAAAAATATTAAAACATATAAAGACACAAAAAATGACTAGTTAAAATACCATGTCCTTGGGATTAGAGGACTCAACATCACAGAAATATCAATTTTTCCTAAATTAGTATATAATTTAATATAATCTCAATTAAAATACCAACAGGGTTTTTAAATTACACAAGATGACTCAGAAGTTCACATCTTAAACAACCCAAAGCAGACAGACAGGAAACTGGGTAACAGTAATTGGGGGGAAAAGAGGGAGGTGACTAGGCTTGGCAGATATTATAAATCTTTAACAACTAAAACATTATAGAACTGGTACATGAGTAGACAGAGAAATAATGAAAGAAATTAGAAAGTACAGAAATATTCCAAATATGTAGAGAAGATTAATATATGGCAAAGGCAGCATTTTAAATCAGTGAGACAAATATAGGCTTTTTAACAAAATGGTATTGGGTCAACTGAGGAGCCATCTAGGAGAAATGAATAAATTTGATTCTTATATTATAGAATAAACAAAGATAAATACCAAACGGATCAAATATTTAAATATAAAAAATGAAGCCAAAAAAATTACTAGCATTTAAGGATGAGGTGGGAGCATGGCAGAAGATACAAGGCAATTCCTTACTATGTTAGAGTGGGAAAAATCTAAATTTGATTAAAAATCTAGAACCATTAAAGAAAAGATTAACACCAACGTCACATATGTGGCTAATTATATCATAAGCAAAAGAAAAAGAAGAAACTGGAAAATCAGATATTAACTCATCTCACAGGACTTATCCCTAAAAATCAACAAAGAAAAAACTTAACAAATTATAGAAAAACAGTCAAAGGTGCAAATAAACAATTCACAGAAGAGGATTAATAAATAGCTTAATACATGAAAATATGTTCCACCTTCCTCATAAGAGAAATGTGAATTAATATACTCTGAGCTATAATTTTCTACTTTTCAAATTGGCACACAAAAAAATTCTAAATTTTAATGGCAAATCCAGATGGGAAAGTATTTTCATATATTGCTAGCAGGATTATAAAGTGGTATTAATTATTTGATGGGCAATATGAAAACAATAAACCAATTTACAGGTGCACATTTTCTTTGACCCAGCAATCCCACACATTAGCATTTTCCCTACAGATATTTTATTGATGTATATACAAATTTTTAATGTATATACTTTTTTGGTAATAGCTGAAGATTGGTGTATTTATTTTCTATTGCTGCATAACAACCCCAAAACTTAGCAGCTTAAAACAATATATATGTATTATCTCAGTTTCTGTGGGTTAAGAATCTAGATACAAATTAGCTGATTTCTCTGCTTCACTATCCCTCACAAGGTTGCCATCAAAGTATCAACTCCAGGTCTGCAGTCCCATCTGAAGTCTCAACTGGGAAAGACTCTACTCCCAAGCTCATTCTGGTTATTGGCAGCATTCATTTCCTCAAGAGTTGTTAGACTAAGGGCCTCAGTGCCTGACTGACTGTTGGCAAGGGTTTGCCTTCAGTTCCTTTCCATGTGGCCTCTCCCAAGTGACAGCTGACACTATCAAACACGCAAGCCAAGATGGAAATAGAGAGTTGGCTAGCAAGATTGAAGTCAATCTTTTGCAATCTAATCATGGAAACGACATCCCATCACTGTTACCGCCTTGTGTTTAAAAGAAGCATGTCTGTATATCTAGCCCACATTGAAAGGAAAGGAATTACACAAGGGCAGAAATCCCAAAAGGCAGAGATTACTAGGAGCCATTTCCTTTCACAGTTGGAGACAGCACCACGTTGGAAACTGGGCATACAGGTGGTGGGTACTGAACAGGTAATTCACTTACATGGTTCAAAAGTTATAAAATAATGAAAAAGTCTTCAGGGAAAGGCCACTCAGTGTTGAAGGCATTAAATATCTTTCTGTATTTTAAAAAGTTTGAACCCTCTAAATATATTAATAAAATTTTTTAATTCAAATGCATCTATTTTTTGCATAGCCTTGTTATTCTGCAGGAATTCTCCCCCTTTCATTCTCTTTCGGCAAATCTCATTTATCTCTTCGGAGCACTTATCAGACTTTGCAAGTATATAATTGTTTGCAATATTAACTTGTTTATTTTTTGTCCCTCTCACAATACTTTAAGCTTCAGGCAGACAAGGGCCAGGTCCATTTCATTAATCACTGTATTATCCAGTACAGGTACAGTGCCTGGAACACAGTGGGCATTCAGTAATTACTTCTTAATATTGAACAAACCAATGAATGATGCAAGCAGTAAGAGTGAAAATGTATCTTCTGTTAAAATCCAGATGGCATGAGATAGTTGTTCTGTCATTGTACCTCTATCATACCAGATTTTGATGTATTTTACACACCTATGATCTTCATGGGAGATGATTAAACTTGATACAAGAAATATAATAGATATCAAATATATTAATATGAACTCCTCAAGTGTTAGCTCTAATCCATTTAATTATGACATAGTTACGACATGTAATTATTGATCCCCAGCTAGGTATCAACAGTGGCCCTATTCTTAGGGTGCCTAAATTACAAAATAAAAGAGACATTCATATGCACAAATGAATATAATAAGGTACAAAGGAATAAATAAGAGCAGGGGCGGTGATTCCCACTACATCTGATTTCTCTTTAAAATCAGAGAAAGAAATTGTTTCCATCTGGAAGAAATGAGAAAAGGCTTTATGAAGGAGATAACATTTAAAGTGGGTCCTAAATAGTGAGTAAGATTTGAGGATAAGAAAACAGAAAAGGATATCCTAGGAGCAAGAAGAACAAGATTCTGTAAATGATACAGGGAAAGTGTGAGGCATGCATGGGAAGGGGCAAATAATTTGGGAAAAGGGAAACCTAGGTATGAGGTGGGGAGCAGAGAGAATTGAGACTGGAGACACAGCAGATGATAGTTATAAAGTGTTATTTATACTTTGTGTTTTATTTACAGGATTTTGGGTTTTATTGCTAAGAATTAGAAGTCACTGACAGAGTTCAGTTAAGGAGAAACATCTTCAGATTTTATAAATCTCCTTTCTGCATCAGTGTAGAGAAAATCAGAAAGGTGAGGCTTGAGGCAAGGGAAAAATCAATACATGAAATATTTAGGAGTAGGAGACAGCAGGGCAAGACAATCAATTCACACTCCTAAATTTTGAAATATAGACTGTTTGTGGTATAAAGTTCAGGGTAGGGAGAAATCAAAATAAGGACTGGCGAGGCCTGGGAAGACCTTTGAGTACCTAGTTATGAGGGCGTGCCTTCTGTGAGTCTTCAAGGAGCTGCCGTTGCTGCTGTCTAAACCACGACTTTAGTGTTGTTAAAGAGCTATACTTTCTATTCAATTACAGATCAAGACTCCAAAACCTGGCTTTTCTTTGTTACTAAAACAGGTTAAGTAATTGCATAGTTTTAACTCCTCAAATAATACAGTATTTAGTTAGAGTGATCTAAGAAAAAGCAAAATGAACTGAAATTTGTGTGTGTGTGTGTGTATAAGACAGTCTTGGTCTGTCACCCAGGCTGGAGTGCAGTGGCACGATCTCGGTTCACTGCAACCTCTGCCTCTTGGGTTCAAGTGATTCTCATGCATTGGCCTCACAAGTAGCCGGGATTACAGGCATGTACTACCATGTCCCACCAGAAATGTATTTTTGTAGTTAATTTAGCTATACGTCAGATAACAAAGAGTGTGTTAATTTGCTCGAGCAATTAAACCACATCTGAAACAGCACCTGCAATTGGAGTCGCCACCTGGTTACGTTTACAATAAACCACCATTGTTATCCAATATGCATCCGTTCTCTATACCCACCACAAAAATGAGTTCCAATGGAATGTGGTGGGAATCACCATCCCTAAATCCTTCAAGAAGATGCACCCCTTCCTCTTCGAAGGTGGCCCTAATATCTACAATCCCTCCAGGAATGTGGCACTGCTTTTGGTTTACTATTTTCACTAGAAAGGCATTCTAGCGGCTTCCCCTTGGCCTTTCCTGCAATAACAGCCCACACTCCACAGGTTAGAGAACCAATGCAGGGATTATGCCAGTTGCTGCGTATGTCTGTTCTAACTACTCGTTTTGGAACTGGGGAGATAACTACGGTACAGTTTTGGGAACCCACTGAAACCACTGTTTGAAGAACCTGAGCTAAAACTCCATTGTTACCTGACCTCTATAAGCCCCTACTCTAACTGAAGGGTCACAGTGACATTTTGGGTCTCCTAGAATTTGTTTTGGTTAAGATCCAGTGTCCAGTACTCCTCAAAAGTCTGATTATTTCCTTTTTTCCAATACACAGTCACCCCGGTTGAAAGTCATAAGTGCCTTTGGGAAAGACTGGGAGAAAGGTTAAAAGTATACATTTTTGGCAGCGCAGCAGGATCCTTCCTCAAGAGGACTGGACTTCCCCTTCATTCAAAGGATTCTGGGTATGTAAATTGGCTCAAGTCTGGGAATTGAATGAGAAACTATGACTCCATGTTTTGATGCTTCAAGTTAGGCTTGACCTAGGACTCTTCTATTTATAGAGATCAAGTAAGAAATTAGTAGATTATCATCTAATTCTCTTCTAGACACCATATTCAGCTAGCCAACATCATGGGCCTCTGGGATTCAGACTATTCTGATTTCTGCTTTGACACTACTATCTACTATGGTAACCACACCCACGTTGCCTTTGGTGATTAAGTGCCACCAATTAACCCCTGCCACCCAAAGATCCAATTATCTCCTTGCATTTAGGGAAATATTCGGAGTTTTTTGGCAGCAACTTCCAAGTGTAATTTCACAGAAGAATGACCACAGAACTCTTCAGGGATGCTGGAGTGTCCTCACAAATTTGAGATCTCCTTGAATATATCATGCCTTCAATCCTATGCCTGCTGTCATCACTGTTTCATGTGGCACTGAAGTCTCTCTGGCTGCTACTTGGAATCCAAGTAGTGCCTGTTGTTCTGCCTGTCATTGTAGGCATTGCTGTTAATGCTGTGGGTATGGTGGTACTGATCAGAAGATTCTTCTGTATCATTTCTACCCTGCCAGAAAGCACTATAGTGCCAGTGCTGCAAGCCTGTATAGTATAGTTTCATTTAAACTCCTTTTTAGAGGAAATTTAGAATGACAGTGAAATCCTTGTTGCAGCCCAGCATCCATTGCCATTCTGGTTAGTATAGCCCAAATTTCCTTTGGAAAACTTTCTCCCCATTCTTAAGCCCATTATTTGTGTGAGACTAATGCTACCCAAAGACAGACAAGAAGGTCCTGACAGGCTGAAGCCAGGCAAGGTATCCCACTCCCTGACCAAGTTAAGTGAAGTACACAAAGCCCAAGCCTGAGCCAATCAGCACTCCATTCCCCTAGTCATGGTGATTGTGCAGTATAGTACTGAAATTTACATACTTATAATTAATAAGTTAATAATCTATATAAGTTATATAATTAAGTTACATAGATAATAAGTTACAATAAATAACAAGTTACAATAAATAACTTAAATAGTTACATGGATAGTCTTACAACTGGTACTATGGGATTATCTCTGATCTATTATACAATCCAGTTAATCAGTGACAATCTATGAAACGGGATTTTAAACATTATTGGCTTACTCTTTTTTCCGATTGGCCTGAAAGTATAGGTGTCCATTACTCTCTATTTTACAGGGATACTTATCAGTATGGCTTCTTTTGTTTTGCTGTCTCAGAGGAAAAACGGTGAGAAGTTTTCTATAGGAAAATACTCAGTATCCTGGTTAAGACCTGTCTTATCTTTCCTATCCCTGCCACAAGGCTAATCATAAATAAAATTTTAAGTGATATACCACATACTCTTTTCATTTTCACTTACAGTCTTCTTTCTAGAGTTAGGATCCAAAGGGCTGGGTCATGAACTGATTCAGATAATCATGCACACACACCGGCCACACGTTTGAAGCTTTGTATGCTGCAAAAATCCAAGAGTGCCTTTACATCCTAGGCCATCAGTGCCTCTGGTGCCTACACTTTGGGGCTGCCTTTGAATCTCATGAGCATCAACAAAGGAGGGTCACTGCTGGAGTCATAGTTTGTGATTTTTAACTATGTGTGAAAGGCTGACAAAAATATGCACCCTCTTGCAAGGAAGACGGACACATGCACCTGCACACAAAATTTGTACACAACTGTAAGTCATTTACAAACCCTCTGAAATGCATTCATGGACCAGAGGTTAAGAACACCTTCCTTAACCTGACAAAGCACTCTTACTTAGTTCTTCATGCTGATCCTTTAAAATGATTTTAAAGGCTTTTATTTCCATAAGTGCCCTATTTTTCTTGCTGGAATCTACAAAAGCCAGAGTGGACATTTTAAAACATTGTATTAGATGCTACGTCATTATTTCATATTAATCAATGACAAACTCCAATTGTTTTTTACAAGATTGAAGACAAAGAGACTTTGCACTCTGACAGAACATCTTTTTTTCTTTCACAATTGCTTTAGGTTTTTCGGGACCTGTAAACAGAGCCACATCAGAAGGTAAGGCAGCAATAAAGCTCTTAACTCTCTCTTTTCAACCTCACTTATTCCCCCTTACTTCTGCAAAGGGTATTGAAGGTTATTCTCATCTATGCCTAGGCTCTTCTATGGGAAGCATTTTCTTTTTAGCAGTTTACTGAAAATAAAGTGCCATCCATTACTTGCCTTTCTATTGCATACAATGATTTGGAATTGCTGGATGTGTTTGTTTGTCTTGGTCTAAAATCATTGCACTGCATTCTGTTTGTTTTCACATACTGGCTGCACATCTAGCTGCTCAGCAGTGCATGGAATATCTGAACTCAAAGTAACTGCTGGGTTTGTTTGCAGATGTATTACCAGGAAGACTTGCTCAGGGCAGCACCATGCCTGAAAGTAAAGAGAAGAAAAGGCAAACCAAAACTGCATTTGACTAAAGTATGGCAGCCCCACAGGACAGACTAAGAACTGTAAAAAAGTTCCATGCTCATGAGTGTGGAGACATCGCTGACAACTTCTATGCCCCAACACCTGACATCCAGCTCATCAGAAATCCTGATGCTTCTACTTTTCAAGTTCACATCCGGAAGCCTACCACTTCTCACGACCTCACTACTGTCACACTGTTGCAAGCCAATCATGATCTGTCATCTGGTTTGTGGATGATGGCAAATGCCTCCTAACTGGCCCCTTTGTTACTGCCTGGTCCTCTCACTGTCTCATCTTCACACGGCAGCCAGAGTATCCCTTTAAAATAGAACTCAGAGTATGTGACTCACGCACTCAAAACTCCAAACAGCTTGCCATCTCAGAGTGAAAACCAAAAGCTTCTGAGCAGGTCGTGCCTGGTCTACCTCACTTCCTGAATGACTCCCTGACCTTGTCGCCAACCACTCTTGCTCACTCTGCTCCAGCCACACTGGCCTTCTACGGTTCTCCATGGCAGGGCTTTCCCTGTGGGCCTTTGCACTGGGTCTTTCCTCTGACTGGAATGTTTTTTTCCCAGATAAGTACACTGTTAACTCTGCATTCAAGTCTCCACTCAATTGTGACCTTACAGAAACCATCCTGGGCACTCTTAAAAATTGAAACCCATCTGCCCTCCCACTTCTTTTCCTGATTGAGAAAAAAAGCCTTACTTTACAATACAGTACATTGTTTACTTATTATTAGGGGTATTGCCTATTGTCAATTCCACCACATTCCTTTATAGCACTTCCTTGAATTCAAATGTAAGTTCCATGGGGGTAAGATCTTGTTGTGTATCCATTATTTAAAATAATGTGCCTGGCATATTGCAGGCGATCAGTAAATATATAAACAAATTGTATAAATTTATTAGTGAATGTCAATGTGAAACTGACTACACACACAATTCTTAGAGCATATAAAACATGATTCAAGTCATATAGCTCCATTATTATTTCTTTTAATATTCTATTAAAAACTTTTTTTTCCATTTTCCCTCCTCCCCTTTTATGTCTTAGACTTTTGTCTTATGCAATGCTGATTTTACCATACCATAAATAAGGTATAAAGTGACGTGGAAAGCTATTATGTGTTTTTTAATTTTTAAGTTCCAGGGTACCTGTGCAGGATGTGCAGGTTTGTTACATAGGTAAACGTGTGCCACGGTGGTTTGCTACACCTATTAACCCATCACCTAGGCATTAAGCCCAATATGCATTCGTTATTTTTCCTAATGCTCAGGGGAAAGCAAATATTTCTATCAAATAATGCCTACCCTCAGTTCCCAGATATGTTCATTCAAATGTTGATAAGCAATAGAGTGAGGAAGGAAGAATTATGAGATACATTACATTGTGGTCTCTCAAGACCCTCTGCTAAAACTTGAGTTTCTTTCCCTCATTAACTAAAGAATGATAATTCTGCAAAACTATAGCATTAGCTGGGCATGGTGGCTCACACCTGTAATCCCCAGCCTTTTCGGAGGCCAAGGCGGGAGGATCATGAGGTCAGGAGTCCAAGACCAGCCTGACCAATGTAGTGAAACCCCGTCTCTACTAAAAATGCAAAACATTAGCTGGGTGTGGTGGCATGCGCCTATAGTCCCAGCTACTCAGGAGGCTGAGGCAGGAGAATCGCTTCAGCCTGGGAGGTACAGGGTGCAGTGAGCCGACATCATGCCACTGCACTACAGCCTGGGCGACAGAGTGAGACTCTGCCTAAAAACAAAACAAAACAAAACTATAGAGTCATAACTGACAAAAACTAATCGGAGGTCATATCTTCCTTTATGACAATTCTTTTACAGCAAAATCAAAATATTTCTACTAAAAGAAGACTGTAGAAGGCCAGCACAATTTTACATTGGAGATTCCTCTTCAGCTCTGACTAAACAAAAATGATACAGGTGGAGCTAGGTAACGAGAAGCGGATGGAAATGGGTAGAGAGAAGTAATATGTTCTCTTCCCCACTTCTGTGAGTGGAAAATGTTGGGTCAGTTGCTCTAATACCCTGGAAAGAACAATGGACTTACTGCTCAGTGAATTCTTGACTGACAGCCAGGGTTGCTATTTCAAAGCAGAAAAGCAATAAAGGGAATGATGCAAGGAAAGGGCTCCTCTTTTCTTTTTAAAACGTCGGAGAATAGAGAAATACTCAAATTAGCGAAACAACACATTTTAAGAATTTTTATGCTTATGCTCAGTCAACATGACTGACTTGTTTTATCTGTAATCTCAAATTCTCAAACACAATATTCAAACTCATATTTAGATCGCATTTCTTTTTTGTTTTTTGTTTTTTTTAGAAACAGGGTCCCACTCTGTCACCCAGGCTGGAGTGCAGTGCAGTGGTATAAACATAGGTCACTGCAGCCTTGAACTCCAGGGCTCAAGTGACCCTCGGGCCTCAGCCTCCCAAGTAGCTGAGAGTACGGGTGTGCACCACCACACCCAGCTAACTTTTAATTTTTTTGTAGACATGGAGTATCACTATGTTGCCCAGGCTGGTCTTGAACTCCTGGCCTCAAGTAATCCTCCCTGCTCAGCCTCCCAAAATGTTGGGATTACAGGTGCAAGCCACTTCGCCTGGTCCTTATTTCTTTAATACATAGTGTTATATTTTCCTCAATAGATGTATTATGGAAAACTTGTGTACTTAAAAGAGTTGTCATATAAAGTAATCCTACTGCAAATATTTTTCCAAAAAAATTTGTTAGTTGGAAAACCTTTTCAAGTAAATAATACTTTTGAAAAGTAGATACACACGAATGTAAATTATGCTTTCTTGATTGAATTAATCAGTTATAAAAACTATAAAATTCCTTCTCTGGTCAGCTCAGTGTGGCTCGAAGTTTACTGATTTTACGAGTCTTCTTCAAGAGTATACTTTTAGTTTCAACGGTTTTCTCTATTGTTTTTGTTTTCTGTTTCATTGATTCCTGTTCTGAGATTTGTTTCCTTTCTTCTGCTTATTATGCATTTCATTTGCTTTTCTTTTTCTAGTTTATTTAAAAAGAAGTTGAGGCCCTTAGATTTAAGAACTTTCTTCTTTTCTAATACAGGGAATTTACTGTTAAAAATTTCTCCCATGTATAATTTTAGCGTGTTGCGAGTTCCCAAGACTATCTCTAGGTTCAATGATTCACTAGGAGGACCCACAGGACTTAGCACATATTCACACTCATGGCTACTGTTTATTACAGCAAAAGGACAGCAAAGTGAAAAGGGACAGAAGGCAAAGTCTGAGGCTAGGTGCCATGGCTCACACCTGTAATCCCAGCACTTTGGGAGGCCGAGATGGATAGATCAACTGAGGTCAGGAGTTCAAGACTAGCTTGGCCAACATGGTGAAACCCCATCACTACTGAACATATAAAAATTAGCCGGCGTGGTGGCAGGTGCCTGTAATCCCAGCTACTCATGAGGTTGAGGCAGGAGAATCACTTGAACCCAGAAGTCGGAGGTTGCAGTGAGCGGAGATCGCGCCACTGCACACTCCAGCCTTGGTGACAAGAGCGAGACTGCTCAAACGACAACAACAACAACAACAACAACAACAAAAGGCAAAGTCTGGAGGAAATGAGGTACAAACTTCCAAGAGTCCTCTGCCAGCGGAGTCACACATGACACACATAATACCTCCAGCAGGAAGTTAAAAGTGTAAAATGTTGACCATCAGGGAAACTAGTTAACAGACTCAGCACCCACAGTTTTTATTGGAAACTGGCCACATCAGCACCCTGGCACCCAAATTCCAGATTTCCAGAAGGAAAGGAGGTGTTCACCATACACCATATTGTTTGCACAACCAGTTTAGGTATAGTCAACCACCCTGATCAGTTAGGTGGGTGGGAACTCTCCCAAAATCCAAGTTCTCAGACGCCAGCCAGAGGCCAGGCCTTTCTGAGGACATCAGCCTCAGGCCTACTCCAGTTTCTCTTTTTTGCCCAAAGGGCATCCTGAAAATGTTGGTATGTTGTGCTTTCATTTTCATTGTGTTCAAAATACTTTCTAACTTCTCTTTTGAGTTATTCCTTAATCCATGGGTTATACAGATTCGAAATATTTGAGGCTTTTCCAGAGATCTTTTTGTATTAATTTTTAACTTAATTCCCCTTTTTTTCCTCTCTTTTTTCTTAAATCTCAGATCACAGAAAATTTTCTAATTCTACTGTGGTCAGAGAGCAAATTTTGTATGACTTGAATCTTTTAAATGCACTGAGTCTTGTTTGTTCTGTGAAAGGGCTGTATATGCAAAGTGGCCCCCAAATGTGGAAGAAGCCAAGAACCAAAGAAGGAGGCAAGCAAATTTTGTTTTTCAAGACAGGATGTTTATATTGGAGGAATTTACAAACAGAGGCATGGTCTTGGGCCAGCCACAAGGGTATATGTTCTCCAGCAAGACAATAAAAGCAACCCTCCAGAACAGGCAAGAATTCTCATAGCCTATAATTTGTATGATATGTGTTCTTTTACACTAGGGACAGTAAAAGTACAGTACTGTGGCTATTCGGAAGTCAACGTGGTGGATTCGCACCCAAGATGAAGTCACTTTTGTCTCCATATGTGTTGTGACCCAGAATACGGTTTTCCTCAGTATATGTTCCTTATGTAATGGAGAATAATGTGTACGCAGCTGATGTTGGCTGAACAACCTGTAAGTGCCAACAAAGCTGGCTGATTATGTTGTTCAAGTCTGCCATATCCTTACTTCCTATGTATTTCTTTATTAAATTTTCTAGAAAGAAAGTAGATGTTAATCATCTCTACTATGGATTTGTCATTTGTGAATTTGTCTATTTTTCTTGCAGTTACATCAGTTTTTGCTTCATATATTTTGAAACTCTGTTATTAAGTGCATGAAAGAACAAAGCTAGAAGCCTTATACTATCGAGTGCCAAGACTTAATTTTAAGCTATAGTAACCAAAGCAGTGTGGTACTAGTATAAAAATATTAATAGACACATATATTAAAAAAAAAAATAGAGTCCAGGAAGATGCTCACATATATATGGTTAACTGATTTTCCATAAAGGTGTCAAAGCAATTCATTCAGGAAAAAAAAATAATATTTTCTAAATGATGCTGAAACAACTAGATAGCCAAATATAGGAAAAAAATGAGCTAATTCCCACCACACATCACAAACAAAAATTAATTTGAAATAGATGGTAGACCTGAATGTAAGGGCTAAAACTATAAAACTCAGAGATTAGAATACAAAAGAAAATGTTAGCAATTTGGGTTAGGTGAAGATTTTTAAAATAAGACACTAAAAGCTTGATCTATAAAATTTAAAACACGGATAAACCGGACTTCATCAAAATTTGAAATGTTGGCTCTTCAAAAGGTATTGCTAGGAAAATAAAAAGGCAAGCCACAAACTGGGAGAGAATACTTACAAAATGTACCTGTAATAAAGTATTTGTATCCAGAATACTCACAACTTACATAACTCATTAAAAAGGAGACAACTCAATTTTTACAAAATGATAAAAGATTTGACCAGACATTTCACCAAACAAAACATACAAATGGCAAAATAAGCACATATAAAAATGCCCCAAATCACTGGTCATTATGGAAATGCAAATTTAAGGCAAAAAAGAACATTACACACCGACTAGAATGACTGAAATTAAAGACTGATGACATCAAGTGCTGACAAGGATGTAGGGTAATTAAACTCTTAAACATTGCTGATGAGAATGCAAACCGGTAGAGCCACTTGGAATATAGTTTGGTCGTGTCTTATAAAGTTAAACATAAACTTACCATATGATCCAGGGGAGTCAACTCTGAGGTTTACCCAAGAGAAATGAAAACCTATGTCCATACAAAAGTGTGTTCTCAAATGTTCATAGTAGATTAAAAAAAACTATTAGTTCTAAACTGAAAGCAATCCAGAATAGTAAATGGATAAGTTGTGATGTATCTATATAATAGAATACTATTCAGCAATAAAAAGGAATAAATTATATGCAAGAACACGTATGAATCTCAAAAGCACTGCCCAATGTGAAAAAGCCTGACACAACTGTGTACTAAGTATATTCTTCCATTCTAGAAGAGGCAAAGTATAGCAATAGAAGGACAGACCAGGATTTGCCATAGAAGGAGGGGACTGATTGAAAGGGACAGGAGGAAACTCTTGGGGGTGATGGAAATGTTCTCCATCTTGGCTGTGGTGATGATTACATAACTATATTTGTCAAAACTCATCAAATCGTACAGTTAAAATTGGTTAATGTTATGGGCAAATTATACCTCATAAAAGCTGATATGAAAGTATTTTTAAAGATTTCAACTGTGCTAATTTAGAACTTTGTCACACTTGTTTCAAGTTTTGAAGCTTCTAATATAGATACAAAAAGTATAAAAATCATATCACTGGTTTATCACAAAGCAAACACCCATTTTAAATACAACCCGGGGCGGGGAAAGAAAACACTGTGAACATGCAAGAAAGCCACTCTTTCCCTCTAACCAAAAATATTACTCAGCCTTGCAAAAATATGCTTTGATATTCCTGGTTTTTGAACTTTTACCTAAGGGAAATTGTGTAGTAGAGTTAACCTTATGCAAAGGGAGGTTGGGCTTTTGCCCTGGGTTCCTGTAGCCCTTGGAATATGCTGCCTAATAAGCATATCTGTTTACCTGGGGACTTTGGGCTAAGCCATATCAGCTTGACCTCCAGAGGGACTGAAGACTAAAAGTCAGCCACATGTGTGGTCAACCATGTCTGTGTGATTGAGTCTCAGTAAAAACTCTGAACACCAAAACTTGGCTGAGCTTCCCTGGTTGGCAACATTGCATTTGTACTATCATACAACATTGCTGGGAAAAGGCAGTTCTGTCCACAATGCCACTGGAAGAGGACAACTGAAAGCTCCATGCATGGAACTCTCCTGGACTCTGCCCCTACACCTTTCCCTTAGCTGATTTTAATTTGTATCCTTTCACTGTAATAAACTATAACCCTGAGTATAACAGTTTCTCTGAGTTCTGTGAGCCTTCTAGCAAATTATCAAACCTGAAGATGGTCTTCAGAACCCCAAACTTGTAGTTGGCATCAGAAGTGTAGGTGTTCTTTTGGGGACCCTGAACTTTGTAGTTGGTGTTAGAAGTAAGGGTGGTCTTGAGGACTCCTAAAGTCTGCAGAAATCTTAGGAAATTATTTTGTATATGGCTTCTTTTACTCAGCATTGTTTCTGAAATTCATTTATATTACAGCTTATAAGTATATTCACTTTAATTGCTTATGTAGTAACATACTGTATGAACTGACTGTAAGAGACTCACTCCCCTGTTGATGAACATTTGGCCTTTTTCCAGATTTATACTCTTGCTATTGACAACCCTACAGAGAAAAATAGAGAAATCCATCATCATAGTGGCAAATTTTAAAACATCTGTCTCAACTTTTAAGAATAAGCAAACCAAAAAACGTCAGTAAGAACATAGATTTTTATTACACAATTAACAAATTAGATTTGGCATCACTCAATACCTAAAACCCTTTAAGCATTCTTTGGGAATAATAATGATGAACATTTCCCAAATGCATACTATGTTCTTATGCTGTTCTATGATCTACACAAGGATCATTTCAGTGAATTTTCATAACAACTCTTCCAATTTTACAACTAAGAAAACTGAAGCATAGAAAAATTAAGAAATTTGTCCAGAATCCCACAGCTAATAAATGGCAGATGTAGAATTCAACTTTCAGGAAATCTGATTCTAGAGCCAAGTCCTGAATTCCTATGCTGTTTTTCAGCATATTCCATTTTCCCTCTCTGCTTGAATCAATTTTGATATTTTTCATCTTCAAAGAAAAATCATCTTTCATTGTAATCTTAAAATTTATATTAGCGTAACTTGACTTTGAACTTTAATGTAAAGTACCAGAATTTATATCAGAAATAAAACTATTTTTAGCCCTATATTCCTTTTCCTATATCATGAGCCTTATAAATTCATCCAGGGAGAACAGTACATCTGGACGTTGTACTGAAATTCTATGACAAAAATAATCATCTTCTCATATAAAACCTGTAATTGATTACTACAGGTTTCTGAGAACTTGATGCTTCAAGATTCAGTATCACTAGCATTAATAACAATATATATTAATTATATAGGCAGCTATAATCCACGGAAAGCAATTTTTCTTTAAACAGTCTTAAGCATTACTACTACAAACATAATGAATACTGGGAGTGAAGTGTTTGAGAAATTTTTTCTTTTAAAAAAAGCCTTTCCATTCTATGTGATAATTTGACCTACAGTTAACTTTCTGCCTTTGTTCCTCCTGGAAACCTGACCCAAGTGGTAAGTTAAATGGGTTACTATTATGCTATATTGTATAGATTTTTAAAATAACCCCTGATTGAACCTGAATTGGGACAAACTATGAATAAACTAGAAATAACCAATAACGATACCACAGCTTTGGCTCTAAGGGCACAGTTAGGCCTGAGTAATCACATTCTAACTTTTGTCATTTAAACAAAGGAGTTAAAGGAGCATATTTGGGTTGTTTTTAGCACCCTGATCAATGAATTCGGAATACCAATTAATTCTTGATAATAATAAATTAGTCAGGATTAGTAGTTACTTCACCCATTTAAAGTAATCTTTTGCTCCAAGGTGAATCCTCTTCTCATATCTGACACATAGTATCTATTTATTTACTTTCCTGCTGGCCGTCTCCTCTTTTAGAATGTAAGCACCATGAGGGCAAGAGCTTTGCTCTATCTAATTCACTGCTCCATTTCCAGGACTTAAAATAGTAACTGGTATGTATTCAGGTTCAAAAATTAGTTTTTGAATGAAGCTCCTACTAAATTCCGTGTATTATCTGATTGACTAAATGTTATTGGACACCCGCTATATGTCCAGGCCTGGGCTAGTCAGGTATGGCAACAGAATGGTTATTGTCTATGATTTTACTGAGCTAATAATGATAGGTCAAACTTCAAGCTGGGCACAGTAGCTCACGCCTGTAATCACAGCACTTTGGGAGGCCGAGGCGGGCAGATCACGAGGTCAAAAGATGGAGACCATCCTGGCCAACATGGTGAAACCCCATCTCTACTAAAAAATACAAAAATTAGCTGGGCGTGGTGGTGTGCGCCTGTAGTCCCAGCTACTCGGGACGCTGAGGCAGGAGAATTGCTTGAACCCAGGAGGCAGAGGTTGCAGTGAGATGAGATTGCGCCACTGCACTCCAACCTGGCACCTGGCGGCAGAGCGAGACTCATCTCAAAAAAACAAAAAACAAACAAACAAAAAACCAGACAAACAAAAAAACTTCAATTTTCCATTGACCAGGAATATTTTCTGTATTAACATATGATATAATTACTTCCCTAAAATCTTATGTAATTTAGAACACTTAGTAGCACTTTACTAAAAAATGTTATCTTCAAAATGCTGGACTCTTACCCAAGAATTACAAACACTGCACAAACTATTTCAATCACTTTTAGAAGGCATCTCTAGTAGGGAAGTAGGAGGAGCCTATATCACATCTGTGATGTCAGCCAACAACAGCCATTTGAATGTCTCCTAATGAATCCCTATTTCCAAATTTTTCTCAGCGTTTCTTTGGTACTTTCCCACAAATTTTCTCTTTATGGGATAGTCTCTCTCTCTCTCTTTTTTATTTTAAATGAGCATTTCTTCTTTATATATCATGTGTTCAGGTAAGCAATCAGGCCTTTTGAAGAATCACACACCAGTTTCCCTGATCGTAGTAGCTTTGCAGAACTCTGACATCACTCACAGTCCGGCAGGCAGCTTCCAATTCCCCCTCACGGAACACATGGTAGTAACGATGAAACACGGGACTTGGGTCATGGGATCCTATGGGACCAAATGGCTCAACAGGTTTGCCTTTATCAGGGTTTCCCTTAAGATGCCATGGAACCAGTACATCTTGAGAATAAAAAGAAGTTCTGTTAACATGAATAGGCAGCTTGGAATTAGACACTTGCCTTGAATTACATCTTCCCTCCTGAGAGTTATTAATGGAGGGAACAGAAGATGCTGAGTCTCGACTGCCCAAATCAGACATTTGCTCCACAAGCAGCCTCTGTACTGAGGTATCACTGTTCATCTCCTCCTGCTTTTCTTGGCTAGCTCTGTTTCCTCTGAGATACTTGGACTTCTGCTTATTATATTCTTGTTCCATTGCCCAGACATAAATGAGTGCCTTCCCACCCGGTCTCAGGAGTCGAACAAGTTCTTGGAGAGCTGCCACTCTACGTTCCTAATGAAATAAACCCAAACACGTTATCAACCTGGAAGAGATAGGAAATCAGAAAATATAACTGACCATAGGACTGTTTTCAATTAGGATAAACAGTAAGAAAATCTAACAAAATACCTTATGTAAAACAAAAAAGAAAAAAAAGAGGAAAGGGCATTCTGTTCTGTGATTAAGAAAAAGAAATTGGAGAAGAGCAAATTTTTATTTCTGTTAATCTTCCCTGTCACTTTTTCCTTAACAGTCTGGCTGGAATACATGAAACAACTAATGACTTCTTATGGGGCTATAAGTGGTAATATGAAGCACTTTTACATTACTCATCTATATAATGCTTTTACAAAGGAATTCTGTAAACTATACTATGGAGCCTTCTACTGATAGCCTCGATGAAGTTGTTGGTTTAATTCTTCCACTGAAAACAACCAGAAAGGCTGGGTGAAACACATAAAACAGCTGCTTAAAGTACCAGAGAGAGACCCTGCAAGCAGGTCTTGAAGGGCTATAATCCCTGAGAGAAGGAAAGTAAACCAAGGTGAGCTCTAGATTGACTCTTTTTCCTGAGATTATCTGCTAAGCTATAATGCGGGCTAATAGAATATGAGCAGAATGCAGAAGTCTTAGTGGCCTGAAAAGATAGGGCTCAGAGTATAAGGAGGTCAAAGCAGCTGGAGGACAGAGTTATGGATAAAGTAGATGCAGGAAAATTATTCCAAAAATCTCTGTGCAAACACTCTTTGAAGCATTTGCCAGTTTCTAAGGGGCATGTACATAGAGTAAAATTCCAAGAAACTCAGCACAGTAGCAGCTGGGAAGCTAAAATGCTAAACAGAAATTTTAGCAGCCAATGTTAGAGAGACAGACATTGGAATTTCATATCTGCTAAGGTGTCATAGCCTTGGAGTACATTCCAGGCTTTCACTTGAGACCTGGAGGGGCTACATCACAGAAGTAGGAACAAAAGTAAAACAGATATAAATCATCCCCAATAAAGCATAAAATCAGTCCTCTGCAGAATGCAAGTGATCTGCTTGCACTTAGAAAAATCTAACCTTCTTCAGAGAAAAAGTACCCAAATCTTTAACATAAAATGCCCAGCATACAGTGAAAAATTATGAAGTATGCTAAAAATAATGATGACCAAAGGACTGAAAAACAGAGGGAAAAAAACAGACCATAGAAATAAATCCCCAAACAAAGGCTTTTTAATAACTATAGTGAATATGTTCAAAAAACCAGAGGAAAAGGTCAAGGATTTCAATAATGATAAATATTAAGTCAGAAATTCTAGAAAACAGGATGAATTTAAATTTTTAGTGAATTAAATACATTTACAAAGATAAGTATTAAACTATAGTTCAGGTCAGTATAAACTACCCAGATTGAATCACAGAGATGAAAAAGAGGGGAAAATACAGAAAACTGTCAATAAAGAATTCAATACCTACTAAAAGCATCATTTGTAAGACGAAGGCAACATAAAGAGATCTCAGATACACACAAGCTGAGAGAATGTGTCACCAGTATACTTACACTAAAGAAAATAGGACAGAGAACTCTTCAAGCAAAAGAAGCCTACTTCCTCTGAAACTCTGAAGATGCAGGAAAAAAGGAAGAATACCAGAAAGGGTAAATAATGTGAAGAAATATAAATGAAGGTTAAGAGCTCAAAACAATAAAATAAAAATAATACAATAAAAGGCAGAAGGGGTTAAATGTTATTAATGAAATCTTACATTGTCAGGAAGGGGTTAACATGCCAATTTAAGGTAGACTATAATGTCAGAGTTACATGTTGTAATGTCTAGGGTTACCAGTTAAAAAACAATATAAGAATACCTAATCAGCAAGCTAACAAAAGAAGAAAAGTTTAACAACAAACTACATTATGGAGATAAAGCTGGCAATCATAGAGAACTAAGATATATGCAATATTTGACAAATTAGTATTTCCAGTTCCATAGCTCTCTTAGCCTCAGATAACGTCTTCTTTAATTATCAAAGTAACATACACTGTATTGTACACCCAAGTAACCCATTCAAAATGGCTAAAAAGCCCAGAAAATAATCTCAGGTTATATGTCAAAATAGGAGGACGTATCTTCAGCATAACTGGTATATAGAGAAGTGAATTAATAGGGGGAAACTGTGAGGAATTCTCCAAATTTTGTTTAAGGAGCTAGGAAATATTGGGAAATTACATTAAAAAATAAGATGAGACCATTTTACAAAAACGGTTAAAAAAAAGATTATTAAGCAGGGCGCGGTGGCTCAAGCCTGTAATCCCAGCACTTTGGGAGGCCGAGGCGGGTGGATCACGAGGTCGAGAGATCGAGACCATCCTGGTCAACATGGTGAAACCCCGTCTCTACTAAAAATACAAAAAATTAGCTGGGCGTGGTGGCAAGTGCCTGTAATCCCAGCTACTCAGGAGGCTGAGACAGGAGAATTGCTTGAACCCAGGAGGCGGAGGTTGCGGTGAGCCGAGATCGCGCCATTGCACTCCAGCCTGGGTAATAAGAGCGAAACTCCATCCCCAAAAAAAAAAAGATTATTAAAATAATAATAACTAACATTTCCTGAGCTCTTATTATGTGTAAGATACTCTAATAAGTATTTTATATATTGTCTCATTTATCCGGACAGGTCTGTGAGATAGGCTATTGTCATCACTGTTTTACAGCTGAGGGACCTAAGTATTCAGAAATCACTAAAAATGTTCAAGGTCACAAAAGTAAAAGGAATGTGAAATAGTAGAAGCAGTGGTGTCAGGGAAGAAGAGACTTCAGAAATCACTAAAAATGTTCAAGGTCACAAAAGTAAAAGGAATGTCAAATAGTAGAAGCAGTGGTGTCAGGGAAGAAGAGACTAGCACCAGAATGTAAACTGGATTAAAATAAATACATCAGTTGAAAAGAACACGGTAGTAGTGAAGGGATATAGCACAAGACTCTTTTACTTTAATTCCCTTACCTCATTGTCTCCAGATACTTGGCTGAGATTTTCCATATAAAATCTTATCTTCTACCCTAAATCATGTTTCACAGTGTCATAAAAATGATCTCTATCAGGCATATATCTCATCAAGATATTCCCACGTGTTAGACCTTTCAATGACTCAGTCCAAATCGTAACTATGGCATTCAACCAACACCACATAAATCAAACAAATAATAAATAAATAAATAAATAAATAAATAAATAAATAAATAAATGCTGCATCCTCCACTAAACTAGCTCTATGAAGCAGGGACTGAGTCTTCTCCATCTTGTGCCCAGCTATTTGCTTAATAATCAGTACTGTGTAACTGATTTTCAGTGACTTTTTTTTTTTTTTGAGATGGAGTCTCTGTCACCCAGACTGGAGGGCAGTGGCGTGATCTCAGCTCACTGCAACTTCTGCCTCCTGGGTTCAAGTGATTCTTATGCCTCAGTCTCCCCAGTAGCTGGGATTACAGGCATGCGCCACCACGCCCAGATAACTTTTGTAATTTTAGTAGAGATGGGACTTTGCTTTTTTTTTTTTTTTGGCGAGGCTGGCCTCAAAATCCTGACCTCAAGTGATCCACTTGCTCTGGCCTTCCAAAATGCTGGGATTACAGGTGTGAGCCACGATACCCAGCCTCAAGGACTTATTTTTATTGTGGTAAAATATATGTAACAAAATGTGCTAAGCATTTTTAAGTGTACAACTCAGTGACATTAAGTATGCTCATACTGTTGTGCAACCAACACTATTATCCACCTCCAGAATTTTCTTCCATCATCCCAAACTGAAACTCTGTACTAATTAAATCATAACAACTCCCATGCCCTTCTCCCACAGCCTCTGGTAACAACTGTTCCACTTTCTGTTTCTATGAATTTAACTATTGCAGCTAGTTCACATAAGTAGAATGATGTAATATTTGTCCTTTTGTGTCTGGCTTATTTCACTTAGCATAGTGTCCTCAGGTTTCATCCATGTTGTAGTATGTGTCAGAATTTCCTTCCTAAGGCTGAATAATATTCCCATATAGATGCATACCATATTTTCTTTTCTATTCATCCATCAATAAACATTTGAGTTATTTCCACCTTTTGGCTGTTATGAATAATGCGGCTATGAACATGGGTATATTAAATACCTGTTCAAGTCCCTGCTTTGAATTCTTTTGGGCATATAGCTAGAAGTGGAATTGTTGAATCATGTGGTGATTCTATGCTCAATTTTTTGAGGAACCACTGTACTGTTTTCCACAGTGGCTGATCCAGTTTACATTCCCATCAGCAATGCACAAGAGTTCCAATTTCTCCACATTCTCACTGACACTTGTTATTTTCCATATTTCTGATAATAACCATCCTAATGTGTGGGAAGTGGTATCTCACTATGGTTTTGATTTGCATTTCCCTAATGATTAGTGACACTGAGTATCTTTTCATGTGCTCAAGGCCATTTGTATATCTTCTTTGGAAAACTGTCTATTTAAGTCCTTTGTTTTTAATTGTTTTGTTATTGTTGTATTTTTGTTGTTCTTTATATATTGTAGATATTAACACCTTATCAGATACACAATTTGCAAATATTTTCTCCCATTTTGTGGGCTGCCTTTTCACTCTGTAGATAGTGCTGTTTGATGTACAAGTTTTTAATTTTGATGAAGTCTGATTTATCTATTTTTTGCTTTGTTGCCTGTGCTTTTAGTATCATATCCAAGAAATCATTGCCAAATACAATGTTATGAAGGCTTTCTCCTGTTTTCTTCTTAGAATCTTATAGTTTTAGCTTTTCTGTATAAGTCTTTAACTCATTTTGAGTATTTTTATGTATATGGTATAATGTAAACATCCAACTTCATTCTTTTGCATGTGGTCAATGAATTATTTTTTAAATAAATGACAATAGATACACAGAGAAAGTTGGACATAACAGATTTCTAAGATGATTACACAGAACGTCATACAGGGTAGAGTATCCAACACATATTTGCAAAGAATGCAAAGAATGGATATAGATATATTTGTGTACATTATTGCCTTTTATAACTTGAAAATAAGTTACAGTAATAAGTTATAGCCACTGAGTTGTAGCTGAAGCAACCAGTGTCTGCCAAACATTTCTTCCAAATCATGGGGATTTTAAAATGTACTGGTATAGCTGCTCCTTTCAAGCCTTTCTCCATTTGCAATAATGCCTTTAAGCGTACTGAAGCCTAGTGACTTGTGCCGTAAAGAGCCTAATATTGTTTGCTGCAGCCCAGCAGAATCTCTTGGTTATTATTAAAGTAAAGAGCTAGGAATTGAAGAGACTAATGACTCAGACAGTTTTCTGATTTGTTTTGAACTCGGTTAAGGTCATAAGGTCTACTGAAACTGCTGGTGACCCATAAGGTGAGCTATAAAGCTATTGCTTACATCAAGGGATCAACTGCTGACACCCAAGAAAAATAAGTGGCCTTTTGTTCTTACAAGAAAATATTAAATTCATTTATTTTAAAACTAAGAACATATTAAAAGAGTCAACATACTACTACTAGCTAAATAAGAAAGAGTTTTGAAAAAAAGAATAGGAAAGAAAGAAAAAGAGAAATTTACAGGAAGAAGCAACAAGTCAGGGATAAAACTATGGGTTGAGAAAGAAAGCTGAGAAAGAAACAGAGAAGGGACTCACAGTCTGAGGGGACTCATACTCAAGAGGCCTAGAGCTGATGATTTCAAAGTCTTTTCCAGCTAAAATTCGGTGACTCTGTGGGTTTGAAGGAAGGCATTTAGAAGTGAATGAGACTTGAGGTAGAAAAGCGACAAAAGCGGTCGGGTGTAGTGGCTCATGCCTGTAATCCAAGCACTTTGGAGGCCAAGGCGGGCAGATCACCTGAGGCCAGGAGTTCAAGACCAGCCTGATAAACATGGTGAAACCCTGTCTTTAAAAAAAATAAAAAAGAAAAATTTAAAAAAAGAAAAGGGACAAAAGCATGCAGCAATAAAAGCATAAAGTCCCATCAGGCCTCTAAGTAGTAGATACTTAAACAGGCACCCATCTTCATTCTGCATGCTTTCTTACAAAGAGGGCAAACTGTGATAAGAAAAGAGAAAAGAAGGAACTGAAAAGCTAAAACAGGGTCCCAAATCAGCAAAATTCATGAACTTTTCCTGCTGCTTTAGCTACAGGTTCTTAAGAGAAAGAAAGCCCATACTTACTGCTGTTGCAAAATGATGAATAACAGCAATGGAGATGCAGGCATCACAAGATCCACTGCGGACTGGTACTGCCAACGCATCACAGACAAAAGCCTGAAATTGCCTCTCTCTACAAATGTCTACAAGGTTTTGGCTATGATCACAACCAACCTGTAACAGAGAAGGAATTTCATCACATTTTGTTTAAATATCACATGAAATTAAGAACTATGAGCTTATTCCATACCTTAAAGTATATATAATGAATATAAAGATCTCATATTCATTGTGAAATGGTCTGAGACCATGATATTATCAGTTCTTACAGCCAGTACAAAATCAGAATATATAATTGTAAGGGAAGCATTTATTACCTTTACAGATATCAAACAGAACTCCAATCAGTGAAACAAAATGACAAGAATAAAAATGACAGTGGTAGAAATGGGAGGTCTAAATTTACAGCAAATTCATGACCATTCAGAATCTGGATGTTTCTGTAATATCACACATTTAAAACTGGAAAGTATCCCATAAACATAGTCTTTTGGGGGAGCTACAAATAAGATGTTCTAAGATATCTCTCATTACTATATATACAATATTGTAATGACCCAGATAGCAGAAGGATGGGCAATTTTTTCTGGTTTTTTATACTTTTCAACATGGATTACTTTTATAATCAGAAAATAAAATCCCAAAACAAAAAAAATAATTTTTTTCTTTTTCCACTAAATGCCAAAACTTATCAAGAATAAAGTGCTGAACTCAAAATTTATAAAATGTTATTTAATTAAACTTTTTCATATACCCAAACAATCCTATAGGATTGATGGCATGGAGGGCAGCTAACAACATGCTTTTCTCTCCCCAAACAGGTGAGACCTAGCATATCTTACGCATGCACCTGGTTCTGTGAGAAGCGTTTAGGAGCTGGGTTTTCCCATCTTCTTTTTCTCTACTTTGTTGTTGTTGTACACAGTTTTGTTGCTTAGTTCTAAGAATATCAAATATGTATGTAATATATAGACAAACATACACACACACATTTTGCAATATGCCCATGTAAATTGAAAAATAAATGGGAGGCACTTAAGAAATTTTTTTTTTTTTTTTTTTTTTTTTTGGAGACAGGGTCTCACAGCCCACCACAGCATCCACCTCCCAGGCCCAGGCAATCCCCTTGCCTCAGTGTGCCAAGCAGCTGGAGCCATACACACACACGCCATGCCCAGCTTTTTTTTTTTTTTTTTAATTTTTTGTAGAGATGGGGTTTTGCCATGTTGCCTAGACTAGCCTCAAACTCCTGGGTTCAAGTCATCCATCTGTCTCAGCCTCCCAAAGTGCTGGGATTACAGGCATGAACCACCATACCAGGCCACAAAAAATGTTAAATCACTGATTAATCATTATCCCTGGATAATTTTTTCTTACCACAATCTCTATAATAGAGAAAATAATTATATAAGCAGATTTAGTCAAATAGAAGTGGCCACCTAAAGTGTATATTTACATATTTAATTTTTTGATATAATGAGCACTGATTCTAGGGTTCCCTTGGCCCTTCTGATAATAAAGAATATGAATGCTCATATCAAACATGTTGGGATAACTGGCTAGCCATGGGTAGAAGATTAACACTGTACACCTTCCTTACACCATATATAAAAATCAACACAAGATGGATTAAATGTAAAACCTAAAACTACAAAAACTCTGGAAGATAACCTAGGAAATACCATTCTGGACATAGGCTCTGGCAAAGATTTCATGACAAAGACACCAAAAACAACGCCACAAAAACAAAAATTGACAAATGAAACCTAATTACACTAAAGAGCTTCTGTACAGCAAAATAAACTATCAACAGGGTGAACAGACAACCTAGAGAATTGGAGAAAATATGTGCAAACGATGCAGCTGACAAAGGTCTCATATGCAGAATCTACAAGGAACTTAAACAAATTAACATGCAAAAACCAAACGGTCCCATTAAGAAGTGGGCAAAAGACAAGAACAGATAGTTTTCAAAAGACATGAACAGATACTTTTCAAAAGACATCCACATGGCCAACAAGTATATGAAAAAGGTCACCACATCACTACTCATTAGAGAAATGTAAATCAAAACCTCAATGAGACACCATTTCAGACCAGTCAGAATGGCTACTTTTAAAAAGTCAAAAAATAACATGCCGGTAAGGTTGCAGAAAAAAGAGAATTCTTATATACTTCTAGTGGGAATGGGTTCACCCACTATGAAAAGCAGTTTGACAATTGCTCAACAAACTTAAAAGAGAATTACCATTCAACCCAGCAATTCCATTTTTGGGTATATATCCAAGGGAATATAAATAGTTCTACCATAAAGACATATGCATATGTATGTTCACTGCAGCACTATTCACAATAGTAATCAACCTAGGTGCCCATCAACAATAGACTGGGTAAGCAAATGTGTTACACACCATGGAATACTATACAACCACAAAAGAGAATGAGATCATGTCGTTTGCTGCAACATGGATGGAGCTGTAGGCCACTGCCCTAAGCAAACTGATGCAGGTACAGAAAACCAAATACTTCATGTTCTCACTCATAAGAGCTAAATACTGAGTACACATGGACACAATGAAGGGAAAAACACACACTTGAGTCTAATAGTAGAAGGAGGGAGGGGGATAAGGGTCAAAAAACTACCTATCAGGTACTATGCTTACTAACTTGGGTGATGAAATAATCTGTACACTGAATCCCTGTGACATGCAATTTACCTGTTTAACAAACCAGCACATGTACCCCTGAACCTAAACTAAAAGTTTAAAAAATCTTTTTTAATTTGGCTTTTTCTTAGACCAGCGAGCACATACAGATTTCAGATAGGCTTTTAAAATTTACATACAGTGAAGAATGTAATATTGTCTCTGATAGTAACTAGTGACATTCAATTTACCAAAAAATAGTATTTTTATGAAAAGTTCCTTAAAGTGCTATGTTATCAATTCCCTAGAAGAAAAAGATCTTAAAATGCAACATTACATTATAAAGTTTATATTTTAAATGCACAATAAAAGAACGGAAATAAAAAAAAATTCTTACTGAGTTAAATCACATTGCCATGCTAGTCATACTTAATGAGTTTGCTTAATTTGTAATCGATATTAAACAGCTTTTATATTTTATCCTGAAGCTGCTTTAATTTTAAAGTAAAATAAAAAACACCAAGCTAAAGTACAGCAATTTATCTTTAAAATATTTTAAGATAAAAAGTACTAAGGGATTATTAGTCATAATAATGACATGATTCCCAATTAATTGCACCCTTTACCCATGTAAGATGTATGCCTGGATTATTATTTATTATTTATTTTTTCATCCATATTCTATGCCATCAGCCAACAATCACAGATCAAGACGACAATACCACTCAAATAATCTGAACATTATATTTTGGTGCTTGTCTCCTTTTTTGTTACATTTAAATTCTGTTCATAGAATTGGAAGTTTCAGTATGCCCAATTCTGACAGATAGCTGCTATACCTTGCTAAAAGTCAACAGAAAGAAATCCAACCTGCCTATTAAAAAAAATCCTCAGGGATAGAACTCAATAGTTATTTAGATGAGGAAAGTTATATTAACTGAAAAACACAGATAAGACAGAACATGGAGAACAACTGCCAAATAAAACAAGAGAAGATTTCCCTCTCCTTTCCAGGCTCTTATGGCTATTTGTACATAACACTCATTTTCACCAACAAGAAACAGCAAGGCCAATTTTAGCAATAAAGCACCAGGTCTGATGTAGATTCCCCACTGACCAACCATCTGACTCGTGCCCAGCTCACTACTTTCACCTTTCACTTTTTTTGCCTGTCTTCCTTATACTACAGTCATGTCATTATTTTTTCTCCTCTTCACCATTTCCATTTTTTTTTTTCTTTGAGACGGAGTTTCGCCCTTGTTACCCAGGCTGGAGTGCAATGGCGCGATCTCGGCTCACCGCAACCTCCGCCTCCTGGGCTCAGGCAATTCTCCTGCCTCAACCTCCTGAGTAGCTGGGATTACAGGCACGTGCCACCATGCCCAGCTAATTTTTTGCACTTTTAGTAGAGACGGGGTTTCACCATGTTGACCATGATGGTCTCGATCTCTCGACCTCGTGATCCACCCGCCTTGGCCTCCCAAAGTGCTGGGATTACAGGCTTGAGCCACCGCGCCCGGCTCCATTTTTAAATTTTTTAAACCAAGAAAAGTGTTTGAAAAATCTCCGTAATAATGTTGCATCATGTCAACAGGACAGACAGAAAATAGCTTATTGATAAAAACCACGTATATTCAAGGACTCATGTAAAGCTACATATTTCTGTGTATTGGGTGAAGATCAGTGACATTAAAACATATACTGGGCTTAAAATGTTGTGTGTGTGTGTGTGTGTGTGTGTGTGTGTGTGTGTGTGTGTGTGTATTTTTGGAGATAGGGTCTTACTCTGTCACCCAGGCTGGAGTGCAGTGGCATGAACGGGTCTTACTCTGTCACCCAGGCTGGAGTGCAGTGGCATGAACACAGCTCACTGCAGCCTCTGCCTCCTGGAGTCAAGTGATCCTCCCACCTCAGCCTCCTGAGTAGCTGGGAATACAGGTGCACACCATCATGCCTGGCTAATTTCCTAATTTCTTTGGAGGGTCAAGAGCTTGCCATGTTGCCCAGGCTGGTCTTGAACTCCTGGTCTCAGGCAGTCTTCCCACCTCAGCCTCTCAAAGTGCTAGAAGTACAGGTATGAGCCACAGTGCCCAGCCTATACTTGCATATAATTTTTAAAATCCTAAACAAAATATGTAATTGTAGAAGTACAAGTAAGAATAAAAAACATTCAAACTGATAAGCAAAGGTGCAAACTAAAACAAAGTTCCATTTTTCTTCCATTAAACTATCAAAAATATTTAAAAACTGAAATATACCATGGCAGTATGACAGAACTTCCTCTCATATAAAATACAAATTGGCTCAATCATTTAAAAGAGCAATTAGGCAAACCATTTTTTAAGGAAGAAAATAATGTTTATAACTTTTGACCCAATAATTACCTTTCTAAAAATGTATCCTAAGAAAAAAAAATCACAATAGGGAAAATGTTAACCAGGCTAATAATAACTGCTTTTTCCTGAGTACGCATATAGATTAAAAGCAGATTCTTTGTAGCAATGCGCTTAATCCTCATAACATGCTTTTAGTTATTTCCACCATATTACAGATGAGAAAATTTCGTCTTAAAGAAAATAAGTAATTTGCTCAAAGCTGAACAGTCATTAAATGATGAAACAAAAATTTAAAACCTGGTGTTTCTCATTCCAAAATCCATATTCTTCCATCTTGTCCCACTGACCCTCAATCTACATGTTCATTACAGTGTTATTTAGAATACTTCCAAACAGAACACAGCCAAATTTCCAATAACTTCTACCTAACAGCATATTAATAAAGTCTAAGTCTTTTCAATAAGTGGTATTAGGAGGAACTGCATATTCATATGCAGAGGAATGAAATTAAACCCTTATCTCATACCACCTACAAAAATCAGCTCAAAAATGGATTAAAGGCTTAAATATAAGACCAGAAATTATGAAACTACCAGAAGAAAACATATAAGAAAACCTCCACGATCTTGGCATGGGCAATAATTTTTTGGATATGACCCCAAAAGCAAAGGTAACTAAAGCAAAAATAGACAAATGGGATTAGATCAAACTAAAAAGCTTCAACTTGAGGAAACAATCATCATAGGGAAGAGACAACCTACAGAATGGGAGAAAATATTTGCAAACTATACAACTGAGAAGGAATTAATACCCAAAATATATAAACAGGCTGGGCACAGTGGCTCACAACTGTAATCCCAACCCTTTGAGAGACAAAGGCGGGTGAATCACTAGAGTCCAGGCGTATCAGACCAGCCTGGGTAACACGGCAAAACCTCAAAAAATTAGCTGGGTGTGGTGGTACATGCCTGTAGTCCCAGCTACTAGAGGCTGAGGTGGGAGGATCAACTGAGCCCACAAGGTCAAGGCTGCTGTGAGCCAGTCATGCCCCTGCACTCCAGCCTGGAAAACAGAGCAAGACTTTGTCTCAAAAACAAAGCAAAACAAAAATATATAAAGAACTCAACTCTATTAAAATAAAACAAATAATCTTATTGAAAAATGGGCAAAGATCCTGAATGTAGATTATTTTTAAAAAGACATACAAATGGCCAAGTACATGAAACAATGCTCAACAACATCACTGATCATCAGGAAAATGCAAATTAAAACAATGAGGTATTACCTCACACTTGTTAGATCTGGCCATTATCAAATAGAGACAATAGATAACAAATGGTATTGAGGATGTGGGGAAAAGGAAACCCTTGCACACTGTTGTGGGAATGTAAATTAGGACAGCCACTAGGGAAAACAGTATGGAAGTTTCACAAAAAAATTAAAAATAGAACTACCATATGATTCAGCAATCCTGCCCTAGCTATAGATCCAAAGAAAATGAAATCAGTAGGTCAAAAAGCCATCTGCACTCCCATGTTTACTGCAATATTATATACCATAGCCAAAATATGGAATCAATCTAAATATCCATCAATGGATGAATACAGTAAACATGGTTTATATACACAATGGAATACTATTTGGCTATAACGAAGAATAAAATCCTGCCATTTATAACGACATGGATAAACCTGGAGGACATCAGGTTAAGTGAAATAAGCCAGACACAAAATGCAAGCATTGCATGATCTCACTCATACTTGGAATTCAAAAAAGCTGACCTCATAGAACTAGGAGTAGAACAGTAGCTACTAGGGACTGAGACAGCTGAAAGGTGGGAAGCTGTGGAGATGCTGGTCAAAAGACAACAAAATTTCAGTTAGACAGGAGGAATAAATTGCAGAGATCTACTGTACAACATGGTGACTATAGTTAACAACAATGTATGGTATTTTTAAATGCTAAGAGAATGGATGATGAATGTTCTCAGCAAAAAAATGGTAACTTTGTGAGGTAATGAATATGTTAATTTGCTAGATTTTGTTAATCCATAATGTATATATACTTCAAAACATCATATCATATACAATAAATACATATAATTTCATCCGTCCTTTAAAAACGTTTTTAGTAACTTTAATTTAAAAATAAAATAGTGAAAAAATACTGTATTATAAAATTCAGAAACATTGTAAGATTATATATCAGAATGGAAATAAGTGAGATAAATGAGTTATCGAATTATATGCACATTCATTATATATAAAACATTATTAGGAAAAACACGAGAAGGATATTCATCACAATAGGGTGACAGGATTATGCAAATACCTCTCTTTTCATCAGTTTTCTGAATGATGGTTATGTATGTATGCATGTATTTATTTTTAGACTCAGAGACTCACTGTCACCCAGGGTAAGAGCAGTGGTACGATTACGGTTCACTGCAGCCTTGAACTCCTGTTGCAGTCTCCTGGGTAGCTGGGACCACAGGCATGCATCACCGTGCCTGGCTACTTTTTTTGTTTTTATTGAGACGCGATCTTGATATGTTGCCCATGCTAGTCTTGAACTCCTGGCCTCAAGCGATCCTCCCTCATCACTGAGATTATAAGCCGCTGCACCCTACTGGTTACATTATTTTTATTTTTAAAATATACATTTTAAAAACTATTAAAAATATGCAATTGTAGGAAAAGTAGACTGGTAATATATAGTTTAATAAAGTGCAGAGAAATAAACAGAAGCAGTAAAGTACAGTGAAAAGAGCATACTACAAGTTGAATATCCCTTATTTCAAATGCTTGGGATCAGAAGTGTTTTAGATTTCAGAAATTTTTGGATTTTGGAATATCTGCAGAATACATACTGGTTGAGAGTCCCTAATGCGAAATCTAAAATCTGAAATCCTCCAGTGAACATTTCCTTTGAGCATCATATTGGTACTCAAAAAGTTTCAGATGTTGTAGCATTTGAGATTTCAAATTTTCTTATAAGGGATGCTCAACCTGTAAAATCTGAATGTGAGTCCTGGTTTCAGCAATAACAAGCTGAATAACCTAGGAGAGCTACTTAACTATCTCAAAGCCTGTTTCCTCATCTAAAAAGTAAAGAGAAAAATACCTGTTTATCAGGGTGAATATGAGAGTCAAATTAAATGATCTATACTAACTATTTAATTATCCATTGAAGTGCTATGAAAATGGTAGTTATTATAACATATGGAATAAGGAATACCCAGGATTCCACATAAAAAGGGAACTCTAGATCCTAAAGGTAATTTTATCCTGCAGTAAGACCCACCCATTTTGAGGTTGCCACATTCCTTCAAGGCTGCCAAACAGCACTGTTTACATTCTGGTTTTCATGTAAAGAACTGAAGGTAAATTCACAGGTTTGCTCCTCACCATTCAACAAACCACTAATGTAAGCTTCTACTACTGTCAAGTACCGTATGCCTGGAGATGAGGCAATGCAGTAAGCGCCAGCGAACAATAGCAGGAAGGAATTACGTGCGGACTGCTGCTGATAAACAGAATATGGTTAATAGAGAGTGAGTGTACTTATGGTTTTCCAATCCTTCCAAATACATTCCCTTTTGAATCAGCTGCAGATTTTGTTTCCTGTTTATCAAGAAATCATTCTTCTCAACTGTAACAGAACAATGTTATCACTATGACTAAACCAGCATAGTTGATTTCGACCTACTTTCACTGTCACGAATGATACCTGATTAGATAAAACCATGGATTATCCACAAGAAAGTGCAAAAGCATAGCCTACTGAGAAACATTTTTGGACTATCTTTAGATTAAAACCCTAGAAAATGTCACCTTGTTCTGAACTGTGGTTAGCTGTGATTTTAAGTGACACATCAAAGATCTATTTCCTCTTCAACATGAACAAACTTAACTCACTAGGCCTTGCTCTTTATAAATTAAAATTTAATTATAAACATGGTAACAATAAATGAATATCAATGTCTTATTTTGATGAAAGCTATTATTTTATATGCCTGTTAATATACAAACTCTACACTTTCTAAGCTGTAATACAACCAGCCCTCTGTATCTATGAGTTCCACATCAATGGATCCAAGCAACCACAGGTCAAAATATTTTTAAAAAAAAGAAAAACATCTTTACTGAATACAGACTGTTTTCTTGTCATTAGTCCCTAAGCAATACAGTCTAACAACTACTTACATAGCATATACATTGTATTTCGTATCATAAGTAACCTGTAGTTAATTCCAAATATAAAGGAGGATGTGCACGGCTTATATGCAAATACTACATAATTTTGTATCAGAGACTTGATCTTCTGCAGATTTTGGTATCCACGGGGTCCTGGAACTAATTCCCCACAGATACCAAGGGTCTAATATACTTTTTTCAATGCATTTTTTGTACTTCCTTGGTAGAATCCTAGGTGACTGTAACTAGAGGCATTTGAGATATATGGGCCTACACAGAACAGCCACTGTTGCTCATGTGGGGGTGATAAATATGTAATCTCTTAGAAGAATGGTAAATCACTTTTCCCTTTTACACTAAATCTTTTATGATAATTAAATATGCATTTTATTATTTTAATTTGGCTTCAATTTTACATACCAAGAGACAATTGTAGTAACTTTCTTCATGAAGGTGCACAATTTCGAGGATGGAGTAAAAACAAAGAAGAGAAGCAATCTGACACACTCCAATAACCCAGGAATGTCGACTGCTCTCGTTCTTTTTACCTACTCCCTTATTCTCATCCTAAATCCCCTAATCTTGAGAAAGGGAAGCTCCAGTCCTCACAGAGCAACACTAAAATGTGATTACTTACAACAACACACTAACACAAGAACGTTCTACCTCTTAGCACAGCAGAAAAAAAAGGCTCATAGAAAAAAAAAAATGACAGCAACTGAAAACAGACACTCTGGAATCAGACAGAAACAGGCTCAAATTCTGGATCTAGCACTGTAACCTTTGTCAAGTTTTTAATCTATTTGAGCCTTAGTTTTCTCAACAGTAAGATACCAATAAATAGAAAACTGTTTTCTTCTATGAGTAAAATTTAGAGTAGAAAACATAAGTTCAAGTTCCAGTTATTTCCCCTAATTATATGACATCAGGAAATTAATATGACCACTGTGAGCCCCAATTTCTTCATTTTACAAAAGATGGATGAAAATATCAGCTTTCTCTTCTTCTTACTTAGGGAGATTCAAGCCAAAATAAAGATTTCTATAAAAATCCTTTCTAATCTATAAAGAGTTTTATAACTATAAGATAGTTTTACTGATAATAGTGGTAGAAAGCAAAATCTAAAGGGAGAAAAAAATTATATGATGGTGTGCCCATAAATTCCTAGAGGAATAAGAAAGAATGGGGCAGTGTTCATTAATTTTGAATCTGTTGGTTATAACCTTCTACTAATGAACTAAAAAAATAACATTATATCACGAGGAAGAAAGATGATAACTACAGCAAATTAAGCAAAAAGAAAGCCAAAAGCAACATTACTTGCCATATATAACTCCTTATTGATGCCAAGATACTTTCCATTACCACATCCAATATCAGCCACTATTGAACCATTTGGCAAAGCCTTCAAAAACTCCACAATGTGTGGCCAAGGGGTATGTCTCGTGCTGCTGAAGTGCCCAGCAATCTCTTCATAAACTTGATGGACGTACTCTTGCTCCAGCCGTGAGGCTTCTTTATCACTCTCTGGAAACGAGGGAGGAGTCTCTTTCCTCTGGCTATCACAGACCAAAGGGTAACCTTAATGAAAAACAGAGCAATGTACACCTTTCTTTTTTATCGGAATGACTCATAAGGTATCAAGTTTTCTTAAATGAAAAAATAAAATCAATGCAAATTTGGTGGATAGACTGATTTATCAATTAAAAGAAAAAGTTCTTCCCTAATAAGTCTAATATAAAAAGAAGGGGGAAAATCCACTTAAAACAACACATGACTACAATTCTGCATCTATCTTATGGTGATGATGCCTTATTTAACCTCAAGATTAAATAGATTTAATCTCGGTTTATAAAAGTCCTCTTATTCGGAAAAGGATCTTAATAGGTCTGGCCTACATGGGAAAAGTTCAGCTAAATTAACCTTGGTAGGTAAAGGAGATAGGAGTTCTTGGGACCCCAGGGCTCTCAGAAGAAGAACAAGACCTGGAGGCACAGTGTCATTTGGTAATAAGTGCAAGCATTTACTGAGCAGTATTGGAAGCAGTTTCTAAGCATTGCCTCAATTCTCACAGTAATGGAATGAGATAGGTACTATTACATCTACTTACAGATGACAAAACAGAATCACAAAGAACTTAAAGAACATTCCCAAAGACAGAGACAGTAAGTCATACAGCCATAATTTGAACCCAAGCAGTGTAGACTCCAGAGCCCACATTCTCAATAACTATTATGTTGCCTGCTTCAATAGAATAAGAAAACCCCAGGGAGAACACCACTAAGCAGAGCTGATGACAGAAGAAATTCAGAATACACGGTCCCTAATTTTAAAGTTGTTCCCTGTTCTCTGTAATAATGTCTAACACTCATTTTAAATCCTTGCTTGTTCTCTGCTATGGCATAATCTCCCTTCGTCTTCTGCCAAAGTCTGTGACTTTTTATGGGTAGTGTTCTAGACAATAAAGGAAGAAGGAGTAGTGCTCCCAAAGAACTCACAGACAAGACTAAGGCAATAATTAGAACTCACATAGCAGGCCAGTCATGGTGGCTCACGCCTGTAATCCCAGCACTCTGAGAGGCCAAGGCAGGTGGATCACCTGAGGTCAGAAGTTCAAGACCAGCCTGGCCAACATGGTGAAACCCTGTCTCTACTAAAAATACAAAACAAATGAACAAAAAATTAGTGAGGTATGGTTGTACACGCCTGTGATCACAGCTCCTTGGGAAGCTGAGGCAGGAGAATTGCTTGAACCTGAGAGGTGGAGGTTGTGGTGAGCCGAGATCACACCACTGCACACCAGCCTGGGTGAGAGAACAAGACTTCATCTTAAAAAAAAAAAAAAAAAAAAAAAAAAAAAAAAAAAAAAAAGAAAGAAAGAAAAGAAAAGAAAGAAAGGAGGAAAAGAAATCACATAGCAAAGAATTCAGCTGCAACACTGATGGCTGCAGGAAACAGCCCTCTTTTCCCTAAATATAACTAGAATATGCCAAACTTTGAGAAAGCTGAAAATGGAGAGAGACAGAAGCATCTAGTGCCTATTAATAGGTGAAGAAAAACTCTAAACATTTTTAATGAATATTTAAGAAATAGTTACTTAACTTCTTTGTGCTTCAGTTTTCTCATCAGTAAGTGGATGTAATAGTACCTATCTCAGCACTACTGTGAGAATTGGGGCAATGCATAGAAACTGCTTCAAATAGTGTTCAGTAAATGCCTATGATTATTACCTCAATTCCCAAATGACTGGGGGCTCTAAAACGTACATTCAGAAACAAATGGGTTAAATTATACTGGTTAAATGAGAGTTGTGATTATACTAAAATATAAATTACAATTTATTCTTAATTGGTCTTTGTAAAATTGTATTCTCTTAGAAACTATGAACATCTAAGTTGCCTAAAGGGATAACCAACTCTTGTCACTTAAAAATCCACAAAATTTGATCAAAATTATGCAAAGAACAACCATGAACTAAAAAAAAAAAAAAAAAAAAAAGCAAAAAAATACCCAGTGTTGGTGAGGATAAGAGGAGAAAGGAATCCTTGCACACTGTTGGTGGGAGGGTAAATTAGAGCAGTCATTATGAAAAACAGCACAGAGGTTCTTCAAAAAATTAGAAATAGGGGACTGTCTGCCTTCAGGCCCTCTCTCATACAGAGGGCTACCACTTCAGGTTCAATCCCCTCTCGTGTCAAGAGCTGTTCTGTCACCAAATAAAACCCTTCTCTGCCTTGCTTAAAAAAAAAAGAGAGAGAGATTAAAAATAAGTACTATCTTATTAACCAGTAATCCTAGTACGGGGTATATATCCAAAGAAAATGAAATTAATATGTCAGAAAGACAAGTGCACTCATATGTTTACTTCAACACTACTCACAACAGCCAAGACACAGAATCAATCTAAGTGTCTATCAGTGATGAATGGATAAAGAAAATATGGGACTTATACACAACAGAATACTATTCGGCCACAAACAGAAGGAAATCTTGCCATTTACAACATTGATAAACCTGGAGGATATTATGTGAAGAGAAATAAGCCAGACACAGAAGGTAAATACTATACAATTTCACTCATATATGAAATCTAAAAAAGCTGATCTCACAGAATAGAGAGTAGTAGAATGACAGTTGCCAGGGGCTGAGGCAATTGGGGGTGGGGGCTGAGGAGATGCGAGCCAAAGAATACAAAATTTCAGTTACAATAAGTCCCAGGATCTAATGTAAAACATGGTGACTACAGTTAATAATAATGTATTGCATTCTTGAAAACCACTATGAGAATAAAATTTTAAGTGCTCTCATCACAAAAAGGTTTAAGTATGTGAGGTAATACATGTTAATTCACTCAATTGAGTGATTCCACAATATATATGTATTTTAAAACATCATGTGGTACACGATAAACATTTACAATTTGGGGGGGTTTCTGTCGCTGTTTTTTGTTTTGAGACAGGGTCTTGCTCTGTCACCCAGGCAGGAGTGCAGTGGCGTGATCATAGCTCACTGTAGCCTCGAACTCCTAGGCTCACATAATCCTCCCACCTCAGCTTTTCTAGTGGGTAGGACTACAGACACACACCACCATTTCTGTCTAAATTTTTATTTTATTTTTTTGTAGAGAGGAGGGTCTTGCTATGTTGCCCAAGCAGATTTCAAACTCCTGGCCTCAAGCAATTCTCCTGCCTCAGCCTTTCAAAGTGCTGGGATTACACACATGAGCCACTGTGCCAGCCACAATTATTAATTGTCTTTTAAAAAACAAAAATTTGTAAACTGAATCTCCAATAAGAGCTTTTTACATTTAATAAATGCTCATGACAAACATTTGCATAAGAAAACTAGCTTGTCTCTCCAACTATACTTTAAGTTCCTTGGGAACAGGAGCCATGCTTTATTTTTCTATACCATGTAACTCACTATCTGCAATGTTAGATATTCATCAAATAATGAATAAACATTTTAAATTAAATTTTCAAAATTCTATATTTTAAGCCTTCAAGGATACTTTCAGTAAAATAAAAGGTTCTTTTAAGCTTCACTAACATCAAGATACAAAATATAGAAATTTCAATGTTCTAAAGGATAAAATTCAATGTTCTAAAAGATATGAGTTTTTAATTAAATTTATTTTTAAGATTATGACCAAATCCAAAAAGTATTGGTAGATACCACCATAATTAAAACCCCCAAGATATAAAAACAATTTTTATTATCACTGTCATTATAAAATACTATTCACAAAATAAAAGAGGTTCTGTTAATTGAGTCAAAGAAATCCAGAACATAATGTACTTGTATAGACAATTCAAAATAATACCCTCTTGACAAGTCTTTGAGTAGTTCTTTTATTCCCTTCTGAGTTTTCAAATTTGCTAAAACATAAACTATTGCTTATCTCCCTAGAGTTATCTACTATAGAACAGTTTGTCAACTCCAACTTCCCTGTTAGATTAAGAAGTAATTTAGAAACTTAGCAAACCATTCCCAACAATATCCTCTTTTGAACAAGTAATACTTTATTGCCCTTCAATTGCAGCACTCTTAACTGTTACTTCAATAAGTTAAATATTTATTGGGCACCCAACTCAAGTACTAAGTTTGGAAAAAATAAAAAGATAGTAAGATCCAGACCCTACCATCAAAGAATGTAAACTCTAAGGAGGGTGGTTAAGAAAAGTGCATGAAAGTACAATACAGGAAATGCCATTAGAGAGATTCAGAAAAAGCTCTACTAGGTGTTAATGGGACCTTAAAGGACTTGTATATTAAATTGACTCCATTTTACAGTAGAAACAAAAGTATATACTTACTACAGTCACAAGGTGTTTGCCTCACTTTCCTAAATGTGAATGATGTTCGTAGTCCCCTCTTGCTTAAAGTTAAGTCTCCAACATTACTGGTGATAATTCCACTTTTTTGACTTCCAGATGCTTGAACAGTATCAAATTTTCTGCATGTGATTCTAAACAACAGTGAAAAAAAAGTTACTTAACATTGTATTAATAAAAATATTTCAGGTCTTTAAAAATGTTAATTGAAAAGAGCAAATCTAGAAGAATTTATTACAAATATCTACTGGATTCTCTGAATTGTTAGACATTGTGGAAAAACAAAGAAATGAAAGTATTTAAGGAAATTATCTTCAAGATAATAATATTAAAAGAATGTCCAACAAATTATTCCAGGGAAAATAAATATTTAATTAACACCAATTCCAGCACAGATGGGGCCAAAATGAAACAAATAGATGGTAAATTTAAACTCATTATCAGTAATATATTAAATGTAAAAGTATTAAAAACTGTAATTAAAGAACAAAGATTACAGGACTGGATTTTTAAAAATTAAATACAACTACATGGTGATTACAAGAGACATACCTTAAATATAAGCAGAGAAAATTGTTGAAAATAAATAAATATATATATATATATATATATATATATATATGTAACACACAAAATAAATATTTTACATATACTAAACAAAACCAAAAGAAAGGTGATATAAAAATACTAATCAAAGTAGACTTTAAGGCAATAAAGTCTCCTTTTTACCAAGTATAAAAACAGACATAACAGTAACTCCAACAAAAAGATACAAAATCCTATATATTTGTATGCATCTAAGTAATAACACAGTCTTAAAATACATAAAGCAAAAAGTAAAAAAAAAAAAAAAAAAAAAAAACACAGGAGAAATAGTCAAATACATGATTATCACTGAAGTTTTTAATACATCTTTCTCAGTAACTGAAATTTAGTTAAGGTTCAAAATTATTAATATCAGAAAACCATAGCTAATAGAACAAGAAAGCATATAATCCAATCTTAAATTGGATAATATTGATAAAATAAGTAAAGCAAAGATTGAAAAGTAAAAAAGAGGCTGAGCAGAGTGGCTGAAGCACTTCAGGCCGAGGTGGGAGGATTGATTGAGCTCAGAAGTTCGAGCCCAGCTTGGACAACATAGTGAGACCTCCTCTGTACAAAAAATTAGAAAAGAAATTAGACAAACATGGTGGCGCACACCTGTAGTCCCAGTTATCCAGGTGGCTGAGGTGGAAATATTCCTTGAGGCCAGAAGGTTGAGACTGCAGTGAGCTATGATTGCGCCACTGCACTCCAGCCTAGGTGACAAAGTCTCAGAAATGAAAAATAAAAATAAAAGTAAGTAAGTACAAGCTATTGGACTGCAAGAAGGCATGAAGAGGATTCATTGGAGTAAGATCAAATTTTTGAATGAAAAAAGGATTTGGTAGAAAAATAATGCCCTTTTTAAAGTTCAATATCCACATAGTGAAATGCACAGATCTTAACTGTAGAGTTCAAATCTTTTTGACAAATATGTATGTGCATTTAACCACCAAATTAAGATATAGCACACTTCTATCACCCAAGGAAATTCCCTTGTACCCTCTTCAAGTCAATCCTTCCACCACCTTGAAGCAACTACTGTTCTGATTTCTATCAGCATAGTTTTGTCTATTCTTGAACTTCATAAACAGTGCTATTTTGTGTCTGGCTTTATCCACTCAACATAATGATTCTGAGACTCATCTATGTTGAGTGTATCAGTAGTTTGTCATCTTTTTGTTACTAAGTAATATTCCAGAACACAACACAACTTATCAAAAATCTCATGTCAATGGTTATTTTGGTGTCCACAGTTTGGGACTATTACAAATAAAGCTTCTGTGTACATTCTTATATACATCATTTTTGGATATACAGTTTTACTACTCTTGCGTAAATACCTAGGACTCAAATCAGTGGGTTTTAACAAGTAATAAGAAGTGAAATTGGTGGGTCATAAGGTAAAAAACCTCTAGTTTTCCAAAGTAGTTACAAAATGTACACACCAACTAGCAACATATGAGAGAGGTCCAGGCTGCTTAACTTTCTCACCAAGACTTGGTATTTTCTGAGTTTTAAATATTAGCCATTTTAGTGGGTGGCATGTGGTTATGAAATTGTGGTTTTATTATTTATCTGATGACTAATGATGTTATACATCTTTTTACGTGCTTATTAGACATGCATAGACCCTTTTTTGATGAAGGATCTGCTCAACTCTTTTGCTCAATTCCTTGTTAGATAGAAATAAAGATATAGATGTAAACATTAATATATAGCAGATATTTTCTTCCCACGTGTGGCTGCCTTCTCATTTTCTTAATGGTATCTTTAGATGAGCAGAAGTTTTTAATTTTGAGAAGGTTTATTATTTCTTAATAGTAAGTATGTTATTAAATCTCTCTTTAAAAGAACTTTGGCTACCCCAAGTTCACAAAAACAGTTTTTTATAATTTCTTTTAAGCCATTTTACAGTTTTTGCTTTTACATTTAAATCTATGATCTACCTCGAATTAATTTTTGTGAATGGTATGAGGTAGACTAAAGGTTCATTTTATTTCCACATGGATATTCAGTTGCTCCAGCACCATTTGATGAAAAATTTCCTTTCCACACTTAATTACATTGGTATCTTTGGCAAAAATCAACTGACTATGTATATGTGGAGCTATCTCTGGATATAATCTGTCCCACTGATCTGTCTATCTGTACAATAATACTATTTTGATTATATAGTTGTATAGTTAAGTCTTAAACATCAGGCAGAATAAATCCCCTAACATTGTTTCAAAATTGCTTTGACAATCACATTTCCTTATACATTTTAGAATCAGTTTGTCAATTTTGACAAACAAGCCCTTTTAGAGTTTTAATGGGAATTACACGGTCTCTATAGATTTTGGGGACAACTGATATATGAATCATATTAAGTTTCCTATCCATAGGAAACTATGGATAGCAATAATTTTCCTATAATTTTCAGTCTATATATGTTGTATTTCTTTTAAAAACTTATTCCCAAGACTCAGATCTTCTTAGGCCAAGTTTTCTGCTTCATTTACTCTAGGCAAGGTTATCTCTCTAAGGAAGTAGGCTTCTTTACATTCACAAGGAATGTGCTAAGCCTGAAAGATCTCAGCAAATTATATAAAATTACAATTTTTTTTTTTTTGAGCTGGAGTTTCGTTGTTGTTGCCCAGGCTGGAGTGCAATGGTGTGATCTCGGCTAACTGCAACCTCTGCCTGCCGTCACCCCCCACCTAACCCCAGGTTCAAGTGATTCTCCTGCCTCAGCCTTCTGAGTAACTGGGATTACAGGCATGCACCACCACGCCCAGCTAATTTTGTATTTTTAGCAGACCGGGGTTTCTCCATGTTGGTTAGGCTGGTCTCAAACTCCCAACCTCAGGTGATCGCCCTCTTGGGCTTCCCAAAGTGCTGGGATTATGCGCATGAGCCACTGTGCCTGGCCTTAAAATTATAATTTTTTACTTAAGTTGTTGATACCTCTTTACTATAATAAAAGCCAGGTAATCTAGAAAGAGAAATGTTGACCTAAAATTGATTTGATCCTAAAATGAAAAATATAATGTATTTCAAGTCTCAACTTTCATTTTGTCATTGCTATATTTCACTCCATCTGTTACAAGAAACAAAATTCCAAGCTAATTGCTTTTTAAACACCCCATTAAATTAATTCTGAGTACTAGAAAGGAAATATTTATGAGTCTTGAAGCTATTTTAAATAGCATTTTAATTTCATTTTCCAAAAATTAATTTCTAAATATTGACCTTGTATGCCACTAAACTCACTTATTAGTTCTAGCACTTGTCTCGTAGATTCCCTAGGATTTTTTACATCCACAATAATGCAATCTACAGTAAAGAATTTTACCCCTTTTTTTTTCAAATATTTATGATTTTTATTTCTTTTTCTTGACTTCTCATATTGGCTAAAATATCCAATATAACATTAAATTGAAAAAGTATAAGCAGACATCCCTGCCTCGTTCAGTATCTTTGGAAAAAACATTCAACAGAATACCATTAAGTACGATGTCAGCTGTGAGTTTTTCATAAATACCCTTTATCACACTGAAGAAGTTCCCTTCTTGTCCTAGTTTGCTGAGTTTTTATCATGAATGAGTACTAAATTTTGTCAAATATACTTTTTGCATCAATCAAGATGATTATGCTTTTTATCCATTATTCCTTTAACGTGATGAATTACATTGATTTTGAAATGCTAAACCAACTCTGAAATACTGGTATAAACTCCACTAGGTTATATTTTCTTTTTATATATATTGCAGGATTAGACTTTCTAATGTTCTGTTAAGGATTTTCTCATCTCTGTTAGGAGAGATGTTGGTTTGTAATTTTCTTTTATTTAACGTCTTCGAAACGTTTTGGTGTCAAGGTGTCAAGGGTAATTAATACCAGCCGCATACAATAAGGTAGAGAATGGCTCTTTTTTAAAAGCCTGTGCTAAAAGCAATTTTTTAGAGGTGAAAGCAAGCAATCATTGCCTAAATTTATATTACTGTTATTCTAATAGCTATAAATGATTAAAACTATGGTACCAAACAAAGTCAAGATATTTTAGAGGAATAAGTCTCTTGAAGCTCTTGTTAGCAAACTAATTCCTCTTTTGAAGAGTAAGTCATTATTTGTTATGGCTTTAAGTCAATTACTTCACTTGTCAAAAGTTACACCTTAGGCAAAGGCCAAGGAGTTCCTAACTGCTTTTCCCACAATCTCAAATGTTTAATAACAGGTAACATAAGTTAAAGTAATGATTTATTTAAACATTGCTAAACACTGTTTTCCCTCTGCACTCAAATTCTAATCAAATTGGGGCAATATTCAATAAGAATATAAAAAGAGTTTTTTAGATTTAAATAACAGTTCAATATAATAGAAGAGACATCTCAAGGTAGTAGAAAACATTACAGACTTTAAAAATTAAGATAAGGAATAAATCATTTCAAGTTTATGTAGCTCTAACATAAAAAAGCTCTGTGCTAACAGATACAGCGCTGGCAAAGGTGTGAAGGCCAGAGGGCACAGCATAGGTTCAGAGAAAAGGGGACAAACAAACTTAGCCCTAATATCATTGGTAAGAACGCGAATTCTGGAACTAGACTGCCTGGCTTCTGAGCTTGGCTCTGTGACTTAGTGCTTTGTGACTCCATACAAGTTACTTAACTTGTTTATGCTCCAATTTCCTTCAAACATAAGGACAAAACCATGGAACAAACTTCCCACTGTGATTGTGAAAGTTAAATGAATTAATATATGTAAAGTTTTTAGAACAATGCCTGACACAAGGACAATGCTCCAGAAATAATATAAAAGGAGCATTCACATAATCTCATAAAATAATGCTTCCTGGTGCCAGTCAGATGGCATAAATAAATGAAACAGGTGAACTTGTTTAGAAATATATTGTTTGCCATTACACAAAGAGGATTAATTTTCATCTCAAAAAAGCAGAGTGTTCTGCTCATTTTTCTTGAAACATACATTCTCATTCAGTCTAGCTTTCTATCACCTACTTTTAATACAGAAATGAATTCAAGAAATACTCAATTTTCATTTAACTCTAAGATAAAAAACAATAGTACAAGCACAGTGTTAATGACAGCTGATGCTCAGCCTTAGATGAAGGAGTAACAGAAGGAATGGGAACTATAGGGAACTGGAGAAGTAGGCCCCCACCTAAAGAATGCTAGTGATAAATACTTTCAGGTACTGCTGCCAAGCAATACTAAGGTTCAGTGTTGTCAGATCTTCTCGATTTCTCAAGAGAAGCTGAAAATTCAAATTTTATGTGAGAGCTCCTAATTTTTATATGCAGAAAATTGAAAAAAACAAACTGCCACCATGTGGACAACGATTGCACCAGCCAAACAGAAATGCCTGACTGTGAAGTTTACCCCTGTGCTGCCAGTCTTCGCTTTTGATTTAGGGTTATGATGGCTAGAATAGTAAATTTAAACTTGAACAAATTCAAGTTAGATTGAGGTATCTGGAATTAAAATTACAAGGCAGTGTTAACTTTTTTCAATCCATGTCCCTCTACAATGCTTTCTAGTGCTTTTGTTTTTCAGCATAGAAATCAAAAAGTTTTATCAAGGCTTACTTCCTGTTATTTATATGCATTTTAAGTGTATTAAATATGCTTTTCCAATCTATTCTCCTTTCTACCCAAAGATTCTGATAAACCTCTCAGTGGCTGGTATAGCATTTGTTAGATGTCTCTCTCTCTTTATTGCCTCTGGTCTCTCTGCCTCCTTCCCTCCCCCACCCCCATTTCCCCATCTTTCTCTCTCTTCCTAACACACACACACACACACACACACACACACACACACACACACACAGAGTCACATTACAGGCAATGTGTATCAGTGGCAGCCTTCAAAAATAATACTGAGGGTTTTTTCCCTGAAAATACTGCACAGAAATCTGACTCCAGAGCCAGTATTAAAAATAAATATTACCTATAATCTAACTTTCCAGAGACAACTCTATTAACATTTAATAGTACACCATGCTTTCAGTTAGAGAATAATGTGATCAAATGTTGTTTTAGAAAAAAATTAATCTGTACCATTACCAGAATAGATTAAAATATTTTCACAATATATATATGAAAAGTAATTTCTTTTTTGGTATTTGCTATAGTAATTTTATTACTCTTTAGAAGTTTAAACATTAGTGATAGCAAAAATGCTTGAATCCAGAAAAGAAAATGTCATTATTCTCAAAATTCCAAGAAGACCTGAAATTAATGGATCACAACATAATTTTTTTTTCATTTTCAGTGCACAAAATCAGGTCATCATTTTTTAATGGCTCACATTTAAGACAGGTTACAAACTCATTTACATGTTCATTTCCTTGAATTTTTATAAAAATATGTCAGCTAAGCCCGGCGCGGTGGCTCAAGCCTGTAATCCCAGCACTTTGGGAGGCCGAGGCGGGTGGATCACGAGGTCGAGAGATCGAGACCATCCTGGTCAACATGGTGAAACCCCGTCTCTACTAAAAATACAAAAAACTAGCTGGGCATGGTGGCGTGTGCCTGTAATCCCAGCTACTTAGGAGGCTGAGGCAGGAGAATTGCCTGAGCCCAGGAGGCAGAGGTTGCAGTGAGCCGAGATCGCGCCATTGCACTCCAGCCTGGGTAACAAAAGCGAAACTCCGTCTCAAAAAAAAAAAAAAAAAAATATGTCAGCTAAGATCTCCAAGCAAAACAGAATAAATAAGTTCAGAACTCAGCAGTATTTTAAGGGACAGTATATGTAAATTTCAGCAGTGTAATGGTCTCTCCTCAAAAGGCCACAGATATATCCCTACCAGAAGCATATACTCATATTTATTTAGATTTTGATTTAATCAAATAAACTCAAATTGCAGAACATTCTACAACACAATTGGCCTCCTCAAGAGAGTCAATGTCATTAAGAGCAAAGAAAAGTTGAGAAACTGTTTCAAACAAAAGACTAAACAGAATTGACAAGACTTAAACATAATGTGGGATCACAAACTGAATCCTGGATCAGAAAGAATGCTTAAAGTACTACAACGTTTAACTAGCAACATTTGAAGACGGATTGTATAAGAGTACAGTAAGAGTGTTTTGTCAATGTTGAATTTCCTGAATTTGGCACTGCACTGTGATTTTATAGAACAGACATTGGCAAACTTTTTCTGTAAAGGGCCAGAGGGTGAATATTTTAGGCACTGGGGGTCACATACAGTCTCTGTCAAATATTCTTCATTGTTTTTTTCTTTTACAATCTTTAAAAATGTAAAAACCATTCTTAGCTCAAGAGCGGTACAAAAATAGCTTGAGAGCTAAATGTGGCCCACTAGCCAGAGCTTGACAATCTCTGACACACACAATGTCCTCATTCTTAGGAAATACACAATGAAGCATGGAAGAGTAAGCCATAATGTGTGTAACTTACTCTAAAATGATTCAGTAAAAAAAATAACAACATATGTGAGAGAGAAAGAAAAAATGTCCCAAATGTTCAAAATCGGTAAATGCAGGTGAAAGATGAAAGAAGTTCACTGTACAATGCTTGCAACTTTGCTATAAATTTAAATTTTTTTCCAAGTAAAAAGATAATGTTTAACAAAAATCAAACTATAGATTTATGCCCCTAGGAGTTTTGAATCCAGCAGCCTCAATCTGCAGGCACAGGGCATGGTCCCTGTGGCTCAGACACAGAAGAATGAGAAGTCTCATAAAGTAAAAAGAGCCCTGTCATATTTCAGTACATACCCATGGGTCCAAAGGTATCTAGATTCTCCAGTCATCACCAGCAAACTCCGACGAGGCAACATAACTGGCACTGTGATACCATCTGGGTGCTTAAAATCCATGACAATCTTGAAGCAAAGACAAAAGCATAAAGATGAAGCCAAAATTTCATATACTCCAAGGATAAGAATGATTAATAGAGTTTGGCTATTTTTCTGGACCAACAGAGATTAAAACATAATAATGCTTAGAGAAAAGCATAGCACCATGGTTCTCAAACTTTACTGTACATGAAAATCAACTAAATGACAAAAAACCATATTTCATCCACAGAGATTCAGAATCAGCACGTCTAAAGTAAGGTTCAGAAATGTACATATCTAATAATCAACCCAGGAAATTATAAAGCAGGGGGTCTCAGGTCACACCATAGAAAATAGCAGGGTAGAAGTCAAACACAGAGACTTTGCAGCTGAAACACTCATGTCCTGGTTCTTCTATTTATTAGCCACGTGACACAGGACAAGCCATTTAACCCCACTCTGTCTCTCAACTCTTACAGCATTTTTTGTAAATTATATAGACAATTATATAGATAATCACAATACCTGGCACATAGTATAACAAATCCACAAATAGTAGCTATTGTTTTTTATTATTCATAGAATTAATCCAAGAAGAAATAACTATTAAATGCACATTCTCTTATAATCCACTACATTATATGAGATTTTGCACTTTTAAAGTCACGCAACATACTAGAATCAGAGGCTGATAAACAGAGTCAATCAAAGAAAACAGGAACATTTTCAGCAACTTTCCCTAAGTTATGCTCATATATTATTCTGAATAGCAACCTATAAAGATAAAATATCCAAGAAAATGTTTCTGTCCTAGGAACCCATCAAAAACCAAAGACTTCAGTCTAAAAATAGCAGCAGCTGGCAAATATGAATTTAAAAGGTTTACCACTGGGCTGAAAACTATTCCTTTAAGTGAACAAATCAATCCATTTGAAAAATAGATATGACAACCAACTATAACTGGGATGAAAAGAATTTGGCATAGTACCTTCCTTAAAGGTAAACTTGCACAGTACCTGGCACAAAGTGAGCAATCAATAAATGTTAGCTACAATTACTATTAATAGTAATATTAGTTCAAATTAGATGACACACATGCAAATTCTCTGTAAACCATAAAATAAAGTATACAGAGCTAAACTTATTTTCTTCCTTTCTAACCTACCCTTCCAATCTAAGTATGGAAAATAAAGTAAGGTGGTAGAGTTTAGTTTCCTAACAGTTATCTGTTCCAAATGTCTACATATAATTTCATATAGTCAAACTCTGAAAGCATTTGAAACACTGGAGATTAATTCTGAAGTTTTTAGAGATGACGTATATTGATACCTGCAACTTTCTTAAACTGTATAAATAAAAGATGAACCAATAAACAGACAGAGGGATGAGGAGATGGTTAGATTATTTGGTAAAGCAAGTATATTAAAATGTTACTTGTGCAATCTAGGCAGTAGACATATAAGTATTTACTGTACAATTCTTCAACTTTTCTATATGAAAATACTCACAATTGGCTGGGCGCAGTGGCTCACGCCTGTAATCCCAGCACCTTGGGAGGTTGAGGTGGGTGGATCACTTGAGGTCAGGAGTTTGAGACCAGCCTGGCCAACATGGAGAAACCCTGTCTCTACTAAAAATACAAAAAATTAGCCAGACATGGTGGTGGGCACCTGTAATCCCAGCTACTTGAGAGGCTGAGGTAGGAGAACTGGTTGAACCTGGGAGGCAGAGGTTACAGTGAGCTGAGCTCACACCACAGCACTCCAGCCTGGGCAGCAGAGCAAGACACTGTCTTGAAAAAATACATACATATATAGGCCAGGTGCGGTGGCTAAAGCCTGTAATCCCAGCACTTTGGGAGGCCGAGGCAGGCGGATCATGAGGTCAAGAGATTGAGACCATCCTGGCCAACATGGTGAAACGCCGTCTCTACTAAAAATACAAAAATTAGCTGGGTGTGTGCCTGCAGTCCCAGCTACTTGGGAGGCTGAGGCGGAAGAATTGCTTGAACCCAGGAGGAGGAGGTTGCAGTGAGCCGAGATTGTGCCACTGCACTCCAGTGAGACTTTGTCTAAAAAAAAAAAAAAATATATATATATATATATAGATAGATAGATAGATAGATATAGATATAGATATAGATATAGATACACACACACACATACATATATTCATAGGTTGTTGAGGTGAAATGGGAAAACCACAATGGCCCATTTTAAAACCAATTTATACAGGTTTCAATTTTCTTACTAGAAGCTAAGGCCCACACATAGGAAAGAATAATGAGCATATTTATTATTAGAGACAATCATCTGCGGCTGAAAGGAAATCCATGTCCGGATATCCAGATGAAAACCGTCATGATGGGAAAATATCCTAGAAGACTAGACTCTAACTCATTAAACAAATATTTATTAATCATTGGGTGAGACATCAAAGGCTACAATAGTGAAGAGAGACAAGCTCTATGCCCACGTAGAAGTTACACATTTTGGCTAATATGCAACACATTTTACAAATGCACAATACATATGTATTTTTGAAATTCAAATATATTTCCTCCTATCAACAAAGAGTAATGATTTCCAAATAGGAAAATTTCAGTATAAACAAGTGATTAGAACTCACAAAAGAAATATGAACATGATATTAATTAATTCAGAAACACCTGTCCTGGCATATACAAGCCAGGTTTCAAGGAAGAAAATACACAACAAAGTAAGCTAAATGTTATAAAGTATATTTAAAAATGTACAGAATACTGGCCGTACGAGGTGGCTCACACCTGTAAAACCAGCACTTTGGGAGGCCAAGGTAGATGGATCATTTGAGGTCGGGAGTTCGGGACCAGCCTGGCCAACATGGCAAAACCCCTTTTCTACTAAAAATACAAAAATTAGCCGGGTGTGGTGGTGTGTGCCTGTAATCCCAGCTACCTGGGAGGCTAAGACATGAGAATTGCTTGAACCTGGGAGGTGGAGGTTGCAGTGAGCTGAGATCATGCTACTGCACTCCAGACTGGATGACACAGTGAGACTGTGTCTCAAAAAAAAAAAACTACAGAATACTTATTTTTGATCATCATTACTGATCTGTCCTTCCTGCTGCATCTTGCTGAGTACCTACTTTGCAAAACTTACATTTTAGGACTAGTTACCGTTAGGCCAATTAACTCATCCCATATTTTGTATCAAAATAAAAAAGCTATTCCTTCATATATTCAGGAAAAAATTTATTATTTTGTGTCAGACATGAAAATACAAAATGAACTAAATCCTTCAAACACGCACTGTGGGTATTATTTTTCTAATAATTGTTCTTAAAAACTATTAAGCAAAATAATAAATGAATACGCACAAATCCTCTACTTTTAAAATTTAAAAATCTCAATATAAAAATCATGTGATCAAGACATATACTTTTAAAATACATTTTTAAATGAATGAATGAAATACAGAAAACTTAGAGAAAAAATAAAATACCCAACTTTCCAGAGATAACCATCTCTATTAACATTCAGATTTATTTTTTCCAGTCTTTCTCTAGACATTTAAAAAAAACTTCATTTCATTTTTATTTTTTAGATAGAGTCTTGTTACATTGCCCAGGATGGGCTCAAGGGATCCTCTGCCTCCGTATCCCAAGTAGGTGGGACTACAGGCATGCACTACTGTCCCTGTCAAAATGTTTGTCATTGAACAGGCCTTTTATGAAATATGGCATCTTGTATTTTCATTTAATATTAATACAATATAATAAACACTACTCATGTCTAAAATATCATTTTAATGGCTGCAAATAGTCTATCATATGGTTATACCTTAATATTCATACTGTCAGATGTGTAAGGTATTTATAATTTTTATAATAGTGTTTTCATGAACAACTTAAACCTTTATCACAATTTCTATCTTAGAATAAGAGTTATCAGGCCAAAGGGTATGAATAATTTGAAAGTTCTTAATATAGAGAGACAAACTGCTCTCATAACTGTACACTCCTCCTAGTAATATGCAACTATTTGATCATATTTTCACCAACATGGGGACATGATTTTCTTTTAAAATCTTAGTTTCATAGATATACACCACAGAATACTACTCAGCCATAAAAAGGAACAAAATAATGGCATTCACAGCAACCTGGATGGAACTGGAGACCATTATTCTAAGTAATTCACGAATGGAAAACCAAATATTGTTAAGTTCTCACTTATAATTGGGAGCTAAGCTATGAGGATGCAAAGGCGTAAGAACGATATAATGAACTCTGGGGACTCCCGGGGATAAAAGACTACACATTGGATACAGTGTACACTGCCTGGTTGCTAGGTGCACCAAAATCTCTGATATCACACTAAAGAACAGATCCATGTAACCAAAAACCACCTGTTCCCCAAAAACCATTGAAATAAATTTCTTTTTTAAAAAACCTTAATTTCAAAATACAAATAAATAATATATTATTGCTTTAATTTTGCAAATAACTGCAAACTTAAATTGCAAATCATTCCCAATTGTTATCTTTTTATTATGACCATTTAATATGTACAAGCTTTCTGGGCGAGCTTTGCGGACATACAACCTGTGTCCAGAGCTCTATGTGCAGAAGGGTCCCACATTAGGATTAATGCTCTGCTGTCACTATTCTGAAATTCTTTTTTTTTTCTGAGCTTCTTTTTCTTTCCTGAGAATCTCCTTTTCTTAATTAATAGGAGTATTCTTCTGTATCAAACTGACCATTCCTTATCTTTTTTTTTTTTCAACAGGCTTTTGGGGAATAGGTGGTGTTTGGTTACACGGATCAGTTTTTTAGCAGTGATTTCTGAGATTTTGGTGCTCCATCACTCGAGCAGCATACACTGTACCCAACGTGTGGTCTTTTATCCCTCACCCACCACCCTTTCTCCTAAGTCCCGGAAGTCCATTGAATCATTCTTACACCTTTGCATTCTCATAGCTTAGCTCCCATTTATGAGTGAGAACATAACGATGTTTGGTTTTCCATTCCTGAGTTGTTTCGCTTAGAATAATGGTCTCCAATTCCATCCAGGTTGCTGTGAATGCCATTATTTTGTTCCTTTTTATGGCTAAGAAGTATTTCATCATCTATATATACCACATTTTCTGTATCCACTCGTTGACTGATGGGCATTTGAGCTGGTTCCATATTTTTGTAACTGCAAATAGTACTGCTATAAACATGTGTGTGCAATTATATTTTTTATATAATAACTTCTTTTCCTCTGGGTAGCTATCCAGGAGTGGAAGTGCTGGATCAAATTGTAGATCTACTTTTAGTTCTTTAAGGAATCTTCACACTGTTTTTTGTAGTGATTGTACTAGCTTACATTCTCACCAACAGTGTAAAAGTGCTCCCTTTTACCACATCCCTGCCACCATCTATTATTTTTTTTATTATGGCCATTCTTGCAGGAGTGAGGCAGCATCGCACTGTGGTTTTGATTTGCATTCCCCTGATAATTAGTGATGTTGAGCATTTTTTCATGTTTGTTGGCCATTTGTATATCTTCTTTTAAGAAATGCCTATTTATGTCCTTAGCCCACTTTTTGATGGGATTTTTTGCTTGCTGATTGAAATTCTTATCTTTGAACTTGTGTTAAATGAAGTCTGATGTAACAATGAATAACGTGCATGAGCAAGGAGATACATGCAACATGCTTGTCCACAGTTCCTTGAGGCCCATTTGGGTAATGCGTCCACAATATCGCATGAACACAGAAAGTGTGAGAGTACACAAAGACTCAGAGTACACAGTAAGCCCTTTATGACTACCACTGAGTGAGTGGGTACACAGAGCCTCGAGGGGCCACCTGAACTTGCTTCAAATGCAGAAAGAAGACAATGGTGTTATAAGAAACACAAACAACCAAGTGTCAAATTAAATTTTGCCTTAAGTTGCCTCCTTGTATGTTCAGCCTAAAGGTTACTTCATACATAGTGAGCTGTAATCTAACTGGATGTCTAAACAGACCGCTACCTACTCTTTTACCAGTCACTCAGTTTCACCGAATAAAGGTGGCCATTTGTTCAGACAATGTCCAAATAAGGCAAATGCCAAGCTATAACTAATCCAGCTGTTTCTGTACCTCACTTCCGTTTTCCGTATGTCACTTTACTTTTTCTGTCCATAAATTCTTTCCAACCACTCGGTAGCACTGGAGTCTCCCTAACCTATTCTGGTTCAGGGAGCTACCCGATTTAGGAATCATTCATTGCACAATTAAACTTGTTTAAGCTTAACTTGTCTAAAGTTCTTTTTTTTTTTTTTTTTTTTTTTCAGGCGGAGTTTTTCGCTCCTGTTACCCAGGCTGGAGTGCAATGGCGGGATCTCGGCTCACTGCAACCTCCGCCTCCTGGGTTCAGGCAATTCTCCTGCCTCAGCCTCCTGACTAGCTGGGATTACAGGCACGTGCCACCATGCCCAGCTAATTTTTTTGTATTTTTAGTAGAGACGGGGTTTCACCATGTTGACCAGGATGGTCTCGATCTCTCAACCTCGTGATCCACCCGCCTCGGCCTCCCAAAGTGCTGGGATTACAGGCTTGAGCCACCGCGCCCGGCCAACTTGTCTAAAGTTCTTAACACAAGGAACCCTACCATCATATCCTTTCTTATTCATGTTACTTCCCTGTGTTAGCTAATCACTTAACAGTGAAAATGATGATATAGAAGAACAGAGAATGACAGGACAACCTGCAGGCTGAAAAGAAAGAGCTCAAAGTAGTGGATTAGTGCAACAAGCCAGAAATGAAAGTTGATCACTTATTGTGATATAAGAGTATAAACAAGGGTCTAAAACCAAGGGAAGCACCAACTCCCTCTAGTCCCATGTTTATGTTTCTCCACTGAACATTGCAGGCATCAAGAGTGAGGTGGATCATTGTGAATATGGGGATTGTCTCACTGCTGAGGGAGCCCTGAATGAAGCGCTCCAGCAGTTTTATAAACTCAGCAGTCAGGGGAAGGGTGAGGGGGAAGGACTACGAGTTGAAAAGTAACTAGTACTAAGTCAGAGTAAGAAAAATGTCTTTGAGGTTTCCAACTCCTCCCTCCACAAAAAGGCCTTGGCAGAGGTGCCTGAAGAGGACCTCAGCCAAAGATCTCAGATAAAGAGATTGAGGAAAGAAGGTGTCTGGGCCAGGAATGCAAACAGGCATAAGAGCATGACTAGCCAGGGTGGTCTCACCCCTTCATTCCAACTCCACTTAGATTGTAATGCACTGGCTGTGCATCAAGTCTACTGGGGAGGGCAGCTTTCCCCCATGAGGCCACCAGGTAAAGCCTTTGTCATGGCCTATGGTGAGGCCTGAAAAAAAATCACACAGGGTTTCAGCCTGGAGCTAGACCCCTCAAAATTCATAATTCCTTTTCCTTCCAGTCCTTCCTTACTCATCAGCAAAACAGAAGACAGACAATGTTAGCAGAAGGTGCCCAAATCAAGAAGTGAAAAGAAAATGGTTATTGTGGAGATAGTTTTATGCAGTGTTTCCACTATTCTGGTAAAAATGATCACGAATGTACAAGTACAAAATACAAATTGTTTAAGTTTGGTGATTCCCAATAGCAAAGACATGGAATCAGTCTAAATGCCCATCAATGATAGACTAGATCAAGAAAATGCGGCACATATACACCATGGAATACTGTGTAGCCATAAAAAGGAATGAGATCATGTCCTTTGCAGGGACACAGATGGAGCTGGAAGCCATTATCTTCAGCAAACTAACACAGGAACCAAAAATCAAACACCACATATTCTCACTGAGTAATGAAAACACAGGGACACATTGAGGGGAACAACACACACTGGGGCCTATTGGAGGGGTGTGGTGGGGGAAAGGAGAGCATCAGGAAGAACAGCTAATAGATGCTGGGCTTCATATCTAGATGATGGGATGATCTATGCAGCAAACCACTATGGCACATGTTTACCTATGTAACAAACCTGTATATCCTGCACATGTATCCCTGAACTTAAAAACTGAAGACAAAAAAAAAAAGTTTGATGACTCCACACATGAGTTACATGGTCTTACATTTGCGTTTAAAACTAGTGTCACACAGTATGAAGACAAATGGTAACATTCATGCCAATAATTCAAAATTTAGATTTCTTTACACTGATGGCATTAAATGGAAAATAAAAACCACCCTGACAAGATGAGAAAGACCATAGAAGGAAAAGCTTTATACTTTAGCACCTTTCTGGTCCATTTTCCAATGTTTTGAATAAGGAGTCTATATTTTCATTTGGAATTGGGCCAGCCCCATAATTTATATAGCTGGCCTTGGAAGTTCTGCATTTTTTTAATGTTGCCTATCTATTTTATGATGACAAAACACAAAAATACAATTTCTTCATATGCTTTCAAAGCCCCCATCTTGGTCAGACAAATATTCACTCCTATTTTATTATAGAGTTTCTGTTATTTTTTACACATTTTAGCCTTTATTTCCCTGAGACTTATTTTGGCATAACATTTGACAGTATAGTTTTTTAAAGTTTAAAGATATAATTTTATTTATAAAATAAAATATAGACTTCCTATGAAAATTATTCTTACCACATTCCATCATCAAAATAAGGTGTTTTCAGTATCATCATATTTAAAGTATCTGTACCTTAACTAAGTGCTTATTAAAAGACCAAAAAATAAGAAGACTTTAAAAAAACATTCAGTCAATAAAGTTCCCCTGAAACTGCTGAATCATTCTGCTATGTGACAATTTTGCTCCACAGGAGCTTTTTCCAATTACTCTTTTTTGGTTTTACTTATTTTCTCCATTTTCTGAGATGGCAGAGTCAATAAAGATCACGTGCCAGCAAGTTTATAGGGCATGAATGAGGATAATGTTCAGTCCTAAGCAAACAAAAAGTTGAGACATTCTCATCTTATACAACTTTTACACATCTAAAATACAATAGAACAAAAATCCCAGACACAGTTAACAATCTATCAACCAAGAAAAGTTAACATTCATTAACAGAAAAGCACATGAAGGAATAAACAGATCTCCATGGAGGCTAAATAGGATAAAGAATATATTGCTACTGGGAACACGTCTGAGAAAGAAGACAAATTTAATCCTGAACCTTAATGGTTAGAAAGAGGCCAAAATCATTAACCTTTTTAGGGAAATCCCTAAAGAATACCTGGACAAATGACAACATGATGTGAAAAATGATGTGTGATTCATAGAGAATGATAAAAGCTAAGAGTGGACAACTTACTATATTTAATTACAGAAAATATTTTATAGCTGCAAGTCCACTTGTTTCTCACAATCCACCAAACAAAAATATTCTATAGTTGTGCTAACAATTTCATTTGACCCAAATGAAATAAGAGTTTGCGTTTTATTTTAAACAGCAAAGAGAAAATTCCATAAAAGGTGATACCCCTAGAAGTATACTTTGCTAAGCTGAGGAGTAACTGGAAGAAACTTAGCTGATACGCCATATTTTTCCAGGGCTGAGGAATTGATAGTAATTTTGCCCTGGAGACACCTTGGAGACTAATGGCTGATGCCAGTGGCCTTTAAACCTTCTACCTACACCATATGGCCCACTTCTTTTGTGGGTCAGCAAGGCCCACCACAACCTGTTTCCCTTCCCTGATTCCTACTGGAAAGAGATGTTTAAAACAACAACAACAACAAAAAGCAAAAACAGAAAACAACCTCCACACACAGGAGACTTAAATCCATTGGCTATCTTGAAAGTTAGAATCCCAAAATTACAAAGTCCTGTGAAACTCTAAGGAAAAGTGGCAATGTCACCAACACACACTGTAATCAACATACAGGAACTCCCACTTGAAAGAGACTGAAAGAAAAAAAGTTCTACTCCCTTGTCCTACAGCCAGCAGCAACTGTATAAGGTACAAGCCTCAATAATCTGGTCATGAGAGGAGAAAAATTGCACACATTAGCACAGGGTGGTGCCCTATGGCAGCAGCCAAATACCACTGTGGTCCAAAGGCACTTATTTCTCATTGCTACTGAGAGAAAATGAGAGGCAGAATACCATTTAATGCTTCTGGTGTAGAAGCTTTCCTAGTTGATCAGGTACGATGCACACATTTAGAGTATATATCTGGGAATGTGCCTGCAGTAATGCATTATGCGAAATAGGCAAAATTAGATTCAGCAAAAGTTTTAAAAGAAAACACCACAAAAAAATCTATTGTAAAGCAAAAGTCGGCAAATTCCACCTTTCACAAATACAACCTTGACTTCCAAAACTAGGTCTCAGCTGCTGAACAAACAGATTCTGTCCCCTTTCTCTTCATCCCCAAATACAGATGACTTTGAACTGTTTTGTCCAGCTGAGCTCAAGTGTAATGTAAAATAAAAATAAAATGCATCTTTTTAGCTAATGGTCTAGACACTATCAAATGTCACAATAGAGAACAAAATATATGTTGTGTAAGTAGAAAATAAGCTAAAAAAGAAAATGCTAAATTGGATATACTTTAGACACCATTGCATATTCAATATTATAAATGCTTAGCTTAAATGCTTAACAGATGATATGCTTATGTTTATGTGTTTACACTGAGACCACTTGCTTTGAGTTCTCACTTATCACACCATGGCTTCATTTATTTGTTTCATTTGTTTGCAGGAACTATGAAGTGAAATCCACCACCATTCAAAAATGGGCTCACAAACCACTTCAATAAAATTAAGTTTTACTTTATAATATGAAAAGGCTACAGAGGTCGTGAAATATTTTAGCTTAAAGAATATTTTAAATTGTATCTGTTTACTTGTTAGATTCTGTCTAGTACAACAGTCAACAAATATTTTTGAATGAATGAATGAATTCATCATAAATAATGTATTTTTACAACTAGGGTGGTGTATATTATGTATTTGGACAGAAGACTTCCTAAATTCTATTTGTTTATTCTCTAGGTTTTCCTCCTTAAACAAAATAAACCGTCAGATTCACAAAAAGACTGAGACAGCTGGATTAATAACAGTCAGGGTATATCTATTCCTGAGGCCCTAGATTGCACCCCATGAGGAAAAGTTCACTTAACATAGCATCTACCACAGTCTCTAGCATAGAATAGTTAGCTGCTGACGGTGATGATCATGGCAATGGTAATGTTAATGGTCAAAGGAATAGGAGCCATAGTAGCTACTATTCCTATTACCAACTGCGTATCAACTCCCTACGACAATTAAAATGCAAGTATTCCATGTTCGACTTAAGACAGAAAGCACCAAAATTTTCTCCATGGTCAATTAAGTTATTAATAGGTATAAGCTAAAACCCCAGTCCCCCAACTTGCACAGTGTTTAATTCAGTCCTGGTACAAACATCTCAGGATTTGAAACCAATAAACATAGACTTTAACTTCTTCAGTTTCTAGCAATGCACTGGAATATTTAATTGAATAATGATTAGAACTGCCATTGGGGGCCTTATATTCATTTCTATTTATTCTTTGTCTTAAAGAATAAATCTAAAATCCCACTGCCCTTGGAGCTGATACCATATAGCTTTAGCATTTCAGCATTTTCTAACTCAATGGTATAAAATCCTATCTAAATAACACAATCACCTGTGAGCTTTCTGTAAATATAGAAAGCTAGCCTTCATCTCAGACATTCTGAATCGGAATAAGACACAGTACCTGCTCTGGAAAAAGACAGCCTAGTAGGGGGAACAACAACAACAAAAAATCACAGGGACCCCAAACACTCAAATATCAGAAATAGGCTATAAAACAAAGATGCTTACCATGTTTAAAGATATAAATGCTAAGCTTGAACATTTCAGCAAGACACAGAAATGATTAACAAAAAAAAAAAAAAAAGAGACCCTGTAGATATAAAGAAAAACCAGACATTCTAAAACAGAAAAATGTCATAACTGAAATTGGGATATCAATGAATGAGCTTAACAGCATGTTAACACAGCAAAATAATGAATTAGTGACATAAGAAACTATTGGGAGTAAAGCATGGAGAGACAAAAGATAGAAAACACAGAAGGCAGCATAAGTAAAATTTTTAAAAATACAGAAAAAAGGTAAATGAAGAAAAGATGGGACAAGGGCAAAATCTACAGAAGCAATGACTAAGCATTTTCCAAAAGTGATGGAAAAACTCAGTCTACAGATTCAAGAAACGGAGTAATTTCCAAGTGGAATAAACAAGCCCATCAAAATAAGCAGAATAAGCAGGATCATAAAAACACAACAGAAGATAAAAGAAAAAAACTTAAGAATCTAGAGAAATAAACGAAAATCACCCTCAAACATAACAAGAGCAATAACATGTGCCACAAAAAAGTAAATGAAATATTTAGTGCATGAGGAAAACTTAGTGCATGAGGAAACTTTTGGGAATGATGGGTATGTTCATTATCTTGAGCATGGTGAAGGTTTCATGAACATTTATTAAGTACGCGCAGCTCATGGTATTCCAATTACATCTCCACAAAGCAGTTTTTAACAGAAAACGTGGGATGCAATAAAGAATTACTTAGAAGTTAAATTTATTATCATAGAATTACATGTCAAGAATATTTGACACCAGCCAGGTGTGGTGGCTCATGCCTATAATCCCAGCACCTTGGGAGGCCAAGGTAGGGTGGATTACTTGAGCCTAGGAGTTTAACACCCACTTGGGCGACATGGTGAAACCCTGTTTCTACAAAAATTACAAAAATTAGCTGGGTGTGGTGGCTTGGGCCTGTGATCCCAGCTACTGGGACAGCTAAGGTGGATGGGTTGCTCGAGCCTGGGAGGTCAAGGCTGCACTGAGCCATGAGTGTGCCACTGCACTCCAGCCTAGGGAACAGACAAGACCCTGTATCCAAAAACAAACAAACAAAAAAAAGGAATATTTTGCCATGTTCTGAATTGATCAACTGGTAGACAGTATGGTCATTAACCAAACCAGGAAACCCAGAGAGAGCAAAGATTTTGTTGTGTATGGGAGAATGACACTGGGAGGTGAATGGCTAAAAACAAAAATGATGAGCTCTGATTTGGGCAAATTAAAATGCCTTTTAGAATGTGGGATATTCAGGTCTAATATCTAAGGGGGAAAAAATCAAGGTTGAAAGTATTTCTGTATCCCCCAGAATGCCCAGGACAATGCTCGTCACATAGTGAAGCTCTTTTAACCACCATCCATTTAACCAACCAACATGCTCCACTCCTTCTATAATGCATACTCATCCCTGAATATTTGTTGATGATAGACAACTCTCCAATATGTTCATGCATTTCTATTCTCACCAATAGAGCTATATGCTTAATAAGTCAAATTGTGTGTGTTCCCAAATCTCCATGCCAGTTACCCTTATCATTGTAATTATTTTATATAAATGAATGAAAATTGAGAAAAGACAGCCTTTTTCTATAGAAACCAAGTTGAATATTGTAGAATGACTCAAGAAAGGTAAGAAAAATAAATATAATGTTACAACATGTGAAAATTTTATAATAAAATATTGGAAATAAAAACATCAAAATGTAAAACCCCACACTTAGATGGTTTCATGAATGTCTTTAAATGTTTGCCTCACTTTAAAGAAATGAAACTGGAAACACAAAGCAGACTGTGGCCCCTCACAGAAACAAAGTCCTTAGCCCCACCACAAATTTTGATGAGTGAATTTGTATGTGTTAAGTTAAAATGTCTGCAGTATGCATTTATCTTTTATTATTATTATTCCCTAATTTAAGTGCAGCCAACTGGTAGTTTCAACTACATAACCTAAGTGGGCTTCCACTCTAGTTTTCTGAACTCCACTGATTTTTCTAAATTTTATTCTAATTCTGCAATCTAGCTGGAGTGATATAATGCTGCTTTCTTGCTTCAAAGTAAATGCACATAGTTCTAACTGAAAAGACAGAAGAAACAATACTCTAAAGGCTCCAAATACCGCAGAATGTTCTATTTTATGACGTCATGCCATGAAACAGACTCCGTTAGCAGACTGCTGGCTGAAACAGGTATATTTCTTTGCCATTATCCTTACTGAAGGGGCTTGGATAAAGGAGCTTCTACTCCATAGAAAGAAGATAAAGAGTGATCTTAAGAACTGCCAGCACTGAGTCTTATTTGCCCAATTTATGCAAAAGGGAATGCTGGCTTCCAAGAAATCCTGAAAATTGAGAAAATTACACAAAAATAGAATCTTCAGAACACAAGTTACTAGGGAAAGTGCTTAAAAGTGAAAATCGAATTCAATGTATAAAAGCTGACATGATCAAACAAGGTAGAGCATTTATTTATTTCTGACCCACAAACCAGCAGATCTACTTGTCTACTCCAGAAGTTTTGAATGTTAGAGGCACATAAGATAAAAGGTAAAATGAAGATTGGCCCGATGCCACTTTAATTATACTGGGATGCAACTAAATATCCCACGTGAGAATTACGCTCTTTTTCCACATCTACATTAACATACATATACATCCATATAGAAGTCACCATGGCTTTAGATATAAACCACACACACACACACACACAGTGAGAGTGAGAGAGAGACAATGAGAGAGAGAGAAGGAGAAACATACACGCATCAGGATGGCAGATCTTTTTAATGCCAAGGGCACTACAGAGAGAGAAAAAAATTCTCAAATAAGCTATAAAGAAAAAGAGAGAGGAGAGGAGAGCTACACAGCAGAGACAATTCATTTTTTAGAACTTCAGGAAATGCAAACATTCCAAGGACTCTCAGACAAGAACGCAGTATGGAGCCTGGATAAGATTAAAAACTAGAAGAGATTATTTGGCTTCTCAGGCTGTAAACATTGCTTATATAGGCAAATACTGAGGGCTGAATTTGAGGTTGGAGATGAAGCCAGTACGTCTGTGGTCCACAGTGTATTGTTGTTTTAAGTGGTATAAAGAAAATGTCTGGGTGTTTTTTCCAGTTTGTGCTAAAGATCTGAAAATAATAAAACATTTGTTCATTAAAACAAGAAACTCTTAGAATAAAAGTACCCTACAAGTCATTCTGATTGATCAGACTGGGAAAACAAAACAAAAACAACGACCCCAAAAAACTCATTTAGCCAGGTACTTCAAACAATGCATAAATAATTTTTACTCAGTACCCTATGAAAGGAGATCAGGCTGGCCTCAACACGTATTTGCTGAAACCATGACCCTGGAAAGAGCGAAAGATGTGGCCCTCTATAGCAAGACATTCAGCAGATGGGTCTTCACTATCCAACTATCCAATTATCTGCACCCACCGAGTTGCAAACGTCATTATAATAAGAAATGCTTACTGATGAATGAACTTCCATAAAATTAGTACTTGCCGAAATATCTCTCTCTCTTCAATATCAGCAGCTATCTCTGCCCATCATGACTAATCCCTTTGGTCAGTCTCTTAGTGAATGTTGATGATATAAATATTAGCCAGTGCAATGCAGATGCAAAACTAACTGCAATTGCAATTCTCAAAAAAGATGGACTTCCTGAAGCTGATAAAAGGGGTATCAGAGAACCATTTAAATCACATGCAAATCCATTTAACACGTGAAAATCTGGCAGAGTCAGGACTTTTACGATGAAGGGAAAAATAACACAACAATGATGCACTCTTTATAGTCAAGCTGTAAAAGTCAAATAAAGGAATTTTTATCAAGCTGTCATATTTTATCAGAAAAACAAAACCAAAACAAAGTTAATGTAACTCATTCTTTGTTCTAAAAATTTGTACATAGTTGTAATATAATCTAAACTTGTTAAATAAAATTTTTCTTTAAAAACTATCTTCATAAATTTTAGTTTCATTTTCCCAGATAAGTCCTAATCAAAAGGTTTTTTCTCATTTATAATAGAAGTTAGTAATGGTTTCAGGGAGAAGCACATTAAATAGTTATTTTCATTGTCAGCTGATCAACTCTTACGGTATTTGATGAACTGAGTATCTGCCCAACAACATTATTAGTTTACTATCATAAAAGGTTATAGCAAGGGCATCTCTCAAAACATGCCTGGCCAGCAAGGGCAGGTTGCAATTTACAGCAGCACAAACCTATCAGTGAAGGATTATCTAAAAACATAAGCCTCGTAGACTTCACAAGTGTATGTTATTGTCCTATACCCGGATACAGCCTACTCCTTGGATATTTCCCTAAGCTCATCTTTGGTTAGGAGAGCACTGAGTATTTGAGATGGAAAGAAACTGGTTGGTTCCTTGATTAAATCACTGACCTGAGCCAAAAAGTTAAAACTTTTGGAACTAGCCTTCCTTGAGACATCTTGTTATATGAGATATTAACTTGTTTTTCTATGTAATCATTTTTATTTGGGTTTTCTGCTATTACTTGCAGCTAAAAGCATCCTCACTTACACACATATCATACATATTTCGAAGGTACAAAAGCTTTAAAGAAAATCACAAGTTAGCTGTAGAAAGAAAACTAATATATTTGAAAAAAATCAAGACTATTTTTGCTTAATATAAAATGTACACTATTTTTAGACAGACTACAAGAGTTTTAAGAAGAATATGCTCCAATAAGCATAAAAATAAAGTATTTAAATAATAAAGCATTTAAGACTTATATTAAAATTAAGAATACCTCATGGGAATACCATGAGTTGGAACATTTAACAGTTAAAAAAGATCTTGGAAATTTCCTGGGAAAGACAGAAAAGTAAAGAATTAAATATAACATCAAAGCCTTTAGCTGAATCTTTGATGTTATATTTAAGTCAAATAAAACAAAAAGGCATTACAAAAAAACAAAACAATAATGTCACTGACAAAATTATTACAATAAAATGGAAGCTACCATAGGCAGCTTAAAACAACTGAGGATGTCAAAGATGAGAAAATAAGGAAACAGGTCCAAAGGTACAGCACTCAGATTCTAGGTGTAGAGCAAGGTGCTAGGAGAAGATTCAAGTAATTGCACAGCATCAATAAATAAATGAAACAGAGGAGCACAAGTTGCAAGGGTGGAAAGCCATCTCTTTCATGACCCCTTGAAACCCCACTTCTAGGCTGTGGGAACATGAGCTTCCTTCTGTTACAGAAGCAAAGGCTTTAAGTAAGGAGCCTTAGAACAGATATAGCTCAAGGTGCATATCTTAGAACAGATACACTGATGGATTGCGCTGAGTTTGAAAAACACCTTCACATACATTACCTCATTTTATTTCTATCACAATCCTTCAGCCAGGAAAGAAATACTATTAATGCCATTTTAGAGATGAAATAAAGGCCCAAATTTAGTAGACTGTTTTAAATCTCATTATAAGCTGAAACAAACATTATAAACTTAAACTTATAAGAGTTTTAAGAATATGCTCAAGTAATCAAAAAAACTTTTTTTTTCATAATTACAATGACTCATTTTCTCAAAGGTGTCTTTTAAAAGAAAATCAAGTCAGGCACAGTGGTTCACACCTGTAACCCCAGCACTTTGCAAGTCCAAGGTGGGTGCATCATGAGGTCAGGAGATTGAGACTATCCTGGCTAACATTGTGAAACCCTGTCTCTACTGAAAATGCAAAAAATTAGCCAGGTGTGGTGGCACATGCCTGTAATTCTGGCTACTCAGCAGGCTGAAGCAGGAGAATCACTTGAACTGGGGAGGCAGAGGTTGCAGTGAACTAAGATCACGCCATTGCACTCCAGCCTGGGCAAAAGAGCAAGACTCCATCTCCAAAAAAAACCCTGCTGTTCCTGTCATAACTTATGCACACTTTCCAGCCATTACAAAGACGGCTTTAACCAAAAGTCATTCAAACTGGCAGCTGAAAATTATAGAGACACCAAATGGAGACAATGAACGCTGCAGATTTTCAGTTCAACTAAAGGGCAAATTTTCCTTTCTTCACAACTTCTAATTAAAAACTGTGAAATGATCTTCTAGGGCACTAGGGGGAGGAGGGATACTGAGTCCACATTTCTCATATTTCCCTGGGAAGGGAGGGAACTTTCCTAGGAATAAAAAGTACAAAGCGTACTCCTAGTTTTCTTCCCAACCCTTCACTTACAACTCTCCAGAATAGAAGGAATACCTTTGTTTATTGGTTATTCTGAAGCCAAGCTCACTTGGCTCAGCCCTCTCCTCTCGTTTTCAGATCCAGCTGGTTTGCAGGAGCTAACACATGTCCTGTTAGAGGAGCTCCTTCACAGGCACAGCCTTTGCCTCTATGGGGAAGGTCTCCAGTTCTCCAGCTACGCCAGTGACAAGGTCAATATGTCTCTCTAATTCAGGGGTGAAGTATTAACAAGTTCACCTGGCTACAGATCTAAAGTCATGTTCTGCCATCAGTTTTCTCAGTAGTAAAGCTAACACTCTAATCTCCAATTATCTTTTCTCTCATTTCTCAGTTGTTTACACAGTCAGGAGGAAAAAGTGAAGATGTCTTTTACTGGTCCCTAAAGCTACAAGCAAGGATGGGTGATAAAAATAAAAAAGAAACCAGAGAGAGAAGAGTGCTTTTTCCTCCCTGATCTCATTATTTTTGAAAGCACCTGTATTAAGTATCTATACACAAAGCTAATAAGATGGTTTTGTCATATCAAATAGCACTAATTATCAAGTCACAGTATCAACATGATTACACAAGCTCTGGAAAGGTTAAGAAGCCAAAGCACTGACGAGCTAATGATGGAAATTATACAAATATAAAAAAACAAAAATGAATAGTTTTTGCCTCCAGGAACAAAATCAGAATTTGATACAGCCTCTAGTTAGATTAGATGACCTCATATTTTAAGGACTCATCTAGATTTAAAATTCTGATTTCTATCCAAAAATCTGTAGGTTGCATGGATCACTTCAAATCACATGTAATATTTTCTTTTAGTGGCTCAAGCAAAGTGTAGCTACAGAAACAAATCAATGAATAAACATGAGTCTCTTTTTCTTCATCTATAAAAATGAAGATATTACCCTCTACTGCTCAGAGTTTCTGAAGGGACTGAATCAGGAAAAAAATCAAGAAGGGACTGAATCATGGAAAAAGCTCATCAAAATTCAGAACACAGAATTTTGTTTCCTTTTTCTATGGCCTGCAGCTACTATCTTTTGCCACTAGATGGCAATGTTGCACCAGTAGGTCAAAAAAAAAAACAGGCCAAATTGCACCGAGAATCTAGATCTTATTTAACTGCTAAAAGTTGGTGTAAAAAATTAACTTTCAAGTTGTTTTCCTGGCATTTGATGAGGTGACAGATAAAACTCTGAACATGTAATGAAACAGGACATTAAAAAGAAACCAAAGTGTTAATGGTGCCCTTATCTTTCATTTTTAAATCTTAATTCATTTTCATTAAGAATGCAGATAATCTTTGAAAAGGGCATTGTAGAAGGTAAGATGCATGATAATAGCTAATAAAAATGAACATTTACCTCTGACCCCAAACTGAGAGAAACGATCTCATCCTCAAAAGCAGAATGCGTGTCAATATGAGCGGGAATTCCTGAGACGGAAAATAGGACAACACGTCATTTCATTTTTCCTTTTAGTAGATTTCAGATGGCTGCAAATATAGCCTTATGCTATTGTGGTGAAAACATTACTTGATAATCGGGAAGGTACTATAATTTTGGTTAAAAGGAAACATTTAGGGTGAATGTGACTAGAATATATTAAAAGAAACATAAACTAAAAATACCTTAAGAGGAAGTGCCATTGGGGTTTGATCTAAAATCAAGGCTCAGGAGTCACTGATTAACTAGGACACTTAACTCAATTCTAGCCCAAGAGAAAAATGTCAAACACAAATACAAAAGTCATTTTTACCCTTGAACACTGGATTCCCAACTACTTGCAGAACAAAAGCAATAACCAGGTATAAAGACTAGGCATATCAATAATCACGATATGGCCTTTTCCACTGATCCATCAATTTACATTACTGAGCACCTCTTAAGTAAAAGAAATGTTGCCACACAGTGAGGGTATACAAAGCAAGTAAGAGGGTCTCTGTTTCCAAAGAGCTTACAAACCAATGGAAAGACAGCTAGGCTAGAAAGGTAAAGAAGAAATGCCTTGGCTGACTAGTTAATCTGGGATTAAGCTCACTTGGCTAGCTAGTTGGTTTGTAGGAGCTAACACATGCTCCTTCACGTTTCATCCTATAGGAGCAGCCTCTGCCTCTTTAAGAGTGGCCCTAGCCTCTGCGCCCTACCGGAGCGGCCTCTGCCTCAGCTCCAGTTGTCTTGCTGTGCCAGAGACCAGGTCAGCATGTCTCTCTAATTCAGAGGTGTAGTATTCACAAATCCACTGGGCTACAAATCTAAAGCCATCAGTTTTCATTGTAATAAATGTAGAAAAGAAAACAAAACTCCATAGTAAAACCCTTAAGTTAAAGAGGTCATAAGCGTTGTGCCCTAATCTTATAAGTGAAAGCTCTCTCTCTCTCCATGCACATGCATACACACACAGAAAAAGACATGTGAGGACACTGAGAGAAGGTGGCCGATGACAACCCAGGAAGGGAGCCCTCACCAGGAACCCAATCCACTAGCACCTTGACCTTGGACTTCCGAGCCTCTATACTGTACTGTGAAAAAAATAATTTCTGTTGTTTTTTTTTCTCTCTTCTTCATATGAGCTATGGCTTTATTTTTTTTTTTAATTTCTGTTGTTTAGCCAAAAAAAGAAAAAATTAAATGTTTAAAATCATTTGATTACTATAAATATCAGATGAAGATGCTGCTAACAAGTTTAAGAAATTAATAACCTAAAGATTTTTCACCAGAATGTCATCCTGCAATTGTCTCCCATGTTCTCAAACACAGAAAGAAGAGAAAGATCATCCACCCAATTAGACTTCCATCTATAAATTATTTGCTTTCTTCCATTACACATCTCCTGTGTTTTTCAGTCTTATCTCTCTAGAGGGAAACAAACCAAAAAAATCCCAAACAGTGAATTGTGTCAGTGTGTATACACTTTGAAATGCAAGTTTTTCAAGGGTTTAAAGTGTAGATGTGCAAGGATTGAAATCAACACAAGTAACAAACATAAGCAAGGCAAGAGAGAGTTAATTTGAGCTTAAAAATATTATATTTGCTCTTGGAGAATTACATCATCTACTCAGTTCCAAAATATGTGACTACAATTTTTAAACAGGAACTACTCACCGTGCCCAGGTTCATACTGATTTATGGTCATTTGATCAGGTTTATGTTTAATGTAACCTTCCCTCAACCATTTCTCCAAAAAGCTATCACAAATGTCAGGAAGACCTAAAATGAGTAATCATAAAGACAAAACATTAAAATATTTGCTTTGCTTGTTTTACTCAAAAATTTAAAAAGTCACTGTGACAAAAATCACTGAGCGTTTAACTTAGCAGTCAATTATTAATTAATAATAATTATTATTGGCCAGGCACAGTGGCTCATGCCTGTAATCCCAGCACTTCAGGAGGCCAAGGCAGACGGATCATAAGGTCAAAAGATCGAGACCATCCTGGCCAACATGGTGAAACCCCACCTCTACTAAAAATACAAAAAAATTAACTGGGCATGGTGGCGCGTGCCTGTAGTCCCAGATACTCGGGAGGCTGAGGCAGGAGAATTGCTTGAACCCGGGAGGTGGAGGTTGCAGTGAGCCGAGGTCGCACCACTGCACTCCAGCCTGGTGCCTGGTGATTAATTTTTTTTCAGATAAAAAGTTTAAAAGAATAATTCTAACAATAGTTTTGGTGTTTTGTAAAACAGCAATAAAATTGTTTTAAAAAAATACTATATATTGAAATTGTCCACTTTCTTTTTTTGTTATTTTAAATTATATAATTCATTTTCAATTTAATTATTTTAAATTATTTCCCTTAAAAAAAACAAACCTTCCAAAACAGAACTAACTTACTTTTATTAGAGTCATAAAAGTTGTTTAATGATGGAAGAAAAGCCTTAAGTAAGATCAAAGTCATTAAAAAAAACAGATAAATTTAATTCCAACAAAGAATTACAGCAATTACAGCAAAGGAATAAAAGCCAGACTATACAGTAAATTCTTAATCAATTAGACACTTCATTGGGGAAAAAAAACTGGCAAAGGATATAAAAAGGAATTCATAGTAAAGGAAATACAAATGACCAACCTTACCAGTAATCAAGAAATTACAAATTTAGAAGCTTTACAACACCACATGTTGTTAGGGGCGGGGGAAGTAGGTACACATTTGGTGAGAATATGCTGGTACAGCTGTTTTGGGAGGCAATTTGTCAGTATCTATTAACATTTTTTAGCGAACATAAACTTTAGCATCACAATTCTACTTCTTAGTAGTCTCCCCTGAGAAACTCTTACACAGTGTATAAAGAGGCATGTACAGAGATATTCACTACAGCATTACTTATGAAAGCTAAAAACCAGAAACAACCCACGTGTCTATCAATAGGGAACTATTTGAATAAGCTATTACAGATCATTCAGTAAAATGAAAATCTATATAAGCTTTCCAAGATATATAGTGGAGGAAAAGAACAAGCTGGGTTGATATATATAATATATGGAATATACAATATATGCAATACCATACAATACTACATATGTCAACAACTGGGTACTTTTATTGTTGTATATATTTTAATCTAAAATCATTTTCCATTTTTAAATGGAAAAGTATATAATAAACTGTTAGTAGTGTGTACACCTGAGAAGAAGCATGGGAATAAGGATAACAATAATGAACTTCAGCTCTATCCAGTCTGAAATTTTTTTATAATGAAACTGTACAATTTATCTAATTAAACTATTTTAAATCCATTGTTCTGAAAGTTTATCTACAAATGGCAAATGAAACATAATCCCCCAACTATAATATTCTACTAATATATTAAATTTTTTGAGCCAGAATTTATTACATATTAGTAATTACTTACCCCCAGATAATGGCTTATCTTTATCTACATTGTTGCTCTCATAGTGGAACTCATAACCAAAATGCTTTACTCTTCTGTGTTTTAAGGATTTTTGAGCTGTGTGAAGAGAACAAAGTAAACAATTAAGAAGGAAAATAATTATATTCCTATGCATATTTCGGTCAACTTTTTGAGAAAGGATTAGTTTAGTAATGGCAATTTCTGTTAATTGCTGAATTACGGTCTTTAACAAAATTAACCATTCTGCCTTATATTTGTTGTTATTTCAAGTCTAAATCTGTAACAAACTCTTCAAGAGGGTCACCCAATCGATCTGAAAACTAAACATGTACACTATCATTCACAACACTGCCAATGAACTGGAAAGAGTCTGAAAAACTCCAATTTCCAAAGATCTCCAGGAAGCCCTCACTACATCATAATAGTTTGGTACTGAATCACTAGTTCCTCAAGGGAAATTTGCCTTAGGGTGGGAAGGAATGAATAAAATAAGTGAAAAGGCTTATAAAAGCTATATAAATGTTGGGTAATAAATATTAATCGGTTTGGAGTTTAAATTTGATCATTATATAAATGTTATTTATTATTAATGTTCCTCAGAACAGTTGGTATGACTTGCCTAACACTGGATCCAGGCTGATTTCAGTAATTTTGAGGAAGTATTAATAAACCAAGAAAGAGAAAAAGAAAAGTTTCGCAGAAACTTTTAAATATCAGATTTTGAAAGTTTTACTTACAATTTTGATTGTCTGTATCTTCTGTCCAATCAACACTTTCTAAAAGCATTTTCTCATCCTCAGAAGAAATTATTTCTTCTACTACCATGAGTCCTGGTGGTAAGGCTTGAGGCCTCAAGTCCTTCCATTGTGCTATGGGAAACCAAATTTAAATAGTCACATGCAAAAAAGTTCCTATATACAAATGATTCTGCCCAATAACTCTTTATCAGTTCACAAAACCTCAAACACTCATTTCTGGAAATAAGATTGCTGAAAGGCACTCAACATATTAAAAGTGCAGAAACAAAGACCAAGATCAATGGTGGTACATTCTGTCCACTGCAATTAACAACAGCAAACAGAACAGTATTTATTTAAGTATCCAGTGTGAACATGATTAAGTCACTCTTAAAATCTCACTAAGAGACAAGGTTTCTCATAGTAGCCAAAGTATGCAGCTCCATTAATAAGTCAGATAGTCTAAATAATGAATACAATAACTTAAATGCTCATTTTTGCTCTTAGGCTCTTAATACTAGCTATGGTCACGCAACAGAAACAAATGTAAAATAAAATACAACTTTCTAAAAAAATACAAAGTATCATTTATGAAGAATTATTTAGCAGATATTAAAATAATTTAAGTTCTGTGTCCTTCAAAGTTTTAGATAGGTATAGCCCTAGAAGGAAAAGAAAAAAGAATCTGCTATTAGACAAAGTTAACAGTGTATTCACATTTATTTTTAGGGATCTGATCATTGATTTTATACACATGATTTCTGAAGCTTTTCTGCCAGGCAGTTTTCTGCCAGGCAGATTAAATCTTTGAATTATTTAATTCACAAAAATAGCAAATATTTACTAGATTCTATTAATAACATTGCAGAAACATGAATAGTAAATCATTTGCTAAATATATACCACTGCCTACTATGTGCCAGACATTATATTATTTATTCAAATTACAGAAGGAAAACTTTGGAAAGAATTCCTTAAAGATAAGTAATTTACAGTGTATGTAATTTGGACTTAGTTTCTGAAATATTTTTTTTTAAAGAATTAAAAATATCTCTTCTATTTGTTATTCAGTGCTACCAGGTAGCAGATATCTAAACAAGCGTTCAACTATTTGTGACACAATTCTGTTCTCAGTTCAAAATGATTTTCAAGGTTATAAATGTGATTGCCAGAGGCTTAAAAGTACATATGGATCTAATGAAGAATTTCAAATAAAGAACAATCCAAAACTTACTTTGTGCAATTTCTTACTGAGTATTCACCATGGAGAACGGGGGTAAACCCAATGACTATTTTCTGATCAAAACTTACTCCTCAGCCATTCAGTTTTTAAAAACTGACCAGAAACTGTAAAATATGAGGATAATCTACTTTCCAAAATATGTAAAGCTTAAGCCAGATTTAAAATTAAACGCATATGAGCACTGAGAAATACAATTTCTAAAATATATCATTGAAAGAGTCTGTAAAGTTTTCAAGTCTCATTTTATAAAAACAGAAATTTGAGCAGATTAGTCACCGGCTCACTCCTAGGATATCTAAAACAGGGCTCTTTTATTGCCTAAATAGGTATCAAATGAATATATAATTAGATATCTAAATCAAAGTTCATCTCAATACATCTCATTTCCATGGGGCAGAAGTAATCATTCCTGTACAATTCTGTAAATCAGTATATAAAGCTATACTTTAATTAACTAAATTATTCCGTTCCTCAATCACACTATCCAGTGGCTATTTTACTGGACAGCACAGACAGGAACAATTTTACCATCAAAGAAAGTTACACTGGACAGCAGCACCATAAAGTTTTACGAATCTTTGGTAGCTACAGGTGCTTCGCTATAAATATGAAGATTGGCACAAGATCATTTGGATCACAATTCATTCTTAAGTGATAAATTCAAAGCTCCTGGGTAGACATATCAAATAAACAGGTAATCCGAACCCTCATTATTAAACATTGAAAAACACAAATTAGGCAGGAGGGTTCCAAAATAAGCCATGTGCCTAACAAATATATTGTTGATGGGTGGGACCAGCTCCATAAAGGCAGGTTGTACCTTATTCACCTCTATACTGCCAACTACTTGTCCCATGCCTGGCACAAATAGCTGCTTACAGAATGTTTGTTAAAGTAAAAGGGGCTGCTAACCTGCGTCCTCATTTTGTTTCACAATAACTGGACCTCCGCACTTAAATCTATGAAAACACACAAAAGAACCATTATTTAAAAGATAATTGTATGATAATACCTTTTTCCACAAAATTCAAATACAGAATGATCTTCTGTCCTAAATCATCCACTACTTCTTTTCCATTGAGGGTAACACAGGCTCTCTTAGATTCTTCTATAGTTTTGTATCTTGCAAATGAGTAGGGCTTGTTAGGCGGCATTAAGAGAGCATCCACCAATCCACATTTCTCTAAAACTGGGAGCAGCTGGTTCCTACTCATACCATTACCCAAACCACCATTGGCAACAACGAGGCTCTTAAAAAACAACAAAGAAACAAACAGAAAGTAACATGAGCAACTGACATCAACCCATTGATTTTAAAATAAGATTATTTTTTAAGTAAGATTTCTAGAAAGATATAATTAAGGGAAAAAAAGGTTTCCTTGTAGAGGTTGTTTGGTTTGCCAATTTCATACAAAGTATGTAAACCAATTCACCAAAAATTTGGGGAATAAAAAGGACTCCTATATTGTAAATAATATTGATTTTTAAATAGCCTATTTCACAAAATATTCATTTCTAAATGACCATAAATGCAAAGTAAAACATGACTATTATTCAGAAATATAAATTTAGCATAATGAAAGAGAAGGAAAAGAAGAAAATATACAGTTAATACTTGCTTTTTTGCAAAACTGTTCTATATGCTTTTATCTACTTAATCCTCATTAACATAATCTTTACAAAGTAGTGAATTTATTTGGGTAATATCAGCCCCATCTCATAGAAGAATGTCTGACAAATTAGGTTAAGGTGGCGATTAGGGGTGGGTTTAAACCTATTTCTGGGCCGAGTGTGGTGGCTCACACCTGTAATCCCAGCATTTTGGGAGGCTGAGGCAGGCAGATCACCTAAGGTCAGGAGTTTGAGACCAGACTGGCCAACATGGTGAAACCCTATCTCTACTAAAAATTCAAAAAAATTAGCTGGGCATGGTGGCAGGTGCACTTGGTAGGCTGAGGCAGGAGAATTGCTTGAACTCGGGAGGTTGTAGTGAGCCGAGGTCACGCCATTGCACTCTAGCCTGGGCAAAAAGAGCAAAACTCTGTCTCAAAAAACAAAACAAACAAACAAAAAAAACCTATTTCTGCCAGTTTCCAGAATCCACACTTTTAATATTCAATGTTTACTAAAAATTAAAAGTAAAGGTACTATTAGCTCAAAGAAAAATCAATTATAGGTTCTATTGAGCATAATCAGGAAAAAAATTTCTACTAAGGAAATTCAGTCTAAGTAATTCAGTCAGTTCACAATGAAAATTTTTCCTTTGTAAGTTTCACACTTACTTCCTGCTATTTGCAGATGCCTGCACTAAACTTTATTCAAGGATATTTGGCAGAGATGAAGGGGGAGTCTCTTACATTATTCTGATGTTCATGGCCTACCACCTTTATAGTCTTTATACTTAAAAACCATTCTATACAGTGTAAAGATTTTTAATGTATGATCTATGACTTCTAAAAACATTACAATATAACAAAAGAAAGCCATGGATGGCCTACTCTCATCAGTTTCTTCATTTATACCAGGTGTTGATGAAGTTTTTCTGAGATGAGGTAGATAGTAAATATTTTAGGCTTTGCAGGCCATAAAAGTTTCTGTCACATGGTCTTAGTGACAGACTTTAAGAATGTAAAACCCATGATTTTGCTTACAAGCCTGATTTGTCTAAGGACAGTAGTTTGCCAACCCCTAATTTAATATACTAAGCTCAATGACAGTACACAGTCTATTGGTTTATTATACAAAATAAGAATACCTAGAACTTTGAAAAGGATATAAAGTAATTATTAAAAAATTGGATAAGAAAAATAAAACTGTTTTGTCATGGGACAGCCAATACTTTATATGTATGCAAGCACATACACTCACATAATAAACAAGCCCACTAATACAATACTATATGATATAAAGTAAAATGGAGTCTCAGATGGCTTGCCCTGGACCTCACTTAATGAGGTGGATTAATTAAAATACCAAAATAACTTGGTTATATGTGGCCATAGTTACAAAAACATTTCCATATTTCTGAATCTATGGAAGAGCAAAGGTTTCATTGGTATTGAGGGTCCACTACCTCATCTAGGAATGGAAGATGATGACATATGACTTCAGGAATACTAAAAGTCCTCAAAAATGTCTTCCAAGTGTTTTGTGGTTAAGTCAAAGGTAAACCACACAAAAACAAGTGCAGTAGAAGAGGAGAGGAACTTATTTTCCATTAAATGTGAGATATATATAATTAAATGCAATAACTAAATGTAACATAATCAATGTAATAATTCAATGGAACCATTATTTTATTTAGAATTTTTCATCAAGCTGTTTTCTAAATAAGAAGTATGGTACAAAGTACAGAATTTGATTTTTTTTTTTTAAGTTATCTTCAGTCCTGACAATTTGAGGATCACTGCTCTAGAAAAATATATAATGCTATAAATTTGTACAAAGGAGCCTATAATTATACTACATCTGACATGGTTTGGCTCTGTTCCCACCCAAATCTCATCTTGAATTGTAGCTCCCATAATTTCCATGTTGTGGGAGGGAATAACTGAAGAATTGACCCAGTGGGAGATAACTGAATCATGGGGGCCATTTCCCCCCATAACATTCTCATAGTAGTGAATAAGTCTCACAAGATCTGATGGTTTTATAAGGGGTTTCCCCTTTCACTTTACTCTCATTCTGTCTTGCCTGCTGCCATGTAAGCCATGCCTTTCACGTTCTGCCATGATTGTGAGGCCTCCCCAGCCACGTGGAACTGTGAATCCATTAAACCTCTTTCTCTTTATAAAGTACCCAATCTCAGGTATGTCTTTACTGGTACCATGAGAATAGACTAATACAATATCATTAAAAGAATATTTGTTCTCCCCTGGAAAGATAAAATATAATTTGAGGTCCATCTACAATTTTATTCTTTTCCTTTAAGAATATGGAGAAAAACAAAGCTTAAATAAAATGCTACTTTGGAAGCCGTGGAGGACATCAAACTTCTAGAGATCCTTAAAGATAAGGCAGACCCAACCAGAAACAAACTTCAAAGGGGTCAAATAAATGGAGCCTATTTTTTTTTCTTGCTACTTCTCTTCATGAACCCCATAACGAAAGGAACAAGTCACTCTTGGAAAAAGATGAGGGCAGTGTATGGCAGTTTAATCTTCTTTTTTTTTTTTTGAGACGGAGTTTCGCTGTTGTTACCCAGGCTGGAGTGCAATGGCACAATCTTGGCTCACCGCAACCTCCACCTCCTGGGTTCAAGCAATTCTCCTGCCTCAGCCTCCCAAGTAGCTGGGATTACAGGCGTGCACCACCATGCCCGGCTAATTTTTGTATTTTTAGTAGAGATGGGGTTTCACCTTGCTGACCAAGATGATCTCGATCTCTTGACCTCGTGATCCACCCACCTCGGCCTCCCAAAGTGCTGGGATTACAGGCGTGAGCCACCACGCCCGGCGGCAGTTTAATCTTCTGAATGTGTCACAGCCTTAGTGGCTCTTAACTGAAATAGTAAAGTGTATGTAAACATATTAATTCCAATCTGTTATCTATTTAATCCTTGCTATAGGAATATGGCTTAAATTCTCTGAAGACATTAATATTTAACTCCAAGTATAAGCCTTTTATCACCTAAATTCAAATGGACCTCAACAGACTGCTCATTCTTCTTTTTTTTTTTGAGATGGAATCTCACTCTGTCCCCAGGCTGGAGTGCAAAGGCACACTCTCAGCTCAATGCAACCTCTGCCTCCTGGGTTTAAGCGATTCTCCTGCCTCAACATCCCAAGTAGCTGGGACTACAGGCATGTGCCACCATGCCCACCTAATTTTTGTATTTTTAGTAGAGACGGGGTTTCACCATGCTGGCCAGGATGGTCTCGATCTCTTGACCTCATGATCTGCCCACTTCAGCCCCTCAAAGTGCTGGGATTACAGGTGTGAGCCACCACACCAGGTCCAGACTGCACATTCTAAAGCTATGATGTTGTATAGAAGACAGCATGATAAGCATAAGGCAAGAGTACTGGTCTGACAGTCAAGAGGCCTAAGTTTTAATCCCAGCTCCACCCTCTACCTTCTCAACTATATGTCCACCCCTCAGTTAAATGATATCTAAAGCTTACTTCCTACTTTTAGTCTATAACTTTATGAACCAAAAAGAATTCCTTATATTCATGTAGTAATTCAGTGTCCAGTAAGTACAATTAGATCCTCTAGAATCTTACAATCTAATGGGGTTAAAAAGGCATGCAATACTATGCCCTGCTTAAAAATGAAGACAGCCAAGGTGAAAGGACACTACTGCTTATGTCCAGAAAAGCTAAGTGTTAAACTGAGTTCTCCTAATTAATAACCCATGAAATCTCACGATCCTCACATTTATCATCTCATTTAATTATTGTCAACAGAAAATGAAAAGACTTGTCAATAAGGTCTAATAAAATAAAAATGTTTTATAGCACATAATCAAAATACTTTATAAAACAGGTAAGGATGGGAAGAGAAGTACGAGGGCTGTATTTTTAAGCTTCTATTAACCACTTAATAGCTTACAGCAATGGACACATCATACCATAACCTCTCAAAACTTTAGTTTTCTCACTTATCTCATAAGGACTTCTAGGGAATTAAATATAATAATGAATATAAGTACGCTTAGGAAAGTAAGAAACTTGTACAGTGTCATTATCAATATATAACTACAGCCTCATTTAGTTCAAAAAACAAAATAAATAGATCATTCAAACTATAGGCTATGGACCAAAATAGAAAGTTAACAGGTCCTATCATATGTACATTTAACATGGATGTAAAACATGACTGAACAATTACAGCCTTAGGCAATTATTAGCAAATATTAATATAATACATTGACATATCAATACATTTACATTTGAATAATAATAGTTTTAGGTCACCTGAGTGGCATAGGAGACTGTTTGAATGCCTTCATGTCTCAGCAAAGTATGACTGGCTTTAATCTGTTTCCTTAAGAACTTCTTCTCAGTTTTACTGAGTTTGTAATTACTATGATGGTTGCTGTCCATAGCAAACTGTAAAAAACAGTAAAAAATGTCAACCTTAAGACTCCTGAAGGAACAATTATAATGATGTTATTCATATATTCAAGAGTGTATCAATATTTCTATGTGACAATTTTTTAAAATGCTTCGTTTACCTTGTACCAACCAAGAGAAGTGAGAAAAGATGCACAAAAAATGAAGGAATATCTAAGACCATCTAGTGACGTATCTCTGATGATTCTAAAAAATATTCCAATGTGGTAGCTCATTAAGTGTCCTATTTTACTCATAGGTGATGAATCCCTTCACTCATGAAGTCTTAAGTAAAATGTGCTATACACAAATTTCACAATCATAATGTAAAGCAAGGCAAAGAGGACGCAAGGGAGGAACAGGAAGAGAAATAAAAACTTAGAAGGATATACAGTATGATTCTCATTTACATAGAGGTCAAAATCAAAAAGGAAGCCATATATTATTTAGAAATACATACACAGAAGAGCTAAAAGAAAAGCAAGGAAATTATAAACACAAAATTCAGGACAGAGGCTATTGCTGTGCGTGAGAGGAAACAAAACTGACATGAAAGTGACACACAGGAGCATCAAAGATTTCTTAAGCTACATGGTAGATGTAGGTGTTTGTTTTACTATTTTTAAAAAATAGTAAACATGTATATAAAATATATGTACATCATATATTTTATATCTATAATCTTTTAAATAACAGAAATGAAAGCCCCATAAAATTGTGCTTTCTCTTTATTGAAATATGTCAATCAGCAAGTAGTTACTAAGCATTTTCCCAAAGAGATCGCTATAATCCCACCACCCAAATCAGCACCCCGTATCATGCTTTATCACACTTTATCATAGTAGTCTTTTGTTCACAAAATTTAACATAATTTGTGATGATTCATCTATTAGTTTAACTGCATCATGATATAAATCCCAAGAGAGCAGGAATCCCAGCATATAGTAGTTGCTCAATAAATATTTGATGGTAGAGCTAAATGAATAATAAACGAGTGAATACACACAGTCTCAGCATCCTGCAGCATGCAACCATAATAAAGTATACAGTTTATGCTTTCAACAAGTTTGTAACTTAGTTGTGGAAAACAAACACTAAACAATATAAAGATGACACATCTTTATATAAATTAGTGCTGATGGCACAGTCTTTAGGTGTGACATGAATTAGAGACAAAAATAAGACGGATGTGGGCTGGGAGCAGTGACTCACACCTATAATCTTTGGGAGGCCAAGGCAGGGGGATCACTTGAGGTCAGGAGGTCAAGACCAGCCTGGCCAACATGGTGAAACCCTGTCTCTACTTAAAATACAAAAAATTAGCTAGGTGTGGTGGTGGGCACCTCTAGTCCTAGCTACTTGGGAGGCTGAGGCAAAAGAATTGCTTGAACCCAAGAGGCAGAGGTTGCAGTGAGCCAAGACTGTGCCACTGCACTCCAGCCTGGGAACAACAGAATGAGACTCCGTCTCAAAAAAAAAAAAAAAAAAGGAAAAAAAACAAGATGGATGTGAACCAGAAAAGTTGGGAAGACCTCAAAACAGGAGATTTGTACTGCGTACTTAAGAATAAGAGCACTATAGAGTCAAATAAAAGGAAGGTATTCAGTGAGGCAGTAAAGAGCAGAAGTTAAAACCAAAATGGACGTGTCTGGCCAAGATATCAAGATGAGGGCATAACTTTTTTAGAGCAGAGTTGGCTGATCCTCCAGTCCCACTCTCTGCAGACTTTAAAGTCTTCGAAGTTAACCAAATAAATAAATTTGGGGGTTAAATAAAATCTTATTTATCTTATTTCAAATAAAATCATAAACAGTCAAAATTCTAATTACCAATCTTTAGTATAGAAGACAAATGCCAAGTCTATTGAAATGCCAGCACTCCAGCTTTCTAGCACAGGGGGTACATATATATTATAGGAGGTAAGGCCAGTGAGGCAGGCTGGCTGACAGCATAGCAGAGAGATGAGAGATAAGAAAACATAAAATAATCCAGCTTGTCAATTAGAAATGCTGGCCTGATCTAGGCTGGAGGCAATAGAAAGAAGGGAAATAGGGGGAGAGGGGAAAGAGGAAGGGTGAGAGAAAAGTTCAGGCAGAATCGAGAGGCCTTGATGACTACCCAGACATGAGGGCGATGGGAATCAAAGGTAACTTACTAACCAGATAGAGGCTGTGTGACTAAGAGATGAGTGCTACCACTTCAAAACTGGAAAGTCAGGAGGAAGTTCAGGAAGAGCTGCTTAGTACAGGAGGTAATGAGTCAGATTTAGGATATAATATGGTTAAGGTACTGGTGAGACATAGGGTTGCAACGTCTGGCTGGCAAGTGACAATATAAAGTGGCTCCTAGGAAAGGAACTGAGGTTAGAAAGGTTTAGGAGTCGGTCATCATTAAGACAGGAAAGGGGTAAGTGAATGGACATTTCTAACATTGCATTAATTAAAATTATTTATTCTCCTATCTGTCCCCTTCCACTGAACTGTGAGCTTTCTGAAGTCAAGTAAATCATACTTTTCTTAGTTACCACAGAGCCTCATTCAGTGCTATGAGCAATATAATACAATGTTTAGGAGTTCATGCTCCAGGTTCAAATGTTAGATCAACCACTGATTACTAGTTGTATAATCTTTGATGAGTTGGTTATATGTCGCTGTGCTCCAGTTTCTTTACCTAGGAATAGGAATAAAAATAATAGTGCCTATCCCATAGCATTTTTAAAAAGAAAATAAAGATTTAACGTTTATTTAAATAATAATAAATTAAATTTATTATTATTTATTACTGTTAATTTTCAGAAGAAGCAGATCAAAATGGCTTAACAAAACAATAGCTGAGGGCCTTCAAAGGAGTTATTTTACAGCCATTCCATTTCAAGATCTTCATCTGTGGAACGGAAACTTTGCAGTATGTCATGGAGAACAAGCGAAGAGTACACTACAGAATTCTTTTTAATATGGCTAGTATCATAGTTAATAGTGATTCTTTTTAATATTTCACATGAGCAAACACTGCAAAGTGGAAGAAATGAGAAAGAAACCATGCTAAATACATCTTTTTAAAAAGTCTGCCACTAAGAGTCCAGCACCAGCAGGTGGAGCCTTATAACCACATTTTTGTCATCCCCTTTCCTTTCTCCCTCAGTCATGCAACATTATTGCATGTGAAGAAAGACACTAAATGGCCTTTGAGGCTCAGTTTTTCTCCATTCCAGTGGCTAGGCAATGTGCTGGCCCAGTGTATCTGATTCATCTCAACAAAGATAGGCTGATACCAGCTGCTGAGGTCTGGAGGTGTCCCCTCCTGTCAAGACCACTTCCCGGGCCAGAGTTTCCACTACTGCAGATACTTGGATATTTCTTGCGATGTTATTGGAGTGAAGTCACTATTAACTATGATATTAGCCATGCTGAGTCTAGTCCAGCACCTCCAGCCTAAGTATACTCTGTGAGATAAAGAAAGTTTGGAGATTATGCATGCTCTGCTACTTGCTTATTAGTGAGTTTAAAGCCAATATATCCTACTAGCTATTGCCCTAAGAGGTAATAGTAATAAATATGTCATGTCCTTCTTGAATAATAGAGAACCTATTATGAACCAAGCAGTATAAACAAATGTTCTAGTATATTAAAAAGGCAAAAACCGCAATTACTTTTCCACCAACCTAATAATAGCAAAGATTAGAAAGAATCTAAATTCCTATCAAATGAGGCCCGATTTTAAAGTACAGCACAAGTATACAGAGTTTACACATAAATCTTTAAAACACACAAGAAATTGGTGATATGGGTTGCCTCCAGGGAAGGAAAATTGATCCTCCCTTTCATTCAGAGAAAGTGAGCTTTCTTCTTTCGTGATTTTGGATTTAGTCGCTATTTAAACTGCATTACCTATTTAAAAAGAAAATAAAGATCTAACATGATTAGAAAAAATTCACTCCATCACTTGTCACAGCACCCTGTTTTAACTCTTTAAATAACACTAACTACATATTTTCTTACACTCTCATTAATTTGTTTATTCTGTCTTTCTCCATAACTTAATGAAGTACACTCACTCCATGAAGTAGAGATTTTGTCTCTATTATTCACCCTGTAGCACCCAGCACTTAAACAGGAATTGGCACCTAGCAGCCACTCAATAAACATTTGTCAAATAAACCAAAACCGACTTTGCTGTCTTAGCTCCTAAACCTCTCCTCCTCCAGAATTCTGAGTCCGGTGGCCTTCCTCAACGTTTCCATTAACACCCACCACAGACCTCCACCTCTATAGAGTTCTCACATTGTATTACAGTTGCCTATTTGTGTTGGGCTTCCGCCAGAAAACTGTCACCTATTTGGGGCACAGACATACACCTGACATAGGTGCCTGACATACACCTGACAATAAGTATTCAATGAAATCCATCAAAATAACAGGCTGACGCTACCAGAGGCCCAGGAGTCGCAGGGATTGATCAAATAAGAGCACAAGAAGACTCAGCTGCGCAAGGGATCAGACCATCAGCACAGACTTTGGGTCAGAAAAGCCCTAGAAGAGCGAAAGGAACACGCCCCAAGTTGAAACCGTCCTCTCCAACCCCAAAGAAAACAGAAGATTGACACAGACGCCACGTGAGCACCCGAACCAAACACAAACACGTGCACCCTAAAAACTGAAAGAGCCACCCAACGCAGACACCTTACTGCCCACAGACTGCACCAAGGGCGCCTCTAGGGTCCATCCCCATTCCCCAGGTTCTCAGCCCTAGCAGGAACGGCGGATAGAGAAGACCGGAAGGCGCTGACAAGGGGAAGCGGAGATTTGAACCACCATACCCGCCAGCAAGAAGTGCCACACACCTCCGCTTCAGCTCAGGCCGGGTTCTCACCACGCGGGTGCCTTCTTCTGCGCCAGCCTCTCCACTCTAGCACCAGAAAGCCGCAGCGGGTACCTGTACACCGTCTCCCCTGGGCGCGGCCATGTTGGAGAAAACTGCACTACATTTCCCATGAGCCAGCGGGACTACGAACAGAGCTCCCACAGTCCTCTTCGCCTCCCAGAGCCCGGCAGTGACCCTTTCTCGACCAAGTGTATTTGTAAAGTGCTCTCTGTTGCACTGAGAATTCAGTTTTCTTCTTGGAGGAAATAGTAATAATTGGTAGTGCAGCTGTATTTTTATCTGTTTCTCTCCAAATGGATAAGTTCAAACAGGTTTAGGCCCTTTCATTCAATAATGGCCCCTGGCACCTTGGATTCTTTGTGCATATTTTCTCCTGAATCTTATTAGAGGTGTGAAAGAAAAATAAATCTTGGTGCCACAAAAATCACTAAGCTAAAGGGAAAAGTCAGGCTAGGAACTGCTTGGGCAAACCTGCCTCTTGTTCTATTCAAAGTCATCCTTCTGCTCACTGAGATAAATGCACATCTGATTGCTTCCTTCCGAAAGGCTAATCAGCAACTGGAAAGAATGCAACCATTTGTCTCTTATTTATAATACCTATGACCTGGGAGCCCCCTCCCCACTTAGAGTTGGCCCCCCTTTGCTTAGATTTGTCCCCTCTTTCTGGACTGAACCAATGTTTATCTTACATATATTGATGTCTCATGTCCCGTAAAATGTAGAAAACCAAGCTGTGCTCCTACCACCTTGGACACGGGTCGTCAGGACCTCCTGAGGCTGTGTCACGGTTGGGTGTCCTTAACTTTGGCAAAGTAAATTTCCTAAATTGTCTGAGACATGTCTCAGATATTCAGGGTTCATAGATATGAGAGAGGATCCTGGGGTCTGAAAGATGACATTGTATGGGCGACAGGAAAGGAGGTGAATATGCATGCATGTGCCGGGAGAATGGTGATTACCACAGAGTAATAGAAAGATGTGTGGAAGAATGTTGAAGGAAGCAAGACAGAATTCTGTAGGCCTACAGAGTGGGAGTTGGGGAGAGGAAGGTTAGAAAAATGAAGTGATAAGACCAGAGCTTCTTGTGGTAAGTGGGAGGAGAGACTAAGAGATGACTGTTGAAGTGAAAAGTAACGAAATATTAACGAAGCCGGTGGTGGCAGAGGAAAAGAAAAAAGAGTTGGTAACCGATCAGAAGTAAAAGACACAGGAGAGGGTGATGATTAGCAGTTGCTCCTGCTCTGTTACTTGTTATATAAATGTATTATAATCATTCTACCTGCGTTGGCTTATAAGCTGTGTGAGTGTGGGGAAGGAAAGGGGTAGGGGGAGAGGAATCGCTTTCTCATGGCACGATAGCTAGTGAGAGTACCCTTCCTGCAGTCCAGGAAGTAAAAATTGTGTTGCTGAAAGATCCTTTGTCTTAGTGCTAATTGTTCTTTGCGGCACCTAGCATCTATTTCCAACATCTATTTCCAACAATCACCTTTCCATGTTGCTGATACAGCGACCCCTATCTGCAGGGCACCACAGTGGACTATCAATAAAATTGCTGGCTGGCAGGGGAAAGTAGCAGTGAAAAGAGGGTGTTGTTGAGTGGGGGAATGATTTGTGTGGAGAATAGGCTACAAGGATGAAAGAACAGAAGTTAAGAGGCAAATAGGCAAGCATTGCAATAATCTAGGAAAGAAAAGATGAGACCAAAACTTAATAGAAAAATGAGGAGGCAAATGCAAGCTGGAGAGGTCAAATCAACCAGAAGGCCGGGCGCGGTGGCTCACGCCTGTAATCCCAGCACTTTGGGAGGCCGAGGCGGGTGGATCACGAGGTCAAGAGATCGAGACCATCCTGGTCAACATGGTGAAACCCCGTCTCTACTAAAAATACTAAAAATTAGCTGGGCATGGTGGCGTGTGCCTGTAATCCCAGCTACTCAGGAGGCTGAGGCAGGAGAATTGCCTGAGCCCAGGAGGCGGAGGTTGCGGTGAGCCGAGATTGCGCCATTGCACTCCAGCCTGGGCAACAAGAGCGAAACTCCGTCTCAAAAAAAAAAAAAAAAAAAAAAAAAAAAAAAAAAAAAATCAACCAGACATTCAAGCTACTTGGGTATAAGAGGATACACATGGAATCTCTCCCATTGCAATTCTGCTTTGGCACTACTGGATGCTTTCAAAAACACATCCCCTCAGAGCTTTCTGCAATGATGGAAATATTTTATGGTCTGAGCTGTCCAACACAGTAGACACTAGTAACATGTGGTTTTTGAGTATTTCAAATGTGGTTAGTACAGCTAAGGAACTGAATTTAGAATGTTTAAATTTTAGTTTCAATTAAACTTAAGTAGCCACAAGTGACTGGTGTCTGCCAAACTGGACAACAGTGTAAAATATCCTCTTATCTCTTACTGGTCAAATTCAATTACTTCATCTCAGTATCTGTCCTGCTTTGAGGTACTGAAGCTTTTAAAACTTTTTTTTTTCCTACGCTTCTCTTTCAATTCTCTTTATACATTCTGATGACTTGCTTTCAGAATTTTCCACTAGCTTCTCTCCCTCTGTCCATAATTAAACACAGGCAACCCCTCAGATTTTGAATTTGACTCTTTTCTCTTATTCTAGTCTCTTCCTGTCTGCCCTCCCCAGAGTTATAAAGAGATTCGTGAATCATTCCCTAATCTTTATCTTCAACCCTGGCTTCTGTTAAAAGAAAAACTTTAGCCAAATTAAATTTAAAGGAATTTAGCTGAGCAATGAACAATTCGCAAATCAGGCAGCCCCGGAATCACAGCAGATTCAGAGACTCCAGCATAGCCATGTGGTGGAAGAAGATTTATAGACAAAAAAAGGGGGAGGAAATGACATACAGAAATCAGAAGTGAGGTACAGAAACAGCTGTTATTGGTTACAGGTTAGCATTTGCCTTATTTGAACATGGTTCAAACAACTGGCTACATTTGATTGGCTGAAACTCAGTGATTGGCACAGGTGTGGGCTATGGTCAGTTTACTCCTCTACTTGTTAAAATTTCAGATGTACAGAAAAACCATTAGGCTGAACTTAAATACGTAAGGAGGCAGCTTTAGGCTAAATTAAAGCTTTTGGCTAAATTTGATTAACACTTCCCTTTAAAAACCACTTTGGTTTAGTGAAAAGAATGTGGGGGGTATTGGTGGAATATGACCTGAAACCAAAACTATAAAACAGCATTTATTTGTTGAGATTGACATGATAATTAATAAAACAGACATTAGCTGTTAAGTGATTATTCATTTCTCTTCTGCTCTGAGTTAAAGCCCACATTTCCCACTGCCTGCTGTCCATCCCGGTCTCAGTATCTCCAGAAAAAGGTGAATACATATAAAATTTTGTGTGCAATCCTTTGTATACAGACCCTTATCTTTACTTGGAATATTGCATAGACCATTTCTCCTAGAGAAGATGATTCACCAAAAGATTTTCAGGTACACTGAGACCTTGTTTTATTTATTATGTAACCACAATATCTTCCATAGTCTTGTAATACTAGAAATTTAATAAATGTTGAGCTGAAAAGGAATTTTTATTTGAAGATATAATTCATCTTCACCTGTGCCAAACACTTTACATGGTGATCTGTAATAATTTTTCAAAGGTATGAAATGCTGACCTGTTTCCTTACTAAAACCGTAGTCTCAACTTCATGAGAAGTAAGTCCTCTGTGTGACTATTACTAGGATCAGAAAGATTTTACTATAAAGGACCAGATAATAAATATTTTCCACTTTGTGGCCAAATATTCTTTCTTTCTTTCTTTCTTTCTTTTTATTTTTATTTTTTTGATATGGAGTCTTACTCTGTTGCCCAGGCTGGAGTGCAGTGGCACGATCTCAGCTCACTGCAACCTCTGTCTCCTAGATTCAAGCAAGTCTCTTGCCTCAGCCTCCTGAGTAGATGGGATTACAGGCACGTGCCACCACACCCAACTAAGTTTTTGTATTTTTAGTAGGGACAGGATTTCACCACGTTGGCCAGGCTGGTCTTGAACTCCACCTCAAGTGATTCACCCGCCTTGGCCTTCCAAAGTGCTGGCATTACAGGCGTGAGTCACCGTATCCAGCCTGTTTTTATTTTTTAACAATCCTTTAAAAATGTAAAAACCTTTCTCACCTCCCCCTGCTTATGCTGGCAGGATCTGGCCAAGGGGCTATAGTTTTCCACCCTCTGGGCCCTCCCTGAACTGTATAATTGAAAGTGCCATCTCAAAGTAAAGGCAAGATTAGCCCACCAATGAAGACATTTAAGATGAATTATAACAGACTATAAATTAAATGTAAGTGAATTTAATTAGCTTAACCAAACTGCATTTTAAGGATTGAAAAATAAAGTTCTGGCAATGAAGGCTGGGAGGAACATGCTGAAATAGGAAACGTTAGCTTGTCCCCTCGCAGGGCGTGCAATGGGGGAGTGGTTTTCTTCTTCGCTGCCCTGCTGCTCCAACCTCTAGGGCAGCATGCACAAGGGCAGGCTGTGGGGCTGTGATCCCCATGGCAGTGTCTAAGGGTGAATGTTTACAGCTCCTGAAGCCCCAGTGGGCATGTGTTACAGCATGCTCTTATAGTTTAGTTGGCCATTAGGTAGCTTGTGTTAGTCAGCTCAGTGAGACCCCCTTCCTCATCACAAGGACAAAAGACTTTCTATATCCCAGGGTTTCTTGCTTTGGTGTACCAGAAGAATTAGATCACATGTGGGCTTGGAGAGTGAATACGAGATTTTCTAGAGTGGAAGTAGCTCTTAGCAGATGGGGGATCCAGTGGGAGATGGTTTTTCCCTGGAGTCCCACTGCTCAGTGGCTTGGACTCTCCTCCGACCACCTGGCCAAGCTCCACCTTGTTCTGCTGGTTGAAGGCCTACCGACCTGCCAGTGTCTGTTGGTATGCTCTTCCACCAGCATGTTCCCCTTGATGTCCAGCGGCTTGTGTGTCTGCCTGCAAGGGTCTCAGGGTTTGTATACACACAGGTTGGAAGCATGGCAGGCCAGGGTGGTCTTGGGAAATGCAACATTTGGACACAAAGGCAGGAGAGCCTGTCCTCACCTAGGTCCATGGACACAGGCCATGGGGTGGAGCCCCTGCCAGGGACCTGCCCTTCTCCTCCCAGCATTTCCCTGTCCCCCTTCTGTATCAATGTCATTTAGAATTGCTTTTAGTTGCCAGTCACAGAAAACTGGTCTGATTGCTTAAATAAATAGGTGCCTTTCTTCACATGACAAGCCGGCCAGACAAGGCAATAGCTGGTACTGTTCCTGCAGCTCAAAAATGTTACAAAGAACCCACGTGCCTCCCCCTCTCCTTGCTCACCATCCTTGATGTATTGACTTCTTATTCTCATTCCTGATGTCTGCTTGTTACAAAGCAGCTGCCACAGCTCCAAACCCAAACATCTTGTCCTCATACTGGCATCTCTAATCTGGGGGGGCGGAAAGCAGTTTCTCAGTCTTTTCATCCAGGAAATACAGCTCCCAATGAACTTCTCTTTCTTTTTTAAGCACATGTGGGTTTCACACTATGGTAGGCAGGATAATTGGTCCCCATGAACATTCACACTCTAATCCCTGGAATTTATGAATATACAGGTGTAGTTAGGTTTGAAGACTTTAAAATAGATTATCCTATATTTGCCAAGGGCCCAATCTAATCACACAATTCCTTAAAGGCAAAGCACTTACTCTAGCTATTCCAGCTAGAGAAATCAAAATAGTTCCAAGTGTGGATTCCAACACCAGCAGGCTCTGAGATGTAAGGATCTATGTGCAAGGACATGGCGAGAGGCCTCTATTGAGCTAGGGGCTGTCCCATCTGATAACCAACAAGAAGTGGGGACCTCATCCTGCAACCACCAGGAACTGGCTTCTGCCAACAACCTGAATAAGTTTGGAAGCAGATTCTTCCAAGGGTATCTTGATAAGAGCCCAGTCTGTTGGCATTTTCATATTGTCTGTATGAAACTCAGAGCAGAGAAGTCAACTGAATCAACCCAAAGTTATGACCTACAGAACAGTGAAATAATAAATTTGCATTGTTGTGAACAGCTAAATTTGTGGTAATTTGTTACAGCAGCAATAGAAAACTACTGAACACACTTACCGCATATTAACCAGTAGCTAAGGGAAGTAGAATTGCCATGACTGCTATAAGGCAAATCACGATTCACTCTGCGGGGCTTGGATGAAGCGTCTCCTCCCTGATCAAGAGACCTTGACATACTATGGGCAGGGAATAGGGGAATAGATTTCTATTAGCAAGAAAAAGGAAAGACATTCATTGGGTAGACAACTAACAGTGTGTTCCATAAGAGATGGAGCACTTAATTTTTGGTCTGATGATCATATTATGAGCTCTCTCAAAACCTAAGAGAAAAGAATGCTAAAAGGATGGCCACTCTCCAGTATCGTAGCCAATGAGGTTTCTCCGAGGCGTGATTATTGCTAATTGAAAACTAAAAAAAAAAAAAAGAATGGCCACTCTTAAATTAGTCAGGCATGGTGACATGCACCTATAGTCCTAGCTACTGGAGAGGCTAACATGGGAGGATCACTTCAGCCCAGGGGTTCGAGGTTACAGTGAGATATGATTGCACCACTGCACTCCAGCCTGGGCAGCAGAGTAATGAGCACCCTCATCAACTAATAAAGCATCCAAAAGTAGAATTTTTACAGCTATTGTATTCTACTTCCAGGTCTTCAATCAGAAAAAAATTGAAAATGGTCCCAATAGTCCTTGAAAATTATTACATTTTTACTGTAGTTCCTACAGTAACTATGATACTGTTTTACTGCAGTTTCAAACTCAATTCCTATGATTATGAGATTTCTAACCTCCCCCTTCTCCCTAAACCCCCTTTTTCCCACCATCTGTTTCTGGTTACTTTCTAGTTTTTCTTTCACTTGTCCCCAGTGGCAACTGTACAAGTTTTGCTTGTCTTTCTATTTATGGTTTTAGAAAAAAACCTTTTATTTCCCAGTCTTTCCTCTCATTTACTCTTCTGCTACTTATTTTATCCCTCCTGGAAAAATGACAAATTTGTATCAAGTTTTCTTTCCAAACTTGTATCTCCTCTGCTGCTTCCCAGGTTGCTGGCTTCTTGAAACTTCAGCAAGAATGCATTATGTAAAACCATTTGATGTTCACTGTGACATTTCAGGACTGAATACATTATTCATGCTCTGGTGATAAAAATTCAATGAAAAGTTTGCAGTTTTATAAGTCATATGGTGAAAGTATTCCCTGCACAGTAATTAAAGGCAAAGAGTAACCAAGAAAAAAGAGAAGGAAAAGGGTCAGCCTTTAATATTATAATACAAAACATAAGACTCAGCTTGGAGAATTTTTTTTTTTTAGTCATTTGCAAAGCATACGATTTTAGCATTAACCTCCCAAAATGATCTATTTATTATTGAGGCTAAAGGCCTGCTTACTTAAAAAAATAATTTTCTTTTCTACACAGATTTTTTTAAATAGTTGAGAATAAAGAACTAGCAGTCAACTCAGGGTGCAGGAAAATCTCTGGGGTGGCTAGAGGTGTGGGATTTGTGGATATTAAAAGGTTATAATAAAATAAAACAATCTTTTAAAAATCTTTCCCTTAAATCTACAAGAAAAAAATCTCTTTAAAAAACGTATAAACATTTCATTTAAAACTATCTTGCCACTTTGATGGCGTTATTCTATCATTACTCTCTCAAAGTCCCCAAGATACTTGCCCAGAGAGGACAAGCTTCATCATTAACTATATTTGTGATCACTTCTAATTTGGGGAATAGTCTTCTTGTCAGTTCTGATTACATAGTCTTATCTGTTAGGTTGGGACTGAGATCTCATGCTAGAAGCATTAATTTTGCCATTTTCTGTTGGTTACTTGTGCTTGAATTATTGTCTTTATTCATCTTCACTGCAGGGAATTTAGAGTTTTCTAATTCACTTGTCCATTTTGCAAAAAAATAGTTTTAGGATTACATAATCCAAAAATCCATTTACCAGGCACAAAAAAATGTCTCACTTAAATCAAAAGAGGGAGGATGCCAGAGGCAGTTCCCTGCCTGTGAGCTCCCACTCTTCTCTTCTAGAGCAACTCTCATAAAGTCTGTGACATGTAACATCAGACATGCGCACCTAACAAAGCTTCCAGGATATTAAATGTGAACAGAGGTTAATTTGCTTTAGATAAATGTATAAATAGAATTTCCAGAATATTCTTCTAAATCCTGTAAGCCATATACACTTCACTTTAGAGGCCACTGCTCTAGGGCATGTTTCTCAAAGGCTGGTTCTTAGAATACTTGCATCTGAATCACTGAAGTGCTTAGTTAAGTGGTCTCCAATCCCACTAGACATAACAGTCAACTAAAAGCAAATATAAATGCTAATTCTCTGAACCCCAGTGGGTTACAGTGTGTTCTCCAAAATCTCTGGGGCCAGGGCCCAGTAACTTGCAGGTTTAGCAAGCAATTTTGCTACTTTTGCAAGTGTTCAACCACTGAAAAAAAAGATTGTCTGTTATTTGTCAGCATAGACATCTTCAGAAACCATGCCCAGAGTGCCAAGCTGCCAGATTTCTAGTATAGTTGGGATTCTCATTTCAAGGGAAATACTTTAATTTTATAAGGTACAAAGGACCAAGAAGCAGATGATCCAAAGTCCAGATTATTAAATTATTAAAGAATAATACATTATGTTTTATGTAATTTGACAAAAGTTTTAAAAAAATTTTAATAAAAAATAAAAACAACTCTAATTATTGGCATCTCTTATATCCCATTTTACAAGTATAATAACTAAGACTTAAAGACAAAATTTATGAGCTGTTTAAATAGAAAATATTTTTAAGAGTGATTTTCATTCATATCTGTTATTGCATGAGTAAAAGGGCTGTTTTTTTTTTTTTTTTTTTTTTTTTTTTTGAGACAGAGTCTCACTGTGTCACCCAGGCTGGAGTACGGTGGCACAATCTCGGTTCACTGCAACCTCAGCCTCCCAGGCTCAAGCAATTCTCCTACCTCAGCCTCCCGAGTAGTTGTGATTACAGGCACCTGCCACCATGCCCAGCTAATTTTTGTATTTTTAATAGAGACAGGATTTTACCATGTTAGCCAGGCTGGTCTTGAACTCCTGGCCTCAAGTGATCCTTCCACTTTGGCCTCCCAAAGTGCTGGGATTACAGGTGTGAGCCACCGTGCCCAGCCTAGGGCCAACTTTTATGCATCAAAACATATACCTCTTTACATCTACCTTTTATTACAAGTACACTTACAAGCACATAGTCCTTAACATAACACTATTCCTGAATTCTTCAATCGTACAAGTTTTATTCTCCCAATTTTACAAATGAGCTCTGAGGCTCAGAGAGTTTAAGCAACTTTCCCAAGATGACACAGTTAGTAATGAAGACAGGAGTTTAACCCAAAGATTTCCTCTTTACTGACTGCATGCATTATTACTGAGGGACAGCATTGCAGAGAAGACATGTCCTTTTTTATATTTTGAAGTTTTCCAAGTATAATGAGACAAAATTCTAGACAAAACAAAGATGAAATAAGTTTTGTTTAAGTGGGTGCATCTGTTATGCAAGTGCATTCAGGGCAGTTTACATGGTATAGCTTTAAAAATCTTTAAGAAAGATAGTATATACAGTGTCTTAATTCAAAGTTTAGATGCAGTAATATTTCTAAAGGACAAACAGCATTGCTTGTCTTATTTTATTCTCTTGCCCCTGCTTTCAACGTCAGAAATAAGACTGAGTATGATTATTTCCTCACCTATTTTAAATATGGCTTAGGGGACCACGTGGTCAATGGAAAATTAACCAGACCTAGAATTTACTTTTCAATATCTCTAGGAGGCCTGTTGACATAATTAGGATGCGGAATTAATAGTTAATTAGCATTGATAATGGCCCTCTTCATGAAACAACACATTGCTATGGCCCGAATGTTGGAGTCCTCCACTCTCCCACAAAATTCATAAGCTTAAATTGAGTCCGCACTGCAATGGCATTAAGAGGTGGGTCTTTCGGAAGTGATTAAGTCATGAGGGCTCCACCCTCATGAATGACACTAGTATCCTTATAAAGGGGAGAATGGAATGTGTTTACTCCTTCTGTCCTTCGGCCATTCAAAGATATAGAAAGAAGGTGCCATGAGGAACAGACCTGTACCAGATGCTGAATCTGCTTCTGCCCTGATGTTGGAGTTCCCAGTCTCCAGAACTGTTTGAAATACATTTCTGTTGCTTAGACTAGGTAGTTTATAAGGCATTTTGTTATAATAGCAGGAAAGGACTAAGAAACATATCATACTGGGAAAACCTTTGAAAAAATTACTTGAAACAAAAAGTTTAGTGAAGTTGAATGTTTGACCTGATAATATTGGTGGACCATGATCTCATATTAACAAATGTTTTTCATGCCTGTCATTATTATTTGAGGCTTGTGAGTTTCTGACTTATTTCTTATGTCATCCCTCATATTAGACATTCCTCCCTGGTTTTAAATACTCTTCCAGGCCAATGAATATAAACAAATATTATGAGGTGAGGTGAGGAGGTTAGCAGTGGCTTCACATTAATTTGTTCTAATCTAACCCAAGGAAATTGGGGTGAGGTGAGGTGAGGTGGTTAGGCAAGCCTTGGCAAAGAATTCAGGAAACAAAAAATTAGTGACAAATTGTTGAAAGACATAAAAATCTAGGACCCAAACTAGCTATGTTCTTCTCAGCGTAGCAGGCACCTTTGACCAGAAGGTGGCAGCAGTGGAAGCAAGAACTTCTAGAAACAAAGTATGTTGGGGCAAATACTAACACTATTGGAACCACCTTTGCAAAATTGTATCTGAGGAAATTATGACAGTGGAAGAAATCAGACCTAACTGACTCTATCTTGCTTCTAACCTTTAAGCTGTCCTTGTTGATTCCTGAGTGTAGGTCAAACTAACTTTGAGAAGGAATTCAGTTCATGGTTTGACTCTGAAACAAAATTGGTAACAGCCCTTTCCTGAAAACAGCCCCTTCTTGCCTGGGGACCAGTCTGCCTTTGCTGGACTAACAAGTTAGCTACAAGATGGCCGGCGCGGTGGCTTAACGCCTGTAATCCCAGCACTTTGGGAGGCCGAGGTGGGCAGATCAAAAGGTCAAGAGATCGAGACCATCATGGCCAACATGGTGAAACCCCATCTCTACTAAAAAAAAATACAAAAATTAGCTGGTCATGGTGATGTGCTCCTGTAGACCCAGCTACTCTGGAGACTGACACAGGAGAATTGCTTGAACCCAGGAGGCAGAGGTTGCAGTGAGCCAAGATCGAGCCGCTGCACTCCAGCCTGGCGCCTGGCGACAGAGCGAGACTCTGTTTCAAAAAAAAAAAAAAAAAAGGTTAGCTACAAGATTAGAAATTACAGTTTAGGGGTCATACAGCCTCTGGCTCCAAGAGTCTGAACCTCCCCAAATTGCTCCTAAGGGTAATATCATGATTACAAAACATAAGACCAGTGCTTGAGATATTTTGCAGACCTTGCACTCGATGGATCAGCTGGCACCACCCAGACTGGTGATCTGGCCCAACCAGTTCTGACATCATGCCTAGGAGAGGCAGAAGACAGCAAGAAAAACTCACTTCAACTCCCTGTGATTCCACCTCCAACCTGACCAATCAGCATTCCCCACTTCCCAAGCCTCTACCCACCATGTTATCTTTAAAAGCTCTGATCCCTGAATGCTCAGGGAGACTGATATGAACAGTAGCAAAACTCTGGTCTTCAGCACAGCTGGCTCTGCGTGAATTATTCTTTCTCCATTACAATTCTGCTGTCTTGATAAATCGGCTCTGTCCAGGCAGAGGGCAAGATGAACCCATGGGTAGTTGTACTGTCTCAAGAGCTCCTGAATGACCAAAGGTTTCTGGCTGATAAGGAGGCCTTTAGAAGGTGCCACTTCCATGGAGTGATGCCAGGCTTCTCCAATTCAGTGTCCAAAAGAGGAGTCCAACCACCAAAATCAAAGGTTAGGGGTTTTAGGCAAATGTTACTAAGCCTTAGTAGCAAAGAATCTCTCAAAAGTCAGCCCTGCTGATACAAACAAACAAACAAACAAACAAACAAAAAACTGAGAAGTAACAAAGACACCGAACCACCATAGTAACTATTGTAAGATGAACTAGGATTTAAGCCACAAGTCACAGAACGGAAAAAAAGCGAATCTGACTGGGAACCAAGAGTGCTGAGACAATGGCTAGTGCCGTGGTCTAGGCTGGGCTTCTGGCTCTCCAGTTACGAAAGCAGTGGTGGGAAGCAGACCAGCAGGCTTCCTGGGAGGAGGAGGGTCCAGGCTGGGAGGTGTTTGGGCAGTGGAAAACCATCAGGTATTTGGAGGGTAGTCCACTTTCCTGGGCTGTGTGAAGATGTCTGTGGAGTAGTTAATATCTAATGGTATTGCTCACAAATGTCCCCTTCCTTGCCAGTTAGCTATTTAAGTAAATAGTGATGAGGACTGAAACAGGGGTGTCAATTAGGCCGATGAATGGTCTTCCCATTACCTTGAAGAGATGGGAGAGACTTCCACCGCAAGAGGAAGAGATACTGCAGTAAGAAGTTCACTTCTAATACGATGCCTTCCACTCTGGATTGTGCATTGTTTTAAAGCATGGCTTGATCTCAAGACTCTCTTGAATTGCCTATAGTTATTCTAGACAAATCTACACCAGGGCTGGTGGTTGGAGCCATAACTACCTAGGAACAGTGAAAGTGGAGAAATGAAGTCAAACCGTACTAATGGAAAAAAAGCTGAGAACTTTTGTTTGGTTTTCTAAACCAAACCACTTAGATTTGAGAGATCTATTTGCATTTCCTGAGGAGAAACATGCTCCAGGAGCATTACTGCCATTAGCCATACTTTTTGGATTTCATAAGCAGGGTTAAGACCAAAATGTATTGGATTGTTCATCTAGGCCAGAGTCCGGGATCAAGTGAGAGTCGGTCATCCTTTTAAGTTATGGGAGATGGTGGTCAGTATGAGATAGGTCCAAACAGTCCTCTTTTACATCAGGATCCAAGCTCATACTCTCCTGTTCAGGTCAGGTTTGGAATAAGTGTTAGCAGAGGTGGTTCTGAGGTCAGGGCAAGCCACACCAGAGTACCCCAGTTCTGTCTCTTTACAAATGGGACAAGAAAATCTCCAAGAAAGTCTGATATATAGAAATTGCTGAAGGATTTGAGTTTCAGACTTTGATCACCTACAAGGCCCTAAAGCCACGGAACACATACTGAGAACACCCTTTGATCTCAAAACACTGAAGGGAAGACTGGTCTCCAAACGGAAAGGTCACAAACCATGGAAGTAACAGCCTTCAAAGGACATAGAAAAGCCACAGTCCATGGAAGTGACAGGCTTCAAAGGAAGTCCCAACTCTCAGGTGTACCAACTTAGAGTTGGGCTATGCCAAACCAAATAAGAAGTACTAAGAGAGGTGTGCACATTCAAGAAGCAAGTGCCTAGAGGTGAGGTTCCTATGCGGACCTGGAGACTGAAACTCCAAAGGACAAGAAATCAGTATATCGAAGAGAGAGCTGCACTCCCATGTTTGTTGCAGCACGGTTTACAATAGCCAAGATCTGGAAGCGACCTAAGTAACCATCAACACATGAATGAACAAAGAAAATGTGGTACTTACACACAATGGAGTACTATGCAGCCATAAAAAAGAATGAGATCCTGTCATTTGCAACTACATAGATGGAGCTGGAGGTCATTATGTTAAGTGAAATAAGTCAGGCACAGAAAGACAAATGTCACCTGTTCTCACTTAATTGTGGGAGCTAGAAATTAAAATAATTGAATTCATGGAGTTAGTAAAGGGACGGTTACCAGAGTCTGGGAAGGGTAGTAGGGAGCAGGTGGTTAATGGGTACAAAAAATAGAAAGGATAAATAAGACCTAGTATTTGCTAGCACAACAGGGTTTCTATAGTAAAAAATAATAAAAATAATTTTTAAAAATAAGAATAATAATTTAAGTGTTCATTTAAAAATAACTAAAGGAGTATATGATTGGACCATTTGAAACATAAAGGATAAACACTTGAGGTGATAGGTACCTTATTAACCATGATGTGATTATTTTTCATTGCATGCTTGTATCAAATTATCTCATATAACCCATAAATACATACACCTACTATGTATCCACAAAAATTAAAAAAAATTCCTCCCACCTCAGCCTTCTGAGTAGCTGGAACCATAGTGTGCACCACCCTACCCAGCTAATGTTTTTGTTTGTTTGTTTGTTTGTTTTTTGTAGACACAGAGTCTGCCTGTGTGGCCCAGGCTGGCCTCAAACTCTGCTCAAGAGATCCTTCTCACCTCAGCCTTCCACAGTGCTGAGATTATAGGAATGAGTTCCAGAGCCCAGTTGGGCTCGTTCAACTATTTAACTTTTACGTTATTATTCAGTTTCCCCTAATTAGGCTAGAAATTCTTTGAAGGCCACTGTTTACCTTTGTATCCTACACTGCAGCACCCAGGACCCAGTGCTGCACACAGGTAGTGCTCAATATGTATTTGTTGATTTATTCTGTTTGCTGGTTTAAAAGCAGAGTCGTAGGACAGAGCACACCGCATAGGGGTGCAAATCCTGTCACCTTTCCACAACTCAATTGCTCCTCTGTAAAATGGGGTAGTTGGACAAAACCACTGATTTTCAAACTGCTCCTTTGAGCCTTGTTAGGGCTTCTTACAGATGCCTCAGTAGCCACCAAGCACAGAGGAGTGGGACACTGGCCCACCCCAGCTTTATTGAGAGTGAATCTGCCTTTTTCAGTTTAACATCTTGGGGTTCACAGTAGAAAGTCATTAATAAGGATTCTGTGGCTAAAATCTTTAAATCTGACCTGAATTGATTATTTCAAATGTCCCTTTGACTGTAAACTTTGATTTTGTTGTTTCATTGACCTTTAAATGACAGTTGTCTTATCTGGTATTGGTCCATCCCAATCTAAGAACTGTGCTTCCCAATACCTTCACCCTCGTCTGGGGACATCTCCCATTTTTGCATGGATGCTGTTTGTATCTAACTGCATTCCTCTTCTGGGCTCCTAATCTTAGTCATCTCAAACATGTAACCTCCTCCCTTCCCTCCAACCTTCGTGTGAACTTAATTAGCGTCCTAATTGTTAGGAGAGCCACCTGGACACCTCCCTCCCTCCACTGAGCTTGGATACATTCCTGGTTCTTTCTGTGTTTGCTCTCCATTCCATTCTTACCTTGTGCTTCTACTACTTCTCTTTTGCCTGGCATAGTATTTGGCTCCTCAGACTGAAACCCTGGCCCAGGCCCACGATCACTAAAAAGGATTTCCATGAACACAAAAAATGTGATGTCTATTGATTAATGGCCTAACCAATGGAGAATAAAAAGGGACAAAAGAGGAGGAAGAAGAAGAAAAGATAAAAGGAGACAAGGAAGGCAAGAGGAATGAAAGAAAGTGTGTCTCTTGGCATGGGTGATATGCACTCTTCCTCACTTTTTCTCCAAAATATATCCCAATTTCCACTTGTGTGAGGCTGCTTATGACTAACAATCTAGTAAAGGACAAAAACAGGATAAAACTTGCGCTCTCCATTCCTTCTCACCAAATAGCAGTCAACTGGTATGATTTTACAAGATAATATCCCACAAAATTTAAGTGTGGGCTCTCAGTTAGACTGCCTGGAGTCTTGCCACCACCATCATTGCTAGCTTTGTGACCTTGACCTTGTTATCCCTCAGGTTCTTCATCTGTATGAAAAGTAGGGATAATAATATTTTAAGGTCATTATGAGTATGAAATTAGATAATATGGGTACAGTATCCTAAATAAGACCTGGCACAAAGTAAGGCACTATACACATTGGTAGTTATTCTCTTTTTTTTTTTTTTTTTTTTTTTTTTTTTTGAGACAGACTCTCGCTCTGTTGCCAGGCTGGAGTGCAATGGCGCGATCTCGGCTCACTGCAACCTCTGACCCCTGGTTCAAGCAATTCTCCTGCCTCAGCCTCCTGAGTAACTGGGATTATAAGCACATGCCACCACGCCCAGCTAATTTTTGTGTTTTCAGTAGACACGGGGTTTCACTATCTTTGCCAGAATGGTCTCGATCTCCTGACCTCGTGATCTGCCCACCTTGGCCTCCTAAAGTGCTGGGATTACAGGTGTGAGCCACCGTGCACCCAGCCAGCTATTATTCTTAAAAAAAAAAAAAAGTTTTGCATTAAGGCTCTTCCCCCATCCTTGAATGCAACATCATGTTCCCTTGTAAATGAACTGGCCAGTCCCATTTGGCCTTACCATGCCTATCACAGCCTAATAAATGTTGATGGTAATGGATGGCAAGCTTTGGGGCAGTTGATGCTCTTGCTTCTCTCTGTGGAGAGCCTATTAAATGTTCTGACTGTTGTGCTAGTAATGTACTAATTTCAGTTAGTCAAATAAAGGAACTAACCACATTGTAGTCTATTCACAACAGACCTGTTTAGAAGATTCAGCCTGGGGCAACATATATGTTTTATTATTTTATTGCAAGAAGATAATAAAATAGGAAACAAACAAGCTTCAATTGCTGCTTTTACTTGGCTCAGTCTCCTAAGTGTGTGGGTCTTAATCAGCGATGTGCATTAGAATCACCTGGGGAAATTTTCAAAAACCATACAGGTGTGGAGCCCCCAGGGGTTCTGACTCACAAGGTCTAGGTGATGTTCTGGCATGTTTGTTTGGAAAAGATTCACCCAAAGGATTCTGAGACAGAACCACTGTTCTAAGTATTTATGGCTCCTTTCTTCCCATTCAGCAAAAACCAGCTTCAACTAGGATGTAAAGACCATCTACAAATTTGACAGCATTCACATAACGAGGTGTGCTAGAAATTTTCTACCAAATTCTCCACTCACAGAAGAAAATGTCTTTTGTTCATGTCCCTAATATTCCATGGAATTATGAATTATGCTTCATTAAGGTGGAGATACTAGCTGCTCTTCAGTGAAATGTTCTGCCATTTTCTTTTTTTCTTTCTTTTCTTTTTTTTTTTTTGAGACGGAGTTTCACTCTTGTTACCCAGGCTGGAGTGCAATGATGAGATCCCGGCTCACCGCAACCTCCGCCTCCTGGGTTCAGGCAATTCTCCTGCCTCAGCCTCCTGAGTAGCTGGGATTACAGGCACGTGCCACCATGCCCAGCTAATTTTTTGTATTTTTAGTAGAGACGGAGTTTCACCATGTGGACCAGGATGGTCTCGATCTCTTGACCTCGTGATACACCTGTCTTGGCCTCCCAAAGTGCTGGGATTACAGGCTTGAGCCACCGCGCCCGGCATTTTTCTGCCATTTTCATGAGAACAACAACAACCACAAAAGCCTTTGTGGATAATGTTGCAACTTCTCTCACTTGAAGCTGACTCTGCACTGGGACGTTTAAAGTATGATGGCATTGCTGTTGCAGTTTCTATATTTTTCTTGAGCGTTCAGCCCCCTACTTTCTTATTTTAGGATATCTGTCTACTTTCATACACGAGGGACTCAAATAACTCAGAACTTTTATCTAGAGATAAGAATGAAATAGAGAACAGGAAAAATATAATTGAGTTCTATTTAACTAAAGCATGCCAAGAACCAGTTCGTTCGGGAGACTCCCACCCAAGGGAGCTGAAGGTATTGAGAGAGGCAGACACCCAGAGAGCCAACAGAATGGAGCTATCCCCAGTACCAACAGCCTGAGAGCCTGCGGGGCTTGCAGCTCTCCAGGACTGAAGGCCCTGAGCAGAGATTCATCCATGCCTTTATTTGCTGTTTGACAGGTGATTCTTATTAATACACAGGTGTTCTACATAGACACATAACTCAGGAATATACCAAGTAGACCACTGTAACCTGCCTACCACTAATTACAAACTACGAGGTATCCTCCACAAAGGAGCCATGGGGGCAGGGTAAACAATGTTTCTCAACAAAAGCATGCTTCTTATTCTCATAAAAAGACATTATAAGTAATAAAAGGCATATTGGTTCATCTACTGGTGCCTCCTGAGCCTCCAAATGTCTCCCTATTATCACTGGCTGCTTCTCAGTCTTGAAAAAATTATTGATAATTCTGCTATCTACAGTAGTCCCTCCCATACTAGCTCGAAGGAAATACCAGGTAAAGTGATCTGACAAGTAAAAAGGGGACTTTTAAGGGGCATTTTATTTCCCTGTACATTCAACACAATCTTTCATCTCCTTTATTCCCAGGACCATAGAAAACAATCAAGTCAGAGGCTTGTGGGAGCTCCCATGTCATTTTCATTGAGTTAATATATAAAGTGCTTAGGACAGTGGCTGGCACATAGTAAGAGCATGTATGTGTGTTCGTTATTTTTATGCCTTTTTTATTACTTTCAGGTAATATTATTATTATCTTTGGGCTACAACCAATTTTTAGGACCTAAAGATGTAGAATCTCTCTAGATCTGTATCTTATTTATAGTAGGCACTCAAGAAATCTTATTTAATTGGAGTAAAGGAAGTTAATTCCTGTGAATTCATAAACGTTTTCAAGTTTCAGAGATGCTTCATAGAAGAAATGCCCTTTCGAGAGTAACAAAGGAAAAAACAGTTGCTCTAAGCTCAGCTGTTACATGGAATTTCAAGAGCTGAAAAGTCAAAGCTTTCAAGGGCACATCACTCCGGGCCACTCTATATTGTAATTAATACACTTCAACACATGAAGCCATGAAATGTAAAGCCACAGACTTCTACGTGACCTACATACCTGTACTCTATGAGTAACAGGGCACCGTCATGATGTGTCACTGAGCTAAGAGTAGGCATGTTTCTTGATGGGATATTTTTATTGTGTGTAGGAAATTCTGGGACATACTAAAGAAAAATAGATCATAAACACTCCTTCAATGGGCTCCCATCAGAAAGCTGTTCATATCTCTAGTCTACCATGTACTCCTTCACACTGTTTATCTGCTTCCATGACTTTCTTCTAGTACCAAGCTGTGAGCTTCCTGAGGGCAGTCTCCACATTATTTACCTTCATATCTCCAGTGCTCACCAGCACCCAGCACACAGCACTCAACAAATGTTAAATGAAAACAATGTCACAGTTATCTTCATCTTTTTTAGTTTCCATAGTAAATAAGCAGGAGAAATGTCTCCATGTATATTTTGTGTATCATATTTTACAAACCAAAAATTGAAACCTGTCATCTGAAACACAATCTGACAGTGAGAGAAAATATGTGAAATTTAGATGGTCTTGGAAATTCTGAACAGATGAATGCCCTAACCATGCACGAGTTATGTTATTTAGTTATTTATTCTTCCCTTTCTCTCTCCATCTATCCAGGCACCCACTCACCTATCTGTCCCTCATCATCCATCCATCCATTCATCCATTACTTATCTAAAGGACACTACCAACTTTCATTTTCAAAAATAGGGGGAAATGTGTTGCTTTAGACTTACTAATAACTGCAAAGTGGCAAGATTACTTTTCTTTGCTTCTAAGTACAGAATTCGTTCCTAACAGCTCATATAGTATAGGGTTTTATTCAAACTAGTAAAAATATTTTAAAACTTTTTTCAAAATTTAAACAAAAACCTAAACCACATTCTTCTCTGCTGCATAACTGTCATGGAAAAGAACACATCAGATTACTTTTTAAAATCTTTCTTTTCTTTCTTTTTTTTTTTTTTTTTTGAGACGGCGTTTCGCTCTTGTTACCCAGGCTGGAGTGCAATGGCGCGATCTCGGCTCACCGCAACCTCCGCCTCCTGGGTTCAGGCAATTCTCCTGCCTCAGCCTCCTGAGTAGCTGGGATTACAGGCATGTGCCACCATGCCCAGCTAATTTTTTGTATTTTTAGTAGAGACGGGGTTTCATCACGTTGACCAGGATGGTCTCAATCTCTTGACCTCGTGATCCACCCGCCTCGGCCTCCCAAAGTGCTGGGATTACAGGTTTGAGCCACTGCGCCCGGCCTTAAAATCTTTCTACCACAAGCTGGCAGATTCTAGAAAGAGGGTTGGCCGCAGTGGCTCAGACCTGTAATCCGGGCAAGGTAGGTGGATCACTTGAGGTCAGGAGTTCAAGACCAGTCTGGCCAACATGGCAAAATCCCATTTCCAAATATAAAAACTAGCCGGGTATGGTGGCACATGCCTGTTATCCCAGTTACTTAGGAGGCTGAGGCACAAGAATTGCTTGAACCCAGGAGGCGGAAGTTGCAATGAACTGAGATTATGCCATTGCACTCCAGCCTGGGTGACAAAGTGGCAGAATTCTTTAGTTTTGAAATAAAAATAAACTTCTGTTCTACAGACACACATAAGCCTTAGTGTTTATGTTTATTGTGAGGTAAACAGCATAAAGATTAAACCAAATGAGCATGTTGAGTCCAGCTGCTGCTTTAGTTTTACGTCCAGAATATTATAAGCTTATAAAATCCATTCCATTGGAAAGCAGAGTGGCCTTACATTAATTTCTAAACTTTACACAACAATTAGGCAAAATTAGACAAGACTTAATGCTTTTTAAGTCCAGAGATTTCCTTTCTAGTTTTATTATAAAGCAAATACATCAAAGAATACTTTCCTCCCACCAATTCAAGTTACAGTGCCTAAGACCAGTGCTAGATTAAAAATAAATAATTGGGCCATGACTTCCACCCCACCCACAAAATGATCCAGGAGGGAAATTCCTACTTGCTTGTCCATTGCTCAACCTAACCTTGCTAAAAAGGAAGACATTCCTAGGTGAGGACATTTATATTTAAATAAATTCCAAATGACAAAGTTCAGTAAGAGATCTTCTGAGCAAGGAAGAATATCCACCTGTCTGGAAAAGACTCAAATTCTGTGTCACTTGTAATGGGCCAGTGTGTAGTTTAAGTCATGACAAAGTATCTCCTAGCTCCGCCCCTACCTCTTCAGCTCTCCTGCTGTAACTTTGGGCAGGCTGTAGAGGCATAGCATTCTCCTCTCTGGATTCTTCACTCTTTACCTGTAAGTGCTACATCATATGATCTCAGTTTCTTCAACTACCCTTTCTGTTGACTGCTTGTTAATCTGCAAAATAGGTTTTACTATCCAAAAATAATGCAGAACCCAGAAGTGAAGAAATATGTGGAATTGTCATAGAAGACAAGTTATTAAAAGAAAAACTGAGCCAAATCATAGTGAAGCAATTCTAGGGTTAGCAGGAAAACCAATTAGAAAAGAACTATAGTCTAAGGAGGCACATAGAGTTGAGAACCTGCTTACAATCATTCATTCCTTTCACACTTTACATTGGGGATCTATTACATATTGGCCATCTGCTAAGTTCTGTAACACAAAGATGAATGAGACCCTCCCCTTGAACTGCTCACATTAAACAGTTGCAAGATTATCTCCAATGGAATACATGTGTACAAATATGCTTTGAAGTCAGTTCTAAGTGATACCAAGGCTGCCTCACACTCAGACAATGAGAGAATCAGAGAGAAAGGCTTGTCATTCTGACAGTAGGTAGATTCAAACAGATGATATATGACAGAGAATAACTATTGACATAAATAGAGGCCAAAGATGGTGAAAGGTGAGGGTTTCAGAGTGGTGTGCAAGACCCTGGGAGAGACGTTTGGAATGCAGGAGATCTGGGGATACAGGTTGATTCTGGACATTTTAGAAATGCCATTCCTAATGGTTAAAGGATATAATTTGTTGCAGAGATTAAACTCTCTGCCACCCCCTCTACCATTTTCCATTTATCATATGGATTCCAGCTACATGGAATCCCAAGGTGGGTGGATCACTTGAGATCAGGAGTTCAAGACCAGCCTGGCCAACATGGCAAAATCCCATCTCTAATTATAAAAATTAGCCAGGCATTGTGGCACATGCCTGTAATCCCAGCTACTCAGGAGCTGAGGCAGGAGAATCACTTGAACCTGAGAGGCGGAGATACAGTGAGCCAAGATTGCGCCATTGCACTCCAGACTGGGCAACAAGAATGAAACTGTCAAAAAAAAAAAAAAAAAAAAAGGACTGTGATGAGCAGTGTGACAGCAGTATGCACTGGTGCTATGACAGCAGAGCATTCACTCTGCCTTGAGATTCAGGTTAGGCTTAAGAAGGTGACATTTGAGCTTAAAGATGAGTATCACTTCACGAAGTAGAATAGAATGGTATTCCAGAAAGGGTGGAACACCATGAATAAAGCAATGTGTTATGAGGAAAATAGTATGTTTGGGGGATAATAAGTTTATCTTTGGAACGCTGATACTTAAACTGTCAACAGTATGCATGGGACAGTGAATTTCCTTCCATACATGGATACATTTCCTCATGCAATAGTTGTGAAACAAGGACCACAGTCTTTTAAATTACTTTTTAAAAGACTGTAGAGTAATATTCTTTTGTCAGGTGGATAAATCTTCCCTAATGAATCTCTCCTGAGATGCTCTTCCCTTCAAAGGTCTAGCTTTTTCCAAGAGGTTTATTCAGGGAGGTATGAAGAAACTCGTTGAAAGAAAAGTAAATACTAATGCTTTGAACAATGATTAAAAAATCAGAAAGGTCAAGGCTTTAAGGTCATTTAATGTGAAGAGGAAATAAATGTTCAGCATTTAAGGATCATCATGAACCCAACTTTTCCTAAACACAGAATAGTGGAGGTGGAACCAGCAGAGACTTTTATTCAGGGAACACCCACTACCTGACAGGTAGATGCTTTGGTATCCGGGCTGCTCTGCGCCGCCTGCCAAGTAATCATCACAACAGCCCACAGAGGTAGGTATTACCACCCTCCGTTTTACAGGTGAAGAAACGGAGGCGCAGGTCGGCCAGGTAACCGGCTTCAGTGATAAATGAACCTAAAATAAAAGCCGACCTCGAAGCTCATAGTCTTTCCCCAACCCATGCGGCTTCATTAGAGAGACTTTTTTTGATTAGCTATGGAGAAAACGTTCCTCATCAAACATGAAATGCAGTCCTGAAGGCACAGGTCTCTCTCTCTCTCTTCTCTCTTCTGCTTCTCGCTTCTCTCTTCTCTTTTTTTCTCTCTCTCTCTCCCCTCTCTCCTCTCTCTCCCCTCTCTTCTCTCTCTCTGTCTCTCTCTGTCTGTCTGTCTCTCTCTCTCTCCGTGTGTGTGTGTGTGTGTGTGTGTGTGTGTGTGTGTGTGTGTGTGTGTAGTGGGTTCTGGGACCCCACGAAGCAATGTTCCCCAAATAACCTCAGATCAGGATGTCTATAATTCATCCTGTTACAATTAACCCCGTACCAGGGTTACGGTATTGTTTCTGAAGCCCTTGCTGAAACATGCAGCTATGGACCTGGCAGGATTGACACGATCTCTCAATTACACCTAATTAAAGAGCTGGCTCTTTGAGAACCTGACCCGACTGGGCCGGGAGTGGGAAAGGCGGGGGCTGCCTGTGGGGCTGAGGGGTGAGGTTCTGCAGGCCTGGGAAGGAAGGTGAGGGGTGGGCATCAGGATTGGGAGTCACTGGGTGCTCGGTGAGATGGGGGACGTTGGAGCGGAACTAAAACAAACTTCGGCTTCTGGACAATTCTCCAGGGAGAGGGCGGGGAGCACACCTGGCCCGGGACTGTCTGGGAATCCTATTGACAGGTCATCTCAGGTCCACCGTCTTCCTGACGTGTACGTCTCCGGGGAGTCCGCCTGGGCGCCACAGCAGCCTCCTCTCGCAGCAGCGGGGTCCGCAGATTTAAGTCTATCCCCCAAGACTCGGGCGCTGGGGGCCGCGCTCCCTCCCCCCGCACCGCGCCCGCGCCCCCGGCTCCGGGACTGGGCATGCTCAGTCGCCGCCCGCTCCCTGCTCCCAGGGAAACCTCTGCACGCCCTCCCCCGCCGCTCTCGGTCGCCTCCCCGCCGCCCGCCGCCCGCCGCCCGGGGTGCATCCCGGCTTGCTCCGCTCTTCGCGACCCAGATTCCTGCCCCGCCCCCGTCCCTTCCGCGCCCGCAGCCAGTGCGGCAGCCGCGGCCGCCCCTGTCCAGCCTCGGCGCCCGGAACCGAGCGCGTCCATCACCGCCGCGCAGCGCGCAGCCGGAGCGCCTGGGGAAGGCGGAGATGAAGACCACGCCGCCGCGCGCCCGGAGCTGCTGAGCCTGCCGCCGCCAGAGTCCAGGTGATTAGCGACCCCAGAGGAGCCACTGGGCGAGGGGCGAATGCCCTTGGGGAGGGAGAGGTGCAGCGAGGACGCAAGGCGTCGCGCGAGCCGCGCGGTGCCTGGGACGCAGCAGAAATGAAAGCATCGGGGTCAGAGAGGGAACGTGAATGGAAGTGCTCTGTGCCTAGGTGCAGGGGCTCGGGGATCACCCAGGACAGTGATTTTCCCTCTATCCTCTCCTCCCAGATTAACACCAAAGAGGCTGCAGGTCGGCCCGAGAGGCTGTTTGCCTCTCGGCCCGGGCGCAGGTCGCCTAGCGACCTAACGCCGAGGGCTCGGGGAAGGGATCCCAGGCAGAGCCAAAATGGAAGGCGGGACCAGGGCGGCCTGGCTGGGGCAAGGGGCCGGTTTGGGTCCCTGGGGACCCGTTGCCCTGCGGGTTTCGGCCCCTAAGGCGGAGCAAGGCAGCCGGGCGGTGGGGCAGCGGGACTGTGGGGTCCTCCTTCCGCGCAGCGAGCCGGGAGGAGCGGTCTGCGGGGCTGTTGCGCTGCGCCCCCTCCAACTGCTGGGAAACTCCGCACTTCAGTATTAGAGCATCTCTTTCCTGGGCAGGTAGAATTGGACTGGCGAGTGGGGACTGACAGCTGACAGCTGAAACGGGGCTATTAAAAGCAGAACAGTGGAGTGTGGTGATGAGGTGGGCTGTCATGGGTTTTGCTTTTTTTTTTTTTTTTTCTCTCCCTCCCAAGTGTGGGTATGGGCTGCTCTGACTCAGTGTTTCTGCTCAACCTCTAAGCGGCGAGTCAGGTAACACACCTTATGAATATTTCAGAAACGAGCTCACAGGCTCACTTGCTTCAGATCAAGTTTAATGAATATGTTTGTCAGCCTTTCTGCTGTGCACAGGCAGGTGGAAGCCCCAACCAGTGCCCCGAGCTTTCCACATTTCATCCCTTTCCCCACCAACTTGTAAAAAGACGCTGCTAACCTCCAGGGCCATAGATTGGTACTATACATTGAGTCTGTCATTTGGGAGACCAATTTGGGCAGGCATCCAGGCATTGTTCTGCATCTCTGCAGTGTATGCGTGTTGTGCCGGTAGCTTAACAACCGTCCTTAACCGGTGCTGCCAATATGGTGGAAAGCAGATAGTAGTGTGCTTGTATTGGGATAAATGTCTTAATTCATTAACATATTATGACAACATGTAGTTACAGCAGACTTAGTCATTCTCTCCCCCAGAAGTTTTCTCTGAGGTCAGTTTAGTTCGTATTTTGGCAAAGCCACACTCTTGTATCTCTCTACATTGGGAGGTATTTCTCTCATCTTAATCTTTTTCATAGGAAGAAGAAATAAATGTCTTCTCTGTAAGACAGCACTGTCAAGAACACCGAAAGAAGAACCCATTAATGTAGGGAACGTTGAGGACTGAAACAGGCTGTAGGGCATCTTTCCCTACACTTTGGGTTATAACTTCCATTGCATCACCACCATTTACCAGCAAACCAGCACACACAGCAATCAGTACTCGAAATAGTCCTGTTTTGCAGAAAAAGCCTGCTTTTCCCCCGCTTTGGTGAGACAGATACGTAATCTTCATAAGGACCTATAAGGAATTCCCCTGAGGACCAAAATTTTAAGCCTCCAGTACACGATGCTAAAAGAAGCAACACTTTAATCTTGCCAGCCCATACACAGTGAAGCTAAAGTGCTTCAAATTTACAGATGTTTTACATTTAGGGAAGGCTTTTCCAACAAAGACCTACTGCAGTTACATCACAGGCTCCACCTCCGCCTGCCAGGCTGCTTCTGCAAGCCTGTTAGTGAGGATAGTATGTATTGCTGTGCTTGATTAATGAAGAAAAGAAATCCCCAAATGAAAGATTCACTTATTTCTCTTATCGAATTCTGCTGATTTAATTGAAAATTTCCAAAATTAATACATGCAGCCAGGACTTAACTGAGGCATGATAATAGCTCTATAAATGTTAGCTTTCCAAAAGATCTTGAGCAAAATTACAGTATTCTTCGTAAAATCTTTGATATATTGTATTAGAAGGAAGATTCTATGAAATTGACAAAATAAGTGAAAATGTCATATAATAAATTAAGCAGCATTTCTTAAAGTATGTTATTTAGATGTTCAAAAGAAATCCAGTTGCATTTACAGACATAAAATCTGAGTGATTGAGAAGTTTGCAGAGCTCACATACAAATCTCCAGGTGCCTTAAAGGAAGCATTCTCTCAGTCCTCTGAGAATTTTTAACAAAGCACTGTTAGGGTTTCCAGATTTAGCAAATAAAAATGTAGGCTACCCAGTTAAATTTGAATTTCAGATGAACAGTGAATTATTGTTTTTAGAATACCTATGTCTCATATAATATATGGTACATACTTACACTACAAAATATTATTAGTTGTTTATCCCAAATTCAGTTTCGACTGGGCAGCCTGTATTTTTCTGGCAACTCTAGTTATTGGAAATGTTTCATTCTTCCTTTTTGGGTCATTTATGGGTTGAAAAAATAAAGTGGAGCAGAAATCATATGCTGTTCTGCAGACAATCTGGGACAAGCTTAGTTCTGGTTCAAGCTTTTGAAAGTAACTCATGCTTAAAAGTGAACAGTTTCACTTCAACACATATTGGTTGGGTATCTTTGCTTGCTAGGCTTCGTGGAAGGTGCCAAGGATGCAAAGAGGACAAGGGGAAATGGGGCAGGGGGAGGGATCTGCATCATAAGTTCTGGGACTTGCTGTGCCAGTTTTGTGTGTTTATGGTGGTGATGGAGGGGCGTGTCTACTGTAGGAGCCTGGGAGAGACACTGAATTATGCTGGGCAGCTACAGTCAGGGAGTGAGATGCCTAGCAGTTTTGAAAGGGCTGGCCTTGAATAAGAGAGTGAGATCTTATCCTTGGAGAAAATGAGAAAACAAAACAAAACAAAACAAAAAAAAAACCCTCTCTGTTAATAGATCACAGTAGAGTGGTGCTGGATGTTGAAGGATTTGATCTGGTAGCCTCGCTGAGAGGACAGAGTGGCCTGCTGAGAATGAGGGAAGTGAGGAGGATTCTAAAAGAAAGATTTTAAATAGTTGCCAATGGGAATGGAAGAGATAGCCGCAAAGGGACAACTGCAGGAACTGGCAGATGGTACTTGAGTGAGTGAATGCACCTCAATGTATTTAATATAGCAGCGATCTGCTCTTGACTCATACCCTAAGTGCTCATTTACTATTCTACTACCATCCTGGTCTCCTCAGATAAAAAGTCGTCATCACTCAATATTGGAATATGTCATTTAAATATTTTATTACGTTTATGTAAAAGTAGATATTTAAATATAATATTTGAGATGCCGATCAATAGTCAGTTGCTTCTTGGCACAAATCTCTGAAATAAGATAAGCAGATGTCTTGGTTTTAGCAAATCTGTTGCTTCAAGTAGGAAAATATATTAAATTGAGATCATTTCTGACTTGGTCCAGCTATCTCTAAGGAACTAGATTCTGATGATGAAAAGAGTATACATTTTGCAGAAATAGCACTATGTGAAAATGATTCTGTGCTTGTAGTACCACAGAGGATGTAGTCAGAATGTTCCGAATGCAGTTAATTCCAAAAAACCAGCACCTCGCATACATATGTGTCTTTGAAGACCCAGAAGCTACTTTCATTATTGAATAACATAGTAAGTTTCCAGGGAAGTTGATGATCAAAGCAATGCAGTCCATGTAGAGAACGGTTACTCATTTCTTGAAGAGTCCAATTTACAAACTCCAGCAACTGATGATAGAGTGCTGTTCTAGATTGCACTTCTGTCAACAAATCTAGTTTTCTTAGGACCCACCTTTCAGAAGAGCCTCATGTGTCTGAGTGTTCATATGTGTGGTTAAATTTCCACTTAAATTTTATAATAAGGTCTTAAAATTATAAAAATTACCCTGTACTAAAACTTATAATTAAGTAGCTCATTAGGGTCTTTCTTATCAAATGATTATCCTTTCAACAGAGCAGAAATAGTTCTATTTCAGGTTTGTTTTTTTTTTTACTGTTCCTCTTATAATGTCTGCTAAACACATTCTGCCTTATAATTCTGATAATACATGAGAAAAAAAATGTGATCAGGAATGTATTGATATTGCTAACATTTCAAGGCAAGTAGACCGTAGGTTTTGTTTTCAACAAGGCTTCACAAGAACACAGCTTATTAAAGAAAGGCTTACTGCAGTAATCCCCAATGACAGTTTATGTGGACTATCACCCAGAGAGAGCCCTAACTGAAATTGTGTGCCCTATTTACATTTTATATTCTAAGTCCTCAGTGAATCTCTGAATTTAAAGATTCTGAAGACAGTATGTTCTTTCATCCTGGGAGCTTTTAACCTTCCAGCTCACTTATGCTGACCATGAGCAAGTCATATTTTACATCAGTTTCTATGCTGTAAAATGGAAGATATGCACATTAAAAAAATAATATTGTACCAACCCTAATCGCAGTGTCTATAAAATAAACTATAAGTGTTGCTGTGGTTCCAAGGGATGAATAAATTTATTCTCAATGAAAGTAGACAAGTTGTACAGTGTGTGGGTATTCTATATGATATTTTAGATGCCATCGAAATAATTCATAATTTGATTTTTTTCTTTTTTTGCTTTTGCTTTTTTGGTGCAAAGCAAAATGATTGTGGCAAATGCCTAAGGAGAGCTCATTAAGCCTCTTCAAAAAAAAATCAGTCTCATGCAGGTTAATAACTGCAGATTCAAAGGCCTTTACATAACTTTTAAACATTAGTTTCCATTTTAATTATTGGGATTAGCACTTGGGTAATTAGAATGCTGGTTATAAGAGCTCATTTCAACATTATAACTCTCCTTTCTGTTTTTCTTTTCTCTTTCTGCAGAAATACCTCTTTCTGCAGGTAGTTGGTCAAAGGCTACCATATGTTTTGAAGGTTTCATTCATAATGAAACTAATTATTTATTTATCTCACAGCTGTTTTTTGGTTTAACAGATATCATCAATCAGACATCAGAAACTCTGTTCTGTAAATCTTTTTTACTTTACCAGTTGGACTTATGAATATTTAAAATGTGAATCAATCTTTGGAATGAATTTACTGTACATTTCTTACTTTTTCCTTTAAATAAATAGGAATATTCCACCCTTCAAAATTTGGAAGCCAGATTTTCTGAAGACTTCATATTCTATAAATAATGACATGTTAATTTCAGATTTTCTTTGCTTCATAATCCACTTAAATGAGGGAAAAAAATACTTTTAGTTGAGAAGTTCAATTGTACATTCTCTTAAAATGGTAAACGTTTATCAAAGCTATTTAAATTATGTACATTATTAGTCGTAATTTTAAAAGCCTTTATTAAAATAGAATTTTGACTTTCATATTCTGTCTCATGGATAATGTATGTGTAGCGCAATATGTGAATCCAAAATATTAAAATCAAGACTTATGAAACAGATGGGTTAAGTTATAGTTTTTACTTCACTAAAGAGTTTTGCACTGTACCAAAATTTTTCTCTACTATTCCTTTAAACTGTAGATAACCTGAAGTATTTAAAATAGAGCCAGAATTATCAAATTTTTATATATCCACAATCCCTCTAGCACACATTTATCAACTAGAATATTGAGTAATCTTTATGGGTGAGAGGCAGCAAAGAAGTCTGGAATGTAGCGTCATAGCTGGGTTTATCAGCTACATCCAAAGAATGTTCATAGGTGTGGAAGCCAACATGGAAGCTGGTTTCTGTTGGTCTACCTTACAGCTCTTTATTTGACCATGATATTTCTACAGTTTTATCAAGGACTCAGATGTACATAGATTAAAATGCAAAGCTAAAGCAATAGAGAATTTGGATGGCAATCAGGATTAAATTGGAAATCTCTTAGACCAGAACAAGCACTGGAACTAAGATTATATTTTAAAAGGATGGATGTGAAGTTCATTTAGTTTCTAAAATCACTTGCTAAGGACATAATGTATAAGTCATAGTTTACCAACAGTTTGCGTTTCAAAACATAGTTTTAGTTCACTTGAGCATTAGCAAACAGTACAGAAGGAATTAATGCTCTACTTTGGTTGGATTCACAGATGAACAGAGTCCAGATCTAAGAAGGTCAGAAGCAAAATATATAACACACTGCACTGAAAGTGAGCCACCTGTCAGAGCGACAGAATGCTTTCACTGGGTGGGACGTTGGTTCAGATGACCTAAAAATACCTCCTAAATTTTATCCTGCAGTTTAAATTGAGTTTCTAGGTACTTATACACAAATCTGCCAATGTCTAATTCAGCTTAGTAACATGTATGTGATAGATAACTATTGTACATCATTTCTTTGACTTATAATGAGTATATGATCTTATTCTTTTCCACGTGTTAGTTATTCCCTAGGTAATTAATCAATCTAACTAAAAATAAGTACATCTACTCTGTGACTATCACTAGGTTAAATTAAAGAGCTTGTTTCCAGTTATTCTTTAATTATCTAAGATATATTTGAAATTCTAGTTCAAAACGATGATATGTATTTTGAATAGCCATAAAATAGGCTTGTTTCCCAGTCCTAAAATAAAACTGCACAGCACACCTAATCAAATTGGACAACGATGAAAGATGAACACATGTTTGTTCTGAGTGTACTCTGCAGGTATTCTGTCCTTACTCTGCATTGTGTTTTGACTTTTAAAAGTATTTGTTTATAGCATAGAGTGGACATTCGTCATTCTTTTTCAACAGTGCCATCTGAATCTCTTTTCCATGTTGAGGGTTATACTGGTGAAGGTTCTCCAGAGAAAAGGAGATATATTTACATTAAGAGACTTATTATGAGGAATTGGCTTACTCCACTATGGAGACTGCGAAGTCCTACAATCTGCTGTCTGCAAACTAGAGATCCAGGAAAGCTGGTGCTGTCATTCCAGTCCAAGGGCAAGAAAAGACTAATTAATGCCCCAGCATGCAGGAGGCAAAAGTGGGTGACTTCTTCCTTCTTCCGCCTTTTTGTTCTATTCAGGCCCTCTTTGGGTTGATGATGTCCACCCATACTGGAAAGGAGAAATGGTTTACTGAGTCCACCAATGCAAATGCTTATTTCATCCAGAAACACCCTCATAGGTGCACCCAGAAATAATGTTTAATCTGGGCACTCTGACCAGCCAAGTAGACAGAATTCACCATCCCAGGGGCTCTTGCACGGTGAGGTGGAGCCCACTTCCCACTCTAGGAGCTGAAAGTGCCAGATGCTTCCTTTCCCCAGACATTCTTGCACCTGGGCCTGGGCTGCATGTTCCAGTCCACAATATCCCTTGACCAGTGCTGGAGGGTCAATGGGGCCACTCCAGTCTGTGCCTGGTGGTGGCAGTAGAGGTCTCTTTACTGGGTCAGTTCTGTGTCATCATTTTAAGTTATTTTTGGTGACATAACCTCATATCCAGTTCTCTAGCCAGCCTGGAGATTCTGTGAGTTGCCTTCAGAACAAATTCCATTTCTGCGTATTGGCAGAGCTAGATTCTGTTTCTTGCAGTGATAAACAGGATGAGAGTCTGTATTTATGTGGGACCCATTGAGCACACGGCACTGTGAGAGGCACAAAATGGAATGCTTTTTCATTCTCTGAGTATTCATGGAACAAGGCATCTTGCTTGGTATTGGCCGGAAGGAGAGACATACCAAGCTGGTATTTTCGAACCAGTGCTATGAACACAAGTAGGAGGAGGTGGGGATACTACTGGCAAACTTAAAGGGAGGGTGGATGTAATTCCATGGCTATGCTAATTTTAAAAATTGATTTAGTGTGTAGATGAAGGATTGGGATAAGAAAGGATACCTTTCGGGAAAATAAATACTGCATTTCATCCATTCCAAGAGAAAATTTTTTTCCTTCAATTTATGAAATTAGGAAGCATTGTTAAGAGTGTGCCATTTTTTTTTTTTTTTTTTTTTTTTTTTTTTTTTGAGACGGAGTTTCGCTCTTGTTACCCAGGCTGGAGTGCAATGGCGCGATCTCGGCTCACCGCAACCTCCGCCTCCTGGGTTCAGGCAATTCTCCTGCCTCAGCCTCCTGAGTAGCTGGGATTACAGGCACGCACCACCATGCCCAGCTATTTTTTTTTTTTGTATTTTTAGTAGAGACGGGGTTTCACCATGTTGACCAAGATGGTCTCGATCTCTTGACCTTGTGATCCACCTGCCTCGGCCTCCCAAAGTGCTGGGATTACAGGCTTGAGCCACCGCGCCCGGCCGAGTGTGCCATGTTTTAATCGTTATTTTTTTCTGCTCAACTCATCTGCCATATTTTATTGAATCTAAGATGTCATTAACATACACTATTATATGTTATATCTCTAAGGAAAAAGCTCAATAAATAATTATTTAAAAATGCCTCTGCCAGGCACAGTGGCTCATGCCTGTAATCCTTGCACTTTGGGAGGCCGACACAAGTGGATCACTTGAGGACAAGAGTTCAAGACCCACCTGGCCAACATGGTGAAACCCCATCTCTACTAAAAATACAAAAATTAGCCTGGCATGGTAGCATGTGCCTGTAATCCCAGCTACTTGGGAGGCTGAAGTGAGAGAATCACTTGAACCTAGGATGCAGAGGTTGCAATGAGCCGTGATTGTGCCACTGCACTCCAGCCTGGGCAACAGAGTGAGACCTGTCTCCAAAAAGACTATATCCTAACAGCTTACTGGGGACCCCAGACTAGAGGATTCAAAGAGACCCTAAGAGGACTAAGTCAGTTATGGAAATGATATGGGTTAAATACCAAATTCCTTTTCATTGTTGTTTTAAATGGTGTTCAAAAGCTATTAAAGAGTAATAGATTTACCTCTAACTTCTGTTATAAACCAATTTGGGTGCTAATTATTATAGCCTTGCTTGGCTGTTAAAAAAAAAAAAATGCCTAGCATTCCTGAGGTGATTCTCAATTTTGTAGATGGCACCTTGTTTTTTTTTTTTTTTTTTTTTTTTGATACATTTTTTTTAAAAAAATTCATATATATCCAAAAGTACATAGGCTAATTGAATCCCAGTAATTAAAAACCATTAAATCATGACCAATGCTATTTGAACTCTAACCCTACCCTCTATCCATATTACTTTGAAGCAAATCTCAGATACCATATGATTTTGTTTATAAATATTTCAGTAGGTATCTCTAAAAGAAAATGAGTTTTCAAAAATATACTCCTGGAAAAAAATCTATAATTTATGGCACCTTTTTTTTTTTTTTTTTTTTTTTTTTTTTTTCAGAAAACAAGTTTTTAGTTATTTAAATTAAGCTTTAAGTTACTTTTGTATTTGGAGGTTTTTTTTTTTAAGAACAAAACAGTAACAACAACAAATTAGTAACAACAACAAATCTACTTCAATGTCTACTGATTGCTTTTCATGGAATCTGTATGATGCTAACATATCATATTGCAGTTCTGCAACAATATCTCTTCTGTTTTTCATCCTGCAGCTTTCTTTTCTATATACGCTGTAGCCGAGGAGTTGTGTAAAAAATATTCTTGCCATTTCCAATATAGTTTTCAGAAAAGCCGTATCTGTCCTTTAATTATTTTTGGCCCTAAACGAAGAATTCATAATACCGTATCAAATGATTCGGAGGTGTTGTTAGCTAATGAGCCTGTATCACGTTGAACCATGTCAGCATTTGTTGACTCAAACTCTTCCACATTCCTGTTAAATATTTTCCGTTCATCTTCATGTAATGTCAAAACCAACTCACACACATCTGTACTGTGTTGCCTGATGGATACTGTCCTAGAAGTGGCTTCGGTTTTGATAATTCCTCCACCTGTTGCAGGCAAATGCTCTGGTTCCTCAAGCTTTAGTTCCTTCTTCTTCTATTTTATTTTTTTTAAAGTGTGATTTAAGTAAAGGTTTAATGGCACTGGATCTCAAGAGGTGACTGGTGCCTCCACCTGGGCTGAAATCACAGCCCCATGGCAGCTTTTCAAAATTTAAGTTTTTGTTTATATCAAAGGAACACTTACACATCATTTAAAACATTGTATTGCTATAAGACTTTTAATGGAAAAACTCATTCTCTAATCCATCTCTACTCCAGATTTGTGTTTCTCAGCAATACCACTTTAATTCTTTTAACTCTTTATGCTGCTGTTTCTCAGTATATTCAAAGTATCAGATCTATTGATTTTTCTCTATAGAAGTGAAATTTCAACTTTCATATCTAATCCCTCTCTCTTATACACGATTCTCCTTCCTCAATTCTCCCAATATCACGATTTTTATTAAATAAACTTTAGACAATGTAAATTTTATTTATAGCTTGTTATATTTTTGTACGACTTTTTGTTTTCTCAAGAATTAGTAATTCTAGTTTTCTTATTCTTATCTTCTATTAATTTCTATTAATCTTGTTTTTTGTTTTTTTGTTGTTGGTTTTTTTTTGAGATAGCATCTCTGTCACCCAAGCTGGAGTGCAGTGGCATGAACTTGGCTTACTGCAACCTTTGTCTCCCGGGTTCAAGCAATTCTTCTGCCTCAGCCTCCCAAATAGCTGGGATTACAGGAGGGTCCCACCATGCTCGGCTAATTTTTGTGTTTTAGTGGACACTGGATTTCACCATGTTGTCCAGGCTGGTCTTGAACTCCTGGTCTCAAGCAATCCACCTGCCCCAGCCTCCCAAAGTGCTGGGATTACAGGTGTGAGCCACCATGCCCAGGCTATTAATCTTATTTTCTATTAATTTTATTATTAATGCATATTCCAAATTTATTCCCAAACCAACAGAGTTGTGAATATTTTCTGCATACATTCATACATGTCAAATAATCTATCAGTTCCAGTTTTTTTATGAAGACATCCTTAAGTTGTAATGCACTCTGAAGTGTGAGATTGTTGTTAAGGTCCTTGTATTTGCCATCATTTTTTTTCTTTTTCGAGACCCAGTCTTGCTCTGTCATTCAGGCTGGAGTGCAGTGGCATGATCTCGGCTCACTGCAGCCTTTGTCTCCTGGGTTCAAACAATCTCCTGCCTCAGCCTCCTAAGTAGCTGGGATTACAGATTCGTACCACTACACCCAACTATTTTTTGTATTTTTGTAGAGACAAGGTTTCACCATGTTGATCCGGCTGGCCTGGCACTCCTGACCTCATGATCTGCCCACCTTGGCCTCTCAAAGTGCTGGGATTACAGGCATGAGCCACCTCGCCTGTCCTCATTCACCATCATTCTAAGAAATCCTTTCACCTTTCTCCAGTATGGGATTTTCTGATTCCTGGGTCCAGTGTCTTTCTCATTCCCCATCTTCATTTCAGTAGAATGCCTTCTTCAGAAGCTTCCAGAAAAGGCATACTTGAAAGATACAGGGAAGGTCTTGTATGTCTGAAATTGTCATTTTCTCCTTGCACTGTATATTTTGGCTAAGTACAGAAATCTGGATTAGAAAGAATTTTTTCTTGGAGTTTTTCTTTTTGCTTCTGTGTTCCTGTTGACAAATAGAATACTTCTAAGACTTGGTCTTTTCTATGTGAACTGCTTGTTTTTGTTCTTCCTCTGGAAACTTTCAAGTTGTAAAATTTTATCATAATGTGTTTTGGTGAGGATCTTTAGTTATTCAAGGAACTAGGTACCCTATGGGTCTTTTTGATCATGTTCTTCAGTTCTTGGAGAGTTTCCTGTATTATTTCTTTGACAATTTATTCATCAACATTCTCGATTTTCTTTCTCTCTAGAATATCTGTAATTTGGATGTTGAACCTTTTTGTCACTACTTTTGTTAATTTCTTCTGGCAGATTTCCTCAAATTTGATAGATATTTTCAACTTTGTCTTTCATTTCAGACACTTTTATAAAATTTCCAAGAACATTTTCTGATTCTCTTAAAGTTCTCTTTTATTGATTCCTGTTCCTATTTAATGAGTATAATATTTTTCTTATAGCTGTGAAAATTATAATGTTTTGATACTTGTCTTCTCTTTTCATTATTTCTTTTTCTTTTAAATTTCCTTTTGCTATGGGTCTCTGTAATTCATTTCAGAAATTTCCATTAATTTTCTGATAATCCTTGGCTATCTGTTCATATTTAAGATTGAGGCACTAAAATGCTCTCTGTGCACAGGTGGGGCTTGTTGACCACCTGTTACATAGTAGCCCAGTTGGGGGCTATTGCTTCCTTGTGGGAGAGGTGTGTGTGTGTCTCTGGTTAATTTCCTGAGAGATAACTCCTCTAATATCCTACCTGAGGAGTGGTATGCTGGCTGCCTCTGTTCTGGGAGTTGAGTAGGAGAAGGATGGCAAGGATGTCAAATTTACCAAGTAGATTTTCATGCAACCTCCTTGTATTTAATATGGCAACTCAATCTCATTTTCCTACATCACCAAATTCAGAGCCTCTCTAGCTCAGCCTCTTTGTAAGTAAATTTCATCTCTGCTGATAGAATGGAGAGGGGTTGTGCCTAATTTCAAAAGATGAAAAAGGAGACTTAGGTCCTAACTACTCCTATGAAAACTTTCAACCAGGCTGGGCACAATGGCACACACCTATGATCCCAACACTTTGGGAGGCAAAGGTGAGCACATTGCTTGGGCTCAGGAGTTTAAGACCAGCCTGGGCAACGTGGCAAAACCACATCTCTACTAAAAATACAAAAAAATAACTAGGCGCAGTGGCACATACCCTTAGTCCTAGCTACTTGGAAGGCTGAAGCAGGAGGATTGCTTGAATCCAGGCAGTGGAGGTTGCAGTGAGCCGAGATCATGCCACTGCACTCCAGCCTGGGTAATAGAGCAAGACCCTGTATTTAAAAAACAAACAAAAACAAAAACCTTTCAACCAAGCCTCTAGTTTTGGCTTCTTACACTCTCACTTTTAGAGGAACTGGGCACCTCTAACTCCTAAAAAAGGCTGAGATTCTGTATTCTAAATTATATTACTTCTGAGTCACATACCCCACTGCAGGCTCAGGCAGTTAGGCTAAGCCAATTACCTTTTGTTCATCCCTTTCAGCTTCCAGAATTCTGCTGACATCTGGTTCTTCTGTTGCCCTTAGTCCAGTGTGTTTGTGCCTTTTAAATTTACTTTTATATCAATGGGACTTTATGTGTTTTATTTGTCATGCATAAATGGAAATCCATGACACAGACTTTAAAAACTCACTCAGGAGTTCGAGACCAGCCTGGCCAACATGGAGAAACCCGGTCTCTATTTAAAATACAAAAATTAGCTGGGCCTGGTGGCACACACCTGTGATCCCAGCTACTCGGGAGGCTGAGGCAGGAGAATCGCTTGAACCTGGGAAGTAGAGGTTGCAATGAACCAAGATTGCGCCACTGTACGCCAGCCTGAGCGACAAAGCGAGACCTTGTATAAAAAAAAAAAAAATTGAGGACTTAAAAAAAAGTGTTAAAATACATCAGCAATGACGACTGTGAGATAGCTGGAAAACCAGGAGAACATGGGATCACAGAAGCCACAAAAAGGGCCTTTTAAGAAGCAGCTTCACATGTGTTAGAGGCTGAATGAGACAGGACAGGAAAATGAAGCTTGGAGTAGAGCACAGCCTGCCTTCAACCAAGAATGTACCCACCCTTTGTGTAGAGGCAAGGAGTGCTAATTACTCCAGAGATGTTTATGATCCGAGCTGTCTGTGTGTTAAAAGAAAGTTGTCTTAAGCACTGTGTATGTGTGAGAAGTGTATGCATGGATAGGTACGCTGGAGGGATTGTGACAGGGCAAGGGATCCAGGGCTCAGAGACTGTGGGTTAAAAGAGCCAGGAGGCTCTCCAGTGAGGCTAGAAGGATGTGAGTTGCTTTATCAATAACATATAACATATTCTGGAATTACTTAACCTTGCTTAACCTGAATAAAAACGTCAGATTCAGGAAATGAGAATCCTGTAGTGTGATTTGCTGTGGGTCATTAGTACTCTTTGTCACCAACCAATAAATTCTTATGCAGAACCATTAAAGCTCAGAATTCGGAAGTAAGTAGGCTTCCGTCTTACTATGTTACACTGATTCTAAGACCTTCCCCCACCCCCACCACTAAAATTAGATGCATTGTAGTTTAATTACCAGCATTTTATTTTTCGTTAGGGGCACATAAAATAATGGTGGATTCTACCGTTGATGGCACTAATGAAATACCATTGCAAAGAATAAAATAATATTCACTCAGCAAACATCTGTTAAGCCATGTGTAATTGTAGCTCTAACGTGTGTTAAAAACTGCTTTTTTGTTTTACTTTATGAATTGTTGCAGAAGCCCAATCTAAATGGTTGAATTCCTTTAAGTGAATGCTTTTACCTCTTCTGCATGGTCAGGGGTAGCATTGCCTTAAGAACAGAGTACTCTTCTTGCCTCCAAGCTGCTGGAATGCCCCAATTTGCTTGAATTTTTCTGTCAAATGTTTCTAGATAAATGCTTTCACTATGTTCTGATTGTATATAAGCCAAAAGATTGGCAAAATTATGTCCATTGAATTTTTATGCAAACATAAGTTTATCATTCTTTTATCATGGTTTCATTGAGAAATTTAATTTTAAACCTAAAATATAAAATTGAGAATTTACAAAATTTAGATGATGTTTGGGGCAAAATAGATTAATAATATATATTTTGAAGTCTCCTTATTCTTTTGTAGCTGAGAGATGAATTTTTTTTTTTTTTTTTTTTTTTTTTTTTTTTTTTTTTTTGAGACGGAGTTTCGCTCTTGTTACCCAGGCTGGAGTGCAATGGCGCGATCTCGGCTCACTGCAACCTCCGCCTCCTGGGTTCAGGCAATTCTCCTGCCTCAGCCTCCTGAGTAGCTGGGATTACAGGCACGTGCCACCATGCCCAGCTAATGTTTTTGTATTTTTAGTAGAGACGGGGTTTCACCATGTTGACCAGGATGGTCTCGATCTCTTGACCTCGTGATCCACCCGCCTCGGCCTCCCAAAGTGCTGGGATTACAGGCTTGAGCCACCGCGCCTGGCGAGAGATGAATTTTTTTCCTTTTTTTTTTTTCCTTTTTGAGACAGGATCTCCCTCCAGTATCCCAGGCTGGAGTGCAGTGGTGTGATCTCGACTGCAGGGCTCAGGTGATTCTCCCACCTCAGCCTCCCTAGTAGCTGGGACTACAGGCACATGCCACCATGCCTGCCTACGTTTTTGTACTTTTAGTAGAGATGGGTTTTCACGATGTTGCCCAGGCTGGTCTTGAACTCCTGACCTCAAGTGATCCACCCACCTTGGCCTTCAAAAGTGCTGGAATTATGGGCATGAGCCAGTGTGCCCAGTCTTGAGAGGTGAATTTCATCAATCCTGCATACTTTGCTGCCTCCATGAAAATGGTGCATAAGATGTAGGCAACCACAGTGAAATCCAGAAAATCACTGACTTTGAAACAGATCATACATACATTTGCAGGCAGCCCTGAATTCTGTAGCTGGCATGGACCTCCCTTGCTATAAATCACAGAAATTAACACTGCATGAGTGTTTTATTCATGAAGGGGAAAAAAACCTTCTTTGTTGTCATTTTAATGAGTATCAGCAGTGTTTTTCAAGCTAGTCACTGGAGGAGGAAAGGAAAATTCTGGAATGTGGCCTCAGGGAGCTCTTTATACATGAGCATTGTACCTCTAATATGAGATGATGCATAGCCTGTGCGAAATGTAAATGGATAATTTGAAAGATTTTTCATTTGTCCATGATGGTAATTTTTCATATTGCTTCTTTCTCTCCTCATGTGCACGGCTGTATAGCGTCAAAAATTGCATTTTATTTATGCTTCAAGTGCTCACAAATAACCTTAGAAAATTTTCTTTTATTTCCTTCTCTTTTCTTCCTTGCCCATTCCTTCTCTCCTCTCTCCTGTCGTTTCATGTAATATAGTCTTCCTGCATTATATCCTTTGAAATCTATGAGTACCTCCCCTGTCTAGGTTCTCCTTGCATAGACATAGTGCCTCTTAGGATCTGACAACATATGAAGCAGGATGCAAACTTAGCCATTATCTGAATTTGCTAATTCAGACCTATCTGAATCTGATATTTGGCCCATCTGATTTCAGAAGACTGACCCCTTGTGTTTGTGTGTCAGCTCAGCGAGAGCCCAGCCCTCACATGGCAGGTGGCTTACCATCTACTCATCCACAAGCCGTCTGTGCTCTTGCTTGATGTTGCCTGAGAGACGTGCTTCTGCTAGGAGGGCAGGCTTGTTTTGGAGAACTTTCTCTGATTTCTTGAAAACCATCCACAGACATGGATACGGATATGTGCAGAACATAATAAAGCATTAATGGAGCTGTGACGGGAATTAATTGCATCTTAAAACTACATTGGTGGCAGGGTGTGGTGGCTCAGACCTGTAATCCAAACATTTTGGGAGGCCAAGACAGGTGGATTGCTTGAGGGCAGGAATTCGAGACCAGCTTGGCCAACATGGTGAAAACCTGTCTCTACTACAAATACAAAAATTAGCCGAGCATGGTGTCATGCACCTGTAATCCCAGCTAATTGGGAGGCTGAGGCAGGAAAATCACTTGAATCTGGGAGGCAGAGGTTGCAGTGAGCCAAGATCGCACCACAGCACTCCAGCCTGAGTGACAAAGCAAGACTCCATCTCAAAAACAACAACAACAACAACAACAACAACAACATTGGCTTTAATTATCTGTTAGTTTTGTCCCTTTTCAACTTTTTCCATTGCCTTTCTAACAAAGAGAGTAAATTTCAAGTGTCTCACCACAAAAAAAATGTAAAGTAATGAGATGATAGATGTTATTAGCTTGATTTAATCTCTCTACTTTGTGTGTGTGTGTATATATATATATACACACACACACACATACCAAAACATCACATACAAATCATAATTATCTTCACCAATTAAAAATCACATAAATACAGAATATCAGCCTTTTTCCTTCATTTTATGTCACCCAGACATAGCCATCACTGAAGAAGGAGTGGAAAAAGAGAAGCCTGTATCTGTTTCTGTTTGATTCCAAAATCGGCACTTGACTGGCTGATTGAGGGATGTCACCATTATGATTTCATCAGACTCTAGAAGGGCCACATGTGCATACTGTCAGACCAGTCAAGAGAGAAACTAAAATTTCTCATGCAGATCAAAGAGAATGTATGAGTAGTTTTTCTTTCTTTCTTTTTTTTTTTTTTTTTTGAGGCGGAGTTTTCGCTCTTGTTACCCAGGCTGGAGTGCAATGGCGCGGTCTCGGCTCACCGCAACCTCCGCCTCCTGGGTTCAGGCAATTCTCCTGCCTCAGCCTCCTGAGTAGCTGGGATTACAGGCACGTGCCACCATGCCCAGCTAATTTTTTTGTATTTTTAGTAGAGACGGGGTTTCACCATGTTAACCAGGATGGTCTCGATCTCTCGACCTCGTGATCCACCCGCCTCAGCCTCCCAAAGTGCTGGGATTACAGGCTTGAGCCACCGCGCCCGGCTTTTTTTTTTTTTTTTTTTTTTTTTTTTGAGATGGAGTTTCGCTCTTGTTACCCAGGCTGGAGTGCAATGGCACAATCTCAGCTCACCGCAACCTCCGCCTCCTGGGTTCAGGCAATTCTCCTGTCTCAGCCTCCTGAGTAGCTGGGATTACAGGCACGTGCCACCATGCCCAGCTAATTTTTTGTATTTTTAGTAGAGACGGGGTTTCACCATGTTGACCAGGATGGTCTCGATCTCTGTATGAGTAGTTTGTTTTGTTTTGTTTTGTTTTTGTTTTTGTTTTTTTTGAGACGGAGTTTCACTCTTGTTACCCAGGCTGGAGTGCAATGGCGCGATCTCGGCTTACCGCAACCTCCGCCTCCTGGGTTCAGGCAATTCTCCTGCCTCAGCCTCCTGAGTAGCTTGGATTACAGGCATATGCCACCATGCCCAGCTACTTTTTTGTATTTTTAGTAGAGACGGGGTTTCACCATGTTGACCAGGATGGTCTCGATCTCTTGACCTTGTGATCCACCCGCCTCGGCCTCCCAAAGTGCTGGGATTACAGGCTTGAGCCACCGCGCCCGGCCCATGAGTAGTTTTTAATGGAAACTTTCTCAATTACTTTTAGAAAAGCTTTAAAGTGACACAGTATAATAAAGTAGGCCAGGTGCAGTGACTCATACCTGTAATCCAGCACTTTGGGAGGCTAAGGCAGTCGGCTCACTTTAGGTCAGGAGTTCAAGACCAGTCTGGGCAACATAGTGAGACCACCGTGTCTACAAAAAAATGCAAAAATTAGCCAGGCACAGTGGCATGCACTTGTAGTCCCAGCTACTTGGGAAGCTGAGGTGGGAGGATCAATTGCGCCTAGGGATCCAGGCTGCAGTGAGCCATGATTGCACCACTGCACTCCAGCCTGGGTGACAGAGTGAGACCCTGTCTCAAAAAAACAAAAACAAACACAACCAAAAATATATAGGACAAACGGTATTGAACCAAACTAGCTACGGGCTTCCTTCTGATACGTAGATCAACTTTGGATCAATCTTTTTTTTTTTTCTTGAGACAGAGTCTCACTTTGTCCCCAGGATGGAGTGCAGTGGCGTGATCTCAACTCACTGCAACCTCTGCCTTCCAGGTTCAAGAGATTCTCCTGGCTTAGCCTCTCAAGTAGCTGGGACTACAGGTGCACACCACCATGCCCAGCTAATTTTTGTATTTTTAATAGAGATGAGGGTTCACCATGTTGGCCAGAATGGTCTTGATTTCTTGACCTTGTGATCCACCCACCTCAGCTTCCCAAAGTGCTGGGATTACAGGCATGTGCCACCACGCCTGGCTGGATCAATCTTATCTTTAGAAGAAGAGGCTAAAAACATTATTATTTATGAGGCTAGGGTTCAACATGTGATTGTTTTCTTTCTTCTTTCACCTGAAATGAGAATAGCCCAAGCTGAGCAAATTAATCAGTGGCAAATAATTTTTTTTTTTTTTTTTTTTTTTTTTTTTTTTTTTTTTTTGAGACGGAGTTTCGCTCTTGTTACCCAGGCTGGAGTGCAATGGCGCGATCTCGGCTCACCGCAACCTCCGCCTCCTGGGTTCAGGCAATTCTCCTGCCTCAGCTTCCTGAGTAGCTGGGATTACAGGCACACGCCACCGTGCCCAGCTAATTTTTTGTATTTTTAGTAGAGACGGGGTTTCACCTTGTTGACCAGGATGGTCTCGATCTCTCGACCTCGTGATCCACCCGCCTCGGCCTCCCAAAGTGCTGGGATTACAGGCTTGAGCCACCATGCCCGGCCAGTCAGTGGCAAATAATTTAGATAAACTGATCCTGAATGTACATTAGCAAAGTCGAATTGTGTGTGAACTCCCTGCCCCCCACAACCTTATTGTTACATGGAATGTTTTTTGTCTATTTTGTTTTGTTTTTCATTACTGCTTAAAAAAAAAAAAAATTAAAAATGTGCCTAAACTTTGTTTTTAATCTAAACCTAGGAGAGTGGAGCATGGAACGTGCTGCCATCTTCTAGTTATTACTAATTACAGGAGTTATATTTTGAGGGTGACCTTTGTGATTGATTTTTTTCCTCCGATTGGTGTTACAGCATGAAGAAGTAGTTGGGGAAACCTAAAGGACCATGGAACTTCTTTTGGTTTCCAGTGAATTCAAGAACTCATTCAAGTTAGCATGTGTCTCCTAGATGATCTGAAATATTTTACCAGCCACTAGATATATTTTATGTATAGCAGAAAATTAACCTATGTTCATCTATAAAGGGGAAAGGTGTGATATATTACGAAGACGAAAGCATGCAGAGTTAGACCGGAAGGCAGGAAAAGGCTGAAGACTGGGGACTGAGATCATCACATAAATAACAGTGTGGACCGGAAGCTTGAATTTCATCGGCTTTTCTAAGCCCAAGGCTTAGAAAACCTTGATTTACATTTTGGGTGGGGGATATTTTTACTTTCAGTTATTTTAGAATTATGCTGCCAACAATTTTTATTGCCTTGGAAATGTAGTCTCAATAAAGAATAATATAAAACTCATGTATTTTCAATTCATTGTATAATTTCTTCCCATACAATTTTCTTGTTTAGAAACTTCTAGATCTGTAATACGTTTGCTTCAGGAAAGGAAAGCAGTTAGTTTTCAGTGGCAGGGTAACTGTTTTTATTTGGGAGTCCTGCAGGTAGCTCCCAATGGAACACTCTTAGGTTTTCAGATGCGTATGTATATCCAAGCTTTGATTATCCCCAGCTTTCAGTTTAGTTTGAAATGAATACACTATGTATTCTCTTCAGTTCTCATGTCAATCCAGAATTTTTACCTCTGGTTTCCAGAGGCAGCACAGGAAAGTGATTAATAGCCCTACCTTGGTAGCCAAGCTTCGAGGGTTTGAATCTCCGCCACATCCTAGCTGTGTGACCTTGGAAAGTTCCTTACCCTCTCTGTGTTTCAATTTTTTCAGTTGCAAAATGGAGATAATTGTTATTATTCACTTCATCAGATGACAATTAAGATTAAGTGAGTTAATATATGAGTAAAGCTTATAGCATATTGCCTGGCACATAATAAGTACTTTGTAAATATTAGCTATTATTAATTTCACAAAACTTTAAGACTTAATTTTTAAAATTAAATTTTGTTTATAAATGTGCTCTCTACAACTTTTTATTAAACTTGGATAATCTCAAATTAGGAAGATTGTAAAAATGAAATAGTATTTACTTTGTAGATTATCTTTTATTTATGTATAAATAGTATGAGTCCACAGGCATTTGGGTTGTTAACTGGGGATACACTTAGAATGTGAAGGGCTACATAGAAAGTAGTTTTCTTCGTCTCTTGTAGGGATTTCAAGATTTTAAAGAAAGGAGTTCTGTCCCTTCTAGTTGAGTCTCTAATCCATTCCTGGGGTTCTTAATAGAGAGATCGACTTCTAAGAGTTAGGGTTACCCGTAGCACTTTACAAAGAGCCTCAGGGGGCTTCTTGCTCAAAGGAGGCAAGGCAGGTTTCTTGATGCCAGGTGAGAGGATGAGTTTTCAGAAGTAGCAGACCACACTCATTACTGCCCCTTTTCTCCCAGCTGGGATCGGAGAAAAAAAAAAAGACAAGAGACAGATAACCCCATAGCTTAGCACAGAAGTATCAACTGATCTGTAGGGGCGTTTGATGTGACAAGAACAATCATTTGATCCTTCCCTTTGGATGAGTTCAGGGCAATGCCCCTGTACACATTGAGAGAAATTACTACAGATCATGAGAATGGGTTAGGAAACCCAGGGTTAGAATCATATTCTTTATTTTAGTTAAAAATAAATCTACAGATTTGTTTTCTTCCAGTTGGGAGATTTGCAGTTTGTTTTGTTAGTACTATGATTGAATAACGCTGGTTAAAAAAAAAAAAAAAAAAAAAAAAGTGCACTTTTCTAAAAGAGTGCAAAGTTCATTTTGACAAATATACATTAAGTACACAGTGTGTCAGGCATTGTACCCATCCGTAGGTGTTCTAGAAAAGCATACAGTCCAGACGGGAAAGAGACATGAAAGAGATCATTTTGGAACAATATTAGGAATTTATCAGTAACATAAAGCAGGTAATTCTGATGTTCCCCTCAGGTGAAAAACATCTCTAGAGAAGAAGTCTTTGAGAAGGGACAGCGCACAGAGTGGTTTTTATGTTCATCTTGATTTTTGTGAAACAGGTGGCATTAAAGTTTATGTTTGGACAAAAAGGGTGAATTTTTCTATATGTAGCTAATAACTGAGTAAAGCTGAATTAAACAATCATCAATATCTGGGCCGGGCATGGTGGTAAAGTGATCACAGTACTTCGGGAGGCCAAGGCGGTTGGATCACTTAAGGCCAGGAGTTCAAGACCAGCTGGCCAATATGTCAAAACCCTCTCCCTAATTAAAATACAGAAATTAGTTGTGAGTGGTGGTATATGCCTATAATCTCAGCTACTCGGGAGGCTGAGGCACAAGAGTTGCTTGAACTGGGAGGCAAAGGTTGCAGTGAGCCAAGATCATGCCACTGAACTCCAGCCTGGGCGACAGAGTGAGACCCTGTCTCAAAAAAAAAAAAAAAAAAAAGTAAATATTTGTATTTTTCAATTAATCAAACAGATATAAACCGGGTAAGTAACTTACATGTAACCATATTAAAGTCATTAGGCTGGTGTGTAAAAACACAGGAGAAGTGTATCATGGCTGCCTTATTGTTCGAATGCTATGCAGGTGAAGTGTGAATGTAAATTCTCCCGATCCTGAAAGGACTCCCTGTTCCATAAATGATGCTGGGATAGCATGTTAGCCATATGCAGAAGAATGGAATTGGAACCTGACCTATCACTATCTACAAAAATTAACTCAAGATAGATTAAAGATTTAAATGTAAAGCTTCAAACTATTAGAATCCTAGAAAAAAAAACTAGGGAACACCATTCTGGATATTATCCTTGGGAAAGAATTTATGGCTAAGTCTTTAAAAACAATTGCAACAAAATACAAAAAGTGATATGTGGTACTTGATTAAACTAAAGAACTTCTACACAGCAAAGGAAACTATCTACAGAATAAACAGGCAACTGACAGAATGGGAGAAAATATTCACAAACTATGCATCTGGCAAGAGTTTAAAACTGGGCTTAATTAAACCGAAGAACTTCTGCACAGCAAAAGAAATGATCGACAAAGTAAACAGGCAACAGACAGAATGGGAGAAAATATTCACAAACTATGCATCTGACAAGGGTCTAAAACCAGAATCTATAAGGAACTTGAACAATTCAACAACCAAAAAACAACCTCATTAAAAAGTGGGCAAAAGACATGAACTGACACTTCTCAACAGAAGAGATACAAGCAGCCAGCAAACATGAAAAAGATGCAAATCAAAAACACAATGAGATAGCATTTCACATTAGCAAGAATGGCTATTATTAACAAGTCCAGAAACAGCAGATGCTGGCAAGGCAGTGGAGAAAAGGGAACGCTTATACACTGCTGGTGGGAATGTAAATGAGCTCAGCCACTGTGGAAAGCAGTTTGACAATATCTCAAAGACCTTAAAACAAATTACCATTTGACCCAGCAATCCCATTGTTGGGTATATATCCAAAAGAAAATAAATCGTTTGACTAAAAAGACATATGCATATGTTCATCGCAGTACCATTCACAATAATGAAGACATGGATCAACCAAAGTGCCCGTTAACAGTGAACTGGATAAAGAAACTGTGTTATATATACACCATAGAATACTATACAGCCATAAAATGGAAGGAAATCATGTCCTCTGAAACAACGTGGATGCGACTGGATGCCATTATCCTAAGTAAATTAACACAGAAACAGAGTACCAGATGTTCTCACTTATTAAGTGGGAGCTAAGCATTGGGTACTTAAGGACATAAAGATGGCAACAATAGACACCAGAGACTACTAGAGTTGGGAGAAAGGAGGGGAGCAAAGGTTGAAAAACTAACTATTGGATACTAGGCTCACTACCTGGGTGACAGGATTGATGGTACCCCAAACCTCAGCATCACACAACAGAGCCATATAACAAACCTGCAAATATACTCCCTGAATTTAAAATAGAAGTTGAAATTATTTTGAAAAAATTTTCCCCAGGCCTAGGTCCTGCCCAGCCACTTGAGAAATGCTGTTTTGGCCATAGCAGAGACTTAGTAGAAAGAAATAGATGAACTCAGTACCACTCATCGGAAAATAATTCAAAGCTCATTTCTTATCAATAGTGGCTCAGAATATCACACACACAACTATGATGTGCTAAACACAGATTGTCTAATTAACAGTAAATAGAATGTTAACAAGTGGGTCTCCTTTAAAACAAAACTATTTGACTTTAAAAATAAACAGTAATTTTGTGTTTTCTATATAAAACATTCAGCATAATTACTTAATGAATATCCGGTGAATAATGAGTTAAATAGCATTTGCACAGGCTTCTTCTGCCACCCAAAGCCATTTTTGGTGTTTCCTCTTTGGGGGACAGATAATGAGATCTAATTGTTATCTTTGTTTCCTGTTTGGGGGACAGACAATTAGAACTAATGGTTATTTTCCTTCCCTTCACTTTTCCCATTCAATCAGTAAGTCCAATTGATTCTACCCTCTAAATATTTTTTTTACCTCTGTTCAATTCTCTCTCTCCCCTCTGTCATCATCCCAGTTCGGTTCACGTCAACTTGCAAGAATTTATTTTAACAGTCTCCTAAGTGATTCTTCACTTGACAAAATGATCTTTTACTTTAGAAGAGAACATAATAAGAATAAAAATCGTAATACTAATAATAAATACTACTCACTGACTGTGTATTACATACCTATAACTATGCTGAGTGCCTTACATGCTTTGGTTCATTTAATCCTTAGAACAACCCTACAAGCTCATTTAGTTACTTACCCCATTTAAGCCTAGAGAGGTCAAGCAATTTATCTAAGGCTGCCACTTGGCTAGTGGTAGATCCCAGACAAGAACTTTGTCTCCAAAACTTGTGCTCTTAATCACATGCACACGCACTGCCATAGTTGCCAAATTTTCTCAAATAGTAAGGCTCTCTCACTGTATTAAACTATGCTGCATTACTCAGCACAATGTTGGATACATAAGCATTCAAGAAGGTTTTTCAAGGGATAAATTTGAGAACCATTATGTAAAGAGCGAGGAGTTAAAATATTATATTATTTCATTTATCTCACATCATTATGAAATAAATTGTTTTGAGGTAAACCAATTTTATACCTAAATGAAATCAAACCACTTAAAGGTAAAGACTTCTTAAAAATTTAGATAAACTATTTCTAACATGCAGTCCATCCTTTACTACCTTATTTGCATGAGAATTCTCCTTTAATTGTATCCTAATGACAAAGAGTTTTGTTATGAACAAGTGTCATATATGCTACTTCTTTAGTAATTCCTTTGGAACTATGGTTTTAATTAACATCTGCATGCTGAGGAAGCTCAAAGCTTTGTTTCCAACCTGCGTTGTCTTCCTGAACTTCAGATCCATGAATCTTTACAACTTGGTCCTGAAATCTCAAAATGTTCCAGAGACCTCTTGTACAACCAGATCCCAAAATCTGCTTCTTCAAAATTGTATATCTTAATGAATAATTCTGCTGTCTATCCAGTTGCTGGCCACAAGCGTGGGCATAATGTTCAACTCCTCCTTTTCCTTTACCGACCACCCCCAATTAATCAATTAACAAAGTTCCTATTGAGTCTACCTTCTAACTATCATCTCTCATATCTTTCACTCTTCTGTCTGTCCATTGCCTTAACCTGCCGTTATTATCTTTGCCTGGATTATTGTAACACATTTGTAGATGGTATCTTATACCTGTAATTTTACTGCAGTATAATATATTCTTCACAGTACAGTCAGAGTATTTTTTTTGTTTTGTTTTGAGACGGAGTCTCTATCACCAGGCTGAAGTGCAGTGGCACCATCTCAGCTCACTGTGACCTCTGCCTCCTGGGTTCAAGCAATTCTCCTGCCTTAGCCTCCTGAGTAGCTGGGACTACAGGTGCATGCCACCAGGCCTGGCTATTTTTGTATTTTTAGTAGAGATGGGATTTCACCATGTTGGCCAGAGTGGTCTCAATCTCCTGACCTTTTCTTTTCTTTTTTTTTTTTTGAGACAGAATCTCACTTTGTTGCCCAGGCTGGAGTGCAGTGCCATGATCTTGGCTCACTGCAACCACCGCCTCCCAGGTTCAAGCAATTCTCCTGCCTCAGCCTCCCAAGTAGCTGGGATTACAGGCACCTGCCACCATACCCAGCTAATTTTTGTATTTTTAGTAGAGATGGGGTTTCACCATGTTGGCCAAGCTGTTCTTCTGGCCAAGCTGAACTTCTGGCCTCAAGTGATCCACCCACCTGCACCTTCTGATGTGCTGAGATTACAGGCATGAGCCATTGCACCTGATCCTACTGTAGTTCTTTTTTCTCCTTTCCACAATGTACTCAGAAAGTCATATGTCCAGCTTATATTTAAGGGATAGAGAGGCTTTTTGTTTTGATTTTTGTGATGGAGTCTCACTCTTCTACCCAGGCTGGAGTACAGTGATACATGCTTGGGGCACTGTAACCTCCACCTCCTGGGTTCAAGTAATTCTCCTGCCTCAGGCTCCTGAGTAGCTGGGACTATAGGCCCATACCACCAGACTTGGCTAATTTTTGTATTTTTAGTAGAGATGGGGTTTCTCCATGTTGGCCAGGCTGGTCTTGAACTCCTGACCTCAAGAAATCCTCCTGCCTCAGTTTCCCAAAGTGCTGGGATTACAGATGTGAGCCTGGGCACCCGGCCTGCTCCACCTCCTTGAGGGCAGGGTAGCTACATCAATTATTTGATCATTGGGAGTTCTTTCAGTTGGATGCTCTGTTTATTTGACACACCCCCATTTTGTTTATCTTAAGCACCTCTTCACTCTCTTGTGGTACAAGATGCTTCAGGTTCACCTTGCCCTGACCCAGCTTTAGAATGAATCTTTTCTCCAGGGTCCCTTAGATGCTTTTATTGTTGAATGTATGAGAAACTATGATCTGAGTGTTGAGTGGGACCTACCAAATTAAGTTAAAATTTGGATTCATTTATAAAAACCACAGAAGTACAAAGGATAATGTATGTTCCCACTATTCAAAATAAATAAATGTTATTTTTTCTTTTCTTTTGCTCCAGATTTATTTTAAGAAATAAAACACACCAAGTTGAAGATCATTTTTCTCTTCCCCAATCCTAAACCCCGCCTCTCTTCCCAAAAGCAACCACAGTCTTAAATTGGTGTATAGACAGTTTTTTCAAGCATGTATGGAACATCTACAGAAATAAACGTGTTAAAGAAGAGACTAGCTTTTATTCGAGCTAAGCATGAGTTCCCACACTGTGAGCTGTTCTAGTTGGCAGTGTGTCTCTGCCCACAGCTCCTTGTCCGTACATTCATTCCTTGCACTGCTGCTGCAGTGGATGTTCCATTCGTCTCTTTTCTCATGAGATAACTTCCCTCCACTTCCAGACATCCTTTCATGTAGTCTGTTTTATCCCGTCTCATCCTAACTTGCTGCTTTGTAGGCTGCTCCTAGTGTCCTCCTTATCCAAAGGAAGAAGCCCAATAACCTGATGTACACTTGGTGAAAGCAAATCATACACTGAAAAGTGCTATGCAAATATCAAATCTCACAGCTCTGTTCACAGTGCCAAAAGAAAATGGGGCCTGCGGCATCGTTCATTTGTGTGGAGTACCTTGCTCTTTAACAGTTGTCCCTGAGCTCTTTAGCAGTTATCTTTGATCTTAAAGTTAGTTGCTTCTAGTTATTTTTGAGTTGTACTTCTACAAAGTTGGGGCTAACAGATTTAAGACTACTGGATATCTGGAAACCCAGATGGCTAATTTGATTATTCTTCATTTTTATTTTTCTTATGAATACTATTCCTAAAGATATAGGAACAATACTCAAAATAAAGGAAAAGCTTACTATTGAAGAGATTGCTCATGAAATTCACAATTTCTCCAGCAGGTGACTTAAAATGAAAGGCTAGACCAGGCACAGTGGCTCATGCCTGTAATCCCAGCACTCTGGGAGGCTGAGGCAGGCAGATCATTAGGTCAGGTGTTTGAGACAAGCCTGGCCAACATGGCGACACTCTGTCTCTACTAAAAATATGACAAATTAGCTAGGCATGGTGGCTCATGTCTGTAATCCCAAGGAGGCTGAGGCAGGATAATTGGCTTGAACCTGGGAGGCAGAGGTTTCAGTGAGCCAAGAACATGCCACTGCACTCCAGCCTGGGTAACAGAGCAAGACTCCTTCTCAAAAAAAAAAGAAAGAAAGAAAGGCTAATAGTATTGATATAATTATAAAGTGTAAGTCTATAGCTGTAATCTCCATCCACTGAATTGCATTGCTATGTGGGCAGTGCCATTGATAATGTTCTCAGTGGCTGGCATGTTACCTGTCTACCTCAGTAAGCAGAAATTTTTGGTTTGGGACTTCCAGGCTTATTAATAAATGTACCTAATATCTAATTTCTTCCCACAGTTGACACTTACTTTGACAAAGGCAAATTTGGAAGCAATTACTTGAGGACAGTTCGTATAGCATCTGGACAGTCAACACGGGCACCATGAAGCACTTCCTGAGGTACGTGTTTACGGTTTCCTGGCTGAGCCCTCTGCAGTGGAGAAACCTCCTCACTGGTTAGGGTCCTATGACCAGTCATCGTTTGTGATCTGTGACCAGGTCTCTTAAGATTCTGTAAAATAACATTGCATTTTTGCTGAGAATAACTTGGCCACGAGGTTCCTCTGCTAACTCTGTATGCTTGTAGACAGTGAGAGAACGTAAAGCGTGAGCACTGTAGACAGCCCTGCTGCCATGTGTCTCTACAGAGCGGCACACCGCTGGCCTGAAAGGTTTAAGGAAATAGCTGTCAATGAATCACTTAATACAGTTTATGTAAAATCATTTTCGGGAAATAAGTGTCCTTTAAAATATTCTTTAATTTAGATTTTAGTTGGCTGGCCAATCCGTACAGGCATTTTAAAATTTGGGAAAGGGGGTCAACCTGTGTGTTCTAAGCTTCTGCTCTTCTTATCTCAGTGATGTCTCTGAAATTTGTATCAATTGCTGGTTCTCTGAAGATTGTTCTGGACAGCGTATGCCATAAATTGGTATGTTTGGGTGATCTTGTTTAGTTTTGAAAACCATTTGACTGGACCTAAAGCTACAGTTATTTTTAAGAGTATTGACTGCCATTCATTTGTCTATTAGTGGAATTCCCAGATAAGTTTTGTATAGTATTAAAATTTGGCAAAATACAGTTAGTCAGGTCCTGAATGTGAGAAAATACAACACTCTTCCCAGAAGATCAGGCTTCTTTTCCTCAAGATGGTGACCTGCCTCTTTACACATTCTTATCTTTTGCTCAGGCTTGTTTTCTCTAAGCACGTTAATAGGCTTGCTTCTTTTAAGAAATGATTTGTTTCTTTCAGTGGCCATAATCTAAGATTCTATTCCCTACCCCCAGTGGTTTTGGTTCCATTGTTTTTTCTGGAGCACCCAGATCACCTTTTATGGGATTTACTGGATTTTGATAGAGCTACTGGTAGTTTACTGGATCTTAGAATCATGACAACCTCTCAGGAGGTTACTGTTAAACCCTTTACAGGCATCAGCATTTGTTTTATTGTACAGAATACTGTTTATCTCAGCTGTATAAAAATATGGTATTTGAAAAATCACGTGGACATTTGCCAGCCAACTATTTGACCTAATATGTTCTTGGTTGTCATGGTAATTAACTGATCTAGCTACACATTCATGAAAATTTGGCATTGATGCATACCTCCTGAATGTAAACGTGGGGTCTTTCAACTTTGAAATCATGTTAACAGAAAGCTTTAGTGTGAGATGAAGCTTAGAAGTCAGGAGCTCCCTTTGAAAAAGTGGTGATGATGGTGGTGAGGTTGCCAAACCTTGCACTACTCAATTTCTTCCTCAATGTCTCATTTGTTTTAGAAAAACGTGTTGAGCAGCCTCAAAACCAGTCATTTTAGGAAAAATAGTAGCCTTTGGTTCTGTTAGTTTTATTGTTAAACTGAATAGGTGCAACATGTTTAGTAGAGTGTACTTTTTCATTAATTTGTATATGATGATTTAGAACTAGTACAGTGAAAAATCTACCACTGTAATTTTGCACAGACTAGCACCAAGGGTTACAGAACCAACGTGTCCCTATTAATTATGTGTTCTGATAAAAAAAAAATTTCATGTAGCTTGGAGTGTATATTTTATAAATATTATATGGCATTGATGATGTGAAACTAATGCTAGGATAACAGATTGTACATTAAAACAGAAACTTGAGGATTTTCATTGACCACTGATTTTGAAATAATAAAAGGAAAATCGATCATTTCCCTTCCTTAGTTGATTCATTTCCTGTAGTCCATTTCCACAGATGTTGAACGATTTTGGGAATCTTTTCATTTGAACCAAAGAGAAGGTTATGTAAGCAAAGCCTGAATAAATCAGGTGTTAATTCCTGAGCTCAGCAAATATATTATGGAGAATGAGGAGCTGACTTTCACTGGGAGGAAATCAGCATTATTTAAAAGCCCACGCAGTGATTAATCTGTCAACTTCTGAGATGCTCTAGAAGAAAATGCTCCATGTACTGTCCCAGAAGAAATAAGGTTAGAGAAACCACATTGTGGGAAAAAATGGATTTTCATCCACACTTAAGATACATGATACTCAATTGCTACCATCAGATATATTAATGGTATAAATATTCAGGGCATAAAAGAATAGAGAAAATATTCAATGTATATCAAAAATCATATGAAATATAAGAAATAAATGCTATATGATTAGTAGACCTGGCTAAAGGGTATATTTTATTTATTTTATTTTATTTTTTGAGATGGAGTCTTGCTCTGTCACCCAGTCTAAAGTGCAGTAGTGCAGTCTCAGCTCACTACAACCTCCACCTCGTGGGTTCAAGCAATTCTCTTGCCTCAGCCTCCAGAATAGCTGGCATTACAGGCACCAGCCATCATGCCTGGCTAATTTTTGTATTTTTGTAGAGACAGGATTTCACCATGTTGGCCAGGCTGGTCTTGAACTCCTGACCTCAGAAATCCACTTGCCTTGGTCTCCCGAAGTGCTGGGATTACAGGCGTGAGACACCATGTCCGGTCAGGTATATTTTAAATTGAGGTTAGAAATGGGATATTGGATACATATCCCCAAATCATCCAATCTGACTTTAGCCATGATGTGCATGAAAAGGAAACACGAGGCCAGGCACAGTGACTCACACCTGTAATCCCAGCACTTTGGGAGACTGAGACGGGCAGATCACAAGGTCAAGAGATCGAGACCATCCTGGCCAACATAGTGAAACCCTATGTCTATTAAAAATACAAAAAGTTAGCCAGGCATGGTGATGGGCACCTGTAGTCCCAGCTACTCGGGAGGCTGAGGCAGGAGAATTGCTTGAACCTAGGAGGTGGAGATTGCAGTGAGTCCATCATACCACTGTACTCCAGCCTGGGCCACAGAGCAAGACTCCATCTCAAAAAGAAAACATTGGAGAGCAAAACATACCTACATGTGATCAGAAAATGAAGGAGCACTTTTTAAAGTCCCAGATAGAGCAAAAGCTTAGGGTTTCATTTTTGTAATATATTTTACTAACTTTAATTCAGTTGATGTGTATAACAGAGAAGTCTGAAGTCTTATGTGGAAGATATTTTCCCTTGTTTGGATTTAGTTATTGAGGTTATAGTTTTTGAAGTTATCAGAACATAATTAATTTTGGAAATTAAGAAGGGAAATTTTTTAAGTCACCCATATAAATCGTTGCTTCCAACTGTTCTAGTCTCAGAATCTCAGTTTCTTGGCCCCAGATCTCACTTCATATTTTCCTTTCTCAAGTAGGAAATAGGAAAGGAAAACATCTGCCAATCTCAAACCTCTGTGGGAGAAACTGAGCGATATAGCAGACTTATACCATGTCCTAACTTAATCCAGGGAAAAAACTACTTTTCTAGTATGATTAGGTAAATAAAGGCTTACAATTAGCAAAAATAACCACAAATTGGATTTTTAAGTCATTCATACTTGATTTACATCTTGGTCCACTAATTCATTTAATATGCATTCATTGCTAATAATGCAAGTATTTATGCCACTTTTATTCTCTCTTCATAGGAAATGTAATTAAGTAAGACGTAATATCCCATTTTACAAAGGAAAACAAGGAGGCTTAGTAAAGTTAAGTAACTTAAAGCCACACAGGTATTTGAATGCAGGCCTGTTTGACTTCCAACCTGCATATATATTTGTATCACATTACTCCAGTACTGTGTGCCCACTGTAAGGTATTGTGGGTGATACAAAAATGAATGTGAGGCCTGGGCATGGTGGTTCACACCTATAATCCCAGCACCTTGAGAGGCTGAGGTGGGTGGATCACCAAAGGTCAGGAGTTCAAGACCAGCCTGGCCAACTTGGCAAAACCCTGTCTCTACTTAACATACAAAAATTAATCAGTCATGGTGGCAGTTGCCTGTAATCCTAGCTACTAGGGAGGCTGAGGCAGGAGAATCACTTGAACCCAGGAGGCAGAGGTTGCAGTGAGCTGAGATCATGCCACTGCACTCCAGCCTGGGTAACAAGAGCAAAACTCCATCTCGGAAATAAATGAATGTGAGATGTCTCTGTTCCAAAGTAACATACCACCTGGTAAGAGACAAGGCGTATGCATACAAAACTAAGATATATAAAGAAATGCGATCAGTGACAGGTTACAGACATTTTGTGAAGGAATATTCAGGAAACACGTCATTGAGACAAAGTTGAGATAAAGGAAAGACTAGGATTTTAATATTTTAAAATAAGGATAGAAGGTATGGAATGCTGTGAAGACAGTCAGGAAGGCGTGACTGGTGTCATAAGCACTAGTGGTCCAAGTTTGTTAGATGTGAACCTTGTTTGGGGTGGGTAGAAGATACTTGCAAAAATCAAGTTAGGGGCAGTTCTTGGTCACCTTTGCAAGCACAGCATAAAGCAGCCCAGAGCATGTTAACATTTTCACCCTGAATTAAAGAGGACCTCAAAGAGAAAGGAGAATCAGATGAAAAAATCTTTTCTCCTAACACATCTGGCCTTCTGTTAGAGCCAGAAATCTAGTCCTGTCTTTTCACCTTACATGTGAGAAAGAAGAAACCTAGAGAAGCAAAGTAACCTCTCCAAAGTTGCATGGTTCATAGTGGCAAATTGGGACTAGACGCCAAGTCTGACTTCCAGATAGGTTAGTCAAACTTTTGATTCGGTATGACCCACTTTCCATTGCTTTTAAAGAGCAGAAGGTGCAGGAACACGTAGTTGTTCCAGAATTTGATTAGCATTGCTTGAGGCAATGACAGAGCTTATGTGAAATAGAAGCTAAGTCCTGAAAAAGGGAAGGTTTATGGCCTATGCATACAAGTACCTCCCTCACTGTAGACTGGTACTTTTAGCTATAGTGTTCTCTTTTTTGTGGCACATACATGTATGTACGTATATTTGCACATGTATGCATGCATATATATGACACACATATGTATATATAAACATACACAAATACACACACATATATACACATATATTTTACATTGTTTTGCTCCCTGCATTAAAACAAGCAAAAGCTGTGTCCATACTCTCATGGAAATACGTTAACCTGCATCTTTTTCTGGGCAGTCTCCTGTTGGTGACCTTCCCAGAGCCTTCCTGTTGCCCTCAAGCTGCTGTCTAAGATCCTCTGAGAGCTAAATCACGTACATCCCAGCTCTCCTGCCCCTTGGCTTTCCCTCAGCTTTTCAGGGCCAGCTCTTTGGCCACTTTACTGTTTGTTAAGTTCTTCCTGCAGAGCATGAGCAATATAACCAAAAGCCATGGACACTCAGTAAACGTTAGTTTGAATTTTATTCATTTACCTATTGGAATTTTCACTTTTGTTCTGAAGTGAGGAAGGCACGCTGATTTTCCAGGCTGTTCTGGCTGTTCCTCATAGGATGGTGGAGTTGGCTTTCCTGTCCAGGCTCAGAGGAATGTACTCTCTCTCTCTCTCCTCTGCCTCTACACCCGGGGCATTTTTCTTTTATAGAATTGCCACACTGTTTTTCAACAGTCTGTTTTTCTTGTCCTTTTCCTTGCTAGACTATAAGCTCCTGGTGGACAGGGAGGTCCCATGGCTTGCAGTGAAAATAAGTTCTTGACCCGTGTTCACTTTTTCCACAGCCATGACTCCCACTCTCGTTTCTTCGGTACCGCACCATCAGTCTCATTTTGCATTTGGTTCCGTGAAGGAATAAATAAAATAAATTGAAATACCTTTCAAGTATCATTTTTCATTTCACCCCCAACTCATTTCAGATTTCTTTCTTTCAACTGTTCTAGGTCTTTAACAGAAATGAATTTGTTCACAATACTGAGCATGTCCTCTAACTGGGTTGTTTAAAATGTTTTCGAATTATGTTATGTAGCAAATTTATAATAATAACAGGCCCATTTCTTATCCCCTATAGAATATTTTGAACCATATAAATGGATGATGGAGCATGAATAATACCTTTGTTGACTTTCATTTATTTATATATTTACTTATTTTGGGTCTCCTTAAAAATATTTACCAACAAAAGTTTATATTTGAGGTTGCATTTAAATACTTTTAAAATGTCAAAGTATAATGTGTTATAATGTGTTCATTGTTTCCTCTTATAAATAAGTAAATAAAAGTATTATCCAAAGAGTAAAAAATAATCTGATTTTTAAAAATCTTGTAGCCAGGCCCAGTGGCTTATGCCTGTAATCCCAGCACTTTGGGAGGCTGAGGCAGGCAGATTGCTTGAGCCCATGAGTTCAAAACCAGCTTGGGCAACATAGCAAGACCCCCTCTTTATAGACAATAAAAAGTTAGCTGAGCATGTGTGCATCTGTAGTCCCAGCTACTCAGGAGGCTGAGGTAGGAGAACCACCTGAGCCCAGAGAGGTCAAGGCTGCTTCAGCCTAGGCAACAGAGTAAGACCCTGTCTTGAAAAATAAGTAAATAAAAATAAATCTTATAAAGTGTATTTAAGCATCAAAATTTTAGTTGAATAATGGTGTTAAAAATTAAGAGAAACCCGTACCTCCTTTTCTTTGAAAGGAAATGGATATACTATTAATTAATTTATTTTAATTATCCCACAATCAGTTATTGCTCTCTAAGCCTTTGGAGGCAGTTTCCCTGGAACGTATTATAAAAAGAGTGTCCTTTTTGCTGTAACAATGTAATTTTGAATAACATTGATCCATGATAGATATAGACCCACCAATCTCCTTAATTTTGACTTTTCGGAAGTTAGTGTGATCTCTTCAGAAAAAGAATAATGGGAAGAAACCACAGGGCCTCACACTATCTGGGTATTAGATCTTGGGGCCTCTGCCTTGCTTTAAAGGAGGGAAATACTCTTGTTTTCCTAGAGACCCATGGATGATTTCTTTGAGTGATTTCACATTTCCACTTCCTGTACCAAGTCCTCTGCAGCCTCTCCTTCCTAGTAGAAAGCTCATATAGAGATGGTCCCATTTATTAGGCAAAGTACCTATTGATAAGTTAATTCCCAACTGACTGCCAGTGCCCCTGCTTAGGAACTTCAACGCAGCAACTAGATGAACTGCTGGGAACGCTGAGCAGCTTGCTCTTCTTTACGGCTGCTTAGATGAAATGTATTTCATTTGGGAAACTGTGATTTGAACCAAGAACTGTGATTATTTTTGTATGTATCTTTCATCAACAATAGTGTGCTTTTTATTTATTACAGGATTTCTTCAAGCAAGAATTAACTTTCATTAGCACATTCATTGAAACTATTCAAAATAAGCCACTTTTCTCTTATTGTTCCAAAAGAAGACGTCAGAGTCACAAATTTAAGGTGATGGAGTAGTGTTGCATCACAGGTACCCGCACCCCCTCACCCCACAGGCAAGGGGCAGCATGGTTTTAGGTGCATCTCCTGTTTTGGAGACCCCATCCCTTCTGAATAGATTTCTCTAACAAAGCACCACAAGACAGGAGCTTGCTTTTATTTAGTAGCAGAGATATGATCTGTTTTGAATAATTTACATTGGGTGGCTATTCTGGTTCAAACTAGAGAATGAATGTTAAATAATAAACATGATCATAATTGCTTTATGGAAGAGCACTGCTGTGAACTCAGCCATAAACATCACTCTGCAGAATATTAATAAAAGGTAGTAACAGGAAAGATTGGAAATGGAGCATGTGTAGTAGCTCTTATCATTGAATCAGATTCTCCCAGTGTTTAAGCAAGGCATTCATCTTAGGAAGCTACAGTAACTCTGGAACACTGTCAAAAGCTGTGATTAAAAAACAGAAATAAAAAACAGCTGCCTATGTAAATAATTATTAGAAAGAGAAGGTGGTGATCAGTATTTTCTACATCTAGTCTTGAGGATTTAATTGTTGTTCCTAGAAAATCTAACAGATCTTTTTAGTAATGAGTCAGGAATCTTCCATCAGAATGAAGAAAACTAAGTATAATGTTATGAAGAAGAAAAGCAAATATTACCCAATGAAAACTAAGTTTATTGGTTTGCTGATTCAGTCTGGGAGGGAAAGGAGCAGAGCCATAAACCCCCTGAGCAGAGGGTTCAGAAGGTGAAGAGGGTATGAAACAGGTTGAGATTAGTGCTAGTGCAACAGAAAGTTTAAGTGGGTTCTGTCTCACAGGTGCATTTGAAATGCCTTCTCCCAAAGCATGCAGTCAGAAAAAAAAAAAAAAAAAAAAAAAAAAAAAAAAAAAAAAAAAGGACATAAAACAAATGAAATTAAAAGGAGGAGAGGGTACAATGAATCCCAAAATCCTTAAACTCAAACAAGAAATAGATACACCTTTTCTCCCTCCCTTCCTCCCTCTCTTCCTTCTTCTCTTCCTTCCTCTTCCTCCCTCCCTCCCTCCCTCCTTCCTCCTGCCTCCCTCCCTCCCTCCCTCCTTCCTCCTGCCTCCCTCCCTCCCTCCCTCCCTCCCTCCTTCCTCCTGCCTTCCTCCCTCCCTCCCTCCCTCCTTCCTCCTGCCTCCCTCCCTCCCTCCCTCCTTCCTCCTGCCTTCCTCCCTCCCTCCCTTCCTCCTTCCTTCCTTTCTTCTTTCCTCCCTCCCTTCCTTTCATCTGTCCTTCCTCCCTTCCTTTCTTCTTCCCTTCCTTCTTTCCTTCCTTCCTTCTTTCTTAAACTAACCACTGATGAACTCAAGAGCATTTACAGATCTATTTCTTAATTGCTTCCTTTTAAGGGTAAACAAATCAAACCAATAGAACATTCTCTCAAAATTGTTAATCATTTTTATTGTTCCGCTTTTGATCCTCAGCAGTTTTTTCCATAAATTTTGCAATTTAGGGACTTAAATAGATCCCGATAATGTAAGAAGTGAGCTCCTGGCAGTCAATATTTGATGGTGAACAGCCAGTGTAAGTTGCTCATATGAAGGTTTTGCAGAGTTGTTAAGGAAGCGAGTTGTGTATTGCTTCTGAAGTAAGAGATCTCCCTGGTGTTTCCATCTCTGACCATGACCTCCCGGGACAAGGTTTATAACCTAAACACAAAATAAATTACACCTGTCAAAACATAATTTGATCCGATGATCTGGGTAAAAAATATATAGTAACTAGCATAGCAAGAAAATATAATACCTAGCATAGCAAGCTGAGGTTTTAATTAAATATTTGTGAGCATGTTGATCCATTAGAAAAATAAGGGGAGAAAATAGAATATATCTTGGATAACAAATATCATTATCAGGTTATGTTGGCCTAGGAATTCTGAAAGAACAAGAAGTGTATGGATATCATTTCATAATTGAAATGTGCATAATTGAAATTGTTTATGATTATGTGAGAGAGATGTGATTTACTTCACAGAGTGGTGAACCCTAAGAAATGATGCTTCATCCCTAACCCCCACTGTGGATTTCTACTGGGTTTCATGTCTTTGACAGTGTGAACATCATCAAGAGAGTTTTTTTTAAAAAGATAAAAGCAAACAGAATGTGATGTCTTTTCTTCTTTTTGATGTCAGACTGTCTTGATGCAAAACAGTAACACAGCCATTTTTCTCATATACAGGGAGACCCGCGGGAGAAATTACAGTCGGGCTGTGGGTAACTCTATATATGGATACTTCCTGCCACTTAGGATGACTCTTGTAGGTCTCAAGCCTCCTCTTTGTGTAGACCTGATACAGAGGTCATGGGGAAAACTTTTTGTAGCTTAATTTAAGCTATACTTGATGCCTTGGAACCTAAATAGGAAGAATATAAAGATACTCAATGAACAGTCGTAAGGGTCCCTTCTCTAGGAAGATTGGTACAAACAGAACTGGATTATCACATGGTTTCACTTGTGCTGGAGTTCTGCCACACAGACTTAAAAGGTGGCTTCATTTGAGGTGTAAGCCCACAGATGGGGTGGACTTCCTGAAAACTGCACATGGAACAGATATTATGGAAAGTTTTTATCTTTGACTTAGTAATTAATAGCATATATTAATATGTTTATATATATATATATCTCCCAGTAATTAATATCATTACCATTTGGCTGGGGACCAGTTAACAAGATATTGCTCAATCTTTTTTTTTTTTTTTTTGGCATAGCTTTCCAGTAGTTAGAAAATGAAAAACATTTTCCAAGAGAGCAAGCTGAGGTTTCATAAATCTTTGCACTTGTCTAATTAAAATATCCCACTAAATTTATTTTTAGGGTTATACCCTAACTATATATGTATTTACATATAAAATATATATAAATAAGCATAAGTATATTTATATATCAATAAGTATACATATATATTTATATGTAAAAATACATATATATTTAGGGTTATTTTGGGTTTTGTTGTTGTTGTTTTCTGGGGTAGTTTTTTTTTTTTTTTGAAGATGTTAAACTATATTCTAACAGATCTTAGAATATATTTGACTAGAACAGTTGAATGTTAGGCTTTACAATATAGTAAATCCATTTTCGTCTTTTGGCAGAATCTGATTGACTTTGTGCTGACTATACATGGAAATTTTATATGTACTTTTGTAATGGCTTTTGGTGATCATTTCATACATCATAATTTTTGTTATAATTTTTATTTTGCAAATAAAATAATACACATGTATTACAAAAATACTTTAAAAATAAAATAAAAATTACTGATAATTTTATTACCCATCAATACCACTGTTGACATTTTTGTTATGTATCCTGCTTTGCACATTACTATTAAAATTTTTTGTTTTACTTTTTAAAGGAAAGGCAGATCATCCCATACATATTTCTTTTTAACTTTTTTCTATTTGATAAACATATCGTGGACATTGTCACTTTATTAGATGTTCTAGGACATAATCTTGTTGCCTGCAAAGTATCCTATTCTGTTATCTCAGTGTAGCAGCTTGGTTGTTTTGTTCTGTGTCTTTCCATTTCCTTTGCATTTATAAGATATAGACCCCATGCCTTTGGGTAAATCAGACTGAATTTTTATTTTTAACACAAGGCTGTTCAAGATATTGGGAACCAGAGCAATCTGAGGAAAGAAACACAGCCAAGGTTTTGGCTCTTTTTCAGGGTGGGATCCCATTGTTGAGGCTGTTAGTTAACTACTCCTGTGTGTCTGGATGACCATGCATCACCTTATTTTAGAACTGGAAGGAATTAGTGAACTTTGGAGACTAAAGAAAAATATTTTCCAAGTGACACCAAAAAGAAGTGATATAAATAATTCTGTGTCTTGGGAATATACAGTATAAAGAGAAGATGTGTTGAATATATAAGATTAAGTCCTCTTTACCACTAAAGCTTGAGTCATTTTAAAATTCTGAACGGTACTATGAAATAGGCACTCAAATTTTTAAAATTAAAAGTGAGCATAAAAGATGGATTTTCATGGGCTAGAGATGTGTGAATAAGCACATGACTGATGACAAAATAGTTCATCATTTGTTGAGCTATTGTTGGAGTGAGGTAGGATGTGCAGTAAAGAAAACTTTTTTTAGCAAGAGCCAGGAACAAACCTCAAGAGGAGTGTTTGAAACATTTTAATCAGAAAAGGTGGTCACCTCTAGAAAAATCAAAGGTCAGTGGTGCTTGCTCAGTGAATTGATGAGGAAGGCTCTGACAAGGCCAGGGAATGTTAGGATAGTTCAGCAGAAAAGGCAGGTGGTCACAGCCAAGTCCTCAAGGAGGGCTGCAGTGCCTAAGGGAAAGCAGAGGGAGGGAGGAAATAGTGGGAGCAAGGGAAGGAATCAAATAATGGGTTTGGTAGAAGGTGAGGAGGACACTAGGGAGGGGCTGGAGATGAACAGGGGCAAGCTGAGAAGCTGTTCATGGAAGCAAAAGAGGAGAGCGTGTTCTTCCCCCACGTCAAAGGGAGGGCAACTCCTAAAATACAGTTTCAAAGGATTCTGTTTTCGAGGTACTCATCTAGTTCCAAGATGTTTTTAGGCAAAGGAGGGGAAAGAAAAGATTCTAATGCTTCATCCTCAGTTTGTTGGGATATCAAATTTACTAGAATAGAAAATTCTGGAGTTTCTTACAGTCATAGTAAATGTAGCTACTGCAAATAAAGTAACATGGGACTAGGAACATATGCTAAGTATCCAGTGATTTTTCTAACCCCTGATTTTGTCCTGGGCTTCTTTTCTTGCTGGTGGTGGCTGCTTTCTCTTCTCTTCCAGAGTTCTGTTGGAAGGGTGCTGTCTTTTGTTTTTCACAGAATGTTGATCCAGGTATGCCTGTATTTTTACTGTAAATTCCTGTGGCGCTGCCTGAAGTTTGTAATGCGGAAGCTAACTGGAAGATGTGAACTACAACGGATCTGTTACAATACCAAGCCGGGAGCTTCTAGAACCATGAAAATTGGTAAGCCTGAGACAAAGACATAAGCAAAAGGTAGAGTTGGTAGGATGGAGGATATGATGTTGTCTTTCAGTATAGTAATTCTAAACCATGTGTAAAGGATAATCGTTGAATGACTGTTTTTGTTACTGCTTTCACAGAAACATCACTGAGGGATTCTAAAAGTAAGGTAAGTAAAATCATTTTTCAGCAGCTTTTCACTTGGAGGCTTACCTCTATCATAAGAGGGCAAAATTCTAAGAAACCAAAATACACCATTGGCTAGAAAAACTACTACCAACTGAGAAGAAAGAATCATTTGCTCATTACAAACCACTGTACTATTTACATGAGAACAGCCACTATGTGAATTTCTAGGCAGGTTTGTGAAATACTTATTACTCATTGTCAAATAAACTCTTTCTTATACTTCTTCCCAAATCATTAAATAAATATTACTTGAATATAGAAGCAGTGTTAACACCCTACTGTTTCCTCAATATCCAAATCATTTAACATTATACTCAAGATTTTTCAATAACATCAAAGAAGCCACTACACCCCCTTTTATAGCACACTGTGGAGCACCCACAGAAGAGAGGAAACCTGTTTTCTTTTTCAAGATTCTTGACAAGTTTGCCATATTAATTTTGACATCCTGATGACCATCTCGCCCATGTACCTCACTCTTTAGTCATAAACGCAATGCCCATTAACAATAGAAGCTATGTTGGTAGAGGAAATGAAAATACTACATTTCAATACAGGTAGCTTGAAACAGGAAAATGGTAAGAACAAAACAAAAAAAAAAATTGTATTTTCCTGCTTAAAGTAATCAGGAAAATTGCACTACCCCCATCATGAAAACATCAAATTTATGAGAATTCAAGTACACTAAATCAAGTTTTGCTTTTAACTTAAATCTTCATATAGAAGCTTAAGCAAATATGTGAAGCTTCTATTCCAGTCTCTGGTGTTAATGAAAAGGAAACTGATTGAAACATGTTTTCCAGCTGTTGCAGACTTCTGTGAGTGTTCACCCTGACGCCATTGAAAAAACTATAGAAGACATCATGGAACTGAAAAAAATTAATCCTGACATAAATCCACAGTAAGAATATGTTTCTTATGTCAGAAATACAGAACACAAGTCACATGGCCACATATTTAGTGTTTCTCTGTCTCCTCTCTTTTTTTCCCTCCCTCTCTCCCTAAAATAATCGTCTGCCATGTTTTGACTTTTAGATGAAAAATAAAGTAAAAAAGTACCTTTTTCATATTTGTAAATGGCAACAACTTTGTACTTCCTTTGTGGTTTATGCTTCTGAGATGTAATGAATGTAAGAAATGTGATGGGTGCCCCGATAGAGAAAGATGAGCCCATTCACCTACAGTCACTCTATCTGATGCCTATGTTTTACATTAACAGTAAATGTTCAAGTTGTAAACGTGCTTAAGCTGATTCTGTTCCATCTAGAATAGTCCTTCACTTCCTTCATGAATATTACTTTATGACAGGCTGAGGATCTTGGAGACAGTTTCTACCTGCTTGTCAAGAAGACAGGCATGTGTGGGAGGGAGAAATAGTTTTTATATGAAGACTTTAGAACTTCATAATTTATTCCTCTCATCTTGGAAGTATTAAAATGCATTTGGCAATGTTCGTGACATTTAAAATTAGCTTTATATTTTCCACTGGGTACAGCAATTTTTCAGTAAAATTTTGCACTAAGGACACTGGGTAGAATAAATTCCAAATGCAGATATGTTTTAAGATGGTTTTAGGTTGGTAACAATCAAACTGTCTTTTAGATGTTCGTGTCTGAGAACTTCAGATGTTACCTTCAAGAAAGGCTTTTATTAATAATTACCAAAGGCAGGAACTATAATTGAAGGAAATTTCAGAGCACACTTGCATAGGTCTATCTCTTGGAAGGATTTTAGATACTAGCTATCCAGGGGCTCAGCGCAAAAACTTCATTTAACCTGGTCTCCGTAGTGTTCTTCAGCGGCCACTTCAGTTCATTAGCTGCCTTTTGCCTATTTAGCTACCAAAGGTTGATTTACTTATGTAGTAAATGTCTTTTTGAAACCTAACATATATTTTATTCCTCTGGGAAGGTGATAAGAAGGCAATTCATTATAAATTAGATTGAACGAAAAATTTAAGACTAAAATCAGGCAAGAGGGATATATGAGTCCTATAATCATACTTAGAGATGCGCATGGTGGCTCAAGCCTGTAATCCCAGCACTTTGGGAGGCCGAGGCGGGTGGATCACGAGGTCAAGAGATCGAGACCATCCTGGTCAACATGGTGAAACCCTGTCTCTACTAAAAATACAAAAAATTAGCTGGGCATGGTGGCGTGTGCCTATAATCCCAGCTACTCAGAAGGCTGAGGCAGAAGAATTGCTTGAACCCAGGAGGCGGAGGTTGCGGTGAGCCAAGATCACGCCATTGCACTCCAGCCTGGGTAACAAGAGTGAAACTCCGTCTCAAAAAAAAAAAAAAAAAAAATTTAATAGCAAATTTTTTCTATGTTCTGTGAAAGTTGTATAAGCTGCATTCAAGAGCATTTCTTTGCCCTCCATTCTTTTGATCTCACTTTTATAAAAAGACCCTGTTAGGTTAAGGATGAGGATCCCTAATCTGAAAATCCAAAATCTGAAACTTTTGGGCACTGACATGATGCCACAAGTGGAAGATTCTACACTTGACCTCATGTGACAGATTGTATCTATTATTTTTAATTTAATTTAATTTAATTTAATTTAATTTAATTTAATATTTTTGAGAAGGAGTCTCACTCTGTCACCCAGGCTGAAGTACAGTGGTATGATCTCAGCTCATTGCAACTTCTGCATCCTGGATTCAAGGGATTTTCCTACCTCAGCCTCCCGAGTAGCTGGGACCACAGGCACATACCACCATGCCCAGCTAATTTTTTAATGTGTATTTTTAGTAGAGACAAGGTTTCAGTAGGCAGGATGGTCTCCATCTCCTGACCTCATGATCCACCCACCTCAGCCTCCTAAAGTGCTGGAATTACAGCTGTGAGCCACTGCTCCCAGCTGATTACATCTATTATTAAAAATGTTGTATAAAATTACCTTCAAGCTATGTGTATAAGGTATACATGAAACATAAATAAACTTCATTTTTAGACTTATGTCTCATCCCCAAGATATCTCATTATGTATATGCAAATATTCCAAAATCTGAAACACTTCTGGTCTCAAGCATGTCAGATAAGGAATACTCAACCTGTTGCATTTAAAAAAAAAATCTCCATGTGGATTCTGGTGCCTTTTTTTTTTCCCAGAGTGACATTGATAAGATCTGATATAAAAAAAATTAAATGCTTTTCTGAGAAAACAAAGAAATAGCTTACAGATGGGGAAAACACTTTATAACTTACCAAACTGTTACTACTATTAACCTCACTTTGTTTTAATTACATTTTTAAAGTGCTGCTTATGGTGGCACTAAAAATTACTACAGAGAAAATTCATTTATTTATTCAAAAATTATTACTATTATTATTATTATTATTTTGAGATGGAGTCTTGCTCTGTCACCCAGGTTGGAGTACAATGGTGCAGTCTAGGCTCACTGTGACCCCCGCCTCCCCGGTTCAAGAGATTCTTCTGCCTCAGCCTCCCAAGTAGCTGGGACGACAGGCACACGCCACCACACCCAGCTAATTTTTTGTATTTTTAGTAGAGACGGGGTTTCAACACGTAGGCTAGGCTGGTCTCAAACCCCTGACCTCATGATCCACCCACCTCAGGCTCCCAAAATGCTGGGATTACAGGCATGAGCCATCACACCCAGCCAGAGAAAATTTAATTGACTTTTCTTGTTCCTGCCTTGTTTATTCCTTCCATTCTCTTCTTTCCCTCAAAATTAGCTCTATTCTCCATCCTGCATTGACTTTCAGGGTGACCAGTGCTATGATGTCCTAAATGTTAATACCTTTCCTAAATTTTAATATCTGACTTAGTTGTTTGGTGTTATGGTAACAAGTAATGATGAAAGCCATTCATTGAATATGACTTTATTAAAGTTCAGTATTCCTAGGCTGTCTGGCTGTCCTGTATGTTTAGAGCAGGTACACAGTTCTAAGTTCTGTTGCTCTCAACCTGAGATTTAACATCTGTGCATGTCATTTAACCCTCAGAAAAAAAGATGATGATGTACTGTGATTATAATGACTACCACAACACCAAGCAAACATGTTCTAAGTCCATGAGTGAACAGGACGAAAGACTAGATTGGAGAGTATCAGATGCAATTGCCAATGTTCAACCATTTTTGAGCCATAGAAAAATACATGACTCTAAAGAATTTAGCAGGAATAAGTAAATATGAAGTACTACCTTTAGACCTTTAGATTCTACCTCACTTTAGAGGCTGTAGAAAGGGAAAACAATATTCTGATCACAGAAAGTACTGATCCTCTGTGTGTTACAGTTGCCAGATTGTTTTCTGTTCTGGTGATATGCTTTAAAGGTACCATTATTCAAATAGTGTACTTTTAGAGAGAACTGAGAAAGATCATAAAACATCTGAAAACCGGCCAGGCATGGTGGCTCACACCTGTAATACCAGCACTTTGAGAGGCAGAGGCAGGTAGATCATCTGAAGTCAAGAGTTCGAGAACAGCCTGGCCACACATGGCAAAACCCCGTCTCTACTAAAAATATAAAAATTAGCTGATGTGGTGGCGGGCACCTGTAATCCCAGCTACTCGGGAGGCTGAGGCAGGAGAATCACTTGAACCTGGGAGGCAGAGGTTGCAGTGAGCAAAGATTGTACCACTGCACTCCAGCCTGGACAACAGAGTAAGACTTTGTCTCAAAAAATAAAACATAAATAAAATAAAACATCTGAAAATCATGTCCCATGAGAGGGAATTGAAGAAATAAGAGTTATTTTTTCCCTGGGGATTAGAAGAGTCACTATCTTAAATAGTCATGGCAGGGGAAAGGTGGAGATAAATTTGCTCAGAGAACAGAATTTGAAAGCGGATTTTGTTTCAGCATAAGAAAAGGTGTTCAGACAACTACAGGGGTCAGAACGTAATAGAACATCTTGTAAAGTTATAACTTCCCTCTTAGCACTGTCTCCTCTGAGGAGGATACTCTCAAGTGGAGGTGGTGGTGTTATTGTTATGTTTTCACTTCCTTTTGTTTTGATTTTTTTTCTTTGCCTTGAAGCCTCTAAGGGCTTTTTCTATTGTTCTCACCCTCTTTCTCTTCTACATATCTTTCTAAAGTAATTCTGATATCCCCACCTAGGGGGATGGTATATAATCCCTAAGAACCCATTATTACTTATATTTTCATGTAACCTGCATAAAGAAATCTCTTGTGGGTTTTTGTTTTGTTTTGGTAGAGATAGGATCTTGTTTTGTTGCCCAGGCTGGTTTTGAACTCCTGGCTTCAAGCAATCCTCCCATCTTGGCCTCAGAAATCCCTTATTTCTTAAGCCATAACATTGCAATTTTGCTTTAGAAAAAGTCAGACTTTGAGGCAAATTTTAACTAGGTTCTACAGTTGTTGGTATGGAGATTTAATAAGAATTGTGCTTCTATTAAATAGATCATATTTGAGAAATTTCCTGAATATTAATAGAAAAGTTCTATCATGCATACATCAAGTGAACAAATGCCAAAAGTGAATGCTCTGTTCTTCCTCATGTGTGTCTCTTCTGTTTTTGAACACCCTAGGCTGGGAATCTCTCTTCAGGCTTGCCTTCTGCAAATCGTTGGGTACAGAAACCTTATTGCCGATGTGGAAAAACTGCGTAGAGAGCCGTATGATTCTGATAATCCCCAACATGAAGAAATGCTTTTGAAGGTTAGTGCTTGAACAAATTTCAATTCTCCACTTAAGTCAGCTGACATCTGCCAGACACCTGCATGTGCTAGGCACTGCTTTGGACATTAGGGGTACAAAGATGGATCAGATATGGGCACCTAACTGGTTGGTAAGGTCAGGTTTTCTTGCTGGTGCAGGTGTTGGAAGTAAATTTTTCATCAGAAAATTCCTGTGAGAAGTTAAGTTCAAAGCCAATTTTCTTTTGTAATTCGAGAAGGCATCAGAGGTGATTTCTGTGGGCTCTGATATTTGGCTGAAGTTTAGATTGTTTAACATGTGTTGAAAGCCAACAGCAGAAATAGCATTTGTCAAAGAGTGACTTGGGATTTCCATTTATGACTTTTAATACACATCAGAGAAGATAAAGTTGGTTTCTGCTTTAGCAATGACCCTCTTGGGAAATTACCCAAGATCTTAATTCTGATTATTTATTCATGTAACTTAGAGAGTTAGAAGAGGTAAAGGTTTATATCTGGTACATTAGAACTGCTGGAGAAATAATGTGGAGTTTTGAATACTCCTGGCTGTCAAAGTAAAACCTTAAAAATCTTACGAGATCTAATGGTATGTTAAGAAACATCAGTAAAACTTTCCCTCAAAACACTGAGTTTGGGGCTAAAGAAATTAACACCCCAAAATAATTAAGACAAACCTTTTAGATCTATATACTTATCAGAAATGTTTTATAAATTCATTTCTGAAAATAGATGCTTTTTTAGGATGAGAGTGCTTTAGGATACTTCCTTACCTTTTCCTAGAATTCAAAAAGGCAGTAACAAAATTGTAAGAAAACATTTGTTTAGCTTCCTTTATTTTATTGAAAAATGTCAACAGAAGATGTAATTTTAAAAATGTATCCTGTTGTGGTTTTGTGTGAAGGAGTGTATGTTTTTGTGTATATAAGTATTTAAACAGATGACTCATTTGTCTCTGTTAATTAGTGCTGGATCTGATGTGAATCATTAAAAATTAAAGATGCCTCATTCTTGGCAATAGTTTTTTTCTTTCTTTTCTCCCTGCATAAGTTTAACTAACCTAGTGGCTGAATTTTATCTCTTTATATTGCCTTTTTTTTCCCTGACCATTTTCTGATGGAGGTAGTTCAACACAATGACCCAAACATAGGAAATAAAAGGTGAGAGAGAAAAGAGGTGTTGTAATTAACAGATAGTCACAAAAGCCTGAACAATTTATTAGAATAGCTGAGATTCCCTCAGAAGCAGTGACATCCAGATGCCTGCTAGGCATATCTTTAGCTGATCCGTCATATGTGTGCTGGCACATAGGTTTTCAACAAATATGAATGAATGCATAAATTATTATAGTTCATTAGCTACATCTCAAGAACTTGTATATGACTTTTATCTGTGGTTATGATTAGATTATGTGTTATCATTTTAACTGTCAGCTATATGGAAGTAGGCAAGGAAATGATGGCTATCTTTATTTTAGAGATAAGAAAACTATAAGCATTTTAGCTTAGGTTCCTATTCACATATCTAGTACATAAATTATAAAGTCAGGGCTCTTCATTACTGCATTAGGCACTTTGGGGAAAGGCATCATTTCTGCCCTCAAGTGGCTTACAATCCAATAGGGGCATATTCTATATCTTTAAAAATCACCAAATCTGGCTGGGCATGGTGGCTTACGCCTGTAATCCCAGCACTTTGGGAGGCCGAGGCAGGTGGATCACTTGAGGTCAGGAGTTGGAGACCAGCCTGGCCAACATGGTGAAACCCTGTCTCTACTAAAAATACAAAAATTAGCTGGCCATAGTGGCAGATGCCTGTAATCCCAGGTACTTGAGAGGCCGAGGCAGGATAATGGCTTGAACCCTGGAAACGGAGGTTGCAATGAGTCCAGATCGCACCACTGCACTCCAACCTGGGCGACAAAGCAAGACTCTGTCTTAAAAAAAAAAAAAAAAAAATTTCTACATCTTATCCATACAGCACCCTGAGGTATCTTCGAAATGTTTTCCATGCCCAATGCCTTATTTTAGCCATCCAATTGCCTTTTAATTATTCTGGTAACCATTAGATTTTTCCCTCCCATCATCTAAAATACTGTGGGAGGGATTTTTTTTTTTTTCAAAACACAGATATATTCATTGTTATTCCCTAGACTAGAAACTTCAGGCTATGTCCTATAGTAGAAAGCCCACGCATCTTAGCATGGCATTTTGAAGGCTTTCCAATGTATTTCTTGAAGCTACAGCTCCTGTATCCCCATCACACATAGCACATTTCTGCCATCTTCTGCCACTCACCATGACCCAGAATAAGCCACGCCATACCATATGCTCAGGAATTTGTTCATGCTGTTCCCCTTGTTACCCATTAAAAAAAGCCAGCTCGTTTTTTTAAATCTTTACTCACTGAATTTTGAAATCCTCACTAGCTCCCCAAGCAAACTTAGGAGTGGGATCTTTGTTCTTTTCTTCTGTTTGTTTAGATTTCAAGTATCATAATAAAATCAGAAATAATAAAACATTAGTTGAGTGTTTAGTATGTGCCAATTGTTACAGTCAATGTTTTCTGGCATTATTTTATTTAATTTATCACAGTAGCCTTGTGGTGATACACCGCTACTATCTTCATTTTTCAGATAAGGAAACCGAAGCTGAGCAGTGAAGTGACTATGCGAGCTCTCATAGGCTGGTAGCTGAGGGCTCGGAGCTGCCACACCACACTAGATCTTGAGCAACAAACCACATCTTGTTTGCGTTTCACTGCCTGAGCTTAAGCTTCTTTATCTATAAAATGGGTAATAATACCCTTGCTACCTACCTCTGTTTAGAGCAAAAGTCAGGAAACCAAGGCCTGTAAACCAAATTTGGCATACCACTCATTTTACAAGTAACATTTGCAGCACAGCCACATGCATTTATATATGGCATTTATGGCTGCTATGGCCACTATCCTAGTTTAAAGGCAAAGTTAAGTAGTTACAACAGAGACCATACAGCTCATGAAGCCTAAAATTTGTCAACTGGTGTTTTACGAAGTTTGTACCCAGGCACAGTGGCACACACCTACAATCCCAGCACTGAGGGAAGCTGAGGCAGGAGGATTACTTGAGCCCAGGAGTTCAAGACCAACCTCAACGACATAGCAAGACCCCATCTCTACAAAAACTTTGCAATCAGTATCTGGGCATGGTAAAGCAGGCCTGTAGTACTAGTTACTCAGGAGGCTGAGGCAGGAGGATCACTTGAGCCTAGGAGATCAAGGCTGCAGTGAGCTATGGTTGCACCACTACATTTAGCCTGGGCAATAGAGTGTGACCCTCTCTCTAAAAAATAGTAATAATAATTAAGTTAAATGTAAAAACATGTTTGCTGACTGCTGGTTTGTAAACTCAGGTCATACGTAGTATTGCCACGTGTTTAAATGCTTGGCTTTTTAAGCATAGGAGAGCATTATCAGTGTTACTAGAGTTCTAAAGTATTTTAAAAATCTGGATTTTATGATCATTTGAACATATCCTGGGATGAAATGGAATAATATCACTGTCCATATGAATCACTTATATAGACATTTCTATTAAAAATATTCCAACCAAGTTAATAATGAAGACAAAATTCTAGATGGATTCATGCACTAAATGAAAAACATAAAGTCCAGAATTAAAGACCTTCTCCTGATGGTACGAGACAATCCGATGGTGACCTTGGTGAGAAGTTGCTTCTCCTTGAATGCTCTGGCTGAAGGGTAGATGAATCGCCTTCCCTTTCTGTCCTGCAGAGGGTTCAAGATCAAGCAGATGTGTTCAGATAAACTTATGTAAAGATTCAGTTCAAAGTGAAGAGAGTTCAGCAGAGAGAGCAGGCCATGATGGATAACATTCTGACTCAGAGTGTAGTCTCCACACCTGTTTCTTGTCTTCTGCCATGGGAATCACTTTTCCTAGTCCTGGTCTCCTGTGCTTGGCAGTTGGCTTTGTAACAACTACTCCCAGTAGCGCTGTCTTAGATGAGTGGATTCCTGAGAGTCCCCACCATAAACCCACCACTGTTTCTCAGATCTAAAGTTGGTTTCCTAGTGCATGACCTCATCCTTCAGGAGCAACCCATCCCCTACTCTTATTTTTTCAGGGAAGAGCTTACCTAACAGAAGAGAATCAAAATAGTTCAAAGTTTATTTTATTTTATCTGTATTTATTTTTAGATAGGGTCTCTTATCACGCAGGCTGGAGTTCAGTGGTGAGCTCTTAGCTCACTACAACCTCCACCTCCCAGGTTCAAGCAATTGTTGTGCCTCAGCCTCCCAAGTAGCTGTGATTACATGCATGAACCACCATGCCTGGCTCAAGGATTTTTTAAAATAGGAAATATACAGATAATTGCACTTCATGTAAGTATTTTAGCATAATGGGCTTTTATCTTCCAAAATAAGTTTAACAATTTTATTTGCTACATGTATTTATTAACCTACTGGTTTAGTCTCTCAATATTTAGCAAGTTTATTTTAAAAATTACTATTCCCATTGGTTTACAATGCCATTAATGTAAATGAGTAACTTTGAAGTCAACATTCCTTTCACTGTGGACATAAGAATTCTTAGGGAGTGCAATAATGACTGTGGCTGATGGGTGCTGTTCAAAAGTACTGGCAGGCTCAAAATGGCATAAACTATTTATACATACTCTCAGTATACTACTATTCCTACAATTGGCTGTATATTCTTGTCTCATAATATGGTATAAATTATTCTCTAAGTCTGAAAAAAAACCAATTAAGATGAAAACATTTTTGTCTTAATTTCAAAATAACTTTTTAATGAAAAAGTTCCTCATGTTAAATCTGTTCAAAAGAAGGATTTAAATACTTTGTTCACAACCTGTACAGTTTTTTCACCCTGAGTGCCTCATTACAATCAGTTTGGCAATAAAACTTTCTGTGCTTTATTGAACAGCATTCAATCGATTATAAAATTGTTCAATCTGCATTCGAATCATTATTAGGACACTGAATTATAACAAAGTCCAGTAAATGTATGACCATCAGCACCCTCAAAACCTGCAAATTACTGCAAATAATCTCATGTGTGCATATAACTCAAACATAAACTTTGTGGAGAAGGGATATAAAATAAATACTACAGTATTTCTTCAATTGTATATAATGCTGGCTAGATGGTTAGATGAAAAGAGTGATATTGCTGATAGGCACTGTGGGAAGCCAAGGATCACCTAAAACCAGGAGTTTGAGATCAGCCTGGCCAACATGGTGAAGTCCCATCTCTACTAAAAATACAAAAATTAGCCAGGCATGGTGGCGCACACCTGTAGTCCCAGCTACTTGAGAGGCTGAGGCACTAGAATCACTTGATCCTGGGTGGTAGAGGTTACAGTGAGCTGAGATTGTTCTACTGCACTCCAGCCTGGGTGACAGAGAGAGACTCTGTCTCAAAGTAAATTTATTAATTTAATTCAATAAATAAAATAATATACATGTATATGTATACATATACATACACGCACATATATCTGTATATATATATGTCAGGAAGAATCAAATTATTTTAATAACTGTTTTCTAAGTAGTTACCACAATTGAGTAGAACCAGGATACACCAAAGCCTATGCCAATACATTTTTCCTGTAGTATAATGTAATTGCTAATATGAGGTATAATCTGCAAGCAATTAATACAAATATAAGTAGGCTTAAGCTACCATAAAAATCACAGTCCAGTGAAAAGCTTCTCAGCTAAAGAAGTTCGAGGAAAGAGTTAAGGGAAATGAGAAAGGGTAGACAGGGCAGGTTTCCAGTAGGAACATCATTTACATGTCTTATCATCATCATCATCTAGTGTGTAACAGTCCACTGGTGCAGGAAGGTAAATCTTTCCCAAGTATGCTAGCCTAGCATAGTAATACATACATACTTTATGTAGCATAGTCAGATTATTTAAGTATTACTAATGTTTCATTTCTACTTATATTTAGATCATATTATATTTAGATTATACATAATACTGTATGCACATTAAAAACTCATTTTCCAAAATGAGATAAAAGTGATTCAGGTAAGCTGGACCTATGTACTACAGAATTTAGAATAGCTAAACTCAGAGGTAAAATCAAAGGAAAACATTGCTACCTTTTTAGTGCATGGATTGTGTGAAACTTCAAGCACATTCCTTTTTTAATAGATGGGTTTGTCTGATGAGAATTGTAATCCAATGACTGTTTAGCAGCAATTTTACCAAACTGTAAATTCTTTTATTAACAGGCATTTTAACAGATAATACTAATCTTATTTAAAAACCAGGAGTGCCACACTGGTGAATATACAGCTTATGAATAACTTAAAAAAGTATTTCCCATTTTAAAAGGCAAACACAGGAGACAACTATACTAAACAAAGAAGCTAGAATATGGATACATGATTGATGGGTCTAAAATGATACATACAGTACATAATTAATGTTAATTATGTGATCAGTACATTTTTCTATGTGATTCCCTTCATGCTACTTTCCCCAGAAACTGACTTCTGAACTTCCTCTTCTGAAATTGGTACAATCAGGTTATCCTTGGACATCAAATTTTCTTTTATCACAAACTTAGTAAACCAATGACACAAAAATGTTTCATTTTCATATTCATCCAATATCTAGAGTAATAAAAAGAAGCATGTGGCCAGGCACAGTGGCTCACACCTTTAATCCCACCCTGCCTAGCTAATTTTCAAGGTTTTTTTTTTGGTTTGTTTTTTTTTTTTTTTTTAAGTAGAGACAGGGTTTCACATGTTGGCCAGGTTGGTGTCAAACTCCTGACCTCAAGTGATCCACCTGCCTCAGCCTCCCAAAGTTCTGGGATTACAGACATGAGCCACCGCACCCAACCTGAATAATAAAATACTTTGAAAAGAAATTTCATTTTAATTATTTTATGGATCATGAAAGGCTAGACTAATGGCTAAAAAGTGTTCTCAACTAAGATGATGGCACTGTGGTCACGGCAGAGGGCATGGCAGTGCTGAGGTGGACCAGGCTGGGCACCAAGGTGCAAAATTTAACTGGCCTAATGATCATTTTAATGAAATGGACAGTACACAAGCTGTTCAGCAGCATATGCAACAGAACGTAAGAGATTACTCCAATACTCAGAGAAATCTTGAACCACCTGAAGGCCAAGATGCAGGTATATGGAAGTATGAACATTTAAGGCAATTCTGCCTTGAGCCAAATTGACTTGTTGTCAAACTTCAGAGTGAATCCTATCCAGATACTTGTATTCAAAGGATAGCAACTGAACAATGGATTTTTCCTTGTGTAGCTCATAAAACTCTAAGAGTGTTCTGCTACAGACTATACTAGACACACAATTGATGCTGCTGTGTCTTCTGAAAAACAAATATTTCTCCAGCAGGGTTAGTATAAAGGAAAAATTTGCAGTAAAACTTGGATCAGTATACTGTAAGATTTATAGAATATTTTCATATGCTTTTTTTTTTTTTTTTGAGGTGGAGTCTAGTTCTGTCACCCAGGCTGGAGTGCAGTGACATGATCTCAGCTCACTGAAACCTCTGCCTTCCTGGTTCAAGCGATTCCCCTGCCTCAACCTTCTGAGTACCTGGGATTACAGGTGCCAGCCACAATGCCCAGCTAATTTTTGGGTTTTTAGTAGAGATAGGGTTTCACCATATTGGCCAGGCTGGTCTTGAACTCCTGAGCTGAAGTGGTTCACTTTCCTCAGCTTCCCAAAGTGCTGGGATTACAGGTGTGATCCACTGCGCCTGGCCAATTACTGTTTTGATGAATGCAGAGCACTGGCACATTCTTATATGGATTATTTAAAAAGAAATTTTGTATACTCATGCTTGATATTTTGCCTTCAAGCACCAGAGATTTACCTCCTTTCTTTTTACCCTTTTTTTCTTGCCCTTTAGACAAATTGAATTCATGTGTTGTGACACTAAGATAAAACATTGCATAATGTGAATAATAAGTATAATATTAGATTAATATATAAAATAACATTAGGAAAATGAATAACAGCTTTTATTAGTTAGTACTTTCTGTCATTGAATATTATGTTTTACACTGTGTCAGGTATGTGACAATTTGATTTAGCAAGGTATTTTGTGTATTACTGTTTTATTTAAGCTTTAAAATCATGTAATGTAGAATAAGCAATTTAGAAATGGAATTATTTTGGCCAGGCGTGGTGGCTCATGCCTGTAATCCAAGGACTTTGGAGGCCAAGGTGGGCGGATCACCTGAGGTTGAGGGGTTCAAGAAATTGAATTATTTCTGAAATAGTAGTAAGGAAATTTTACATTTGTGTTTATACCCTGTCTGTAATGAAGATATAAGTCTAAAAAGTAAACTTGCCTACATGCCCATCCCTATTAGAAAGAACTAAGAGGGCCAGGTGCAGTGGCTCACACCTATAATCCCAGCACTTTGGGAGGCCAAGGCAGGTGGATCACCTGAGGTCAGGAGTTCGAGACCAGCCTGGCTAACATGGTGGAACCCCTTTCTACTAAAAATACAAAAAATTAGCTGGGATGGTGGTGCATGCCTATAATCTTAGCTACTCGGGAGGCTGAAACAGGAGAATCACTTAAACCAGGGAGGCAGAGGTTGCAGTGGGCCGAGATCACACCACTGCACTACAACTTGAGAAACAGGAGCAAAAACTCTGTCCCCCCCGCCCCACTAAAAAAAATGGAAAGAAAGAAATAAGTGTTTGAGCATTACATATTCATACAACTTTATACAACTATGGGGTCTCAGTGTTTCTCTGGTAATCAAGTAATGATATGTGCTGAATCTATCTTTCTACAGAAAACTTTAAAAAATAGAACCAGCTTATTAAGCAGTGAAGAGTATAATGCTTAGAATTTACATTTGTCCAATAATGTATTAGTATGATTGATTTTAATTGAAATTACTTTCGGTAACACTTAAAGATAATAATATATTTTGAGGTTTATTCACGAACATTACTGATATTCCTTCCTTTAGCTACAAGATAGTGTTTACTCTCACTCCTGTCATAGGTGAGACCTAAGAAATGAAAATCAGCCGAGTGCGGTGGCTCACACCTGTAATGCTAGCACTTTGGGAGGGTGAGGTGAGCGGATCACTTGAGGTCAGGAGTTTGAAAACAGCCTAACCAATGTGGTGAAATCCCATCTCTACTAAAAGTACAAAAATCAGCCAGGCGTGGTGGTGCATGCTTGTAATCCCAGCTACTCTGGAGACAGAGGCAGGAGAATCACTTGAACCTAGGAGGTGGAAGTTGCAGTGAGCTGAGATCGTGCCACTGTACTCCAGCCTGGGTGACAGAGTGAGACTTCGTCTCCAAAAAAAAAAAAAAAAAGAGAGAGAGAGAAGAAACTCAAGTCAGTTCACTCTTTTTTTTTTTTTTTTTTTTTTTTTTTGGTTAATAACACTGCTAAAAGTTTTGAAATAACATTAAAACATGTTCTGAGAATCTGAATAATAGGTGGCCTTGAAATTTTTCCTTTCTCTTTCCTTTATACTCTTAAATATTTTTGAAAGCACCAGAGAGCTTTTTTGTGGGAAATTATCTATCTAATCTATCTATCTACATATCTATCTACCTACTATCTAATTTCCTATTCACAATTAACATAGAAAGATTTAAAACATTAAAATATACAAATACTCATTCCATTGTCGTCAGAGCAATGATATCATAACACATCATGCATCCATTGGAAAATTCCACTGTATACTCACAAGACAATGAGAGCAACAAGGCGAAGAACCTCTTACTGTAATATAGTTGCTTTGTGGTTTTGTTTTTATCTCTCAGACCCTCTGAAAAGGTCCTGGGAACCTCCAGGGAGGCTTCAGATCATACTTTGAGAAATGCTGTCATAAATAATTGAAAGATGTCACATCTTTAATTGTAATGTATTTGCATACATTCAGCTTTGCCAAGCCCCTCCTAATAATGTAGTTTACAAAATCTGAATCAATAGGAAAGGGTATTTGTGTGTGTATATCAACAGGGTAATTCTCTTTTTTTTCTACAGTTATGGAAATTCTTGAAGCCCAATACTCCACTGGAATCTCGGATTTCTAAGCAGTGGTGTGAAATTGGTTTCCAAGGTGATGATCCTAAAACAGATTTTCGAGGAATGGGACTTCTGGGACTATACAATTTGCAGTAAGTAAAATGACCGACACCTGAGGGTTTGAGTGATGTTTTGGTATCCTCATATTGAAATGGCAAAAGTTGAGTAATTAGCTTTAAAACCTACTTCCCATAACATTCTAAGAAAACATTCAAGTTCCCTGAGAGGTCAGGTTCATAAAAGTTAAAAGTGTCTGCTGCCTTCCTTGTATTTCAGCAAACTTCATGTATTTTTAAAGCAAATCTCAAATATATTTAAAATTTGTTTTCTTACTTAAAATTTTCAAACATATGTAAAAACAGGGAAGATTGTAATGAACACCCCTATATTGATCATCCAGATTCAGTAACTGTTGAGGTTTTGAGATATTCATGACATTTTTTTGGCAGAAGGGTGTTAATGATAATTCTACACTGCATTTCACCCTTTATATTTCAAAAAGTAGTTCTAAGAAATGTCAATGTTACCTCACATTAACCACCATGCCATTATCACACCGAACAAAATTAACAACGATTCCTTAGTGTCATCTTTATCCAGTACGTATCAAATTTCCCAATTATCTCAAAAATACCTTTTACAGCCGGTTTGTCCTAGTGCACTTCCATGTAAGATCTACCCATTGCACTTATTTACTATCTTTGGTCTTCTTAAATTAGATCAGTCTCTCCTGCTCTGTCCCTTCCTTTTACCCGCTCCTCCATGTCATTACCTTGAAGATTTCAGGTCAGTTGTCCTGTAATACTATGTCCCATGATCTGGATTTGTCTGTTTGCACTTGTATCCATCCCCTGTACTTCCTGAAAATTGGAGGTATGCAGACAGGCCTGCAGAGATTCAGGTTGGCTCACAGCGGGAGGCCTTCAGTCCCTCCAGTCTCAGCACTGTGCTGTGATGAATCAGAAGGCTCCCAGCCTGATGCCTCCAGTGTAAACTCCACCATCAGACTTTCCTCCTTCCATGATCTTTACTGAACCAACTAATCAATTCTATAAAAAGTACTTTTCTATTTGTTATTTTTCCTATAATTGTTGGCTGAAATTTTTAAAGACTTCATTTCCCTTATAGAGTATAGTTATTTGGTTTCTCTGAAACGTAGGCAGAACCGATATTCAATTTTCTATTTGTTTGCCAATTCTCAGAGTCAGGAGTTGGTAGCTTGGTTCTCTTGTTAGTGACCAATGTGTTTTTTTTTTTTTTCTCTATCTCTCTATTTTTAAAACACCATTTGTTAACTCCTGTGTTTTTATGTGTTTTTTGTTACTCAACTAATTTTACTTGTTATTTTTTTCATTCAGTATGTGTAGTCATTATTATTTTTTGAGCCACAGGATCCTTTCAAGTTGGTTCTTGTGTCCTTTGACAGTACCATACTAGGCAGTGATGTAGTTTGAAAAGAAGTTAAACCTTACTCAGTCATTTTGGTCGCATCCCATTTTTCCCCTAGATCTTTCCCTTTATTTTAAATTTAAGCAGTTTAATAATCACCCATTCTTGTATGAAATGTTTTAATGTTAATGAATGGAAAGTAAACATTAATGACAATGTTACATGTAAGTGGATAAAGTTGGAGCTTTTGAATAACTGGGACAATTGGCCTTCCATTGAAAAAAATTAAATTAAATCTCTACCTCACCTCAGTTCATAAGTTGAAAGTCCAAAACAAATCTTTCCTACTTCTAGAAGAAAATCAAGATATCTGAGTAAGGAGAGATCTCCTAAAGACACGAGCAAAAAAAAAAAAAAAAAAAAAAAAAAAAAAAAAAAAGCATCAACTGGAAAAGAAGAATCATTAAATTTCACACATTAAAAGTGAAAACTACAGTAAGATAAGCCTCAGTAAACAAAGTAAAACAAGATAAGATTGACATCCATATAAATGATAAAGTATCTATGTTCAGTATATTTTTCTCCATAAGGTTATTTGTCTTTTTTATTTGAGGACATTTTTAGACTCACTGCACCAAAAATACAAACAGATGAGATGTAAAAGAGGAAACCCAGATGACTGACAAAAGTATGAAAAGAAACTCAATTTCATTAACAACTATGAATGTGTGCATTACGATTGCTGAGTTGGGTTTGAAATTTCCTGAGAGGAAATTAAAGAACTTCTTTTACCCTTTGGATTTATGCAGGAAATATACACACATCACATTAAATAATATATGCTATTGTTTTGTCATTGAGTCTATGAAGAACTTTTTATGAATTATTTTTGAGGGTATGCAGCTTTGTGTGTTTATTAGGAAACTTCACCACCCTTTTCCCCTTAGAATAAAATAGTACTGTTTTTAACATATCTAAACCCAGTAAGATTCATTGGGTTTCATCCAGAATTCAAATTCCCAGTGAATATTTGAAATACACCTTTTCTCATCTCCTCCAGTCTCTTCTTTCTCTCATCATGTCCCTTCACCGAGGCTTCTGCCTTCTGAAGGCCTCCAAACACTGAACTATTCTACTCTTTCTTCTATATCCTTGGTTCTCTGGGTAATGGCAAAGCTCTTAATTAAATTTTCAAAATCTACTGGATACATTCCTAAATCTATGTGGGTTTCGCAGCTACTCCACTATGTCATTACATCTGGAAAATTCTGTTGTGAAAAGTTGTTTGTTCCCTGGAGGAGCTGAAACAAATGATAATCTTATGCCAGTATCCATCACTGCATTCAAAATGACCTCAACTTGGATTAAAATGAATACATTCAGCAAGTAAGCAAGTATATAGAGCCACAGTTTTCCTTCCCTTCCACTGCAGGTATTTCGCAGAAAGGGATGCCACAGCAGCTCAGCAGGTCCTGTCTGACTCTCTCCATCCAAAATGCAGGTAAGTGTTGAAAATAAAAGATGAATTAGGTTTTACTGGTTAGATCAAATTAACTTCATCCCCTGTGTGTTTCTGTTGATGAGCTTCTCAGGAGAGGGAGGCTTAAAGCGTTTTCAAACAAGCCCTTGGGACAAATGCTGAGCTGGAGGGTTAAAACTTCAGGCACTTACTCCAAGATTTTGGATGTCAAGTGGCACCATTCAAGTGAGATATGTATTTAAAGGGACTGACAGTGTCACTAGTGTCCAGGAAGACTGAGGAGGTGGGTGTGGAAGAAGGGCAGGGTCTGGGAGAGAGTCCTGAGATGAGAAAGCGTGAAGGGAGATTAGAAGGGAGAATGGAAGTCATGAAGTCAGAGACCAACTGAGAACTTCTGGAATTGCTGAGGCTTTTTTTTCTTTCTTTCTTGTAAAATTCTAGATTCTAAATTATTTGCATTTTCAATTTACTTTTCTAAATTTTTTTTTTCTTTAACTGATGACATGAAGGGATATCACTAAAGAAGAAATAAGGTATTTTTTCTTTGTTTTGTGTTTTATTGTTTTGTTTTAGAATAAGCATGGGCAAGGATTTTTTTAAGGAACTCTGAATTTATTTGTTTCAAAAAGCCAACATTTTCAAACTTTCAATCTAATATAGTTAATTATAGCTGGGCTATGTTTTAACGAACCGGAAACCAGATAAGACTCACCAGTTGGAAAATGTCAGTCTTTCTACAGCCATGTTGAAACCTGGTTAGAGAAACATTTTGAACACTCACCTAAAGGCTGAACACCTCACCAGACCTGCTCTGACTCCATTTACCCCAGAGAGGGGCATTTTATTTGGGAATTTTGTTGCACAGAGCAACTTTGCTCTTCTATTAATATATTGAATTTGATTATTATAAATGGTAGTTGTGTGTGTGTGTATTAGTCACTCTTCTTAGACGGAGTTCCAGTATTTTGCAATCATAGTTTCATATTACTTTTTTCTCTTCAGCATGATGGTGGATTAGTTGTTAGTATTCATGTCTACTAAGTAAATCCAAAATTTTATCAAAACCTTCTCAAAATTCAGGGATAGGTTGAGTTGAGCTTTTTTTTTTTCCCCCTCCACTTTACTATTTTATTCATTCTAGCTTCATTTGGCTAAGATTTGTTAGGTCATATTTGATTTCCCAAATTTATATTTACAACCTTTTATAAGATTAAAAAGTTATACCTTTAAGAAAAACACTATCATTGTTTAGCTCTTTCTTATTATACGGTTAAAATCAAGCTATTTTAATTTTTTTTTTTTTTTTTTTTTTTTTTGAGACAGAGTCTCACTCTGCTGCCCAGGCTGCAGTGCAGTGGAACGATCTCGGCTCACTGCAACCTCTGCCTCCTGGGTTCAAGCAATTCTCTGCCTCAGCTTCCAAAGTAACTGGGATTATAGGCATCCACCACCACACCCAGCTAATTTTTGTATTTTTAGTAGAGATGGGTTTCATCCTCTTGGCCAGGTTGGTCTTGAACTCCTGACCTCTTGATCCACACAACTCAGCCTCCCAAAGTGCTAGGATTACAGGCATGAGCCACCATGCCTGGCCTATTTTAATTTTTTTTCTTTTTCTTTTTGAGATGGAGTCTCACTCTGTTGCCAGGCTGAAGTGCAGTGGCACAATCTTGGCTCACTGCAACCTCTGCCTCCCAGAGTCAAGCGATTCTCCCGCCTCAGCCTCACGAGTAGCTGGGACTATGGGCATGTGCCACCACACTCTGCTAATCTTTTGTATTTTTAGTAGAGACGGAGCTTCACCGTGTTAGCCAGGATGGTCTCCATCTCCATGATCTGCCTGCCTCAGACTTCTAAAGTCCTGGGATTACAGGCATGAACCACCTCGCCCAGCACATCTTCTGAGTACTTCTGTAATGTAGAGACTCTAAACTCCCTCTAGTTAAAATTGGCTGGGGAGTCTGTCCATGAGCTCAGGTGGCATTTCCTGGAGGAACATCAGTCGGAAGACACCAGTCCTCCATAGTTCTTGGAAAGTGACAACAATAAGCTCGCAATATTTTTGATTAACCATTGGAGACGGACTGACTTTGTTTGTCTGAGTCATTCTTAAAGAAAAGCTTTATAGTTTTATCTCCCGTGTTAGCCATCCAAGAGAAAGTATTTGAGGTTTGGAGTGACTACTCTTATTTAAAAAGAGTGTGTGTGTTTGCATAAATGTGTGTGTGTTTGCATAAATGTGTAGTCACGTATATAAAATTACTATGCTTTATCCCTCAAACTACAATAAAATTGAATCAATAAAGTTCATATATTAATTACTTTAAACTGATGGTAAATGTCGTTGGATACAGATCAACATATTTTGAAAATGCTACTGCCCTTCACTGATGTCTGATAAAAGTATACATGGATTGATTATGATATCAATCTAAGTTCTGTCAAGCCCTGAATATTCCAGGTGTTCAAGAGAGAGAAGTCAATGTGTACTAAGGAAAGCTCTTTCCTGTCTATCCTTAAGCAAGCGTGACACATTACTGCTCTTGTAAACATCCACTGATTGAATACTAAAGTAACTTGAGGGATAAAAGTGGATTCAAGTTCAAGAAGAAAATTTTGACTATTAGTTTGTGTGTGTGTGTTTGTTTTCTCCTGATGAGAGGAATGCAATCTGTTTGGGCCAGGATAGCCTGTAAGTATCAAATAAGTAGGGATCATTTGGCCTTTCCTTATATTCCCAATGCAGATAGAGATGTGATTTAATAAATATGGGAACACTGTGTATTTGTAAAGCTTTGTTGAAGAGAAAATAGGTGCTTATAAATTCTTATATATAAAATTTCTTAAATTGCACACATATATTATTTTAGTTGGATATGAATCTTTAAGGTAAAAAAAATCTCCTGATTCCCCTTCAGCTGTTTGATTTGTTAGCTAGAAGTTACATTTTAAAAACAGGTGTCGCAGGCTGGGTGCAGTGGCTCCTGCCTGTAATCCCAGCACTTGGGGGGCTGAGGTGGGTGGATCACAAGGTCAAGAGATCGAGACCATCCTGACCAACATAGTGAAACCCTGTCTCTGGAAAAAAAAAAAAACAGGTGTCACATTGTAATATGAATTTAAAACAGTTATTTTGAATTATAACTGTTTATAGAATAGAAAGTACACAGGTACACATAGTTTAATATCAATTCTGTGTAATATTTTTGTGATTGTGTGTTGTGTGTATTATATGTGTGTCTTAAGGGTTTGAAGAAAGGGTTCTTTAAGACTGTGTATTCTGGAGAACTCTCCTAGTTAGAGAGAAACTAAATATTAATAATAACTAGTTTTTACATTATATTGAATTCAAATACCAACTATAGTTTATACAATTTATACAAATTTTATATATAAGAATTTATAAGTGCCCGTTTTCTCTTCAACAAAGCTTTATAAATAAACAGTACCTCCTTATTTATTAAATTACAATTGTATCTGCATTGAAAATATAAGAAAAGGCCAAATGATCTTAGTGTAAAATAATGAATAAAAGTTATATCCGTGACAAAGAAGAATGGACCTGATTCCTGCCTCCTCCTGTTGGCTGTATGGAGGGAATGGGAGAGGGGCAGAGGCACACAGAGTAATGGAATATAGGCACAGTGAGCCGAGAAGGCGCCACCACACTCTAGCGTAGGTGACAGAACAAGGCCCTGTCTCCTAAAAAAAAAAAAAAGAAGGAATGTAAGCCAGTATATACTGACCTGGCTTCTATGGTAGAACCCTTTCTTCAAATAGTCTTATTCAGAAGCTCAAATTACAAAACAGATAAAAATGGAGCCTCTGTGGCTTACTGACTTAGCTGAGCCAGAAGAAATACCACAGCACTTACTGAGACAGAATTTTTTAAACCTGTAAATACTCCCTCCTTCCCTCCCTCCCCTCCTTCCTTTCTTCCTTTTATCTCCCTCCCTCCCTTCCTTCCTCCCTTACTTTTTTCTCCCTCCCTCCCCCTTCCTTCCTTTCTTCCTTTTCTTTCTTCTTTCCTTCTCTCCCCCTCCTTCCTCCCTCCCTCTCTCTCTCCTTCCTCGCCTCCCTTCCTTACCTTCCTTACTTCCCTCCCTCCTTCCTTTTTTCTTTTCTTTCTTTTTTTAACTCAGTCATTTACTTATCAATAAACATTTATTTGGCATCTACCAGGTATCACAAATAAGACTGGTAGGATAAACACCACTAGGTAAAGCCAAACAAAATGCAGTGGGGAATTATGAGAGAGTGAGGTAACATTTAGCTACCTCAACAGATGTTTCAGGAAGGACGAGTTTGATCTTTAATGATAGTGTAAAAGAAGATCTTCCTGTTGGGCCTTTAGGACTGTCTCCCACAGCTGTACCAAAGCGAACAGGAGGGAACTAGCATGGCCTTAAACAATGCCATTTCTGAGCTTCATCTAAATTGTATTGTGTCTTTTAAAATTGATAACGTTCAAAGTGATATAAGTGTTGGATAACTGATCTACAGACATCTCTGCGTATAGTTCACAGTTTTAACATAAGCATTAAAAGAGAACCAGTACCAATTAGAGATTAAATCTGCTTTATTTACTTATTCATTCATCTATTCAGCAAATTCAGCAAAGCAGAATGGGAGAAGACAAGGATGGATAAGGCCATCGGGTGAGTGTGGGGGCCTCACACGGAGAGACGGTCAGTCTGAACCAGAACCAGAACCAGGACTGGAGCATCATGAAAGACAAGGGCGAAATTCTACTTGTCCTGATGGAAATACATAATCTAGTTAAAATGTTTAAAGCACCGGGCGCGGTGGCTCAAGCCTGTAATCCCAGCACTTTGGGAGGCCGAGGCGGGTGGATCACGAGGTCAAGAGATCGAGACCATCCCGGTCAACATGGTGAAACCCCGTCTCTACTAAAAGTGCAAAAAAGTAGCTGGGCATGGTGGCGTGTGCCTGTAATCCCAGCTACTCAGGAGGCTGAGGCAGGAGAATTGCTTGAACCCAGGAGGCGGAGGTTGCGGTGAGCCGAGATCGCGCCATTGCACTCCAGCCTGGGTAACAAGGGCGGAAACTCCGTCTCAAAAAAAAAAAAAAAAAAAAAAAAATGTTTAAAGCATCCTGTTACATGTTTGCAGATTTATCTGCATGGTTATATGAAATTACTTAAGCTATGACTAACTGACAAGGTAGAAAGTTGTAATTATAAGGAAATAATTTTCAGAAAGCATTTAGAATTGTGATTTCTGAAAATCATTTCCTTATCGTTACAATTAGAATTGTGTTTGGTAGTTTTCTTTTAAGGATTTTATCAAATATTGGGCTAGTTGATAAAAAATTTAATTTAGGTTTTTTATAATACCCCATATCATCCAAAAATATTTCAAACAGAGAATTTTTTTTCTGTGCTGGGTTTATATCAGCAGAGAATATTTAACAACTCAAGTTCCCTTAATTTTTGGAAGACATGTAAATAAGAAACTAGAAAATATATACTTTGTTAAGATACTTATTTAAATTTTTCTAATCTTAAAAGTAATATGCAATTTATTATGGAAAAGTAAACAAAAAATCACCCCAATCTTATTACTCTAGCATACTCATGTTAATATTTTGTGGTGTTTTATTCTAGTTTTTTTCCTTGCACATCTGTGTGTATATAATAAAATGGCTTGCTCCATTCATAATGTTTTATATCCTGCTTAAATCATCTTTAAGAAGATAATTTTAATCAATTGTAATATATGAGATTACCATAATTTATTTCACTGTCTTCTTTAGGATATTTGAATACTTTCCATGCCATTGACATTATTAAAAATGCTACAATGAATATCATTATCTATAAAGCTTTGTCCACTTTGGATTTTTTTTCTATCATATGTTTGGAAATGAAAAGGTCAAAGTATATGAACTACCAATTCTCTTGATACGTATCACTGACATTTTCTGCTGAATTACAAAAGTCAAGGTTTTGATAGTGTAGAGAGGGAAAGGTGACCTGCCACTCTGATAATTTAATACTAAGTTAAAAATCAGATTATCAATTATTAAAATGCTTTTGTATGTGTGTGACATGAAAGCATGTTTACTAAGAAAGTAAAGGACTAAAAGAAAAGAAAAGCTACTTCATGGGTGGAACAGCCCCAAGGGCTGCTGGTTGGCTATTTTTCTGGTTATTTTCTTAATTATTTGCTGAACAGGGGTAGATTATTAATGAGTTTTCTGGGAAACGGGTGGGGAATTCCTGGAACTGAGGATTCTTCCCCTTTTAGACCATAGGGTAACTTCCTGGCATTACCATGGCGTTTGTACACTGTCATGGCACTGGTAGGAGTGTCTTTTAGCTGCTAATGTTAAATGCTTATTTTTTATGTGTGACACACAGTTGTTTTTGTGGTTTACATTTCATAGGTACTCATTTGCAATTGTGGGCATCAATATAACTGACCTGGCATATAATCTACTGGTCAGCGGAGCTCTGAAAACCCATTTCTACAATATCGCCCCAGAAGCTCCCACATTGTCTCACTTTCAGCAAACGTTCTGTAAGTATCCTGTTGTGTAATTATCAATATAGGGTTCTAGGCTGGACACAACAGCTCGACCCTGTAATCCCAGCACTTTGAGAGGCCAAGGCAGGCAGATTGCCTGAGCTCAGGGGTTCGAGACCAGCCTGGCCAACGTGGTGAAACCCTATCTCTACTAAAAATGCCAAAGTTAGCCAGGCTTGATGGTGCACACCTGCAATCCCAGCTACTTGGGAGGCTGAGGCAGGAGCTTGTGCAAAATATCTTAAACCTGAAAGGTGAAGGTTCTAGTGAGCTGAGATCACGCCACTGCACTCCAGCCTGGATGACAGAGTGAGACTCCATCTCAAAATATATATATATATATATATTTTATATATAAGTATTTAAATATGTATATAAATAATATAAGTATATAAATATATAATATATAAATATATATAACATATATAAATATATATATAAATAATAGCATATAAATATATATAATAATATATGTAAGTATATAAATATATAGAGACATTTTTATAAGTTTCTATAGAACACTCCAGACAAGGGTCAAAGCTGAGAGATCTTTGTGATTTGGCTGCTTTGGAGCCTTTGAACTTCTTTTGGTTTTGATTTTTTTGTTTTCTCATTCAAAAACCTGCACTTACGTTTTCAGGCATGGTAAATTCTTCTCTTTCCTGGCTCTTGCTTAATATCCAGTGTATCTCCCTCTGGTCTGACTCAAAGACATCATGGTTGTTTCTCTCCCTCGAATCCTCATGGCATAGCACTTAGGAGTGCAGGTTCTGAATAATTCTCAGATCTATGTTTTAGCAGAAATGAAATCTCCAAGAAGGATTAGAAGATAGTTGAAACCCTCCTAGAAAGTAGAACAAACAATGTGGCAATTCCTCAAGGACCTAGAAATAGAAATTCCATTTGACCCACAATCCCATTACTGGGTATATATCTAAAGGATTATAAGTTGCTCTGTTATAAAGACACATGCACATGTATGTTCATCGTGGCACTGTTTACAATAGCAGAGACCTGGAACCAACCCAAATGTCCATCATCGATAGACTGGATAAAGAAAATGTGACACATATACACTATGGAATACTATGTAGCCATATACATTGATGAGTTCATGTCCTTCATAGGGACATGGATGAATCTGGAAACCGTCATTCTCAGCAAACTGACACAAGAACAGAAAACCAAACACCGTATGTTGTCACTCATAGGCAGGTGTTGAACAATTAGAATTCATGGACACAGAGAGGAGAACATCACACACTGTGGTCAGTAGTGGGGGGCTAGAGGAGGGACGGGGGGGTGGGGAGGGTGGGGAGAGATAAGGAGAGGAGAAATACCAGATATAGGTGATGGGGGGATGAAGGCAGCAAACCACCTTGCCATGTATGTACCTATGCAACAATCCTGCATGATCTGCACATGTACCCCAGAACCTAAAGTGTAATTAAAAAAAAATAGAACACAAAGGCATAGATGAAAAATAGAAAATAAAAAATATTGTCAAATTAATGGATTACTCTATGAGGTCTTATATCTGAATAATAGAAGTGCCAGAAAAATAGTGGTGAAAACTAAGGAAGGGGAATCAAAGAAATAAATTAAGAAAAATTTTCAGAACTAAAGTATGAGTTTTCATACTTAAAGTAATTAGCACCGACATAATAGATTAATGTAGACTCACACCAAGGTCCTAATCATTGTGAAATTGAATGACATTGGAAAGAGATGACCCTAATAATTTCCAAAGCTGTCACATAATGAATGGGGAATCTAGATGACATTGGACTTCTTAATAGCAACATTGTATCCTTAAAAAATACAATATTGTCTTCAAAAGTTAAGAGACTGGGCGCCGCACCTCACATCTGTAATCCCAGCATTTTGGGAGGCTGAGGCGGGAGAATTGCTTGAGCTCAGGAGTTCGAGAACAGCGCAGGCAACATAGAGAGGCCCTGTCTCTACAAAAATAAAAAATCAGCCAGCTGTAGTCCCAGCTGCTCAAGAGGCTGAGATGAGAAGATCGCTTGAGCCCAAGGAGGTAGAGGTTGCTGTGAACTATGATTGCGCCACTGCACTCCAACCTGGGTGACAGAGCAAGATCCCGTCTCAGTCAATAAAGTTAAGAGAATTTTTTTAAAACTAAGAGAATATGATTTCCAGTTTAGAATTTTACACCCAATATAACTTACTACCTTACCAATCAAATATGGGAATAGAATAAAGACAGTTTTTTAATGCAAGGTCTTTTAACATTTTACGTACCTGCACCTATGTCAGGAAGCTTATTTCCAAAAAATAAGAGAGTAATCCTAAAAGAATAAATGGGGTCTAGAAAATACTGAAATCTATCCCAGGAGAACAGTGAAAGGAAAGCCCAAGATATCTGTGTGATTGGCTGCAAATAATAAATCCAGATTCTAGAAGGTCAGAAGGCTGTGAGACTCTTTGAAGAACGTGAAATTGAAATAATATTACCATGTTTTAACATATTGAGAGGACATTGGCATATTTGAGAGATAGTATAGGCTTAAATTAAGGGGAAGCCAGGCAAATAAACAGAGAAGGCAGTTATTAATACAAAGTAAAGAAAAGGGTGAGGAAATAAGTGACCATATGGCTGGGGTGAGTGAAAGGGAGCTAAATATTCATCTTCTATAAAGAAAAAAAAATCTAATTAGGTAATGAAAAGCATGTTGATTAGAGCTATGGAGATCAATTACCAAAATAATCAGCTAAAAGAGTTTAAAACGGGGCAGGCACGGTAACTCACACGTGTAGTCCCAGCACTTTGGGAGCCGAGGCGGGTGGATCACAAGGTCAAGAGATCGAGACCATCTTGGCAAACATGGTGAAACCCCATTTCTACTAAAAAAAAATACAAATATTAGCGGGGCATGGTGGCACGCACCTGTAGTCTCAAGTACTTGGGAGGCTGAGGCAGGAGAATCACTTGAACCCAGGAGGTGGAGGTTGCAGTGAGCCGAGATCATGCTCTCAAGCCTGGCAACAGAGTGAGACTCCGTCTCAAAAATAAATAAATAAATAAATAAATAAGTTGAAATGTTGCTTTAAGAAAGCAGGAATTAGGGCAGGAAACTGCTTTTTTTTTTACCTGTTTTTTTGTTTTTGTAACAAGACTTGTTAAACTATTTGAACAATGTGCATGTATACCTTAGGTAAAAATGAAAAAGAAATTATAAATTTAAATTTAAATGATAATTAAAATAAATTATAAATTTACATTAAATTATAAATTATACTTTACTACTTGTTAATGGAAAATCTAAGTCCCTTACATACATTATTACAGCTCCTGCTTTGATAATTGGATGGTTATATTCACTCCTGTAACAATTCTGAGCATCTCCAACAAATATGATTCAGATTTTACCATGGATCAGATTCTGTGCTGAGGAAGACAGACATCTAAACAAATACCTAAAATGTAGTGGGTCCAGCATTATCTTCAGGGAAACAAAAAAGTCTTTAAAAAAATAAAATGTAATGGGAAGAATTTAGTGATTGAGGAAGTAAAGATACTGCTTCTAAAAATTGGAAAAGTTGCTGGCGCAGTGCCTCACTCCTGTAATCCCAGCACTTTGGGAAGCCGAGGAGAGCAGATCACTTGAGGTCAGGAGTAGAAGACAAGCCTGACCAACAGGGTGAAACCCTGTCTCTATGAAAAATACAAAAATTAGCCAGTTGTGATGGTGCACACCTAAGCCCAGCTGCTTGGGAGGCTGAGGCATGAGAATTTCTTGAAACCAGGAGGTGTAAATTAGTAGTGAGCTGAGATTGTGCCGCTGCACTCCAGCCTAGGCGACAGAATGAAACTATGTCTCATAAATAAATAAACAAACACTGAAAATGTCTGTGGCAGCCATAGCTCACTCAGCCTGGAATTCAGGGAAGTTTCTTCAAAGCAAATGCCACTTTTGAAGAGACCGGAAGGATGAGTGGCAGGAAATAAGGCAATGATGGCTGAGTGGTCCAGTGAAGGCCATAAAGCAAAAGAGTATGTGGGTTTAAGAAAACAGAGTATAGCGTTTGCAGGGCGGTAACTAGAGAGGGCACTGGAAGCCTAAAAGCAGGATGGAGGGCAGTCCTGAAGAGCTCTGTAAGCCATGTCAAAGAGCATCAACGTGCAGATAAAGAAAGTCTCTTGCTGTGTTTCCCTGGCCCCTTATACTTGCCGTATTCTATATTGACCATAATCATTACGGAAATCAGGGAAGTAGTTCTTAGGGAAGGTAGAGTGAGTTTAGTTTTAGGCATACTGAGGGTGAGCTGCTCTTGGGAAATCCATATGGGGATGCATAGTGGGCATTCTAATAATGTAGGGCTCTGGAGTGCGCTTGAAGAATTAGAAAGGTGAAAGCTACAGATTTGTGATTCATCAGCACCTAGGAGAATATCAGAGTCACACAATGGGGGAGTGCTCCCAGGAAAGAGTCAAAGTTAGAGTCATAAAAAATTGGCATTTAAGGACAGGCTTCTTTTGTTCACTGCTGTATCCTCAGCACGGAGCCTGGTACAGGGTGGAGTTGCTCAGTAACTAGTGGGTGGATGGGTGGGTGGGTGGAAAGATGGATGGATGGATGGATGGATGGATGGATGGATAGATGGATGGATGAAATATTGGTTGATGTTTTTTGCAGGAGAAAGGAGAGTCGTTTCTGTGGGAAATTTTAGCCTTAGGCCAGGCATAGTGGCTCACACCTGTAATCTCAGCACTTTGGGAGGCTGAGGCGGTAGGATCACTTAGGCCCAGAAGTTCAAGACCAACCTGGGTAACTTGGTGAAACCCCATCTCTACAAAAGAAAAAAATATTAGTCTTGGCTTGGATTGATACGCTTCCAAGATAATCCTAGTCCAGATGAGCAAGTATGCAATAGGATTACTTATTTCCGAAGGCCCTCGTCAGGTTTTGAAAGCAGCAGCAATCCCCCTAGGACGGTGGTGTATATAGGCAGAGGGATGCAGGCCTCTCTAAGGGAAACACGCTGTGCCCTAGAGTCATTGTTCCTCAATCAGACATGATCAGTTTTGCTCGTCTCTGTAATATTCTTGCAATTACCTGTGTCCTTACATATGTCCCTACTCTCGACTAACAGAATGCAGTGAAGCAAAACCAAGACATTCAAGCAGCATCAAATATGCTACAGGCTGGAGTCAGAGGGCCAAATTAGTATTCAAAACAAGTATTCCATCTAGGTAGAAGACTATAAGAATATAGTGGCTCTATCCTTCTGACTTCACAGTATTATTCGGTGAACACTGAGCTGCCAAGGCAGTATGTTACAAAAATTGCATTCAGTCTGAAGCTCCACTGAACACACAGCCCCACTGAAATGGAATGAGGTTAGGTGTAATGAGCAGAGGGGAAAGTACAATGGCCAGAAGAAGAAAAAGGAAACTATTTTTTCTTTGACCTCCAAAAGAAGGAACTATTCCGTAGGAATAAGAACCAGAGGAACAGAATGCACTGGGAAAGGCAGCCTATTGCCGTGGCGGAAATTCAGCTGGTTTCAGGCCTTGGTTCCCAGCTTTCAGCTGTACCCGTAATTGTAGACCATTCAAGGAACTCATCTAAGCCCAATGTCCTCACCTGAAAGATGGATTTGTAGTGTCTGTGTTACCTGTTCCACTAAGCTGGTGTAAAAATGCAATGAAATGGTGGGAAAATAGCCTGGCCTCTGTTTTCTCCCTCTCCTTTCCATGCTGCTTTGTTGGTTTCCCTGGCGAACAAACCATCAGCTGCAAATGTACTCCTGTCTGCCCATCTCCAACAGACTGAGCATTAGGGAGCCCAGGAAGTCTACCTTTTTCTTCATCTGCAATACCTAGTACTGTGTCTGTTCCAGATTTGTTCATTGGCAGATGAGCTAACTGACAGATCAGACCAAATGAATTTTCGAACACTGTAATTTATATAAATGAGTGGAGTTTTATGATTATAATATGCACCTAGGAAGCCAGACCACCATTTCTGGATTTTGATTAAGATCATGTTACACAGTCTCTAATTATTTTCCTGATGAGATAGAGAAATAGAGTCCCAGGGAATCAGTCTTCAATCTTTGGAGGAAGAATTTTGAGAACAGTGTCAGTTTATGAGCCACCCCCTCCACTACGCTAACCCAAGCCCTTTAAACCTTTCAAGATGTTTTCCTTTAATTGTGTGTAAGGTGTGAAAATGGGGAAACCAAATGAATCCTCATTCCTCTATGACTGTGCCACACTACCTCACCTTTAGAGCGAGCTGCCAATATTCCTGCACATTGTTGAAAAGTGAACATTTTATGTATATTACAGGAAAATGAATTCTTCATTAAAAGATGATTTTTCACATTGCCTGTTTATCACTGTCAACAGGAGGAAAGATGCTGTCACTCATGAAATACTAATGAGATATATTATGGATGATTTTAATTCATTGTATTGGAAACCTGATTCTGTGTACAAAGTAGCTGTGTTTATTTGACCTCAGAGACCAGTCAGAAAAACTATGTATGTATTTTATATAGTAAGGAAATAAGAAATTATAAATTATCATAGATTTACTTTAGAACCATAAAAAGTCTATGTGGTCAGAGAATCTTCTTGACCAAAGGTTCTCAACTTCAGTGACATGAGTTTCATCTTCTTGAATTACAAGTCTGGTTAAATCTGAGAGGATCTGCATTTTTAACAAGTACCTCAGATCATTCTGGGGATATTTTAGGAGTTTTCCCAGTCGCTGAAATGGACAGGTGATTAAATTCTTTTGGTTGGTTGAGTAAGATACTGAGATCAGAGGAAACAAGTTTCTGTTGGTGTGCACTAAAACAAGCAGATGACAAACAGGCTCCAAATCACGGCATATGAAAGATGGTGAGGAGAAACAGGAAAAGAGAAAAGCCCGGGCGTAAAGGACACTTCCAACACTTGAGACGGAGAAGGATTGGAATTGTTCTGTGAAATATGGGGTAACAGATTTGGTCCCAGCATGAGGAAGAACCTTTATTTGTTTGTTTGTTTGTTTTTTAGAGACAGAGTCTCTCTGTTGCTCAGGCTGGAGTGCAGTGGCACCGTCATAGCTCACTACAGCATCAAACTCCTGGACTCAAGTGATCCTCCCGCCTCAGCCTCCCGAGTAGCTGGGACTACAGGTGTAAGCCACCATAGCCAGCTGATTTTAATAAAGCTTTTTGTAAGCCAGGTGTGCTGGCCCACGCCTGTAATCCCAGCACTTAGGGTGACTGAGCCAGGGGGATCACTTGAGGTTAGGAGTTTAAGACCAGCCTGGCCAACATGGCGAAACCCCACCTCTACCAAAAATACAAAAATGAGACAGGCATGGGGGCTCATGCCTGTAGTCCCAGCTACTCAAGAGGCTGAGGCATGAGAGTTGCTTCAACCTGGGAGATGGAGGCTGCAGTGAGCCGAGATTCACCGCTGTGCTCCAGCCTGAGCAACAGAGCAAGACCCTGTCTCAAAAAAGAAAAAGAAATTTTTTTTTTTTTTTTTTTTTTTTTTTTTTTGTAGAAACGGGGTCTTCCTTCCTTAAACTCCTGGCCTCAAGTGATCCTCCTGCCTTTGCTTTCTAAAGTGTTGGGATTACACGTGTGAGCCACAGTGCCTGGCAAGAAAGAAACTTTTAAGAATCAGGTTTCTCATCCAGGAAAAAACAGTCAGTGTTGTCACCAGAGAAGTTCAGGCCTGAATGCTGCCTCCAGGAATCCAAGCATCAGATGAACAGACACAGATGAGATGGCTCCCGGGGCAACTGATACTTCTGATTTGGACCTTTTCTGATGTGGTCAGGTTTCCCGTGACAGTGATAGTGGAGCCCTGGCTTGTATAACCTCAAGGCCAGTAGGGTGATGGTTGGTGTGTGCTCTCATCAGAAATGTTAAGAACAGTCATCTCAGTTCTTGTGTGTGGAGGGCCCAAAGGCAGGGTAGTCCTAAAAGAAATGGCATAAGCGGGACACAGTGACATGTGCCTGTAGTCTCAGCTATTAGGGTGGCTGAGGCAGCAGGATCACATGAGTCCAAGGAATTCAAGGACAGCGTGAACAACCTCACAAGATCTTGCCTCTAAAAAATTAATTAACTTTAAAAAAGAAAGAAATGGAACAATCAGCCCAAAAGAAATGTATAGTAATCTTTCCTACTCCTTCTCCTATATTTGCAGAGAGACCACATAGTTAAAGAAGTAGGAGCATACTGAACACTGTAATGAGACAAGTAACCAGAGGGAAGGGTCTGTGGAAATGGACCAGCTGCCAGCCGCGTGTGTTGGGGGCAGTAAAGGTCACTCCTAATTGTGTATTAAAATAAAATAAAATATGAGTAAAGAGCTTTTAAATTTTGTTTATGAAATGATGTTGAGGGTTTTTCCATATATAGCTAGTTACCAGAAAAACAAAAAGTATTGATTTTTTGGTACTATTAGAATTGACTATGTTTATTCCAAATTCTCTTCTCATTCTCCCCTTCCCCATTTTCATTTATGCATGGAGTTGGAAAAGCAAGGATTCAAACCAGGTTGCTGGTTCTAGAAGCCTGTCTTCTATTTTCTACCTCCTTCTAATGTTAAAACAAAATTTTGCATAATGTTTGTTTCTCTTTTATCTTCTTTTTCTTTCTTTTTCTTTTTTTTTTTCTTGAGACAGGTCTCGCTCTGTTGCCGAGCCTGGTGTGCAGTGGCGCAGTCACAGCTCGCTGCAACCTCGACCTCCTGAGCTCAGGGGACCCTCCCACCTCAGCCTCCCAAACAACTGGGACTCCAGGCGTGTGCCACCATGCCTGGCCGCTTTTCTTTTTTTAAAACTAGGATTACTTCCTTAAATACTTTTCTTTCTAACATATACAGACATCTGAGCCTGTAGTAGTTTGCCACCTACAAGTATCTAGTATTTGGAAAAAAAAAAAAACAAAAAAACACTATTCACATTTCAATACTAAATGTGGTAGATAAAAATAATTAAACAAATGTGCTAGTAGGAGGGGGCATAGTGGGGAACACAACACAATGAATAGGTTCTTCTATGAAACACTTAACATTTATTCCCCAAATTGTTTCCATCCAGATCACTCATGGATAACATTTTTGAGATACAAAAGTATTTGAATATGAAATTATTGCTTCAGAGCAAGGAAGTCTTATTAACAATTTCGTGTGGCTTAATGACCAGCCTGTGTTGTTCAGGGCTGATTTACAATTTTTATTGTCTCGTAATAGAGTGTCAGAATGCATTTGTTTGATTTGTCGGGGTAATTTAAAACTTAAGTTATATCAAATATCAAGAGAATAAAGGCTGAGTGGGGTAATTTTGAAAAATTGGACCGTTACATTAATTTAACTAGGAGGAGAAGGATGAAGTAGTCACCGTCAGCCCTTCAGAAGATGTTCCCCATGTGATTCATATTCTAGAGATGGCAGAACTGATTTGTCTTCCTGCTTGAGAAGAGTGAGAATGATTCCAGGGCCAACTGCGAACAGCTTGCAGATTAGTGGACTTCTACTGCACTGATTTAAAAGAATCATCTTAAACAGCGATGTTTTCTTTTTTCTTTTTTTTTTTTTGTAACAGTGATATTTTCTAGATTTTGACGTCTTTGAGCTCCGTAGTTGCTGTGGCTTGGTTCAGCATCTCCCTCAGCATTCAGAATGATTTTGAATGTGATTAAGGACTTTTTTTCTCCTGCATTCTTATCATTGTATTGTCTCCAACAGGCTATTTGATGCACGAATTTCATAAGTTTTGGATCGACGAGGACCCCATGGACATAATGGAATTTAATCGTGTGCGGGAGAAATTCCGCAAGAGGATCATAAAACAGCTGCAGAACCCAGACATGGCGCTGTGCCCACATTTTGCTGCCTCGGAAGGTTTAATCAACATGTAGTTCCCCACGCCAGTCTTAATGGATACCCTGGAACACTGCCTCATTGTCTTGTTAAATCTCTGCTTAGGTCGCAGCTCACACATTGAATGCACACAGTGATTGTATGCATGCCTTTTGGTACAGTATTTTCATCTCTTGGTCATAATTCTGAGATCCCCAGAGACCATTGTTTCTGGAATATCTGTCATCCAGTGACTGCTCATATTGTGGCATTATGCAGTGTTACACCTTGCCTTGACACCCAGGTATGGAGAGAGTTTTCTATTTTTTTAGATTTTTTTCCTCCCCCTCATAATTCAGCATTAAAGAATTGTATTTCTCTAGCTGTATTTTGTATGTAAAAGGTTTAGCTGAATCTTGTTCTATGAAAGCCTTTTAATTTATTGATATGTTTCATGACTACTGCTGCTAGCTTTTCAAGCCAGGTTCATGCTTGGACCTCATTCTGATAAAGTATAAGACTTTAAAATACAGAGAGGGCCGGGCACGGTGGCTCATGCCTGTAATTCCAGCACTTTGGGAGGCTGAGGAGAGTGGATCACAAGGTCAAGAGATCAAGACCATCCTGGCCAACATGGCGAAACCCCGTCTCTACTAAAAAATATAAAAATTAGTTGGGCGTGGTGGCACACGCCTATAGTTCCAGCTACTTGGGAGACTGAGGTAGGAGAATCCCTTGTACCCGGGAGGCGGAAGTTGCAGTGAGCTGAGATCATGCTACTGCACTCCAGCCTAGTGACAGAGTGAGACTCCGTCTCAAAATAAAATAAAATAAAATAAAATAAATAATACAGACAGACACATGATAAGCCAAACTATTCCTGCAAACATAGCTACGCTTCATGAAAATGTAATGAGGCTTACAAGAAGTAACTTTAGGTAGGAGCTGTTTTTGTTTGAAGTACTGCAGAATTATATTATAACTTCTCCTCACCCCAGTTGCAATTGTGTCATAGTCATCTGTATATCAAACTGTTTTATTCCCATAACTTCACTGGCTTGGATGCCTAAGTGTGTGATGCTTGAAGCCTCAGAAAAGAAATAAGCATATTTCAAAAGCTGCAAAAGGTTTTTCACTGCCTGCCTCTTGCTGAACTGGGTTATACCCTGGCACTGTTCTGATCCAAGCATATTTGCTTGGGAAACTAAGTGCTGACTAGTTTTCCGTGTCAAGGGGCAATATTAAAAAACAGTTTGCAAGAAAATGTGTTTCAAGAGAGCAACCTAAGCTAAGTCACTCTGTAATATTTCTTGAAAATAACAAACTTGTCTTGTATCACTGGAAGAAGTAAATTGCTTAGAAGGAGAAAAGTCAAATCGTTCCAGGACTGCTGAAAATCATTTTAGAAACCGTGATTTAGTTTGGAATTATGATTGTAGTCTGTTGAATAGTATTTACCATGGCATTTCATACCCATGGTATTTTATACCTTCTGACTATCAATTTTAGTATTATTAGATGTTTGTGTAATCACTTGCTTATTTAAATGAATTTTGAGTACTGCCTAATTGTCTGTTATATGAATAAATTACATGTCATTCTACTGTAACATATAGTGGGTTTCATATTAATATTTTTGTGCTCATCCAAGCTTCTGAATATGCAAATATGTGAGTGAATAGAATGTCAAAGACAGACAGCCTGGAGCTGACTATAAATCACTCCACCATTCAGAGTTTTTGGGTGTGAGTTAGAATGTGTTCATCACTTCCTAGGAAACCTGGTGTGGCTGTTGCTAGATAAAGCAGAAACGTTGACTACCCATTGTTTTCTTGTCCTTTCTCTCCCTTCTGGGATTGCAGTATCCTTTCCCTTTCAGCTGTGTACCAGGTGGTAGCATTTTGCATTGCCTTTCTTATGGCCCTGTGTCCTTTCTTAGAACGAGGAAGAAAAAAGAGTTGGTTAGCACATAGTAGATACCATGAGTAATGACAAGAATGTATATTCCTCTCCCAAGTAAGTGAGGACTTGTGAACCTAGTAAATGGCCTGCCTGAGGAGCCCTGACTTTCCACCGTAACTGCAGCTGCTATAGATGAAAGCATTATTCCACATGCAGTCCAGCCTTTGCCAGCCACATGTGCTCATTGTCCCTTTTTATCCATTTTGGTCCCATGTCACTGTCACGGCTTGACGGCATGTGACACTTACACCAGCTCGTGTCTCTTCTGTTCAGATAGAGATAGTTGATGCCAACAAGCTGAGAGTATCCCCTGTCAGCTCCTAGGATGCTTTCTTTCTATTGTATTTGAACATGGCTGCACAATCTGAGGATGAACAAGCTCTGACAGCTCCTTCGAGCTCTGAGTATTATTAGATTTCTCATTCACACCACTTTGTGGAAGACGCATTCCACGCAGTGACACAAAGTGAGGTGAGAAAAAGAAGATGAAAGGTTTCAAAAGCATCAACATCATGTGGAGAGAGAGAGAGTATGTGTTTCCCTTGACTATTTTTAGCTTGCTTAATCTTATTCCATTGAATAAGGGTTGACCACATAAAATGTAAATTGTGTTGCAAGCCTCTTCCAAGTTTTCCAAAACACTGCTTGCTATGATAAAAACACATTCCCATTTCCACCACAGAAAGGAAATCTTTTGAAGCACTGTTTCTGAAACGTGACTCTGACTTTCCTTCTCACAGCTCTTGTGGCACTGTACTGAAAAAACTGTGCTTGGTAATCCACCATCTTTTCCATATGTGAAAAGAGGCTTAAATAAATACCAATCCCAAAAGACAGGGTGACCTTACAATATATCTTCCAAAACAGAACACTGTTGAGAGAGAAGGGGGATATTGTTATTTGTTTCTTTAGAACAACAGAGTCAACTGGGGCAGTTTAGGAAAACTGAGATGTCAGGTGGCCAAGAGAGACCAAGAGACAGATGTAAGGATTGTCCACCCACAACTTAATTAGGCAAACATAACCCAGTTTCTTTACTTTCAAGCCTCTGGCAGGAGAAGTACATCATACAGACATCGATATTTTGATATCCAGGAATCTACCCAAAATCTTAGAGATCCATCACAGGTATGGGCTTCTTTGAGAAATTCAGCTGCATAGATGGGGCCTAAGTTGGCAATGGGGAGATAAAACCTGGCAGTCAAACTCCATGGCAACAAATCGTCTTGATCTGTAACATACGGTGCCAGATCCAAATTGAAGGGGAGTGAGGGGGGGGACCAGAATTGGTGGAATATGGGGATAGGAGGTGGGAGATGATGGAGAGAAGAGGAATGGGACAGACGAGAAGGAAAATATCAGCTAGGCCCATAGCCACTGAGCCACTGTGACACGGACTCTATCAAAGCAATGCCTCCAACTCTGCAGGGAGCTCAACAATGGTAGCTGCTCTAATCTAGAGACAAAATGGCAGAAAAGCAGAACCAAGTAGAACATCAAGTCCTAGAAGATGAAAGAGATTCTGGCACAGATTCCATTTCAAGAGCTTACATTTAGCCAGTTCTCATGTCATGTGCCAGGACTGTGCTAGTCCTTACTTTGCATTATTTCATTTCCTTAACAACACAGAGAATCAGGTGGGTTTTTATTTGCTTGTGCATTTGTTTTTATAGACCAAAAGGCTTAGATAATTTAATACATTGCCAAAGGTCTTGAGAGAGAAGTATTAGGTTGGTGCACAAGTAATTGCCGTTTTGCCACTGAAAGTAACGGCAGCTGGACACAGTGGCTCATGCCTGTAATCCAGCACTGTGGGAGGCCAAGGCAAATGAATCACCTGAGGTCAGGAGTTCAAGACCAGCCTGGCCAACATAGTGAAACCCTGTCTCTACTAAAAATACAAAAATTAGCCTGGTGTGGTGGCAGGCACCTGTAATCCCAGCTACTTGGAAGGCTGAGGCAAAAGAATCACTTGAACCCAGGAGGTGGAGGTTGTGGTAAGCCGAGAGCCCACCACTGCACTCCAGCCTGGCAACAGAGTGAGACTCCATCTCAAAGAAAAAAAGAAAAGAAAAAAGTAATGGCAAAAATTGAAATTGCTTTTGCACCAGCCTAATAAATGGCATGGCTAGACTTGAACCCAAGGCCTTAAGCCTAGATATTATGCTGCTGCCTACCTAACAGGAATTCTCTACTGTCAGGGCACTGGTGAATCATAAACACACACAGATGTGCACACACACTCCACCCCCAAGTCATAACAGATATGTTAATAACTATGTCTCACTCAGATGTCGGTGAATTCAAATGCTGCCATACTGTCCCTCAGGACTGCCCAGTTTTGACCAGAATTTTTTCCTGATACTCAAAGAACAATTCTAGAACCGCGAGCTCTTTCTCCTCATTCCCGTCTCCCCCGAGAGAGGAAGACTGCATACCTCCTTCCTGCTCCCTTGCAGGGGAAACCTCCGCAAGGTGGGTTTGCAGGAACCTTGCCAGCTCAGACCGGAAGCTACGTGGCATTTATTTCCGTGGAAAGAGAAACACGCAGGGCTTTGGCCTTGTGCACTCTTCATAAATAAAACATTCCCTTCGCAGCTGTGGTCCTTTTGCCTCATTGACTGGACATAGCCTTCAGAATGCTGCCACTCATAGACACTAACAGGAATTATGTTGTCTGCTAACATCGCTGGGATGCTTCATGGAAGCCCCAGAGAGATGGTTAGGACAGGGTCAGGACAAGGTTACAAGGATCAAACTCTGGACTAATTTTTTTTTTATCATAACACTGTGCTTTGCTTTGGGAAAGACCATAGAAGAAGAGTTTATGGGAACTAGGAAAGAGTGGTAAAGAGAAGAGAAGGCTGAGATTACTCTTGAAAAACCCCCTCTGTCATGCAAGTTAAATGGTCCATTTGTGATTGCACCTCCCCTACAAAGGCTCTGAGGATTTCCACAGCATCACAAGGCATGGGTTTTGGAATCAGCTTTACTAGGAAAATTTCTAAAGCAAGGATCAGAAAGAGAAGAAGATACAAGTACTTCCCATGCTCACAAGGAACACCAGTGCCTGGTGGAGTAGATGTGAGTTCAACTGGAGAGAGTCCTGCCCCACTGTTGTTCTTTTTTTTTTTTTTTTTTTTTTTTGCTATATTTGAATATTGGTTTTTTTGCATTTTAGGTTTTGGGGTACATGTGAAGAACATGCAAGATTGTTGCATAGGTACACACGTGGCAGTGTGATTTGCTGCCTTCCTCCCCTTCACCTATATCTGGCATTTCTCCCCATGCTCTCTCTCCCCAACTCCCCACCCCTCGCTGTCCCTCCCCTATTTCCCCCCAACAGACCCCAGTGTGTAGTGCTCCCCTCCCTGTGTCCATGTGTTCTCATTGTTCAACACCCGCCTCTGAATGAGAATATGCGGTGTTTGATTTTCTGCTTCTGTGTCAGTTTGCTGAGAATGATGGCTTCCAGGTTCATCCATGTCCCTACAAAGGACACGAACTCATCGTTTTCGATGACTGTTTTCTTTCTTTTACGGAAAGCATGAAAGCAACCTTGCCAGAGGGGTGAAGATCTGATCAGAACACCTTGCAGCCAGGCAGTCTGACTTGGCGGCCAGCCAATTGGGAGCTAAGTGGGAGCTGCCTGCACCTGGAGACCTTGAGGTCTGTGGGGTATGGCCCTGGGGGAGGAACTCTCTGGTTCTAAGGGAAGCTAAGCTGGGGTGCAGGCTCTCTGCTGGAATTGAGAGGAACTTTTAGTTGCAGCTGGTTTGTCCAAGAAGCCCAGAGAGAGCTCATGAATTATTTTTTGAGAAATCTTCTCATATTACACCCATATACTTACATTTTTGACATATTAGCTCCCTATACCAAGCGTATAGCAATTATAGAGGAATAGGGACATCAACAGCCTCAAGCTATATGGTACAAAGAGTTACATCATCCACTTCCGGGGAAGTTTTTACTCTTTCTGCAAAGCACAGCAGGAAAGCATTAGCAATCCAGAGACCCGCGTTCTAGCGCATGGGCTGCCGTCTTCCTTAGGTCAATGATTTCATCCTTCTGCCTTTGCTTTTGCCATCTGTAACATAAAAATAATAATGACAGCTCCTCTTCAGAGGATTATTGTAGGAGTAAAAATCAAATAAGCGATTATTAACTCCAAGTGCTTAGGAAACTCCAAAGTACTAGTTAAACACAGGTTTAATTATGGTTCAATTTTCATCCCTCCAGTTTTTGGCTATGAGCGTCCTCTAACAAAGAATTCAGTGACAAAATTTGTCCTTGGAGCCAGTGTTCCCCACTAATTCAATTCAGCAAATATTTATTGAAAACTTATTTTAGTCCAAGGCATCAGGCCAAGTCTGAGAACCACATGGGAGACAAGACAGTGTGGCCTTGGTCTCAGGGACCTCACAGTCTAAATCTAGTGCCTGGCTTCTCCAAACCCAGCCTTGGGACCCCCACAATGAGCACTGTTAGATATGAATCATCTCCACCCCCTACCAGACATACTAAAAGATAATCTTCATTTTAACGCTCCCCCAGGTGATGTGTGTGCACATTCAGCTGAGAAGCACTTCTCTAGGGATTATTGATCTAGTTGTTCTTCACTGAAACCTGACAAGATTTTGTCTCAGTTGTTAACGATTTAGAAATCAATCAAACATTCCCTTGTTTTCCCTCAATTTACAGTCACTATAACTTGACTCTGCTCCCACTGCTAACAAAGGACTTCGTGTTCTGTTGCCATCGCCCAGAGGTGCCAACAGGAGCTGGCATGGAATGGAGAGATGGACCTCACCCTGGACATGGGACTCAGAAGGTGGTCTATCGCCACCCCATGCTGCTTGGGACGCTTCCAATGGTAGCCAAAGCTGGTGCTGCCCCCCAGGTAGACTCTCACGGATGACCTTTCTCAGAGGGCCCATCTTCCAAGGCATCTGTCAGGATGGCCAGCCTCCTAGATGCTGGAGAAAACAAATGAGTAGACTCTTCACTTGTTAGCTTGTTTGTTTCCCCTCACTAACCAGAACCACCTAGCTGCAGGTTGGTGATGGTATTTGTCCGTTCTGACTGCTGCAACAGAATTCCATAGACTCACTGACTTAAACAACAGCCTGACAGTTCTGGAGGCTGCAAGTCCCAGGTCAGTGTGCCAGCATGGTCGGGTGCTGGTGAGGGCCTTCTTCCTGGCTTGCAGATGGCCCCCTTCTCACTGTTTGCTCCCATGGCCTTTTCCCCGTCCATGTGCAAAGAGAAAGAGCAAGAGAGAATTTTTCTTTTTTTGAGACACGGTCTCACTCTCTCACCCACGCTGGAGTGCAATCATGCCATCAGGGCTCACTGCATCCTTGAACTCCTGGGCTCAAGCAATCATCCTACCTCAGACTGCTGAGTAGCTGGGACCACAGGCGTGCACCACCACACCTCGATCACTTTCTTTTTTCTTTTCTTCTTTACAGATTGGCGGGGGAGGGCGGTCCTCAATATGCTGCTCAGGACAGTCTCGAACTCCTTGTCTCAAGCAATCCTCCCACCTCAGCCTCTCAACACTGTAAAGTGTTAGGATTACAGGCATGAGCTACCACATCTGGCCCCATTTACTCTTCTTAAAAAGCCACCAGTCTTATTAGATTACTGATCTACCCTTATGACCTCATTTAACCTTGATTACCTCAAATGTGCCCATCTCCAAATAAAGTCACATTGAGGGTTAGAGCTTCAACATATAAAATGGGCAGGGGAGGGCAGGCACAATTCAGTAAATAGCAGCAAGTATTTTGAGAAGTTATTTGAAGTCCGAGTTTTGTGCTTCCTAGAATGAACCCAGGAGCTCAAAGGCACCAATGCAATCAAAATAGTACAATTCTGCTGCCCAATTATTCTAACCCAATTTTTTTTGAGATGGAATTTTGCTCTTTTTGCCCAGGCTGGGGTGCAATGGTGTGATCTTGGCTCACTGCAACCTCTGCCTCCCATGTGATTCTCCTACCTCAAACTCCCAAGTAGCTGGGATTACAGGCATGCACCACCACACCGGCTAATTTTTTTGCATTTTTAGTAGAGGTGGGGTTTCACCATGTTGCCCAGCTGGTTTTGAACTCCAGACCTCAGGTGATCCACCTGCCTCGGCCTCCCAACATGCTGGAATTACAGGCATGAGCCACCGTACTCAAACTAACCCTATTTTAAGAGAATACCAAAACATTTGCAGAGCAAGGTAGAATCCATTCTTTTTTCTTTCTTTCTTTTTACTCTTTTTCTCCCTTAGCACTTCAAGTGGCTTCAGAATAGAATCCATTCTTAAATAAATCAAAGAATGTCACCCATCTGAATCTTTTTGAGTGATCTAGAATAAAGATGAGAAATTTAACTCAATTAAAAACACTAACCAATTATAAGAAAACTATTAACATGTTTCTATGAAAATGTAGGTTTGGGGTCATGTGCATTCTTACCATAAGCCACATAGCTATTTTCCTGGCTTCAGGTCTTTTCCTTGCTTAACTTATATTCCTGACCCTATTTAAATAAGAAATGAATTAACATGGATGAACATGTGATACAAATGTAAGTTCTTTTTAAAAAAATTATTACTGTTTACACAAACATAAAGACACAAGGATCATCTAAGCAGGATCTATTTCAAATACCATTAACTGGCTATGGGTCTATTTGTTTTTATAATTAATACCTTTTAAGTACATTAATTTGGGGGACTTTTTTCCAGCTTTCAAAAGCATCTTTTATTAAACGTCTTAAGATAATTATATTTGTTTACAATATGAGGTTGTAAGAAATAACATGAAAAGATTCCGTCTACCCTTCACTCAGTTTCCCCCAATGGTAACATCGTGCCTAACTGTAGCAGAAGATCACAGCCAGGAAATTGCCATTGATATAATCTACCCACTTAGATTTCATCAGTTTTACAAGTACGTGTGTGTGTGTGTGTGTGTGTGTGTGTGTGTGTGTGTGTCCATGCAACTTTATCATGTGGTAGATTCATGAAATCATCACCACAATCATATCTGGAACAGTTCCATCACCATAAATATGCCACCTCCCTCCCTCAACCCCCCATAAGCCCTGGCAATCACTAATCTTTTCTTTATCTCTATCATTTGATCATTTCAAGAATGTTATAAATAGAATCATACAGTTGATAACCTTTTTTTGGATTGGCTTTTTCACTCAGCATAATTCCCTTGAGATCCATCCAAGTTTTTGAGTGCATCCATAATTCACTCCTTTTTATTACTGAGTAGTATTCCATGGAGTGAACATACCACAGTTTGTTTAACCATTCATCTATTGATGGAAACTTGTGTTGTCTCCAGTTTTGAGCTATTAAAAATAAAGTTGTTGTGAGTATTAGTGTACATATTTTTATGCAAACATAAATTTTTATGTCTCTAAGATAAACACCCAGGAGTACAGTTCCTAGGTTATATAGTAATTCATGCTTAGTTTTATAAGAAACAGCAAAACTGTTTCCAAAGCGGCTGTATGAGTCTACATTCCCACCAGCAATGTATGAATGATCTACTTCCCTACATTTTCACTGATATTTAGTGTTATCACTATGTTTTATTTTAGTCATTCCGATAGGCATGGACCCAGGAAGGAAGGAAGACTGGAAGTGGAGAGGGGGCTTCCATGTCACAGATAGGTGAGAGACAAATATTTGAATGCAGGTCTGCTCATATTCAGGAACACAGATCCTTTCTTTGAAATCTTTCCTGGAGGAAGATTTAGGAATACTCACACATCCAGATGTGCTCTTCCACAAATGAGAGAGAGGGTACTGACCTTGGCTTTGGTGCTACGCCAGAGTCCTCAGTAGGCTGCTGCCTTCTGCTGCTCAGCTGGGAAGCTCAACCCTCCTGGCCTTCTTGCTGCTGCAGAAGCTAACACTTGCAGCTGTGGGTCATGCAAATGTTACGACAAATCATTCAGAGCCCCCCTGGTCCCTAGGTCCCTGCTGTGATAGCCTCACCAAAGATGCCTAAGAAACAGTGTCTTCAGATTCGCACAAATTTTCCTCCTCCATTTGGAGAACCCAAGCCCAGATGACATTTTAGACACAATTCCTTATCCTCCATCCCTTTCCTGGGGCCAAAGCACAAAACCCCTTCCTTCAACTTCAGAATGCCCAAACATACACACACACATGCACATGTGCACACACACACACATGTATGCATGCACACGTATATTCATGTAAATATGTGTATACACAAGCACATATAAGGCAGCCCTGTGACTATCACAGAAGCTTGATATGGTCACATTTGCATCTATCTAAGAAATTCTTTCTGCCTGCCTCTTGAAGAATGGTTGGAAGGCAGCAGAAAAAGAAACAAGAATAGTTGCCCATGGAAGAAATTCTGAGGGCCTAAACCAGAGCAGAGACTGGCAGGATATATTTGAGTATCTCATCCCCTCAGAGAGGAAGGGATATATTGCACAGCACAAAATAAGTAAAATCAGCAAGATTTGGTAACTGGTTAGATGCAGGGGTGAGGTATAGAGAAGAGGGTAGGATGATTTCTGAGACTAGATGACTTAAGTCATTAATATAATGATAACAGTGATAGCCACCAATGACTGACCGCCTAGTGCATGCTATTCATTGAGTCAAGTGTATTCTGGCTTTGTTTTCTCCCACTTACCAGCTTCATGCACCATGGGCTAGACTTGCTTATGGTCCTACTATATATTAGGACCAATTCACTTTCTCCTTTTTTTTTTTTGAGACAGAGTCTCACTCTTTTGCCCAGGCTGGAGTACAGTGGTGCAATCTTGGCTCACCGCAACCTCCACCTCCTGGATTCAAGCGATTCTCCTGCCTCAGTCTCCTGAGTAGCTGGGATTATAGGTGCCTGCCACCACACCCAGCAGATTTTTTTTTTTTTTTTTTTGAGACGGAGTTTCGCTCTTGTTACCCAGGCTGGAGTGCAATGGCGCGATCTCGGCTCACCGCAACCTCCGCCTCCTGAGTTCAGGCAATTCTCCTGCCTCAGCCTCCTGAGTAGCTGGGATTACAGGCACGCGCCACCATGCCCAGCTAATTTTTTGTATTTTTAGTAGAGACGGGGTTTCACCGTGTTGGTTTCACCGTGTTGACCAGGATGGTCTCGATCTCTTGACCTCGTGATCCACCCGCCTCGGCCTCCCAAAGTGCTGGGATTACAGGCTTGAGCCACCGCGCCCGGCCGATTTTTGTATTTTTAATAGAGACAGGGTTTCACTATGTCAGCCAGGCTGGTCTCAAACTCCTGAACTCAGGTGATTCACTCACCTCAGCCTCCTGAAGTGCTGGGATTATAGGCATGAGCTACTGCGCCTGGCTCATTTTCTCTTTTAACCCTCAAACTAATTCTGTGGTATATTGTCTTTATCCATACTTTACAAAGATGAAAACTGAGTGCCATGCTTACAGCTTCCCAACTTTAAGAAACTAGCACAGATGTGCTGCAAACCCAGCTTTTCGGGCTCAGCTCAGGTCCTTATTACACAACCACACGCCAGTCCCACCAGTTCAGCACTTAAATTCTGTTAGAAATGGAACTGAAAGAAAATATACCAAAACGGTTCTCTCTGGGTGGTAGGATTCAAAGTTATTTTTATTTTATACATATTGTTTATGTTTGCCATATTTTCTTCCCTGTATGTATGCTATCTGTGATCTGGAGAAAATCATAAATGTTTTTATTTAAATAACACAAATAACTCTATGAGAAAGAAAGAACAGCCTCAGGAGAGCGAATTTATGCATGTTCTTTGGCAGGGAAGAGGAGATCCTCTTAAGTATTCAGGCCAGGTTGCCGTTAGCAATGACAGCCAACCCTAACAATATTCCCCATAAAAGCCTTTTCAGGGAGGAGCCTCCTGGGCTGGCATCGACTGGGGACCTCCTTTCGCTTAGCCGTGACCTTCAGGGTTTGTCACCATCTCACTGGCTGTCAGAGACCACTGAGTTTTGTTTATGCTTTGTTTTGTTTTGCCTAATTTTACCAGTAATAAATTTAGGCACTGAAGCAAAAATTCCAGACAGTACATCCTCTGCCGACACTTCATAACTCACTAAATAATGACATCATGAATATTTATATCTCGCTATTATCGCTGCTGCAAGGAATGACAGTTTTAGCACAAGTGACCATATTCATCTTCCTCTCACTGCTCAATCCTGAGTATTGTGTCTTTTTTTTCTCCCTCTCATCGGCTTCATGCATGCTGGGGCTGACTTGCTTATGGTCCTGTTACACGGGAGGAATATCCCTCAAAGAAATCTTCATTTTTCCTGTTCTGGCACAATCAGAGGGTTGGGGAACCCTGCATTTTTTTTTCCAGGCTTCGGGGAATCTTCATCAAGGGCCTATTACATACCAGCCATTCTGCTAGGTACCTGGATATAAGATAAGAAAGACCTACTCCTTGCCTGCAGGTCCAGGAGTTGGGAGACAGACATATAAACAGTTCATTATGCTAGTGTGAGCTGAGGGCAATGGTTGGTACCAAATCCTAGGTGTTATGGGAGAGGCCACGCATAAGGACAACATGAATGAAAGCACTAGGGTGAGAAAGAGCAAAGAATATTACAAGCAATTCAGTGTTGTCAGAGAGCAGGGAGCCGGGATAAGAATGGTGTTGTGCTACTTAGGTTCATGCAGCCCAGGTGTGCTAACTCTGACTTTCACAATGACTCAATAGCCAATTACATGTGCTCAAATTCACAGTTTATTGCAAGAGAGTCACATACGATTAATGAAACAATAATATCCTGTATAACATGCACAGAAGCAGTCATTGGAGGTAACAAACCACAGCGATGGCTTGGGAGACCAACACGTGGTTGAGTGGATCCGGAAGTTCTTGACTTCTATCAGCAGTGAAGTCACTGCTTCTCCTGGGCAGAACCTCAGGAGTGGGTGGGGAAGGGGCAAATGTCAAGTTGGGAGGAGGCCTCAGCATCAGAGGGTCAAAAGGTGTCTTGGACAAGGTCAAGTTCTTTCTGCATTTATGGTCCTCCAGGGGCATGTCCATTCTTAGTATCTCAGCCACCTTTCTGAATTCACTTTTTATTGGTTCATTTCAGGTCTCAGTGGTTCTAGGCCACAGCAAGTCTTATCTTACTACCTCAGTTCATTACACATGTGGTAAACAACTTATTGAGAGGTAAACAACTTCACTGTGGGCTCAATGTCACTTGACCTTAGTAACTCCATTTTGAGACATTAGGATCACAAATCGTTATCATATATCAAATGGCAACTAGATCTTGGATGACGGCTTCATTGAAGAACTGGAATTTGGCTAGACATGGTGACTTGTGCTTGCAATCTCAACCCTTTAAGAAGCCAAGGCAGGAGAATCCCTTGAGTTCAGAAGTTCAAGGCCAGCCTGGGCAACAAAGTAAGACCCTGTCTCAAAAAAAAAAAAAAAAAAAAAAAAAAATCAGCCAGGCATGGTGGTGCACACCTGTAGACCTAACTACTAGGTAGGCTGAGGTATGAGGATTGCTTGAGCCCAGGAGGTTGAAGCTACAGTGAGCCATTGATTGCATCACCATACTCCAGCCTGAGCAACAGAGCAAGACTCCGTCTCAAAAAAAAAAAAAAAAAAAGGAAAAGAAAAAAAGCTGGAACTTGAGGCTGAATTTGAAAACATCAAAAAGATGCAGCAAGCTTGTTGGGAGATTGGTAGTGCAGCCTGGGCGACACATCATGGTGGCCCAAACTAGAATTGTGGAGGTGGGCATATAGACAAAGAAACAGATTTGGAGAATAAAGTTTTGTCACTTTCTTCATACAGGTCTCATTTCTTATTAGGTTAATGCCTATGGATTTGGCTGTTTTTTGTTGTTTTTTTTTTTTTGTAATTTCCCTGTTACTATTATAAATGGGCTCTTTTTAATATCTTATTCTCTCGTTTGGTTGCATAAGTTAGAATTCCTTTGATTGCTAATAACAGAAAACCCAACTCAAATTGCTATAAACAAATAATAGCACATATTGTGTCCTTATCATTGCTAGAAATGAATCTAAGCACTTTATATGTACTAATCTTTCAACTCATTTAAATAAAATTTAAAAATTTATTAATTTCCATCAATAAATATCAATACATGAATCATACATCTGGCTTCAGACATAGATTAATCTAGTGCTCAAAAAATGTCACCAGAATTGAGTCTGTCTCCATCTCTTGGCTCCATAGTGGCAAAGTGACTGAAGCGGCTCCCATGCTATATACCTTCAGGTTCAGGTCCTGGCAAGAACTTTGGTAGGGCAGCCTGTTTTAAATGAAGTCCTGGAATTGAGTCTCTTAGTAGCCCAACATGACACACGCACTCATCCCTGAGCAATGACAGCTGCTAGGTGAGAGCGGTGCTTTGACTAAATGCGGTCATGTGCCACTCCACCAAAACCGCAGACATGAAGAGAAAAGGAGGAGTCATTCACCTTTAAATAAACCATGCACTTTTAGAAGAAGTAGTCTCCTACTTCTAATGGACATTGGAGAAGGGCAACAGAAAACAACTAATGTCTACTCCATTGATTACTACTCCATTGGTTATTATTATTTTTGGATTAAAATTGCACACACATAGACATTCTTTATTTATCTACACATGCATTCTTACATATATGCATACATAGGACAACCAACCAGCTTGGATAGCTTTTAAATTATTTTAATATGGATGTTATACTATATTGATTGCACCAGAAGCCTCAATTTTCACACCTCCCTGAATCTGTTCTCTTTACTTTCTCCACTGACTGTGGGCTTGTGCTTTGCTTTTCACCAATAGACACTATCAAACTTGATGCAGGCAGAGGCTAGAAAAAGAAACTTTGAGTTTCCTGTTCCTCTGTTTGAGCTTGTTCACCACCATGGGAATGAGCTTGGGCTAGCTTGCCGGAGAACCAAAGACCATGTGGAGGCAAGTCAAGCTGTCTTTGGCAAAGTTATCCTAGACCAACAAGTCCCCAGCTGATCCACCAGCTAACTACAGATGCACAAGCAAGCCCAGCCAACATTAGCCACGCTCGAACCAGATCAGAAGGGCCACTCAGCTGTAGACTCATGAGAAAAAATAAAAGCCTGTGGTTTTAAGTCACTACATTTTGCAGTGATTGATAATGCAGCAATAAGCATCTGAAACACTCTCCATGTATATCTAATAATATGATCATCAAAGTTAACAAAGCAACTAAGCCTAAGAGACTAATAATGAGCTAACTCTGATGACTGGGAAGATAGCCGGCATGGGAATGACACATGGCTGTAGCATAGGCAGGTTGCTACAGTGGACAGGTGGGAAGCCCAATGCCATGGAGAGCAGGACCAAGAAGTGTTGAAAGCAGAGGTCAGTTGCAAAACAAAGATGACTGACAAATCAAACTGATCAACTTACAAGTTCTCATTCATACATTTACTGAAATACTGTCAGGTGGTACAGTGATCTAGGCAAAGATAAAGGAGCTAAGGAGAGCAGACAATATTCATGCAATGAGCAGAGCATAACAACCCTTGTGCTGTGGTTGAATGCACACTGGCAAGATACAGGAGCCGAGTGCCACTGAAACTGGAGAAGGGGAGCAGCCTGAAGGAGAGAAATGGAGTCACATTTTCCTACGAAATAGGAAGAATATATTCTCTAGAAATTTGGAAGCTCAGTTTTCTGAAGTATCTGAATCATGCTTTAAGCTCTAAAAGAAAATCTGAAAAAAATTATTTTATTGGCTATATGCTAGAAAGGAAAAAATAGAGTTGAGATCAGATCTGAGTTTTATTTCTGCTTAACCTTGGGCTGGCTGCAGAATGTCTTTGGATCTTAGTTTCCTCATCTAGAAGATGAAGACATTAGGTAATCTCTAATGTTTCTGCACTTCTCAAATGCTCCAACTTTCTATATGAAAAAAGAAGCCAGCATAAAACAAAATGTAATTTTGGGGATATGTCATCTACCTTAATTTTGGTGGAAGAATCAACTCTTCATCGTGGAGCTGTTAAGAAAAGAGAAAAAGCCAGCAAACTGTCATTTGAAAGCCAAGGATGAGAGAGCTATACACATTAGACTTCGAACATATGATGAAAAAGAATAATCTTTCAGCTATTATCTTTTTCCAGAAACGTTTCAAATCTCCCAAGAGTAATGAGGCCTATGTCTACTTTTTTTGACAGTGTGAAAACTGATCAAACTGTCTCTCCCTCTCCTTGGAACACACAGTCTCAGAGTTCAAATAAATACTTGTTTGATGACTTAGGGACCAGTACTTCAACATTAACTGTCATCACTCTCAACACATGCAGTGTGGTCATTACAGAGCTTTCAATATCCACCCCCATTCTACTAACATCTCAGTTTTCTGGCAGGGGAATAACTCTCCTCCGTTGTGCAGTCATGGAGAGGGGATAATTCTTGGAAAACATTTCTCACACTAGAAGATGAAGGGTTAGGATCCTCCTTCCTCTGGCCTTAGCATACAGCATACAGTACTAAGCTCGGCCAATAGGACGCTTCCTATGAGGACTTGGAATGTGAGCCAGCTGGGGATAGGATTGGATGTCATTCTTTCCAGGTGTTGCTCACCAGATGATTCCTTCCCCACAATGCCTGTTGAGAGTTCCACAGATTCTACATGTTTCTGAAGCCTGGTCCTTCAGCCTCATGTCTATTGTGTGGGTCCCTAATGTTACCAACAAATTCCCTTTAACTTAACACTATTTTGAATTCATTTCTATTGCTTGTAGCTAAAAATCCTCCCTGATTCAATAATATTCCACCAGAACCAGTCATGTGGCTAAGTCACAGTGTCTCTTACAACCCAGACCTTAATATACCGATTCCTCTGCATCGTGTGCTCTTCCTCTTTTAATAAGGATTCACAATGGCAATGACATGGGATCAACTCAGGTGCTCATCAATGTTAGACTGGATAGAGAAATGCAGTACATATACACCATAGAATACACAGAGCCATAAAAAAGAATGAGGCTGGGCGCAGTGACTCAAGCCTGTAATCCCAGCACTTTGGGAGGCCGAGACAGGCAGATCACAAGGTCAGGAGTTCAAGACCAGCCTGACCAACATGGTGAAATCCTGTATCTACTAAAAATACAAAAATTAGCTGGGCATGGTTGCAGGTGCTTGTAATCCCAGCTACTCAGGAGGCTGAGGCAGGAGAATTGCTTTAACCTGGGAGGTGGAGGTTGCAGTGAGCCAAGATCAGGCCACTGCACTCCAGCCTGGGCAATGGAGCAAGATTCCATCTCCAAAAAAAAATGAAATTGTGTCCTTTGGAGGGAGCTGGAGGCCATAATCCTAAGCAAATTAATGCAGGAACAGAAAACCAAATACCACATGTTCTCATTTATAAGTGGGAGCAGCACACATGGACATAAATATGGGGACAATAGACACTGTGGAGTACTAGAGGGTAAAGGGAAGGAAGCAGATTTTTCAAAGCTACCTGTTAAGCCCTATGCTCACTACTAGGGTGACGAGATCCATACTTCAACCCCTAGCACCATACGATATTCCCATGGAACAAATCTGCCCAGGTACTTCCTGTATCTAAAATCAAAGTTGAAATTTTTAACAAAAATAAAAATTAAAAATATACCATTAAAAAATAAATAATTCACAATTTGTGGGGATGTTTCACGGAGATTCTATAGTGTAGCAGTTAAAAGCACAGGTTAAAGTCCCAGTTTGTTATTTAGGAACTATGTAACAAGCTAGTTGCTTTGGCTCTGTGTTCCCACCCAAATCTCTGTTGAATTTTGATCATCGTTGAAGGAGGTGCCTGGTCGGAGGTGATTGGATAATGGGGGTGGATTTTCACCTTGCTGTTCCCGTGATAGTGAGTGAGTTCTCACGAGATCTGGTTGCAAAGTGTGTAGCAGTTCCCCCTTCACTCTCTCCTCCTGCTCTGCCATGAGAAGGTGCTTGCTTCCTCTTCTGCGTTTCGCAGTGATTGTAAGCTCTCCGAGACTTCCCCAGCCGTGCCTCCTGTACAGCCGGTGAGTGAATTAAACCCCGTTTCTTTATAAATTACCCAGGTTTAGGTAGTTCTTTATAGCAGTGTGAGAACAGACTAACACAATACCTTTGGCTTCAGTTTCTTCATTTGTAAAATGAGGATAATAGAAGCATCCATATCATAGGGTCCTTATGAGGACTCAGTGAGTTATACTGCCTGCAGTAACTGCCTGCAAAATCCAATAATATATTGAATGAGTATAATACTTGGCACCTGGAAAGTGCCCCATCATTATTGGCTATTATATACCAAGTATTTTACAAACAACTCTGTTTTTCACAATTTTTGGAGTAGGCACAATCATCCCCATTTTATGTATAAGGAAACGGAGGCCCAGAGAAGTTTAAAACCTGCCTTAGGCCTCATATCTAGTAAATAACAATGGCCGAGTCAAACTCTTGTCAGTATCTTCTGTCTGACTCATCTCAAGTTTCATCTCCCCTAGAAAGCCTTGAACCACCTAAGTTTTAGAGTTTTAACTGGGGGGAGCTTTCCGCTGCTCCCTTAGCTCAGCTCAAGTCCTCTCCCACTAAAACAGCATTGCCAAATTGTAATCGTGCCTCTGGACTTGAAGCTCCTTGAAATCAGGGACTGGGCTTTCTTTGCTGAAGTACTACTCAGCGCAGCACCTGCTACACTCGAGTCCTCTGCAGAATAATTGAGAAATGAATGAAGAGGAGGGAGTGAAAAGATCATAGAAAGGGTAAGACAGAGGGATGTAGCTAACATTCAACTTCACCTCTGCTCTGCCTGAAGCTAGGCCTGAATCTCCTTGATTTCAACCACACAGAGTAATGCAGAGATTTAAAAGTCAAATCACAAGGCCGTGGAGCCCAACAGAGTGTCACTTTTAAACATGTAATTAACCTTGTGGGATTCAGTCCCTGGGATGTAATCTGAGATAGAGGAAAAAAGATTTTATATGAAGAGATGCTCATGCCGGGTGCTGTGGCTCACGCCTGGAATCCCAGTACTTTGGGAGGCTGAGGTGGGTAGGTCACTTGAGGTCAGGAGTTCCAAGACCAGCCTGGCCAACGTGGTGAAACCCCATCTATACTAAAAGTACAAAAAATTAGCCAGACATGGGGGCACACACCTGTAATCCCAGCTGCTTTGGAGGCTGAGACAGGAGACTCGATGGAATCAGGGAGGCAGAGGTTGCAGTGAGCCAAGATCACGCCACTGCCCTTCAGCCTGGGCAACGAGCAAAACTCTGTCTCAAAAAAAAAAAAAAAAAAAAAAAAAGAGAGAGAGAGATGCTCATTTCATGCTAGTTTAAAATGAAAACAATCCAAATAAGTAAAAACAATGCCATAGTGGTGAATAATGTTGTTTTATAATATTAAAAAAAGATAATGTTCAAAGTTAAATTTATTGTGTGCTTACACTATAACATACACTATTCAAGGCACTTTAAATGTATTAACTCAACCCTCAAAACAGTGCTGTGAGAAAAATACTACCATTACTCGCCCCCGCTTTTTTTTTAAGACAGGGTCTTGCTCTCACCCAGGCTGGAGTGCAATGGCGAAGTCTGGGCTCACTGCAGCCTCTGTGTTCCAGGCTCAGGTGATTCTCCCTCTTCAGCCTCCTTGGTAGCTGAGACTATAGGTCCACATCACCACACCCAGCTTATTTGTGTATTTTTGGCAGAGACAGGGTTTCTCCATGTTGCCCAGGCTGGTCTTGAATTCCTGAGCTCAAGTGATCCTCCCACTCTGGTCTCCCAAAGAGCTGGGATTACAAGTGTGAGCCACTGTGTCTGGCCCCATTATCCCTTTTTTATGATGAGGAAATTGAGGCACAGATGTTAACCTGGGTTCATATAGCCAAGAAGAGATGGTAATAGATAATAGGTACTAATATGGAAAAAAAAGCCTTATACTATAATTCATGTGAGAAAAGCATGTTTATTTAGTTATCAAATAAAAAATAAATGCATGTTTATTTAGTCATCAAAATGCTCCTAAACAAACAACAGAGAGACAGAGTCTCACTCTGCTGCCCAGGCTGGAGTGCAGGGGCACCATCTTGGCTCACTGCAACCTCCACCCCCCGGGTTCAAGCAGTTCTCCTGCCTCAGCCTCCTGAGTAGCTGGGACTACAGACGCCTACCATCAGGTCTGGCTAATTTTTGCATTTTTAGTAGAGACGGGATTTTGCCATGTTGGCCAGGCTGTTTTCAAACGCCTGACCTCAGGTGATTCACCCACCTCAGCCTTCCAAACTGCTGGGATTACACGTGTGAACCACCAGCCTGGCCTCTCTTGAATCTTAATAACCCCCCCTGCAGATCATTCCTCCTCTCCCACCCCCAGGGTCCATAGCCCACCCCCAACTGCCTACTCCCTGGCTCATCCAGGTCCTTATGAATTTGTGTATGAACTATGTCTATGGACTCCAAATGGTTCTCCCACTACAACTTCCCCCATTAATCTGTTCTGCTCTTATTTGTTAAATTTTGCTTCCCATAGGCAGCTCTGATCACATTCTTCTTTTGTGAAAAAAAACTCTCCTCAATTCCCCACAATTTTTACATAAGAAAAATCACATTTAGGTGGTATGGTATCTTCAAGGCATTTGAAACAATCAGAGACAAAGCTCTTCTTAGAACGATGGAAACTTAACATGCAGAAGGAATTTAGAAATTATCTAAACTGATTCCTTACATATTTAACTCGCATTTTAAAGCTCTATGCAGAATGAATTGGGAGGGACAGAGCATAGAGGAGATGTTCTTGATTTAACTTGGCAGACTAAACAGAATAAACTAACAGCATAGATTTTGTTCAAACCTACATCGTCTTGTACTGCTGAATTTGCTTCCTCAAAGGCACTTTGCTTTGAATCTCTCCTCCCTTCAAACTTTGTATCATGTCACACTACCACAGTTATATTTCTAATACCTAAACCTACATCATGTCTTTGAGATCTCTCCATTCTTGCAAAATAAAGTCCATAGTTGGCATTCAGATGGTGAAAACCCTTTGGTATCTAGTCTCAACAGAAATAGCTAAAGTGCAAACATCTCTAGTTCATCACCTCTCCCTGTAACCCCACCCTTCCTCATTTTACTTTGTAGCTCCTCCCATTAAAGGGTGGAGTCTATTTCCCCAACCTTTGAATTTAGGCTGTTCTTTGACTCTCTTTGGTCAATAGAATGTGGTAGAAATGACAGAGTGCCATTTCCAAACCTAGGTCTCAAAAGCCCTTGTCCATGTCTACTCACATTTGTGGAAGCCTGCCACTGCCACATGAACAAGCCCACACTAGCCTACTGAATGATCGGAGACACAGGGCACAGTCACCTCTATCTACCCAGCCAACATCCAGCTAATCACCACATGTGTGAATGAGGCCACCCCAGGCAAGCCAGCCCCCAGCCTAACCCCCAAGTTTCTGCTTATTTATGACCAAGCCCAGATGAAATCAGCCAAGTCTGACAGAAACCCCCAGAGGGCTTCTATAAACAATAATAAATACTTATTGTTTACTCCACTTGATTTAGGGTGATTTGTCATACAGCAGTAGCTAAATAAGACGCCAACAGACCCTCCCACTTCCCACTTTATACTCTGATTCTTACCCCAAATCACTTGGTATTCCCTGAGTATCTCACAGTCGTGTGTCAATGACTTTATTATGTTGCATCCTCTGCCTAGAAGGCCCTTGTCTCTTTCCTGTCTTGTGAATATCTTTCAAGATCCAGCTGAAGCTCATTCATTCATTCATCCATCAGATATGCATTAAGACAAGGCAGTGAGGTCTCACAACTGAGCAAAACAGCCTGTGCACTCAACCAGCTCACAGTTGAAGAAACGGCAAATGAGTAAATCAGGCATCCCCAAACTACGGCCCATGGGCTGCATGCAGCCCCCTGAGGCCATTTATCCTGGCCCCCCTGTGCACTTCAGGAAGGGGCACCTCTTTCATTGGTGGTCAGTGAGAGGAGCACAGTATGTGGCCACCCTCCAACGGTCTGAGGGACAGTGAACTGGCCCCCTGTGTAAAAAGTTTGGGGACGCCTGATAAAGTCACTTCTTTCTTTCTCTAACTCCCTTAGGTAGACTTCAGTCTTTCTTATTCCTTTCCAAGCACTTTCATTCCTCAATCATAGCACTTCTCACAATGCGATGCCAGCCATAATAATAATACCTACCTTGGAAAGCTCTTATGAAGAGTAGATGAGATTATACAGGCAAAGCCTTTAGCATGGTGCCGGAAACATAGTAACTGGAAAATAAATGTTAGCTGTTGATATTTTTAGTTAGTGAACACACACATTTCATCTCCCCTGCCTGACTGCATATAAGCTTCAGGAACTGAGCCAAATTCAGCTTCGTGTCTGAAGCACCTAAAGAGAATATGTGCCTGGCACATAATAAACACTCATTAGATGTTTGTTGAGCAAACATCACCAGAAGTGTAAGAATTCAGCAAAAGCCCAGTAATCTCAGAGCTGTTCAGTGGCCCCGGGGCTCTTGGGTTATACTGGGGCGCCCTCTGCTGTGTATGTGTTGGGTATAAAGTTAAACTTTTAAGGAAGCCCAGAGGAAAGATTCCAGAAAGGCTCATTCCCGGCAAAGGGCTCTCAGCTTTGGGGGTACTACGTCTTGCTCCAGTTCTATGCCTGGGGCCAGTTGGTTTGATTGCCGAAACCACCTGTGTTTGTGTTATTTACAGGGGGTTTCCTTCATTATTCGTTTCTTTCTTTTCCTTTCTTCTTTTTCTTTTTCTTTTTCTTTTCTTTTTGGAGACAGGGTCTTGCTCTGTTGCCGAGGCTGGAATGCAGTGACTCAATCATTGCTCACTGTAGCTTTGAACTTCTGGGTTCAAGTGATCCTCTTGCCTCAGACTTCAGAGTAGCTGGGTCTATAGGCGCATGCCACCACACCCAGTTAATTTTTTAAAAAAAAAGTGTTTAGAGGCCAGGCATGGTGGCTTACGCCTATAATCCCAGCACTTCGGGAGGCCAAGGCAGGCAAATCACAAGGTTAGGAGTTCAAAACCAACCTGACTAATATGGTGAAACCTTGTCTCTACTAAAAAAAAAAAAAAAAAAAAAAAAAAATACAAAAATTAGCCAAGCATAGTAGCGCACACCTGCAGTCTCAGCTACTCAGGAGGCTGAAGCAGAAGAATCACTTGAACCAGGAGGCGGAGATTGCAGTGAGCTGAGATGACACCGCTGCACTCCAGCCTGGGCGACAGAGTGAGACTCCATCTGAAAAAAAATCATGTTTAGAGATGGAGTCTCACTGTGTTGCCCAGGCTGTTTGCAAACTCCTGGCCTTAGGTGATTCTCCTACCTCGTCCTCCAAAAGTACTGAGATTATAGGCATGTTATTTGTTATTTAAAAAAAACAAAATGTTTTGGCTTAGATTTTTGTATCTTGTTTAGGTCGTAAATAAATCAGAAGAAATAAAGTAATAAGAAAATAAAGAGAGATGGTGGAATAGATGAAAGGATAGATCACCCAACCCTGTTCCCTGCCATGTTTGACATTTCTTTGAGAAGAGAGAGAAGAAGCTACTACATGCAGGGGACATATCCATCACTTGAGATTCTAGCTGATGGTGGCCAAATGTATCTCAATTCACAGAGTAAATGCCAGATCATATGCTATGATGACTTAATCATGTTACTATAAAGAAAATATTTAAACAGGAGAGATTTTAAAAATTGCAATCAATCTTATGACAAATTATTAATATATTTGTCTGAGAAGAACACATCTAATTTATATATTAGCAGACCCTGTTGTACACTGTGGTGAGGAGGGAGATGTAAGTGGAGTCATAACTTTTCATTTCTGTAAAGAGGTTTCTATGTTTATTTTAAAGAAAACATATTCAAAGAAAGTTGCTCTGAATAACTTAAACTACAGTGCTCCATAGACGCTGGCACTATGCCTGGTTCTTTTTTATTGAGTACCTGACATTATATAAGAAAAATGGTGAAGATAAGCTGATGCCTAGGATGCTGCTGTGTTTCTCCTGAGGGAGTTTTCATTTGCTTTGGCAGGCTGCTGTGGCACTAGCAATCTTGTATCACCATTATCTACTCAGGGATTTAGAGGATCCAGAGCTGGATGTCAGAGACTTCTCATGTTGGCTAAAATGAGTAAACCTGTTCACTCTATACCTTGTCAAAACTCATAGAACAGCCATAACAACAGTGAGTTTGTTTCTTTGGTTTTTGGTTTTTTTCCCACCCATATATCCTAACTTACACTCTAGAGCAGCCCAAATCCTGGAACTACCCAGCAAAGGTGAGCAGAAAAGCACTAAGACAAATAGTCTTTGTCTAGTCAGTGGACCAAGTATGGGGGCCCCGTAGGATGGCGAGTGTGAAGGGAATCCTCATTTTCTTTCTTTTAGTAATCTCCTGGCCCTGCCCTGTGGCAAGTCATGAAGTTGCACTTTTGCAGCACAGCAGCAGCAGCAGTGGTGGGCTTACAAGCACCTTGAACTCAGAGAATATTCTTTTTTATTACCAGAGGAACTGGAAAAAGATGTCCCTGTATCTGGAGAATGCTAGGGGAATCTCTATTAATTGTTTTCTTTCTACTTTCTGCTCCTGAGGCAGACCCCATTGTGAGACGTATAGGACAACATGGAGAGGCTAAAACCCCAGCTTTTCAGCCTAAAGACCATGAAAAGAAACCCTTGAGAACTAGAAAGCACTGGGGAGTCACGGAGAAGAGAGAGCTGGGGAAACAGATTCCTTAAATCTGTGTGTGAAGTCACGTCTGAGCTCCTTGTAGGTGGAACTGATATTAAGCAGCACAGCAAAGGTTTTGAGAACCAAACCATAGCGTAGATAGACCACTGCCCATGTGCCAGACTAGCCTTCGGGTGAGACATATATAAAGTGAACCAAAATAGCACTGCAAAGGTTTTCCAAACTAAACTGACTCTGGAACCATAGAACAGAGGAGGTAGACTGGGATTTATAATCTTAAACTACCAAGACTGTTTACCTGCTAAAACTAAAAATCAAAGTATCCAGATAATCTTAACAGAACCCAGAGTCTCAGAGCATTATATTCAAAATATCAAGGAAACCATTCAAAATTCCTTGGCATATAAAGAATAAGGACATTTTTAACAAGTCTCTAGAAAAGAGAATCAACAGTTAGCTCAGAAATGACCAGAAGTTAAAATTATTAGACAAAAATGTTAAAGTGTCCATTCTAACTATGCTTCATGAAGTAAAAGCAATGCAATTGAAATGAATAAAGAGCACAGTTCTCAGCAAAGAAATAGAGGCTATAAAAAAGAACCAAATGTAAAATTTAGAACTGAAACATAAAATGAAAATACTCACTAATGGGCTTAATAGTAGAAAGGGAATGGCAGAGAAAGGAGTGAGTGAACTTAAAGATGGATCAGTAGAAATCATTAAATCTGAAAAAAAAAGACAAAAATTGTTTTTTAAAAATTGAACGGAGCCTTGGGAAACTGTAGGACATCAAGGGTCTAACATTCCATGTCAATGAAGTCCAGGAAGAAGAGAAGAAATAAATTAATTCAGAAAAAAATTTGAAAAAATAATGGCCAAAATATTCCAGATTTGTTGAAGGGCATGGATTCACAGATATAATAGTTTAGTGGACCTGAGTAACTCAAAGAAAACCACAGCCAGATGGGTAGGAGAAAAAAAAAAAGAAAGAAAGAAAGAAAGAAAACCACAGCCAGACACATCATGACTTAAAACTGCTGAAAACCAAAAATAAAGGAAAAATCTTGCAAGCAGCTAGAGACAAATAAAGCACTACATATAGGGCATGACAAATTGAATGGTTGTAGATCTCTTTTAAGAAATCATGATGGTCAGGTGCAGTGGTTCATGCTTGTAATTCCAGCACTTTGGGTGGCTGAGGCAGGTGGATCACAAGGTCAGGAGATCAACAACCATCTTGGCCAACATGGTGAAATTCTGTCTGTACAAAAATACAAAAATTAGCTGAGCATAGTGGCACATGCCTGTAGTCCCACCTACTCAGGAGGCTGAGGCAGGAGAATCGCTGGAACCCAGGAAGTGGAGGCTGCAGTGAGTCAAGATCACACCACTGCACTCCAGTCAGGGTGACAGAGTGAGACTCTATCTCGAAGGAAGGAAGGAGGGAGGGAGGGAGGGGGGAAGGGAAGGGAAAGGAAGGAAGGGAGGAAGGAAGGAAGGAAGAGAGGGACAGACGGAAGGAAGGAAGGAAGGAGGCAAGCAAGCATAATGGTCAGAAGACAGTGGGACTTTTTTTTTTTTTTTTTTTTGAGACAGGGTCTTGCTCTGTCACCCAGGCTGGAGTGCAATGGTGCGATCTCGGCTTACTGCAACCTCTGCCACCTGGGTTCAAGTGATTCTCCTGCCTCAGCCTTCAAGTAGCTGGGAGTACAGGCACCCACCACAATGCCTGGCTAATTTTTGTATTTTTAGTAGAAACTAGGTTTCACCATGTTGGCCAGGCTGATCTTGAACCCCTGACCTCGTGATCCACCCACCTTGGCCTCCCAAAGTACTGGGATTACAGGCGTGAGCCACTGCACCTGGCCAACAGTGGAACATTTTTAAAGTGCTAAAAGAGTATAACGGCCAACCATAAGTTCTATATTTAGTGGAAATGTCCTTCAAGGATGAGGCTAAATATATTTTGAGATGAAGGAAAACTAAGGGAATTTGTGGCAGCAGACCTACCCTAAAAGAGATGATAAAGGAAGTTCTTCAGGTGGAAGAGAAAGATACCAGAGGAATACCTGGAATGTAGAAAGAACAAAGAAATGGTAAATATCTGGATAAATAGACTATTTTTCTCTTAAGTTCCTTAAAACGTGTCTGACTATTGAAAGTAAAATTATAACATTACGTTGTCTGGGGGAGTTTAGTTTATATAGATACAAACATCTGACAACTTTAATGTAAGGATAGGAGAGTAAAGGGACTTCCCTTTACATTTCACTCAAAGTGGTAAAATATTAACCCTAAGTAGATTATGAAAAGTGCATATTGCAAACCCCAGAGCAACTGTTAAAACAATTATTCAGAGATTTATAGCTTAAAAAGGACAGATTTATAGGAAATACACAAGAGAGTGGAAACAGAAAAAAAAAAAACCCAGAAGGAACAACAGACAACAAATGATAACACGATAACACTAAATATAACCATATTAATAGTTACATTAAATATAAATGGTCTAAACAGAGATCGTCAACTTGAATAAAAGATTGTATGAAGACCAGTTTACTTCTGGTTTACTGTTTTTCTTAGGGTAAACTTTTGAAGGTCTACCCAAAGGCTATGGAGCGTGCCATGATTTCCCTTCTTAGATGACTCTGAATTCAAATATTTATTCCCTTAGTTCCTGACGGCGATCTAAAGCACTAATCACCCTCTAAGTTACTTCTTCAGAATCTAGACACCAATGGGGAAAAACAGTCCCAAATGCTGAGCTGACTTCTTGTGTTTCCTTTTTCTCCATGATTCTAACTCTGTAATTCTTTACTCCCTTCTTAGCTCCTGAGGCCTTCAAACAGATTTTTTAAAACTATTTTGTCCAGCTTTTCTTTTTTCAGAATAAAAGTTGGATTGAGTTAACTAATTTCTGTATATTTAAAATCCTAGAAGAAATGAAATATTTTAAAAGAAAATATAAATTATTCAAAGTGATTCATGAGTAGATTATTTAAATAATTTATCAACCGTATAAGAAACTGAATTATCTAAGATATGTCCCTAATCACTGTAGTCCACCAAAACAATTTTACCGATGAGTTCTACCAAATCCTCAGCAAAAGATAATTCTAATGCTACATAAAATATAATGTTACATAAATATTACAAACTATAAAGAAAAATTGAAAGCTACCCAACCCAATTCATAAGACCAGCATGATACATGATCCTATTATCAAACCTAGACTGAACAAGGACAGCACAAAAATAGAAAATTAAAAAACAATTTCACTTATGAATACAGATGCAAACATTCTAAATAAGACAGAAAGTTGACTCTGATAGTGTAATGAAAGAATATCTGGTGATCTAGTAGGATATACCACAGTCATATACATAGTGTAATTAATTACCAGATCAAAGGAGAAAAAAACTTTATGAGGATCTCAATACATGCTAGAAAAGTATTTTATAAAGAAGAAAACCGTAACCTAATGTTTTAAATTAACAAATTCAGAATAGAAGGAAACTTTCTTTACAAGGTAAAAATTACTACTAGGAACTTATGTCAAATATCATATCTAGCTGGAAAACCGTATTTGCCCAATATGTGATTGTCCACCTGGAAATTCCAAAGCAACAACTAACTGCCAAACTACTGGAACTGACAAAAAGTTTAGCAATGTGGCTAGATATAAAATAAATATATTATTATAAACATATTATGAAATTAATAACAATGGTTTTGTTATTTTAAAATATTCTAATTATTTTAAATTAATAGAAAAACATTTATAATAGCAAAAAGTTATAAAATCTATGGGAATGCATTCAATCAGAAATATCAAAGACCTTTTAAATAAAACCAAACATTTTACAGAAGCATATTTTTTTTAAAATAGACGAAAAAATTTAGAAAAATATTTCACATTCATGACTGGGAATATTTAATTTTTTAATGGTGATAATTCTCTTAAAAGTAACTTAAAATAGAAAAAAGTAACTTAAAATTCAATGTAATTCAAATTAAAATTTCAAAAGGCTTTTTTAAAAATTTGAAAAACCAATTCTAAACTTCATATGGAAAAGTTAATAAGCAAGAATACTTATGGCAATTTTGACTTCTAACAGGAAGAACCAGGCTTGTTACTTGCTAGCATTTCATCTCTATAGCAGCAGCTATTCTGACTCTCCCCTAGTCAGGAAAAAGGAATGACAAAGATGCTTCTGTTCACATTTTTTAACAAGAATGTATTGATATGTATTTTTTATTGTAAAAGTATTTTTAAAAAGGAAATGAGAAAACAATGAATGAGAAAGAGAAAGATGAAAAAGAATACCAAAATTTTAGTTAAAAGATGAGAGTCATTAGCTTATTTTGTCTTCTCTCATCCACTCACCTATTCCCAACGCACTCACATGCACTGCTCAGCGTGTAGAACTTGGTGGGGCAGTAAACTCTCAAAAGCTTATCCTATACAGAGAGTTGGGCCTCCATACTATTAGCCTGATGTAACCTAAAAATTATGTTTAAAAGTTATCGTTTACCTAGATTCTAAAATGTTTTGTACTTTGTATGTATTTTTATATTCACCATTTCTACTTGTTCCATTACTTTCCAAGATAGGTAGCATTATTTCTATATTTAGATGAGAAAAGTGTGGCTTATGGAGTTTAATTTACTTGTCTTAGGTCGAACACGAATAAGTAGCTTACTCAGGATTAACTAATTGTTGCCAAAGTCCATCTTTTTCCACTATCCCCTATTGCCTCTGTTCTGAAGAAGAAGCTATGGAAAGAATTCTTTTGGCAACTCTCAGGGAATAGGATACTGTGTCACTAGGAAGATTTTCTAGCCAAGATCTTGGTGCCTGTGATGATTCATGTTTAGATCATGTTCCTTGAGAGTAGGGAAAGAAAGGAAAGATATCTGTAAGCAGCTGGTTTTAGCATCTGAGAGTTGTAAACAAAGTTCTTAAGAAAACCATCCAATGATATTACATTGTAGGGAAACTTAGAGATCATAGAAGCTACTTACTCTTCTCCACAGCTAAAATTTCAGCCCTTGCTGAAATTTCCTTTCCACCTCCAGCCTTAATGATGGCTAAAATATCTATCACTAAATAGACATTACACAGATTCTTAGAGATTCAGAAAGCTTCTGCTTCCGGCACCCCTAAGCCCACACTTGTTCAAGTAACTGCACTACTAGAAGCTGAATCTTCAGTAGAAATACCTGGATATCCAGCCAAGACAAGTGTCAATACACTTTCCGGCCCATAAAGGAGAAACCTGGTCGTGGGTAGCCATACAATTAAACACTTTCAGTTGTATATGTGTGGAACGTGATACACTCTTTGGACCACAGATGAAAGAAACCATATTTTCCTTTTTTTTCCCACCCGAGAGCTGTGAAGACAGATTCCATAAAGAAATCAAATCGAATAGAGTTGCCAATTGGAAAATTAGTCTAAACATCAGGGGATCTGGCTTATCACACCAGCATTGCCACAAACAAATCATGGGTAGTTGTGTAACTTCTCTAAGCCTGTCCCCACCTCTATGAAATCTCACTGTTGAACCTAGTATGTTAGAAATCTCCTCTACGTGAAACAGTCTGGAAACCTTACTGGAGGTCTGGTAGGAGACAATTAGCCGCTGTGCTTGAAATTAAGCCCATATATTGTAGGGTTATCTCTCCTACTCTCTGTTGAAACTTGTGCCTACATCATGTAATCTAGTTTAAATGCTACTGGGTGATGTCCAATGTGAAGCATTCATTTAAAAGGGCTCCACACTTTCTATAAGCCAAAAAATTCTACCACATTAAAAGGGGCAAAATAGACGTCTTTCTCTTCTTTTCCCCTCTGTTTGTTCATGAACATCAATAACACAAATATGGTTACAGAGGCCTTGATCTCAAGTATTTTATAGTCATAGAACAATAAAATTAGGCCAGACGCAATGGCTCATGACTGTAATCCCAGTACTTTGGAATGAATGCTGAGGAGGGCAGATTACTTGAGCTCAGGAGTTTGAAACCAGCTTGGGCAACATGGCAAAACCCCATCTCTACAAAAAGTACAAAAATTAGCTGAGTCTGGTGGCACACATCTGTGGTCCCAGCTACTCTGGAGGCTGAGGTGGAAGGATCGCTTGAGCCCAGGAGGTCAAGGTCGAAATGAGCCGTGATCATGCCACTGCACTCCAGCCTGGACGACAAAGTGACCCTGTCTCAAAAAAAAATAGGACTTAAAAATTATGAAATAGCTAGGTGTGATGGTGTGCAGCTCTAGTCCCAGCTACTCAGAAGGCTGAGGCAGGAGGATCATTTGAGCCCAGGAGTTTGAATCCAGCCTAGCCAAAACAGCAAAACCCTGTCTTTTAAAAAGTAAGTTACGAAATATGACCAAGAAGTTTTTAATTAATGAAAGAGGTCGATGTTGATGATGAAAGAATGAATTTATAAACATGACTGGAATCTAGTATCACTTAGCCAAAGTGTTCTGATAGCTTCAAGAAAACTCCAACCAAACAAAATTTGAATAAATTTGTCTCTTCCCAGAAAATATAAGACATTATAATGAAGGGTTATAATCATTTGTAATTAAGTAGTATTGTAACTTAGAACAACTCATATTTCAAGGCTGAGTTCTTTATTGATTGGCACCCAGATTAACAACAGCCGAAAACCCTTCTGGTATCTCTTTTTCAAATCATCCTAACTAATATTCAAAAGAATATTTGCCAGCTAGGAGTTGCAAATAAAAAATGATGCTTATCAAAATATGTGTCCTGCTGTCAGGTAATAATACATCATTTTCTTCCAGCAGAGATATACCTTCATTCTTATCTCCACAGATAGTGGCCATGTGGTTTATACAGCCAGGTCTGAAGAATTGGCCTTGCTTCACCTTTTCACTGGAAAATAAAAGGATGTCCTTTTATTTCAGAGAATTAATTGCAGATTAAATACAGCCTCAGCTGAAAGTTCATATCAATCATGGTGGCATCAGAATAAGCATATCTATGATACTGAAAATACCAGGAAAAGATGAAAAAATCAAGATGAAACCATTTACAGAAGTCTTCAAAAGAAATATATTTATTTCACTATATACATCTTTCGCAGCAGCAGAATGGTCTATGGCTCAGAGACTAATCATTAATCCTATTAAATGTCTGAGCTGCGCCCTTTCTTTTTTTTTTTTTAAATGTTTTTAATTTAAAAAAAAAAAATAGAGATGAAGTCTCACCCAGGCTAGTCTTGAACTCCTGAGCTCAAGCAGCGCTCCCAGCTGAGCCTTCCAAAGTGCTTGGATTACAGGTATGAGCCCCTACACTCGGCCTGTGATGTTTCATAAGTAACACTGAAAATGAACTGGTTTAAAACCATCCTTAAAGTCAGTGACATATGGTATAATGGAAAATGTATCTCAGGTTGGCAGTCTCTCAAATTGCATATGGCTGTCTTTCATTTCCAAAATCAAGATGGTATTATGCATGTATCAAATCCAATCGTCCAAGTTCAGCTTCCCACTGATTCTGGTGGTCTTCGATATTAATGTGACCCCAATCATTCAGACAGGGTGCGGTGGGAATGGGAACGGTGACTTACGAAAAGGGCCTTACAATGTTGCCAATGGAGCTCTTTCACTCACAGAGACATCTCAAAATTGATTGCAACACACTCTGAATACCTTGTCATTCTGAATGAATGGGAAGCTCAGTGTGGATGTGGCATGTTGAATCGTTGAATAATCGCCATTAAACCTCTGGGCATCTCAAAAGCTTGCCATTGTGAAGTTGAATTAGCTTAGGACTTGGCGGGGTGTTTGTGATGTGGGGGTGGGTATCACCATGCATGTCATCGTTATAGACACAGCATGTGTTGAAAATGACTTCTTTCTCCATGTCCTTTTTGAAGCAGTGTCAGAGGAATATAAAATGAGTATGTTGGTGGAAGACAGGCAGCTCACAGTTGCATCTGGGTCAGGCAGTATTGGCTGAAGCCTGTGAACACTGCCCCCAGACTGATGGCTCATCATGCAGACCCTGGCTGGAATTACTGCGGCTGAGAAAACCCATTTTTTACTTACTTCCCCAGAGAGACAGTAACAAAGTTCTGGATTTTTAAAATCTGAGGTCGAAAGACAATTTTATGCTGATTTTTAATCCTTGGGTGTAGTCTGACTGCCAGGAAAAGGGAGAGTCAAAAGGGAACATAATTCAGAAACACCTGTTGATGGTCACTGTCTCTAAAGTTACTGAAATTGGAATGATAGTTCCAGCATCTTCACTGAAAATATGTCAAAATAGAATTCTTGGATACAAGTTAATATACAATATAACTTCAGGTTTAAAAAATAACTTTTATTAAGTGGCATTGTAGGCAGGGTTTGAATCTCCAAGTACAAAAGGGCAAACTTGTTTGGGAGAAAATGTAGATCCAGTGTGGGAGCAAAGTAGGAATGGGGGTAAAGGGTGCAAGGAGAGCTTTTCCTGGAGAGATTTGAAGATGAAGGATGTACATTTGCAGTTCAAAGGGATGAGGGTAAGAATTTTGCGACCCCTCCAAGAAAGTGGAATTGTGCGAACTTCTCAGTCCAACCAGAGCCCAAATTCTTGATAATAGTAGAAATGCAGAGCTGGGAGCTCTGGCTTGCTCCTGTGATCCCAGCACTTTGGGAGCCCAAGGTGGGAGAATCACTGGAGCCCAGAGATTTGAGACCAGCCTGGAAAACATAGGGAGACCCCATCTCTACAAAAAAAAATACAAATATTTGCAGGGCGTGGTGGTGATATTTGTGGTCCCAGCTACTGGGGAGGCTGAGGTGGGAGGCTCGCCTGAGCCCAGGAGGTGAAGGCAGCAGTTGGCCATGATCTCACCACTGCACTCCAGCCTGGGAAACAAAGTAAGACTGCTGTCTCAAAAAAAAAAAAAAAAAAAAAAAAAAAAAAAAAAAGCGGAAATGCAAATCTTGGGTGATGGTGTGAGACCTGGGATTTTCAAACTTTAGTGACTGTAACAATCATCTGGGGAGCTGGCTTAAAATGTATCAAGCCAGATCCCACTCTCAGAAGTTCCCTTTCAGTATTTCTGAGGTTGGTGTAGGAATCTGCAATTGAAAAGTATTTTGGGTATTGTAATTCAAGTAGTTCTTACATTTTAAGAAATATATTTTATTCCTCATGAGCAAAGGGAATCTACAATTTAATATACCTTTCTCCTCCTGAAGAAAGAAAAAAAGAAGCCACAACTTTCACAAAGTGTTTTATTACCCTCTTAAGAGAAATAGTGTTGAAATAGCAGCAGCAACCACCACCTCACCACCAATACTTGATACTTCTTAAAAAGTGTACTAAAATATTTGGCTGGGTATGGTGACTCATGCCTGTAATCCCAGCCCTTTGGGAAGCTGAGTCAGGTGAATCACTTGAGGTCAGAAGTTCGAGACCAGCCTGGCCAACAAGGTGAAACCCCGTCTCTACTGAAAATACAAAAATTAGCTGGTCGTGGCACATGCCTGTAGTTCCAGTTACTTGGGAGGCTGAGGCAGGAGAATAGCTTGAACCCAGGAGGCAGAGGTTGCAGTGAGCTGAGATCGTGCCACTGTACTCTAGCCTGAGTGACAGAGCAAGACTCTGTCTCCAAAAAAAAAAAAGTACTAAAATCTTTAGCACTTCTTTTTTAAAAAGGAGACTATGTATCAAGTATTGTACTTTACTTATGTTATAATAAGATTAACCATGATTTATTGAGCATTTACTAATGCCAGGCATTGTGCTATGCACTTTGAAAATAATACCTAACTTAACACAGTGATCCTACAAAGGAGGTATTATTCTCTATTTTTTTTAATTGATACATAATAGTTGTTCATACTTACTGTTATCTTCTACTTTTAAAGCTAGGGAAATTGAGGCTTACAAAAGTTTAGTAACTTGTCTTGGATCACATATTAGTAAGCAGAATATAGCCTGTGAATCCAAAGACCATGCTTTTTTCCAGTGCTTTATTTTAAAATGATCTAATGAGCAGGAGATGAAAATTACCATGTGACAAATTCCTGCAAGTGTATGTAATCAGCTAATGTTGTAGATGGAGCCGTCATTTCCACTTAATCCCCACGTATAACACTGACACACTGGAAACAGCTAATCAACCATCAATATTCTCCTCTCTTATTATCTACTGCTCATTTGACTGACAAAGAAAAGGTGATTTCAGGACTTGTTTCAAAGTCCTGGGAAACACAGATGTGTATAAGTTACAAACCTGTATGGCATTTACCCGGAGCCTTCCGACATACACATGCTTTCGGCTCTTTCGGCCCAGCATAAGGAAATGTGCTTGTGCCCTAGAGTGGTGCAGCAGGGCAGCCGTGCTGACCGGGAAGAGCCAACTCTCTGAACTGGAAAAAACTGGGTTTGTCTCTCAGCTTTGTGTCGTTGTTGTTGTTGTTGTTGTTGTTGTTGTTGTTTTGAAATGGAGTCTTGCTCTGTTACAAGGCTGGAGTGCAGTGACTTGATCTCGGCTCCCTGCAACCTCTACTTCCCAGGTTCAAGCGATTTCCTTGCCTTGGCCTCCCGAGTAGCTGGGACTACAGGCGCCTGCCACCATGCCCAGCTAATGTTTTTTTGGTGTGTATTTTAGTAGAGATGGGGTTTCACCATGTTGGCCAGGATGATCTTCATCTCCTAACCTTATGATCCGCCCACCTCGACCTCCCAAAGTGCTGGGATTATAGGCGTGAGCCACTGTGCCCAGCCAGCTTTGTGTTTTAAGCCTGGCCACTTGCCCTTTCTGAGCCTTGGGCTTCTCACTTTTAAGGTACAAATAAAGATATATACTTCACAAAATAAGAGGAAATTGAGTAAAATAGAATACATAAAAGTTCCTCACATACAAGAAGCAGGCAGTAAAGTTTGTTTAAATATGCTGTGTTTACATGAAGTTTGACTTTAATTTTATGCAGTTTGAAAAGTGGAAATTTCCCTAGTTTCGCCCTGTTAGTAGATGAACTCAAAAACATGCTCAACACACTGGGCTTTGATGAGTAATTCATAAACATTGTCAACTTGTTTAGGGTGGTGATAGAGACAGATCAAAAGAAGCAAGCATCTTGAATATTTCATAAAGAAGCAAACTGCCTTTGGAAAAACTGTTTCAACTGCCTAAAGTTTAAAAAGAAGTTTGGTTTGCTCATTAACCTAATAGAACTTTTGGAACTAGAACTTTTTATGTTTCCTTTTTATTATACTGTGGCGAGCCCAGATCATGCACCTAGTCATAGAAATAGGTACATGTCTATTCCAAAAGTTTTGTTGTTGTTGTTGTTGTTGTTGTTGTTTTGTTTTTTTGTTTTGTTTTGTTTTGTTTTTTTGAGACGGAGTTTCACTCTTGTAACCCAGGTTGGAATGCAATGGTGCGATCTCGGCTCACCGCAACCTCTGCCTCCTGGGTTCAGGCAATTCTCCTGCCTCAGCCTCCTGAGTAGCTGGGATTACAGGCACGCGCCACCACGCCCAGCTAATTTTTTGTATTTTTAGTAGAGACAGAGTTTCAGCATGTTGACCATGATGGTCTTGATCTCTTGACCTTGTGATCCACCCGCCTCGGCCTCCCAAAGTGCTGGGATTACAGGCATGAGCCACCGCGCCTGGCTCCAAAAGTTTTTACATCTAGCCAAGTAGTCACTGATGTGTTCAACAGATACTTAACTAGTGATTATAATGGACCAGCTGGAAACTACAATTAAACATTGAAGACAGTCCCCTTAGACAAAAATTGCGGCCGGGTGCGGTGGCTCACACCTGTAATCTCAGTGCTTTGGGAGGCCAAGGTGGGAGGCTCACGAGGTCAAGAGATTGAGACCATCCTGGCCAACATGGTAAAACCCTGTCTCTACTGAAAAAAAGATTAGCTGGGCATGGTGGTGCATGCCTCTAGTCCCAGCTACTTGGGAGGCTGAGGCAGGAGCATTGCTTGAACCCAGGAGGTAGAAGTTGCAGTGAGCTGAGCTCGCGCCACTGCACTCCAGCCTGGTGCCTGGTGACAAAGCGAGACTCTGTCTCAAAAAAAAAAAAAGAATTGCACTTGGGAGAGACACACACACATACCGGTACAAGTGATAAATGCTGAGAGTATTTAGGCATGAGGCCCAGAGAAGGAAATTTTCTGGAGATAACTTACAAGAGGTAATAACACTTAATGGCAAAGAGAATAGCTATGCAAGGACCCCACAGTTGAAGACAGCAAGGAATCACTGAAAACTAATAGCTGGAAATGAGAGTGGAGGTGGGGCATGAGGGAGAGGTAAACAGAAGAGAAGCTACATTGTCCACCTATAGAACGGTCTTCTGTGCCAAAGTTTTAAAAAACATTCTGAAAACAGGAAATGATAAAACAGATTGGCTAAAAGAATGATAGGTAACATATTCAGAGGAAAAGGGAACAGAACCAGTTTAATTTGTCACTAACTACTTTCTGGGGATACTCTAGGCATTTGGAACAGGATTCCGGGTAATGAGATTTCAAGGTTATGACAGACATGCCCAGCCTGCTAAGGAAAGGTCCAGGGATGCCATCTAGAAATGGCATTGATTATGCACCAAAATGACTGTGGGGCAGGCAAGACTGATAGAAAGACTGTGTTCCAGTGAAGTAAAAGGGACGGCAAAGTGCTAAAGGAAGAGCAGAAGTAAACAAAAGGGCTGTCCCTTGATATGACTTAAATTAGAGAACATGGAGGCTCTACCATTTTGTGACCATTTTCACCCCAACTGTGATTATGGATGCTGATCAGGTTGGAGTATTTTGGGTTTCTTTTCTTAGAGCCACTGCTTGGGACATGAATTATCTGGAAAATTTCTTATGCCTTATGGAGTCAACTATATGGCAGCCCCAGGAAGAGGAGTTGGGAACCAGATACAGTGTTGAGACTGACAGAAAGGAATAAAAAGTATGTGTATTTCAATGTAAAAGAATAGTTAGATAAAAAGGAGAAGTTCCAAAGGATGTACGCCTTAGTAGTGAGTTTAGAGAAGACTGGAAGGAAAGTTTAAGCCAGCATTGAAAGATATCTTTTTTGAAAAATTCAGATGGTTGGTTGGTACAGTAAAGTGGGCAGCTCAATACCAATACATCCTGGGATCTTGGCATCCCAGGACTTACGGCAAGAAGAGGAGAACATCACCCAAGAGAGAACTGCTCAGGGGAGCGAGATAGTAAATGGGAAGAACCGATCTGGCTGCTGTGGATTCAAGGGCTAGGAAGGCCCTAGGCCAGTGTCTAAATTCTGTGTAAGCATAGACATGACTCACAATTGTTGGTAGCAAAGGGCCCCCTCCAGTGCGTGAGGCATATGAGCAAGGATCTCAGAAGTGATTCAACTTGGAAGTCAGAGCAACGTGGTCAGAATTGTGAGATCTACTCTTACATGGCATGACTACTGCCTGTGGCTGGAGAGATACTGTGTGCCTCAGCTACACCTAAATTTGTCATCCTCTCTAGCGTTTGTTTTTTTGTTCATGCCGTTCCTTCTTTCTGCAATCTCCTCCAGCAGCACCTTATCCTTATCTTGTCAAAGAACTTTTCACACCGTTATAACTACCTATTTACATTTCTGTCTCCCTGACTAAACGGTATGCTCCGTGAGAATGGGGCTTGGCTGTCTCGCCATTTTGTCTCCAGTGTCTAGTAAATGCCCAACACCTAGTGTCATAACAAGTACTTGTGGAATGAATGAATGAACACAAGAGAAAAAAGCTAGAGTAGGATCAAGTCTATGAGCTGGAACTTCAGTTAATAAGTAGGATTCAGTGCTCTGGTAATAGAGAACTAGCATCTTGTTTGGGATAATCAGGTAACGTTTCAGTGGTTGGGGTCAACGCTGAGGCATGCAGAGAGTTCTGTGATGAGTCAGGGTGCTTGAGGTCATAGGGAAGGTTGTACATAAAGGAGATTTATGAGTCAGACTGGGATTTAGCCATAATGACTAGGACTTCTGAATGTGAAAGACATTACATAATTCCTACTCCCACCACTAACATTGTTCATGGATGTCTTACCCCTGCACAGTTGCTCATAATGTGTAAAAATGGATCCTCTCTGTAGATTCAGTCACAGGAAGTTAGAGAATGAAAGGAGACGAAGATTAACATGCAAAAAGAAACGACATAGAGAACTACAATTGTTACCTTGATCTAAATAGGCTGATGTTTTAGAATGCTAAAGAAAGTGAGGGTAAAACCTAACACATAATCAAATGGTTTGGAGATCTATAACAAAGCATGATTTGTACACAGTTCCCCACAGAGGTTAAGATGATCCTTTTCTCGCTGTGGTTTCCCCATTTACATCTGGTTAGTGAGGTCCTCAGTTCCCAAATCTGCTAAATGGCATGATATATGTTAAGTGCCTAGAACACGGCTTTACATATAGCAGAGTCAGTAAATGGTACCTGTTGTAAATGTCGGCAGCATCACTCAAACTTCAGTGAAAGGCCAGATGGTTCAACGTCTGAAGGGAATGTTGTCACTCTTCCCCCAAATCTCCCCCCAACACCTTCTCAAACACATACACAAACAGTAGGTTTTCTGCAAATAGGAGAAAGACTGATAATCATCTACCAAGGGCCCTAGAGCCGCATGCCTATGAATCCATGTGCTGCCTACTAAATCATTAGCATTTGCATATCCATATGTACAGCCTAACTGAAATTAGGGACAAGACACTGAGGACTATATGCCGCTATTTCCCAATTTGGAGAGGAACCTCTCAAAATATAACATTTTTTTTCTTTAACTATATGAGGATTCTTAATCCTGGCTGCTCATTAGAGTCACCTGGAGTTCTTCCAAAAAAAAGAATAACACTCAGGTTCACCCCAGACCAAATAAATTAGAAACTCCTAGGAATGGGGCTCAAGCTTGGGTGGTTTTGCTAAACATCCTCCAAGTGATTCTAATATGTTAATTCAAGGGTAGCAGTCTGGGAAGGCAACACTGGCATCACTTAGGAGCTTGTCCAAAATGTAGACTCTCCGACCCCACCCCAAAATGAACCAGAATCGGAACGGAATTAGAATCTGCATTGAAATAAGAATTCCAAGTAATTCACAATCACACTGAATTTTGAGAAGCAAGGGTTGGTATCAGTGATTCTCAACTCTGGCTATACAATGTCATCATCTAGAAGATATTTTTAAAAGATAGATACTTGGGCTCTATTCCCTGGAATTTTTATTTAATTGATCTAAGAAGAACCCAGCCTCCGTGATTTGAAAAATCACCCCTGGGATAATTGACTTTCTTTGAAGGTAAGGTTAAGAACTATAATGCAATGTAGGCAATGCCTCAATGACAGGTCAAATTCTTGGCAAGAAACGCTTTCATGGAGGCAGCTATGTAAGATGATGTTTAACAGCATTCCCCTTCTCCATGGTTTTCTCAGCATGGGCACAGATAGCAGATTTGGTCTGTCTAGCATGGGGTGTTCCAGCTACATGTTTAAGAAACATCTATTTTATATGTCTTTTATAAACATATATAAATCTGCATTTTCTACTTGCCTCCTTTTATAACTGTGGTTTATTAAAGACTAGCTCCATTTGCGTAATAACAATAACCAAAATAGAATATGCGACTCTTATGGACATGACTCATGTTCTTGTGTTACTTAGTGTAAATAATTTTAAATATTTATATGAAAACAAACATGAAGATATTATAGGGTAAAAAATATATTTCTCACGAAGTCTAAAGATAAAACACAAGACTTCAAAGAAATTTGGCACTTTCAGCAGGCAATTCAGGCTATGCTTCAGACCTCCTAGTAGAATGGATTTATTCTCCCTCTGCCCTTGAAACTAGTTGAGGGGAAAAGTTTGAGGAGCACTGAACCAATGGAATTACTTGAAATATGACACAGTGTGTTGACTTAGTTTCAAATCTTCAGCAGTTGGAGCATCTTGGCTTACCTCAAATGCTAGAAATACAGTAGCACTTGTCACTCCAATCCCAGCCAAGGGTCAAATGCTCTATCACACATGGAAGCTAAAATAAATTCTAGAAGTTGTTTTTGATGTTGACTTAACTTTATTCACATGATAGCTATAAGAGCTGACAAAGACTTCCTCTAACATTCCTTCTCGCAGGTTGAATTAGAATTTGGTTGCAGACCGTGTGGGTTGAAGTGATGTGTGGTGAGACAGATCAGGGGCTTGTAACAATCCTATATTCTCATGAATCCAGTTTAATTTTAACTTTGTGGCTTGTCTACACATTTTCAGTTAAGAGTTGGGGAATAAATCTAACGTTCGCTGGCAAACACTTGTCAGCCCTTGAGAGCAGCATCTTTAGAGAAAACATAATCGATCCTAGCACTAGGGCATAGCAGATATTATGAGTGCAGGTCACAGGTGCCCTTGGTTGGAGAATGGCATCCCATGACAATGACAGCAGTGGGGTCTCTGGGCATCGAGCAGGCAGCTCTGGAGCATCTCAGTCAATCCCAGGACCAAGCCATGGCCTCTCAGTACTGATAGGACCTCACGAGGAGCCACATAAGAATCACCGTAATCAAGACAATAGTGAAGTTGAGAAACAGCTCCCGGGTGTTTAGCTCCATTCTCACAGTGGCTTGGTGAGAACTTCAGGCAGACTTCTGAGGCGCACCAAGGACCTCTGGCTTGTCCTCACCTCCTAACAAAACATAACAAAGAAAACGCAAGGAGATTAATGAGCATTCCTGTATAACAATGCTCGTTCTTTCCCCAAAGGAAACAGAAGTGTTGTGGAAAAGGAGAGTGTAATAGGCTAAATCGTGTCCCCCAAAAATCTACGTGTCAAAGCCCTAACCCCCAGTATCTCAGAATGCAACTGTGTTTAGAGATAGGATCTTTTAAGAAGTAAATAAGTTAAAATGAGGTCATTAGGGTGGGTGTTAATCCGATATGACTAGTGTCTTTATCAGAAGAGATTAGGACACAGACACATGCAGAGGGGACGACTATGTGAAAACGCAAGGAGAAAATGGACATGTACAAGCCAAAGAAAGGGCTCAAAAGAAACCAACCATGCCAACCATGGGACATGTAATCACCTGACTGGCTTTGGACTGGAGACTTCCCTGAGTCTCCAGCCTACCAGTCCACCCTACAGATTTTGGACTTCCCAATCTCTGCAATCACACAAGCCAATTCCTTAAAGACACACCCCCACCTCCACCCCACCAACCCAACACAACACATTCTATTAGCTATGTTTCTCTGAAGAGCCCTGATGAATACAGAGGGCCCGATTTATCTCCCTGGTGTCATAAAGACCATCATTTTTGCCCTGATTTTTTTTTTTTTTTTTTTTTTTTTTTTTTTTGAGATGGAGTTTCGCTCTTGTTACCCAGGCTGGAGTGCAATGGCGCGATCTCGGCTCACCGCAACCTCCGCCTCCTGGGCTCAGGCAATTCTCCTGCCTTGGCCTCCTAAGTAGCTGGGATTACAGGCACGCGCCACCACGCCCAGCTAGTTTTTTGTATTTTTAGTAGAGACGGGGTTTCACCATGTTGACCAGGATGGTCTCGATCTCTCGACCTCGTGATCCACCCGCCTCGGCCTCCCAAAGTGCTGGGATTACAGACTTGAGCCACCGCGCCCGGCCTTGCCCTGATTTTTTTCCTGTGATGATTGTATTGCTGCTTTTCATAAAATGCAAAATATTACCATCTTTTTCTCCAACTTCTATATGTGTGTGTTTCTGTCTGTGCATATGCATGTGTACACTTTCCTTAAGAGTATCAACAAGCAGAGGTACCAAAACAGAAACATTTTATGGTTTAGTATTGTTCTTCCTTTGAATTACATAGGTAAGTGGGATGCCATAATCCTTTGGGCCTCAGCCTGCTGTAGGTCTTCATCCAACTCTGCTGAAAGCAGACAGCTGCATGGCCTCTGACAAGTCCTGCGTTGGGCACATAGCCTGCTGGGATCAACCAAAAGCCCCTCGCATAACAGGCATTCAGCCCAAAGAGCAAGTGTTAACTTCATGGGTACTTCTATTTCAACAAGGGCTTGTGCCAGCTATTTTTAGTCAGGTCCAGGATGTGCCTAGATTGTAAACATTTCAAAGAGCAGGGATGGTATCTTCATAGTATGTACAGATTGTTCATACAGGAAATCATACGTTGAGAACATATGCAATGTAGTCATCAAATTATTGTCTTCAGCGAGATAGTGTAAATTGGCACATTATTTATGCAGTCTAAATGAAATTAAAGATTTCTATATTTTAGATAATTAGATATCTATGTTTTAGACATTTAGGACAAAAGTCTACTGTAGAGTGAAAGTTTAGGGAGAAAAGGTGTTTTGGTTTTTGCTAAAGGTGCAAGTTCAAGAGGCTGCAAGGGCTGTTAGCAAGCTTTTGGTCTAAGTGGTATTTTTAACTATCTAACATTACTGAATTATTAATTGTAATTACTGTATTGATTATATTATCAATGGACCAAATGATTAATTGCATAAATACCAACCAAATAATTTTTTCATATTGTGTAATTGGCATAACATACAGGTTCAGCCAGGCATGACAGTGAGCACCTGTGGTCTCAGCTACTTGGGAAGCTGAGGTGGAAGGATTCCTTGAGCCCAGGAGTTTAAGACCAGCCTAGGTAACATAATGAGACCCTGTCTCAAAAACAAAATTAAAAATACAAGTTCAAATCAGATGGTGCCAATCAGTAGACTGTTGAATCTTGGTTTAAAATATAGCCAAATGATGACAGATTTATGTTTCATCTCCCTTTTAATTCTTATCCATCTTTTGGACCTAAGCATGAAGGAAATAGTAAATTGCCAATGAAAACCTTTACAAGTGGCTAGGCATGGTGGTGCATGCCCCTAATCCCAGCACTTTGGGAGACGGAGGCGGGAGAATCACTTGAGCCCAGGAGCTCAAGACCAGCCTGAATAACATACAAAAAACCCTGTCTCCACAAGAAAATAAAAAGGAGAAAAAATAGCAAATCTTTTCAAAGATTTGCTTGGATAAGAAAGTAAACAGAAGAAAATGAATGGATTAAGGAAAAATAATTTGTGAGAATGTACAAACGAGCAGAGGAGAACAGAAACGTAATGAGTCTTGCCAAGATGCCTGGAGGCAAAGGAATGAGAAATGAAGACAGACTCTTTCTTATAAACTTATCAATGAAATAAAATCCTAGTCCAAATGTCCACTTATTTGGGCAAGTTCTCAGGAAATGCAGAGATATGCAGAAAATATGAAGCCTGGCTTATAATGATCAAAACAATTCAATTCAAGGAGGGCAAAACAACGGTCCCACCAAATCTGCTTATTAAATTAAGCTGTTAAGGGAATCATGGACAGTCCAACGGGAGTTTTTCTGAGTATATCCAGGTCCAATAGGATATACTCAGACAATGAGAAAAATGCTATTGAAAGCTGTTCCACAGCTCGTTTGTGTTACCTTCACAACTCAGGCAAGTGTTATTGCAATTTTTATCTTTCTCAGGATTTCAGCTGAGAAACCAACTTTTAGAGAGAGAAGATTAAGTTGTTTGTGTAATGACAGATAGCAAGTTAGAGGCAAAGCTAGAACTGGCAGACTGGCCCCAGTTACCAGAATTGTGGCCACTTCCTAGGAGTTATGACACGAATGAATTATCACTGCAATGAACTGGCCCGGCTAAAGAAAGTTAGCATGCGTTTTCTACCACTTTGGAAAACAATTTGGCTTTCTTAGAATTAATGTTGAAAATGTTCATTCTCTAAGACCTAGCATTTCACTTCTCCCCCAAGACACACAAGGACGTGTGTGCCAGGATACATAAACAAAGAGGCTCAAAGCAATATTATCACAATAACTCCAAACTGGAAACAACTCAAATGTTTATCAACAGCAGAATGGATGATAGATTGTGATTGATTCATACATTTGAATTTTATAAAGCAAAGAAAACATGTGAACTATAGCTATACCCAAGATGGGTAGATCTCGCAAATATGATCGTTGGGTAAAAGAATTTACAAAAGAAACCATAGAACATGACTCCATTTATATAAAGTCAAAAATACAGAGGTTAATCATATTGTTTAGGAATGCAGGTATAGACGGTATAACTGTAAAGAAAAACAAGAGCAAGATGATCTCAACATCTTGGGGCAGAAGGGCAGAATGGGGGTTGATCAGGAATGGGCTTCTGGGAGCTGCCAATGATCTGTTTCTTGACCTGGATGATAATCATACAAATGTTGCCTTTTAGTTATTGTTTTAACTGTATATGTTTATGCACTCTTTACATTTTTTTTTCAGTCATCTCTGAATTAGTAAGCTACCTATCACACTTCTTTCTTGGGATTTGCCTCTTACTATGTTTTGCACTTTAATGGTGACCTTAAATATTTCTTGTTTTATGTGATTTTAGATGAATAAAATGTGAAGAGTTAAGGTGAGAATTTCTAGTGAATTCAATTCAATCAACACATATGCTAACTGTAAGGTGTGATGTGAACATTCCTTTCACTCACATTTATACACTTTAGGAAGAATGAACAAAAATTAGGCAGAAATTCAGATCAGCCACGTTCTATTTTTCTGCTGTTAACTCACAAAGATACTTCGGGTTTCATTTTAAACCTTCCCTGAAGTCAAGGTCATGACATATGATCCAGTGGTTGAAAATGGATTAACTAAAACCCAAAAAAGCTCTGAATAAATTGTACAGGAAGTTTGACATTGGCTTTCTTTGAATGAAGACTTAGAGAAGATAGAAGACCTTCTTCTATAATACAAAAAAAATTTCTTTACTAGGAAGGGAGAAAATGCATAACCTTAGGAGAAAAAAAAGAAAAACAGAAATCAATAATATTCACTTTATATCTTAAGGCATACTGTATACAAGGGGCATTGCCTATTTTATTAAGAAATGTAAACATTCCTCTGACTTTTTCATTTGCAGCTTGTGCACACACACACACACACACACACACACACACACACACACACACACAGTATGCTAAGCATAAAAATCCTGCAGTTACCTGAAGAGGATCAAAGACGCCCTGGCTAAGGCAGGTTTCTCCTCGCTGTCTCCAACTGCTTCTCCCCTCCCAGGTTGTCTGGACTCCTGGACTCTGGGCAGCACCTAAAGTAGTCCCAGAGAACTGGCAATCACTGTGATGTCACTGATGAAACATCTCAAAGGAACACCCTCCGAAGGTTCAAGGCTATTTGTGTTCAGGGGGACATGGAAATATGTTGACTAAGACTCTGTTCCTTTGGCTGCCAATTTGCCACCACCAGGATTTAAAACCCTTCTATTTCCAGCTGACTTTTAGTGCAATTGATGTGGGTTTTAAGTGTATCTTTTACATCTTCATGAATATCTTTAACAAGTCTTTAAAACGTCATAAACCAAGAGTGATAGACTAATTTTAACCGATGGATGCTGCATTTACTGTTCTCCCTCGAAGGCATGTGAGGTGTAAAAATGTGACTTCATTTTACCAACCATATCTTTAGTTATTTGAAATGTGAAGAGTTTGCTGCCTTCTACCCACACACATGCACACCCATACACACACACGCACACACACACACTCCAGAATTCAACAGGCATCTTTAGCTCTTTCAAAACTGACTTTAATCCAAGCAGTGAAAGCTATCCCCTCAGTCACCTGCTCCACATAACTTTCCAGATAAGCTGTGCATTGCAAGTTTACACGTGAATCTCCAGTCTCATCCGAAACAGCAGAGGAAGTCATGATTTATATAGCTCTGTCAATAAATTAATAGAGCAGTAAACTCACACAGTTCAACTCAGTTATTTGGATAGATTGAGGGCGGAAGGAGAACTGGGTAAAATTAGCCAAAAATATGAATTATAGAATATATCTGAAAGAAAAAAGTATTATATAACTTTCTAATATAAACACTGACTAAAATTAGACTAAGATGAGTTTGTAACCAACATAGCACATGTTTGGAGGTAAGTGGAGCCCCTGAAGTGTTTAATTAGACTTGAAAGCAGATCAGTTAAGTACTTTAAACATGACCCTAGCAATTGTGTTTGCTCAGCAAATCCTTTCTTTACAGATAATAGAGGAAATCCCCCCCCCCCCTCTGAATTCCCAATTAGGGTCAATCAAAATAATGCATTCCCAGAAGGCATAAACAATTAATATTCTCTATATAGTTGTGCTTATAGTCAAACCTTTCCCTCCATGCCTCATATCCCAGAGACATTAGCAAAAGAATACTACTTTCCATTTCGTTTCCTCACTTTAACATAAGCTCAGCGATGGGTAATCTTAATACAACATTCTGTCGCCACTTGTCTTGTGAAAAGAGAGCTTGCTGAAGTGACAGTGTATAATAATTATAGTGCAATCGAACATTGGCAGTTATCTGTTGCCATCTGGCAAAGTCCCTGAATGTAGTCAGAGTTCTGTCTTCTGCCTCCAAGCTCTCACCGGATTGTTTCCCAGGCTGGGAATGTTTTCTTAGTTACCAAGCCACACCTGTCCCTTTTTGTAACCACTTAAAATTATTTTTTTGTTGAATTAAAAAGTTATATATTTGTTGTAGGACATGTGAAAATATATTACAGTGCTTAAAATGTTTAAATTATGTTTAATCTCACCACACAAAGGAAAAAAATTTACATTACTTTTTTTTTTTTTTTTTTTGAGACAGAGTTTCGCTCTTGTCACCCAGGCTGGAGTGCAGTGGCATGATCTCAGCTCACTGCAACCTCCACCACCCGAGTTCAAGCGATTCTCCTGCCTCAGCCTCTGGAGTAGCTGGGATTACAGGTATGCACCACTACGCCTGGCTAATTTTTGTATTTTCAGTAAAGACAGAGCTTCATCATGTTGTCCAAGTTGGTCTCAAACTCCTGACTTCAGGTGATGCACCTGCCTCAGCCTCCCAAAATACTGGGATTACAGGTGTGAGCCACTGAGCCTGGCCTACATTACTTTTTATTCATGTTTGAGGCTACAGAGGCACAATCTCACATTCCCAGGATATTTTTGGTAAAGAAATCTGATACTTGAAAAACTTTTATCTTTCTTAATTCATTTGGAATCAAATTATTTATAGTATATCATTTGTCATATTAGGTTTATGGGATAAGCACTTATTTTATACATGTCAGAATATGAATTAGCTCTACAATATTTAAAATACAATAGGGAAATGTTAACATATCACCAAAACAGCTCTCCAATGCTATCATTTGGTTGAATTGGTCAATTTCAAAGTAACTTAGAAGAGAATTTCTACTTTTTATTTGACCGAGTCGATGGGTCAGTCCGGTTTGCCTCATTTAAGCTTGTCTAATGCTGTACCAAGGACTACTGTGCCCAGTGCCTTGACAAATTCCCAGACTTCAGAAGCTTCAGAAAATTAGTGGTTTCTTCTGTCATGTCACTTAGAATTTAGTTGTCTCTAGTTTAGCCTTACCCTCTCCAAAAATGCATGCAAGCTGCCCCAAATTACCCGACAACGACTCAAAGGCATAAGGGAGGATTTAACCCTCAGGATCTGCAGGCCTGCTAAAAACAAAACAACACAAAAAACTGTTTCCTGCAATGAGCCAAAATAAAATAAAAATAAAAATACAATCAACGTTATTTTTAAAAAATCAACATTATTGTTTCTCATTTAAGAAGTTGAGAATGACAAGATTTCAGACATCAGTACCAAAGCAAATTCATCCTTGTAATTAACATTACTTAATTCTGCTAATACTTTAGTTCCTGAGAGCAATTCCCATGACTTAGCAGCATTCATTTCATATCAACTTTCTTTCAAGATACTTCTCTGCCCATTGGCAGGAAGACATTCTAAATAATATTCGATGTTATTTCTCTGCCTATGAATCTACAACTTAGCCAATGGCCAAAAATGTTAAGAAAACAACATTCACATTGGCACTGACTTTGAGTCTCTAGTTAGCATTTATCTCCCTACCCCCATCACTATATACATTCTCAGCTGTAAAAATGACATCCTTTGAGAATCAGTGCTGAGCTCTTGTGCCTGATTAGGTGCTAAACTAGCTCGTTTCATGTACTCCCCATTTCCACCAACCTTTTTGCTCTGAGAACTGAAAAGAGAAGACCTCTGTCAGTCCTAGAATTCTACAAGTCTGCAACATGATGGGAGAAGTCACCAAGGCCTTGATGAAGGCGATAAGCTCTTAGCACATCGCAGTAACCAGCATGATCATTATGTGGCCTTCTCACTTTGCCGTCTTCACGTCCAGCTGGTCATGGAGCTGGGGGAAAGATAGCAGCAGCTTTCTGCTATTCTCCCTCACTTTCCCAGACACCTGAGGTAGTGCATGCCCAGAGAGAAAAGAAAATCCACTTCTTGATGTTTACTCCATGTCACTATTGCCACAGTCATCATACAAGCCCTGCCCCTCTGGCCACAGGGAAAGCCCATGCAAAAGTCATGAAGAAGCTAAAGTGGCCACTGGCAAGTGTGCACAGTACCGATAATTCAAACACTTTAGCCCAAGCCATCTGCGGGAAAGTGGAAAGCCCATGGACCCTGAAGTGACAAAAGCCTGTGTTCATCTTCTGAATTTTCCACTTACTAACATTAAGAAAATTATCTATCCTTTCTGAGCCTCAGTGTCCCCATCTATAATATGGGAATACTAATAACCCTCAAAGATTTTTGGTCAAGATCCTATTGATAATGTATGTAAAACCAACTTGTTTTCTTTCCATCACTAAGATTTGATGCTACACCAGTGTGTGTAAAAACAAGCACAGAGCCTGCCTGGCCATAAGTTAAACCATGCTAGTTGTGTGGGGATTTTTTCCATCCTAATAATTAAAAGTCAATAAATAAATGACAAGGAGGAAACTCCTTTCTCTTGGAAAGTACAAAGCTTCTCTTTTCATCTATGACCAAAGGAGAAGGGGCTGAGTGTCACTTCACGTAAAAATCCTGTGAAACATGCACTGATACAAGGGCTGACTTTAGCCCAGGCGGTGAATGGAGCGCATGGAGTTGAAGCAAGCTTGGCCTCCCTCCTTGACTCTCTCTCTCTCTCCTGCCATCTGCGTGTCCCTCAGATGCTGCCCAGGTGCTGTCACTACAGAGCAGAGGGGATGTACAGCAGAAGGCCAAGTAGTCACCTTTGCCGTTCCTTCTGCAACTTTTCAACTGGTATCAAGTGAACTCCACTACATACACAGCATTGTTCTAGTCACACAGGAAGTAATAAGGACACAGAGCAGGGCTACTGGCCCCAAAAGAAGGTTAAGAAAAGTATACACTATTCACAGTAACCCAGTGATGGAATCAACCTAACTGTCCATCAACAGATGAATGGGTAAAGAAAATGTCATCTATATACACAATGAAATACTCACTATTCAGCCTTAATAAAGAAGGAAAATATTGGAGAACATGATGCTAAGGGAAATCAGCCAGACACAGCAAATACTGCATGTTCTTACTTATATGTGGAATCTGAAACAATCAAACTCTTAGAAACAGAGAGTAGAATGGTGGTTACAGAGGCTGGGGAATGGCGTGAATGGGGAGATGATGGTGATACAAGGTCTCAGGAAGAATAAATATATTTTAGGCCTATTGCACAAGATGGCGAGTATAGTTAATAATGGTGTATTGTACATTTCAAAATCCCTAGCAGTAAATTCAAATGTTCTCACCATGAAAAATGGTAAGTATTTGAAGTAATGGATATGTTAACTAGCTTGATTTAATTATTCCACATTTGGTACCCTATGAATATATACAACCACCAATTGTCAATTTACAATATAATTTAAAAAATTAAAAAGAAAGAGGCAGCTGGGCACAGTGGCTCATGCCTAGTAATCCCAGCACTTTGAGAGGACAAGGCAGGTGGATCGCTTGAGGTCAGGAGTTCAAGACCAGCCTGGCCAACATCGTGAAACCCCATCTCTACTAAAATACAAAACTTAACCAGGTGGTGTGCACCTGTAATCCCAGCTACTTAGGAGACTGAGGAAGGAGAATTGCTTAAACCCAGGAGGCAGAGGTTGCAGTGAGCTGAGATTGAACCACTGCACTCCAGCCTGGGCGACAAAGTGAAAATCCATCTCAAAAAAATAAACTAAAATGTACAAGACAGTGTGAAAGAATGACATCAGGAAAGACATTAGGAGTCCCACGGTGGGAAAGATCTCTTTCTCTTGAGATGAAAAGACAGCAAAGCAACTTCTTACAAAGCATAGAGGGTGGTACTGAACATGAAGCAGACTCACAAATGACCAACTAGAACACTTGAGCCTCAAAAAGAGAAAAAAGCGATTTAGGGCTAAAATGATAATACTAACCACAACAATGTTGACTAGCACTTACTAAACATGCATCACCTTATTTAATTCCTTCAACAACCCTGTGAGGGGAGTACAACATTCCTTTTCCATGGAGGAGAAACTCGGCCCCAGAGAGGTGGTGCCTTGACGAGTCGAATAGTGCCTAAGTGTAGGGCTGAGATTTAAAGCCTTTGGACTCAGCCCCAAGCTCTAACCACTACACAACAGTGCATTTGGCACAACCACGAAAGCATCCTCTGGCCAAGGAGCCTTCACCTCCTTTTGATTGTGTGCCTTATAGATAAAAAAGTTTACGGTGATCACTGACAGAAAATGTATGTGTCTTAACAGATTATATGCAGGTGCTACTGTACTAATTTATTATGCATATTTTACAGCACACCAAAATAAACATTTTAAAACACGAGGCCAGGTGTGCAGTGGCTCACACCCATAATCCAAGCACTTTGGGCGGCTAAGGCGGTGGATCACTTGAGGTCAGGGTTTTGAGACCAGTCTCGCCAACATGGTGAAACCCCATCTCTACACAAAATACAAAAATTAGCCAGGCATAGTGGCCGATACCTGTAGCCTCAGTCACTCAGGAGGCTGAGGCACAAGAATCACTTGAACCCGGGAGGCAGAGGTTGCAGTGAGCCAAGATAGCACCACTACATTCCAGCCTGGCGACAGAGCGAGACTCAGTCTCAAAAAATAAATAAATAAACAAAATATGAGGCACGAAGCAAGAGAAATTAAAACCCTACTTTATTTGTTTGCTTTTCCACATCAGGAGACTACTTTTCCCCCATTCAGAGACTTCTGCAATACCCTATGGCACCTAAAAAAGAATGCCATAAAATTTAGCTTTTGGTTTCACACTGAATCCTGGCAGGTGATCAATAAATGCTTGTTGAAAATATAAATGATTATTACCTGTGTCATTATCCACTTGCGACACGTGATTTTTGTCTCACTAAATTTGAAATTCAAAGGCACAATTGCTTGTATTTTTTGTTTGTTTGTTTAGCTGTGTCCTGAACCAGTGAAAAAGCAGAGTAGATGCTCCAAATTGCATAGCAAGGAGCCAGGTTGAGCCTCCATCACTTCACATCCCTGCTGACACCCAGTCATGTCTAAGCATGGCAGACATTAGTGGGGAAGTCAAGGTCAACATCAAAGCTGTTCATACATGGACCTCAGAACCTCCCAGGAGAGAAACTCCTGTGAAGGGAAATGAATCAAAAATCAAGAAATGAATCACAGATGGGGCCAGGTGTGGTGGCTCACATCTGTGATCCCAGAACTTCGAGAGGCCAAGGCAGGCAGGTTGTCTAAGGTCATGTGTTCCAGATCAGCCTGGTCAATGTGGTGAAATCCCACCTCTACTAAAAATACAAAACAAAACAAAACAAAAAAATCAGCCAGGCGTGGTGGTATACACCTGCAGTCCCAACTACTTGGGAGGCTGAGGCAGGAGAAATGCTCGAACCCAGGAGGCAGAGGTTGCAGTGAGCCAAGGTGGCACCACTGCACTCCAGCCTGGGTGACAGAGCAAGACTCCGTCTCAAAAAAAAAAAAAAAAAAAAAAGATACACAAGGGTCAGCAACAAGAAGAACAGACAATGCTTTCATAGCAGGGAATACACATTCCTTGTGTTAGTTCAGTCCCATGAGAAGCAGATGCCAAGATGACACTAAATGTGCAAAAGAACCATGGACACAGGGAGGGGAACATCACACACCGGGGCCTGTTGCGGGGTGTGGTGCTAGGGGAGGGATAGCATTAAGAGAAATACCTAATGTCGATGACGGGTTGGTGGGTGCAGCAAACCACCATGGCATGTGTGTTCCTATGTAACAAATCTGCACATTCCTCATATGTATCCCAGAACTTAAAGCATAATTTTAAAAAATAATAATAAAAGTAAAACATAATAAATTTTTTTTTAAAAAAAAGAAAAACGTATTAGGGGAAATGACTGAGCCAAAAGAGGAGGGAGTGGCGAAACTGAGATAGTCATCAAACAGCAATCCCAAGGCTGACCCCAAGTGGAGAGAGAGAAAGGAGACAGGAAGACCAGGCAGCAGCATCTTAGAGTGCAGTGCTGGGCAAAGTCTGAAAGGCCATCAGAAAACCTCAACTCAAAATCTCCTGTTACAGGTGTCCCGTGTCTCCCAGGGATAAGTCAGCCTTAGTGTTCCTCCCATGCTCAGTCATGGACTGGGAGCAGCCTGTGGGAAGCTGGCCTCCATGTAAACATGATTGTGATTTCAGAGCACAGCAGCGGGGCCCACCTCCATTACGGTGCAGTCAGTTCTGAGAGGTGCATTCTCATAGCCGCCATACTCACATTCTCCCCATGCTGCTTCCCTAGAGCGTGGCCTGGTAGGGGAGAGGGCTATGGGCAAAAGCTCCGTAACTCTTTGCTCTTTAACAATTGACCGCAACAGCGTGTAACACTGAGAGGAAGAGAGAGATTCTCCCTGCAAGTGTCATCTCGCAGACCTCAGCATATCCACGGAACCAGCGATGTAATCTCCTTCAATAGAAGTGTCACGGACCTATCAGAAGCAGCAAGACTATCAGTAATTACTCACCTGCCATTTATACTAATCTCTGCAGGCCTCAGCAGCAGACAGCAGCAGAGAAGAGCCAGGAGCAAGAAAATGACAGGCCGTATGTGATAAGTGACAGTACTTGTTCATGAGCACACGTGAGCCACCCCCGAAGTTGCTGGAAATACTCAGGAGGAACATTATAACAGTATGCAGTCTTGCATAATAGGTGGGAGAAAGAGCCAAAAAAATATGTGTTACTCCTATTTATAATAACCCATTTTAAGTCCTGGATTGGTCAGGTGACACCTGTTAACATCATTTGACTTGGAACCATTTAAACGCCTCTTCTCTGGAACAAGTATATTTCTGCTCTATAATAAGATTCTGTAAACAAATGATTTTTTCTCAGCACATTAAACATAGTTACCGGGTGGGGGAAAAAAGAAGCAGCCAAAAATATGTTTACTACTGGGCTAATACCATCTGCTCTCATAACACTTCCAGATTTCAGATTGACTTTGTTATTTTTTGGACGGGAAATAAGAATTCAGGAGTCTTTTGATGTGCTGTCACTGAACTGTGCAGGGAGATTCTAGCCAGACACGCCCACTTGAAACATGCTGTTCCTTTGTGAATTTGATCAAGGGTATTTTCACTGAATCTCTTTTGGAAATCAGTCAGAATAACACAACTGCAGTTACAGCAAGAATAATAAGGATCAGATAAAATCGCTTGTTCTCTGTGAACAAGTTCATTTGGCTTTAGCTTTTGGCTGTTGGAGCAGAGAGAACAGAGTCCTGAGGAATCATGAAAATCTGCCTCTGCTCTCTGTGTAAGTAATGAGAAAACTGAACTGCCTGTTTGCAGCAATGTGGAAGAAGATTAGCTGGATGCAAGCTCCAGGATAGGTTTCCTTTTGGATTAGGGAAGTGCTATCTCAGAAAGCAATCAGACACATGTTCGACAGGGTGGGGAGTAACCTAACCTTTTACACTTTTACAGTGAGAGAGAATGTGGAGTTGCCAGTGGCTAGTATTCTCGGAATTTGGGCAGCTTATCTTGGAGAAGTGGTTCAGGCCTACCCTATGTAGCTTGCGTTTCATTGGTTCTTACCCCATTTGTCAGTGTAGAACAGAAAACCAAATATACACACCCCTCAGACCACCAACTATATCTGTGTCATCATGAGGTATACCTCTTGTACAAAAAAAACTCCAAACAAGTCAGACATGATGGTATGTGCCTGTAATCCCAGCTATTCTGAAGGCTGAGGCAGGAGGGTGTCCTGAGCCCAGGAGTACAAGGCCAGCCTGAGCAACATAGCAAAACCCTGCCTCTTAGGAAAAAAAAAAAAGGGCCAGGGCCAGGTACGGTAACTCGCGCCTGTAATGCCAACATTTTGGGAGGCCGAGGCAGGTGGATCACCTGTGATCAGGAGCTCGAGAGCAGCCTGGCCAACATGATGAAACCTCATCTCTATTAAAAATACAAAAAATTAGCTGGGTGTGTGGTAGACATCTGTAATCCCAGCTACTTGGGAGGCTGAGGCAGGAGAATTGCTTGAACCTGAGAGGCAACGGTTGCAGTGAGCTGAGATCACACCATTGCACTCCAGCCTGGGTAACAAGAGTGAAACTCCATCTTAACAAAAAAAAAAAAAGTCCAATCAGCAAACACTTTCTTCCTTTACTCCTATTCTATTCCTTTTTTAAAATTAGATGTTGACAGTATTCATCAGGCATTTACAGTCAACCCTTCAGTCCTACCACACCCTCTGAGAACTAACACATACACCAGACATTCATCCCTGCCACTTCCTCTATGGACAATCATATCTGCCAAGCACCACCACTGCTTGCCTTGGGCACTGTCCCCGCCTACAAGGGACCCTTTCTCTGCAACCACCTATGCTGAGTCTCAAAGCTTTTTACCACTGGAGGCACCAAAGTACACTTATTTCTGGAGCAAAATTGGTATAGGGGTGGAGAAGTGTGTCTCTTTCTGTGTGTTACAACCTGTTGAGGAATACTGTGTTAGTCAGGGTTCTTCAGCGACACAGAACCAGTAGGATATACAGAGACATCTAAGAGAAGATGTATTATGGAAATTGGTCACTTGATTATGGAGGCTAAGACCCACAGTATGTCGTCTGCAAGCTAGAGAACCAGAAAAGTCAGTGGTGTAATTCAATCCGAGTCTGAAGATCTGAGAACCAGGAGAGCCAAGGGTGTACATCCCAAAGTTCAAAGGACCAAGAACCAGGAGCGCCCATGTCCAAGGGCAGGAGAAGATGGAGGTTCCAGATCAAGAAAAGAGAGAATTCACTCTTCCTCTCCCTTTTTGCTCTATTTGGGCCCTCAATGCATTGGCTGTTGCTCACCCACAATGGTGAGGGCAGTCTTCTTACTCAGTCCCTGATTAAATGCTAATCTCTTCCAGAAACACCCTCACAGGCATGCCCATAAATGATGTTTAATCTGGGCACCTCTTGGCCCAGTCAAGTTGACACACTAAATTCACCACCACAAGTACTAAAGGAATACTATCTCGTTCTCACTCCAGCGTCTACACAGACATGAGTTAATGGGGAAGTTCAGCTGGGGAATACATAGAAGTAATAGGCATCACCCTTCTTCTCTTCGTATGAATTATCTCTCAGGAGGGACCTAAATTCCCAGAGCAAATCAACTTCCTTCACACTTGCTCCATTTGTACATGAGACATGCACTGACAAATCTTGGACTTGCAACACTCCAGAGTCAAGCTGGCCCCTCCATATCAGTGTCCTTGAACAGACAGTGCAGTATGTTGTGGTTCCCAAGGCAAGATCCTATGATGGTCTAGCTTCTAAACTCACTGCCCTCCTCTCCAGCAATTCCAGACTTGCGTTACTCAGACTTTGTCTCCTTATTTATACATGCATTCCTTTTAATTCAAGCATCTTGCTTTCTTCCCTCAATGGTTTCCACCCTTATTTGATGAGTAACAATAGTACTTAATTCAAGGGCCACATTCCCTGATCCTTTAGGCTAGTATGGATGAACCTCTGAGATCTACCTAGCCCTGTACACTACTGATTTCACCATACAGCATTGACTTTCTTATTCATCTCCTCTACTATGAATAGGGATTGTATCACTCACCTCTGCAGACTTAGTGCTAGCCAAGTAGTGTACAATATGTAGTAGGCACTCCATAAAAGTGGTCAAATAAATACGTGTATAAACATAAAGTGGTTCATTAATAACTGTTCAACTCTGAAGAATCACGGCAAATAAATGTTTTCAAAGTAGAATGTTCTAATCTTTCATCAGTTTACGCTCAGAAAAGATGGAGATGTTTACAAGAGCTGTAGTAACTTGAACTACTCAGAATTTCTTGATCTAAAAATAGTACATGCTGGGCTTCCTACCACTGAGCAGGTCGGACAGCTGTTCACTGGGTTGGCACATATTAATAATATGCTTTAAAGGGATGGTTTTGTCTGCTGTTGTTGAACGCCAAACTATGATTTGCTGTAGATTTGTTTTTGAGAAAATGTAAAAATTTACTAAGTGAAAAATAAAGTGTTTCTACCACATGAAATTAACAATTCTTAATGTCTTTGTCATACTGCTTCATGTCTTTTTAAATAAAAGCATTAAAATATTATAAATCTAGCTGAGGTCTCATTGAACTACCATTCCCATGTCCTTCTCACCTCCGCAGATAAAATAGCTGATATGAGTTTGGAGCATAATTCAAGCTCCTATGATTAATTCTTTTAGGTACAGCATCCAGATTATGGTAATTTGATAAGTGGGTTTCCCTCTTTCTTTCTTCTCTGAAACAGTGTGTGTAAAATAGGTACAGTTGACGCTTGAACAATAAGGGATGAGGAGCGCCAAGCACCTGCACAGCTGAAAAATTATCTGTAACTTCTGAGTTCCCCAAAACTTAACTACTAATAACCTTACCCATAACTACCATACATATACCTTACCCATAATTACCAGAAGCCTTACCCATAACATAAACAGTCTGTTTCATAAACAAATTAACACACATTTTGTATTACATACTGCATTCTTATAATAATCTAGGAAAAAGAAAATGTTATTTAAGAATCATATGAGAAAATATATTTACTATTCATTAAGTGGAAATGGGTAATCATAAAGGTCTTCCTCCTTTTCATCTTCACATTGAGTAGGCTGAGAAGGAGGAGGAGGAAAGGTTGGTCTTGCTGTCACAGGAGTGGCAGAGGTGGACGAAAATTCATATGCAAGTGAACCCACACAATTCAAACCCATGTTCTTCAAGGATTAACTGTATTACCTATACTTTTTCTTTTGAAGGTTTGCTACAAGTAACCCATTAAACTATGAGCCTAGTAACCTTTTTGGGGTGTCAGAGGAGATTTTTAACTACTAATTTCATGATATTTTTATGGTTATAGGTTCTATTTATTAGATTTTCTATTTATTCTTGAGTCAATTCTGGCAATTTATTATATTATTAGAAAATTTTCCATTTAATTTTTTTGTAATTTTATTAATATCACTTTTTATTGGATTCTCCTAGACTTTCAGTTTTTCTCTTAGCTGTTTTATGCTCCCTCATTTTAAAACTTTTTATAATAAAACTTTAAACACAAATAGAAAAATAATATAATGCACCCTAAGTTTCAACAGTTATTAAAATTTTGCCTATATTGTTACACTTATTCTTATTCCCCTCACTTTTCTTTTTCTTCCTCTTTCTTTTTCTCTTCCTTCATTTCATATGCGTCTTTAACTGATAACACCTTTTTAACAGAAGCAACACACCATTATCATATATAACAAAATTAATAATAATTCCTAAATTCTAGTTAATAGCCAATCTATATTAAAATTTCCCCGACTGTCTCAAAAATGTCTTTCTACTGTTTGTCCAAATTAGGATCCAAAGTCCATGTGGTATATTTAGTTAATAAGTCTATTTTCTAACCCTTTCCTCTCTTTTTCATGGTATTGATTTGTCAGAGAAATATATCTCTATCCTGTATGATGTCCACATTCTGAACTGGAGGCACTGCTTCCCTGTTATGTTTTAACTTGCTCCTGTATCTTCTGTAGTTTCCACAACATGCTAGTTAGATCTAAGTGCATCTAAACCGGTGATTAGATTCAGGTTCTTTTTTTTTTTTTAGCAAGAATACTTCATGGTTGGTTCTGCATACTTCTTATTACCCAAGATTGTGAGGCAGCTGATGTCTGGCTTTCCAAGTTATAGTGTTGCTAAGACTGATCAGCAAGTTCTGATAGTTTTAGAAGCCTTTAATAACTGTTGCCCTGATCTATTATTTAGTGGGAATTGCAAACAGGTGACATTAATTCGATCTACAAATGTAATAGAACTACATGTATTCCCAGAAATTCTTCCTTATACACTTCCCTTCATCAAATCTACTTGATTATCCCAAAAATACAGTTCAGGTAGGAGGGCAGAATAAGTGCTTTACTCTTCCCGTTTGCATATCAATTTTCGTATTAATGAGTTGATGTCCCATTCACTTCTGGAAGTTACCAGTGAGGATTTCTTAGTATCTTTAGGAACTAGAGAATTTTTATTACTGATGTTTCAATCAATAATCAATGATTAATTTTTTTCTGCTGTTCCAATTTGTTCCATCTTAGGCCAGTGGCACCTTCAAGATGGTTTTATGTCCTCCTTTTGAAATGATTCCTTCCAGAAATCATCGATTTTGCAAAGGACCCCTGATTCCTTTCGATGAGAAATGGCATTTAAAGAGTACCATCTGGATACTAGGGGGGTTTATTGCTAATGGATTGTCATTGTTTCTAAGTCTTTTTCTTCCTAATATTATTTTATTTTACTTTCTTTTTTTATTTCCTTCTTAATGAGTCTTGCTGTTTATTAATTTGTTTTCTGTTTAATTAGTTCCTCTTTTTACATTTATCATTAACTTCTATTTTCTTCAGGTTTATTCTGTCCTGTTTCTAGTTTCTTTATTTAAATACTACAGTTTTTTCTTTCTTTTTCTTCTCCAAGTATATGCACTTGAAGTTATAAACTTCCTACATTCTAATTTAGCTGCTCTCTGTATGTTTCAGTGTGATAGCACTCTTGGTATGTCACCTTTAAATATTATATCTTTTTCTTTTTTTTTTTAATTTTTTAAGTTCTATCCATCATTATCACACAAGATAAATATTATATCTTTTTCATTTGGACTTTCTTTCTAACCACAAATTATTTTCAAGGAAGTCTTTTTGGCTTGTTTTGGTTTTATTTCAAATATATAAGTATTTTGGTTCTTTTTAATTATTTAATCATTATTCAATCATTTACCAAGAATGTGTTCTAGTTGGTATGAATTCTTAGTTCTATGAAACTGTATTTGGGCATAATATGGAATAAATTCATGTAAATGGTCTCTGTGTAGTTGAAAAAAAAGTATATTCTCTGATTATCAAGACTAAGATTTAGTGCATATCCATTAAAGCAAATTTGCTATTCATAGTTCTCAAATCTCCAATATCTTTACTAATTTTTATCTGCTTCGTTGATCTATTTCTGAGTAAGGCATATTAAATGCTACCAAAGTAACTGTGAATTAATATGTTTTCCTTGTAATTTGTAGTATTTTAATTTACATATTTGAGTCTTTCCTGCTTTATTTCCACATTTCTGGTGAGATTTTTTTCCTATTTGAGGGTATTTTTTCTTGTTACTCAATATTTTTCATTGTATTCAACATTATCTTGTTTAAATAATGCTGCCCTAGTTGTCTTTTGATTAATATCCACCTGGTAATTTTTAAATCCTGTTATTTTTTGACATTTCTATATGGTTTACTTTTATTTATTTATTCATTTTTACGTATTCTGCTTATGTATCTATATGGTTTACTTTTATAAGTATCTCTCTAAGTTGCACATAACTAAATTTTTAAGATTCAATCTTAGTGTTTATATCCAAGTAAGTAGGTTCAACCTATCAGTATTTATTTGATTGTTTTGAAACATTTCTAACATCTTATTTTGCATTTTCTATTTGCCACACTGTTCTTTTTCTTTTCTGTCTGGTCTCATAAAGTTGGTTTTGCTGTTATTGTTACTTGTTTGATTTGTCTTTTCTTTTTTACGCTCCTTTGAGTCTATATAGAAGCTATATAGTCTATATTTTTTGAAAGATTGTCATTATTTATACAACCAACGCTTATTTATTGAGAGATTTTCGCAATTTATTGTCACATGCAGGATTCTCGCATCCTGCTTCCTCCTTCTGAGTTCACTTTTGTTCTTGCCAAACTTCATCTTTTAATAATTCTTTCATTAAGAGTCTGTAGTAAGCCTTTTTATTCCTCATATACATGAAGATGCGCTTTCTTGGGACTTCTCTCGTAACTGATAATTGTTCTGACTATTAAATTTTGTTCACACTTATTTCCCCTTGCTACTTTGAAGCAATGACTCCGCTGTTCTCTGGCTTCCATTTCTGTGGTGAAGTCTGCTGTTGGTATGATTAATGTATCATTGTAGACATCTGTCCTTTCTTGCTAGTGACTTCTAAGACTTTAACTCACTTGTATGGCTTTGTACCTCATTCTCTCTTTCATATTTCCCAAATTATTTTTCATTTTCACATCTTTATTTATCTTTACATCCTGAGAAATTTCTTCTGTTCTATCTTCTAATTCATTTTCTCTTTGACTCTTTTAAAATTACTGTTTAGCCCTTCTGTTATATTTTTTAATTTTGTGACTATATTTTATTTTCAAGAATTTCAATAGTTTCTTTTCACATCTTCCTCTTCTGCTTTTATAAATACTTAGTCTTGTTTTATGGATAGTAATTTCACTTCTGGGGGTCTTTTTTTGCAGAGAGGTTGACAATTTTAAACTTCATGTCCACTTGTTTTTTTTATTCTGGAGAGGTTGACAATTTTAAACTTCATGCCCCTTTCAGATTATTCTGTTAGCCCTCTTTCCTTGGCTATGAGTTTTCTTATTTATAGATTCTATTGACTATTTTTCATAATACTAAGCTTCCTTGTATTCTTTTGGTTTGAGAGTTCATCCTCAGTGAAGGGCTTCTCCAACATTTTGCCTCACCAGTTATCTGTCCTCAAACCAAGCCATCCACTATAATCTTGCCTTTGGATTCCCACCTATTTACAGCCGTGTGTATTATACAAACTCAAATTCCAATCTCATGCAGAAATGTCTGTTTTGGCTACCAGGTTGGGACAGAAGTATTAGGCTGGTGCAAAAATAACTGTGGTCAGGCTGGTCTCGAACTCCTGACCTTGTGACCTGCCCACCTCGGCCTCCCAAAGTGCTGGGATTACAGGTGCCAGCTACCGCAAGATCTGAACTTTTATGCTATCTTCTTGCTAATTTCCTGGCTTTGATTAATGTTTGAGATTCAGTAATAGGAATAATATCTCTTTACCTATAATTTGAACGTTTCTGGGCTTCTAGATTAATACAGCAATAGTAGCAGGCTGAACATATGTTTCTAATTTTAATTGCTTGTTATGGTTTGGCTGTGTCCTCCACCAAACCTCATCTTAAATTGTAGTTCCCATAATCCCCATGTGTCGTGGAAGGGACCAGGTGAAGACAATTGAATCACGGGGGCAGTTTCCCCCACCCTGTTCTCCTGATAATGAGTTCTCACGAGGTCTGATGGTTTTATAAGGAGCTTTCCTCTTCTCTGGATGCTCATTCTTCTTCCTCCTGACTCCAGGTAAGAAGAGCTTTTGCTCCTCCTTCGCCTTCCGCCATGATTTGAAAACCTCCCCAGCCACGTGGAACTGTGAGTCAATCAAATCTCTTTTTAATAATTTACCCAGTCTTGAGTGTGTCTATTAGCAGCTTGAGAATGGACTAATGCATATTAAAATGACAGTAGAGAGTTTCTTAAAGTATAAAGCCATAAGGACAAGGAGAACTGAAAGGAAAAAGTAGCAAGGAAAGGTGTGACTGACTTAGCAAAGCCAAGAAAGCTGAATCTTAAACTGGTAGTAGGGGAAGCCCGGGCACCCTGATTTATACTGTTCAAATTGGTGGCAGTGGCGAGGAAGAGATGAGTGGCTAAAATAAGGAGAATTGGTTGAGTCCCAAGATTCCTTCCCCCACCTCGACCTTGACACAACCAGTAACTGCCCTCCCCCTACCCACGTTTTATTTCCTGGAGAGTTTCTGGGCTGGAAGACTACAAGCATAGGCGAAGGCAGACGTATCTTACTGAAAGGAGGATTTTTAAAGAATGTATATACCATCGGTTGGGGGCAGGGCTCATGCCTATAATCCCAGCAGTTTGGGAGGTTGAAGGGGGCGGATCATTTGAGATCAGGAGTTTGAGAGCAGCCTGGCCAACATGGTGAAACCCCGTCTCCACTAAAATTACAAAAATTAGCCAGGCGTGGTGGCAGGCGCTTGCGATCCCAGCTACTCGAGAGGCTGAAGTAGGAGAATTGCTTAAATCTGGGAAGCAGAGGTTGCAGTGAACCGAGATCACGCCATTGCACTCCAGATTACTTTAGGCAACAGAGCAAGATTACTTTAAAAAAAAAAAAAAAAAAAAAAAAAAAAAAAAAAAAAGTCAATATAATGCCCAAAACTGAAAATTTAAAAACTAATACAAACACTTCATTTAAAATATGTGCAAATGGCCGGGTGTGGTGGCTCACGCTAGTAATCCCAGCACTTTGGGAGGCCAAGACGGGTGAATCACAAGGTCAAGAGTTCAAGACCAGCCTGACCAACATGGTGAAACCCATCTCTACTAAAAATACAGAAATTAGCCAGGCCTGGTACCACACACCTGTAATCCCAGCTACTCAGGAGGCTTAAACCTGGGAGGCAGAAGTTGCAGTGAGCTGAGATCACACCACTGCACTCCAGCGGGGACAACTGTCGCAAGACTCTGTCTCAAAAAAAAAGTGTAAACATGAAATGAATGAGCAAAAGTAAATATGTAAGTAGACATGAAACGAATTTGCAAAATGATGAAGGTGGTAGGGGCAGGAAGACATAGGAGTGGAGCGCTGCAGTTGTTTCTTGTAAAGCAACTTGTCTCATTAAACTATTGCATATATAACTTCAAAACTACAACCAACAAAAGCTTTTTAAAATGTAAATAAAGATATGTATAGACTTTCCATTTTCCAACTCAGAATCAGGGAGTACACGAGCAGGTTTGTTACATGGGCATACTGTGTGATGCTGAGGTTTGGTGTATAACTGAATCCATCACCAGGGCAGTGCACCTAGTACCCAATAGGTAGTTTTTCAGTCCTTGCCTCCCTCTCTCTCATCCCTCTAATAAGCCCCAGTGTCTGTTCCCATCTTTATGTCCATATGTACTCAATGTTTAGCTGTCACTTATAAGTGAGGACATGTGGTATTTGACTTTCTGTTTCTGCATTAGTTGGCTTAGGATAATGACATCCACCTGCATCCATATTGCTGCCAAGTACATGGTCTCATTCTTTTTCAAGGCTGCATAGTATTCTATGGTGTACATGTACCATATTTTCTTGGTCCAGTCCACCATGGATGGACACCTGAGTTGATTCCATGTCTTTACTATTGTAAAGTTTTTTATTGAGGATTGTTGCATCTATGTTTATCAGGGATATTGGCCTAAAGTTTTCTTTTTTCATGTGTTTGCCAGGTGTTGGTATCAGGATGATGTAGCATCATATGTGAATTAGGAAGAAATCCCCCCTCCTTGATATTTTAGAATATTTTCAGTAGGGTTGGTACCAGGTCTTATTTATGTCTGGCAGCATTTGATTGTGAATCCATCTGATCCAAGGCTTCTTTTGTTGGTAGGTTTTTTTTTAAATTACTGATTCAATCTCAGGACCTGTTAGTGGTCTATTCAGGTTTTCTCTGTCTTCCTGGATCAATCTTGGGAGCCTGTGTGTTTATAGAAATGTATCCATTTCCTATAGATTTTCTAATTTTTCTGCATAAAGGCTTTCCTAATAGTCTCTGAGGGTCTTTTGTATTTCTGTGGAATCAGTTTAATGTCACCTTTGTCATTTCTGATTGTGATTATTAGCATCTTCTCTCTTTTTTCTTTGTTAATGTAAGTAGTGGTCTATTGATCTTGTTTACTATTTCAAGGAACCAACTTTTGGTTATAGTGATCTTTTTTCATATTAAATTTTTTATTAAAACTGAGTGCTTACAACATATTTAAAATGTCATGTTCCACAGTCAAATATTTAACAAAAAATACATATGCAATTATATTGGCATACAAATTTAAGAACATAATTAAAACCAAGCTAAATCTGTGTGTGTGTTTGTGTGTGTGTGTGTGTGTATCTGTATATGCATAGATGTATATCCATACAAATAGATATATCTTCAAATTCATGTCAATGAACCAGAATACATGAGGTTTCAAGTTGTTGGTTTTCCAGATAGTATAAAACATTTTTCATCCACTTTATAAAGAACATAGCAGATCCAGAAAGAATAACTTTGGTTAATAAATGCTGTCTCCTAAAGATCAAACAGAAGTCCTCAGTGGGATTAAGGTTTATCTTCAGTGGCTTCTTCCAAATGGAGGTTGGTGATGTACAGAATGATTCCCACATAGCAAGGTGCTGTTCATAATAGTGGATACTCTCCTCAGCCATATCTGTAAATGCTAACTTGATATCATTTTGCATATTTTGCTGCCATCTTTCCCAATGCTTTCAGGACATTATCAGCATATTCCACTTTATCTTCAAGTTTTCCAATCCCCTCTGTAAGCAGATCACTATCTGCCTTTTTATAGGTCAAAGCTTCAACTTTTTGGAATCCAGTTCTACTTGTATTTGGTCTTTTCTTTCATAACATCCATTAACATTTCACTATAAAGCAAGTACCATGTACAACAGGAAGCAGGGCCTCTGAGAGTCCAGACATCCATTTTTCAGTGGCCTTACAGCATTTGTCAATAGAGCTGGTAACATCTTTTTTTTTTTTTAATTGCATTTTAGGTTTTGGGGCACATGTGAAGAACATGCAAGATTGTTGCATAGGTACACACATGGCAGTGAGATTTGCTGCCTTCCTCCCCTTCACCTGTATCTGGCATTTCTCCCCATGCTATCTCTCCCCAACTTCCCCTGCCCAGCTGTCCCTCCCCTATTGACCCCCAACAGACCCCAGTGTGTGATGCTCCCCTCCCTGTGTCCATGTGTTCTCATTGTTCAACAACCGCCTATGAGTGAGAACATGCAGAGTTTGATTTTCTACTCTTGTGTCAGTTTGCTGAGAATGATGGTTTCCAGGTTCATCCATGTCCCTACAAAGGACACGAACTCATTGTTTTTGATGGCTGCATAATATTCCATGGTGCATATGTGCCACATTTTCCCTGAGCTGGTAACATCTTTTAGAGTATCAACCAGATCCTCTTCTGACACTGACCACAGAATATGAATTGGACCATATTCTTTCATTTCATCAACATACTCCCTTTCATCCTTGTAAATTCTCTGAGGTATTTTATCTAACAAATTAGTTTTCTGGCTAAATATTTCATTGCAGTTATTCATTTCCATCAACCTCTCTGGGCAGTTTTTAATTCCTCTCATTGAGGATGCAACAGCTCTGTTTTCCCCATCCTGCTTAGCAATCCGGGATCCTGCTTCTTGTGAGAAGAGAGTTCCCAAGCTTGTGCAGTGAGAAAAATATTGAAGTCTTCATTAAATGTTAAAGTTGGATGATCAGCAGTTAGGTTCAAAAATTTATGTAAAGCCTTCCTGCTTATCTCAATGAAGTCACCATTAAAGTGTTCCATCATTCCTTTTCCTATAAACTTTTCTGGGAATGATGGAATAATTAGAGTAGGGTGTGCTTCTTCAAGTTTTCCCTTCAACCAAAGGAAATCTTGACACCATCTCCTAACTTCAGATTCACTGGAGTCAAATTCCCCATGAGCTGTCTTAGTAATAATGCTATACATAATGAAAGTTTCTACTGAAGTAACATGACTTTCAGGTTCATCAGCTGTGATGAAGAGTTCCTGTAAATCTGGTTCATCTTCAAACTTGATTTGGTTTATCATTGATAAAGGGGATGTTGGCATCATAGAGCTGAAGGAGTTCACGTCCATCACTGAGACATCATTGCTGAACACCTCCAGGTCATCCTTGTCCTCATCCAGATCCAACACGTCCATCTGTAGCAGGGTGGAAGAGCTGCTGCTGCCTGGGAATGGGGCACCAGAGGCCCGAGGAGTGTGCCTGAAATACCCGGTGCTTGCTGTCCTACATTGATCTTTTGTATGGATTTTCACATCTCCATGTCATTGAGTTCTCTGATTTTAGTTATTTCTTTTCTTATGCTAGATTTGGGGTTGATTTGTCTTCTTTTTTCTAGTTTATTTAGGTGCAATGTTAGATTGTTAATTTGAGATCTTTCCGGCTTCTTGACGTAGATGTTTGGCCCTATAAACTTTACTCTTAACACTGTTTTAGCTGCATCCCAACAATTTTGGTATGTTGGGTCTCTACTTTTATTGATTTCCAAGAATTTTTTTGTGTCTCGATTTCACTGTACACCCAAAAATGATACAGTACCAAGTTGCTTAATATCCATGCAATTGTGTGGTTTTGAGAGATCTTCCTGGTATTTCAATTTTTATTGCCCTGTGTTCCTAAAATGTGCTTAGTATGATTTTGAAATGTTTTGAGACTTGCTTTACAGTTCAGCACATGGTCAAACTTAGAATATGTTCCATGTGCAGATGAGAAGAATGTATGTTCTGTAGCTGTTAGGTGGAGTATTCTGTAGATGTCTATTAGGTCCAATTGGTTGAGTGTCAAGTTTAAGTCCAGAATTTTTTTGTAGTTTACTGCCACATGATTTGTCTAACACTGTCAGTAAGGTGTTGAAGTCTCCCACTATTACTGTGTGGCTCTCTAAGCCTTTTCATAGGTCAAGAACTTGTTTTATGAATCTGGGTGCTCCACTGGTGGATACATACATATTTAGAATAATTAAGTCTTGTTCAATTGAACCCTTTATTATTATTTAATGCCTTTCTTTGTCCTCTTTACTATTGTTACTTTAAAGTCTGTTTCATCTGATGTAAGAATAGCGACTTCTACTTTCTTTTGTTTTCCATTTGCATGATAGATCTTTCTCCAGCCCTTTACTTTGAGCCTGTGGGCATCATTACATATGAGATGGGTCTCTTGAAGATGAAAGATAATCGGATGCTATCTAACTTGCTACTCTATGCCTTTTAAGTGGGATGTTTATTCAAGGTTAATATTGATGTGTGAGATTTTGATACTACCATCATGTTAGCTGGTTGTTTTGTACACTTAACTGTGTAGTTGTTTTATAGTGTTTATGGACTATCAGCTTAAGTGTGTTTTTGTGGTAGCAGGTATTGTTCTTTTTTTTCCATGCTTAACACCTCCTTAAAGACCTCTTGCAATTCTGGTGTAATAGTAGGACTTTATTTCTCCTTTGTTTATGAAGCTTAGTTTGACAGGACACAAAATTCTTGGTTGGAAATTCTTTTATTTAAGGATCCTGAAATTAGGCCCCCAATCCTATCTGATTATAAGGTTTCTGCTGAAAGGTCCACTGCTAGACTGATAGAGTTCCCTTTGTAAGTGACCTGACCCTTCTCTTTAGCTGCCTTTAAGATTTTTTTCTTTCATGTTGATCTTGTGTCTGGTCATCTTGTATAGTGTCTCACAGTGGTTCTCTGTACTTCTTGTATGTGCAATCTCTCTAGTGAGATTGGGGACATTTTTGTGGATACATCCTCAGATACGTTTTCCAAGTTGTTTGCTCTCTCTTCTTCTTTCTCAGGAATGCCAATGAGTCATAGGTTTGGTCTCTACAAAATCCCATATTTCTTGAGCATTTTGTTCATTTTCTTAAATTCTTGGTTGTTGTTTTTTTTTTAATTTTTGTCTGAGTTGATTTGAAGAAATGATCTTCATGCTCTGAGATTCTTCAGCTTGGTCTGTTCTGCTGTTCATGTTTCTAATGGTATGGAATTCTTGTGGTGAATTTTTTAATTCCAGAAGTTCAGTTTGGTTCTTTCTTAAAATGGCGATTTCATCTTTCAACTATTGTATTGTTTTACCAGATTCCTTGAATTCCTTGGATTGAGTTTCAACTTTCTCCTGAACCTTAATGAGCTTCCTTGCCATTCAGATTCCGAATTCTATGTCTGTCATTTCAGTCATTTCACTTTGGTTAGGAACTATTGCTGGAGAGCTGGTACACTTGTTTGCAGGTAAGGGGATGCTGTAACTTTTTGTATTGCCAGAGTTCTTTTTTTTTTTTTTTTTTTTTTTGAGACGGAGTTTCGCTCTTGTTGCCCAGGCTGGAGTGCAATGGCGCGATCTCGGCTCACCGCAACCTCCGCCTCCTGGGTTCAGGCAATTCTCCTGCCTCAGCCTCCTGAGTAGCTGAGATTACAGGCACACGCCACCATGCCCAGCTAATTTTTAGTATTTTTAGTAGAGACGGGGTTTCACCATGTTGACCAGGATGGTCTCGATCTCTTGACCTCGTGATCCACCCGCCTCGGCCTCCCAAAGTGCTGGGATTACAGGCTTGAGCCACCGCGCCCGGCCTTGCCAGAGTTCTTATGCTGATTTTTTCTCATCTAAGAGGGCTGGCATTCCTCTTTTTGGATTTGCTGTCATTGGATGTTGTTTTTATATATTTCATTTCCCTCGAGGGTTTAACTGTGATGTAAGTTGAATATAGTCAATAGGCTTTGTTTCTGAATGTTTTCAGAGAGCCAGAGCTCTGTGCAAGATCTTTATTGGTGGCTAGATTCTTGCCCTGGGTTTCACAGGTAATGTATATTGGAAGAGTATTTTTGGTGTTATAACGGGCTGTCATCTAGTAGGCGGTGCTTAAGAGCAATAGCCAGCAGATAGGCTCTTATTTAGCGAGGTACCTCTTCTGTATTTTAGTGGGTTCACTGCAGTGCTCTGTGGTGGGTTGGGGAGAGAGATGACTTCCTCACTAGGTCCATTTCTCCACCTTAGGGGAGCCCCCTCCTAATACTGGCACCATGCCCATGTTGCCTTTGTTAGGCACTCCAGGCCACAGGGCTCCTTCAGGCAGAGGCTTTGGTTGCCAGACAAGCCTCACCCTTCCTAGACTGTCACTTTGGAAGGAGGCATACCCTACTCCTGCACCTGTCAGGAACCTGCTTCTTGCTTTTCTGAGTGTCCTGGGTGTGCAGGTTCCTCTCCTGTTCAATCACTGACCACAGATTTCGGCCTGCCACTTATGAGCTATATGCTGCAACCTAGGGGCACTGGGATCTGGCCTACAGCTTTGTCCTCAGGGTTGGGCACTGGTTGTGCTGGGAGAGCTGGAGTGCTCTCAGGCTGTGGGGAAAGCACTCTGGCTGGGCAGTAGCGGCCATGCTATGTACCTGCTTTTGCAGGAATAGCCAGGCAGGGGCCTTGGGAGGGGCTAGTGGACAAAGGAGCATGCAGAACAGATGTGCCCCAGTCCCACAGGAAAGATGGCCCCACTCTCTCCTGGCCCGGCAACCAGCCAAGGTTAGAGCTACTCAGAGGAAGATGGAGAGTCTTGTGAGATGGGCGCCTGTGGCCACATTTTGCTGCAGCAGCCCCATGTGCAAAACCTCCTGGGCTCTGCAAAGCCTGGAGCACTGTTTCTGCCTCCTCTCCAGGCAGTTTCCCTTGACAATTCAAATGTCCGTGGGGGTCATGGGATCTGTTGTAGCTAAGATTTGAGAGGTCGGCGGTGAGAGTGTGTTGCCCCCCCATCATTTCATTCGCCCCTTCCTTAGGAGCTGTTCGGGGCTGGGAACCAGTCCTGGTGCTCGGCAATCCTGTGCAGGGTTCCAAGCTTCCTCCCTCTTCACCTTCAGTGTCTGCCTCACCTCTCTATTACTCTCAGTGTTTTCTCTCTAAAGATCTGTTCTAAGGATGTTGGTTTACTCAATATTTTGGTCTCTGTCATTGGGAGATGCTCCCTGGCTGTATCTGTTGGCCATCTTGTCACCTTCATCCAATATGTTTTGTTTTTTTTTTGTTTGTTTGTTTTTTCTGAGACGGAGTTTCACTCTTGTCACCCAGGCTGGAGTGCAAAGGCACGATCTCCAGTCAGTGCAACTTCTACCTCCTGGGTTTAAGTGATTCTCCAGTCTTAGCCACCCAAGTAATTGGAATTACAGGCACCTGCCACCATGTCCCGCTAATTTTTTTTATTTTTAGTAAAGATGGGGTTTCATCATGTCGGCCAGGCTGGTCTTGAACTCCTCACCAAGGCAGTGATCCACCCGCCTTGGCCTCCCAGAGATTACAGGCGTGAGCCACTGTGCCCAGCCCATCCAATATTTTTAAATGATAAAGTGTATTCTCAATTCCCCTTCTTTTCCCCCTCCTTCTCTCTTAAAAGTTATAAATCTTATGCTGGTCCCTGCAGCCACTCACCCGGAGAAGCCTTGTTTAAATGCCAAGTTGGCCAGGTACAGTGGCTCACGCCTGTAATTCCAACACTTTGGGAGGCCGAGACAGTTGGATCACTTGAGGCCAGGAGTTCAAGACCAGCCTTGCCAACGTGGTGAAACCCCATCTCTACTAAAAATACAAAAAGTAGCCAGATGTGGTGTCAGGTACCTGTAATCCCAGCTACTAGAAAGGCTGAGGCACAAGAATTGCTTGAGCCTGGGAGGCAGAGGTCGCAGTGAGTCAAGATCATGCTACTGCATTCCAGCCTCTGCGACAGAGTGAAACTGTGTCTCAAAAATAAAATAAAATGCCAGATTGACTTAGGTAAGTAAGCAGAACACAATCAGATGGGAAAGAACTTCATTTCCTTTCTATCATTCCATATGAATCAGTCAAAAACTTGCTGGAAGAGTAAATTCAGTTTTGCCATAAAATGACCCCATTAATGATTTATCTTTCTCCTCTATGTAACCCTGTATTTCTTTCTGCTGAGTCCTCCATCAAAGCTCTGCATAACGGTATGGGTCGACTTATGAGGCTTCCTCCAGCCTTTATTCCATTTTAATTTTCACTTACTTTGTTATTTCCCCTGGTGGATGCCAGTGTTAGGATTTGACCCATACAAGGGGTGTTCAGCCAAAGACAGTCCTCAGTCAAACTGTGGCCTGAGACAGATGGTGAGGCCAGTTGGTGCTTTGGGGCAGTCAGATTACATTTCCAAGGCATTCTCATGTAACAGCTGTGTGCTTTTGATCAAAACATTGAGAAACAAACTCTCATGTCTCCCCTAGCACAAAATCAGCCAGGCCCCTCTTTTCCTGGATCAAAGAGAGACATGCCAGCTACACTATAGGACTTCTTATGTATTAAATACCAACATTCTCAGAAAAGCTGCAGAGATCCAGGATGACAGGGGTCAGTACAGAAAGAAGACCTCCGCAGGAGGTGAGGAGGGGCCCCACCAGGGCAGACTCCCTTTGTGTCTGTTGTACCCTCAGCACCTACAACAGTACTTGGAGCAATGTAGAAGCTCAATAAATATTTTAAATTAATTATTAAATAAATGAGTTGCTTCTCTATCTGGCATGCCCTTTACTCAGACTGACACATTCATTCCTGCTTTTTTTTTTTTTTTTTTTTTTTGAAATGGAGTCTTGCTCTGTTGCTCAGCCTGAAGTGCAGTGGCACAATCTCGGCTCACTGCAACCTCCACCTCTTGGGTTCAAGTGATTCTCCTGCCTCAGCTTCCCGAGTAGCTGGGATTACAGGCATGGGCCACCATGCCTGGCTAATTTTTGTATTTTTAGTAGAATGGGGTTTGCCACATTGGCCAGGTTGGTCTCAACCCCTGAACTCAGGTGATCTAGCCTCAGCCTCCCAAAGTGCTAGAATTACAGGCCTGAGCCACTGTTCCTGGCCCATTCCTGCTCATTTTTGAAAATCCAGCTCCTCTCTTTCTCACAGTGCTGGCTTTGACCTGTCCAAACACTTCTCTCTCCATCAAGCTGTTCTTTTGTACAGATTTGTTGCTTGTTCTTATAACACAGCATTGCAGTTACTTGATTGCATGACCCTCCTTTCTTCAAGACCTTTAATTCCTTCATAGCTAAGAACATGTCTTATTCATCTCTGCACCAGTGCTGCCTAGCATAGTTCCTGTATATTTACTCCTTCATCCAGCAGGATTTGAGCACGCTGCTGTGTTCCTAGCACTAAAACAGGCTCTGGAGATATAGCAGTGACCAAGACATGAGCTCTCCCTATATCCTAAGCTTAAATTTTATTAAGGATTGTGGACAATTAAAACAAGTGACTAAGTGCACTTGTGGAGGTGGTGAGGACACCATGGAAGCACACAGGAAGGACACCACTGCCTAAAATTTGATGGATCAGGAAAAGCCTCCTAGAGGATGCTTACCAGGAAAAAAAAAAAAAAAAAGAATATCCAGATAATAAATAGAAGTCAGCCCGTAAAGAGGGAAGGAGTGTTCCAAGAAGAATAGAATAGAGGAAGATAGAAGAGAGGAATAGATGAAAGGAAGGCAGGGAAGGATGGGAGAAGTGAAGGATGGGAGGAAGGCAGGGATATTGCATTCTCTTACTTGCCTTGTAATACTTCTTCCAGGAGGTGGCCTTACCAAGAGCCCCTTAAGTGCTAGAGGCCACCTGCTACCCCATCTTACTTGGAGGATCTGTTTTTACCCCCAGCCACAGAATCACAGGCTATTATAGAGCTGAAAGGGGCTGTTAATACCTAGTTCCATCCCTCTTATTCTACAAATATGAACAATGAAGCCCACAGAGGTTAGTAATAACAGTATTTTGCTTTTATCTGTAATCTTGCAAAGCATTTTTACCCCTCTCCAGTTCGCATCCAACAGCTCTGTGAAGCAGCACTATTCTTTTTTACGTATCAGAAGACTGAGGTTTAAATGGGATTAGTGGTAGAGCTGGAAGCCAGTTCTCTACCAAGGGCACACCGTGAGGACTGGAGCCAGCAGGAGATGACTCCTCATCCCAACCCCTTCCAGAAGGCAAGAAGAGCTCTCAGACACCTGATAGGGACTGGCTGTGCTAATTACTCACAGCAGGTCCCAATTAAAAAAACACTTGTGCCGGATGCTTTATTTGCCAATAGCCTGAAGATCACTGGAATGATTGGGGTTTACTGGTCTTGCCTTCTCTTGGTGTCAGGTTGTAGGTCAGTCCTGTTAGAAATAAAAAGAGTTTTCATTTTTGACTATATAAAAATGTGAAATGTCTGTAAAAGCAGGACTCTACAAGCCAAGTTAAAAGATAAGCCATACAATAACAAATGCTGGCAAGGATGTGGAGAAAATTTGCGTTCCCACTCTTGGTGGGAATATAAACTAGTACAACCATTAGGAAAAACAGTTTAGAAATCCCTCAGAAAACTAGAACTACCACATAATCCAGCAAACCCCCTCCTAGGTATATACCCAAAAGATAGGAAATCAGTATATCAGAGAGACATCTGCACTCCCATATTTATTGCAGCGCCGTTCACAATAGCCAAGATTTCAAAGCAACCTAGGTGTCTATTAACAGGTGAGTTGATAAAGAAAATAGAGTACTATTCAGCTACAAAAAAGGCTGACATCCTGTCATATGCAACAGGTGAGGTGGAACTGGAGGTCATTATGTTAAGTAAGTCAGACACAATGATAAACATCACCTGTTCTCACTTACCTGTGGGCGCTAAAAATTAGACAATTGAATTCATGGAGATAGAGAGTAGAAAGATGGTTACCGCAGCCTGGGAAGGGTAGTGGTGGGGTGGGAAGGGGGTGGAGACCACAGAAAATGTAGTTAGAAATAATAAATTAGAAGCCAGGTTATGGTGGTTCACACCTGTAATCTCAGCACTTTGGGAGGCTCAGGCTGGTGGATCACTTAAGATAAGGAGTTTGAGACCAGCCTTGCCAATGTGGTAAAAACCCCATCTCCACTAAATATACAAAAATTAGCTAGGAGTGGTGGTGCACACTTGCAATCCCAACTACTCAGGAGGCTGAAGCATGAGAATCGCTTGAACACAGGAGGCAGAGATTACAGTGAGCCAGGATTGCACCACTGCACTCCAGCCTGGGCAACAAAGTGAGATCCTTCTCAAGAAAAAGGAAAAAAAGAAAGAATGAGAGCTAGCATTTCCTTGCACAACAGGGCGACTATAGTAAAACTAATTATAAATTTTAAAATAACTAAAAGAGTATAGTCGGAATGTTTGAAGCACAAAGGATAAATGGTTGAGTGATGGATACCCTTATTTACCCTGATTTGAGCATTACACATTGCATGCCTGTTTCAAAATACCTCATGTAACCCATAAATATATATACCTCCTAGGTACCCACAAAAATTAAAAATTTTAAATTTAAAAAAGTTTGAAAAAAGATAGCCATAGACTGGGGAAATATTAACTGTTTATAAAAGCCATCAAAGAAATAATATCCACAGCTCAAGGAATTCCTAAAGGCAATAAGAAAGAGACTAATAACCCAATAGAAAAATGGGGAAAGGATATAAACAAGCAACTCTTAAAAAAATGAAAATTATTTCCCATTAATCAAGATGCACCATAAAGCAATAAGACAAACTTTTACCTCAATTAGTTTTTATAAAGGTTTAATAAGAAGTGTTGATGAAGATGGGACAGTGCTATCTAGGGAAGGAAACAGACAAGATCTAATAACACTGAAAATGCTCTATACTCCGCAATGAATTTTACTTCTAGATACATACACCCTTACATAGTAATATATGTAACTAATATATATGATTTATGTAATGTATATTTAAAAAAACTCCTGTATGTACAGAAGTATGTGCAAGGAAGTTCACTGAGGTATTATTTGCTACCACAACAAAAAAAATAGCAAATTTCAAGATGTTATAGACCAAGTTACCATTTCTATAAATTAAAAATATTTATTAATACATATATATGGAAGAGAAGTGTCAAGGCACTAAATACATTGTAATGGTTAACTCTAGGAAGAAGAGGAATAAGATAAGAAAGAGAAATATAACCAGCCTGGCCAACATGGTGAAACCCCATCTCTACTGAAAATACAAAAATTAGCCAGGCGTGGTGGTGGGTGCCTATAATCCCAGCTACTCAGGAGGCTGAGGCACGAGAATAACTTGAACCTGGGAGGCAGAGGTTGTAGTGAGCCAAGATCATGCCACTGCACTCCAGCCTGGGCAATAGAGTGAGACTTTGTCTAAAAAAAAAAACCAGAAAGGGAAATGTAGGGACTTCAAATTCATTAAGGGTTTTTTCTTATAAATATTTTCAGGCCAGATGTGGTAGCTCACACTTATGCTTGTGCCGAAACTATTGACTTATTTGTTTTTGTTTGTTTAGATATGGGGTCTCCTGGCTTCAAGTGATCCTGCCCCAGCCTCCCAGAGTGCTAGGATTATATGTATGAGCCACTGTGCCCAGTCCAAAATTAGTTTTCAAAACATTTTTTAATAAGCCTGACTTTTCACATGGAAAATTTCAAATATTTATCCTTTCACCCCAAACTTAATTCCACCAGCTTCCTCATCTGTTAATTTAAAAAGAGCAGATTAGATTACTTCTAAGATCCTTCCAGCCCTGACACTCTGGTCTCCTATGAAATCTCAAAGGCTTTGAAGAGATTACAGATGAGTGACCTTTTGTTCAAGTAAGTTCTGGAAGGAGCTAGGAATGTACTGTCAGCTGTTATAAGGGAAAGAAGCCTTGGAACCTTTTTTTAAACCATGAAAGCTGCTTCTTTTCACGTAGCCTCACCCCAGAGGCATTCCCCAATTAGTGTCCTAGCTATTTATATTCTGGGAACCCTATCTAAATTTAGCTTCCACACAAAACTTTGTACTGTGATGGGATCTGGACACCCTGGTACTGTTTTCCTCCCCCTACCCCAAGTGAAAAGCCTTTCCACAAAACTTGGTTATCATTAATTATTGTGTAGAACATTAGGCTTAGAAGTTTGGTGACCATATATTGAACTTAATAATAGAACTTGTAATCTGTCACAGGTCTGATGATGTGACAGATTATTTTGCATTCAGGATGGTCCCAGCAAAATCCTTGTCTTGTGGGAAGCTGAAGGAGCCAATTAACAGGTTAAATAAAAGACTCGTGGCAGATTCAGTGATTTTTGTTTTTGTTTCTTTAGAGATGAGAGTCTCACTGCGTTGCCCAGTATGGCCTCAAACTCTGGGGCTCAAGTAATCTTAACCCACCTCAGCCTCCACAGTAGCTGGAACTACAGGTGCATGCTAATACACCTGCTAGAACCGGTGACTTTATACACAGTCAGGCAGTCTTTCTAGTGCACACAGGCCCTTCCTAAGGAATCTACCTGGAATCTCATTTAACCAAAACAGAACTGAAGAAACTTCAGCAAAAGACTAATAATGAACATTTAATAGATTTAGTTGTAAAATGAAGAATAAAAGGTTGGGAAATAGGTAGAAGAATAGTATGTAAACAGGATAGAAATGATGCAACAAAGATGATGGTAGGAGAAGAGATAACCGAGAAAATAGAAAAAGATTCTGGAAAAGGATCCCATCTTAAACTAAAAGTATACAGTTAGTTTTTAAATGATAAACCAAAGATACTAGAAAAGCTTTTAAACAAAGACACCCATTAAAACGAATAGAACCAACTTTCCTAAATACCGAAAGAAATGTTTTTAAAATGGTAGAGAAACATAGTAAATACAATACACACAATAATGAGAGCATTAAATAAATACCAACATTGAAGAGTGATTCCATGATATATTGTTAAGTGAAAAAGGTAAAATGCTAAAGAGTATAGGTAGCATGCTACTTTTCCTGTAATAATAATAAAAAAAAATGCAAGAAATACGCATGTATCTATTTCATTTCTTGCAAAAAGAAACACAGGAACGGTAACCAGAAAACAATGAGATTACCAGATACAAGGAGAGAAATTAGGAGGATGAATAAGAGGAAGAGTGATGCTTCTCTGAGGGTAGGTTTTGCTTTTGAAAATATGTGAATATATTCCACACATTCAAATAATAAATGGAATTAAGAAGAAGTGGCCATATGCAGTGGCTCACACCTGTAATCCTAGCACTTTGAGAGCCTGAGGCAGGAGGATCAATTGAGGCCAGGAGTTCGAGACCAGCCCAGCCAACGTGGCAAAACTCCGTCTCTACTAAAAATACAAAAATTAGCTAGGCATGGTGGTGTGTGTCTATAGTCCCAGCTGCTCAGAAAAATTGCTTGAACCCAGGAGGTGGAAGCTACAGCATGAGCCAAAATCATGCCACTGCATTCCAGCCTGGATGACAGCAAGACTCTGCCTAAAAAAAAAAATTAAAAAATTAAAAATAGGCCCGGCGTGGTGGCTCACGCCTGTAGTCCCAGCACTTTGGGAGGCCGAGGTGGGTGGATCACAAGGTCAAGAGATCGAGACCATCCTGGTCAACATGGTGAAACCCCATCTCTACTAAAAATACAAAAAATTAGCTGGGCATGGTGGTACATGCCTGTAATCCCAGCTACTCAGGAGGCTGAGGCAGGAGAATTGCCTGAACCCAGGAGGCGGAGATTGCGGTGAGCTGAGATCGCACGATTGCACTCCAGCCTGGGTAACAAGAGCGAAAGTCCGTCTCCAAAAATAATAATAATAATTAAAAATAAAGGAGTAAGGACTTAAAACTGAGTACAGACAGAAAACTCAAGTGTATTTCACATTAGTAGCATAACCACAGTAAAGAGCAGGGAGGCTAATGAGGAACTTTTGGACTCAACACTTCGACGATAACCCTCATAGTAAAGGTGGGGATGGAGGGATAACAGACAAATCCTGATCTCTTTTTTGTTTATTTGTTTTTAATTTGCTATTGCCTCTCCAGAGTTTTATACACCTTTTTTTATACTTTAATTTTAGGTTTGGGGTACATGTGCAGGTTTGTTATATAGTTAAATTGCATGTCCTAGGGTTTGTTGTACAGATTATTTCATTACCCAGATAATAAGCATAGCACCCAATGGGTAGTTTTTCCATCCTCACCCTCCTCCCACCCAGCGCTCTCAAGCAGGCTCCAGTGTCTATTGTTTCTTTTTTTGTGTGTCCCTTTTTTGGTAGAGACAGGGTTTCACCATGTTGGCCAGGCTGGCCTTGAACTCCTGATCTCAAATGATCCAACCACCTCAGCCTCCCAAAGTGCTGGGATTCCAGGCATGAGCCACCATGCCTGGTAGAACATGGCTTCTGACATGAAAAAAAAATTAACATGGATCCACACTTCACATGAAGGTAAATTCCAGAAAGGATTAAATAACTGTATGATTATGTGTCCATGTGTACAAAATGTTTTGCTCCCACTTAAAAGTGAGAACATGTGACATTTGGTCTTCTGTTTCTGCATTAGCATGCTTAGGATAATGGCCTCTAGCTTCACCTATGTTGCTGCAAAGAACATGATCTCATTTTTTGCATGGCTTCATAGTGAAACAAGAAAAGTTCCTTTGTCCGCCTCCCAGGGCATGCAATGGGGGAGTGGCTCGCTTCTTCACTGCCCCACTGCTCAAACCTCTAGGGAAACATGCAGATGGGCAGGCTGTGGGACTCTGACCCCATGGCGGTGTGTAGGGGTGAATGTTTACAGCCGAAGCCCCTGTGGGCGTGTGTTACAGGGTGCTAGTGTAGCCACCCATAAGCGGCTTGTGTTAGCTCAGGAAGACCTCACCTTATCACAAGGACAGAGGGCTTTCTGTATCCCGGATTTCTTGCCTTGGTGTACTGGAAGAATCTGATTGCACGTGGGTGTGGAGAATCAGAGCAAGGTTTTGTTGAGTGGAAGTAGCTCTCAGCAGATGGGGGAGCAGGAAGGGAGATGGTTTTCCCCTGGAGTCTGGCGGTTCAACAGCCCAGGCTCTCCTCTTCCTCCGCCCTGGCCAAGCTCCACGTCAGTCTGCAGGTCGATGGCCTGCCAACCTGCCTGTGTCTGTTGGTGTGCTCTTCTGCTGGCATGCTCCCCTTGAGTCCTCTCGACATCCAGCCGCTTGTGTCTCTGCCCACTAGGGTCTCAGGGATTTTATAGGCACAGGAGAGGGGCATGGCAGGCCAGGGTGGTCTTGGGAAATGCAAGCTTTGGGCGGGAAAACGGAAATGCCTGTCCTCACCTAAGTCTCTGAGCACCGGTTTGGGGGTACAGCCCTAGCCAGGGACCACACCCTCCTCTGCCCAGCACTTCCTACCCTCCTCCTGTATCAATAGTATTCCATAGTGCATATGTACCACATTTTCTTTATCTAGTCTGCTGCTGATGGGCATTTAGGTGATTCCATGTCTTTGCTGTTGTGAACAGTGCTGCGATGAACACACGTGTGCATGTGTCTTTATGGTAGGACAATTTGGATTCCGTTAGGTATATACCCAGTAATGGGATTGCTAGCTTGAATGGTAGTTCTCTTTTAAGTTATTTGCTGAGTTCTTTTTTAATAAGTTTGTTTTTCATAGTGGTATGGATGTAACAATTCTGAATCTGTTATATTTATTGTAGGATTAAGTGAGTAAATATGTTTATGTTTGATAAAGCCAGGGTTCTCACTGTGGAAGAGAGTAGGTAAAATTATGGAATGGAGAGAAGAAAGGAAGATCTCTGTAGTGTTGTTGAATTGGCACAGGAGGTCTCAGTATGAACTCATGATTTCTAAAACAAACAAACACGTCAATAGTAATGAATGTCCCTAATGCTCAGATCTGAGTCGGTTTATAATAGAAATGTCATCATCTAACTAGAGGGAAAGATGATGTTGCAAAACGTGGCTTTTTTTTTTTTTCTTTTTTTTTGAGATGGAATCTCGTTCTGTCACCCAGGCTGGAGTGCAGTGGCATGATCTCGGCTCACTGCGACCTCTGCCTATCGGGTTCAAGCGATTCTCCTGCCTCAGCCTCCTGAATAGCTGGAATTACAGGTGCCTGCCACCATGTCCGGCTAATTTTTGTATTTTTAGTAGAGACAGGGTTTCACCATGTTGGCCAGGCTAGTCTCAAACTCCTTACCTCGAATGATCCTCCCACCTCAGCCGCCCAAAGTGCTGGGATTACAGGAATGAACCACCATGTCCAGTGGAACGTGGCTTCTGACATGAAAAAAAATTAACACTTCACATCATAAATGAAGGTAAATTCCAGATGGATTAAACAACTATATGTAAAAGGTAAATCCGTAAAGCAAGAATAAATAAATAAGAAAATATTGAAAATATCTTATAAACTCAGTGAAGGATTTTTAAAACAAGACCCAGAAGGTAAATCCATAAGGAGAAAAGTTGATGATATTTGACTACATCAAAATCATGAATTTCTGTTCAACAAATCATGCCATACCAGCAAGTGGTCAGTGACAAATTAGAATATGTTTGTGACATATAAAACCATAAGGAATTGGCTGGGTGCGGTGGCTCACGCCTGTAATCCCAGCACTTTGGGAGGCCGAGGCAGGCGGATCACCTGAGGTCAGGAGTTTGAGACCAGCCTAACATCGTGAAAGCCTGTCTGTACTAGAAATAGAAAAATTAGCCGGTCATAGTGGCAGGCGCCTGTAATCCCAGCTACTTGGGAGGCTGAAGCAGGAGAATTGCTTAAACCTGGGAGGCAGAGGTTGCAGTGAGCCGAAATCATGTCACTGTACTCCAGCCTGGGCGACACAGGGAGACCCTGTTTCAAAAAAAAAAAAAACCATAAGGAATTAATTTTAGGGTATACCAGGGACACCTGAAAGCATGCAAGAAAGAGCAAGGACATTCCATTTTTTTCAAAGGTAAATAACTTTAATAGGTGCTTCACAAAACAGAAAAAACAAATGATGAGCAGTTATATGTTTCTCAAGCCAACGTCTTTCTCTTTCCCCAGCACACTCCAAATTTCTTATTTTTTTTCTTTTCTTTTTTTTAACACTTAAACTTTTTATTTTTAAATTTTCATACTGAAATTAATATATTCAATAACTATTATTGAAGTTAGCCTAAAATGCTGCAATATTTTATCAACCATCTTTCATTATTAAGGTTTAATTTTGTGAGGTCATGATATACGCAGTTTCAAAGATAACCAGCAAATATAATCTAAATATTTTGCCAAAATACGTAGCTGGTAAAAAATATACTTTCAAAAATCAATAATATGTGTTATTTCATTTAAAAGTGAACATATTGATCAGTACAAAATGTCATTATTTTTAACTTTTAAGTTCAGCAGTAGATGAGCAGGATGTGCAGGTTTGTTACATGGGTAAATGTGCGTCATGGGGGTTGGGTTTGTTGTACAGATGATTTCATAAGCCAAGTATTAAGCCTAGTACCCGTTAGTTGTTTTTCCTGATCCTCTCCTTCCTCCCAGCATCTGCCCTCTGGTAGGCCCCACTATGTGTCCTTCCCCTCTATGTGTCCATGTGTTCTCATCATTTAGCTCCTGCTTATAAGTGAGAACATGCAGTATTTGATTTTCTGTACCTGTATTAGCTTGCTAAGGGTGATGGCCTCCAGTTCCATCCATGTCCCTGCAAAGGACATGATCTCATTCCTTTTTATGGCTGCATGGTATTCTGTGGACTACTCACCAAATTTCTTATCCTGGCCATTGAGTCTGTATCAGCCATTGCTTCCGTGTTGAATGCTTCCTATGGCTGCCTCCTCCTTGCTATTCAGGTCTCAGTTGAAGTGCTATCTCTTCAAAGAGTGCTTTCTATCCATCCCCACCTAGAGTAGCCATCCCACTTCCTGCCCCAGCATTCTCTATGACATCACGCTCTTTTATTTTCATTGAATATTATTCAGTAGCATGTTCTTCTTTATCTGTCAGTGTATTCATCTCTCACCAGAAAGTTAGATTCACAAAATAGAAAATGTATTTGTCTTGTTCAACCTTGCATGCCCAGTGCTTGACACATAGTTGGAGTTCAACAAATATTTGTGAAATTAATGAACACATTAATATGTAAAAAGGATCATACAATCCCTGTTGCTGGCATGATGAGCTTTCCAGACAAAGATGTTCAATCATATTCAAATGACTAATTAATGGAATCTTGCTAAGCTGTGCCAAGCATCAGATGGAGAACTGGACAGGATGACCATTTAATATTCTCTTTCTAAAAATAATATCTAATGAGTCAAAGGAACACAGTTCCCTTGGATACCTTTGTTTTGACCACAGTGCCTGGGGCTCAGTATTTGAGTCAAATAGATTAAGCCACTTGAAACTCAACCCTCTTTAGGACTATACACATCACCCAGAGGGGCGCTGGTATGAATTCCATCAACAGGAGATGGTGGTTTGTACTGAATATTCCAGCAGGCAAAAATATTCTAACCATGAATCTCTGTGACTCAAGGTCATTGACAGTTGCTTCTCATTTTAAAGCCTGTGAAGTGACAGTCACTACACAATAATGGAAAACCACATTTTGCTAACCAGGTCCCATGTGAGAAAATCCAGTGAGTTTCTTATGATCAGGTCCCAAGAGGGAGCAAAATGTTATAGGTACCGCATCTGCCATTTCACTTAAGGCATAGAGTCTTTGATTTAACAGAGTGCTGAATTTATTTCAACAGAGTGCTTACATGCTTAGAAAATCTATCATTCAGCTTCTTAGCATGCCATGAGATTTCTAATGATTCAATTATGTAGCCTTTGCTTGCCCAGTGTAAGATGAGCCTAGTCCCTGTGGATTTGCAGGGATTTCTGTTTATGAGGTTTTGTTTTGTGGTGTTCTACCTTAGGTGAATAATTAAATTAAGCATGATCCTAATAATTAACACATTATCATCATCAGTCCATGCAAAACATCTCTCTTGCTTTATCTCTTTAATTTTTGCCTTTATCCCTTACTCCTACATCACTAACTATATTATACAGTGTCCTGAAATAAGCATATAGCCTCACGAAAGTTGTGATGTTGACTCTGTATGTGCTTCTAATATAATTTCAATATGCTTCTTAGGTTTGTCACTTCATTGCCATGTTTAAGACATATGAATTCCTGCATGAATATCTACTTCAAAGCTTCTAACTGTTTCAGTCTTTATCTACTGTTTTTGTTTGGTTTGGTTTTTTGAGATGGAGTCTTGCTTGCTCTGTCACCCATGCTGGAGTGCAATGGTGCAGTCTTGGTTCACTGCAACCTCCAATTCTTGGATTCAAGCAATTCTCCCACCTCAGCCTCCCGAGTAGCTGGGATTACAGGCACCCACCATTATGTCTGGCTAATTTTTGTATTTTCATAGAGATGGGGTTTCACCATGTTAGCTAGGCTGATCTTGAACTCCTCACCTTGGGCAATACATCCACCTTGGCCTCCCAAAGTGCTGGAATTACAGGCATGAACACGCCTGGCATACTATGTTTTAATTACCCATTCTCTTAAGCAGTTATTAATGCTATTGTCAACAGAATCTTATTTTCTATATTATTTTCAAGTTTGCTATTAGTAGCTGAGAGAAACTGTTGATTTTTATAAGTTGACCTTGTCTCCAGCAAATTTGCCAAGTATTTTTATTTGTTATATATTTGGGCCAGGCATGGTGGCTCATGTCTAAAATCCCAGCACATTGGGACACCAAGGCAGGAAGATGGTTTGAATCTAGGAGTATGAGACCAGCCTGGACAACAAAGCAAGACCTCATCTCTATAAAAATTGTAAATATTTAAAAATAAAAAATCATATATTTAGATGTCGAACAGATTTTATTTTTTTCATTTCAGTCCTAATATCTCTTAGACCCTCTTCTTGTTTAAACTGGTCAGGACCTCCTTTACTATGTTAAAGTAGTAGTGGGCTGGGCACAGTGGCTCACGCCTATAATTTCAGCACTGTGGGTGGCCAAGGTAGACAAATGGCTTGAGCTTAGGAATTCAAGACCAGCCTGGGCAACATAACAAAACCCCATCTCTAGAGAAAACACAAAAAATAGCCAAGCATGATGGTATGCCCCTCTAGCCCCAGCTACTAGGAGGCTGAGGTGGGAGGTTGGCTTGAGCCCCAGAGGCAGAGGTTACACTAAGCCGATAACACACCAGTGCCCTCTAGCGTGGATGACAGAGCCAGACCCTGTCGCAAAACAAAAAAACAAACAAACAAACAAAAACAAACAAACAAAAAAAAAAACAAGAATATCCACTGTAGTAAAAGATGGAAAAGAATTCAAATATCGGCCTGGCACAGTGGCTCACGCCTATAATCTCAGCATTTTGGGAGGCCAAAACGAACAGATCACAAGGTCAGGAGTTTGAGACCAGCCTGGCCAACATAATGAAACCCAAACTCTATTAAAAATACACAAATTAGCCTGGCGTGGTGGCGTGCACCTGTAGTCCCAGCTACTTGGGAGGCTGAGGCAGGAAAAATCACTTGAACCCAGGAGGTGGACATTGTAGTGAACAGAGATCGTGCCATTGCACCCCAGCCTGGCTGTCAGAGTGAGACTCAGTCTCAAAAATAAATAGATAAATAAATAATTCAAATATCTATCACTGAGGGATATTTGGGCAAACCATAATACATTCACACAATGAAGTAATGTACAACTATAAAAGAAAATGAGGAAGTAGCAAACACACAACGTATAAAATGAGGACGATCTTTCATTTTACTATGGAATAATCTCTGGGCATTTTTGTTTAATGAAAAAGCAAGGTGTACAGAACTGTGCATATAAGATACTGCCTTTATATCTAAGAAAGAAAATAAATACAAATGAAGCTGGACACAGTGGCTGATACCTGTAATCCCAGCAGTTTAGGAGGCGAAGGCAGGTGGATCACTTGAGGTCAGGAATTTGAGACCAGCCTGGTCAACATGGTGAAACCCTGTCCCTACTAAAAATACAAAAATAAATTAGCCTGGTGTGGTGGCGCGCACCTGTAATCCTAGCTATTCAGGAGGCTGAGGTGGGAGGATTGCTTGAAGCTGAGAGACTGAGGTTGCAGTGAGCTTAGTGCCACTGCACTCCAGCCTGGGCAACAGTGCAAGACGGTCTCAAAAAAAAAAAAAAAAAAAAAAGAAAGAAAGAAAAAGAAAAAAAGAAAAAGAAATAAAAATGAGAGAGGAGAGACAGAGAATTTATCAAATTTGTCCCTCTAAACTCCAGTATTTGTTGCAAGCTAGAGCTAGGGCTTATTTCTTTAGGCATCTAAGAGTTTCTTGACCTGATATTCTAGCTCAGTAATTATTGTCTGTATTCACTCTGCTAAGTGCCTCATCTGTTGAATCCATATTTCACCTATTATACTTTCTATACCTGAGATATCTACTTGGATTGTCTTAGTTGTTTTTTTTTTTTTTGTCCTTAATTAATATTAACCAATATAATCTCTTATTTCTTTGAGGATATTAAGCTTATTTTTAAACCATAGTTCATGTCTTAAAAGTTCTGGTTCCTCCAGTATAGGTCATTTGGGTGGTCGTTTTTTCACCAAACAGATCGGACTCCTCCACTATTTCAATATTTTGTTGCTTCTGGGTTCATACTCTTCTGGTGATGTGTACCCAGAGCGGGGAGCTAAGGCCCAGAGTCTTGCTTGTGCCATTTCTGGGGAGTTGGGGAAGATGAGTGTCTTTCGTATTTTACAACTTCACCAGGTAACTCTGACCTTCATACCAGATTATTGCAGAAGCTACATAAACCTTTACCCTCAAAGATATCCACTGAAAGATCCTTTCCCCTGCATTTCAACTCTCCAACCTGGAAGTGTGGGGAGATGGGAGAGAGTAGGGAACACACAAAGGCTGTTATCTGACTGCTCCTTTGTTAACTGTTCCTTACTTCAGCCAGCCACCCTGCTTTTGTCCCACTGACTTGAGGCTTCCTTTCTGCATTACAACAGAGACTTGTCAATGGTCTATCCATGGCAATATCCAAAAACAATGTATCTGAAAGTCCCCTTGCCCCTCCATCCCACCACTGGAGCCTGGCCTTCTACCCAGACAGTTTTCCTTTTCATACCAGGTCATAATCACTTTGAATCACCTCAAAGATTTCTCATAATGTAGTGTTAGTACTTCAAATCCCAGAAGTTTTCTCTCATTTCTGTGGCATCTCCACAGTTCACCTAGAAGAGAGAGCCAGCAGCTCTGCTTATACACCATCAAATCTGGAATCAGAATTGGAAGTAGCCTCTGTTCCTTAGCAGCAATGATTGAATTCTCATTTGACCTATGATTTTTAGGAAATTTTATAAATTTTAGACTTTTTTTTTTTTGAGACAGTCTCTCTCTGTCACCTAGATATTTGTTTTCTTTTCTTTCTTTCTTTCTTTCTTTCTTTCTTTCTTTCTTTCTTTCTTTCTTTCTTTCTTTTTTTTTTTTTTTTGACAGAGTCTCACTCTGTTGCCAGCCAAAGGGCAGTGGCATGATCTGAGCTCACTGCAACCTCCACCTCCTGGGTTCAAGCGATTCTTGTGCCTCAGCCTCCTGAGTAGCTGAGTCCACAGACATGCGCCACCACACGTGGCTAATTTTTGTGTATTCAGTAGAGATCGGGTTTCACCATGTTGGCCAGGCTGGTCTCAAACTCCTGACCTAAAGTGATCTGCCCACCTCAGCCTCCCAGAGTGCTGGGATTACAGGCATGAGCTATCGTGCCCAACTTATTTTATACATTTTAACTCTGCTTCTTCCATTCATTAGCAATTGATCTTGGAAAAGTTAATTAAATTCCTACAATTTCTATTTATTTTAGATCTCATCTCATGTAGTAATTGTGAAAATTAAATAACACAACATGCAAAATCATCTATGAGATTTGTTGTACAAAGTAAGTATAATTTAGAGGCAGCATAGTGTGTAGTCAAATATCAATTAGCTTCTGCTGCTTAACAAACTATCCCAAAGCTTAGTGGCTTAAAACAACACAATTTATTTAGTTTGTTTTTGTGGGTTGGCAATTTGGGCCGCACTCAGCTGAAGAGTTCTGGGAGCTGTCTACTGCACTAGAGCTGAAGAGGTAACTGGGCCAAGTGTCTTTCATAAGCCAGGAGGGTAGCCCCGGCTTGTTCGCATGGCAGCAGGCTGGGTCCCAAGGGTAAGATAAGAAGCATGTATGGGATGGTTTGGATCTGTGTCCCCACCTGTATCACATGTCGAATTGTAGTTCCCAGTGCTGGAGGTGAGGTCTGGTGGAAGGTGGTTGGACCGTGGGGGAGTATTTCTCACATATGGTTTAGTATCATCCTCTTGGGACTGTCCTCCCAATAGTGAGAGTTCCTGTGAGATGCGGTCATTTAAAAATGTGTAGCACCTTCTGACTACTTATAATCGTCATGGCAGACGGGAGGTAGGACTAGATTGCAGCTCTGACTTGAATGGACAGAGCAGTGTATGGGGGCTTGCATTGTGAATTTAAGCTCCAGAAGGACTGCAACAACACACCAGGAATCCCAAGAAGACCCACAGACCCTCTGAAGGAAGCAGACTGCTCCTGCAGGACTAGGGAGACACCCCAAATACTGTGCCCAAATTGTGGAAGTGGGAAAGGGAGATCCTCCACTCCTGATCACACAACCACACTGGGGAAACTGAAGGTCTAGTTTCTGAAAGAATTTTCCAACCATACCTGGGGCTGAGTCAATTCAGAGAGCCAAGCGAAATACGGAAAAGGGGTAGAGGAAGCAGCAAGAAAGGTCCTGGGAGCTCACTGGGTCCCCAGGCAGCACATTCCTGCCTGGCACAAGGATCCAGGCATTCCTGCCTGACACCACAGAGGTGCAGGGGGAAAACATCACAGGGAGCAGGAAGTCCCTGGGTGAACTTTGTAACAATTTGAACCCGGTGAGAAGCCTCTTGGCCAGAACTCAGGGGAGGATGGAAATCTGGGGTGCAGACTCCACAGGCACGGGAAGAACCAAAGCCCTTTACTTTTGCTGCTGGGAGGCGGGAAGCCTGGGGCAAGTTCTCAAGTCCTGCTCGCCCACTGCCTGGAAACAGACGCAGGGCTGTTGAGAGCGGCACAGCAGCAGTGAGACCGACCCTTTGGATTACGTGGGAGCTGGGTGAGGCCTGTGACTGCCAGCTTTCCCCAAATTCCCTGACAAGCTGCATGACTCAGCAGAGGCAGCCATAATCCTCCTAAGTAGCAACTCCAGTGACCTGGGAACCTCACCTCCATGCCCCACAGCAGCTGCAGCAAGACCCACCCAAGGAGAGTCTAAGCTCAGACAGACCTAGCCCTGCCTCCACCTGTCAGACATTCCTGACCAACCCTGGTAGCTAAAGACAAAGGGAAAATACTCTTGGGAGTTCTAGGTCCCTGCCCACCACCAGGTCCTCTCCATACTACCACAGCTGATGCTCTCTGGACCGTGCCAACATCCTCCAAGTGATTGGCAGGAGACCAACCAGCACAAACATAGACCATTAAACCACCAAGGCTGAGAACCCTCACAGAGTCCATTTCACCACCCTGCCACCTCCATGGAACAGGTGCTGGTATGCATGGCTGAGAGACCCACAGATGGTTCACATCACAGGACACTGTGCAGGCATCCGTCAGTACCAGCCTAGTGCCTGGTAGACTTGCTGGGTGGCTAGACCCAGAAGACAGACAACAACAATCACTGCAGCTCAGCTCACAGGAAGCCACATCCATTTGAAAAGGAGAGTATACATTAAGGGAACACCCCGTGGGACCAAAGAATCTGAACAACAGCCTTCAGCCCAAGACTTTCCCTCAGACAGAGCTTACCCAACTGAGAAGGAACCAGAAGACCAACTCTGATAATACGACAAAACAAGGCTCTTTAACACCTCCCCTTCCCCCGCCAAAAATCACACTAAATCACCAGCAATGGATCCAAACCAAGAAGAAATCCCCGATTTACCTGAAAAAGAATTCGGGAGGTTAGTTATTAAGCTGGTCAGGGAGGCAGCAGACAAAGGTGAAACCCAATGCAAGGAAATCCAAAAACATGACACAGGAAGCAAAGGGAGAAATATTTGAGGAAATCGCGTTAAGAAAAAGCAACCAAAGCTTCAGGTAACATTGGACACACTTACAGAAATTCAAAATGCTCTGGAAAGTCTCAGCAGTAGAATTGAACAAGTAGAGAAGAAAGAAATTCAGAACTTTTGAAGGTCTTTGAATTAATCTAATCCACAAGGATTTAAAAAAAGAGAGAATAAGAAAATATGAAAGCCTCCAAGAAGTCTGGGATTATGTTAACCAAACTTAAGAATAATCAGTGTTCCTGAGGAAGAAGAGAAATCTAAAAGTTTGGAAAACGTATTTGGGGAAATAAGGAAAACTTCCCCACCCTTGCTAAAGACCTAGACATCCAAGTACAAGAAGCACAAAGAACACCTGGGAAATCCATAGTAAAAAGTTCATCACCAAGGCATATTATCATCAGGTTATCTAAAGTTAAAATGAAGAAAAGAATCTTAAGAGCTGTGAGACAAAAGCACCAGGTAGCCTATAAAGGGAAACCTATAACCAGATCAACAGCAGATTTCTCAGCAGAAACCTTACAAGCTAGGAGGGATGGGGGCCCTATCTCTAGCCTCCTCAAACAAAACAATTATGAGTCAAGAATTTTGTATCCAGCAAAACTAAGCATTATATATGAAGGAAAGATACAGTCTTTTTCAGACAAATGCTGAGAGAATTCATCACTAACAAGCCACCAACCACTACAAGAACTGCTAAAAGGAGCTCTAAATCTTGAAACAAATCCTGAAAACACATCCAAACAGAACATCTTTAGAGCATAAATCACACAGGATGTATAAAACAAAAATATAATTTAAAGAGGTACACAGGAAACAAATAGCATGTTGAATGCAGTGGTACCTCACATCTCAATACTGACATTGAATGTAAATGGCCTAAATGCTCCACTTAAAAGATACGGAACTACAGAATGAATAAGAAGTCATCAGCCAACTTTCTGCTGTCTTCGGGAGACTCACCTAATACATGAGGACTCACATAAGCTTAAAGTGATGGAAAAAGACATTGCATACAAAATTCCACCCCTCCCTCAAGCCTCTGTTCAAATACTTCGTTTTCCCATGACTCTTCCTTGAGACAGGGTTTCACTCTGTTGCTCAGGCCGCAGTGCAGGGTGTGATCACGGCTCAGTGCAGCCTCAACTTCCCAGGCTCAGCGCCCCCACCCCACCACCCCCGAGTAGCTGGGACTACAGGCATGTGCCACAACACCCACCTAGTTTTTTGTATTTTTTGTAGAGACAAGGTTTTACCATGTTGCCCTGGCCGGTCTAAAACTCCTGGGTTTAAACAATTCTCAGCCTTCCAAAGTGCTGGGATTACAGGCATGAGCCACTGCACCTGGCCTTCCTTCTTCCTTTTAATTGATATTACTTTTTACCCCTTCTGCACTCATCATCACTTTTCATTTCTCTGACAGCAGTTGTTACATTTTGCTTTGCATAGATTATATATTTCTTCATCCAAAAAATAATGAGCTCCTGTTATGTTCCAGGCACTAGGTACAAGGTGCTGAACAAGGTAGACGAAGTCACTGGGTTTATCATCCTACAGTGAGGAGAGGTGTGTGTGTGTGTGTATTATATATACTATATGTATTCTAGATTATACCTCCTAAAGTCTCATTCACTTATTTGTCTTTCATATACCCTAGCCAGAGTAAGTACTCAAAAGTCCTTCTTTGGGCTGGGCACAGTGGCTCATGCCTGTAATCCCAGCACTTTGGGAGGCCAAGGCGAGCAGATCATCTGAGGTCAGGAGTTTGAGACCAGCCTGACCAACATGGTGAAACCCCATCTCTACTAAAAATACAAAATTAGTCGGGCATGGTTGTGCATGCCTGTAATCCCGGCTATTCAGGAGGCTGAGGCAGGAGAATTGCTTGAAACTGGCAGTCAGAGGTTGCCATGAACTGAGATCACATCATTGCACTCCAGCCTGGGTGATAAAAGCAAAACCCCATCTCAAAAAAAAAAAGGCTGGGCATGAAGGCTCACACCTGTAATCCCAGCACTTTGGGAAGCCAAGGCGGGCAGATCACCTGAAGAAACATGAAGAAACCTCATCTCTATTACAAAAACAAAATTATCCTAGTGTGGTGGCGCATGCTTATAATTCCAGCTACTTGGGAGGCTGAGGCAGGAGAATCAATTGAACTCAGGATGCAGAGGTTGTGGTGAGCCGAGATCATGCCACTGCACTCCAGCCTAGGCAACAAGAGCAAAACCTGTCTCAAAAAATACATATATATATTATTTAGACTGAAATATATTGAATTCAACTGAATCACATTGAAGTTTATCAAATTGACACTGTTTCATTTGGGTCACTAGTTAACTGTCTTGTTGGTTCCTGTGACCAGGAAGGGAGTTAGATTGTCTTTAAACCTTCATCAATGGCCTCTCCTAAACCATCACTTCAGGCTCTCCCTATTTAGGCTCTCAGTTTAAGCCAGACATCATTTTCTCCCGCTAAATAAAGCCAGAACAGTCAGCTCCCAGAGCAAGTGTCACTTGTGGCTTTTCATAGAGTCTGTGGGAACAAAGCTGCTTCTCATCCCTTTGTGCTGCTTCCCATAAGAGGAAATGCGTGTCCATGACTCAGTGCTATAATAGACCCATGGAGGTACTGTCAGTGTGACATGACTTAGCTGTGGCTCTGAAAATACCTTCAAGTCCTCAATCATATTTTCATGGTACTATGCTTCTAGGACCTCTGCTATGGAGTTTGAGAAGTCAAAGTAGTACAAGATAAAAACAAACTAAATCATAAAATAAATGTAAAACAAACTCAAGTTCCGATTCTCCCCATGATGACTGTTTTTAATAACAGAAATGATCAAATTCTGGCAGAGTGCGGTGGTTCATGCCTGTAATCCCAGCACTTTGGGAGGCTGAGGTGGGTGGAGTTTAAGACCAGCCTAGCCAACATGGTGAAACCCCATCTCTATTAAAAATACAAAAATTAGCTGGGTGTGGTGGTGGGTGACTGTAATTCCAGCTACTTGAGAGGCTGAGGCAGGGAATCTCTTGAACTGGGGAGGCGGAGGTTGCAGTGAGCTGAGGTCATACCACTGTACTGCAGCCTGAGCTACAGAGTGAGACTGTCAGAGAAGGAGGAGGAGAGAGGAAGGAGAGGGTCAAATTCTTTCAAAATATGTTTCTCATATTTTATGGGTGGGACTGGGAGGGCTCTAAGCTCAGGTATAATCTAGGTATTTGATGCCCCAGAATGGAGCCAGATATCATCATCACTCATAATTAACAAAACAGAGGTGGAGAAATAGGCAGGCTAAGGGGTTTAGCTAAGATAGCAATGTTAGTTAGCGGCTGAACTACAATTCTAGACTTGCGGTTCGCACTCTCCCTCAATAGATTATACTGTGCAAATATCAAAGGGTGTGTGTGACCTGTGTGTGTTGGGATCAGAGATGAAATGTATCTGTAAAAAACATGGTGACTAAATCTGACCCAAAGAAGGCTGGGATTGGGAAGGCCCAGGTTGACACACTCTCTGTGGACAGTTGCTATGGAGAATATTCATTCCAGGGAGATTGACATAAAGATCCCTGAGACTTGGAATCTCAGAATGAAGCACCACCCAGAGAGTGCCTTAACCCAGATACGGAGATGTTTCTCCTATAACTACCACGGAGCAAGGCCGTCTGTGTTGCAATGGAAGTGATGCAGGATTTGGAGTTGCTTTTCAGGTTGAGGAGGCAGAAAAAGTATCAGTCCATCTGCTGTGTCTGGTATGGGCATCTGGAAGAGAGTGTGAAAGAGATGGCAAGTGGTTTATTCCTTCCATAGAGGGCAAATTTTCAGTTTCACAGATGGATGATAAAACAAATCTGAATACAGTCTTACAAGTCTTAAAGAGCCTTAAGAGCTGATGTTTGTAGCCCAAGCCAGGGGAATATGGAGCCTCCAAAGTAATACAGTCTTCATCAGATACATGTCTTTCACCAGTTATTAATTATCAGGATGCCAATAACAGGACTTGGCCGAAAAAGCCCCAGGGGCTTCTTGTTCTTGCATTCGTTAATGCAGGTATTTATTTCCCAAAATTTTTATTTCAACACCGCCATCTAGTGTACAGTCTCCTGATTTTTACCAAGCCTCAGGATCTGTTCAAGTGAGTGTTACTCAATTCTCAGGAGGAGCAAGATTCTCTGACTTGGAAAAGTGTCTATGACATTTCGCTGAGTCCAAAAAAGCAAATTACAAAATCGTATGTATTATGTGGTTCAATACATGCAGACTATGTATATGTATTTGTGCAAACTTTTTCACATGTGTATATGCATAAACATCTGTAAAGAAGGCCGGGTGCTGTAGCTCAGGTTTACAATCCCAGTACTTTGTGAGGCTAAGGTGGGTGAATTACTTGAGATCAGGAGTTCGAGACCAGCCTGGCCAACACAGTGAAATCCCTTCTCTACTAAAAATACAAAAGTTAGCTGGGCATGATGGCAGGTACCTGTAATCTCAGCCACATCGGAGGCTGAGATAGGAGAATCACTTGAACCCAGAAGGCAGAGGTTGCAGTGAGCCAAGATGGCACCACTGTACTCCAGCCTGGGCAATAGAGCAAGACTCTGTCTCAAAAGAAAAAGGAAAAAGAGAAGGAGAAAGAAAGAAAAGAGAGCAATGAGCTATCAAAAATGCCTAAAGAAACCAAAGAACAATGGCAGATAGATGAGATATAGTTGGGCTTTTACTGCTAAATTGCTAATGATTTATCCATTATCACAGATGCCCCTTGGCTAGAAGGGAGGTGGCCTAAAAACTGCACCCTGAGGATTCTCCAACACACATTTCCTAGGTTAGAACAGATACTATGTCAAGCAGGTAGTGGAGGACTGATCCAGCCTTGATTTAGCATTGGAGTTTTGCTGGGCAAGATGTGGGTACAAGCAAATGAAGGGTGTAGGTGGAATGGAAGAAGTCCAAGCAATCAACCAGACTGCAAACAGGGTAAAAGTACGCAAGAAGGGGGGAAACGTCAACATTCTTAAAGAATAAGAGTTCAGGAGAGTATAAAATATGGCTGTGCTGAATTTGAGGAGGTGAATTGTGTTCAACATCTAGAAAGAACATGAGAACTGAAGACAGAGGGAAAGCACTTCTGAGTGGTAACAAACTTTAGATATAACATGGGATCAGCTGCTAGAGAGAAATTAAGGTGACAGTCATTTGCATTAAGGAGACAAAGAAGTTATGAGGTTCAAGGGGAATTGGGCATGAATCATTTAAGTGATAGAGAAAGTTGGGTGGGAAACCTGTAAGCCAAGTTTCAAAGTCTTTACTGAAGGCTGGAGAGGGACTAAGAGACAGAGGTTGACAACATTAAGAGACAAAAGTTATAAAACTAGACATGATTGGAGACACGGGGAGGGGGTGGGGAAGAGTATGGGAGAGGTGAGCAATAAGAGACCACATACTGGGAACAGTATACCGCTCGGGGCTCGGTGCACCCAAATCTCCAAAGTCACTAGTAAAGAATTTATTGATGTAACCAAACACCACCTGTTCTCTCAAAAACCTATTAAAATAAAAATAAAGGCTGGGCGCAGTGGCTCACGCCTGTAATCCCAGCACTTTGGGAGGCCGAGGCGGGTGTATCACGAGGTCAAGAGATCGAGACCATCCTGGTCAACATCGTGAAACCCCGTCTCTACTAAAAATACAAAAATTAGCTGGGCATGGTGGTGCACGCCTGTAGTCCCAGCTACTCAGGAGGCTGAGGCAGGAGAATTGCTTGAACCCAGGAGGCGGAGGTTGCGGTGAGCCGAGATCGCACCATTGCACTCCAGCCTGGGTAACAAGAGCGAAACTCCATCTCAAAAAAAAATTTAAAAATTTAAAAAATAAAAATTTTAAAAAGATTACAGAACTATTAAGTGATAGATTCTACCTCTAGAGCACACACAATTAGCTAATGTATTATAATCACTAAGAACACAAGCCTCCTTAAAACAAAAAAAAAAACAAACAAACTAAATATGAAACAGGAAGATAACAAACTAAAATGCACAGCTTTATTGTTGGAAATACATTTTATGGCTGTGAGAAAATCACAAACTAATTTTTCCATTGGGCAAAATTGAAATAATACTGTTGAAAACAAATTTTATCACCATGGCAATAAAGCACACATAGCTATTAATCCCCATCAGAGAAAAGATTTCTAGTAGGTGTTAAGCGTTTAAAAAACAATAGTCAGATTTTAAATTTCTAGTTTATTTCCCATACAATATGGATGTATTTTTTCTTTTATTACATTTTTAATTTATTAGATTTTTCAAACCTGACAGTTGATTCTGAAGAGTGAATCATCCTAATAATGTAGTGAAATGACTTTCCAGATAAATTTGTGGGTTGTTTTTTTCTCTTTTTCAGCAAGGAAGATACTAGAAAACTGCCCTAGATGCATTGAGCACATTTTCTTTTCAAAAGGGAATAGAATAGCTTAGATTAATTAAAAATAGTTGTTGCTCCAGAATTTTATATGATAGAATCTCTTGGGGGCATCTACTCTAAAAAGATAAGTATTAAGAATTGCATCCCAGTCAGGCACAGTGGCTCACACCTGTAATCCCAGCACTTCGGGAGGCCGAGGCGGGTGGATTAACTGAGGTCAGGAGTTCGAGACCAGCCTGGCCAACATGGTGAAACCTCATCTCTACTAAAAATACAAAAAATTAGCTGGGCATGGTGTCAAACGCCTGTAATCCTAGCTATTCTGGAGGCTGAGGCAGGAGAATTGCTTGAACCCAAGAGGCAGAGGTTACAGTGAGCAGAGATCACACCACTGTACTCCAAACTAGGCAACAAGAGCAAAACTCTGTCTGGAGAAAAAAAAAACAAAAACAGAAAAACAGTTGCATCCCTTAAGAGGGTTGATGGTCTTGCTTTGCTAGAGAAAGAGGGGATATTCTGTGTTTTGAGGATTGAAATTTTTAAATTATTTGATTCCTAAAGATGTAAACTCCTGGCCAGTCTTGATGGCTCATACCCTGTAATCCCAGCACTTTGGGAGGCCGAAATGGGCAGGTCACTTGAGGTCAGGAGTTAAAGACCAGCCTGGCCAACATGGTGAAACCCCATCTTGACTAAAAATACAAAAATTAGCTGTGCTGGGTTTGAGGAGGTGAATTGTGCTCAACATCTAGAACCTGAGAACTGAAGACACAGGGAGAAAGCACTTCTGAGTGGTAAGAAACTTTAGATGTAATATAGGAGCAGCTGCTAGAGAGAAGTTAAGGTAACAGTCATTGGCATTAAGGAGATAAAGAAGTTATGAGGTTCAAGGGGAATTGGGCATGAATCATTCAGGTGAGGGAGGAAGTTGCGTGGGAAACCTGTAAGCCAAGTTTCAAAGTTTTTATTGAAGGCTGGTGAGTGACTAAGAGGCAGAAGTCGACAACATCAGGAGACAAAAGGTATAAAACTAGACATGATTGGAGACACAGGGGAAGAGCAGGAGAGAGGTGAGGGATGAAAAGACCACACACTGGGAACAGTACACTGCTCAGGGGCTGGGTGCACCCAAATCTCCAAAACCACCAGTAAAGAATTTATTCATGTAACCAAACACCACCTGTTTGTAGAGACAGGATCTCACCCTGATGCCCAAGCTGATTTCAAACTCCTGGGCTCAAGACAGCACTTATTTGTCTGGCATTTCTAATAGTTCTCTGCGCAGCATGCCTTTGTCAGGGAAGTGATCAAAACCCGAAGCTGACAGTAGAACTGTGGTCTGGCCAAAAATAATTTTTGTTTGACAGGGTCTTGGTCTGTCCCCCAGGCTGGAGTGCAGTGGTATGATTAGGGTTCACGGTAGCCACAACCTTCTAGGTTCCAACAATCCTCCCACCTCAACTTTTTAGTAGCTGGAACTATAGATGTGTGCCACCGTGCCTTGCTAATTTTTTTTTTTTTAAGAGATGGGATCTCACTATGTTGCCCAGGCTGGTCCTGTACTCCTGGGCTCAAGCAGTCCTCCCACCTTGGTGTCCCAAAGTGCTGGGATTACAGGTGTGAGCCACCATGCCCAGCCAGCCAAGTCAAATCTTGTTTTAAGTCAATAAGATATTTGGTGGTGTTTGTTATAGTCGCGTAACCTAATTCTATCCTATCTGATACAAGCGTTCATTTCTTCACTGGTTAAATGGAGATACAGTCTATGCCTCCTTAAGATGTGAAGCTTAAATAAGAAAATGTATGTTTTTTTTAAAAAAACAGTCTATTGCCAGACACAAACTACTGCTAGATCAATGAGAGTTATGAAAAGGAAGTGACAAATCCCCCAGATCGTCCAGCTTTTTGATGATGGAACCCATTTCTTCAGTCCTAAGCCGTCGTCTGGAGAGTCTGTAAGAGTGTGAAACATCTCCTCAGATATACAGGTTCTGGCTCCCAAATGTAGTCTTTTTCACTAACATTCTTTTTACCACTGGAGTGATCATACTTTCCTCTCATTCCCCTTCTGTTTACTTTGTCATTTGTCAAGAACATACATTCCAACCACAGAAAATATATCCTACTGATCTAGGCGTTCCTTTTCCTAAACAGGAGTAGCATTTCCTCATCAAGCATCTTCTAAAATTCTTTGTTCTGTCCCATTTAACTTATGCCAAGAATGAGACTTCCTGGAAAAGATTAATATGCCATTTAGAGGTATCATACTTGGGCAGTGTCCTGAATATTAAATCATTTTTTTTGCTTTAATACATTATAGGATTATTACTACCTACCCAAACAAAAACTAGCAATTTGCAAGTTTAGGATCTGATAGAGCATAGGAAAAAGCATAGTTAATCAACACATACAAATGCAATATTACTGAGTTCCTGTTATTTTTAAGGCTTTATGTTTGGTTCTATGTTGAATGTTTAAAAAATGTTTGTTTGACCGGGCGCGGTGGCTCATGCCTGTAATCCCAGCACTTTGGGAGGCCGAGGCTGGTGGATCACAAGGTCAGGAGTTCGAGACCAGCCTGGCCAAAATGTTGAAACTCTGTCTCTACTAAAAATACAAAAATTAAATGGATGCGGTGGCACGCACCTATAATCCCAGCTACTCAGGAAGCTGAGGCAGGAGAATCTCTTGAACCTGGGAGGCAGAAGTTACAGTGAGCCGAGACCACGCCATTGCACTCCAGCCTGGGTGACAGAGTGAGACTGTCTCAAAAAAAAAAAAAAAAAAAAAAAGTGTTTGTTTCTGACACTTCCCGTTCCATTAAGGTTTTGGTACACTGAAAAGTATAATGCATGTCTTGGTCCATTCATGCTGTTATAACAAAAGTACCATAGATTGGCTGGCTCACGAACAACAGATTTATTTCTCACAGTTCTGGAGGCTGGGAAGTCCAGTATCAAGCTGCCAACAGAATCCATGTCTGGCGAAGGCACTCTTCCTGGCTTGTAGATACTTACCTTTTCACTGTGTCCTCACATGGTGGAAGAAGAAATGAGCTCTCTGGAGTCTCTTTTATAAGGCCACTAATCCCATTTATGAGAGCTCCACCTTCGTGACCTAATCACCTCCCCAAAGGCCTCACCTCCTAATACCGTCACATTGGGGATTAGGTTTCAACATAGGAAGTTTGGAAGGACACAAACATTCACTCTATAGCAAGGCACAATCTCTATAACAAGGATCTTGTAATCAGTGTATAGTATGACTGATGATGGATTACATATTATATCATAATATGAATACTATATCCTACGAATATATTATTAGGAGAATAGTATATTTGTATGAGTTAATATATTAGCAATTTAAGGCAGAAGGTAGACCTTAAATTCAGTATTTTCATTGATTTCCCATTTTCCTATACATGTTATATATTAATACTTCAACACTTTATTTGAGGCCATAGCCTTAAACAGCACCCCACTCATTTGCTCAATAAATACATTTTGGCTGGGTGTGGTGGCTCACACCTGTAATCATAGCACTTTGGGAGGCTGAGGCAGGCAGATCACCTGAGATCAGGCATGTGAGACCAGCCAGGCCAACATGGTGAAACTCTGTTTCTACTAAAAATACAAAAATTAGCCAGGTGTGGTGGCGGGTACCTGTAATCCCAGCTACTTGGGAGGCTGAGACAGGAGAATTGCTTGAACCCAGGAGGTGGAGGTTACAGTGATCAGGGTCACACCACTGCACTCCAGCCTGGGTGACAGAGCAAGACTCCATCTCAAAAATAATAGTAAATTTTATATATATATATATATATATATATATATATATATATATATATATATACATATTTGAGTGAATAGACGAATGATGCTGCTGCCAGCCAACAGTGTGATTCCAGCGTTATCCCCATTGGGCAATTGGGATTTATGTAACGCTCTGACTATTTTGTCTTATCTTGCTCAACTTATTTAATAAATGGGAGTGAGAGTAAAGTCCCAGTGATGAGTGTAATTCCTATAAATGGAATACACTGGAACAAAAAGAAAATGTTTCCATTTTCCAGAAAAATAGAAATCATAAAAGTGGTGCATCTGCAGCGTCAGTCAGGATCTCATCTGAGAAGAGTCGGCCTATTCAACTGTGAAGGGAAAAACGATAAAGAATGTGTGTAAAATGCTTACAGAATGCTGAAATTATCAACAAAATATGTGTCTATAATGTGAGATTAGTTTCTTGCTCTCTTGGAATGAACCTTTTTCCCCTTCATAATATGTGAATATATTGCTTGACTACCACATTCAACTTGTTGAGGAATGCAATATGTTTCTGGTAGAAGATAATTCATTTGGGTTAAATAAGTAGGACAATAGAGTAAGTGCTTTTTTGTGTAGCTGCTAAAAAGAGAGAGAGAGAAAGAGAAAATGTACTACAGGCACTCTCAAGAGGGAGAGAACTTTACAGACTCTATTGTCTAGAAAGAAGGTGAACTTGAGCAGAAGTTCAGAGAATGAAGGAAGCATTAGATACACCAGGATGAAGTGGAAGAAAGAATCACACCTAAGGAGGACTGACTGTGAAGTATGTGAAGGCAGAATGCACAGAGCCCGTGGGCATAGACCAGGGAGGAGGCTTGCTGGCAGGGTCCGTGTGAGCAGGAGTAACAGGAGACAACATGGGCAAGTTGAGGAGTCAGCCTCAGTTTGGACTTATATTCTAAGGGTAATAAGAAGCCATTGAAGGTTTCTGGGTCAAGTAGGGATAGTTGAGAAAGGTTCCTCCAGCAGAAATATGTGGGGCTGAAAGAATTTTAGGAGTATGTAGAGAACAAAAGAAACTAGACAGAAACTCAAGATAGGTGTAATGGTTAATTTTTATTATTATTGTTATACTTTAAGTTCTGGGGTACAGGTGCAGAACATGCAGGTTTGTTACCTAGTTATACACGTGCCATGGTGGTTTGCTGCATCCATCACCCTGTCATCTACATTAGGTATTTCTCCTAGTGCTGTCCCACCCTACCCACCCCGCCTTTTTTTTTTTTTTTTTGAGATGGAGTCTCACTCTGTCCCCAGGCTGGAGTGCAATGGTGCAACCTCGGCTCACTGCAACCTCTGCCTCTCAGGTTCAAGCAATTCTCCTGCCTCAGTGTCCCGAGTAGCTGGAATTACAGGCACCCACCACCACACCCAGCTAATTTTTGTATTTTAATAGAGACTGGATTTCGCCAAGTTGGCCAGGCTGGTCTTGAACTCCTGACCTCAGGTGATCCACCTACCTCGGCCTCCCAAAGTGCTGGGATTAAGGGCATGAGCCACTGTGCCCAGCCGTGATGGTTAATGTTATCTGTCAACTAGACTGAGGTAAGACATGCTCAGATAGCTGGTAAATCATTATCAGATACACACATCTCTGGGTATGTGTGAGAGAATATTTCTAAAAGAAATTAGTGGGTGTGGTGGCTCATGCTGGTAATCCCAGCATTTTGGGAGGCCAAGGTAGATGGATCACCTGAGGTCAGGAGTCAGAGACCACCCTGACCAACATAGAGAAACCCCGTCTCTACTAAAACTACAAAATTAGCCAGGTGTGGTGGGGCATGCCTGTAGTCCCAGCTACTCAGGAAGTTGAGGCAGAAGAATCATTTGAACTTGGGAGGTAGAGGTTACAGCGAGCCAAGATCGCGCCATTGCACTTCAGCCTGGGCAACAAGAGTGAAACTCTGTCTCAAAAGAAAAGAAAAGAAAGAGAGAGATAAGAAGGAATGAGGGAGGGAGGGAGGGAAGGAAAGGAAAGGAAGAAGGGAAGGAAAAGGGAAGACAGGAGTCAGCATTTGAGGATGGGCACAGTGGTTCACGCCTGTAATTCCAGTGCTTTGGGAGACTGAGGCAGGTGGATCACTTGAGGTCAGGAGTTTGAGACTAGCCTGGCCAACACAGAGAAACCCCATTTCTACTAAAAACAAAAATTAGCTGGGCATGGTGGTGCACACCTGTAGTCCCAGCTACTGGGAAGCTGAGGCAGGAGAATCACTTGAACCCAGGAGGCAAAGGTTGCAGTGACCCAAGGTAGCATCACTGCATTCCAGCCTGGGCGACAGAGTGAGACAATGTCTCAAAGGAAAAAAATAGCATTTAAATTGGTAGACTGAGTCAAAAAGATCGCCCTTTCTTATGGTAAGCATTATCCAATCCCTGAGAGCCTGAATAGAACAAAAAGCCTGAGGAAGAGTAAATTCACTCTCTCTGCTTAGCTGGGCCATCGGTCTCCTCCTGCCCATGGACATGGGACCCCTGGTTCTCAGGTCTTCTGACTTGGACTGGGACTTAACTCATTGGCTGTCCTGCTTCTCAAGTTTTGGGGCTTGGACTGGAACTATACCACTAGCTTTCTTTGGCCTCCAGTGTGCAGACAGCATAATATGAGACTTCTTGACCTCCATAATCATGTAAGCCAGTGTCTCCTACTAAATCTCTTCCTAGATATCTACACCTGTGTCTATATCTATTTATCTGTCTAAGAACCCTGACTAATACAGACAGCTATAGACCTAGTATGACCTAGTATGAGCAAAAGAAACGATGGCTTGAACCTATTTGAGAATTAAAAATGAAAAGAGAGGCAATAATACGTTGTATATTTCAAATCTAGAAGAAAAACTTTGAAACACAAAGAGCTTCATTCAATAACGCAAAGAAATGATCATTATTTGATACCCCAGTTACCCTGGTTTGAACATTATATGTGGTATACATTTATCAAAATATCACATATACTCCATAAATGTGTACAACTATTATGCATCAATCAATAAAAACAAGAGAGTGAAAAAAAGAAATAACAAAGTAATAAAAAAGAAAAAGAAAAGAGAGAGATGAGCGATATCGCCAAAGAACTAACAGACATTGCTGTCCTGCTGGATGTGAAAGGTGAGGAATAGATCTAATATGGCTTCAAAGGTTCGAGTCTGAGCAACAGTAGAATATGCCATTAATGGAATGTAAAAGTCAGATGTGGAAATTCAACAGTGAGAGCAGACAGTGCAGGAAATGAAGGTAACTGAAGGCACAATACACCTTGGTTTGACTTTCTGAGCTTGAGGCAATGATGAGATTGTCAGCTGGAGAAATGTTTTAGAAAGTTAAAGAACATTCTAAGGGCACAGGCTTATTTTACTCTCCAATTAAGTTCAGTTTGTCTTTGGTGTCCCCAGGTACCTTTCTTAAGCTCATGTCCCAGGTGCCTAGGACTGGCACTCTTCCCGGTTTTTTCTCCCTGTTCCGTGTGCCCACATCTTGGGAACCTAAGTGGCCTCCCATTCCCTAGCTAGCCTTCTTCCTGGGAGACTGGCATGCAGCCACTACACATCAGGCAGTTTGAGAGCACCCTCCTCTCTACAGATAGACCTCCTATGCAGTGTCTCCTGGCCTGGCCTAGAGTGCTGCTGCTCTGCCTCCCACAATGAGATGTGGGCTTGAACCCTGTTCCTCCGTCATAACCAAACAGTGCCCAGGATAGTACACTGTGCTCACCAGCCAGGTTGGCTCTCAACTAAGCCAAATCCCCCTGCTTTAGCATGTCTCACTCTCTACTCAGCAAATAGGGGCTAAGCTTTGGCCTTCCCCCTGCCTGTCTAATCCTTCAAACTAACAATAGAAATGAAATAAGTGCTGTACACCAGTTATGTCTAAGTACAGGTATCATACACACTCAGTGCAACAGATGGAGTGGGGAAATGAGGTTCTACAGGATGCTTCCTGCTGTGTGTCAGGGCCAGAGGCAGATTCCCTAAAGCTGCTGTAATCAGTCTTATCAAGAACTGCAATTCCTCAAGAAAGCAGACCTCATTGGGGTTTGTTTTTGTGATGGTAGTGGTATGTATGTGTTTCCCCCATTTAAATATGTCTGTGGCCAGGCATGGTGGCTCATACCTGTAATCCCAACTCTTTGGGAGGCCAAGGTGGGATGACTGCTTGAGGCCAGGAGTTCAAGACCAGCCTGGGCAACATAGCAAGACTCCCTCTCTAACAATTTAAAAAAAAAAAAGTGTGCACGCTGAACTAGCAGGTTTTTCATGAAGACCAAGGTGAATAAGGTCCCACATGGGATCACAAGACCAAAGTTAGATCATGAATTAGTAAGTGTGATAAACACTGAGACAAAAGTGGAAAAGCACTGTCACTGGTCAGAGAAGTTTATAATGTCAGAGAAGGTGAGACTTAGCATGTGCTATGGTCTGAACATCTGTCCCCTCCAAAACTTACGTTGAAATGTAATTGCCACTGTGATTATATTGAAAGGTGGGACCATTGAGAGGTGTTTAGGTCATGAGGGCTCTGCCCTCACAAATGGACTAATGGCATTATCATGAAAGTGTGTTTGTTACTGCAGAAGTAGTTTCACCCCTCCTTGCTCTCTCTCATTCTCTTTCCCTCCCCTTCTGCCCTGTGATGCCTTCTGCCATGTTATGACATAGCAAGAAGGCCATTACCAGATGCCAACACCTTGATATTAGACTTCTCAGCCTCCAGAACTATAACCCAGTAAATTTCTGTCTATTATAAATTACTCAGACTCAAGTGTTCTGTTATAGCAGCATAAATGGACAAAGACAGCATGGAAACCCCAGCTACTAGCACTGCAAGTTCTCTCCATCACACATTGTATGTAGTATATTGACTGTGGCCTTCAAATAGGCGGGCAGTGAAATGTAATAACTGATTGAGTGAGGCAATTATGGAACCACCTGAATGCTTGTTTATGGTTAGTTGGAGCTAATAATTGTTCCAATGGCCTTTTTTATATTAAATTTATTTTTTATTTTATTTTTTTTATAAAGATGGGGTTTCACCATATTGGTCAGGCTGGTCTTGAACTCCTGACCTCAGGTGATCTGCCTGCCTCGGTCTCCCAAAGTGCTAGGGTTATAGGCGTGAGCCACCGCGCCCAGATCAAATGGCCTTTTAAAATTGGTATGAATTCTTTCATTTCCTTCTCTACAAGTGTCCACATTTTAAATTAAGATTGCTAGAAAACGCTGGGCACGATGGCTCACACCTGTAGTCCCAGCACTTTGGGAGGCTGAGGCAGGTGGATCACTTGAGGTTGGGAGTCTGAGACAACAAGCCTGATCGACTTTGAAAACCCCCGACTCTATTAAAAATACAAAATTAGCTGGGTGTGGTAGGGCATGCCTACAATCCCAGCTACTCAGGAGGCTGAGGCGGGAGAATTGCTTGGACCCAGGAGGCAGAGATTGCAGTGAGCTGAGATCAAGCCATTGCACTCCAGCCTGGGCAACAAGAGCGAAACTTCACCTCAAAAAAAGATTGCTAGAAGAGAATAATATTTAATTTAAACCGAGGCATAAAGTACATTGTAAAAGTTTGAGCATTGAAACAAGAAACCTTGGAACATTAAATCCTACAGTTTATGCATGAAAGGTGGGTAAAATTTTGTCATTCTGAAGAGGCTGTACTTCCCCTAATACACCATTTATATATTGCCAGACTTCACAAAACACTCTTTATAGGACTACTGGAGATCTGCATGTTCAGCATTACTGAATTTCCTCATAAATCTCTTGCCTTTTAATCAGCTAAGTGGCTATCTGGTAAATTTCCCTGATTTATTGATATATTTTGAAGGCTGAGGATATGTCCAGATACTAAGTGATTAAATGTAGATGAAATGGCACATCACCATAATTATGACAGAAAAAAGAATCGTGACCAGGCATACATAAGACCTCACAGAGACAAACTGTAGACAGCTTTTTAAAAGGGCAGCCCCCAGCGTTGCAGAGAAAATTGTACTACCAAGCTAGTTTTTCCAAGAAAACCATCCCAACAGCTCTCCTTAGAGATGTATTTGCATTTGCTGTCTCAGCAGTTCCACAGGAACCATGACCCCTGCAGAATTTACAGAGTGGAGACTTTGGCTGCTGACTAAACTGAAAGGTTAAAATCCTGGTTTCTGTTTTTACCTTAGCCACCAAACTCTGTGTGACCTGAGACAGATGGTTCAACTTTGTGACCACGATTCTTTTTGTTTGTTTGTTTGTTTGTTTGAGATGGAGTCTCACTATATCACACAGGCTGGAGTGCAGTGGTGTGATCTTGGCTCACTGCAACCTCTGCCTCCCAAGTGATTCTCCTGCCTCAGCCTCCCAAGTAGCTGGGATTACAGGCACACACCACCATACCCAGCTAGTAGAGACAGGGTTTCACCATGTTGGCCAGGCTGGTCTCGAACTCTTGACCTCAGGTGATCCACCTGCCTCGGTCTTCCAAAGTTCTGGGATTACAGGCGTGAGCTACCACACCCAGTCATGACCCCAATTCTTCAACAGTTTATTTCTAACTGACATGGTCAGTGTTTATTTTTTTTCCCCAGTAGATGTTCAATTGCTCCAGCACCATTTGTTGAGAAGGCTGTCTTTCCTCCTTTGAACTGCTTTTACACTTTTGTCAAATATCAATTTCAGCATATTTGTGTGAGTTTCTTCCTGGGTTCACTTGATCTATATGTCTGTTCCTCTGCCAGTGTACCTGGACAGAATGAGGGTCCAGCTGCTTGTTCTTGCAATCTAATAATGAGATGCAGACAGAGAAAGAGAGTTTATTTCAGCAACTGGTTTCAGGGAGAAGTTCTGAGTAATTCACCGAACCAACTCAAATTTACAAGGTTTTGGTTTTTTTTTTTTCCAGTGTTTATACATATTCTAAGTTTTATGCCTATGTGTGGGAGTGCACCTACATGCAGGAGTGTTTCGCTCAATCTGTATGTAATCTTTAGCAAGAGTCTAGGGTCTGGAAAGCTTTCTCTGGAGTCTTGGAAAGTTTCTTCATCTTAAATGAGCTCTGTACAAGTTGTTTGTGTAAGAATGCTTTCATTATTTGGTCAGACTTCAGGGCTGGAGAAAACCCCGGCCAGGTCTTAATGGGTTTGTTTTCGCATTCCAGCACTCTCCCTCAGGCACCAGTTTTTTTAGTTCTTTAACGTTTAACTTACACACTCAACAGAAAAGGGTTAGTGGAAACTGACTGTTGTACCTGGAAATGAAAACCTGGCCTGCCATACCAGTGCCACAGAGGCTTAAAAAAGGAAAAGCTGGCACAGCAGCTCACGCCTGTAATCCCAGCACTTTGGGAGGCTGATGTGGGCAGATCACCAGGTCAGGAGATCGAGACCAGCCTGGCCAATATGGTGAAACCCCACCTCTATTAATAATACAAAAAAAAATCAGCCAGGCGTAGTGGTGCACACCTGTAGTCCTAGCTACTCGGGAGGCTGAGGTAGAAGAATCGCTTGAACCTGGGAAGCAGAGGTTGCAGTGAGCCAAGATCATGCCATTGCACTCCAGCCTGGGTGACAGAGCAAGACTCCATCTCAAAATATATATATATGTATTTATGTGTGTGTGTGTGTATACATACATATATATATATATATACATATATATATATACACACACATATATATATGTATACACACACACACACACACACACATGAAGTACAAGTGCAGGTTTCTTACATATATATATTGGGTAGTGGTGAAGTCTGGGATTTTATTGTACCTACCACCCAAATAGTGAACACTGTACCCAACAGATCATGTTTCAACCCTCACCACCTTCCTGTCCTGCCAACCTTTTGGAGTCTCCAATATCTACTATTTCACTCTTTATGTCCACGTGTACCCATTGTTTATCTTCCAACAATTATTCATGTGTTAACCAAAGGCAGCCCCTTATGAGAACAGTGTTTATAATACCCCTTTTAAAACAAAACAAAACACTTTGATTTACAGGACATTATGGAAGCACTATAAAATCAGAACTATTGTTTATGCAAACGGTCTTTACGTCATTACAATTGTTAAAGCGCCACCTGCTGGAAAGTCCACCAATAAATACATACCACATACCAATTCCTTAAGAGGCTGAAAAGAGAACTTTTTTTCAAAACACGAATAGGGAAAGTAACACCAGCAAAATCCTCTCTTCTTACCGTGCAACCCCAGTCCAGTTGCAGGACATACTTCATCTATACAACACTATGGAACAATGTAGCAACTGTTATACTATTTAGTAAGGTTTGGGTTTTTTTTAAAAATGCTTTATTTTTTTAAATTCACTGGAGACTGGGGGTCCCACTATGTTGCCCAGGCTGGTCTGGAACTGTTGGGCTCAAACAGTTTTCCCACCTCAGCCTCCCAAAGTGGTGGGATTACAGGTGTGAGCCACCAGCAGCGTTATTTTTTTAATGGCATGAATATCTACAAAAAATACTTTAAAATCAATCAATATTGTTCTAATGGTTTAAAAAAAGCATTTAGAGGAGGTTTTCAAGTGAAGGTGTTGTGTTTCAAATGCTTGTGCTTGCTCCCAATTTTTAGCCTCAGAGATCAGCACGCATTTAGATAAACGATTTCTTATCTTCATGAATTGAATTTTATAGTGAAATACACTTGATCTTAGCCAAAAGGCCGAGAAGCGATTATAGTGAAATACAAAAGATGCTTTATGAAAATGGTTGTTATCAAACATATGTGATTTTAAATGTTGTGTTAACTTAGATTCAATCCCTGTAATAAGACAATTTATATCAACAATCCCTCAAAGAGTCTTCTTAGCAGCAGGGAATCCACACAGGTCTGCAGAACTTGATTCTTACCTCCTCAGAGGAAAGAATTCATCTGAGGGGCATGAGGCAGAGTGAGAGACCGAGACAAGTTTTAGAGCAAGAATGAAAGCTTATTAAAAAACTTTAGTGCTGTGGCTCACGCCTGTAATCCCAGCTGTTAGGGAGGCAGAGGCGGGAGGATAGCTTGAGCCCAGGAGTTCAAGACCTGTCTGAGCAATATAGCGAGACCCTGTTCTCCACAAAAAAGGAGAAAAAAAAAAAGCTTTAGCTCAGGGTTTGGGCATGATGGCTCGTGCATGTAATCCTAGCACTTTGGGAGACTGAGGCAGGCAGATCATTTGAGGCCAGACCAGTCTGGCCAAAATGGTGAGACCCCCAACTGTACTAAAAATACAAACATTAGCTGAGTGTGGTGGCATGTGCCTGTAACCTCAACTACTCTAGAGGCTGAGGCAGGAGAATTGCTTGAACTCGGGAGGCAAAGGCTGCAGTAAGCCCAACAGTGCACCATTGCACTCCAGCCTGGACGCGGTTCTGCCTCAAATTTTTTTAAAAAAAGTAAAAGTAAAAGAAAACAGCCTTAGAGCAGGAAAAAAAGAAAGTAAAGTGCACTTGGAAGAGGACCAAGCAGGTGACTTCAGAGATCCAAGTGGGGTTTTGAGTCTTTCCTCCCTTGATTTTTCTTTGGGGTGGGCTGTCCACATGTGTCTGCCAGCACACGGGAGGAGATGCATGTGCAGTGTGTTTACTGAAGTTGTGCATGCTCATTCACGGCATTTTGCCCTTAGCAGTCCAGCCTTCCTAGAGGGAGGTCACATGCTGTTTAAACTCCACCATTTTGCATCTTAGTGTGCATGGGCGAGCCTAAAGCAGGAGCAGCTACAAGAAACAGACCTCTCAAACACTGAACTGGGAAGGAAGGGATGATTTATTCAGCCGGGGACAAGGTGGCGTAGTCGCTTAACAGCCAAACTCCTCTAACAAAGGAAACGTCTGCCTTTATATAGGCTTACAACTCTAGATCAGGCGTCCCCAAACTACGGCCCATGGGCCGCATGCGGCCCCCTAAGGCCATTTATCCAGCCCCTTACCGCACTTCAGGAAGGGGCACCTCTTTCATTGGTGGTCAGTGAGAGGAGCAAAGTATGTGGCAGCTCTCCAACGGTCTGAGGGACAGTGAACTGGCCCCCTGTGTAAAAAGTCTGGGGACGCCTGCTCTAGACATTACATGTAAAAAGGGTATGGGGTTTACAGCTTTAGAAAGTATATGTGATGGCATCCTGATCAATGAAGTAAGCATGGGGGTTTGCGCAAAAATGAATGGGGACAAAAGAGGGTGTTTCTCCATATTGCCCTGACCCTTAACATTGCCTGAGATCTTAAGGATGGGGGGGTTCATCTTTAACGTCCAGGTCACTGACCTCATGCCTGCTATGTCTCAACTCTTACTTCCTCCTTCTTTGAGACCAGAGACAGGAAAGAGGGGTTTCTTTGCTCATTTCCCCCCTTTGAGAACCTCACTTACTTACTAGTAATAGTGGGGGTTCTCATTCTTAACTTCACTATTTGGGTCATTCTGTGAGATCGATTGACAGTGATTTATATAATATACTTGTGATAGAGTTTTCTGATGAACTACGGTGGTAACAAACCTTCTAAATTTGGAGAAACAAGGGTAGCAAGCAGGGGAGTAGTAAGCAAGTACCTATAACCAACAGTACACCTGTGATGAGGGTTTGCATTCCTCCCAAGGATGAGAGCCAACTTCCAAACAAAGGCTCAGGGCTAAATCCATGCCAGACTTACACGGGCACATTTGCCAGTTTTGTCATGTCTTTTGCGATGTTTCTTACCCCGGCAGTATGGGTAAACATAGGACATTCGTCCAAAGCTTCCCCCCTTTCTAAGTTTGCCATGAGGGCTAGCATGATTAAAATAGGAAGCAACATTTTACAACAGGCATGGGTAAGGAATGCCCTTCAAGGAACAGCAACAATGGCAGCATTAACAGCAAAACAGTGAATGTTACTAAATAGCACCAAGTATTAAGATTTCAGTCCAAATTTACTTGTCTGAAAGGGCTCCTCAGTATTCGGCTGTGCGTTGACTAGTCAGCTTCTGGTTGTGTGACTAAGCAGGGCTTGACGAGTCCTCAGGATTCATCACATTTGAGACAGAACTGGGTTGGTCTTGGTCCCTGTCCTTGTTGCCGATGCACCTCGAAGGCAGCCTGATAGGGAGCTCTGCTCCTGGTTGACTGACTAGTCCACTTGGCTTGGGCCGCCGCTGACTCGTATCCAGGGCACAGCCTCAGCAACCTTAACAGCAGTAGGGGTGAACAGGATTAAAAGAATGGGCCCGTCCCACGTAGGTCCAAGTGTGGTGGGGTTCCTTTTTTTTAAAAGGCTGATCCTTTAGGGTTTTTTTTTTTCTGCTTGAGAATGCCTCATCTACTACGTCTTTACAATAATGTGATGGGAATTCTTTTGATTCCCCTATACACAACAAAGCAGCTGGATTTAGGGTCTTCACTGTCTCTACGGTTATGTTCGCATAACAGTCCCTGATATTTAGCCATTCTTTGATTAGACAGCCAGTGATGCTCTTTCTGGTCCATCAGGGTTATTACAGTCTGGCTGTAATAACTCAAATAGTTAACTCAAATAGTTAACTCTTGTCCTAGCGTTAATTTGCCGGCTTCTTGGGCCTACAAGGTGCTTGGGCTACTGCTCTAAAACAGGGTGGCCGGGCCAGCGCCACTGTGTTTAGTTGTTTAGATAAACAGGCCACAGGTTTACGCCACGATTCTAGCATTTGTGTTAAAACGCTTACTGCTGTCCCTTTTCTTTCAGGTCCATACTAGAAGAAAGGTTTAGTCTGATCTGGGAAGCCTAAAGCTGGGGCTCGTGTTAACACCTTTTGCTGTCTCCTAGAGGAGGGACTCATTCTTGCCCCTGCTTTGTAGCTTATAAAAGTGAGAGATTTGGGACCCAAATGCAGCAAATAGCAGTTGCATCGTTAGAAGCAGTGAAGAGGGTGTTAGTTTAAGTAACAGGGCAGAAAAATGTAGATTAGAAGATGAGAAAAAATAAACAAATCCTAAGTAGGATTTGCTTAGCCTTTTGCATTGTCCTGTTCAGCGTTCCCCAGGTGACGTCTGGGACTTGTGTTCTAGACTGGCTTGAGTTTTTCTCTCCTTTCAATCCTTTGATAAGGATGCAGTCTCTTGGCTTGTGCTAGTGTACTGGAAATTCTAGGGTTGTACCTATGCTAAGAGATTTTTCTAATCTTTGTAAAAGATCAGGTTAGTGCTTTAAAAAAAACTTGTGCTTTAACCAGATGATACTCTTTTTTTTTTTATTTTATTTTTTTATTGCATTTTAGGTTTTGGGGTACATGTGAAGAACATGCAAGATTGTTGCATAGGTACACACGTGGCAGTGTGATTTGCTGCCTTCCTCCCCTTCACCTATATCTGGCATTTCTCCCATGCTATCTGTCCCCAACTCCCCGCCCCCCACTGTCCCTCCCCCATTTCCCCCCAACAGACCCCAGTGTGTGATGCTCCCCTCCCTGTGTCCATGTGTTCTCATTGTTCAACACCTGCCTATGAGTGAGAACATGTGGTGTTTGATTTTCTGCTCTTGTGTCAGTTTGCTGAGAATGATGGTTTCCAGGTTCATCCAAGTCCCTACAAAGGACACAAACCCATCGTTTTTTATGGCTGCATAATATTCCATGGTGTATATGTGCCACATTTTCCCTGTCCAGTCTATCATCGATGGGCATTTGGGTTGGTTCCAGGTCTTTGCTATTGTAAACAGTGCTACAATGAACATTTGTGTGCATGTGTCCTTATAGTAGAACAATTTATAATCCTTTGGGTATATACCCAGTAATGGGATTGCTGGGTCAAATGGAATTTCTATTTCTAGGTCCTTAAGGAATCGCCACACTGTCTTTCACAGTGGTTGAACTAATTTACATTCCCACCAACAGTGTAAAAGTGTTCCTGTTTCTCCACATCCTCTCCAGCATCTGTTGTCTCTAGATTTTTTAATGATCGCCATTCTAACTGATGTGAGATGGTATCTCAATGTAGTTTTTATTTGCATTTCTCTAATGACCAGTGATAATGAGCATTTTTTCATATGTTTGTTGGCCTCATGTATGTCTTCTTTTGCAAAGTGTCTGTTCATATCCTTCTCCCACTTTTGAATGGGCTTGTTTGTTTTTTTCTTGTAAATCTGTTTTAGTTCTTTGTAAATTCTGGATAGCAGCCCTTTGTCAGATGGGTAGACTGCAAAAATTTTTTCCCATTCTGTTGGTTGCTGATTCACTCTAGTGACTGTTTCTTTTGCCGTGCAGAAGCTGTGGAGTTTGATTAGGTCCCATTTGTCTATTTTGGCTTTTGTTGCCATTGCTTTTGGTGTTTTGGTCATGAAGTCCTTGTCTATGCCTATGTCCTGAATGGTTTTGCCTAGATTTTCTTCTAGGGTTTTTATGGTGTTAGGCCTTATGTTTAAGTCTTTAATCCACCTGGACTTAATTTTAGTGTAAGGTGTCAGAAAGGGATCCAGTTTCTGCTTTCTGCACATGGCTAGCCAGTTTTCCCAACACCATTTATTAAACAGGGAATCCTTTCCCCATTGCTTGTTTTTGTCAGGTTTGTCAAAGATCGCATGGTTGTAGATATTTTGTGTTTCCTCCAAGGCCTCTGTTCTGTTCCATTGGTTTATATCTCTGTTTTGGTACCAGTACTATGCTGTTTTTATTACTGTAGACTTGTAGTGTAGTTTGAAGTCCGGTAATGTGATGCCTCCCGCTTTGTTATTTTTGCTTAGAATTGACTTGGCTATGCAGGCTCTCTTTTGGTTCCATATGAAATTTAAGGTGTTTTTCTCTAGTTCTTTGAAGAAGGTCATTGGTAGCTTGATGGGGATAGCGTTGAAACTGTAAATTACTTTGAGCAGTATGGCCATTTTCACAATATTGATTCTTCCTAACCATGAGCATGAAATGTTTCCCCATCTGTTTGTATCCTCTCTTATTTTGTTGAGCAGTGGCTTGTAGTTCTCCTTGAAGAGGTCCTTTACGTTCCTTGTTAGTTGTATTCCTAGGTATTTTATTCTCTTTGTAGCAATTGTGAATGGCAGTTCATTCTTGATTTGGCTCTCTTTAAGTCTGTCATTGGTGTATATGAATGCTTGTGATTTTTGCACATTGATTTTGTATCCTGAGACTGCTGAAGTTGCTTATCAGTTTCAGGAGATTTGGGGCTGAGATGATGGGGTCTTCTAGATATACAATCATGTCATCTGCAAATAGAGACAATTTGACTTCCTTCTTTCCAATTTGAATACCCTTTATTTCTTTTTCTTGCCTGATTGCTCTGGCTAGAACTTCCAGTACTATATTGAATAGGAGTGGTGAGAGGGCATCCTTGTCTAGTGCCAGATTTCAAAGGGAGTGCTTCCAGTTTTTGCCCATTCAGTATGATATTGGCTGTTGGTTTGTCGTAAATCGCTTTTATTATTTTGAGATACTTTCCATCAATACCTAGTTTATTGAGGGTTTTTAGTATAAAGGGCTGTTGAATTTTGTCAAAGGCCTTCTCTGCATCAATTGAGATAATCATGTGGGTTTTGTCTTTGGTTCTGTTTATGTGGTGAATTACATTTATAGACTTGCATATGTTGAACCAGGCTTGCATCCCTGGGATGAAGCCTGCTTGATCAACGTGGATAAGCTTTTTGATGTGCTGTTGCAATCGGCTTGCCAGTATTTTATTGAAGATTTTTGCATCTATGTTCATCATGGATATTGGGCCTGAAGTTTTCTTTTCTTGTTGAGTCTCTGCCGGGTTTTGGTATCAGCATGATGTTTGTCTCATAAAATGATTTGGGAAGGATTCCCTCTTTTTTGATTATTTGGAATAGTTTCAGAAGGAATGGCACCAGCTCCTCTTTGTATGTCTGGTAGAATTCGGCTGTGAACCCATCTGGACCTGGGCTTTTTTTGGGCAGTAGGCTCTTAATTGCTGCCTCAACTTCAGACCTTGCTATTGGTCTATTCAGGGTTTTGACTTCTTCCTGGTTTGGGCTTGAGAGGAGGCAAGTGTCCAGGCATTTATCCATTTCTTCCAGGTTTACTAGTTTATGTGCATAGAGTTGTTTGTAATAATCTCTGATGATGGTTTGAATTTCTGTGGAATCTGTGGTGATAGCCCCTTTATCCTTTTTTATTAGGTCAATTTGGTTATTCTCTCTTTTCTTTTTTATTAATCTGGCTAGTTGTCTGTCTTTTGTTGATCTTTTCGAAAAACCAGCTCTTGGATTTATTGATTTTTTTGAAGGCTTTTTTGTGTCTGTATCTCCTTCAGTTCTGCTCTGATCTTAGTTATTTCTTGCCTTCTGCTAGGTTTTGAGTTTTTTTGATCTTGCTCCTCTAGCTCTTTTGATTTTGATGCTAGGGTATCAATTTTCGATCTCTCCTTGCTTCTCATGTTGGCACTTATTGCTATATATTTTCCTCTAGAGACTGCTTTAAATGTGTCCCAGAGATTCTGGTATGTTGTGTCTTAGTTCTCATTGGTTTCGAAGAACATCTTCATTTCTGCCTTTATTTCATTGTTTATCCAGTCAACATTCAAGAGCCAGTTGTTCAGTTTCCATGAAGCTGTGTGGTTTTGAGTTCATTTCTGCATTCTGAGTTCTAACTCGATTGCACTGTGGTCTGAGAGACTGTTTGCTATGATTTCTGTTCTTTTGCATTTGCTGAGGAGTGATTTACTTCCAATTATGTGGTCAATTTTAGAGTAGGTGTGATGTGGTGCTGAGAAGAATGTATATTCTGTGGATTTGGGGTGGAGAGTTCTGTAAATGTCTATTAGGTTTGCTTGTTCCAGGTTGCATAGTCTTACACAGTACTGTGATTTAATGACTGTCATTCATGCCATCGCCCCTCTGAGACACTGTTTTTTAACTTGGGATGTCCAGATTGGAACTCCTCTGCCCCTCTCCAGTTGAAGAGCAGGCAAGGGGAAAGGCTAGGATTAAAAGGCACAGGAGGACAGAGAACAGGGCAGGGTAGGACAACTTGCTAACAACATGTGTCTGCATAAAAGGATTTACTTTAGGTCAATGCCCCTTCAATATTCTGTACTGGGACCAAAGGCAAAGTTTATTTATTTTTTCTGAGACAGAGTCTCGATCTGTCCTCTAGGCTGGAGTGCAGGGGCCTGATCTTGGCCCACTGCAACCTCCTCCTCCCAGGATCAAGCAATTCTCCTGCCTCAGCCTCCCAAGTAGCTGGGACTACAGGCACATACCAACATGCCCAGCTAAATTTCTTTTTTTTTAATTTTGGTAGAGACGAGTTTCACTATGTTGCTCAGGCTGGTCTCAAACTCCTGAGCTCAGGCAATCTGCCCACCTCGGCCTCCCAAAGTGCTAGGATTACAGGCCTGAGCCACTGTGCCCAGCTGGCAAAAGTTTATGTAACCTAAAAATTGAGCTGACCAATGGGCTAGAAAGATGAAAAAAGGGGCCGTGGGCCCTTTTATTTTTTTGGATACTCCATCTCAAAAGAAAAAAAAAAAAAAGGATGAATGGCTCTTATATACCTTCATGAGTGTGTGCTCACACTCAAAATGAGTGGAACTAGAATGTCCCCACTAGATTTTATTTTCTCCTTCTGGTTGATCTGGGGCAGGGCTGGGGAGGATGCTGGTAATGACTATGCAATTCTTGCCAAGGGAGGGATACACTGGTATAATGACTGTCATTTTTTCTTTCCTCCCCAAATTGTCAGTGAGTTCACCTTGCCTGCTGCCTAGACAGAGCCGATTTATCAAGACAGGGGAATTGCAGTAGAGAAAGAGCAGTTCATGCAGACCCAGCTGTGTGGAACAGCAGTTTTATTATTACTCAAATCAGTCCCCAAGCATTCAGGGAGCAGAGCTTTTAAGCACAACGTGGTGGGTGGGGAGAAGCCAGTCCGCCAGGAGTGCTAATTGGTTGGGTAAGAGATGAAATCATGGGGAATCAAAGCTGTCCTCTTGCACTGGGTCTTTTCCTGGGTGGGGACCACAGATCAGATGAGCCAGTTAGTTAACCTGGGTGGTGCCAGCTGATCCATCAAGTGCAGAGTCTGCAGAATATCTGAAGCACCGATCTTAGGAGCAGCTTAGGAAGGGTCAGAATCTTGTGGCCTCCAGCTGCATGACTCCTAAACCATCATTTGTAATCTTGTGGCTGATGTTAATAGTCTAGTCCCCAGGGAAGAAGGCTGGTTTTTGGGAAAGGGCTGTTACCATCTTTGTTTTAAACTATAACCTGTAAACTAAGTTCTTCCCAAAGTTACTTCAGCCTATGCCCAGGAATGAACAAGGACAGCTTGGAGGTTAGAAGCAAGATGCAGTTGGTTAGGTTAGAGGTCTTTCACTGTCTCAGTTATAATTTTTCAAATTCACCTCAAAAAATTTTTTTTCTCTCCACTACCTAATACAGTGGTCCTAGGGACCGGGGTTGTAACTACACGTGCTGGAAGCAGGAATGATTTCTAAGCCAGAAACTATCACTATGTTTTTAAACTTTGTCAGAATTCCTAAGGGCCCGATGAGGGGTTGGTTGTGCCTTCACCCCATCTAGAAAAGTTGGGATTAAGCATAAATACAGGCCAAGAGTGGTGGCTCACACCTGTAATCCCAGCACTTTGGGAGGCTGAGATGTGTGCATCACCTGAGGTCAGGAGTTTGAGACCAGCATGGCCAACATGATGAAACTCCATCTCTACTAAAAAAAATACAAAAATTAGCCAGGTGTGGTGGTGGAAGCCTGTAGTCCCAGCTACTCATGAGGCTGAGATGGGACAATCGATTGAACCCAGGAGGCAGAGGTTGCAGTGAGCCAAGATGGCACCATTGTACTCTAGTCTGGGTGACAGAGTGAGACTCTGTCTCCAAAAAAACAAACAAAACAGCTTGATAGTTCAGAACCTGTGTGATCCTTCCCTCTATGAATGGGCATGGACTGAGCGGGAGGCACTCACTAGACAGGTACTGCTACGAGCGACATCAGTCAGCACAGTGGCCAAACCTCATGTCCCTTCCAAAAGTGGAAAAACGGGTAAAATTAAATGACAAATGGAAAAAAGAAGAAATAGTAGCCAAGAATAAATAAATGAAAAAATGGGCTATAAATTGAGGAAAATCCAGTATTATATTAATGACTCTGAAGAGAATCAGAGCAAGAGATGGCACTGAATCTTAGCTCAGTGATCCCAGGCTGAAGCATTGTGCCTGCCAAGACCGCTCCTGCTTTTGGAAGCTGACAAGATGAAAAGGAAGTGCAAAACTTGAGTGGCCTCCGCCTGGGAGATAGTCACACAGTATGATAGACTGAACTAATTACTATTATGATGAATTTTTTTTTTTTGAGGTGGTCTCACTCTGTCACCAGGCTGGAGTGCAGTGGTGCCTTCTCAGCTCACTGCAACCTCCGCTTCCCAGGTCCAAGTGATTCCCATGCCTGAGCCTCCCAAGTAGCTGGACTACAGGCATGCACCACCATATCCAGCTTATTTTTGTATTTTTAGTCCATGTGGGGTTTTGCCATATTGGCCAAGATGGTCTCAATCTCTTGACCTCATGATCCACCCACCTCCCAAATTGCTGGGATTATAGGTGTGAGCCAGCATGCCCAGCCTGACTGAACTAATTATTAAGGATGGTGTATATTTGTTTTGCTGTAAGAGATCCATGGTTGAAAACCAGGCGTGGCCTATGATGTAATGATATCTATTAGTTTCCATCCAGTTCCTTGTTCTTAACTCCCATAGCCCCATTACAGTCTTTTGTTATGTTGGGTGAGTTAGGCCTCAGGAAACAGAATCTTCCTCCTGCCCTCCTTTCACCTGCCCGGAGGCAGGACTCTAACCTTGCCCAATTTTCTGATTGTGGGTGTTCAGACCCTCCGCAGAGAGAATCCTGCTCTATACCCTGGGGGAAGGAATGCTGAATCTTGAAACTTCTATAAAAACACAAGAGGGCCAGGCACAGTGGCTCACGCCTATAATCCCAGCACTTGAGAGGCCAAGGCAGGCAGCTCACTTGAGTGAAGGAGTTTGAGACCAGCCTGGCCAACGTGGTGAAACCCCGTCTCTACCAAAAATACAAGAATAAATAACTGGGCATAGGTGGCTCATGCCTGTAGTGCCAGCTACTCAGGAGGCTGAGGCACAAGAATTGCTTGAATCCGGGAGGTGGACATTGCAGTGAGCCAAGATCACACCACTGCACTCCAGCTGGGTGACAAAGCAAGCTCCTCTCAAAAAAAAAAAAAACAAAACAAACCCAAGAGAAGTGAGTTCTGGGGGCTTCTGAAAGCTGAACCCATGAAGGTTCCTAGAAAGTGGTACATCCAGGGAAAGCATGAAAGCCCCTCACCCCTTCCCCTGTACCTTGCCCTACAAATCTCTTCATCTGTATCCTTTATAATAAATTGGTATACATACATAGAAAATAAACTACTTCAACACAATAAACATTCAATATTTGTTTAGTGAGGAGGGATATTAATCATATTATTCATAAGGGGTGACTTCAGGTTTCTCCAAGAACACTCAGATTGAAGTAAGATAACTCAATTACGTTAAAACATTAACCTTTACTTATGGCGGTGTATTTTCTAATATTTACATCAAAGTTCATTCTCTAAAAATGTTTAACTTTATGCTTTTGAAGATGTTAAAGTGTATCTCTAAAAGTTAACAGAGATGAGTTGAGATTTGATGGTTTCCTAGGGTTCAGAAAATGCTACTTCCTTTTTCCTTTTTTTCTTTTTTGCAACAGGGTCTATTGCTCAGGCTGGAGTGCAGTGACATGATTTTGGCTCACTGGGGTCTCAGCCTCCTGAGTAGATGGGACTAAAGGTGCATGCCACCATGCCCAGCTAATTTTTGTATTTTTAGTAGAGACAGGGTTTCACCATGTTAACCCAGCTGGTCTCGAACTCCTGGCCTCAAGTAATTTGTCCACCTCAGCTTCCCAAAGTGCTGGGATTACAGGCGTAAGCCACTGCACCCACCTACCTCCTTTTTCTAAAGTCCATCATGATGTGTATGTATGCCAAACACCCAAATATGTAACCAAAGACTGTGAATGAGCCTGCTCACCAAACAGTAGTCTTAGAGATGGAGGATCAGCAACTGCAGTTCTGACTGCAGCTGTCACTGGTGAGAATAAAATGAAACAATGAGCAAAATAGCACAAATGTAAAAATAAACCATCAGTATGCTAATTGAACTGAAAGTCTTCCCAAAAGAGCCAAACATTTTAACATAACCTTTCCCACTCTGATGGGAAAGGTTGTTACTGTTAGGGAGTGAAACCAAACATCAATTGAAAAGGCAGTTAGTGCGGGGCGCAGTGGCTCAAGCCTATAATCCCAGCGCTTTGGGAGGTTGAGGTGGGCGGATCACCTGAGGTCAGGAGTTTGAGACCAGCATGACCAATATGGTGAAATCCCATCTCTACTAAAAATACAAAAATTGGCCAGGCATGGTGGTGAGCGCCTGTAGTCCCAGCTACTTGGGAAGCTGAGACAGGAGAATTGCTCTGGGGAGGCAGAGGTTTAGCAGTGAGCTATCGTGTCACTGCACTCCAGCCTGGGTGACAGCGAGACTCCGTCTCAAAAAAAAAAAAAAAAAAAAAAAAAAGAAAGAAAGAAAGAAAGAAAAGGCAGTTTTAATTGGCTGCAGAAAATGAAAGTTTCCTTCATTGAAGAAAGTAAAAAACTCATTGTAATTCAGAATTGGAAAATGTTTATTCCTGCAAATGATCTGTGAGCTTGCTCTGAATTCCCTTGAATCCCAGCATAGTCCCCAAATAGACAGGCATGCCTCACCCCACACAGGATATAACTCTGAAAAACTGAATATGAAGAAATACTGAATATATCAAGTCATTCAAAATCCACAAGGGGGCCAGGTGTGGTGGCTCATGCCTATAATCCCAGCACTTTGGGAGGCTGAGGTGGGTGGATCACTTGATCAGTTAAAGACCCCCCTGGACAATGTGGTGAAACCCTGTCTCTACTAAAAATACAAAAATTAGCTGGGCATGGTGGTGCATGCCTGTAGTCCAGGCAGAAATTGCTGAACCTGGGAGGCAGAGGTTGCAGGGAACTGAGATGGCGCCATTGCACTCCAGCCTGGGTGACACAGCAAGACTCTGTCTCAAAAAAAAAATCCACAAGGGATATGAAGGATAGTTTTACTGGAAAAAAAAATTTACAAGGGGAACTGCTTAATCAAAGAAACCACATAGGTGATGGATTTCCATGAATTCAAAGCCTTTTAATAATGTGAACACTTACTCCCCATTTCTTTCTTACATTTTTACAAAAAAGTTAGTTCTCTTAAAGTGGCATTTTGTTGGTTGTTATTATAGTGATAATACATATTAACACTTTGTATTGAAGAAGTATCATAAAAATCACATGACATTATAAATTTTTGATAAGGAGGAGTAACATTATCCTCTTTTAACGAGAGTCTCCCAGGCATACTCTTCAGTGAGAAATTATTTTGTATTTTCATTTTGACGATAATCTTTTTATTTTTAACGAGTTTTAAAACAAAGCTTTTTCTCTGTTGTGATAATGTACAGTAAGACTTAGTTTCTTGAGCTGATGCTAAATAAAATGAGATCAATAAGAATGTTCTAGGAGGTCATGTTTAGTTTTTAGAAAGGATGGCATCCACATATATATGGATGAGAAATCTTGGAGCGTATGATCTGGGACTGAAACTGTGGAATATCCAGTGTCAAGCTCTGAGAGCAGAGGGAGTTTGCTCTGGGACTTGTAATGAGTGATGGGAGAAATGTTTTATAAAAAACAAACAAATAGGCCAGGCACAGTGGCTCACATATGTAATCCTAGCACTTTGGGAGTCCAAGGTGGGCAGATCGCTTGAGCTCCAGAGTTTGAGACTAGCCTGGGCAACGTGGCAAAACCCCATCTCTCTATAAAAACTAAACAGGCCAGGCACACTGGCTCACACCTGTAATCCTAGCACTTTGGGAGGTCAAGGCAAGTGGATCGCTAGAGGTCAGTAGTTCAAGACCAGCCCGGGCAACATGGTGAAACCCCATGTCTACTAAAAATATAAAATGTAGCTGGGCGTGGGGGCACATGCTTGTAATCCCAGCTACTTGAGAGGCTCAGGCACAAGAATCACTTGAACCCGGGAGGCAGAGGTTGCAGTGAACTGGGACTGTGCCACTGCACTTTAGCCTGGGCAACAGAGCAAGGCTGTGTCTCAAACAAATAATTGTGGGAGGATTCTGAGGTTTACTGCACTCCGGTTTAATGCTTCTATAGTACTCACACTTAGATCTCAGGACTTTTCAAGGGCTGACCCACCCATTTTCTGCCATATGCAGTCAGCCCCCAGGCCTCATCTGTACCGAAAGGTCTGTGGACAGTGACTGCCTCAGCAGAAAAAAACTCGAGCCTCTGACATACTCCAGAGCCACCGTGAGCTGCCCCTGTTCTGGACCACCAGGCCCAGACAGGATAGCCTGCTTTCCCACCTGCCTGGGCTGGCTCACTGCTGGATCTCCCCCGTCCTGCTCTCCCACTAGTGCCTCTAAGACCCCAGTGTGGGGTCCGCACCTCATCTCCCCAACACAAGCAGGTATTGGTCCTCAAACACAAACACACTCTTAGCTTGGTTTCTGCTCTACTTTGGTATTTCTACTTTTGAACTTTGTTTAGTGTTCCCTTCTAAAATCTAACCACTGGATCCAACCCAGGGGTGCAGAGCATCCACTCCAAGTCTGCTATTTCCCCAAGTGTCCCCTCAGCGGGCAGCAGGCTCTGCCTTATCCTGGTGGGGCAGAGGTGCACCATCTTCTCCAGCTACAAGGCAGCGGAGTGGGTCTCCTGGAGGTTCTCCTCCAGCTTCAGCCCCAGGTTGTCGATCCCAATGCTGGTGACCGGAAGCACACTGCTTTCAGCTGGCTCAGCCGTGCGAGTCGGGGTGGAGCAGTACAAGATAAACCCCACCATGATGACGGTGAAGGACAGGATGTAGAGTCCTGAAAACTAGGAAAGGAGAAGAACAGGCAGTGAATTGTGCCCCTCACATACACCTCTTTGCTGCTGGCTTTTGTCAACTGTGCTTTGAGAATTACCTTCTCATAATCATCCCATCCCATCCCTCCCCTCCCTTCTTCCCCTTCCTCTTCCTTCCCTTCCTCTCCTCCTCTTTTCCTTTCCTTTCTTTTTCCTTCCCCTTTCCCTTCCCTTCCCCTTCCCCTTCCCTTTCTGACAGGATCTCACTCTGTGGCCCAGGCTGGAATGCAGTGGTACGACCTTGGCTCACTGCAACCTCCACTTGCCAGGCTCCAGCAATCTTCCCACCTCGGCCTCCAGATCAGCTTAGACCACAGGCGCTCATCACCACACCTGACTAATTTTTGTGTTTTTTGTAGAGACGGGGTTTCTCCATGTTGCCCAGGTGGGTCTTGAACATTTGAGGTCAAGGAATCCGCCTGCGTCAGGCTCCCAAAGTTCAGTGGATTACTGAACAGGTGTGAGCCACCATGCCTGGCCTCATGATCTTTTTTCTGAAAGTTGCCTAAGGAGATGGTAATGCACAAAACCCTCCCACATATGCTGGTGAATGTTACACTCCACTCTGCATATAGTCCCACTTAGTGGAAAAAATGGTGGTCATCATGGATACCACAAGACAGCCCCGTTCAGACCCCAGACACAGTTTACAATATTGGTACGAAACAGAGGAACGTAAGACTATGATGAAATGTGGAAGTACAGAAGCGGCATCTGCTCAACAGCCTCTCAATGTGTGCTATTCAGTGGAATTCATTTTGCTAAAATTTAATAAATTATCTTGTCTCTGTAGGCAAGTATTACATAGTAAAATTTATGATGGACTGAGCAGATTCAGAATTTTAGAGCTAGAGAGAGCCTAGATATCAGAAGAGTCCAAAGCCCAAAGGGGTGACTAGTATAAGATCCAGTGAGGACAGTCATAGGGAACAGTCCTGCAAGAGGTTGTCTCATACACTGTCTGCTCCTAGAAGGACCAAATAGAGCAGAAGCCCGTTCTGACAGACAGCACAAGCATGGATGGAGTTTTTGGTAACCTTCCCCCACCTCCTTCCCTTCCATTTCGTAAGACTGAAAACCACCACCCAGAGCAAAATGCAATGAGGACAGAACACTAATTCGTTGGGTGGGGGTGGGGGTGGGGGTGTGTGTGTGTATTTTGTAAAGACAGTGTTTTGCATGTTGCCCAGGCTGGTCTCGAACTCCTAAGCTCAAGCAATCCTTGTCTTGGCCTCCTAAAGTGGTGGAATTACAGGCATAAGCCACCATGCCCAGGCTAAGGAAGGTTGTTTAAGGCATGCAAACATATAGGTAGAGAGAAGGAATAAGTTCTAATGTTTGACAGCAGAGCAGGTTGACTATAGTTAACAATATTGTGTGTTTCAAATCTGCTAGAACAGAGGACTGGAAATGTTCCCGATACACAGAAATGATGAATACTTGAGGTGATGGACAGCTCAAACCCCCTGACTTGTACATAGTCTATGCATATAACAAAATGTCTCATATATCCCATAAGTATGCATATTTAGATCAATAAAAAATTAAGAATAGGGGTATGTTATTTTATTCACACCAATAAATAGTTTTAAATTAGCTTAGGTTTCATATTATGCCAAATAAAATGTTCAAATAAGGAGCATGACAGATAAAAACAAGAAAACAGAATAGGCTAGGGAAGGAGGGAAAAGGAAGAGAAAGATGATGAGAAGGAAGGAAGGAAAGAGAGAGAGAGAGAGACGGGGAGAGAAGAAAAAGCAAGCAAGCTAGCTGGGCACAGTAGCAGGCATCTGTAGTCCCAGCTACTCAGGAGGCTAAGATGGGAGGATCACTCAAGCCCAGGAGTTTGAGGCCAACCTGGGCAACACAGTGAGACCCTGTTGCTAAAAAAGAAAATAAAAATTTCACTCCAGAGGAAGTTTGGAAAAGAAAAAAAATTAAAAATTAAAAAAGCAAGGTATACTCCCAAAGATAAAAGAAAAAACTAATTTTCTGAAATGAGTATTAAGTAGATTGCTGGTCACATCCAGCTGTGGGCTCCTCAGGTCACCAACAGCTTTAACGTGCTAATTTTTTTACAGATGCTCAATTATTTCTCTACATTAAACCTTAAGAATTCCTTAAGGAATGCAATAGCCGCAGCCCTCCCCAACAGGAAAATATTTCCTGGATTCAATGAGAATGCGAAACCAATAATAATGTCGAGCTGAGCAGTCAACTATAATTTCCTACCACTGATTTTGATTCTTGGATCTAATATATAGCAAAGGGCCCAACATATAACTCATGTTTTAATGTTTGTTGAAAAACAATTGATTCAGAGAACATTAGGGGAAGTTAGAGCTATTTGGAGTACTCTAAACTTTTAAAGGTGGTATTACTTATTATTATTTTTTGAGACAGAGTCTTGCTCTGTCACCCAGGCTAGGGTGCAGCAGTGCTCTCTCGGCTGACTGTGACCTCCGCCTCCAAGCAATTCCCCTGTCTCAGCCTCCTGAGTAGCTGGGATTACAGGCACATGCTACCATACCTGGCTAATTTTTGTACTTTTAGTAGAGACAAGGTTTCACCATGTTGGCCAGGCTGGTCTCAAACTCTTGACCTCAGGTGATCCACCCAATTCGACCTCCCAAAGTGCTGGGATCACAGGTGTGAGCCACCACGCCCAGCCTGAAGTTGGTATTTTGAAAAGGTAGTCATACTGTTGCATAAAATGTTCATTGTTACCTGTGAAAAAACCTATATAATTTGTTCAAAACTGGTTATATTTTGCTTGGTGGCTTTTAAATGTTCAGAAGAAAAACTAAATTGAGTCCCTTTTATTAGCATGGAAAGAGTAATAAAGAGATCGAGTGAGGTAAGTCTCCTGAATTAGAGGCTCTTACTTTTTTCTCTAGTAAAATTCTTTGTGTCTGGATCTATGCAGGAAGTTTCTTGTGGCTACTTTATTCAGCAAATATTTACTCAAGATCAATTTCAGAAGAGGCAGCATGCTTAAGGTCTGACACATGCCATCAAGAGAACTCGGTAACAGCTGAAAAAATAAATAAAAGCAAAAAACAGGGAAAAAAAAGTCTGACATAGATGAGTGTAAAAAATTCTGAACCTCTTTTTCAACTGTCTGCTTCAAAAAATTACAGCTAAAGTTATTTTAGACAAAATTCTTAAAATTGGTAGTATAGCAAGCTTATATCTGTCTTTAAAAACTAATTCTTGGCCAGGCTCAGTGGCTCATGCCCTGAGGTCTCAGCACTTCAGGAGGCCGGGCAGGTGGATCGCTTGAGCTCAGGAGCTGGAGACCAGCCTGGCCAACATGGTAAAACCCTGTCTCTACTAAAAATACAAAAACTAGCCAGGTTTGGTGGTGGGCACCTGTAATCCCAGCTACACAGGAGGCTGAGGCACAAGAATCGCTTGAATCCAGAATTCAGAGGTTGCAGTGGGTTGAGATCACACCACTGCACACCAGCTTGGACAACAGAGCAAGGCTCTGTCACAAAGAAAAAAAACTACTTGTCAAGTGCTAGGTGTCTTCATTATCCTCTGAGTTTTTTCTACCTCTGTAATTTACTCTTTAGATTTCAGAAGACCTGCTCTTTGCTCCCTAAGTCTTGAAACGACCTTTGACCAAAAACAGTAAAAATCTGATCTAAGAGTGAACTATTAGACGTGCAGGGACAAAGAAACACAAAAGAACTGGAAAGGAATTTATCAACCGCATGCTCTGATTCTGAAAATCGTAGTTTAAAGTTATGTGGCCGAAAAAATGACATAAAAGGGGATTTTTCATTTTAAAGTTAAAAACAGTTGAAGCTATAGCCAGCCACCAACTAGCCTGGAACTGCTATATGGAAACACCAGCACCCCTAGTGGTAGCCAGATGAAATGCAGCACAGAAAAACTTCAGGCTGACTTTGTAGTCCGTGACAATTTGGCTCTCAGAAAAAAATCTGGGCTCATCAGGATGACTTCTCTGATTCACTTTGACTTTTTCTTAATGATATTACCAATAAGCTATAAATATTCCTTCAGTCTTAGTTCAGGAACACCTTAACCAGCAAGTCTGAAAAGATAACAGCTAGTTCCTTCACATGTAACCTTGCAAAGCAAAAAAGTTTATACACTTTAAGCAGAAATTTCTGAGAACCCACTGAGCTTAATGTATCAGTAATTCAGCTAAGTATTGTAAGCTCATGGCCAATATCTGGGAATAGCATAAATTAGGATTTGTCTGGATATAAAATTTTACAAGGACAAAGAAATATAGTTGATTGCCCATACTGAAACTAAAATTATCAGGTAACAGCCAACATCCTATCTGCTCAAATGACTGTCAGGAAAATAGGAATCCTTTACTGAAGGCATGCTGAGAAAAGACAGATCTTTTCTCTGTTTTTCTTTTCTTTTCTTTTTTCTTTTTTCTTTCTTTTTTTTTTTTTTTTTGGAGACAGGGTCTCACTCTGCCAGTCAGGCTGGAGTGCAGTGGTGTGATCAGATCATGGTTCACTGCGGCCTCGACCTCCCTGTGCCCAAGTGATACTCCACCTCAGCCTCTCTCTGGAGTAGCTGGAACTACAGGTGCACACTACCATGTCTGGCTTTTTTTTTTTGGGGGGGGGTATTTTGTTGGAGAGATGGGGTTTTGCCATGTTGCCAGGCTGAAAAGAGAGATTTCTAAAGCAGGGGTTCTCAAAGTATAATCCAAAATCCTTGAGGGAACTCAAAACACTGGGAGGAATCTATATAGTCAAAGCTATTGCTACTTTTTTTTTTTTTTTTTTTTTTTAAGACAGAGTTTAGGGCCGGGTGCGGTGGCTCAAGCCTGTAATCCCAGCACTTTGGGAGGCCGAGGTGGGTGGATCACAAGGTCAAGAGATCAAGACCATCCTGGTCAACATGGTGAAACCCCGTCTCTACCAAAAATACAAAAAATTAGCTGGGCATGGTGGCGCGTGCCTGTAATTCCAGCTACTCAGGAGGCTGAGGCAGGAGAATTGCCTGAACCCAGGAGGCGGAGGTTGCGGTGAGCCGAGACCGCGCCATTGCACTCCAGCCTGGGTAATAAGAGCAAAACTCTGTCTCAAAAAAAAAAAAAAAAAAAAAAAAACAGAGTTTAGCTCTTGTTACCCAGGTTGAAGTACAATGATACAATCTCGGCTCACTGCAACCTCCGCCTCCTGGGTTCAAGCCATTTTCCTGCCTCAGCCTCCCGAATAGCTAGGATTATAGGCATGCGCCACCACGCCCAGCTGATTTTTGTATTTTTAGTAGAGACTGTGTTTCGCCATGTTGGCCATGACTGGCCTCAAACTCCTGACCTCAGGTGATCCACCTGCCTCAGTCTCCTAAAGTGCTGGGATTACAGGTGTAAACCACCATGCCCAGCCCTCAAAACTATTATTACTATACTACTAAAACACTATTTTCCCTTTTCACTTTCATCTTCTTACAAGTGCACAATGAAATGTTCTACAGGCTACATGATGTGATATCACAAGGCAGAAGGAAGAAGCAGATCTGAGAATCCAGCTGTTTTCTAGTAAGCCACACAGTAAAGGGATTTTTTCAAAATATTAATGACATTTTTCTCACCATTTTTTAATTTTTAAAATAGTTTTTCATATAATTATGTCAATGTGTGATGAATTATTTTCTTAATGAGTTAATTTTTTTAATTTCTCAGTTTTCATTTATAGTACGGTAAATAATAGGTATAAATGACTAAAGTTCCCAATTTTTAATTACGGGGCTTAAGATTTTTAAAAGAATGGGCCAGGTGTGGTGGCTCATGCCTGTAATCCCAGCACTTTGGGAGGTAGAGGCGGGTGGACCACCTGAGGTCAGCAGTCCGAAACCAGACCGGCCAATGTGGTAAAATCCTATATCTACTAAAAATACAAAAAATTAGCGGGGTGTGGTGGCACATGCCTCTAATTCCAGCTACTTGGGAGGCTGAGGTGGGAGAATTGCTTAAACCTGGGAGACAGAGGCTGCAGCAAGCTGAGATCATGCCATTGCACTCCAGCCTGGGCAACAAGAGTGAAACTGTCTCAAAAAAAAAAAAAAAAAAAAAAAAAATGAGAACTGCTAAACTGCTGCCCTTGGAATTTTCAAATTAGCTGTGAGGTTGAAAAAAAAAAAATCTATTTACTTGGTTCTCTATGATAATGAGACTTTAACATGATGCAATCGTAGGCTTCAGATTTATCTTAATAATGAAATTAAGGTGGAAAGTACAGTGGCAAGAAGCCTGGACTGATAGAAGACTGAAGAAGACTGACAAATGGCTGGGCGCAGTGACTCACGCCTATAATCCCACCACTTTGGGAGGCTAAGGCAGGCAGATTACCTGAGGTCAGAAGTTTGAGACCAGCCTGACCAACATGGAGAAACCATGTCTCTACTAAAAATACAAATTAGCTGGGCGTGGTGGCACATGCCTGTAATCCCAGCTATTCAGAAGGCTGAGGCAGGAGAATCGCCTGAACCCGAGAGGCGGAGGTTGTAGTGAGCCGTGATCTCGCCACTGTACTCCAGCCTGGGCAACGAGAGCAAAACTCTGTCTCAAAAAAATAAAATACAAATAAAATGAATGGCTCAATCAGTAATTATCAAGGGAAGGTGTATCAGACTCCCTGAGGATGCCATTTTTTCAAACTCTGTATTTGTTCTCTTGCTTCCCCTGAAGACACTGATATATTCCCTCCCAACCCACCTGCCTTGAGAATTAGTACATGTAATAGGACCCATTGCTGATGGCAGCAGGTTACGCTTGTAAATGCCGTGATGATGTGGACAGAAAAGGTCTGAAACACCACTGGACTGAATTACCTTTAAGATATAAAATTACCATTCAGGTATAACCTTAAGACTGAAATGATTAAAAAAAAAAAAAAAAAAAAAAAAGAAAGCCAGGCGCTGTGGCTCAAGCCTGTAATCCCAGCACTTTGGGAGGCTGAGGCGGGTGGATCACGAGGTCAAGAGATCGAGACCATCCTGGTCAACATGGTGAAATCCCGTCTCTACCAAAAATACAAAAAATTAGCTGGGCATGGTGGCACGTGCCTGTAATCCCAGCTACTCAGGAGGCTGAGGCAGGAGAACTGCCTGAACCCAGGAGGCGGAGGTTGTGGTGAGCCAAGATCATGCCATTGCACTCCAGCCTGGGTAACAAGAGCGAAACTCCGTCTCAAAAAAAAAAAAAAGAAAAGAAAAGAAAAAGATATAAAATTACTATCAAAGATGGAACCATTCCAATCACACAGGCATTATAATCTGGCCACTTCTCTTCCCTTTCCATCAGGTACTCCAGACTTCTGTGCACCAGGGCAAAAAGAGTGAATGGAAAAAGCACCTGGTGCTCAGGCTAAGGCTACATTCTCCCTCAAGGTCAGCAGCAGCTCTGGGTCTGCTTGTTTATCACCTGGCAACATGCATTAACAATTCCAGAAGCTGGTGCCCTGGGCCATACCATCGAAAATGAAATCCATGTATTTCACCCTTTAGAAAAACCCTAGGAGGGCAATTTATGTGAACCACTTTTCTAAATCAGAAGCAGTAAGGGAGACCTATCCAGTGAAATTCTTGCCAAGAGAATAAGAAGGTTTTGTTTTTGACCTAGTGACTTGAAGAAACCTGCGACATTTTTTGGATTCAAGCAAGTGTTCTTTAAAGATGATCTATTTGTTTACCTTATAGCCAAACAGAAAGAGTCCAAAGAAAAGGCTGTAGAGGTCCGCTGTCAGGATGCCCAGGTTGACGGAAGTGGCACTGGTGACTTTAATCACCAATGGCATGAAGCTGTACAGGCAAAACATACACAGGGCAAATGCCATGAACAGCAGGGCTGCGAAAAACAAAAAGGAGTATCTAATATTAGGGCAAGAAATCAGAAGACAAAGGAGTTTGAGGCTTGGCTGCCATATAAAACTCCCTAACCCTTTAACATATTATCTACAAAGCCTTGTTAACAGCATTGCAAATGAGACCATAAAGCTCTCTGGAAAAAATAATATTTATAGTAAGTTGTGACGTAGATAAAGGACCTCAAAAATCCAACAAGGTATTAGATGAGCAAGGCCAGAAAATCCTGCTTATGGGGTGACTGAGTCCACAGGTCTTATACCCCTTGCTGTGCATCCTCCCAGGACAGAGTGATGCCTGCAATAAAAGGCCAATGAAGGCAGAATCAGCAACCCGTGTCCAGAAAAATCATTATCTTTTCTTTGCTTTTGTTTAGTTGGACATGATTTATATAATTTGATTCAGAATAAAGTATCTTTAAAGACATCAAAGACAGTTATTAGGTCTACTGTATTTTGTTCATCTCATTAAATTAAATGCTCCAAGGAAGCACAATATAATTATCCTATTTAGGACAGTGCTCACGGTGTGGATGTTGACTACATTAGCAGTAGCTCTGCTTTGCAACCACTTCTTTAATCTCATCCCATACTCAACTCTCTTTCTCTGGCAATCTAAGTTATTTCATTGAATTAAATTATCAAGCATGGTAGACAATCTTCAGTGACATCTATGTACTATTTAACTTTTCCATACCCCATCATTAAACCAGGTTCAAATCTTTTCTGACTGTCCCATCACCATTTTCTTTTCCTTTATTTATGCAGATGCCTATGAATATCAGATGACAGGAGCAATGGGAGGTAGGGGAGATTCCACACCATCAACAATTCAGATTAATGCTTCACAATTTATATCAAGCAAACAAACTTCAGGAGAAGTTTGAGGACTCAAGATACAGATCTAATTTGAAAGCTGGTTTGGGCTGGGGACAGTGGCACACGCCGGTAATCCCAGCACTTTGGGAGGCTGAGGTGGGTCAATCACAAGGTCAGGAAATCGAGACCATCCTGGCCAACATGGTGAAACCCCATCTCTACTAAAAATACAAAAATTGGCCAGGCGCGGTGGCTCAAGCCTGTAATCCCAGCACTTTGGGAGGCCAAGGCGGGTGGATCACGAGGTCAAGAGATCGAGACCATCCTGGTCAATATGGTGAAACCCCATCTCTACTAAAAATACAAAAAAGTAGCTGGGCATGGTGGCACATGCCTGTAATCCGAGCTACTCAGGAGGCTGAGGCAGGAGAATTGCCTGAACCCAGGAGGTGGAGATTGTGGTGAGCCGAGATCGCGCCATTGCACTCCAGCCTGGGTAACAAGAGCAAAACTACGTCTCAAAAAAAAAAAAAAAATTAGCTAGATGTGGAGGTGGGCACCTACAGTCCCAACTACTCAGGAGGCTGAGGCAGGAGAATTGCTTGAACCCAGGAGGTGGAGGTTGCAGTGAGCCAAGATCACACCACTGCACTCCAGCCAGGCGACAGAGTGAGACTCCAACTCAAAAAAAAAAAAAAAAAAAAACTGGTTTGACCAAAGGTCAATCTCCAGTCTTGTTCAGGATTCCTAGTAACCAAAGACTATTCCTACAGGTAAAGATTAAGAATTAACTTTTATGGAAGTTTATCTACCAATTTTCAGAGAAAACTCAATGTAAACAATTATAGCTGACATGTATTAAATCACTGGGATTTTACAAAGATGTCTAAATATTAAAATTATTAAAATACCTTTTTATAAATGTATTTTGTATTTTATATGCATTTTACAAATGCATATAAAAATGCACATATTCCTAGATGTTCATTTGTTAGATAAAGGAAAGAATGCTGACTAAAAGGAATTATGATTTCTTTACATACCAATTTTCCAGTCCCAGGGAATGCTGGCAATATCCTTATATTCCACGATCAATCTAAGATTAAAACAAGAGGTCACAGAGAGATCCACATACTAATTTTCACTATTTTATAAGCATTTTAGTTACTATCCTTCAGCTAAAGTGAGGAATTATGTTGACTTTTGCATTTGTCTTAGAATATAAAAATAATTATCTTTAATAAAAATGACAAAGAATGAAACCAAAGGAGCTCGGGCCGGGCGCGGTGGCTCAAGCCTGTAATCCCAGCACTTTGGGAGGCCGAGGCGGGTGGATCACGAGGTCAAGAGATCAAGACCATCCTGGTCAACATGGTGAAACCCCGTCTCTACTAAAAATACAAAAAAGTAGCTGGGCATGGCGGCATGTGCCTGTAATCCGAGCTACTCAGGAGGCTAAGGCAGGAGAATTGCCTGAACCCAGGAGGCGGAGGTTGCGGTGAGCCAAGATTGTGCCATTGCACTCCATCCTGGGTAACAAGAGCGAAACTCCATCTCAAAAAAAAAAAACCCAAAGGAGCTCATAAAGATATGTTTGACTCCCTTACAGGTACTCTGTAGTAACAGTCAATTATAGGAGGAAAAATATGATATTATGCTTTGTTTTTTAATAAGCTTAGGAAGCTAATGTTTTCTGGAAATAACTAAAAAATAAAACCCCTTACTGGTAAATGCCTTTACCACATTGTTATCAGGAACCCATAAGCATCACACATGTTTAGGAAAATAGGAATAATTATTGATGTTTTAACAATCCTCTAATAGACACTCAGTAAGTGATTAAGTAATGGCAACACCACAGTTACTCTTGCACCAACCTAATATTAATTTCAAATGTAAATATGGGCCAAATAAACAATGAATATTAGCAGTTATCTGTAATATATTTTGTTTTTAGAAAAACTTTTAGAATCTTACAGCTGTATGCCACTGATCATTGTTCCAAACAGGCCCACCATTCCCAAAAACTCCTGTCGGCTCAGTTTCTTCACAATGTATTCTTCACAAACATTAGAAATGGCATAGAGGGAAGCCCCAAGAAGGACCAAGATGTCACCAATCAATACATCACTCCCTGCAGGAAGACAAGGCACAGAAGCAAAACACTGTCAACAGGTGAACCTCTACAGCATGCTCCAGACAGTCATCTGACTCGTGTTCATTTAAATGACTCTAAAGAAGAAGAAACTGGTTACTAGAAGGGGTGTATGTGTGTGTGCGTTTGTGTGTGTGTGTGCATGCGCACATGTGTGCATTTGAGACAGTCTTGCTCTGTCACTCAGGCTAGAGTGCAGTGGCATGATCTTGGCTCACTGCAACCTCCGCCTCCCGGATTCAAGCAATTTTCCTGCCTCGGCCTCCTGAGCAGCTGGGATTACAGGCAAGTACCACCACACCCTGCTTATTTTTGTATTTTTAGTAGAGAAGGGGTTTTGTCATGTTGGCCAGACTGGTCTAGAACTCCTGACGTCAAGTAATCTGCCCACCTTGGCCTCCCAAAGTACTGGGATTACAGGTGTGAGCCACTTTGCCTGGACTAATTTTTGTATTTTTGGCAGAGATGGAGGTTTCACCACGTTGGCCAGGATGGTCTTGAACTCTTGACCTCAGGTGATCCACCCACCTCAGCCTTCCAAAATGCTGGGATTACAGGTGTGAGCCACCCCACCCAGCCTGATTACTAGAAGTTTAAAACCTGTTACTTTTCTCACTTTCTGATGCAATTCTGCTGTAATTTTTCATAATTTAACTCCTCAGAAGTCTAACAGGCTGGAAGATGATGATATATATCATAATGTAAAGCCTCAGAAAATGATTCCATGACATGACAAATTAATGTTCATTGAAGGGTTAGGTCAATTTGAAAAATGGGAACCTGCTTTCAAAGTAATTTTCTCTCTCAAACCAAAGGAGACACTTAACTCACTTATAGATTGGGTGAATTCATAGACCTTAATTAGATTTTATACTATCAACCGTCATTTTCTCTCTTAGTCCAAGAAGACATTTAACTCACTTGTAGATTGGATGAATTCATAGACCTAAATTAGATCTTATACGATCAACTAAATTCAACCCAAACTATGGCAAAGATGCTGTCACCTACACAGTGACTTAAAAAGAAACACTCCAGTGAACGAGTTTCTTTTTTGATAAAACAAACATTGCTAAGATGCTACTTAGGAAAAGTAAAACAATTTTAAAAATTTTTTTTTTTTTTTTTTTTTTTTTTTTTGAGACGGAGTTTCGCTCTTGTTACCCAGGCTGGAGTGCAATGGCACGATCTCGGCTCACCGCAACCTCCGCCTCCTGGGTTCAGGCAATTCTCCTGCCTCAGCCTCCTGAGTAGCTGGGATTACAGGCACGCACAACCATGCCCAGCTAATGTTTTGTATTTTTAGTAGAGACGGGGTTTCACCATGTTGACCAGGATGGTCTCGATCTCTCGACCTTGTGATCCACCCGCCTCGGCCTCCCAAAGTGCTGGGATTACAGGCTTGAGCCACCGTGCCCGGCTAAAAAATTTTTTAAAAAGATTCCTCAATAGGATGAAGGAGATAAGAAGAAGAAAACAAACAAACAAAAAAAAACAGGAATCGACAGTAGGTTTTCCAATAATCCATCTAAATGTATGAGCTAAAAGATTATTGCCAAGTATATAAAGAAACTTTGCTCTCAAGAGACAAACAAAACTTCTTAATGTGACAAAAAGGAAGAAAAACTGGGCTGGTAGGAACAAACATTGTTTTGTGTGGGGGTAGTTACAAATACCAGACAGAAGTAAATCTAAAAATACAATTTAAAATGTAGTTAACCAGAACATATTTTCTGCTTTTTACTGTATCTTTGCAGAACAAAAGTGAAAACATGAACAAAATTCTGCTGTGATTAAAGCACAAACATGTGATACCGTCTCACCTGAATTGTCTTCCCTCCCTGCGAGTATGTCTGCTCCAACCATGGTTCCTACACCCACCAGACAGACAGCCACAGCGATGAAGTGAATCACTCTGTATCTCGCATAAAGAATAAACCAGGACAGAGCCATCAACACAGGAATCCCAAAGCAATCCAAAAGCTGCATGGAAAGAGAACAGTTTAAAACCTCTCTCATTAGCTAAAAGATGGATAATTAAGAAATAATAGGACTCAGTATTCATTGAGCATTTATTATTGTCAGCCCTCTACTAAGAGCTTTACCTGGATTAAGTCATTTGATCCTCACAACTCTATGAGACTGAAATTACAATCTAATTTTATACATGAAAAAATGAAGGCACAGAGAGGTGAAATGAGTTGCCAAAATCACATAGTTAAAAATGGAATGACAGTTGGGCATGGTGGCTCATGCCTGTAAAATCTCAGTACTTTAAGAGGTTGTGGCAGGCAGATTGCCTGAGCCCTGGAGTTCGAGATCAGCCTGGGCAACATGGTGAAACTCTGACTCTACTAAAATATATATACATATATATATATATACACACACAAAATTGTTGGGTGTGGTGGTGCATGCCTGTAGTCCCAGCTACTGGAGAGACTAAGGTGAGAGGATCACTTGAGCCCGGGAGGTCAAGGCTGCAGTGAGCTGTGATGATGCCACTGCACTCCAGCCTTTGCAACACAGAGAGACCCTGTCTCAAATAAAATAATAAAATAGGCCAGGTGCGGTGGTTCATGCCTGTAATCCCAGCACTTTGGGAGGCAGAGGCGGGTGGATCACCTGAGGTTGGGAGTTCGAGACCAGCCTGACTAACATGGAGAAACCCCGTCTCTATTTAAAAAAAAAAAAAAAAAAAATTAAGAAGAATAAATAGCCGGGCGCGGTGGCTCAAGCCTGTAATCCCAGCACTTTGGGAGGCCGAGGCGGGTGGATCACAAGGTCAAGAGATCGAGACCATCCTGGTCAACATGGTGAAACCCCGTCTCTACTAAAAATACAAAAAAAAATTAGCTGGGCATGGTGGTGCGTGTCTGTAATTCCAGCTACTCAGGAGGCTGAGGCAGGAGAATTGCCTGAACCCAGGAGGCGGAGGTTGCGGTGAGCCGAGATCGTGCCATTGCACTCCAGCCTGGGTAACAAGAGCGAAACTCCGTCCCCAAAAAAAAAAAAAAAAAAAGGAAAAGAAAAATAAATAAAATACAATGGAAGAGTCAGTTGCTGAACACAAGACTGACGAAGGCCTGTGCACTTTACCTCTATGCTCCCACCTGTGTATATCTTTATTTTATTGTATATTTTGAGGGAGAGTCTCACTCTGTTGCCCAGGCTGGAATGCAGTGGTGCAATCTCAACTCACTGCAACCTCCACCTCCTGGGTTCAAGCAATTCGCCCTGCCTCAGCCTCCTGAGTAACTGGGATTACAGGCACCTCCCACCATGCCTGGCTAATTTTTGTATTTTTTAGTAGAGACGGGGTTTCATCCTGTTGGGCCAAGCTGGTCTTGAACTCCTGACCTAAGGTGATCCTCCCACCTCGGCCTCCCGAAGTGCTGGGATTATAGGTGTGAGCCACCATGCCTGGCCCTGTGTGTATCTTTAAGTCCAGTAGACAAACATCTCTTCCTTCATGCAACCATTTACTCAGTCAACAAATATTTGTTAAACACCTTGCATGTGTGAGAGGCCATGAAAGAAGCTAGGTATAGAGGTGAACAGGACAGAACAAGTGTGCCCTCAGGAGCACACAAAGCTATAAAGGACGTGGAATAAATAATCACACAACCAGATATTTCAGTGGAATTGGGTTAAGTGCTACAAAGAAGCACGGGTTACTATGAGAGTGCAAACAGACACCACATCCCTGACACAGCATCCAGCACCATCATGTGAGACACACTCCTGCTCACAGCAAATTCTCTTGCTCATCTTCATCACGTGCTCCTCCATCACCTGTTGATCCTGGGTCTGGAAAACACTGCCTATACCCCTGATATTGCTCATCCGGAAGGCAGAGGGATTAAGCATGCCAAAATTATAGCAGGTCCAAAATTGTTTGCAAGATTAAAAAAAGTACATTCACTGAATTCCTAAATTCACGAACTTAATGTGCATTCAAGGATAAAATCTATTCAAGAAATTCTTGATGCATTCAAATGTTTTCAAGGAAGAAATATATTCTTTATACTAATAATCCTCCTGAAACTGCTATTTTATTGCTCACCCTATTGTTTCAAATCTTGTCCCTGATGCTCTCCGTATCTGTTTAGTCTTGAAGAAGGCAGGCCCCTAAATCTCCAGAGCCCATTCGATCCTGTCCACAGTTGTTTACTGACTGCCTCTCACTGCAGTAGCACCAGTGGAGTCCAATGCACGATGCGCAGGAATGGGCATCTTGCCTTGTTGTGTATTCCAGCTGCAGAACTCTAATCTCCTAAGTGCTTTATTGAGCCTGCCTGAATAACAAAACATGAAACGATGCAAATGATAATACCCTGTCCCCAAAGACAGCAGCAGAATCCAGCCATAATAGCTTAACAAAATCTCAACTACATTCCTTAAACAAAACAAGTAGAAAAAGACAGTCTAAGACCTACCACAGAAGAGTCCCTTATCCTTGTGTCTTAAAATCAAACTTAAATTTGCTCTATCTTTAACAATTTTTGTTGGGCACTGAGGGAGCTGCCTAAGTACGTCATGGTCAGAGCTCCAGAGACCTCAGGCCCCAGCCGCACACTGTCCAGCTAGCTGTGTGGTCCTCAGCCAGTCACTCTCCAAGTCAAAATATAAAAAGATGACACCAAATGATCTCAGTTTCCCTCCGACTCTAACATTCCACGACTTCTCATCGGATACCTATAACCTTCAGTCATGTGAACCTTCATTTCAAAATGTATTCTTGGTGGCCAGGCACAGTGGCTCACACCTGTAATACCAGCACTATGGGAAGTCAAGGCAGGAGGATCACTTGAGGTCAGGAGTTTGAGACCATCCTGGCCAACATGGCAAAACCTCATTATCTACTCAAAATACAAAAAAAAAAAAAAAAAAAATCAGCTAGGCATGGTGACACATGCCTGTAATCCCAGCTACTCACAGAAGGCTGAGGCACCAGAATCGCTTGAACCTGGGAGGTGGAGGCTGCGGTAAGCCAGGATCGTGCCACTGCACTCCAGCTGGGTAAGAGAGTGAGACTCCGTCTTGGGGGAAAAAAAATAAAAAAATTAGCCAGGCATGGTGGCACATGCCTATAATCCCAGCTGCTCAGGAGGCTGAGGCAGGAGAATCACTTGAACCTGGAAGGCGGAAGTTGCGGTGAGCCAAGATTACGCCACTGTACTCCAGCCTGGGCAACAGAGCAATACTTATTTTCTCATTTAAAAAAAAAAAAAAAAAAAAAAAGGTATTCTTGATGATGGATGTCTTCTCTGATACTTTCAGTTCCAGGAGTATCAATTTATTTTTAGAAAATTAATGTACAGTCACAGCAAGCAGGGTACTAAGTAAAACCCTGGGACGTGGGTATAACAGTAAGTTAGACCATATTAGAGGTACAATAGAGTATAGAAGAGAAAATGAAAATTGAAGTAGCCTTAGACAATGAGCGGAGCAGGCTTCCAAAAGGACTGCCGACTAGGAAGAACGGAGCAGCACAGGAGAGAAGGAGCAGGCCGTGGGTGGGAAATGGGTTGATGTGGCAGTAAAGTGGGAAGGGACATGAGCAGAAACCTAGGGCACAGGATGGTAATGGCCACATCATGATCTTCACGTGAACTACCCCATGACTGTTGTAATTACAGAAACTTCTAAGGAATCTTTGAGAAGAAGCCTCAAAGGCCACCTAATCCAAATTTCCATCCCTTTGGACTACCCAGGCCAGAGACTGACTTAGGTAGAGATCCAGCCTGAATCATTCCTGTGACAACCATCTCTGCTGCTGGAGAAAACATTCATTGTTCCATGCCTTTTTTATAACATATTCCTTGCTAGGACCATAAGCGCGTGACTTTTGGCAACCAAATGCTTAGGTTTTTCTAAGAGGCTAGCATAAAAGAAATTGTTTTCAATTTCTTTGAAACAAAAAAGGCATGAACTTCAGTCACAGATATCCAACTGTAAGTTTAAACTGTGGTTAGGCCTTGCATCAGTTCCAGACTTTTAATCATTATTAGTCAGAGATCAAAGTTCCTGAGAATTGTAATCAAGTAATTAAAATGTATGTGAGATTCTGAGAGTAGATGTGACTAGAAAACGCCATTCGCTGCTTACTTATATACTTCATTAACCAATGCTAAAAGTACACTTACTCCTATTAGTGATGAACTTCATTCTCCAGGTAACTGCTGGGTTTAATTTTTATGAAATTTTAGGTTCTTTGTGTGCCTCCTATTGTGGCTGTCTTAATAAATCATTTCCTGTCTCAGCTTTTTAACCAATACTGGTCAAAATCCAAGAGGTTTGCTGAGAACAATACTTAGCACGATGTTACAGAAAAGAAAGTATTTAATAAAATGCATTCTGGTAATAACATTTAATATAGGTTCACATTAGAAAAATACTGAGTTCTCACCTATCTTTTTTTTTTTTTTTTTTTTTTAAATTAAAACAGGGTTTCACCATATTGGTCAGGCTATTCTCGAACTCCTGACCTCAGGTGATCCGCCTACCTCAGCCTCCCAAAGGGCTGGGATTACAGGCATGAGCCACCGCGCCTGGCTAAGCCTTAACTTTTCTATGCGAAATAAGTCTAATTTCAATTTTTCCAGGCCCTAAAATTTAGAGTCAAATAAGAACATCTCTGTATGTTGTATAGTGAGAAAAGAATACATCAAAAAGTTATAAACTTCAAATCCCACTTCTGATAGACACTTTTTTTATTACTTAAAAAAATGAAAAATAACAGTTATAAACTTACTAAACTGTGACATCTAAACCTGGCATTGGAGTCTATCTCACTTATCTCACTTTCACTTCCATTTAGAAAATATTTTGTAGTTAGTAATGGTGAGTCAGTGTTATGAGACACATCCCATAGTTTGCTCACATTAAGACAACTGAAATCAGTTGTGTTCAACTTTACAAAGTTGAAAAGCACTGCAATGTAGGAACATTTTTCTTTCAATGTAGCAAGAATAAACCTAACAAAGAAATAGGGATGGGAGTTTTAACTCTGGCTACCACCTCTCCCCAAAATGTCTAATAGGTTTCTTCCAATGGTTTCTTTGTCATGAATATCTACTATGCTGGCAAAGCTCCAACTTTCCCATAGAACAAAGGTATATTCACTTTCATATGCCATGCTTGAGCAGTGTATAAAACAGAACACGTGTCAATACCACAGCATCAACTGCCAACTACATATTTATGCTTATCTACTCTGCCATAGCATTAGCAGTTTGGGGGCTGCTTAGCTTGTAGACATTTTCACTAATTCTAGCAAACATTACTCGTTAGAGCATATGCTTCACTAGAAAACAGCATCCACCTATGTTTAGGTTTTCTTCAAGTGAACAGGTTTTCAATAAAATTACACGTATGACTTCGTGTTCTCCTTTTGAAGGTATAAAAATCCAAAGTGGTCAGAGGGCTGCCTCTTACCTGGACACTGGTTAGAGTTGTGTACTGGTAGGCTCTGACAATCACGTAATTAGCTTCCACATCTGCTAGTCCCAGCAGGATATACTTCCACCATTTTCTTTTCAAGATTACTAAAAGGTTATCACTGCCTGGTTGAAAGAAATATGGGTTAGTACATGTTACTTATAAATGATACCATACATGTTGATTTGAATATCGAAAAGTAGAAGCAAGAGTTTCTTGTGTCTTTCCCTTTTTTCATTCATTTGTTCATTCTTTCCTCCTTTTTTTTTTTTTTTTTTTTTTTGACAGGGTCTTACTCTGTTGCCCAGGCTGGAGTACAGTGGGGCAATCTCGGCTCACTGCAACCTCTGCCTCCTGGGTTCAAGCCATTCTCCCACCTCAGCCTCCTGAGTAGCTGGGACCACAGGCATACGCCACCATCCCAAGCTAATTATTTTTGTATTTTTAGCAGACATGGGGTCTCACCACGTTGCCCAGGCTTGTCTTCACCTTCTGAGCTCAAGCAATCTGCCTGCCTCAGCCTCTCAAAGTGCTGGGATTATGGGCATGAGCCACCACACCTGGCTATTATTGTGTATTTCTAATGTGTCCCCTCCTAGTTCCCACTCTTCATAACCCAAACTCCTCTAACAGCTCACCAGAGTTAGATATTTTTCTAGTATGAGGCCCTAGTTAAAGTGTCATAATAGACCACTCAACAAAAGCACCAGAATGAAACTCAGAGAAAAGTGATTAAATCCCCTTTTCTAGCTGGGCATGGTGGTATGCACCTGTAACCCCACCTACTTAGGAGGTTGAGGTGAGGGTGGAGGACAGCTGGAGCCTAGGCGTTCAAGACCAGCTGGGCTTACATAGTGAGACTCCACCTCCTTAGGAAAAACAAGGGAGAAGGCAGGGCAGGAGGAGATCATTAAGGAAAAGAGTTAATGCATGCTGGACTTAATACCTACGTGATAGGTTGACAGCTGCAGCAAACCACCATGGCACATGTTTACCTATGTAACAAACTGGCACATTTTGTACCCCGGAATTTTTTTTTAATTTAATTTTTAATTTTTTTTTTGAGACAGAGTCTCACTCTGTCACCCAGGCTGGAGCGCAATGGTGCACTCTCAGCTCACCACAACCTCCGCCTCCCAGGTTCAAGCAATTCTCCTGCCTCAGCCTCACAAGTAGCTGGGATTACAGGTGCACGCCACCACGCCTGGCTAATTTTTTTATTTTTTTTTATTTTTTTATTTTTTATTTTTTTGAGACAGAGTTTCGCCCTTGTTACCCAGGCTGGAGTGCAATGGCACGATCTCGGCTCACCGCAACCTCCGCCTCCTGGGTTCAGGCAATTCTCCTGCCTCAGCCTCCTGAGTAGCTGGGATTATAGGCACGCACCACCATGCCCAGCTAATTTTTTGTATTTTTAGTAGAGACGGGGTTTCACCATGTTGACCAGGTTGGTCTCGATCTCTCGACCTCATGATCCACCCGCCTCGGCCTCCCAAAGTGCTGGGATTACAGGCTTGAGCCACCGCGCCCAGCCTAATTTTTTTATTTTTAAGCAGAGATGGCATTTCACCATGTTGGTCAGGCTGGTCTCAAACCCCTGACCTCATGATCCACTCACCTCACCCTCCCAAAGTGCTGGGGTTATAGGCGTGAGCCACCGCGCCCAGCTAAAAATTTAATTTTTTTTAAATCCCTTTCCTATTGTAACAGAAATAAAAAATATCTAGACATGAGCTTGAATGTTGCCATTTCTGACAAGCCACAGACTATCCTAGGAAATGAAATGTTTTCCTAGAAATTAATTGTTTATTTAACTTCTATTCATGGGCTTCTTCAAAGGAAACTCTGCATGTGATCATTCTTTTGGAAGGGATGTGCTTTAAAGTGAAAATTAAGTCTGTGATAAGCTTGAGAAGAGGCTTAGCGGCACACTGAAGAAACACCTTTTATCTCCCCAAATTATATTTATTCAAATTAATTGGATTCACCACTTTGGAGAATCTAGCAGCACAGGAGATGCAGAGTTGGCACATATATGAGAAGGCTTTATGGCAAGATAACTTTCAAATAAATAAAAGTAGTGAGAATCATAACCAAATAATTATCAGTAAAATCCAATTAGCAGGAACATCTTGAAAACACAGAATGAGGCCAGGCATGGTGGCTCACACCTGTAATCTCAGCACTTTGAGAGGCTGAGGAGAGAAGAACACCTGAGGTCAGAAGTTCCAGAACAGCCTGGCCAACATAGCTCCCGCCTCTACTAAAAATACAAAAATTAGCTGGACATGGTAGCAGGTGCTACAAGGAGACTGAGACAGGAGAATCACTTGAACCCAGGAGGTGGAGGTTGCAGTGAGCCGAGATAGTGCCACTGCACTTCAGCCTGAGGAACAAGAGCAAAACTCCATCTCAGAAAAAAACAAAACACAGAATTAGTCTTCCTCAGCATCAGATGGCATAGGAAGCACCTAACCACCATCCTGTAGGGCAGGCGTCCCCAAACTACGGCCTGGCCCGTGGGCCGCATGCGGCCCCCTGAGGCCATTTATCCGGCCCCCCTGTGGCGCTTCAGGAAGGGGCACCTCTTTTATTGGTGGTCAGTGAGAGGAGCACAGTATGTGGCGGCCCTCTAACTTTCTGAGGGACAGTGAACTGGCCCCCTGTGTAAAAAGTTTGGGGACGCCTGCCGTGGGGAGACTAACTGCACTGATTTATTTGTGAGTCTCACTGAATTCCAAAGTTTTCACAAAGCCCAAAGTTTTCACAAAGTCCAGGGTTATTAACCATGTACAGTTCCACTCCCAACTCTTTTTTTTTTTTTTCCTTTGGAGACAGGATCTTGCTCTGTCATCCAGCCTTGAGTGCAGTGGTGAGATCTTAGCTCACTGCAACCTCAGCCTCCCAAGTAGCTGGGACTACGAGGACAAGCCATCATGCCTGGCTAATTTTTGTATTTTTTGTAGAGAGGGAATTTTATCATGTTGCCCAGGCTGGTCTTAAATTCCTGGCCTCAAGCAATCCTCCTACCTCAACCTCCCAAAGTGCTAGGGTTACAGGTGTGAGCCTAAAGTCCTAAATTTCAATAAAGATCTTTAGATAGCTGGTCCATGGGATGAAATAAATTACTGTAATTTCCAAGTGTGCACAGAGCTGTCCTTCTTCACTGGGTTCACTAACCTTGCGAGGTTTTTTGCTGTCAGCCATATGATTCAAAAGCAAGTAGTAAACTTAGAATTGGACCTTCAAACCCCTTTACAACAACGGGTTAAACTGAAGTTTTAAAAAATAATGAAGCTGGTCGAGCACCTATAATTCCAGTACTCTGAGAGGCCAAGGCAAGCTGATCACTTAAGGTGAGGAGTTCAAGACCAGTCTGCCCAACATGGTGAAACCCCATCTCCACTAAAAATACAAAAATTAGCCAGGTGTGGTGGCACATGCCTGTAATTGCTTGAACCCAGGAGGCAGAGGTTGTAGTGAGCCAAGATCCCAAGATCATGCCACTGCACTATATTCCAACCTGGGTGACACAGCAAGGCTCTGCCTCAAAAAAAAAAACAAAAAACAAAAAAACGCACGTGAAAAAATTGAAGCTGTAGCTACCAGGAGTTTGTGGGGAGGGAAGGAGGAATGAATAGGTGGATCAGAGGGATTTAGGGGAGTAGAGCTGTTCTGTTTGATACTGTAATCATAAATGTATGCCATTATACATTTGTCTAAACCCATAGAATGCACAAGACCAAGAGTGCACCCTAATGTAAATTACTGACTTTGGTTAATAATAATGTATCTGGCTGGACCCAGTGGCTCACATCTGTAATCTCAGCACTTAGGGAAGCCAAGGTGGGAGGACTGCTTGAGCTCAGGAATTCTAGGTCAGCCTGGGCAACATGGTAAAATCCTGTCTCTACAAAAAATACAAAAATTAGCTGGGCACAGTGGCTCATGCCTATAATCCCAGCACTTTGGGAGGCTGCGGGAGGTGGATGTCTTGAGGTCAGGAGCATGGTGAGACCCTGTCTGCGCTAAAAATACAAAAGTTAGCCGGGCATGGCGGTACATGCCTGTAGTCCCAGCTACTCAGGAGGCTGAGGCACAAGAATCACTTGAACCCAGCAGGTGGAGGTTGCAGTGAGCCAAGACTGTGTCACTGTACTCCAGCCTGCTGACACAGTGAGACTCTGTTTCAAAAAAAAAAGAAAGAAAGAAAAAAACAGACCTGATCTATACATGCAACTGATATTCCATTTAGCATCTTTATTTAGTTGGAAATAAATATTTTGGAGAGTAAGGTTCTTGACTTTAAGTGTTTTTAATATCGACTTAATATTTTAAAATCTTTTTAAAATTGGCGGGGGGAACCTAACTTGTAATGACGTTTACATTTTTTAGTCTGGGCCCAATGGCTCATGCCTGTATTCCTAACACTTTGGGAGGCCAAGGTGGGCAGATCACTTGAGCCCAAGAGTTAGAGACCAGCTGGGGCAACATGGCAAAACCCATCTCTCTCTCTCTCTTTTTTTTTTTTTAAAGATGGGGTTTCACCATGATGGCCAGGCTGGGCTTGAACTCCCAACCTCAGGTGATCCACCCACCTCGGCCTCTCAAAGTGCTAGGATTACAGGCGTGAGCCGCAAAACCCATCTCTACAAAAAAAAAAAAAAAAAAAAAAAAAAAAAAGCAAAAATTAGCCAGGTATGGTGGCGCACGCCTGTAGTCTCAGCTAACCAGGGAGGCTGAGGTGAGTGGATCACTTGAGCCTGGGAGGTCAAGGCCGCAGTCAGCGGAGATTGCACTATTGCACTCCAGCCTGGGTGACAGAGAAAGACCCTGTCACAAAAACAAACCACCACCAACAACAAAAACCCACACTTTTTTGACAACTTCTGTTACAAACACTATGGTGCTACTTATTTTAATCAACTTTACATAAGTCTCAGAGAACTATACATAAGTCTCTAGTCACTACTTTCACAAAATTTAGAAGTGTCATACTTTTCTAGTAATATTTATTAAGATTATTTTGTTGAAAAGGTAATTTCCACGTTTGACATACCTGATCGAAATGCCAGCATCACTGTATAAATTAGGAACAGCAAGCAATAATTGATAAAGCTCTGAAGCATGGGTGTGTTCACTTTGTATCTTTCTGCCAAATACTGGCTAGTGATAGCTGTCCCACATATACACAAGGACAACATCTGACCCAGAGCAATTGTTTTCAAAATATGCCTAGAAAATAAGGGAAGAAATCAGAATAGCTTGCAAATAAGTTATACCTTAAACACACACACACACATATATATATACACACAGCCAAACACAAAGAGAAATGCTAATTATTCCAGGTGGTTATTTCATTTTATGAAATAAAAATTATGTTGGATATTGAATAACTACATTTTTATTTTCTTTTCTCTTTCTGATCTCCTCCATTCCCACAAAGGCATATTCTCCCACTTCATTGAACATCTGTTTAGAGATTATTTTGATTACTCAGCTATGACATATACTTTGTAAGCATGTGTGTGTGTGTGTGTGTGTTTGTGTGTGACTTTTTTTTTTTTTGAGATAGGGTCTTGTTCTATTGCTTAGGCTACAGTGCCATGGTGCAATCGTGGTTCTCTGCAGCCTTGACCTCCCAGACTCAAGCAATCCTCCCACTTCAGCCTCCCAAATAACTGGGACTACAGGCACAGGCCACCACGGCTAATTTTTGTTTTTCTTTTTCACAGAAATGGAGTTTCACTATGTTGCTCAGGCTGGTCTCAAACACCTAGGCTCAAGGGATCCTCCCAACTCAGCCTCCCCAAGTGCTATGATTTCAAGTGTGAGCCACCAAAAATTTCCTCCCTTCCCTGGAAGAAAGTCTCAGAATTGCAGAACCCTGGCACTAACCTACTTTAATCAAGGAGAGTGGGGCCCAGAAGAGAGTAGTGTTTTGCCTAAGATCACACAGGAGCAGAGTTAATGCCCAAATTTCCTGGCCATTCAACATCTGCTATCCCTCCTATAGCACATAGTCTTGGGGTAACAGGTGGGTCATCCCTCACAGTTGATATCTTCCTACATTCTGTATCTCTTTCTTCTTCTTTTCCTTCCCCTGCAGGCTGGGAGCAGGGGCTCACACCTGTAATCCCAGAACTTTGGGAGGCTGAGGCGGGCAGATCACTTGAGGTCAGGAGTTCAAAACCACCCTGACCAACATGGTGAAACCCTGTCTCTACTAAAAATATAAAAATTAGCCAGGCATGGTGGCGGGCGCCTGTAATCCCAGCTACTCAAGAGGCTGAGACAGGAGGATCACTTGAACCTGGGAGGCAGAGGTTGCAGTGAGCCGAGATTGCGCCACTGCACTCCAGCTTGGGTGACAGAGCCAGACTCCATCTCAAAACAAAACAAAAAGCCCTTCTTCAAAGCATCCCTGCACCTCACCTTGCTGTCAGGAAAGAAGCCTGACCTGATCTCTCTCTTCCCAGTAGTTACACTGCTTCCCTATACATCATGGGGGAGTTAGATGTCGAAAGTACCAGGCACAGAAACTCCAACCAAGTGGCTGATAACCTAATCAAATTGAGAACATTTTTCACGCCCCATAATGGACTTGAAAGCAATTATAAATCTGAAATTAGTGAGAATAAAAAGTGTGGAAGCATTAAGCCCGCTATACAAATTGACAAAATTCCTACAGTAAGCTCATATCTGCATTCTAAAATAGCACAATTAAGCAAGCTGTCCTCCAACTATAAAGTATAACCATCTTCTAAAAAAAGGAGAGTCACAAATTGAGTATGGAGATTTAAAGTTACAGGAATGCACTTCTCTTGGCTCCAAATCATAATGACCTCATCTATAATAGAAGAGTAAGAGAGCAAGAGTGAGAGAGAAGCTGGTGGGGGTGGGTGGGAGGAAATTGAACAAAGGAAGAAAGAAGACAAAAACACTCCAGACTTACAGAGAAAAATACTGAATGCCTCAAAACAATGTTTTTACTTATAGCTCCACATTCATGTTTGTATAAATTTGTACAAAGTCCTGGTTCATGTGAATTCTGAACGGAGGAACTCTATACCATAACAAAACCTGTTCCTGTCTAAGTGAAGTTGACAGAAGAAACATGCATCTGACCTTGGGATATATCCTGTCATGGTTTTTCTAACGGAACCTCCACTGAAATGAACTTCAATGGCAGGATATGATCCAACTCCAAGACAAATTTCCCCAAGGCGGCTTCACACTGGGAGAGCCAGGCTACCAGAATACACAGCAAACAAGAGTTATGGATCACTGAGAGCAGGGGTGGACAAACAGGTAGAAGATGGGCTGGGTAAGGCCACTTCCAACCACATTACTGTTAGGATCTATTTTATGAGATCCTAAGAGTTGTGCACACGGCCAAGGGGGAGGAAAGGTCAAGACGTCCTGGAGAAGGTTCGTGGAGGATCAAAAACAATCACATACATGAAAGGTATTTTGGGAAGACTGAGGAATGGAGGAAAGGCCTCGTACAAGTTTTTGCCTAATTCAAACACTAGTTTTACATTATATATATGAGACACAATGATGGGATGCATTCATTTCGTTAGCTCTTCTTCATTTGCAATTTCAAATTAGACAGGCAGTCCTCTACCTGATTATATATTTAAAAAATCACTGGGCTTTAAAAATAACACTGATACCAAGACGCCAGCCCAAAGCAATCGGATCAGATTCTAAAGGGGTAGATCCAAATATCAGCCTATTTTAAGTCTCCTAGATGAGTCTAAGACACAATCAGGGAAGCAAACCACTAAATTACTCTTTCCTTTTCATTTGAAGAAAAAAAGAATTCCAAATGATGGATAAGAGGCATTGTTTGAATGCAAATCATGTATTTCCTTGACTTTATGTCTCAATAAATCTTTGCTGCTAGGTTCCATGTTTTCAGTTAAAGCAGGATTTCATATTAGTGCTAAGATTCCTATGGAACATAGCTATTTGGAGATTTTTAAATCCATTACATCTTCCACCTGTAAATACCTGATAATAACTTCTACCTGTCAATACCTGGTAAGAATTTTATAGACATACTGAATAATAACAGTATGTCTATAAAAATCCTATTATGAACCCAAAAAGAAATATTCATTTAGACCAAGTTCTCACACTCTGCACATAAGCTACCCAGTTTCTAATCCTAAAGCATTTTAAATTCTATTGGAAGCAAGCTTAGAAATAAATTATAAGTTGTTTTTGACCAGGCACTGTGGCTCACATCTGTAATTCCAGCACTTTGGGAAGCAGGGGCTGGTGGGTCACTTGAGGCCGGGAGTTTAAGACCAGCTTGGCCAGCATGGCAAAACCCCATCTCTACTAAAAATACAAAAATTAGCCAGGTATGGTAGCATGTGCCTTTAGTCCCAGCTACTCAGGAGGCTGAAGCATGAAAATTGCTTGAACCCAGGAGGCAGAGGTTGCAGTGAGCCAAGAAGGAGCCACCGCAATCCAGCCTGGGCGACACACAACTGTCTCAAAAAAGAAAAAAGGGAACAAAGGAAGGAAGGAAGGGAGGGAGGGAGGGAGGAAGACATTACAAGCAGCTTTTCTTTACATAGTGAGTAGCAGCCAAGATGAACTATTTTCTTTCCATCTCCACATTCCTATGATTCAAAAGTTTAGCTATTAATATATCATTTAATTCTAGTAAGCATAAGTAGCTTGCAGTGTTGAAGAACCCACATTCTGATAGTCATATTCAAAACTCAAAGTAGCTAAAAAAGCCAAATTTTAAAAAATAGAAAGTGTAGTGGCATATATTATCACCTCAAAAAGAAGATAAGTAAAAGAAAGGATATCAGTGTTTTCTTTTTGCTCACTGGATTATGTCTTACTCAGAATAGGTGCTCAGTAAATGTTTATTAAGTTAACAAATAAACGCTACATTTATTACAGTGGCATCATGTTAAAATACAAAGTAGACAAGACTGTAGACAAGAGCCCTCAAAAGTGAACTCAATGAATGTGATAGTAGAAAAAATACAAGCTCCAGAGTTAGAGAAGACTGGGGTCTGGATTTAAATTTGAAACATGAAAGAGAAGAGAAACAGGTACAGGCAAGTAAAAACAATGGTTCACACCATGTCTTGTTCTAGAAAAGGCCAGTAGAGAGTACAGTTTGGATGTGGACGTCAGGAAAAGATTATTCCTTCTGAACATAGTAGGAAGAATCCTATTCTTGCTGGGCATGGTGGCTCACACCTGTAATTCCAGCACTTTGGGAGGCCAAGACTTGAGATTGGGAGTTCAAGACCGGCCTGACCAACATGGTGAAACCCCATTTCTATTAAAAACACAAAAAATTAGCCAGGTATGGTGGCATGCACCTGTAATCAATCCCAGCTATCCCTCAATCTCAGGAGGTTGAGGGAGGAGAATCGCCTGAACCCGGGGGGAGGAGGAGGTTGCAATGAGATCGTGCTATTGCACTCCAGCTTGGGCAACGAGACCTAAACTCCATCTCAAAAAAAAAAAATAAAGAGGCTGGGCGTGGTGGCTCACACCTGTAATCCAAACACTTTGGAGGCCAAGGCAGGCAGATCACCTGAGGTCGGGAGTTCAAGACCAGCCTGACCAACATGGTGAAACCCCGTCTTTATAAAAAATAAAAATAAAAATAAATAAATAAATAAACCTAGTCTTTGAATCAGAAGATCTAACTCTATTCTTTATTAGTGTTAGGTAGCTCTCTTATATACATATTTTTAAGGGAGTGTAATACCACCTTTATGGGCTTAAGGGTTAATTGGTATAACCTATAAAAGTACCTAGCACAAAATAAAAAATAAAATAAAGTACCTAGCACATCCACCCACCTGAGGCACTCAGTGAATTTTATTTCCTTCCTTTCTCTGGCTAGCCCAGCCTTTTGGTAACCTCTTGACCACAGCTGTCTATTCTAAATATGCACCATCCAATACAGTAGCCTCTACCCATACACAGCTACTGAGCACTTGAAATATGGCTAATGTGAATGAGGAATTAGAGTTTTAATGTTACTTCATTTGAACTTAAATAAAATAGCCATATATGGCCAATGGCTACCAAATTAGACAGTGAAGCCAGGGATCAGCATTGTACAATACTATAGATGTTACCACAATGATGGAAATGTTTGAAAAGTAGCTCTTGAGCACTTGAAATGTGGCTAGTATAAATGAGAAACTGAATTTTTTATTTTATTCTATTTTAATTCATTTTCATTTAAATAACCGCATGTGGCTGAGGGTCATGTACTGAAGAACACAGCTCTAGCCTATTGCTTCTCAAACTTTCATGTGATATGAATCATCTAAGGCTCTTGTTAAATTGCAGCTTCTCATTCAGTATAGGTTTGGAGAGAGGCCTGAGATTGCACTTTTTTTTTTTTCTTATTTTTTGAGACTAAGTCTTACTCTGTCATCCACGCTGGAGTGCAGTGGTACAATCTCAGCTCATGCAATCTCTGACTCCCCGGTTCAAGCAATTCTTCTGCCTCAGCCTCCTGAATAGCTGGGATTACAGGGGTGTGCCACCATGCCCAGCTAATTTTTGAATTTTTAGTAGAGATGGGATTTCACCATGTTGGTCAAGCTGATATTGAACTCCTGACCTCATGATCTGCCCACCTTGGCCTCCCAAACTGCTGGGATTATAAGCATGAGCCACCGCACCTGGCCTGAGATTTCCCATTTCTAACAAGCTGTCAGGAGGTACTTACGCTGCTGGTCCATGGACCAGACTTTGAGTAGCAAGGGTCTAGAGCAATGCGTCTGATTCTAAGGTCTCTCAACTTTTAGGAATCTGTGGAAGAAGTGAATGCAATCCATGGGCTGTTCAGGATCTGGTTTTGGCACTTCAGAAATTTAATAGTACTCTGACTGTTGCTGGTAAGAGTCTAAAATAATAAATGTCTATTTCAGTGAGGAGTTTAGGGGTGCTGATTTGATAACTTCTAGCCATTTTATCTCTAGGGATCTACCCCAAGGCAACGATGGCAAAGATACAAAAAGGTGTATCTACAAAGCTATTCACTGCAGCACTATTTATGCTAACAAAAGACTAAAGGAAAAAAACTAAAATGTCTAACAATGGGAGGCTAGCTGAATAAACACAGAAGAGTACTGTACAACTATAAAATGCAAGGCACGGCCAGGCACGGTGGCTCAAGCCTGTAAGCCCAGCACTTTGGGAGGCCGAGGCAGGCGGATCACGAGGTCAAGAGATTGAGACGACTATCCCGGCCAACACGGTGAAACCCGGTCTCTACTAAAAATAGAAAAATTAGCTGGGCGTGGTGGCATGTGCCTGTAGTCCCAGCTACTTGGGAGGCTGAGGCAGGAGAATTGCTTGAACCTGGGAGGCGGAGGTTGCAGTGAGCCAAGATTGTGTAAGCACTTTGGGAAGCCAAGGCGGGCGGATCAGAGAGTCAAGAGATCGAGGCCATCCTGGCCAACATGGTCTCTACTAAAATACAGAAATTCGCTGGGCATGGTGGCAAATGCCTGTAGTCCCAGCTACTCGGGAGGCTGAGGCAGGAGAATTGCTTGAACCTAGGAGGCAGAGGTTGCAGTGAGCCAAGATTGCACCACTGCACTCCAGCCTGGAACCTGGCAACAGAGCAAAACTCTGTCTCAAAAAAAAAAAAAAGATATGTGTCTGAATATACCTTATTTTATAGATTTGCCTTTGAGGCCATGTAAATACATTGCATAGCTTATAATTTTGTAAAACAAAAATTAAATTTTAAAAAACCATATCTAAAATAAATAAAATTTAAACTTGATGTTTTAAAAGTTGGTAGCAAAACCAAACAAACAGGAATTATTTCAAGGGACTTTAAAACATACTAATTTGACAGTACACTACTACTGTGTACTGTCTTTTTGATACCATAGGATCAAAAAGAACTATACAATAGCTTAAACTGTTTGGAAATAGTGTTGATGTTATTTTGGGATTATGTACAAATATTGTGGAATACAGCAAATAAATTACATTGATGGGAACCCCTTTAACCTCTTCTGGTTTTGAGTGGTGTGTCCCCCCCCACAAAAAAAAGAAAGAAATTATATTGATGTATTAATTTGGGCTATAAGAAAAAGAAGATGAAGGTGTAAGATTGAAGAAGCTGAGTTAATAACCCTAGAGTTTTGAACTTTATTGAAAAGTACAATTGACTCATGAGTACTTTGTAGTATGTCATGAGTATTTTCACAATATACACATATATGTCCTATCTCTTTCCCCTAAAAAGCTCTGAAACAATGACTAATCTATTAATTATGAACACCCCTAGTGCCTAGATTATGGCAACTAAACACTACCTCCCACTAAAAAGAACTAGGAGCCGGTCTCGGTGGCTCACCACTGTAATCTCAGCACTTTGCTAGGCCAAGGTGGGTGGATCACTTGAGGTCAGGAGTTCAAGACTAGCCTGCCAACATGGCAAAACCCTGTCTCTGCTAAAAATACAAAAATTAACTGTGTGTGGTAGCACACCCATAATCCCAGCTACTTAGGAAGCAGAGGCAGAAGAATCACTTTAACCCAGGAAATGGAGGTTGCTGTGAGCCGAGATTGCATCACTGCACTCCAACAACCGAGTAAGACTCCATCTCAAAATAAATAAATAAAAATAAAAAGACCTAGGGCTTTTTGGAGAATGGCTAATTTCAGACCTGGGGCAGGAAATGCACAAAATAAGCCTGGAACATCCTGTCACACCAAATAGCAAGAACACTAAAGATTAAATCTATGACAAAAATTAATTCTTAGCATTGGGAAGAGCAATTGCAATGGACTGAAACACCTCAAATATTTAAATCCATGAATTAACAGAAATACTAGGAAAAAAATTTTTTAACTTGCTGGTCTTCTTTGGCGGATGCTAGGGAATGAACTTATTATTTTGAAGACTGGTGAATAAAAGAAAAGAATCAATATTTATCCTGTCCTTTTTATACAAATTACACCTCAGAGTAATCAAAGAGTTGATGAAGAGGGGTTTGTCCTTGTAGAAACAGTCTGCATAATAAATGAAGATGAGATGACAAAATATCACTTTAGGAGCCCTAATAAAATAATGGATCTAGACAATAAACATCAATAGCTCCTAACATAATAAAAAAGAAAGAGACAAAGAAACATTATATGTCTTCTGCTATGATTTGAATATCTGTCCCTCTAAAACTCATGCTGGAACTTAATCCCAGCAGGGCACAGTGGCTCATGTCTGTAATCCCAGCACTCTGGGAGGCCAAAGTAGGCAGCTCGCTTGAGGCCAGGAGTTTGAGACTAGCCTGGCCAACATGGTGAAACCTGTCTCTACTAAAACTACAAAAAATTAACCAGCATGGTGGCATACGCCTGTAGTCCCAGCTACTGGGGAGGCTGAGGCAGGAGAATCGCTTGAACCTAACAGGTGGAGGTTGTAGTGAGCCAAGATGGCACCATTGTACTCCAGCCTGGGCAACAACAGCAAAACTCCATCTTTAAAAAAAAAAAAAAAAAAAAAAAAGCCTATTTGGCCAGGCATGGTGGCTCACACCCATAATCCCAGCACTTTGGGAGTCTGAGGCAGGCCAATCACCTAAGGAGTTTGAGACCAGCCTGGTCAACATAGTGAAACCCCGTCTCTATTAAAAATTCAAAAATTAGCCATGCATGGTGGCAGGTTCCTGTGATCCCAGCTACTTGGGAGGCTGAAGCAGAAGAATCATTTGAACGCAGGAGGCAGAGGCTGCAGTGAGCAGAGATTGCGCCACTGCACTGCAGCCTGGGTGACAAAGTAAGACTTACCCTCCTTGCCTTGTGATGCCTTCGACCATGCTATGACACAGTACGAGGCCCTCACCAGAAGCCAAACAAATGCAGCTGCCCAATCTTTGGCCTTCCCAGCCTCTAGAACTATATGAAATAAACTTCTTTTCTGTATAAATTTCCAGTCTTGGATATTTTTATAGCAACAGAAAACAAACTAAGACATCTCCTGTTGGTAATACATAATACCTATGAAATCTCACCAGAAAAATAGGACTGCAGAGTTTTTAACCTGGGGCACATGGACCAGGTCCATGAAAACATTCTAGGATCTATGAACTTAAATAGAAAAAAAAAAAAAATATATATATATATATATATATATATATATATGTATATATCTCCTCATTTTTAGTAACATTGAACTAAAATTTAATAGCCCCTTCAATTATAAACATAGGCAACAAACGAGTGGTACTAACGATACCTAAGACTTTGCTGCCAAAATAATTCACAAATATTTTCACTTCATATGGCAACTATAGCTAAAATTTCAAGTAAAATTTATATTCATCACTACTCCAAAATCATGGTAAGCCAGGCATGGTGGCTCACACCTGTAATCCCAGCACATTGGGAAGGCCAAGGCAGAAGGATCACCTAAGGCCAGGAGTTGGAGACCAGCCTGGGCAAAATACCAAGACCTCATCTCTACAGAAAAAAAAAAAAAAAAAAAAAATGCTGGGTATCATGATGCGTGCTTGTAGTCCCAGCTACCTGGGAGGCTGAGGAGGCAGAATTGCCTCAACCGAGGAGTTTGAGGCTGCAGTGAGCTATGATGGTGCCACTGAATTCCAGCCTGTCCCAGAGCAAGACGCCATCCCTTGAAAAAAAAAATCCTGGTAGTTAAAACCTCATTGTAATATTTTGTTATTTAGTAAATTTTAAAGAAAAGAAGCCTCTATATTAACAGATATCCCAATTTGCTTTTTAACAATTTGACAACTAAATCTTTGCAATTGCTTTCCATTATAATCTTATATATTTATGCATTTAAAAACATTACCCTAAGAGGAAAATACTGTTAACTTATCAGAAAGACACAATCAACAAAAACCAAAATGTGGAAAACCACATGATAAATGAACTGTTCTTTGAAGATAAACTGCAAACAAAAAAGAGAGAGGAAAATAAACCTACAGAGAGAAAAAGATATAAACATAACAACCCATTAAAATATATGGGTCTCATTTGTATTGTGATTTGAACAAACGATTTTTTAAAAAATGAGATAAGAAAATTTTAATATGAGCTGGATATTTTAATTATTGTTAATTTTTTGATGGTATTACAATTGTTTTTAAGTTCTTATTTGTTAGAGATTAATGTTGATCCATGCATGAAATTACATAATGCCTGAGATTTACTTTAAGATCATCCAGGAGGAAGAAAGTAGAGGTGTATAAATGAAACAAGAATGAACTGCTGATATTCATTGAAACTGAGTGATGGAGTCATAGTGGCTCACACCTGTAATTCTTGCACTTTGGGAGGTTGAGGTGGGAGGATCACTTGAAGCCAGGAGTTCGAGACCAGACTGGCTAACATGGCAAAACATTGTCTCTATAAAAAACACACACACACACACACACACACACAAAAATTAGCTGGGCATGGTGGCACATGCCTGTAGCCCACTTGGGCAGCTGAGGCAGGGGGATCACTTGAGGCCAGGAGGCAGAGGTTGCAGTGATCCCAGAACACACCACTGCACTCCAGCCTGGGTGACAGAGCAAGACTCTATCTCAAAAAAAAAGAAGAAAGAGAGAGAAACAAACAAACAAACAAACTGGGTTAACTGGGTTATCATCACAGTAAAGCATAGCCTCTACTTTTATTTGAATGGTCCCATGAAACTTTTAAGTCAACAAAAACCCTACATGTACACATACCAAGGCTATTCAGACAAATCAAAATATCACATGTATTTGTTTTCAGCTCTAATTCTATCAACCAAATGTGGTAGCAGTCATTTCTCTTGCTAATCAGAAGTTCTAGTGTCTGATTAGTTAAAAGAGAGGGAGAGGAAAAAAAAAATAAGCCCATTATTACTTAACAAATGCATTTTGGGGAAAGGGTGCCAAAACCTTTCAAAACATAAGACTCCTGGCAAAAAAAAATAATAATAATCAAAGGGGTTCATAAGGAAGAAAGCCTGAAGATTGCTGATCTAATGTAAAATATCTCATGCTGTATTATACTTATTATGTGTTTGGCTCCCTAGGTAGGTCACAAGCTCCTAAAAGGCAGAAAAAATGTCATATTCATCTTTGTTTATACAGTATATGAATCAATATGGACTGGCAGAATAGCTGCAAAGGTAAAAAATGCGACCAGAGAAAGCTGACCTTTCTGAAACCTCTATTAGTTCAACTGGAACAAGTAGGAACAAACAGATTACAAGAAGAAATCAGTCTACAGTTTAACTTGGAAATGTGTCAACCCAAATGTGACCATCAGAAAGAATTCAACTTAAAAATAAAAATGTTAAATAAGTTGCAAAACTCATTGGAATGGGACAGAGCGATAGTAATCTGCTCTGCTGGGCAGTATAAACTCTAGAAAAAGGAAACATGGCAATTATGACATTTTCTCCAGTCCCATACAGGAGCAAGAGTCTCCTGATTCATTAACTAGATAATTTTTTTTTTTTTTTTAAATAGTGACAGGGTCTCACTCTGTCCCCAATGCTGGAGTGCAGTGGTGCTATCATGGTTCACTGTAGTCTCAACCTCCTGGGCTCAAGTGATCCTCCCATCTCAGCCTACCAAGTAGCTGGGACCACAAAAACATGCCACCACACCCAGCTAATTTTTAAAATTTTTGTAGAGACAAGGCCCGACTATGTTGCCCAGCCTGGTCTCAAACTCCTGGCCTCAAGGGATCCTCATGCCTCTGTTTCCCACAGCACTGGGATTACAGGTGTGCGCCACCGCACCCAACCAACAAAACAATCTTTTTTTTTTTCCTGAGACAGAGTTTCGCCCTTGTTGCCCAGGCTGAAATGCAGTAGTGTGACTTCAGCTCACTGCAACCTCTGTCTCCTGGGTTCAAGCAATTCTCCTGCTTCAGCCTCACAAGTAGCTGGGATTACAGGCACATGCCACTACACCCAGCTAATTTTGTATTTTTAGTAGAGAGAGGGTTTCACCAAGTTGGCCAGGATGATCTCGATCTCCTGACCTCGTGATCCACCTGCCTCGGACTCCCATAGTGCTAGGATTACAGGCATGAGCCAACACGTCTGGCCTGGCAATCTTATCTGGTTATGAGGCAGATACAAAAGTATCTTCATGAAGTGGGGGGACATGTAATTTCTTTGCCCTTGTTCTAGATACACCACCAAGCAACGTTAGATCCTATATTTCCCTGGTAGGTTTTTCTTTTGAGATGGTCATCTTGTGACCATCTGTCAAAGTTAACAGTGACTATTCTCATTAAAAACTAGCACCTTTATTTTCAAGAATAAGTGTAAGTTTGAACAGCAAGAGGTACTTTCTAGAGACTGGTCACTACCAAATGAACTGATCATGGTGTTCCAGACAAAGAGAACTGGAAAAATCTGGCAAAGAACAGGAATCAAGAGGTTCAGGTGTCAGCCTTCTTATCTACAACTCTAGAAGAATGTGCATAAAGTTTTACCAAAACCAATCTGATTATTTAATGAAGCAATAAAGCAAGCTTTTCCAAAAATTACCCTATGAATTATAATACCAGTTACATTTTCTTATGGAGCAGGATATTTCTGAAATTGGCAAAATATTTTTTTCTGCTGATCTTCACCAAATGTCATACTGCATTTCTTAGACTAAAGGAGGGGGCGGGTGAGCTAATTTTGCAGTATTCTATAACAATACAACAGAAGTTTAGGGCAGAGCAAGCTTAGAGTGGATCTAGATCCAGCAAGTAACCCACTGGGTTATGTCCAGTCTCTTTAGTTATAATTTAGAATATTTTCAATCAAGAAAACTTCAACCTCTGGGCATTCCCAATTCTGTTAGTTCCTGGAACGAGTTCATTCTGTTCTGAATCTTTGAGAACAAGAGAAGGCTTGGAGCCAAAAGATAGTAGTGGAAGAGTTAAGAAGTCAATGACTCGAATTGGTTGATGGATCTAATTGCCTGATTGACTAAACATTAAAAGCACCAAATAATTTGGGTGGGATTGTGGAAATTTTTTGTTATTTTCTTTTTAATCTATTTTGTACATGCTAGTTTTCAAACAATGAGAAAACTAATTACAGTGTGGTGGCTCACACCTGAAATCCAGCACTTTGAGAGGCCAAGCAAGGTGGGCAGATTGCTGAAGCCCAAGAGTGCAAGACCAGCCTGAGCAACATGATCAAATGCCTCCTCTATAGGAAAAAATTCAAAAACTAGCTGGGCATGATGGCATGCACCTATAGTCCCAGCTATTCAGGAGGCCGAGGTGAAATAATCACCTGATCCTGGGGAGTTGAAGGCTGCAGTGAGCCACGATCATGCCACTGCACTCCAGCCTGGGTGACAGAGTGAGATCTTGTCTAAAAAAAAAAAAAAAAAAAAAAAACCTACATTCTTTCCAAAAAGAACCAAGAAAGTGAAGGGACTAGAAGAAAACACTAATGATAACATTGGAAGACTTCCCCTTGACTTCTCATGTTTAATCCTTGTGCTAATTTGGATTTGCAGCTCACATTCCATCTTCTCTTTCTTTCCCAATCTCTTCCTCTGTAATCCTCTGTTGACAATTCAAGATTTCCAAACTGCTGACTTAAAGCTCCCTGGACTCGCCAGTGGGGCACCCATCATCATCGAGTATTCTTTATTTATTACATTCATGCTAATGGACCCCATCAAAATACCTTGTTTATATTTTTTATAGTGCCTCACAGTTTACGAAAAGTCTTCTATATCCTATTTTATTTTTGATCCATTTGCCAATGCTGTGTGGTCACAGATGAAGAAACTGAGGCTAAGAGAAGTGAAATGGGTTGCCTAACTGATGCTGTTCAAAAGTATCAGAATCAGCCAGGCACAGTGGTTCACGCCTGTAATCCCAGCACTTGGGGAGGCCGAGGCGGGTGGATCACGAGGTCAAGAGATCGAGACCATCCTGGTCAACATGGTGAAACCCCGTCTCTACTAAAAATACAAAAAATTAGCTGGGCATGGTGGCATGTGCCTGTAATCCCAGCTACTCAGGAGGCTGAGGCAGGAGAATTGCCTGAACCCAGGAGGCGGAGGTTGCGGTAAGCCGAGATCGCGCCATTGCACTCCAGCCTGGGCAACAAGAGTGAAACTCCGTCTCAAAAAAAAAAAAAAAATACAAAACTTAGCTGGGTGTGGTAGCATGCGCCTGTAGTCCGCAGCTACTCGGGAGGCTGAGGCAGGAGAATTGCTTGAACCCAGGAGGCGGAGGTTGCAGTGAGCCAAGATTGCGCCACTGCATTCCAGCCTGGCACCTGGAGACAGAGCAAGACTCTGTCTCAAAAAAAAAAAAAGTATCAGAATCAAGTGCAAAATGCAAACCTACTGGCACTAAGTAGAGTGCTCTTGCTAACCATGTTCCCTCCTACATGACTCTGTTAAAATAAATTCCCAATAGAAGATGCATCCAAAAGTTCATGAAAATGAATGAAGCAGCTGGGCACGGTGGCTCATGCCTGTAATCCCAGCCCTTTGGGAGGCTAAAGCGGGTGGATCACCTGAGGTCAGGAGTTCGAGACCAGCCTGGCCAACATGGTAAAACTCCATCTCTACTAGAAATACAAAATTTGCCAGGCTTGGTGGCACATGCCTGTAATCCCAACTACTTGGGAGGCTGAGGCAGGAGAATCACTTGAACCCAGGAGGCGGAGGTTGCAGTGAGCTGAGATCACACTATTGCACTCCAGCCTGGGCAACAAAAGTGAAACTCCATCTCAAAGAAAAAGAAAATGAATGAAGCTACAAAAACATAGGCTAGATTTCCATAGCTGTAAAAAAAAAAAAAAAAAAGGCTAATGCCATTTTTCTCTATAAATGCCCAACCTTTTATCTGATCATTGAATATTACTAAAGTATATTTTACATATATATATATATATATATATATATATATATTTTTTTTTTTTTTTTTTTTTTGAGACAGAGTTTCGCTCTTGTGACTAAGGCTGGAGTGCAATGGCGTGATTTTGGCTCACCGTAACCTCCGCCTCCTGGGTTCAAGCAATTCTCCTGCCTCAGCCTCCTGAGTAGCTGGGACTACAGGCGTGCGCCACCATGCCCAGCTAATTTTTGAATTTTTAGTAGAGCCGGGGTTTCACCATGATGACCAGGATGGTCTCAATCTCTTGACCTCATGATCCACCCGCCTTGGCCTCCCAAAGTGCTGGGATTATAGGCATGAGCCACCGCACCCAGCCTCCATATATATATGTATATATATATATACATACACATATATATATGTATATATATATACATACACATATATATATGTATATATATACATACACATATATATATGTATATATATACATACACATATATATATGTATATATATACATACACATATATATGTATATATATATACATACACATATATATGTATATATATATATACATACACATATATATATGTATATATATACATACACATATATGTATATATATACATACACATATATGTATATATATATACATACACATATATATGTATATATATACATACACATATATATATGTATATATATACATACACATATATATATGTATATATATACATACACATATATATATGTGTATATATATACATACACATATATATATGTATATATATATACATACACATATATATGTATATATATATACATACACATATATATGTATATATATATACATACACATATATATGTATATATATATACATACACATATATATATGTGTATATATATACATACACATATATATATGTATATATATATACATACACATATATATATGTATATATATATACATACACATATATATATGTATATATATATACATACACATATATATGTATATATATACATACACATATATATGTATATATATATACATACACATATATATATGTATATATATATACATACACATATATATATGTATATATAGATTTTTTTTTTTTTTGAGACGGAGTTTCACTCTTGTTACTCAGGCTGGAGTGCAATGGCGCGATCTCAGCTCACCGTAACCTCCACCTCCCAGGTTCAGGCAATTCTCCTGCCTCTGCCTCCTGAGTAGCTGGGATTACAGGCATGCGCCACCATGCCCAGCTAATTTTTTGTATTTTTAGTAGAGATGGGGTTTCACCATGTTGACCAGGATGGTCTCGATCTCTTGACCTCCTGATCCACCCACCTCAGCCTCCCAAAGTGCTGGGATTACAGGCGTGAGCCACCGCACCCAGCCTCCATATATTTTATAATAGATAACATATTGCATAATAACTACAGATTCAGTTATTAGAGAATTATATCTATTTTATATTTAACTTGGAATTTTGCATGCAAAAATATCCTCATACATTCCAATCATATTGTCCACACTACTGATATATACAACTCCTGTAATATGTGGCAACTGTAAACCATCATAATATCATCCTGTAGCCAATAAGATAAAAGCTACCAATATCAAATCCTGTAGAAAATGAGAGTTATGCAGAAAATCCAATGGATGCCAGTTAAAGAGGCCAACATTCAATGCCTTAAAACATTAACACGCAGGAGGGGGTGGGGAAATTTAAAAAAAATCATTAACATGCACACTCACATGCAAAAACAGAAAAGTGTGGAGCAGGAGCAAACAGCCACTTAAGGTATTTGAAGGTAACTGCACCTACAGACTGAACAGAGCACACCTGGTAATCCGCAGCCTTGTCTGTGGGAGCTCATCTGTCTCAGAAACAACAATCAATTCAGAGGTCATACCTGTGTCTTTTTTCAAGAGAAGCCTTTGCAGTGGCACACCACTTAAAGACTTTTACCTAGAGACTGTAATGTGTGGGAATTTTCCTTGCCTGCTTAGTGGAAGTAGTCCAAACCTGGAAGGCAACTTCAATAACCCACACTGACTTTTTTTTGAGACAGGGTTGGGTCTCACTCTGTCGCCCAAATCAGAACACAGTGGCACAATCAGGGTCCACTGCAGCCTCAACCTCCTGGACTCAAGTAACTGGAACTACAGGCGTGCATGCACCACCATGCCCAGCTAAGTTTTTGCATTTTTAGTAGAGACAGGGTTTCATCATGTTGCCCATGCTGGCCTGAAACTCCCGGACTCAAGTGATCTGCCTGCCTCAGCCTCCCAAACTCAGTGACTCTTATTACCATCTCCTTAATAGTCCCCAATTCAATTCAGCACATTTTTTTTAGATCCTAACACTTTGTCAGGCTATGCGAACAAAGAGAAATGGAGCCCCTGTCCTCATGAAATTCACAATGCAGCAGTCAAGAACAGTAAAGCAACAATTCCACATGTGAGGGTGAACAGACAAGGTAGGATAAGATCTACCATGTGCAAGGTAGGATGAGATCTAACCAAATCCAGGATTCATGGAAGGCCTTACTCATGAAGTGATATTTCATCTAGACTTGAAGAATAAAGACAAGTTGTTTGGGTCAGAGAAGAGCTACAGAACTGCCATCCCAGCAAAGGGGACAGCATTGTAAATTCTCCAGCATGAATGGAGCCTGAAGATGTAGCTCATCCAAAGGAATCGGTAGTTTTCTAGTCTGTGGTATAACTTGAACAGTCAGTAGCAATTCTTGGTTGATTATTTCAAATACTGAGTATGGAGTATGTGCAAAAGACTGTGGGTGAAAGAGTTGAGTAAACGTTTCCTTGACATTTTATGAATTATCACTTAAATTTTTTCTTTTTCTTTTTTGTTTTCCTGCTGTTCAAGAACTGTAGAAAGCTGTAGAATTATTGCTTACAGTTTCACCAACATTCATGTGTTCTTATTTCTTTGTGCTCTAAAGGTTTTTTCTCTGTAGGGGGGTACCATTCCTAGGTTTTACCACTAAATGTGGGAGGAAGAATACTGGCCTCTAAAGTATCTGCACTCTCTCCCTCACCCCTGAACTGTGAATAGGTTATCCTACAGGGCAAAAGGGACTTTGCAGATGTGGATTAACAAGGTAGTCCCAATTTAATCACATGAGACTTTAAAAGGGAGAACCTTTCCTAGCTGTAGTCAGAGGGAGATATAACTCCAGAAGGATCAGACAGATGCAATGTTGCTAGCTTTAAAGTCACAAACCAAGGAAGGCAGGTGGCTTCCAGAAGCTGGAAAAGTCAAGGAATTGATTCTCCCCTAGAACCTCCAGAAAAGAATGCAACACCTGCAACACTTTGATTTTTAGCCCAGGAAGACTGGTGTTGGCGTTTTGATCTACAGAAAGGTAAGATAATAAACTGGTGTTGTTTTTAAGCCACTAAATTGGTGGTAATTTGTTATGACGGCAATAGAAAACTAATATACTAAGTCAACAATGCATGTGATACTTTAAAACAACACTTGAATCATAATGCTATAACTATTTACATTCATCTCAGCGAATTTCCTTAGTAACAAAATAATCACATCGAATAAAGAGTCTATTAAAAAACTGCAGGCAAAGCTAATCAGGAGCCACCCTAGATTAAATCACTTTCATCATTTGCCAGGGAGAAAATAAAACCATGCCATCAAGCCAGAAACTTCTCAACTAGTTCCATACAAACCAACAAAAATTGAAAGTATAAATCTAGTGATTTCTTCTTATGCATTATGTCCCATGTGACTCTCAGTGAAGAATAGAGGGGACACATTAGTACTCTCCCACCCCCTACATAATAAAAGACGGGGAAGTACTGGCCACTGACTGAGCTCTTACATATATTAATATACTGCATGTTCGTACAACACTAGATATGTATTGTTTTGCCAGCATTTAAGTCTTTTAAACACACATGACTGTATGTGTGTATAAGTCTTTTATACATACATAGTCTCACAATATCTAGTAAAAACAGTCATGGTAATACGAATTATGACATCTAACAACTGAGTGTATACCATATGCCAAGCACTGTTCTAACAATTTCATAGTCCTAATTTATTTAATCCTCCCAACAATCCTAGGAGATAAATACCATTATTACTGCTACTTATAGATACAGAAATGGAGGCACAGAGATGTTAAGTAACTTGCCCAATACCACACAGCTAGCAAATGGCAGAACCTGGAGAACAGAAGCAGTGTGGCTCCAGAGGCTGAGCTCATAACCACTGTTACATTGCAAGTACACTACTTGCATTAATCAGGGATTCATAAAGCTTTCTTATATCAACAAAAGTGAGGTAGCTTAATAAAAATAAATGTGTGTGGTACCATACTAAGTGCTTATATACGATGTTTCTTTTCTTTTCTTTTGAGATGAAGTTTCGCTTTTGTCACCCAGATTGGAGTGCAATGGCATGATCTCAGTTCACTGCAATCTCTACCTCCTGGGTTCAAGCGATTCTCCTGCCTCAGCCTCCCAAGTAGCTGGAAATACAGGCACCCACCACGCCTGGCTAATTTTTGTATTTTTACTAGAGATGGGATTTCACCATGCTGGCCAAGTTGGTCTTGAACTCCTGACCTCGTGTGATCTCCTCACCTCAGCCTCCCAAACTGCTGGGATAACAGGCATGAGCCACTGCACCCAGTCCTCCTTTTTTTTTTTTTTTTTTTTTTTTTTTTGATACAGAGTCTCACTCTGTCCCTCAGTCTGGAGAGCAGTGATGCTATCTCGGCTCATTGCAACCTCCACCTTCCAGGTTCAAGTGATTCTCCTGTCTCAGCCTCCCAAGTAGTTGGGACTACAGGTGTGTACCACCATGCCTGGCTAATTTTTTTTATTTTTAGTAGAGACGGTGTTTCACCATGTTGACCAAGTTAGTCTCAAACTCCTGACCTCAGGTGATCCTTCCACCTTGGCCTCCCAAAGTGCTGGGATTACAGGCGTGAGTGACCACATCCGGCTGATATGCTTCTCTTAAACATCACAAAAACTCTTGTGAGATAGAGATTATCAGTACAATTATACTGTTGAAAAACAGTTATAACAGTTTCAGCTGTTCAGAGAAATAGCTTGCCCAAGATTATTAGTAAGACTACCTTTTCCCCATACCATACACTACTTCCCTGATAACAAAAATAAAATATACAATATGTAATACTGACAATTATCATTCCATACAGGGAGATCGACTGGTACAAATTACCCTGCCTCTGGGTGGACATGGTGGCTCACTTCTGTAATCCCAGCACTTTAGGAGGCCATGATGTGGGGATCAGTAGAGGTCAGGAGTTTGAGACAAATCTGGTCAACATGGTGAAACCCTGACTCTACTACAAATACAAAAATTAGCTGGGCATCATGGCACATGCCTGTAATCCCAGCTACTGGAGAGGCTGAGGTGGAAGGATCATTGAACCCGGGAGGCGGAGGTTACAGTGAGCCGAGGTCACACCACTGCACTCCAGGCTGGAAAACAGGGCAAGATACTGTCTCAAAAAACAAGAAAAAGTAAGAAAACAAATTACCCTGCCTCTCTAACAATGGGCACTAATTAGCCAAACCTATGTTGTTATATGTTCTACAATTATTTTAATAGGAGTGTTCTGATAAAAATAAAGGAAAATATAAAATCTATTTATGATATCTTTGTCTTGGCTTTGATTGGCTGCAATGAGAAAGCATGAAACATGTTTTCTTTTTTTTTTTTTAATGAGACAGTTTCACTCTTGTATCCCAGACTGGAATGCAATGTCGTGATCTCAGCTCATGGCAATCTCCACCACCCGGGTTCAGGCCATTCTCCTGCTTCAGCCTCCTGAGTAGCTGACATTACAGGCATGTACCACCAAGCCTGGCTAATTTTATATTTTTAGTAGAGATGGGGTTTCTCCATGTTGGTTAGGCTGGTCTTGAACTCCCGACCTCAGGTGATCCACCTGCCTCAGCCTCCCAAAGTGCTGGGATTACAAGCATGAGCCACCGCACCCAGCCTGAAACACATTTTCAAATCACTATTCTCTTTGGATATGAGTCAGAGGAACTTAAGTGTATTGCCTAGATTAGGAGGAAGGGGGCAAAATGGAGAGGGCAGCATTCAACTGTAGGCAACGTATGGAGCATGTGGCCTCTGCCTCCAGGATCCTCCCTCCCCACAACTCTTGTGTGAGAAAAATTCTAAGAGGAGCACCAACATGGACATACCCCAGAAGACACACAGGCGCTCCAGCAGGGTTAAAAAGGTGGGTGCCAGGGTGGGAGGCAGATAGGATCAGGAAACATGGGATTAGCATTGTTGGGTAATAAACATGCTGCTGTTTCACAAGTCTGGATTTCAAGAGAGTACATCCCTGAGACGGACGTACAACCCTCCCTCTGCCCATCCCAGTCTGGCACAGGAACTGAGCACAAACAAACCCTGTTCTCAACAGGCAGCCAAGAAGCCACAGAAAATGTTCAGTTCTTAACACGGCCTGCCCATTGAGGTGGAACACAAGGTTTTGAAGGATGATTCCCTTTAACTATTGTAAAAGCTAAATTTCCCTGGTTGCAGATTATCAAAACAAAAATCACTTTCAACACTTCAAAAAATGAGAGGTTTGTTCATTTTTTGCTTTGTGTGATCTAAATTGTCAAATGCGATCCTCAGATGAAGATAATCAATTGGCATCAGCTGGAAGAACGAAGCCAACAGCAAACGCAATGCACAAAGGCTCACAGAATCCTGCTGTGGTTTGGACTCCTGGCTCCTGCTGCTTCTCTGGTCTCTCTGTGGTTTGGCAATGTAACCCTCCACGATTCGGTAAAGTAATAAATCCTCTTTTTTTCCCTATGCCAGTGGTGAGCTGGACACCATCAGTACCTCTAACAACTGACCCAATACACTCATCACACACCCATCAGGCACCTGAAGAAGACAGGAGTCCGTGACTAATCTAGAAAGCTCCTGAGGGCTCACCAGCACTTTCAGAGGCCAAAGCAGGCTGATCATGAGGTCAGGAGTTTGAGGCCAGCCTGACCAACATGGTGAAACCCCGTCTCTACTAAAAATACAAAAATTAGCGAGGCATGGTGGCAGGTGCCTGTAATCCCAGCTACTCAGGAGGCTGAGACAGGAGAATCGCTTGAATCTGGGAGGCGGAGGTCGCAGTGAGCTGAGATCACACCACTGCACTCCAGCCTGGGTAACACAGTGAGACTGTCTCAAAAAAAGAAAGCAAGCTCCTGGAGACCTGGCCCAGTGAGGGAGGCGGAGGCGGAGGGGAGATTTCCTATGAGTCATGCTATCCTTTCCAGCCTTTCAACACCCCACACTCCCCAAACCAGAAAAACTGTCATGTTCCTCCCTTAAACCAACTTCAACTTCTCCTAATTTAATCCAGACGATTCTGAATACTCTCAAAAATTTTTCAACTTCCACTACCACGTAAGAAGTAAACGAGGATTATTGGGGAACCTGACACAAGCCAAAATTTTGTCAGTCTCAGGTGGGATCTTTAAATCCATGTAAGCTGCAATGTGTATAGAGCACTCTGTTTAATAGAAAAATAATATGGAAAAGGTGGGTATTTCACAGAACAGCAGCACTTCAGCGAAGTACACTAAGGCCGGCCAGGTGCAGTGGCTTACGCCTGTAATGCCAACACTTTGGGAGGCCAAGGCTGGTGGATAACCTGAGGTAAGGAGTTCAATACCAGCCTGGCCAACATGGTGAAACCCCATCTCTACTAAAAATACAAAAATTAGCCAAGTGTAGTGGCGCAGGCCTGTAATTCCAACTACTCAGAAGGCTAAGGCAGGAGAATCACTTGAACCTGGGTGGCAGAGGCCACAGTGAGCCAAGACTGCCACGGCACTCCAGCCTAGGTGAAAGAGTGAGACTCCAACTCACACACACACCAAAAAGAACTACGCTAAAACCAATAGACATACACAGAGACCCAACTTCATTAGAGATCAGGTATATGTAAATTAAGATGTTATTTTACATTCATTTGACGGTCAAAAATTTCAAAGCAGGGCTGGGCACAGTGGCTAACACTTGTAATCCCAGCACTTTGGAAGGATGAGGCAGGTGCAATAGTTGAGGCTGGGAGTTTGAGACCAGCCTAGCCAACATGGCAAAACCCTATCTCTACTAAAAAAACAAAAATTAGCCAGGCACGGTGGTGTGCCTGTAATCCCAGCTACTCACAAGGCTGAGGCACGAGAATCACTTGAAACTGGAAGGCAGTGAGCCAAGATCACACCGCTGCACTCAAGCATGGGTGACAGAGACTGTGTCTCAACAACAACAACAAAAAAAAAACTTAAGCTTGATTGGAAGTTGTTTTACAGGATTTCTCAGATACAGCTTGTGGGAGTGAAAAAATTATTTTTATTTTTTTTAATTTTTTTTTTATGTTTTGAACCCAAGTCTCACTCTGTTGCCCAAGTTGGAGTCCAGTAGCAAAGATCTCAACTCACTGCAACCTCCACCTCCCAGGTTCAAGCACTTCTCATGCCTCAGCCTCCCAAGTAGCTGGGATTATAGGCAATGTGCCTATAATCAAAAACATATTTGATATAGCCTCACTCTGTCATCCAGGCTGGAATGCAGTGGCAAAATCTGAGCTCACTACAACCTCCACCTCCTGGGCTCAAGCGATCCTCCCACCTCAGCCTTGCCAGTAGCCAGGAATACAGGTGTGCACCACCATATCTGACTAATTTAGGAGTGGAAATTGGTACAACTGTTTTGGAAAATAGTTTGGCATTATTTTATGAAGTCTAACATCACATGCCCTATCAAACCAGCAATTCCGCTCCTAGATATATGTATATGTGCATGTCTTGAATGAAAGAAGCTCTTAACACATGATCAACAGGAATGCAGAAGAATGTTTCAAGAAGTCTGTAAACAATAGCAAAAAACCTGGAAAAAACCCAAATGCCATCAACAGTGTGAATAAAGTGTGGTATATTCACAGGAAAGGGTATTATATAGACTCAAAGTGAGTGTTCTACAGCATCAGCACCTGCAACAATATGAATGAATTTTAGCAACATGCTATAAGGAAATATAAATCTCACCAGATGATAGAGCATGATATCCTTTTTATAAAGTCAAACAAGGGCCGGGCGCAGTGGCTCACGCCTGTAATCCCAGCACTTTGGGAGGCCAAGGCGGGTGGATCACGAGGTCAAGAGATCGAGACCATCCTGGTCAACAAGGTGAAACCCCGTCTCTACTAAAAATACAAAAAAATCAGCTGGGCATGGTGGCGCGTGCCTGTAATCCCAGTTACTCAGGAGGTTGAGGCAGGAGAATTGCCTGAACCCAGGAGGCGGAGGTTGCGGTGAGCCGACATCGCACCATTGCACTCCAGCCTGGGTAACAAGAGCGAAACTCCATCTCAAAAAAATAAATAAATAAAATAAAGTCAAACATGGTAATAAAAGCAAACTTTTTAGAAATACAGAGGCACAAAACAATATTAAAATGAGAGCAAAGGAATAGTGAAAGGAAAATTCCAGATTGTGATTATCTTTGGTCTAGGTACATGCAAATTCCAGTTTTAGGGCCCGTGATGGATTTATGGGAACTTATCACATTTAAAAATTAATTGAGGCTGGCCAGGCTTGGTGGCTCACACCTGTAATTCAAGCTACTCAGATGGCTGAGGCAGAAGAATCTATAAAATAAGGTATATTCAGACATACGCCTTTTACTTTGCTCCCTCTCCTGCCCTATACGCAACTTTTAAAAAGTGTTGTTTTGGCCAGGCGCAGTAGCTCACGCCTGTAATCCCAGCAGTTTGGAAGGCCAGGTGGATCACCTGAGGTTGGGAGTTCAAGACCAGCCTGACCAACATGAAGAAACCCCATCTCTACTCAAAATACAAAATTAGCCAGGTGTGGTGGCATGTGCCTGTAATCTCAGCTATTCAGAAGGCTGAGGCAGGAGAATCACTTGAACCCGAGAGGCCAACGTTGCAATGAGCCGAGATTGCACCATTGCACTCCAGTCTGGGGAACAAGAGCAAAACTCCACCTCAAAAAAAAAAAAATTAATTGAGGCTGAGCTCAGTGGCTCATGCCTATAATCCCAGCACTTTGGGAGGCCAAGGCAGGAGGATCGTTTGAGCTAGGTCTTCAAGATCAGCCTGGGCAAAATAACAAGACCCCATTTTAAAAATTAGGTCTAGTGGTGTACCTCTGTAAGCCTAGCTGCTCTGGAGGCCAAGGCAGGAGGATCACTTGAGTTCAAGGCTGCAATGATCTATGATCAGACCATGGCACTCTAGCCTGGATCACAAAGTGAGACCCTGCCTCTTAAAAAAAAAAAAAAAAAAAAAAAAAAAAAAAAATCAATGGCCGGGCGTGGGGGCTCACGCCTGTAATCCAAGCACTTTGGAGGCCAAAGCAGGCGGATCACCTGAGGTTGGGAATTAAAGACCAGCCTGATCAACATGGTGAAACCCTGTCTTTATTTAAAAAAAAAAAAAAAAAAAATTAATTAACCCATTCATGGGCCCACAATGAGTGTGTCATAGGCCGGGGATTATGATTAATCCATTTCCATGCAACTAGGGTCTAAAAAATAAATAATGCTCCCAGAAAATGCACTCTGTTTATCCTAACTTTATATACTCTTTGCCATCCCTAGAGATACAAATAATCCAGAACAGGCCTAGGGAAAGACCGCCCAAGGTCTGGTTTTTGTTTGTTTGTTTGTTTCCCTATCACAAGAGGCAGAATAGTACAGTAAGAGCACAGGCTGCCTGAGGGGGGAAGCCTGGTTGCATTCCTTACTGCTGTGTGACTAATACTGTTAGGGAAAATTACCTCACCTTTCCGTGATCCAACTTTCACATCTGTGAAATGGTGCCGGCAATGACAGTACTATGATACCTGCTACAGAAAGTTATTTTAAGGGAGGGGTGCTGTGGCTTATGCCTATAATCCCAGCACTTTGGGAGGCTGAGGCAGGAGGATCACCTGAGGTCAGGAGTCTGAGACCAGCCTGACTAACTTGGTGAAACCCCATCTCTACTAAAAATAGAAAAACCAGCCAGGCATGGTGGCGCGTGCCTGAAATCCCAGCTACTCCGGAGGCTGAGGCAGGAGAATTGCTTGAACCCAGGAGGCAGCGGTTGCAGTGAACTGAGATCTCACCACTGCACTCCAGCCTGGGTGACAGAGCCAGACTCCTTTTCCAAAAAATAAATAAGTAAACAAACAAACAAAGTTATTGTAAGAATTACATGAGTTAATTCAGCCTGAGGTCCGAGAATAGCGTTGTTGCTCTCAGTGCACAAAGTAAGCCTTACTCAGCAAAGGTTATTATGTTTATCTCTTGTTTAATATCACAGTGAAAAGCTTAGGAAATGCTCTTCCCCCAAGTATCCTAAACACTTCTGGAGCAGGAATATCCCCACTATTCTCTGGGAAGATCTACTGCACCTAGCACAACACCATCCTCCTTAGTAAGGCTGTGGTAGATGGAAGAAACGGAATCTGTTTGCTCCTTAAGTACGTTTACATTTTTAAGAAATGATAGGCGGGCGCGGTGGCTCAAGCCTGTAATCCCAGCACTTTGGGAGGCCGAGGCGGGTGGATCACGAGGTCGAGAGATCGAGACCATCCTGGTCAACATGGTGAAACCCCGTCTCTACTAAAAATACAAAAAATTAGCTGGGCATGGTGGTGCGTGCCTGTAATCCCAGCTACTCAGGAGGCTGAGGCAGGAGAATTGCCTGAACCCAGGAGGTGGAGGTTGCAGTGAGCTGAGATCGCGCCATTGCACTCCAGCCTGGGTAACAAGAGCGAAACTCCGTCTCAAAAAAAAAAGAAAGAAATGACTAGAAGGCTCACGCCTGTAATCCCAGCACTTTGGGAGGCCAAAGGCGGGCAGATCGCCTGAACCCAGGAGTTCAAGACCAGCCTGGGCAACATGGCAAAACCCAGCTACTCAGGAGGCTGAGGCTGGAGGACTCCTTGAGCCTAGGAGGTCGAGGATGCAGAGAGCCATGTTTGTCCCACTGCACTGCAACCTGAGTGACAGAGTGAGACTCTGTCTCAAAAAAAAAAAAAAAGGAAAAAGAAATGACTAGAAACAGTTTTGGACTTACCTGTGGTTTTTCATGGAATCTCTCCGTGTATCACTAACATAAATAACCAAGTTTTTGTGACACATCACTTGTCTGATGACTTTAAATAACATAGGCTCCCGCTGGGTGCAGGCGCTCATGCCTATAATCCCAGCACTTTGGGAGGCCAAGGCAGGCGGATCACTTGAGGTCAGGAGTTTGAGACCAGCCTAGCCAATATGGTGAAACACCGTCTATACTAAAAATACAAAAATTTGCCGGGCATGGTTATGCGTGCCTGTAATCCAAGCTACTCAGGAGACTGAGGCAGGAGAACTGCTTGAACCCGGGAGGCAGAGGTTGCAGTGAGCCAAAAATCGCACCACTGTACTCCAGCCTGGGGTACGGAGTGAGACTCTACCTCAAAAAAATAAATAAATAACATAGGTTCCTGTCATCTTCTAAAATAAACAGCTCAAAATCTCTGGATTGAAAGCTTGTATAATTTATTAAAATGAAAACTATTCAAATCTTTATTTGGGGCCTATTTATACTTCAACTACAAGCAATTCTAAGAAACGGAGTTATCTGGTTTCTACAGTGTTAATACAGTAGAGATCATAATTTAGAAAGAACACAGGGTTCTAGAGATATGATTGGTAACAGAAAAAAAACCACATGTGACAATATGGGAGAAAAAAGGCTGAAACAAATCGGACAAATAATTCATATCAATGCTCCATGAACATACGGTTGCCTCTCAGCAGAAAACAGTTAACGATGATGATCCTGAATCATGAAGAAAAGGTGATCTCATGTTAAATGTACTTTGTTTATCAAAAGAAGAGTAGTCTCAAATATTTGTCTTAAATATGCCATAAACATTTTTAAATAATTTAAATAAATTTTTAATTTTTTTTTTCTTGGCAGAATCACCAGGATTAGTTGCAAATGGACCACTAACTAACTAAATGGCTTGGCCTACCCTAAGACAGTTGTTGAGTACAAATCAATTAAACCTCAAAGAATTGCTGCCAAAATTATGAATAAATGAATTAGCAGAAGTTAATAATCCATTACACAAATAGTGTCATTTGACTGGACTTAAAAGTGAATTTTAATGCTTGAAAGAATGAGTTTTAAGTTACCTGGAAAGTTAACCTGTGTGAAATAATTAGTTCTCTCAGATGATCCTCAGTAAATAACGACATAAGGAAGTTTTTAAAGCTTTTTCTTTTACAGATAGGGACTTACTCTGTTACACAGGCTGGAGTGCAGTGGAGTGACATTGAAATCCTGGACTCATGAGCTCAAGTAATCCTCCTGCTTCAGCCTTCCAAGTAGCTAGGAGTATAGGCCTACACCCCTGCATATGGCTAATTTTTTATTTTTATTTTTTTTGTGTAGAGACAGAAGTCTCACTTTGTTGCCCAGGCTAGTCTTGAACTCCTGAGCTCTAGACAGCCTCCTGGCTTGGTGTCCCAAAGTGCTGGGATCACAGGCATAAGCAACCTCACCCAGCCTACTTAGAGCTTTTTAATAAAGGTACCAAAACATGCCTACACAAGCAATTTCCTGGGGAGGCAATACACTTCTTCCACAAATGTGGCTACCTTCAAAAATCTCTGAAAGCTCTTCAGAAATAGCTTAATTTTTATTTCAGTCTTAACTCGTATATCTCACGGGAGGAATTGCTACAATTTCAGTTCTGTGCCAGGCATAAAGTACTGCAGGAACTTCAAAGATGAACTATCATCTCTGTCCTTTAAAAGGCACTCTCCCAAGAACAATAGAAAAAAAAAAAAGGCACTCTGTCAGGCAACCAATAATTATACTTCATGTTACAATACAGGAAGTGTAATGATGAGGGAGGAACGGGTACACAGAGGGGCACCCAGCTGAAGGGTGTCAGGAGGGAAGAGAGGAATCAGAGAAGATTTCTTAAGTTGGTGCTGACAGCGAACACATCCCAGGTGCAAAGGCATAGGTAAGGCGTGCACAAGGGAATCACCGGCAGGTCCATGTCGCTGGACCCAGCGCCAAATCAGAGAGGGACATTCTGAGAGGTGAGCCTGGAGAGGGAAGTGGGCCAGTGATGGAAAGCCTCATTATTCGTGTCAAGAAGCCTGAGCTCTAACAAAATGACAAGTGCCATATGATTCCCTTTTATGCAGTATCTAGAGAAGTCAAATTCACAGAGACAGAAAGTAGAATGGTAGCTGCCAGAGGCTGGGGCTGTGGATTGCAGTCATTATTTAAATGTACAGAGTATGTGTTTGGGATAATAAACAAGCTTTGGAAATGGATAATGGTGATGGCTGCAAGTATTACAAATGTACTTAATGCCCCTGAATGGTACCCATAAAAATGGCTAAAATGGTACACTTTATATTACGTTATGCATATTTTACCATGATTTAAAAAAAAAAAAAAAACTTTAAAAAAAGAATTATTATGTTCAGGTAAAGAGGAAGAAGAAAGAGGAAGAGAGGAGGGAAAGAAGAGGAGGAGGAGGGGCAGCAGTTTGAGCTCTAACCAATAAACAATGGCTGTCAGATTTGTTTTAGAGACAGAACCCTTTCTTCAAACAGCATTGCTATAGACTTAATATTTGTGTCTCCTCAAAATTGGTATGTTGAAACTTAATCCCTAATGTGATTCTATTGGAAGGGGCCTCTGGGAGATGATCAGGTCACGAAGGTGGAGTCTACATAAATGGTTAGCGCCCTTACAAAAGGGACTCCAGAGAGCTCCCAAATCCTTTTTACCATGTGAGGACACAGCAAGAAAACGGCTGACTATGAACAAGGGACACCAAACCTGCAGACACCTCAGTCTCAGACCTCCAGGCCTCCAGACTGTGAGAAGTAAGCTTCTTTTGTTTATAAGTTATCCAGTGTACAGTATTATTGTTACTGATCTTGCATCAAAGCCCAACTATAAACCAAGCAATAGCAACATACCCTGGTGGGTGCGAGAGGCCAGCCTAGAAGCCCACCAGCTCCTATTCCCTACTTGTGTCCCATGGTGAACCCTAAGAACTTTCAGGGAACCCGAAGAGCTCCTCCAGTCTGCAAACCACTGGTGCAGGTGATGGGAAGAATCCCCAAAGGACTTCAGCCTGAACATAATGCAGTGAGATTTCTTTTTTTCTTTTAATTTTTTTGGATAAACTGGTTATATCACATGAGACTTCTGAAATAATAGTAAAGCAGGTCTGGGTTTTAGAAACAAATGAATTTATCTCAGCTCTGCCTCTCACCAGCCAAGTATCCCGAGGAAGTTACTTATCTGCTCTGTCAAAACAGACTAAAAAACCTATTTTTGCTGGGCGCGGGGCTTGCACCTGTAATCCCAGCACTTTGAGAGGCTGAGGCGGGCGGATCACCTGAGGTCAGAAGATCGAGACCAGCCTGACCAATACAGTGAAACCCTGTCTTTAAAAAAAATAAAATAATAAAATTTTTTAAACCCATTTTTATAGGATTGTCATGAGGATTGATGAAATGTAAGCAGGGTGCCTGTACACAGCAAATTTTCATTTGATGACAGCTATTAATACTCTTGCTTTATTCAGCATCACTCTGACTTCTGTGTAGCAAGACGATTGGGGAGGGGGCTGGTGGGGTCATGGATGGAAGTTATTACAAGAGTCTAAGTGAGAGACGATAAAGGCTTGAACTGAACTGGTGGCAATACGGACAAAGGCGGACATGGACTCTAGGACTATTCTGGAAATGTTGTCAAGATAGGGAATAAGCACCAACATCCTTCAAGTCAAACAGAAGAAAGAAGCAAAGAAAAGAAGGTATAACCCAAAAGTTGTCTAGAACTGGTCTAGGGGAAAAGGGGACTACAGCCCGGGGCAGAGAGAGGGGCCAGAGGCCCAGTGGAGGGTGTGCTGGAGAAAAGCTTTCCAATTCCACTCTTAGGCATGTCTCCCTACAGTACATGCCTGCCCCTTTAACAACTCCCTGCAGTGTTGAGAAATTAACAAAACAGGTTCAGGCTGTGAAGCCAGCAATCATTCCTCCACCCACCGTCTCCAAGCTCCTTAGGCTAATGGGCAGCAACCTAAAGAGGCTGCCTCCTCCTTCCTTCAGAGCAGCTGATAGGAATAGCTTAATGGAGGGTCACTGAACAACAGAAATCAACAGTGGTTCTGCGGTGCCCCAGGTTTCCCCAATATGGGGTCCATCCCCTCCCCTCTAGCTAAAGGGACTCAGACCCAAGCCTGGCTATCATCTCTTTCTTCAGCACATACAGGACATATATGAGAGTGATCATCACAGTGATGTTGTGGAGGCTGGGAGCTGGAAATTGTCTGGTTGTCTAACACTGGTGGACCATGGAATCACAGCATACTCTGAAGCAGGTAAAAACAATAGACTAGATCAGTGGTTCTCAACCAGAGATTATTTTGTCCCCAGGAGACATTTGGCAATGTCTGGAGACATTTTTGATGATCACAACTGGAAGTGGGGGTGAGGGTGCCAGACTGGCTTTTATTAAGTAGAAGCCAGGGATCTACATCTTACAATGTACAGAACAGCCCCAACAAAGAATTAGTCAACTCAAGGCTGGGCACAGTGGCTCATCCCAGCACTTTGAGAGGCCAAGGGGTGATCACTTGAGGTCAGGAGTTCGAGACCAGCCTGGCCAGAATGGTGAAACCCCATCTCCACCAAAGATACAAAAATTAGCCAGGTATGGTAGCAGGTGCCTGTAAGTAATCCCAGCTACTCAGGAGGCTGAGGCAAGAGAATCACTTGAACCAGGAGGGGGAGGTTGCAGTGAGCCAAGATCATGCCACTAGACTCCAGCCTGGAGTAAGACTCCGTCTCCAAAAAAAAAAAGAAGAAGAAGAATTATTAAGCTCAAAATATCAAAAAGCCTGAGGTTGAGAAACACACTAAATGAACAAAACAACATGACTGGGTCACAAACATATAATGCTGAGTGGAAAAAAAAAAAGATGTAACCTTTCTAAAAAAAAAAAAAAAAAAAAGATGTAACCTTTTATACAATGCCTATTGGTATTAAGGATTCATTCTCAGCCATGCATCCCATATTTATTGTGAATCTATTGCAAGGTCAGTAATGCAATAATCAGAGTATATATACAATGGTGGCCAAAACTAGATATGATTCCTGACTCCTGGAGTCTAGTAGAATGGCAGATATTAAATAATTTCATAGTAAAAAGGGGGGAGAGAGGAAAATTTATGAAGATTAGTAGAATCTGGAGTTCCCAATTCCCCAGGGGATTGCACAAGCCACAAAAGATCCCTAACTTTACGTCTTTGTTTAAATAATACTATAAAACAATACTCTCCAGCAGGGCTACATACCAGCTTAGGATTTATGTCACATACACACAGTCAGCACTCAATAGATGTTTGTTGATTGGATAAAGGCTAAACAGTTAAGCACAACTGACTCCTTCAAAATGTCTGGGCTTTACCCTTTGGAAGGTGGAAACTAAAATGAAAGGAGAAAGCACAGGTCTACCCCAGACTTGTTGCTAGACAATAACAAGGAGTGTGGGTGTTGGCCAGGCATGGTGGCTCACGCCTGTAATCCCAGCATTTTGGGAGGCTGAGAAGGGTGAATCACGAGGTCAGGAGTTCGAGACCAGCCTGGCCAACATGGTGAAACCCCGTCTCTACTAAAAATAAAAAAAAAATTAGCTGGGCGTGGTGGTGGGCACCTGTAGTCCCAGCTACTAGGAAAGATAAGGCAGGAGAATCACTTGAACCCAGAAGGCAGAGGTTGTAGTGCACTCCGGCCTGGGCGACAGAGCAAGACTCCATCTCAAAATAAAAGAAAAAACAATCAGCTGAGCAACGTGGTCCATGTATAATCCTAGCTACTCAGGAGGCTGAGATAGGAGGCTCCCTGGAACTCAGGAGATCATGCCACTGCACTCCAGCCTGGGCAAGACTCCAGCTCCAGAAAACAAAGGAATGTGGGTGTAGACTGACCACCAATTATTTCCCTTCTCCAGCCCATGCCCCTTTCACACCAAGCTACTTGAATTTCTTCAAGCAAAACATTTTCTGACACTTCCCAGCCTAGACTATCCTTCCTCACTTAGGCCACCTTAAAAACTCACTCATGCTTCACAATCCCGATCATCTTCCCTCTCAAGCTCCCCACCCTATCTTACCATGGTAGACTTGGTCTCTGCCCTCTTTTGTGCCATTTCTGAACACTTATCTTTATAGCATTTATCATAACTTCTTACCATAATTTTATTATGAGTTTTCTCTAGAGCAGGAACTTAGTCCTATTCTATATGGCCAAACAGACTAGTCTGAAGCCTAGAACATTATAAATGTCCAAGGCTTGGTGAATGAAAGAATCAATGAATGGGCCGGGCACGGTGGCTCTCGCCTGTAATCCTAGCACTTTGGGAGACCAAGGTGGATGGATCACCTGAGGTCAGGAGTTCAAGACCAGCCTGGCCATCATGGTGAAATCCCATCTTTTAAAAAAAAAATTTTTTTTTTTTTTTTTTTTTTTGAGACGGAGTTTTGCTCTTGTTACCCAGGCTGGAGTGCAATGGCGCGATCTCGGCTCACCGCAACCTCCGCCTCCTGGGTTCAGGCAATTCTCCTGCCTCAGCCTCCTGAGTAGCTGGGATTACAGGCACGTGCCACCACGCCCAGCTAATGTTTTGTATTTTTAGTAGAGACGGCGTTTCACCATGTTGACCAGGATGGTCTCGATCTCTCGACCTCGTGATCCACCCGCCTCGGCCTCCCAAAGTGCTGGGATTACAGGCTTGAGCCACCGCGCCCGGCAAAAAAAATTTTTTAAGTAAAAAAAACAAAAAAGAAAGAACCAATGAATGAACCATGTCCAGCACTCTGCTACAAAAGGAATATAAAATCCATGCCTTCAAAAAGCTTACCATCTATTTGTTGGGAAAAAGATAAATATATAAAATAATAACTAAAGGTTTTTGCTAGAGATATAAAGTTGATGGTTGTTATAAAGAATATACATTTTAAAAATACATGACTAGGCCTGGTGCAATGACTCATGCCAGTGATCCCAGAATTTTGGGAGACCAAGACGGGAGGACTGCTTGAGCCCAAGAGTTCAAGTTTAGCCTAAGCAACATAGTAAAATTTTGTCCCTACAAAAATTAAAACTAAAAATTAAAAACACATATATGAAAAAATTAGGACCTATGAATCAGAATATAAACTGTGTGACAGTATACAATTAAATAATAAGACCAGGCACAGTGGCCCATAGCTGTAATCCCAACACTTTGGAAAGCCAAGGCAGGCAGATCACTTGAGCCTATGAGTTTCAGACCAGCCTGGGCAATATGGTAAAACCCTGTCTCTACGGGGGTGGGGGGTGGGGAATTAGTAGGGCATGGTGGTATATGCCTGTAGTCCCAGCTGCTCAGGAGGCTGAGGTGAGAGGATCACTTGAGTCATGGAGGTCGAGGCTGCAGTAAGCCACGATCATGCCACTGTACTCCAGCCTGGCCAACAGAGAGAGACCCTGTCTCAAATAATAATAAAAAAATTAAAAAACAAATAAGAGGCCGGGCGCGGTGGCTCAAGCCTGTAATCCCAGCACTTTGGGAGGCCGAGGCAGGTGGATCACGAGGTCAAGAGATCGAGACCATCCTGGTCAACATGGTGAAACCCCGTCTCTACTAAGAATACAAAAAAAAATAGCTGGGCGTGGTGGCGCATGCCTGTAATCCCAGCTACTCAGGAGGCCGAGGCAGGAGAATTGCCTGAACCCGGGAGGCGGAGGTTGCGGTGAGCCGAGATCGCGCCGTTGCACTCCAGCCTGGGTAACAAGAGCGAAACTCCGTCTCAAAAAAAAAAAAAAAAAAAAAAACAAATAAGAAGTATTCTCAGATATTCCTGGAAGTCCATGGCCTTCTATCGCAATATTTTTCATTTGAGTTGACAGCAATAAATGACAAGAGCCAAAATTACAGAGTCCACTAAGGAATATATGATTCTCATTATCATGAAAGCCTGGAGCATAAGTGTTCAATAAACTTTTTTTCTTTTCTTTTCTTTTTTTTTTTTTTTTTTTGAGACAAAGTTTCGTTCTTGTTGCCCAATCTGGAGTGCAATGGCAATCTCAGCTCACTGTAACCTCTGCCTCCCTGGTTCAAGCAATTCTCCTGCCTCAGCCTCTGAGTAGCTGGGATTACAGGCACGTACCACCACACTCGGCTAATATATACATATATTTTTTTTTCTTTGTATTTTTGGTAGAAACGGGGTTTCACCGTGTTAGCCAAGCTGGTCTGAAACTTCTGACCTCAGATAATCTGCCCACCTCGGCCTACCAAAGTACTGAGATTACAGGCGTGAGCCACCATGCCCAGCCTCAATAAACTTTTATTGAATGAATGATCTGATATTCCTAACCATAGAGAAAAGTTGTCTGTACCCTCTAGGGGCAGGTATATTAGGAGCTGCGGTCACTTAGAACATAGCCTCCTCAAAATGAAAACAGAACCACGTCTAGGTCCCAGGCTTCTCCCTATATTTAGTACCCAGTTGCCCAAAAAGGCTGCTCTTGCCCCCTTTTGGTAAAAGGAATAGAAATGACCTATGTGGTTATAAATCTTCCTCTGTATCTTGTCCATACGATGATAACACATCACATCCATTCACCAGCCTCTTTCTATGCTATCCTACCCTTGGTTCCCTGGCCACAGGTGGGGATTCACAATGCTAGACTCAAAGTTGGGACATGAGTTTTGACAACAAAGTTCAAAATATTAAGTATAAGGAGTGCTGGTTATCTGGTAAACCACTCTTTTCTGACTGCTGGGTCAGATAAAGAGAAACTGCAATTCAAAATACAAGTGCTTGGATGCCTGCCAGAGGTAGGAACCTTTGTCATCCCTCAGTCATTCACTCATTCATTCACGTGCTAAGGGTTGTGGGAGATACTAAAAAGAAAAAGACAGCATTCCTGCTGTTAAAGAACTTCGTCCATGGCTGGGTGTGGTGGCTCACGCCTGTAGTCCCAGCACTTTGGGAGTCTGAGATGGACGAATCACCTGAAGTCAGGACTTCAAAACCAGCCTGACCAACATGGAGAAACCTCGTCTCTACTAAAAATACAAAATTAGCCAGGTGGTGGGGGTGCATGACTGTAATCCCAGCTACTCAGGAGGCTGAGGCAGGAGAATTGCTTGAACCTGGGAGGCAGAGGTTTCGGTGAGCCTAGATCATACCATTGCACTCCAGCCTGGGCAACAAGAGCGAAACTCTGTCTCAAAAAAAAAAAAAAAAAAAAAAACAAAAAACAAAAAACAAAAAACCTTCGGCCATATGGGATGTAAAGATGCCCACAACCAGCTATTACGTAAGAAAGGATAACCTCAAAAAATTTTTGTGTGAATGCCAGGCACGGTGGCTCACGCCTACAATCCCAGCACTTTGGGAGGCTGAGGCAGGCGGATCATCAGAGTTCGGGAGTTCGAGACCACCCTGACCAACATGGAGAAACCCCATCTCTACTAAAAATGCAAAATTAGCCAGGTGTGATGGCTGGTACATATAATCCCAGCTGCTAGAGAGGCTAAGGCAGAAGAATTGCTTAAACCTGGGAGGCAAAGGTTGCAGTGAACCAAGATTGTGTCATGCATTCCACCTGGGGTGACAAGTGCAAAACTATCTCAAAAAAAAAAAAAAGAAAAAGAAAAAAAATCATTGTTCATTTTTATCACTTCTTGTTAAACAGACATCTGCCTGCCATATCACCTCCCCAGTCTCAAGGCCACTGGCATTCCTGAAGCAATCACCACATGTTCCCATCACCCAAGAATAGAGAGAGCTTATGGTGACAATTAACCCATGCAGAGCACTGAAGGGAACCAGGCTCTGCCTGCCCTCTCCTGCAGTCACCCAATTAATCCTTATAACAGCCCTACAAGGCAGGTACTGTTATCACCTCCATTTTACAAATAAGAAAACTGAAACACGCTGGGCATGGTGGCACGTGCCTGTAATCCCAGCTACTCGGGAGGCTGAGGCAGGAGAATTGCCTGAACCCAGGAGGCGGAGGTTGCGGTGAGCTGAGATCGCGCCATTGCACTCCAGCCTGGGTAACAAGAGCGAAAACTCCGCCTCAAAAAAAAAAAAAAAAAGAAAACTCAAACACAAGCCAGGTGCAGTGGCTCACACCTTTAGGAGGCCAAGGACTTTGGGAGGCCAAGTCGGGCAAATCAGATCAGGAGTTTGAGACCGGCCTGGTCAACATGGGGAAACCCCATCTCTACTAAAAATACAAAACAATTAGCTGGGTGTGGTGGTACACATCTGTAATCCCAGCTACTTGGGAAGCTGAGGCAGGAGAATCACTTGAACCAGGAAGGCTAAGATTGTAGTTAGCCAAGATCACACCACTGCACGCTAGCCTGGAGGACAGAGCAAGACTCCATCTCAAAGAAGAAAAAAAAAGAAAACTGGAGCACAGAGAAGTTAAGTGACTTGTCCAAGGTCACCCAGCCAGGATTTGAGTCCAGAATGTGAATACAGGTATTGATCGACTTACGACCTATGCAACTTACGACCATTCGACTTTACGACCATGATAGCTAACCACGACTGCTCCATGACTGGCAGCGCAAACGTTGCCCAGCTGGGCGTATGACAGTGTGGACCAGCTTCCGGCAGCACTACCATCTCTGAGTATTTTGTATTTTTGTATGCACCTGTATTTTGTGATTTTGTATGTTTTGCAAATATTTAACCAGTTGTACTGGTAACGCAGTGTTTTACTTAAACCTGACGAATGTAAAAATAAGAAACAAAATGGTGTAGAGATGATACAAATGGCATAAAATGAACAAAGAAAATTATGATATATAACAATGAAAGAAAATTATGATAAAATATGACTTAAAGATTTTTATAACATCATTTCACAGTACTGTACATATAGCCTACTCAACTTACGACCAAATTGTTATGACCGGTCTGTCGGAACCAATCGTGGTCGTAAGTCGAGCACTAGCTGTATCCTTAACTATTACACTCAATTGCCTCCCAGCTGAGAACTTATAATAAATGTATCAAGACATACACATCTGGATGCTATAAGGTGGTTTTTAGCCAACTTTCTCCTTTAAACACATGCATAAATTTAAAACTATATTTATATGATAAAAAATGCTTACACCTTTATTGATCCAGTTTTCTAAATGGTATGGCTTTTCCAGACATATCTTTCACAATCTTTAAAGGGAAATTCACTTTGTTACTACAAAAATAATCAGGCCAGGCCAGTGGCTCACACCTGTAATCCCAGCACTTTGGGAGGCCAAGGTAGGTGGGTCACCTGAGGTGGGGAGTTCGAGACCAGCCTGGCCAACATGGAGAAACCCTGTTTCTACTAAAAAAAGCAAAATTAGCCAGGTGCAGTGGTGCATGCCTATAATCCCAGCTACTTGGGAGGCTAAGGCAGGAGAATCGCTTGAACCCAGGAGGCGGAGGTTGCAGTTAGGCAAGATAGTGCCATTGAACTCCAGCCTGGGAAACAAGAGTGAAACTCCGTCTCAAGAAAGAAAGAAAAAAAAGAAAGCCTGTTTCATGAGGTGCCAGTGGCCAACACTGTTTAGACTAGGGGTTGCAGGCATGACCCCTTACAGGTCATCTTGTGGCCTTGGGCAAATTGTTTAGCCTTCTTAGTTTCTCCAGCGGCAAAGTGGATATAACAATAGTGACATCTCCTAAAGTGGTGAGGATTAGTTGATATTATCCATATATATTGTTGTTAAAGTACCTGACACAGAGCGAATGCTCCCTCTATAATGCCTTTCACTATTTAGGTCCTGGGTTCTCTCATTTCCAGAGTGCAAATCCTCCAGCAACAACAGAAATGCTTTCCCCAGAGTCGCTGTCCACTCCTTAAAAACATTTGTCCCTGCTTTGCACCAAGCATAGTGACACCACAAACAGGCTTCCCTGGACCCCAGCCCTGTGGGTGGCCCTGTCACCTGGCTCAAGCCCAAGAAAGAAGGGTGGCTCTTGTCTCCCTCCCGTCTGGCAGCAGCACAAAACTTAACCAGGATTTCTCACTTGTGTCAACTCTTGGATCATCCCGCCCGGTCTGGCGGGCTCGGCAGTAGACAGAATGAGGGCGCCAGCGCCAGGAAGTGGTGCTCACCCACCTCTCCTGGGCACCCCTCCTTCACAGCATCCCTGGGGACCTGGTCCCCTCCCCGGCGGCACGCCACCGAAGACTGACCTAACAGTGTCAACAGAGTGGATTCTTACTCCCCCACTCTCCCGGCCAAATCCTCTCAAATACATTGCAATGATTTCGAACAGGGAGCCGAGGGAGGCACACGATGTGCTCTCCGAGGCCAGGTGAAGCGCAGCATCCCTGGCGCACGTGTTGAGCCCCGCAGCGAAGTCCGTGCAGCCTCGGCCTCCCTGCCGGGGCCTCAGAGCTCGTGCTCCGTGTCCCTGTGCGCTGCGGGCCCGCAGCCGTCCCAGTGCCCCGGCGGAGCTGCGGCGCGCGCGTTCCACTCACCAGGTGAAGAGTTTGCCTTTTATCCGGCTCAGCAGGCTGGAGAACTCGCCCGCCGCTCCCTCGGCGAGTGGCTCAGGGGCGGTGGGGCCCGCCGGCGAGGCTGCCTCCATGGGCGCCCTTGCGCGTCTCCGGCGCCCGGGACCCGCGAAGTGCCGGGTCCCGGAAGACGGGAAGCGGCGCCTGTGCGGCCGGCGGGGGCTGGGCTCCGGCCCTGCGCTCCCTCCCTCGTTCGCTGGCTCGCGTCCCTCTCGCTCCTCCACCAGGCTCCTTCAGCGACCAATCATTAACTCTCAAACCCTAAGGACCAGACAATACATTTGCAGATTACAACCTGGCACCTCCAGGGTGGCAGGAGGAGAAAAAGCAATTTTTTTTTTCGTCTTGGCAGCCGAGCCTCATTGTTGAGTGGCACCCAATGTGCCTTTCAGGTTTTTAGGGTTCCTTGTTTGAAATCACAAGATACGGTGACACGAGGTTATTGTAGGTGATTTGAGCTAAGAAGCGGTGAGTGAGCAGTGAGTTGGCAGCAGTAAGCGAGCCTGAACTCTGCAAACTGGAAGGACAGACTGACCCCGCCCCTTCCCGCCCACTCTTGGGCTGAAGTGTGCTTGGTAGCTTCATTAAAATAACTAAAGGCAGGTGGGGTCTTTTGGCTCCCGCCTGTAATCCGAACACTCTGGGAAGCGGAGGCAGGTGGATCACCCGCGGTCAGGAGTTCGAGACCAGCCCGGAAAACACGGTGAAACCCCCGTCTCTACTAAAAATATAAAAATGAGCCAGGCGTGGTGGTGGGCGCCTGTAATCCCAGCTACTCTGGAGGCTGAGGCAGGAAAATCTCTTGAACCCGGGAGGCGGAGGTTGCAGTGAGCCAGTATCGGGTCTTTGCACTCCAGCCTATACAACAGAGAGAGACGCCGCCTAAAAAAAAAAAAAAAACCTGAAAGAGCTTCAGGTGTCGCTTTTTCCTGCAAAAACGTGGATAAGATCCTAAAAAGATCTTGGAAAGGTGCCTTTGTGGCGTGGTCGGAGGCGTATCCCCTTCCTCGCAGTGTGTTGGTTTTGCCTCTCCGAACTCAGTTGTCTCCGCCGTATCAGGGAGTAAGACAGTGCCAACCCCCGGCTCTCCGCCCGGAAGACCTGCCTTGGCCACGCCTTCCGAGGCTTCCGCAGACCAAAGAGGGATTAAGAGAGAATAAGATCTGGGGTCGAAATTTTCCTGTGACTGATCCCCTGCTTCAGGAAAGGAAGAGATCCAGAAGACAAAAGAAGAGGCTTTGGGACCTTTTTTTTTTTTTCCTGGCCACCTCCTTTGGGGGTTCAGGTGGGACAAAATAGATCTATGTTCGAACAGACAGGCTATGCAGACGAGCTGACAATTCTGTAAGAGGAGTCTACAAAAAAAACAGCTTTTGAAAATGAAATATGGCTTCAGGAACCCCAAGTTTAGCAGCTGCAGAAATCTCCAAAAATCTTGAAAACTAAGAATGTCATCCATAGAGGACTAATTTAGTATTATAATACAAGCATATCATGAAACAAGAGGACATTAGAAGCGCATTTAAGATCTCACTTTTGTAAAGTAAACACTTCATTAAACCCTGCCCTGTGCTCCTGGAAAACAACGAAGATTAAGAAATCTCCCTAGGCCGGGTGCGGTGGTTCACACCTGTAATTCCAGCACTTTGGGAGGCCAAAGAGGCCGGATCACCTGAGGTCAGGAGTACCAGCCCGGTCTGGCCAATGTGGTGAAATCCCATCTCTACTAAAAATACAAAAATTAGCTGCTCCTGGTGTTATGCGCCTGTAATGCCTGTAAGCTATTCAGGAGGCTGAGGAAGGAGAGCCGCTTGAACCCAGAGGGCGGAGGTCACAGTGAGTTGAGATCAGGCAACTGCACTTCAGCCTAGGCAACAGAGTAAGACTCTGCCTCCAAAAAAGAAAAGAAAAGTAACCTCTCATCCTTTTTTTTTTTTTTTTTTTTCAGATTTTGGTTAAATTTCTCTTCCTCTCCATACCTCTGAACTTTCATCCACCCTGAGTCTGAGCCCCAGGTAACCCCTCCTTAATAGCCCCTCCTGAAAAGCTGGCCTCCAGGTGAAGCATTCATTCTCTGATCTTATCCAATTGAGCCACCTTTTCATTCCACTTCCCACAGGTAGGGACTAGACCCCCTCCACCTACTTCAGGAACCCTTCCCACCATCCTCACCCATCTCCATTTGCAATAATCACTTCAAATAAAGTCTCTCCTTAACTAAATCAGATTTGGTTTGTTTGTGTGTGTGTTTTTGAGACCAAGTCTCTCTCTCTGTTGCCCAGGCTAGAGTGCAGCGGCGCCATCTCAGCTCGCTGCAACCTCTGCCTCCCAGGTTCAAGCAATTCTCCTACCTCAGCCTCCTCAGTAGCTGGGATTACAAGCACGCCAGGCTAATCGTTGTTATTTCTGGTAGAGACAGGGTTTCACCATGTTGATCAAGCTGGTCTCAAACTCTGGACCTCATGATCCATCTTCCTTGGCCTTCCAAAGCAAAGTGCTGGGATTGCAGGTGTGAACCACCTCACCAGCTCAGATTTGTTTATTTGCAATATGTGTAGTAGTCACTCCCTTACCTGAGGTTTTGATTTCCACAGTTTCAGCTACTACAGCCAATCACCCTCTGAAAACAGGTGACTAGAGTATAGTAAGATATTTTGAGAGAGAGACCACATTCACACAACTTTTATTACAGAATATTGTTATAATTGTTCTATTGTATTACAAGTTACTGTTAATTTCTTACTGTGCCAATTTTATATATTAAATTTTATTATAGGTATGTATAAGAAAAAAAGTATATACTGTGTAGGGCTGAATTCTATCTGCAGTTTCAGACATCTACCAGGTCCCGGAAGACGGGAAGCATAAGAAGGGACTACTATGTTTGATTAGGTGAGTATGAAGAAAAATATAAGGTACACGTCAACACAAGTAACTTTAAAAGGGGGTGGGGAGCCAGGTGCAGTAGTTCATTCTTGTAATCCCAGCACTTCAGGAGACTGAGGCAGGAGGATTGTTTGAGCTCAGGAGTTTTAGACCAGCATGGGCAATGTGGTGGAACCGTCTTTAAAAAAAAAAAAAAAAAAAAAAAACTGAAGAGTGTCTGCAAAGATTTAAAAAAAAAAAAAAAAAAAAAAAAAAAAAAAAAAAAGGCCGGGCGCGGTGGCTCAAGCCTGTAATCCCAGCACTTTGGGAGGCCGAGGCGGGTGGATCACGAGGTTGAGAGATCGAGACCATCCTGGTCAACATGGTGAAACCCCGTCTCTACTAAAAATACAAAAAATTAGCTGGGCATGGTGGCTCGTGCCTGTAATCCCAGCTATTCAGGAGGCTGAGGCAGGAGAATTGCCTGAACCCAGGAGGCGGAGGTTGCGGTGAGCCGAGATCGTGCCATTGCACTCCAGCCTGGGTAACAAGAGCGAAACTCCATCTCAAAAAAAAAAAAAAAAAAGAAAGAAAGAAGGAAAGAAAGCATAAAAAAGGGTGGTGGTGCAGAAAGCAAGAAAAATTTTTAAATTACACTTAAAAAAAATTCCAGCACATATGAGAGAGTCCCCCCCCTTTTTTTTTTTAAAGATGAGGTTTCACCATGTTGGTCAGACTGGTCTTGAACTCCCAACCTCAGGCGATCCACCTGCCTTGGCCTCCAAAGTGCTTGGATTACAGGCATGAGCCAACACGCCCGCCCCCACCCCAACCCCCATTTTATTTTTTTTTTTAGTTGAAGTCTCACTCTGTTGCCAAGCTAGAGTGTGGCACGATCTCCGTCACTGCAACCTCTGACTCTCTGGTTCAAGCGAGTCTCCTGCCTCAGCCTCCCAAGTAGCTGGGATTACAGGCACATGACATCAGTGCTGGCTAATTTTTGTATTTTTAGTAGAGATGGGGTTTCACCATTTTGGCCAGGATGGTCTCAATCTCTGACCTTGTGATCTGCCTGCCTCAGCCTTCCGAAGTGCTGGAATTACAGGCATGAGCCAGCAGATAGAGTCTGCACCCAGCAGATAGAGTCCCTTTTATGTAAAGTGTATGCTTTTGTATAAACACATAAGATTAAAAGATGAATTTAGACATTGTGGCAAGCTGAATAATGTCCCCCAAAATATCCAGCTCCTAATCCCTAGAACCTGTGAATGTTGCCTTGATGGCAAAATGGACTTTGCAGATGTGATTAAGTTACACATTGTGAGATGGAGAGATTATAATGGGCCATAATCTAATCACAAGTGTCATAGGAAGGAAACGGAGGCTGAGCATGGAGGCTCACTCCTGTAATCCCAGCAGTTTGGCAGGCTGAAGTGAGTGGATCCTGAGGCCAGGAGTTTGAGACCAGCCTGACAAACATGGCAAAATCCCAACTCTCTTAAAAATACAAAAATTAGCCAGGCATGGTAGCACACACCTGTAATCCCAGCTACTTAGGAGGCCGAGGCAGGAGAAACGCTTGAACCTGGGAGGCAGAGGGTGCAGTGAGCTGAGATGGCGCTATTGCACTCCAGCCTGGGTGACATAGCAAGATTCTGTTCCAAAAAAAAAAAGTGAGGGGGATTGGATAGAAAGAACTGTACCACAGAAGAAAAGAAAGTGATATGACAATGGAAGCAGAGGTTAGAGTGATGCACTTTAAGAACAGAGAAAGCTAACACAAACCAAGGAATACATGCAGCCACCAGAAGCTCAAAGGCTCCAGAAGAAAGTAGCCCCGAGAACTTTAGGCTTGACCACAGACCAATGAAACTGCTTTCAGACTTCTGACCTCCAGAACTGTAAGAGAATAAATCCATGCCGTTTTAAGCAACTAAATAGGTGGTAATTTATTACAGCGACCAAAGGAAATAAATGCAGATGTATACACACTAACTTATAGAAACCAGGGTACACCATCAAGTGAAAAAAGCAAATTGTAAGATGATTGTATAATATGACTCCATTTTAATAAAAGCTACCAACTAAATATCTTTATATATGCATATATTGATACATTGATAGACATATATTTATGTTTGCTGTGTTCATGTAAGCAAGAAAAAGGATGTGGAAGAATACATAATAGGCTACTGATAATGTTTAAATCATGTCAGTGGCTTGGGATAGGGGTAGGGAATTAATAAAGGGGTGAGAGATTGTCATATATATCTTCATTTCATGCTCTTACCATAAGCATATACTGCTTTTGCAATTTTAAGAATATACAATTAAGCCATTTTTCAATCAGTCATATTAATCTTTTTTTGTTTTTTATTTATTTATTTATTTTTTTAAGATGCGGTTTCACCATGATGACCAGGCTGGTCTTGAACTCCTGACCTCAGGAGATCCACCCACCTCGGCCTCCCAAAGTGCTAGGATTACAGGCGTGAGCCACCACGCCAGGCCTTTTATTTTATTTTTTTTTAAGACGAGGTTTCACCATGTTGGTCAAGCTGGTCTTGAACTCCTGACTTCAGGTGATCTGCCTGCCGTGGCCTCCAAAGTGCTTGGATTACAAGTGTGAGCCACTACGCCTGGCCTATTTTTTTTTTTTTTTTTAAGATGGGGTTTCACTGTGATGGCCAGGCTGGTCTTGAACTCCTGACCTCAGGTGATCCACCCACCATGGCCTCCCAAAGTGCTAGGATTACAGGTGTGAGCCACCGCACCCTGCCTATTAATCTTAATTTAAAACATATAGGCTCAGCCAGGCTCAGTGTCTCCCGCCTGTAATCCCAGCACTTTGAGAGGTCAAAGGTGGGTGGATTCCCTGAGATCAGGAGTTTAAGACCAGCCTGACCAACATGGTGAAACCTCATCTCTACTAAACACAAAAAATTAGCCTGGCAACATGGCGCATGCCTGTAATCCCAGCTACTCAGGAGGTTGAGGCAGGAGAATCGCTTGAACTCAGGAGGTAGGGGTTGCAATGAGCTGGGATTGTGCCACTGCACTCCAGCCTGGGCAACAAGAAAAAAACTCCATCTCAAAAAAAATACCATATTAGCACTTTGGGAGGCCGAGGCAGGCAAATCACCTGAGGTCGGGAGTTCGAGACAAGCCTGACCAACATGAAGAAACCTTGTCTCTACTAAAAATACAAAATTAGCCAAGCATGGTGGTGCAAGCAGGAGAATTTCTTGAACCCGGGAGGTAGAACTTGAGATGAGTCAAGATAGGCCATTGCACCCCAGCCTGGGCAACAAGGGCAAAACTCCGTCTCAAAAGAAAAATTAAAAAAACATATTAGTCTCAACATGGCACCCCAGGAGACAATGGGGCCAGGAAATATAATTAACCACTGACATGGATTCTAAAGTTATGGACAAAATTGTATGTATTTCTTAAACACAAAATCCTCCTCAAAAAATGGCAATGGTAGTATTGCTCTCGCATTGCTTCAAAATGAGCTCTTCCCTGCTGAGGAGTATCGATCAGTCCACCTTATTTTGGTATCAGGATTAAAATACACTGAGTGGAACTGTGGGCACTGATCCACAAGTTTATGTCGATGGAAGTTTACTGGAAAAATAATTTAGGTGTTGGGGATTTTGCACATAGTAACTTTACTTCTTGCAAGTACAAAATAACATCTACCACTTATTGAGCACCTACTGTGTGCCAGATAATTTACATTTTCTATTTTTATAATTTATATTATCAAATCACCCCAAATCATAGTGGCTTCAAACAGCAATCATTTTATTATCTCTTGAGGTTTCTGTGGGTCAGGAATTTAGGAAGGTGTGGGCTAGGTGGTTCTGGCTGGTAATCTCTCTTGTGGCTGCAGTCAGAAGGCAGCTGAAGTGAGAAGGCAACGGGTGGAGAGGGAGGTTTGGGCTGGAGCATCGAGGGCCTGATCAGCATCTCTCTCTCTTTCCATTTAGTTTCAGGGGCTTTCCATGTGGTCTCTCTTTGTGGGCTAATTGACTAATTTGGGCTTCCTCATAGCCAGGTGACTTCAGGATAATTGGTCTGCTTACATGCAGCTGGTTCTTACCCCAAGTAAGTGCCCTAGAAGAAAAAAAACAGAGTTTATTGTCACGATCCTCCAACCAAAGACCACTGTGAATGTATATGAAGTTCAACAAGTTGAACTAATACTCCTTGCTGAGAGAGAGAATTCACATGATGTGGAATCATAGATTCTCAGTAACAGGGAGTTAGAAAGAACTATATATATATATGATATTAGCTTGGTTGAGTGATTTGAAGAAGGGTCAAAGGAAGCAGGAATTCACTCTAGATTGGAGGCTGTTTGGATGCAATTATTATTGGCATCTCGATACATCTATATGGAGGGCAGACTAGAGAGAAGAAAAAAAACTGTAATTGGCAAAGAACTAGCAGTCACTCATTTTGGCAAAAAGCCCAGAGTTGGTATTTTACGGGTGGCACAATGATGTTGTTTTTGAGCATAGAGAAGATTATGAGCTAGCCTTGCTTTATTTTTGTTTTATCATGGTTTCAGGGTAATCTTGTCTGGGAATGATTTCTATTAGATTATGTCCTATAAAAGAATAATATGAATGTTAGGCACGGTGGCTCATGCCTGTAATCCCAACACTTTGGGAGGCCAAGGCAGGCAAATCACCTGAGGTCAGGAGTTCGAGACCAGCCTGGCTAACATGGTGAAACCCCATCTACTAAAATTCAAAAAGCTGTGTGTGGTAGCTACTGGGGAGGCTGAGGCAGGAGAATTGCTTGAACCCAGTGGGCAGAGGTTGCAGTGAGCCAAGATCGCCACTGCACTCCTGCCTGGGCAACAGAGCAAGACTCGGTCTCAAAAAAAAAAAAAAAAATAGAATGGCTCAGCTGTAAGTGCCAGGCCAGTTTCAAAAAACAAAAACTGTTTATTTTTCTGTCGTTCTCAGTATCTCCTGTTGTGACCTAGCCACAAAAGTCATCTAGTCACATCACCACCATAGTCCCAAACCCACCCAGACTCAGAGGAAGGAAATGTAGACCCCACCTTTCAAAGGAACAGTGTCACCATCACACGGGAAAAAAGCACATGGGGTGGAGGATATTGTTGCAGCCATCTATGGTCTGCCACAAATGCTTTGCAAATTGCTCTCAAGCACAATTAATACTACTTTTCAGGTGAGTAACTAAAACTCAGAAAAGATTAATTTCCCAAGATCTTCAGAATAGTGATGAACTGATACTGACATTAAAATCACCAAGCTGTCTTTCCAATTTAATTGACGAGCATGTATGAGCCTCTTTCCCAATCTTTTTCTCATTGCTTGTAAAAATAATTATAAATAGATATCCTTTTTAGATCTCACCAAACACAGCATATTGAATAAGAAAAGCTATGCTAGTCATATCCATGTTAAGATTACCATCCATTAATAAAGAAAGACTAGTTCTAAATGATGGTTTGGATGTTTGTCCCCTCCAAATCTCGTGTTGAAATGTGATTCCCAGCTGGGCACGGTGGCTCACGCCTGTAATGTCAGCTCTTTATGAGGCCAAGTTGGGTGGATCACCTTCGGTCAGGAGTTTCAGACCAGTCTGGCCAACGTAGTGAAACCCCATCTCTACTAAAAATGCAAAAATTAGTCGGGAGTAGTGGTGTGTACCTGTAATCCCAGTTACTTGGGAGGCTGAAGCAGAAGAATCACTTTAACCCACGAGGTGGAGGTTGCAAAGTGAGCCAAGATCACACCCTGCACTCCAATCTGGGCAACAAGAGAGAAACTTCATCAAAAAAAAAACAAACAAACTTCCCAGGCCAGCGCAGTGGCTGACACCTGTAATCCCAGCACTTTGGGAGGCTGAGGCGGGTGGATAAGGAGGTCAGGAGTTTGAGAACAGCCTGGCCAATATAGAGAAACCCCTTCTCTGCTAAAAATACAAAATATCAGTCAGGTGTGGTGGTGCATGCCTGTAGTCCCAGTTACTCAGAAGGCTGAGGCAGGAGAATCGCTTGAACCACGGAGTCGAAGGTTGCAGTGAGCCGAGATCATGCCACAGCACTCCAGTCTGGTGACAAAGTGAGACTTCTTCTCAAAAATATGTACATATATATATATAAAACATAAAAATTAGATGGGCATGGTAACTTGCACCTGTGGCCTCAGCTACCCAGAAGGCTGAGGTAGGATTCCTTTAGCCTAGGAGGTGCAGGCTACAGTAAGCCATGATCGTGCCACTCCACTCAAACATGGGTAACAGAATGAGACCCTGTCTCAAAATATATATATATATATATATATATATATATATATAGACTCCTTTAGAACCAATGTTTAAGGAAGTTAAAGTACAGTCATTTCTATAAACATTCAATGGGAACTTTCCAAATATAATCTATAATTAAATTTTATTTTAAAACACTTACTTAAAAAGCTTTATTTTAAAAATTCTGTTTGTAGCATCCTATTAAATACATTTATTTCTACTATACTTGGGGCTCACAAAGACAGTAGCTCTCTTCTGCCAGCTAAGCCTCTTTATTTTCTCTTTCACAAGTATTCTAAGAATACTGGTCAGTGTCAATCTGTCTTCGATTTAAATGGCCTAAAGTGCACAAGGTACCAAACAAATGAAAATGTCAGAATTATCTTGTCATTAAGCAGAGTAAATCAATAATACTATCTGCTTAGATGGCAACTTTGTTTAGAGAATTCGAGTTATTACCATTATCTTATTATAGGACACATTGCAAATCAATCAACTGTATATTGTTTGAATGCAAATTATGTGCAGACCACATTTCTAGATGGGATCTCTGATTTTCCATATGTGAAAGATACTTTTACCCTCCATCCACCTTTCCTTCCTTCTTTCCCCCCAAACATTCTAGAACATACTATGTTCGAGGGTCCATGCTAGATTAGGGAGGAAAGTACTTTGCACAATCCTGCCTTTTTTATTATTATTACTATTTTTTATTTTTTTTTTTTGAGACAAGGTCTCAATCTGTCGCCCTGGCTGGATTGCAGTGGTGTGATCATGGCTCACTACACCCTCAAACTCCCCAGGCTCAAGTGATCCTCCCACCTCAGCCTCCCAAGTTGCTTGGACCACAGGTGTGCACCACCATATTCAGCTAATTTCTTGTATTATTTTGTAGAGATGAGGTTTCTCCATGTTGCCCGGGCTGGTCTTGAACTCCTGGGCTTAAGGCCTCCCACCTTGGCCTCTGAAAGTTCTGGGATTAAAAGAGCTTGAGTCTGGGAGGCGGAAGTTGCAGTAATCTGAGATTACACCATTGTACCCAACCTAAGTGACACAGTGAGACTCTATTCCCTCAAAACCCTGCAAAAAGCATGAGCCATCATGCCCAGTTTAACCTTGTTATTTATTTAAGGAGAAAAGACTCCTGAACTTTTTCCTGATTATTGCTTGGTCCCGGCCAAGTTCCACTTCACACGTTCTTTTCTGCCCACAGTCCTGAAAGATTTCTCTTCCCTTCACCCCTTTTCCAGGTACCATTGCCTGAATCCATTTTCCTGAGATCATCTAACTTCCGAAATAAGTACTGAAGGGAAAATGAAAAGGAAACAAACAGAGGTTGTACAAAAAATACAAACAAAAATGAGGAGAACAAAAAGAATCATCTTGAGATATTTTAAACTGTGTCATTAACCATAGCAGTCCCTTATTGTCTAATGCAGTGGTTTAAAATACCAACCATAGGCTAATGACTTCCTGACTTTTAACTCCAGTGCAGGCTTCCCTTGAGCTTCAGATTTGTATGTATAATTGCTGACTTGCCGTTTCCACTAGGAAGTCTTAAAGGCATTTCAAACATGGCCCAAACAACACTCTTTCTGTTCCTCCATGTCTTACTTTCCTCACTTACACCCCTGCAATACATAGCACTTCAGTCTATCAGTTCTCAAACTAACAAACTAGGGCTCAGCCAGGAAAGGTGGCTCATGCCTATAATCCCAGCACTTTGGGAGGCTGAGCTGGGATGATCACTTGAGGCCAAGAGTTTGAAACAAGCCTGGGCAATAAAGTAAGACCTTGTTTCTATGGTTAAAAAAAAAAAAAAGAGAGAGAGAGAGAGAGAGAACCTATGGATCATACTTGGTTTCTCCTTTTCTCTTATCCCTCTCATTCAGTCGGATAGCCAGTCTATTCTTTTCTTTTTTCTTTTGTTTTCTGAGACAGTCTCACTCTGCTGCCTAGGCTGGAGTGCAGTGGCATGATCTCAGCTCACTGCAACCTCTGCCTCCTGGGTTCAAGCAATTCTCCTGTCTCAGCCTCCCTCGTAGCTGGGACTACAGTCACACGCCGTGATGCCCAGCTAATTTTTGTATTATTAGTAGAGACAGGGTTTCACCATATTGGCCAGGCTGATCTCAAACTCCTGACCTTGGGTGATCCACCCACCTCAGCCTCCCAAAGTGCTGGGATTGCAGGCATGAGCCACCACGCCCAGCCCAGTCTTTTATTTTCATTTTCAAAACAGATCTGAAATCCATTCCCTTTTCTCTTGTCTTCCCCACCATAAGCCAAACCATCAAAATCTGTGGGCTATATACTGCAACAGCCTGGCATGTCTTCTTACTTACTCTATTCTTGCCTCTCTACAGTCCATCACCCAAAATCCCTATGAAATGAAGTCACTTGCCCCTGCTTATAAGCCTACAATGCCTGCCTGTTGTATTTAGCATGAAATTTAGGCCCCTCGCTCTAGCTTAAATGCCTTGCCTAACTCTTCAGCCTACACGCTGTACTCTTTCTCTTTCTCTTTATTTCTATTGCCTCATTTCCTCTGCCTGGAATAATCTGCCTTCAGATCAAAGCATAGTCTTAGGTTCAATGTCACCTCCTAAGAGAAGTTGTCCCTGCCTTAATCCACTGGTTCCCAGTCTCTATCAAATTGATAGCTTACATTTGCATTGTAGGAATTGCTGGGGGCTGAATTGTGTAACCCCTCCCCGGCTCAAAATTCATACATTGAAGTCACCTAGGACTAAGGGGGTGGCCCACCACCCTGGTGGGCCCAGAGGACAGAGCATGAAGTCAAAGAGGATTACTCTGGAGGCTTAAAATCTGTTTTTTTTTTTCTTTTGGAGATGGAGTTTCGCTCGTTGCCCAGGCTAGAGTCCAGTGGCGTGATCTCGGCTCACCGCAACCTCCGCCTCCAGGGTTCAAACAATTCTCCTGTCTCAGCCTCCTAAGTAGCTAGGACTACAGGCTTAAGCCACTATGCCCAGTTCATTTTCGTTTTTTTTTTTTTTTTTTTTTTTTTTGAGACGGAATTTCGCTCTTGTTACCCAGGCTGGAGTCCAATGGCGCGATCTCGGCTCACCGCAACCTCTGCCTCCTGGGTTCAAGCAATTCTCCTGCCTCAGCCTCCTGAGTAGCTGGGATTACAGGCATGTGCCACCATGCCCAGCTAGTTTTTTGTATTTTTAGTAGAGACGGGGTTTCACCATGTTGACCAGGATGGTCTCCATCTCTCGACCTCGTGATCCACCCACCTCGGCCTCCCAAAGTGCTGGGATTACAGGCTTGAGCCACCATGCCCGGCCCATTTTTGTATTTTTAGCAGAGACAGGGTTTTGCCATACTGGCCAGGCTGGTCGCGAACTCCTGACCTCAGGTGATCAGCCCGCCTCAGCCTTCCAAAGTGCTGGGATTACAGGCATGAGCCACTTCATCCAGCTGTTTTAACTATTTTCTGTAGTTGATTTCTAACTTAACTGTATGATAATGTAGGCTATATGATACTTTCTTTTTTTTTTTTTTTTTTTTTCAGAGATAGGGTCTTAACCTCTGTCACCCAGGCTGGAGTGCAATGGTATGGTCATAACTCACTGCAGCCTCAAACCCATGGGCTCACAGGAGGCTCCTGCCTCAGATTCCCAAATAGCTGGGACTACAGGCGAGTGCCACCTGGACTAATTTGTAAATTTTTTGTAGAGACTGGTTTTCTCCACGTTTCCCAGGCTGGTCCAGATCTCTCGGCCTCCCAAATTATTGGGATTACAAATGTGAGCCACCATGCCTGATATTTTTGATACTTTGAAAAATATTGAGGTAAGTTTTAAGACCTAGTTCATGGCCAATTTTTATAAATGTTTTATGTTTAAAAGAATGTTTATTCTCAATGTGGTTTTTGTTTGTTTGGTTGGTTTTTTTTTTTTTTTTTTTTTTTAGAAGGAGTCTCACTCTGTCACCCAGGCTGGAGTGCAGTGGCATGATCTCAGCTCACTGCAGCCTCCTCCTCCCAGGTTCAAGTGATTCTCCTGCCCTGGACTTCTGAGTAGCTGGATTACAGGCACCCACCACCACGCACAGCTCATTTTTGTATTTTTACTAGAGACAAGTTTTCACCATGTTGGCCAGGCTGGTATCAAACTCCTGACCTGAAGAGATCCATTGGCCTTGGCCTCCCGAAGTGTTTGGATTACATCGAGAGCCACCGTGCCTGACCCTCAATGTTGTGTTTGTTTGTTTGTTTGTTTGTTTGTTTGTTGTTATTTGAGATGGAATTTCGCTCTCATTGCCCAGGCTGGAGTGCAATGGCCTGATCTCAGCTCACTGAAACCTCTGCCTCCTGGGTTCAAGCGATTCTCCTACCTCAGCATCCCAAGTAGCTGGGATTATAGGTGTGTGCCACCATGCCTGGCTAATTTTGTATTTTTAGTAGAGACGGGGTTTCTCCATGTTGGTCAGGCTGGTCTCAAACTCCAGACCTCAGGTGATCCGCCCGCCTTGACCTCCCAAAGGGCTGGGATTAGAGGCGTGAGCCACATCGCCCAGTCTACTCAATGTTTTAATATATCCATTTGAACAAACATTCAGTCTGCTACTGATTTTTTATCTGTTTGATCTATCCGTTTCGGAAACCTTTGTTAAACCCGTGGTTCTCAAAGCATGGGCCTGAATCACAAACATCAGTAGCACGTGAGAATTAGGTGCTGCTCTCAGGCACTTGTGATAAGTAAAAATTCTCAGGCCCCACCCTAGACCTATTGAATCAGAAGCCCAACTCCATAGCTTCTGATTCAGTAGGTCTAGCAATCTGTTATAACAAGCCCATCATGATACTGAGATATACTAAAATTTGAGAACCAACCTAGTCTTCCATTATAGGAAGAAACAGAAACTTAGTCAGTTTCTCCTTATACAATTGTCAATATTTACTTCACATGTTTTAAATTTTTATTATTAGGTACAGAGTAGTTTTTTTTCTTTTTTTTTTTTTTTTTTAGAAAGAAAAATGAATAATAAGAAAAAGAATAAAGAAGAGGAAGAAAGAGAAAGAGGAAGAGGGAGAGAGAATGGGGGTATTGCTTTATTGCCCGGGCTAGAATGCAGTTTAAATATGGGTATGCCTGTAATTGTCCTTAATCATGGAGACATAAAAGAAAATAAGGGGGCCAGGCGCGGTGGCTCAAGCCTGTAATCCCAGCACTTTGGGAGGCCAAGGCGGGTGGATCACAAGGTCAAGAGATCGAGACCATCCTGGTCAACATGGTGAAACCCCGTCTCTACTAAAAATACAAAAAATTAGCTGGGCATGGTGGTGCATGCCTGTAATCCCAGCTACTCAGGAGGCTGAGGCAGGAGAATTGCCTGAACCCAGGAGGCGGAGGTTGCGGTGAGCCGAGATCGTGCCATTGCACTCCAGCCTGGGTAACAAGAGCGAAACTCCGTCTCAAAAAAAAAAAAGAAAAGAAAAAAAAGAAAATGAGGGAAGAGAATAACAAACAAGGAGCCAACCAATATTTCATTTAAACTTCTAAGTTGATATGATGTGGTACTGATAAGAGTGTATATTTTGTGTATTTAAAGTGGAGAGTTCTATAAATGTTAATTACGTTTACTTGTTCCAGATCTGAGTTCAAGTCCTGGATATCATTGTTAATTTTCTGTCTCATTGATCTGTCTAATATTAATATTGAAGTCTTCCACTATTACTGTGTGGGAGTCTAAGTCTGTTTATAAGTTTCATATGTCTGGGTATTCCTGTATTGGGTGCGTACATATTTAGGATCTTTAGCTCTTCTTGTTGCATTGATCCTTTTATCATTATATAATGTCCTTCTTTGCTTCTTTTGATCTTTGTTGCTTTAACGACTATTTTATCAGAGGCAAAAATTGTAACTTCTGCTTTTTATTTATTTATTTTTGCTCTCCGTTTGGTTGGTAAATCTTTCTCCATCCCTTTGTTTTGAGTCTTTGTGTATCCTTGAATGTGAGATGGGTCTGGATGCAGCATACTGATGGGTTTTAGTTTTTTATTCAAATTACCTGTCTGTCTTTGGATTGGGGGATTTAGTCAATTTAAATTTAGAATTAATAATGATATATGTGAGTTTAATACTGCCATTTAATATTAGCTGGCTATTTTGCCCATTAGTTGATGTAAATTCTTCATTATATTGATGTTCTTTACTTTTTGGTATTTTTTAGAAAGGCTGATACTATTTGTTCCCTTCTATGTGTAGTGGTTCTTTCAGAAGCTCTTGTAAAGCAGGCCTGGTGGTGATGAAATCTCTGAGTGCTTGCTTGTTCACAAAAAACTTTATTTTTCCTTCACTTATGAAGCTTAGTTTGGCTGGATGTGAAATTCTGGGTTGAAAGTTCTTTTCTTTAAGGATGTTGAATATTGGTCCCCACTCTCTTCTGGCTTGTAGGGTTTCTGCTGAGAGATCTGCTGTAAGTCTGATAGGCTTCCCTTTGTGGGTAACCTGACCTTTCTCTCTGGCTGCCCTTAGTATTTTCTCCTTCATTTCAACCCTGGTGAATCTGATGATTATGTGCCTTGGAGTTGCTCTTCTTGAGGAATATCTTTGTGGTGTTCTCTGTATTACCTGGAGTTGAATATTATCCTGCCTTACTAAGTTGGGAAAATTTTCCTGAATAATGTCCTGAAGCGTATTTTCCAGCTTGGATTCATCCTCTTCGTCACATTCAGGTACACCTATCAAGCGTAGATTAGGTCTTTTCACATAGTCCCATATTTCTTGGAGACTTTGCTTGTTCCTTTTTATCCTTTTTTCTCTAACCTTGTATTCTTGTTTTATTTCATTGAGTTGGTCTTCGACCTCTGATATCCTTTCTTCTGCTTGATCAATTCGGCTGTTAAAACTTGTGCATACTTCACATAGTTCTCGTATTGTGTTTTTCATCTCCATCAATTCACTTATTTTCCTCTGTAAATTGTGTATTCTTGTTAACATTTCGTCAAACCTTTTTTCAAAGTTCTTAGTTTCTTTGGATTGGGTTAGAACAAGTTCTTTTATTCACATAAGTTTCTTATTATCCACATTTTGAAGCCTGCTTCTGTAATTGGAACACACTTGTTCTCCATCAAGCCTTGTTCCGTTGCTGATGAGGAACTGTGATCCCCTGTAGAGGGAGAGGCGTTCTTATCTTGGGTGTTCTCAGCCTTTTTTGGCTGTTTTCTTCCCTTCCTTGTAGATTTATCCATCTGTGGTCTTTATAATTACCATCTTTGTAATTGGGTTTCGGAGTGGACATCCAACTTATTGATTCTCAGCGCCAAAATCTGAGCAACCCACTGCACTGACTAAATCAGCGGCGTTAAGATTGATGGTGCTTTTCTGACTCTGCACCAAGAACCGACGCTCCGAGGCGCCGGCAAACCCACCCCGCCGGTCACAAGAGTCGCGCTGACGACCCCGTGGGGCTCCTCCGCTGGGAATCTCCTGGTGCGTGAGCAACAGGAATTCATGTGAAGGTGTGGCGTCCTCTCCTTCTTTGTGCTTTCACTGGGAGCTACAATCCTGAGCTGCTAGTGATCAGCCATCTTGGATCTCTCTCCCCAGAGTAGTTTTTTTTTATACAACCCTGTTGGATTTAACATTTCATTATGGTGACATGACACTCTTTATCTGCAGTAATACTTTCTGTATGAAAGTCTATTTTTTCTGATGCTAATATAGCTTTTCAAACTTCATTTTAGTTGGTATGGCCTGGCATATTTTTTTCCTATTCATTGCTTTTCAATATTTCTGTATAAAAATGATATTTATATATATCTTGAAATAGCATATAACTGGATTTTGGTTTTTGTTTGTTTTTGAGACAGAGTTTTGCTCTTGTTGCTCAGGCTGGAATGCAATGCCACAATTTCAATTCACTGCAACCTCTGCCTTCTGGGTTCAAGGGATTCTCCTGCCTCAGCCTTCCGAGTAACTGGGATTACAGGCACTTGCCACCATGCCTGGCTAATTTTTTGTATTAATAGTAGTGTTGGGGTTTCACCATGTTGGCCAGGCTAGTCTTGAACTCCTGACCTCAGGTGATCCACCCACCTTGGCCTCCCAAAATGCCAGAATTACAGGCATGAGCCACCATACCCAGCCTATAGTTTATAGTTTAAAACAAAGACAATAACAGCCCTTTCCTATAGCAGACCTCCTTCTTGCCCGGCGACCAGATTGCCTTTATAGGACTAACATTAGAAATTGTGGTTTAGGAGTCATGCAGCTGGAGGCTATAAGACCCTCCCTCAACTGCTCCTAAGATCAGTGCTTGATATATTTTGCAGACACTGCACTTGTTGGATCAGCTGGCACCACTCAGACTGATAAACTGACTTTTCTGATCTTGTGGACCCTCCCACCACCCAGGAATGAACTCAATGCCAGAAGACAGCTTCAACTCCCTAAACAATTGGTACTCCTGGCTCACCGACACCCCCCCCCCCAACACAAAGTTATCCTTAAAAACTTTGCTCTCCGAGTGCCTGGGGAGACCAGTTTGAGTAATAATAAAACTCCAGTCTCCCACACACCCAGCTCTGTATGAATCACTGTTTCTCTTTTGCAATTCCCCTGTCTGGATGAATCCAGCTCTGTCTAGGCCCAGGCAAGGTAAACCCCTTGGGAGGCTACAAAAAGATAACTTTCTTTTCTGATGTTTTTTGCACAATGGAATTTATTTTTTCATTTTTCTTTATACTTCAGGTATAGATCTCCAGAGCTCCAGCTTTATTCAGACTCCAAGAGAGGGTTATTGGATCTTGCACAATAAAGAATTCAGGGTGTCTGTAAAGTGAAAGCAAATTTATTAAGAAAGTAAAGGAGTAAAAGAATGGTTACTCCACATAGGGGCCCTGAGGGCTACTGGTTGCTCATTTTTATGGTTATTTCTGGATTATATGCTAAACAAGGGGTGGACTATTCATGCCTCACCTTTTTAGACCTTCTAGGGTAACTTCCTGACTTTGCCATGACATTTGTAAACCGTCTTGGTGCTGGTGGAAGTGTAGCAGTGAGGATGACCAGAGGTCACTCATGTGGCCATCTTGGTATTGGTGAGTTTTAGCCGGCTTCCTTACTGCAAGCTGTTTTATCAGCAAGGTCTTCATGTCTCCTGTCAACCTCCAATCTCATCCTGTGACTTAGAATTCCCTAACGGTCTAGGAATGCAGCCCAGTAGGTTTCAGCCTCATTTTGCCTAGCTCCTATTCAAGAGGGAGTTGCTCTGGTCCAAATGCCTCTGACAAGAAGGCTTATTTCTAGGTTTCTTACCTAAGCATGTCCTGGACTTTAACTTCTACACTTACAGAAGTAGCTCCAAGAGGTCTTCAAAGCAGAACACTCTCATTCTTCAAGATTTAGCAGAAACCTTCAGGGCAAATACTGTCTTTATCATATTACCTCTCAAGGTCTCTGAGTTTTCTTTCTCTGCAGAGTTATTGTTACAGTAAGTAATAAGTCAGATATGAGCAGGGCAGGAGAGGGCCCCTTCCCCTTCCAGGAATATTAGGCAACCATCAGATGATGGTCAGGAGGTTGTTTTTTTGTTTGTTTGTTTTTTTAAAGATGGGGTTTCACCATGAAGGTCAGGCTGATCTTGAACTCCTGACCTCAGGTGATCCACCCACCTCGGCCTCCCAAAGTGCTAGGGTTACAGGTGTGAGCCACCGTGCCCAGCCTAGGTGGTTGTTAACTTTCTCTCCTGGTTGCAGCTAGCACCAGGGAAAGGCAGTCTCCCAATATAAAGAAAAACCTGAAGCTGATAATCAGCAGCTTCCTGATAAGATCTTGGGATTTGGACAAGCAGGCTCACACATGCTCACTAAGAGGCAAAATAGTGGCGTTCAACTGGTATATGACCTTATAGGAACACTTGACTGGTAAGGGAAGAATGCCTCAAATGAACATGCGTACAGCTGCAGTAAACACGCTGCACATGCTCACTTCCTAAGCGCTAGCAGGCCACTGTGCAGGTGGACAGCCCACTCCAAAGGAAGAATCAGGGGAAAAGTAATGCAAGACCCTGGAAGCATGCCAACATATAAAACCCCAAGTCAAAAGGTCAGACTGTGCACTTGAGTTCTCAAGTTGCTCACTTGGCCCTCTTCCAAGTGTACTTTACTTCCTTTCATTGCTGCCCTAAAACTTTTTAATAAACTTTAACTCCTGCTCTAAAATTTGCCTGGATCTCTCACTCAGCCTTATGTCCCTCAGTTAAATTATTTCTTCTGAGGTGGCAAGAATTGAGGTTGTTGCAGATCCTTACAAACTCGCTGCCGATAGCATTTGGTGCTCTGTGACTTGGATACATTCCGCTGCTAACATTATTACATATCAGCTCAGTAATGCATTTTAAATTATTTTATGTGCCTTATGTTTTGTTTAGTTTGAAGGGTCATTCAGGGTGTCTAACTGACATTACTGCCTGAAATGGAATTTTGCATTTACTTAATCTATACAAAGGTGTTGAGTCATTAAAACAATTTTTTAAATCCAGCAACCGATTTGTTTAAAAATACTAGGCCAAGCGCAGTGTCTCATGCCTGTAATCCCAGCACTTTGGTAGGCCAAGGTAGGTGGATCATGAGGTCAGGAGTTGTAGACCAGCCTGGCCAATGTGGTGAAACCTCGTCTCTACCAAATATACAAAGATTAGCTGGAGATGGTGGTGGGTGCCTGTAATCCCAGCTACTCAGGAGGCTGAGGCAGGAGAACTGCTTGAACCCAGGAGGTGGAGGTTGCAGTGAGCTGAGATGGCACCACCGCACTCCAGCCTAGGTGACAAAGCAAGATGCCATCTCAGGAAATATATATATATATATATGAATTCATATATATATATAAATTCATATATATATATGAATTTACAATACATATATCTGCCAGAAGACTTTTCTCTTTTTTGGGGGGGGCGGGTAGAGACAGGGTCTCTCCTATGTTGCCCAAGCTGGTATCAAACTCCTGAGCTCAAGCAATCTTCTAGCCTCTGCCTCCCAAAGTGCTAGGATTATAGGCATGAGCCACCATCCCTAGCCAGCAAAAATGCTAATAAGGTAGAGACTGAGTTCAATCACCAATGGCCAATGATGTAATCAATTATGCCACCATAATGCAATTTTCATAAAAACTAGAAACAATGAGGTTTGGAGAGTTTCTGGGTTGGTGAACACGTTGAGGTGCTGGGAAGGTGGGGCACCCAGAGACGCCACGGAAGCTCTATGCCCTTTCCCCATACCTTACCCTATGCATTTCTTTTATTTGACTGCTCCTGAGTTGTGTTCTTTAAAATAGATCAGTACATGTAAGGAAATGATTTTCCTGAGTTCTGTGAGCTCTTCTCGAAAATTATAGAACCTGAGGAGGGGATCAAGGGAGCTCCTGATTTCAGAAGAAGGGAGGCCCTCAGCTCGCAATTGGCATCTGAAGTGACGGCAGTCTTGTAGGACTGAACCCTTAACTTGTGTTTGCTGCCAACTCAAAGTATATAACATCAGATGGAACCGTAGGAAATCCCTGTGGTGTCTGAAGAGCTGGAGACTTGGTTGACGACAGGGAAAAAAACACGCACACATTTGGTGCCAGAAGTGTTCTATGGGTAGAAACAGATCACAATAGTTGGTATCAGAAGTATTATGAATAAAACATAGTTCAAAATTAATAATATGCAAATGGTCAATAAACACAAGATACTCACTATCATTAGTCATCAAAGAAATGCCATGAAGTTCCATTACATGCCCAAAGGAACTTCTAACGTTTTTTTTTTAAATCATCATCTACCTATTGGACAAAAGGAACTTCTAATTTTTTAATGATAATACCTAAATTGATGAGGATGTATAACTACTGGAATTCTAATATACTGCTGGCAGGAACAGAAAGAAGTAAGTACAACCACTTTAGAAAACTGTTTGGCAGTATAGCAGGTAGAGCTGAACTCTAATGGGTTTGCCATGAGCCTGCAAACCCATTCCTAGGTGTGTGTGCAAGAGAAAATGAATACATATTTGTATTAATGTTACAAGAACACAAGAATGTTCATAACTTATTTATTTATTTATTTATTTTTAAGATGGGGTTTCACCATGTTGGTCAGGCTGCTCTTGAACTTCTGACCTCAGGTGATCCGCCCGCCTTGGCCTCCAAAGTGCTTAGATTACAGGTATGAGCCACCACGCCCGGCCTATTTATTTATTTTTTTCTAGACACACTCTCACTCTGTCACCCAGGCTGGAGTGCAGTGGCACGATCTTGGTTCACTGCAACCTCCACTTCCCAGGTTCAAATGATCCTTCGCCTCAGCCTCCCAAGTAGCTGTGACCATAGGCATATGCTACCATGCCTGGATAATTTTTGTATTTTTTGTAGAAACAGGACTTTGCCAGGTTGCCCAGGCTAGTCTCAAACTCCTGGGCTTAAGCGATCTGCATGCCTCAGCCTCCCAAAGTGCTGGGTTACAGGTGTGAGCCACTGCACTCGGCTCTATTTTTATTAATAATAGCCTAGGCTGAGCGTGCTAGCTCACGCCTGTAATCCCTGCACTTTGGGAGGCCGAGGCAGGTAGATCACCTAACAGGCATTCAAGACCAGCCTGGCCAACATGATGAAACCCGTCTCTACTAAAAATACAAAAATTAGCTGGATGTGGTGGGGCTGATGGTGCCTGTAATCCCAGCTACTAAAGAGGCTGAGGCAGGAGAATTGCTTGAACCCAGGAGGCAGAGGTTGCAGTGAACCGAGATCATGCCACTGCACTCCAGCCTGGGCAACAAGAGCAAAACTCCATCTCAAAATAATAATAATAATAATAATAATGGCCTCAAACTGGAAAACATTCAAGTGCCCATCAACAGAATAAACTGTTGTATATTCCTACAATACTATAGTGCATGAAAAGAACAAAGTACTGCTATGGGAAACAATGAGAGATTAACTCACATGAATAATATTGAGTGACAAAAGCCATTACATACTGCATACTTCCATTTATGTGAAGTTCAAGAAAATCAAGAAGGTAAAACTAATCTATTATTATAAGAGTCAGAATAGTGGTTACCTTTGGTGTTATTAATTGAATTGGGTCCCCACAAAAGATATGTTGAAGTCCTAACCCAGGTACCTGTGAATGTGACCTTATTTAGAAATAGGGTCTATGAGAATGTAATCAAGCAGGATAAGATCGGAGGGAATTAGGGTGAGCCCTAATTCAATGACTGATGTCCTTATAAGAGGAGGGCAATTTGGGCCGGGTGTGGTGGCTCACACCTGTAATCCCAACACTTTGGGAGATAGAGGCAGGCAGACCATCTGAGGTCCGGAGTTCGAGGCCAGCCATGACCAACACAGAGAAACCCCATCTCTACTAAAAAATACAAAAAAATTAGCCGCATGGCGGTGCATGCCTGTAATCACAGCTACTCAGGAGGCTGAGGCAGGAGAATCGCTTGAACCGGGAGGCAGAGGTTTCGGTGAACCGAGATCTTACCGTTGCACTCCAGCCTGGGCAACAAGAGTGATTCACTGTCTCAGAAAAAGAAAAAGAAGAAGAGGAAGAAGAGGAAGAAGGAGAAGAAGAAGAAGAAGAAGAAGAAGAAGAAGAAGAAGAAGAAGAAGAGGAGTCTGTGAAAGAATACATTTCTGTTGGTTTAAGCTACCCCGTCTGTGACAATCCAGGAAACTAATACACTGTGGAGAGATATCAACTGGGAGAGAGCAGGAAGGAGACTTCTGGGATAAGAAGATAATTTATATCTTAATCAGAGGAGTGATTACATGGTATATACGTATGTAAAAATTCACTGACCCACACTTTTATGTGCGCTTTAAGTTATACCCAATTTTTAAAATGTACATGAAAAGAAAAGCAAAGGGAAAAAAATACAATTTAGGTCTAGAGTGACGTAAAAGACAGTCTCATGGTCGGCTGTGGTGGCTTATGCCTGCAATCCCGAAACTTTGGGAGACCAAGGCAGGAAGATTACTTGAGCCAAGGAGTTTGAGACCAGCTTGGGTGACAGAGCAAGATTTCAACTTTTTTTTTTTTGAGACAGAGTTTCACTCTTGTCGCCCAGAGATCTCAGCTCACTGCAACCTCCGCTTCCTGGGTTCAAGCGATTCTCCTGCCTCAGCCTCCCAAGTAGCTGGAATTACAGGTGCCTGCCACTACACCTGGCTTTTTTAGTTTGTTTGTTTGTTTGTTTGTTTTGTATTTTTAGTGGAGACAGGGGTTTCACTATGTTGGCTAGGCTGGTCTTGAACTCTTGACCTCGTAATCTGCCTGCCTCAGCCTCCCAAGGTACTGGGATTACAGGCGTGAGCCACTGCACCTGGCCAAGACTTCAACTCTTAAAAAATCAAAATAAAAGATAACCCCTTTGAGCACACTCATCTTACTGGGTTTTAGAGCTTTTGCTTATGTGGAGTACTTTATACTATTCTATCTGTTTTTGTAAATGTTTGTTTGAAAATGTCCATACTAAAAGGCTTCTTTTAAAACAATAACAACAACACACAGCCACTAGGAGTTTGGAAATCTAAAATTTTTGCTTTCCAGCCATTGCAAATGAGGAAGACACATTGAATGAAAACTGAAGGGGAATCAAGTACTAAGCCATCATGTTACCACGTAAATGAAACATGAAAGGGGTGATGTAAATTAGAAAGCCCCTTTCTCACAGTAGTAACCAGAGTATTTATTTATCTATTTAATAATAATTATTATTATTTTGAGATGGAGTCTCTCTCTGTTGCCCAGCCTGGAGTGCGGTGATAAGATCTTAGCTCACGGCAACCTCCACCTCCTAGGTTCATGTGATTCTCCTGCCTCAGCCTCCCAAGTACCTGGGATTACTGGCATACACCACCACACCCGGCTAATTTTGTATTTTTTTTTTTTTTTTTTTTTTTTGAGACGGAGTTTCGCTCTTGTTACCCAGGCTGGAGTGCAACGGCGCGATCTCGGCTCACCGCAACCTCCACCTCCTGGGTTCAGGCAATTCTCCTGCCTCAACCTCCTGAGTAGCTGGGATTAAAGGCACGCGCTACCATGCCCAGCTAATGTTTTGAATTTTTTTAGTAGAGACGGGGTTTCACCATGTTGACCAGGATGGTCTCGATCTCTTGACCTTGTGATCCACCCGCCTCGGCCTCCCAAAGTGCTGGGATTAGAGGCGTGAGCCACCGCGCCCGGCCCTAATTTTGTATTTTTAATAGAGACAGGGTTTCGCCATTTTGGCCAAGCTGGTCTCAAATTCATGACCTCAGATGATACACCGGCCTTGGCCTCCCAGAGTGCTGGGATTACAGGTGTGAACCACTGCACCCAGCCTACCCAGAGTATTTATAGCTGTAAAATATAGGTCTTCCTCACTTGGATAGTGCTGAAGGTTATAACTTTCTGAGTAAACCTGCCCTAGGATTACACCGTATTCCCAGTGTTTATTGCCAACACACATCTTAGAGTGGATATTTCCTGCAGCTGCTATCCACTGTAAGAGTTAGTTAATGAATAGATTGATTCCTTTTAGTTTTACCCTCAAAGCCAACAAATTCTGGGAACACCTGACTGTAGCCCTCTTTAAGCTAATCTCCTTCTCATTGAGGAATAACTAAGTAGCTTCTGTTAAAAATGTCAAAGGGGGCAGGGCACAGTGGCTCATACCTGTAATCCCAGCACTTTGGCGGGTGGATCACCTGAGGCCAGGAATTTGAGACCAACCTGGCCAACATGGTGAGACCCTGTCTCTACTAAAAATACAAAAATTAGTCGGGCATGGTGGTGCGCACCTGTAGTCCCAGCTACTTCTAAGGCTGAGGCAGGAGAATTGCTTGAACCAGGGAGGCGGAGGTTGTAGTCAGCCAAGATCATGCCACTGCACTCTAGCCTGGGCAACAGTGTGAGACTCCATTTAAAAAAAAAAAAAAAAAAAAAAAAAAAGTCAAGGGGAAAAGTATTGAGGGAAAATGCCTAAGGAAGCTATTCCCATTATCTAGAGTTATTCCAGGTAAAGTCAACGTTGTAGATTATTGCATTCTTGTTCAAAAAAAACACTGAAGTGCTGGCTGGGTGTGGTGACTTATGTCTGTAATCCCATCACTTTGGGAGGCCAAGGCAAACAGATCACCTGAGGTCAGGAGTTCAAGACCAGCCTGGCCAATATGGTTAAACCTCGTCTCTACAAAAATTAGCTGGACATGATGGCAGGTGCCTATAATCCCAGCTACTTGGGAGTCTGAGTTGGAAGAATAGCTTCAACCTGGGAGGCGGAGTTGTAGTGAGCCGAGATCACACCATTGCATTTTAGCCTGAGTGACAAAAGATTTTTTGAAACTCAGTCTCGGTCTTAAAAAAAAAAAGTGCTTTTTTTGTTTTGTTCTGTTTCTTTTTTTTCTTTTTTCTTCTTCTTTTTTTTTTTTTTGAAACTGTCTCCCTCTGTTACCCAGGCTGGAGTGTAGTGGCAAGATCTCAGCTCACTGCAACCTCTGTTTCTCAGATTCAACCAATTCTCCTGTCTCAGCCTCCCAAGTAGCTGGGAGTACAGTCACCTGCCACCATGCCTGGCTAATTTTTGTATTTTTAGTAGAGATCAGGTTTCACCATGTTGGCCAGGATGGTCTCAATCTCCTGACCTCAAGTGATCCATCCGCCCGGGCCTCCCAAAGTGCTGGAATTAGAGGTATAAGCCACCGTGCCCGGCCCCTAAAAATTGAAGTGCTTTTGAAAATTTTCCAAGCAGAGGTAAAAAAAAGAAGGGGTTTGGACGTTTAGGATGTAATGGAACACCCTTTAATAGTGCTGCTGGCAAAAAGTAAGTAAGTAAGCACTTGAGAAATTTGGGCATATAGTATTGAGTGCATATGAAGATGATATTTTAAGCTTAAGAGTGAACTAAAAGTCTTATTGAACTGCTGGCTGTTTTGAAAAGTATTGAAAAACTATAGTGGCACAAAGAATTGAAAAGGCAAATACAGCGCCATCCTGTATCAACTGCGTATTCCTTGTTCCTTAATGTTTCTTACAGTTATCCTCATAGGCTCAGCCCACTTGTCAGCAAAAATTAAATGGCAGAGTTATAGTGATATCATTACTGAGACGCTGCCTACTTTTACAAAACACTCCTTAAGACATTTACTAATGCACTACAGGGTGTTGTTATAAATAATTAAAATCAAATAAATTCAGAATAGCTAAATAATTTAAACATTTGTCAAAATAAATCAGCTGAGAATATTCTGAGGTTTAATGTATTTGATTTTCATGATTTGACTTACTTTTTTTTGTGTTAAATCAGGTAAGATAAAAACAGTTAAAATTTCCATTCAGATATGCCAAATAGCCGCCTTTACTATCCTGCACGACACATCAGTTAGAAAACAAACCTCAATTCACCAACATGTAGGACTTGTAAACTGATCATGAAATTTGGGTGGGTTTCCCATGAGTCAAGAGTACCCGAAGTTCAAATGGCACTCTTGTGTGCAGATAAATTTTCACAGACCATATGTCCCAATTTCTAGTTTAATGTATGTGACCCTTGGGATCAAGACACTATTGTGTGTATTAATGGGTATATAGGTATATGTGTTCTTGGCATCAAGAAATTAGCAATTTATCAGCCAGGTGCAGTGGCCCATGCTGGATGGATCATCTGGGGTCAGGAGTTTGAGACCAGCCTCGCCACCATGGTGAAACCCTGTCTCTAATAAAAATACAAAATTAGCCAGGCATGGTGACACATGCATGTAATCCCAGCCACTAGGGAGGCTGAGGCAGGAGAATCGTTTGAACCTGGGAGGTGGAGGTTGCAGTGAGCTGAGATCATACCATTGCACTCCAGCCTGGGTGACAGAGGGAGACTGTCTCAAAAAAAAAAAAAAAAAAAAAAAAAAAAAGGAAAAGAAATGAACAATTTATTAAATAAATAAGGCATATGCATTAAAAGTTAACTGAGAAAGTAAGGCACTAAATGTCAAGTATGATAAATTATACAGGAATTCAAAACTAGATGAAATGGCTCTGAATTAAATCAGAGAAAGCTTACTGGGGGAAAAAAAAAAAAAAAAAGTCTCTTTCCCTGAGCTTGAAATTATAATTAGGACCTGGATTGGTGATGAGTAAGGGAGAATTTGGAAGCCGGGTTAAAAGTGCAGTATAACATGGAAGAATAGGCAAAACAGACTGGCTGAAAGAGGGGGTTTCATCACAGGAAACAGGAAGAGAAGGAAAGAAAGGCAATTTAGAATTTGATTGTTAAGAGTCTCGAGTTTTATAAGTCAAGAAGTTTCCGTGTCCTTCTGTGAAACGGTGGACAGTCATTAAGAAGCTTTTTGAGAAGTAGAGTACTAAGAAGGTTGCTCATGTAGAATAAATTAGAAAGGATTCTGAATGTACAAAGGGCCATTAGAAGGCAATTATTATAGCATCACAAGTGGTAACAGGGTCCACTTTAGTAGTGATGATAGCAGAACAAAAGACAGGATCAGATCAAAGGAGCTTGGTGATTGCTTGCCAAAGAAAAGAAAGACATGAGAGGTAACCTGAAGATGTTATTTTGTTTTGTTGTATGGTGATCAGAACACTTGATATTGGAGATCTACCCTATTAATTTTTTTTTTGGAGACAGAGTTTCACTCTTGTTGCTGAAGCTGGAGTGCAACGTCTTGATCTCAGCTCACTGCAGCCTCCACCTCCCAGGTTCAAATGATTCTCCTGCTTCAGCCTCGGAGTAGCTGAGATTACAGGTGTGTGCCACCACATCCAGCTAATTTTTGTATTATTAGTAGACATGGGGTTTCACCATTTTGGCAGGCTGGTCTCTAACTGCTGACCTCAGGTGATCCACCGGCTTCAGCCTCCCAAAGGGTTGGGATTACAAATGTGAGCCACCTCGCCAAGCCCCTGTTAATACTTTTTAAGTGTACAAGACATTATTGTTGATTATAGGTACAATGTTGTGCAACAGAACTCTAGAATTGATTCATCTCGCTTGTCTGAAACTTTATGCCCATTCATTAGTTAATCTCCATTTTCTCTTCCCATGGCCCCCACCCCTGGCAACCACCATTCCACTCTTTGGTTCCATTAACTGGACTATTTTAGATACCTCATGTAAGTAGAATGATGAAGTATTTGTCTTTCTGTGACTAGCTTATTTCACTTAGCGTAACATCTTCAAGTTCCATCCACATTATTGCATATTGCTGAATTTCCTTCTTTAAGTTAAGGACTTGAATAGACATTTCTCCTAAGAAGACATACAAATGGCCAATACGTGAAATATGCACATCAAAACCACAGTGAGATACCACTTCACAGCTGTCAGGAAGGCTATTATCAAATAAACAAAAGATGACAAGTACTGGCAAGGTGTAGAGAAATTAGAACATTTGGACATTGTTAGTAGAAATGCAAAATGGTATGTCATTGTAAAAAAAACAGAAGGAAGGTTTCTCAAAAAATTAAAAATAAAAGTAACATATAATCAAGCAGTCCCTCTTCTGGGATCCAAAAGAATTGAATTCTGGATCTCAGAAGATATTAGCAGTCCCATATTCACTGCAGCACTGTTCACAATAGCCAAGATATGAAAACAGCCTGAATGTCAATCAACAGATGAATGAATAAAGAAAATGTGTTATATAAAACCTGAAAGTTTTGAGAGTGACTGAGAGACTGGTGGTACTATTGACAGAGAAAGAGAAATCAGGAGGAGTCAGTTTGTAAAGAAAAAAATTAGTTTGATTTTCAAGCATGTTGTATTTCGAGGAGCAGCTGAGCTTTCAGAGGGTCAAGTCTGGGCCTGTTACATGGAAAAGACAGTATTAGAGAGAAAGATTTGGGTATTTTTTTTTTCTACCTAGAAGCGATGGCTGAAAAGATGAAACTAAACTAAATTCCCTAAAAATGAGGATGTAAACAGAGAAGAACAGAACCAAAACTAGAAAATACCCTATTTTCAAGATGCAAAAGGAAGAGAAGCTATTGCACAGGCCAAACATATAATGGATCTCAGTGCAGGAAATGGAAATGTGAAGCATGAGTGATGATAATGATTATTATTTTAGAAGTTTGTCCCTCAATAACATTCAAGTAAATATAAGATATTGAAATTTTACTTAAGAATAATGAGTCTACGGCCATACTGCCCTGAACGCGCCCAATCTCGTCAGATCTTGGAAGCAAAGCAGGGTCGGGCCTGGTTAGTACCTGGATGGGAGACCGCCTGGGAACACCGGGTGCCATAGGCTTTCAGCTGCCGGGCGCGGTGGCTCAAGCCTGTAATCCCAGCACTTTGGGAGGCCGAGTCGGGTGGATCACAAGGTCAAGAGATCGAGACCATCCTGGTCAACATGGTGAAACCCCGTCTCTACTAAAAATACAAAAAATTAGCTGGGCATGGTGGTGCGTGCCTGTAATCCCAGCTACTCAGGAGGCTGAGGCAGGAGAATTGCCTGAACCCAGGAGGCGGAGGTTGCAGTGAGCCAAAATCGCATCATTGCACTCCAGCCAGGGTAACAAGAGGGAAACTCCGTCTCAAAAAAAAAAAAAAAAAAAAAAATGAAAAGGGGCCAGGTGCAGTGGCTCATACCTGTAATTCCAGCACTTTGAAAGGCCAAGGCGGGTGGATCACCCAAGGTCAGAAGTTCGAGACCAGCCTGACCAACATGGTGAAAACCTGTCTCTACTAAAAATACAAAATTAGCCAGGTGTGGTGGCGCATGCCTGCAATCCCAGCCTCTTAGGAGGCTGAGGCAGGAGAATTGCTTGAACCCAGGAGGTGGAGGTTGCAGTGAATCGAGATCTTGCCATTTCACTCCAGCCTGGGCAATAAGAGCAGAAACTTCGTCAAAAGAAAAGAAAGAGACGGGAAGGGAAAGAAAAAGGGAAGGGAAAAGGGAAGAGAAAAGGGAAGAGAAAAGGGAAGGAAAGGGGAAAAAAAGAGTAACGGAAAGGTAAAAGTGATGCCAAAACCGTTTTTCAGAAATTCTGAAAATAGAAATTATAACAGGCCAGGCATGGTGGCTCACACCTGCAATCCTAGAACTCTGCAAGGCTAAGACTAGACCATCACTGGAAATCAGGAGCTCAAGACCAGCCTGGGCTACATAGTGAGACCCCCATATCTAAAATAAATAAATAAAAGTTTTAAAAAATAAATTATTTTAAATAAAAAAAAGAAGAAATTATAACATATTAAGAGACAGAAATGGTCAGGCACTGTGACTCACACCAGTAATCAGCACTTTTGGAGGCCAAGGCAGAAGGATCACTTGAGCCCAGGAGTGCAAGACCAGCGTACAATTTTACACACATGCACACACAAATTAGCTAAGCATGGTGCTCTGCACCTGTAGTTGGGAGGCTAAGGTGGGAGGATCACTTAGGGCCAAGGAGGTTGAGGTTGCAGTGAGCCATGATTGCACCACTGCACTCCAACTTGGGTGACAGAGCAAACCCTATCTGAGAAAAAAAAGAAGAGAAAGAGACAGATACATATTGCAGTGTTTCAAATTAAGTGTGTATCGCTCAGTTAAGTAAGATGAAGGGTAATAAAGTATATGAATACAAATATTTGAGTTAATAAAAACTAAGAAATTTCAAGGAAGGGAAAGATGAAATTATCCATGATAATCACTCACACATACACACACACACACAGAAAATAAATCTCCTATGCTAGCTAGCTACCCAAGTCAATTAACTGGTTGCATTTTATTTTATTCATTTTTTTTATTATTATTTTTTTAAAGACGGGGTTTCATCATATCGATCAGGCTGGTCTCGAACTTCTAACCTCAGGTAATCCGCCTGCCTCAGCCTCCCAAAGTGCTGGGATTACAGGCATGAGCCACCCTGCCTGGCCAACTAGTTGCATTTTTAAAACTAGATTGACAAGTTGATTGAACTAACATATTTTTTTTCTTTTTTTTTCTTTTTTTTTTTTTTTTTGAGATGGAGTTTCGCTCTTGTTACCCAGGCTGGAGTGCAATGGCGCGATGTCGGCTCACCGCAACCTCCGCCTCCTGGGTTCAGGCAATTCTCCTGCCTCAGCCTCCTGAGTAGCTGGGATTACAGGCACGTGCCACCATGCCCAGCTAGTTTTTTGTATTTTTAGTAGAGACGGGGTTTCACCATGTTGACCAGGATGGTCTCGATCTCTCGACCTCGTGATCCACCCGCCTCGGCCTCCCAAAGTGCTGGGATTACAGGCTTGAGCCACCACGCCCGGCTTTCTTTTTTTTTTTTTTTTTTTAAGACAGGGTTTCACCATGTTGGTCAGGCTGGTCTTGAACTCCCGACCTCAGGTGATCCGCCCACCTTGGCCTCCAAAGTGCTTGGATTACAGGCATGAACCACCACGTCTGGCCAGAACTAACATATTTGATTCACTGTGTAGAATCATGATCATGATGATTATGCAGATAAAGCCAAACATATTCAAATATATGGTTAAATCCTGATTATTCACTAATATATTGTAGACAATCCTGTAACCAACTCAATTGTTAGGTCCCTGAATTCTAACTGGATTGATCCCAATTCTACATTATGTCAAGCAATAAAGTAATGTTTTGAAATAATTGCCTTGCATAGGCATGAGCCTATTGTCGGTAAATTTTTATGGAATCACAGAATTGTAAGAAGACTCTAAAAGAGGTTAATGTTGGCCAGGCATGGTGGCTCACACCTGTAATCTCAGCATTCGAGAGGCTGAGGCGGGCAGTGTGAGGTCAGGAGTTCGAGACCAGCCTGGCCAACATGGTGAAACTCCATCTCTACTAAAAATACAAAAAAAAAAAAAAATTTAGCTGAGCATGGTAGCAGATGCCTGTAATCCCAACCGAGGCACGAGAATTGCTTCAAATGGGAGGTAGAGGTTGCAGTGAGCTGAGATTGTACCACTGTACTCCAGCCTAGATGATGGGAGTAAGACTCTATCTCAAAGAAAAAAAGAAAAAGAGGTTAATATTAAAACCAGAAGGCTGTATGGTAAAATAGCATAAATTTAGGAGTCAAGCAAACTTGGACCAATATAGAACATTGAGAAGATTACATAAGTGCACATATTTATTACATATGCACATCATAATAAGCGCTTAGTTAATGTTGTTAAATAATTAAAGAAGTTCTGACCTCAAATGTGCATGGACAGCAGAGGAAGCCAGACATATAAATCACCAATTAAAATAAAGTTAAATAATGCAATAATAAACATATTATTACTACTACATTAAGTGCTCAGCAGGTATCAGATATTATCTCCATTTATAGAACAGAAAACTGAGGCTTAAAGAGGTCATAAAATGGAGGATGATGAGCAGTAAAAATAACTTTTTTAAGAAAAAAAATTACATAGGCCGGGCGCGGTGGCTCAAGCCTGTAATCCCAGCACTTTGGGAGGCCGAGGCGGGTGGATCACGAGGTCGAGAGATCGAGACCATCCTGGTCAACATGGTGAAACCCCGTCTCTACTAAAAATACAAAAAATTAGCTGGGCGTGGTGGCGCGTGCCTGTAATCCCAGCTACTCAGGAGTCTGAGGCAGGAGAATTGCCTGAACCCAGGAGGCGGAGGTTGCGGTGAGCCGAGATAGCGCCATTGCACTCCAGCCTGGGTAACAAGAGCGAAACTCCGTCTCAAAAAAAAAAAAAAAAAAAAAAAAAAAATTACATAGTAAGTGATGGTTCAAACCCACATTTGCTAACTCGAGAGTCTGGGCTCTTTTTTTTTTTTTTTTTTTTTTTTGAGACGGAGTTTCGCTCTTGTTACCCAGGCTGGAGTGCAATGGCACGATCTCGGCTCACCGCAACCTCCGCCTCTTGGGTTCAGGCAATTCTCCTGCCTCCTGAGTAGCTGGGATTACAGGCACGTGCCACCATGCCCAGCTGATTTTTTGTATTTTTAGTAGAGACGGGGTTTCACCATGTTGACCAGGATGGTCTCGATCTCTTGACCTCATGATCCACCCGCCTCGGCCTCCCAAAGTGCTGGGATTACAGGCTTGAGCCACCTCGCCCAGCGAGTCTGGGCTCTTAAATGCAGACATGTACAGTCTCCAGAAGAGTTGAATAGAAGACGCTATGGAAGTAGACAAGAAGAATCTCTTGACCAGGTGCTGTGGCTCACGCCTGTAATCCTGAACTTTGGGAAGCTGAGCTGGGTGGATCATTTGAGGCCAGGATTTCAAGACCAGCCTGGCCAGCATGGTGAAACCCCGTTTCTAGTAAAAATACAAAAATGAGACCGGGCGTGATGGCTCACACCTGTAATCCCTACACTTTGGGAGGCTGAGGTGGACAGATCATGAGGTCAAGAGATTGAGACCATCCTGGCCAATATGGTGAAACCCCGTCTCTACTAAAAATACAGAAAAACTAGCTGGGCGTGGTGGCGCGTGCCTGTAATCCCAGCTACTTAGGAGGCTGAGGCAGGAGAATTGCCTGAGCCCAGGAGGCAGAGGTTGCGGTGAGCCGAGATCGCGCCATTGCACTCCAGCCTGGGTAACAAGAGCAAAACTCCATCTCAAAAAAAAAAAAAAAAAAAAAAAAAAGAATGAAGTGAAGGGGACAGAGTTTGAAAATGTGTAGAAAGTAGAATCAGCATGGTTTAGTACTGACTGGATGTCATGGGTAGAGGGGATGGAGGCATCTAGGCTAAGTCCCTGGTTTCTGACTAAGGCAACTGCATGAAGGATGAATTATTCCTTTTAAAGACTGTAGAGGCCAGGCACAGTGGCTTACACCTGTAATCCCAGCACTTTGGGAGGCCAAGGTGGGCTGACTACTTGAGGTCAGGAGTTTGAAACCAGCTTGGGCAACATGGTAAAACCCCATCTCTACTAACAATATAAAAAATTAGCTTGGTGTAGTGGCATGCACCTGTAATCCCAGCTATTTGGGAGGCAAGGTATGAGAATCACTTCAACCCGAGAGACAGAAGTTGTGGTGAGCCGAGATTGCACCACTGCACTCCAGCCTGGACGACAGAGCGAGACTGCATCTCAGAAAAATAAAAATAAATAAGTAAATAAAAAGACTGTAGGGAGAGTAGCAGATCCAAAATGGAAAATGACAAATTTCACATTGAACGTTTTGTGTTTGGGTGCCCCTAAGACATCTGAATGGTGATATATAGCAAGGTGGTTTTAAAAAAAGTGTCTGCCACTCAGAAGTGATTTATTAATATTTACTAATATAAAATTAATTTAGCCCTTCAAATGTACAATATTCTTTTATTAATTCACAAGACATTGTTTTTTATATAGGCGAAAACAGAGGTATAGTTTTGACAGCTTGCACCAGTGGCCATAATCATACAACTGATCCACAGCAGATCCTGGCAGTAAATGCCAGGCTGACTCCAAATCTTGGACTTCATTAGACTGTACTGCCGCCATGTGTATCCACATTGCAACAGCAGAAGGAAAATTAAGTCACCTACTTCACTGTTTTAGGCAACTCTGTACAAATTCAAACATTTGGATGCCAAAAGCAACCCAATGGAACAGCTTCTTAGGTTTATGAAACTTTTTGAGAGACTTTTTGGGAGCTCTACCGTAGTTTGGTATTTCCCAGAACAAAACCTTAACTAACAATAATAATTTCTATAGGACAGAAAAAGTAGTTTTTTAGGCTGAGAATGGTGGCTCATGCCTTTAATCCCAGTATTTTGCGGGGCCAGGCAGGAGGATGGTTTGAGCCCAGGAGTCCAAAGTTGCAGTGAGTTGTGAATGCACCACTGCCCTCCAGCCTGGGTGAAGCAGCAAGACTTTGACTTTTAAAAGAAAAAGCAGGCCGGGCACGGTGGCTCACGCCTATAATCCCAGCACTTTGGGAGGCCGAGGCGAGTGGATCACGAGGTCAAGAGATCAAGACTATTCTGGTCAACGTGGTGAAACCCCATGTTTCTACTAAAAATACAAAAATTAGCTGGGCATGGGGGCGCACGCCTGTAGTCCCAGCTACTTGGAAGGCTGAGGCAGAATTGCTTGAACCCAGGAGGCAGAGGTTGCGGTGAGCCAAGATTGAGCCATTGCACTCCAGCCTGGGTAACAAGAGCGAAAACTCTGTCTCAAAAAAAAAGAAAAAACAGTTATTCAATAATCTGAAAGGACTTTATTCTTAACTTTATTAAGTTATCAAGAAGTAATGTACCAGTTGGAAACAAAGGCTAGAAGTAAAATGTAATTACTTGCTATACCATCTTCCCATGGTCTTTAGTCAAAAGCACTAAAGGCCTGAATTTCTCTAGTATTAATAAAAATGAAAGCACTGTTAAGCATTATAGTCAGCGTACTCTGAAGATTAGGGGAAAACACCAAGACAATAAGGATTTTTCTAAACTTTGGGTGGGTAGACTCACACAAGTTCTGCAAAATGTAATTAGCACTTACTCATTCACATTCAGACAAAGAAAGAAGTGCCTCCTTTCTTTTTCCTTTTTTTTTTTTTTTGAGACAGAGTCTCACTTTGTCACCCAGGCGGAAGTGCAGTGGTGCGATCTTGGCTTACTGCAACCTCTACCTCCCGGGCTCAAGCAATTCTCCTGCCTCAGCCTCCCCCATAGCTAGGATTACAGGCACCCACCACAATGGCTGGCTAATTTTTTGTATTTTAGTAGAGACAGGATTTTCACCATGTTGACCAGGCTGATTTCAAACTCCTGACCTCGAGTGATCTCCTAGCCTTGGCCTCCCAAAGTGCTAGGATTACAGGAATGAGCCACCATGCCCAGCTTTTTTTTTTTTTTTTTTTTTTTTTTTTTCCTGAAATGGAGTCTCACTCTGTTGCCTAGGCTGGAGTGGAGTGGCACAATCTCGGCTCACTATATTTGTGTTTTTAGTAAAGAGGGGGTTTCACTATGCTGGCCAGGCTGGTCTCAAACTCCTGACCTCAAGTGATCTATTTGCCTTGGCCTCCCAAAGGGAATTACAGGCATAAGCCACCTCACCCAGCCACCTCCTTTCTTTAAAAACAGACACCATAGCCGGGCGCGGTGGCTCAAGCCTGTAATCCCAGCACTTTGGGAGGCCGAGGCGGGTGGATCACGAGGTCATGAGATCAAGACCATCCTGGTCCACATGGTGAAACCCCGTCTCTACTAAAAATACAAAAAATTAGCTGGGCATGGTGGCACGTGCCTGTAATCCCAGCTACTCAGGGGGCTGAGGCAGGAGAATTGCCTGAACCCCGGAGGCGGAGGTTGCGGTGAGCCGAGATCGCGCCATTGCACTCCAGCCTGGGTAACAAGAGCGAAACTCCGTCTCAAAAAAAAAAAAAAAAAAAAACAGACACCATGTAACTCCAAAAGGGGAGAATGATTATGAGAAGAGAAAAGGCAGAAATAGAAATAATGCACTGATCTAGGGCTTTAAAGATCAGATATGTTACCTTCTCATACCTGAAAAGGAGGAAGAGTTTGCACAAACGAGGTGAAGTAACTGGGATTTGAAACCCAAATACTAAAACCTAGCTCTGTCTTCAAATCTGAAGTTCTTTTTTTCTAATTTTTGTGGGTACATAGTAGGTGTATATATTTAATTTCATACTCTTAATCACCCTGTTTTCTGTTTTTCAGTTAAGAAAATTAGGCATCATCTTCCAAAACCGCAAGTCAGAATGTTTGTATGCCTTCCATTAGCCATAACCTGGAGAAGCTGTTTTTCTTAAAAGCAAAATCCTAAGTGAGGGAAAATCTAAGGTACAGATCACTTACCTTTTCATTCATTCATTCACTCAACCATTAAGTTCTGAGTACTTACTCTGTGCCAGGCACTGTCCCTGCACTACATATACATAGCATGGAAAATGGAGTGGGGAAATGAGCAAATAAATAATACATAGGAAGACTACCTGATAATTATAAGTGCTCGTGGTAGAAATTGATACTAATAACCCTGAGCCTGCAATCAGAAGCACTAAGTACTAGCTTGGCTTTGCCACACACTAGAGTTTGGTCCTTGGGCAATTCACCTCACGCTCTTAGATCTTAGTTCATCACTCATCAACTAAAAGTCATCTTGAAACATAATGTACTGAGTATATGTGTTAATATTTGTTCTTTTCCAAAATCCCAGTAATAGTAAACAGATTAACAACAACAAAAGAAAAAGCAAGAGAGAGAAACTTAAACCCAAAAAGACAACAGCAGACAAGAATGTCAACCACATTTCGGAAGAGAAAAGTAATCAAACACATGGTAACTGACTGTGGAATTAAGGAAGGTGAAACCGCATGTGGAAAGTCAGAAGCCAAAACAACCCAACAGAGAGAACAAAATGAACTCAGCGGAAACATAGACTAAGCAGGGTCTAAAGGAAAACTTCGAACATAATAATTAGTATCATGAAACCAGAAGAGCATAGTGTAAAAAGAAAACAATCAGAGAGCAACAACAAAAACAAAAAACTGCCTGGGTGTGATGGTTCGCATCTGTAATCCCAGCACTTGGGAGGCCAAAGTGGGAAGACTGCTTGAGTCCAGGAGTTAAAGATGAGCCTAGGCAACAGAGAAAGACCCCATCTCTGAAAAAAAAAAAAAAAATCAGCCAGGCGTGGTGGCACACACATGTAGTCCCAGCTACTCTGGGAGGCTGAGGTAGGTGGATCATTTAAGCCCAAGAGGTTGAAGCTGCAGAGAGCTGTGTTGGCACAACTGAACTCCTGCCTGGGTGACAGAGCCAGACCCTATCTCATCTCAAAACACACACACACACACACACACACACACACACACACACACACACGGAAATTAAAGGATGACTGCAAAAAATAAAAATTCAACTGTCACTAGACTGCATCATCTATAAGTTATCTTACAGCTCTGAAAACTGTATTGTGTGGGTAGGAAGAGGTATAGTTGAAGAGAAAAGCAAAATGCTAACAGTGGTGACACTGAGAAGAGCATTTATGTACTGGTGTGGTGTGATGTGGTCAGGTAGGGGTATAGCAGCTGGCCATGATGCATTCCCCATTACTGTCCCCAAAAGCTTTCGAGGACAAGAGGAGCTAGCTGCAAGGATGACCACACAAGACTTCAAAGAAATAGTGCCCAGGAACCATCATTTGAAGAGACCTGAAGAAAGAAAGTGGTTGGGAAAAACAAAAACCTTTTTTCTTCTCTATTTTGAGATCTTTAGGATGTTAGAGAAATACAGTTCAAAGTATTAAACTCTTGGGAGGACTATAATAGTGATTCTTTTATAATATAACAGGTCTGTACATTTTTTTACTGAAAAATAAATGGCATTCTTTTTCAGTAACTCCATGGATGCATTATTGAAGAATGCATTATTGAAGGCTACATTCAGGCTGCCTATTACTAATGAAATGTTGCTTGATAGAAAATTTAGTAAGAGCTAAGCCATTTCTTTTTCTTTTTCATTCTTTTTTTTTTTTTTTTTTTTTTTTTTTTGAGACAGAGTCTTTCTCTGTCACCAGGCCAGAGAGCAGTGGTTGGTGCAATCTCAGCTCACTGCAACCTCCGCCTACTGGGCTCAAGCAATTCTTCCGACTCAGCCTCCCAAGTAGCTGGGACAACAGGTGCGTGCCACCACACCCAGCTAATTTTTTTTGTATTTTTAGTAGAGACGGGTTTTCACCATGTTGGCCAGGATGATCTCGATCTCTTGAGCTCATGATCTGCCCGCCTTGGTCTCCCAAAGTGCTGGGATTGCAGGCGTGAGCCACCGCACCTGGCTAAGCCATTTCTTAAGGAAAAATCAGAGTCCAAGCATTTAGCTCTAATAAGGTGAATAGATCCCAAATACTATTTGGTAGACTTCCAATCAGAAATAACTGGTATCTGAGGCTTAAAATTGGAAGAGAGCCAATTATTTCTCTTTCCGCTCCCTCAATAATATTGATTTTTTAGCATCTTTGAAAAGTAACATTTTCTAAGTGTTTTAGGTTTGGGACCAGAGGAAAATTTCAAAACTTTCACAGTCCTGAAATCTAACAAAATTGCTTTCTTTAATGATCTTGAAATTCATTGTGATGATTTATACCATAACCTTTGAGTCATTTAATTTTCAGTGATGGGAAACATGAGGTAAGGAAAAACTAGAGTGATCAATCATCAAGTTAGTCGCCCTCAGCAAAACTCTCCATTTGATAGGTAAAATCTCCATGTCATTGATTTAATTTGCATCTTTTTGATTACTAGTGAGGTTGGGCTTTTATTTTTAGTGATTAATGGCCATTCGTATATCCATTTGCATATTTTTATTTGTGAACAACCTGTTGATAGATAGAATTCTACCTATTTCTAACTTTCTTTTTTCACTGAAAATTGCTATCTGACAGAGTGAGAGACTTCGTCTCAAAAAAAGAAAAAAGTCAATTTTTCTAAAGATAAATTCTTACTTTTGAAGGACAGACATCAATCAATCGTACAAGTTAATTCACTGGATTACCTACATATATTTTCCTTTTTTTTTTTTTTTTTCTGAGATATAAGCTTCCTCTGTAACTCGGGCTGGAGTGCAGTGGCATGATCTTGGCTCACTGCAATCTTCACCTCCTGGGTTGAGGCAATTTTTCTGCCTCAGCCTGCCTAGTAGCTGGTATTATAGGTATGCACCACCACACCCAGCTAATTTTTGTATTTTAAGCAGAGATGGGGTTTCACTGTGTTAACCATACTGGTCTCAAACTCCTGACCTCAGGTGATCCACCTGCCTCAGCCTCCCAAAGTGCTGAGATTACAGGCGTGAGCAACCTCGCCAAGCCCTGCATGCATTTTCATGTTGAGTAATGGACGCAGACATTTGGTTTTACCTGATTTAAAATCTTCTCAGGGTAAGTTGTTGAAGTCATCCTCCACTATATAAAGCTTTGAGGTCTATGTCATCTGTGTGCTGTAGTGAATCCCAAAGTACTTCCTGAGGAGGGGCAAGACCCTGCCCAAGGGTGCTTCGTTGGCTTGCCTTTATGCCCTTCTAGGCCAACCTTCAAATGAGGTTGTCAATCCTCTTCCTAACCCAGCTTACTATTAAAATTTAGGACCCTACTGGTGGCAGTGGCTCACACCTGTAATCCCAGCTCTTTGGGAGGCTGAGGAGGGCAAATCACTTGAGGTCAGGAGTTTGAGACCAGCCTGGTTAACAAGGGGAAACCCCATCTCTACTAAAAAGACAAAAATTAGCTGGGCGTGGTGGCAGGTGCCTGTAATCCCAGCTACTTGGGAGGCTGAGGTGCAAGAATTTATTGAACCCAGGAGGTGGAGGTTGCAGTGAGCCAAGATTGTGCCACTGCACTGCAGCCTGGGCGACAGAGTGAGACTCCTTCTCAAAAATAAATAAATACATACATAAAAATAAAACTTTAGGACCCTACCTTTAAAAATTAAAATTTAGGCCGGTGGCTCACACCTGTCATCCTAGCACTTTGGGAGGCCGAGGTGGGTGGATCACCTGAGGTCAGGAGTTCAAGACCAACCTGGCCATCACGGTGAAACCCCATCTTAAAAAAAAAAAAATTAAAATTTAGAAACTTACCTAAGTAAGACTTTAGAACCCCAACCTTTTTGAGTGATGGGATTATACACCAGGTGCCTGGCATCAAGAATAACATTGAACTCCCAATCCTTGTCCAAATTAAGACAAATAGTATTTATGGAAGTCTGACCAAGGAATCTATGCCCCTAGTGTGTGCTAAGATCTATCCCAAGGAAAGACCAAACCAAAAGAGAGCAGACCCCATCCTCTTCTCATCTCTTTTTGCTGAATTATGCTCAGACATGACAACATTGGTATACACTGAAGGGCATTTATATGAAACTATAAAATGCACTGGCCTCTCAGTTCCTTGACGTCTTCATCTTCATAGACATTTTTCATCTACACCAACTGAGGTACTCACTTTCTAGAGTGACATCCTGGAATTGTCATCACTAGAAATGGTACTACTTCCAAAATCACAAATCTAAGATCTCAACCTCCTTGCTGTCCATCGAGCTCCGAGTCCAATGCCACAATTCAGTCTCAAAAAGAGTGTCTATCCATTGACACATCAACACTACCACTTTCAATCCATCATGGTTTTCCTATCTTCACTTCCTTCCTTCTTCACCTTAGGTACCAATGCCTAAATTTTTTTTCAGCATCTTTTGTTTGTTTGTTTGTTTTTTTAAGATAGGGTCTTGCTGTGTCCCCTATTGTGGTCAGTGGCCTTTTTTTTTTTGAAGCTAGGGTCACTCTATCTCCTAGAGTGGCGATCATGGCTCACTGCAGCCACAACCTCCTGGGCTCTAAGTGATCCTCAGCCTCCTGAATAGCTGAGACTACAGGAACACGCCATCACTCCCAGCTAATTTTCGTATATTTTGTAGAGACCGAGTTTTGTTATGTTGGCCAAGGGTCCTGAATTCTTGAACTCAAGTGATCTGCCCACCTCAGGCTCCCAAAGTGCCAGAATTAAAGGCATGAGCCACAGTACCCAGCCTTTTTTTTTTTATCTTCTAAAATAATTTTTTTATTTTTAATTTTCGTGGGTACGTAGTAGGTGTATATGTTTATAGCATTCATCAGATATTTTGGTATAGGCATATAATGCATAATAATCACATCATGGAAAATTGAGTATCCAACCACCCCCTCAAGCATTTATCCTTTGTATTATAAACAATCCAATAATACTTTTTAGTTATTTTTAAATATACAATTAAATTGATATTTACCATCGCTATCCAATACTGGTCTTATTCATTCTTTCTTACTAGTTATTTTCTTTTTGGTGGAAGGGATAGAGTCTTGCTTTGTCACCCAGGCTGGAGTGCAGCAGCATGATCTCAGTTCACTGCAACCTCTGCCTCCCGGGTTCAAGTGATTCTCCTGCCTCAGCCTCCCAATAGCTGGGACTACAGGCACGCACCACCATGCCCAGATAATTTTCGTTTTTAGTATAAACAGGGTTTCCCCATGTTAGCCAGGCTGGTCTTGAACTCCTGACCTCGAGTGATCTGTCCACCTTGGCCTCCCAAAGTGCTGGGATTACAGGTGTGAGCCACTACTCCCAGCCCCTATTTTTTTTGTATCCATTAACCGTCTCCACCTCCCCACTATCACTGCCCCCTTACTACCCTTACAGCCTCTGGGAACCATCCTATCTCCATGACTTCAATTGTTGATTTTTAGATCCCACCAATAAGTGAGAACATGTGATATTTGTCTTTATGTGTCAAGGCCTCAATTTTCAACCACTCATATAATTTTAAAAATCCAACACTACTTCTTGCTTTGGCTAGAGTTTGAGGCAGGGGATGAAATAACCCAGTTTTTTCCCTGGATTTAAGAGCACTGCTTCCTCTAGGTTGGTTCCATTCTCAGGCAGGCTTTCTTCCCAATATGGCAAGGAGGTTACACTCATTAGCCTCACAACCCTAGATCCAAGTGTAATGTTGGGGGTCAGGGGTTCAGGGAAGCCCTCAGTTTCCCTGAGAGGACATTTCCCTGGGTTCTTTTTCTATCATTCCCTAAGAATGGGAGAGGAGACCATGGTGCAGTGCACTCTTAAAAGTAAATGCCAAAAAAAAAAAAAAAAAAAAGAAAAAACAGAAAGAAAAAGGCCAGCGCTGTGGCTCATGCCTGTCATCCTAGCACTTTGGGAGGCCGAGGTGGGTGGATCACCTGAGGTCAGGAGTTCAAGACCAGCCTGGCCATCATGGTGAAATCCCATCTTAAAAAAAAAAAAAAAAAGTAAATGCCGGACTCAAAAGTGTTTGTAGAAAGTGATTTATTTAGGCAGAGAGAGAAAAAGAGAAGAAAGAAAACTTCCACGAAGAGCCTGTGGAAGCGGGACCCCAGTGGGGAAATCCAGGAGGGGAAAGGGAGCTCCCACTATGTGGAAGGGGATTCCAAAGAGCTGGAAATCCCTGTGTGGGTGAAGGAGCAGGGGAATTTATCCTGGGAGAAATTCCCACCTCCCGAAGTTCCTCTGGCCAGTGAAAGGAGTTCCTTTAAACATCTGCTGGGGTTGACTCTTAGTTTCTTCCCATGTCCACGAAATTTAAGCATAAACTGTTAAATCTCCCCAATGGAGAGAGATTTTGGGGGTGGGGGCGGAGGCACAGCGCTGGGAAGTTCTTGCTCTTAAAACTATGTCCCTTGTGGGGCCGGGCGCGGTGGCTCACGCCTGTAATCCCAGCACTTTGGGAGGCCGAGGTGGGTGGATCACAAGGTCAAGAGATCGAGACCATCCTGGTCAACATGGTGAAACCCCGTCTCTACTAAAAATACAAAAAATTAGCTGGGCATGGTGGCACGTGCCTGTAATCCCAGCTACTCAGGGGGCTGAGGCAGGAGAATTGCCTGAACCCAGGAGGCGGAGGTTGCGGTGAGCCGAGATCGCGCCATTGCACTCCAGCCTGGGTAACAAGAGCGAAACTCCGTCTCAAAAAAAAAAAAAAAAAAAAAACTATGTCCCTTGTGGACCCGGAAAGAGAACACATTCCCTCACTAGCACAAGAGAGATTCTCTTTTTTGAGAGTTTTAATAAAAGTCCTGAGATTGCTAAGAATTTGTGGATGTGCACGCCATTCCCTCCTCCCCTGTCTTGCTAGAATGTGGCTATGATGCCTGATATTTAAGCAGCAATTTTGAGGTAGAAGCCACTTGCAGAACACGGCAGAGCAGCAATACAGACAGAGCTGCTCTATGAGTCCTGGGAGGCTCAACTTTATACTCCTTTTTACATGAAAGAGGTAAAAAAATCCATCTTGTTTAAGCCGCTGTTATTTTTGTTTTTTCTGTCACGCACAGCCTAATCAAATGCCAAGTGCATGTGTCGAGACAGAAGATGGCATCTTAGGAGCCACGTCCTGTGTAATAATGTAAGAGCAAACGAACAAGCAGAAAACAAAAGAAAGTTTAATGGTGCAGGCTGGGCGCGGTGGCTCAAGCCTGTAATCCCAGCACTTTGGGAGGCCGAGGCGGGTGGATCACGAGGTCAAGAGATTGAGACCATCCTGGTCAACATGGTGAAACCCCGTCTCTACTAAAAATACAAAAAATTAGCTGGGCATGGTGGCACGTGCCTGTAATCCCAGCTATTCGGGAGGCTGAGGCAGGAGAATTGCCTGAACTCAGGAGGCGGAGGTTGCGGTGAGCTGAGATTGCGCCATTGCACTCCAGAGTGGGTAATAAAAGCGAAACTCTGTCTCAAAAAAAAAAAAGAAAGAAAGAAAGAAAGTTTAATGGTGACCAAACCATCTTTTACACCATCCTAATCAATTTTGTTCTTTAAGCAATATGTGTGTATGTACAGGGGTTGGGGAGGGCTGAAATATTTTGAGCTAGGAGTTAATATGATTAGATTTTGAGTTAGAAAGATTCTTCAAGTGCTTCGATGGATGTTTTGGAAGTGGGCAAGGCCAGAGGAACTGAACTTGCAACAACTCTAGCAAGAGACAATAAAGGTCAAAATCAGGGCAACAGTACCGGAGAAGGCAAAAAGGAGACAGATTTGAAAGATGTATACAAGGTAGAATTTGCCAGAATGCAGCCAGTCTGAACGACTTCTGAAGAGACAGAGGCAGACAGGTCCTCTCATAAGACTACAACCAGCTGATATTAGAAGTAGCTTTCTGGAGAGATGGTATTTTTTCAAATGTAGATATCTATGCTGTAGAATTTTTTTATTCACTACTTTTGTATATAGATCTCACAAAAGTTCTGAGATTCACATGCATGTTGTGTCTGAATGAATGGGCATAGTTTATTGCAGTGTATATATATTTAAATCACTATTACGTGTCAGTTTTCATTTGGATCAGTTCTTCCTCTTGTAGCAAGCAAAATATCATCAATCTACTGCCTCGGGCATGTACTGAACTGTAACTTTATCTTTCTACAACTCAGTTTAGTCTTTATCTAGATTCTGCTTGATGACATCAGTATAGTTAAGACATTTAGCTATTTTTAAGACATTTTTTACCAGTCATTATAGATTTAAACTCTGTCAATTCAGGATATTTTTTTTCCCCTCTTTCCATATTTGTTCAGGTCATTTAAACACCTGGATGTTTATATGAGCTCATTGCGTAGCTGCACCAGACCAATCTATTTCAACTATTTTTCTTTTTTTTGAAATGGAGTTTCGCTCTTGTTGTCCACACTGGAATTCAGTGCTGTGATCTTGGCTCACTGTAGCCTCCGACTCCTGGATTCAAGTGACTCTCCTGCCTCAGCCTCTCGAGTAGCTGGTATTACAGGCACCTGCCCTCATGCCCAGCTAATTTTTTGTATTTTCAGTAGAGACAGGTTTTCGTCATGTTGGCCAGTCTAGTCTCAAACTCGTGGTCTCAGGTGATCCACCTGCCTGGGCTTCCCAAAGTGCTGGGATTGCAGACATAAGCCACCGCACCCTGTCCTTTTTTTTTTTTTTGAAACAGTCTTACTCTGTCACTCAGGCTGGAATGCAGTGGCAGGATCTCGGCTCACGGCAACCTCTACCTGCTGGACTCAAGTGATTCTCCCACCTCAGTCCCCCGAGTAGCTGGGACCACAGGAGCCCAGACCACACCTGGCTAATTTTTTGTATTTTTAGTAGAGATGGGGTTTTGCCATGTTGCCCAGACTGGTCTCCAACTCCTGGGCTCAAGCAATCCTTCTGCCTTGGCCTCGAAAAGTTCTGGCATTACAGGAGTGAGCCACTATGCCAGGCCTGGTTCAAAGTTGTGAGTTTTCAGTTGCCATGGACCCTCACTTCACTGTAACTCGAGCATGCCCAGTGAACAAAGCATGCAACCACATGGAGAACCCACGTGCTCAGACCAAGGAGCAGGGACTGAATTAAGAATTGGCACTTTGGGAGGCCAAGGCGGGTGGATCACAAGGTCGAGAGATTGAGACCATCCTGGTCAACAAGGTGAAACCCCGTCTCTACTAAAAATACAAAAAATTAGCTGGGCATGGTGGTGAGTGCCTGTAATCCCAGCTACTCAGGAGGCTGAGGCAGGAGAATTGCTTGAACCCAGGAGGCGGAGGTTGCGGTGAGCCAAGATCGCGCCATTGCACTCCAGCCTGGGTAACAAGAGCGAAACTCCGTCACCAAAAAAAAAAAAAAAAAAAAAAAAAAAAAAAAGAATTGGAAGCTACATGGCAGGATCCAATGAGATCAAGCCCTGGTGTCACCCTATGGCAGGATCTGATCAGATCACTCCTCCCAGCATCACCTTGTTGTAAGATTCAGTCAGATCCCACCTCCTTACCTTAGGCCTGTAAAACCTGACCCAGCCCCCAGCCTGGAGAGGCACTGCTTTGGGAGCTATCCCCAGTGTTTCCTTCCTTGTTGCAAGTAAGAAAATCCCCTTGCTAAATCCTCCTTGGTTGTGGTCATTGGGCTATTACTTGCCAAGCAACCAAACTCACCCTTTGTGGAGGTAACAGCTGGATTGGAGGTAGGGAGTGAAATGGACCATTGGTCCGATTGAGAGATGACAAAGGCCTTCACTAATGCAATAGCTATAGGGTCTTTGTTATTGCTTTTTTGTTTTTCTTTTTAAGGGGGATTGTGTTATGATGCCCAGGCTGGTCTCAAGCTGTCCTCCCTCCTTGGCCTCTAAAAGTGCTGGGATTACAGGCATGAGCCACAATACCCATCCTGGGTCTTATGTTTTAAGTACAGAGGAGTATATGGAGAAAATGCTACCACTCAGATGCCCCCTCACTGCAAATATGACAAAATAAAATAATGGCTACACAAGTTAGAAAATTATTATTACATTTTTAATGTGTAAATTGACTTCTGATTCACTTCTGATGGCCTGTCCTATTCAGAAAATAATTGTGAAGACATAAATGGTGATATTTTAAAGTATTAAGAATGGCATGGCCAGGCTAGGTGGCTCGCACCCATAATCCCCGCACTTTGGGAGGCCGAGGTGATATGGGAACGGGATCAGGGAAGTGCTGGGTAGAGAAAGGTGGGATCCCTGACAAGGGCTACACCCTCAGGCCTGTGCCTACAGACCTAAGAGAAAATAGGCACTCCTGTTTTCATGCCCAAATGTTGAATTTTCCAAGACCACTCTGGCCCACCATGCCCCTATCCTGTGCCCATAAAAACCCAAGACCATAGCAGGCGCACACACAAGGGGCTGGATGCAAGAGGAGCAGAGGCACACCGACAGACACCAGCAGACACTGACAGGCCATCAACAACAGGACAACGTGGAATTCGGTCAGGGGTGGTCGGAGGAGAGCCCAGCCGCTAGGTGGCCCAACGCCAGGGGAAGACCACGTTCCCACTCCAACCTCCCTCTGGCTCCTCATCCGTCTCACTGAGAGCTACTCCCACCACTCAATAAAACCTCGCACCCATCCTCCAAGCCCATATGTGATCCAATCTTTCCGGTACACTTAGGCAAGAACCCGGGATACAGAAAGCCCTCTGTCCTTGTGAGAAGGCGGAGGGCCTAATTAATTGAGCTGCTTAACACAAGCCACCTGTGAACAGCAAAACTGAAAGGGCGCACTGTAACACACGCCCACCGGGACCTTGGGAGCTGCAAACACTCAACACCAGACGCTGCTGTGGGTCGGAGTCCAGAAACACTCCCCAGGACCTGCCCATCTACATGCTCCCCTTGGGGGTTTGAGCAGCCAGGCACTGAAGGGAGCCACATCCCTATCGTATGCCCTGTGAGGGGGATAAGGGAACTCGTCCAGTTTCAGAAGAGGCAGATTGCTTGAGCCCAGGAGTTTGAGACTAGCCTGGGCAACATCCTATCTGCATCAAAAATACAAAAAATTAGCCAGGCATGGTGGTGTGTACCTGTGGTCCCAGCTACTCAGCAGGCTGAAGTGGGAGAAACACCTGAGCCTAGCAGGAGAGGCGGGGGCCGTCCAGGCTGCAGTGAGCCTTGATCTCACCACTGCACTCCAGCCTGCACCATAGAGAGAAACCCCTTCTCAAAAAAAAAGACTGGTATGAACATATATATGCCTATAATCCCAGCACTTTGGTAGGCTGAGGTGGGCAGATCACGAGATCAGGAGTTCAAAACCAGCCTTACCAACATGGTGAAACCCCATCTCTACTAAAAATACAAAAAATTAGCTGGGAGTGGTGGTGCACACCTGTAATCCCAGCTACTCAGGAGGCTGAGGCGGGAGAATCACTTGAATCCAGGAGGTTGAGGTTGCAGTGAGCCGAGATCGCGCTGCTGCACTTCAGCTTGGGCGACAGAGTAACACTCCATTTCAAAACAAATAAAATTAAAATGTGGTAGACCTTAGAATGTTATAGCCAGTAGGTTCTTTATTCAAATTTTAAATATCCTAAGAATAGTAGTGCAGTAACAGTTAATTATGAGAGTTTTCTGGTCAAGATTTTTACCAGGCATTCTCTATCCTTGGTACAAAAAAAAACCCTGCTGGTGGCACAGATAACCAGCCTTGTCCATTTTATGCTTTTCAGTAAAGTCATTGGATACCATTGCAACTTGGGAATACTGGTCTGCATCAAGTTTATTTGGTAGTTTGAGTGATTGCTAGTATGTTGGAAGTTATTTGGATTGTTTTTTGGAATTTTGACAACTGGCTGAATTACGGTTGGTATAAAGTTATTTGTATAATTGGCAGGTTTATTTATCTGTTGCACTTCGTTAGCTTTAATTGTTCTGTATTATATAAAGATAAGTTTACTCAACAATAAATCTGCAGAGATTGAAAAAAAGTAAAAATAAAAATAAAAATAAAATGAACAAGAAATAAAAACAAAGAACATACATGACATCTAGTTTTATGAAATTACTTATCAGTTTACTCTATTCATAAACTCCAGAAAATTTTCCTTCTCAAGCAGTCCCATTGGATAGATGAGACTAGCTCATCAGTTCAAATCAGAACTTTGGTTCCAGTTTAATGAGTCCCTGATTGTGAGGATAGAGGGATTAAGGAGAGTGAGGATATTCGTCACTCCATATGGACCCTCAATAGTCTATCTCATGATCCTCACGTAGAACCACTAGGAAAATATCCAGTTTGACATCAATTTATCAAAAGCAAACCTTGGTAGAAAGTTATGAAATATTCAGTTCATAAACAGTGTACAAAATTGTAACTAATGACACCCATTCTTCATTCTCCATAAATCAGAAATTTTAATATATTAATTTATTTTATTTTATTTTTTGGGTGTGAGGACAGAGTCTTTTTCTGTCACCCAGGCTAGAGTGCAGTGGCACAATCTTGGCTCACTGCGAACTCTGTCTTCTGAATTCAAGTGATTTTTGCGCCTCAGCCTCAAGTAGCTGCACATAACCACACCCAGCTAATTTTTGTATTTTTAGTAGAGACGGGGTTTTGTCATGTTGGCCAGGCTGGTCTTGAGCTCTTGGCTTCAAATGATCCGCCTGCCTCGGCCTGCCAAAGTGCTGGGATTACAGGCCTGAGCCACTGCCCCCAGCCTAAATTTTCTTTTTTTAATTTTCATCCAAAATCTTCAATCTTCATGTCTGAAATAAAATCATTATCTTTTTTATTTAAAGGTCAGTTATCCTGATTTTGTCTTCTAGAAGGAGACTTTACATTTATTTTCAACAAATATTTATTGAGTGTCTACTATATTCCAGGTGGATACATTTGTGAATAAAATAAACCCAAATAAAAATGACACTCGTTTCTGAGAGATCCAAGATGGCTGATCACTAGCAGCTCGGGATTGTAGCTCCCAGTGAAAGCGCAAAGAACCAGAGGACACCATACCTTCACATGAATTCTTGTTGCTCACGCACCAGGAGATTCCCAGCAGAGGAGCCCCACGGGTCGCCAGCGCAACTCTTGTGACTGGCGAGGCAGTTTTGCCGGCGCCTTGGAGCGTCGGTTCTTGGTGCAGAATCAGAAAAGCACCATCAATCTTTTTTTTTTTTTTTTTTTTTTTTTTTTTTTTGAGATGGAGTTTCGCTCTTGTTACCCAGGCTGGAGTGCAATGGCGCGATCTCGGCTCACCGCAACCTCCGCCTCCTGGGTTCAAGCAATTCTCCTGCCTCAGCCTCCTGAGTAGCTGGGATTACAGGCACGCGCCACCATACCCAGCTAGTTTTTTGTATTTTTAGTAGAGACGGGGTTTCACCATGTTGACCAGGATGGTCTCGATCTCTTGACCTCGTGATCCACCCGCCTCGGCCTCCCAAAGTGCTGGGATTACAGGCTTGAGCCACCACGCCCGGCTAGCACCATCAATCTTTTTTTTTTTTTTTTTTTTTTGAGACGGAGTTTCACTCTTGTTACCCAGGCTCGAGTGCAATGGCACGATCTCGGCTCACCGCAACCTCCGCCTCCTGAGTTCAGGCAATTCTCCTGCCTCAGCCTCCTGAGTAGCTGGGATTACAGGCACACGCCACCATGCCCAGCTAATTTTTTGTAATTTTAGTAGAGACGGGGTTTCACCATGTTGACCAGGATGGTCTCGATCTCTTGACCTTGTGATCCACCCGCCTCGGCCTCCCAAAGTGCTGGGATTACAGGCTTGAGCCACCGCGCCCGGCCCAGCACCATCAATCTTAATGCCGCTGATTTAGTCGGTACAGTGGGTTGCTCAGATTTCGGCGCTGACAATCAATAAGTCGGACGTCCACTCAGAAGACCAATTACAAAGACGGTACATACAAAGACCACAGATGGATAAATTTATAACGAAGGGAAGAAAACAGCCAAAAAAGGCCGAGAATACCCAAGATCAGAATGCCTCTCCCTCAGCAGGGGAATCACAGTTCCTCATCAGCAACGGAACAAGGCTTGATGGAGAACCAGTGTGTTCCAATTACAGAAGCAGTCTTCAAAATGTGGATAATGAGAAACTTCTGTGACTTGAAAGAACTTGTTTTAAACCAATCCAAAGAAACTAAGAACTTTGAAAAAAGATTTGACGAAATGTTAACAAGAATACACAATTTAGAGAGGAATATAAGTGAATTGATGGAGCTGAAAAACACAATACGAGAACTACGTGAAGTATGCACAAGTTTTAACAGCCAAATTGATCAAGCAGAAGAATGGATATCAGAGGTCGAAGACCAACTTAATGAAATAAAACAAGAATACAAGATTAGAGGAAAAAGGATAAAAAGGAACAAGCAAAGTCTCCAAGAAATATGGGACTATGTGAAAAGACCTAATCTACGCTTGATAGGTGTACCTGAATGTGACGAAGAGGATGAATCCAAGCTGGAAAATACGCTTCAGGACATTATTCAGGAAAATTTTCCAAACCTAGTAAGGCAGGATAATATTCAACTCCAGGTAATACAGAGAACACCACAGAGATATTCCTCAAGAAGAGCAACTCCAAGGCACATAATCGTCAGATTCACCAGGGTTGAAATGAAGGAGAAAATACTAAGGGCAGCCAGAGAGAAAGGTCAGGTTACCCACAAAGGGAAGCCTATCAGACTTACAGCAGATCTCTCAGCAGAAACCCTACAAGCCAGAAGAGAGTGGGGACCAATATTCAACATCCTTAAAGAAAAGAACTTTCAACCCAGAATTTCACATCCAGCCAAACTAAGCTTCACAAGTGAAGGAAAAATAAAGTTTTTTGTGAATAAGCAAGCACTCAGAGATTTCATCACCACCAGGCCTGCTTTACAAGAGCTTCTGAAAGAACCACTACCCATAGAAAGGAACAAACGGTATCAGCCTTTCTAAAAAAATACCAAAAAGAGCATCAATATAATGAAGAATTTACATCAACTAATGGGCAAAATAGCCAGCTAATATTAAATGGCAGTAGTAAACTCACATATATTATTATTAATTCTAAATTTAAATTGACTAAATCCCCCAATCCAAAGACAGACAGGTAATTTGAATAAAAAACTAAAACCCATCAGTATGCTGCATCCAGACCCATCTCACATTCAAGGATACACAAGACTCAAAACAAGGGATGGAGAAGGATTTACCAACCAGAGAGCTAAAATAAATAAATAAAAAGCAGAAGTTACAATTAAGCAACAAAGATCAAAAGAAGCAAAGAAGGACATTATATAATGATAAAAGGATCAACACAACAACAAGAAGAGCTAAAGATCCTAAATATATACACACCCAATACATGAATACATAGATCAGTACCACATCATATCAACTTAGAAGTTTAAACAAAATGTTGGTTGGCGCCTTGTTTGTTATTCTCTTCCCTCATTTTCTTTTATATCTCCATTATTAAGGACAATTAAAGGCGTACCCATATTTAGATTGCATTCTAGCCTGGGCAATAAAGCAATGCCCCCATCCTCTCTCCCTCTTCCTCTTTCTCTTTCTTCCTCTTCTTTATTTTTTCTTATAAAAAAAATAAAATAAAAAAATAAAGCAAATGTAATACAAAAAAAATAATAAAAAATAAATAAATAAATAAAAATGACACTCATGGAGCTCACATGAGTATCTTGGCAGAGGCAGACAATAAACAAAATTAATAAGTAAAATACATATTACAGCACATGATGATAAGTGCTAAGGAGAAAAAATAGAGCACAGAAGGGCATGAAGGTCCATTTTTTTTTTTTTTTTTTTTTTTTGATGCGGAGTCTCACTCTGTCCCTGAGGCTGGAGTCCAGTGATGCGACCTTGGCTCGCTGCAATCTCTGCTTCCTGGATTCAAACAATTCTCCTGCCTCAGCCTCCCAAGTAGCTGAGACTACAGGTGGATGCCACCACGTCCAGCTAATTTTGTATTTTTAGGAGAGACAGGGTTTCACTACGTTGGCCAGGCTGGTCTCAAACTCCTGACCTCAGGTGATCCACCCACCTTGGCCTCCCAAAGTGCTGGGATTACAGGCATGAGCCACTGCGCCTGGCCATGAAGATGCAATTTTACATAGAGTAAGAAGGGAAGGCTTCATGGAGATATTGGAGTGCAGGGTGAATAAGGTAAGGGAGCGAGCCATGTAAACATGAAGGGGAGGAGCTGCTCCAGAGGAAGAGCAAGTGCAAAGGCTCAGAGGTGGCAGCCTTCTTAGATGCCTGAGGACCATCAAGTAAGCCAGTATGGTTACTGAGGAGACACTAAGGGGAAGGCAGAAGATGAGACTCAAGAGGTAACAAGCGTCAGCAATCACAGAGCACATGGAAAATTTCTGAGCATTTTAGGAGAATCTTAGAACCAGAAGATGCATTAGACATCATCTAGCTCACTAGGTTTTGAAATTTGTTTACTTTTATCCAAAACAAATACATTTTATATCCTGACCTGGCGCACACATGCGTACATACATATACACATAGTAATGAAAAAAAAATTTATGAAACAGGCCAGTGGCTTACGTTCTGTAATCCCAGGACTGTGAGAGGCTGAGGCAGGAGAATCACTTGAACCCAGGAGTTTGAGACTAGCCTGCACAACAGAGACCCCCATCTCTATAGAAAAATAATAATAATAAGCTAAGTTCAGCAGCATGCACCTATGATCCCAGCTACTTGGGAGGTTGAAATAGGAAGATCACTTGAACCTAGGAGTTCAAGGCTGCAGAGAGCTGTGATCATGCCACTGCAATCCTGTCTGGGCCACAGAGCAAGCTCTACCAAAAAAAAAAAAAAAAAAAAAAAACTTTGAAATATATTTTGCTGGGAGAAGGTGTTGACGTGTGTGTGATGGAGGATATGTTGTTTGTTGAGGGGTGATGGCAAGGAACACCGAGCCATCCCCAGGGAGGAAACTGCTAGAATAAGTAAGCAGTATATACCGGTCATGCACTAGTTAAACCAGCTCCCGAAACACGGGATATTTGACCTTGTCTCCATTGCTGACTCACAAAGACTGTTTTTTAGCTTATTTCTATCTTAATAGTGAACAGGCACTATCTGCCTGTTTAGTGTATCTTTATTCTATGAAGAAACACTGAGTACTTGCTTATTAAAAATAATTACTTCTTCACAAAGAATAAATACATAGGTCAGAATCTGCTCTGGCTGTCAGCTGGGAAATGTTGGCAGACCCCAAACGGTCCCAATTTGATCCCACTTTTGCACTCTATCTTTGTTTCTGTTTCTTTCTTTCTTTTTTTTTTTTTTAAGACTGGGTTTCACCATGTTGGTCAGGCTGGTCTTGAACTCCTGACCTCAGGTGATCTGCCTGCCTTGGCCTCCAAAGTAATTGGATTACAAGCGTGAGCCACCTCACCCAGCCCGTTTCTGTTTCTTATTTCCTTCAGCGCCGCCTGGGTTGGGGTCTCTACGACAGAGCTGGTCTCAGTAATATTTATTATGTCTGATGCACCCTGATGTTTTCTTTTGAATTCTGGGGTTACTCACCAAATTGATTTTATAATTGTCCTTTCTTATTTGTGTTTTTTTGTTTGTTTGTTTGTTTGGTTTGAGGGCTTTCTTTAGCCTTCAGAAAGCGTACCCAAAACAAACCCCCATTTTGAAAAACACTCAACCCTTTCAGTTGTAGCTCAACCTTTTTAGTGTCCAGATGGGGAAACAGAGACCCAGAGATACTAAGTGATGTGTCAAAATTTTCCCAAAGGTAGTGGCAATACTGAGCCCAGAACCCAGGTCTCCTGCCTCCTGATCCAGGGCTTCCTACAACAAAAAGAAGCCAGATCCTCCTCTCCAGCCCTTCTCACATTTCACTTTAGTTTTCTGGGTTTTTGTTTGGTTGGTTGGTTTTGTTTTTGTCTTCTTTTTGGGGGATGTTTTTTGTTTTTGTCTATTTTGTTTTTGTTTTTGTCTTTGAGACAGAGTCTTGTTCTGTCACCCAGGATGGAGAGCAGTTGTATAATCACAGCTCACTATAGTCTCAAATCTCCCAGGCTCAGGTATCATCCACCTCAACCTCCTGAGTAGTAAGGACTACGGGACTGCACTACCAGGTCTGGCTAATTTTTTGCTTTGTTTTGTTTTTTGTTTTTTGAGACACAGTTTCCTTCTGTTGCTGAGGCTGGAGTGCAGTGGCACAATCTTGGCTCACTACAACCTCTGCCTTTGGATTCAAGCGATTTTCCTGCCTCAGCCTGCTGAGTAGCTGAGATTTCAGGTGCCTGCCACCACACCCAGCTAATTTTTGTATTTTTAGTAGAGATGGAGTTTCACGATGTTGACCAACCTGGTCTCAAACTCCTGACCTCAAGTGATCTGCCCACCTTGGCCTTCCAAAGTGCTGGGATTATAGGCATGAGCCACCGTGCCCAGCCTTTTAAAAATTTTATGGAGATGAGATCTCACTATGTCACCCAGGCTGGTCTCAAACTCCTGTGCTCAAGCAATCCTTCTGCTTTGGCCCACCAGAGTGTTGGGATTATAAGCATGAGCCACGTCACCCAGCCATTTTTACTTTTTTCTTAAAAAAAAAAAAAAAAAAAAACTAAAGCAGAATTTCCTGAGTGATAGCTTAACTAGCTTTCTTAAATGTGACCTTGCCTTATTTCCTAAACTTAAACTTTTATAAGCACAAATATAATATTTTTAATTAAAATATTAAATTATTTATACCTAGCATGTATTATTCAAAGGCACATTTTAGTAACCATAACATCAAATGAGTCATCATAAAGCTCATGAGATTGTGTGCACATGGCACATATATAAAAGTTCAAGGTCATACACAACTATGGTTAACATAGTTCATTTCAACTCAATGAGCATTTAAAGAACATCCACTGGCCAGTCGTGGTGGCTCATGCCTGTAATCCCAACACTTTGGGAAGCCAAGGTGGGAGGATCACTTGAGGCCAGGCATTTGAGACCAGCCTGGGCAACATAGTGAGACTCTGTCCCTACAAAAAAAAATTAATTAGCTAGGCATGGTGGTGCACACCTATGGTCCCAGCTACTCAGGACTGCTTGAACCCAAGAAGTTGAGGATACAGTAAGCCATGATTGTGTCACTGCGCTCCAGCCTGGGAGACAGAGTGAGATCCTATCTCAAAAAATAAAAAGAACATCTACTATATGCTAGTTGTGCATACTGGGAAAATAACTATGAATTAATAAGTCCTTCTGGCCTTCAAGAACTTACAATCTAGTAGGAGAGATAGTCAAACCAATAGCCATAATTCAATATGAGCTATATTAGAGAAGGTATATGAAATATCAGGGAAGTGCAGCGTGCTCGTTGCTTAACTGCTGTAGGAACAAATGAAGGTGAAGTCAATTTTCCTTAGGGGTAGAGATGGTTCAGAAAGACTGAAAATAGGAGGAAATATTTGTTCTGGGCCTTAAAAGATGAATAGAAATTTGCTGACCAGATGAATAGTGAAACGGGTATAAGGAGAGGAGGGAATAGTATGAATAAAAAGAAAAAGTATAGCATGAAAAGCATGTCACGTAGAAGAATCATCTGACTAGACTGTGGATGTCCTCTTATGACTGGTCAGACATAACATGATAAGGTATTTAGACTTCATTCTAGAGCAAATGAGGAATCATCAAAGATGTTTAACAAAGTAATTCTGGAAGCAAAGTAGAAACTAAATGTGAGGTTGTTATGGGTTGAATTGAGTCCCCTAAAAGAGATATGTTGAAGTTCTAGCTCCAGTATCTCAGAATGTGACCTTATTTGGGGCCAGGCATGGTGACTGACGCCTGTAATTCCCACACTTTTGGAGGCCGAGGCAGGCAGATCACTTGAGGTCAGGAGTTTGAGACCAGCCTGGCCATCATGGCAAATGCTCATCTCTACAAAAATACAAAAATTGGCTGGGGGTGGTGGGGCATGGCTGTAATCTCAGCTACTAGGGAGGCTGAGACAGGAGAATCACTTGAACCCAGGAGGTGGAGGTTGCCACTGCACTCCAACCTGGGTGACAGAGTGAGACCCTGTCTCAAAAAAAAAAAAAAAAAAAAAAAAAAAGGAATGTGAACTTACTTGGAAACAGAGTCTTCACAGATGAAGTCGAGTAGTTAAGATAAGGTTATTAGGGTGGCCATCATGCAATATGATTGATGTCCTTATGAAAAGGGGACATTTGGACACAGACACAGACATGCTCAGAGAAAGGACTGCATGAAGATACCAGGAAAATGTCATTTGGAGGTGGAGGATTGCGTAATATATCTACAAGCCAAGCATTGTCAAGATTGCCAGCAAACCACCAGAAGCCAGGCAAGGGGCATGGAACAGATCCTCCTTCCCAGCCCTCACAAAGAACCAACCCCACTGACACCTGGATTTTGGACTTCTAGCCTCCTGAACTGTGAGTCACTAAATGTCTGCTATTTTAAGCTGCTCTGTTTGTGGCTTTGTTATATACTTTGTTATGGCAGCCCTAGGAACGAATACAGAGGCTAATTTTGTATTCTGAACAGTGCAGTCTAAAGCAATGAGAGACTGAACAAAAACACTGACAGTGGGGAGTTGAGAAAAAGTCACAAATCTGAAAAATATTACTGATATAAAAGCAGCAATGTTTAGTGATTGGCTGAATATGGCAAAGGAGAAAAAGGAGTCCAAGATAGATGAAACTTATATTCTACCTTAATCCAGCAACGTGGTGTCTGAACTATCTTAGTATCCTCATTAGATTGTTCTTGAGGCCAGGGACCTTATAAAAATTTCATGCTTTTTTCCTTGGCTAATGGTATCTAACCAAGCCAGGTCTTAAACCTCTCATTTAAAACTTTCTTTGGGTTGGAGTTCCCAGTTTTCATTCTATTGGGTTATAATTATCTTTCCCTTCTGGTTTTCCTTCTCATTCTCCTTCTTCATCTTCATTTTCTTCTTTTTTTTTTTTTTTTTTTTTTTGAGATGGAGTCTTGCTCTGTCGCCCAGGCTGGAGTGCAGCAGTGCAATCTTGGCTCACTGTGACCTCTGCCTCCCGGGTTCAAGCGATTCCCCTGTCTCAGCCTCCCGAGTAGCTGGGATTACAGGCACATGCTACCATACCTGGCTAATTTTTGTACTTTTAGTACATACAGGGTTTCACCGTGTTGGCCAGGCTGGTTTCAAACTCCTGACCTCAAGTGATCCGCCCACCTTGGCCTCCCAAAGTTCTGGGATTACGGGTGTGAACCACTGCACCCAGCCTCCTCCTCCTCCTCCTCCTCCTCTTTCTCCTCCTCCTTATTCTTCTTCTTTTTATTAATTTAATTTTTTTTTTTTTTGAGATGGGGTTTCGCTCTTGTTACCCAGGCTGGAGTGCAATGGCGCGATCTCGGCTCACCGCAACCTCCGCCTCCTGGGTTCAGGCAATTCTCCTGCCTCAGCCTCCTGAGTAGCTGGGATTACAGGCACGCGCCACAATGCCCAGCTAATTTTTTGTATTTTTAGTAGAGATGGGGTTTCACCATGTTGACCAGGATGGTCTCGATCTCTTGACCTCGTGATCCACCCGCCTCAGCCTCCCAAAGTGCTGGGATTACAGGCTTGAGCCACCGCGCCCGGCCAAAAAAAAATTTTTTTAAGTCTTCTCTTTCTTTTGTTTTTTGTTTGTTTGTTTGTTTTACCACTATACTAACGAGGGTCTTCTTCTTTTTAATAGAGATGGGGGGTCTCACTATGTTGCCTAGGTTGATCTCAAACTCGTGGGCTCAAGTGATCTTCCTGCCTCAGCCTCTGAAAGTTCTAGAATTACAGGCATGAGCCACCACACCTGGCCATTATAGCTATATACCACTCCTTCTACCCAGTCCTTTTAAGAGGCTTCAGTTGACCTGCCAGCTTTCCTTTCCATTTTATTAGTTTTGCCTTGGATGCTGTCTATGAGATTATCTTTAGCTCTACATTCAGCCACATTTAGTCCATTCCATCTCTGCTGTACATAGCAAAAATCCCCAGCCTCCAGCCCAGATTCAGCACAAGCTCTCATTTGTCCAGGGAGCTAGCATAGATACTAAAAGCCATTAACCAACCTATAAAATATAAGAAAAGAAGACATGGCAAGAAAGCTACTAAGTTCATTTTCTGACACTCTAGAAAATACATTTTTGATCCAAAAAGAAGCGATTGACCCACCCTTTCTCTAGAACTGCAAATATTCTATATATCCCATCAAAACAGATTGGCCTACTGCATATGCCTGTCCCACTGTATCTCTTTGGTACAAACACCTGTTCCAAACTGAGCCAACTAGGTTGTCTTTACAGAGAAATGAAAATAAGTGTCTGTGGATGTCTAGATATCTAACGGGAAACTGCAACAGCTGTAGTCTTCCACATGGATAAGCAGCAGAGAAAGTTGGCCTGCAGAAAGTCAAGAATTAGCAGATGTTAGAAGAAAGTGGAAATGAAAGAGACAGAGAGACATACTGCCTGAGTCCCTTGCAGCTTTCTCTTTCCTGGTTCAAATACCTTTCTGATGCCAACGTCATTCCTACCTGTGAATTCTGTAGAAACACTCTATATCTTTAGGATAAGTGCTCTCATCTTTTAATATCACCCTAACTGTAGTTTTTTGTTGTTGTTGTTTGTTTTTTGTTTTTGTTTTTGTTTTTGTTTTTGTTTTTTTCAAAGAATCCTAACCAACAGAGATACGTTGAGTCTGAAATGGATATCCAACAACTAAGAGAGGGAGTTGGAAATGCGGGTCCTGAATACAGAGCAGAGGTTAGAGAAAGACATATGATATGGGTACAGGGGTAACTGAAGTCACTGGAGTACATGAGGTTGCCAGAAAAAGCCCAAAGTGAAGGTACAAAGGGGAAGATGGGGAAGAGATGAAGGATGGATCTCTTAACATCTTCCATATTGAAGAAATGAATCATAGAAACAGGAGTCGGCCGGGCACGGTGGCTCACGCCTGTAATCCTAGCACTTTGGGAGGCCGAGGCGGGTGGATCACAAGGTCAAGAGATCGAGACCATCCTGGTCAACATGGTGAAACCTCCTCTCTACTAAAAATATAAAAAATTAGCTGGGCATGGTGGCGCGTGCCTGTAGTCCCAGCTACTCAGGAGGCTGAGGCAGGAGAATTGCCTGAACCCAGAAGGCGGAGGTTGTGGTGAGCCGAGATCGTGCCATTGCACTCCAGCCTGGGTAACAAGAGCGAAACTCCGTCTCAAAAAAAAAAAAAAAAAAAAGAAAAAAAAAAAAGAAACAGGAGTCATTGAAGATGGTTAAAAAGAACAGAAAATTAGGAGAGAATGCTTTTATGGAAGCCAAGGAATAAGGGTGTTCAGGTTGTGCTTACAGAAAATTCAGTCACAGCCATATGCGGTGGCTCACACCTCTAATCCCAGCACTTTGGGGGAGACCAGAGACTTTGAGATCAGTCTGCCTAACATGGTGAAACCCTGTCTCTACTAAAAATACAAAGATTAGGTGGGTGTGGTGGTGCATGCCTGTAGTCCCAGCTACTCAGGAGGCTGAAGCAGTAGAATCACTTGAACCCAGGAGGTGGAGGGTGCATAAGCCAAGATGGCGACAGAGTGAGATTCCGTCTCAAAAAAGAGAGAGAGAGAGAATGACAACTAAATCTCGATGACAGTACACTGCAGTGGTGGGAGTTCGGGCTTGGGTTTAATAATTAGGAAGTCCCTGACAGGCTTGTCAAAGCAGTGATGATGTATTAGGCACAGAGAGTATGTTAGGTGTATATAAGTCTCCTTGAAGACTAACTGGTAATTGAGATATGAGGATTGTCATCTCTGATATTTGAAAAGGAGAATGACAGAGGAGGCAACAATATGAAGGGGAGGTGTAATGGACAGGTGTTTTGCTTAGTTTTAAAATTGCAGATAATTGAGCATGTTTATAGGCTCAGGAGCAGAGACCACTGGAGAAGGGCAGATTTAAGGTATAAAAGGTGTGAAATAAAAGTCAACTGTTGGGGAAAAGCCCCAGAAAGATAAGTGGAAGGGGCTTAAACACAGCAACATCTCTTCCTCCAAAACAGGAAAGGAAATAAGGATAAATACCGATATCAGAATTTGGGATGTGCACAAGAAAAAAACGGAATTGTTGAAAATTTTGCCGGCCGCGGTGGCTCACGCCTGTAATCCTAGCACTTTGGGAGGCCGAGGTGGGTGGATCACCTGAGGTCAGGAGTTCAAGACCAGCCTGGCCATCATGGTGAAACCCCAACTTAAAAAAAAAAAAAAAAAGAAAGAAAAGAAAAGAAAATTTTATTTTGGTAAACACACACTCTTTTTTTTTTTTTTTTTTTTTTAAGACAAAGTTTTGCTACTGTTGCCCAGGCTGGAGTGCAAAGGAGCAATCTCTGCTCACTGCAGCCTCCGCTTCCCGGGTTCAAGTGATTCTCCTGCCTCAGCCTCCCAAGTAGCTCAGATTACAGGAATGCATCACCATGCCTGGCTAATTTGTGTATTTTTAGTAGAGACTGGGTTTTGCTGTGTTGACCAGGCTGATCTCGAGCTCCTGACCTCAGGCGATCTGCCCGCCTTGGTCTTCCAAAGTGCTGGAATTACAGGAGTAAGCCACCACACCCGACATAAACACACACTTTTAAACTGTTTAATTTTTTAAAGATAAATCTTTAAAAAAAAAAAAAAGAAAGAAAGAAAGAAAGAAGAAGAAGCTGGGCGCGGTGGCTCAAGCCTGTAATCCTAGCAGTTTCGGAGGCCGAGGTGGGTGGACCACCTGAGGTCAGAAGTTCAAGACCAGCCTGGCCATCATGGTGAAACCCCATCTTTAAAAAAAAAAAAAAATTTTTTTTTTTTTTTTTTTTTGAAACGGAGTTTCGCTCTTGTTACCCAGGCTGGAGTGCAATGGTGCAATCTCGGCTCACCGCAACCTCCACCTCCTGGGTTCTGGCAATTCTCCTGCCTCAGCCTCCTGAGTAGCTGGAATTACAGGCACGCACCACCATGCCCAGCGAATTTTCTGTATTTTTAGTAGAGATGGGGTTTCACCATGTTGACCAGGATGGTCTCGATCTCGACCTTGTGATCCACCTGCCTCGGCCTCCCAAAGTGCTGGGATTACAGGCTTGTGCCACCGCGCCCGGCCCAAAAAAAAAAAAACTTTAAGATAAACCTTAACATCATTATTACTCAATTTGAGGAAAGGCACAAGAAAGTAGTAAGATCTCACCAGAATTTAAATTCTGCTTTGTTTTCTTCATCATTGATCAGACATGAGCTAAGAGACCACCTGTTCACTTTTTTCTGTCTTAAAATATGGAGACCAAAGAGAGATGAAACTTTCATCAGCATCTCAACATTTCCCCCGCTTTTTTTTTTTTTTTTTTTTTTTTTTTTTTTTTTTTTTTGCCACTGTCCCTGGGGTTGGAGGGAGAAGGTATGGTGATGATAGTTGGCGTTTCTCAGTCTTCTGTGGTACTCACAGAGGTGATGAACAGACAGTGGGAGCATGCAGCAATAGCCAGAGCCCTTGCTGGAAGCACCCAGAACTAGTTCTGCAAATTTATTTCAGTCTTGCCCAAAACTCCATCACCTTAAAACGCCTGGGAAGTGGCTCTCATCAAGACCAGAAAGCAGGATACGGTGGCTCACACCCGTAATCCTAGCACTGGGAGGCCGAGCCTGGAGGATCGCTTGAGGTCAGGAGTTCGAGACCAGGCTGAACCCCATCTCTACAAAAAGATGAAAAAATTAGCCTGGCATGTTGTTCCCCGCCTGTAGTCCCAGCTACTCAGGTGGCTGGGGTGGGTGGATCGCTTGTGCCCATGAGTTCGAGACCAGCCTAAGCAACATAGTGAGACCAAGTCTCTAAAAAAACACATTAAAAACCCAGAAAAAAAATTAGTCAGGTGCGGAGGCGCGCACCTGTGGTCCCAGCTACTTGGGAGACTTGTGCAGATCGCTTCAGGCTGCAGTAAGCGGAGATCGCACCACTGCACTCCAGCCTGGGGGATAGAACAATACCCAGCCTCAAAAAAAAAAAAAAGAAAAGAAAAAACAAAAGTGGGAGGAAGCAAAGCAATGACCCAAATTATGGCCTCAAGGACTTCCAAAATCAAAGCCCTAATCTGACGAGCCCGCCCTGACGCCTATAAGAAAATGACTCTCACTTTTTATTGGCTGACCCTCCCGGAGTTCAGACCTTGCTTCATTTTCCTTGGTTGTTGCTGGTGTCACGTCTTCTTGCCACGCCCACTTTCCGGCCGGCGCCCAGTGAGCGTTGAGCAATAGTGATTTGCAGTCGGTCAGGGGCGGGAGTTCGCGGCAGCAAAGCCTGCTTCCCCCTCCCACGCGCCCCCGCCCCCGCCCCCGCCCCCGCCCCGAGGCCCCGCCCCTAGCTGCGCCGGGCCCCGCCTCTCTCTCCCGAGAGGGCGGGCACCAGGCGGCGGCCGCAGCCGCAGGAATATGCTGGAAGGCGGCGGGCGGGCGCCCGCGAGGTGCTGAAGGGACAGTTCCCGCCGCCGAACTTAGCCCGCGGGTGGGGCGGCCCGGGAGCCAGCGGGGCACGTGAGCGATGGAGACCATCTGGATCTACCAGTTCCGCCTCATCGTGATCGGGGACTCCACCGTGGGCAAGTCCTGCCTCCTGCACCGCTTCACCCAGGGCCGCTTCCCCGGGCTGCGCTCCCCCGCCTGCGACCCCACCGTCGGCGTGGACTTCTTCTCCCGCCTGCTGGAGATCGAACCGGGCAAGAGGATCAAGCTGCAGCTCTGGGACACGGCGGGACAGGAGCGGTTCAGGTAGGAACCCCGGGGACCTCGGGCACCGCGCCGCCCCGTGGGCCCGCCGGGACGCCCCTTCCCAGGCGCTCGCCCCGCCGGCCCTGGTCGGGAGTGGCTCCGGCCCTTCCCTCTCGAAAGTGCAAACACTCCATTCTCGCTTCCCCTTTGCCCCTCCTCTTCCAGGGACGACTTCCTCCTCCGCAATTTCTCACTTCTTTCTTTGGCGCCCATTTCCTGCGCCCCCTTTCCATCTTTCCTTTCCCGCCTGAACCGGGGTCTTCCTCGCAGCCCCCTCTTCCCCAACTCTTTCGGCCCCTGTGGGTATTTTGGTCCCCTTCGGCTCTCCCGCTGCCTTCTCCCCAAACTCGGCTTCCCTGGTTGCGCACAGCCTGACCCGACAGCCCTCCTCCAAGCAGGCGCCCCTTTTCTTGCCCTAACCCAGCGGCTCCCACGCCGTGTGGCCCGGGAGAACCGCTAGGGCGGGTTTCCAGATTCGTGATGGATCCTTTAGCTTCACAGCGAGGAGCGCTCCAACCCAGGTTCCTGCATGAGCTCACTGGGCATGGTTCACAGGGAGGTGGATGCGGTAATGGTTTGGGCACCTCACAGCACTGCATGTGGTCATCAGAAATAATGGGTCATGACCCGTGGGAATGGGTCTTGTAGGTTAACTAGATGCAACATCAGGGACGCTGGCACAGCTGAGTGTGTGTGTGTGTGTGTGTGTGTGTGTGTGTGTGAAGGGTTGAGTTGTCTTTAGAAGTTTTTCATGTTTGGTGGGAAAAAGAGATATATTGAGATTTGCCAGGAACTTTTATTTTGCTTATTTATGGTCAGTGCTTAACGTTCCAGAGTGATAATATTTCTAAAGAGAGAAGGAGGGATCCAAATGAATAGACTCCTCCTAAATATTCACTGGGAACATGAAGGGTTTCACAAAGGCGACTGGTATAAATAAAAACTAAATAAAATTATATGCATTTCCTGAGTATTTGAGATGAAGCAGGTTTAAAGCACATTTTAAATGTCTAGGATTCAAAGGCATTTCGTTTGAGAGGAAGATGTTGAAACTGACACATTGCACTGTTCTGTTTCTTAAAGACTGCATTATCCATTGGAACTCATTTAGGGAAGCATTTTGCGTTAGTCAGCAAGTAATCTGCTTGTGAAATGCAGTGTTCCATGAGGGGACTTCCCAAACATGGCTTCCCCTCGCCCCCAGCCAGCATCACTGCGAATGAGATCAGCCTACATCTGTGAGAATGGTCCAACATTCAAAGTTTTGGCTTCCGTTCCCAGCAATGATGCTGATTCATAGAGATAATGAGTGAACTGCTTAGCTTGCGTATACCTTAGTTTTCCTGTGTGTGAAGTGGAAAGATGGTAAGGCCAGCCCTTCAGAGAGGTGTTAAAAGATTATTGATTGGATTTGTACAACATTTAGGATTCCCTGAAAAATGTTTTTCCTTTTCAAGAAGCTTCCTTTATTTTTATTTATTTATTGTTATTATTTGGTGATGGAGTCTCGCTCTGGTGCCCAGCCTGGAGTACCATGGCTCAACCTCTGTCTCCCTGGTTCAAGCAATTCTCCTGCCTCAGGCTCCCAAGTAGCTGGGATTACAGGTGCACTCCACCACACCCAACTTATTTTTTGTATTTTAGTAGAGACAAGGTTTCACCGTTGTTGTCCAGGCTGGTCTCGAACGCCTGAGGCCCAGGCAATCCGCCCACCTCAACCTCCCAAAGTGCTGGGATTACAGGTGTGAGCCATCGCACCCAGCCAAGAAGCCTCCTATAATTAAAATAATTTTTCAAACTTTTGATTTCTTTTGATTTCTTTTTTTTTTTTTTTTTCCAGAGACAGGGGTTCACCTTGTTGGTCGGGGTGGTTTTGAACTCCTGACCTCAGGTGATCCACCCACTTTGGCCTCCCAAAGTGCTGGGATTACAGGTGTGAGCCACCACGCCCGGCCAAACTATTGATTTCTTATCTGTGAAATGAGAGTCATTATGATCTCTAACATTCCTTCCAGTTTTACCATTCTGAAGTTGATTGCAAATTCCTTCACAAGTGATCTCAATCAGAGGTAAATTTTAAGATACTTCAGGGTCAGAAGAAAAGCATTTGCCAATAGCTCTTGACCCACTGTCTAAAGTGAATACAATAAAAATCTTTATGTGTTAAACTTCTAACAGCTACTTTGAGTTGCAACTATAAGAAACATGGTTAATAAAATTTTATTGTGTTTAATTATTTTCTTAAAAGTAGCTCAACATATTGACAAGAAAATAAAGGATAATTAATTTATTAGACTTTAAAGACCTTTCTGTTACATAGATGATTGTTTTTTTAATGCCTTGAAGAATGTAAATAGTAATTCATTTTATATACATTATTAAAACCAAACAGTAACTTTCGCATTATAATGCAAGGACATTGAGGGAATGTTTACTGACAATGAGTCATGCTTTATTTTGTTTGGCTCTTTACCAAAGTTATATTCGTAAATACATACATATTTCAGTAGCTACCTCCAAATAATTGCTTTTCTCTCATTTACCAGAATGGTTCACCATAAAATGACATTTAAAACAATTACTGTTAAATCATTCTGTATCTTTCCTCAAGAAACTAGATAGATATAGATATAGATATAGATATATATATATATTTTTTTTTTTTTTTTTTTGAGACGGAGTTTTGCTCTTGTTACCCAGGCTGGAGTGCAATGGCGCGATTTCGGCTCACCGCAACCTCCGCCTCCTGGATTCAGGCAATTCTCCTGCCTCAGCCTCCTGAGTAGCTGGGATTACAGGCACGTGCCACCATGCCCAGCTAATTTTTTGTATTTTTAGTAGAGACGGGGTTTCACCATGTTGACCAGGATGATCTCAATCTCTCGACCTCGTGATCCACCCGCCTCGGCCTCCCAAAGTGCTGGGATTACAGGCTTGAGCCACCGCGCCCGGCAGATATTTATTTTTAATGATAGGTATCCTTGCGTATTTTATTTCATAGGAAGGTACTGTAGGTCATGAAGATGTATTCCTGTCATTAGTCATAACCATACCATGAAGAATTTGTGGGAAATACCATATTTGAAGGTTTATTGGTGATTGGACATAAATCGACAAAAAGGAACCTACTTTAGACAGCTCATGAGGTAGCTTGAAAGCGGAAATAAATGTATCACAAAACAATAGGATACTGAGTTGATAATCACGATCATGATTAGCCTTCTCTCTTTCTCTTCTTTCTTTCTTTTCTTCTTGCTTTCTTTCTTTCTTTCTTTCAACAGGGTCTGTCACTCAGGCTGGAATGCAATGAGGCAATGTCAGCTCACTGCAACCTCTACCTACCAGGCTCAAGCAATTTTCCTGCCTCAGCCTCCCGAGTGGCTGAGACTACAGGCATATGCCACCATGCCCAGCTAACTTCTGTATCTTTTTTTGTAGAGACAGGTTTGGCTATGTTGCCCAGGTTGGTCTGAAACCCCTAGGCTCAATCAAGCTGCCCACCTTGGCCTCCCAAAGTGCTGGGATTACAAGCCTGAGCCACTGCGCCTGGCCAGCCTTAGTTTTCAGTGTTCAGACTAACATGCTAATAGAGGACAACTACTTGCCTGAAATAAAAAGGAACAAAATCAAAGGGAAAAAGGTTTAGAAAAATAATGTATATGTGAGCATAACTGTAAATTAATATAAGACTCAAATGGTATGTTATTATTAACACTGTATTAGATTTGTGTATTAAGGAAATTTAAAATTACAGTGCCTTCATTGAAGATGGAATTTTATTTCTTTCTTGTGTAGAGAGTGGTCTAAGTTGGTGGAGTGGTTCTGCACCAGGCCATCATTCAGGTACCTTCTCTCTTAATTTTCTGCCATGCGTAGGAAGTTGCCATCATCTACGTGAACAAAGCTGGGTTATAAGCACACTGTCTCAGTTCAGCAGAATTGGAAAGAGCAGCTCTAAACCAAGCAAAGTTTCTTTTAAGCAAGTGAGGCCAATGTGTTATAGATTCTTTCGGCTCTCAATTCACTGGGGAGAACTTAGTTACAAGGAGACACAGACCAGGCCACTATGTGCCTAGGATGTGGGAAAGCTGCATTTGGCATTGTAGGTGTTGGGGGAGGCTAGTAATCACCACTTTTTAAAATAATTTTTTGTTTCGTTTTGTTTTTTGAGACACAGTCTCGCTCTGTCATTCAGGCTGGGTGCAGTGGTGAGATCTCAGCTCATTGCAACCTATGCCTCCCAGCTTCAAGCAATTATTATGCCTCAGCCTCCTGAGTAGCTGGGACTACAGGTGGTGCCATCACGCCCAGCTAATTTTTGTATTCTTAGTAGAGACTGGGTTTCACCATGTTGGCCAGGCTGGTCTTGAACTCCTGGGCTCATGTAATCCACCTGCCTCAGCCTTCCAAAGTTCTGGGATTAATTTATCAGTAAAGGAAGGGAGAATATTGTTTAATACAGTATTAATAAAGATAAATATGCCGGGCGCGGTGGCTCAAGCCTGTAATCCCAGCACTTTGGGAGGCCGAGGCGGGTGGATCACGAGGTCGAGAGATCAAGACCATCCTGGTCAACATGGTGAAACCCCGTCTCTACTAAAAGTGCAAAAAATTAGCTGGGCATGGTGGCACATGCCTGTAATCCCAGCTACTCAGGAGGCTGAGGCAGGAGAATTGCCTGAGCCCAGGAGGCGGAGGTTGCGGTGAGCCGAGATCGCGCCATTGCACTCCAGCCTGGGTAACAAGGGCGAAACTCCGTCTCAAAAAAAAAAAAAAGATAAATATATTGGAAGAGCTAGGTGTACAGAGAGCATTAAATGTAAGAATAGAAATTTTGAACTTTTCCCATAAAAAGTGTTTAAAGTTATATCAATATAATATGAGATAAATAAATAGCAATGTTAGCTATAGGATAGGGAAACTCTAGGCTTCGAGCCAGGTTTGGCCTTTTATAAGATGTTGCCTGACCTTTGGAGTGTTAAGGTCTTCCTCATGCAGTGCCCTCAAGGAGTGCTCTGCAGAATGCTCATTCTTGTGGTTTTATATATATATATATACTCTCTCTCTCTCTCTCTCTCTCTCTCTATATATATATATATATATATATATATAATATGTGTGTGTGTATATATATAGAGAGAGAGAGAGAGAGTCTCGCTCTGTCGCCTGGGCTGGAGTGCAGTAGCACGATCTCAGCTCACTGCAACCCCCGCCTTCCAGATTTGAGCGATTCTCCTGCCTCAGCCTGCTGAGTAGCTAGGACCACAGGCACACGCCACCACACCTGGCCAATTTTTGTATTTTTAGTAGAGACAGGGGTTTCGCCATATTGGCCAGGCTGGTCTTGAACTCCTGCCCGAAGAGATCCACCTGCCCTCCCAAAGTGCTGGGATTACAGGTATGAGCCACTGTGCCTGACCTGTGATTCTTCTTAAAAGATACATTCTGTGATCAAGTAAGTTTGGAAATCCCTGTATTCCATATGGCACTCTCTTAAAAATTCATATCAAAGGCTCTAACAAGTACTGCAGCAAAGAAATCTGTTTAACTTTGATTAACCTAGTATTTTCCCAATTTATTTTAGGGGCTATTTTTAAAATGTGAAAATCTGGGCTGGGTACAGTGACTCACGTCCGTAATCCCAGCACTTTGGGAAGCTGAGGTAGGAGGATCACTTGAGGCGAGGAATTCAAGACCAGCCTAGACAACATATCGAGACTGTCTCTAACGAAAAAAAAATTTTTTAATTAGCTAGGCATGGTGGCCTGCACCTGCAGCCCCAGCTGCTCTGGAGGCTGAAGCAGGAGGATGGCTTGAGCCCAGGAGGTCAAGTTTTCAGTGAGCAATGATCATGTCACTGCACTCCAGCCTGGGTGACAGAGCTAGACTCTGTCTCTAAAAACAAGAAAAAGAAAAATCTTTGATAACTGGTGTTCTAAGGAGTATAATTTGGGAATAGCCCCCTTGATGAGTTGCCTTCTTCATATTTGAGCAGAACCACTAAATACTTGAGGTTTGTAGCAATGGAAGACGTGCGGGCAAATTTAATCAAGTAATTAACTTTGTTAAGGCCTGCAGGCAGTAAGTGTTATATAAGAGACAGGCTCCCTCCTCTCCCTTCCCCTTCCCCAACAAAATCTGGGAGTGGCCCCTTACCACTGAATCTACCAGGCCTCTGCTTGCCTCTCCGTGTTTGTTCCCCAGCTCGTCTTCTGCTATGTATCTTTCTCCTCAGTAGGTGTCTTACTGTTAGAGGAAAGGGGTTCCTATCTAGACCCAAAGAGAGGGTTCTTGTATCTCACGCAAGAAAGAATTCAGGGTGAGTCCTCAGTGCAAAGTAAAAGCAAGTGTATTAAGAAAGTAAAGTGGTGAAAGAACAGCTACTACTAGACAGAGAAGGACATTCCTGAAAGTAGGAGGAGGAACACATCCACCCTAGGTACTATGCTTGTGTATATATATGGGGAGGGAGATGTGCTCTGCTACAACAATTTGTGATAAACGATTCATTCTCTTAATTACTATATATATATATATATATATATATATATTTTTTTTTTTTTTTTTTTTTTTTTTTTTGAGATGGAGTTTCGCTCTTGTTAACCCAGGCTGGAGTGCAATGGCACGATCTCGGCTCACCGCAACCTCCGCCTCCTGGGTTCAGGCAATTCTCCTGCCTCAGCCTCCTGAGTAGCTGGGATTACAGGCACACGCCACCATGCCCAGCTAATTTTTTGTATTTTTAGTAGAGACGGGGTTTCACCATGTTGACCAGGCTGGTCTCGATCTCTTGACCTCGTGATCCACCCGCCTCGGCCTCCCAAAGTGCTGGGATTACAGGCTTGAGCCACCGCGCCCGGCTTAATTACTATATTTTGCAAGAATCAATATTATCTTTTTTTTTTTTTTTTTTTTTTTTTTTGAGACAGAGTCTTGCTCTTCCCCAGGCGCCAGGCTGGAGTGCAGTGGTGCGATCTGGGCTCACTGCAACCTCCGCCTCCCAGGTTCAAGCAATTCTTCTGCCTCAGCCTCCCGAGTAGCTGGGACTACAGGCGCATGCCACCATGCCCAGCTAATTTTTGTATTTTTAGTAGAAACAGGGTTTCACCATGTTGGCCAGTATGGTCTCAATCTCTTGACCTCATGATCTGCCCGCCTCGGCCTCCCAAAGTGCTGGGATTACAGGTGTGAGCTACCACGCCCAGCGATATTATTATCTTTAAAGCAAAATTAGGAATGCCTTTGTTCTCCAGATATTGGAATATCTGGGCATTAACAATCTGGGTCTGTTTAGTAAACATTATTAATTTGTTCCCTTAACTGTAAACATCTACAGGCTAGGAATGCCTAACTTTCTGAGAATGCACCTTAGCACGTCCTGGCATTTTTTTTTTTTTTTTTTTTTTTTTGAGACAAAGTCTCACTCTGTCACAAAGGCTGGAGTGCAGTGGCGTAATCCTGGCTCACGGCAACCTCTGCCTACTGGATTCAAGCGATTCTCCTGCCTCAACCTCCCAAGTAGCTGGGATTACAGGTCCATACCACCACTAATTTTTGTATTTTTAATAGAGACAGGGTTTCACCATGGTGGCCAGGCTGGTCTCGAATTCCTGATCTCAAGTGATCCACCCACCTCAGCCTCCCAAAGTGCTGGGATTACAGGAGTGAGCCATATCACCCAGCTGCGGCCTCATTTTCCTAGCCCTTGCTCAAAATGGAGTTGCTCTGGTTTGAATGCCTTTGACATTAGCCCTCCTCCAGCTTATTTTTATTTTTTCTTTACCCCTTTCCTCTGTCTATACATAATTATAGTTTACTTTCATTTTCCTTTTCTCCCTCTCATTTTTATTTTATTATGTCTCTTACTCTTCCATTTCCTTTCAGCTTATCTTCCCATAGCCCACTGGCTTATCTTCTCTTCTCCCACTGGCTCCCTCATGTGTCTATTTTCTCTTCTGCCTCTTCAGAATGTCCATATAAAGTTAATGTTTCAAAGTGGTTTAATCTGTGTACTCTGATCTTAATTTTAAAAGCAAGCAATGTCAACATTTTAAACTTCATCCTAAGAGTCTTTTTAAAATCTTTAAACTAAATTAGTTATTTTTGGTTTTGTTTCTTTCTAAAAAGGCCCTCATTTGATTCTCAGCTCCCTCACTGTGTGGTTCATGGCCTTCAACAGAAAATGATATTTTGTTCCTTCAGTAGAAAACAATTGATACTAGCCTGGCCAACATGGTGAAACCCTGTCTCTAAAAATACAAAAAAAAAAAAAATTAGCTGGAAGTGGTGGTACACACCTGTAATCCTAGCTACTTGGGAGGCTGAGGCAGGTGAATTCCTTGAACCCAGAAGGTGGCGGTTGCAAGGTTGCAGGGAGCCGAGACTGCACCACTACCCTCCAGCCTGGGTGACAGAGTGAGACTTCATCTCAAAAAAGAAAATAACATGGTTGGTGGATTCATAATTGCACAGCGAACAGAGCAGAGATTACCATAATCACTGCAGTCTACTGTAGTTCCAAGTTATTGATAGAAAGGTAAGCTATAGTTGTATTATCAGGTAATATAATGTCTTAGTTTAAATTGTGTTAAAAGTAGCAGAAATCTAGCCAAATTTATTTATTTATTTTTTAGAGACAGAATTTGGCCGTGTGGCCCAGGCTGAAGTGCAGTGACACGATCATAGCTCACTGCAGCCCAAACTCTTGGGCTCCAGTGATCCTCTTACCTTAGCTTCCTGAGTAGCTAAGACTACAAGCACGTGCTACTTTTTTTTAAAGCTAAACTTTACAAAAATTTTTTAGAGACAAGGTCTCGCTATGTTGCCCAGGCTGGTCTTGAACTTCTTGCTTCACATGATCCTTTCTCCTTGCCTCCCAAAGTGTTGGGATTACAGGCATGAACCACTGCACCAGACCCAAATTATGTTAAGTAGTAGGGAATAAATTATAAATGATACAGATTTCATGAGAGCAATAGCTTACTGAACATCCAGGTGTTTGAAAGTACAGAATTTTTTTTTTTTTTTTTTTGAGACAGGGTCTCACTCTGTCACCCAGGCTGGAGTGCAGTGGTGTGATCTCAGCTCACTGCAACCTCCGCCTCCCTGGTTCGAGTGATTCTCTTGCCTCAGCCTCCTGAGTAGCTGGGATTAAGGTGTCTGCCACCACACCCAGCTAGGAAGTATGGAAAATTTTAACAAAAGTTTGTGGATTTCCCCTCTGGTCTATTTCCATTCTCCAACTCTGTTGGCTCCCAACTCTTAGTCTCTGAGCCTCTTATTCAACTCTTCAGAGAAAAAATATCTAATTGACTACTTAATTAGCCAGTGAATCAGCTCCCCTCCAGTCAGGTTATTTAGTTACACATGTATATAATACAAATGTATTATAACACAAATATGCTGTGTAGGTATTATGGGTCAGATAATGCAAATGTATCTGTAAAGGTCCACTTTTTTGGAAAAAGAAGTTCACAGACAAGCGAAATGAGCAGTCACCCCCAAAGTGTCTATTTTGTGATGTTTGAGAGGAAAATGGTACATAAGAATGAGACATCATCATTTCTAACAAGTGCAGCAAAGTGTGAAAAGATGATCTGTGTAGCCAAACATTTTTGGGCACAGTGGCTCCTGCCTGTAATCTCAACACTTTGGGAGGCTGAAGCAAGTGATCTCTTGAGCCTAGGAGTTTGAGACCAGTCTGGGCAACATAGTGAGACCTCGTCTGTACAAAAAAATCAAAAAATTAGGCAGGCATGGTGGTGTGCCCCTGTAGTCCCAAGCTACTTGGGAGACTGAGGTGGAAGTATCACTTGCACCACGAAGGTCGAGGCTGCAGTGAGCCATGACTGTGCCACTGCACTCCAGCCTGGCCAACGGAGAGAGACCCTGTTTCAAAAAAAAAAAAAAAAAAAAAAAGAGGGAGAGAAAAAGATTATTTTCAGTGTCTACTCAGAGCATTCAGAATATTTTGTGTGGTTATATAATCAGTATAGTCTAGAAGCTAGCCAGACATTTGAAAAACCTGTAATTATTTTTCTTTCTTTCCTTCTTCAATAAATTAATTGGCTTAGCATGTCTATTGCCACAACCTCAGTGTTGCACTAGTCTGTGAAGGTGATTAATACATCCTGGAGTAAACTAAATATTGTACACAAATGTCTGAGGGCCCTGGGCCAGCCACAAGCAAAATTGTGGAGCAGGTAAAGCTCATTCTTGGGGCATGTGGGACCTTCCTACCTTTCTTTATGTTTTTGGATAGTAAAACCTTGACTCATCCTCCCCTTTTATTCTCCCTTATGTCTCAATCAAAAAGCCATTTCTTAATATTCTTTTCCTCTGTCCCCTGACATACTGCAGCCTCTGCTTCCCTGGCTCAAGCAATTCTCCTGCCTCAGCTTCCTGAGTAGCTGGGACCATAGGTACACAGCACCCCCCCCCTTTTTTTTTTTTTTTGGTAGAGATGGGATCTCTATATGTTGCCCAGGCTGATCTCAAACACCTGAGCTCAAGCAATCCACCCACCTCCACCTACCGAAGTGCTGGGATTACAGGCATGAGCTACCAAGCCCAGCCCCATTCTTTAATGTTCTATCTTAGCTTAAGAGAGAGAAGTAGCTGGACAACCAAGACACACAAAATTATTAATAGTTGAAATTAACGTCATGAGAGACCTGCCTGGAGTATCTATATTTTAAAGAGAAGGACCACCAAAAGAGGTAACAACTCATCTTCAAATGTCACCTTGAAATGTTGCCAGAAGTATTGATATGTGGCTGATGAGTGTTAGAATTTTGTTTCATCATGCCACAGCAGTGACTGCCTATTCTGACTCACTGGTCTCATGTTGAGCTTTTAAAACAAGGGCTAGGAAAAGTTAGAGATACTGTTTTGAGTCCATGGATCACCACAATAAAGTTGCTGTGTGAAGAAAAGTGCTTTACTCAGTCCAAGAGAGAGGACATTTCCAGACGTTGTCAGTCAATTTAGCTAGCATGCAGTGATTTTTTTTTCTGTAGAGACAGGGTTTCACCATGTTGGCCAGGCTGGTCTCGAACTCCTGACCTCGTGATCTGCCCGCCTCATCCTCCCAAAGTGCTGGGATTACAGGCGTGAGCCACCACACCAGGCCGCCTGCAATGATTTGTTGATAATTTACCTTCCATAGCAATGTGACTTAAAGGTTTGAAGAGAAACTTTTTGGAATTGTCCAAATATTTTTATTTTAATGTATTAAGAGCCAATTATTTGTACCCTGAGTGATTTAGAGGGAATTTGCTTTCCTCTAGCCTGCTCTGTCAAGGAGTGGAAAAGAAAGGTGAGCCCCTTAAGTGATATTGAGGTACACACACGCACCAGGGAACACCATCAGATATAACTTAAGCAAGACTTTTATGATTATTATTATTTATTTATTTATTTATTTATTTTTTGAGACAGAGTCTTGCTCTTGTTGCCCAGGCTGGAGTGCAATGGGGTGATCTTGGCTTACCGCAACCTTCGTCTCCTGAGTTCAAGTGATTTTCCTGCCTCAAGCTCCTGAGTAGCTGGGATTACAGGCATGCACCACCACACCCAGCTAATTTTTGTATTTTTAGTAGATATAGGGTTTCTCCATGTTGGTCGGGTTGGTCTCAAACTCTCGAGCTTAGGCCTGCCTCAGCCTCCCAAAATGCTGGGATTATGGGCATGAGCCACCGCGCCTGGCCTATTATTATTATCTTCAATTTATTTTTTGAGACGAGTTACACTCTGTCACCTAGGTTAGAGTGCAGTGGCACAATCTCGGGTCACTGCAATTTCTGTCTCCCAGTTCAAGCAATTCTCCCACCTCAGCCTCCCAAGTAGCTGGGACTGTGGACGAATGCCACCATGCCTGGCTAATTTTTGTTGTTGTTTTTGTTTAAGTATACTGTCTACTTTAATTCCCTATTTTGTCTTAGATTTTCTACTACTTTACTTCTCAAATACAATGATTTTAAAAAGTATCAATAATCACAAGACAGCAACAGTGTCCCTGAAATTCCGCTAGAGATGCTAACTACAAAATAAAACTTATAAATCGTAATCCAATAGCTTTAAATATTTTAGTACAAGAACACTTTTCTAAATGAATTTCATGTGCATCTATTGGGGTTTCACTAGGTTGGCCTGAATGGTCTTCAACTCCTGGCCTCTAGATCCGCCTGCCTCCCCCTCCCAAAAGCTGGGATTACAGGTGTAAGCCACCATGTCCGGCTTTAAGGGGAAATTTAAGACTGAGATTTGGGCCAGGCGCAGTGGCTCACACCTGTAATCCCAGCACTTTGGGAGGCTGAGGCTGAGGCTGAGGTAGGCGGATCACTTGAGGTCAGGAATTGGACACCAGCCTGGCCAACATGGTGAAACTCTTATCTCTACTGAAAATATAAAAAGAAGCTGAGCCGGGCGCGGTGGCTCAAGCCTGTAATCCCAGCACTTTGGGAGGCTGAGGCGGGCGGATCACGAGGTCGAGAGATCGAGACCATCCTGGTCAACATGGTGAAACCCCGTCTCTACTAAAAATACAAAACATTAGCTGGGCATGGTGGTGCGTGCCTATAATCTCAGCTACTCAGGAGGCTGAGGCAGGAGAATTGCTTGAACCCAGGAGGCGGAGGTTGCGGTGAGCCGAGATCGTGCCATTGCACTCCAGCCTGGGTAACAAGAGCGAAACTCCGTCTCAAAAAAAATAAATAAATAAATAAAAATAAAAAGAAGCTGGATATGGTGGCACACACCTGTAATCCCAGCTATTCAGGAGGCTGAGGCAGGAGAATTGCTTGAACCTGAGAGGGGGAGGTTGCAGTGAGTCAAGATCATGCCACTCTACTCAAGCCTGGGCAGCAGAGAGAGATTCCATCTCAAAATAAATAAATAAATAAATAAAGACTGACGTTTGATAGAACTGAAGAGTAGATGCTAAAAAGATAATCAAAAGTGGAAGAGAAAGTATAATCATCGTATAGCAGAAGACTTTTGGAAGAGAGGAAAAATAGTGAGAGGTAAATTGAAAACAAAGTCCAAGTCAGTGAGGAGGAAAGGACACATGAGAAAACTACAGAGCACAACCACACTGCGGTCACCATTTTGGCCATTTTGATAGGTAAGTAACCACAGCCATTGGACCGGGAAGGAGCAGAGAAATGATCTAAAACAACAGTCTTTTGGTTTATTTGTTTTCTGTCACTCGGGCTGAGGTGCAATAGAGTGATCATAGCTCACTGCAGCCTGAAACTCCTGGGCCAATTTTTTTTTTCTTTAGGGATGGGGTCTTGTTTTGTTGCCTATGCTGGAACTCTTGGCTCCAAGCAATCCTCCTGCCTCAGCCTCCCAAAGTCCTGGGATTACAGGCATGAGCCACCAAGACCCAGCCTCGTTTCTTAAATAATGTAATGTCCATAGAGACTGTTACTTATCCAGGGCCTTATAGTTTATTAATGGTTCACACAAGAACCCAGTTCTCTGAACATTTTCAGTGCTCTTTCTGCTATGCCAGTCCTCTTGTCATGATTGAAACTAGTTTTAATGGCATGTTATATGGGGGGGGGGGGGGGTGTGTATGTGTGTGTCTCCAGAGGGCCAGCTATCATGTTGTATGATTTCTGTCTTGAAAAGTATTTCGGTTTGCGCACAACTCAACTTCCCATCCCTATAGACCCAAGTTAATTACTGTGTCCACCCAAATGATTATTTTACTGCTATACTCAGAAAGCGAAAGGCGAAATGGCTTTACATAATAGTAGCAATATAGATAACTGTCAACAAACACCTGTGGTATCAGTAACAAGTAACCCTCCCTTCTGTGCAGTGCTCAGTGACTACACTGCTACACTTAGTAACAGGAATGAACTCTAACACTGAAGTGGAGAAACTTTTGTGAAATGATTAGCCTTGTTAGAAGAGGAGAGTTGATGGCTATTTGGCAAAGCTGGGCACATACTGAATGTGATGTCCTAAAGCTTCCTAAGTGCTATGAAATAGCTTTCCAATCCTTAAATGCAGTCCCTTTTTTTTTTTTTTTTTTTCTGGAGAAAATGAAATTAATCAAGACAATAATTTACTATGCATTTATTTAGCTTAACTATATGCCAGGCACTAAAGATAAAATAAGTAAGTTATAGTCTCACATTCAGGGTCCATACAGTCTGTGTACTGGGTAGAATCCAGGCTACACTGCTATAACAGACTGCCAAGATACGGCAACTTAAATAAGGTAGCGCTTTATTTCTCTCTTATAGTAGTCCAGAGGCGGGGTGCGGTGACTTATGCCTGTAATCCCAGCACTATGGGAAGCTGAGGTGGGTGGGTCACTTGAGGTCAGGAGGTGGAGACCAGCCTGCCCCAACATGGCAAAACCTCATCTCTACTAAAAGTACAAAAATTAGCTGGACGTGGTGGCAGTCGCCTGTAGTCCCAGCTGCTCAGGAGACTGAAGCACAAGAATTGCTTGAACCCAGGAGGCAGAGGTTGCAGTCGGCCAAGATCATGCCACTGCACACCAGCCTGGGCAACAGACCGAGACTCTGTCTCAAAAAAAAAAAAAAATTAGTAGTCCAGAATGAGCAGTCCTGGATAATCAGGGGGCTCTGCCTCAACATCAGTTTCTAGGGTTCTCCAGTCATTGCCATTTCTTAGCAAGCAGGAAGAGGAAAAAGAGGAGGTGTGGGCAATTGGCTTCTTCACTTACAATGTCAGACTGCACACAATCCTTCTCATATCCCATTGATCCAAACTTAGTGTCATGGCAACAACTGACTGCAAGAGACCCTGGGGAATATAGTCCCTCTATGGGTTGCTATGTGTTGGCTAAAACTCATGGAGTTCTGTTAATAGATACTGGAGGCTAGTCAGAAGTCTTTCTCACAGATTTACAGCAAAGAAAGAAAATAATCAAATCATTGCAATAAGAGCTGGTATGTACTTAAATAAGTTTCAGTGACAAAACAGAAGGAGGAATTGTCGTCTATGCCTATGGTGATGACTAGTTTCAGAGGATGTATCCCAAAGGAGATGATGCTTGATTCTGGGACATGCTGGATATGTCAGTAGTAAGAGGATAGTACGAAATAATAATAGAAAAAGAAGCTAGGCAGTCATGGTGGCTCATGCCTATAATCCCAGCACTCTGGGAGGCTGAGACTGGCAAATCATCTGAGCTCATGAATTCATGGAAACATGGCAAAGAGAGATAGAGAGAGGAAGGAAGGGAGGGAGAGAAAGAGGAAGAAAGGAAGGAAAGGAAAGGAACGAAGGAGAGGAAAGAGAGAAAGAGAAAAGAAGGAAAGAAAGAAGGAAGGAAAGAAAGAGAAAGAAAGAGTGGCTTCTTGTGAAGATAGCAGATTGAACACCTGTATCTATTTTAGCTTGTTTTTCCTGAGACCTTACTAAAATGCCAATAGTGTTTTTTTAACAATAAATCCCTGAACAGGGAAAACAGGTAAGGAGTCAACAGAAACAGAATTTTGGAAGCAACAAAGCAAATGGGGAATGGTAAATGAGTTAGCAGATTCAAGAAAACTGATTTCTAAGCTAATGGTTTAAAAAAAAAGATCTAACACCATTTAAAAATCGTTTGAAAAAATATTTTTTTAACAATGGTTTAAAAAAAAAAAAAAAGCCAGGCATGGTGGCTCAAGACTGTAATCCCAGCACTTTGGGAGGCCGAGGCGGGTGGATCACGAGGTCAAGAGATTGAGACCATCCTGGTCAACATGGTGAAACCCCGTCTCTACTAAAAATACAACATGAGGCTGAGGCAGAAGAATTGCCTGAACCCAGGAGGCGGAGGTTGTGGTGAGCCAAGATCGCGCCATTGCACTCCAGCCTGGGTAACAAGAGCAAAACTCCGTCTCAAAAAAAAAAAAGAAAAAGAAAAAAACAATGTATACTGTTGAATCCCTCCCCAGAAAGACTTGGGAAATGGTGGCATCAGGTACTTCTGGAAGTGGGAGTACTAAAATAAGGATCATTGTGTGTCAGTCTGTTTAAGAAGGATGGGATTCTGCCATTCCTTCCCCCATTCCGTATATCATACAATTTTTTTCTCACACCCAACCACACTGGCAAAAATACTGGAAACTTATTCTTCGAAAAGAATCAAATATAGGGTGTTCGGCTGGAAGCACCAGGCACGTTGAGGTTGAGGGTTCCTTATTGAAAGTAAGGGCTTTAAGTGAATGTTGTCATGTTGGATACTAAGACTGTCTAGCCTCCTTTCCCCACTCAGCTCCCCAGAATGCTGGCAGTCAAGCCTTCACTCTTCAAGCAATACGTTAATAAAGTTATTTCTGGGGATTCTGACCAGGCCAAGAGGAAAGAATTAAAGATACTAACATTCGAATTTGCTGAATTAAATGATCCAGCATGATCATTCAGTGAGGCATTCAATCTTCATGAAAGATTATACAAAATATTAGGAAATCTGTAAAGTGAAACCTAGGGACCAAAACAAACAAACAGGAAACAGCAACTGGAGAAACAGAAACTTAATAAGGGAAAAGTAGAATACTAAAAAACAAAAACAAAACTTGTCCTTAATTTTCTCTGAGAGGTAGTAAGAAAAAAATTGCAGCCATAAAGGAAGAGGATGCTTGTGTTTTTTCTAAAAAAAAAAAAAAAAAAAAAAAAAAAAAAAAAAAAAAAAAAGAATATTCTGGAAGGGCATGGTGGCTCACACTGGCCAACATGATGAAACCCCATCTCTACTAAAAATACGAAAATTAGCCAGACGTGCTTGCTTGAACCCAGGAGGTGAAGGTTGCTGTGAGTGGAGATTGTACCACTGCACTCCAGCCTGGTTGGCTTCTGAAAACACAATAGTAAAACTAAGACACTCAATATAAAGTTGAAAAAAAAATCTCAAAAGGTAGGACAAAAGACAATGACTTAGAAAATAAAAAAAGATGAAAAAATGATGATTTCTTTTTAACAATAAAGGACTCTAGTCCAAAAAGTTCAATATGCAAATATTAGGCATTCTGGAAAGATAGAAGAGGAAAAACAGAGGAGAGAAATCATCATTAAAGCAATTCAAGAAAGTTTTCCAAAATTTAGGGACCTGAGTTTTCAGATTAGAATGGCACAACACAATAGATGAAAGTAGCAACACTAAGGCAGTCATTATGAAATTTCAGAGCACTGAAACCACAGAGAAGTTCCTACAAACTTCCAGAGAGAGAAAAGCAAGTCACATTTAAAAAAAGATCAGGGCCAGGCATGGTGGCTCACGCCTGTAATCCCAGCACTTTGGGAGGCTGAGGTGGGTGGATCACCTGAGGTCAGGAGTTCGAGACTAGCCTGACCAATATGGTAAAACCCTGTCTTTTTTTTTTAAAGAAAAAAAAAAAAAAGATCAGGAATCAGATTGGCTTGAGACTTTCCAGAAACAACAATGGAAACTGAAAGGCAGTGGAGAAATGACTTCAAGTTTCTGAGGAAGGAACAGTATCGACAAGAAAAAAAAAAAGTATAAAAATCTGAGAGAATTCTGTATCTGGCCATATTATCACTCAATTGTGAGAGCAGAATAAATCAATATGCAAGATTTCAAAATATTACCTCATGTAGCTTTTTTTAAGGAAGCTCCTTGAAGATGTGCTACACACACACACACACGGGAGTGAAGAGAGATGAAGAGGACATGGGGTACAAGGAACAGCTCTACCTGTGAAGAAAGGCAAAGGAACTCCCCAGGAAGATGGTAAAGGGAGATCTTAAGATCACATGCGTGTTGCACATACCAAGGACAGCCAGGCCAGATTGGAGCAGGGCAGAAGGTTATAAGAGAGACCACAGGAAAATGAAATAGACAGAGAAGCTAATGGAAATAAACTTCTTATGATAAGGCAACTGGCAGAGAGTTTGAGATTGAATTATTGAGAAGTACATGGAAAATTTAGCAAAAAGTAAAAAAAGAAGAGAAAGATGATGTGGTGGGGACATTTAGTGTTCATATCTAATGCTTTTTTTCTGGACATGTAGGAGGATTGTATTTCCCTTCCCTCTTGCACTTAAGCAGAATCATGTGAGTAGTTCTGGCCAGGGCATTTGAGCAAAATTTGCATGTGGTGGTTTTAAAACACAGCCTTTCCTGTCTCCCTGAGATGGATTCTCAACCTGTCACCCATCACCCAGGCTGGAGTGCAGTGGTGTGATCTCAGTTCACTGCAGCCTCGCCCTTTCCAGGCTCAGCTGATTCTCCCACCTCAGCCTACCAAGTAGCTGGGACTATAGGCATGCACCATCACACCAAGCTAATATTTGTATTTTTTTACAGAGATGGGATTTCACCATGTTGCCCAGACTGATCTTGAACTCCTGGGCTCAAGCAATCAGCCCTCCTCAGCCTCCCAGTATATATATGTCACGCTTACAGGCGTCAGCCACCAGGCTGGCCCCAGATTCTTCAATGTTCTTCCTATTGAGAGTTGGGTTGTTTGTTAACTATAGCATAACCTGGCCCATCTTGACTAATATGCAAGATAATTAACTGGAAGGAAAAGTTGTTCAGGAAAGGAAAAGAAGTTACAGTGTACTCCAGGGCTCAGCAATGAAAAGTTATCTATGTGGTCAGAGTACCATAAGTGCTAAGAAATGAGCTTACTAAAATTACAGTGTAACAATATTGGCAAGTTGGGGGAATGGGAAAAGTGAGGATGTGTGGTAAGTGTACTGATAACTTATAAAAACACAAACTTTAAACAATAGAAAAAAGAAGGAAAAGAGTAATGTTTAAATGACTTGAAAATAAAAGTTGAATAATTTCAGAAATAAAATGAAATGAGAAAGGATTCACATCAGTTACAAATACCAGGATGTGGAAAGATGCATGAAATCATATGAAACAAAGCCATGTAGAAAAAGCCACATGGAAACAAGCAGCAGTCACAGAAATGGTGGGAGAACTATAACCCCAGAAAACATATCCTTTTATGTTAGGTCACATAATCCACTGTGTTATTTAGAATATAAAATAATCTTGAGAACCTGGTCATTGTCTCATTATTGTTCTGCACAAGGATACCAGAAAGCACTGGAATAAGTGCCGAAGTCTTTTATACACTTTCTGGTATCATATCAAATAGAAATTAAACATCCTTTCATTATCACCTTGAAGACCATTAGTGCAACTAGAAACACTTCTCATTAATTTCCAAATAAATTATTGCCATTTCACACATAACTTATTCTGCCTTCCAGAATCCACTGCAAAGTACAATTTGAATCACCACCCATTTAAATGCAGTAGTTCTTTAGAAAATGTGGATGATTTCACCTATATGTGTAAAGAGTGTGCAATTTTCAGCCCATTTCTTCCCTTTTGACTTTATAAATCCCTACTATAAGTATTGAAAAGAGACAGGCTTTTTTTTGTATTTCTTTTTTTTATTCTCCCATTTCCTCAGCATTTGAATGCTGCCTGGGCACAAGCGAATGAGGTATGAATGTATTAATTCAATTGTTTATTTGTTCATTTACAAATACTGGTAGGACTCATGCATGTCCATTTCAGTTTTAAACACTAGGGATACAACCTTGAAAAAAAAAAAAACGCTGGGCACAATGCCTCATGCCTGTAATCCCAGCACTTTGGGAGGCCAGGGCAGGCAGATCACTTGGGCTCAGGGGTTCACAACCAGCCTGGGCAACATGGCAAAACCTCATCTCTACAAAAAATAAAAAATTAGCCAGGCAAGGTGGCAGGTGCCTGTATTCCCAGCTACTGGGGATGCTGAGATGGGAAGATCAATTAATTGAGCCTGGGAGGCGGAGGTTGCAGTGAGCCAAGGTTTGTACCACTGCACTCCAGCCTGGGCAACAGAGCTAGACCCTCTCTCAAAAAAAAAAAAAAAAAAAATATCTTTGCTCTCACAGAGCTCATCGTCTAATCAGATTATAACCAAATAAACGAAAAATTATATGGGATGTCAGAATGTATTAATTGCTACAGAGGAAAACAGAGAGTACATGCTGAATAGAGAGCCCTAGAGATGATAAAGAAGGCATGACTATCATAAAATGATTATCTGTCATTAAAGAAAAATAAAAGGTAGCCACTGGGGAATTGAGTCACATATTCAAAGGGGAAATATGGCCCATTACGTCTTGTCAGTATGTATATGGCTTCTACAACCATAGACTTGATTTTTGATGGAAATACTGGATTTACCCAAAGAAAAAGAATCTTAAGATTGCTTGTATGAAGAAAGAATATTCTAAGTAACAGGTGCCAAGTTTCAGAATCTTAGGTGAGGGAAGGGACTGTTAGAATCAATAACAGTAAAAGGAGTGGGGAGGCTTGTGTTTTAGTCTCTTGAAAACAGTGCTAAGGGCCACGAGGCAAGTGAAGCAAATAAAATAAAGCATCAACACAATGACTGTTCCCAGAAGGGCAGTAGGAATGTAATGTCATGGTGAAAAACAGGCACCCACAAGGCTAATGCATTTGTAGGCTGCTTGATGCCAAGAGCCTTTGGCATCAAAGTACTTTTGTCCTCTAAATGCCTATTTTACAATTGGCAAAGCCACAAGAAGGGCATTTCCAGGGTGGAACATCTGGTTCATTTTACCCAAGTAAGTCAGCAAGTGTTTACTATTTTGTTGATTTTTTTGAAGCCTGTGCATATCCAACAAAGTTCATGATCATAACACATACGATCTGTATAATCTTGCCATTTTCAGATTTTTTTTGTGTCCCAATCTGTCACCCAGGCTGAAGTGCAAAGTGCAGTGATGCAGTCACAGTTCACTGCAGCCTTGGACTGCTGAATTCAAGCGATCCTCCCACCTTGGACTCCCTTGGATTATAGGTGTGAGCCACTGTACCCAACCTCTACTGTAAATAATCTTGAGCAGTCCAGGGCCTAAGGGATTTTGTCCTTCATGTAACAACAGCATCTTATTTTCCATGCCTTTTAGGAAACTAGATAACTGTTTAATCTGAGATATCATTTACATTTTTTAGAACCTCAGTAATCATGTCATTTGTGTCAAATTCCAAATTCTCCAATATATCATTCATACTTGATTGCATTAATCATCTATTATGTAATTATTTGTAAATGTATGCAAACTCCATTGCTGTCAAATAATCCCTTGTCTATATATTATTTTAGGAAAAATAATTAAAGAGGAAAATCAAACAGATAAAACTGTTTATGTAAACAAGGCAACCATTTTCTCCCATTATTCTAAAGCAAATGTGTATAAGAATGAACCTTGTGGATGAATAAAGTATGGCAGTGGAACATTATTCCACTGAATAGAAGGAAATCCTATCATATGCAACAACACGGATGAACCTTGAGGACACTGTGCTAAGTAAAATAAGCCAATCAGGCCAGGTGTGGTGGCTCATGCCTGTAATCCCAGAACTTTGGAAGGCCAAGATGGGTGGATCATCTGAGGTGAGAAGTTTGAGACCAGCCTGGCCAACACGGTGAAGCCCCGTTTCTACTCAAAATATGGAAATTAGCCAGCTGTGGTGGTACATGCCTATAATCCCAGCTACTTGGGACGCTGAGGCAGGAGGATCGCTTGAACCCGGGGGTGGAGGTTGCAGTGAGCTGAAACCATGCCATTGCACTTCAGCCTGAGCAACAAGAGCGAAACTCCGTCTCAAAAATAAAAATAAAAAAATAAGCCAGTCGGAGAAGGACAAATACTCTATGATTCCACCTATACATGAGGTATCATGAGGTATCTAAAATAGTCAAAACTCACAGAAGCAGAAAGTGGAATGATAGTTCTCGGAGGCTGTGGGCTGGGGAAATAGGGAGTTGCTGTTCATAGGGATAGGATTTTAGTCAGGCAAGATGAGAAATTTCTAAAGATCTATATACCTTGGCACTCATAGTTAACAATGCTGTACACTTCACTGTAGACTTAAAAATTGTTAAGAGGATAGATCTCTTTCTATGTATTCTTCACTACAGTTTTTTTAAAACTGAACTTTTTTTTTTCTTTTTTGAGATGGAGTCTTGCTCTGTCACCCAGGCTGGAGTGCAGTGGTGTGATCTCAGCTCACTGCAACCTCCGCCTCCTGGGTTCAAGCAATTCTCCTGCCTCAGCCTCCTGAGTAGCTGGGATTACAGGCACGCACCACCATGCCCGGCTAATTTTTTGTATTTTTAGTAGAGACAGGATTTCACTGTGTTGGCCAGGCTGGTCTTGAACTCCTGACCTCGTGATCCACCCACTTCGGCCTCCCAAAGTAAAAACTGATATGTTGAAAGTTATAAGAGATTGTAAAACTTGTTGAAAGTTATAAGAGATCCGTGACCTTGTTTTGCACCATTTTTTTTTCTTACAAAGTCTGTGTTGACTCTGTAGGTTAGGTCCTTGGTTGCCTGCAACAAAAGCCTGAGAACCTTAATCAAAAAAGAGAGTTACTAGAAGCATGCTTGAGATGCAGAGGCTTGATGGGACACTGGAGGACCAGACTTGGAATGAATCAAAAGATTACAGGAGTCTGAGCAGTAAGAACTGCAGGAAGCCAGTGTGGTCCCCATGATACTATTGCCCCCTTTCTGCCTGCTCACCCCCTGCCATAAGAAGCTCCAAATGGCCAGTTGGCAGCTTCAGCTGCTAATTCAGTAGAAGCATCATGGGGTTTTCTAGTGAAAGCATTTCTCTCTTGAATACTAAAACCTTTATATCAGCAAAGTTCAAAGTCACAGGGATTAGATGCAACAAAAAATTTTCGTGACTCATTAAGTGTAATTGTGAGAGGCACCATCACCCTATTTTCACCCTTTGCTTCCCATACCACAGCTTCTGTTTTGGGGGGAAAAATACCACCTATTATCCTGTTCACTAATTTAGAGCATAGACCTCTTGAAGGATTATGCTAAAATCTTACAAGGTGTCATTTCCTGGTTATGGGCATACCTACATCTTAATAACCCATTTCACAGTTTTATAGGGCCAGATGCCTCTAGGTGATAGCGGTGTGATAGGATCAATGAATCCCATAGCCTCAGTCCCTTTCCCTATCTCCACCACTGTTAAATGAATTACTTGATCTGTGGCAATATGTAGGATACCATGACTATGTATAAGGCATTCTGTAAGTTCACGTATGGTGGCACTAACATGGCCTAAATCTAGATTAAATATATTACAACGAAGACATATCTATGTCCCCTCCATGATGGTCCCCTACAGTAAGGTACCATATTCAGGATGTCAATAGCTACTGGAAAACTGGGTTGTAAGCCGGCCCAACTAGGTAAGAGTAAGTCTGTTGAGCCCAGGTACAGCCTCCATCTCTCTACCATGAGTTCAAAGTGGAATCAAAATACTGACTGATAACTGTGGGACAGGACATTTTGTTCCATTATTAAATTTTTTTCATGGAGGGGGCTTTTGGCGGCCATTCACATAAGATACACGTATGAACATACTCTACACTCACCAATATACCTCTTCCTCAAACCTTCTAGTTACCAGCCCCTGATCTTGTTTTTTACCCAACATGCCAAACCCTTCGCCTCTGCTCATGAGTTGGTGTGGATCTTTACCTACATCTCTCCATCTCTTCCTCTGGAAAAAGTAAACAGTGAGAGGTGGCACTAGAAGTTCCGCAAATGGAACTTTTCCACTGACCTTCAAGTTCTCCGTTGAGTGGGACTTACTGATGCTAGCATATCATTCAGAGCCATTTTAAGGCATACTTGAATTTTTTTTCCTCTTTCATTATAGGGAAATCCAGATAAGGCCATGAGTTGAGAGGGTGCTGTAGGAGTAGATGTGCTGGGTCTGTGAACCTTGTTATTCCAGGTCCATTCAGGTCCCACCCCATATTCCTTCCTGTATATGTGACCTCTCCTTGGTGATGAAGCTCTAGCCTGGTGAATCAGAACACCCTGTTCATTCATGATGGACCTTCAGACTGTATGTCACTGGGTGTTCCACCGTCAGGCATTTAGTCTCTATCAAAGCCAAGTTATAAGCCAGTATTTATTTTTTAAAATATAATTGTATTTGACAAAGAAAGCATGCTTTTATTCCAAAATGCCACTTCTGTAATTGTCCAGTGGAGGCTTCCTGGGCCTGATGGAGCATCCTAGGCTGCTAGTTACTTTAGGCAGGCACCATTAGATCTGATGGACCGTGGGCCAAGTGGCAATGTTGCCTGCATTGTCGCTTGGACCAGCCAATGGGACTTCTCTTGCTTTCAGCTAGCAGGCTTTTGGTTTTCCCACTTAATGGATCAGAGAAACATATTATACTGATAATGTTTCCTCCAAAATTAAAAGAGGTCCACCAAGTATTATGCATTTTCTTTTCTTGGAGGGGGTATAAGATATGGCAACTTTTCTTCTTTGGAGAAGTTTCATCAACATACCCCTGATTCAAGTGCTCCCTTCTCCCAAGAAACCTCACAGAGATTGCTGGCTACTATATTTTCATTGGATATATCTTTAGGTTGCATGTATTTCTGAATATATAATTTATCCACCTCCTTCCAACACTGATAATACTCATAGCAGTTCAGTGACCTCAGTGTGAGAATATAAGACCACACTAGTAATAGGCACAACGTTGGGCACCTTTCTTTTTTTGCACTGCTGCTGTCTCTTCTCTCAAACTTCCTCAGTCTCTCTGTTGTTTCTTCTGTTTTCAAAGCAACTGTGTACATGGCTTAGACTAAATCAACCGTTCATTCACTAAGGTGCACCAAGTGCCCACTATGTGCTAGGTACTTGAAAACCAGTTCTTCAACAGTGAGCAGTATTGACATGGCACCTGCATGCCTCTGATAATTAGCAAGCCAGTAGGATGGATCCAGAAAGAGGAAAGGAGGAAAAAGGATGCCATACAAGAGTTCGAACACACAGTGATTCTACCTACAGCCTAAGAAACAGACCCTTCCAAACAGCAGCCATTTGTCCTTCTGTGGAGTAATTAGTAAGAGGGGTAAAGTATGCCTCCAGTTCTCTTTTATGGGGAGAGGAGGGTTGAATGGAACTTCCATTTCTTCCTATAGTAGAAGCCTAAATGTGAGGAAAAAAGGAAGAGTTTCTCCTGATATTAGCAGTATTCCTTGGCAGTGTTGAGTGCCCACTTGAGATTGGTTATAATTAATTCATAGTGACACCACCCTGCCTGGTTGAGTGATTTTCCCCAGAAACATTCAGCTGCATGATGGACTGATCCAGAGATAGAGGTTTCCTAGGTGAATATGACAGAAGGATAAGGGCTTGGAAATTGAGATATTTCCAAGAGAACAATTATAATGATGTCTCATTGAACTCAAGATATGGAAGAAGGCGAAGATCACAGAGTATTAGTAGATAGAAAGTGAGAGAGTTGGTCAATGGATTACAAATCTTGATGAAATTAAATAATCACCACAGTAAAAAAGGACAGACAGGCTGGCAGGCTGTGAGGTTTTGATATTTTTAGTGGACTGTGTAAATTTCCAATTTTGGAGGTAATTAATATTTCTGATGAAAAGGAAATAGATGAGAAAGGAAGAATAGAGAGAAAGGTTTATTAGAGATGAGGAAGTCAAAGAATTTGAGAGGTGACACCAGGCAGTTCATCCAAATGGTTGTTGAAATCAGTAAGCAGAATGACAGGAATTGAAACAGAAAGGAAAACAAAGCAAAGTGCTAAAATCTTTGCACATGGAGAATGACCAAGCAGTTGGCAAATGACAGCAGATGATAGAGCCAGATGGCATAAGCCTCAAAGGAGCAGGGGATTTTTTTTTACAACAGGGATTGGGAAAGAATAATTATCTGGAAGTTGCACTGGGGAAACAGAAGCCATCTCCTCCTGATCCTAGAGAATGGGCAGCTGTGAGCATGCTGCAGGGAAACGAGTGGTCTCAGGGACCAGCAGTTTTCAATTAAGACAAGGAGCGGAGACTGCTCCTTTGGCAATGGGATACGATTTGCTGATAGTGTAGCCTTCAACGTATGAAAGAGCCATCAGCTTTCTTTTGTAATTAAAACCGGATATTCCACTTGGAGGGACAAGGGACTGCTAGGAGCTTATAACCCCGATCCCTCCGCTTCAAAATTCACCTTCCCCATCATCACATCACCCTCATGCTGTATTTAGGGTTTTTGTATCTGCTTTACCATTCTTGCCAGAGAATAGTCTCACCTCTTCATTCCCTCATAACACACATGAAACCAGGTTAGAATCCATGCCATTTATTTCTCTCTTCCTTCCTTGTTTCTGTTCTTCTTTTCTTCCCTTCATTTCCCAACCTCACAATGGTTTTCTTTCCCTTAAATCATCCATTCATTCAGGGAGACTTCTTTTTCTTTTTCTTTTTTTTTGGAAACAGTCTCTCTCTGTCACCCAGGCTAGAGTGCAGTGGCATAATCTCAGCTCACTGCAACTTCCACCTCCTGGGTTCATGCGATTCTCCTGCCTCAGCCTCCCAAGTAACTGGGACTACAGGTGTGTGCCACCACACCCGGCTAATTTTTTTTATTTTTGGTAGAGATGGGGTTTCACTGTGTTGGCCAGGTTGGTCACAAACTCCTGACCTCTGGTGATCCGCCTGCCTCAGCCTCCCAAAGTGCTGGGATTACAGGTGTGAGCCACTGCAGGGGCTCATTCAGGGAGACTTTCAAAGCCTAGAAGGAAATAGATACAAAGTATCATACTACAAGATATGGTTGCTTAAAAAATATTGTTATTCATCATCAATTCTTGAGTTCCTTACAGGGAAACCTCCCTACCTAGTGCTTTTAGAATCTGTTCCCTACCTTCTTATAATTCCTTCAAGAACTTCTAGAGACCTAAGTGTCCCAACTTATGGGAGAAAGGTCAAGAGGTAGATAGCTGCTCCCTCAACACCTCTGTTAAGACCTGCCTTTCAGTTGGAGTTTCCCATCTGAAGGCCTGCTTCTTCCCCCAAATGACTGATAACGGCAGTGTCCAATTGTTTTAGGAAAAGTGGTATCTCCAGAACAACTATACCTGAATCTGAAGCCCCACAGACCCACACACAGAAACTAGAAATCAGGTTACTACATAGAAATGACAGATGTTATACTGAGTCCTTTTATTCTAACTAATTATTCATAAGGGTTGTTTTATAATGTGTATTACATGTACTTTGCTATCGTTCTGTAGGATGATTTGCCAACTGTATTCTAAATGTGTTTTCAAAATTAAATACAATCAGTTAATAGGGTTGCTTATTTTAAAAAGAAAACAAAAGATAAGTTTTTGAAAGCATAGTATTTCCTAGCTAGGTGTGGTGGCTCATGCCTGTAATCCCAGCACTTTGGGAGGCCGAGACTGGTGGATCACCTGAGGTCAGGAGTTCGAGACCAATCTGGCCAACATGGTGAAACTTCATCTCTACGAAAAATATAAAAATTACTTGTGCGTGGTGGTGAGCGCCTGTAATCCCATCTACTTGGGAGACTGAGGCAGGAGAATAGCTTGAACCCAGGAGGTGGAGGTTGCAGTGAGCCGAGAGCATTCCTTTACAAGAAAGAAAGAAAGAGAGAGAGAGAGAGAGAGAGAGAAAGAAAGAAGGAAAGAAACTGAAGGAAGGAAGGAAGAAATAAAGAAAGGAAGGTGTTTTTTACAGTGAAGACAAACAAGAAAGAAAGCAAGAAAACACAGTATTTCTCACTGAGTAAAACATGACTGTGTAATATATAAGCATTTCAGCATTGAGTTTTCAGCCACAAAAGGCATTTTTAAAATATTCTAGTAGTGGTAAATTAAATGGGTAGGAGGCATAAAAGTAATGCAGACTTGGTGCTGAGTAAATTCAAGCTTTCAGTCTAAGAACACAGCCTTAATTAGATTTCTCTTAAGACACTGCACATCTGCCTAAATTCACACATATAAAGATGAGTGACAAAACAATAACAAATTAGTTATCCCTCAAAGTTAAAATATAGCAACTGCATTATTCATAGCCTGCCAAAGATGGTGGGAGATTTTCTTATTGTCAATTTCTTTTTTTTTTTTTTTTTAGACTCTAACCATCGGGTTGGTGAAAAACTCAATTTCTGTATAATACTATAGTCCTTGACAAAAGTTTTTCAAAAATAGCCACTTAGGAATCTCTCTACTAGGAATTCTGAGGAGAAACAGGGAAGCAGGAGAAATAGAAAGAAAGAGGAGGTAAAATGCTTTCTTTGCACTCCCACAACAAAGCTATTCATGGCATCAGGTCACTGAACTGAGCTGTGATTTCAGCAATGAGAGCAAGTAGGAAAGTATGACAGTACCAAATCACCTGCTGGCCATTCACAGAGATCTTGGTACCTCAGGCAAGTAGTCAGATGAGTTCGCTTAAAGATCATTGACAAACTGGAAACTGAGACACATGGGATCTCTGGCTTGTACAACATTTAGCACTTATCCTCTCCAATAAAATTAATTAATCCAATATTGGCCAGGCATGGTGGCTCACGCCTGTAATCCCAGAACTTTGGGAGGCCGAGGTGGGTGGATCATGAAGTCAAGAGATCGAGACCATCCTGGCCAACATGGTAAAACTCTGTCTCTACTAAAAATACAAAAATTAGCCGGGCATGGTGGCACACACCTGTTAGTCCCAGCTAGTCAGGAGGCTGAGGCAGGTGAATTGCTTGAACCCGGAGGTTGCAGTGATCTGGGATCACGCCACTGCACATAGCGAGACTCCATCTCAAAAAAAAAAAAAAATTCCAGTATAACAAATATTTTATAACATCTGTCTTTTAACAGGCAATATGATTGACATAACAGCAAACCCAGTCAGCATATCGAGAAAATTAAGATAATCATAATGGCAGTAGGCCAGTGGTTCAAAGGAACTATGAGAGAGTACCTGGCCAGGCGCAGTGGCTCACGCCTGTAATCCCAACACTTTGAAGGCCGAGGTGGGTGGATCGTTAGGTCAGGAGTTCAAGACCAGCCTGACCAACATAGTGAAACCCCATCTCTTAAAAATAAAATAAAATAAAATAAAGGCCGGGCGCGGTGTCTCAAGCCTGTAATCCCAGCACTTTGGGAGGCCGAGACGGGTGGATCACGAGGTCGACAGATCGAGACCATCCTGGTCAACATGGTGAAACCCCGTCTCTACTAAAAATACAAAAAATTAGCTGGGCATGGTGGCACGTGCCTGTAATCCCAGCTACTGAGGAGGCTGAGGCAGGAGAATTGCTTGAACCCAGGAGGCGGAGGTTGCGGTGAGCCGAGATCGTGCCATTGCACTCCAGCCTGGGTAACAAGAGCAAAAACTCCGTCTCAAAAATAAATAAATAAATAATAAGTAAAATAAAATAATAAAAATTTAAAAAGAGTGCCTAAGAGGTGAGTGACAGGGAAGGCTGCTCAGATGGTATGATTATTGAGCTGACTATTAAAGCAGAAATAGGAGTTTCCTAGACCGAAAAGGGATAGAAGACATTCCAGATAGAGAAAACAACATGTGGAGGGGCAAGAAACATGAAACAGTATAGTCTTGCCACCTTGCCTCGTGATTCAGCCAGAAAACAGATGGCACAATTGTAGGTTAACTGAAAAGAGTTTAACGAAGTGACTATTTCCAGAAATATGGTTAGCATCAAGGACACCAACAAAAGATGGTGAAGCATTAAGAGATAGCAACAGTGGGAAGCCATTAATCACCTGGTTGAAAGAGATGAGGACAGAGAAAGGTATTACCAGAACCTGGTGACAGCTGTAGGCATGGGAGACAGTCTACCCAACAGAAACCTTGACTAGAAGCAGAGGAATACTACCACTGCTAAGCCACAGCCCAGCAAAAGCAAAGAGAGGGATACATACTCTGACTTCTCTTTCCTTCCGTCTCCAGCTGGCACCTCCCATTGGCTGAAACCCCTGCAAGCCAGAGGGCAAGGGAGTTTGGGAAAGCTTTCTGTGAAGGACAGCTTCCTCAGCCCTAGAGAAGGATGGAGACTAGATCTGGAGAGACATTCAGAGATCGTTAGCACACCTCAGATTCATATCACAGACCCGAACAGTCTCCTGTTTCTTGAATAGATATAATACAAGACTACCTGTAACTAATACTGTGACAAGTCAGCTATCTTAATCAGTTTGGGCTGGTATAACAAGTTACCACAGAATCGGGGTTTAAACAATAGAAATGTAGTTATCACAATTTTGGAGGCTGGAAGTGGATGATCAGGGAGATCCTGGTGCCAGCATGGTCAGGTTCCAGTGAGAGCCCTCTTCTGGGTTGCAGACAGCCATCTTGCATTCTCACATGGTAGAAAGAGGACTAGAGAGCTCTCTGGGGTATCTTTTTTTAAGGGCACTGATCTCATTCACGAAGGTTCCACCCTCATGACCTAAATTATATCCCAAAGGCCCCGCCTCCTAATACTACCACATTAGGGTGAAGATTTCAACAGAAGAATTTTGGAGTGACACAGACATTCAGTCCATACTGCAGCCCTTGTTTCTTTTTCCTAAATTGTTAGAGAGGAGTTCATTAAATTTTTTTTTTTTTTTTTTTTGAGACGGAGTTTCGCTCTTGTTACCCAGGCTGGAGTGCAATGGCACGATCTCGGCTCACCGCAACCTCCGCCTCCTGGGTTCAGGCAATTCTCCTGCCTCAGCTTCCTGAGTAGCTGGGATTACAGGCACGCGCCACCACGCCCAGCTAGTTTTTTGTATTTTTAGTAGAGACGGGGTTTCACCATGTTGACCAGGATGGTCTCGATCTCTCGACCTCGTGATCCACCCGCCTCGGCCTCCCAAAGTGCTGGGATTACAGGCTTGAGCCACCGCGCCCGGCCGAGTTCATTAAATTTTATGACGAATGAGATTCTTAAGATCTGGTTTGTTGTGCAACCTGTACCCTTCACTCAGTCTTTCAGTATGCCTATTTTTAACTACAATAATGTAATAATCTATCAGATCTTTCAAAGCAAAAACAAATAATCATAAGACAGTATGAGATGACATAGTAAGTGCTTATTTATCTATCTAAAAATAACTACTACTTTCGTGTTCTGTCAGTGTATGAAACTTGCATATTAGTCCCGTAGAATATTTTTGTTCATTTGAGATACCTCATATTTTATTTATAAATTCTAGTTAAATCACGTTAAGATATCTTCAAATGTTATTATGGTGCTAGATTGTTGGAAGAAGAAAAAGAACAAGTTGTCCTTATACAACCTTTTGTCTCTTATTTTTCAGATCAATAACTCGATCTTATTACCGCAACTCAGTTGGTGGATTTTTAGTATTTGACATTACTAACCGACGATCTTTTGAACATGTGAAAGATTGGCTAGAAGAAGCAAAAATGCACGTACAGCCATTTCGGATTGTATTTCTGCTAGTGGGACATAAATGTGATTTAGCTTCACAACGCCAAGTTACAAGGGAAGAAGCTGAAAAACTGTCAGCAGACTGTGGAATGAAGTATATAGAAACCTCAGCAAAGGATGCTACAAATGTTGAAGAATCCTTCACAATCTTGACAAGAGACATATATGAACTTATTAAAAAGGGAGAAATTTGTATTCAGGATGGCTGGGAAGGGGTTAAAAGTGGTTTTGTTCCAAATACTGTGCATTCTTCTGAGGAAGCAGTAAAGCCCAGGAAAGAGTGCTTCTGCTGACTTCAAACATGCCAAAGAACTAACAGGAACAGATTGGGTGTCATTTCAGGATAAATACCAACATTAACAGCAGAATGATGCAATAAAGCATTTAAAAAGGTTACAAACCCACACTAATACTATTTTGTAAGGCATTTGATTCAGAGCACTATGCTCACTTGTTACACTACCAGATTGGGTATTTTGCTAAATTATCAGGCAAAGCGGCCAACGTTTTTCTTGAAACTGGAAAATCTACGTAGTTACCTCCATTCTTACTTTGTTAGCATACACTGACCTTAGTGTCCAGATATGTCAATATTACTCATTTTTCTTGACAGTTTGAATGGATTTTTGTACATATATAGTCAACTGAAAAGATTGTATCAGGAATTACGTTCTCTTGAGTTAATATTGAATTCCAAAGTGCATTTAAATATGTATGCACTGTTCACCTGCAGAGTAAACAATCTCAGAAATATTCACTAGGACGTAAATAGCAGTTCCTTGTTTAAGGTACCAGGCTTTTTCCCCATTCTTTGGAAATGTTTGTCCTCCCTTAATTTTGCCTCAACACAAGAAAATAAGTTTTATGTTCATTTTTGTTCCCTAATTTATTACTCCTAAAAATGCATTATGTTTTACAAAGATATCTAAGGATTAAGCAAAATATTTTAAGCAAATATTTGTAAAATTTAAAACAGAGGACTGCTCATCAAATGTTTCCTTTTCCTTTTTTTTTTTTTTTGAGACAGGATTTTGTTTTGTCGCCCAGGCTGGAGTGCAGTGGCGATATCTTGGCTCCCTGCAACCTCTGTTTCCTGGGTTCAAGCGATTCTCAGTACCTTACCTCAGACTCCTGAATAGCTGGAACTGCAGACGTGTACCACCACGCCTGGCTAATTTTAGTATTTTTAGCAGACATAGGCTTTGTCCATGTTGCCCAGGCTGGTCTCCAACTCCTGGCCTCAAGCAATTCACCCACCTTGGCCTCCAAAGTGCTGGGATTACAGGCATGCACTGCCATGCCTTATCTAAATATGAACAGTATACTGTAACAGTAGCAAATGTTCTGCTGTTACAGTATACTGTTCATATTTAGATAAGAAAAATAAAATTTATTTATATATTGACATTTTCAAAAAATAAATGCAATTTACCTTGAACTATTGTCAAAATTATTAATATAGGTAAACATAGAATGTTTTTAGTAAAAGCATTTTTCTCCAAGTGAGTTTCCAAATTTCCTCATTTCCAATACAAAAAGAATGCAGAAGAGATTTTTCTGAACAAGGAAAATTGGCTAGATGTTCGATATATTTAGCCTTCAAATTGCATTTTACAATCTCATCAGTATAAGTGAAAATAGAATAATCAATTAAGATGGTAAAATGACTTTTGAGTTTACTGATTTTTAACTTATTGATTAAATTCTCCTGGAAGGGATATTTTGATCATAGTGTCAAATATTTTATAATGTACACTTCTATTCTGTTCTGTAAACTATTCTTAATCACAAAGGAGTACCAAGTGAAGTTTTTTGGAATCATAGGGTTTTTACTGTTAAACTATAGTTGCTTCATTTGTTTGAAAACCTAAATAGCATAATAGAAAGAATATTTAATAAGAAATCAGAAAACTTGGTTACCAATATCTAACTATGACGAAGTCACTTGACCTCTGTAAGCACCATTTTTCTTATCTGTAAAATTAGGCTAATAACCCCATTATTATTGTGTTTCATGGAAAATTATTTTGAGAATCTAGTGAATCATGCAAAAAATGCTTTGTAAATAGAGTAAGCATTTTACAGAGTTGAGACTGATGTGCTGCTCATGGGCATACTATTATATTTACAATGGGTGAGAATTTTTTTCTCATGAGTTTTCCTTTCATTCCTATGCAGAGGGAGTAGAAAAAGATGTGTGTTTTCATAGACCCATAGGAATTCTTTGTCGCATATCCTCTGCTTATTTGGGGAGGGTGGGGGCGGCAACGGGGTCTTGTTCCATTGACCAGGGTGGAATGGCATGATCACAGTTTACTGCGTCCTGAGCTTCCCAGTCTCAAGCAAGCCTCCCACTTCAGCCTCCCGCTAGCTGGGGCCACAGGTACACACCATCATGCCTGGCTAACTTTTTATTTTTTGTAGAGACAGGGTCTCCCTATGTTGCCCAGGGTGTAGGTCTCCTACTTCAGGGCACTGCAATCCTTCCACCTCGGTGTCCCAAAGTGCTGGAATTACAGGCGTGACCCTCCCATGCCTGGCTTCCTCTGCTTTTTTTTACCCTGAACTATTGTTCTTGCCAAGTGGAAATAATAGAGGGATGTTCCTGCAGACAACCTAATCAAAAGTCACGTTTGTGCTTTTTGTGCATCTTCGAAGTAGATATTTAATTGTATTTTCAAATACTTGTACATTTTCTAGGTTCATGCATTTTTAATTGTGCTTATGGAGAGAATATAAATTATAACTATATAAGGTATGAATATTTATATTGTCAGCATTTTCTTGATATCCTTAGGTTAATTTCACGAGTTCAAACCATAATTAACCAAATGAGAAAATACTTGTTCCCCAAAATGTAAAGTAGTCCATTTTACTGTTACAGTTTTCAATCTTATATGACAATTTCCTGTCAATCCAAAATGGCCTAAACCCAAACACTGAAAATCTAACAGCAGTTTAAAGTACAGTCACCTGTGCCTACTTCTAAAGTTAAATAGCTAAAACATAAAATATGAATTAAATTTCAGTGGACACCCTTTATAATACTAAGATCGGGAGAGACTAATACTTGGGCTGAAGGATATCATGTGTTCCAAGATTTAAAACAGAGCTAAAGAACTAGAAGAAACAAACAGGAAGGCAGGGCCAGAAGTTCAATGCATGAGCAGAAGGAAGTCTAGAACTCGTCTCATAGCACCTTGTTCACCACACTGTGCTTGGTGTGTGTGTGTATTGGGTGGGGGAAGGGAGAGATAGGAGGAGGATGTCAAGAAAAGGGCAAATGTGTTCTAACTGAATCCACAAAATATAAAATAGGGTTAAATAATTTTTATATTATAGAGGAGCTATTTATGGTAAAACAATAGTAAAGTGAACAATGATGACTGCAAAAATCTGACTGCTTGTACAAGATTGCCAAACATTTGTCTAACCTTAGCCAGTTATCTTTATGCATTCATATATATATAAAATAGCTGACCTATTTTCTTACACGTCATTATAGAGAATATGGATAATAATGCCAAAATACTGAAATTATTTGCTCCAGGCAAAATGCTTTTACCAAGTTTCTTAGAAATCAAATATATTTGATTTTAAAGTTATTTTATTTAAAATTTAATTTAAATTTAAAATTAATAAATGATGTAGCTTATTACTAAATAATTTAAGTAAATGTAGTTTTTTGTTTTGTTTTGTTTTGTTTTGTTTTGTGACAGATTCTTGCTCTGTCTCCCACGCTGAAATGCAGTGTGTGATCTCAGCTCACTGCAACCTCTGCCTCCTGGGTTCAAGCAATTCTCCTGCCTCAGCCTCCCAAGTAGCTGGGATTACAGGCATGCACCACCACGCCGAGCTAATCTGGTATTTTTTTTAGTAGAGACAGGGTTTCTCCAAGCTGGTCAGGCTGGTGTCAAACTCCTGATGACGTCGGGTGATCCGCCCACCTCGATCTCCCAAAGTGCTGGGATTACAGGCGTGAGCCACTGCACCCGGCCTAATTTTTGTATTTTGAGTGGAAATGTGGTTTCACCATGTTGGCCAGACTCGTTTCCAACTCCTGACCTCAAGTGATCCACCTGCCTCAGCCTCCCAAAGTGCTGGGATTACAGACATGAGCCACCAGCACTGTAAATATTATTTTTTAAAAAAAGAATGAAAACTGTCCAATCTTTATCGTAAACTTGTTTCTGATGGAAACTGCTCATCTTGAGCTGCATTCATACTCCCAATTGATGTAGTGATGTGATGGTAAGTGTAAGCCAAAATGTTTAATCAGAATTTTTTTTTTTTTTTTAAAGATGGGGTTTCACCATGATGGCCAGGCTGGTCTTAAACTCCTGACCTCAGGTGATCCACCCACCTCAGCCTCCCAAAGTGCTAGGATTATAGGCGTGAGCCACCGCGCCCGGCCTAATCAGAATGTTTTTAAAAGTGGCCTTTGTTCTAGGTTTTCAAAAGCCTCAAACATTCCATGCCTTTTTGTGTGGCAACCAAAACAGTCTTTTATATTATTATTTAGATAACTTTACCAGAACAAAGTCTTTTTATCCAACTTTACGTCATTAAAAAATGAATCTGTGGATTAATAAAATCATTTTAAGAGTATTTTTGTTCGGTTTTATACTGCATTTGGTTAAGAACAGAGCTTTCAAAGTGACTTTAAAGAATGCACTGTATTTGAATAATTTCCTTAGTTCTCATACAGTGAGACAAACTGGCAAGACTAAAGATCCATTCACAAACTTACTCATTTGTTTCTCAGTAACTATCTAGAAAGATTTCACTTGGAAATGCAAAAGAAACATGTAGTGTGTTTTTTTTGTTGTTTGTTTGTTTGTTTGTTTTTTTAAGAAAAAACATCCTCTCTCAGCACGGGGTGCTGAAAAAAGAAAAAACTGAAAGACTATAAGGGTTTTACTTTTTGTTTGTTTTTTAGAGACAGAGTCTTGTGCTGTTACCTAGGCTGGAGTGCAGTGACCTCAAACTCCTGGTCTTAAGCGATCCTCCCACTCCAGCCTCCCAAAGTTCTCGGATTACAAGCATGAGTCACCACGCCCAGCCTATAAAGGCTTTAATCTTAGATTCTATGTATTTGTAAATGGTAGGATACAATCCCAACCAGAAGTTAACTCTTGGAAATTTCACAGCTGATAAATAGTCATCTCTGCTTAGAATCTTTCTCAACTATGAATATTTTCACCAAACTTTACTGAGCTACTGATCTTCACTTGATCTTAACAGACTAATCTCCCGAAACTTAATGAACTGCTGCATGACCTGGTATTTCTATACTGCTAATGACTGATGCAAGTAGACACATGAGTGATGAGCTGTGACAATCTATATCAATCATTACACAGTCACTTCCTGCACATAATCATGGTAGAAAATAAATGAAAACAAAATTTTGAGGTATAAAAAATTTGTGTATCTTGTTATTATTTCTGGGTAAATTTTTTCTTTTTAAAAAAATAGTGCCTAAAACATTGTCTTACCTGTATGACATTCAGTGACTACTAATTGATTGTTATTGTGTTGAATTACTCATTTTAAATGTGGGTTCCACATACTTGGTTTCAATTTATACATTTCATGGAAGAATAAACATGTTTTATCATCATCATCCCTTGGCATTTTTTTTTTTTTTCAGGATGACAGTCAATGGAAGTAGGATAAGTGTAAACTTTCTGAAGTATGTTATTAATGTTATTTGATTTTAAATAATGAATAAAAGAATGAGAATGAGAACTATGATTGTCATGGAATTATCACGGTATCTACCTTTAACAAGCCATCTTTAATGGTGCTTTTAAAATAGAAACAACTATTTAACTGCCATTTTGTGTGTATGTATTTACAAATGAAGTGCACACAAGAATCAATTCAAGATCCATAATACCTTACATATTACATTATGCCGTGGTGGAATGTGGGGTAGAACCCCATAATCAGACATCAATATTTATACAGCAAATGTATGAATATTCCCACCATAAGAGTAAATAGCCTGTCATCAGTTTGGGTCAGATTTTTGTTGCCAAATGAGTTATAAAAAGAATCTTCAATTTTTCAGAGCTTTTTGGATTTCAGAATTGCAGAAAACAGTCATGTGCTATGTACTATGCCTTTTACTATGCTTTAACAGATATTTCAAAATTTGCAACTTTTCTCTTTTTGGCTCATCTTTGTCATGCTTCAGCCTTTCAGGTAGTGGGAGCTTATGAAATTTTGAACTGAGCTGTTAAATCACACAGAAAATATTCATACCTTCTGCATAACCAGTTACCCATGTAAAATGATGACCACAGTGCTTGGCACATAATTTTTATTATTATTTTTGTTTTATTTTTTATTTTATTTTTATTTTATTTATTAATTTATTTATTAAGACAGGAGTTTCGCTCTTGTTGGCCAGGCTGGAGGGCAATGGCCTGATCTCGGTGCACTGCTACCTCCACCTCCCGGGTTCAAATGATTCTCCTGCCTCACCCTCCCAAGTATCTGGGATTACAGGCACCCGCCACCACACCCGGCTAATTGTTCTATTTTTAGTACGGACAGGGTTTCTCCATGTTGGTCAGGCTGGTCTTGAACTTCTAACCTCAGGTGATCTGCCCACCTCGGCCCCCCAAAGTGCTCGGATTACAGGTGTGAGCCACTGTGCCCAGCCTATTTTATTTATTTATTTATGAGACAGAGTTTTGCTCTTGTTGCCCAGGCTGGAGTGCAATGGCGTGATCTCAGCTCACTGCAACCTCCGCCTCCCTGGTTCAAGTGATTCTCCTGCCTAAACCTCCGGAGTACCTGGGATTACAGGTGCCTGCCACCTCACCCAGCTAATTTTTTGTATTTTTAGGAGAGATGGGGTTTTACCATGTTGGCCAGGCGGATCTTGAACTCCTGACCTCAGGTGGTCCGCCTACCTCAGCCTCCCAAAGTGCTGGGATTACAGGCACTGCTCCCGGCCCTGTTTTATTCTTAGTATCATTCTTATTATAATCACTAAATTGTCAAGAAGCCAACCTTAATCCTTATAGTTGGCTAGAAACTGTTGATAATGGTTCTCTGGCTAGTTCATCTTAAGTGGTCACGACTCCTTGAAATGGCCGGATTCTTACAGAAGAATACTTCAGTAGTTCCCTAAAGGACATAGAGCTCCTGGGGATTGCTCGTCATCAACAACAGCATCTGGCCAGATGGACAGGGGCTTGAAGGAGTGTCCCAACAGCAGCACTGCAAATTCGCCAGCAGGAAGAGTTATTCCATGTGCCCAGTGTGGTAAGAACTGTGGGTCAGAGGACGAGGCTTTTAGTTTGCATAAAATGATTATCACTAGCATTATTTTCTATTTTTTTTTTTTTTTTTTTTGGTAACAGCTTTGACATATAATTTACATGTCATACAATTAAACCATTTAAAATGTGCATTTCAGTACATGTTTGTCCACTTTTGCATTGCTTTAAAGAAATACCAGGCTGGGCATGGTGGTTCACACCTGTAATCCCAGCATTTTGGGAGGTTGAGGCAAAAGGATCACTTGAAACTTGAGGCCAGTGGTTTAACAATGGCCAGGGCAGCATAGTGAGATACAATCTCTACAAAATAGTTTTGTTTTTGTTTTCTTTTCTTTTTGTTTTTTTTTTTTTTAAAAGGGTTTCACCATGTTGGCCAGGCTGGTCTTGAACTCCTGACCTCAGGTGATCCGCCCACCTTGGCCTCCCAAAGTGCTGAGATTACAGGTGTGAGCCACCACACCTGGCTACAAATAGTTTTTAAAAAATTAGCTGTGCATAAGGTCGGGCACGGTGGCTCAAGCCTGTAATCCCAGCACTTTGGGAGGCCGAGGCGGGTGGATCACGAGGTGAAGAGATCAAGACCATCCTGGTCAACGTGGTGAAACCCCGTCTCTACTAAAAATAAAAAATAAAAAATAACTGGGCATGGTGGTGCGTGCCTGTAATCCCAGCTACTCAGGAGGCTGAGGCAGAAGAATTGCCTGAACCCAGGAGGCGGAGGTTGCGGTGAGCCGAGATCGCGCCATTGCACTCCAGCCTGGGTAACAAGAGCGAAACTCCGTCTCAAAAAAAAAAAAAAAAAAATTAGCCGTGCATAGTGGCACACACCTCTGGTCCCAGCTCACTGGGAGGCTGGAACCCACCAGGCCTCACCTCCAACATTTGGATTACATTTCAACATGAGATTTGGAGGGGACAAAATATCCAAACCATATTACAGTGGTTTTTAGTATATTCATTTGTGCAACCATCAACATAATCTATTTTAAAACATTTTTATGACCTCAAAAAGAAATCCCACGGCCGGGCGCGGTGGCTCAAGCCTGTAATCCCAGCACTTTGGGAGGCCGAGGCGGGTGGATCACGAGGTCGAGAGATCAAGACCATCCTGGTCAACATGGTGAAACCCCGTCTCTACTAAAAATACAAAAAATTAGCTGGGCATGGTGGCACGTGCCTGTAATCCCAGCTACTCAGGAGGCTGAGGCAGGAGAATTGCCTGAACCCAGGAGGCGGAGGTTGCGGTGAGCCGAGATCGTGCCATTGCACTCCAGCCTGGGTAACGAGAGCGAAACTCCGTCTCAAAAAAAAAAAAAAAAAAAAAAAAAAAAAAAATGACCTAGATGAAAAAGGTTTATTCCTTTAGAAATCTGTAATCCCGGGCCGGGCGCAGTGGCTCAAGCCTGTAATCCCAGCACTTTGGGAGGCCGAGGCGGGTGGATCACGAGGTCAAGAGATCGACACCATCCTGGTCAACATGGTGAAACCCCGTCTCTACTAAAAATACAAAAAATTAGCTGGGCATGGTGGCACGTGCCTGTAATCCCAGCTACTCAGGAGGCTGAGGCAGGAGAATTGCCTGAGCCCAGGAGGCGGAGGTTGCGGTGAGCCGACATCGCGCCATTGCACTCCAGCCTGGGTAACAAGAGCGAAACTCCGTCTCAAAAAAAAAAAAGAAAAAGAAAAAGAAAAAAAGAAATCCCTGTACCTTCAACTATCATCCCAACACTCCTCATCCCCCAGCTGTACCATTTCCAGCACCAGACTCCTAAACAACCACTAATCTACTCTCCGTGTCTCTTTACTTGCCTATACTGGATATTTCACATAGATGTCAGGTAAGAGGTGGGACTCAACTTGGAGGCGGGGCTCGAACACTGGACCAAATTGAGGACTAGCTCGAACAGGGACTGGGTAGAAGCAGCTGTCCGTAAGACACACCCACCAGTGTGCCGTCAGTTTACCATTTCTGTGGCAACACATAGAAGTTACCACCCCCTGTGTGGCAACAAGCCGGAAGTTACCTCCCTTTTCCTAGAAATTTCTGTATAATCTGCCCGTTAATTTGCATATAATTAAAAGTGAGTGTAGGCTGGGCGCGGTGGCTCACGCCTGTAATCCCAGCACTTTGGGAGTTCGAGGCAGGTGGATCACCTGAGGTCAGAAGTTGCAGACCAGCTTGGACAACATGGTAAAACTCCGTCTCTACTAAAAATACAAAAATTAGCTGGGTGTGGCGGCGGGCACCTGTAATCCCATCTACGCAGGGGGCTGAAGCGGAAGAATCACCTGAACCCAGGAGGCGGAGGTTGCAGTGAACAGAGATTGCGCAATTGCACTCCAGCCTGGGCGACAGAGCGAGACTCCCTTTCAAAAAAAAAAAAAGGTGCGTATAAATATGACTGCAGACCTGCCTCTTAGCTGCTTCGCTGGGCGCATTGCCTGTGAGGTAGCCCTTTAATACAAGTTACTAACACCTTCACTTGCCCTTAAATTCTTTCCTGAGTGAAGCCAAGAAACTGCCTGGACTAAACCCCAACTGGGGAGTTTGCTGGTCCTGCCTTCAGATAGAGTCATATAGTGCGAGGTCTTTTGTGATCAGCTTCTTTCAATTAGCATAATGTTTTCAAAGTAGTAGCACCTGACTGGGTGTGGTGGCTAACACCTGTAATCCCAACACTTTGGGAGGCTAAGGCGGATGGATCATCTGAAGTCAGGAGTTTGAGACCAGCTTGGCCAACGTGAAGAAACTCCATCTCTACTAAAAATTCAAAATTAGTTGGGCATGGTGGTGGGCACCTGTAATCCCAGCCACTTCAGAGGCTGAGGCAGGAGAATCTCTTGAACCCAGGAGGTGGAGGTTGCAGTAAACCAAGATCATGCCATTGCATTCCAGCGTGGGCAACAGAATGAGCCTCCATCTCAAAATAAATAAGTCTAAGTAGTAGCATCATTTTAATAAGAATTTTCCCATTATGTAATAAATACTAGTTCATTGTACAAAATTTGGAAAATACAAAAAAACAGAAAGATGGAGAGAAAGCATCATTAGACTATATCCAGGTAATTATTTTTTGTAGAGATGGGGTCTCCCTATCTATATTGCCCAGGCTGGTCTGGAACTCATAGGCTCAAGCAATCCTCCCACCTCAGCCTCCCAAAGTGCTGTAAATACAGACATGAGACGCCATAACTGACCTGGAAAATCGTTTCTTTACTTCCAATAACAGACATTAAGATTGTTTCCAAGGCCGGGTGCGGTGGCTCAAGCCTGTAATCCCAGCACTTTGGGAGGCCGAGGCGGGTGGATCACAAGGTGAAGAGATCAAGACCATCCTGGTCAACAGGGTGAAACCCCGTCTCTACTAAAAATACAAAAAGTTAGCTGGGCATGGTGGTGCGTGCCTGTAATCCCAGCTACTCAGGAGGCTGAGACAGGAGAATTGCCTGAACCCAGGAGGCAGAGGTTGCGGTGAGCCGAGATAGTGCCATTGCACTCCAGCCTGGGTAACAAGAGCAAAACTCCGTCTCAAAAAAAAAAAAAAGATTTGTTTCCAGAGCCAGACATGATTGCTCATGCCTATAATCCCAGCACTTTGGGATGCCTAGAGAAGGAGATTGCTTGAGCCCAGGAGTTCTGACAACATAGTGAGACCCTGTCTCAAAAAAAGAAAAAAATTAGCAGGCATGGTGGCACACACCTATGGTCCCAGATATTTGAAGTCTGAGGTGGGAGGATCACTTGAGTCTGGGAGGTTGAGGCTGCAGTGAGCCGAGATCATACCACTGCAGTCCAGCCTGAGCCACATAGAGACACTGTCTTTTAAAAAAATTATAAGAACATTTATGTCCCTCAGATCCTCATTAATACTAAATAATCACAAAACCTGATACATTGACAAATGACGGGCAAAAAAAATTCCCATTTAATTTACATTTTTCTGTTCTTCTGAGTATATTCGCTTTCATAAAATTTATTGATCATTTGTATTCCTTTAATGAATTGCCTTTTTATATCCTTTTCCAATTTTCTGTTGGATTGTTAGAATTTTTCTTGATTTTTTAAGAATACCTCTATACTATGGACAGAAATAATTTTTCTTTTTTTTTCTTTTTTTTTTTTCTTTTAGAATAGACTAAGGACTAGTGCTACTGAAAGAAATAATTTGTTGTTAAGAAACAAAAGATAGCATAAACAAGTCTTAACAGGCTGAAAGAAAATAAAATAATTTCTTTTTTTAATTATTTTTTATTATTTTTTATTAATATTTATTTTTTATTTTTATTTTTTATTAATAAATATTATTAATATTTATTATTTTTTATTATTTTCTATTAATAATTTCTTTATTATATTTTATTATTTAAAGAAATTATTTTCTTTATTTTCTTTCAGCCTGTTAAGACTTGTTTATAATATCTTTTATCATGAAGTTTCAATTTTCAGGAATCTCAAGTCTATTTTTTTCCTCGTGTCTTCAATGATTTATGTCTTCCCCAGCTCCAAATTATAAAATACTGTCCTATATCTTGTTTTTTATGTTTATACTTTTATATAGCAGAACTTTAAAATTTTTTTAATTTTTATTTATTAATTTTTGAGACAGGGTCTTGCTCTGTCATCCAGGCTGGAGTGCAGTGGTGTAATCTTGGCTCACCACAGCCAACCTGGGCTCAAGTGATTCTCCCACTTTAGCCTATCGAGTAGCTAGGACTTACAGGTGCATGCCACCACACCCAGATAATTTTCCTTAATTTTTTGAAGAGACAGGATTTTGCCATGTTGGCCAGGCTGGTCTCAAACTCCTGGGCTCAAGCAACCCACCCACCTTGGCCTCCCAAAGTGTTGGGACTATAGGCATGTGCCACAGTGCCCTGGCCCAGAACTTATTTATGTATGGTATCATATAGAGATTTTTTTTTTTTTTTTTTGAGTTGGAGTCTCACTCTGTTGCCCAGGCTGGAGTGCAGTGGCACTATCTCGACTCACTGCAACCTCTGCCTCCCAGGTTCTAGCAATTCTCCTGTCTCAGCCTCCTGAGTAGCTAGGACTACAGGTGCACACCACCACACCCAGCTAATTTTTGTATTTTTAGTAGAGATGGAATTCCACCATGTTGGCCAGGGTGATCTCAAGCCCCTGACCTCAGGTGATCCACCTGCCTCGGCCTCCCAAAGTGCTGGGATTATAGGTGTGAGCCACTGTGCCTAGCTGGGATTTTTTTTTTTTTTTTTTTTTTTTTAGTAAGCAGTTCATTATTCCAATGTCATTTCTTCCTCTCTCCAAACATTTGAATTGCCATCTTTATCTGTACTTTATCTATATTTACATATCCGTATTTTAGCTCTGTCTGTATCTATACAGAATCTGTTTTCAGACTATTCAGATTCCCCGATTATTGGTTTAATGTTGAGCTAATACCACACTTTTTCTTTTTCTTTATTTTTATTTTTATTTTTTATTTTTGAGACAGAGTCTTACTCTGTCACCCAGGCTGGAGTGCAGTTGCGCGATCTCAGCTCACTGTAACCTCCACCTCCCAGGTTAAAGGGATTCTCCTGCCTCGGCCTCCCAAGTAGCTGAGATTATAGGTGCCCACCACCACATCCTGCTAATTTTTGTATTTTTTAGTAGAGATGAGGTTTCACCATGTTGGCCATGCTGGTCTCCAACTCCTGACTTCAGTTGATCCACCCGCCTCAGCCTTCCAAACTGTTGGGGTTACAAGCATGAGCCACGGTGCCCAGCCCACACTTTCATTTATTAAAACTTTAAAATATGGTTTGATAATGACCTTCCCGGTACTATAAGCCCCTCCCATGCCCACCAGCACCCAGACTATGGTCTCTAAATACGATTTCCCACTATAAAGAACCAAGGTTTTTTGGTGAAATGGCCGATTCCTAGTCTGAGGTAAGAAATGTATAAAATAGGTCTGGGCATCTTGTCACACCAGATAATAAGGAAGCTACAAAAGAATATTAAGGACATGCCAAAAGCACTTAGAAGCAAACCTGAAGAGGCCAAAGCTGGGACAATGAGAGCGTCTAAATGAATAATAGTGGTGTGAAATAACATTAAATACTTATAAATCTATGAGTTCAAAATGACACTAAAAAAAATAATGTGTAGTGAGAGTAGCCACCTATTCTTCTATTCCATGCCCCCTAGACCCATGTACAAAGGCTATGGGGAGATTTTAGCATATGATAGTCTCTGATTCAAAGACTATACTTACTGCATCTTGTGAGACAGAACCCCATCCTTTCTGATTTTTATCTCCTAAATGGCTGTATAAATGAGTCTTCAGTAAGCCATTTTACCTTTCAATTAGGCCAGCTGCTTCTGGGCAATGAGATATGCGGTAAGGCCAAATAATTCCATAGGCATGATCCCACTGCTGCAGTTCCTTTACCATGAAATGAGTTCCTTGATCAGACACAATGTTGTGGATGATGGCATTACCTCGATAAGGCATTCTGCAAATTCAAGGATGATACTACTGAAAAATGATTGCAGGCAGCAAAGGTAAACCCATATCCAGAATATGTATCTGTTCCAGTAAGAATAGATCTCTGCGCCTCCATGATGAAAAAGGTCCAATGTAATTAATCAGCAGTGGATGGCTGTTTGTTTCTTGTGTGAAGGATTCCTAAGACCATGCCGAGGTTCAGTGATTCACCAGGAGGATTCACAGGACGCAGCATATAGTTGCACGCACAGCTGTGACTTGTCACTGCTAAGGATACAAAGCAAATCAGCCAAGGGAAAAGGCTCATCGGACAAAGTCTGGGGAAAAAGCATACGCTTCCAATGATCCTCTCTGGGTAGAGTCACATAGGATGTACTCAATCTCCCCAGAAGCTATTGTGACAATATGTGTGAAATGTTGTCTACCAGAGAGGTTTGTTAAGAGACTCAGTGCTCAGGGTTTTTATTGAGGGCTGGTCACACTGGCAGTTTCTTCCTGGCACATGCCAAAATTCCAGACTCCCTGAAGGAAAGTAGGAATTCAGCAAAAACTATATGGTTTATATGGACAGTTTAGGCATGATATACCATTTTCATCTGTCTGGGAATGGTGGGAACCCTCCTAAAATCCAAGTTCCCAGATGCCAGTAAAGGGCCAAGCTTGTAAGCAGACCTTTCAAAGCATAGCAGTCAGGCCTGCTATGTTAACTCTTTTCTGCCTGGTCCCCTGGGGAATAGTGATGAGTCAGGGGCCCCACGTTGGTCTCTTTTGCTAGACATTCATTGGAGGCAGTAGCTAGATCACCCTTGGTAAATGGGGGCCCATGCTGTCAACTGATGGCTTCTGGCACCAAATTTAACTTCCTTTGCCTTCCAAAGCAAGGTAAAGGAAGTTAAATTTGGTGCCAGAAGCCATCAGTTGACAACTCTCAAAGCTGTTGCAATCTACTTCTTCATTTACATTTGGGAGCAACCCTCAAGGTTTCTGGTGGACCTCTCCTTACAGAGAAACTTTAGAAGGAGCTTCTTCAGCAACAAGTCTCAAGGCCACAACTGATATTCATCATCTTCTCCTCTAGAATCCATTCTGAATTCCCCTCACCTTCATCTAGCATTTCTGCTGGTTACCACGACTGGCCTGGTCATGTGATACAGACCCTCATCCCTGATGTCACCTGTACCTTAATCCCCAGGACCAATGACTGCGTTAGATTATATGGCACAAAGACTTTGTAGCCAGGTGCAGTGGCTCAGGCCTGTAATCCTAGCACTTTGGAAGGCCCAGTAGGCCAGGTTGCCTGAGATCAGGAGTTCAAGACCAGCCTAGGAAACATGGTAAAACCTCAACTCTACAAAAAATACAAAAAATTAGCCAGGTGTGGTGGCTCATGCCTATAGTCCCAGCTACTTGGGAGGCTGAGGTGAGAGTAGCACTTGAGCCTGGGAGGTTGAGGCCACAGTGAGACCTGATCATACCACTGCACTCCACCCGGGATGACAGAGTGAGATCCTGAGTCAAAAAATAAAAAGACTTTGCAGAGGCCAGGCATGGTAGCTCACACCTGTAACCCTAATACTCTGGGGCCAAAGCTAGTGGATCACCTGAGATCAGGAGTTTGAGACCAGCTCGTCCAACATGATGAAACCCCGTCTCTACTAAAAATAGCCCAGCATGGTGGTGCACACCTGTAGTCCCGGATACTCAGGAGGCAGGAGGATCACTTGAACCTAGGAGACAGAGGTTGCAGTGAGCCTAGATCATGCCGTTGCACTTCAGCCTGAGTTACAGAGAGAGGCTCTGTCTCAAAAAAACAAAACAAACAACAAAAAAAAGTTTTCAGAGTCCCCAGGCAAATATGTGATTGAGTTAAGGATTGTGAGACAGGAAGATTATTCTGGAGTATCCAGGTAGGTCCAAGGGAATCACAGGGGGAAAGAGAGAGGCAGGAGAGTCAGAGTCAGAGAAGCTGTGATGATGGAAGAAGAGGAGTGATACCATTGTTAGAACAGGGCTATGTGCCAAAGGATGCAGGTGCTCTCTAGGAGCTGGAAAATGCAAGGAACCGATTTTCCTTTAGAGCTTGCAGAATAATACAACCTGCTGACTTTTTTTTTTTTTTTTAATGGAACAGGGTCTTAGACCAAGTACAGTTGCTTGCGCTTATAATCCCAGCACTTTGGAAGGCCCAGTCGGACAGGTTACTTGAGCCCAGGAGTTCAAGACTAGGTTGGGCAACATGGTGAAACTCTGTCTCTACAAAAAGTAGAAAAAATTAGGCATGGTAGCATGCAACTGTGGTCTTAGCTACTCAGGAGGCTGAGGTGAGAGGATTGCTTGAGCCTAGGAGGTCAAGGTTGCAGTGAGTTATCATCACACCACTGCCCTCCAGCCCAGGTGACAGAGTAAGACCCTGTCTTAAAAAAAAAAAAAAGAAAGAAAGAAAGAAAGAAAAGAAAAAGAGAGAGGGAGAGGGACTGGTTGTAGCTCTCTCACCCAGGCTGCAGTACAGTGGCACAATCATAACTCACTGTAACTTCAAGCAATCCTTCCACCTCCTAACATCTTGATTTTAGCCCATAAGACCCATTTTTGGACTTCTGACCTCAAGTCCTGCAAGATGACAAATTGGTGTTGTTTTTAAGCCACTGAGTTTGTGGCAAATTTTTACATCAGCAATGGGAAATTAATAGAATATGCCCTTCTCAGCCCGAGGTTGCTGCACTTCTCCATTTACAATCAACCTGGGAAAGGGAGTCCCACAAGGCACCCAAGTGATGCACATATTTTTCCCTGCCCCCCTGCGTAACAGCATCCTTACCCTCTCCTGACAAAATTCAATTACCCTTACCAGAATGAAGACTCCCTTTCTTGTCTACTGGTTCTTTGCCATATAATACAAAGTGCCCGGTGCAGGCCTAGCTTGTAATTAACAGGACTCTTACTGTGGCCTCTGGCAAACATGTTCCCCTTTGGAAATCGGGACCTTTTAACCTGCAGAGTCCAGAATTGCAGAAATAGAGAAACGCAATTCTGAATTCTCAAGTAGATTATTGTGAGTGATGGTGAGGCCACTTCTGCTTTAGTGGATCCGTGTATCTTTCCTGTTGAGGACACAGTGCTATACATAGGTCTTGTATCCAAGATAAACTTTGCACCATGGAGGATTGTGCCCATTCTTGTAAAGTATCTTCACCCAGCAGGCACGTCAGCTCTGCCTTTAACAGGCCATTCTAATGTTCCATCAGGTCAGCAGCTTCCGGGTGAAGCAATATGATATAATCAGGGATCTCATGGTCGTGGCCCTCCCCTGCACATCCTTTGATACAAAGTGGGTCCCTGGTCTGGTGTGATGATATACTGCAAGCTTTGCTAAGTCAATGCAAGCAAGAAAGGCAAACTCATACCTAGTATATGTGTCTATTACTGCCAGAATTAACCACCTTTCAATGTAGTCTATTTGCTACCAACTGGCCAGTTTGTCACTTTGAGGGATAGTACTTTATCAATGACTCCATATTGTTCTCTTCTAGGACATTCAATGGTGGACATTCAACCCGGGTAAGTAGGGGCCCACACTGCTGGGTCTACATACAGCCTTCCTCCCTGCCATTATGACTACTTTGCTCACATGCCCCTTATGCCAGAACTGAATGGTCAATGACAGAGGCTGGCTGATGCCAACTGGGAGGGTAATCTTGTCTTCTTGTTTAGTGCCTCTTCTGAGGCAGATGCTCCCATCAGTGTTAACACATGATACGAAGACCTTCATACTCAGTACCTGCTTCTGTATATTCATTCTCTGCCTCTATCCTTGACTTCTCTGCCCTCACTCATCATCCTCTCATGCCCTGGTCAGAGAGCCATGCCTTTCCCACTGCCCAGGAGTCTGTCTATTCTACTTCAAGCCATTTCTCTTTCCACACAAACTGAGTTACCAAGGTATGAAAGAAAAAACAGATCTGGACAGTAGTTAAAGTGGTAAAAACAGATTTTACTCAGTTACTATTACAACAGTGGGAAAGGGACTTCAGTATAGAACTGGGCTCAATTTGGCCAGGTGCAGTGGCTCATGCCTGTAATCCCAGCACTTTGGGAGTCCAAGGTGGGAGGATTGCTTGAGCTCAGGAGTTTGAGACCAGACTGGGCAACTGTGATGTTTAATACTGAGTGTCAACTTGACTGGATTGAAGGATACAAAGATCCTGGGTGTGTCTGAGGATGTAGCCAAAAGAGATTAACATTTGAGTCAGTGGGCTGGAGAAGGCAGATCCACTCTTAAACTGATGAGCCCTACCTAATCAGCTTCCAGCAAATATAAAGCAGGTAGAAAAATGTGCAAAGGAGAGACTGGCCTAGCCTCCCAGGCTACATCTTTCTCCCACACTGGATGCTTCCTGCCCTCGAACATCAGACTCCAAGTTCCTCAGTTTTAGGGCTCAGACTGGCTCTCCCTGCTCATAGGATATATAGATGTATCATATCCATATATATATATATATATATCCTACAAGTTCTGTTTCTCAAGAGAACCCTGACTAATACAGATTTTGGTACCAGAAGTGGTTTTAGAGGAACAGAATATTAAGGATGAAGTTCTTTCGTTGTTCCGGGGGGTTTCTTAACCATATTAAGCAGACAACTTCAGAAACCTCCCGGAACAATGAAAGAACTTCATCCTTAACATTCTGTTCCTCTAAAATGCTAAATACTCTACTTCTAATAGATTCCCCCCAAAAATGCTAAGGGCTCTACCTTTATTTATTTATTTTTTTTTTCTTCATGATCTGGGCTCTAAGGTCTCTACTTCCAATAGTATGAGGAACACTGGTAGCCCTTGGTGTGAACTGCTTAGAGAGCTATGCAAAATAAGTGCATTTGACACTCGTGATTCACTGCTCATGAGAGGTAAGGAGTTTATTGACTCTATACATAATACCTTTGACCATATGTGGAGATCCAAGGAACATTATGAAGCTGGTTGATTGCTCCTAAGTTCAGTGGACAAAGTGATGAAAGAAAATTATGAACTCAGGGATTCTATCTCCCAGCTTCAGAAGCAACTATTGAGCCTCAAATCTGCTAAGACTGCCCTGAGAGTCTTAGCAGAATGAGAGTCTAAGAATGAGAGTCTTATCTCCTATAGAGAAAGAGATGAAATTGTGGGAAAACAGACACAAGCTCTTATCATGCAAGTGGCTGGCCTCCAATGAAAGATGAATGCACAGCCTCACCAGGTGTCTACTGCTAAAGTGAGGGAATTGATTGGAAAATAATGGGATCTTGAAACTCAGAATAAGGATGTGTGGAAGGACCCTGAAGAAGCTGGGGATGCTGAATTTGAAAACTCCGATGAACCATTTTTGTCAGAAGGAACAACTTCTCCACCCCCAGTAGTGGCAACATCCCCTCCCCAACCCAGGCTGCCACCAGCATTTCCACCTTTGTCTAAGGAGATAAACCCTGTGCTGTCTAAGGCAACAGTGATGGCCTCCCCTGAGGCGCTTGCCAGGCACAATAATGTTGATTCTCCTCAGGAGCCACCTGCAACACCTCCGTTTGCTTCTAGACCTATAACTAGACTAAAGTCCTGGCAGGCCTTTAGAGGTGAGGTAGACAGTGTGACCCATGAGGACGTGTGCTACACTTGAAAAGAACTGTTTGAGTTCTCTAACTTATATAAACAGAAATCTGGAGAACAGGCATGGGAATGGATATTAACAGTATGGGATTATGGTGGAAGGAACACAGCATTGGATCAGGCTGATTTTATTGATTTGGGCCACTAAACAGAGACTCTGCTTTTAATGTTGCAGCTCAGGGAGTTGAAAAAAGTTCTAATAGTTTATTTGCTTGGCTAGCTGAAATATGGATTAAAAAATGGCCACTGTGAGTGAGCTGGAAATCTCTGATCTCCTTTGGTTGAATGTAGAGGAGGAGATCCAAAGGCTTAGGGAGATTGGGATGGTGGAATGGATTAGTCACTTTATATCTATTCATCCCAATGGGGAGGGTCCAGAAAATATACCCTTGACCAATCAATGTCTTACAAAATAGATTAGTGATGGCAGCACCTGCATCTTTGAAGAGCCTGTAATTGCTCTTCTCTATATGTCAGATCTAACAGTGGGAAATGCAGTCACTCAACTACAAAATTTAAATACAATGGGAATAATTGGATCCCAAGGGGGCAGGAGCCAAGTGGCAGCACTCAACAATCAAAGGCAAGGTGGGCATAGTGACCAGAATGGACAGCAGAGACAAAGCAGCAATCAGAATAGTCTGGCTCATGTAGGGCTCTGGCACTGGCTAACTTATCATGGTGTTTTTAGAAGTGAAATTGATAGGAAACCGACTGGATTCCTGCTTAATTTATACAAGCAGAAAACTTCTAGGTCAAACGGACAACAGACTAGTTTGAATTATAAAAACAGAGAATCACAGCCCTGCAATCAATTTCCAGACTTGAGCCAGTTTATGGACCCGGATATCCATGAATGAAGGGGAGGCTGGGTCCCCTTGAGGAAAGACCCCACTACATTACTGACAATTTATGCAGTGAATCTTTCTCCCCTCCTTCCCCAAGGAGACCTCCAGCTTTTTACCAGGGTAACTGTGCTTTGGGGAAAGGGAAATGATCGGATATTTTGGGGACGACTGAACACTGGCTCTCAGCTGATGTCAATTCCAGAAGACCTGAAATGTCACTGTGGTCCTCCAGTTAAAGTAGGGGCTTATGGAGGTCAGGTAATTAATGGAGTTTTAGCTCAGGTCTGACTTACAATGGGCCCCTGGACTCATCCTGTGGTCGTTTCTCCAGTGCCAGAAGGCATAATTGTCATAAACATACTTAGCAGCTGGCAGAACCCCCACATTGGCTCCTTGACTGGTAGGGCGGGAAATGCCTATCCTATTATGGTGGGAAATGTCAAGTGGAAGTCATTAAAGCTGCCTCTGCCTAGAAAAATAGTAAATCAACAACAATATTGCATCCTCGGAGGGACTGTGGGGATTAGCGCCACCATCAAGAAGTTGAAATACACAAGGGTGGTGATTCTCACCACATCCTCGTTCAACTCTCCCATTTGGCCTATGCAGAAGACAGATGGATCTTGGAGAATGACCGTGGATTATCATAAGCTTAACCAAGTGGTGACTCCAGTTGCAGCTGCTATACTAGATGTGGTTTCATTACTTGAGCAAATTAACACATTTCCTGATATTTGATATGCAGCCATTGACTTGGCAAATGCCTTTTTCTCTATTCCTGCACATAAGGCCCACCAGAAGCAATTTGCCTTCAGCTGGCAAAGTCAGCAATATACCTCTACTGTCATACCTCAGGGGTATATCAACTCTCCAGCTTTGTGTCATAATCTTATTCGGAGAGACCTTGATCTCTTTTCACTCTGCAAGATACTACACTTATCCATTACATTGATGACATTATGCTGATTGGATCCAGTGAACAAGAAGTAGCAAGCACCCTGGACTTATTGGTGAGACAATTGCATGCCAGAGGATGGGAAATAAATCTGACTAAAATTCAGGGATCTTCTACCTCAGTAAAATGTCTAGGTGTCCAGTGGTGTGAGGCCTGTCGAGATATTCCTTCTAAGGTGAAGGATAAGTTGCTGCATTTGGTTCCTCCTACAACCAAGAAAGAGGCATGATGCTTAGCAGGCCTATTTGAATTTTGGAGGAAATCATCTGGAATGTTATTCTGGCCTGTTTGTCAGGTTACCTGAAAGGCTGCCAGTTTTCAGTGGGGTCCAGAACAGGAGAAGACTCTGCAACAGGTCCAGGCTGCTGTGCAAGCTTCTCTGTCACTTGGACCATATCACCCAGCAGATCCAATGGTGCTTGAGGTGTCAGTGGCAGATAGGGATGCTGTCTGGATCCTTTGGCAGACCCCCAAAGGTGAGTCACAGCAGAGGCCTCTAGGATTTTGGAGCAAGGCTCTGCCATCTTCTGCAGGTAATTACTGTCCTTTTGGCTTGTAACTGAACTTGTGGAAACTGAACATTTGACTATGGGTCATGATGTCACCATGCCACCTGAACTGCCTGTCATGAACTGGGTGCTTTCTGACCCATCTAGCCATAAAGTGGGTTATGCACAGCAGCATTCCATCATCAAATGGAAGTGGTATATATGTGATCGGGCTCAAGTAGGTCCTAAAGGCACAAGTAAGTTTCATGTGGAAGTGGCTCCAATGCCCATGGCCTCACTCCTGCCACCCTGCCTTCTCTCCCCCAGCCTACACCAGTGGCCTCATGGGGAGTTCCCTATGATCAGTTGATGGAGGAAGAGAAGACTAGGGACTGGTTTGCAGATGGTTCTGCATGATATGCAGGCACCACCCGAAAGTGGACAGTTGCAGCACGACAGATCCTTTTAGGACATCCCTGAAGGACAACAGTGAAGGGAAAACTTCCCTTAGGGCAGAACTTCAAGCTGTGCACATGGTTGTGTACTTTGCATGGAAGGAGAAATAGCAAGATGTGCGATGATATAATGATTCATGGGCTGTAGCCAATGGTTTGGCTGGATGGTCGGGAGTTGGAAGAAGCATGATTGGAAAATTGGTGACAGAGAAACTTGGGGAAGGGGTATGTGAATGGACCTCTCTGAGTGGTCAAAAACCATGAAGATATTTGTATCCCATGTGAGTGCTCACCAACAGGTGACCTCAGCAGAAGAGGGCTATTAATAATCAAGTGGATAGGATGACCTGTTCTGTGGACACCACTCAGCCTCTTTCTGCAGCTACCCCTCTCCTTGCCCAATGGGCCCATGAATAAAGTGCCATTGTGGCAGGAATGGAAGTTATGCAAGGGCTCAGCAACATGGACTTCCACTCACGAAGGCTAACCTGGCTATGGCCACTGCTGAGTGCCCAGTTTGCCAGCAGCAGAGACCAACACTGAGTCCTCAATATGGCACCATTCCTCGGGGTGATCAGCCAGGTACCTGGTGGCAGGTTGGTTATATTGGACCTTTTGTATCATGGAAAGGGCAGAGGTTTGTCCTCACTGGAATAGACACTCCAGACATGGGTTTGCCTATCCTGCACACAACACTTCTGCCAAGACTACCATCATGAACCACAGAATGCCTTATCCATGGTCATAGTATTCCACACAGCATTGCCTCTGACCAAGGCACTCACTTTACAACTAAAGAAGTGTGACAGTGTCAAGACGAGATTTGGGTGGAAGAAAGAAAAAAAAGAAAACAAAAATGAAATGCAGCAGTGGGCTTATGCTCATGGAATTCACTGGTCTTACTATGTTCCCCATGAGCCTGAAGCAGCTGGATTGATAGAATGGTAGAATGGCCTTTTGAAGTCACAATTACAATGCCAACTAGGTGACAATACTTTGCACGCAAGGCTGGGGCAAAGTTCCCCAGAAGGCCATGTATGCTGTGAATAGTCCAGTATATGGTACTGTTTCTCCTATACTCAGGATTCACAGGTCCAGGAATCAAGGGGTGGAAGTGAAAATGGCACCACTCACCATCACCCTTAGTGATACACTAGCAAACTTTTTGCTTCCTTTTCCTGCAATATTACTTTCTGCTGGCCTAGAGGTCCTAGTTCCAGAGGGAGGAAGGCTGCCACCAGGAGACACAACAACGATTCCATTAAACCAGAAGTTCAGATTGCCCCCTGGACACTTTGGTCTTCTCCTACCTTTAAGTCAACAGGCTGAGAAGGGAATTACAGTGTTGGCTGGAGTGATTGACCCAGCCAACATTTTTCATCAAGATGAAATCAGTCTACTACTCAACAATGGTGGTAAGGAAGAGTACGCATGGAATACAGGAAATCCATTAGGGCATCTCTTAGTATTACCAAGCCTGGTGATTAAGGTCAATGAGAAACTACAACAGCACAATTCAGGCAGGACCACAAATGGCCCAGACCCCTCAGGAATGAAGTTTTGGGTCACTCCATCAGGAAAGAAACACTATCTGCTGAAGTGCTTGCTGAAGGCAAAGGGAATATAGAATGAGTAGTAGAAGGCAGTCATCAATACCACCTATGACAATGTGACCAACTGCAGAAACAGGGACTGTAATTGTCATGAGTATTTCCTTTTTTTTTTTTTTTTTTTTTTTTTTTTTTTTTTTTTTGAGATAGTCTTGCTCTGTCACCCAGGCTGCCAGGCTGGAATGCAATAGCACAATCTCAGCTCACTGCAACCTCTGCCTCCTGGGTTCAAGCAATTCTCCTGCCTCAGCCTCCCAAGTAACTGGGATTACAGGCATGCACCATCACACCAGGCTAATTTTGTATTTTTAGTAGAGGTGAGTTTTTACCATGTTGGTCAGGCTGGTCTCAAACTCCTGACCTCAGGTGATCTGCCCACCTTGGCCTTCCAAAGTGCTGGGATTACAGGTGTGAGCCATCATGCCCAGCCATTTCCTCCTTCTTTTACTAAAAACATGTTTGTGCATGTATACACTTGTACTAAGAAAATATCTTTATTTCCTTTTCCTTTATCATGTGACAAGATTTATTGACTTCATATCAGTGTTTAAGTATTGTCAACTTTATGTAATAGTAATTGAGTTGTGCCTTGGTGCATTTCCAGTTGTACAAAGGATAGTTGTATTATGTTGGGCATAATTATGAGCTTATTATTGTCTTTATTTGAAGATTATGTATGATCTCAGGAGATGTGTATGGGTTCAAGTTGACAAGGGTGGACTTGTGATGGTTAATACTGGGTGTCAACTTAATTGTATTAAAAGATACAAAGTGCATGGTAGTGCATGCCTGTAGTCCTAGCTACTTGGAATGTTGAGGTGGGATTGCTTGAATCTAGGAATTTAAGACTGTGGTGAGCTATGATTGCACCATTGTACTCCAGCCTACATCAGACCCAGTATCTTTAAAAATATAGTGTTGGCATGCATGCATATGTTCATTGCAGCACTATTCACAATAGCAAAGACATGCAATCAACCTAAATGCCCATCAATGACAAATTGAATTAAAAAATTATGGGGCATGTATACCATGGAATACTATGTAGCCACAAAAAGGAATAAGATGGGGTCACGTGTGGTGGCTCACACCTGTAATCCCAGCACTTTGGGAGGCTGAGGAGGGTGGATCACCAGGTCAGGAGATCAAGACCAGCCTGGCCAAGATGGTGAAACCCCATTCCTACTAAAAATACAAAAATTATCCAGGAATGGTAGCACACACCTTTAGTCCCAGCTACTTGGGAGGCTGAGGCAGGAGAATCGCTTGATCCCAGGAGGCGGGGGTTGCAGCGAGCCGAGATTGCACCATTGCACTCCAGCATGGACGGCAGAGTGACGCTTCATCTAAAAAAAAAAAAAGAACAAGATTATGTCCTTTGCAAGGACTTGGATGGGGCTGGAGGCCATTATCCTTAGCAAACTAATGCAGGAACAGAAAACCAAACCCACATGTTCTTACTTATAAGCGAGAGCTAAATGATGAGAACACATGGACACATATAGGAGACTAACACACACTGAGGCCTTTCAGAAGGTGGAAGGTGGGAGAAGGGAGATGAGGAAAAATAATAAATGGGTACTAGGCTTAATAACTGGGTGATGAAATAATCTGTACAACCAACCCTCATGACCTAAGTTTACCCAACTAACAAACCTGCACATGTAATCCTGAACTTAAAAGTAAAAAAAAAAATAGTGTTGGCTGACACAGGGTTCCAGGCTTCTTGCCTACACAGCTTGCTTGTGCCTATAGTCTAGCTTGTGCTTGATTCTGGATGTACCACTTCCATCTCCTGAAATAGGGTTGCTGTGCTTGGTGGCTCTGATGGAAACCAACTGACAAAGGGCAGGTGTAGCCTTATAGTCGGTTGCTGCTTCATGGTCAGGCTTTTCACCTCTCTCAGTGCCCAGTATCATGCTACTAGCTTTTCTTAAGGCATATAATTCTCTACTACAGATGGAATGAGTGTGATCCAGAAACCCAAGGCTGCCTGTGATTCTCCCATTGGGTCTTGCCATAAACTCCATTGGGTGTCTTTCCCTACTGCTGACATGTTTAATGCTATAGGATCTGCTGGTTGTTTGGTGCAAGCAGCAAGGCCACTTGCATGACAATACAGACCTGCTTCAGAGTCCTTTTCTTTTCTAGAAACCTGGTCCATAGGTAAAGCAGCATTGCCTGATTGGACTAACTTGCCTTCAGAATCTGAAAAGACCTAAGATTTTTTTCTTCCTTCTTCATGATAGGAGATGTAAGATGTAGCAATTTATTCTCTCCTTTTTTTTTTTTTGAGATGGAGTTGTTTTGCTCTGCCACCCAGGCTGGAGTGCAGTGGTGTGATCTCGGCTCACTGCAACCTCCATCTCCCTGGTTCAAGTGATTCTCCTGCCTCAGCCTCCCAAGTAGCTGGGACTGCTATTGGGACTACAGGTGACCACCATTATGCTTGGCTAATTTTTGTATTTTTGTAGAGATGGGGTTTCACCATGTTGGTCAGGCTGGTCTAGAACTCCTAACCTTAGGTGATCGGCCTACCTTAGCCTCCCAACGTGCTGGGATTACAGGCGTGGGCCGCAGCTCCTGGCAGCAACTTATTCTTTACTTCAGGTTAAATATCCCAGCATGCACCTGATCACTTTTCACTTTTGGGTCAAGTTCCTGAATCTTTGTAGAGTTTATTTTACCTATAAAGTGCATGTATCTTCCGGCATCATAAAGGCTTCCAGCATGATAGCCACGTCTTGTTCATTCCGTCTGATTTGAATGATGTCATTTATCAAAATGCTGTTGTGCAGGATGTTGACGTGGTCCAGATCTCTTTGGACTACAGGATGACAGAGGACAGGAGAGTTAACATAGCCCTAGGGCAAAAATGCTGTGGTCCATTCCACATGAATGCAGACCTTCTGGTCCTATTTTCTTATAGGGATAGAAAAGATTGTATACACCGAATCAAAAGCCATAAGTCATGTACCTAGGACCATGTTAATCTACTCTAGCAAAGATTTCTCATCTGGGACAATACTACAATTGATGCTATTGATGCCACAACTAGTTGAGTTTGATAGTCTACTGCAATTCTACAATATCTGTTTAGTGTTTTCAGGGGCAGGACTGGTAAATTAAATGAAGATATGTGGGAATAACCAGCCCTGAATCCTAAAATGTCTAAGAATAGTCCTAATTTTCACCATCTCCTCCAGGATACATTTATTATGTTGGCCAGGGCACGTGTGCACTTTCGGAACCTACTACATCGCCTGCCCCACTATGCTGGTTTTTACTCCACAATGAAAAGGGAAACAACACACACTGGGGCCTTTCAGAGGGTGGAGGGTGGGAGGAGAAAGAGGCTAATGATCTGGTGTGTGCCAACTACCAGGCACAGTCATATGTTGCTTAACAATGGGATATGTTCCAAGAAACGTGTCATTAGGCAATTCTGTCATTGCGTGAACATGACAGAGTGTACTTAACAAACCAAGATGGTGTAGTCTAGTATGCGCCTGGGCTGTGTGGTACAGCCCATTGCTCCTGGGCTACAAATCTGTACAGCATATGACTACTGAATACTGTAGGCCATTGGAACACAATGGTAACTATTTCTATATCTAAACATAGAAAAGGAAGTATAAAAATATGATGTAAAAGATCAATAATGATATACCTGTATAGGGCGCTTACCATGAATGGAGTTTGCAGACTGGAAGTTGCTCTGGGTGAGTCAATGAGTGAGTGGTGAATGAATGTGTAGGCCCAGGACATTACTGTACCTACTGTAGACTCTAGAAACCCTATATGCTTAGGCTATACCACATGTACTCAAAAACTTTTTCTTCAATAATAAATTAGCCTTAGCTTACTATAACTTTTTTACTTTATAACCTTTTTCATTTTCTGAGAGCTTTTTGACTTTTTTATAGTAAGATTTAATTTAAAACATAAAATACATTGTACAGCTGTACAAAAATATTTTCTTTATATACTTATTCTATATGCTTTTTCTATTTTTTAAAATTTTTATTTTTTTAAACATTTTTGTGAAAAATTAAGACATGGTTGGGCATGGTGGCTCATGCCTGTAATCCCAGCACTTTGAGAGGGCACGGCAGGCAGATCAGGAGGTTAGGAGTTTGAGACCAGCCTGACCAAATGGTAAAACCCCATCTCTACTAAAAATTAAAAAAATTAGTCAGGTGTGGTGGTGGGCACCTGTAATACCAGCTACTCAGGAGGCTGAGGCAGGAGAATTGCATGAACCCAGGAGGCAGAGCTTGCAGTGAGCCAAGATGGCGCCATTGCACTCCAGCCTGGGCAAGAATGCAAGACTCCATCTCAAGAAAAAAAGAAAGAAAAACAAAGACACAAACACACACAAGCCTAGGCCTACACAGAATCAGGATCATCAATATCACTTCCACCTACACATCTGGTCCCACTAGAAGGTCTTCAGGAACAATAACACATATGGAGCTGTCATCTCCTAGGACGACAATGCCTTCTTCTGGAATAAATCATGATGGGCAGAACCTACCTGAGACTACTTTACAGTTAACTTCTTTTTATATAAGTGGAAGAAGGATACTTTTTTATTATTTTCTGTTTGCTCTGTCACCCGGGCTAGACTGTGGTGGTGTACTCTAGGCTCACTTCAACCTCTGCCTCCCAGGTTCAAGCAATTCTGTCTGAGCCCCCAGAGTACCTGGGATTACAGGCACATGCCACCATGCCTGACTAATTTTTGTATTTTCAGTAGAGATGGGGTTTCACCATGTTGGTGAAGCTGGTCTTGAACTCCTGACCTAAAGTGATTCACCCACCTCAGCCTCCCAAAGTGTTGGGATTACAGACATGAGTCAACCACCAGAATATACCTGAGTACACTTTAAAATAACTATTAAAAGTATAGTATAGGCCGGGCGCGGTGGCTCAAGCCTGTAATCCCAGCACTTTGGGAGGCCGAGGCGGGTGGATCACAAGGTCGAGAGATCGAGACCAACCTGGTCAACATGGTGAAACCCCGTCTCTACTAAAAATACAAAAAATTAGCTGGGCATGGTGGCACGTGCCTGTAATCCCAGCTACTCAGGAGGCTGAGGCAGGAGAATTGCCTGAACCCAGGAGGCGGAGGTTGCGGTGAGCCGAGATCGCGCCATTGCACTCCAGCCTGGGTAACAAGAGCGAAACTCTGCCTCAAAAAAAAAAAAAAAAAAAAAAAAAAAAAAAAAAAAAGTATAGTATAGTAAATATATAAGCCAGTAAATACATAAGCCAGCATTATAATTATCAGGTGTTATGTACTGTCCATAATTGTATGTGCTATAGTTTTATACAACTGGCAGTACAGTAGGTTTGTTTATACCAGCATCACCACAAACACATGAATAACATTATGCTATGACATTATGGCAACTACACTGTTGCAGGCAATAGAAATTTTTCTTTCTTTCTTTCTTTCTTTTTTTTTTTTTTTTTTTTTTTGAGACGAGGTCTTGCTCTGCTGCCCAGGCTAGAGTGCAGTGGTGCAATCTCAGCTCACTGCCACCTCCCGGGTTCCAGCTATCCTGTTTCAGCCTCCCGAGTAGCTGAGATTACAGGCACCCACCACTGCCCCTGGCTAATTTTTGTATTTTTAGTAGAGACAGGGTTTCACCATCCTGGCCAGTCTGGTCTCAAACTTCTGACCTCATGATTTACCCGCCTTGGACTCTGAAAGTGCTGGGATTACAGGCATGAGCCACCACGCCCAACCAGGAATATTTTTACCTCCATTATAATTTTATGGGACCTCTGTTATATAAGCAGTTCATTCTTGACCAAAGCATTGTTATGTGGCACATAACTGTATGTCTATTTTGATTATACATTTGAGGACTGAGGAAATGACCACTGGATGAGTCTCTAGATGCAGCGAACCCACTGTGAGCTGTAAGCTGTCCCTAAGCAGGGGATCACTTATTACCTGATCCCAGTATGCCCCTATTCTAACAGTGGAACCATCATGATGCTTCAGGTCTCTGAATGTCATCAGAGTCAACTCGGACCTCAAGTGTCCAGTGGTCCTTGTGCATAGTTACCCAAGTAAATGGCTATAGTTCTCTTTGGAAAAGGAGGAAGGAAAATATTACTATAATATGTACACTTGCTGAGGTGTTGCAGTGTCTTTCTTTCTGGAGACCCAACCTTTCTGAAGTCAGTAGACTCTGGATCTGAAAACTAGTTCAGTTTCAAAAACTGGGCAAAGGACTTTTTTTTTTTTTTTTTTTTTTTGAGATGGAGTCTCACTCTGTCAGCCAGGCTGGAGTATAGTGGTGCAGTCTTGGCTCACTGCAACCTCGGCCTCCTGGGTTCAAGCAATTCTCCTGCCTCAGCCTCCCAAGTACCTGGGATCACAGGCACCCACCACCACGCCTGGCTAATATTTTTGTATTTTTAGTAGAAACAGGGTTTCAACATCTTGGCCAGGCTGGTCTTGAACTCCTGACCTCAGGATCCACCCTCTTCAGCCTCCCAAAGTGCTGGGATTACAGGCATGAACCACCACGCCCAGCAAGATTATGACTTTTTATTGGGGTGATTATTCTCAACATCCTGATCATACATCCTTGATTTCTTTTGATCATATAAATTGAGTATACCAGTTTGATGGCCCATCTGTTTCATTAAAAAAAATTTTATTTATTTATTTATTTATTTTTATTTTTTATTATTATTTTTTTTTTTTGAGACGGAGTTTCGCTCTTGTTACCCAGGCTGGAGTGCAATGGCACTATCTCGGCTCACTGAAACCTCCGCCTCCTGGGTTCAGGCAATTCTCCTGTCTCAGCCTCCTGAGTAGCTGGTATTACAGGCACGCACCACCATGCCCAGCTAATTTTTTGTATTTTTAGTAGAGACGGGGTTTCACCATGTTGATCGGGATGGTCTTGATCTCTTGACCTCGTGATCCACCCGCCTCAGCCTCCCATAGTGCTGGGATTACAGGCTTGAGCCACCGCGCCCAGCCTATTTATTTATTTTTGAGACAAAGTCTCACTCTGTTGCCCAAACTGCAGTGCAATGGTGTGATCTCAGTTCACTGTAACCTCCATCTCCCAGGTTTAAATGATTCTCCTGACTCAGCCTTCCTAGTACCTGGGATTACAGGCACAGATCACTACACCCACCTAATTTTTGTTCTTTTAGGAGAGACAGGGTTTTGCCATTTTAGCCAGGCTGGTCTCGAACTCCTGATCTCAGATGATCCACCCACCTCAGCCTCCCAAAGTGCTGGGATTACAGGCATGAGCCACCACGCCCAGCCTTGGTGGCTCATCTATTTTATAACACGGACATGTATTAGTTAGGGTTCTCTAGAAAAACAGAACCAATAGAATGTTTACATACAAAGAAAGAGGTTTATTATAAGGAATTGGCTCACGCAATTACAGAGACTGGCAAGTCCAAAACCTGCAGGGTGGGCTGGCAAGCTGGAGACCCAGACGAGGTTATGCTGCAATTCAAGTCCAAAGCCTATCTGCTGTAGAGCCAGGAAGAGCCGATGTTGCAAATTAAGTCCAAAGACCGTCTGCTGGCGAATTCCCTCTGTCTCAGGAGAGGCTGATTTCTCACTTCTACTCAGGTTTTGAATTGGTTGGATGAGGACCACCCACATTGTTGTGAGCAACCTGCTTTGCTCAAATTCCATTGATTTAAATGTTAATCTCATCCAAAAACACCCTCACAGAAACACTGGGAATAATGTTTGACCAAATATCTGGGTACTCCTTGGCCCAGCCAAGTTCACACATAAAATTACCCATCACAGATACCATGTTCTATAACTATCACCATAAATCTCTGCAAATCAGACCCTCCTGACTGCCCCTTTGACATTGACATACTTTATGATCATTGTGCCCGTATGGTTTCTAATGATGAAGTGTCGCCACCTAGACTCTGTTTTAAAGTCGTATGGTCGCTGATCCTATCAGGCAGCCTAGTTCTGTAAGGACCTCTCCTACCCTCAGCCCTATCCTCCAGAGGAGAGCCACAGTTGACTTTCTTAGTGAGTGACACAGATGCCCCTTTTACCAGAATGTCCTTTATTGCCTTGGTAAATGATGTATCCTCTGGGCCCTTCTGTGGTATAGAATCATCTGGAGGATTTCCCACTTTACGTAGAATATCCATTTCAGCATGCCCACTTCTCAGCCATTTAACCTTTTCTTCTACTATTTATCATGTCCCTTAGTCCAGTGATTCCCAACCCCTGGGCCGTGGACTGGTACTGGTCCATGGCCTGTTCAGACCAGGGCCACACAGTAGGAGGTGAGTAGGCAAGTGAGCATTACTGCCTGAGCCCTGCCTTCTGTCAGATCAGCAGTGGCATTAGATTCTCATAGGAGCACGAACCCTATTATGAACTGTGCATGCAAGGGATTCAGGTTGTGCGCTCCCTATGAGAATCTAACTAATGCTTAATGATCTGAGGTGGAAAAGTTTCATCCTGATACCATCTTCCCTACTACCATCCATGGAAAAATTGTCTTCCACAAAACTGGTCTCTGGTGCCAAAAAGGTTGGCGACTGTTGCCTTAATCCATAGCAAGTGTTTAAAAAAAAAAAAAAAAAAAAAAAGATGGAGCACAGTGGCTCACGCCTGTAATCCCAGCACTTTGGGAAGCCGAGGTGGGGGGAGCATTTGAGGTCAGGAGTTCGAGACCAGCCTGACCAACATGGTGAAATCCTGATTCTACTAAAAATACAAAAAAAATTGGCTAGGTGTGGTGGCGCATGCTTGTAATCTCAGCTACTTGCGAGGCTGAGGTCGGACAATCACTTGAACCCTGGAGGCAGGGACTATGGTGAGCTGAGATTGTGCCATTACACTCCAGCCTGAGCAACAAGAGCGAAACTTCACCTTAAAGCAAACAAACAAAAAAGCAAAAAACTATCTGTCACGACAATTCTGGTGTCTAACTTCAATTAGTGTGGATATCATCTTTTCCATGTTTCTAGAAGGCATGAGCAGAGAACATTGGAACTACCTCCTCAGGTTCTTGCCAAAGTATTAAATCCAATATCTTATGAGAGAGCTCCAAAATCAATAAAACTTTCCTGATTCAGCCTTATATTCTGACCTACTGATCAAGCACCTTTAGAGACCAATAGTCTGTACATTACCCCAGCACATATTGGCAGTATTATAGCTCCTTTTGGAATACAGTCTCTTTCCTCCCTTATCAAGCCCAGCACATTCTTAACTGGCTTTTACAGGCACACTTCAGAGATATTGCAGGTTCAGTTCCAGATCGTTGCAATAAAGTGGGTCATTTTTTTTTTTTTTTTTGAGACAGTCTCATTCTGTCATCCAGGCTGGAGTGCAATGGCATGGTCTCAGCTCACTGCAACCTCTGCCTCCCGGGTTCAAGTGATTTTCCTGCCTCAGCCTCCCAAGTAGCTGGAATTACAGGCTCACGCCACCGTGCCCGGCTTATTTTTGTATTTTTAGTAGAGATGAGGTTTCACCATGTTGGCTAGGCTGGTCTTGAACTCCTGACCTTGTAATCCACCCACCTCAGCCTCCCAAAGTGCTGGGATTACAGGCATGAGCCACCTTGCCCAGCTCTGTTTTTGTTTTTTGAGACAATGTCTTGCTCCACTGCCCAGGCTGGAATGCAATGTCACAATCTTGGCTCACTGCAACCTCTGCTTCCCAGATTCAAGCAATTCTCCTGTCTCAGCCTCCCCAGTAGCTGGGACTACTGGCTAATTTTTGTATTTTTGGTAGAGATGGGGTTTCACCATGTTGGCCAGGCTGGTCTCGAATTCCTGACCTCAGGTGATGTGTCTGCCTTGGCCTCCCAAAGTGCTGGAATTACAGGCATGAGCCACTGTACCGAGCCTTTTTTTCTTTTTTGGTTTTTGAGGCAGGGTCTTGAGCTGTCACCCAGGCTGGAATGCAGTGGTGCCAATCTTGGCTCACTGTAGCCTCAGCCTCTTGGGCCCAAACAATCCTCCCACCTCAGCCTACCAAGTAGCTGGGACTACAGCATGTGCCACCAAGCTCAGTTAATTTTTGTATTTTTTGTAGAGATCAAGTTTTGTCATATTACTCAAGCTAGTCTCAAACTCCTAGGCCCAAGTGATCTGCCCACCTTGGCCTCCCAAAGTGCTAGGATTATAGGCATGAGCCACTGAGTCCAGCCTTTTTTTTTTTTTTTCAATCCTTCTCCTTCTGTAACAGAATTTTTTTTTGTTTGTTTCCCAGTGCATATATAAAAGTTATATTTTTTCTATACTGTAGTCTATTACATGTGCAATAATATCTTGACAATTTGCAAGGTTCCCTTAACTATGTTTGAAAAAATAATGTACATATCTTAATCTAAAATATTTTATTGTGAAAAAATGCCAATGAACCTGATCCTTCAGCAAATCATAGTTTTTTTGCTGGTGGAGGCTCTTGAGTGGAAGTTGATGCTTGCTGACTGATCATGGTGGTGGTTATTGAAGGTTGGGGTGGCTGAGGCAATTTCTTAAAATAAGGCAATAATGAAGTTTGCTGCATCAATTGACCCTTCCTTCCATGAAAGATTTCTCTGTAGCATGCCATGTTGTTTGGTAGCATTTTACCAACAGTAGAACTTCTTTCAAAATCAGAGTCGACCCTCTCAAACCCTACTGCTGCTTTATTAACTAAGTTTATGTGATATTCCAAATCCTCATTGTCACGTCAACAATGAAGGATTCAGCATCTTCACCAGGAGTAAATTCCACCTTCAGGCTCCGCTTCTAATTCTAGTTATATTGTTTTCTGTTGTTGTTGTTGTTTGTGAGTGTTTTTTTCCCCCACATCTGCTGTTACTTCCTCCACTGAAGGCTTGAACCCCTCAAAGTCATCCATGGGTTTGGAACCCCTCAAAGTTACCCATGAGGGTTGGAATCAACTTCTTTCAAACTCCTGTTAATGTTGCTATTTTGACCTCCTGCCATGAATCACAAATATCCTTAATGGCACATAGACTGGTGAATCCTTTCCAGAAGGCTTTTGATTTACTCTGCCAAGATCCATCAGAGGAATTGCCATCTATGTCAGTTACAGCTTTAGGAAATGTACTTTTTTTTCTCTTTATTTACTTACTTATTTATTTATTGGAAATGTATTTCTTAGATAATAAGACTTGAAAGTTGCTGGGCGTGGTGGCTCACACCTGTAATCCAAGCACTTTGGGGGCCAAGGCGGGTGTATCACCTGAGGTTGGGAGTTCAAGACCAGCCTGACCAACATGGTGAAACCCTGTCTTTAAAAAAAAGAAAGAAAGTCAAAACAATTCCTTGATCCATGGGCTGCAGAATGGATGTGTGCTAGCAGGCATGAAAACAAAATGTATTTATTTGTTCATCTCTTTCAGAGCTCTTGGATGATGCATTTTTTATGAACAGTGGTATTTTGAAAGAAATCTTTTTTTCTGAGCAGTGGGTCTAGACAATGGGCTTAAAATAGTTAACAATGCTATAAACAGATATGCTTCATATAGGCTTTGTTATTCCACTTCTAGAGCACAGGCAGAGTAGATTAAACATAATTCTTAAGGGCCCTTGGATCTTCTGAATGGTAAATAAGTACTGACGTCAGCTTAAAATAACCAGCAGCATTAGCTTCTAACAGGAGAGTCGCCCTGTCCTTTGAAGCCAGGCATTAACTTCTCTCTATCCATGAAAGTTCTAAATGGCAACTTCTTCCAAAAGAAGGCTGTTTTGTCAACATTGAAACTTGATTGTTTATTGTAGTTACCTTCATCAGTCATCCTAGCTGGATTTTTTTTTTTTTTTTTTTTTTTTTTGAGATGAAGTCTTGCAGTACAGTGGCTCAACCTTGGCTCACCGCAACCTCTACCGCCTAGGTTCAAGCAGTTCCCCTGCCTCGGCCTCCTGAGTAGCTGGGACTACAAGCGCGTGCCACCATGCCCAGCTAATCCTAGCTGGATCTTCTAGATAACTTTCTGTAGCCTCTACATCAGCACTTGCTACTTCGCCCTGCACTTTTATGTTATGGAGACAACTTCTTTCAGTAAGCCTCAGGAACCCAACTCTGCTAGCTTCAAACTTTTTTTTTTTTTTTTTTTTTTTGCAGCTTCCTCTCAGCCTTCATAAAACCAGAGTGTTAGGGCCTTGCTCTGGGTTAGACTTTGGCTTAAGGGAATGTTGTGGTTGCTTGGGTCTCATATCCAGACCTCTAAAACTTCCTCCATATCAGCAATAAGGCTGTTTGGCTTTCTTATCATACAGAAAGGGTATGGCTTCGGGTAATGTGGTTCTCTGCCACTGAGGCAATCCCCACGGAAACTGCTAGCTGAATGTTGCCTGTCAACAGCACTCCCAGAAGCTGGAGCAACAGGTCTTTCACAGAGGGATGATCAGGGCGGGGTATCTCAGTGTCTGCCTTAGAAGCTTATAAATTAGAAAGACTTAATGGATATATCAACCACATATATTGTGTAGATCATATGTTCCTGATTCAACCATAGAAAACATTTACGTGGCATGGCATGATGGTTCACACCTGTAATCCCAGCACTTTGAGAGACAAACGTGGCATAATTGCTTGAGTCCAGGAGTTCAGCCTGGGCAACACAGTGAGACCATATCTCCACAGAAAAATACAAAGAGTAGCTGGGAGGGGTGGAATGTGCCTGTAATCTCAGCTACTTGGGAGTCTGAAGCTAGTGGATCACTTAAGCCTAGGAAGTTGGGGCTGCAGTGAGCTGTGATCACACTACTGCACTCCAGCCTGGGCAACGAAGTAAGACCGTGTCTCAAAAAAAAAAAAAAAAAAGTGACAATCAGGAAAATTGGAATACTAAACAATGGTATTGAAACACTATGGTTAGTTTTTAGGTGTGATAATGGTATTATACTCATTTTTTAAAGAGCCCTTATCGTTTAGAAATACATACTAAAATGTTTATGAATGAAATGATATGCTATAGATTACAAGTGGGTTAGAGTATACATGGAATAAGAGTGACTATGAGTTGCTGGTATGTGTAAAAGACAAAACAATGGCCCCTTAAAGATGACCACATCCTAATTTGCAGGATTTGTCAACATGTTCCCTTACATAGCTAAAGAGACTTTGCAGATGTGATCAAGTTAAGCACCTTGGAATGAGGAGTTTAACCTTTTCCAGATGGGCACAATATAACCACAGTTCTTATAACAGGAAGGCAAGAAGGTCAAAGTCAAAAAAAAAAAAAAAAAAAAAAGCCCATGTGTGAATGAAAGTACGGGAAGCAGAGTCAAAGACAGAAGATGCTACACTGCTGGCTTTGAGATGGAGAAAGGAGTCAGCAGCCGAGGACTTTGGGCAGCTTCTAGAGGATGGACAACGCAAGGAACATGTTCTTTCCTGAAACCTTCAGGAGTGCAGTCCTGCTGACACCTTGGTTTTAGCCTTCTCCAGAATTACAGGAAAATAAGTTTGTATTGTTTTAAGTCACTACATTATTTACTTATTTAAATTTTTTTTTTTTTGTCTTTATTAGCTATACTGCATTATACTCATTTATTCTGGAAACAGGACCTCACTCTGTCACTCAGACTGGAGTGCAGAGGCATGCTCTCTGCTCACTGCAACCTCTGCCTCCTGGGATCCAGTGATTCTCTATCCTCAGCCCCCAAGTAGCTGGGACCACAGGCACCTGCCAACATGCCTGGCCAATTTTTTTGTATTTTTTGCATAGGTGGGGTTTCACCACATTGCCCAGGCTGGCCTCAAGTGATCCTCCCACTTTGGCCTCCCAAAGTTCTGGGATTACAGGCATAAGCCACCAAGCCCGGCCTTCTTCAACATTTTTTAAAGCCCATATCTTAGTATGTTCTTCCATATTTTATCTCCCTAACATATTTTCAATTGTCAAGTTTCTGTTTTAAAAAAAGATTGGGCCAGGCGAGGTGGCTCATACCTATAATCCTAGCACTTTGGGAGGCCAACGTGGGTGGATCACAAGTTCAGAAAATCAAGACCATCCTGGCTAACATGGTGAAACCCCATCTCTACCAAAAATACAAAAAATTATCCAGGCGTGGTGGCATGCACCTGTAGACCCAGCTACTGGGGAGGCTGAGGCAGGAGAATCGCTTGAACCTGAGAGGCAGAGGTTGCAGTGAGCCGAGGTCATGCCACTGCACTTTAGCCTGCATCTTGCTCTGTCGGCTGGAGTGCAGTGGCACGACCCTGGCTCACTGCAAAAAATGATCGAAGTATTTTACTGAAATTTTATGGAATATGCAGATTAATTTGGCAGAATTAATTTCACATTAGAGGTGATTGTAACAGGCTCTTCCTGCTAGTCTGAGTTGATTGTGTATATCTAGTGGGAGGATTCAAGCTATTGCCCCTTCTAAGTTGCAGAAATTGAAGGGAGGTCTGTGGTTCTCCAGCCACCCGACCTATGACAGAATGCACAAGTTCTATTCGAACAGAAGAGAGGGGAAAATGACCAGTTGGGGCCTGGTGTGGTGGCTCATGCCTGTAATCTCAGCACTTTGGGAAGCCAAGGTGGGTGGACAACTTGAGTCTAGGAGTTTGAGACAAGCCTGGGCCACATGGTGAAACTCCATCTGTATATATATATTAAAAAAAGCAGAAAATTAGCCAGGCCACTCAGGAGGCTGAGGTAGGGGGCACGATTGAGCCCAGGAAGCTGGGGTTGCAGTGAGCTATGACCGCCCCACTAAACTCCAGCCTGAGCAACAAAGCCAGACCCTCTCTCAAAAAAAAAAAGGCCACTTGACCTCTATGCATTCTGCAATACAGCTTTACTACCACAATGTTAATATTTTAAGCCCTGTGTGTTCCCTTATGCATATTCTCAGTTAGCTCATGATTAGCATTTCTAATTATATTCTCTGAAATCACCAATACATTTTAGATAGCTGACTAAATTATGGAGCTCGACGGAGCAGAAGAACATAAGCAGAATTGATCCTGAGCATTTTGAAGCATGCCTTGGAGACTAACAAAGTAAAACAAAATTCAAAAGTGATGGGGAATTTGGAGGCTAGTGAAAGAAGCAGCAAAATTTAGACATTAATGTTGATGTGGGCCAGGCATGGTGGCTCACGCCTGTAATCCCAGCACTTTAGGAGGCCAAGGCAGATTGATCACTTGAGGTCAGGAGTTTGAGGCCAGCCTGGCCAAGATAGTGGAACCTTGTCTCTACTAAAAATACAAAAATTATCTTAGCATGGTGGTGCACACCTGAAATCCCAGCTACTTGGGAGGCTAAGGCATGAGAATTGCTTGAACTCGGAATCAGAGGTTGTGGTGAGCCGAGATCCAGCCACTGCATTCCAGCCTGGGCTACAGAGCAAGACTCTATATATATTAAAAAAAAAAAAAAAAAAAAAAAAAAGTTGATGTGACTGCATTGCCTAGGCTTGTGAAGTCTGGCAGTGTCTTAATTCTATAAGTAATAAGTAGTTTAATAAGCAAAAATATAGCACAGTGCATCTTTTGTACTATAACTATTAGATTGCTTTGGCACAGCAAGAATACCCTGACAATTTACTTCAGATTTGAACCAATTAAGAAATTAAGTTTCTTGTAAAAAGTACATCTGTAAATTCCATTACTAAAATCTTATTTTTATATGGTTCATTTTTATCTTGTTGATTGAACTGAGCATATTTTAAAATAAGTTATATAAGTTTTTAAGTGATAGTAGCATGAATAAAATGTATTATTATATAATTTAAAAATAAAATTCTAGTTAGATGAAGTCTCCCAAATGATAGTATTAATAAAATGTGTCATAATTCTCCAAGAGCTGCTCATTTTTGTTTCTTCTATTTAGTGCCACTTAGACAAAATAAATTGTCTTTTCTGGTACTGAAGAAGTGAACAATTATAGATGATGAAACAAGTATCAGAAGTGTTGGTGGGTGTGTGTTGTGTACGTGTGTTTCTTTGAGGGTCTGTCTGAAATTCTTAAACCAATTCAACCTGATCTCAGATGGTAGCTCCTGCCACTGTAGTTAACTGACCTTCCACTTGGAGGAGCTGTTGAAATACAGTTTTGGACACTCCGCCTCCCAGCTGCTGGCCGCGGAGGGGGCACCAGAGTGGGAGGTTAAGGAGCCTAGAGTTGAAAACCTCAGATTCGCATTTTTTTTTTTTTTTTTTTTTTTTTTTTTTTTTTTTTTTAGACAGAGTCTTGCCCTGCTGCCCAGGCTGGAGTGCAGTGGCGCGATCTCGGCTCACTGCAACCTCCACCTCCCGGGTTCAAGTAATTCTCCTAACTCAGTCTCCCAAGTGGCTGAGACTACAGGCATGTGCCACCACGCCCAGCTAATTTTTGTATTTTTAGTAGAAACGTGTTTTCGTTGTGTTAGCCAGGATGGTCTCAATCTCCTGACCTGGTGATCCACCTGCCTCGGCCTCCCAAAGTGCTGGGATTACAGGCGTGAACCACCGCGCCCGGCCCAGACTTGCATTTTTTCCAAGGACAGTTTCCAGCGGCTGGAGAATCTGTTTACTGGCTGAGGAAAGGAGAAGGGGTGAGCTTGATTCGGTCACTGGAGCAAACAGGTCTAGAGGATAAACAAACAGGTCCAGTGAAAACATTAGAAAACCTAGAACCCTATCAGGTTAACCACCTGTCCCACGGGAAGAGAGTCCGGTACATCTTGGGCGCGAATCCACAGTTGTAGACGGGAGCAGAGGAACCAGAAGCTGAGGCAGCCTCAGGGAAGGCGAACTGAAGGTTCCGAAGTGAAGGTTCCGCCTCACAGGACAAAAGAAGCCTGCTCGGAGCATTTTGATCTCTGTTTTCTTCGATTTTTTTTTTTTTTTTTTTTTTTTCTCTGAAACCATTTTTCAGGCAGGAAGAGCCTTGGATCACCATGTGGAAGACCTGCATCTAGCCCCAGTTCCGTTCATCAACAACACTAGCTAACATAGTGGAAGATAACTGGCCCCTAAGCAAATCCACAGGATGTAAGTGGGTCAGCCCAACGGGTTCGTTAAAATATCTGTTTGTTCCAAAAAACATATACCTAAGCACTGTTTTTTTCAAGAATTGGTTAACTCTGGTGGTGCATGAGGATGTGGTTTAATATTTAAAATTTTTAGCCAGGTGCGGTGGCTCACATCTGTATTCCCAGTACTTTGGGAGGCTGAGGCAGACAGATCACCAGGTCAGAACTTTGAGACCAGCCTGGCCAATATGGTGAAACCCCGTCTCTACTAAAAATACAAAAATTAGCTGGGCATGGTGGTGTACACCCACCCATAGGCCCACCTACTGGGGAGGCTGAGGCAGAAGAATCGCTTGAACCTGGAAGGCAGAGATTGCAGTGAGCCAAGATCATGCCACTGCACTCCAGCCTGGACAACAGAGCAAGACTCTGTCTCAAAAAAAAAAAAAAAAAAAAAGAAAAAGAAAAAGAAAAGAAAGAAAGAAAAGAAAAGAAAAAACGAAATTTTTAGACACTTTTACTATTTTTCAGCATTTGAGGTTGCTATATATAAATAGAATAGTATAAGCCCCATACTATTTATTTTTATTTTGAGACAGTTTCTCACTGTGTCACTCAGGCTGGAATGCAATGGCACAATCTCGCTCATTGCAATCTCAACCTCCTGGGCTTAAGGGATCCTCCCACCTCAGCCTCCTCAGTAGCTGAGACTACAGGCATGCACTACCACACCTGGCTAATTTTGTGGGTTTTATAGAGATGGGGTTTCACCATGTTGCTCAGGCTGGTCTTGAATTCCTAAACTCAAGTAATCCTCCTTTCTCGGCCTTCCAAAGTGTTGGGATTACAGGCATGAGCCAGCATGCCCATCCAAGCCCTATATTATTCAATTCATCCTTGAATTAAATATATCATAATTAATTAAACAATATATCATTATAGAAAATATTTATAGCAAATATAATTGAGGCATAAGCTTCAGAAGCTGGTTAATGATTGGTTGACAAATGAAGAATCTTGAAAGGATAAGTGACTATACAACAGTTAGAGAAGAATAGCTCCAAAGTAGTCATTAAAATTTTTTTCCCCAGAATTCTCAGTATCCCAGATAAGCCCATGCTCTCCTTGGGTTCCCTGTCTCTTCCAGCAAGGATTAGAAGAATTACCAAGAATACTATGGATTTTGGGGAAGAGCGTCCCTCCCCAGCTTCCACACTTATAACTACAGCAAAGAAGAAATCCATTTACTTGTTTGTTCTATGTGACACTTGGTTCCCTCCTGAAGTCACTGTTTTTTCTTTTTTTTTTTTTTTTTGAGACGGAGTTTCGCTCTTGTTACCCAGGCTGGAGTGCAATGGCGCGATCTTGGCTCACCGCAACCTCCGCCTCCTGGTTTCAGGCAATTCTCCTGCCTCAGCCTCCTAAGTAGCTGGGATTACAGGCACGCGCCACCATGCCCAGCTAATTTTTTGTATTTTTAGTAGAGACGGGGTTTCACCATGATGACCAGGATGGTCTCGATCTCTCGACCTCGTGATCCGCCCGCCTCGGCCTCCCAAAGTGCTGGGATTACAGGCTTGAGCCACCGCGCCCGGCCGAAGTCACTGTTTTTTCTGCATCTCTCTCACAGGATAGCTGATGTAGCGCCGGGCCTGGGGTTTGTGCATGGGTCCTCTTTGCTTCCACTGCCACTTCCAGATCATCTTCTCCATTCCCTAAAAATAGGTTGGCCGCCATGGTGAAACTTGTCTCTACTAAAAATACAAAAATTAGCTAGGCATGGTGGCACACACCTGTAATCCCAGCTACTCAGGAGGTTGAGGCTTGAGAATCACTTGAATCCAGGAAGTGGAGGTTGCAGTGGGCCGAGATTGCGCTACTGCCCACTGACTGGGCAATAGAGTGAGACTCTGTCTCAAAAGAGAGAAAGAGAGAGAGAGAGTAGTTGAGGTGGAGAATGGTTTTCAGCTTCTATTATTGATGGGCATTTTGGGTTGGTTCCAAGTCTTTGCTATTTTTTTTTTTTTTTTTTTTTTTTTTTTGAGACGGAGTTTCGCTCTTGTTACCCAGGCTGGAGTGCAATGGCGCCATCTCGGCTCACCGCAACCTCCGCCTCCTGGGTTCAGGCAATTCTCCTGCCTCAGCCTCCTGAGTAGCTGGGATTACAGGCACGTGCCACCATGCCCAGCTAATTTTTTGTATCTTTAGTAGAGACGGGGTTTCACCATGTTGACCAGGATGGTCTCGATCTCTTGACCTCGTGATCCACCCGCCTCGGCCTCCCAAAGTGCTGGGATTACAGGCTTGAGCCACCGTGCCCGGCTCTTTGCTATTTTTATACAGTCTATCATTGATGGACATTTCAGTTGGTTCCAAGCCTTTGCTATGGAAAGGGCACAAATAAACATACGTGTGCATGTGTCTTTATAACTTAATGTTTTATAAGCCTTTGGGTATATACCCAGTAATGGGATGAGTTTTGCTCTTGTTGCCCAGGTTGGAGTACAATGGCACCATCTCAGCTCCCTGCAACCTCCTCCTCCCAGGTTCAAGCAATTCTCCTGCCTCAGCCTCCTGAGTAGCTGGGATTGTAGGTGCCTGCCACCACACCTGGCTAATTTTTTGTATTTTTAGTAGAGACAAAGTTTCACATGTTGACTGGGCCGGTCTCAAACTCTTGACCTCAGATGATCCACCTTAGCCTCCCAGAGTGCAGGGATTATAGTCATGAGCCACGACCCCACAACTGCTTTATCAATGTTTCTACCAAACCATCAATTCATCTTATTTTTTTGACACATTTCAAAGAAAATTATAAGTATAGATTCATTTATTCCTAAATTCTTCAGCATGTATAGCATTAAACTTCAAATTTTGTTTACTTTTTTTAATTAAATGCATAATTATTAAAAATTTTATCTTTTTTTTATAGAGACACCAGTGTTGCACAGGCTGGTCTTCAAGCCCTGGGCTTAAGCGATCTGCCTGCCCTAGCCTCCCAAGGTGCTGGGATTACAGGACTGAGCCACCGTGCCTGGCTGAAATGCATAAATCTTAAGGGCATACTTGCTGAGTTTTGACGAGTGCATACACCTGAATAACTGAAGTCTCCACCACAATATAGAACATTACATCACCCTAGAAAGTGGAAGGAGGCCCACTTTTGATTGTATTATTTTTAGCACCTTCTGAATTTTGCATTATGTGCCTGTGCTATTTTTTAAAAATAAATATTTAAGCATTTTAAATATTTAAACATTTTTATAACGGTGGGCTGATTTTAAATTGGATGAGAAGGAGTGAAAACAGAAGGCAATGGCATATAACAAGGAAGTGGTGGGGTCAATGGAATGGAGAACTTATTGAAGTCAGAGTTGTAGCAGTGGTGTTTCCAGAACAAGTGAGTTAGGAAAATTGAAATGCTTCGGTTGACAGTGGGATGCTGAAATCAAGCTCTTAAAAGTTGCCCTAAGGTTCAGTTTTAAAGTTCCTCTCATAAGCAAAGGGTGGCTTGGGTAGGTGGAGATTAGAATACTAGTTTCCTTTCGCCTCTTATGCTTGCAATTGCACGTTGTATTTTTTCTTTGCAGTTTTTTTTTTTTTTTTTTTTTTTTTTGAGACAGAGTCTTGCTCTGTCGCCCAGACTGGAGTGCAATGGCACGCTCTTGGCTCACAGCATCTCCACCTCCAGGGTTCAAGTGATTCTCCTGCCTCAGCCTCCCATGCAGCTGGAATTACAGGCGCCTGCCGCCATGCCCAGCTAATTTTTGCATTTTTAGTAGAGATGGGGTTTCACCATGCTGGCCAGGCTGGTCTCAAACTCCTGACTGTAGGTGTTCCTCCTGCCTCAGCCTCCCAAAGTGCTAGGATTACAAGTGTGAGCCGCACCCGGTCTCTCTGCAGTGTTTATCACAACTCCCACTAAGTAATATTTGACTTGTGTAACTATGCTTAATATTTGGCTACCTTATTAGACCATAAACTACAAGAGGGCAGGGGTGTTTTATTTAATCCGGTACTTCCAGTGCCTAGTACATACAAGTGCACAAACAAGTATTAGCTACTTGACTATTCAGTAGGTTCATCCTTCTTTAAGTAGGTTCATCCCTCTTCTCTGCTTTTAGTGCAGAGCTGTTACTTATTTCTACGCATTATGACCGTATGAAAGCTGTTTGCAAACACGCATGATGTAATACCAGGTATCCTGTAGGTTCTACATGTAAATTATATTTTCTCATTGGCCAGTGGTTTGTGGTCTGAAGGGGTAAAAGGTAGGGGCTTATGGTTTAGGATCTTCTGGGATAATGTGCCTTCAGAAAATCGAAGATTAATATTCATTCCCTGAACAATCCTTTTTTTTCCAAACTTTTTGGAAAGATGGGGGTCTTGGACTCCTGGCTTCAAGTGATCCTTCCCCTTCAGCCTCCCAAAGCGCTGAACAATATTTTATTTAAGTGCCAGGCACTCTTGAATATAAACATTACTAGTCAACACGCTTGTGCACTCAACACATATTTACTGGGCGCATTCTATGCACCAGTTATTGAAGACAGTATTTGTAAGCATTTCAGGACAATGCACCTCCCTTAACACTCAGTCCGGTATTTAGGGGCGGTGCGGGAAAACGCCAGGTCCTGCCAGCAGAGGGCGCGCTCCCCGCCCTGCCGCGGCCTCGGGACCCACCGAGGCTTCCAGGCTCCCACGCTCGCTCCCGAGCGCGTCCCCGCCCCTGCGTCACGTGACGCGGCCGCGGATCCTGAGCTGCGGGGCCTAAGCCGAGCTAAATTCGTTGCGGTGGCCGCGGCGGGTGCAACCACAAAGGCTATTCCGAAGGAGTCGGGGAGGCTCGTGGAGTCCATGCTTCCTCTTCCAAGTCAGGTCAACTCTCGTTCCCTTCTCAGCATTCGCCGTTCCCGTCTTCCTGAGCGCTTGCATGAGCTCTTTCGAGTGGGGAAGCGCCGCTGACCATGTAGGGGACAAGAGTGAGGAAGCTCCCACTGCTTGGACGAGGTCAGCGCTGTCAGCACGCCGTCCCGGCACCCACTACACCCCGGTACGGGCCGGCGGGCCCTGGGCCCCGGTGCTAACTCCGGCGTCCAGTCGAGGCCTGGCCGGGAGCGCCGCGAATTCTCGCGTCGTCTCGCGAGAGTCCAAGTTGAAGGAACATGGCGACGTCTAATCTGTTAAAGGTAAGACCCTCACTCCAGCTTGGGTTTTACTCTGTAGCCGCCGGGTTCGGCTCTTTGGGAAAGGCACCGTTGAGGTTCGGCTGCGAAACGTGGGAGTGTTCAGGGGTTGTCCACCGGAAGGGAAGCCGCGGTGGCAGCCGGCGAGGACGAGAACGCGGGTCTGTGGCCTTGGGGTCGACAGGCTCTGGTGGTCCCTCCCGCCGACCGGCCGCTGGGAGAAAAGCCTGACTGGGCGCTGGAGGGGAGTGATGCTTTCGAGGGACCAGCTCTGGCCGCGAGCGGGAGATGAATGGTCGTGCGGTGCCCTGACCAGCTGGGCCGTTAGGACTCTGAGGTCTCAGTTTCTTGTAAAGCAATGTCTAAGACGCATCAAAGGGAAAGCCAAGAAAATGCTGCCTAACAGGTTTCAGTGACTCGACCCCCCTCTTCCATTTCTGTTCTCGAAATTCCAAGTCAGACCAGCCGTGCCTCCCACTCCACCCCCTTCCTCCCTTCTCTGCGTGTTACACCTTCCCTTCTAATTCTCCCATTCTCGAGTTCATCTTTTTCCTTTTTTTCCTTAGGAAACTCCTTCCTAACTCCCACCCGTTACAGGACACAACCAGATAACAACTGAGGAAGCGCTTACATCGTTTTAGGGCGCAGGAAATTTACCTTGTCAAAGACAACATTTAAAGTTAGTTTTATATAGCAAGGGAGATCTAGGCCCACAGGGCAGATTCTCCACCACCAGTTTAAACGTTTGGAGAAGAATGAGGAAGACTTGGAACTAGTATGTTCTGTGCATGTGTTTGTAGTAATCATTTGCCTTCAAAGTACTGACAGAAATGGGGGTAGTGATTAACTCAGAGAACATAATATTAGTGGCAAAAACCACAATTACTTTTGTACCAACTTAATACAAAGGATGAACCACCTCTTCCTCAGACCTCTCATTAATGCCTTCAGGCAATGTGGATGAATACTAGAAAATAATAAAAAAGAAACCTAACCATCATGTCTTCTTTAGACCACTGATATTGATTGTTTAATAGATGGGACGCTCATAAAATGAAGAACAAATTTTACTAAGAGGCAGTACTGTATATCCCCTTTTATTTATTTTTGATTTGATTTTTTTTTTTAATAAGATGGGGTTTCACCATGATGTCCAGGCTGGTCTTGAACCCCTGACCTCAGATGATCCACCCACGTCGGCCTCGTAAAGTGCTAGGATTACAGGCGTGAGCCCCAGCACCCAGCCCATATATCCCCCTTTAAAAGAGAGAGGGTCCCTAGAATTAGACCCCCTGAATAGCCATCACTTACAAGCTGTAAGACTTCGGGCAAGTTTCCTTATGCGTAGGACAGCATTATCAATAAATAGCACCTGTATCATAGGACATTGTGAAGATTAAATTAGTTGATGTATCTATAATGCTCAAAACCATGCCTGGCACTTAATTAGTATATAATACAATTTTAAGAAAACGAATTCAGGAGAGTTGAGTAACCCATCCCACTCTGCTTTTCTCTTTTATGATGGTATAGCAAAGTTCTCATGCTTTAGTTCAGAAAGAAAATTTGTGGGCTGGGCACCGTGGCTCACTCCTATAATCTCAACTCTTTGAGAGGCTAAGGTGGGGGGATTGTTTTAGATACATTAGTCTTCACAGTGTTCCTACAATATGAGTGCTATTGATAATTCTGAGTTAAAGGATATAGTGAACTGTGATCACACCACTGCTCTGTAGCCCAGGTGAGAATGAGACTTTAAAAAAAAAAAGAAGAAAAAATTTGTTTGATTTCTGAAGACACCTATTAATGCATCTGTGTGTTTACATAAACAGTGTCTATGCTATTAATTTAAATGTGTTTAAGAAATAATTTTGTCCCTGATTCTGTGAAATTTTGACCTGTTGATTACTTGGATGTAAAGCAAGGTCTTTTTCTCCACAAAAATAACTCCCAGCAAAGAGCAAGTCACTATTCTACTTTTTACAAAACCTCTCAAAGGATTGTTTAGAGGAGAAGCTATTTTGGCACCTATTAGTTAAGTACTTACCTGTGGAAGCTACCTTGGTCCATATTAGGTAAGTACTTACCTGTGGAAGCTACTTTGGTCTATATTAGTTAAATACTTACCTTGTGGAAATTCTAAATCTATATCCACAGCACAGACCTGTGAATGGAAAAACTGCCTGAATGTACAGAAAACAGGCACTTAGCGTTTAGGCTTAAAAGCTCACAAGAATTTAAAAAGTGTTTTAACTCAAACATTTACAAATAAAGGGAAGGTGATAATACTTTGGGGGAAAAAAAGAAGCTAGTAAATGACTTAGTTACTCTAGTGAACATGAAGACAGATGCCAATGTTACACTGAGAAAGATTGAATAACAGTGACTTATGAAATGTTGATTAAGGGAAAAAGCTGAATTTCTAAATGAATATTTTATATAGTGGATTATTTTAATGTTGTATAACTAATATGACATTATAAATGGACATTTGATTCTTTTATCTATATGTAACCAAAGTCTATGTATTCAAGTTGGCCAGAAAATCTTTTTATATCCTCATTGGGAGGTGATGGGGGATTGCCTTATATAGTAGCCCCTGCCACCATCTACCCCAGCCCCCCAACTTATCCTCAGGGAATATATTCCAAGACCCCTGTGGATGCTTGAAATGGTGAACAATACCAAACCCCATATATACTGTTTTTTTCTGATCTGATGACCAAGAGGGCTACTAAGTGACTAATGGGCGAGTAAGGTATACAACATGGATATACTCAGTGGAGCCAGACTGTGGGAGATTTCATCATACTGTATAGAACGTGCAATATAAAATCTATTGATTATTTCTGGGATGTTTTTGTCTAACATTTTTGGATCATGGTTGACCAAACATCACTAAAACTGGAAAGTGAGACCGAGGATGAGGATGGATGACTATTCATACATTTAAAAAGTAGCTCATCACCCGGGCACAGTGGCTCATGTCTGTAATCCCAGCACTTTGGGAGGCCAAGGAAGGGAGATCATGAGGTCTGGAGTTTAAGACCAGCCTGGCCAACATGGTGAAACCCTGTCTCTACTAAAAATACAAAAGATAGTGGGGCGTGGTGGCACACACCTGTAGTCCCAGCTACTGGGGAGGTAAGGTCGAAGAATCACTTGAACCTGGGAGGCAGAGGTTACAATGAGCTGAGATTGCGCCACTGCACTCCAGCCTGGCAACAGAGTGAGACTTGGTCTCAAAAAAATTAAAAAAACTAATCATCAAGTGGGAAGACTGAAGTTTGTCTTTGGGAGAAATGTAGTGAGACCTCTGCAGGGTAGTTCTGTAACATAATTTGTAGGATTATTTAAAATCAAGGCTGGTGCTACTTTGAATAGAAACAGAACTGGCTGGGGAGTGGCTAAATTAGCCTCATTTCCCTTTTTAATGGGATTAATAACCTGGTTCATTAGAAAAATGCCTTTGACATTGTATAGTTAGATTTCACCAGAGCATTTTTGACAATGTTATCATGTCCTATGGTCAAAATGGAGAACTATGGGCTTGATGAGAACTATACCCTGAAGGGTATAGTTGTTTGACAATGAAAGATAGTAAATCATCAATCCTTAAAGGAGGCCTTCAGTGTCCTGCTGAAAGTATACGTCCTTGCTTTATCAGTAAGCTGAATAAAGTTAAGTTTATTGAATTTGTGGAGGACACAGAGTTCAGAGGGCTAGCTAATATGTTTTGAAAGAGTCAAAACTTTTTTTTTATTATTCTTGGAGACAGGACAGGGTCATACTCCAATGCCAAGGCTGGAGTGCACTGGCACAATCATGGTTCACTGCAGCCTCAACTTCCTGGACTCAGATGATTCTCCCACCTTAGCCTCCTAGCTGGGAGTACAGGCATGCACCGACATGCCTGGCTAATTCTTTGCATTTTTTGTAGAAACGAGGTTTCCCCATGTTGTCCAGGCTAGTCTTGAATTCCTGGGCTCAAGCCATGTGCCAGCCTTGGCTTCCCAAAATGCGGGGAGTACAGGCGTCAAAACTTTCTTAAAGTGTGACTTAGAAGTTAAAAGTTTTTTTTTTTTTGTTTTTTTTTTTAAATTGAGACTGAGTCTTGCTCTGTTGCCAGGCTGGAGTGCAATGGCGTGGTCTCAGCTCACTGCAACCTCTGCCTCTTGGGTTCAAGCGATTTTCCTGCCTCAGCCTCCCCAGTAGCTGGGACTACAGGCACGCACCACCAAACCCAGCTTTTTTTTTTTTTTTTTTTTTTTGAGACAGAGTCATGCTCCATCGCTCAGGCTGGAGTGCAGTGGCACGACCTTGGCTCACTGCAGCCTTTGCCTCCTGGGTTCAAGGGATTCTTCTGCCTCAGCCTCCCCAGTAGCTGGGACTACAGGCACATACCACCATGCCCAGCTAATTTTTGCATTTTTAGTAGAGATGGGGTTTCACTGTTTCATTTTTGTATTTTTAGTGGAGACAGGGTTTTACCATATTGGCTAGGATGGTCTCGATCTCCTGACCTTGCAACCCACCCACCTCAGCCTCCCAAAGTGCTGGGATTACGAGCGTGAGCCACTGTGCCTGGCCTTTTTTCTTTTTTAATATTGGAATTTGGCTCTAATAATTTTATTGTCTGTTTAAAGCAGGTCAACTATTGCTGTATCTTAGAAGTCCTTCAGCTATGTAAAGATGTGTGTAGTACATTTTGACATATACAATTATCAACTGCTTTGGGGTTTTATATCTCTGAAAACCTTTCCATATAACTACTTTATCTTTGTTGTTTTTCCTTACAAAGTTTGTAGGAATCTGATATTATAATTTCATCTTCTGTTTTAGATTACTTTGAACATGTGATGTTCCTTTTCTTTTGCAATTAACATCTAGGCCCTTAGTGCTCATTTTTTTCATTTCCAGTTTACTGTTCTACTCCAAACAGCAGTCGTTCAAACCTTTTTTTGCTGAGCCTCAGCCCTCTTAATTCTTAGCACAGTACTTTAGCCAGCTGTTTGAAGTGCCCTTAACTTCCTTGGTTGATAGCACACATTTTGCTTGTTTCTCCTGTACTCTCCTCTGTTCCCGGCTGTCTCCCAAATTGCTTCCTTCTGCTTGTTCAGTCCTCGTCTTCCCCTCAGGACTTGGTGGTATGTCTCCTCTTGCTTTTTTTTTTGTTTCCCTTTTTCTCACCCCTGTGCCTGTAAGAAAGTTCATGTGTTGCCTCATATAAACTTCTTCTTTTTTTTTTTTGGAGACAGAGTTTCATTCTTGTTGCCCAGGCTGGAGTGCAGTGGCACGATCTCTGCTCACTGCAACCTCCGCCTCCCGGGTTCAAGCGATTCTCCTGCCTCGGCCTCCTGAGTAGCTGGGATTACAGACACATACCACCACACCCAGCTAATTTTTGTATTTTTAGTAGAGACAGGATTTTACCATGTTGGCCAGGCTGGTCTCGAATTCCTGACCTCAAATGATCCTCCTGCCTCTCTATCCAAAGTGTTGGGATTACAGGCATGAGCCACTGTGCTTGGCCTCCTCATATAAACTTAACTTATACTCTGCCTTAAACTTTTGTCAGTTTCTCACTGTCACAGTTCTTGGAAAAGCAGCCCGTTTGCTGCCGTTACAATTCTTTGCCCTCTGACTTACTGTGATACGGCTCACTCTTCTCTCCCACCCAGTTGTATAGAACCTGTCAGTCGTAAAAGCACTAGCATCCTCCTGATTATCAAATGAGATTCTTCTGTGATATTATTTATCCTCTTTTCTGGGATTATTGCTCATTTCCTCTGCTTCTCTTTTGGTTTTTATGATATTCCCTCCTTGGTCTTCTCTCTCTCAAATCACTTGTTTTTCACTGACTTCTCTCCCCTGCCCCTACTATAATTATTTCTCAGGATTTTATATTCAGCCCTTTTCTATCTTTGTTTTTTTTTTTTTTTTTTCTGGGACAGTCTTAACTCCCATGATTTCGCTATTTTTATCTCTTAGCTCTGATCTGAGCTCTAGATCAAAACACACTTCTCACCATATCACTTTTCCTGCTCAGATACCTTTGATGATTCAAATTATTTGAGATCTTTCCAGCTGGGTCTTCTCCTGATAACTAGTAGTCAGTCTCTCTCTCTCTCCCCCTCCCTCCCTCCCTCCCTCTCTCCCCCACTCCCCCCCCTCTCCCTCTCTCTCTCTCTCTCTCTCTCTCTCTCTCTCTCTCTCTCTCTCTCTGTCTCTATCTCTCTGTCTCTCTCTCTCTTTGTCTCTCTCTCTCATACATGTGTGCTCACACACCCCTACCTGGCTGGTTACTTGTTGGCTCAATAGCATGCCAGAGGTCATCTTCTCCCTAATAACTATTATCTCTCTTTCTCTTTCCTTCCAATTAGATCTAGTGAGTTGGAGGCACAAGAAGGTAATAGTATACAATCAACCCACAAGAGAACTCAAACTTTAAACTGAAATATGATTCATACTACTTTTCTCAGGGGAAATTCTTTTATCCTTTAAGAGGAAAGAAAACGGAAATGGAAAGCAGTGATTCAGAATGTCTATAGCCGCCGGACATGGTGGCTCATGCCTCTAATCCCAGCACTTGGGAAGGATGAGGTGAGAGGATTGCTTAAGGCCAACCTGGGCAATATAGGAATATCCTGTCTCTATAAAACAACAACAAAAAGTGCCTGTAGGATTTATTCATTATTAAAATAACTTTATTGACACCCGTATGCAATGTACCATGTAGAATACAAAGATACATGTCCATGCTCTTTGGGAATTTACCGTATACTAAAAAGTACTAATGATTTACTATAAGCCAGAAGTTTCAGATGTGTTACCAACTGCTGTATAGTCCCTCACAAATTGAGGAAATAATTTCTGGTGGGATGATCAGTGAAGATTTTTTGGAGAAATGTTGAAGCTGGATTTTGAATAATGGGTAAACTGTTTTTAGGTGGTGATTAGGAGAAAATTTGGTAGGAATCTAGGCTAGATTAGTTTGGCTGCAGTGTAAGCAGAGCTGCATGCTGTGTTAGATAGTCTTTATGAGTAGTGTTCCTTGGGATTGTTGCAGCATAGAAACCCAGAATACATGGAAACAGCAAGAAAGATAGGAGTAAAAGGAATGTCAGATCAGATTACAAAGGGCCTTCAGTGCTAGGCAAGGGGGTTTGAAATAAAGTTCTGTAGTTACTGAGGAATATTTGCAAACTATGTGAGCAGAGATATTCTCAAGCCCTAAGTCTATTTTTGGCTTTTGCACATGAAGTTATTCTCTTTTCTGTGTATTCATAATCTGCTTGTGAGATGGCCATAGATGAGGGCATTTGTGCCAGTGACATCCTGTTCATTGAAACCATAACCGTAACAGGAAAAATTAAGTCTATGGTAAATAAATTCACTGAACAAGAATTTAGTATTTCCTAATTCTAACTAGATAAACTAGGCAGACAACTCCTGCCCTTGTATAATTTACATTTTTGTTGGTAATGGAAACAATAAACATAAACAATTAAATACATACTATAAGTCAAGTTGTGATAGGTACTATGAAGAAAAAAATCCAGCGTAAGGAAGAGAGGGCTCGGTGTTGTTTTTTTTGAGACAGAGCCTCACTCAGTTGCCCAGGCTGGAGTGCAATGGCGTAATCTCGGCTCACTGCAACCTCCGCCTCCTAGGTTCAAGCAATTCTCCTGCCTCAGCCTCCTGAGTAACTGGGATTATAGGCCCGTGCCACCACGCTTGGCTAATTTTTATATTTTTAGTAGAGACGAGATTTCACTGTGTTGGCTGGGATGGTCTTGAACTCCTGACCTCAAGTGGTCCACCTGCCTCAGCTTCCCAAAGTAGCTGAGATTACAGGCATGAGCCGCCTGGCTTATTTTTGATAAGACAGTGAGAGAATACCTCTGAGGAGATGATATTTGAGGTAAGACCTGAATGAAGCAAGGGAGCAAGTCATGTACATATTTAGAAGAGTTCCTTGTAGAGCAAACAGCCAGTGCAAAAGCACAGAGTCAGGATCACACTTGGCAAGGAATATGGATATGATACGAATATTTGAATATTGTCAGTGAATGTGGTTAAGATACGTAACCAGAGAATTCTTTTTAGTATTTCTAAAAAGTATGTTAAACATAAATGAGAACCTCATTAAGAACTTGTCAATTTTTCATTGGGTTGATAGAAATTGCCCTCTTGAAACACACATCTGAGAGGGACATGAGCCTTAGAGCAGCCTTCCCTCACTTCAGTGTACTGTCCTAGAAAGAGATGGTTGCATTTGACACAGCCTAGGGAGAAAATGAATTTCAGAGGTGTCTGTGTTGGTCATGAGTAGGAATGGGAGAGGGAATAGTGGACTAATCAGTAACTATAAAACTGTGATGCATATAAATGGGAGACTCTTTCGTCTTCTATGAAAATAAATGATTGAATAGTTACCATAATCTGGAGATGGTTATGTTAATTAAAACTTCTAAAAGGAAGTGGCAGCTCAGGATAAATTTAGATCAGTCATTTTTCAGTGGATTAGAGGAGGGGAATTTTAGACTGCTGGAAGGTAGAGGATACTAGGCATCTTTCTAGTAAAAAGATTTTGTTTTTGTTTGTTTTGAGATGGGGTCTCATTGTCACAAAAGCTGGAGTGCAGTGGTGTGATCATGGCTCACTTCAACCTTGATCTCCTGGGCTCAAGTGATGCTCCAACCACAGCCTCCTGAGTGGCTGAGACTACAGGCACATACCACTATGTCTGGCTAATTTTTTATAGAGATGAGATCTGACCATATTGCCCAGACTGGTCTCCACTCCTGAGCTCTAGTGATCTTCCTGCGTAGGCCTCCCAAAGTGCTGGGATTGTAGGCATGAGCAAAAAAGTGCCAGCCAGAGAGGTTTTTCTTTTCTTTTCTTTTTTTGAGACAGAGTCTCACTCTGTTTCCCACGTACAGTGGCGCAATCACAGCTCACTGCGGCCTTGACCTCCTCAGGCTCAGGTGATACTCCCACCTCATCCTCACAAGTAGCTGAGACCACAAGTGCAACACCACCACACCCAGCTCATTTAAAAAATTTTTTGTAGAGTCAGGGTTTTCCCATGTTGCCCAGGCTAGTGTCGAATTCCTGGGCTCAAGCAGTCTCCTGTCTTGGCCTCCTGAAGTGCTGGGATTGCAGGCATGAGCTACCATGCCCACCTGAGGTTTCTCTTAATAAATGTTTTGCCTAGTGTCCTGGTAAACCCAGTTGTCATTAAAAGCCATTTGCCTCTGGCCTTGGTTAGTAGGTAGAGGAAATAGATGCCTGATAAGCTCTGTAAAGAAAGTATGGCTGGTTGCAGTAACTCATGCTTGTAATCCCAGTGATTTCAGAGAGGCCAAGGTAAGAGTATTGCTGGAGGCCAGGAGTTTGATAGCAGCCCGGAAAACCCCATTTGTACAAAAAAAATAAATAAATAAATAAAAAATAAATAAATAAATAAATAAAAAACCAAAACAAAACCTGAAGTAGAATACAACTTGTCAGATGCTGGATGCAGTGGTTTATGCCCAGCACTTTGGGATGCCAAGGCAGTAGGGTCACCTGAGGCCAGGAGTTGGAGACTAGCCTGGGCAGCATAGAAAGACCTACTACTTCTACAAAAATTAAAAATAAAATAGAGAACATTGGCTTGGTCATATCCATGGAGTACATAAACAAATAATATCAAAGGTAATTGATCAGTGTAACGGGTTTGTTCATTCCATAAAAATCTGAACATTTATGCTGTACTGGATACCATTTTAAATGTTAGTGAGGCTGCATACGGTGGCCCACACCTGTAATCCAAGCATTTTGGGAGGTTGAGGTGGGTGGATTACCTGAGCCCAGGAGTTTTAAACCAGCCTTGGGCAACATGACGCAACTCATCTCTACAAAAAATAAAAATATAGCTGGGAGTGGTGGGGCACAGTTTTGTAGTTCCAGCTACTCAGGAGGCTGAGTTGGGAGGCTCACTTGAGCCCAGGAGGTTGAGGCTGCAGTGAATTGAGATTGTACCTCTGCACTCCAGACAGGGCAACATAGCAAGACCCAGTCTCAAAAAAAAAAAAAAAAAAAAGTGTTGGTGATAATACAATGGTAAATATGACAAAAGTTCTCCAACTTTGGACCTTATATCCTGATGGATGAATAAGGACACTAAAAAATACCCTTGCGTAGTTTTTTGCTGGTAATGAGGGCAGTAATGAAAACAACATGATAAGAATGTTCAAGGCCAGATGTGGTGGCTCACGCCTGTAATTCCAACATTTTGGGAAGCCCAGGTGGGAGGATCGCTTGAGCCCAGGAGTTCAAGACCAGTCTAGGCAACATAGTGAGACCTTGTCTCTACAAAAAATTTAAAAATTATCCAGGCATGTTGATGCATACCTGTAGTCCCAGCTATGTGGGAGGCTGAGGCAGGAGGATTGCTTGAGCACAGAAGATCAAGGCTGCAGTGAGCAGTGTTCATGCTACTTCACTGTAGCCTGGGCAACAGAGTGAGACTCTGTCTCAAAAAAGGAGGGTTCAGAAGGTGGAGCCACTATTTTACTCACTTACTTGCAACAGAAAATAATTATTCCCCCAAAGACTGCTTTTGACTATTTTTTGTTTAATGTTCTTCTTCTGCCACATGTGACATTTCGGATTGCATAGCTCTCCTGGGCTTTTCTTAAAAGTCCTGTTAAGTCCAAATTAACATTTCAGTCTCATAGCCAATCAGAGTTTCTCTTCTACCATCTTAATACTTTGTCTCTGGATGTGCAGAGAGGAATGGAGGAAGGGCATTTTTCTTAGGTTGGTTTGGGAGGCCTCTCTGAGGTGACATTGGAGCTGAGATCTGATGATCTGCATTCTAAGGCGAAGGTCTTGAGGTGCAGTGATGAGCTGACCTGTTTAACACCTTTAAAAGGTTGCTGTGGCTGGAATGTAGTAAGAATTACAGTCGTGAGAATTATTGGTATTCAAATATATACAGTCATCCCTCAATATTCATGAGTTCCACGTCTATAGATTCGACCAACCAAGGATCAGAAATATTCAGAAAACACGGGGCATGATGTCTCATGCCTGTAATCCCAGCACTTTGGGAGGTGGAGGCAGGCGGATCACCTGAGGTCAGGAGTTCAAGAGCAAGCTGGCCAGCATGGTGAAACCCCGTTTCTACTAAAAAAAAAAAAAAATACAAAAATTAGCCAGGCATGGTGGCACACACCTGTAGTCCCAGCTACTTGGGAGGCTGAAGCAGGAGAATCACTTGAACCTGGGAGGCGGAGGTTGCAGTGAGCCGAGATCATGCCATTGTACTCCAGCCTGGGTGACAGAGCAAGACTGTGTCTCAAAAAGAGAGAGAGAGAGAGAGAGAAACATCATATATATGCGCTTAGTATGGCACCCACACACTTTTTATTTTTATTAAGCCACCTCACTTGTTGATATAAGAAAGGTTTTATGAATCCCTGATTAATGCATGTAATGTACTTGCAATGTAACAGTGGTTATGAGCTCAGCCTCTGGAGCCACTCTGCTTCTGTTCTCCAGGTTCTGTCATTTGCTAGCTGTGTGGTATTGGGCAGGTTACTTAACATCTCTGTGCCTCCATTTCTGTATCTATAAATAGCAGTAATCTCAAAAAAAAAAAAACCTCAGGAAAAAAATTGCATCTGTATTGAATACATACAGACCTTGGTATAGCAGCTATTTTAATAGCATTTACATTACAGTAGGTACTATAAGTAATTTAGAGATGATTTAAAGTATATGGGAGGACGTGCATGGGTATTAAGCAAATGCTATGCCATTTTATATCAGGGACTTAAACATCTATGGGTTTTGGTATTCCGGGAAGTAGAGGGGAGTGGACGGGGTGGGTCCTGGAATCATTTTTTTCACAGATACCAAGGTCCAACTGTACAGTAGTTTTTTTTGATTATTTGGGTTAGTAGGGATTGGCAAATGGGGTTTTTAAAAATCACATAACTGGGAGCACTAGTGGCTCATAAACAGTAAGGGAACCCACACATTCAAATAGCTAACCTCATAATTTACATGAACTATCTAAAATATGCCAACTGACTTCCTTTGATTAGTGTGCCATTAACTGGTTATACAGTAATTTACTGTGTAATGATGTTTTGGTCAACAATGGACCACATATGTAATAGTGGTCTTTTTTATTTTTTATTTATTTATTTTTTTTCTTAATGAGGGGATCAGGGTAGTGGATGTTATTTTGAGTTAACAGAAGAAGGATTCCCTTTGTGCCCACAGAAGTTTTTCTCACTTTGCACAACTTGTACTTGGCCTCCTCAGATGTAATGTGCTGTACAGCAAAGCGACTCTTGGTGTCATAGATCAGACAGAAATTCTCTCCCGTCTTACCAGTGCTGATGATATCCATGAATCCAGCAGGGTAGGTTATATCACTTTGGACCTTGCCATTGATCTTAATGAACTGCTGCATGCGAATCTTCTTTACTTTATCTCCTATCAGGGTATACTTAAGTCTATTCCTTAGGAAAATGATGAGAGGGAGACACTCTCTCAACTTGTGGGGACCAGTGAATGGTCATGGAGCAAACACACTGGTCAATTTATCCAGCATCCAATGCTTTGGCGCTGCTACCCACTTCAGATGCTTCTTGGGACCACAAGCCATGGCTGCGTTAGGCAAGGGAAGAGGAGACAGGGTAATTTATGAAGAAAAGGTTTATTTGGCCCACAGTTCTGTAGACTGGTGAGATCCTCAGCCTGCTTCTATTCATGACAGAAGGTGAAGGGAAGCCTGTGTGTGTAGAGATCACATGGCAAGAAAGGAAGCAAGAGAGTGGTGAGAGGTACCAGACTCTTTTTAACAACCAGCTCTTGGGGAACTAACAGAGAACTCACTCCCTGCTCACCACCCCGCCCCCACCCCCACTGGCATTAATCTATTCATGAGGAATCCACCACCATGACCCTACACCTTTCCTTAGGCTCGCCTCCAACATTTGGGATCAAATTTCAACTTGAAGCTTGGTGGACAAACATCCAAACTGTAGCATTGCATTTACTGTTATACACTTTTTATTGTTATTTTAGAGTGTACACCTTCTAATAAATTTAAAAGTTGACTCTCAAATAGCCTCAGGACCTTTAGGAGGCATTCCAGAAGAAGGCTTTGTGATCATAGGAGATGACAGCTCCATTCAGGTTAGTGTACCTGAAGACTTTCCAGTGGAACAAGATGTGAAGGTTGAAGACAGTAATGCTGATGACCCTGACCCTGTGTAGGACTTTGCTAGTGTGTATGTTTATCTTAGTTTTTATTTATTTTTTTGAGACAGACTTTCACTCTCAGGCTGGAGTCTGGAGTGCAATGGCACAATCTCCACTCACCACAACCTCTGCCTCCCAGGTTCAAGCAATTCTTCTACCTTAGCCTCCCGAGTAGCTGGGATTACAGGCTTGTGCCACCACGCCTGGCTAATTTTTTGTATTTTTAGTAGAGACGGGATTTCACCATGTTAGCCCGGGTGGTCTTGATCTCCTGACCTCGTGATCCGCCTGCCTTGGCCTCCCAAAGTGTTGGGACTACAGGCGTGAGCCACCGTGCCCAGCTGTTTGTCTTAGTTTTTAATGAAAAAGTTTAAAAATAAAAAAACCCTTTTTTTAGTAAGAAAGAAAGTTTATAGAATAAGGATATAAAGAAAGTAAATGTGTTTGTGAAGCTGTATAATGTGTTTGTGGGGTTTTTTGTTGTTGTTGTTTGTTTAAAATTAAGATGGGATCTCACCATGTTGCCTAGGCTGGTCCCAAAATCCTGAGCTCAAGTGATTGTTGTGCCTCAGCCTCCCAAAGGGGTAGGATTAGAGGCCTGAGCCACCGTGCCTAGCCATGTGTTTGTGTTTCAGGCTAAATGTTAGTACAAAAAAGTCCAAAAGTTTTCCAGAAAAAGGAAAGGGGTTTAAAGTAAAAAAAGTTAGAGTAAACTTAATTTATTATTGAAGAAAAGTATTTTTGTATGATTTAGCATAGCCTAAGTGTATATAAAGTGTATAGTAATATACGGTGATGTCCTAGGCCTTCACATTTATTCACCACTCACTTACTGACTCACTTAGGGCATCTTCCAGTCCTACAGACTCCATTCATGGTGAGTGCCCTATTTAGGTGTACTGTTTTATCTTTCATACTGTATTTTTACTCTACCTTTTCTACGTTTAGATACAGAAATGCTTACTATTTTGTTGTAATTGCCTCCAGGTTCAGTTACATGCTGTATAGGTTGGTAGCCTAGGATAACAGACTATACCGTATAACCTAAGTGTGTAGTAGGCTCTACAACTGGATTTGTGTAAGTACATGCTGTTATTTCACACAATGATGAAATTGCTTACTGATGCATTCCTCAGAGTATCATTAAGTGACGCATGGCTGTGATCCCCAATCAGTATGGTGGGAACTTTGAGGAGGGAACAAATACAAATCTTTTTTTTTTTTTTTTTTTTTTTTGAGATGAAGTCTTGCTCTTTCGCCCAGGCTGGAGTGCAGTGGCGTGATCGGCTCACTGCAACCTATGCCTCCTGGGTTCAAGCAATTTTCTGCCTCAGCCTCCCGAGTAGCTGAGATTACAGGTGCCCACTACCACACCCTGCTAATTTACAAATCTTAAAACAACGAAACTGGTTGTGTGGTGTTCAAAATGTTATGGACATATAAAAGTAAGGTGATAAAAAAAATTGCCCTTAATTCTATGGATGCTATTATTTCTTGCTTTTCCTTCAGCTTGTCTTTTCACCTTAGCTTTTCTTACACCTTTGTTATAAGGAAGATGTAGCAAGATGTACAGCAATAATAACACATTATTTGTTTCCTTGTTTTATTTTAAAAATTTATTTATTTTTTGGAAACAGGGTCTCACTCTGTCACTCAGGCTAGAGTGCAGTGGCCTGATCATCACTCACTGCAGCCTTGAATTCCTGGGCTTAAGTGATGCTCTTGCCTTAGCCTCTTGAGTAGCTGTTGGGACTACTGGTGTGTGCCACCACACCCAGCTAATATTTTATTTTATTTTTATTTTTGTAGAGATTGGTCTCACCATGTTGCCCAGGCTGGTCTCAAACTCTTGGCCTCAAGTGATTCTCCTGCTTTGACCCAACAGGCATGAGCCACAATGCCTAGTTATTTATTTATTTATTTTTTCAGAGATAGGGTCTCCCTTCAGGCTGGGATGCAGTGGCATGATCCTGACTCACTGTAGCCTCGAACCTCTTGGCTCAAACAATTGTCCTGCCTCAGCCTCTGGAGTAGCTAGGACTGCAGGTGTGCCCCACCACGCCTGCCTGCCTGCCTACCTGCCTATCTATCTACCTATCTACCTGCCTATCTATCTATGTATCCATCTATCTATTCTTAGAGATGGGGTCTTGGTATGATGCCCAGGCTAGTCTTGAAATTCTGGCCTCAAGTGATTCTCCCACCTTGGTCTCCCAAAGTACTGCGATTATAGGCATGAGGTCCCACTATTTCCTTTTAAATGCAAGAGTTGACATCACTAAAATATTGCCATAATATTGCTTCTGTAATTTGACAGGGTATGTTTTGTCCTATGCGTTATGTAGAGATTTCTGGGTGTTTTCAGGGCAAACCAGTAGGTCAACGTTTGTATTATTTTGTTGTAAAGTAAGTGAATTAATTAAAAATGATTCTATTTGAATCATTTTGCAAGCCAGTGGATTTTTCTTTTTTTGTTTACATTCTTAGATTTAAGCATTCTTATTTTTTAACATGTTATCAATTATTATATTTGTACACATTAATATAATCAGTTATATTTGCACAATTTATAGATTATGTTTGTATATATCTACTCTTTTACTCATGACCTAGTAAAATGGGTTTGTTATAGGTAAACTAACTGCTTGAAAATGCACTGTTAAATTTCACTGGGAGGTGTGCACATATTTTTAAGCAATAATACATTCTAGAAAGATCTATATAGCCTATTTCTGGCTGGTAACACCTACCTCCACCCCAAACACAATTTTTTTTTCCTAAGGTAATTAACAGGACCCAAACATATTTTTAAAAATTAAGTTATTCTTCTGTAATGCACCCTCTCTCCTTGGTTCGGTCAAATGATGGTACAGTATTTAGGCCTGAAGCCTTCCTTAACTCTGTGCTTTTGAGATATAAATTTTCTAACTTTCTCTGAGCCAGTGGTTCAAGGCTGCAGTGAGCAATGATGGTGCCACTGCACTGAGTGACAACGAGACCCCCATCTCTAAAAAAAAAAAAAAAAAACAATTATAAAGTTGAGTTGTTTTTTAGTTCTTTCTGTATTCTGCATGAGAGCCTTTCTTGAATATATGTATTAGAAATACCTTTCCTGGCCTGGCATAGTGACTCACACCTATAATCCTAGCACTTTGGGAGGCAAAGGTGCGTTTATCACCTGAGGTCAGGAGTTAGACACCAGCCTGACCAACATAGTGAAATCTCACCTCTACTAAAAATACAAAATTAGCCAGGCATGGTGGTATATGCCTATAATCCCAGCTACTTGGGAGGCTGAGGCAGGAAAATCACTTGAACCAGGGAGGTGGAGGTTGTAGTAAGCCTCAGTCATGCCATTGCACTCCTGCCTGGGCAATGCGCAAAACTCCATTTCAAAAAAAAAAAAAAATCTTCTTCACTCTGTGAGTTGTCTTTTTACTGCCTTAATGGTGACTTTTAATAGCTAAAGTTAATTTTAATATTGTACAACCTAGCAATTTTTTTCCCTTTACAGTTAGTGCTTGGTTTTAAGGTCATATGAACAATTCAGATTTCTACTTGTATTAATATTTTGTTAGATTTTTAAAAATAAAAACAAAATTTTAAAATTCTCTTATAGATTGAGTCTTAAGAATATATCCTTGGTGTTTGGTGTTTGGATAAAGGAAAAAAAAGAAAGAAAGAATATGTCCTGGGACCCTTTAAGAGTCCATGCACCACAGTTTAGGGAACAGTATACTAGAATGTGAGTTGCTTGAGGACTTTTCATTTATGTGCCCCAATGCACACAGTACAGTCTCAGATATTTGTTCCATGAATAAATGAAATAAATGACAAGGAAGCTCCCCAAAATAAATTTAAACTCTTTTATCAGTATTATTATTTTTGCTTTTTCCTGAAAACTATTTGTTTGTGTTTCAGAAAATAAAAGCATTGCTAGAATTTGTTTGAATTTTTTTTCCTTTGTATAATGAACCTAAAAGTTTGAAGGGAGTGTTGGTCTGAATTTTTTTATTTTGGTGGAAAGAGATATTTACCTTCTTGGAAAACTGTCCTCCTCCTGCTCCTATACCATGTTTGAAAAGAAATGTCTTTTATGTAGTGATGTTTCCACTGTATGGTTTCTAGATCATTGTCACTAAATTTTTATAATCATAGATCTGTGCAATTTACTCTATAAGCCTGACAAAATTAAGCTAAGGGCTGGATCTGGCCCATGGATTAGAAGCCCATTAATTCCTTATCTAGGAAAGAAGCAGAGTAGTTAAAAATGTGGCTTTAACAGGGCTAAACTGCTTGGATTTGATTTCCTGCTCTGCCACTTATTGCCTGTAATTTTAGACAAATAATCTAACTTAATCTCAGGTTGTACAGTGTGCATAAAATGGGAATAGACCAGGCACAGTGACCAAGCCTGTAATCCAAGCGGTTTGGGAGGCTGAGGCAGGAGGATTGCTTGATCACTTGAGGCCAAGACTTTGAACCTGCGGTGAGCAATGATTATGTCCCTGCACTTTAGCCTGGGCAACAGAGCAAAATCCTATCTCAAAAAAAAAAAAAAGTGGGGAGGGAATAATAATATTACTGAATATATAGGATAGTTGTAAAGATTAATTCATACTTGTAAACTGTTTGGAACAGTACAGTACCTAAGACATAATTAGCAGTCATATTATAAAGTAAAATAATCACAGTGATGCAGTGATTTACACATCTACACTGAAGATTATTGTGAAATTAAATAATAGAGGATACAAATGCTCAACTAAAATTTATTTACAGATATCAGATATTCAAACCATTTGTAGAAATGTAAGGAAAGTCAAAAGAAAGAAGTCTTTTGTACAACAGATGTCACATGTACAAAATTTGTTGGCCTTTATAGTACCCAATTAGTGAAATCCCATATATTTGCAATGAAAACAAATAGTAGAAAATCTTGCAGTAGAATGATTAAAGAAAGACAATAGAAATGAGAAATTTTTGCTAAATTCTATCCTTCCATAATCTTAATTTCAGTCATCCTACTTGATTACCTGGTACCTCCCTATCTTTCTGACTCTCTCTAGTGCTTTTATACCAACAGTTTACCTCCACTACTAGAGCCTTCAGTTCATTGATTCTACCACCTTATTGTTTAATGTCTTATATCTGGTTTATAGTTTTCATCAAATTAGAAAACATTTTTACATTTTTCTTCAAATATTCACTAGACCTTCACCTCAAGATTCCAATTATATGTAGGTTAGGTCATTTGATATTGCATAGATAACTGACACTCATTTAAAAAATATTTTATTTCTATGATGTTCATGCTTTCCTCTACCTTTTTGATCATATAGAATATCTGTAATAGCTGACTCAATGTCCTTGTTTACTAAATGTAACGTCTGTGACATTTCTGGGTCAGCTTCTTTTGATGTTTTTTTTATTTCTCTTGGTGATTGGTTTTATTTTCCTGTTTCTTTGTGTGCTTGGTGGTTTTTAACTGGATGTCGCTTGTGAGTATGTGTCATTGTGAGTATATATTTTAGGGGCTTGATTTAAAAATTATCTCTAAATACTTTTGGATTTGGCTCTGATGCAGTTAGTTAACTTGGAATCAGTTGATACTTTTGAAGCTCACCTTTTAGTTTTGTTAGAGTGTGTCTAGAATACCACTCCGAGTAGGGCTACTTTGGCTCCACTATAGACTCAATAACTTTTTGTGGATTCTGCTAAATGCCGAGCACTTTAAAGGGTGTTTCCACTCTAGCTGGTGGCAACACAAACTTTTTCTAGCCTTGTGTGCACTCTGCTTATTGTTCTGCCCATTCCTTCCTAATGATTATTTCCCCCGTCTCATAGTTTTCTCGTACCCAGGTTAGTACTCAGTCACAGGCTTGAGGGGCCTTCTCTGTAGGTATCCAGAGCTCCCTTTGTGCCATGAATTCTAGTCACCTCAGCGTTTTCAAACTCCGAACCCTGTCACTTAGTGAAACTGCTGTTTGAGTTTCCCCTCCTTGTGATGAGGCCTGGAGACACTCTCTAGGCAGTATGTTTGGACATTGGTAGCACTCAACTCATTTGTTTTTCTTTTCTCAGGAAGCACTGTCCTGCACTGCCTTTGGCTTTCTAGTTGTTTAGGCAGGAGGGGAAATCTGGTTCCTGTTATTCTGTCATGATTGGAAGCAGAAGTCTCTTTCTCTTTTCATCTTGAATTCCATTTTCTCCCCCTTACCCAACATAAATTCTCTTCTCAGTCATTCTAATCATTCACTTCAATACACTTTTCACTCCCTTGCTCCTGTCTTGTTCTGCTTGGGAAAAGTGTACAACCCTGTTTAAATCCATCTCTTCACTTTTCAGTGTCAGTACCTGTGCAGCTGAATGTCATTGGAGAAAAACACAACTATGCTATTTTCACCTTAAATCCATGACCACAATGAGCCCAGCCATACTGCACTTCCATAGTCACTTACTCTTCCGCTTTCTTAGATGTGTTTTTCACATGTTTTCTGTCAGCATTGTAGCATTTCCTTCCCCATCTTCTCAGGCATTATCCTTATGTCCACATCCTTGGAAAATTAAAGCAATAAAATATGAACTTCTCAGAGTCATACAGCATCTACCCTCATAACAGCACCTGCATGTACATTCGTTTGCCTCCTCCTCTTAGCCTGTAGTCACTTCTTCCACATATGCACCATATGCACTAGATCCCATTCCCTCTTGCCTGCCAGTGCAGTTTAAATCACTAGCAGTTTCTCTCCCATTCCCCACATCATCAACATTTCATTATATCCTGGACCATTCCTGTCAGCATACAATCATACTATATTTATCCTATCGTTAAAAAATTATTTTTTAAATTACTCTCACCCTATCAGTTACCATGCCATTTCTTTGGTCTCTTATACAGGAAAAATTGTGAAGAGGTGTCTCTCATCTTTCCAGATTTTTTCTTTGTTTTTGTTTTTATTTACTTACTTATTTTTTGAGATAGGGTCTCACTGTCACCCATGCTAGAGTGCAGTAGCATGATCTTGGCTCACTGCAACCTCCGCCTCCTAGGTTCAAGTGATTCTCCTGCCTCAGCCTCCCAAGTAGCTGGGGTTGCCAGGGCCCACCACCACACCCAGCTAATTTTTTGTATTTTTAGTAGAGCCAGGGTTTCACCATGTAGGTCAGGCTGGTCTCGAACTCCTGACTTCAAGTGATCGATCCCCGCCTCAGCCTCCCAAAGTGCTGGGATTACAGGCATGAACCATTGCACCTGGCTCCTCATTCTCTCTTAATTCCACTCTTTATTTCACTGAAATCTGGCTGTCATTACCACTCTGCAAAAACTACTGTTGACAAAGTTTCAGTGACTTCCATATTGCTGTTTCATTGGTTATTTTATGTAATCTATCAGGAGCATTTGTTAAATTAATTATTCTGGCTTTCTGATATACTTTATTCACTTGTCCAGAATACCATACTTTTAGTTTTCTTGCTACCTATGCTCTGGATGCTTTTTCTGTCTCCTTTGCTAGTTCTTACTCCTCTGTCCGCCTCTTAATGTTGGATACCTGAGACCTCAGACTTGGGTCTGTCTCTCACAATGATCTCATCCAACAACAGGTTTTTTTTTTTTTTTTTTTTTGAGACAGAGTGTCGCTCTTGTTACCCAGGCTGGAGTGCAATGGCACGATCTCGGCTCACCGCAACCTCCGCCTCCTGGGTTCAAGCAATTCTTCTGCCTCAGCCTCCTGAGTAGCTGGGACTACAGGCACGCGCCACCATGTCCAGCTAATTTTTTGTATTTTTAGTAGAGACGGGGTTTCACCACGTTGACCAGGATGGTCTCGATCTCTCGACCTCGTGATCCACCCACCTCGGCCTCCCAAAGTGCTGGGATTACAGGCTTGAGCCACCGCGCCCGGCCAACAACAGGTTTTAAAACCATCTATATTCCAATGACTTCCAGTTTTTGATTTTCTAGTAGACCTTTACATTCTAGATTTCCATATTGAACTCCTATTCAACATTTTCACATGAATGTCTAATAGAGATGTTAAATGTAATATATCTAAAACCAGTCTCAGAAACTTTTCATAAGCCTGTCAAATCTTCTTTTATTCTAGTTGATGATAGTGCTGCACTTATTGGACAAAAGCCTTGCTTTACTTCATTTTCTCATATCTCAGATGCTTACTGTTAGGAAGTCCTGTTAGTATCACCTTTTGGGTATCTAAAAATTGAACCACTTCTTACACCTTCTACCTCCATTGCTATCACCTCAGTCCAAGTCACCATCAGTGCTTTCTAATCCTATACCCAGTTTTGAACCTTGTCTCTTATAATGTATTCTCAACAAGTAATGAGGGAGATTTTAAAATGTAAATAAGATTATGATACTTCTTCCTCAGAATCTTTTAATGGCTCTTCATCTCACTTATAGTAGAAACCGGTCTTTATAATGGCCTTCAGCGTCCTACAAGATCCAGCTCAGTAAGATCCAGTAAGCAAAGTTACTTCTATGACCTTATCTGCTCTCTCCTCTTTCTTTGCTTTGCTTTGCCTTGAATACATTAAGCATGCCTCTACCTTATGTTCTCTGAATTCTGCTTTCTCTGCCTAGAATACTCTTTTCCCAGATATTCCCTCATTGCCAGCTCCCTGTTGGCTTCCCTGTGGCTCATTCATGTGAAAAGAGTGCCTGTGAGGGGATTAGTTGTCCTGTAAGGAGTAAAGGATGGAGGGACTGGGGTATGGCAAATGTTGAAGTCCTCTAAAGAGCCAGTGAATGAGTGAATTCTAGACCTGTTAGCAACTGTTGAGTCCAACCTGTTTGCTATTCTGAATAATAATGAAAGAATTCAAGAGACTTTGTAGCAAGTTAATAGAGATGAGGCAGCCTTCAGTCAGTCAGTGAAAACATATAAATCAATCTTCATAGTCGGAAGAATCTTTTGCTTATTTCTAAGGCACTCTCTTTTGTAGATAGTGAATTTGGTGTCCTGCCACTTAGTTATGATTTAGTGATATGCTCTTTAGTTTAATAGAGAATAGGTCAAAGAACTGCTTGAGCATCATTTTTGGAATCTATTGTAAAAGTTTAATAGAAAACATTCAGTTATTAAATTCCTTTTAAAATTGAGTGTGGGGGAAAGTTTATTATGTGTTCCATCAAACAGGAGAACCAAATACATTTTCTGGTATTTAACTATATCTGTATCTATCTATATCTATTGCTTATAAGCCAATATATCAATTAGAATATTAGGAGATTTCAGAGCCTAACCAGTATTTAATTTATCTCTAGTACCTCGCTACTCTGGTTCTTTGTACCTTTTTTATTTTTAATTGCAGGACTTACACTATGTTTAATTTTATAAATTACCAAAAGTGCTTGTGGAAATAGACTTAGTTGAAGTTAGAAAGTATCCTCTTGTTAAGAGGGCATTCTCTATCTCCATGTCACTCAAGAAAAGACTTCTGTGTTCTTTCCATGCGTGACAGAGCAAGACCCTGTCTCAAAAGCAAACAAAAAAAAAATCACATGGTCACACTTAACTTGAAAAGGAGTACTAATGACTAACACGTATGGGATCTCTCTCTCTCCCTTTGTTTTTGGTAATGTAATTGATTATTTTTTTTCCTAATGTTGTACCACTTTTACATTCCAGAGATAAACTATATGATTATGAGGTATGATTGTTTTGATATGCCACTTGTTTGATTTGATAATACTTACTTAGATTTTTGCATCTTTGTTCCCTGGTAAGATTGGCCTAGAGTTTCCATTTCTTACACTGTTCTCAACAGTTTAGTGTCAGGGTTTTTTGTTAGCATTAGAAAAGGAGATGGGTATTTTTCTATGTTTTTTTTCTCCTCAGTTTTCAGAGTTTATATAGATTTCCAGTATACTTTTTGTGAGGAGTTTAAGACAACTACAAAATTAGATGATACAGTCTCCACATAAGACCACTCTCACTTCTGACACCAACTGTAAGTTTGGTAGATTTCCAAAACGCTCAGGTTTGATAATTCATTAGAAAGGCTCACAGCATTTAGTGAAAGCTGTTGTACCCATATTTATGATTTGTTATAGGGAAAGGATTCGGAAAGGAAGAGACTGATAAGGCAGAGCTTAGGAGGGTTCCAAATACAGAGCTTCTCTTGCCTTCTCCTCATGTCGTCAAAACACATTTCTCTCCCGGCATCAGTGTGTGACAGTATGCATGAGTACCACCAAATAAGGAAGCTCACCCAACCTTTACTGTTGAGTTTTTATGGAGCTTATTCACATAGGCATGACTGATTAATTGCTCACAAGAATAATTTCGGTCTCCGTGTTGACTGACCTTGTATGTCCCAAAACCCCTATCTCAGGTTACATTGTTCGTCTTTCTGATTGGTCAACCTCCACCTAGGATTATACAGGTATGGACGGTCCCCTCCCTGAATTACATTGTTAGCCTATCCAGAATGGCCGAAGGCCTCCCAGACAAAGACACACTTACTAAACCTAACTTTCTAAGCATCCAGAGATTACCTACTAGAAGTTGGGAGGAAGGACCAGACTGTCTCTTTGGATAAGGCCAAATTCTTCACTACATACTTTTGTACAATTAATTTTTCTCTTTTATGATTATCTTCCTGTGATTCCTCAATACCAGATTAAGCCTGTAGGAATTCCATTATGGAAAACTGGTTCATTTACATTTGAGCCCTTCATTTCTCTAGCTGTCTTATGAAAATTACAGGATACTTTTTATTTAACTGCATTAAAGTTAAACTTTCTCTTTTTTTTTTTTTTCCCCAAGAATAAGGGTTCTCTTCAGTTTGAAGACAAATGGGATTTTATGCGCCCGATTGTTTTGAAGCTTTTACGCCAGGAATCTGTTACAAAACAGCAGTGGTTCGATCTGTTTTCGTAAGTACCCCACTAATTCTGTTTGCTAACATACAGGAAATTTTGGTGATGTGTTTCTATACCCAGATGGAATGTGTAACTCTGGATTGGTCTGTTTACCTAATAAAAAGTATTACTAGTTATGTTGAGGGTCTCCAAGACCTCTCCCAGGTATGATGATTTGCTAGAGGGCTCACAGGACTGAACATACATTCATACTCACAGCTATGAGTCATTACAGTGACAGGATCCCAAGCAAAATCAGCAAAGGGAAAAGGTACATGGCATGAAGTGCAGGAAGAAGCAAGCACAAGCTTCCAAGAAGAGTCCTTTCCCAGGGGAGTCACACAGGACACACTTAATTTTTCCAGCAGTGATTGACAACATGTGATACGTTGTCTACCAGAGAAGCTTATTAGAGACTCAGTACTCAGGGCTTTTATGGAGGCTGGTCACGTAGGCAGTCTCTCCCAATGTGTACCCAAATGAGTAAACCATAGTTTTTGTATAAACAGTTTAGGTACAGTGAGCCACCATTATTTCAGGAAAGTTTTATTTAAGTGTAGGAAACTTTTGACCATTCAAATTCTCAGGTGCCAGCCAAGGGCTAATCTTGAGAAATGCCTTGGCAAGCCAGCATTTTTCGGAGATGCAGTCTCAGGGGTGCTGGTTTAATGTTTTGCTGTTGGCCAAAATATTTTTACAGCAAAATTATGTCTGCAGGCCCCTGTGTAGCAGGGCAAGACCAACCTGTAGTATTGATCTCAGTTATCTTTTTTTATTTTTTATTTTTTTTAGATAGGGTCTTGCTGTTTCCCAGGCTGGAGTGAAGGGGCACCATCTTGGCTCCCTGCAACCTCTGTTTCCCGGGTTCAGGTGATTCTCATGCCTCAGCCTCCTGAGTAGCTGGGCTTACAGGCATGTGCCACCATACCCAACTGATCTTTGTATTTTTAGGAGAGATGAGGTTTCACCATGTTGTCCAGGTTGGTCTCAAACTCCTGACCTCAGGTAATCTGCCCACCTCAGCCTCCCAAAGTCCTGGGATTACAGGCATGAGCCACCATGCCTGGCTAGTTATCCCTTTTTAGGGCCCCTGAATTTAGCCAGTTAAAACAAACACCATAGATCATAAGGTTTGTCTTAGAAAACCATGTGGCTTTCTCTTTCAGTTTCTGTATGGGCCATTTTTAACATGGTCAACTCAGGCATAAGTGTCAACTTAGGCACAGCACAACTCAGGACAGTAAGTTGAAGCAGACCTGAAAGCCTTCCAGGATTGAGACAGTGCCATGCTAGGGTACGAACACTGACAAATAATCCCAGAGGCCTCATGTAGTACTCCTGGAAAGATGTTTAAAATTGTTAAGATACCCCAAGCAAGATATTAGGTGGTGCAGGTTAACAAGGCCCTCGCTGTGGCCCCCCACCATGGGGCCTTACAGTCTGGGGTTCCCAATTCAGTGTAGTTGACTTGTAATTCAGTTCAGGCCTTGGTTTCAGCAGGACTGCCTGAAGGGAGTTAGATCCAAACAGGAGTTGTTGTGCATGAAAAGTGCAGAAGCTGAGGCTGTTCTTTGCCATCTCATAGTTGGTGCTGTTAGGTATGATTTTAAGTTCAGCAGTCAGTGTGAATTAAAAGGACTCATGGCAGCTTGGAAAGGCAACCCTGAGAGATTCCCTTTAGGAAAAGTGGGAATAGTTGTGAAAAGCAAAAATCATTTAATGTCCTCCTCCTCTCCTGTCCCTTCTCAGATTCTGGGTTTTGTTTTCTCTTCCTTATAAAATCAGCATATCCCTTTCAGTAATGAAAATCTTACGTCTTCTCAATCATCCAGGTCTGCATGAGGGACAAAAGATGTTTTTTACTGAAAAACATTTTTATGCAACTTAATTAGACAAATTATAGTTAGGAATCGATCAGGATGAAATCCTGAATTTTTGAAACTTTTCAGAATGGGCTTATGTTATCTCCCACCCCTTTTGTCCTGATCATTTGTCTAGTGAGTAACCTAGAAAAGATCAGTTCCTTTCTGGGGATAGCTGTGTTTGATAACCAAACAGACTTACTAAGGTGTGTGTGTACCAGGAGGGAAAGAGAGAAATAGAGTCAGATTATTAAATCTGTTGTTGCAAACTAACCAATCTAGGAAGACAAACACAAGTCAGTAGCAGTGAAACATCTCAAGAAGGGGTCAAAATCTAACCTGTAAGAAGTGGTCAAAGGGGCTACACTCTTTATGATGTGCCTTCTCCCAACTTAAAGCTTTTGGTAGGAAACATCAGTTGAGAATACTTTTAGTCTCCATATTAGATATATAAGACTAATCAGCAGCTTGATTTTGGGTAGTCCCATGAGAGAGTAAGCCTTTTTCTTTGGATATCTGTAAGTGGTTGATGTGGTCCAGCCAGAATCCATGATGTTTTTATAGTTTCTGGCTCCACAGGAGGATATCTTTTAAATCTTCAGTAGTCTTTTAGGGCCAAAGCGGCTTACACCTGTAATTCCAGAACTTTGGGAAGCCAAGACAAGATGATCGCTTGAGCCCAGGAATTCAAGACCAGCCTAGGCAACATAGAGAGACCCTATCTCTAAAAAAACAAACAAAAAAATCCCATGTCCATGTCGTGGACACACCTGTAGTCCCATTTAATTGGGAGCTGAGGTGAGAGGGTTGCTTGAACTCTTAAGCAGATTGCTTGCTGCATTGAGGCTACAGGAAGCTGTGATCACACCACTGCATTCCAGACTGAGTGACAGAGTGAGACCCTGTCTCAAAAAAAAAAAACAGAAAAAGTATTTCAGGCAAAGTCCTGTTTATTGAGTATATGCCTGCTTTCAGTTCAGCACAGCTTGTGTTAAGGTTGAAATAGCCCAGTAGCAGAGTGTCAGGTTTCAGCCCAGCGTCAGATCCAGGTAGTTGAGATCTGTGATTTTAGGATTCCAAAAAAGTTAGTGTCTTGTCTTTGGCAGCAGCAAAGCCAAGATACTTCAGGCTCACAGTCATATTTCAAGTCCAAGTAATCAGCAAGACCATCCCAAGTCCTATTTTACCTTGTCAGTCTTATGATCCAAATTGATCCCTTCAAAAATATGCATATCAGCCTGGAAAATCATCAGGCTTCTAAGGGTCAGACATCTAATTTCACAATAATTCAATAGCAATGAAAAACTGCATTTAAAATTCCTGAAGTATATTTCTTCCATCTGGAGATTTCCTTTGTTTTCATGTTGTCTCTCTTCTCCAGAGGCAGCGTTAGTTAAAAAAACGTAGTATGCATTGGAACCAAATCATTTTCTGAGTGAAAAAAAAAAAAAAACCATAGTAAATATCGTTCATTGTGAAGAGCTTACCCTGTTCCCAATACTCAGAGAGTTGAAATTCCGGTCTCTTCAGCAGAAAAAAAGCAGGAAGTTTTGTCTCACTTTTCCTGATTGGAACAATCCCTCTAGCATTTATGAAATGACTAGCAGCATATTACATATTGTGTCATTTTTGATTATACATCTAGATGCAATAGCTGCAAAGTACAAAGTCATCTCTTAACCCCCTACCACGTTTTTACCTTACTTTAAATTTATTTACTTATTTATTTTTATTTTTATTTTTTGAGACGGAGTTTCGCTCTTGTTACCCAGGCTGGAGTGCAATAGCACAATCTCCGCTCACCGCAACCTCTGCCTCCTGGGTTCAGGCAATTCTCCTGCCTCATCCTCCTGAGTAGCTGGGATTACAGGCACGTGCCACCACGCCCAGCTAGTTTTTTGTATTTTTAGTAGAGACGGGGTTTCACCATGTTGACCAGGATGGTGTCGATCTCTTGACCTCGTGATCCACCCGCCTCGGCCTCCCAAAGTGCTGGGATTACAGGCTTGAGCCACCGCGCCCGGCCTATTTATTTATTTATTTACTGAGATGGAGTCTTGCTCTGTTGACCGGGCTGGAGTTCAGTGGCACAATCTCGGCTTACTGCATCCTCCACCTCCTGGGTTCAAGCGACTCCTGCCTCATCTCTTGAGTAGCTGGACTACAGGTACCCACCACTGCACACGGCTAATTTTTTTATTTTTAGTAGACATGGGGTTTTACCATGTTGGCCAGGCTGGTCTCAAACTCTTGATCTCAAGTGATCTGCCCACCTCAGCCTCCCAAAGTGTTGGGATTACAGGCATGAAGCACTGTGCCTGGCCGTCCTTATTTTAAATTTAATCAAACTTCTAGTGGTAAATTCAGTGTTTATAATAGTAACATTACAGCTGCTGGGAGATCCTGACTGGAATGCAAGGTATAGGTATAGAGAGGAACTGCAGCAGCAGCAGCTAGGCTGAAAAAACAGCTGAAGTGGTTCACTTTCCCCACTCCTGTTTCTCCCCTAATGTATCTAAAGCTTTGCTCCAGCCCTGGGCTCTGATTTTGCTATTATTTTTTCCTATTTGGAGGAGAGAGCATATAACCTTTCAACACTTTTGATCCACCCAAAACTCACCTTTGGGAACTTTTGGGCCTCTTCTCTTCCCACCTGGAGGCAAGAAAAAACAAAAACAGAGACATCATCCAGGCTCTGCTTTTTCTCCCCTCACTTTAGTCAGCATGGCCAGAAACTGCCAGGGGAATGAGAGAGCCAGTTCTCCTGGTGTTAGCGGTACCATTTTCAAATTTCATAAACAATTTTTACCTGTCACAACAGACAGGCTCACCTGCTGTTACATACTATGAATGATTTTATAGCCACCCAAGCAACAAATGTTTGTCATCCTACTGCTTCTTCCCTCTTCATGAGTCCAGCTTCTGACACCAGCTGTGTTAGCAATCCCAAGGTCACCCCTAGGCTTAGTGATTGCTGGGAGTATTCACAGGACTCACCATGTAGTTGTATTCACGGCTATGACTTATAACAGTGAAGGAAGCAAAGCAAAATCAACAAAGGGAAAAAGTACATGTAGCAAAGTCCAGGCTGACAAAATGCAAACTCCCAAATGTCTTGTCCCACGGTCAAACAGAGCAAGCTTAATTCCTCCAGCAACTGACTGAGAAAACACATATAAAATATTGTCTACCGCTGGGCGTGGTGGCTCACGCCTGTAATCCAAGCACTTGGGAGGCCAAGGCGGGCGGATCACCTGAGGTCGGGAGTTCAAGACCAGCCTGACCAATATGGTGAAACCCCGTCTTTAAAAAAAAAAAGAAAAGAAAAAAAAATTGTCTACCAGCGTAGCTAATTAGAGACTCAGCACCCAGACTTTGTCCTGAGAGCTGGTCATATAAGCAGCTTCTTCTTGGCACATACCAAAATTTGAGAGTGGCAAAAGAAAAGCAAGTGTTCAATGTAAGTCACACTGTATAAACAGTTTCGGTACGTAAAACATTCTTGTTAAGGAATGATGGGCATCCTCCCAAAAATCTAGATTGCCACATCCTAGCCAAAGGCCAGCCTTGCACACAAGTCTTTATTAGGATAGCAGTCTCACACACACTATTAAAATACTGTATCAATGAATTACAGATGTGTAATTGCATAACCTATAAACATTGAGCTGTTGTAATCATTTTCTCTCTATCACTTAAGAAAATGCTCTGATTTCCTAAATGATGTAGGACTTGTTGCATACTACCAATTAACTTATAATTCTGGCCTTTGGGAAATTAAAGTTCAGTAAGAAACAGCTGAGGCTTTTTTTTTTTTTGAGACCGAGTTTTGCTCTTGTTACCCAGGCTGGAGTGCAATGGTGCGATCTCGGCTCACTGCAACCTCTGCCTCCTGGGTTCACGCAATTCTCCTGCCTCAGCCTCCTGAGTAGCTGGGATTACAGGCATGCGCCACCATGCCCAGCTAATTTTTTGTATTTTTAGTAGAGACGGGATTTTCACCATGTTGACCAGGATGGTCTCGATCTCTTGACCTCGTGATCCACCCGCCTCGACCTCCCAAAGTGCTGGGATTACAGGTGTTAAGCCACTACGCCCGGCCAGCTGAGGCCTTTTAAAGCTTTATTACATTCATGTATACATATGATTTTCATAAATGATGCAATTAAACTATTTTATAAATGATATGTTGGGTGTGGTGGGGTTTTTTTGCTGTTAGGTTGTTTTTGCCAGATATTCAATTAAACTATTTTATGAATGATATGTTGGGTGTGGTGGGGTTTTTTACTGTTAGGTTGTTTTTGCCAATCTGTTGATAAAATTGATCATTGAGAATAGTGCTTGTTCTCTGAGTACTCTTGACTGAGAAAAGGAGCATAGAGTGATGGTGTTCCCTACTAAAAGTGGACTTCAAAGTAGAAATCATTAATAACGTTGTACAGTTGGTGGACTCAACGTGTCGTTTTTAAAGATCTTTCAGCCAGGCATGGTGGCTCACACCTGTAATCCCAGCACTTTGGGAGGCTGAGGTGGGTGGATCACCTGAGGCCAGGAGTTCGAGACCAGCCTGGCCAACATGGTGAAACCCCATCTCTACTAAAAAATACCTAAATTACCTGGGTGCGATGGTGGGCCCCGGTAATCCCAGCTACTCAGGAGGCTGAAGCAGGAGAATCACTTGACCCTGGGAGGCAGAGGTTGCAGTGAGCCAGGATTGTGTCATTCCACTCCAGCCTGGAAAACAAGAGTGAAACTCCATGTCAAAAAATAAAAAAGATCTTTTATCTCCTTGGAGTACCTAAAACAGCTCAATGTATAGTCCTTTTAGGTAAGGGATTCCTATATATCACCAAAATTGCAAGACTGACAATAATTAAAACCTTTGTAACTTTTACCCGTATTTTGGCCATATTAATCATTGACATTTAGGTTGCTTACATCTTTCTAAATCTGAGTTAATAATGTATTGATGTTAAGCTGCATTGACTATCTGAGATTTCCACCCCTTTTCTCATAATCTGTATTCTTTCTCCGTAGAAGTACTCTTGGTATTTTGGGTGGCATAAGAGATTGTTCTGCATCTTGTACAATATTTATAACTTCTATCTTTTACTTTTTTTTTTTTTTGAGATGGAGTTTCAGTCTTACTGCCCAGGCTGGAGTTCAGTGGTGCAATCTTGGCTCACTGCAACCTCTGCCTCCCAGGTTCAAGTGATTCTCCTGCCTCAGCTTCCCAAGTAGCTGGGATTACAGGCATGTGCCACCACACCCAGATTTATTGTACTTAGTAGAGATGGGGTTTCATCATGTTGGTCAGGCTGGTCTTGAACTCCTGACCTCAGGTGATCCACCCGCCTTGGCTTCCCAAAGTGCTTTGATTACAGGCATGAGCCACCGCGCCCAGCCTGTCCTTCACTCTTATAAACTCCAGTCATGAACACGCCTTCTGTGCCTTTCTCCCCACCCTTCGTTATAAAAACATAGATTCTCACATGTTTCCAGATACCCTTCTAGGGGAATAATACCTTCCTCAATTGAGAACTGCTGCTCTAGATCCATGGTGTTAGGTTTGAGTCTGCTCTGTGGAATTAAAGCCAGAATTAAATAAACTACTTTCAACTTGTGAGATCTTAAAAAAAAGTTCTTTAAGTATATTACTAAATTTCAACAGCTACCCTATGAGACAGTTATTGTCTGTACTTTACAGGTAAGAAAAATGATCTTGGTTGGGTGTGGTGGCTCACACCTGTAATCCTAGCACTTTGGGAGGCTGAGGTGGGCAACATGGTAAAACTTTGTCTCTACAAAAAATTAGCTGGGCATGGTAGCACATGCCTGTTGTCCCAGCAACACAGGAGGCTGAGGTGGGAGAATCAGCTGAGCCTGAGAGGTCAAGGCCACTGTACTCCAGCCTGGGTGACAGAGTGAGAACCTTACTTAAAAAAGAAAAGAAAAGAGAAAAGATCTTGAGACACATGAGATACTGTGTCCAAAAGTCAGGACACATTAAATTATAGAATTGGTTTTCAACCAAGGTGTGTGTTTGTCTCCAAGGTTTTCTACAGTGTAGCAGTTAAGAGTACAGATTTTGGTATCACTTGGAACTGAATTTGGATTCTGAGTCTTCACTTTTTAATTTTATAGCTCTCGCCTGTTACTTCATCTGGCTTACTCCTCCTCATGTCTGGGTCTCAGATGGAGACATTATTCATAAAATACTGGATAAAGTAGACAGGCAGGCAGTTTGGGAGGTATGGAGCAGAATAGGAAACTAGTTTACAAGTTTATTATAAAGGATATTACGCCAGGTGTGGTGGCTCATGCCTGTGATCCCAGCACTTTGGGAGGTGGAGACAGGTGGAGCCCAGGAGTTCAAGACCGGCCTGGGCAACACAGGAAGACTCTGTCTCTACAAAAAAGTACAAAAGCTAGCCAAGCATGCCGTTACATGCTCTCAGGCTGGTCTTGAACTCCTGGCCTCAAGGGATCCTCCTAATCAGACTTCCCAAGTAGGTGGGACTACAGGCGCAAGCCACTGCACCTGGCACGGGGCTTTTCCTTGATGGGAAACTTTTTATTACTGCTTCAGTCTCGTTATTCATTATTAGTCTATTCTGGTTTTCTCTTTCTTTATGGTTCAATCCTGGTAGGTTGTATGTATCTTCCCAGGAGTTTATCTGTTTCTTCTATGTTTCCTAATTTGTTGGTGTATAGCTGTTTTTATAGTAGTCTCTAATGATTCTTGTTAATTGTAGTTTAAAATTCTTTTATGTCGTTTTTTTCCTACTAGATATTAAAATAGGGAGAAATTTTGTAATAAACACTGCTCGTTAGCTAAGCCAGTAGTCATTCCTGGTTTTCTTTGCCTTGCATACCTTCTACTAGAAAGGCTGAATAATTTAATATTACTTTTTGGGTCTTCCTTGCTACTAGGGTGGCTGTATGATACCATTCTGGAAAATAGGTCTATGGGAGGCTTCTAGAAAAGTTTTTACTTTCCACATGAATTATACTAATGTGCTTGGCACTGTCCTTCCTTTCCCCACTTAATAGTCACAGGTATAGGAGACTAACATGCTAAGATGGCAGAACAAAAAGGAAAAGATCCTAGTTAGCTGATGACACGAACAGTTGCATACCTCTACTCTTCTTGTTATATAAGAAAAATAGTCTCTTAACGGATGGATCACCAGAGGTCAGCAGTTCAAGAGCAGCCTGGCCAAAATGGTGAAACCCTGTCTCTACTAAAAATACAAAAATTAGCTGGCCGTGATGGCAGGTGCCTGCATTCCCAGCTACTGGGGAGGCTGAGGCAGGAGAATCACTTGAACCTGGGAGGCAGAGGTTGCAGTGAGTCAAGATCGCACCATTGTACTCCAGCTGGGCAACAAGAGCAAAAATCTGTCTCAAAAAAAAGGCCAGGCGCAGTGGCTCATGCCTGTAATCCCAGCATGTTGGGAGGCCAAGGTGGGTGGATCACTATGTCAAGAGATTGAGACCATCCTGTCAAACATGGTGAAACCCTGTCTCTACTTAAAAAATACAAAAAGTAACTAGGCATAGGGGGCATGTGCCTGTAGTCTCAGCCACTTGGGAGGCTGAGGCAGGAGAATCATTCAACCTGGGAGTCGGAGATTGCACTGAGCCAGGATCACGCCACTGTACTCCAGCATGGCGACAGAGTGAGACTCCATCTCAAAAAAAAAAAAAAAAAAAAAAAAGCCTCTTAATAGTTAAATTCATCTTAATTCATTTTAATCTTGTTTTTAGTTGAGTGTATCCTAAGTGATACAGGATGTGTTAAAGTATTCCAGTGTATTTGTGTCATGCCGTTACATTTGTAATTATTTTTGCTTATATTTTATATGAGCTGTAAATAGATATTATATAAAATTTACAGTTTTAACCATTTTTAAATGTACAATTCAATGGCACTAATTATATTCCAGTGTTACGCAAACATCAACACAGTCCATTCTCCAAACCTCTTCATCATCCCAAACAGAAGCTCTGTTGTACCCATTAAACAGTAATCGCTCATCCTTCCTCCCCCTAGCTCCTGGTAACCTCCATTTTCCTTTCCATCTATGAATTTGCCTATCTAGGTAACTCTTATAAATGGAATCATATAGTATTTGTCCTTTTGAAAGGTATACTGTTTTTTTTTTTTTTTTTTTTTTGAGACGGAGTTTCGCTCTTGTTACCCAGGCTGGAGTGCAATGGCGCGATCTCGGCTCACTGCAACCTCCGCCTCCTGGGCTCAGGCAATTCTCCTGCCTCAGCCTCCTGAGTAGCTGGGATTACAGGCATGCGCCACCACGCCCAGCTAGTGTTTTGTATTTTTAGTAGAGACGGGGTTTCACCGTGTTGACCAGGATGGTCTCGATCTCTTGACCTCGTGATCCACCCGCCTCGGCCTCCCAAAGTGCTGGGATTACAGGCTTGAGCCACCGCGCCCGGCAGGGTATACTGTTTTTTAACAGATTAGGTTATTCAGTTCGGGTTTAATGTTATGACTGGATATTCTTGCTTTGTTGCTTTTATAGCTATCATGGATCTGACATTATTGTTTCTTTATTTTCCCTTTCTTTGTTTTTATTAATTTGGACGTTTATTTACATTAGTGGTTGCCTTCATGTTTCTTGCTCTTAGTTAGAAGCATGTGATAGTCCTACTATTTGGAAACAAAATACATATCATTTCATCACGTCAAGGTCACACTATTTCTTCTCTTTTACACAAAGAAATCAAAACCTTTGGAATAGTTTTTACTTCTTGCTTCTTCTGTCTCTTCTGTCTGCTTCCTTAAGACTTTTGAGAAGCTTCTATTTCCTCCCTCTCTATTTCTCAACTCCTAGATTTTTCTAGTATGGTTAACTATTTAAAAAGATTTACTTTATGGCATGTTCCCTTTTAAAAGCACTTTGGGGCTGGGTGTGACGGCTCATGCCTGTAATCCCAACACTTTGGGAGGCTGAGGCTGGAAGATTGCTCGAGGCCAGATTTCAAGACCAGTCTGGGAAACACAGCAAGATTCCATCTCTACAAAAAATTAGCCATAGCTGGGTGTGGTGGCTCATGCCTGCAATTGCAGCACTTTGGGAGGCCAAGGCAGGTGTATCACCTCAAGTGAGGAGTTTGATACCAGCTTGGCCAACATGGCAAAACCCCATCTCTACTAAAAATGTAAAAATTGGCTGGGTGTGGCATTGGACGCCTGTAATCCCAGCTAATTGGCCAGCTGAGGCATGAGAATTGCTTGAACCCAGGAAGTGGAGGTTGCAGTGAGCCGAGATTGCACCACTGCACTCCAACCTGGCTGACAGAGTGAGACTTCATCTCAAGAAAAAAAAATTAAGAAAGCACATGTCTGTAGCCCCAGCTAGTCAGGAGGCTGAGGCAGGAGGATTTTTGAGAACAGAAGGTTTAATGTTATGGTGAGCTCATAATGCCACTGGATTCTAGGCAGGGTGATAGGGAGAGACCTTGTCTCAACCTTGTCTCAAAAAAAAAAAAAAAAAAAAAAAGTACCTTGAGAACATTCTTCCCTGATAGAGCAATGCAGAGAAGTACTTAGCAGTTAAGGAAAGAGAGCTGGAGAAGATATACCAAATCACTTCTACGTTTTACTCTTCTTTAGGTAAGATTTCTAGAGTTACCTAACTCCACCCCCTTTACCACACCATCCCTGTTACCCTATGAGACTCAAGTCCAGTTTGAACCTTTCTGACACATATGCAGCAGTGAGTTGAGTACAGCAGGGTTACAAAGATAGGTTTATTTTAGAGATGCACAGGACTCCGCTGATGAGTGACTGGTTCCAGAATTTTTCAACAGCCTTACCAACCTTTCTTAGAACTGCACCGATTCTTACTGCTAAGACTTCCTTCCTTGTGTCCTCTGCAGGGATCAGACCTATATCCAGCTTTTTCTAGCCCATTTTCCTTATTCCTTCACAGATCTCGGCTCACTGCAACCTTTGCCTCCTGGGTTCAAGCAGTTCTCCTGCCTCAGCCTCCCAAGTAGCTGGGGTTACAGGCACCTGCCACCATGCCCAGTTAATTTTTTGTATTTTTAGTAGAGACAGAGTTTCATCATGTTGGCCAGGGCTGGTCTCGAACTCCTGACCTCAGGTTATCCACCTGCCTTGGTCTCCCAAAGTGCTGGGATTACAGGTGTGAGCCACCATGCCTGGCCCCATCAGCTTCTTAAAAGTCTTCTTAAACTAGCACATGAGTCATTGTGGAGTGTCTGGCACATAGTAACAGTTAATACATGTTAGTTTTGTTACAGTAAACTAAATAAAAAATGATGGTGACTCTCACTGTGGTAATGGTGATGGAGGGAAATGTCCACATTAGAGAGACATTTGGATGATGAATACAATAGGACTGTGATTGAATATAGGGGATAAAAGGGGGTTGGGTTACCCAATTTCTTTCTTATCACTTTGCATTTTACTTTACAGGTTAGTCACATCAATGTGCTTACAGTTCACTGCAATTACCATAATCATCCACATTTCTTTTTTTTTGAGACAGAATCTCGCTCTGTTGCCCAGGCTGCAGCAGTGCAGTGCTGCGATCTTATGCCTCAGCCTCCTGAATAGCTGGGACTACAGGCATGCACCGCCACACCAGGCTAATTTTTGTATTTTTTAGTAAAGATGGTTTCACTATGTTGGCCAGGCTGGTCCTGAACTCCTGGCCTCGAGTGATTCACCAGCCTTGGCTTCCCTAAGTGCCAGGATTACAGGCATGAGGCACTGCACCTGGCCTACAGTTCTTATACTGTCGTTTTCTCATAAAATATCCTTCCTCCTGTCTTTGTACACTTTTGCCTGGCAGATTCCTATTTTTAGAGATTAAGCTCAGAAACCAACTATTCCAGGAAGCCTTTCCCTTTTCTCTCTACCTCTCACTTTCACTCTTACCCTGTCCTTGGGTTCCTAAATCATCTTTTGTTATACCCATAAAATAGTTGTAACATACTAAATTATGTATTTTTTTTGTATCAGGATTTTTTTCTTTTTTGAGACAGTATCTTTCCCTGTTACCCAGGCTGAAATTCAGAGGCATGATCTTGGCTTACTGCAACCTCCGCTTCCTGGGTTCAAGTGATTCCCTTGCCTCAGCCTCCCGAGTAGCTGGGGGCTACAGGTGCGCACCACCACATCTGGCTAATTTTTGTATTTTTAGTAGAGATGGGGTTTTGCCATATTGGCCAGGCTGGTCTCAAACTCCTGGCCTCAAGTGATCTGCCCACCTTGGCCTCCCAAACTGCTGGCATTAAAGGCATGGTCCACCATGCTCGGCCTGTTTCTTTTTTAAAAAAAATTTTTAGAGGCAGGGCATTACTCTGTCACTAAGGCTGGAGTGCAGTGGCACAATTGTAGCTTACTTTAACCTTGAACTTCTGAGTTGAAGTGATCTTCCCTCATCAGCCTCCTGAAAATTAGGATTACAGGCATGGGCCACTATGCTCAGCTGATTATTTTATTTTATTTTTGTATAGGTGAAAGCTTGCCATGTGGCCTAGTCTGGTCTTGAACTTCTGGCCTCAAATGACCCTCCTGCCTTGGCCTCCAAGAGTGCTAGGATTACAGGCATAAGCCAATATGCCCATCCCAGTCTCTTCTTTTAAACTCTAGATTCCTTTAGTCATTAGGTGAGACTGTATAGGTATGCATGAGTCAATTAATTGTTTTGTAATTTATTCTGAGAGTATTGGGAAACCATTAAATAATTTAAGTATGGGGTAATATGATGTGTCTTGAGTTTTAGCTGCTTGTCTAATAGATTAGAGGGTTTGAAGAGTAGATTCGGTTTGGTGTAAGTTCTGGAGCCTGATTTCCTGGCTCCAACATATACTAATTGCATAATCTTGGATCCTTTTTCCCTAAGTTCCCCGTCTGTAAAATAAGGATAAAATAGTAGTACTTTGAAGTTGCTGTGAAGATAAATTGAGTTAAAAGAACTTGGAATACTATCTGGCTGGTCGCAGTGCCTCATGCCTGTAATCTCAGCACTTCGGGAGGCCGAGACAGGTGGATCACCTGAAGTCAGGAGTTTGAGACCAACCTGACTAACATGGTAAAACTCCCTCTCTACTAAAAATACAAAACTTAGCTGGTGACACATGCCTGTAATTCCAGCTACTGGAGAGGCCGAGGCAGGAGAATCACTTGAACTTTGGAGGCAGAGGTTATAGTGAGCCGAGATTCCACCATTACACTACAGCCTGGGCAACAAGAGCAAAACTTCATCTCCAAAAAATAAATAAATAAAAGAATAGTATCTGGCACATAATAAGCAGTCAGGTGTTATGTTTTGTGTTATTATTTAACAAATATTTGTATGCTGACATCATCCTAGGCACTGGGCCATAAACCATTATGAAGCTGAATTGGACTAGTGAAAAAAGCATTCAAACTAATATGGAGACAAAACTTTGGGCTATAATAGTGGCTCTAAAAATTGGAATGTAGGCCAAGCACAGTGGCTCATGCCTATAATCCCTGCCCTTTGGGAGGCTGAGGCAGGAGATTACTTGAGTTCAGGAGTTCACAGTCAGCCTAGACAACATAGGGAGGCCCTGTCTCTACAAAAAATAAAAAATTAGCAAGGCATGGTAGCACACAACTGTGGTCTCAGCTAGTTGGGAGACTGAGGCAGGAGGATCACTTGAGCCCAGGAGGTTGAGGCTGCAGTGAGCTGTGTTCATGCCACTGCACTCCAGACTGGGCAACAGAGTGAGACACTGTCTCAAAAAAAAGAAACAAAATAATTAGAATACGAAACAATTTGATTATTGACACGTTATAATTCTGGAGATGCTTTATTTGGATTTGACTTTTTTTATAGTAGAGACTCCATTGTAAATTGAATGAATCACTGAGGGACATTTTTTGAATGAATGATTCTTCATTATGACCCTGTTCTTTTGTTGTAAGTTTCTCTGATTTACAACTTGGTATTTTATTTTATTTTATTTTATTTTTATTTTTATTTATTTATTTTTTTTTTTTTTTATTTATTTTTGAGAGGGAGTTTCGCTCTTTTTACCCAGGCTGGAGTGCAATGGCGCGATCTCGGCTCACCGCAACCTCCGCCTCCTGGGTTCAGGCAATTCTCCTGTCTCAGCCTCCTGAGTAGCTGGGATTACAGGCACGTACCACCATGCCCAGCTAATTTTTTGTATTTTTAGTAGAGACGGGGTTTCACCATGTTGACCAGGATGGTCTCGATCTCTCGACCTCGTGATCCACCCGCCTCGGCCTCCCAAAGTGCTGGGATTACAAGCTTGAGCCACCGCGCCCGGCCTATTTTTATTTTTTTGACACAGTTTCACTCAATCGCTCAGGCTGGATTTTAATGGCGGCATCTTGGCTCACTGCAACTTCCGTCTCCTGGGTTCAAGTGATTCTCATGCCTCAGCCTCTCAAGTAGCTGGGATTACAGGTGTGCACCACCACGCCTGGCTAATTTTTGTATTATTAGTAGATACAGGGTTTCACCATGTTAGCCAGACTGGTCTTGAACTCCTGACCTCAAGTGATCTGCCAACCTCAGCCTCCCAAAGTGCTTGGATTACAAGCGTGAGCCACCGCACCTGGCCTACAACTTGGTAATTAAGAAATTAACTTTCTGAACATGCTGTACTAATACTAAATATATTTCTAAAATGAAGGACCTTTTTGTAAAATACATCAGTTTTATAAGTTCTGAGTTTTTGTATATCAATTTATGATAGCTTTTGCTTTTGTTTTTTGTTGGTAATTGCTGTGTAAATGGGTAATATGTCGAGAAGCTAGGATATTTGCTTTATTGTGATTTAAGTGACTAATTTTCTAAAAAGCCAAAATAGGCTGGCCCACATCCCAGCATTTTGGGAGGCTGAGGCAGGAGAATTGCTTGAGGATCAGAGTTCAAGCCCAGACTAGGCAACATAACAAGACTCCGTCTCTACCAGAAATTTAAAAAGTTAGACAGGTGCATGCTTGTAGTCCTAGCTACTCAGGAGGCTGAGGTGGGAGGATCCCTTGAGCTCAGGAGTTAGAGACTGCGGTTAGCTGTGGTTGTGCCACTGCACTCCAGGCTGGGTGACAGAGTATATAACAAGACCGGGTGTGGTGGCTCACACTTGCAATTCCAGCACTTTGGAGGCTGAGGCAGGAGGATCCCTTGAAACCAGGAGTTCAAGACTAACCTGGACAACATAGGAAGATTGTCTCTACAAAAATTTTTTTTAAAAATGAGCCGGGTTTGGTGGCATGCTCCTGTAGTCCCAGCTCTTGGGAGACTGAGGTGGGAGAATCACCTCAGCCCAGTAGGTCGAGGCTGCAGTGAGCCATGATCATGCCACTGTACTCCAGCCTGGGCAACAGAGTGAGACCCTGTCTCTAAAAAATAAAAATAAAGTTTTTAAAATAATTAAAATTGAAGTGATAAAAGAATATATAACTCTTGTGTTAAAGAATTTAAAAGATTTGTAGTTGCTTTTGCACAAGAAAATACTAATAGTTAACTTTGGAGAGTGACATTAGGAGATGGAGACATGCTTTCATAACTAAATTTTATGTGGTAAGTAGCAGAGAATTAAAGAGGAAAGCAATGACAAAAGAAAATAAAAATAGGAACAAATGTATATGTGAGGCAATTTACAAGAGTACTTGGTTTATATGAGTGAATTCAAACACCAGTAGCTTGGTTCTAATATGATCCATGGAAACTGTACTACAATAGAACTTAAAATGAGTTTTGTCTCAGTTCTTGTTTCATTATTAATGATTGTTTACCTACTTTATATTCACAGGGATGTGCATGCAGTCTGTCTTTGGGATGATAAAGGCCCAGCAAAAATTCATCAGGCTTTAAAAGAAGATATTCTTGAGTTTATTAAGCAAGCACAGGCAGTAAGTTCCACATGTTTATTTTAGACTTGTTTTAAAACTAGTCAGATAATCATATTTTATAATTTTGAAAGTAGGAGTTCCTGAAGTAATTTCAAAATATTGCATTGACTTTTGACATGTCTGTGAAAGAATTTTATTAATGAAATGATTGTCATTAGTTGGATGATTTTTTTTCCCACAGTGATACTTCTGTCAAGAGAGTACATATTATCCTTAATTAAAAGATGTTATAGTGAATTCAGTTTTTATGATTTTTAGAAGTCCCCACCACCATTATTTTTTGGCTACACATCAGTCCACACAAATCTGTATTTTTCTCTCATGACTAATACCTCTTCTCAAGTTGACAGTAGTTTCTTTAATTCCAGATCCTTCTTTAGTTGTAAATTCTTTTTTTTTTTTTTTTTTTTTCTTTTTTTTTTTTTGAGACGGAGTTTCGCTCTTGTTACCCAGGCTGGAGTGCAATGGCGCGATCTCGGCTCACCGCAACCTCCGCCTCCCGGGTTCAGGCAATTCTCCTGCCTCAGCCTCCTGAGTAGCTGGGATTACAGGCACGTGCCACCATGCCCAGCTAATTTTTTGTATTTTTTAGTAGAGACGGGGTTTCACCATGTTGACCAGGATGGTCTCGATCTCTCGACCTCGTGATCCACCCGCCTCGGCCTCCCAAAGTGCTGGGATTACAAGCTTGAGCCACCGCGCCCGGCCAGTTGTAAATTCTTTAGGTTGTCCTTTGTATCGCTGTTGCTGAGCTGAAATTCAACACTCTTGTTTTGTTATTATGTATAAATGGCTAATTATACTGAAATGAAGACAAAGCTCATTTAGGCATTAGATCAGTTATGCAAGAGTTTGTTTGTTTTGACACCTTGTAATGTTGTTTTAAGTCAGCTATGGCTATGTCTCTTACCATTTTGAGGAGGAGCCAAAGGACATGAAATTATTTTCCTTTCTATAAAATGAGGTCTGGGGGCCGGGCACAGTGGCTCAAGCCTGTAATCCCAGCACTTTGGGAGGCTGAGGTGGGTGGATCACGAGGTCAAGAGATTGAGACCATCCTGGTCCACATGGTGAAACCCCGTCTCTACTAAAAATACAAAAAAATTAGCTGGGCATGGTGGCGCGTGCCTTTAATCCTAGCTACTCAGGAGGCTGAGGCAGGAGAATTGCCTGAACCCAGGAGGCAGAGGTTGTGGTGAGTCGGTATCGCGCCATTGCATTCCAGCCTTGGTAACAAGAGCGAAACTCTGTCTCAAAAAAAAAAAAAAAAAAAAAAAAAATGAGGTCTGGGGCAGATCACAGTAGCTCACACCTGTAATCCCAGCTCTTTGGGAGGCCAAGACAGCCGAATTGCTTCACTTAGAAAATTAAATGTTTCAATATCAGAATTTAAAACTATTTTCTTAGAACTAATTTAGAGATTTGCATTGGAAAATGTATCACATTTTCTTTTTATGATTTGATAAAGACAAATTGTTTATTTCAGATTGATAGAGTTTTATTCTTCAGTTTCTGGAAATAACTTATAAAGAATTACCTTAGGGCCGGGCGCGGTGGCTCAAGCCTGTAATCCCAGCACTTTGGGAGGCCGAGGCGGGTGGATCACGAGGTCGAGAGATCGAGACCATCCTGGTCCACATGGTGAAACCCCGTCTCTGCTAAAAATAAAAAAATTAGCTGGGCATGGTAGCACGTGCCTGTAATCCCAGCTACTCAGGAGGCCGAGGCAGGAGAATTGCCTGAGCCCAGGAGGCGGAGGTTGCGGTGAGCCGAGATCGCGCCATTGCACTCCAGCCTGGGTAACAAGAGTGAAACTCCGTCTCAAAAAGGAAAAAAAAAAAAGAAAAAAACAAAAACAAAAACAAAAAAAACTAAGGTAATTCTCGACCTCCTGATCCACCCGCCTCGGCCTCCCAAAGTGCTGGGATTACAGGCTTGAGCCACCGCGCCCGGCCTTGTTTTTGTTTTTTTTTGAGATGGCATCTCACTCTGTCTTCCAGGCTGGAGTGCAGTGGTGTAATCTCAGCTCACTGCAACCTCCATCTCCCGGGTTCAAGCAATTCTCCTGCCTCAGCCTCCTGAGTAGCTGGGATTACAGGGGTGTGCCATCACACCCCGCTTTTTGTTTTTTTTATTAGAGACAGGGTTTCACTATGTTGGCCAGGCTCGTCTTGAACTCCTGACCTCAGGTGATCCACTTGCCTCGGTCTCCCAAAGTGCTGGGATTTCAGGTGTGAGCTGCCGTACCCGGTCTACCTTAGATGTTATTAACAGATGTTAAAAAACATACTCAACACTGGCAAAAAAAATATGGAAGGGTTTCACTGTAACATAACTGAATAAAGTCTGGAAATGTAGACCTCAACAAGAACCCGAGAATAGGATTTAGCACCACTAATTCAGAGCAGTTAATAGGAATAGCAATGCCAGACATGGGTATATAACTTAAGAAGACTTTTTAAACTCTTAAGGATTTTTTTTTTTTTTTTTTGTGACTCATTTTACTAGGCAATCTTCAATTGAACATACATTGTCAGTAAGGACCAAATCTCCCAAATGGTTGAAAGGCAATATGCATTGAAATGTTTATAACCTTTTTAAAGAACAAGAAAAAGAAGTAAAAATAATAAACATGCGGATTCTTCTTTTTTTTTTTTTAACCTGGATTAATACATCTGTTTTATTTGTTTACAATTCCGTGGCTTAGTAATTTGGGCTGCTCTTAGCTGATTTTGCCTAAGCTTATTAATGCAGTAGCAGTGAGCTGTGAACTTTACCAGGACATAGTGGTCTAAGAGAGCAGTAAAACATATATGGTTTTTGGTGCTGGCTTTCTCTTCCCTGTGTAGTTCCTCATTCTCAAGGAAGCCAGCCTTTGGGATGAAAGCAGAATCTACAATACCTCTTCACAGATAGGCTTAGAAATCTCACCGTCTTACATCTGTGGCATTCTGTGGGTCAACGAAAATCACAGGACCAGCCCAAACTCTAATAGTGGGAAATAGACTCCACCACCTTTTAAAAAATTGAGATAAAATCCATGTACCATAAAATATACCCCCTTAAAGCATATGATTCAGTGGGTTGTATATTTCCTAAAGTTGTGCAACCATCACCCACTAATCCCAGAATATTTTAATCAACCTGTAAAGAAACCCTGTATCTATGAACTCTCACTCCCTATTACTCCTCCCCCACCCCCACCAAATCACTAATCTGCTGTCCATGGATTTGTCTGTATTTGACATTTTCAGTATTGGGATCATAATATATATCCTTTTGTGACTAGTTTCTTTCACAATATTTTGTTTCTCTCGCAATATTTTGTTTCTCTTTATGGCTGAATGATGTCTATTGTTTGGATATACCATATATTGTGGGGTTTTTTGGTTTCTTTTGTTTTTCATTTGTTTAGTTTTATTTTCTTTTTGAGACAGAGTCTTGCTCTGTCACCCAAGCCAGAGTACAGTGGCTCAGTCACAGCTACTGTAGCCTCAACTGCCAGGGCTCAAGCAGTCCTCCCACTTCAGCCTCCTGAGTAGCTAGGACCACAGCCACGAACCACCACACCCAGCTAATATTTTGTATTTATGGAGATGAGGTCTTGCTGTGTTGCTCAGGTTGGTCTCAAACTCCTGAGCTCAAGCAGTCCTCTGGCCTCAGCCTTCGAAAGTGCTGGGACTACAGGTGTGAGCCACCATGCCTGGCCCATATATGGTTTATCCATATTTCAACTGATGGATATTTGGGTTATTTCTACTTTTTATCTATTTTGAATAATGTGGCTGTGAACATTCATGTGCAAGTTTTTTTGTGTGTGAACCTGTGTTTCAGTTTCTCTTGGATATAATAGAGTTTGTACAATAATTTAAAAATTATGTACAATTTATATTTTGGCATGAATATGTTTTGTTCTTAATTTTTCAAAGCAACTGCATTTATTTCAAATTGATACACCTCTTTTTTTCAGCGAGTATTGAGCCATCAAGATGATACAGCTTTGTTAAAAGCATATATTGTTGAATGGAGAAAATTCTTTACACAATGTGACATTTTACCAAAACCTTTTTGTCAACTAGAGATTACTTTAATGGGTAAACAGGGCAGCAATAAAAAATCAAATGTGGAAGACAGTATTGTTCGAAAGGTAAGACCATTTTTCTTATTGTTTTCCTAATATTCTTCAGAAAGAGGATGATTTGGAAGCATTTGAAAATAATTTGAACTTTTAAGTGGGTTTTTCTACTTCACATGTAAATTGCCTTTCAGCTCTTATTAGATTTTATTGAAAAATACTCTTTTTCAATAAATGTCTTTAGCGTCAATCTTCTTTCATCTTTTTATGTGGTCTTAATCTATAGATCTGTGTCTTCAACCATTACCTCCTTTACTTTCCTTTTTACTTTCTCCTTTTCCTGGTATTTTTGGTATTCGATTTCTCTATTCTTTCTTTTTACTCTTTTTTTTTTTTAATTGAATCTCACTGTGTCACCTAGACTGGAGTGCAGTGGTGTGATTTCAACTCTCTGCATCCTGGGTTCAAGCAATTCTCCTGCCTCAGCCTCTCAAGTAACTGGGACTATAGGCACACACCACCACGCCCAGCTAATTTTTGTATTTTTAGTGGAGACTGGGTTTCGCCATGTTGGCCAGGCTGGTATCAGACTCCTGACCTCAGGTGATCTGCCCACCTCAGCCTCCCACATTACTGGGATTACAGGCATGAACCACCACACCCAGCTTATATTCTTATTTTACTAGAAATTAAATTACTTTTCTCCTCTCTCAAAAATCTTCTTTTATTGGGTTACCTTCTGATAACTTTTTGTTTAATTGTAGCTAAACTGCTATCATCTCTATAATTTCCCTTTTACTTAATTCCAGCTATTACAAAGTCAGTATATACTGTGCTTATTTTCTATTTTAAAATTGTGTGAAGTAACCAGTCATGATTTAATGGAAAGAACTTGGTGCTCAGTATGAAGGGTCCTGGGTTCCCTTTCAACTCTTCAAACTCTATTTTGAAGAGTCCTCATTTTCATATATCTTTCTGCTTGTAAGAATCAAATGGAACCATAGATTTGAAAATTTTAAAATGCCATTTGAACTTTAGTCAACTTACTGTTTGTTATGATGGTTATATAACAGACTCAGGCATTACAGTAGTATAACCTGGGCATTGTTGCCCCATCCTAGCCTTAAAATTTGCTCTGATGTTGACAGGGATACTGTAAATTTAGATACCCAGTGGTTCATCAGTGATAGAAATCACTGCAATATGGGAAATCTGTGCCAAAAAACCAAAAAGTGAAAAACACTTCTGACTGCTATTTAATTTGCAGTCTCATAATCTTGTCCTCTTTTTTTGTTGTTACTCCTTTAAGTTTTGCCATTCTCCATGGGTTGTAGGAAGCAGCGTCCACTTAGTGATTAAGTGTATCAATTCTGGGACCACAGTTGTTGGATTCAAATCCCAGTGTCATCATTGATGAGATGCTTGAATGTGGAAAGTTAGCTTTGCTATCTGTACCCCAGGTTTCACATATCTAAAGGGGGGATAATCATAGTGCCTATATCAAGATTGTGAGGATAAAATGAGTTATATGTGGAATACATAGAGCAGTCCCAAGCACAGAATGAGTGTTATAAAAGTGTTAACTCTTGTTATTATTGTTGCTGCTATTAATGTATCTCCTACATCTGAACAAGTGTCTTGGAGTACTGATATAATCACCAATATGTATATATCATTTTTATCATTTTAATGGAACATCTAAATGGTAGATTTCGATACTCTTTTATAAGGTCCAGTATCAGATTTTCAGTTGGTCCTTTTTGCATTTTTTTATGTATCTGTACAAACATATGTATATGTCTGTTTCAAACACACCAATGTATCTGAAATTCAACCATGGAACTGTAGGAAAATAAACATTTTCCATGTATTATCATCATTAACTTTTATAACCACTTGAAGTTTGCACTACCGTTTTGACCACTTTACTCTTAAGAAAGTGGGAAATAAGCAACAAAGCTGGGATTCAAATCCTATTATGTTAGATTCTGAAACACTTTTTCTTTATTTATTTTTGTTTTGTTTGAGATGGGGTCTTGCTGTGTTGCCCAGGCTAGAGTAAAATGGTGTGATCTTTGCTTGCTGCAGCCTTGCCCTCCTGGATGCAAGTGATCCCCCACCTCAGCTTCCCAGGTAGCTGGGACTACTGGCACTGCCACTATGCCTAACAAATTTTAGTATTTTTTGTTGTCGTTGAGATGGGTCTCACTGTGTTGCCGAGGCTGGTCTTAAACTCCTGGCTTCAAGTGATCTTCTCACCTTGGTCTCCCAAGGTTTTGGGTTTACTGGCATGAGCCACCATGCTGAGTCGATACGTCTTCTTTACCATTATGCTGCATATACTGCTTCCCTGAAGTATTCAAGTGACTGCAGCCTAAGTGTTTTTGAGACAGGGTCTTGCTCTGTCACCCAGGCTGGAGTGCAGTGGCATGATCTCGGCTCACTGGGACTACAGGCATGGACCACTACACCTGGCTAACTTTTTTTTGTGTTTTATAGAGATAGGATTTCACCATGCTGCCCAGGCTGGTTTCAAACTCATGGACTCAAGTGATCCACCTGCCTTGGCCTCCCAAACTGCTGGAACTTCAGGCATGAGCCACTGTACCTGGCTCAGGCCTAAGAATTTGATTTTCTTTTTTGGTGTTTGTACATGATATTTTATATATTAGTAATTGAAAATTATGTTACAATTTGTTCTTGTTTTCCTAGCTTATGCTTGATACATGGAATGAGTCAATCTTTTCAAATATAAAAAACAGACTCCAAGATAGTGCAATGAAGCTGGTACATGCTGAGAGATTGGGAGAAGCTTTTGATTCTCAGCTGGTTATTGGAGTAAGAGAATCCTATGGTATGTTCTGAACTTTTAGGACCATAATTTCTGTTTCATGGAAATTGTAGGGCAGTTATGGAATAGCACAATCAAAGCTACGTCTACTTTTTGTACTAGATGCTTTTTTTTTTTGAGGCAAGAGTCTGTGTTGTAGCAGGCTGGAGTGCAGTGGCGCCATCTCGGCTCACTGCAACCTCTGCCTCCTGGGTTCAAGCGATTCTCCTCCCTCAGCCTCCCGAGTAGCTGGGACTACAGGCAGCTGCCACTGGATAATTTTTATACTTTTAGTAGAGACAGGGTTTCACTGTATTGGACAAGCTGGTCTGCTGGTCTTGAACTCCTGACCTCATGATCTGCCCACCTCTGCCTCCCAGAGTGCTGGGTTTACAGGCGTGAGCCACTGTGCCCAGCCTCGATGCTTTTTTTAAAAGAGTATACAAATGATATTAATTGTGCTTAAAAGAATGTATAATAATTCATATTCGTGTGGTTAATGCTTATTTTCTACATGCTATTAATTTCTTGGCTGACAGGTCTTTTTAGTGAACTAAATTAGATATATAGATTTGAATATATAGCTCATAAAAGGTAACTAGTTCATTAAAAGGTTAGGTATTTATGTTTTCAGGAAGTAAGTTACTTCCATGAAGAGCAATGAAAAGGAGAGCATGTAGGAGTACATTCTCTCTTCTAATTTGTTTCCTGTGACTTAGAGTATGTTTCTTCCCCACCCTTCATCCTCCTCCTGGAGGCCTTTCTTAATTCCCAGACTAAGTTAAGGTCTCACATTCAGTGCTTCACAGTACCTGTGCCTCCTTGGCGTAGTACTTTTGTTTAATTGTGTTGTTAGCACTGTGTCTTTACTGAACATAGAATGCATGTGAAAAATCACTCTAGTTAAGTTTTGATTGAGTTAATGAACCTATACAGTTATTTTTTGACTGGCTTTTCTTCATTGCCCCATATTCCTTTGATTATCAAGTCTTTAGATTTTCATTAGCAATGCTCCTGAAATTTGTTTTTACTTGAACTGCCACCAGACTTTAAACTTTACATGTAGAGTTTTGAAATGGTCCTCTTTTTTTTTTTTTGAGATGGAGTTTCACTCTTGTTACCCAGGCTGGAGTGTAATGGCACGATCTCGGCTCACTGCAACCTCCGCCTCCTGGGTTCAGGCAATTCTCCTGCCTCGGCCTCCTGAGTAGCTGGGATTACAGGCACACACCACCATGCCCAGCTGATTTTTTGTATATTTAATAGAGACGGGGTTTCACCATGTTGACCAGGATGGTCTTGATCTCTTGACCTCGTGATCCATCTGCCTCGGCCTCCCAAAGTGCTGGGATTACAGGTGTAAGCCAAGGCACCTGGCCTGAAATGGTCCTCTTACAGTGATTGTATTCCTATCATTTAACCCATCTGCTGCTTATAAGATTGAGGTTTAAGTACTATTTTATTGGTATTATTTCTACTTACCCCTTAAGTGATAGAGCATGCCTTTTTTTTTTTTTCTTTTTCTTTTTTCTTTTTTTTTTTTTTTTTTATTTTGAGACAGAGTGTCGCCCCATCGCCCAGGCTGGAGTGCAGTGGCACTATCTGGGCTCACTGCAACCTCTGCCTCCCAGGTTCACGTGATTCTCCTGCCTCAACCATCTCAAGAAGCTGGGATTACAGGCGTGTGCCACCATGTACTAAAAAATACAAAAAAAAAAAAAAATCAGCTAATTTTTTTGTTATTTTAGTAGAGATGGGGTTTCACCATGTTAGCCAGGATGGACTTGATCTCCTGACATTGTGATCCACCCACCTCGATCTCCCAAAGTGCTGGAATTACAGGCATGAACCACTGCGCCCAGCGTTTTTTTTTTTTTTTTTTTTTTTTTTAAAGGAGATGGAATTTTGCTCTGTTGCCCAAGCTGGAGTGCAGTGGCGTGATCATGCCTCACTGAACCTCCACCTCTCAGACTCAAGCAGTCTGCCCATCTCAGCCTTCTCAGTAGCTGAGACTCCAGGCCTGTACCACCATAACTGGCTAATTTTTTTTCTTTTTCTTTTTTTTTTTTTTTTTTTTTTTGAGACAAAGTCTTACTCTCTCCCCCAGGCTGAAGTGCAGTAGCACACTCAGCTCACTGCAACCTCTGCTTCCCAGGTTCAAGCAATTTTTATACCTCAGCGTCCTGAGTAGCTGAGATGACAGGTGAATGCCACCATGCCTGGCTAATTTTTGTAATTTTAGTAGAGACAGAGTTTCCCCATTGTGGCCAGGCTGGTCTTGAACTCCTGACCTTAAGTGATCTGCTCACCTTGGCCTCCCAAAGTGCTGGGAGTACAAGTGTGAGCCATTGTTCTTGGCCTTAATTTTTTTGTAGAAACATTGTTTTACCATATTACCCAAAGCATCTTCACAGCCCTTTGTAATTTACTCTTCTACCTTACCATCTTGTTAGCCTTGCAATCCACTTAGACAACCTAGTCATATTTTCTTGTGCTTTTCTGCTTCTATTTACTTACCTTAACTAATCTCTATACAAATTCTAGTTTATTCTTTAAGATTCGGTTTCCCATTGCTTCTGTGAATGTTTTCTTGATTATTCAGTTAGAAGTCAGTCTCTTACCTATTCAAAAATAAAATAGTCTATATTATGTTTTCTTTAGTATTCAGTTAGAAGTCAGTCTCTTACCTATTCAAAAATAAAAGTCTGTATTATCTGTATCATTTATTTGTTACTTTACTGCTTTGTGCTTTTATCTTTGTAAGTTTCTTATGGAGAAGGATTTTGTCTTATATAATTATATGTTCTCTTCAGCATTATTACCTCGCACATAATGACTCCTTAATATTTATTCTCAAAATATTGATTCTGATCATAATTGGAGTAATATTTTATTTTCTGTTTTTCAGTTAACCTTTGTTCTAATCCTGAGGATAAGCTTCAGATTTATAGGGACAATTTTGAGAAGGCATACTTGGATTCAACAGAGAGATTTTATAGAACACAGGCACCCTCATATTTACAACAAAATGGTGTACAGAATTATATGAAATATGTAAGTTTGAACTTAGTATGTGATAATTTGAGCAATTCTCTTGATAGTCTTAAAATGATTGCTATTTTGCTTCTGGACAGGCAGATGCTAAATTAAAAGAAGAAGAAAAACGAGCACTACGTTATTTGGAAACAAGGCGAGAATGTAACTCCGTTGAAGCAGTAAGTAATTTAATTTGTACAATTTATGGGATTATTTGAAATACAGAAGCTTAGGAATGCCAAATAAATGACGCAAATAATATTATTTAACAACCAGCATTGTTTTTTTTTTGTTTTTTTTTTTTTTTGAGACGGAGTTTCGCTCTTGTTACCCAGGCTGGAGTGCAATGGCGCGATCTCGGCTCACCGCAACCTCCGCCTCCTGGGTTCAGGCAATTCTCCTGCCTCAGCCTCCTGAGTAGCTAGGATTACAGGCACGCGCCACCATGCCCAGCTAATTTTTTGTATTTTTAGCAGAGACGGGGTTTCACCATGTTGACCAGAATGGTCTTGATCTCTCGACCTCGTGATCCACCCGCCTCGGCCTCCCAAAGTGCTGGGATTACAGGCTTGAGCCACCGCGCCCGGCAACAACCAGCATTGTTAGTTGATTTTAGTTCTTTTTGCTGGTGAGCCATAGCACAGCTTCATAGAAGGTGTACCTTATTCATAACACATTGATTGTCCTTTGGAACTGGTATTCAAGATCAAATCTATTTCCATACCTGTTCTAGAATTTACTATATTTAATATAATTAACTTTTGGTAATTTTTTTTATATTTTACGCATATCTAAGTTAACCATTTTTGTGATTTTCATGTTGCAAGTATATACGCTCCTTGGAGATAAAGTTGATTCTCTTTTCTTGTGGCAGTTACGTTCTCTAAAGTGGCTGCAAACACCGAACTAGTGAATAATGAATCATTTATGCCTAGGGGATATTTCTTCTCCTTCTGGGAAGATGTTTTAAACTTCATTTATCATGTGATAAAATATTAATAATTATTATTTTACAGACAAAGTCTTGCTCTGTTTCCCAGGCTGGAGTGCAGTGGTGCAGTTATACCTCACTGTAACTCCTGGGCATGAGGTCCCCTCCTGCCTCACCCTCCTAAGTAGCTGGGACTACAGGCACATATCCCCATACCTGACTAATATATATATATATATATATAATTTATTTATTTTATTTTATTTTTTGAGACAAGATCTTGCTTTGTTGCCCAGGCTGTTGTGCAGTGGTGTAATCTCAGCCCACTGCAACCTCTGACTCTCAGGCTCAAGCAGTTCCCCTGCCTCAGCCTCCTAAATAGCTGGGACTACAAGCTCATGCCACCATGCCTGGCTAATTTTTTTATTTTTAGTAGAGATGGGGTTTCACCACTCTGCCCAGGCTGGTCTTGAACTCCTAAACTCAGGTGATCCACCTTGGCCTCCTGAAGTGTTGGGATTGCAGGTGTGAGCCACTGTGCCCAGCCACTTGGCTAATTTTTTTTTATTATTATTTTTCATAGAGAGCAGGTCTTACTATGTAGCCCAAGCTGGTTTTGAGCTCCTGACCTCAGGCAGTCCTTTCTCTTCAGCCTACCAAAATGCTGGGATTATGGGCATGAGCCACCATACCTGGCCCCAAAATATTAACAATTTGGTAAAAGCATCAGCTTTTTATATTATTTTATTTATTTTATATTATATAATCTGCTTATTTTAAAAAACTGGTCAGTGACAGTACCATGGTAGGTGTTTTTTTTTTTTACATGAAGAACTGACCTTAGGGTGCGTTAGTATAAAGAGAGTTAGAATCTAGTTTGGACAGTCTTGGAATTGCTCAAACACATAGTAGTATTTCCTCTAGTTCCTTTCAGTCTTTGGAGCCTAGGAACTAGATTTAGATTTGCATTCTTAGGCATAACATTATAGCTTGCCCATAGTTAAATATTTTCAATTATGAATGAGATTTAAATTTTTTTTTTTACTTTTGATTTTCTTTTTTTTTTGTTTTTTTTTGAGACCGAGTTTCGCTCTTGTTACCCAGGCTAGAGTGCAGTGGCACAATCTCGGCTCACTGCAACCTCTGCCTTCTGGATTCAGGCAATTCTCCTGCCTCAGCCTCCTGAGTAGCTGGGATTACAGGCACGCGCCACCATGCCCAGCTAATTTTTTGTATTTTTAGTAGAGACGGGGTTTCACCATGTTGACCATGATGGTCTCGATCTCTTGACCTCGTGATCCACCCACCTCGGCCTCCCAAAGTGCTGGGATTACAGGCTTAAGCCACCGCACCCAGCCTTTCTTTTGATTTTTTTTGGCTTTGTCCATCTTAAGTGGTAGTTATATTTATTTTATTCTTTGTTCAGAAATCACACTGAGTTGGATCTCTTTTCCCTTTGGTTCTTTTAGTTTTTGTTTTGCTTGTCCTCAGTTTGCAGCATATATCTTCTTTGAGTGGTTAAAATAATTTTGATAATGGTGAAAGGAAGAATAATTTAGTTGTTATTTGTAGAAGTTCTTTATAGAGATATAAATACAGGTTTGGGCTACATTAGAAGGCAGGGAAGGCTACTGACTTTTCTTTTTAACAGGTGGGCAACAGAGTTGTCCCAAAGGAAGATTAATCTGGTGATAGGAAGGATTGAAGATTGGAATGGGGAAGAGCTGGAAATAAGTAGAAAGCGTTTACAGTAATTCAGGCAAGGTATTAGGCAGACCAAGTTGAGTTACAGCAGTGGGAATGGAAAAGAGAAAAGAGAAACTTCTTAGAAGACGGAAAAGAGAAACTTCTTAGAGGTAGAACATTGTTATCACATGAATAGGGCTAGCTATCACAGAGAATCAAGCCAATAATGTTTCTGAGGTTTCAGCCAGGGAGAAATGTGCTGCTACTGAGAAATTAAGTATAAAAATAAGTCTTAGGGAGAAAAGATGAGTTCATTTTGGAGGATTTGGGTATTTGTAGTAGATCGGTATGCCTGTAGCACCTGGATGGGGATGTTATGGTTCTATAAGGTGAAATTGTTCCGATCTCCTACTATATAGGTTAGTTGTATCATAGCCACATTAAACTTATGAATTTTCAACTATAAAGGACCAACTTAAAGAACGAGTCCAGAATAGCTGTGACTGTAGGTGCATGCCACTATGCCTGGCTAGTTTTTTGTATTTTGAGATCAGGTCTTACTGTGTTGCTAAGGCTAGTCTCATACTCCTGGACTCAAGCAGTTCTCCCACGTCAACCTCCAGAGTGCTGGGATTACAGGTACAAGCCACAGCACTTGGCAGTAATGGCCAAAAGTTTGAAATGAAATAGGATATTTGCATAGTTTCAAAGTATCTTCCCCAAGATATTTACTAAAGGAGAAGCCTGAACACACCATCTTAATTAAGTGATCAAGGTTAACATCATCAGTAGTAGGACATATTGACATACCCCTTGATATGATGCACTAAGAATACAATATTATTTCTGTGTTATTCTTGAGTTTTATTCTGTACGTTTTATTCAAAATGTGTAATCTTGCTGTAATAATGAGGAAATATTATAACAATTGCAGATTGATAGCCTACAAAATAACTGACTAGTATTCTTTAAAAGTGTCAAGACTATAACAGACTGAAGGACAAAGGAACTGCCACAAATTGGAGAAGAGTAGGAGAAATAACAACTAAATGTAACTCACATGGGCTTGTGGATAGGACCCTGGAATAGGGGAAGGACATTAGTGGAAAAACTGGTGAACTGAATAAGACGTAGAGTTAATTGATAGTATTGTACCAATACTATTTTCCTTGTTTTGAATTGTTGTACTGTAGTTATTTAAGATGTTAATGTTGGGAGAAGTGAGGTGCTGTTTTTCTGGCAACTTTTCTGTAATCATTAACCAAAATAAAGAAGTTAAAAAAATAATACTATGAGGAGTGCCTTTTTGTGGAGTGGTGCAGTCTCTGCTTACTGCCTCCTCTGCCTCCTGGGTTCATGTGATTCTCATGCCTCAGCCTCCCAAGTAGCTGGTATTACAGGCATGTGGCACCATGCCCAGCTAATTTTTGTATTTTTAATAGAGACATGGTTTCACCATGTTGGCCAGGCTGTTCTCAAATTCTTGACCTCAAGTGATTGAACCACCTTAGCTTCCCAAAGTGCTGGAATTACAGGTATGAGCCACTGCTTCTGGCTAAGAATGCCTTTTTTTTTTTTTTTTTGGTCTGGGAGGCAAATGGAGGTCATCATCTAGTGTTTTCCTACATTGAACCAATTCATTTTAACTTAAGCTAGAGGTTGAAAGACTAATTTTAAAGTACTTTTCTCATGTGTACTGTAATTAGAGAACTAATTTTTGTTTTGCTTATAAGCCAAAATATTTTTGCAGCCTTGACATATCCTATATAGTCAATAAAAGTTACTCCAAGATTTTTTTCTCAATTTTTTATATGTAAAATGTTTAGATGTTAAGTTTATTAATATCAAGATAGTATCTTTATGATCACTTTATAGTTATTCTTTAATTTGCTTGTCATTAGTTTAACAGATTCTGACAGATTAATCAATGAAAGTTGTTTAAATATCACAACATAAGCATATCAATAAGCAAAAGATGGGGAGCAAATACACTTCTTTCTCAAAAGCCTAGACTATATGTTAGAAAGTTGTGGAAATAAGTCTGAAAAAGCAGGAGGTAGATTTTTATCTCATTGTGAAAGACATTTGAATTTCAGGTTAATATTTTTGAACTGGACTCTCTAAACCATAGATTTTTAGTGAGGGTGGTATCTACCTCTAGAGATCATTACAAGAATTTCAGAGGCGCCGGGCGCGGTGGCTCAAGCCTGTAATCCCAGCACTTTGGGAGGCCGAGGCGGGTGGATCACGAGGTCAAGAGATCGAGACCAGCCTGGTCAACATGGTGAAACCCCGTCTCTACTAAAAATACAAAAAATTAGCTGGGCATGGTGGCGTGTGCCTGTAATCCCAGCTACTCAGGAGGCTGAGGCAGGAGAATTGCCTGAACCCAGGAGGCGGAGGTTGCGGTGAGCCGAGATCGTGCCATTGCACTCCAGCCTGGGTTAACAAGAGCGAAACTCCATCTCAAAAAAAAAAAAAAAAAAATTTCAGAGGCATTTTTTTTTTGGTTATTACAATGTTTAGATAGTATGTAGGGATCCAGAGATGGTAGACAGCTCATAGTGCTCAGACTATCCCACATAAACAAGAACTATCCCACATCCAAAAGGACTTTTTCTTCCCTTAACTTACACAATTAGAAGAAACAAAATGACTTTTATTTTTTCTAAAACAAAAGTGGAATATCCCACTGGCGGCTGGGCACAGTTGGCTCACGCCTGTAATCCCAGCACTTTGGGAGGTCAAGGTGGGCAGATCAAGAGTTTGAGACCAGCCTGGCCGACATTGTGAAACACCATTTCTACTAAAAATACAAAAATTAACCAGATGTGGTGGTGTGCACCTGTAATGCCAGCTACTTGGGAGGCTGAGGCAGAAGAATTGCTTGAACCTAGGCAGCAGAGGTTGCAGTGAGGCAAGATCAGGCCATTGTACTCCAGCCTGGGTGGTGAGTGGAAACTCCGTATCAAAAAAAAAAAAAAAAACAACAAATGTCCTACTGACCACTTATATAAGTGAAAATACTGTTTATACTTTTTTAAAATTAGAATTTAATTTTGTTTTGCTTATAAGCCAAAATATTTTTGCATGATACTAATACATGCTGCATTTTCCAGGGGTGATATTGTATGAGTTAAGGAAAGATATGATACCTTGTTTCGTTTGGAATATGAAAACTTTTTTCACTGTCACAAATTTATATCCCCCATAGGGGATTTTGCTCATGGTTTTGAGTCGCCAGTATACTCACGTTGACCTGCATTCATAGTTTTCACATTCCCACTGATGCAACATTGGTTCAAGTGTCTGACAACTTTATTGTCTCTTTTAGTTAAGTTCTGTCCAAGCATTTACAGGTTGAAATGCTTACTAATTATTAAGTACTTTTCTTTGATTTCTCATATATATTGTAATTAGAGAACTATATTGACGCTTCTAACATGATACACACATAGCTCCTTTCAGGATTTGTTATAAAAGAGAATGCTGGATCTGATAGGTTTGAGAACCAGTGATTCAATGATGGAGAATCAATGAAAGTTTATGATTAAGGCATCAAGACTGCATTTTTGGAGAATTTGTCCACCATGGAGTGTGTGACAGAGTTTGAAGAGTTTAGAAACTTGCTTTTAGCTGTCTTGACTGATTTAATGGAGTTTTGAATAGATATATGATGACTCAGAAGTGGAAAGGAAGGGATATAAGAGGCATTTGGAAGAAAGAACCAGTTAGTAGGCTTGAAGGATGATTGAGGCTGATGAAAGACATGAGCCTGGGTTATTGGAAGAATCTGAGTAGAGAATCAGAGAGCAGCTAATTTTGAGTACCTCATCAGTTTTAGAATAATAATTCTATTAGTAATAGAACATGTGTACATAATAATCATTCTCCTTGTACAGTGCTTTTTGAAATGTAATGAAAATCACTGTCTTTAGCATTATATCGGTAATGATGAATTACAGCTTTTGGTCAGACTAGTGTTTTTTTTCTACTGGACTACCTTCCTTTTAGTATGACATTCTGTGGAAATGTAAGTAAAAATTATTTAAAGTTTCTTAATTTTTTTTTTTTTTTTTTTGGCAAATATGCCCTTGGTTTATTAGAGGATAGGATCCTATAGTTAGAGATTACAATTTTCCAGTTTTTCATTACATCATTTTATTGAGCATTTAGTCACTCTGCAAATGTCTTTACAGTGAAGCTGAAGGGATACAACATAAACAAAACAATATCTTTGCTTTTATAGAGCTAACATTCTAGTGCAGGTCAACAGATAAGGGCAAGTAAGCAAAGGAAAAGTGATTCTTTAAATAAAATAAGAGTAATGCTATAGAGTATATTGGTGGTGGTAATGCTTCTGCTGCTGCCTTTACTTTATGAAATATGGTCAGCAAAGGTCTCTTTGAGGGAATTATATTGGCGTTAAGACCTGAATGGTAGAGAGCTAGCCTTCTGAAGATCTGAGACAAAAACATTTCATGCAGAAGGAAGAGCAGTGTAAAGACTTTGAAGCAGGAAGGAGCTTAACTATTTTAGGAATAGAGAAAGGTTAGTGTGGCTAGATATTTTAGCAGGTGAAGGGTGGAGAGTGATGCAAGACAAGGGTAGACACGAAAGTAGAGCTTAATGCAGTAAGCTATTAAAAGGTTTTTAAAAAGTAGAGAACTGATCTGATTTCCATATTACAAAATAGCGTTTGGGTTGCAATATGGTATTTAGACTAATAATTTAGGTGAGAGATGTTGGTGCCAATAGAGATGGATATATAAGAAGATGGTTTCAGGATAATTTTGGAGGTATATCTAATAGGTTGCTTCGGTTTTACAAATGAGGAAACAAATTCAGAAATGTACAGGAGGTTGCCCTCACACAGATAGGAAGTGGTGAAGCTGGGTTTCAGTTGAAGTCGAATTCTAAATCCTGAGTTCCTAACAATACTGTTAAGCACTTTAGAATACATAAAGAAGACATATAGTTTGGTAAATAATTTGGGTATATATATTGCACGAATATATATATAATTAGCACTCTTGGTTGCAAGGGACAAAACCCATCTCAAAAAAAAACCAAGTAGATCTATTGGTTCGTGTAAATTTCACCATGGACAGCGCTAGAGTAAGACTAAAAGGAAGGAACTGTGGATTCAGAAACTTGAAGTACTGCAAGGTCTTTTAGGTATGTGATGTGATATCATAAATATTATGTATTTGGATAAATATTTCTGCTGGTCTGCTTTATTATCACTTCGAGTTGATAGGCATTTACTTGAAGTGGAGACCATGAGAGCTGCCAGCCTGTCCTTCCAGTTTGTGACCTAAGAGGTGATAAGTGTCTTCCTCCACTGGTTTTAATTGGCCCCGCTCTAATTGGCTTGGCTTGGGTCAAGTTACCCAAACTTGATCAAATGCTGTGTGTTTCTTAGTACATGTATGTAAGCATTAGTGCTAATATACATGTATTTGTAGTATGTTTAATATAGTAGTACTCATCCAGAGGACAGCCCTTTCAGAAATTTTAGCTATTTGCAGTTCAGGGGAGAATCCACGAAGTAAATTAGTCCAAGAGTTCTGAGCAGCTAAGTGTTGCATTAGATGTCTGAAGCCCTACTCTGTATTACAGTTTTATGTTTACTTATAGGAAAGCCACTTAGACCCTACTCACATTTGATTTTACATATAGTTATAATAAGCTTGATTATCACTGGGTGGTCCTATAGAAGATGAACAGGAATGTATTAGTGAAACAAGGTAAGAGGCTTTTGAGCTGTGCTGCTGAACAGGCATTTTGACAGCAAAAAGTAACACAACAATAAGAAAAGAGCAAGAAAAATATTTAAGCCAAAATGCGTTTTTTTGTTTTAAGAGACAGAGCCTTGCTATGTTGTCCAGGCTCGAGTGCAGTGGCTCTTCACAGGTATGATCATAGTGCACTGCGTCCTCAAATTCCTGGCCTTAAGCAATCTTCCCACTTCAGCCTCCTGACCTGCTGGGACTGTAGGTGCATACCACCACACCCAGCTTTAAGCCAGAATGACTTTTAAAATTTGTGTTTGGTTTTCAGTTTTTAGGTGATCCTGGATACCTTAATATTTCCTGAGGAAATTCAGTTAGTATTTATTATATACCCACAGTATGTCAAGCATTATGCCAGTTGGGAATAATAAGATAGACTTGGTCCCTGTCCTCAGGATGACACTATAATAAAATGGATTGTTTATACAATAGAAGAATAGAAAAGTGAATTGGTAGTGTAAGTCTTGATCACTTCAGAATGACTAGGGCACTGATAGGGAGGGAGTGTGTTATAGTGCTTAGGGTTATACACGTTGGAATCAGATGTGGATTTGAATCCCACAGTTATTATTTTACCAGCTGTCTGTATTTTGGCAAGTTATTCAACCTCTGTAGTCTCTCTTTTCCTAACTATAAAATAGAATAGGCTGGGCACGGTGGCTCACGCCTGTAATCCCAACACTTAGGTAGGCTAAGACAGGTGGATCACAGGGTTAGGAGTTCAAGACTAGCCTGGCCAATATGTTGAAACCCTGTCTCTACTTTAAAAAAAAAACAAAATTAGTTGGGCATGGTGGCATGCACCTGTAATCCCACCTACATGGGAGGCTGAGGCAGGAGAATTGTTTGAACCTGGGAAGCGGAGGTTGCAGTGAGTGGAGATCGTGCCATTGCACTCCAGCCTGGACAACAGAGTGAGATTCTCTTAAAAAAAAAAAAAAAAAAAAAAATCAGTAATACCCTTTTGTATTAGCAGAATTAAATGACGTAAGATATATTAAGCATTTAAGCACTGTCCCTAGCATGATTGCTTTTACTATTAGGGCACCGATTTGGAGAAAACTGCTTATTAATTCTAAGACAAATAAAAACTATTTTACCATCTGTGCAAAACTGATTTAAAAAGCTGAATAAGCAACTAGGTCACAAGTTATAAATTATCAACATTAAAATAAGCACTTACTAACCTTCAGTATTTTGGTATGTTAGACATGGTATGTTAAGTCTCCATAGATGAGGTCTACAGAAAAAGAATCTTAGTCAAACTAGAAAGGCCAGGAAATTAATTATTGAATATGTTACAGATATCCTTGTATGGTTAAGGACCTGATATTGATACAGTGGAATTGTAAAGTGGGGGAACTTAAGATAATTTTTATTTCAACTCTTATTTTGTAGCTGAGGAGGCAAAGCAAACTATTCCTTATACAGAGTTATTACATAACTAATGAAAATCAGAAATGCCCTTTTTTTAAACAAAATTTCAGCAAGGTAGAAATAATTATGTAAATTGAATACCACTAAAAGAGGAATCTGTCTGGGCGCAGTGGCTCATGCCTGTAATCCCAGTACTTTGGGAGGCTGAGGCAGGTGGATCATCTGAGGTCAGCAGTTCAGACCAGCCAGGCTAACATGGTGAAACCCCATTTCTACTAAAAATACAAAAAATTAGCTGGACGTGGTGGCACACGCCTGTAATCCCAGCTACTTGGGAGACTGAGGCAGGAGAATCACTTGGACCCAGGAGACAGAGGTTGCAGTGAGCCAAGATTGCACTCCAGCTTGGGCAACAAGAGCGAAACTCGGTCTCAAAAAAAAAAAAAGTAGAAGAATCTACCACATCTCATAGCCTACCTGTCTCCCTTTCATCTTCCAGACCTATGAATGCATTCATTCAACAGGTACTTATTGGAGTGCCTGCTGTGTTTTATGGCAGGCATTATTTTGGAAGTTTATAGTCTTGCTATAGAGGAGGTTAAAACATCAAGCACATTGATAGTTAAAGTGTTTCACCTTGCAGACCTCTGGGGAGAGATTGATATGGATTTAGAAGTTGTGCTCATCTCAGGCAAACATACAGGAGTTGATGGCATATGGCAAAAAGTTTTTTTCTTCATGGAAGCTAGCAAAAGGAAACAGAAAGGGAATACAAGGTGAGAGAGATGGCTTTTCACTATACTTTCCATTCAAGATGTATTTTCAAATAACAAGTATATATTTAGGATTGACTATGTATGTAGTACTTTGGTAAATGTTTGGGAAGAAAGACAAAAGAGAAATAACGTGAACTCTGTCCTCAAAAAACTGACTCTTTTGTTAGGACGAGACTATTTGAAATAAGGGGAGAATTCTATCTAGCAATCTCCCTCTCGTATTTTTGCCTAGGTAAAATAGTTTTCTGCATGATTTTTTAACATACAGGAATCTATACCATAATTCTCTTTTTTTTTTTAAAAAAAAAAGGCTTTGTAGACCGGGCGCAGTGGCTAATGCTGGTAATCCTAGCATTAGCCAGGACTTTGGGAGGCCAAGGCGGGCGGATCACAAGGTCAGGAGTTTGAGACCATCCTGCCTAACACGGTGAAACCTGCCTCTACTAAAAATACAAAAAAATAGCCAGGCATGGTGGTGAGCACCTGTAGTCCCAGCTACTCAGGAGGCTGAGGCATGAGAATCGCTTGAACCCAGGAGGCAGAGGTTGCGGTGAGCCGAGATCGCACCACTGCACTCCATCCTGGGCGACAGTCAGATGCCGTCTCAAAAAAAAAAACAACAACCAACTTTGTAATGAAAGTTTTAAAATACACAAGTAGAGAAAATAGTATAATGAACCCCACCCCATACCCAGTCTCCATATTCAACAATTACCATTATTTTGCCATATTTGTTTTGTTGATTTTTCTTTTTTCCTTTCTTTTCCATTCCTTCCTATTTCCCTCCCCATTTTGCCTTCCTTCCTTCCTGCATTCCTTAATTTAAAAATAAATTTACGATGTTGCTCATTTTTACTCCACGTACATTGTATTAGTCCATTTTTTTTTCATACTGCTATAAAGATACTACCTGTTACTGGGTAATATATAAAGGAAAGAGGTTGAGTTGACTCACAGTTCTGCATGGCCAGGGATTCCTCAGGAAATTTAACAGTCATGGCAGAAGGCAAAGGGGAGGCAAGGTGTATCTTACATGACAGCAGGAGAGCATGAGAGTGCCTGCAGGGGAAACTGCCACTTTTAAAACCATGAGATTTTGAGAGCTGCCTCACTATCACAAGCACAGCATGGGGGAAATCATGCTGATCCAGTCACCTCCCACCAAGTCCCCCTCTCAACATGAGATTACAATTTGAGATGAAATTTGGGTAGGGATACAGAGCCAAATCATGACAATCTATATTACAAAATAACCCATATGCACTTTAATATTACTAATCAGGGCCGGGCGCAGTGGCTCAAGCCTGTAAGCCCAGCACTTTGGGAGGCCGAGGTGGGTGGATCATGAGGTCAAGAGATCGAGACCATCCTGGTCAACATGGTGAAACCCCGTCTCTACTAAAAATACAAAAAATCAGCTGGGCATGGTGGCGCATGCCTGTAATCCCAGCTACTCAGGAGGCTGAGGCAGGAGAATTGCCTGAACCCAGGAGGCGGAGGTTGCGGTGAGCCGAGATCGCGCCATTGCACTCCAGCCTGGGCAACAAGAGCGAAACTCCGTCTCAAAAAAAAAAAAAAAATTACTAATCAGTTCTCTAATGACCATTTTCATTGTTCATAGTTTATTTCTTATAAGTGGTGCTTTCTGGAATATCCTTAAATACCTGTATCTTTTTAACATCCTTGTGTATACCTCTTTTCTCATACTTGGCTTCCTCTTGGAATAGAATCTCCTGGAAATTACATAGCTGAAGTAAAAATCCATGAACCTTTTACAAATGACTACACAGTGAATACAAAACTGACTTTCAGGAATGTAGTTCCATCAACAGTGTGCTTGTTCATATCTGTGCTGATCTGGGTTTTGTCAGTCTATTGATTTTTACTAATCTCCCAATATCATAGATTTTAGAATATTTTTTGTGTGCATTTAAAAATTATTAATGAGATGGGGCATTTTTATTTTGTAAATAATTTTTTAAAATTTTAGAATACTTTTTTGTGTGTACATACATGGTGTATGTAGTTGTATGTATTTATAGGTTACATGAGATACTTTGATACAGGCATGCAATGCATGAAAATCATATCAGGGTAAATGATATCCTCAAGCATTTATCTTTTGTGTTACAGAAATCCAATTATATTCTTTTAGTTATTTTTAATTATTATTTAATGTACAATTAAATTATTTTTTGCTATCAAATACTATGTTTCATTCATTCTGGGTTTTTTGTTTGTTTTTAGATGGAGTTTCGCTCTTGTTGCCCAGGCTGGAGTGCAATGGCATGATCTCAGCTCACCACAACCTCCGCCTCCTGGGTTCAAGCGATTCTCCTCCCTCAGCCTCCCAAGTAGTTGGGATTACAGGCATGTGCCACCACGCCCGCCTAATTTTGTATTTTTAGTAGAGACGAGGTTTCTTCATTTTGGTCAGGCTGGTCTTGATCTCCTGACCTCAGGCGATCCACCCACCTCAGCCTCCCAAAGTGCTGGATTACAGGCATGAACCACTATGCCTGATTATTCATTCTGGTTTTTTTGTACCCATTAAGCATCCCTATTTCTCCACCACCACCTCACTTCCCTACCCAGCATCTGGTAACTATCCTTTACTCTCTATCTCTATGAGGTTCAATTGTTTTAATTTTTAGTTCCCACAAATGAATGAGATTGAATGAAGTTCGTCTTGCTGGGCCTAGCTTATTTCATTTAACACAGTGCTCTCCAATTCCATCCATGTTGTTGGAAATGACAGAATCTCATTCTTTTTTTATAGCTGAATAGTACTCCAATGTGTTTATGTACATTTTCATTATCCATTCGTTTGTTGATGGACAATAAGGTTGCTTCCAAATCTTGATTATTATAAATAGTGCTGCAGTAAACGTGGGAGGGCAGGTATCTCTTCCATATGCTAATTTCCTTGCTTTTTCATGTATACCCAGCAGTGGGATTGCTGGTTCATATGGTGGCTCTGTATTAGTTTTTTGAGGAATCTCCAAACTGCTCCCTCGTGCTTGTACTAATTTACGTTCCCACCAGCATTGTTTTAGGGTTCCCTTTTCTCTGCATCCACACCAATATTTGTTACTGCCTGTCTTACAGACAAAGGCTACATAACTGGGATAAGATGATGTCTCATTTTAGGTAATATCATCTGCAAACTACCAGGGTAGTTTGACATCTTCCTTTCCAGTTTGGATCCTCTTTCTTTCTTTCTCATGTCTGATTGCTCTAGCTACAGCTTCCAGTATTATTTTGAATAAAAGTGGTGACAGTGGGCATCCTTGTTATGTTTCAGATCTTAGAGAAAAGATTTTTAGTTTTTCTCCCTTCGGTATGATACTAGCTATGGGTCTCTTATGTGTGGCTTTTATTATATTGAGATATGTTTCTTCTATACCCAGTGTTTTGAGCGTTTGTATCATGCAGGAATGTTGATTTTATCAGATGCTTTTTCAGTATCAATTGAAATGAACATATGAGAAAAAATAAAGAAAGAAGAAAATAAAAAATAGAAAAAAAAAGAAAGCATGTGGTCTTTGTCTGCCATTCTGTTGATATGATGTATCACATTGATTGATTGTGTATATTGAACCATCCTTGCATCCAGGGATAAATCCCACTTGGTCACAATGAATGATATTTTTAACGTATTGTTAAATTTGGTCTGCTAGGCCAAGTGCAGTGGCCCATGCCTGTAATCCCAGCACTTTGGGAGTCCAAGGAGGGTGGATCACTTGAGGTCAGAAGTTCGAGGCCAGCCTAGCCAACATGATGAAACCCCATCTTTACTTTAAAAAATGCAGAAATTAGCGGGCAAGTTGGTGGGGTTGCCTGTAATCTCAGCTACTCGGGAGGCTAAGACTGGAGAATCGCTTGAACCTGGGAGGTGGAGGTTGCCATGAGCCAAGATCATACCACTGCACTCCAGCCTGGGTGACAGAGTGAGACTCCATCTCAAAAAAAAAATTTTTTTGGTTTGCATGTATTTTGTTGAGGATTTTTGCATCAGTATTCATCAGTGATACTGGCCTGTAGTTTTCTTTTTTAGATGTGTCTTTGTCTGCTTTTGGTATCAGGGTAATACTGGCCTCATAGAATGAACTTGGAAGTATTCCCTCGTCCTCTATTTACAGAACAGTTTGAACAGAATTGATATTAGTTCTACTTTAAATATTTGAAAGGATTTAGCAGTGAAGCCATCAGGTGCCAGGCTTTTCTTTGTTGGGAGACATTTTATTATGGTTTCTATCATTATTTGTTATTGGTCTATTCAAATTTTGGACATGATTCAGTTTTGGTAGGTTGTATGTGTCTAGGAATTCACCCATTTTTTCTACATCTTCCAACTTATTGTCATATAGTTGCTCATAGTAGACACTAGTGATCCTTTGAATTTCTGTATTGTCAGTTGTAATGTCTCTTTTTTCATCTCTGATTTTATTTGGATCTTCTCTCTTTTTTTCTTAGTGAGTCTGGCTAAGTTTGTTGATTTTCATTTATCTTTTCAAGAAACCAGCTTTTTGTTTTGTTGATCTTTTATATTCATTTTAATTTCATTTATTGTCTGATCTTCATTATTTCTTATACTAATTTTGTGTTCGTTTTCCTCTTTTTTGGTTCTTTCAGACGAATCATTCGTTTGTTTACTTGAAGTTTTTCTCCTTTTTTGATATAAGTGCTTATAGCTATAAACTTTGCTCTTAGTACTGCTCTTCAGTCAGTTTGTGATGGATGCTTCCTGTCCTGGGACTAGGGCAGTGGCCTCTGCACTGGCCCAGGGCAGGTCCAGAAATGGCATCCAAGAGCCAAGACATGGAATCGTGGACTCTTTAAGAGCCCACCTAGTGCTCTACACTCCTGTGGCTGAGCTGTTACCTAAGATACAAGGTGAAGTCCCCTTTATTTTTTCCTCAGCTTTTCTCAAGCAAAAGGACTCTGTCACCATAGCCATCATAGCTGGGAATGTCTTGGGTCTCACCTGAAGCCAGCATGTTTCAGAGGCTAACCCAAGGCCCATGGCATAGTACCTGGTTATTGCTGTTAGTTATTTAGGGCCCCAGGGCTCCTTAGTCAGCAAGTGATGGGTATACCAGGATTAGATCCCTCTACTTAAAGACAGCAGGTTACCCCTTCTGTCCCAGGGTGTTTCTAGAAATGTCTGGGAGCTAGAGCCTGGAATGATTCTGACTAGTGCCCTATCCTTCTATGGCTGAGCTGGTATCCAAGATGTAAAACAAAATTCTCTTTACTCTTTCCCCTCCCTCCCCCTCTCCTCCTTCCCCTCCCCTTCCCCTCCCCTCTCCCCTCCCTTCCCCTCCCCTCCCCCCTCCCCTCCCCCTCCCCCTTTCCCTCCTCTAGCAGAAGGAACAGGTCTCTTGAAGTTGCAATCTGTGCTGCCTTTCAAGTTTATTAAGAGCCCCAGAGCAGTTTGGCTCACAGTGCAAGGCCTGCTAGAACTCACGTCCTCACCACTAGAATAGGTAATTCCCCTCTGTCTAGGGCTAGTCTAAATGCTTCCTCCATGGTCATGTATCAGCTGAGTTCAGCCTAGTTTTGCTTTCCGCTGTGAAAGGGTAGCAGTGAGTTCAATGCAACATCTCACAGTCGCTGCTCTCACCCTCTCCCAAGCATACAGATTCTCTGTGCCATACAGCTACTGCTGGGGGATGAGGGAGGGGTAGTACTGGCAATTCAAGACCATCTTTTCTACCTTCTTCAATGCCTCTTTCAGTGATATAAAGTTAAAGCCAGGTACTATGAGTGCTCACCTGATTTTTGGTTCTTAAGAAGGTGCTTTTTTGTGTGTAAATAGTTGTTAAATTTGGTGTTCCTACAGGAGGAATGATTGATGGTGGCTTCTATCTGGCCATCTTGCTCCACTCCTCTATTTTTTTTTTTTTTTTTTTTTTTAAGAAATGATCTCACTATGTTGTCCAGCCTGGCCTTCATAGTTATTACTGACCATTTGTATTTATTATTTTGTGAGTTCAGGATAATCTTTCATAAACATCACTTTCATTGTTTTACTTTTCTTTTCAAAATCCAGAGTATCATTATTTCATACCCCTGGTTTTTAAGACACTTCATAATTTGACCCTAACCTATTTTTCTAACTTAATATTGTCCAGCAAGAGTCACTCTACTCCCATAAGAACTATTTTCTTATTTATATAACTCATTCTGTTACTTTTTTTTTTTTCTTGGATTCATTTAGCAATGTTTTCTTCTGCCTACCCAAAATCTTACAAGGATTCTTTTAACTCATCTTGTAATAAAGTTGTAATAAAGTAGCTCAGATCATCTAGCGTTTATCAGTTTCTTCTTATTCCCACAGTAACTGTTGTTTTTACCACGAGGTTTAGTAGCAAATTATAGACTGCCTTGTATTTTTATCAAGCACCAGCTGTGTGCCAGGAAACAGTACAGTCTGTATAGCTGTGGACTGAGCACAGTCTTTGTCCTTAAGTTTATAGTAATGATGTGTTTCCCAGTTATTTGCTTATTAGTGAAGTTGAACTTCTTTTCATATACCTCTATATGTATGAACCATACACACATTTTTAGGAATATAGTTTATGGGTTCCCTACTGGATTGTAAGATTGTTGAAAGCGTGAACCATGTTTTATACTTTTCTATTCCTTAAAATACATAACTCAGTTCTGAGCATGTAGCCATTACAAAGTATGTACGTGCTCTACTTCAGTAGTAAGAAAAGTTGGAGGCTATGGAGACGCATACCTGGCCTCATATTATATAACTTAACATATTATAAACCAATTGTGCAGTGTTTGCCAAGTCATGTAACTACTCTGATTGTACGTCCTCATAAAGTAAATATCTGCTTCACAAGGTTGTCATGTGGGTTAAATGAGATTTATATATAAAGCATTTGGCATAATGCCTGGTACAAAGTAAATGCTCATTAAAAGATACCTGTTATAATAATTTGTTTAACCTCTCAAACTAGAAACTGATTCAGCAACCTTTTATTTCCCTAATGCCTTTCATTTAAGCATTTACCAAATTCTTCTCAGTTTACTTTAATTATGTTGTCAATTTAGCCTCTCCTTTTAATCCCTGTTGTAGCCTACAATAAGAAATACATTTTATATTGTGGCTTAGTTTATTTGTACATATCTGAAACAAAAGTATTACGAAATCATATTCATTGTTACAATGTGTGATACACTCTGATATTTTTGGTTCTGTCCTATATAATTTAAAAAAAAAAAAAAAAAAAAACCTGGTCACAACCAGTAAAACTGATTTCACAACATATAGTCTGAAACACACTGGTCTGAGTTTTTAGAAGCTGCAAAATTTCAACTACTACTGAACAGGATAATAATGTTCAAGTGAAAGTTTTCAATTAAATAGAAAACACAGAGCTTAGAGTTTATTAAGATTCTACTTTGTCTTTGTTCTCTATTAGTTATATATTGTTAGATTTACCTATGCTTACTCTGGTTTCATTGCTGAAGGTAGAAGTGTTCAATTGGGCCTAGTCCAGTGTTGTTATAGAATAAGATTATTCAGCAGTTGAGGTAGAGATTTCCACCTTGCAAGGCAAGAGTTTTTTAACCACTTTATGTGTGTATTATTTCTTAGGAAAGAAATATACATGGATATGTGGATTTAAAAGTCATCAGTGGCCGGGCGCGGTGGCTCAAGCCTGTAATCCCAGCACTTTGGGAGGCCGGGGCGGGTGGATCACGAGGTCGAGAGATCGAGACCATCCTGGTCAACATGGTGAAACCCCGTCTCTACTAAAGATACAAAAAATTAGCTGGGCATGGTGGCACGTGCCTGTAATCCCAGCTACTCAGGAGGCTGAGGCAGGAGAATCGCCTGAACCCAGGAGGCGGAGGTTGCGGTGAGCCGAGATCCCGCCATTACACTCCAGCCTGGGTAACAAGAGTGAAACTCCATCTCAAAAAAAAAAAAAAAAGAAAAAAAAAAGTCATCAGTATCATTCTTATAGAGGAGCTTGAAAAAAAAGTTTTTCATTTTTCGGTTTTTTTTTTGAGACAATCTTGCAGTGTCACCCAGACTACACTGCAGTGACACAGTCAAGGCTCACTGCAACCTTGACTTCCAGAGCTTAAGAGATCGTCCCACCTCAGCCCCCCAACTAGCAGGGACCACAGAAAATTGTTTATTAGGAAGTCTTTAAGCATTTTTACAAAGTAGGAAGAACAGTATAATGAATCCCCATTACCTAAATTCAACTTCAGTAGTATTGACTTACGTCAATTCCAAATGAATTTTTAATAAAAAATTTTTAAGGGACATGTAATTCCCTCCCTTAGTTTATAGATAGGTGATCTGTTTTTCAGAAGAGATATATCGGTCTTATTGTACCTAGCTTTAAATCCTCACAACCTGTTCGTTTCATCTGATCCCCAAAGAGAAGTAAATAATTACATAACATGAGGAAGCAGGGATGACATGAAATCTTCGACCTCATTTAGATTTTCCTGATGGCCTCCTAGAGCACTAGACCCTTGATATCTTACCTGAAATATTTCAACAGCCTCTTTTACCATATCCCAACCACCCACTCCTTACCACCTGCTTTACTGCCATTACACTGATTTTTAATAATGACTTGAAGGGAAGAGAATCTCATTATGTTTATCCTATGTTTAAAACTTCCTTGAGGCCAGGCATGATGGTTCACACCTGGAATCCCACACTTTGGGAGGCCGACAGGGGGATCATTTGAGACCAGCAAGACATCACAGCAAGACATCATTTCTACAAAAAGCTTAAAAAATTAACCGGGCATTGCAGTACACACCTGTAGTCTTAGCTGCTCGAGACACTGAGGCAGGAGGATCACTTGAGCCCAGGAGTTCAAGGTTGTAGTGAGGTAGTAGCTATGTATTAATGCCACTGTACTCCAGCTTGGGCAGCAGAACAAGACGCTGTCTCTTAAACAAACCTTCCCTTGTTCTTCCTTCCCTACCTATAAAATAAAACTCCAAATCATAGATTTTCATTCATAATCTAGTTCCAGCCTATCTTTCTAGCTTGCTCTTATACTGTCTCTTCTCTACCATTTTAAGCTTCCTGGTATTCCTAGAAAACATAACGTATTTTAGGGCTTGTTCTTATTTTACAAGATCCCATTTAGATATCAGCTTGTGGATGAGGTCATTTTAACTACCCTAGAAAAAAGTCTTTTCTAAGTTTGTTTTTATTTATTTTTTTGTTGTATGTGTGTTTGTGTATGTGTGTGATGCCACTTAACAGAGTTATACTTAGTTAGCAGTTTAAGTTTACTGCCCTCTTCACTCTCAATTAGACAGTGATCACTTCAAGAGCAGGAATTATAGTTTATTCTTGTCTCATAAACACTTCTTTGGTGCCTGCATGTAGTAGGCATTCAATAATGGTGTGAATGTGTTCATACTTCTAAAATTTTATAACCTAATTCTAAAACAGGTTCTCTCCAGACAAGGAAGAGTTAGTTAATCAGAGTTTGGTTTTGTATATTTTTAGTTTTTTTCTCCCCTCCTTGAGGACTTTCGTTAAAATTTCTAAAGAGAGCCTAAGTTCTATAGTTTTTTTCCTTAGGGGAAAATATACTTTGGTAAACTAGCATAGTATATCCATCTTCAGTAATCCTGTAGTAAAGGTAAGTGAAATCTACTTTCAGTATAATTTTTTTCTGTTGAACAATATTGTTTTATTTTGTGAGTTTGAGTAGATTTATGCTATATAGCTTATAGTAGCCTTGACTAATTTTTGATATATTTCAGCTCATGGAATGCTGTGTAAATGCCCTGGTGACATCATTTAAAGAGACTATCTTAGCTGAGTGCCAAGGCATGATCAAGCGAAATGAAACTGAAAGTAGGTAAAACATCACATAAAGTTTTCATAATCTTCTAAGAGGGTATCTTTGAAACAAATCACTTAGTAAGTTGCTCTGAGATTATTCTTTTCCACATAGGTATATCTGTTAGAGTGAACTATGCTTAAGGAAAATGATAAAATATTTAATACAGAGGCACTGCGAAAGAGTATATAAACTTAAATTTTAAGCATATTCCCCTTAAGCTGTCAAAATCTGTGTATGTGTATGGTGAATTTCCACTTTTTTTCTCAAAAACAGGACATTGCTTTTAAAGGCCAATTTGAACTGTAAACTGTTTATGGATTAGAACCAGGTATTTGACTTTTGTGTGGAACCTTATGGTGACTCTTTTTAGAAAGTAATAAAACACTCCATGTTCCTGGTCTTCATCGCTATCCCCAAAAATACTTTATAAGATTTCTAAAGGATATTTTTTAATTACTTCAATGTTTTCTTAAAAGGGTATGTTTTGAGAGATAGCAAATATATAAAAAAACTGAAAAAAAAATTCACATATACCTACTACCCCAATAAAACTGCTTTTAACTTTTTTTTTTTTTTCATTTTTAAAAAAATCACCTTACTTCTGAGTTTCCAGATTTTATCACATGTAACTGCAAGGTCCTATTTAATTGCTAGTTGCATTTAAAGTACGTATTTCAATTCACTTAAGTTCATATACTTTTTAGGAGTAATTCGGTAGTAAAAAGCAAGCTGCTTTGTTGGCATAAACAAAATACTTGTATTCTGTGTGCCAGTCTGATTATAGTTAACTCTCTGATCCATGTTGTACTATCTTTAAAAATATTTATTTAATGGTAATCAGTACCCATGAGGTAGGGTTTTTGTGAAGGCCAGTAAAGTGGCGTAACATAAAAAAGTGCTTTGTAAATTTTTATGAATACGGTTTTATATTATATTCTCTAATACAGTTGATTTTTTGATTACTACTCATTTTTGATGTGGCTGTATATTTTGCAGTCACCTTATGAAATATACTAATCTTGTGTGTAAATAAGTATTTATTTGCATTGAAAGTCAAATGACTCATTTTTCCTTTTGAGGCAGGGTCTTCTTGTGTTGCCCAAGCTGGAATGTGGTGGCGCGATCAGAACTCACTGTAGCCTTGACCTCCTGGGCTCAAGCGATCCTCCTACTTCCCAGCCTCCTGAGTGTCTGGGACTACAGCTGTGCACCACCATGCCTGGCTAATTTTTGCGTTTTTTGTAGAGGCAGAGCCTCACCATGTTGCCTAGGCTGGTTTCCACTGTGTCTGGCCAAATGAATGACCTTTTAAAGAAAGGAGTGAGGTTTTAGAGTATTTGATCACTTTTTTAAATTTTTTATTTTTTGAGACAGTCTTGCCCTGTCACTAAGGCTGAGTGCAATGGTGCAATCACGACTCACTGCAGCCTTAACTTCCTGGGCTCAAGCAATCCTCACACTTTAGCGTCCCAAGTATCTGGGACCAAAGACATGCACCACCACACCCAGCTAAGTTTTTTTTTTGTTTTGTTTTGTTTTTAACGGTAGAGATGAGCTTTGCCATGTTGCCCTGCTTGGTCTCTTTAACTCCTGGGCTCAAATGATCCTCCCACTTTGGCTTCCCAAAGTGCTGGAATTACAAGCATGAGCCACCACACCCAGCCTGATCACTTTTAATTAGATTTTTTTTAACATAATTTTTGGACCAAGTTTAGTGGCTCAACCTGTGATCCCAGCACTTTGAGAGACCAAGATGGGAGGATTGATTGAGCCCCAAAGTTTGAGACCAGCTTTGGCAACATTGGGAGACCCTGTCTCTACAAAGTTACAGAAAACATTAGGTATGGTGACATATGCTTGTGGTCCCAACTACTCAGGAGGATGATGTGGGAGGATTGCATGCGCCCAAGAGGTCAGGGCTGCAGTGAAACATGATCATGCCACTGTACTCCAGCTTGGGTGACAAAGTGGGACCCTATCTCAAAAACAAAAACAAAACCCCCCAACTACTCCAAAATCACATTGTATCCACAGAGTACTATTAACATTACAAACTTTTAATTAATATTTCTCTAAAGTCTTATTCTAGTAAATGAAATGATTACATGAATATGTTCTGTCCTTCCAGAGTTACATTTAATGTTTTCATTGATGGACAAAGTTCCTAATGGTATAGAGCCAATGTTGAAAGACTTGGAGGAGCATATCATTAGTGCTGGCCTGGCAGATATGGTAGCAGCTGCTGAAACTATTACTACTGTAAGTTTTTTTCAATGGCAATGATAGATATATATCGAGGCTATTTTTTAAATGCAGAATTGAATGGTGAGTGGTTACAGAGGCTGAGGGTAGAGGGACCAGAAGAGGTTGGTTAATGGGTATAAAGTTATAGTTCAATAGGAAGAATAAATTTTGGTGTTCTCTTACCCCTTAGAGGGGCTATAGCAGTAGCATTGTAGTGTATATTTCAAGATAACTGGAAGAGATTTTTTTAATGTTGTTACCACAAAGAAATTAATAAGTGAAGTAATGGATATAGTAGTTACCCCAATTTGATCATTATACTGTATATACATACATTGAAATATAACATTGTACCTTATAATATGTATAGTTATGTATTAATTACAAACATTAAATTGTTTTAAATGCAGAATTGGAAATAGTAATTGAAATGGCAAAACAGTAATATTGGAACACCTTTTAATTTTGTTTTTAAGAAAAAAATGTCCCCAGTTTTAAATGAATCTTATTAAAATTATGTTTATAGTTTCTCATTTTTTGTGTGTTATTTATTCTTTTCCTTTTAAAAACTCAAATATAAAACCTTTTGTTTCTAGGACTCTGAGAAATATGTTGAGCAGTTACTTACACTATTTAATAGATTCAGTAAACTCGTCAAAGAAGCTTTTCAAGACGATCCACGATTTCTTACTGCAAGAGATAAGGTACATGTTCCTATGTATATAAAAAGCACTGCTTTGAAAGTTGTACGCTGATAATTTACTTTAGTAATCAATTTGCATCATTTTACTATTATAAACTTAAAAACCTAGCAACTATTACTTTTCATCAGTGGAAGGCAACTATATTTGTTTTGTTTTGTTTGTAAGCATTGTAAGCATTCTTTAAGCATTAGGTAGCCTTATGAATTAGAATTTAGTTAGTTGCTTTTTTCTCATTTTTTTTTTTTTTTGAGACGGAGTTTTTGCTCTCGTTACCCAGGCTGGAGTGCAATGGCGCAATCTCTGCTCACCGCAACCTCCGCCTCCTGGGTTCAGGCAATTCTCCTGCCTCAGCCTCCTGAGTAGCTGGGATTACAGGCACGCGCCACCATGCCCACCTAATTTTTTGTATTTTTAGTAGAGACGGGGTTTCACCATGTTGACCAGGATGGTCTCGATCTCTCGACCTCGTGATCCACCTGCCTCGGCCTCCCAAAGTGCTGGGATTACAGGCTTGAGCCACCGCGCCCGGCCAACTTTTTTCTCATTTTTCCAAGAATGTTTTTCTGTTTTCGAATATTATTGATCTATTGAATTCTTGTTCATCCTTTCATTCAGACCCAGCTCAAAGAATACTTTCCCTGGAAATTCTTGATATCCTGCTCCCTCCACAGCTCCTCCCAAGCAGAGTTGATTCCTCCATCCTCTGTCCTTTCATGGGGTTCCTTTGAGATTTTGTTATACTCATCCTTGTTTTCCAGGAAGCATTTGTATTGCATACCCTCTTTTTCCATCCTTACTAGAATATGGTAATGATAATGAAACACGATGCTGTCCTTAGCGTTGATCTTTTTTAATGTAATAAACCTGTAATAAGAAATTGCTGTTAGTTTTTTCTCTTCTTTGACTACTTTTCATTACTTCCTAAGTTCGAATGATTCTAAAAAGATAACTTTGTCCAGTAGGATTTTTTTCTCACTCTTTTTTTCTATTTTAATTTCTTTTCTTTTGTTTTTTTTGAGATGAGGTTTCGCTCTTGTTGCCTAGGCTGGAGTGCAGTGGTGTAATCTCAGCTCACTGCAACCTCCCCTTCTTGGGTTCAAGCACTTCTGCCTCAACCTCCCAAGTAGCTGAGATTACAGGCGTCCACCACCACGCCCAGCTAATTTGTATTTTTAGTAGAGATGGGGTTTCACTGTGTTGGCCGGGGTGGTCTTGAACTCCTGACTTGGCCTCCCAAAGTGAGGGGATTACAGGTGTGAGCCACTACACCTGGCCTCTTTTTGTCTATTTCAGAACAAATAAGTACATAAAGTAGCAAAGGAGTTTAAGGGAGTATAGACATGGTAGGGTGGTGTGAAATCTTAAGTTGAGTAGCCTGCAAAGGCTTCATAGGAAGCCAGATCATGTAAGACTCTGAGCCATGGTAAGGAGTTAGTTTTTACTGTGAGTAGGATGGGAAGTCATTTAAAAATTTTAAACAGAATGGTAGGATGTGATTTATGTACTAACAGGATCGCTCTGGCTGTTGCAAAAAAAAATAGACTGAAGGGAAGAAAGAAGGAAGAATACCATTTAAGAACTTATTTGACATGAGCCACTACCCTGATAGTGGCTCTCTCTTTAAATCATGTTCTTTGCAAACTCTTCACCTGCCCTGATGCTTTCTCAGTTCCGTCATCTCACTGGTAAAGGAAATAAACATATCCATCTTCTCACATAGTTACCCATTTTCTTGTTTTGTTTTGTTTTGTTGTTGTAGCAAGAGCACCCAAAGTCTACTTATTTAGCATGATTCCAGTATAGAATATAATTTTGTTTTATTTATTTATTTTGAGACAGGGTCTTGCTCTGTCACCCAGGCCAGAGTGAGTGCCGTGGCACAACCTGGTTCATTGGAGCTTCAACCTGCCTGAGCTCAGGTGATGCTCCCACCTCAGCCTCCTGAGTAGTAGCCAGTACTACAGGCACTCACCACCACGTTTGGCTAATTTGTAATTTTTTTGGTGGAGATGAGTTCTTACTATGTTGCCTCGGCTGATCTTGAACTCCTGGGCTTAAGCGATCCATCCACCACAGCCTCCCAAAGTGCCGGGATTACAGGCGTAAGCCTCTACACTCAGCCCAGTATAATTTCACTACCTGTAGTTCTCATGCTGTCCTTTAGCTCTCTAGACTTTCATCCTGAGTATCTGCTACTTTGTATCATTTGACCTACGTCTCCGGTCTCCGTTTTTCTTTTCTGCCTGTTTTGCCACTGGTTACTACTCTTTTGTTCCTCTCTCTGTATATTTGAATTTTTTTTAAGATTCCACATGTAAGTGAGATCATGCAATATTTTTCTTTCTGTGTCTGGCTTATTTCACTTAGCATAAGGTCTTCCAGTCTTCCGTAGTATATATGTACCAGTTTCTTTATCCATTGATGGACACTGAAGTTGTGTCCATATTTTGGCTACTCTGAATAAGGCTGCAGTGAATGTGGTAGTGCAGTTATCTTTATGAAATAGTAATTTAATTTCCTTTGGGTATATGCCTAGAAGAGGGATTGCTTAGATTATGATTATATTATGAAGATAGACTATTCAGGATTTGCTGTTGAATCAGATGTAGAATGTGATAGAGACTAGTCAGGGATGACACTCAGATTTGTGTTCTGATCAGTTAAAAGGATATGTTTGCTGCGATAGGGAAGATTAAGAGAAACTGGTTTTGGAGAGATGGTTGCAGAGAGATCAGAAACTCAGTTTTGAATAAGTTAACTTTGAAATATCTGTTAAACATCCATATGGTAATAAGTGAAGACAGAAAAGAGGACAGATCCAAGGATTGGCCTAGGGCATTCTGATATTTTATTGTTAGAAAAGTGAAGAGTCATCTTTCACGAAAGGGAAAGAATGACCAGGAGAATGTTAGGTGCTAAAAGACAAGTGAGAAAAGTGTTTTCAGGAGGAGGGTGTGATCTGCTGTTTAAAATGCTGATGATAAATAAGATGGAGATTAACCCTTATCTTCAGTAATATGGAAGTTACCGGTGACTTTAACAAGAACAGTTGTGTAGGCTGGGCACAGTGGCTGACACCTGTAATCCAGCACTTTGGGAGGCTGAGATGGGTGGATCACTTGGGGTCGGGGATCGAGACCAGCCTAGCCAACATGATGAAACCCTGTCTCTACTAAAAATACAAAAATTAGCCAGGCACAGTGGTGCACACCTGTAGTTCCAGCTACTCAGGAGGCTGAGGCAGGAGAATCGCTTGCACCCAGGAGGCCAAAGTTGCAACGAGCTGAGCCAGCTTGTGTGACAGAGCGAGACCCTGTCTCAAAAAAAAAAAGAAAACAACAAAAAAAGACCTCACTTGAGGCTGGGCATGTGGGCTCATGCTTGTAATGGCAGAACTCTGGGAGGCCAAGGCAGGCAAATCACCTGACATCAGGAGTTTGAGAGTAGCCTGGCCAACATGGTGAAACCTTCTTTCTACTAAAAATACAAAAGTTAGCCAGGCGTGGTGGCAGGCACCTGTAATCCCAGCTACTTGAGAGGCTGAGGCAAGAGAATCGCTCAAACCTGGGAGGTGGAGGTTGCAGTGAGCCAAAATCACGCCACTGCACTGCAGCCTGGGTGACAGAGTAAGACTTCATCTCAAAAAAAAAAAAAAAGAAAAGAAAACCTCACGAGAATATTGATAATTATAATATGACAAAGAACATGCTCAAGTCTTTGACTAGGCGGATTCTGTCTGGCCAGATATACTATTAGAAATAAAAACTGGCATATTTTTCTGTGTTTTAGGGTGTATAAAACTTTGTATGTTTTAAATATTAAAAATAATGATTTTATTACAAATTATTTTTTGCAGGCATATAAAGCAGTTGTTAATGATGCTACCATATTTAAACTTGAATTACCTTTGAAGCAGAAGGGGTAAGTTTTAAAAAACCATATTTTAAAATAAATTTTTTTGTGTGTAATGCGGGTTAACTACATGTACAAGGTACCCTGTTAGGTTTGGTTTTGTTGTTAGTTTAGTGACTTTTGCTGCTTTTGGCTATTAAAGTCCATTTATAATTTTTTATTATTTTACAATTTAAAAATTATTTTTTCAAGTAGAAAAAAATATTTTATTCCTAATCTTTTAGGACCTCTACTTGATTGTTTTTCCCTCATTAGTGACTAATAGTATTCTATTACTTAAAGAAGCATAGAAAATGACTCAGTTTACCATAGTGATATGAAAAGAACTGTTTTAATGTAAATTTTGCTATTACAATTTTTTAAAAATTGTTCTATAATTGGTAAAATGAATATGCCAGTGCTAAGCATAGCTTATGGAAAATCTGACAACTGAAATTTGTGAAGTAAATCTGAGCTAGTTATAGCACTTTGAGAGTAGTACTAAACAGCAGTAAAAGTTAATTGAAAAAAAATCTTTCGATGTACTTGTAGCTAAGAATTACCATTTTAAAGAAATTTTATATATAATGTTAAAATACTTGAAAAATACTGAAAAATAGCATTTCTTAAGGAAAAGCAATCAAGTATTTTTCATTTAGTGTTTTCATTTTGTCTTTTTTGAGTATACGTTGCTTGAGTAATACGATGGTGGAAGACATTCTGAGTCATACCGTATTATACTGACATGTTTTAGAAAGGCATATATTATGTTCTGTTTTATAAACTGTGAAATTTGTGAAACATAGAGCACTACATCTTGGCCATCTCTTCGCATGAGTAGATAGAGATCTTTTTCATTCTCTTTCACCCAAGTTTGCTAGCTTGCTTGCTTGCTTGCTTATTTATTTATTTATGACAGGGTCTTACTCTGTCACCCAGGCTGGACTGCAGTGGTGCGATCTCAGCTCACTGCATCCTCCACTTCCCAGATTCAAGCAATTCTCCTGCCTCAGCCTCCCGACTAGCTGATATTACAGGCACATGCCACCGTGCCCAGCTAATTTTTTTGTATTTTTAGTGGAGACAGGGTTTTGGCCAGGCTGGTCTCCAACTCTTGACTTCAAGTGATCCGCCTGCCTTGGCCTCCCAGAGTGCTGGGATTATAGGTGTAAGCCACTGCACCCAGTCCCGAGCATATTTTTTTTTATGAAAATGTTCAGATTTACAACAGAGTTACTATAATTGCTTTATCAAATATGTATCTATTTACATCCATCAGTCAACTTTTCAAGTGCATTTCTAAAGAGATTGCAGACATCAGTAACCTTTAGTCCCTAAACACTTCAGCATGCATTCATTGAATTTGATGTTTATATTTTTAGGTAAATTTTACATATAGTTCCCATACATAAATCTTAAGTGTACATTTGAGTCAGATTTGACAAATGCTTTTACCCCATTAACATGTATGCTGTCTTTAACATTCTAGAGAGTTACCTCATGTCTGTTCACAGTCAGTCCCACCCACATCCTTCCAGAGGCATCTGCTGTCCTGATTATTTCCCCCAATATAGATTAGTTTTGCCTAATCTAGCACTTGTATAAATGGGATCATACACTATGTATTTTTTGTGTAAAGTTTCTTTCATTCAGCATTTTGTCTTTGAATTCTTATATGTTTTGGCATGTAACAATAGTTTGCTTTCCAAAGTGGTTACTCTGTTTTACACTTGAACCAACAGAGTATGAGAGTACCAGTTGATCTTCACTCTCACCAGTGTTTAGTGTTCTTTTAATTTTAGTCATTTGGGATATATGTAGTAGTATCTTAACGTTTTAATTTTCCATCTGCCTCATGACTCCTGATGTTGAGAAATTTTTCATCTTTTTTTTTTTTTTTGCCATTCTTTTATTTTCCTTTATGAAGGGTGATCATAGCTCACTGCAGCCTCCATCTCCTGGGCTTAAGCAGTCATCCTGGTTCAGCCTGCTGAGTAGCTGGGACTACAGGCACACAACACTGTACTTGAGACTAATTTCTTTTAGAGATGAGGTCTTGCTATGGTGCTGAGGCTGGTCTCAAACTCCTGTCCTCAAAAGATCCTCCTGCCTCAGCCTCTCACAGTGTTGAGATTACAGACATGAGCTACCATGCCCAACCCTTTTGCCCATTTTTAATTGGATTCTTTGTCTTTGTTGTTGAGTTGTAAGAGTTCTTTATATATTCTTGTACTAAATCCATATCAAATATATGATTTGCCAGTATTTTCTCCCATTCTTTAAGTTATCTTTTCATTTTCTTGATCTATCCTTTGATGCACAAAAGCTTTTAATTTTGATTAAGTTCAATTTACCTATATTTTTCTTTATTTGCTTTTGCTTTTGGTTTCATATTTAAATCAGAAAGATTTATTGTTATGTTTTCTTTTAAGAGTTTTATAGGGCCAGACACGGTGGCTCACACCTGTAATCCCAGCACTTTGGGATACCAAAGCACATGGATCACTTGAGGTCAGGAGTTCAAGACCAGTCTGGCCAACATGGTGAAATCCCGTCTCTACTAAAAATGAAAAGAAATAGCCAAGCATGGTGATGCATGCCTGTAATCCCAGCTACTTGGGAGGCTGAGACAGGAGAATCATTGGAACCCGGGAGGTGAAGGTTGCAGTGAGCCAGGATCGTACCATTGCACTCCAGCCTGGGTGACATAGTGAGACTTGGTCCCAACAACAACAAAAAAAGACTTTTATAGTTTTGGCTTTTATATTTAAGTCATTGATCCATTTTGAGTTAGTTTTTATATATGGTGTGAGATAGAGGTCCAATTTCATGTTTTTGCATGTGGATATCCAGCACTCATTGAACAGTCTTTGCTTCGTTATCAAAAATCAGTTGGCCATGGATGTATGTGTTTATTTTTTAATGCTTAGGTGAATTCCATTGGTCTGTATATTTGTCTGTATGCTGGTAACCACATTGTTGTGATTTACTGCAGCCTTTTGATAAGCTTTAAAAGCAAGACGTGTGCATGTTTCGACTTTGTTTTTTTTCAAGGTCATTTGGCTATTTGAGTTCCCTTCTAATTCCATATTAATTTGAGAATCAGCTTTTCCATTTCTATGAAAAAGACCTTTGAAATTTTGATAGGAAATGCATTGAAGGTATTAATGTTATGTCTCCCAATTATGAAAATGGAATTTCTTTTCAATTGATTTTTGGATTTCTTTCAACAATGTTTTGCAGCTTTCAGTGTACAAGTCTTCCACTTTCTTCGTTAAATTTATACTTTGGCATTTTCTTCTTCTTTTTTTTTTTTTTTTTTGAGATGGAGTTTTGCTCTTGTTACCCAGGCTGGAGTGCAATGGCGCAATCTCGGCTCACCGCAACCTCCGCCTCCTGGGTTCAGGCAATTCTCCTGCCTCAGCCTCCTGAGTAGCTGGAATTACAGGCACGTGCCACCATGCCCAGCTGATTTTTTGTATTTTTAGTAGAGACGGGGTTTCACCATGTTGACCAGGATGGTCTCGATCTCTCGACCTCGTGATCCACCCGCCTTGGCCTCCCAAAGTGCTGGGATTACAGGCTTGAGCCACCGCGCCTGGCCTACTTTGGCATTTTTCTTTGGATGCTATTGTAAATGGAATTGCTTTCTTTTCCTCCTCTCCTTTCCTCTCCTCTCTTTCTTCTTCTTTCTTCTTTTTTGAAGATAAGGTCTACTGTGCCTCTGAGGCTAGAGTGCAGTGGCACAATCATGGCTCACTGCAGTCTTGCCCCCTTGGGCTCAAGTGATGCTCCCACCTCAGCCTCCTGAGTAGCTAATTAGGTTCAGGCTACCACACCTGGCTAATTATTTTTTGTAGAGACAGTTTCTCACTATGTTGCCCAGGCTGGTCGTGAACTCCTGGACTCAAATGGTTCTCCCACCTTAGCCTCTCAAAGTGCTAGGATTACAGGCAGGAGCCACCGTGCCCAGCCTGGAATTATTTTCTTAATTTCCTTCTGGATTGTTCATTACAGGCGTATAAAAATACAAATCTTTTTTTTTTTTTTTCTCTCATACAGAGTTTCTCTCTGTCACCTAGGCTGGAGTGCAATGGCATGATCACGGCTCACTGCAGCCTTCACCTCCTGGGCTCAAGCAATCCTCCTTACTCCACCTTCTGAGTAGCTGTGACTACAGGCCCATACCACCATGCCTGGCTAATTTTTTTTTTTTTGAGACAGGGTCTTGCTATGTTGCCAAGCCTGATCTTGAATCCCTGTGCTCAAGTGAGCCTCCTGCCTCTGCCTCTCAAAGTGCTAGAATTACAGGCATGAACTACCGTGCCCAACCACACATAATTTTTATGTGTTGATTTTGTACTTTGCGGCTTTCCTAAATTGATATATTAGCTCAGAAAGCTTTTTTGTAGATTCTTTCAGCTTTTCTGTATATAAGGTCATGACATCTGCAAATAGAAATACTTTAACTTCGGCTAGGCGCAGTGGCTCAAGCCTGTAATCCCAGCACTTTGGGAGGCCGAGGCGGGTGGATCACGAGGTCAAGAGATCGAGACCATCCTGGTCCACATGGTAAAACCCCGTCTCTACTAAAAATACAAAAAATTAGCTGGGCATGGTGGTGCGTGCCTGTAATCCCAGCTACTCAGGAGACTGAGGCAGGAGAATTGCCTGAACCCAGGAGGCGGAGGTTGCGGTGATCCGAGATCGCGCCATTGCACTCCAGCCTGGGCAACAAGAGCGAAACTCCGTCTCAAAAAAAAAAAAAAAAGAAAAGAAAAAAGAAATACTTTAACTTCTTCGTTTCCAATTTGGATCTGTTTTCTTTCTTTGCTCTGCCTAATTGCTCTGACTGGAACGTCTACTACAGTAACAACGGCAGGAGAAAATTCAGGCATCCTTGTCTTATTCCTGATTTTAGGGCATTTGGTCTCAGTCTTTTGTCATTATATTGTTTTATGTTGGTTTTTCATAACCTCATTATGCTGAATAGCAGCATGGCATTCTGTCTGGTAGATGTACTATAGCTTATTTAACTGGTTCTTTATTACTGCATTAAGTAGTTCTGATATGTTGCTATTACTATTAGTGCTACAGAAGATAATATTGCACATTTAGTATTTGTGAATCTATCTACAGGATAGATTCCCAGAAGTGAAGACTACTGGGTTTCTCTTTGTTTTCTGATTCTAAGGCCCTACGTTTAGCTCCTCATTAAAGTAGAACATTTTTTGGCTGGGTGCCATGGCTCATGCCTGTAATCTCAGCACTTTGGTAAGCCAAGGTGGGAGGATTGTTTGAGGCCAGCAGTTAGGACCAGTCACGGCAACATAGTGAGACCCATCTCTACAAAAGGTTTAAAAAATCAGATGAGCATGATGGCACACGCATGTAGTCCTAGCTATTCAGGAGGATTGTTTAAACCCAGAAGGTGAAGGCTTCAGGGAGCTATGATGGCACCACTGCACTCCAGCCTGGGCAGCAGAGTGAGACCCTGTCTCATAAAGTAGAAAATTTCTGTACAGTAGAATAAGTATCATTAGCTGATCCAGGCAGTAGAATAGGTGGTGTGGCTATTGGAGATGTGGAGGAGGTAATGCTCTAGAACAAGCTTGTACAACCCACAGGCCACATGAGACCCAGGATCACTTTGAGTGTGGCCCAACACACATTCGTAAACTCCTGTAAAACATTGAGTCTTGTTGGCGATTGTTTTTTTCTTTAACTCATCATCTGTCATTAGTGTTAGTGTATTTTATGTGTGGCCCAAGATAATCCTTTCATTGTGGCCCAGGAAAGCCAAAAGATTGGGCAGCCCTGTTTTAGAAGAATAAACTGGTAGTAGCATCTAAGTTATTTGGGAGACTTGCTTATGAGGAGTGAAGTAGTTTGTGGTGGACCAATGCTTCTGCTGAGAACAACTAGAAAATCAGGTAAATGTAGAAAATAGTAATTTCATGTTATCTAAGAGCTACAGAAAAAGACATGACAAAGAATTGAAATGTACAGAAATGCCAGATAAACCTTTCAGAGGTTACTTGAGGATTTGTAACTATGTTTTTTAAGAAGCAGCAGCTGAGAATGTAGGTTTGGCCCAGGCTAAGTAGTACTGCTGGGGGGCACTAGATGTTTTGGTGGTCAGGACTGGAGCAACAAAACCCATTGGACACTGAATTGAAAGTCCAGAAGGGACATTCCTTCTGTTCCTTGGCTAACCCTGGAGAGATGGACTGATTTCCTTTCATAGCAGAACAAAGGGTGAACCCATTCTTAATTCAGGATAACATTATCTTGTGTCTGTGTGATTCTTTTATATACAGTGTCCAGTATTCAGTACATTACTAGTCCTATGAAGGCAGAGAAATTGATTTAATTAAAAGAAAAATCATTTTAGAAGCAGATTCTCAGGTGATCCTGATGTTGGAGTTAACACATAAGGACTTTAATTAGGACTAATATCTTCCCCATAGTGAGATGCCACAACGTACCCAGTATGTTGACTACAATAAAAAAGATACAACAAGTGCGGGTAAGGATCTGGAAAAATTGGAATGATACTGTTGGTGGTGCACCTTCTGTGGAAACAGTTTGGTAGTTCCTCAAGAAGTTCAGCATAGGCTTGTCCAAGTGCAGTGGTGTTTACAACTAAATGATCACAACCAGTTATAGATATATTTGTTCTTCTCCACTCCCACTGCTTCGCTTCACTACCCTTAAAACAAAATAAACAACGACCAGGTGTGGTGGCTTACACCTGTAATCCCAGCACTTTGGGAAGCTGAGGCAGGTGGATCATGAGGTCAAGAGATGGAGACCATCCTGGCCAACATGGTGAAACCCCGTCTCTTAAAAAAAGGAAACAGGAAAAAAAACAAAATAAACAAAGGAAGTTCAACAGAGTTATACAGCCCAACCATTCTACTCTGAGGTGTATACCAAAGAAATGAAAACATACTTTCATTCAAAAATATGCACATAAATATTCATAGTAGAGTGGCATTACTCTTAATAGCCAAAAAGTGTAAACAACCCAGATGTCCATTAGCTGCATAGATAAGCAAAATGTGCTGTATCCATACAGTGGAATATTATTCAGTCATAAGAAATGAGTTATTATTCTGCTATATGCTACAAAATAGATGAACCTTGAAAACGTTCTAGGGGTTCAGGTAAGCCAGACACATAAGGACAAATTTTGCATGAAAGGAATTGTATGAGGTATCAAGAACAGGCAAAATAAAAGTTACTAGGGGATGGGGAAAGGGAGACGGGAATTTACTGTTCCATGTATGCAAGATTTCTGCTTGGGATAATGAAGAAGTTCTGGAAATATATGGCAGTGATGTTTGCACAGCATTGTGAATGTACTTAATGCCACTGAATTTTACAGTTAAAAATGATTAAAATGATTAATCTGTTTTACTCTCGAAAGATACATTTTAAAAAAGGGAATGAACAACTGATACATGCTATGACACATGGATGAATCTTGAAAACTCGATGCTAAGTAAAAGAAGCAGGTCACAAAATACTACTTAATGTATAACATTTATCTGAGATATCCAGAATCAGCACATCCATAGAGTAGACTAGTTGTTGCCCAGGCCTTTGAGGTGAGAGGAGACTAGCTAGAGAATGGGATTTGAATGCTAGCAATTATGGCATTTGTTTTTGGGATAATGACGATGTTCTAAAATTTTGTTATGGTGATGATTACACAACCCTATGAATATACTTTAAAAGCACTGAATTGTGTATTTTGAGTGAATTGTATGCTTTGCGAATTATATCTCAGTAATTATTAATAAACAGGTAATAGCAATGAAGAAGCAATACTTATTAATGGACAAATAGATGGAAATTGTTATCTGAGAAAAGTGTCTAAAACCATATAATTGGAAGCATAGAGCATAGAAAAGAGGATATTTGAAGTAGTATTGACCAAAATTGATTAAACATTTAAGGGTGTCTGTGAATCCCAAGTGGGATAAATACAAATTAAACCATTCCTAGGTACATCATAGTAAACAGCTTAAAGCTGACAACAATAATAAAACTTTTAAAACAGCCACAAGGGGCAAAAATAACACACTACCTTCAAAGATACAGTATAAGACAAATAGCTGGCTTGTAATCCCAGCTACTTGGGAGGCTGAGGAGTGAGGATTGCTTGAGCCCAGGAGTTAAAGACCAGCCTGAGCAATGTAGCAAGATGTCCATGTCAAAACAAAAATAAGAACTGATGGCTGTCCTCTCAACAGGTTGAATGAAGGCAGGAAGGTAGATCCCTTGGATTGTTACAGTAGCTCACACCTGGGCCAGGCATTGCAAGGAGAGATGGATGGATTCTCATTAAATTAGTGGAGTATGGCTACCTAAGGGAATACAGAAAGATTGCCCTAGAGTATGCCAGTGTGGATACTTCCAAGAAAATCCATTTCTAAATTTTCAACTTCACATACACTCTTTTCTAAAATCGCACCCTGTGATGGAAGTATCATTGCAGTTTTTCCTTTCTACTTCTTTCACAATTACCCATTTCCACTTTGCAAAGAAAGGCATATCTTTCTTGATTCTTCCTGTGGTGCTTTGCCTCAGAATATAACAACCTTCAAAGGGCCGGGCGCGGTGGCTCAAGCCTGTAATTCCAGCACTTTGGGAGGCCGAGGCGGGTGGATCACGAGGTCAAGAGATCGAGACCATCCTAGTCAACATGGTGAAACCCCGTCTCTACTAAAAATACAAAAAACTAGCTGGGCATGGTGGCACGTGCCTGTAATCCCAGCTACTCAGGAGGCTGAGGCAGGAGAATTGCCTGAACCCAGGAGGCGGAGGTTGCGGTGAGCCGAGATCGCGCCATTGCACTCCAGCCTGGGTAACAAGAGCGAAACTCCGTCTCAAAAAAAAAAAAAAGAATATAACAACCTTCAGATTGCCTAAGACTGGAATATTTTGAAATACTGGTATTGATGTACATAAAATTAATTTCTCATGAATTAGGTATTAGATCCTAGTCAGATAGTTTCTACTTCTTTGCTTTTAGCACAGTTGATGTTCGCTATTATTTTTGTTGGTTTTTTATTTTATTTTTTCCATTCCTCGCCTCACTGACGTTAGCCATTATTTAAATATGCATCATTAAAAGTAATTTTTAATATTAGACTACTGTGGATTTTTTTGTTTTGCAAGTGGCTCGGGAGGTGCCAAAATAATTGGATGACATCATAAGCAAAACTTACTCTAGTCCCATCTACTTATTTATGTGAGTAAGATTTCTCAGGGCAAAGACAAATTTATAAAAATAAAATAAATAGAATCTATGCTGATTCCTGGATTTATAATTGGGAAGAAAAAAGTTTCATCTGCCCCTCTAAGAGTTGATACATGTAGTCAACTTTTACATATGCATGTTTTTTGTGTATATGCATGCACAGTATAACTGTTGTTTAGATGGTTTGTATACTTATAGTTTGTATAGCTCAATCCTTGGAAAACAATACTTGACTTTTATAAGCACAAGAAATTTCAAAATCTTGATTTATTTATGTATATTTTTAGAGAAATAGGCTAAAAAATAAGACTTTCAGGCATAAAAATACAATATACTGCTGGGTGCAGTGGCATGCATCTATAGTCCCAGCTGCTTGGGAGAAGTTCAGTCTGGACAACTTAATAAGACCTTGTCTCAATTTTTTTTTTTTTTTTTTTTTTTGTGTGTGTGTGTGTCTGTTATTTTTTAGAAAACAACAATATGCCGTGTTTAAATTTGTATTAAGAGCCAGGCGCAGTGGCTCACACGTTTAATCCCTGCCCTTTTTTGGGAGGCCGAGGCAGGTGGATTACCTGAGGTCAGAAGTTTGAGACCAGCCCAGCCAACATGACGAAACCCCATCTCTACTAAAAATATAAAAATTAGCCAGGCATGGTGGCAGGTACCTGTAATCCCAGCTACTCAGGAGGCTGAGGCAGGAGAACTACTTGAACCCGAGAGGTGGAGTTTACAATGAGCCAAGATTGCATCGTGCACTGCAGACTCAGGGACAAGAGCAAAACTCCATCTCAAAAAAAAAAAAAAAAATTGTATCAGGAAAGCGAAATGGAGATACAGGTTCTTCATTGCTTAGGAAGAATTCATTTACAGTTTTCATTTTTAATGAATAATCGTAGATATATCATTATGGAATGTGGGTTATATTAGATACATTTCAAAGGGTGAAATAACAGTTTTAACATGTTAATAAAAAGTTTTAAATGTTGCCGGGCGCGGTGGCTCAAGCCTGTAATCCCAGCACTTTGGGAGGCTGAGGCGGGTGGATCACGAGGTTGAGAGATCGAGACCATCCTGGTCAACATGGTGAAACCCCGTCTCTACTAAAAATACAAAAAACTAGCTGGGCATAGTGGCGCATGCCTGTAACCCCAGCTACTCAAGGAGGCTGAGGCAGGAGAATTGCCTGAGCCCAGGAGGCGGAGGTTGCAGTGAGCCGAGATAGCGCCATTGCACTCCAGCCTGGGTAACAAGAGCGAAACTCCGTCTCAAAAAAAAAAAAAAAAAGTTTTAAATGTTAACCTAAATATCCAATAATTTAACAGTTTTTCAAAAGTATTTTAACAGATCTCTCAACAAAATATTTTAAATAACTTTGCCAAGGTCAGCACTAGGGTGAGGCAAGAAGGCACCTAGAGTGCAAAAATAAAAAATTTTTTTTGAGGCAGAGTCTTGCTCTGTTGCCCAGGCTGGAGTGCAGTGGCTCTATCTCAGCTCACTGCAACCTCCGCCTCCTGGGTTCAAGCAATTCTCCTGCCTTAGCCTCCCAAGTAGCTGGGATCACAGGTGCGTGCCACCATGCCCAGCTGTTTTTGTATTTAATAGAGATGAGGTTTCACTGTGTTAGCCAGAATGGTCTTGATCTCCTGACCTCATGATCTGCCCGTCTCAGCCTCCCAAAGTGCTGGGATTACAGGCATGAGCCACAGCACTGGCCTAGAGTGTAAAATTGAAGGAGGCTTTTACTCTCAGGGTTCTGCAAGTGCCATGTCAGCACTTAGGGGAACCTAACAGTGAGTGCTTCCCTAAATTAGGCACCCTAGATATTTTGCTTGCTCATCCTAGTTCCAAACCTGGTCATTAGATTGCTTAACATAAGAAATTCGCTTGTGAATAATTGGATTTAGAAAAAATATTTGCAAACATCAATCATTTTTCCATCAACTGCTTTTAATTTGTTTTTTAGGGTGGGATTAAAAACTCAGCCTGAGTCAAAATGCCCTGAGCTGCTTGCCAATTACTGTGACATGTTGCTAAGAAAAACACCATTAAGCAAAAAATTAACCTCTGAAGAGATTGAAGCAAAGCTTAAAGAAGTGGTACATGAATTTTTTTTTAATTTCAACTTTTAAAATTACCTTACTTTGAATTTGTGTTTTGCTTACAGGACTTTCTGTAATAGTACCAATTTTAAAATGTGTATCTGTAAAGAACTAATGTTATGAAGTTTTACAGTATAAGACCTCTAAGGGGGGTATTTTTTCTTCTGAAACTTTTTATTCATAGCTTCTTGAAGGAAATACCATTTAATTACTCTCCTTTAATGATTATTTTTAGGAATTAAATTGTAGCTACTAATACAGGACTTATCATTCCAACAAATTTGGAATGATAGTTGAAAGATTGAGAGTTTTTTACTCCTTCCTTTTTTGTGAGAGTCCAAGATAGATAGCTAAGGATGAGTGAGAGTAGACTAAGTAGTTGCTTTCATTTTTGTCACCCAGTTAGTGTAATGATGTAAGCCCAGGAATACAAGAAAAAAAATAAGAAGATATTGGGCAGGTGTAGACAAAAAGACCCAGAGAGATGATTAGTGGCAGAACAAAAAAGTGGAAAAAATAAGTAGAAGAGAAACTTGGGTGAAGAAAACCACTGATTTTTTTCATGTAAAGTGTATCCTTGCAATTTATGTAAAATCTAAAAAACTGATACTTAGAGTGACTAAAAACGTATTTGGTTATGGTCTCAATTTTGCTAACTTTTAATGTAGTATATTAAGACTAGGTATTTCTCACAGATAATTTATTAGGTCTTTTATATGTACATAAAAATTTCTGACTTTTGACAATTGGTGGATATAGAAGGGTCTAAATTCGAGAGATGGCTAAGAGTATATAAGAATTGAAAGTAACTTTGTTTTTCATACAGCTCTTGGTACTTAAGTATGTACAGAACAAAGATGTTTTTATGAGATATCATAAAGCTCATTTGACACGACGTCTTATATTAGACATCTCTGCCGATAGCGAAATTGAAGAAAACATGGTAGAGTGGCTAAGAGTAAGTAAATTTTAAAAAATATTTGGTTTTCTAATATAGTACATCATTTATATATGTGCGTAAGTAATATATTTTGGCAATGTTGTTAATGTCAAAGAAGTAGGAGACATTTTATAAGAATATAGTGTCATTTAGGCCAGTGCAGTGGTTCATGCCTGTAATCCCAGCACTTTGGGAGGCTGAGGCAGGTGGATCACCTGCAGTCAGGAATTCAAGACCAGTGTGGCCAACATGGCAAAACCCCGTCTCTACTAAAAATATAAAAATTACCTAGACGTGCTAGTGCACACCTGTAATCCCAGCTGCTGCCTAAGAGGCTGAGGCAGGAGAATCACTTGAACCCAGGAGATGGAGGTTGCAGTGAGCTGAGATCACGCCGTTGTACTCCACCCTGGGTGACAGAGCAAGACTCCATTTCAAAAATAAAGCATATAGCATCAATTATATAAAATAAAGTGATATCTATAAAGTAGTTTTCTTAATACTTTTAGTAAAGCGTCTTTGTTCTACTGTTTCTCATTTGTACCTCAACTCTCATTTAAACTGACCTTATTAATAAATAGACTATAGGACAAATTATTTTTAAGGTATTTTCAGTACTAAATGCTTAACTTTAGAGATGTTTATCAATAAATAATAACGTTAAATACTTCTATATAGCAAAAAGAATATTTAAATGATAGCCTATTTAGGGTAATCAATGCTGATTATAACTAAATTCCCATATAAAATAATTTGAGGGGTTTTTTTGTTCTAACTATTAAAGTAAATATCTTTCATTTCTGTTCTATTAAAGTAGATACCTTTCATATATCTCTGTCTCCATGGAGAGAAAGAGTGGGAGTACGCACACATGAGAGAGAGCTACAGATTTTTTAACTTATAGGTAGCCTTCAAATGGCAATGTGGGATAGTAAAAATAATTGTGCTAACAAACTGCGTAGTAGAAAAAAGAATTATTCTGTGACTTTTTTTTTTTTTTGAGACGGAGTTTCACTCTTGTTACCCAGGCTGGAGTGCAATGGCGCCATCTCGGCTTACCACAACCTCCACCTCCTGGGCTCAGGCAATTCTCCTGCCTCAGCCTCCTAAGTAGCTGGGATTACAGGCACGCGCCACCACACCCAGCTAGTTTTTTGTATTTTTAGTAGAGACGGGGTTTTACCATGTTGACCAGGATGGTCTCAATCTCTCCACCTGGTGATCCACCCGCCTCGGCCTCCCAAAGTGCTGGGATTATAGGCTTGAGCCACCACGCCCGGCATTCTGTGACTTTTAAAAACTATTGTCAAAAGACTCAGAACTCTTACTGTCACTTATAAATATATAGGAAAAAGGGAAAAATAGTAAAACTAATACATATTTACTACAGGAAACCTTTAGAATTAAATTATTTCTTTTTTGTTTGGAGACAGAGTCTTGCTGTGTTGCCTAGGCTGGATTACAGTGGTGCGATCTTGACTCAATGAAACCTTTGTCTCCCGGATTCAGGCAGTTTTCCTGCCTCAGCCTCCTAAGTAGCTGAGACTACAGGCTTGTGATATGATGCCTGGATAATTTTTATATTTTTAGTAGAGACAGGGTTTTGCTTCTTGGCCAGGCTGATCTTGAACTCCTGGTCGCAAGTGATCCGCCTGCCTTGGCCTCCCAAAGTGCTGAGATTACAGGCATGAGCCACCATGCATGGCCTACTTTATTTCTTTGTTAAAAAAGGTATCAAGACCCAACAGTAAAATGAGAAATAAGACCAGGCATAGTGGCTTACACCTGTAATCCAGCACTTTGAGAGGCTGAGGTAAGCAGATGGCTTGTGCTCAGAATTCAAGACCACCCTGGGAAACATAGTGAAACCCCATCTCTTTAAAAAATACTGGGTGTGGTGGCATATACCTGTAGTCCCAGCTGCTTGGGAGACTGAGGTGGAAGGATTACCTGAGCCTGTGAGGTGGAGATTGCAATGAGCAGAGATCATACCTGCCTGGGCAACAGAGTCAGATTCTGACGCACAGACACACACACACACACACACACACACACACACACACACACACAGACACACACACAGCAAATAATTAAAAATGGCAAAGGATTCGAATTGACAGCTCGTCACAGAAGAAACACAAATGGCCAATGAGTGTTTGCAAAGATACTCAACATCATTAGTCATTAATGAAATGGAAGGAGGGGCTCAACATCGTAGCTCTCGCTTGTAATCCCAAATACTTTGGAAGGCTGAGGTGAGAGGATTGCTTGAAGCCAGGAGTTAGAAACCACCCTGGGCAACATAGCAGTACCCCATCTCTACAAAAAATACAAAAATTGGTCAGGCATGGTGATGTATACCTGTAGTTCCAGATACTTGGGAGGCTGAGATGGGAGGATTGCTTGAGCCCAGAAGTTCAAGGTTGCAGTGAGCTGAGGTCATGCCACTCACTGCCCTGCAGCCTGGGCACCAGAGTGAGACCCTTTCTCAAAAACAAACAAACAGAAAATCACTTTGGAGGCCAAGGTGGGCGGATCACCTGAGGTCAGGAGTTCAAGACCAGCCTGACCAACATGGTGAAACCCTGTCTTAAAAAAAAAAAAAAAAATCACATGGAGATACTGCTTTATTCCCACTAGGGTAGCTAAAATAAAGACAGACAGTAACAAATGTTAGTAAGGAGGAGGAGAAATTGGAACCTTCTTAAGTTTCCAAAAGGGATGTAAGATGGTGCAGCCACTTTGGAAAACTGTTGGGCAGTTTTAAAAATATTAAACATAGGCCAGGCGCGGTGGCTCAAGCCTGTAATCCCAGCACTTTGGGAGGCCGAGGTGGGTGGATCACAAGGTCAAGGGATCGAGACCATCCTGGTCAACATGGTGAAACCCCGTCTCTACTAAAGATACAAAAAATTAGCTGGGCATGGTGGTGCATGCCTGTAATCCCAGCTACTCAGGAGGCTGAGGCAGGAGAATTGCCTGAACCCAGGAGGGAGAGGTTGCAGTGAGCCGAGATCGAGTCATTGCACTCCAGCCTGGGTAACAAGAGCGAAACTCCGTCTCAAAAAAAAAAAAAAAGTGTTAAACATAGAGTTGACTTAGCAATTTCACTCTTAGGTAATTCATTTGAAGAGAACGGAAAGCATATGTTTCATGTAAAAACTTGTAAACAAATGTTCATGGCATGACTACTATTAATAGTCAAAAAGTGGACTGGGCAGGGTGGCTCACGCCTGTAATCCCAGCACTTCAGGAGGTGGAGGCGGGCGGATCACAAGTTTAGGAGTTTGAGACCAGCCTGGCCAATATGGAGAAACCTGGTCTCTGCTAAAAACACAAAAATTACCTGGGCGTGGCAGCACGCACCTGTAGTCCCAGCTAGTCGGGAGGCTGAGGCAGAAGAATCACTTGAACATGGGAGGCAGAGGTTGTAGTGAGCTGAGATGGCGCCACTGCATTCTAGCCTGGGTGACAGAGCAAGACTCCGTCCTCCTCGAAAAAAAGAAGTCAAAAAATGGAAACAGGCCAAAATGTCAGTGAACTAATGGATAAACAAAATGCGATGAATCCATACAATGGAATATTTTTTGCAATAAAAAGAAATGAAGTACTAATACCTGCTACAGTATTAGATGAACTTTGAAAACATAATGCTAAGTGAAAGAAGCCAGTCTCAAAAGACAATATCATATCATTCTACTAATATGAAATGTCTGGAACAGGCAAAGCCACAGAGACAGAAAGTAAATTAGTGAATTCCAGGAGTTGGGGCTGGAAGGGGAAATGAGGAGTGAACTGCAAATAGTATGGGGTTTCTTTTTGGAGTGAAGAAAATGTTCTAAAATTATGTAATGGTGATGATTGCACAGCTCTGTGAATATACTAAACTTCATTAAATTGTATATTTTGTTTTTATTTTTTTTGAGACAGAGTTTCACTCTGCTGCCCAGGCTGGAGTACAGTGGTGCAATCTGGGCTCACTGCAGCCTCCGCCTCCTTGGTTCAAGCGATTCTCCTGCCTCAGTCTCTCGAGTAGCTGGAATTACAGGCACGTGCCACTATGCCCAGCTAATTTTTGTGTTTTTAGTAGAGAATGGAGTTTTACTATGTTGGCCAGGCTGGTCTCGAACTCCTGACCTCAGGTGATCCACCCGCCTTGGCCTCCCAAATTGCTGGGATTACAGGCATGAGCCACCACACTCGGCCAAATTATATACTTTGAAAGGGTGAATTTTATGGTAGATAAATTATCTGTGTCAGAAAAGCTGTTAATGAAGAGTAGTTTAAATAGTTCTTGCCTTATGTAACTTTGGCAGAGTAAGCATCTTTTCTTTGCCTTGGAGAGTTGTCACACCCCCGTAATTTGGATCAGCTTCTAGCATTTTATCTATTAGGCTTTCAGTGTCATGAAATACCGCGAATTCTTTTATAGCATTTTTGCCAGGATCACTTCCTCTAGGGTATCTTATCTTTTTTGTCACTTACCACTTTTCTCTTTTATGTTGATAATTTGCCTTCTCTAAGTTCCTCAACACTGGCATTATCAGCCTGACAATCACAGTCAGCTTTCTTCTATAACTCCATTTATGTTCTATTTATTTTCATTTCCAGCATTATCACTTTTCATTTCTTCAGTGTACTTTTATTATCTTTGTGTGCCATTACCTTCTTTGATTATTCTTTTTTGTAAGTTGTCATGTGGGTTAATTACTGGAAGATAAGGTGCAATGAAACTACACACTTTGCTGTCTGTGGTTGAACTGAATAAACAAATGACTAATAGATTGTGTTTATGTTTTTTAAAAATTTATTTTATTTTGTTTTTTTTTTTAAGAGACAGCATCTTCATCTGTTGCCCAGACTGGAGTGCAGTGATACAATCAGAGCTCAAACTCCTGGGCTCAAGTGATCCACCCATCTTAACCTTCCGAATAGCTGGGACTATAGACAGTATACCACTACATCCTGCTAACTTTTAAAAATTTTTTATAGTGATGGAGTCTCACTGTGTTGCCCAGGTTAGTCTCAAAATCCTGGCTTCAAGTGATTCTCCTTCCTAAGCCTCCCAAAGTTGCTGGGATTACAAGTGTGAACTACCATACCAGGCCAATTAATAGATTTTCAAAGCAATATTGTAATTTATCACTGTATTTTTGTCATGATTTGTGGATCAAGGAGCTAGAAATAAAGTTTTTACTTCCTGCAGTTTCATATAGTGTCAACTGAAGGTTGAACTTTGTTTTTGGGGAAATGGTATTATTTAGCTGTAATGTGGTAACTGAAATTCATACATAAAGAATTGTGCAAAGCAGGGACCCCTTGCAATATCCTGTTTTGTTTCAGAGAAGCAAATTTCATAGGTATTAGATGATAAACATTCTAATAAAGCGAGAAAAATTTTGTATTAGAACATCTAAGACTTAGTTTTTCCATTAAATTTTTTCTCAGTAGTATATCAGATTATGTATTTATTACCTCTTCTGTCTTTGGATTTTATAGGAAGTTGGTATGCCAGCAGATTATGTAAACAAGCTTGCTAGAATGTTTCAGGACATAAAAGTATCTGAAGATTTGAACCAAGCTTTTAAGGAAATGCACAAAAATAATAAATTGGCATTACCAGGTATTATTTTATAATCACATACATATTTTTTTAACTTAAAAAAACTCTGTTTTCTGATAAATTAAAAATAAACCTCAGCAGTAATAGATCAAAAGATGTTATGAAGTCCATTTCCTTGGAAACAGCTATCAAAGCAGTGGGTTGATTTACAAATCTTTATTTCACAACAAAAGGACACTTTAAACAAAAGTTTTATAGTCTTAATGATTTTTCAGCAAAAGTTACCCTGTATTTATTTTGAATTTTATCCATTGTTAACATAAATTTCTTCATATTCTTGATATTCTTGTCTATAGCTGATTCAGTTAATATAAAAATTCTGAATGCTGGTGCCTGGTCAAGAAGTTCAGAGAAAGTCTTTGTCTCACTTCCTACTGAACTGGAGGACTTGATACCAGAAGTAGAAGAATTCTACAAAAAAAATCATAGTGGTAGAAAATTACATTGGCATCATCTCATGTCAAATGGAATTGTAAGTAGATAGTATGTTTGTTACTTGAGCTTTCCGTTTGGATGAAAGTTGCAGGACTCCACAGAAGAATTACTTAAAAAAATAGAATTTTGCCTCGCTAACTTGTGAAAGTTTGAGCAGAAATAGTTAATTTTTTTCATGAAGTTGTTAGGAACATAAGCTTCTGGTTACATCATCATGGGTAAGATACTGCCCTTGTCTACAGAATTCAACGTAATCCCAACTATCTCAGTCTTCCTGCCAATAGAAAGGGAAAGGTGAGGGTAGCTTATACCTTTCTTTAGGGACAGCTCCTAGAAGTTTTCCTCCATCATTTCCATTTGCATCACACTGACCAGTACTCAGTCACATGGAAAGAAGAGATGAGCATGTATTGTGGGCAGTCATTAACATATGCTAAAATGTTTATTACCATGAAAGAAAGGGTAGATTTTGGAAGACAGCAATCTTTTTCATATATAAATTCATGTCATAGATAGTCATCATGAGATAATCATGATTATTAAAAATCTATTTTATCTATTATAGATAACATTTAAGAATGAAGTAGGTCAATATGATTTGGAGGTAACCACGTTTCAGCTTGCTGTGTTGTTTGCATGGAACCAAAGACCCAGAGAGAAAATCAGCTTTGAAAATCTTAAACTTGCAACTGAACTCCCTGATGCTGAACTTAGAAGGACCTTATGGGTTTGTTTATGTTTTTGTTTGTTTTTTAAGATTATATCCTCTCATGTAGCAGTAAATATATGATTGGCTTGCAATATATTATTAAATTTATTAACCGTCTCAAAATGCCTTACAATCAAGAAAAATAGAGGCCGGGCACAGGGCCTCATGCCTGTAATCTTAGCACTTTGAGAGGCCAAGGCAGGCAGATCACTTGAGGTCAGGAGTTCTAGACCATGCTAGCCAACCTAGTGAAACCCCGTCTCTACTAAAAATACACAAATTCGCCCAGCGTGGTGGCGGGAGCCTATAATCCCAGCTACGCAGGAGGCTGAGGCAGGAGAATCGCTTGAACCCTGGAGGTGGAGGTTGTAATGAGCCAAGATTGCGCCACTACACTCCAACCTGGGTAACAGAGTGAGACTCTCTAAAAAAAAAATATATATATATATATATATATATACACTAATGAGATATTTATTGAAAAAATAAATTGAAAATAGGCAATTTACCAAGGCAGAGAAAGTTCTTCAAATAAAAGGAGGGACCAGGAGCAGGGGTTCATGGCTGTAATCCTAGCACTTTGGGAGGCCAAGGCGGGAGGGGAGGATTGCTTGAACTCAGGAGTTTGAGACTAGCTAGGCAAAATAGTGGGATTCCTTATCTTAAAAAAAAGCAAATTTGCCAACTTGGTGGCTGTATCCCAGCTACTTGGAAGGCTGAGGTGGAAGGATTGCTTGACCCCAGGAGGATGCAGTGAGTCACAGTCATGCCACTGCACTCCAGCCTGGGTGACAGTGGTGCAGTCTTGGCTCACTGTAGCCTCTGCCTCCCAGGTTCAAGCAGTTCTGCCTCAGCCTCCCGAGTAGCTGGGATTACAGGCACATATCACCATCCCCAGCAAATTTTTTTTAGTAGAGATGGGGTTTCACCATCTTGGCCAGGATGGTCTTGATCTCCTGACCTCGTGATCTGCCCACCTCAGCCTCCCAAAGTGCTGGGATTACAGGTGTGAGCCACTGTGCCCAGTGAAAAGAAAAAATTTAAAAAGAAAGATTGAGTTGGTATTGGTATTTAAGTGTTACCTTTGAGAAATGTGACCATCTACGTACTTTTTTTTTTTTTTTTGAGACAGAGTTTTGCTCTTGTTGCTCAGGCTGGAGTGCAATGGCACAGTCTCAGCACACTGCAACCTCTGCCTCCTGGGTTCAAGCAGTTCTCCTGCCTCAGCCTCCCAAGTAGTTGAGATTACAGGCATGTGCCACCATGCCCAGCTAATTTAGTATTTTTGGTAGAGTCAGGGTTTCACCATGTTGTTCAGATTGATCTCAAATCCCTGACCTCAGGTAATCTGCCTGCCTCAGCCTCCCAAAGTGCTGGAATTACAGGCGTGAGCCACTGTGCCTCAGATATATAATTACTTTTTATACTGAGAATGTGTTCAAAGATTTTATGATGATCAAAAATCTAAAAGAAAAATTTGGTCTGTTTGAGAGCTTGTAGATTATACTCATTAGCCTCCTGCTCGCAACTACGTTTTACCCCTACTCCATAGAAGTTCCAAATTTTCTTAAAAGTTCCAAATTTTTTTAATTTTTTTTTTTTTGAGATGGAGTTTTGCTCTGTTATCCAGGCTGGTGTTCAGTGGCTGAATCTCAGCCCACTACAACCTCCACCTCCCAGGTTCAAACGATCCTCCCACTTCAGCCCCTCAAGTAGTTGGGACTACTGGTATATGTCCCACACCTGGCTTATTTTTGTATTTTCAGTAGAGACGGTGTTTCCCCATGTTGCCTAGGCTGGTTTCAAATTCCCGAGCTCATGATCTGCCTGCCCCAGCCTCCCAAAGTGCTGGGATTACAGATGTGAGCCACTGCACCTGGCCTGAAGTTCCAAAATTAATTACTACCTGTAGAGGAAGGAGCTGGTATATAACTGCCAGATGGTGTTTACTATGGTCCTGTGTGACCAGTTTCTTGTCTTACTGTAAAGAGAGCATTTATTGCTTTTTCATAACCAACTCTTTTCACCTCCTCCCTTTCCTCATTATGCATTCAAATATTATATTCATGGAAGTACCAAACATTTTAAGTTTGTGTTTGTAATCCTTTTCTTGCCTATGTTGATTATGTTGTAGAATTGATCTTAGTGTTCCATACTGTTTTTAGATGCTAATTGTTTTCTCTTTATTCTTCATAGTCTTTAGTAGCTTTCCCAAAACTCAAACGGCAAGTTTTATTGTATGAACCTCAAGTCAACTCACCCAAAGACTTTACAGAAGGTACCCTCTTCTCAGTGAACCAGGAGTTCAGTTTAATGTAAGCTTTATGTTGGTTGATCTAAAACAAAAACACCTTGTTTGAATTTTAGCACTTTGTTTTTTGCAAAATAATTATTTTCCTTATATTATATTTAAAACATAAATATATACTGCCATCACTCTAAACTTATTTAGTTGTTTATGGAAAATATTAATCAGATGTTTACTTCTTTACTATATTTTCCATGGATACATTTTTGGTCTTTGACATTCTATATTATATTGCATTTCATCTTTCAGGCTGTGATACCCTTTTGTGCTCTAAAGCAAGTTTATTCAGACAAAGCATTTTGGTGGTGTTGTTAAGATCCAGTTAGGAGATAACACTGAATCATAACCCATATATCTTTAATTAGCTAGTCACTTTTATGGAAATATAAAATATTAACTTTGTTTTTATAGAGAGTGTAATCACTCATTAACAGGTTAGTTATGTTTAAGGAAAATACAGAGTTTGTTTTAAAGTAGTATGTAGGCTGGGCGCGGTGGCACACTCCCTGTAATTCTAGCACTTTGGGAGGCCAAGGTGGGCAGATCATGAGGTCAAGAGATTGAGACAATCCTGGCCAACATGGTGAAACCCCGGTCTCTACTAAATACAGAAAAATTAGCTGGGTGTGGTGGCACACAACTGTAGTCCCAGCTACTCTGGAGGCTGAGGCAGGAGTATTACTTGAACCCAGGAAGCAGAGGTTGCAGTGAGCTGAGATAGCGCCATGGCACTCTGGCCTGGTGACAGAGCAAGACTCCATTGCAAAATAAATAAATAAATAAATAAAGAAAGAAAGAAAGAAAGCACAAATGTAGGCTGTCATTTTTCCTTTAAACAGTTATGATATTTTTAGAATATTTCTAAAGATTTTCTCTCAGACATTGTTGCTATAATAGGATTTTAAAAGTCTTTTTCACCATAAAATATTCAATTCAATTCTTTTTGTAGAAAAAATGCGAAAGTTCAGAAAAGGGGTAAAATCAACTTGATTGGACGTTTGCAGCTCACTACAGAAAGGATGAGAGAAGAAGAGAATGAAGGAATAGTTCAACTACGAATACTAAGAACCCAGGTTTGTAATATTGACAGAATGTCTGAAGTTTGAAAAACGTTAGTTTTCTTTTTTATTTTTTAAATTTTGAAACCTTTTTTGAATTGAAAAGCATGTAGGGGCCAAGTGCACTTTGGGAGGCTGAGGCAGGATGATTGCTTGGGTAACAAAGTGAAATCTTGTCTCAGTCAATTTTCTAAAAATACATTAAAAATTCCAATTCTAGTTGGAATATGAATTCCAATTTCACATTCCATTGTAATGTGAAATTAGGAAACGTGTTTAGAACCAAAAAAGATCTCTAATATTCTTCTTTTAAAAAAATGTAAAGCTAGGATTATGATTCTTTCTGAATGTAATAAGGAATAGCTATGTATGATTGTTTTAACTTTAGAAACTGTCCTTTTAAAACCAAGGTTTTCAACTTTTATATTTTCATTTACTACTGTTTGAAACTTCTGGCCAGGGTATTTTTTTTTTTCTTTTCTTTCTTGGTTTTGTTTTTTGTGTTTTGTTTTTGAGACAGGGTCTCTCTCTGTTGCCCAGACTGGAGTGCAGTGGCACCATCTTAGCTCACTGCATCCTCAACTTCCTGGGCTCAAAGGATCCTCCCATCTCAGCCTCCCGATTAGCTGGGACCACAGGTGTGTGCCACCACACTCGGCTGATTTTGTATTTTTAGTGGAGACGGGGTTTCACCATGTTGCCCAGGCTAGATTCGAAGTCCTGGGCTCAAGCAGTATGCTTACCTCGGCCTCCTGAAGTGCTGGGCTCCCAAAGTGCTGAGCCACTGCGCCCGGCCCAGTGTACTTTTTAAAATATGAAATGAGGAAAAGATGAAAAAATGCTTATTATCTATAGATCATGTAGTAGGATAATGTAGCAGAGAAAAGATGAATGAATAAAAAACAATTGCATTTGGACGAGCGAGGTGGCTCACACCTATAATCCCAGCACTTTGGGAGGCCAGGTTGGGCAGATGACGAGGTCAAGAGAGCAAGACCATCCTGGCCAACATGGTGAAACCCCGTTTTTTACTAAAAATACAAAAATCAGCTAGGTGTGGTGGCACGCACCTGTAGTCCCAGCTACTCAGGAGGCTGAGGCAGGAGAATCACTTGAACCTGGGAGGCTAAGATTCCAGTGAGCCAAGATCATGCCACTGCACTCCAGCCTAGGCAATAAGAGTGAAATTTGTCTTAAAAAAAAATAAATAAACACCAATTGCCTTTCTATTTAGCAATAAATAAGTGGAAAATAAGAAAAATTCATACACATTCTATAGGAGCTATATGAAGAAAGTGGCTCTTTACTGGAGATTCAGAAGGAGAGTTGAATAAATAGAACGATTGAGCTCTTTTTTTGTTCTAAAATTTTTAGTTGTAATTTAGACACAATGGAATGTATCTTTCAAAATACAATTTTCAGTGAGTTTAGGTATACCTGTGTGAACGTAACCCAATTAAGATACAGAACATTTCTGTCACAGCAGTCTCTCCCCATGTTTTCTCTCTAGGCAGGCTCTCCCTCTACCCTAACTGATTCTAATTATCATCACTTAGTTTTGCCAGTTCCAGGTCTTCATATAAATGGAACCAGACAGTATGCACTTTTATGTCCGACTTTTTTTTGCTTAATGTGAAACACCATATTCTTCAATGATAAGGCTGAATAACTTAAAAAAAAATTTTTTTTTAATAACTCAAGCAATCCTCCTGCTTCAGCCTGCACAGTACCTGGGATTACAGACGTATGCCACTGAACCTGGCACCCAGGCTGAATAACGGAGAAGATTGATTTTTCTGATATTAATGTCAAGTTTACTACATTTTATATGAAAATTCAACTAGGAATATCTTTGGAATTTTACAGATTGATTCTTAGTTTATCAGAATAAATAAATAAGAATGATTGAGAAACTTAAAAAAGAATAAGATAATAAGATGGTAGTGGTAGAACTTGCCCTGCCAAATACTAAAATGTTTTAAAATCTGTAGTAATAAATAGTATGGCAAGAAGATTAAACCTACTTTAGGCCAGGCGCAGTGACTCACAACTGTAATCCCAACACTTTGGGAGGTCGAGGCAGGCAGATCGCTTGAGGTCAGGAATTCAAGACCAGCCTGGCCAACATGGTGAAACCCCATCTCTTAAAAATACAAAAACTAGGCCGGGCGCGGTGGCTCAAGCCTGTAATCCCAGCACTTTGGGAGGCCGAGGCGGGTGGATCACGAGGTCAAGAGATCGAGACCATCCTGGTCAACATAGTGAAACCCCGTCTCTACTAAAAATACAAAAAATTAGCTGGGCATGGTGGCACGTGCCTGTAATCCCAGCTACTCGGGAGGCTGAGGCAGGAGAATTGCCTGAGCCCAGGAGGCGGAGGTTGCGGTGAGCCGAGATCGCGCCATTGCACTCCAGCCTGGGTAACAAGAGCGAAACTCCATCTCAAAAAAAAAAAAAAAAAAATACAAAAACTAGCCAGCTGTGGTAGCACCCCTCTAATCCCAGCTACTTGTGGGGGCTGAGGCAGGAGAATCGCTTGAACCTGGAAGGCAGAGGTTGAAGTGAGCTGAGATTGCACCACTGCACTCCAGCCTGGGTAACAGAGTGAGACTCCATCTCAAAAACACCAAAAAACAAAAAAATCCGCTACTCTGTATTATAGAAGAGTGTATACAATAAAGGAAATAATTTCCATGACCCATGAAAAGGAAATAAATTATTCACTAAGAGGTGTTGGGAAATTTTTCTGTTTGGAGGAAAAGTTAGAATATATTCAAGCTAGCCGGGCGCGGTGGCTCAAGCCTGTAATCCCAGCACTTTGGGAGGCCGAGGCGGGTGGATCACAAGGTCAAGAGATCGAGACCATCTTGGTCAACATGGTGAAACCCCGTCTCTACTAAAAATACAAAAAAAATAGCTGGGCATGGTGGTGCGTGCCTGTAATCCCAGCTACTCAGGAGGCTGAGGCAGGAGAATTGCCTGAACCCAGGAGGCGGAGGTTGCGGTGAACCGAGATCGCGCCATTGCACTCCAGCCTGGGTAACAAGAGCGAAACTCCGTCTCAAAAAAAAAAAAAAAAAAAAAAAGAATATATTCAAGCTGTGCCAGGATAAACTCCAGATGGATTAAAGAGTTGAAATATGGCCAGGCACGGTGGCTCATGCCTGTAATCCCAGTTTGGGAGGCCGAGACGGGTGGATCACAAGGTCAAGAGATCGAGACCATCCTGGTCAACATGGTGAAACCCCATCTCTACTAAAAATACAAAAAAGTAGCTGGGCATGGTGGCATATGCCTGTAATCCAAGCTACTCAGGAGGCTGAGGCAGGAGAATTGCCTGAACCCAGGAGGCGGAGGTTGCAGTGAGCCGAGATCGCGCCATTGCACTCCAGCCTGGGTAACAAGAGCGAAACTCCGTCTCAAAAAAAAAAAAAAAAAGAGATCGAGACCATCCTGGTCAACGTGGTGAAACCCCGTCTCTACTAAAAATACAAAAATTAGCTGGGCATGGTGGCGCGTGCCTGTAATCCCAGCTACTCAGGAGGCTGAGGCAGGAGAATTGCTTGAACCCAGGAGGCGAAGGTTGCGGTGAGCCAAGATCGCACCATTGCACTCCAGCCTGGGTAACGAGCGAAACTCCATCTCAAAAAAACAAAAAAAAAAAGAGTTGAAATATATATGCAGGTGTAGTCATGTTCTAAGATGTGCAGAGAAATTGAAGTCCTTTTGTTTTGTCTTAATGTGATCCATAATTATGTAGATTCCAATAATCTAAGCTGTCTTTAGGAAATGCTCAGACTGTATTTCCTTCTGATCCTACTCTGCTCATCTCCATTGTTTGCGATTTTCATGGATGGCATCTGTATATATTGAGGGTGAGAGAGGGATTTACTTGACTAGTCAAGTAAAGGGAGCATCGTAGCTATGCAGTTATGACAGTGTCCTGGATTCTTGCTGTTGGTAGCTATGAAGTAGTGTGTATCTTTGAGAATTTGGCTTTCTGTTGGTAACTGCTGCTGTTGTCCATAGCAGATGAATTTATGGTTAATTCTTCTTCCATTTGCTAAGGGCCTCATGGCCTCTTCCCTGCTCTGTCTTTCCCTTACTCTTACTGAGCTCTTGAAGCCTCTGAGACTGCACTACATATTCTGTGTGGCTCCGTGGCCTACATGGCATACTGTCATTATTCTTTGCAGAATAATGGCAGGATTACCTTACCCTGTCATTAAAGGCCCTGTGGCAGTTCCATTAGCTCGAAACTCTTATTGTGACACATGAGAACTGAGGGAGAGTCAGAAGTGCAGTATTACCTCCATCATACTATGCTACTCTTTTAAGTAACCTCCAGCTTATCAAATGGGGACCAGGGCCAGTGTCCCTCTGCTCAGTTTTCCTCTTGGGCTCAATAACTACCACCTTCACCTCTACCTAAGGAGAAATTGGCCCATTTACAAATGTCTCTCCTCTTCCTTCAGGTTCCCGTAATTTTCACGTGCTTGAAGGAACAGACTTTCCCTCTTCCTTCTTCCACTCTGGACCCCTGACATAAACCCCATTTTATGATGATCAAGAGCCTGGTATCTGAATAGCGTCAAGGGTGGGAGGAATTCAGTTGACCTTCTGGTGTCAATGAAAGGGTCATCATATCTTTTATTTATTCATTTATTCATTTTGAGATAGAGTCTCACCCCTGTTGCCCAGGCTGCAGTGCAGTGGTGCTGATCTCAGTTCAGTGTGACCTCCACCTCCCGGGTACATATGATTCTCCTGCCTCAGCCTCCCAAATAGCCGGGATTACAGGTGCCCACCACTATGCCCAGCTATTTTTTGTAATTTTAGTAGAGACAGGGTTTCACCATGTTGGGCAGGCTGGTCTTGAAATTCTGACCTCGTGATCCACCTGCCTTGGCTTCCCAAAGTGCTGGAATTACAGGTATGAGCTACCGCCTCCAACATATTTTTCTATTTTTTTGAGACAGGGTCTCACTCTGTCACCCAGGCTGGAGTGCAGTGGTGCAGTGTCGGCTCACTGCAACCTCTGCCTTCCAGGCTCAAGTGATCCTCCTGCCTCAGCCCCTTGAGTAGGTAGGACCACAGGCGCGTGCCACCATGCCCAGCTAATTTTTTTTTTTTTATATTTTGTAGAGATGGGGTGTTTACATGTTGCCCAGGTTGGTCTCAAATGCCAGGACTCAAACGAACCACCCACCGCAAATTGCATGGATTACAGGCATGTGCCACCCTCCCCAGCTGGTTATCATATCTCTACAGAGGAAATTGAAGGAATTTTTCTATTACTGAATAGTGCCGGAATCCCAAGTCTGTTGCTTTGCAGCAAAGTAACATTTTTAAATGTTAAAAGCAAATATTACTTACTTTTCTATTTTAACATTTATAACAGACTGTACTCTGTGCTAAGACAGACAGATGCCTTTTTTTTTTTTTTTTTTGGAGACGGGGTCTCAGGCTGGGATGCAGTAGTGCAATCTCAGCTTACTGCAACCTCTGCCTCCCAAGCTCAAGCAATCTTCCTTACTCAGCCTCCTAAATAGCTGGGACCACAGACACAGGCCCCCATGCCCGACTACATATTTTTGTATATTTTGTAGAGATGAGGTTTTGCCATGTTGCCCAGGCTGGTCTCAAACTCCTGGACTCAAGCAGTCTGCCCACATCTGCCTCCCAAAGTGCTAGGATTACATGCATGAGCCACCACACCAGGCATATAGATGCCTTTTGTTGGGTAAAGAGAGAGCTTGGACTGGAAAAAGTAAATGAGAAAAAAATATTTAATGATTTTCTAATAACTTGTTATAAACTTAATAGTAATTTAGGAAATCATCAAGAAAAATTTTAATAAAATGACCTAGATGAGGCCGGGCGCGGTGGCTCAAGCCTGTAATCCCAGCACTTTGGGAGGCCGAGGCGGGTGGATCACGAGGTCAAGAGATCGAGACCATCCTGGTCAACATGGTGAAACCCCGTCTCTACTAAAAATACTAAAAATTAGCTAGGCATGGTGGCACATGCCTGTAATCCCAGCTACTCAGGAGGCTGAGGCAGGAGAATTGCCTGAACCCAGGAGGTGGAGGTTGCGGTGAGCTGAGATCGTGCCATTGCACTCCAGCCTGGGTAACGAGAGCGAAACTCCGTCTCAAAAAAAAAAAAAAAAAAAAATGACCTAGATGAAAAAGGTTTATTCCTTTAGAAATCTGTAATCCCGGGCCGGGCACAGTGGCTCAAGCCTGTAATCCCAGCACTTTGGGAGGCCGAGGCGGGTGGATCACGAGGTCAAGAGATCGAGACCATCCTGGTCAACATGGTGAAACCCCGTCTCTACTAAAAATACAAAAAATTAGCTGGGCATGGTGGCGTGTGCCTGTAATCCAAGCTACTCAGGAGGCTGAGGCAGGAGAATTGCCTGAACGCAGGAGGCGGAGGTTGCGGTGAGCCGAGATCGCGCCATTGCACTCCAGCCTGGGCAACAAGAGCGAAACTCCGTCTCAAAAAAAAAACAAGAAACCTGTAATCCCAGCACTTTGGGAGACCGAGACAGGGGATTACTTGAGGCTGGGAGTTCAAGACTGACCTGGCCAACATAGCAAGACCTTGTCTCTATATTTAAAAAGAGAAGAAGGAAAGAAAAAACTTAAAAACACTTAATTGAACCAATACAAACTGAAGATAATATTTTGTAGCAAATATAATTAATCTGGTAAATATACATAAAGGGTAATACTAAAAAGAAATAAAAAAATAAAAATAAAAAAGGAGTAGTACTTACTGAGTTTTAAAACAGACCCCAACTGACCTCTGCTATGACACAAAGAAATAACTGAATACGAGGAAAAAATTGGGTGTAGGGGGTTTGTTGTATTTTAATTAATGTTTAACATAATACCAGGTTATGCACATACTGTTTTCACAGGTAAGATAACTTTTAAGAATGTGAATGGTATGGAAAAAAGGAATCGAAGGAAATAATATTAAAACATTAGGTGTGGTTTTCTTTCAGCAGAGAGGCAGAGGTAATTTTGATTTTTCTTAATTTTTCAAAATCTCTGTAATAAGCAGATTTTAAAAATTATACAGGACACCTGCAGAACATGCAGGTTTGTTATGTATATACACGTGCGATGGTGGTTTGCTGCACCCATCAAACCATCATCTACATTAGGTATTTCTCCTCATGTTATTTCTCCCCTAGCCCCCCACGCCAATAAGCAGATTTTTTTTATGGGAAGTGAAAAAACAAAAGATGTTTTTATTTGTTAAGGAAAAGATACTGGTGTCAAGATTAATCCCCTAGTGATTGTTATTCATTTGGGTAGATGTTGGATAGAGGATGAATATGCATAAAAAGTCATTTTTCAGTTTATTGTACTTAAAATAATTTCATATATTAATGCACTTTTATTTTTTCTTTTAGGAAGCTATCATACAAATAATGAAAATGAGAAAGAAAATTAGTAATGCCCAGCTGCAGACTGAATTAGTAGAAATTTTGAAAAACATGTTCTTGCCACAAAAGAAAATGATAAAAGAGCAAATAGAGTGGCTAATAGAGCACAAATACATCAGAAGAGATGAATCTGATATCAACACTTTCATATATATGGCATAATTTTGAATATCATGGACAATAGTAAGAACCCAAATTTTGGAGTGCTTGAGCAGAAAGTTGTAACAGTTTGTGCTGGAGAAAGGTTTATTTGGACTTTGATTACATAAATATTAAAATCTCTGCCTTACCTTACAAAAACAACTATATTTTGCCAGTCACATTAGTTAGCATGATGGCATTCCCTTCATGTTGCACACTCTTTAACAGCATGCTGTTTTGTGGAGAAACTTGCATTCATGAAGAGCCCATTATCAACTTTTAAAAGTGAATTTGATTTGTACCCACCAGGAGAAATACAGTTGGAAAGGGTGAGGGCGGGGTTCTTGTTGCTTTTTTCTCTCTTTTTTTTCCTCTCTTAAAAAATGTACTTGCACAAGGAAGGATCTTCAGATACTCATGCACTGAAAAATGCTGTTAACTTCTGTTTTTAAAAAATGCAATTAAAACTAGAAATAGCACTCTTGGTTTCTTTTGATGAAAAGAGTGAGCTGTCAATGCAACAGTGGGAGAGGGGAGATGCAGGTGAGAGGTTAAGTATTTAATAGTATCAAATTTTTTGTTCAAACACTGCTCAGTATGACTGGATTTTAATGGTGACCTAAAAATGGTATTAAATATTTTCAACTTTCAAATGTTGGTTTTCTTTAAGCAGGAGACTGCTATTTTAGTTGTTGTTAAATGATAAAGGAGTTTTTCAGGGTTTTTTTTTCTTTAATATGGCTGGAGAGCTTGTTTTGAAAAGTGAAGCTTATATTAATTGTTGCTTCAATTGTTTAAAAAATTTTATGGAGCTAGGTAGGTCATTATGATTGCAGAGCCAAAATAGCAAAACAAACATATTAAGTGTGTTTACTAAACATGAATTGTGTTTGCTAACACACTTAATATTTATATACCTAATATTTATTATGCCATATCTGAATTTATTAAAAACAATGCAGAAATCTCCTGCTCTAATATAATACAGTTATGTAACTGATCTCATCAGCCGTAGCATAGAAGTATTTTGGTATTTTTAAGTCTCATGGTTAGGGATTTGTAGCCTCAGGTTTGCATCAGTCACCTAGGGGTAAGAGAAAAACCACAACATAAGACCTGAAAAAACAGAAGCAAAATTGTTGCACTCAATACGAGCAGTAACCTTGCCAAATATATGTACATATATATTTATATATTTTAAAAATAAACATTTTTTAAATGGCCAGAAGGCAACATTTACCGTGTTCCTTTCATTCAATCCAAAGTAGCAACTTAACTAGTTGCTGGCAACTGAATACCCAGAGTAGTGGAAATGTTAGGACTTGAGAACTTGAACAACTAAAAATAAAAAATTTATCCCCTTTGGGGAATGAATGGCTCAACGTGGGTTTTTATTCATTGTGGTGCACGTTTAAAATTTTCTTGCAAATTATTTTATATGTTGTTTGATGTTAAGTAATATTTTTTAAAGTATGGTTTTTGAAGATAGTAGGAAATGGAGTACAGAAAGGCATACAGTATTACGTTATAGTGGAGTGCTTTCAAGAGCATTTCATGGAATCTGTCCCCACCCCAAGAAGCTTTTGAACTGCTTGCTGAATGGAAGGAAAGCAAATTTAAAACATTTAGAGTTTTACTGAGTATAGTAAAATGCCTGTTCTTAAACACTTAGGAAATTGGAATTTTGTTTATAATTTAAAATTTTAGCCGGGCGCGGTGGCTCAAGCCTGTAATCCCAGCACTTTGGGAGGCCGAGGCGGGTGGGTCACGAGGTCACGAGATCGAGACCATCCTGGTCAACATGGTGAAACCCCGTCTCTACTAAAAATACAAAAAATTAGCTGGGCATGGTGGTGCGTGCCTGTGATCCCAACTACTCAGGAGGCTGAGACAGGAGAATTGCCTGAACCCAGGAGGTGGAGGTTGCAGTGAGCCGAGATCGCGCCATTGCACTCCAGCCTGGGTAACAAGAGCGAAACTCCGTATCAAAAAGAAAAAAAAAAAATTTACACTTCATCTTTAAGATAGCAAACATCATTTGTTAGACCAAGCATATTGTGAAGAATTAAACTAAAATTAGTACTCACAGTTCTTTCTAATTAAGTGATTGTTAAAAATGGGTAAATTTGAAATTTAGAAGAAATAATTTTGTAGTAATTGTGGCCCTTATGTTTAACAGATAATTCAGCATTGGCGTATTTGCTTGTCCCAATACAAGGATGCCAAAGGTGAAAATGATAGGAGGAAAAATTGCAGTCCATTTTCAAAATTTAGGTTTGTTGTTATAAACCATAATTGTCCTCAGAACTTTTTTGGAACTTCTAATTTTTAGTCATTTAATTTAAGAGTGAGAGTCATGATGTTTTGATTTATGAAGGTGAATTTAATGCAAAAGCAGGTAACACTAAATCCATAGCAAGGTTTTTTATTAAATTTTATAAATTTTTAACAGCTAATTATGTCTTAATTGTATTTTGAGAATGAACAGCAGCAAATACTGTAAATGTAAAGTTTTCATCATTTTTTTTTTGTTATGTATACAAAAGTTTAACTACTTTTTGGTGTTTATGAAAACCATTTAGTTGACAAGGTGCCTATGCCATTGTTGAATTTTCTTTAAGCAATTTAACAACAGATTTGCTAATTAAAAAAAGAAAAGAAAAATATAATCTTACCAGCAGTTTGTAAGGGTCTGGAATCACGGTTGGCATCCTTTATCAGGTCTCCTCTCCAGTGTGCACCTAAAATTGGAGCAGAGCAGAGATAAAACCTGCAGTTAAGGGAAAAGAAAATCCAGCCTCTCCCTACAAAAAAAAGAAAAATAAGTTTAATTTTTTAAAATTAGTAGTATGGCAATAAGACACTTGAGAGGCTATGTTAAGCTCTTCTAGTTTTAAAGATGGAAACATCCCATCTAGAAAGTGTTAACTTTTGTTGCTATCTCATTGCCAGAGTAAGTAGACATAAGACAGAGTTTAGGAAGTGAAAATATAGAACAGTTTTGATGGTCACAATGAAATAAATATTAGAACATTACTATTCCAATGATTAAATGTGGATCTTGAAATAAAGTCTGAAGTCTTCCAATTTTTACATTTATTGGAGGGGTCCCTGAGTTCTGTCAACTTTTTAAGTCTCTTGCTTTTATTTTGTGCATAAATGTTAAACCTTCCAAAAATGAAATGTTAGCTTTTTTTCTTTTACCTTTTATTAAATTTAATAGAAAATATGACCTGAGTAGTTAGAAAGTATTTTGCATTATTTGCAGTAAGATGTCTCTAGCACTGCTCAGGGGCAAATTTTAAAACTTCAGTCTGGGTGAAAGATTTGCTAGTTTTACAGAAAGATTTGTTATCTTAAACTCAAGCTGGTTTTTCTATTTTCATGTAAATGACTGGGATGCTGTCTTATAAATTCTTCCAAGTTCATGTTTGTGAAATAAACATTACATGAGAGCTTTCCTGTCATCTACACTATATGTTGTCTGGAGTATTGAACAAATTTATTTTAGTTCCTAAGTTGTAATCTATCCTCATATGGTCTATACGATTTTGAATGTGTGCCACTACATACTGAGATGATAATGCTGTACAATTTTAAGTGGTAGCAGTTTCTGTATGCAGTAGGCTGAAATATTTTGATGAACTGCTTAATTTTTGGATTTTATTTTTTAAGTTGTATAATTTATTTTCTTGCAAAATAAAAATGTAATATAAAAGCTTTCACCTATCCAGAAAATGTTGATGTTCTACTATAAAGTAGTTTCTAAGAGTTTAATTAAAATTTTTATAGTGGGTGTATTGTTAAATTTCAAGGTGAGGCCAAGCGTGGTGGCTCACGCCTGTAATCTAAGCACTTTGGAGGCCAAAGCGGGTGGATCACCTGAGGTCGGGAGTTCAAGACCAGCCTGACCAACATGGTGAAACCCCATCTTTAAACAAAATAAAAATAAAAAATAAAAAAGTAAAAATTTCAAGGTGAAATAAACTCGGCTAGCCTTAGAAGGAATCTGAAAAGTAACCTACTTATTTATATTAGACTTCAAATTCTAATTCAAAATGAGAGCAGTCTGGAATGCAGCTTTTCCACTGCTTTTAACATGTGGCTAGATGCCTGGAAGAGGTTTAAAAAAAATACCAACCTCCAGCACTTTGGGAGGCCGAGGCGGGTGGATCACAAGGTCGAGAGATCGAGACCATCCTGGTCAACATGGTGAAACCCCGTCTCTACTAAAAATACAAAAATAATAATAATAATTAGCTGGGCATGGTGGTGCGTGCCTGTAATCCCAGCTACTCAGGAGGCTGAGGCAGGAGAATTGCCTGAACCCAGGAGGCGGAGGTTGCGGTGAGCCGAGATCGCTCCATTGCACTCCAGCCTGGGTAACGAGCGAAACTCCGTCTCAAAAAAAAAAAAAAAATACCAACCTGAAATTGATTAATATATTCATTAACTTAGGCTGTGTCATAACAAAATTCAAAATTTACAGCAGATAAAAGTAAAAAAATGTAAAATATCGTTTCACATTTTTGATATATTTGAAAATTTGTGAAATACTTAAACTAGAAATAGTTTAGTAATAAGGTTGTGAAACTGGATAGATAATAGCAATTAGTTACTGATCAAGTGAACAATTTAAGAATCAAATAAAACTCTGACTCTAAGAAACTTGATTTGCATACAGGGACTTAATTACAGCAAGGAACTAAAAGAAATTTTAGGGCTGGATGTGCTGGCTTTTGCCTGTAATCCCAGCACTTTGGGAGGCCAAGGCAGACAGATCACCTGAGGCTGGTAGTTCAAGACCGTCTGACCAACATGAAGAAACCCTGTCTCTACTAAAAATAAAAAATTAGCCGGGCATGGTGGCGCATGCCTGTAATCCCAACTACTCTGTAGACTGCGGCAGGAAAATTGCTTGAACCTGGGAAGCGGAGATTATGGCAAGCCGGGATCATGCCATTGCACTCCAGCCTGGGCAACAAAAGCAAAACTCCGTCTCAAAAAAAAATTTTTTTTAGGCTGGATGTGGTGGCTTACGCCTATGAATTCCAGCACTTTGAGAAGCCAGGGCGGGCAGGTCACTTGAAGTCAGGAGTTCAAGACCAGCATGGCCAACGTGGCAAAACCCCATCTCTACTAAAAACACATACCTGTGATTCCAGCTAGTCAGGAGGCTGAGGCACGAGAATCACTTGAGCCTGGGAGCCGGAGGTTGCAGTGAGCCAAGATCGCACCACTGTGCTCCAGCCTAGGCAACAGAGCGAGACTCAGTCGAATGAATGAATGAATGTTACAAAGCTCCTTTATATTGAGATGTCATAGCTTGTTGCTACTGTGGTAGTCAATAAATGTTTTGGACAGCTGGATGGAGGAACACATTTGACTTCATAATGACTCTAAACTCAACCTTAGACTTTCACTGGCATTTGGGAGGTTGGGGGGAAGAGTTGACTTGGAAATGAAGTTAAAGAAAAATATTTTCAGCCGGGCGCGGTGGCTCAAGCCTGTAATCCCAGCACTTTGCGAGGCCGAGGCGGGCGGATCACGAGGTCGAGAGATCGAGGCCATCCTAGTCAACATGGTGAAACCCTGTCTCTCCTAAAAAAAAAAAAAAATACAAAAAATTAGCTGGGCATGGTGGCGCGTGCCTGTAATCCCAGCTACTCAGGAGGCTGAGGCAGGAGAATTGCCTGAACCCAGGAGGCGGAGGTTGCGTGAGCCGAGATCGTGCCATTGCACTCCAGCCTGGGTAACAAGAGCGAAACTCCGTCTCAAAAAATTAGCTGGCCGGGCGCGGTGCCTTAAGCCTGTAATCCCAGCACTTTGGGAGGCCGAGGCGGGTGGATCACGAGGTCGAGAGATCGAGACCATCCTGGTCAACATGGTGAAACCCCGTCTCTACTAAAAATACAAAAAAAAAAAATTAGCTGGGCTTGGTGGCACGTGCCTGTAATCCCAGCTACTCAGGAAGCTGAGGCAGGAGAATTGCCTGAATCCAGGAGGCGGAGGTTGCGGTGAGCCGAGATCGTGCCATTGCACTTCAGCCTGGGTAGCAAGAGTGAAACTCCGTCTCAAAAAAAAAAAAAGAAAAATATTTTCTAAGTGAAAAATTTCATCTGAACGAAGAAACGTATTTTTCACTAAGCTTAAGCTTTTGGGCCCCTTAACTTGAACAAAGCCCTGGGAGGGGCGTTAGCAGTTTTGTATTTTTGATTATGTATTATTTTTCTTTTTCTTTTTTTTTTTTTTTTTTTTTGAGATGGAGTTTCGCTCTCGTTACCCAGGCTGGAGTGCAATGGCGCGATCTCGGCTCAACGCAACCTCCGCCTCCTGGGCTCAGGCAATTCTCCTGCCTCAGCCTCCTAAGTAGCTGGGATTACAGGCATGCACCACCACGCCCAGCTAGTTTTTTTGTATTTTTAGTAGAGACGGGGTTTCACCATGTTGACCAGGATGGTCTCGATCTTTCGACCTCGTGATCCACCCGCCTCAGCCTCCCAAAGTGCTGGGATTACAGGCTTGAGCCACCGCGCCCGGCGATTATGTATTATTTTTCTTAAAGAGGGTCCCCAAAATATCAAGCTGGATTTAGCTCTGTTAAACCTGAATGTAAAAAAAGGGCACATAGTAGGATTGAATGAATGAAAAGCACATGTGCCTGAGAATATAGTTCAGTATTTTACTTTTTTTGTTTTGTTTTGTTTTGAGGCAGTTTCTCTCTGTCACCTAGGCTGGAGTGCAGTGGTGCAATCCCAGCTCACTGCAGCCTTCAACTCTTAGGCTCCAATGATCCTCCCACTTTAGCCTCCTGAGTAGTTGAGACCACAGACACACACCACCACGCCCAGGTTATTTATTTATTTATTTATTTATTTATTTATTTTTGCAGAGAGGAAGTCTCACCATGTTTCTCGGGCTGGTTTCAAACTCGTGGGTTCAGGCAGTCCTCCTGTCTTGGCCTCCAAGAGTGCTGGGATTACGGGCGTGAGCCACCGCACTTAGCCAATATTTTACATTTTAAATGTGGAGACTTTATTTCCCACTCCCCATTCTGGGCTATATGGACTTTGGATATGGACTTTTTATGTCACTGAACTCGTTTTGACAGTGGACAGTCCAGAGCAGGGTGACAATGAACAGTTGATGGTGAGAGTTCTAGACTTTTGTGAACATCTGATGAAAGCAAAATACATGCATATAAAAATATAAACAATTCCATATATAAATGTTAAGAGGTAACACACCCAAGATTAACAATCTTGAATAGTGATGTCCTAGAGTGAGGAAAGTGAGTAGCAGCTTGCTTTGTGGATCGGTCACGGCCTAACTTTAGGAGTGCTGATCCAAACTTAGATCTGCTCTACTTCTTTTTTTTTTCTTTCTTTGGAGACAGAGTTTCGCTCTTGTTACCCAGGCTGGAGTGCAATGGCGCGATCTTGGCTCACCGAAACCTCCGCCTCCTGGGTTCAGGCAATTCTCCTGCCTCAGCCTCCTGAGTAGCTGGGATGCTCTACTTCTTACGTAGAGAATAACAGAAGAGTTCTCTGGGTGTTCAGGTTTTTGCTATTTTACTTAATACTAAATAAAAGAAATAGGGTATTTCCTTTTCTCCTTTATTACGCTGTAGTTACTGAGGCAGATTGATACTCTAGATTTTTCTTCAGCAGTGGTTGATGGGCCAGGCATGGCTCACACCTGTAATTCCAGCACTTCAGAAGACTGAGGCAGGAGGATCACTTGAAGCCAGGTTCGAGACCAGCCTGGGCAACATGGTGAGGCCTCCATCTCTACAAAAATGTAAAAATTAGCCAAGGGTAGTGGCACACACCTGTAGTCCCAGCTACTCAGGAGGCTGAGGCAGGAGGATTGCTTGGGCCCAGGAGGCTGAGGCTGCAGTGAGCTGTGATTGTCCCACTGCACTCCAGTCTAGGCAACAGAGTGAGACTCTGACTTAAAAAGAAGTGGAACTTGGGAATTCTTTGACATGTTTTTTTCCCTATGGGTGCTAAATGTATAATTATTAATACATATTTTCCCCTACTCTACCTTATCTCCTAAATTCTCAGTAGATGATCTTGCTTTGAAAAAATAAGCAGCAAAAATAAAGCCTTCAGGCATGAACTCATAACTTGCCTTTTCTCCACCTATAAGCTTTACCTCTTATAATGTACTTCAGGGGTCCCCAAACTTTTTTTTTTTTTTTTTTTGAGACGGAGTTTCACTCTTGTTACCCAGGCTGGAGTGCAATGGCGCGATCTCGGCTCACCGCAACCTCCGCCTCCTGGGTTCAGGCAATTCTCCTGCCTCAGCCTCCTGAGTAGCTGGGATTACAGGCACGCGCCACCATGCCCAGCTAATGTTTTGTATTTTTAGTAGAGACGGGGTTTCACCATGTTGACCAGGATGGTCTCGATCTCTCGACCTCGTGATCCACCCGCCTCGGCCTCCCAAAGTGCTGGGATTACAGGCTTGAGCCACCGTGCCCGGCCCCCCAAACTTTTTACACAGGGGGCCAGTTCACTGTCCCTCAGACCGTTGGAGGGCCAGACTGTGCAAGGTGTGACACCCTTCACAGCCAGCGCTGCTGCCTCCACTATCCCAGACAGCGGTATACAGTGTCACAGGCCCAGCACCGCCTCCAGTGCTGTACACAGGGATGGCGGTGATCAGCCTGCGACACTGTGTATGCAGCGTCCTGGACATCCGCAGCAGCGGTGGGCCTCTTCTGTGGGAAGCCCACTGCTGCATGTTTCCCCTATTATAAGGCACCTCCTAAAAATAAAGACAGCCCCCGTCTTTGCAGCATTGTTGTCACTTGAAAGCTTGTTGGAAATGTCAGTTCTTGAGCGCTACCCCAGACCTACTCAATCAGACTTGTTCAGGTGCAACAGTCTGAATTTTAATGAGCCCTCTAGGTAATGCTGATGACAGTGAAGTTTGAAAATCACTACTGGCCTATAAACATATTGAAGAACCCACCATCCTTCAAAAAATTCTCCCCGCTTACCTTGGTCATACTATGGCCTTATTTTCCCCCTTCTCTGCTAAACGTATTGGAAGAGCATTCCACAGTCCTACTGTCTGTATATCTTTTTTTTTTTTTTTTTGATTAGGCTCTTGCTCTGTCATCCAGGCCAGACTAGAGCATAGTGGTGCGATTACAGCGCACTGCAACCTCTACTATACAATGCTTTCACCTCAGCCTCCCCGACTAGCTGGGACCACAGGTGCATGCCACTGTGCCTGGTTTTTGTTGTTGTTTGTTTGTTTGTTTGTTTTGTAGAGATGGGGTCTTATTATGTTGCTCAGGCCGATCTCAAACTCTTGGCCTCAAAGGATCCTCCCATCTCTCCCTCCCAAAGTGCTGGGATTATTAGGCATGAGCTACCATGCCTGGCCTTCATATCTTCAATATGGTACTAATTGGCTGATGTCCCCACAGTTCCTCTTGCCAAGGTCATCAGTGACCTCATTAGTGCTTAATTAGAAGTTCATTCCTGGCCAGGTGCAGTGGCTCATGCCTGTAATCCCAACACTTTGGGAGGACAAAGTGGGAAGATGGCTTGAGATGAACCTGGGCAACAGCGCCAGATCCCATCGCTACAAAAAAAAAAAAAGTTCATTTTCAAGCTTCCTCTTACTTGAGCTTCTTATAGCATTTGCACCCTGAACACTCCTAGTTATTCAGTTTGTTTCATTCCTTGGCTTATCAAAGACACTTCTCTTGGTGTCACTCCTCTCTCTCAGCTTTTTCTGATTCTCTGGCTCTTCTGCCTGCACGTCCTGTGATTTCATCTCATAACTCTCCACTCTTGCTAAGCTCCCTGGGTGATGTCATCTACTTCCCTAGCTTTGACACTATCTGCATGTAGATGCTTCAGACTATCTCCAGCCCATGTTTCCCTTCTAATGTCAGCCGGCATTTCCGCCTACTTCAACACGTCGTCTGTCACTTGCTCCAATTCATACTATCTCAGTTGCCCAGGTTAGCAACCTTGATGTAATTCCCTATTGCTCCCCTGCCCACACCACACTATTGATTCCACTTCTGTCTTATCTCCAGAAGCTGGCCTTTGTTTACCTCTGCTTCTCCTGTGTTCACTGAATACGCACACTCCATAACATGCTTATACCATTTGAGGTAGGGAATGATGCACCTTAACTAGCTGCTGGGTTACTTCTGGCTTACTTCTTTTGGTTTTTTTTTTTTTTTCATTTTTTTCCTTTGCGTGCTTCTCTATTCTTGGCTGGCCTGCATTTTTGAAGTTGATTACCTAAATGTATAGAGTGGTTAAGGCATAGTCAGTAAGATTATGTTTGTTCTTGGCAATTTTCAACCATCGGCCTAACCTCAAGTTTTCTCGTAATTGAGCTTAGCGCCTAAGCCCTAAGACCCCAGAAGATGTGAATGGGGTATTTCTCTTTAGCCTGTGGCTGAGAGATCACTCCAAATCTAAAACATAAAAGCAGGGCATGGATTTTTATCATTTTTAATTTTTTTTTTTTTTTTTTTTTTGAGACGGAGTTTCACTCTTGTTACCCAGGCTGGAGTGCAATGGCGCAATCTCGGCTCAACGCAACCTCTGCCTCCTGGGTTCAGGCAATTCTCCTGCCTCAGCCTCCTGAGTAGCTGGGATTACAGGCACGTGCCACCATGCCCAGCTAATTTTTTTTTTTTTTTTTTTTTTTTTATTTTGGTATTCTTAGTAGACACAGGGTTTCACTATGTGGACCAGGATGGTCTCTATCTCTTGGCCTCGTGATCCACCCGCCTCGGCCTCCCAAAGTGCTGGGATTACAGGTGTGAGCCATCGTGCCCGGCCTTTTATCATTTTTAGATTCCTCACACTTTCTTAGTACAAGTCTATGCTTAATTATGGGTCCACTGTCTGTGAAATTGAATTGATAGGTTTGAGAATCACTGTTGAATGGACTGTATCATCCTCTAAAGTGGAGGAACATGAAACAAGCCCAAAGGCATTCTCTGGGCAAGTAGGACTAATGTCTGACGCTTAAGAACTTCCTGGCCTGTCACAATGGCTCATGTCTGTGATCCCAGCACTTTTGGGAGGCTCACTGGAGCCCAGGAGTTTGCGCCAACATGGTGAAAACCCATCTCTACAAAAAATACAAAGATTAGCCAGGCATGTTGGTGTGGGCCTGTAGTCCGAGCTACTCAGAAGGCTAAGTGGGAGGATCGCCTGGGCCGGAGAGGCTGAGGCTATAGAGAGGTGATCGCGCCACAGCACTCCTGCCCGGGTGACAGAATGAGACCCTGTCTCAAAAAAAAAAAAAAACAAACCTTTCTACAATACCCGCTTGGACCTTCGTTTTTGTTTTTGTTTTGTTCTAAGATCCTACCTACATTTTTTATAAAAAGACACTAGAGAAAATTCTCTCTAAATGTGTTGCATTTACTTGGGGATAAAGGAAAAATTATAATCTGTAATGCATTAATGGCAGGCGTCCAGTGTGTTCTGTGTAAGGGGAGCTTTTATTAGCAAAAAAAGATTGCATAAGCTGCTTAGAAACAGAGTCCATGGGTTTCATAGGTTCAAAGCCAGAGTTGTTCTATCAGTTCATTGATGGTGATGCTCTTACTGGTCAGGTATTCTTTGGAGAATGTCTTGTTTGAATTATTACAATCCTAAAGACTATTTAATGAAAAACCTTATCAGAGCAGAAGATGGGTGAAGCACATGAAACACTTTTTAGTAAGTCTATGGAAGCAGTTGTTATTTCAGACCTGCAAGCATAGGTCTCCTTTCCAGCCCTATTTTGTCTGGGTCTAACAAAAGTGACTGTATTCTGGTATCTGCAACTTTCAGAATCCCAAGATAAATCATGTGAAGGTTTTTAGGAACACTCTACTGTTGTCTTTTGCATTTTTTTTTTTTTTTTTTTTTTTTTTGAGACGGAATTTCGCTCTTGTTACCCAGGCTGGAGTGCAATGGCTCAATCTCGGCTCACCGCAACCTCCGCCTCCTGGGTTCAGGCAATTCTGTTGCCTCAGCCTCCTGAGTAGCTGGGACTACAGGCACGTGCCACCATGCCCAGCTAATTTTTTTTTGTATTTTTAGTAGAGAAGGGGTTTCACCATGTTGACCAGGATGGTCTCGATCTCTTGGCCTCGTGATCCACCCGCCTCGGCCTCCCAAAGTGCTGGGATTACAGGCTTGAGCCACTGCACCCAGCATCTTTTGCATCTTTCTATTTATATTGTAATCATTTTCTTATTCTGATACAGAGGGTACAAACATTGCCATTTGTCCATGCCCGCTAAAGCGGCTCTGTTGACACTTTATACCTGCCTCAGGATTTCAGGCGAGGCGTCTTCTGGCTCCGAAGCTAGCAAACATATGGAAAGGCTATGTGCATCTGTATTTGTTTTCTATAGTTGCTGTAACAAAGTACCACAGATTGAATGTCCTAATACAATAGATTTATTGTTAACATTTCTAGAGGCTGGAAGTCTGAAATGGAGGTGTTGCAAATGGCCATGCTGCTCTCACTCTGTCTCTCTGAAGACTCCAGGGAAGGGCCCTTTCGTGCTCTTTTCTAGCTTCTGGGGGTTGCTGGCATCCGTGGCATTCCTTAACTCATTGCTGCAGTGTGCCAGTTCCTACCTCCATCTTCCCAAGGCCATCTTCCCTGTGTCATCTTTTTTTTTTTTTTTTTTTTTTTTTTTGAGACGGAGTTTCGCTCTTGTTACCCAGGCTGGAGTGCAATGGCGCGATCTCGGCTCACCGCAACCTGGGTTCAGGCAATTCTCCTGCCTCAGCCTCCTGAGTAGCTGGGATTACAGGCACGTGCCACCATGCCCAGCTAATTTTTTTTATTTTTAGTAGAGACGGGGTTTCACCATGTTGACCAGGATGGTCTCGATCTCTCGATCTCTCGACCTCGTGATCCACCCGCCTCGGCCTCCCAAAGTGCTGGGATTACAGGCTTGAGCCACCGCGCCCGGCCGTGTCGTTTTCTAAGCACACCACCAGTTATATTGGCTTTACAGAACAGCGTACACCAGTGTGACCTCATCTTAACTAATCACATCTTCAAAGACATTGTTTGCGAAACAAGGACATATTCTGATGTTTTGGTGGATGTGAATATTGGGGAAACACTTCCACCCAGTATAGTCAATCCTCTAGGCCCCTAACATTCACATTCATCCCACGTGCAAAATACATTCACCTTATCCCAACATCCTCAAAAATCTTAACTTGTTTCAGTATTAACTGTGAATCCAAAATCTCATCTAAGTATCTTCAACTCTAAATGTTGCAAATCTCATTATCTAAATCATGCACACCAGGCATCAGTGAGACTCCCGGTTTGATATGATACATTCTAGGCCAAAATTCCTCTCCTAATTGTGAACATGTGAAACTAGAAAACAAGTTATCTGCTTCCAAAATACGATGGTGGGTACAATGGTTTGAATGTGTCCCCTCCAAAATTCATGTTGAAACTTAATTGCATTGTTGTGATATTAAGAGGTGGGGTCCTTAGGAGATGATGAAGCCCCGAGAGCTCTGCCCTCATGAATGGATTGGCACCTCATAAAACTGTTGAGAAATGTTAACTTTATGAATATTAAGAAATGCTGAGTGTATGGTAAAATATATTGTTTGCTAGGAAGAACGATGGCAAGGAAAACCCAGCCGCCCGCCCCACGCCCAAAAATAGTAAACTACTTGGGGCATTCCAAAGTGGCAGGACTGGCCGGGCGCGGTGGCTCAAGCCTGTAATCCCAGCACTTTGGGAGGCCGAGGCGGGTGGATCACGAGGTCAAGAGATCGAGACCATCCTGGTCAACATGGTGAAACCCCGTCTCTACTAAAAATACTAAAAATTAGCTGGGCATGGTGGCGGGTGCCTGTAATCCCAGCTACTCAGGAGGCTGAGGCAGGAGAATTGCCTGAACCCAGGAGGCGGAGGTTGCGGTGAGCCGAGATCGCGCCGAGCCGAGATCGCGCCATTGCACTCCAGCCTGGGCAACAAGAGCAAAACTCCGTCTCAAACAAAACAAAACAAAACAAAAAAGTGGCAGGACTGTATGTAAATATCATACACTGGTCAAAACAATTCTTTAAGATATGTGGCCCTGCTCCCATGGCTCCCTCTTGGAGAATACTTTTTAGCTTCTTTGTAATCAGTGGTAAGTGGGCACCAGCTGCCTACTTGGTATAGTTTTGTGTTATGAGAAAATACAGAACACCTGTTTGTTAATAATAATCACCTGTTCAGAGAGAATAAATACATGGATCAGAAGCTGCTGGGGGCCTTCAGTCCACCATGCTGTCAGCTCCTGAGGCTCTTGGTTCAGAAGGCTACTGGCTCCCCGGATAGACTCACTTCGCTGTTCTATCTGGGTGTCTGCCTTTCAGTTCCTTCAGCACCACCTCGTTGGGGGTCTCTGTGGCTGAGCTGGCTCACAGTATAAAAGGGCTGGAAGGAACTTGCTTAGGTGGCCTTTTGCTCTTTTGCTACATGAGGACGTAGCAAGAAGACCCTCACCAGGCTCCTAATAGCAGCACTGTGATAGACTTCCAAACCTCCAGAACTGTGAGTAGTAAATTTCTATTACTTGTAAATTACCCAGTGTCAGATGTCTGTGACAACAGCACAAAGGGACTGAGACCAGGCGAGTATAGGACAGACACTTCCATTGTGAAGGGCAGAATTTTCAAGGAATTAAAGGGGTCATGGTCTCACACAAGTTTGTGACATAAAAGGGAAAACTACATTCGTTTTCAAGGCTTTAATAACTTTCCGACTCGATCCAGCCTCTGGGCCCAGTGGGTGCAGTTTGCCTTGGCCTCTGGGCCTGCAGTTCAGCCCTCCCTAGCCTCTGCATCCACGGCTCTGGCGTGGGAGTCAGTCATTTTTCCTTCAATTTGTTCTGTCTCTGTCCCTTTCCGTCCAGGCTGGCAGTATTTCTGCTGGTATAAAATTCTCAAAAATCTTGTCTGTTTTCTGTGAATGTCAGGGGGATCCACATCTTTAGACACGAGAGTTCTCCACAGATCTTTCCTGGATAACCCCAACTCTATTCCTGGTTTCTGCTGACATGGTTGATGGATCCATATGTCACACAACTATTCTCGTTAGCAAATTATTGTCTGAACACACTCTTCAGGACAGACCTTCTCATCCTTGGCAGTATAGTTAGGCCTAGAATTTTCCAAATCACCAAGTCTTGGTTCCTTTTTGCTGAACAATTCTGAGGCAGGAGGATTGGGAATTAGGGTAACCAAGGGTTAAGGCATAAGCAAAAGAACAGCAGGTGCAGCCATTTGTAGGAAAAATTGGGCAGCTCACAGGTTCCTTGCTCCTGCAACAACGAGACAGAAGTTTCCCCATCAGTATCTGATTGACTGTGTGCCAAGCCTTCACTTCGGCATCTGATTGGTCACAGGCCTTAATGGAGTGTGTATGATTGCAGTCCTCTAAAGGGCACTAAGAGGTGTTGCTGGGTTTTTTTTGGTTTTTGGTTTTTTTTTTTGAGACGGAGTTTCGCTCTTGTTACCCAGGCTGGAGTGCAATGGCACGATCTCAGCTCACCGCAACCTCCGCCTCCTGGTTTCAGGCAATTCTCCTGCCTCAGCCTCCTGAGTAGCTGGGATTACAGGCACGAGCCACCATGCCCAGCTAATTTTTTGCACTTTTAGTAGAGACGGGGTTTCACCATGTTGACCAGGATGGTCTCGATCTCTCGACCTCGTGATCCACCCGCCTCGGCCTCCCAAAGTGCTGGGATTACAGGCTTGAGCCACCGCGCCCGGCTGCTGGGTTCTTTTAGCTTAATAAAAACCCCAATTGAAGAGGTTCTTAAGCCCACGCCCACCCTGTGAATTGCATTTTTGCTGCTTTAATAAATCTGTGCCTTTGCTAGCCCATTCTTTTGTTGCTTTGTTTGTGCATTTGTCCAATTTTTTTGTTAAATACACCAAGAACCTGGACAACTCACAGTTAAGACCTTCCATTCGGGAACAGTTCCTAGCTCTACATCTTTCCACTTGGATTTTAATGTAAGCAGGCTGGTTTCCAACTCTTGGCTTCAAGTCATCTTCCTGCCTTGGCCTCCCAAAGTGCTGGGATTACAGGTATGAGCCACCATGTGTTGTCTCGGCTAATTTTTAAAATTTTTTCATAGCGATGGGGGTCTTACCGGGTTGCCCAAACTGGTATCACACTCCTGGCCTCAAGAGATCCTTCGGCCTTAGCCTCCCAAAGCACTGGGATTACAGGCATGAGCCACCACACCAGCTCCCTAACAGATATGTTAGAGTTCTAACTTGGAATATGTATGAATATGACTATTTGGAAATAGAGAACTTGTAAATATAATCAAGTTAAGATGATGTCATACTGGATTTGGATGGGTCCTAAATCCAATAACCGGTGTCCTTATAGCAAGAGTGGAGAAAAAGAGCCACACGCAGGGAAGAAGACAGGGATTGGATTGATGCCTCTACAAATCGAGGAATGCCAGGGATTTCCAATAACCACCAGGATCTTGAAGAGACGCAGGGAACAGACTGTCCCTTAGAACCCACAGAAGGAACTGATCCTGCCAACTCCTAGATCTCGGACTCCAACCTCCAGGACTGTGAAATAATACACTTCTGTTGTTTTAAGCTACCCAGTTGGGCCGGGCGCGGTGGCTCAAGCCTGTAATCCCAGCACTTTGGGAGGCTGAGGCGGGTGGATCCCGAGGTCGAGAGATCGAGACCATCCTGGTCAACATGGTGAAACCCCGTCTCTACTAAAAATACAAAAAACTAGCTGGGCGTGGTGGCGCGTGCCTGTAATCCCAGCTACTGAGGAGGCTGAGGCAGGAGAATTGCCTGAACCCAGGAGTCGGAGGTTGCGGTGAGCCGAGATAGTGCCATTGCACTCCAGCCTGGGTAACAAGAGTGAAACTCTGTCTCGGGGAAAAAAAAAAAAAAAAAAAAAAAGCTACCCAGTTGATGGTAATTTGCTTAGGAAACAAAGATTTTGGTACTGAAAAGTGGGGTGCTGCCATATTACTATACACAAACAAGGAAATGCCTTTATTAATAGAATGGAGTGATGGACAGAGGAAGAATTTTGAGGCACATGATAGACTAAGCCTAGATTGCCTTGAAGAGAATTAGTGGAAATGTCAGAGCCCCATCTCTACAAAAATATAAAAATTAGGTGGACATGGTGGCATACATGTGTAGTCCTAGCTACTTGGAAGGGCAAGGCAGGAGGATTACTTGAACCCAGGAGGCTGCAGCGAATTATGATCATGTCGTTGCACTCCAGCCTAGGTGACAGAGCAAGACTAGATTCCAATTGCAACTGTGTCACTAACTACTAGCTTTGTGCCTTTGGACAAACTTCAGGAAAATGTGGAAAATGCTACTAATCCAGTGGATTTTTGTGAGGATTAAATGAATTAAATTGTGAAAGAACTGGTCCATATTAAGAACTATATATGGCCAGGCGCAGTGGCTCAAGCCTGTAATCCCAGCACTTTGAGAGGCCAAGGCGGGTGGATCACGAGGTCGAGAGATCGAGACCATCCTGGTCAACATGGTGAAACCCCGTCTCTACTAAAAATACAAAAAATTAGCTGGGCATGGTGGCGGGTGCCTGTAATCCCAGCTACTCAGGAGGCTGAGGCAGGAGAATTGCCTGAACCCAGGAGGCGGAGGTTGCAGTGAGACGAGATCGCGCCATTGCACTCCAGCCTGGGTAACAAGAGCGAAACTCTGTCTCAAAAAAAAAAAAAAAAAAAACAAACAAAACTATATACATAGCTATATAACCAGTCTTTTTTTTTTTTTTTTTTTTTTTTTGAGACAGTCTCGTTCTGTTGCCCATGCTGTAGTACAGTGTCGCAATCTCAGTTCACTACAAATTCTACCTCCCAAGTTCAGGTGATTCTCTTCAGCCTCCTGAATAGCTGGGATTGCAGGTGCTCACCACCATGCCCGGCTAATTTTTATGTTTTTAGTACAGATGGGTTTTCACTATGTTAGCCAGGCTGGTTTCGAAGTCCTGACCTCAAATGATCCACTCACCTCGACTTCCCAAAGTGCTATGATTATAGGCGTGAGCCACCATGCCCAGCCTAACCAGTCACCTTTTACTGTGTGATGCCCTAGTCATCAGCTTTGGCCTCTCACAACTGGTAATCTCTATGGGGCCAGACCTTTAGTTTTCTGAGTTATTTCTTTAAAAATTCAACTTTTTCAGTTAGAAATATTATCTATTACACACACACACACACACACACACACACACACACACAGAGGTTAAACACTGACATACAGTGTAATAACTTCCTTTCAATAATTCTTGAAGCAACCCGGTATGAAAAATATTTGTTTGGTCTCTGGTAGAAGGGAAGGGTGTGAGTGTGACATTCCAAGGAAGGAGTTAGGCCTTGGTGAGCTGTTGAATAGAGAGGTTCTTGTTGGTGCAGGAATCACAGAGGACTTAAGACAAACCTGGGGTGACCTGGAAATTAAAGACAGGGTGCTGCATTTATCTACAGCTATATTTAAAAATTACCCCAAAACAGGCCTGGTGAGGTGGCTTATGCCTATAATCTTTGTGCTTTGGAAGGCCAAGGCCAGAAGATCTCCTAAGGCCAGGAGTTTGAGACCAGCCTGGGCAACATAACAAGACCCTTTTTCTACATAAAATAAAAAATAGCCGGGCGCGGTGGCTCAAGCCTGTAATCCCAGCACTTTGGGAGGCTGAGGCGGGTGGATCACGAGGTCGAGAGATCGAGACCATCCTGGTCATCATGGTGAAACCCCGTCTCTACTAAAAATAAAAAAATTAGCTGGGCATGGTGGCACGTGCCTGTAGTCCCAGCTACTCAGGAGGCTGAGGCAGGAGAATTGCCTGAACCCAGGAGGCGGAGGTTGCGGTGAGCCGAGATCGCGCCATTGCACTCCAGCCTGGGTAACAAGAGCGAAACTCCGTCTCAAAAAAAAATAAAAAATAAAAAATAAAAAATAAAAAAATTTAGCGTGGTGGAGTGTGCCTGTAGCCCTAGCTACTCGGGAGGCAGAGATGGGAGGATCCCCTGAGACCAAGAGTTTGAGGCTGCAGTGAGCTACGATTGCACCACTGTACTCCAGCCTGGGTGACAGAGTATCTATCTTAAAAAAAAAAAAAAAAGCTAAAACATGATGGCTTAATACAATAATAACCATTTATTTTATCTTGTTTCTGTGGATCATGAGTTCAGACAGCACGGTGGGGGTGGCTTATCTCTGCTCCATGATGTCTGGGGTATCAGCTGGAGTGGTTGAAGCTTGGGGACTGGAATCACCTGAGGCCTTTTTACCCATATTTGTATCTGGACTGAGGCTGGAATTTGATTGCGTCAAAATATTTTCACGGCTGATGTGATGGCTCACGCCTGTAATCTCAGCACTTTGAGAGGCCAAGGCTGGCCGATTGCTTGAGCCCAGCAGTTCGCAACAGCTTAGGCAACATACGGAGACCCAGTCTGTACAAAAAATACAAAAATTAGCACCTGTAATCCCAGCACTTTGGGAGGCTGAGGCGGGAGGCTCACTTGAATCCAGGAGTTCAAGACCAGCATGGCCAACATGGTGAAACCTCCTTTCCACAAAAAATACAAAAGGTATCCGGTTGTGGAGTCTTGTGCCTGTAGTCCTAGCTACTTGGGAGGCTAGGGAGGGAGGATCACTTGAGCCATGGAGGTCAGATTTCAGTGAGCTGTGATCGCTGCACCCCAGCCTGGGTGACACAGTGAGACTCTGTCTCAAAAACAAACAAACAAAAAAACCCTAAAATACTTTGAGTTTGTGCTGGGTAGGCATAAGGGAAGCATGCTCAGTGAATGGAAAAAGCTCGGATTACACATAAACCAATGGCCTGAGCAGGTTAGTTGTGGTGGACAAGGGAACCAGCAGCGTGTCACGTGTTCTTTAACGCCGGTGCCAGAGTCTCCAGCCGCGTCCTTCACTTGTCAACCTTTCCCCACCCAGGCAGCGAGGTCCCAGCGCCAGGCTCCGCCGCGCCCCTGGCTTCCCGCCAATCACCGCCGACCGTGGAGGTCCGGGGCTGCTATTGGAGGAGACAGGAGGGGCGGTGCCCGCTCTGGGCGGTGCGGGCGAAGCGGGGCGAGGGTGGGGAGGAGGGCGCGTCGTCTCCTCCAGGGCTGCTGCCGCGCCGCGCTCTGCGACCATGGCTGTGCTGGCGGCACTTCTGCGCGGCGGTAGCCGCAGCCCCCTGCTCCGGAGGCTTGTGCAGGTGAGCGGGGTCTGTCCCCACCGCGCTCGGACCCGGGATGCGGGGAGTTCCCACCTCGGAAGCGTTCTGCCCGCGGCCCTTGCGGCTCCCGCGGCCCGGCTGCTCTGCCTAGGCCCCAGGACCGTCACGTGACCGGGTCTCGTTCCAGAATGGCCTAAGTGCCCGGATAACGCCCGGGGACTCGCCTGTTCTTACAGCACGTTGCTACTTCCAATCATGTTGAGTGTTAACTGGTGTGTCAGACAAGGGCCGGTGTCCGGGCAGGCGGACGGCCGGAATTGGCGCTCGCCGGGCCTGAGCGATGGATGCAGGAGCCTCTTTGCAGACCAGAGCTGCTCTCGAGATTTTCTTTAAAACACGTTTGTGTGCGTTATTGTCAGGAGAGGTTCCTTTTCTTTTTAAATAGAATAGATAACCATTGGGGGCATACAAGAGGAGAGGGCACCATGTGATCATAACATGTTTTTTTTGGAGCCGCCTAAAATTTATCAGGGAAAACAAATGACTGCTCAGATAATACAATAAATACATTATACTTGACATAGGAGCAAAGCTCCCATACTGAGGGCGTTCCAAGGGGTGTCTCTCCTCGGACTATTGTATTTAGGGAACACAGTAAGGGCAGAGTCTCAATGAATTTATTCTCCACCTGCGTGAGCAAGGGAGCCCGCACCCCAGATTGTTAGGCAAAGCCTCAGGAATAGGTAGAGACCTTCAGGGTGTGGTTACTGAAGCTTGGGTTTGTTTTCTGGGGTGATTAGGGCAATAAGCTTGGAGATCCAGTTATGTTGTGAGTATGGATTTCACCCTGTTTAAGTGGGATTGTTGATAGGTTTGTTTTTGTCGAAGGCTCTTGGGTACCAGCCCCAAACCCCGTACGTGGGTGCCCTTAGTCTTGGCTGTGAGGAGGGATTGAGAAAAGGAAATAAAAACTAAGACACAAGAGTAGAATTTACAGCATGGGCCCAGGGGACCAACGCAAGCGTGGTAGTGACGTTGGCCCCAGCTCTGGGCTCCAAACACTTTTATTGTGTGCATAATCTCATTGATCATAAGGGCTTGGAAGGGGAGGATGAAGGGGTGAGTAAAATGTGGGGGGCGGGAGAACACTTGTGATCCTTCTAAGACATAGTAAACTAGTGCTCTGAGCATTTAAGGGCACTTGAGATCCTTCTAAGACATGCTAAACTAGTATGCTGCGTTTATCACTGATTGTTATCAGGGTGCTGCTGCATCAGAAGTAGAGCAGAGGAGGAGCTGAACACACCCGATGCATCAAGGGGCTTTTATCTCAGCATTGAGGACATAGAGCAATTAAAATCACTCCATATTCGGTGAACCTAGGCAGAGCCTGAGGTGTTCCCTGATCTCTGCCCTGGAAGGCTTTTCTCCTCCTTGCCGGCTCCCATCTGCAAAGACCCTCCCGGATCTTGTGAGCAGAGGTCGCCTCCCTTCTCAGATATCTTTGCACCAACCCTCTTTTTTTTTTTTTTTTTTAAATCTGGAATAAAGTTTTTATACATGACAAAGTCTGATTTTTATTTTTATTTTTTATTGCATTTTAGGTTTTGGGGTACATGTGAAGAACATGCAAGATTGTTGCATAGGTACACACATGGCAGTGTGATGTGCTACTTTCCTCCCCTTCACCTGTATCTGGCATTTCTCCCCATGCTATCTCTCTGCAGCTCCCCACCCCCTGCTGTCCCTCCCCTATTTCCCCCCGACAGACCCCAGTGTGTAGTGCTCCCCTCCCTGTGTCCATGTGTTCTCATTGTTCAACACCCACCTATGAGTGAGAACATGTGGTGTTTGATTTTCTGTTCTTGTGTCAGTTTGGTGAGAATGATGGTTTCCAGGTTCATCCAAGTCCCTACAAAGGACACGAACTCGTCGTTTTTTATGGCTACATAATATTCCATGGTGTATATGTGCCACATTTTCCCTGTCCAGTCTATCTTCAATGGGCATTTGGGTTGGTTCCAAGTCTTTGCTATTGGAAACAGTGCTGCAATGATCATACGTGTGCATGTATCCTTATAATAGAACAATGTATAATCCTTTGGATATATACCCAGTAATGGGATTATTTGGTCAAATGGAATTTCTATTTCTAGATCCTTGAGAAATCACCACACTGTCTTCCACAATGGTTGAACTAATTTACATGCTCACCAACTGTGTAAGTGTGTGCCTATTTCTCCACATCCTCTCTAGCATCTGTTGTCTCCAGATTTTTTTTTTTTTTTTTTTTTTTTTAAGACGGAGTTTCGCTCTTGTTACCCAGGCTGGAGTGCAATGGTGCGATCTCGGCTCACTGCAACCTCCACCTCCTGGGTTCAGGCATTTCTCCTGCCTCAGCCTCCTGAGTAGCTGGGATTACAGGCACGTGCCACCATGCCCAGCTAATTTTTTGTATTTTTAGTAGAGACGGGGTTTCACCATGTTGACCAGGATGGTCTCGATCTCTCGACCTCGTGATCCACCCGCCTCGGCCTCCCAAAGTGCTGGGATTACAGGCGTGGCTCTTTTCCCTTTGCCTACCAGGTCTCTTTTATGGTCAACAAATCTTTGTGGACTTTATTGGGCCTCCTTGCCTTTCTAGCTCTAAATCACTTCTCTCTGTGGTCACAGGAGTGGTCTTTACTCATTACCTCCCATTTATTCTGCATCCATTTCTCCTTGACTCTGCAGTAAAATTTCTGTGCCACTTAAGCTGAAAAATATGAATGATTTCCTTTTCCTGTGGTTTTTCATCGTTTTAAAAAATCTATATTTTAGTTTGTGTAAAGATGGGGTTTCATTCTTTTGGCCAGGCTGGTCTTCCCTGGCTTCCCAAAGCGCAGGGATTACAGGTGTGAGCCACTGTGCTCTGCTGGTGTTTCTTCCTCTTGACCTTGATCCTATATTTGACACTATTGACCACTCCCTCCTTAAAACTCCCGTTTTGTGTTTTGATCCAGTTTTATTCAGCTCCTTTTAATACTCAGATTTTAAAAAAAATTCCTATATTGTGCTAGTCTTGGGCAGATTTGCTCTCAGATTCTTTTCTCTCCCCTCCCCTATTCTGTCTGCATTACTGTAGGCTGACCAACATCAGCTGGCTTCTGGCTGGGTGTAGCCACCGGTGGAAGATTGGAAGATAGGAGGGAGGAAGAAGCCAGGATAATTTCTCTCTGTCTGCCTCTGGCAGTGTCTGCTTCTCTTGTGGTTCCTGCTGGGTTCCTGACCCCTCTGATTTGGTAACCTTGCTGCTTGCCTTTGACCTAACAGCCTATGTGCTAGTTCCTTCCTTTTTTCCTGTTGCTAATTTCTGTCTTTCTTTTTTTTTTTTTTTTTGAGACCAAGTTTGGTTGCCCAGGTGAGTGCAATGATGAGATCTTAGCTCACTGCAACCTCTGACTCCCAGGTTCAAGCAATTCTCCTGCCTCAGCCCCCTGAGTAGCTGGGAATACAGGTGTCTGTGCGCCACCACACTTGGCTAATTTTTGTATTCTTTTTTTTTTTTGAGACGGAGTTTCGCTCTTGTTGCCCAGGCTGGAGTGCAATGGCGCGATCTCGGCTCACCGCAACCTCCGCCTCCTGGGTTCAGGCAATTCTCCTGCCTCAGCCTCCTAAGTAGCTGGGATTACAGGCACGCGCCACCATGCTCAGCTAATTTTTTTTGTATTTTTAGTAGAGACGGGGTTTCACCATGTTGACCAGGATGGTCTCGATCTCTTGACCTCGTGATCCACCCGCCTCGGCCTCCCAAAGTGCTGGGATTACAGGCTTGAGCCACCGCGCCCGGCCGATAATTTTTGTATTCTTAACCCCGTGTTGGCCAGGCTACTTTCAAACTCCTGACCAGCGTCCCAGGTGATCCACCTCAGGTGATCTGCCCACAGCGATCTCCTAAGGTGCTGGGATTACCGGTGTGAGCCACCACACCTGGCCCCCTTCCCTTTTTCTAATCTTGCCCTGGTACACTCAGTTCTCTGCACTGCAGCCAGAGTGGTCTTTTTATGACATAAAAGCTTTCGGAGGCTTGTCATTGCCCACAGGCCAGAATCTAGACCCTTATCACGATCTGTTGGGCCACACTTCTGTGGCCTCAGCTGCTGCTGTGCTCACTCTACTTTTGTCACAGGACCCTTCTTTCTATGCTTGGTATGTGTGCCAAGTTTGTTCCTAATTCCTGACCTTTGTCCTACTTGTTCCTGATGCCTCAAATGCTCTTTTCCTGGATCTTTCCAAGGGTGATTCTTTAACATTCATTTCTCAGCTCCATTAACATTTCTAGACGGCCTTTTCTGACTGTCCCATGTGAAGTAGGCCCTCAGTTACTCTCTAGTTCATTATTTTACTTTGCTGGTTTTGTAACATACTTACTGTAGCTGAACTTTTGTTTCTCTGAGTTATTGGTAAGTTTCAGACTTCTTCAAATATTTGTTTAGTGTCTGCTGGCATCACTGGGCTAGAAAATCAGTCTGTTTTTGGAATTCAGTCTAGTGGGGAGAAAAGCCACCGGAGGATTACAACATTATATATTCTGGAACAATCAGAATGCCCACGGGTGAGGTTGGGTGCAGTGCCTCATGCCTGTCATCCCAACACTTTGGGAAGCTGATTCAGGCGGATCACTTGAGGTCAGGAGTTTGAGACCAGCCTGGCCAATATGGTGAAACTGTGTCTCTACTAAAAATACAAAAATTAGCTGGGCATGGTGGTGGGCGCCTGTAATCCCAGCTACTTCAGAGGCTGAGTCAGGAGAATCACTTGAACTGGGGAAGCGGAGGTTGCAGTGAGCCCAGATGGTGCCACTGCATGCCAGCTTGGGCAACAAAGAATAAAACTCGGCCGGGCACGGTGGCTCAAGCCTGTAATCCCAGCACTTTGGGAGGCTGAGGCGGGTGGATCACAAGGTCGAGAGATTGAGACCATCCTGGTCAACATGGTGAAACCCCGTCTCTACTAAACATACAAAAAATTAGCTGGGTGTGGTGGCGCGTGCCTGTAATCCCAGCTACTCAGGAGGCTGAGGCAGGAGAATTGCCTGAGCCCAGGAGGCGGAGGTTGCAGTGAGCCGAGATCGCGCCATTGCACTCCAGCCTGGGTAACAAGAGCGAAACTCCGTCTCAAAAAAAAAAAAAAAAAAGAATAAAACTCTGCCTCAAAAAAAAAGTGCACACAGGTGTTGTGGAAGCTGAGCTAGGAATGCCGACCTTTGCCTGGTATGGGCCAGGTCTTGAGTTGGTGCTGCAGCTGAGCCCTCCCTGAAAGATAATTGTATTATGCAGATAAAACTTAATGGGTTGTGTTCATTCATCATGTATTTAATACACACTATAAGGTTCAGTGTCCTGACCATACTGTAATTTTGTGATTCATTTCTGATATTTAATGAGCACTAGGCACTATGCTAAGGATAGGGATGTAGCAGTGAACAAGAGACACGTCCTGCCATCAGGAATCCTGCATTAGGTTGGAGGGTGAACCACATGCTTAAAGTGTGAGAAGTGATTTGAAAGAAATAATGATACTCATATAAAAGAGGAAAAGGTAGAGGGCAATTTTAAATAAAGTAGGTTAGAGTACGTTCGGATTCACTCTGGGAATGTGTCATTAGAAAAGATATGAAGAACAAAAATGAGCCAGCCATGGAGAGCTAGGGAGACTTTTTGTTTTGTTTTTTGATTTTTTTCTGGATCACACTCTTGCCTGGGCTAGGTTGCGGTGGCATGATCTTGGCTCACTGCAACCTCTGCCTCCTTGATTTAAGCAATTACCCTGCCTCAGCCTCTGGAATAGCTGGGATTACAGGCAAGGAACGTGCCCCCAAGACCTGCTAATTTTTTTTTTTTTTTGTATTTTTGGTAGAGACGGGATTTCACCATGTTGGCCAGGCTGGTCTTGAATTCCTGACCTTGTGATCTGCCCGCCTTGGTCTCCCAAAGTGCTGGGGTTGCAGGCGTAAGCCTCTGTGTCTGGCCACAAACAGGTTTTCTAGGGTTGGAAATTGCGAGCTATGATTTGGACATTCACCTGCAGCTGTCAGGTTGGCGATTGGTTGTGAGTCCGGTGGTCAGTTGACAGGTCAGGGTTGGAGATAAATTTGGAACATCATCAGCACATAAATGCTTTTTAAAGCCACAGGACTGGATATGATTATCTAAGGAGATAGTGAAGTTAAATTAACAGAGGCCTGGAACAAAGCTCTGGGCCATTCTGCACTTGTTGGAAGGGAAAGAGGAGACAGTAAAGGAGACTGAGGTAAATATGATTAATGAGGTAGGAAGGAGGCCACGTATGTAATGGAAGCCAAGACAAGGAACAGTTTCTGCAGCGGATTACACATGTTACCTCATTCTCATTATAGGCTGTGGAGGGTATTTGAGAAAACCAAGGTAAGTGTGTCTAAGTAACTTGCTTAGGAATACTCAGCTTGCGGGGCACAATGGCTTATGCTTGTAAACCCAGTACTTGGGAAGGCCAAGGCAGGAGGATCGCTTGAGCCCAGGAGTTTGAGACCAGCCTGGGTAAGATAGTAAGACAATGTCTCTACCAAAGAAAGAAACAAAGAATACTGAGCTAGGAATCCCAGGCACTTAACTGATTGGCATGTATCTCAAAGATGAGCCCAGCCAGATGCGGTGGCTCACGCCTGTAATCCCAGCACTTTGGGAGGCCGAGGCGGGTGGGTCACAAGGTCAAGAGATTGAGACCATCCTGGTCAACATGGTGAAACCCCGTCTCTACTAAAAATATAAAAAATTAGCTGGGCATGGTGGTGCGTGCCTGTAAACCCAGCTACTCGGGAGGCTGAGGCAGGAGAATTGCCTGAACCCAGGAGGTGGAGGTTGCGGTGAGCCGAGATCGCGCCATCGCACTCCAGCCTGGGTAACAAGAGCGAAACTCCGTCTCAAAAAAAAAAAAAAAAAAAAAATGAGCCCAGTCTTGCTGAGATGTTAAAAGGTTAAGTGAGACCATTATAGTGAGCTGGATTTTGCAACACAGACATTGTTGATCTTTCCTGGGACCAACAGTGGTAAACTGGCAGAAATAAAATCTGGATCTGAGTGAGTTGAACTGTAAAGAGGAGGTGAGGACAAGTAAACAGACATTATAGGTGCATGGAGAACCTTTCTTGCCAAAGGGAAGTGAGATGAGGCCATGCCTATAATCCTAGCACTTTGGGAGGCTGAGGCAGGCAGATCACCTGAGATCAGGAGTTCAGGGCCAGACTGGCCAACATGGTGAAACCCCATCTCTACTAAAAATAGAAAAATTGGCCGGGCATTGTGGCGTGCCTGTAGTCCCAGCTACTCGGGAGGCTGAGGCAGGAGAATCACTTGAACCTAGGTGGCAAAGGTTGCAGTGCACTCTAGCCTGGGTGACAGAGCAAGACTCTGTCTCAAAAAAAAAAAAAAAAAAAAAAAAGGAAATGAAGTGAAAGCTCAGTGGGAATGTGGGTCAAGAGACATTTGTGGCTGGGCGCGGTGGCTCAAGCCTGTAATCCCAGCACTTTGGGAGGCCGAGGCGGGTGGATCACGAGGTCGAGAGATCGAGACCATCCCGGTCAACATGGTGAAACCCCATCTCTACTAAAAATACAAAAAATTAGCTGGGCATGGTGGCGTGTGCCTGTAGTCCCAGCTACTCAGGAGGCTGAGGCAGGAGAATTGCCTGAAACCAGGAGGCGGAGGTTGCGGTGAGCTGAGATCGTGCCATTGCACTCCAGCCTGGGTAACAAGAACGAAACTCCGTCTCAAAAAAAAAAAAAAGAGAGACATTTGTTTTTACTTTTTTTTTGTTTTTTTGTTTTTTTTTCCGAGAGGGAGTTTCGCTCTTGTTACCCAGGCTGGAGTGCAATGGCGCGATCTCGGCTCACCGCAACCTCCGCCTCCTGGGTTCAGGCAATTCTCCTGCCTCAGCCTCCTGAGTAGGTGGGATTACAGGCACGCACCACCATGCCCAGCTAATTTTTTTGTATTTTTAGTAGAGACGGGGTTTCACTATGTTGACCGGGATGGTCTCGATCTCTTGACCTCGTGATCCACCCACCTCGGCCTCCCAAAGTGCTGGGATTACAGGCTTGAGCCACCGCGCCCGGCTGTTTTTACTTTTTTTTTTAGGTGGGGGGAATCTGAGCTGTTTTTATGTTTATGGAGTTATCCAGCAATAAAGGGGAAGAATGTCATAGGGGAGAGGGAAAGGATAACTGTGCCATCTTTGAAAAAGCAACTGGAGATGGGATCCAGGGCACGGTGGAGAAAGTCAGGGAAGCTTCCATTAAACTGACGCAGAAAAGTGAAAGAGAGAATGGCTTAGTAAACAAGAACAAACTAGCCAAGTAGAAACTGAACTTTTAAAACTTATTTTTATTTCAATAGGTTTTTGGGGAACAGGTGGTGTTTGATGATACAAGTCCTTTAGTGGTGATACTTGAGATTTTGGCGTATTCATTACCTGAGCAGTGTACACTGTGTCCAATGTATAGTCTTCTATCCCTCACCGTCCTCCCACTCTTTTTTTTTTTTTTTTGAGACGGAGTTTCGCTCTTGTTACCCAGGCTGGAGTGAAATGGCGCGATCTCGGCTCACCGCAACCTCCGCCTCCTGGGTTCAGGCAATTCTCCTGCCTCAGCCTCCTCAGTAGCTGGGATTACAGGCATGTGCCACCATGCCCAGCTAATTTTTTGTATTTTTAGCAGAGACGGGGTTTCACCATGTTGACCAGGATGGTCTCGATCGCTTGACCTCGTGATCCACCTGCCTCGGCCTCCCAAAGTGCTGGGATTACAGGCTTGAGCCACCGCGCCCGGCCAAGCTCCTACTTTAAAAAAAAAATTATTATTAATTTTTTGAGACAGGATTCGCTTGTTGCCCAGGCTGGAGTGCAATGGTGCAATCTCAGCTCACTGAAACCTCCGCTTCCCGGGTTCAAGCAATTATCCTGCCTCAGCCTCCCTAGTAGCTGGGATTACAGCCATGAGCCACGAAGCCCAGCTAATGTTTTGTATTTTTAGTAGAGATGGGGTTTCTCTATGTTGGTCAGGCTGGTCTCAAACTCCCGACTCACATGATCCGCCTGCCTCAGCCTCCCAAAGTGCTGGGATTACAGATGTGAGCCACCATGCCCGGCCATGTAGCTCCCATTTATAAGTGAGAACATAGGCTGTTTGGTTTTCCATTCCTGAGTTACTTCACTTAGAATGAAAGTCTCTAATTCCATCCAGGTTGCAGTGAATGCCATTATTTCATTCCTTGTTATGGCTGAGTGGTATTCCATGGTATATACAACTCATTTGCTGTATCAACTTATTGATTGATGGACATTTGAGCTGGTTCCATAGTTTTGCAATTTTGAACTGTGCTGCTATGAAAATGTGTGTGCAAGTGTCTTTTTCACATAATGAATTCTTCCCCCCCCCCCGCCCACTTTTGAGACGGAATCTTGCTGTCACCCAGGCTGGAATGCAGTGGTGTCATCTCCATTCACTGCAACCTCCGCCTCCTGGATTCTCCTGCCTCAGCCTCCTGAGTAGCTGGGAACACAGGCATGCACCACCACGCTCGGCTAATTTGGTACTTTCTAAAGTAGAGACAGGGTTTCTCTCCATGCTGGTCAGGCTGGTCTTGAACTCCTAACCTCAAGTGATTCACCTGGTTTGACCTCCCAAAGTGCTGGGATTGCAGGCATGAGCCACCGTGCCTGGACTTCGTATAATGACTTCTTCTCCTCTGGGTAGATACCCAGTAGTGGGATTGGTAGATCAAAGGGCAGTTCTACTTTTAGTTCTTTAAGGAATCTCCAGAAAGGGGACTTTTGGAAGAGATACAATGGGCAAGCATGAGGATATCCAAGGATTGGAAATAAAGTGCAGCTGGCTGGGTTCAGGGACACGTGCCTGTAGTCGCAGATGCTCTGCGGGCTGAGGCAGGAGGATTGCTTGAGTCTAGGAGTTCTGGTTTATTTATTTTTATATGTAAAATTTTTTTTTTTTTTTTTTTTTTTTTTTTTTTGAGACAGAGTTTCACTCTCGTTACCCAGGCTGGAGTGCAATGGCGCGATCTCGGCTCACCGCAACCTCCGCCTCCTGGGTTCAGGCAGTTCTCCTTCCTCAGCCTCCTGAGTAGTTGGGATTACAGGCACGCGCCACCATGCCCAGCTAATTTTTTTGTATTTTTAGTAGAGACGGGATTTCACCATGTTGACCAGAATGGTCTCGATCTCTTGACCTCGTGATCCACCCGCCTTGGCCTCCCAAAGTGCTGGGATTACAGGCTTGAGCCACTGCACCCGACCTGTAAAATTTTTTAAAAAGGAAACAAAATAAAGTGCAACTGACCCTGTCAGAATTCAAACTAGAAAATCACCAACCGAGCAGTCTTTTGTCTCTTCTGGTGTGCTGTGGTCTAATTCCCCTGTCTCTGAGTATACATGTTCCATTCTTTTGCTTCTCAGCATACTCATGGCCTTTCTTTTTGTTCTAACCTCTGCTTTTCCGTGGCATTGGCTGGTCAGCTCCAGCCCCGTGTGACTTTTCAATCCGAGTGCCCACCATCATCCACTGACCCAGTCTCTCAATGTGCTAGCTTACGTGAGTACATTCCATTCTTTTTTTTTTTTTTTTTTTTTGAGACGGAGTTTCGCTCTTGTTACCCAGGCTGGAGTGCAATGGCGCGATCTCAGCTCACTGCAACCTCCGCCTCCTGGGTTCAAGCAATTCTCCTGCCTCAGCCTCCTGAGTAGCTGGGATTACAGGCATGTGCCACCATGCCCAGCTAATTTTTTGTATTTTTAGTAGAGACGGGGTTTCACCATGTATGGTCTCGATCTCTCGACCTCGTGATCCACCCGCCTCGGCCTCCCAAAGTGCTGGGATTACAGGCTTGAGCCACCGCGCCCGGCCGAGTCCATTCCATTCTTGATCCTATCAGCTCTGGCCAGAGGCAAGGGAGTCACCTTGTGAGCACTTAGGGTTGCCCTTTCCAGAGCCCTTTGAGAAAGGTGTGTGTTTGGAGAGGCATGTTTACTACAAGTAGAAATTTTTTTTGGTAAATTTTACTATTTTTAAAATTTATTATTATTTTTAAATGGAGTCTTGCTCTGTCACCCAGACTGGAGTATAGTGGTGTGATTTTGGCTCACTGCAGCCTCTGCCTCTGCCTCCCAGGTTCAAGTGATTCTCCTGCCTCATGACTCCCAATTAGCCAGGATTACAGGCATGGACCACTATACCCAGCTAATTTTTGTATTTTTAGTAGAGATGGGGTTTTGTCATGTTGGTCAGGCTGGTCTCAAACTTCTGGCCTCAAGTGATCCACCTGCCTCAGCCTACTGAAGTGCTGGGATTATAGGCCTGAGCCACTGCACCTGGCCCATGTAGGAACTTTTTTTTTTTTTTTTTTTTTTTTTTTTTTGAGACGGAGTTTTGCTCTTGTTACCCAGGCTGGAGTGCAATGGCGCGATCTCGGCTCACCGCAACCTCTGCCTCCTGGGTTCAAGCAATTCTCCTGCCTCAGCCTCCTGAGTAGCTGGGATTACAGGCACACACTACCATGCCCAGCTAATTTTTTGTATTTTTAGTAGAGACGGGGTTTCACCTTGTTGACCAGGATGGTCTCGATCTCTCGACCTCGTGATCCACCCGCCTCGGCCTCCCAAAGTGCTGGGATTACAGGCTTGAGCCACCGCGCCTGGCAGGAACTTTTTTTTTTTTTTTTTTTTTTTTTTGAGACGGAGTTTCGCTCTTGTTACCCAGGCTGGAGTGCAATGGCGCGATCTCGGCTCACCGCAACCTCCGCCTCCTGGGCTCAGGCAATTCTCCTGCCTCAGCCTCCTGAGTAGCTGAGATTACAGGCACGTGCCACCATGCCCAGCTAATTTTTTGTATTTTTAGTAGAGACGGGGTTTCACTATGTTGACCAGGATGGTCTCGATCTCTTGACCTCGTGATCCACCCGCCTCGGCCTCCCAAAGTGCTGGGATTACAGGCTTGAGCCACCGCGCCCGGCCAGGAACTTTTTATTCAAAGCTGAATCACACATAATATGCTAGCATCCCCTACGATAAGTAGGTTATATAAGCAGCAGTCCTCATTATGTGTTATGTTGAGAGAGGGGCACTTGTTTTTATGCAGCTAATACCAGGGAGTACACCTGCTGAGCAGATGCACTTGGGCCTTGCCTACCTAGGCATACACATAAGTGCTGGCCTGGGTCGGTAGTAGACTATCACTTGAGTGAAGCTTAGGAGACTGAAAACTAACACAAACCTTCCTTATCTAATGACATAGCTTTAAGAAAGTAGAAATACAGACAGAGGTTAGTATATTACTTTTATTTCAAAGTCTGGAGTAACAAGTTAATCTGATAGCAACATTTAACATACCAGTGATCTCTATTGTGTTAACATGAATCTGACACCAAATGCTTGTAAAACTTCCTGAAGCATTTTAGTATCATTGTATAGCACCATGGAATGGTTCTCCTGTGAATCTGGGATGGTTTGTTTAGCTACTCCTACACATGGACACAGGAAGGGGAGAATCACACACTGGGATCTGTGAGGGCGGGTGGTGGGGGGAAATAGGGGAGGGACAGTGGGGGGTGTGGAGGTGGGGAGAGACAGCATGGGGAGAAATGCCCCAGATATAGGTGAGGGGGAGGAAGGCAGCACATCGCACTGCCGGGTGTGTACCTATGCAGCAATCTTGCATGTTCTTCACATGTACCCCAAAACCTAAATGCAGTTAAAAAAAATGCTAGTCCTGTATTTCTTGCCAAATTCTATCTTAGAAATATGTACAGATAATTTTAACATTTTTCCCAGAAGATTATAATGCTGCTTGACTATAGAACCATGTTTTATAGATTTCAAATTCCTCATAATGCCTTCTGTAAGGTAAGTGATTTCAACAAGTTTGTCAAGCAAGTGAAGCATCAAATAGTTGTTTGTGTGTCAGTCATCTCTCCCTAAAAAGACTGTAAAGGCCTCTTTGGAATAGGGGCTGCATTGAATATTTGTAATGATGACATTTTAAAATCGAATCAGGACTTAGTTTATTTCATTCAGCAAAGTTGTTAACATAAAGTTTCCACATAAAAGTGACTTATTCCATAATATTAACATCAAAAAAAGTTTACCTTAGAATTAAATTCTGTTCTTCCACTGCCTAGGGAAACATTCTCTCTTTGCGATGCCATTTACCATATCTATTCTCATCCAAACACTATAAAAATCAATTTGGGCCTGGGCATGGTGGCTCACACCTGTAATCCCAGCACTCTGAGAGGCCGAGGCTGGCAGATCACCTGAGGTCAGGAGTTTGAGACTAGCCTGGCCAACATGGTGAAACCCCGTCTCTACTAAAAATAAAATTAGCCGGGCATGGTGGTGGGCGCCTGTAAATCCCAGCTACTCAGGAGGCAGAAACAGGAGAATCGCTTGAACCCAGGAGGCAGAGGTTGTAGTTAGCCGAGATCGTGACAGTGCACTTCAGTGTGGGTGACAGCGAGACTCTGTCTCAAAAAAAAAAAAAAGTCAATTTGGGAGCTTCCTTGTTAGTGTGACTGTTTATAACTCCTGCTTGACAAATCTTTCCTTTGTCTGTTCTGTGTTATAAATGGAAAGTTTTAGTTATTTGTGTTGAGTCAGGACAAAGCATGTTGATCTGTGAAAAGCTGAATTCTTGGGTCAATTTAAAGTTCAGATATTTGTACCCTTGTTTGTTGCTCTGTTTACGAGATGATTGCCCATTATAACTTTCCATAATTACTTGATAAGGTTCTAAATCTAAATTGTCACTTTTGACTGTCTGCTGTGCTTTCTGACCTCAGAGGATAAAAAACTATTCTTCCTGGAATGTCAAGGCTGTTGTGAGCTGTGATTGTACCACTGCACTCCAGCCTTGGTGACGTAGCAAGACCCTGTCTCAAAACAAAATAAAAAAAATGTATGCTTTGTTCTTTGTCCTGTAAATAGTCTAATTTCACATCAGTTATGTCTCTGAATTGTGTCCTGCGTTGTCAGAATTTACTGTGTGTTTTGTTTTTTTAAACGGAGCTTTGCTCTTTTCTCCCAGGCTATAGTACTATGAACACGTGTGTACAAGTGTCTTTTTCATACAATGATTTCTTTTTTTTTTTTTTTTTTTTTTCATTTTTGAGATGGAGCCTTGCTCTGTCACCCAGGCTGGAATGCAGTGGCGTGATCTCAGCTCACTGCAACCTCCGCCGCCTTGGTTCAAGAGATTCTCCTGCCTCAGCCTCCCAAGTGGCTGGGATTACAGGCACCCACCACCACCTCCGGCTAATTTTTGTATTTTTAGTAAAGACGAGATTTTGCCAAGTTGGCCAAGCTGATCTCCAATTCCTGACCTCAAGTGATCCACACACGTCAGCCTTCCAAAGTGCTGGGATTACAGGCATAAGCCACTGCGCCTGATCTGTTGTTGACATTTGTTCCTAAGAAGCGTGGAAAGAACTGAAAAGTAGTAGGGGCAAGATGATTACTCTTTCCTTTAAGAAATAATTTATCTGCTATTACAGATCATATTTATATGAGATGTGTTTGCCTCATATAAGAGACAATTTTTGAAAGTGCATGGGGAGAAACAGCAGGTTTTACTCAAAAACAATCTTAAAGAAATGAGAATATCTGGCCAGGTGCAGTGGCTCACGCCTGTAATACCAGCACTTTAGGAGACAAAGGCAGATGGATTACCTGAGGTTAGAAGTTCGAGACCAGCCTGGCCAACCTGCTGAAACCCCCTCTCTACTAAAAATACAAAAATTAGCTGGGCATAGTGGTGGGCGCCTGTAATCCCAGCTACTCGAGAGGCTGAGGCAGGAGAATTGCTTGAACCCTAGAGGCAGAGGCTGCAGTGAGCTGAGATTGTGCCATTCATTGCACCCCAGCCTGGGTGACAGAGCAAGACCCTATCTCAAAAAAAAAAAAAAAAAATGCAAATGAGAATATCTTGTTAGATTTTAAGAAAGACTTGAATTTTTTTTTTTTTTTTCTTCAGACAGAGTTGTGCTCAGTTGCCCAGGCTGGAGTACAGTGGTGCAATCTTGGCTCACTGCAACCTCTGCCTACTGGGTTCAAGCGATTCTCCTGCCACAGCCTCCCAAGTAGCTGAGATTACAGGCATGTGCCACAACACTGGCGTAATTTTTAGTAGAGACTGGGTTTCACGATGTTGGCCAGGTTGGTCTTGAACTCCTGATCTCAGGTGATCTGCCTGCCTCAGCCTTCCAAAGTGCTGGGATTACAGGGGGGAGCCACCACACTTGGCCAAGACTTAGAAATTTTTTTTTTTTTTTTTTTTTTTTTTTTTTTTTTTTTTTTGAGACGGAGTTTCGCTCTTGTTACCCAGGCTGGAGTGCAATGGCGCGATCTCGGCTCACCGCAACCTCCGCCTCCTGGGTTCAAGCAATTCTCCTGCCTCAGCCTCCTGAGTAGCTGGGATTACAGGCAAGCGCCACCATGCCCAGCTAATGTTTTGTATTTTTAGTAGAGACGGGGTTTCACCATGTTGACCAGGATGGTCTTGATCTCTCGACCTCGTGATCCACCCGCCTCGGCCTCCCAAAGTGCTGGGATTACAGGCTTGAGCCACCGCGCCCGGCAAGACTTAGAAATTTTAAGATAGTAAGCTTAGAAGTTAAAACATACATTTCCAGCCAGGCGCCGTGGCTCACGCCTGTAATCCCAGCATTTAGAAGGCCAAGGCAGGTGGATCACCTGAGATTGGGAGTTCGAGACCATCCTGACCAACATGGAGAAACCCCATCTCTACTAAAAATACAAAATTAACAGGCATGGTGGTGCATGCCTGTAATTCCAGCTACTCAGGAGGCTGAGGCAGGAGAATTCCTTGAACCTAGGAGGTGGAGGTTTCACTGAGCCGAGATTGAGTCACTGCACTCCAGCCTGGGCAACAAGAGCAAACTCTGTCTCAAAAAAACAAACAAACAAAAAAACACGCACACACCGTACATTTCCAATGAATAGTTAATCAGAAAAGTTTATTATGAAACAATTATTTTTTTCTAATTTTTAAAAGTGATATATTCTGATTGCAAAAACTTGGAAATGAAAGCATAAAGGTACAGGAAGAAATCACTATAAAACCTTATCACTGAGAAAAATAAAATGATATAGATTAATTTTTTTACATTATAAATATTTATATTACAGGAAATAAGATACGTGGAACGAAGTTATGTATCACAACCCACTTTGAAGGTAAGTAATTTAAATTGTGCTTCAAAATTTCCAGAATTTAAAGGAAATGTCAATAAAAATGTATATACTGATGATCTGGGTATATGTGAAGGTCAGAGCAGGATTATGCAATGGTTAGGAATAGCTAACTATTGAAATATGGAGGTTAATGTCATGTAAAACTAGATTAGTGTCATGTAAAAACATTTCAGTTAGTCTCTGCTCATGTTTGCTGCTTCTCTATCATCTGTTGCAAACAACTTTTCCTCTAGAACTGGACAGTATTCTTCCTTGACTCACAGGGACTCCCATTGTATTGTGTGCGTGTTATAAGCAGACACTGTATAGAAGATCCTAGAAGAGCGGGAGTGGAACAGCTGGAAATTGGACAAGGAGGGCCATTACAGCATCTCCTAGGACCTTCTGAGGAGTCCTCTTTTTGTTTTGTAAGGTTCACTAAAGTGACTTAGTTAAGGTCTTCTATCAAAACCTAGGCAACAATTCTGTTATTAATCTATAAATAGAAGGCTGTGGAAGAGAAGTGTGAGTACTGTCACAGTGCTGTTTTATAGTATTCAAGAGGGCTTTTATGTTCTTTTGCTTAATGTTCATGTTATTGTCTTATTGTTTAAGAAATTATGGCTCTGGGTGGCTCACGCCTGTAATCCTAGCACTTTGGAAGGCCGAGGTGGGTGGATCACCTGATGTCAGGAGTTCGAGAACAGGCCGGCCAACATGGCAAAATTCTGTCTCTATTAAAAATACAAAAATTAGCTGGGCATAGTGGCAGGTACCTGTAATCCCAGCTACTCAGGAGGCTGAGGCAGGAGAATCCCTTGAACCTGGGAGGCAGAGGTTGCAGTGAGCCAAGATCACACCACTGCACTTCAGCCTGGGCGACAGAGCGGGATTCCATCTCAAAAGAAAAAAAAAAAAGTAATTATGGCTCTGGCTGTGTCCTAGTTAAGTGGTATAGCCCCATCTAAGATACAGGTCTTGATTCCTAGCCCAGAGTTCCTTTTAGTAAGGGACCCTCTTGGTTGGAGTTGTTTATTATGCAGTTAATAAGAGTAAAGTGGCAGAGCGTGGTGGCTCATACCCGTAATCCCAGCACTTTGGTAAGCCAAGACAGGAGGATTTCTTGAGCCCAGGAGTTCGAGGCTGCAATGAGCTATGATCATGCCACTGCATTCCAGCCTGGGCAACTGAGTAAGACCCTGTCTCAAAACAAAAATACAAAAACAAACCAAGTTAGAGTGACCATTTTTCTTAAGTTACGACTGAGGAATAGAAAGGAAACTTAAGCTTCTGACCTTAAACCTCCTGTGGAGAACTGGGAAGGATCTACATCTGTTTTTTGAGTTGGTTTCTCAAAGGTCTTCCTTAGAGAAAATAGTTGAACAGCTGTAAAGATAATCAATTCAATGGTAGCGCTTACTGAATTGGTATTCAACTATTGAGATTATTTTAATTTTTGATGACTACTCATTCATAAGTGTTTTTGGGTATTTATGAATTAGGTTTATTTAATGAAATACGATTTGGGTAAAATACCTATAATTTTTACTATCTTATGTCTTGCCAGGAAGTGGTCATAGTGAGTGCTACAAGAACACCCATTGGATCCTTCTTAGGCAGCCTTTCTTTGCTGCCAGCCACTAAACTCGGTTCCATTGCAATTCAGGGAGCCATTGAAAAGGCAGGTCAGTAGTTGCTTTGCTTTTTAAGGGAGCAAAATTATTCGATGGAAAATATACTTATTTTGCATTAACTATGGATGTAACACTTAGAAATGACTTAATGCGGCCAGGTGCAGTGGCTCATGCCTATAATCCCAGCACTTTGGGAGGCCGAGGCAGGCAGATCATGAGGTCAGGAGTTTGAGATCAGCCTGGCCAACGTAATGAAATCCCATCTCTACTAAAAATACAAAAATTAGCTGGGTGTCCTGTCATCCCAGCTACTTGGAAGGCTGAGGAAGGAGAATCGCTTGAACCTGGGAGGGAGATGTTGCAGTGAGTTGAGATGGTGCCACTGCACTCCAGCCTGGGTGACGACAGAGCAAGACTACGTCTCAAAAAAAAAAAAAAAGAAATGACTTAATGCCAATATTTCTGCATTCCCTTGTAAAGAAGGCTTTGTCTTACACGGTTTAGATTGGAACTCAGAACTTACAAGAAACCATTCCTATTGTGTAATGTCACATCTTATTAGGTAATCACTAATTATTAAATTGAATTTAATGCCTTTTTGGCTTTTTTTTTTTTTTTTTAATAAAGGGATTCCAAAAGAAGAAGTGAAAGAAGCATACATGGGTAATGTTCTACAAGGAGGCACAGGACAAGCCCCTACAAGGCAGGCAGTACTGGGCGCAGGTACTAGGAAGACATTTTTGCTTTTATACTTAAAATATGTAAAATGGGCTGGGTGCAGTGGTTCATGCCTTTAATTGCAGCACTTTGGGAGACTGAGGCAGTTGGATCATGAGGTCAAGAGATTGAGACAATCTTGGCCAATGTGGTGAAACCCTGCTGCTACTAAAAATACAAAAATTAGCTGTGTGTGGTGGCACACACCTGTAATCCCAGCTTCTCAGGAGGCTCAGGAAGGAGAGTCACTTGAACTCAGGAGGTGGAGGTTGCAGCGAGCCGAGATTGCGCCATTGCACTCCAGCCTGGGTGACAGAGCAAGACTCCATCTCAAAAAAAAAAGTGTAAAATGGCAGAATGAAGATTATTTAAGCTTAAATGAAATACTAAATGCATTATGTAATTTGTAGTCACTGACAGAAGAAATGTTGCAGATTATAGTAACATGTTCTGTTAAAGTTCTGCAGTTGTGTTTGAGTATCTGGTTTTCAAAAGTGACTTACATTGGTTTTAGGCTTACCTATTTCTACTCCTTGCACCACCATAAACAAAGTTTGTGCTTCAGGAATGAAAGCCATCATGATGGCCTCTCAGAATCTCATGTGTGGACATCAGGTAAGAAACACCTTTTCCATTTATTAAGCAGAATAATATCCAGGGCTAGACAAAAAATTTAGGCATATTCATGCTTTAGAAATGAAATTCTTTCTCATAAGTTACTATGTTTTCTCATACGTTCATCAATAGTATCTGGATTTGCTAAGTCCATTTGAAAAACAATCAAAATGATAGCCTAGGTTGGGTATCATGCCTGTAATTCAGCACTTTAGAAGGTCGAGGCAGGAGGATCCCAGGAGTTTGAGACCAGCCTAGGCAACAGAGCAAGTGGGACCCTGCTCTTTAAAAAAAAAAAAAAAAAGATAGCCAAAGTGATTGTGTTAAAAAGTAGTTTTTACGCCCAGGCGCAGTGGCTCAGTCCTATTATTCCAGCATTTTGGTAGGCTGAGGCCAGGGCAGATTACTTGAGGCCAGGAATTCAAGACCAGCTTGGCCAACATGGCAAAACCCCATCTCTACTAAAAATGCAAAAATTAGCTGGGTGTGGTGACAGGCACTTGTAATCCCAGATATCCCAGAAGCTGAGGCACAAGAATCACTTGCATGTGGGAGGCAGAGGTTGCAGTCAGCTGAGATTGTGCCACTGCACTCCAGTCTGGGAGACAGAGCAAGACTCTGTCCAAAAAAAAATATATGTATACATATATATATATATATATATATATATATATATATATATATATATGTATATATATATACACACACACACACACATACCTGTAGTTTTTAGCCAAGGCATTGGGGTCTTTCTCTGAGGATGGGTGACTAAGAATTCATAAATATTGTATTTGACAGAATAAGAAGGGTTTTCATTATAAAGGAAAACAAGGTGCTTAACCCTGGGAATCAAATCATTGACTGAGCCCAGGCTTGATGACTAATTTGTACTTTATACAATACCTGGATTCAGTTAAGTTCTACAGGCTTTCTAATTGGCCTTAAGCAAGAGACAGGCTGCTTAGCACATATGTGCTGTTATGTCAGGACGTAAGACTTGGGCACACAGAAGAAGCAGGATTCTATCAGATCTGACCTCTTCATTTCTCAGATGAAGATTATCTTCAGTGTGTCTGAGATAGCCACAAAGTTAGAGGGCTGGGCATCTACCATGTGTCAGTCACTGGAAATAGAGTGGTGAACAGAACATTGAAAAAAATCTCTACGTGTGCAGGTCTCTGTTGGACAAATTCCTAAAAGAAATGCTGAGTCAGAGGATTTGATCATTTTGATATTAGCAATTGCTTTCCATAAAAGCTGTACCAGTTAAACTGTCCAAAAGTTGTGTGACCTGTTTGCCTGCAGCTGCACCAACACTGGGTGGTACCAAACCCTTGTCAAACCAGTGGCTGAAAGATGGTTATGAGATTATTTAGACTTTCAGAACTGCTTGACGCAGAAAGTTTTGTCTTAATTGATTTATTGTGGTTCTCTAGCAAATACTATCTGGACTACATTGAAATACTTTCATTTAATATTACTTGATTCATTTGTGCATAAATACAGTGACTTACAGGCATACTTGGAAGTGCTTTGTTTTGAATATTGATGATCTTGGAAAATGGTCAGTTTTACTTTATAATGAAGAATAATTCATACCTTATTTTCTGTCAGTTTTTATTGCCATCACTGCTAGTAAAAAGTACAAGTGGGCCGGGCGTGGTGGCTCATGCCTGTAATCCAAGCCCTTTGGAGGCCGAGGCGGGTGGATCACCTGAGGTTGGGAGTTCAAGACCAGCCTGACCAACATGGTGAAACCCCGTCTTAAAAAAAAAAAAAAAAAAGTACAAGTGAATAAAACTTAGATGAGAACTGGTTAAGAATTTCTGCATTTTGGGATAGGCAAAATATTTTGGTTTCTTTGGTGTAGAGCTTGCTTGTCTGTATGCTTGATTAAAGACTGTAAGAAGATATTGACTTTATGTTTATATTAAACTATGTTTTTAACTAGCCCTTATAATGCAAGTGAATTTTCTTGCTGACTTGTAGTAACAGGTTGATTGATTAATATTTATTAAACCTCTATATGCCAGTTGCCAAGGATGTAAAAATATGACAAGGTGTCTGACCTCAAAGGAGCAGTGTCTAGGGGGAAGACTTGACATATAAACATATAATATTAATAAAAGCATTGCATAGTAATTGGGGAACATGAAGGAAGAGAAACTGTTTCAAGAAAAGATAGAAGTAAGTAGTCAAGGCAGACATGAAGTAGTGTTCTGATTAGTTTTAAAGGAAATGTAGGTGTTTTTACACGTTAGTGGATAGGTCAGAAAGTACAGAGGTGGTTGTGTGAATGTGCACAGTGTCTCTGGAGAGCTTTATAACTAGTTCTGTGTGACCTGAAGTATAGGTCAGGCCATGAGACTGAAAAAAGGGAAAGAAGGCATACTGTAAGGGCTTTACATACTGTGCTGAGTTCGCTAAGGCATGAAATGATCAGACTTACATTCTAGCCAAAACGAGTCAGATGAGTGTAGATGATTCTTTGGTGGAAAGGCTGCATGTCAGAAGATCAAGTGGACATTTTTTTCAGCTGTCTAGGAAGAGATGAAGATCTTAGTCAAGGAAGTGGCATTATTACCATGAACTGAGATTACTTCTAATCTTCTAGAACACATTATGTACCTTTTTAGTAGCATGAATGAAATGAAGGGTTGGAAGGTAAGAATTTCAGGTCAGGCACGGTGGCTTACGCCTGTAATCCCAGCACTTTGTGAGGCCGAGGTGGGAGGATAGCTTGAGTCTGGGAGTTTGAGACCAGCCTGGGTGACATAGTGAAACCCTGTCTCTACTAAAAATACTATACAAAAATTAGCTGGGTGTGGTGGTGCATGCCTGTAGACTCAGCTACTCAGGCGGTTGGGATGGGAGGATCACCTGAGCCCAAAAGGTGGAGGTTGCAGCGAGCTGAGATTGGGCCACTGCATTCCAGCCTGGGCAACAGTAGGACCCTGTCTAAAAAAAAAGATAAGCATTTAGAAGATGGTTTTACATGGAAGATTTCTGGTATTCTTATTAATGTCCAGTAATGTACTTCTCTCTCTCTCTCTTTTTTTTTTGAGACGGAATTTCGCTCTTGTTGCCCAGGCTGGAGTGCAATGGCGCGATCTTGGCTCACTGCAACCTCCGCCTCCTGGGTTCTGGCAATTCTCCTGCCTCAGCCTCCTGAGTAGCTGGGATTACAGGCACGCGCCACCATGCCCAGCTAACTTTTCGTATTTTTAGTAGAGACGGGGTTTCATCATGTTGACCAGGATGGTCTCGCTCTCTCTCTTTTTTTAAAGACAGAGTCTTGCTCTCTCACCCAGGCTGGAGTGCAGTGGCATGATCTCAGCTCACAGCAACCTTTGCCTCTCAGGTTCAAGCAGTCCTCTTGCCTTGGACTCCCGAGTAGCTGGGATTACAGGTGCCTCCCACCACGCCCAGCTAATTTTTGTATTTTTATTAGAGGGGGGTTTCAACATGTTGGCCAGGCTGATCCCGAACTTCTGACCTCAAATGATCCACCCCCTCAGCCTCCTAAAGTGCTGGGATTACAGGTGTGAGCCACTGCAGCCAGCCAACTTATCATTACACATTTTATACCATTTCTTTTCATCAGGGTAGCCAACTTATCATTACACATTTTAATACCATTTCTTTTCATCAGGGTGAAGTTGTAACGAGGGTACGTCCTATATTCACTGTGTAACAAATGTTTGATAAATGCATGTAGAATACTTGTTTGGAGGTAGCTATATAAATGGTATCATGGGTTTGTAACTCTGAGTTAACATTAGGTCTTCCTGGTGTTGCTGCACAGGATGTGATGGTGGCAGGTGGGATGGAGAGCATGTCCAATGTTCCATATGTGATGAACAGAGGAGCAACACCCTATGGTGGGGTAAAGCTTGAAGATTTGATTGTAAAAGACGGGCTAACCGATGTCTACAATAAAATTCACATGGTAAATGGGATTTTTAGTGGATAAATGCTATCTAATATCCAGTACTGTTTGATTTTTCTTACTGTATATACTTTACAAACTGAACTGAAAGATGGGCTCTGTAACTGTTGATTTTAGCCATGTGCTTTAAGAAAATATTTTTGTATGCCTATGGTATCGGCATGACTTGGTCATTAAAGAAATTATCCCACATTTAAATAGGGTATTTTCTGATGCTCAGCTAGCAACTCCTGGGCTAATTCAAGTATCTGAAGATAAGACATGAGTGGGCTGGGCATGGTGGCTCATGCCCCTAATCCCAGCACTCTGGGAGGCTGAGGCGGGCGGATCACCTGAGGTCAGGAGTTGGAGACTAGTTTCGCCAACATGGTGAAACCCTGTCTCTACTAAAAATACAAAAAATTAGCCAGGCATGGTGGTGTGCGCCTTTGATCCCAGCTACTGGGGAGGCTGAGGCAGGAGAATCACTTGAACCTGGGAGGCGGAGGTTGCACCTCAGCATTCCAGCCTGGATAAGAGCAAACCTTTGTCTCAAAAAAAGACATGAGTGGAAAGTTCCCTAGTATAGAAAGAAATGTATTTTAAGAAACTAAATTTAACTACTAACCACAATTTCATAAGTTATGCAGAGTTAAGAGATATTTCCTAAATTATACAAAATTAACTAGCTTTAAAATATTTCAACTTTTTATCAGGGCAACTGTGCTGAGAATACAGCAAAGAAGCTGAATATTGCACGAGATGAACAGGACAGTTATGCTATTAACTCTTACGCCAGAAGTAAAGCAGCATGGGAAGCTGGGAAATTTGCAGATGAAGTTATTCCTGTCACAGTTACAGTAAAAGGTAGAGAGATAATGTTCCAAACAAGATGAATAGATTTTCATGTTGCTGAATGTTTTATGCTTCAGTTTAAAATTAGGACATTGTTATCTTTGTTCACTTCAACTGAGGACACTGCTTATGGTTAATAAAGTGAGGAGTTGCCAGTTCAGAGAGAACATAAATCACCCAACTTAATGTCACATTTCAATCCATTTATAAGATCTCAAAGAATATTATTTTACATTTGAGAACTATATTTATTAAAACTCGTTTTCGGCCGGGCGCGGTGGCTCAAGCCTGTAATCCCAGCACTTTGGGAGGCCGAGGCGGGTGGATCACGAGGTCGAGAGATCGAGACCATCCTGGTCAACATGGTGAAACCCCGTCTCTACTAAAAATACGAAAAATTAGCTGGGCATGGTGGCGCGTGCCTGTAATCCCAGCTACTCAGGAGGCTGAGGCAGGAGAATTGCCTGAACCCAGGAGGCGGAGGTTGCGGTGAGCCGAGATCGCGCCATTGCACTCCAGCCTGGGTAACAAGAGCGAAACTCCGTCTCAAAAAAAAAAAAAAAAAAAAAAGAACTCGTTTTCCTGTCAGTGACAGGCAACATCGTATTTTAAGTTGAATAGCAGTTTACTACAAGGTTACTGGGAGTGCCTCCAAGAACTGAAGGATGAACAGTAGCAACCATTCAGCTCTGGGAATGTCAGGGATTGGAAATGGATATTCAGTACTACTAGGACATGCTCCCTTGGCTTCTCATACCTGCAGGGTTTTGTGATTTATTCTCTCAGCCTTTTTTAAGTTGGTGTCTCCACCTATAGGGTCACATATATAGGGTTCTCAAGGAGGAGAGAGACTTTCTCACCAGTTCCAGCAGAGTAAATCCATAGTATAGACTCATTAACTTGCTTTAGGTTACAATTCTATTCCAGGAATGATTACTGTGCTGTAGATGCTAGAATGTTAGAGCTTAGCCAGTGTAGGCTAGATAGCTACCTCTGGGGTCAGGAGAGTAGGGTCTGTGATCATAGAAGGGAGTTGTGGGAGAAGAGAATGGGATGTGGAGGTGTGTAAGATTTAAATTTTGTGGCTGGGTACAGTGGCTCACACCTGTAATCTCAACACTTTGGGAGGCTGAGGTGAGAGGATCACTTGAGCTCAGGAGTTTGAGATCAGCTTGGGCAAAAAGTGAGACTTGGCCTTCACAAAAAAAAAATAAAAAATTATTGGCTGTGATGGTTCACACCTGTAGTCCCGGCTACGTGGGAGGCTGAGGTGGGAGGATCACTTGGACCTGGAGAGGTTGAAGTAAACTGTGATGATGCCACTGAACTGCAGCCTAAGTGACAGAGGGACACCCTGTCTGAAAAAAAAAAAAAAAAAAAAATTTGTTAAGCTACTTAGTAAGTTTCTCTTTAAGACAGTAACATAATAGAGATTATAGACAGTAGATTTTAGGTTAGTGTTTACTTGGGATGGTTTAAGGGAGGCACAGAATACTGGGCACCATGTACAAGTTGTTTGCTGAATGACTACTTGTTGTTTTGAGTGGTTTTTCTTAAGATATTTTTATTTTAGGTAAACCAGATGTAGTGGTCAAAGAAGATGAAGAATACAAACGTGTTGATTTTAGCAAAGTTCCAAAGCTGAAGACAGTTTTCCAGAAAGAAAATGGTTAGTGTTAAGAAATAAAGAGTGGGTTGGGCGCGGTGGCTCACGCCTATAATCCCAGCACTTTGGGAGGCCGAGGCGGGTGGATCATGAAGTCAAGAGATCAAGACCATCCTGGTCAACATGGTGAAACCCCATCTCTACTAAAATAAAATACAAAAAATTAGCTGGGCATGGTGGCACGTGCCTGTAATCCTAGCTACTCAGGAGGCTGAGGCAGGAGAATTGCCTGAACCCAGGAGGCGGAGGTTGCGGTGAGCCGAGATCGCGCCATTGCACTCCAGCCTGGGTAACAAGAGCAAAACTCCGTCTCAAAAAAAAAAAAAAAAAAAAAGAAAAGAAAAGAAATGAAGCGTAAGTAAAAAATTGAGCCAGTATACCGTATCTAATTTTTAGAATTGCCTAAGGATTTAAAAAAAGTAATTGCAGAAAACATCTAGATGTTATTTAGCATTTTCAATATAGTAGACTCATGCAAAATTAATTGAAAGTATAAAATTGACAGTTTATACCTTCAATATATAAATCCCAGGGAAGAGATGTATAATGTGACTGTAGAATTCAGTTTTTCATATGTTGCAGTCTACGGTAGGGTCTTCAGTGGCATTGAAAAAAATATATTTATTGATATAATATGTATACCATAAATTCTCCTGTTTAAAGTGGTTCAGTAGTTTTTAATATTCATTGATATTTAACTCCAGGTGTTCTAGATGAGAAGAAATATCTGATTTGAAAAATGCAGTGAGTATCTGCAATATATGGAATGAGGAAAGTTAGAACCTGGACACAAAATTAGTAACTGGTCCCTATCTTAAGAGTTGTAGACTAGCATTTACCCACTGCCATCGTGTTTCTGATCTTTGAGAAAATGGTTAGTGAACAGGCATTTTACATTGTGTTGCTGTTAGCTATGTACATGTTTCCTGAGGGCAGGTATTGTCTCCACCCATATTTGTAATTTCTTTAAACATTTAGCAGCCCAGGCAGGAGGTATTTGTTAAATTGAACCAAATGGATTTATTGTGAAGGAATGTTTTGATTTCATGCTCATTTTTGCTTTCAGGCACAGTGACAGCTGCCAATGCCAGTACGCTGAATGATGGAGCAGCTGCTGTGGTTCTGATGACTGTAGATGCAGCCAAGAGGCTCAATGTTAAACCACTAGCAAGAATAGTAGGTAAGGCCTGGCGAGGCAGCTCACACCTGTAGTCCTAACACTTTGAGAGGCTGAGGCAGGAGGACTATTTGAGCAGCAGAGTTCAAAACCAGCCTGGGCAATATAGAAACTTTGTATATACAAACAGTTAAAAAATTAGCTGAGCATGGTGGCATGTGCCTATAGTTCCAGCTACTTGGGAGGCTGAGGCTGGACAATGCCTTGAGCCCAGGAGTTTGAGGTTGCAGTGAGCTGAGATTGTGCCACTGTACTCCAGCCTGGGTGACAGACCCTGTCTTAAAACAAGTTTCTAAACATCTATAAGCTCTTCCTGAAATTGAGTTTCCTTGTTAGATATAGCCAACTCCAATATTATGTATTACTATCTATAGGTTGTACTTTGTGGCAGAATTTAATTGATACATCAATTGAGAGATAAGTTCCTTCAATATTTTCATTATACTTCATATATTAAGCTTTAAAAGCTGGGCACAGTGGCTCATGCCTGTAATCCTAGCATTTTGGGAGGCTGGGCAGAATTGCTTGAGGCCAGGAGTTTGAGACCAGCCTGGGCAACATAATGAGACCCCATCTCTGAAAGAAAAATACTAGCCAGGTGTGGTGGCATGCCTGTAGTCCCAGCTATGTAGGAGGCTAAGGCTGACAATCCTTTGAGCCCAAGATGTCAAAGCTGCAGTACCACTGCACTCTGGCCTAGGCAACAGAGCAAGACCTTGTCTATTTTCTTTTTCTTTTTTAAAGGATTGAGCTTTAAACATTTTTTCCTCTCCTATATAAGTAGAAGAAAATAAAGTACATGCGTTTTCTTAGGCAGCTGTGTAGGAAAAAAGGAATATGGGATTAAGAATGTAGAAATATCAAATTTAGATGTGTGGCTTTTTAATTTTTATTAACTTGGTGGCACTGGGCAAATTCTCAGTGTCCTTAAGCTGATTTTTAGCAGCAAAACTCTGCCTTGCCTTCTTTCTAAGGACTTAAACGGATACTATTTATAAGTTACTTTATAAAAAGCCTTATAACTTCTTTTCTTAGCTTAGATCATGGTTTCTTAACCTCAGCACTGCTGACATTCTGCACTCAATAATTCTTTGTTGTAGGGCTGTTCTATGCACTGCAGATGTTTAGCAGTATCCTTAGCCTCCACTCAGGAGCATCTGAACTCTTCTGGCAACCAAAAATCTCTCTAGGTGGTGCCGATCAGTGTTCCTAGAGACAAATTTCCCCGAACTCCCTCCCGATGAAAATCAGCGTCTTGGATTACTGGACTACCTTATAAAGTGTAGAATCTTCGAAAAGGAAGAAATATATTTATATATATTAAAGGGGTTAGGAAATGTGTATTTAATGGGTTAAACTTGGCTTTTGCATATTCTACACAGCAAAAGAAGATTTTAACAACCCCTCCTTTTTTTTAAACAGCATTTGCTGATGCGGCTGTAGAACCTATTGATTTTCCAATCGCTCCTGCATATGCTGTACCTATGGTGAGAACAAAGTGAGGGATGATACTCCATTATGCCAACTGCTGCTTTGCTTTATACCAAGGTTGCAGTTTTTAGATTTTAAATGTTGTTTATCTGCCAAAGCAGAGAGGTAGTTTGGTTTCAAATCTTCCCATGTCTTCTCCTGAAAAGAGTTAAAGCAACAGGATAAAAAAACAAAAAATAAGAACAGCCCACAAACTACATCTTCAGTAGAACAGGTAAAACTACGTATCTGAATTACTTATTAAGTATGATACTGAACTCAAACACCTGGTGTGGTAACCACAAAGGGGAGGGAGGTTGGGCAAAGAAAAGGAAATGCTGGCTGATGGTTCCAGATCTAGGATGGAAGCAACTGGTCACTCCCCAGAAGGCAAGGCCTCCACTCTGAAAGGGAACAGCTGGCAGCAGGTCTTCAGAGCAAATAGTACAACTAGAGACAGAAAACGTACATATTCCACAGTCAGTAAGTGCTATCAAAGAAGAAATAACCAAGTCTCAGTGGGAAGTTGCTAAGCAGTCACAGGAAAAGAAAGGTTTAGGGGTATAGGTTTCTTAGAAGTCTTAAGGAAAGTGAATGCATCATGTGTAATAAACAGTTCTGGATTCTGAAGGTAGAGTCATTCTGAGAGCTATAGATGAGGCTATATATGGGTACCGTATTTTTTGTTGTTGGAACAGAGGAAGCTATTTGAACTGTCCAGGATACAAAGCTACCTTAGCCCACTAGTAGAAGAGAGGAAGGTGGAGGAAGAGTTCCATGTTAATTTTGTTATTGCTCACAACAATCAAATTTCTTCTGTAAAGAAAAAGGACACTCACTAGCAATGTTTTAAGAGGTATTATAGGAATAATCACTAGCACAAAAACGCCTTCCTGTATAGCTGAGGAACTACTGAAACAAAATAGATCCTATAAGATTTTAAATAAATGACTTAACGATGAAACTGCAACAAATTTAAGTATCTGTGCCCCAGATAACCCTACAGTAACTTTTATTAAGCAGAAACTGCAGGGGATGCATTAATATTATGAATAGTAGAAACTAATAAACTTCTTTCATAATAGTCAAGAATGTAGACCTGGCTGGGTGCAGTGGCTCTTGCCTGTAATCCCAGCACTTTGGGAGTCCGAGGCAGGCTGAGCACTTGAGCCTGGGAGGTCAAGGCTGCAGTGAGCCCTGATTGTGCCATTCCACTTCAGCCTGGGTGACACAACAAGATCCTGTCTCCAAACAACAACAAAAATACAGAACTAAGCAACACAGAATCAGTAAAGCAGAGTTTAAGAATATGTAAAGCATTATGTACCCCTAAATAGAAAATGTACCTTTCCAAGTATCTGTGGAAAGAAAGTCAAATTTTCAGTCCCCTATCTTATGTCAAAATAGACAGAAAACAATGCAAACAAAATCCTTTGGTTATAATGGAATAGGATAAGCAACTAAAAATCTGAAAATAGGCTGGGCACGGTGGCTCATGTCTGTAATCCCAGCACTTTGGGAGGACAGGGCAGGCAGATCACCTAAGGTCAGGAGTTCAAGACCAGCCCAGCCAACATGGTGAAACCCTATCTCTACTAAAAATACAAAAATTAGCCGGGTATAGTGGTGCATGTCTGCAATCCCAGCTACTCAGGAGGCTGAGACAGAATTGCTTGAACCCAGGAGGCGGAGGTGTACTCCAACCTGGGAGACAGAGTGAGACCCTGTCTAAAAAAATAAATCTGAAAACTGAGATCCTTCCATCTGAAACCAAGAACTTCCATATTTAAATAACTAACATCAAATTGTAGAATTTCAAAGAAATGATGACAGTGATTGCTACTTACTTGAACATCATCTGTCTTTTAAAAAATTTTAGGTTCTTAAAGATGCAGGATTGAAAAAAGAAGATATTGCAATGTGGGAAGTAAATGAAGCTTTTAGTCTTGTTGTACTAGCAAACATTAAAATGTTGGAGATTGATCCCCAAAAAGTGAATATCAATGGAGGAGCTGTTTCTCTGGGACATCCAATTGGGTAGGTAAAATAGCTGCCTTTGTGTTTCTAGCTAAACTTAAAACTGCTTCATGGTAATTCCTATTCTTAAGTTTTCCTTCCTACCCATCTTTCACAAGGCAAAAACCATTTCTGATAGATGGTATCCAGTACTGAACAGAGATGTGTCACATCTGTTGTTTGAAACCCAATAATGTTTAATGCTGAAGGAGAAAAAGTGTACATTTAGCGCCCCCCACCCCTTCCTCCTTCCTATTTATTTCATTAGCTTTAGGGTACAGTGAGTTTTGGTTACCTGGATGAATTTACAGTGGTGGAGGCTGATTTCAGTGCAGCTGTCACCCAAGTAGTGAAACAAGTCCTTCAAGTTTTAGAATAGTAGTAGTTAATTCAGCAAGAAGTAGTGTCTAGGAAGATTTTCAAGAAGTTAAATTAGAATAGAAACATTTTTGATTTTCTGTACTTGATTAAAGAAATAAATGTTTTAAATTTTGTTTTCCTTTAGGTGTATACTATATCCAGCATTTCTCCCCATGTTATCCCTCCCTTACCCATCCCCAGCTGCCCCCAGTGTGTGATGCTCCTCTCCTGAGTCCATGGGTTCTCATTGTTCAACACCCACCTAAATGCTTTCTTAATTTTAGGATGTCTGGAGCCAGGATTGTCGTTCATTTGGCTCATGCCTTGAAGAAAGGAGAATACGGTCTTGCCAGTATTTGCAACGGAGGAGGAGGTGCTTCTGCCATGCTAATTCAGAAACTGTAGACAACCTTGGCTGAGACAACTCTATGTGACCAGAAGGACTGCCATAATCAGTGTGACTACTTTGAGTCAGCTTATATTCAAACTGTTTCATTTTTTATTATTTTCTGTTAACTTTAAAATGAAATCATAAAACCTTTTGAAATTAAAATTTTTTCTTCTGCTTTTTTGGGTAATCTTTAAATGTTTGATATATTTTTGCATTCTGAATCTATATATATATATATATATATATATATTTTTTTTTTTGAGACGGAGTTTTGCTCTTGTTAACCAGGCTGGAGTGCAATGGCGCGATCTCGGCTCACCGCAACCTCCGCCTTCCGGGTTCAAGCAATTCTCCTGCCTCAGCCTCCTGAGTAGCTGGGATTACAGGCACGTGCCACCATGCCCAGCTAATTTTTTGTATTTTTAGTAGAGACGGGGTTTCACCATGTTGACCAGGATGGTCTCGATCTCTTGACCTCGTGATCCACCCGCCTCGGCCTCCCAAAGTGCTGGGATTACAGGCTTGAGCCACCACGCCCGGCCTGAATCTATATTTTTATAGAAATATAGTACAAATACCAGTGTGTAATAGTGACTAACATAAGTTTCTAGAAACTTCATGTGTGAGAAATTTATATTTTTGAGGATTGTTAAAATTCAAGTGAATGCTCTCTGTAGGTAATTTACTTCTCTTTACAGTAAGAGCTGGCTATGCTGGACAAACTAGCAGTGCTTCATATAATCACTCAAGAAACCAGTGTGCAGTAGTACTAGAAACGAGAGAAGCCCATGTGCTTGGGGTCTAGAGTGAGGGCAATTTCTTACGAGCTCCAAATTCAGGGGTGGGGGAGGTCAAGCAGAAAACCCTGCAGTTTGGGCTCTGAATTACTACAGCAGCTTAGAGCACGGGAAAGGACGTAGAAACTGATAGGCCAAATGGATTTATAAAGGGAGCAGCTCAACACTCCCACTATACCACAAAGCCTGTTCTTAAGCAGGGCAGACTGTAGCACAAGTATCCTGCATTGCATTTATTTGGGAAAACATTTAGAGCGCTCCAGGTAGGGTCTACGTACACTACCCTCAGTTGCAGCTCTAAAAAGAGAAAACTCACCCTAGGAAAGGGAGGGGCAGTAAAGGTCATCGTGTACATGTTACCTGTTGGCCAATGTACTGTAGATCCTTTGAAGGAACAAAAACACAGTATATGGGAAAAATCAATTGCTCGGGCTTTTAAGATTCAGAGGAAGAGTATTTTCAAAAACATCTGTAATCATCACCAACTTTTGAGGCTCATCATGTGTTAGCACAAAGCTTTACATGTATTAACTCATTTAATCATCACAAAAATTTCTAAGAGTAGGTAATAATATCCCTAATTTATAAATAAGGAAATTGAGTACCTAAATAAATTCCAAGGGCAAAAAGCTGGTAAGTAGCTGGCTAAGGTTCAACTCCAAGTCAGTGTAGGTCCAGAGTCCACATTCTTAACTTACTATCCTTCAGTTAGTTGCCTTTCAATAATGATCTGCCCCAACTTAGGAGAACTTATAACCGAACCAGGAGCTGGGTAAGATATAGGAGAAAAGGAAACCTAAAACGTAAGAATACTTCAGTGAAGATAAGCACAAACTAACATTGCATCCAAAGGTCATTGATCTGTACAACATCTGAGAAGTGCTCTGAAGATTCTGGGAAAACATGGAGAGAAAATACAGAACCACCAAGTAAGTATGGTTTTCTTTGGTTTGTTTTAAAGAGATAAGGTAATTGGTCTGTCACCTAGGCTGGAGTACAGGGGCATGTCCATAGCTCACTGTAACCCTGAACTCCTGGGTGCTCAAGTGATCCTCCTGCCTCAGCCTCCTGGGTAGTTAGGATTATGGGCAGATGCTACCATGCCCAGGTTAAATGGTGTTTCTCAAAAAAGAAATGGTACTCTGGGCCAGCTGTAGTGGTTCATGTTTGTAATCCCAGCACTTTGGGAGGCTGAAGCAGGCAGATCACAAGGTCAGGAGATTGAGACCATCCTGGCTAACAAGGCAAAACCCCATCCCTACTAAAAATACAAGAAATCAGCCAGGCATGGTGGCAGGTGCCGGCAGTCCCAGCTACTCAGGAGGCAGAGGTTGCAGCGAGCTGAGATCATGCCACTGCACTCTAGCCTGGGAGACAGAGCAAAACATCTCAAACAACAACAAAAAACCCCCAACCAACTCTGAAGCAATAATCTAACAGATAATAGAAAAACTCAGGTTTTTAAGTCATAAAGGAAAAGATTCTAAAGGGCGTATTTTTCTTTTTTTTGAGACAGAGTCTCGCTCTGTAACTCAGGCTGGCACAATCTTGGCTTACCACAACCTCTGCCTCCCAGGTTCAAGTGATTCTTGTGCCTTAGCCTCCTGAGTATACAGGCATGCGCCACCACCCCAGCTAATTTTTATATTTTCACTAGAGACAAGAGTTTTGCCATGTAGGCCAGGCTGGTCTCGAACTCCTGATCTCAGGTGATCCTTCTGCCTCAGCCTCCCAAAGTGCCAGGATTCCAGGTGTGAGCCACTATGCCCGGCCCTAAAAAGCATATTTTATTGGCAAAATTAATAGCAAATCATACTAAGACATTCTGGAGAAAATGTATTAAAATTCCTCTAACACCTAAAAATAGGTAACTGGAGTTTCTATTACATTCAGTCCCCAAAAAACAAATGACCAATATCTACCTATTTTTAATGGAACAAAATAAGATACTAGAAAGTGTGTCTCAAACACAGAAGAGTTTAGCAAATAAAGTCCTCTGATGTTTCTTCCTAAAATCACAAAGCTAAGGAAGCCTATGGAGTGAATTAAGAATTCAGTTATGTGAAAGTTTTACATTTCTAAAATGACTGTTTAAGGACTGGCTGGGGAAGGAGTAAAGGTAATGGTTCAAGAAAATAAACCTCAAAATACATTTATTAGACATATTTTGAGACGGCTGTCAGAGGGCCAGGAAACAGAAGTGGCCCTACAAAGCTGTCTTTTGTGGAAGACATTTGCATCTGTTTTTTTTTCTTTTTTTTGAGACGGAGTTTTGCTCTTGTTGCCCAGGCTGGAGTGCAATGGCGCAATCTTGGCTCACTGCAACCTCCACCTCCTGGGTTCAGGCGATTCTCCTGCCTCAGCCTCCCGAGTAGCTGGGATTACAGGCATGCACCACCACACCCGGCTAATAGAAATTTGCATCCATGGAGAATCTCCATTAATGCAGCCAGGACTTCCCTTTTCTGGAATCTAGAAAAGGTTAAATGAGAGCCTGTCTGACTTTAAAGGTCTTAAACATTTTTTTTATCATCCATCCTCTCAGAAAGCTACTTACTATCTGTGAGGTTTCAGCTACATAATGAGACCACCTTTCCCAGCCAGGTGTCCTCTCCCTCTCCATAAACTGTCTTGCCACTAAAACCTGATTTACCAAAATAACATGTTTTTGGCCATGCTCAGAGCTCACATTCCTTCTGTAACCTGAAGAAGGTATGAAGTTTCTACACTCAGGTGCGGTGGCTCACGCCTATAATTCCAGCACTTTGGGAGGCCAAACGGATCACTTGAGGTCAGGAGTTGGAGAGCAGTCTGGTCACATGATGAAACCCTGTCTGTACTAAAAGTGCAAAAATTAGCCAGGTGTGGTAGGACACACCTGCAGTCCCAGCTACTCAGGAGGCTGAGGTGGGAATCGCTTCAACAGAGGTTGCAGTGAGCTGAGACCATGCCATTGCACTCCCGCCTGGGCGACAAAGAGTCCCTCAAAAAACAAAGTTTCTACACACCACTGGGGGTGGGGTCAGATCTTCATCTGAAGGCCCCCATGTATACACATTAAATAAACATACATTCCTTTTCTCCAATTAATCTGCCTTTTGCAAACTGATTTTCCAGGGGAACTTCAAGGTTACAGTGAACTATGATCCTGCCACTGTACTCCTGCCTATGGGACAGAGGGAGACCTTGTCTCTTAACATAAATACTATTTACTGGCTGGTTCTCTATTTTTTCTCTCTTCCTTTCCATTTTTTCTAAGAATTGTCAGAGCACCTTTCAAATGTTTTCCTGATCACTGACCTTTGGATGCACTACTTACCTTCAGTGAAGCATTCTAAAATGCTTTGAGTTTGCTTTTTTTTTTTTTTGCATTTTTAACCAGCTCCTGGTTCCCCTTGGCCTTTACATGGTGAAATATCGGTAACATGTATATATATCTGCTAAATAAAGGCAAACACCAGAAGAACAAGTTCTGAGATTGCCCTCACAGGGCTTACAAGAATTGCATGCTGGGTCCTGGACAGAAATAGAGTTATAACTAGGCATTAAACAGGCTGCACCTTGGCCTACTTCTTAAATCCTCGGGGAGACAGATTTGAAGTTTTCTCCAGTCTCCTCATTCAGTGGCCCTGCAATTAAACCTTTTTGCTGCAACCCAGGGTCTTGGCATACTGACTTGTCACACGTAATGTGTAATGGACCTATTAAGGTTATAGTTCTGTATCTTAAGTTACTATAGAAGACAAAAGCTTAAAACTCCAATTACAAAGTAAAATGAAGCTGGGAGCAGTGGCTCACACCTGTAATCCCAGCACTCTGGGAGGCTGAGGCAGGCACATCACCTAAGGTATAGAGTTTGAGAACAGCCTGACCAACATGAAGAAACCCTTTCTCTACTAAAAATACAAAATTAGGAACAATGGTGCATGCCTATAATCCCAGGTACTGGGGAGGCTGAGGTGGGAGAATCCTATTAACCCAGGAGGCGGAGGTTGCGGTGAGTGGAGATCGTGCCATTGCACTCCAGCCTGGGCAACAAGAACGAAACTCCCTCCAGCTTGGGCAACAAGAACAAAACTCTGTCTCGAAAAAATAAAAAGGGTTGGCATGTATCATAAATTAGGAGAAGTCAAGGCAGAAACTGTTAAAACGGGGAAAGAACTACTTTTATGATGGTAGTAGACTGTGCAGAAAACAAAGCCACAACTATGGCCAAGATAATGTTTCATGGATTAAACATTTGTGGAAAGCGTTAAAGCAAAGACAGGATTCAAATAGACACTAAAAAATACTTATTTTTTAAAACATTTTTAACATTTTTTTTTAAACTTTGAGACGGTCTCTGTTGCCCAGGTTGGAGTGCAGTGGCATGGTTTCATCTCACTGCAGCACTGACTTCCTGGCACATGTGGTACACCCATCTCAGCCTCCCTGGTAGCTGAGACCACAGGTGCATACCACCACATCCGGTTAATTTTTTGCATTTTTTGTACAGATGGGGTTTCAACACGTTGCCCAGGCTGGTCTCAAACTCCTGGGCTCAAGTCATCTGCCTGCCGTGGCCTCCAAAAGTGCTGGGATTACAGGTGTGAGCCACCATGCCCAGGCAACAATACATTTCCAAGTATCCGTGCAACATTTATAAAACCTGCAACTTATCCTGGTAACAATAAAAACAATTTAAGGCAAAAAAGAACTTGATAACACTACTGCAAGTAATTATGTATGAAAATCAAAGTACTTACCCCATCTTCCGAATTTTGCTGAAAGTTGAAGTCAAGCCAAATTCATAGCCTTAAATGCTTACATGGTTTGGGGGGGGTGGGTGGGGAAAATCAAATAACTTGTATTCAATTTAAGTTAAATAAACATGCAAAAAGGACCCTGAGAAAAGGAGAAAGCAGAAAGAATAAAGTAGACTTGTATACAACTGTTGATTCTAAGAAGTGTTTTTGACAGAAAAAAAATCACATCTAATTTAAAAGAGAACAAAAGCAAAAATTAGAAAAAATGTGATATTGACTCAGAAAAAAAGTCAAACCCCGAACAGGTAATAAATCAGCCACGAAGAAATTTAGGAGAAAAGAACCCAGAAAACTGCTTAAGCAAAAGGCTCCAAGCCTAGATAATTTAGTCTCAAGAAACAGTTATTTCCCATTCTAAATAAACTGTTGCATAAAAAAGAAAAAACAGACTCAGCTCTAATGGCAACTTCACATATACCGTAAAATTAAAACTTCACATCAACTTTAACACTGGTACTACTATCCCCAAATTCAAATAAACTGAAAAGAGAAGAAGAGGTTTAAAAAATTCATTTTAAAAACTGTCATAAGTTTGAAACTAATCTCATTAAAAGTAAACTTTTAACTGGGTGTGTTGGTGTACACTTGTAGTCCCAGCTACTCCAGAGGTTGAGGCAGGAGGATCTCTTGAGCCCAGGAGTTCAAGGCTGTAGTAGGCTATGACTGTGCCCATGAACAGCCACTGCACTCTCGCCTGGGCAACACAGAAAGACTTTGTCTCAAAAACAAAAACAAAAAACATCTAAATAAAATGGTTCACAAAACAAATTTACTTAAAAATCACTCATATAAAAATAAATTCATGAGTTCAATGAAAAAATTTTAATTGATGCTTAAATGTGGCACTTAACCGACAGGTACTTATGATGTAAAAATCTTAAAACTCTACAAACAAAAGCAAACATTATACTTAACAAAAGCAAACATTACATTTTGCCAGTAAAAAGAAGAACAAGACAATAAAGCAGACTCTGATCACTGTTAGCTGCACTGGAAGCGCTAGTATCAGTGTAGTAGAAAGAAATAAAATTGGAAAATAATGACTTACATGGCATACATACTTAGTAAATGAAAAAGTAACACTGGTAAATCCATTAGCACTAAGAGTTCACTCAGAACAGAAAATAAATAGCAACTAAAATAAAAAAGATTTTGGGCCAGGCATGGTGAATAAAGCACTTTGGGAGGCCAAGGGGGACGATCACCTGAGGTCAGGAGTTCAAGACCAGCCTGCATAACATGGTGAATCCCATCTCTACTAAAAATAGAAAAATTAGCTGGGTGTGGTGGCTCATGACTGTATTTCCAGCTACTTAGGAGGCTAAGGCAGGAGACTCACTTAAACCTGAGGCGGAGGTTGCAGTCAGCACAGATCACACCAATGCCCTCCAGCCTGGGCAACAGAGCAAGATTGTCTCAACAACAACAACAACAACAACAACAACAACAAAAAAAAAAAAAAAAAAAAAAAAAAAAAAAAAAAAAAAAAAGGGAAAAAAGATATCCTACAGTAATTAAGACAGTGTGTTATTAGCACATCTTAAATCAGATCAATCAAACAGAATAGAGGCCAACTGTGTATGGTAAACACATTCACAGTTTACCAGCTTATGAGCAAAGTAACTATGCAATGTAATTGAAAAAGGAAAATCCTTGGTAATAAACAGTGTGGGTTAATTGGTTATCAATGTGGAAAATCAATTCCATATTGGAAGGTCAAAAATGAAATAGGTTGAACCATAAAGCTTTTAGAAGAATAACATGGGAAAATACTCAAACATCTAATGTCCATCCGAAAAAGGACTGTAACCAGAATACAGAAAGAACACCTAAGAATCAGTAAGGCAGACAACCCAATACAAAAATAGGCAAAAACCTTGGACTGTCCACAAAAGATACCCATAGTTATCTGAAAAGGTGTTCAACTTCATTTAAAAAAAAAAAAAAAAACAGCCCCAAAAATCCAACACCAAATTAAAACCACAATATATACCAATATACACCACTAAAATGGCTACAATGAAAATACCAAATACTGGAAATAACAGGGAGTAACGAAAACTCTTATAATACTGTTGGCCGGGCGCGGTGGCTCAAGCCTGTAATCCCAGCACTTTGGGAGGCCAAGGCGGGTGGATCACAAGGTCGAGAGATCGAGACCAACCTGGTCAACATAGTGAAACCCCGTCTCTACTAAACATACAAAAAATTAGCTGGGCATGGTGGCGCGTGCCTATAATCCCAGCTACTCAGGAGGCTGAGGCAGGAGAATTGCCTGAACCCAGGAGGCGGAGGTTGCGGTGAGCCGAGATCGCACCATTGCACTCCAGCCTGGGTAACAAGAGCGAAACTCCGTCTCAGAAAAAAAACAAAACAAAACAAAACAAAAACTCTTATTATACTGTTGAGTGTAGCATACATTGTTACAACCACTATGGAAAATGAAAAAAATGGAATGTCTGAATATATGCAACTGTGTTCCAGCAACCCTATTCCTATCTGAGAAGTGTAATACATTCACAAAACAAAGTACAAGAACATTCACAGTGGTCTGTTCGTAATAACTTTTCTCATCTATAAGATGAATTAACTGTCATGTAATACAATAAATACATACACAGCATTGAGGATGAATGAGCTGAATTATACAAAACAGGAGTGTTTCTCAGAGTATATACCCCATGTATCCACTGATATCGTTAAACAAAGCTGAATTAATCTCTGGTGTAGAAGTCATGATAATGACTAGAGTACTGATAATGTTCATGGTGATTATGTGGATGTATTTAAAGAAAAATCGGGCCGGGCGCCGTGGCTCAAGCCTGTAATCCCAGCACTTTGGGAGGCCGAGGCGGGTGGATCACGAGGTCGAGAGATCAAGACCATCCTGGTCAACATGGTGAAACCCCGTCTCTACTAAAAATACAAAAAATTAGCTGGGCATGGTGGCACGTGCCTGTAATCCCAGCTACTCAGGAGGCTGAGGCAGGAGAATTGCCTGAACCCAGGAGGCGGAGGTTGCGGTGAGCCGAGATCGCGCCATTGCACTCCAGCCTGGGTAACAAGAGCAAAACTCCGTCTCAAAAAAAAAAAAAAAGAAAAATCACTGAGGTCCATGAATTTATAGTGGTGTACTTTTCTCTTTGTGTCCCTATAAAAAGTCTGTATTAATAAAGACCATCCCCACACAACAGGAATAACCAGTTTTTTTTTTTTTTTTTTTTTTTTTTTTTTTTTTTTTTTAATGAGACAGAGTTTCCGCTCTTGTTACCCAGGCTGGAGTGCAATGGCGCGATCTCGGCTCACCGCAACCTCTGCCTCCTGGGTTCCGGCAATTCTCCTGCCTCAGCCTCCTGAGTAGCTGGGATTACAGGCACGCGCCACCATGCCCAGCTAATTTTTTGTATTTTTAGTAGAGACGGGGTTTCACCATGTTGACGAGGATGGTCTCGATCTCTCGACCTCGTGATCCACCCGCCTCGGCCTCCCAAAGTGCTGGGATTACAGGCTTGAGCCACCGCGCCCGGCATAACCAGTTTAATTATGACATGAAGAGCTTCCTAAAAATAGTAACAAACAAAAACACCCAGTTTAGCAACAAATTTATGATAGGGATAACTATAACATTTTGATATATACTGTATGGTCTTTACCCTTTGCTTCTTTATGAATTAGCTTATGACATTAATGTACTTGAAATATTCCAATAAAAATTTAATTTGAAATAATACAAGTGATTCTAAAGTTCATTAGAAAGCATAAAAGGGTGAATATTTGAAAAAACAAAAACAGTAACAATAGACACAAAGTTATAATGATTTAATCAGTGGCACAGAATAGCCTATACACATACCACATAGTGTGTATATATGTGTATACATTTAATACAGGGCCAAAAGCTTTGATCATACACCTTTGGGGTTAGCTGGGGTTCATAAATCAGAATATTCTGAATTTGTAAAAAAATAACTCAATGTTTGCATCATATGCCCCCAGTTGAGTCTGGAACAGCAGACTAATCAACATTTCTACAAATGAGATAATGATTGTAAGTAGCCTCATGTAATTTCAGGTCAGGCTTTGCCACAGAATGAGTTCTGATGTTAAATCTAGGGGAAAACACTGGTTGCCAGAACCTTTTGGGTTTTAGAATTGTGCTAAGAGATTGTGAATCAGTACAGGATAAGTCAGACATCTTAAGTAAATGAGCAGGGGAATAGGAAGGCATATCTGAACAACTGTGCTGGTTAAATTGTCAAGTGAACAAATTGTCAAGCAGTTAAATATTTAGGGGAAAAATGTACTTTGACCCTTTTTTCACATCAGGTACCAAAACAAATTATAAATGGATTAGGAGCTAACTCCTAATTTTACCAAATCAGGAAATACAAACCTAGAAACAGGTGATGATATAGTTGAATATGCCTGTGGAAATGGGAGAAGCATATGCTATGCAAAAAATTGACATTTTGCTAGTAAAAATGTAAATTGATACATGTTTAATAGCAGCATTTGGCAAAATGTACTGAGATCCTTAAAAAAAAAAAAAGGTACATTAGCCAGGCACGGCTGTAATTACACCTGTAATCCCAGCACTTTCGGAGGCCGAGGTGGGCAGACCATGAGGTCAGGAGATTGAGATCATCCTGGCTAACATGGTGAAACCCCATCTCTACTAAAAATTAGCTGGGTGCGGTGGCACAGGCCTGTAGTCCCAGCTACTCAGGAGGCTGAAGCAGGATAATCATCTGAACCCAGGAGACAGTGGTTGTACCGAGCTGAGATCACACCACCAGGAGACAGAGTGAGACTCCCTCAAAAAAAAAAAAAAAAGAAAAAAGAAAAAAAAAAGTACAGTAACTTCTTGATTTGGTAATTCTACTCTCTAAAATTTCTCCTAAGGAAATAGTTAATATAAACAAGTGTTTATTTATAAAAATGTTCACTACTGTTTTTGTTTATAACAGCTAAAAACTGGAAAAAAGCTTTATATTATTGGAAGTAAAAGAAGCAGCTGGACGAGGTGGCTCACGCTTGTAATCCCAACACTGTGGGAGCTCGAGGCAGGAGGACTGCTTGAGTCCAGGAGTTCGAGTTTAGCCTGGGGAAAAACAAAACAAACAACTGGGTGCGACAGTATATGCCTGTAATCCCAACTATTTGGGAGGCTGAGGTAGGAGCATCACTTGAGCCTGGGAGGTTGAGGCTGCAGTGAGCCATGATTTTGCCACCGTACTTCAGCCTGGGCAACAAATTGAGACCCTCTCTCAAATAAAACAAAAAAGCATTATAAAGCTATATGTGTCATGAGTTCAACGATGTAGATAAAAATTTATGGAAAAAAATGACAAAATGATAACATTATTTATAAAAAGAAAAAAGTATAGAATTAAGTCCATTGCTTAAAGGAAGCAGCAAAATAAATAATAATAAAGTCAAAACTTGACATAAAATTTCAGAAAGCTGGGCCTGAGCCTGAAAGATGACCAGAGAAAGGATGAATGCAGAATACACAGTAATATGCTTCTGAAATTACTCCTAATAGTCATTCCTGACATGTATCCTTTGCATGAATGTTGACAGATACTTTTCTCATGCAATTTCAACACACTATAGTTTTTTTTTTGTTGTTGTTTTTGTTTTTTGGAGACAGGGTTTCTCCATGTAGGTCAGGCTGGTTTCAAACCCCAACCTCAGGTGATCCACCCGCCTCGGCCTCCCAAAGTGCTGGGATTACAGGCGTCAGCCACCTCACCCGGCCCTCACACTGCAGTTATGATGATACCCAGGGCTAAATCTGTAACAAGAATTTTACCTACAACACTTCTCAGATTTGGCAAACACTGATTGCATTAACCTCTAAGTAATGTCCAAACTATAGACTGGATCCTTACATACAGTTATAAAAACAGCCATGGATTGTTGTAGTATACATCAACCGTGAAATGCAGTCACTGGGCATTTAGGTATTCAAATAGGTTACCAAATAGTAAAATTAAGTCCACGACCTGTGGACTTTCAAGGTAAAATGGGGATATTATAAATTCAACACTATCCCCATCAAGCTACCAATGACCTTCTTCACAGAACTGGAAAAAGCCACTTTAAACTTCATATGGAACCAAAAGAGAGCCTGCAAGCTAAAAGAACAAAGCTGGAGGCATCATGCTACCTGACTTCAAACTATACTACAAGGCTACACTAATCAAAACAGCATGGTACTGGTACCAAAACTGATAGAGACCAATGGAACAGAACAGATGCCTTGGAAGTGATGCCACACATCTACAACCATCTGATTTTTGACAAACCCGACAAAAACAAGCAATGGGGAAAGTATTCTCTGTTTAATAAATGATGTTGGGAAAACCAGCTAGCCATGTGCAGAAAGCAGAAACTGAACCTCTTCCTGATCTCTTACACTAAAATTAACTCCAGATAGATTAAAGATTTAAACATAAGACCTAACACCATAAAAACTCTAGAAGAAAACATAGGCAAAACCATTCAAGACATAGGCACAGGCAAGGACTTCATGGCTAAAACACCAAAAGCAATGGCAACAAAAGCCAAAATAGACAAATGGGATCTAATTAAACTTCAGAGCTTCTGTACAGCAAAACAATCATTAGAGTGAACTGGCAACCAACAGAATGGGAAAAAAATTTTGCCATCTACCCATCTGACAAAGGGCTAATATCCAGAATCTACAAAGAACTAAAACAGATTTACAAGAAAAAAACCAAAACCATTCAAAAGTGGGCAAAGGATATGAACAGACAGTTTTCAAAGGAAGACATATATGAGGCCAACAAACATATGAAAAAATGTTCATCATCACTGGTCATTAGAAAAATGCAAATCAAAACCACACTGAGATATCATCTCATGCCAGTTAGAATGGAATGGCGATCATTAAAAAATCCAGAGAAAACAGATGTTGGAGAACATGTGGAGAAATACGAACACTTTTACACTGTTGGTGGGAGTGTAAATTAGTTCAACCATTATGGAAAACAGTGTGGTGATTCCTCAAGGATCTAGAACTAGAAATACCATTTGACCCAGCAATCCTATTACTGTGTATATACCCAAAGGGTTATAAATCGTTCTATTATAAAGACACATGCACACGTATGTTCACTGCAGCACTGTTTAGAATAGCAAAAACTTGGAACCAACCCAAATGTCCATTGATGATAGACTGGACAAGGAAAATCTGGCACATATACACCATTGGATACTATGCAGCCATAAAATATGAGTTTATGTCCTTTGTAGGGACATGGATGAATCTGGAAACCATCATTCTCAGCAAACTGACACAAGAACAGAAAATCAAACACAGCATGTTCTCACTCATAGGCAGGTATTGAACAATGAGAACACATGGACAGAGGGAGGGGAGCATCATACACTGGGGTCTGTTGGTGGGGGTTGGGGGAGGAAAAGCAGGGGGCAGGGAGGTTGGGGAAGGATAACATGGGGAGAAATGCCAGATAAGGTGACAGGGGGATGGAGGCAGCAAACCACTTTGCCATGTATGTACCTGTGCATTAATTAGTATGTACCTGCATGATCTGCACATGTACCCCAGACCTAAAGTATTAAAAAAAAAAAAAAGCTCCAAGTACAAGTTATCTTTGGACTTTCTTTAGCAGTTCCTGCTTACTTAACTATGAATCTTGAAAAAAGTAAACTTATTTTGTTTATGAATTTTCAGTACCTAGCACATATAATATGAATTGAATAAGAAAAACGTGTGATTTTCTGCATTGTATGAACCCCCAAAAGAGTAAGAACTGACTTGCAAAGGAATTTAATCAAAGTTTCTAAACAAGATTGCCAATATAAAGTAATTCAAACTTTTGAAGTTAGTGGAAAATATTTATTCAAAACTAACTGTAGTACAGTCTCAAGCTGAGTTAAATAAACATTAACTATATGATATTTAGTTCCTTAGGAATAGAACACTGCCATATCATAAAATTCACAAATTTTTGCAGTAAGATTCAGCAATGAAAAAGACATGATTTCTACATTGAGAAATGTGGTATTAAAGTTGGATGGATTTATTTTTTTTAAAGGCCCAGTACAAAAAAATGGTTGAGCAAAGTGACTCTTTAACAAAATATACACCTGTAGAAAAAAAACCCTAATATACTGATATTTAATTGAACAGAAAAGTACTAAAGAGAACATACTTTAATATCAATATCTAGGCACAATTGGTCAGGTACTAATTATAATTTTTATCATTTAAAAGTTTAAACCAATTCTTCAACTTGACATGTGAGTCTAATACAGAGAAGGCACCTCTCTTACCTCTCACTCTCCTTATGGACCTTTTGAGAGAAACTCTTTGTAACACTTTAAGGAATACAGACAGTGCACTATATCTAACTGTAGATATAGTTATTTCACATACCCCACTGTAGGAGAAACTAAATTAAAATATAAAACTATGAGTTCTCTTTTTACATCTTATGATGGACGTAACACCAGAAGATAATCCTCCACATAAACTTTCAAACAGAACACAAGATTTAAATTATATGTGCACTGGTCACTATAATGTAAAGAGTTCTATGAATTAGTGCAATTCTTTAAGTCCCCAGTATTTAGGGGAAAAGTACATACCAAGATATGTCACCTACTATAAACCAAACTTTTTATGGCTCAATAGTCTAACAACTTAAAGTTCTGTAAAAAATCTTAGAAGTTATAAATGAAAGATTAGAACATTCAATAAATGGTTTACAAAATTCTCTCTTTAAAACAAAGAGAACAGAGTGACCAGAAGAAACAGGTAAAGTGTAAAATTCCAGAAATACAATATTTACAGCGATTATAAGGAGTAGTATTCACTCTAGGAAAAAACTCAAACTGCTGATTTCTAATTAGCTATTTTACTATCAGTTGAGGTGGTTATCATTTTGTAGTACTTAGTGGTTGTGTATTTAAATGCCTTGTTGAACAGTTACTGAAAGCAATTTATAAGAATAAGCATAATTTTCCTCCAAAAGAAGTGAGAAACTATTCCAGATGATTAAGTCTCAAAATTAGGGATCATAGCAAGTCAAAAAACACAGTGTAAGAACATTAGGTTGATTTAACCTCTATTTCAACAAATTTACATAATATTTACAATATGCAATTGTCAAAGCTATACAGTTTTGCAGACTGGCTTTACTTACATTTCTGCAAATGTTTTTCCCCAAATAAAAATATGCCAAGTAAGTCTATTTACAAACTAGGAAGCTGTTTCAGAAACAGCATGATTTAGATATAAAGTGAAATTTCAGTACAATGAAAGTGCAGGTCATGCTTTCAGATTCTGTCAATATCCCATTCCCTACACTCAGTTTAAGGGATACGAGTTTTGAACAGCTACTGTTCTTATGTGTCCAGAATGTTTACTCATCATAATGTAATGATAACAAAAATTTGTCCACATCCATTCCTGCTGGAAATGAACTAGGAAGCTTCTTTTTCTGTTAAAAAAGAAAAGAAAAAATAAACTCAAACAAGGCCAAAAAAGTTTCTTAGTAAGTCACTTAAAACAGTATTGTCAAACTTTTTTAGTCTATTAGAATTTTAGTTCCATAGAGAAGTAGAGACATACAAACCCAAAGTTAATTAAATATACTTCAATGGTACCTGAATGTTAGTTTACGGCAAAAGACATACAAATCCAGAGTGTCTGAATGTTGAATGATACAAGATAGAACATGCTTTCTATGTTAGGTGATTATTACTGCTTAAAAAGCTTTATTAACAGAGATATTAAGAGTTCACAGGTACTTATCAGTTCCAAACACCTAATATATACCAGCTACTTCATGTATACTACATTTCGTCCTCAAACCATGTCAACTGATGAGGCTGAGACTCAGAGAAGCTACAGACTTAACTATCATCACAGGACCAATGAGCAGCAGATACAGGATTTGAACCCAGACTTGCAGGGCAACAAAGCTTAGATGATTTTCCTGATACTTCTTCTATATTTTAAGCAATTTCTTTCTATTCAATCCACTTACTAAATAGCTAAACAAATTGAAAATATATGGATTTTCATTCATCGGTGCTCTCCCTGCAGTCCCTTCGTATAGACAACCATGCTTAAAAAAAAAACACAGGTAAGGCCAGGTGCAGTGGCTCATGCCTGTAATCCCAGCACTTTGACAGGGCAAGGTATGCAAATCATTTGCGCTGAGGACCTCAAGACCAGCCTGGGCAACATGGCGAAACCCCGTCTCTATAAAAAAAATGAGTATTAGCCAGGCGTGGCGGTGCCTGCCTGTAGTCCCAGCTACTTGGGAGGCTGAGGTAGTAGCTTCAGCAGTTGTTCTGAAAATGCTGTTTCACCTTGACACCTTCTGCATACTACATTAACAATGCTGGACAACGTGTTTTGTCAATCAAAACTAAAAGCTGCCTTGGCCATAACATACGGGCAAGTTGCTGTGGCAAAAACTGCTGAATTCTCTAATTATTAAAGGGAAAAAAGCTGTGGTTTTGAAATTAAAACTTTCAAACTTGCCTTAATTTTCTTCTTTTTCATTGGTATTGATGAATTTGTAAGATTTTTACTAGAAGTTCGAGAGTTTCGCTCACGTTCATCTAATTCCTCAATTTTCCGCTTTTTTGTGGTGCTTCTTGAAGATCCTCTAAATTGTTGTGTGTTATCTTTCAGAGGAGTTGCAGAAGTAGTCCTAGAGATGGCTGCCCTAGAGAGAATCATTAATGTGTGGGCAGCCATATTTACACTGTTTTCACTGCCTGTTTCACTGGCAGGGCTGCAGGCAGGCAAGTCTGGGGTGACAGGAGGGACCATTACTTTTGATGTGCTACTGTCTTCACCAAAACGCCTACTAGAGGGGGCCTTGATAACATCTATAGGTTCTTCTTTATGTTTTTCCCCTGCCCCTGAGCCAGGTGTCCGGGGTACAGCTAAATCACCACTATCAGCAAGCCTACTTACTGAGCTGTGCCTCTGTACATCTTGTAACATCTCTGTGGTAATTGAAGAACTGGTGGATTTAGTTTGTTCTTGTTTTAGATCTTTCACAGCTGTACCTACTGAAAGGCCATTTTTACTGTTTGAAGATGTGCCTTGTTTTTTGTTCAGTTCTTGCAGTGAAGCTATAGATTTTTCAGTTCGCAAACTCCCATTTTGCTGCCCAATAGACAGTTTGGAATTTTCTGGATTTTTCTGCCTTTCTACGTCGCTGCATAATTCATTCTCCTTATTAGCTGTTGCTTTATGGAAAGATTCAAGCACAATTTCTGTTGGTGAAACTTTCTTTTCTGATTGAGTTTCTCTTATGGCAGTATGCCGGCTAGCAGCACTTTCTGATTTAGATAAAATCTTAGGCAGAGGAGGCTTCTCTTTCTCTCTTTTGATAGCATTATTAGAAGGGGGTTTTAAGGTGGAGGACACACTGGGTGAGTCGAGATTAGAAAAAGAGACTGCATTCCTTTCTTTGTTTTGGGACACCATCTTATGGTTTGGCCCCTGTGTATTTGCCACAGGAGCAGTAGTGCTGTCAAAACAGAGTACACGTCTGTGGCACGGTTTAGCAGTTGCAACTATATTCTCTTCTGGTAAGGGAACTGTGACTTCTTCTGATTTCTTCCCAAGATCTATGCCAATATTCTTGTCAGAAACTTCAGTTCTAAAACAAAACAAAAATATTTCTAGCAGCATAAAGAAATCCTTTATGTTTTAAATCTGAGCATTCAAACAATCCACGATAGAAACTACTTTATGCTCACCTTTGTGCATGACATCCAGCTGAATGACTTGACGAATCCACTAAATTATTTACCTGTTTTCCTGAAATTATAAATGAACATTCCTGAGAGACAGAATATACTCCTCTTAAAGAGGATGGAACAGATGACAATGATCACATATTATGAGAAAAATTTTAAAATGATAGCTAATGTACAAATAGAACACTTTTGACATGCCAACTTTTAACAAACAGCTTTGAAATAAATACAAGATGGCTATTCCCCCAGTGCTACAGAGAAAATCCAAATATGGAGCAAATGACATGCATCAACTTCAGGCAAGTACTTCATTTGTTTTACTAAGACAGAGCCACGCTCTGCTGCCCAGGCTATAGTGAAGTAGTACAATCTTGGCTCACTGCAACCTCTGCCTCCTGGGTTCAAGTGATTCTCCTGTCTCAGCCTCCCAAGTAGCTGGGATTACAGATGTCCACCACCACGCTCAGCTAATCTTTTGTAATTTTTTTTTCTTTTTTTGAGATGGAGTTTCCCCCTTGTTGCACAGGCTGGAGTATAATGATGTAATCTTGGCTCACTGCACCCTCTGCCTCTCAGGTTCAAGTGATTCTCCTTCCTCAGCCTCCTGAGTAGCTGGGATTACAGGCATGTGCGACCACACCCAGCTAATTCTATATTTCCAGTACAGACGGAGTTTCACCATGTAGGTCAGGCTGGTCTCGAACTCCCAACCTCAGGTAATCTGCCTGCCTCAGTTTCTCAAAGTGCCAGGATTACAGGCATGAGCCACCGCAACCGGCCAATTGTTTGTATTTTTAGTAAAGATGGGGTTTTGCCATGTTGGCCAGGCTGGTCTTGAACTCCTGGCCTCAAGCAATCTGCCCACCTGGGCTTCCCAAATATTTGCTCATGCCTGCTGAGATTACAGGCATGAGCAAATATTATAAATCCGGTCTTTGGATCTACAAATTACAATGCTCAATATAGCACGTAATGGTAGTCACTTACAGAAAACAATCAATTATATCTATTTTAAAATTCTGTACAGGTACCTAACATGTTTACAAGCCTATGCCACTCAGAACACATGCTCTGGAGTTTTAATAGCCATATTTTAATTTCCACGAGCTTCAGTATTTGTGTGGGAGAGCAGCAAGATATCAAAACTAGAAAGAGCAAAGATGACATTATGAAGAATGTTAGGTATTATGCAAAAGGTTTCCGAAGCAATCTTTCAAGAGTTTTATTTATTTTATTTATTATTAATTGTTTGAGACGGAGTCTTGCTCTGTTGCCCAGGTTGGAGTGCAATGGTGTGATCTTGGCTCACTGCCACCTCCTGGGTCCAAGTGATTCTAGTGCCTCAGTCTCCCGAGTAGCTGGGATTACAGGTGCACATTGCCACGCCCCAGCTTATTTTTGTATTTTTAGTAGAGAAGGGGTTTCACTATGCTGGCAAGGCTGATCTCAAACTCCTGACCTCAGGTGATCTACCCACCTCATCTTCCCAACGTGCTGGGACTACAGGTGTGAGCCACCCTACCTGGCCTCTTTAAGAGTTTTAAATAGGGAAGATGCATGAATAGGGTTTGTTTTCAGAAAATCAATCTGGCAATAATGTGGAAGATGGAATAAAGAGGAGAGAAAACTACAAACAGAAACTCGAAGTAGATGACCATATTCCAGGTAAGAGATGATGAGGGTCTTAGAAACAATAATGGGCATTTACATGGAAACACAAAAGTAAAGGAAAAAATCAATTGTGACATTAACCAAGGGGGAAAAAACCTAGGCAGAAGAAGTCTTTGAGAAGGAGAGGTGAGGTGAGGCTTAAATATGTAGAGTTTGAAGGTCTTGAGTCATACAAAATTAGCAAGGGAGGAGCATAATCGTTTAGGTATGGCTCCAGAAGCCACCATAGTAACAACAGTTATAGGGAAAGCAAAGTCAGGTAAGAATGGAAAAATTTCAATGCATATGGCAATATTAGGAGGCCACTGGTGATCCTAGTGTAGACAGTTTCAGTGGAAACATGAGAAAAGACAGTAATTTGGTTGAAGAAATGGGAGATTAAGAGAGGTTGGGGATAAAAGTTTGGCAGCTAGGACAAACCTACGTTTACAGTCCGAGAGGGAAGCCAAAAAAGAAAAGTTGAAAGATGTACAGAAGATAGAATCTGGAGCGTAAGTAGACTGCATTAACCTTAGAAAGAATGAGTTATTTCTTTAAGAAAGAAGGATGATTTTGGAAGTAGGATCGGTATGTACTGAATGGAAGTGATGATTTGAAAGTGAAGTGTAAAAAAAATAAAAATAAATAAAATAAAAGAAAGTGAATACTGGTAAAATGGAAAATAAAACCAATAGCTAAGGGTGGGAGGAGTATGACTAGATTGAAGAAGTGCTATGCAAGATTGGAACAGTCTGAAGGAAGAATAGAAGAGGGAGCAGACAGGCAGACACTTAAAATGACTGCCAGGTGGCAGGTGGGTGGGAAATAAATTTTTAAGTGGTAGGGAATGGTCGTACTTCTAAGGTAATGCTAAGAAGCCTAGGTGTAAAAGCTGAGATGGTTGGCTGGACAGATCACGGGTTGTAGAGCAGCTGGTGGGTATGTAGAAGAATATGGATTTGCAGGTTATTAAGAGTACTGGCAAAAGTGGCTAATGTGGTAGCTCATAGGCTCTAGGCCAGGCGTCCCCAAACTTTTTACACAGGGGGCCAGTTCACTGTCCCTCAGACCATTGGAGGGTCGCCACATACTGTGCTCCTCTCACTGACCACCAATGAAAGAGGTGCCCCTTCCTGAAGTGCAGCAGGGGGGCCAGATAAATGGCCTCAGGGGGCTGCATGCGGCCCGCAGGGGCCGCAGTTTGGGGACGCCTGCTCTAGGCTGTTTAGTAAAGGAAGTGAATCCGGAAAGACAGAAGTTCAGGTGAAAGGTGAAGATTCAAGTAAGAGAAGTTACCAGTGGTTGAAGAGGAATTCATTGGGTAAATGGAAATGAGAGTGTTTTGAGACACATCAATGACCTTTTAAAATCTTTTAAGTCTAATAAAACAGTGAAAAATTCAACGTGTAGCTATGGGACAGGGTGGTTGAAGTAAAAATAAGTCTTAGGGGTGGAAAAAAATCTGGGTTGGGCACGGTGAATCACGCCTGTAATCTCAGCACTGTGAGGACTGGGGTGGGAGGATCATCTGAAGTCAGGAGTTCAAGACCAGGCTGGCCAACATGGAGAAACCCTGTCTCTACTAAAAATACAAAAATTAGCTGGGAATGGTGGCACACGCCTGTAGTCCCAGCTACTCAGAAGGCTGAGGCAGAACAATCTCTTGAATCCGGGAGGCGGAGGTTGCAGTGAGCCAAGATCACGCCACTGCACTCCAGCCTGGGCAACAAGAGCGAGACTCCAGCTCCAAAAAATTAAATAAATAAAATAAGGAGTGGAAATGATCAAAAAACTTTGCCGGTTAGGGTGGTAGGCAGGTTTACAAAGTGGGCATTTTGTAATTCACAATGACGAAAAAATTTAGGGAGAGAAGTCTGAGAACCAGGTACCTTAATCATCCAAGTTCTGAGTAAAAATCTGGTGCTATTTTTTTGTATGGTACCTCTTCTTGAACAGGAACTAAAAATTCTGGAGTAGTTCACTCCAAAAAAATTTTCAATTTATAAGTTACGCAATTCTCATTTTAAAATTTTATTTCAGATGGGTCTTACTATGTTGCCCAGGCTGGTCTCAAACTCTTTGGCTTGTGATCCTCCTGCCTCAGCCTCTCAAGTGGCTAGGATTGCAGGTACTTGCCACCACACCCAGTTTCTTTTCTCATTTTATTTTCTTCTATATATATATTTTTTGAGATAGGGTATCACTCTATTGCCCAGGCTGAAGTGCAGTGGCATGATGATAGCTCACTGCAGTTTCAACCTCCTGGACTCAAGTGATCCTCCCACCTCAGCCTCTCAAGTAGCTAAGACTATAGGTGCATGCCACTACAGCTGGCTAATTAAAAAAAAAAAAAACTGTTTTGTAAAGACAGAGTCTCGTCATTTTGCCTAGGCTGGTGCCCGGGCTCAAGCGTTTCTCCTGTCTTGGCCTTCCAAAGTGCTGGAATTACAGGAGTGAGTCACTGTGCCCGAAGTCTTCTCATTTAAAAAAAAGAAATCCTGGGCCGGGTGCGGTGGCTCAAGCCTGTAATCCCAGCACTTTTGGAGGCCGAGGTGGGTGGATTACGAGGTCAAGAGATCGAGATCATCCTGGTCAACATGGTGAAACCCCGTCTCTACTAAAAATACAAACAAAATTAGCTGGGCATGGTGGTGCCTGCCTGTAATCCCAGCTACTCAGGAGGCCGAGGCAGGAGAATTGCCTGAACCCAGAAGGCGGAGGTTGCAGTGAGCCGAGATCGTGCCATTGCACTCCAGCTTGGGTAACAAGAGCGAAACTCTGTCTCAAAAAAAAAAAGAAATCCTTTATCCCAATGTCATAAAAATATTCTTATACATTCTTCCAGAATTTAATTGTTCAACTTTTTACTTTGAGGTCTTTAATCATCTTGGTGTTCACCCTCTGAATGAGGAAGGGATCTACTTTTTTCTCTCTCTCTTATATATTTAATGATCAATACATTTCATATATTATACCATCCATCTTGTTCTAACTTCTGATGTTACCATTACATTACCATGTACAAGGTCTCCTTCTAAACTATCTTGTTCAATTTGTCTTTGTAATTACTGTGGCTTTGCAATATTTTACTATTTGGTAGAACAAGTCTGCCCTCTGCTCTTCTATCTTAGCTAGTTGTGGACTTTCATTCTTTCTCAAAGATTTCATTAATAGTTTTTCCCATCTCCCAAAATATTCTACTGGGATTAAGGGAAACTATATTGAATTTTTGATTCAACTGTGAAGAAGTGCAATCTTTACACTGTTAAATCTTAAAATCTATGAACATGGTTCTCTTCTATTTATATATCCTTCATGAAAGATTTCAACTATTCTCCATTTCCAACATTTTTGGTTAGGTTTCTTCCTTTATACTTTACCACTTTTGTGGTTATTATAAACAGTATCTTATTTTCTATTACATTTAATAGGCACTTCTTGTTGGCACCTAAAAACAAAATTTCAGTAAATTAATCATACCTGGCAACCATACCGCATTCTTATTAGTTCTATTAATTTTTTTTTTTTTTTTTTGAGACGGAGTTTCACTCTTGTTACCCAGGCTGGAGTGCAATGGCGCGATCTCGGCTCACCGCAACCTCCGCCTCCTGGGTTCAAGCAATTCTCCTGCCTCAGCCTCCTGAGTAGCTGGGATTACAGGCACGCGCCACCATGCCCAGCTAATTTTTTGTATTTTTAGTAGAGACAGGGTTTCACCATGTTGACCAGGATGGTCTCGATCTCTCGACCTTGTGATCCACCCACCTCGGCCTCCCAAAGTGCTGGGATTACAGGTTTGAGCCACCGCGCCCGGCCTAGTTCTATTAATTTCTTTATTAACTCTTTGTGGCTTTATTGTGAAAAATCACATCATTTTCCATAACAGTTGAGTTCCCTCTCTTTAAATCTTTACACCTATCTCTTTCCTTTTCTAAGACAGGGTCTCCCTGTTTGTTGCCTAGACTGGAGTGCAGTGGCATGATCACGGCTCATGACGGCCTCAAGCTCCTGGACTTAAGGAATCCTTCTACCTCACCTTCCCAAGGAGTTGGACCACCTGTCATTACACTTGGCTACTTTGTAAAAATTTATTTTCTAGAGACGTGGTCTCACTATGTTGCCCAGGCCGGTCTCAAACTCCTAGACTCAAGCTATCCTCCTGCCTTGGCTTCCCAAAATGCTGGGATTATGGGGATGAGCCACCATGCCCAGGCTGCATTGTCTTACTAAATTTTCTGGAATCACATATGTATGGAACCTTGTCTATGGTGGAGGTATAATCAGATGTCAGTGGGGAAAAGTTTAATTAATAATTAATTTACTGGTGTCGGAAACATTGGCTTACTATATACAGGGTGGGAATGAGTATACTTGTTCTGTTCACAGCTTTAAAGGAAACCCATGGTGTTTATACTAAAGACAGCCTTTAAGAGCTTTTATCATAAATGGATGCTTAACTTCACCAATGTTTTTTTCTGGTATTAACTTAGAGATAAAGACAAGTGTCAGACTATAAAGACACATGTAATGAGTTACTAATAAAAGTATAACACCTCAACAGACAGGAAATTTAATAGAGATATAAGAAAAGGACATGAATAAGCAATTCATGGAAGGGAAAATATTATTTATAGTTACAAGAGAGGATTCTCAACTTATTAGTAATCAGAATAAAGCAAAAGAATGATATGAGATACCACCTTAAATCCATCATAGTGGCTAAAGTTCAACTATCACATGGTATCAAACACTGGTAGTGTTGTGAGGGAAACAGAAAAAATAATGGTGGAAGTATAAACTTTCTTCTTATGTATACCCAATATATCCAAAGACTTCTGGGAATAATCCTCCAAAGAAATTCTCATATGGGTCCACACAGAGGCATTTACAAAGATATTCCTCATAACATATATGTCAGATCAAAAACTCTGAAAACATCTTAAAAGTCCATTGATAGGAGATAAATAAAATAGGTTTATGCAAGAGATAGATACCAAATGGCCATTAAACGGAATGAACTAGAGAAAGAACATAAAAATAATAGAGTAGCTATAACATGACACAAGAGGTTGCCTTAAGAAGTCAAAATGCAGGCCGGGCGCGGTGGCTCAAGCCTGTAATCCCAGCACTTTGGGAGGCCGAGGCGGGTGGATCACGAGGTCAAGAGATCGAGACCATCCTGGTCAACATAGTGAAACCCCGTCTCTACTAAAAATACAAAAAATTAGCTGGGCATGGTGGCGCGTGCCTGTAATCCCAGCTACTCAGGAGGCCGAGACAGGAGAATTGCCTGAGCCCAGGAGGCGGAGGTTGCGGTGAGCCGAGATCGCGCCATTGCACTCCAGCCTGGGTAACAAGAGCGAAACTCCGTCTCAAAAAAAAAAAAAAAAAAAAAAAAGAAGTCAAAATGCAACTTAAGCCTACATCAATAGATGTGTACTGTTTAGCTTAAGAAAAGGCTGATCTGATGAGAGCATTTAGTGAGTTCTCTATAATCAGTGCATTTAGACTACAATGTAATGTGTTAAGTGCTGTAGCATAGGTATCACTAAGAATTAAAGAAAACAATAAAACTGGAATACCCAACTTAGCCACCTTTGGTTAAAAATGCTTCCTAGGATAAAGTTACATTTGAGTTAAGTTTGAAGGCTAAATAAGAACCAGACTGAGGCTAAGAGCTGGGTAAGAAGGGGGATTTCTAGGTAGAAGAGACAGCACTGGTAAAGGTGCAGGGACAAGAAAGATCACCAAGTATTAGGTGAACAGCAACTATGGTTTGTACAAGGGTCCCTGCTGGGAAGTGGTAGGAGATTAGAATGGAGAGGTTGATAGTGATGAGACAACAAATGTATGCATTTATTTCACCCTGACAAATTTCAATTTTATGCTGTGGGCAAAGGGGAGTTGCTGAAAGATTTTTAGGCAGGGAAGCAACATATTCAGATTTATACTTTAGGGGAAAAAAAGTTACTCAACAAGTAGATATGAGGTGATCTCAAACAATAGAGACTAAAAGAAGGGAGACTACAAAATACTATTGATACAACTTAGATGAAAAGTGACAGATACTTGAACTAAGAAAGAGAGGAAAAATATGTTTTAAGAATGACTACCAGGCTTTTCACACGAGTAAAGAGATAGTTGTGAAGCTGGCTGAAGTAGCGAACAAAGGAAGGTAATTTGCAAACTTTAAAGCTTTGCTACACAAAGTATGGTCCAGTACCAGCAGCACTGGCATTGCTTAGGAGCTGTTAAAAATGAAGAATTTCAGGCCCTGTGCCAGTCCTGTTAATTCAGTACCTGCATTTAACAAAATCTCCAAGTATTTCATATACACACCAAAATACAAGAACTGCTCTGAAGTCTCATACAGTTATACAAGCCATTCACTACACTTGAAAGCTGTTGGGAAAAATAGGGATCACACTTAACTTAGGGTAGCTGCAAAGAACAAACCAAGGACTAGTGGGCAAAAGCTAACACAATCAACAAAGGAAACACTTTTCTCAGAACCAAAGCTGTTCAGTAACAGTTGGCTGCATTATGACATCTGTTATTAGCAAATGTAGGGTGATGACTTGTTGGTTTAGGTATTCAAAAAGAAAACACTGAGGTGTTGCTGCAAACAAATGAATATATAGACATAAAGTTGACAAGAATGAACTTAAAAATGGTACCTATACAAGGCTTGTTTCTTAGTCCCTGAGGCTTCTGAGATTTTGCAGGGACAGGGAATTGAGGAATACTTCTATTGCATACAGGTGCTGTCAAAGGCATATGAAGGACCTAGAAGAGAAAAAGCCATTAATTCCAGTAAGCTTGAAAAGCATCACCGCACCATTTTCAGTTCATAAATCTTACCTGCCGAGGAGGACTAGAGAAGTTATTTCCATTCTGTCCAACCACAGATACTGGGATCATCCCTACCATTCCTTGGAGTACGGGCTGGACTGGAGAGGCAATTATTATGGCGGATCCTAAAAAAACAATTCTTGTTAAAATAAGATGTTCTTTCAAATGTTTGGGTACAACACACCAAATTAATTATTGCTTTGAAATAAATGTTATGAACAATCACTCTTTCTTATGATCTACTCTCCTTAAAACAAAAAACAAAAAACAAAAAACAAAAACGGACTTAGGAACAACAGCAAGGCTAACAAAGAAAAAGTCAATGCAAATATTAAGGTGGTCTTGTGTTATTCAGTCACAGTGAACCATCTTGAGCAACTATAAGACTCTACAGCCAAGAAATTATATGATAATCATAACTGGATTCCTCTAAAAATAATGAAACTAGTTAGAAAATGAGTGGTGAATGTTTCAAATCTGAGTCTTATACCAGAAAATTAGAACCCCAACTGAATATTTGTAGGAGTACGCTCATAACCCCAACCTATTACGTATCTCAATGGTATTGGCCCAAAAAGGGGTAAGGTAAACACGTAATTGGACAAAACTATGGAAGGAAAATTATAATTTTGTAATTTTTGTAACTGTAAAATTACAGTTACTATATGGTCCTTAGAATTCAACAATATAGTTTGTGGCTACTGTAATTTAGTCCTGTCCCATAAATAAACTTTTGCCTAATACATTAACTACTGTCAGGTTGATCCCTCATTTTCATGCAACCCACTATGGCATTTCTATCTATGCTGGTGCTGCTTCTCTTTATAACTTATAGGATTAAGTTATAAAAAGTCCTTTAAGTCCAAATCCTACCTTAATTGTTTAAGCTTTAGCTCAAGGCCTACCTTCTCTACTCCATTCTGACCTCTCCTTTATGGAATTTTTAACAGCACCTAAAACAGACCCATTATGTTTAATACTAATTGTTGATATTTAATGAAATTTTATCCTATGTTTATAAAGTAACAAAAAGGGAAAGGAGGGAAGCTTGGGAACCAACACATAAAGAAATGTAAATGAATGTGCCATAAGCTCTGTCTCTGAGGAAAACACAATAAAAATTATCAACATGACAGGCATATCCATCACTAACTACATATAACACAGTATGCAATAAATGCCACAAAAGCCCCTATGAAAAAATGATTTTTTTTTTTTTTTTTTTGAGATGGAGTCTTGCTCTGTCACCCAGGCTGAAGTGCAGTGGCATGATCTTGGCTCACTGCAACCTCTGCCTCCTGGCTTCAAGTGATTCTCCTGCCTCAGCTTCCCAAGTAGCTGGGATTACAGGCGCCTACTACCATGCCCAGCTAAATTTTGTATTTTTAGTAGAGACAGGGTTTCACCATGTTGGTCTTGAATTCCTGACCTCAGGTTATCCATCCACCTCAACTTCCGAAAGTGCTGGGATTATAGGCATGAGCCACTGTGCCCAGACATGAACAGAGGATTTTAAAGACAGGGATCAATTCTAGAAGGTGGAAGGCAGTGAAAAATTGGGATTTATAAAAGAAGAAATTAATTTTTTTTTTTTTTTGAGACAGAGTCTTGCTTTTGTTGCCTAGGCTGAAGTGCAATGGCACAATCTTGGCTTACTTCAATCTCCACCTCCTGGGTTCAATTGATTCTCCTGCCTCAGGCTCCCGAGTAGCTGGGATTACAGGTGCCTGCCACCATGCCTGGTTCATTTTCTTTTTTGTATTTTTAGTAGAGATGGGGTTTCACCATGTTGGTGAGGCTGGTCTCGAACTCCTGACCTTGGGTGATCTGCTCACCTTGGCCTCCCAAAGTGCTGGGATTACAGGCGGGGGCCACCCCCCAACCCCAGTCGAAATTCGAGTTTTTATCGAAAGTTTCTCCAAATAAATGATAAATTCCCTGAAGACTGTAACTGTAACAGCTATTTTTAAAAACTCCCCCACAACATTGGGTTTTATACAGCCTGGTGATCAGTCAGTCTGTCTTTTCTGTTTCTTGTAGCTTATTAGCACACAGATTGAGAGTATATGTGGAAAGGAAAAAAACTACTAAAGCCCATAGCTTACTAGATTAAAACAAGGTTTGAATTAGCTATCATAAAGCAGCAGCATAATACAAATTTCAGAATCTTTTCTCGTACTATCCATGAGTTATTACATCCCAGTCAATAACATCACATACAAAAGAAATTAGATCCCAACCCAGAGAAACAAATTTCAATTATGTTACTAAAGTTACCTTGTGAAAAGTTTGGTGATACAGCTTGGTTGAGAGCAAACATACTGTTTGACCTTGGTGGTGTCTGTAACTGAGGTGGTAGAGGTTGAGCAGTCACAGGTGCAGAATTTCCAGGCAACACCACTACATTAGACTGACTTACAGATGTTCCTAAGGCTGTTGGATCAGCCACACAGGTGGCTATCAGAATGTTATTTGAATTGCCAAAAGCTGTGCTCGTGGCTGGCATCAACTGTATATATCCTCCATCCTTGGAAACACATGGTGTAACATTAGCTGAAAAAGTAATGCCATCTTCATTCTGAGTGTTGTTTACTGCAGAGTCTTCAGGTTTGAATGCTAAAAGGCTCTGTTCCATTGAGGCTGAATCCCCTACTTCAGCATAAACTACAGCACCTACAGCTTCTTCAGAAGATAGGCATTTAACTAATTCTGCATTTTTGGCAGGTGATTTATTAGGAGAAGACAAGATTATAGTTGGCAGGTTTTCTCCATTGATACTAGAAACAGCACTGTTAAGTTCAGTATCTGAGGAAACAAATGGATCATCACTAATGATAACTTTGAGAGAGACGATATTTGATGCATCTATTTCTTCTGAGTTGTTGCTAGAATGTTTTTCATCAGTATTTTGGGACTCAGGGTGAGGATCTCCTAGTGAAGAACACACAGATTCTGGAGGAAGAGGGTCATTGTTTTCTATAGAAGTACCTTCTGGAGGCATCAGTGCAACTTCCTCACAGTTATTCCCACCTAAAGAAAGAAAAATAGTATCCTCTTCTTTTACAGAAGATGAAGGCTCTTGTGACTTCTCAGACTTGGATGGCTGAGCTTCATTTTCTGTAAGATCTAACTCAACAGATGTTGAATCATTAGATGGTTGTTTAGCAGAAGAGAGTGAATCTCCAAGATGAATTTCTACTTGTTCTCCAGATACATTTAAATGTGAATTTTCAACAGACACAGGTAATATTTCACTTTGAAGAGAAGAATTATCTTGGCAATTTGATAGCTGCGACATAACTGGTTCTAAAACATTATTAATTTCTATTTTACTCTTGTGAATTTCACTAGAATCTGGTGACTTCGAACCATGAAAATTAGTTTTAAGTTTTACTGTATCATTAGAATTTTCACAAAATTGACTTTTTCTAGATGGCTTTCCAGTTAATGAAGTATCTTGGGATAAAAGTTGAGAACTTTTCCCAGAGAGAATTAAGTTTTCATTGTTAGCTTCACAACCAAGTGAAACAAATGAAGTAATTGGTATATCAGGCTGTTCAGTCTGTAATTGAGATTCATTTGGTACATTTGAAGACAAAGAGTTCTTTTCAATTTCTATAGCCATGTCAGTTTCAGTAGATATCTGATTGGTGTATAATTCAGCACAATGTGGATTACATTCAGCATTAGAATTCCCTCTTTGGTTAAAGTCATTCAAATGAGGCATAGACTCAAAAGTAATGTCAATGTCACACTTTTGTTCAATGAGTACAGCCTTTTTCTGTATGCTGGAGCTTATTTGGGAAAAATTTTCCTGGTCTTCATGTCTAAGCACATCATGACTGTTGCTATTCTTCAAAGCATTTAATGGGTCATCATTCTGATAGGATGTACAAAATGGGGGCTGACCAGACTGACCATCTGCAAAGTACCAGGAAGTTATAAAGATATGGTAAATATGTTCAGCTTCTGAGGTAGTCATCTTTGCCATAAAACTTATTTTGCCAAGGATATAACTAATCTTTGTATACCAGTAAGTGGAAGTCTGATACACTGTATTTCTCATTTTCTGTGTATCAAAAAATTTACAGGTACTTTCTAATTACTGATGACTTATTTTTATTTTTATTTTTGAGACTGAGTCTTGCTCTGTTGCCAGGCTGAAGTACAGTAGCATGATCTTGGCTCACTGCAACCACTACCTCCAGGGTTCAAGCGATTCTCCTGCCTCAGCCTCCTGAGTAGCTGGGACTTCAGGCACCCACCACCACATCTGGCTAATTTTTGTATTTTTAGTAGAGACGAGGTTTCACCACGTTGGCCAGGATGGTCTCCATCTCTTGACCTTGTGATCCACCCATCTCAGCCTCCCAAAGTGCTGGGATTACAGGCAGGAGCCACCACGCCCAGCCGTTACTGATGACTGTTTACATAATTGTCAAACTGTTTCCTATGCTTCTCGGAAGACAGATGATACAACGAAGGAAAAAGTAAAAAGGTTTTAAAAAAAAAAATCGAGTATTTCAATAGGTAGAAAAAAACACTGGCTCCAAACATGCAGTTTATTTTGAAATGCTAACTTTTTCAACTTCTATCATTTCTTCTGGCTTTATCTGCTGACTCGACCTCCCAGTGTTGGGATCACAGGCATGAGCCACCACACCTGACCTATCTGACATATTCTTTTTTTTTGAGATGGAGTTTCGCTCTTGTTACCCCAGGCTGGAGTGCAATGGCACGATCTCGGCTCACTGCAACCTCCACCTCCTGGGTTCAAGCAATTCTCCTGCCTCAGCCTCCTGAGTAGCTGGGACTACAGGCGTGCACCACCATGCCCAGCTAATTTTTGTATTTTTAGTAAAGACGGGGTTTCACCATGTTGACCAGGATGGTCTCGGTCTCTTGACCTCGTGATCCACCCACCTCGGCCTCCCAAAGTGCTGGGATTATAGGCGTGAGCCACCGCACCTGGCCCTGACATATTCTTAAAGGTGAAATGAGGCCAAGTACATTTTGCATGACTGACACTTGATCTCATTGTGTACTGTTTAATATTAAACATATATTTACTGAAGACCAACCATGCTTGGTTACTGGGATACAAAGATGAATGATCCAGTCTTTAATCTTGGAGAGGTTAGTCTAGTTAAGGAACCAACTATAAAATAGGAAGTCATAAGAAAGCATGGCAAAAATTGTAATGGTACAGGAACAAAAGGCACCACATGAGAAAGCATTATAAATGAGGCACTGTATGAGGAGACCTTAAAAAATAAAGACGGTATCATAAACTGAGTAAGAGAAAAGGGTGTTTGTTTGTTTTTTTTTTTTTTTTTTTTTTTTTTTTTTTTTTTTGAGACAGAGTCTCACTCTGTCTCCAAGACTAGAGTACGGTAGTGCAATTCTCAGTTCACTGCAGCCTCTGTCTCCCGGGTTCATGAGATTCTCCTGCCTCAGTCTCCTGAGTAGCTGTGATCATAGGCAAGTGCCACCACACCTGGCTAATTTTTCTATTTTTGACAGAGACAGGGTTTCACCATGTTGGCTAGGCTGGTCCTGAACTCCTGGCCTCAAGTAATCTGCCCTCCTTGGCCTCCCAAAGTGCTGGGATTACAGGCATGAGCCACTGTGCCTGGCTTGGAAAAAGTGTTTCAGAAAACAACACAGCATTTTTGATATACTGTGTCTTACAGCACTCACAATTTAGGACAGAGACATTAACTTGAACCAGTATGAAAAATGTTTTCTAAAAAACCAGAAAAGTGATGTCAACTAGCATGTACAGCAGTCTCCCATTACCTGCAGTTTTGCTTTCTTTGGTTTCAGTTACCTACAGTCAACCACAGTCTAAAAATAGGTGAGTACAGTAAAATAAGACATTTTGAGGCTGGGCACGGTGGCTCACACCTGTAACCCCAGCACACCGGGAGGCCGAGGCAGACAGATCATGAGGTCAGGAAATCAAGACCATCCTGGCTAACACAGTGAAACCCCATCTCTACTAGAATTACAAAGAATTAGCCAGGCATGGTGGCACACATCTCTAGTTCCAGCCACTTGAGAGGCTGAGACAGGAGAACTGCTTGAACCGTGAGCCGAGATCACACCACTGCACTCCACCCTGGGGGACAGAACAAGGCTCAGTCTCAAACAAACAAACAAACAAACAAACAAAAAAAGGTATTTTGAGGAAAGACTATATTCACATAACTTATTTTTACAATATATTGTTATAACTGCCCCATTTTATTATTAGCTATTGTTAATTTCTTACTGCGCCTAATTTTAAATTAAACTTTACCATACAAATAGGAAAAAACAGTAAACACTGTATAAGCTTTGGTATTGCCCAATTTTAGGCACCCACTGGCAGCCTCGGAATACATGTCCCACAGGTAAGAGGGGACTACTCTAATTGTATTAAATGTGACACTTAATAGATATTGAGTACACAGTACATCTGAATCCTTATTGTGGGGAGAATCATGAAAATTGTGTAGAGGCTACACAAATTCAGGATAAATAGGTTCTCAGTGAAGTAGAAAGACTTTCTCAGAAAGCAGAGTTTCAAGTTTCACTTTGAACAGGGCAGAACTCAAGTGAAACACAACCTTCTAGACTATATATACTGAGAAAAACACAACCCACTATAATTCAGCCTAAGAAGAAATGGAGAATTGGACTTCATTGATGGCAGAGGAATTAAAGAAGGCACGTAGTCGGAGATTCTCCAAAACTTGTCTCTGGAAGACAGGATGTGAACACTGGAAGCCATTATATTTTTTAGTGGTGGGAGCAGGTGGTAACATTTAAAAACAGGTGAGTAGAAAAGATGTACTTTAATAAAAATAAACATTATAGACTTCTGACCAATTGAACAACATTATTAAAACTAAATTGTGCATGTCAAGAATTGACTGCATTACAAAGGGATGAGGTTGAGTGTGGTGGCTCATGCCTGTAATGCTACCTCTGCTTCTCAACTGTTGGGAGGATCATTTGAGGCAAGGAGTTTGAGGCTGCATGCAGTGAGCTACCATTGTGCTACTGTACTCCAGCCTGGATGACAAGAGTGAGACCCTGTCTCAAAAAAACAAACATACACCAACCAAAAAAGCTTATAGTAAATGAATGAATACCCCAATTTTTTTTTAAACTACCAAAACCTTATAATTGTTTTTAATGGAGAGAAAACTAAAAGTACAAAAATGACCTGTGATAATCTGAACATCTTCTACTTCCAAATTTAACAATATTTTCTGCCTTTGATTTTTGAGACTAATATCAAGATTTGGATTGGTGATATTAACAAAATCAAATTCTTACCAGATTCTTCTGTTTCAAAAGAACCTTTAACTGCTAGATTAGTTTCATCTGTTAAGACTATATTGGGATTGGATTCCATAGGCTGACTGGAAATACTTTGTGATATATTTTTATTATTCTTTGTTTTACCTGTTAAAAAGGGAATAGAGAAATAATTAGTAAATGACGAAAACAAAAAATAGGCATCAATGAATACAGCTTGGGGGTGATTAAGCAAATGTTAAACTTTGATTCAGGGTTTTATGTATGATTTAAAAATGTTGCTTTTAATATCACTTACAAGTACAAAGATTTTTCCAACAGATAGGGGTTTCTTAAACTTTAACCTGTATCACAATGTCCTGGAAGGCCCAGTAATTTGCTTTTCCTAACAAGTTCTCATATTATGCTGAGATTGGTGGTTTGGGGAACAATATTTTGAGAACTACTGCACTAAATCATAAGATTGAGGATGACAGCCAGTTTTTTGTATTCCCTTTGTATCATTCAATTGTGTTTAGTACATTTGTATAGTGGCAGACATAAACACATTCACTGTTGACTGGTAAAAATGCCACAAAAATAAAAAACAAAACTTCTCTCCACATTAATAAAGTTTCTCAAGTAAAAACAAACAAACAAAAAACCTCCTTTAACATATCCACATAATGTTTGATCTAATGAAAATAAGAACTTTTGGGCCGGGCGTGGTGGCTCAAGCCTGTAATCCCAGCACTTTGGGAGGCTGAGGCGGGTGGATCACAAGGTCAGGAGATCGAGACTAACCTGGTCAACATGGTGAAACCCCGTCTCTACTAAAAATACAAAAAATTAGCTGGGCATGGTGGCGCGTGCCTATAATCCCAGCTACTCAGGAGGCTGAGGCAGGAGAATTGCCTGAAACCAGGAGGCAGAGGTTGCGGTGAGCCAAGATCGCGCCATTGCACTCCAGCCTGGGTAACAAGAGCGAAACTCCGTCTCAAAAAAAAAAAGAAAATAAGAACTTTTTGGCCGGGCGTGGTGGCTCACGCCGGTAATCCCAGCACTCTGGGAGGCCGAGGTGGGCGGATCATGAGGTCAAGAGATCGAGACCATCCTGGCCAACATGGTGAAACCCCGTCTCTTAAAAAAAAAAAAAAAAAAAAAAAAAAAAAAATATATATATATATATATATGAAGAAAAAAAGAAAATAAGAACTTTTTTAGATACTCTGGGGAATACTGATTCACTCTGGTTAAGTTATCAAAGAAATTGGAAAAGCCATTTTTTCTGTGTTGAAATAAATGGTCTCCTTACCATAGTCAAAGAGATCAAAGAGTGCCTGAAATGCTGGATCTGATTCTGTCTGTTCCAGTATATCCTGTATAGCTTCTTCAGACATGTGGATTTCACTCTGCAAGAAAGGAGTGGGGTGAAGGCATGATTCTAACTGAATTTATATATATTTACATATTGTATATATTTATGAGACAAGGTCTCTCTTGCCCAGGCTGGAATGTAGTGGTGTAACTGTGGCTCACTGTAACTTGAAATTCCTGGGCTCCTGCCTCAGCCTCTAGAGTAGCTGGGACTACAGATACACTACTATGCCTAGGTAATTTTTTTGGGGGGAGGGAGGGAAGATGGGGTTGCTACATTGCCCAGGCTAGTCTTGAACTCTTGGGCTCAAGTGTTCCTCTTGCTTCAGCCTCCCAGAGCACTGGGATCATAGATGTGGGCCACTGTGCCCAGCTTGAATAATATGATTTAATACCAGCAAAATAATTAGCAGACACCTGAATATTTTTGACATTTTATATAGCATCCCTCGCCTCCAAGAAAATTTCTTCTAATGATATGCTCATTTTTGACAAATTAAAATAAACTAGATAATAGAAGGTGAATGTTTCCCAATTCTACTTCGTGGAGGTGAGTACTCTGGTGAATATATTCTTAAATACTAAAATGATATAAAATGAATATATGTATATAAATAGAAATAAAATTATACTATAAAGTTTTTTTTTTTTTTTGAGTGAGGGTCTGTCACCTAGGCTGGAGTGGGATGCAGTGGCGCAATCACAGCTCACTGCAGCCTTGACTCCCAGGCTCAGGTGATCCTCTCACCTCAGCTTTCCGAGTAGCTGAAACTATACATGTGTGCCACCACACCCAGGTAATTTTTGTATTTTTTTTGTAGAGATGTGGCTTTGCCATGTTGCCCAGCCTGGTCCTGACCTCCTGGGCTCAAGTGATCTGCCCACCTTGGCCTCTCAAAGTGCTGGGACTATAGGCATGAGTTACTACTGTGCCTGGCCCAAACTAAAATTCTATAATCTGCTTTCTTTACATGACTGTAGACTGCTTTATAGGTCCTTCATCATACATCTATTTTTTCCCTTGTATCTGTTTGCTTTGGGTTCTTCATGTAAAATACTTTCTTTAAATGTTGACAATCCTTACTTACCTGTTCAGCTATACAAGTAACATGCCAAAACCTACCTCAAAAGCCCTGTACCAGTGGCAGGGCTGAGCCTGTCAACTACACGCTAAGCTATGGAATAATGTTGTAGAACCATTTGTACTTTTAGTTCTTTTCTTTTGAGCTAGTTGGGTTTCTTGCTGGGAGAGCTCATGACTGACAAGTGTTTCTGGGGGAGCATGAGAAATAAGGAATAGATACAGAGTTTAACTACTTCCTTAATTTTGCACCTTATTATCCTGTTTGTAGCCTCAACTTTAGAGGCGCTTTCGGATGTGCTACTTCTTGAACCTTTTAGGATTTCTGTGTTAGAAAATCGCTTTGTTTCTGGTCTTTGCCTTCACTGGCTTAGAACCCTGAATGTGCTTGGTCAGATACCACTTAATCATTTCAGCATCCAAAAAGCGTTTTTGTTGCCCTCTTTTGTTCTTTGTCCTTATGGGTCTATGCCTTTTAAAAATTCCCTATACTGTCTTAAAGTCTGTTATTTAAATCTTAATTTTTTTTTAAATTTTTGAGATGAAGTCTCACTCTGTCACACAGGCTAGAGTGCAGGGGCACGATCTCGGCTCACTGGAACCTCTGCCTCCCAGGTTCAAGCAACTCCTCTACCTCAGTCTTCCAAGTAGCTGGGATTACAAGTGTGTGCCACCACACCTAGCTAATTTTTGGTAGAGATGAGGTTTCACCATGTTGGCCAGGTTGGTCTCAAACTCCTGATCTCAGGTGATCCACTTGCCTCAGCCTTTGGAAGTGCTGGGATTACACGCATGAGCCACCCCACCTGGATAAATCTTAAATCTTAACCTTTTACAAATACAGTATTATGAACAACTAAGAACAACAGGTTGTGTCTTTACTTTCTTACAAACCTTCACAGTATTTAACAGAAGTACCCTGATTATGGTAAGCACCTGATGTATTTGTAGAGAAGCAATAAGCAAAAAGTTGGAGAACACAAAAACTTAGAACAGAGCATACATATTTTTGTTTTTGTTTTTGAGTCAGGGTCTTGCTCTGCTGCCCAGGCTAGAGTGCAGTGGTGCAATTATAGCTCATTGAAGCCTTGACCACCCAGGTTCAAGTGATCCTCCCATCTCAGCCCCCTAAGTAGTTGGGATGACAGGTGCATGCAACAATACCTGGCTAATTAAAAAAATTATTTTGTAGCAAAGAGGCCTCATTATGCTGTCTAGGATGGTCTTGAACCTCTGGCCTCAAGCAGTCCTCCTGTCTAAGCCTCTCAAAGTGTTGGTATTAAAGGAATAAGCCAGTGTGCCTGGCACGTACTTGTTGAATGGTAAGATAAGAGATGCTTTTGAAACAAGTACTGGTAGAAGTGACATATAAAAAACAATTCAAGGGCTCAATGGCTTTACCCAGAATTCACCTGAAAGAAAACCTGTTGTAATAATCTCAAATGGGCATCCTAATAAAATATTTCCATTGTCCAATGGTCCAAGTAAAAAGATGTCCTAAAATCACAACTGCACCTGCTCTTCAAAAAGGGTATTTGGGCCAGGCGTGGTAGCTCCCCCTCCAGCACTTTGGGAGGCTGAGGAAGGCAGATCACTGGAGGCCAGGAGTTTGAGACCAGCCTGAACAGCATGGGGAAACCCCCCAAAATACAAAAATCAGCCAAGTGTGATGGCGCATGCCTGTAATCCCAGCTCCTCGGGAGACGGAGGGAGAAGAATCACTTGAACCTGGGAGGCAGAGGTTGCAATGAGCCGAGATTAAGCCATGCACTCCAACCTGGGCAACACAACGAGACTCCATCTGAAAAAAACAAAAACCAAAAACCAAAAATTAGTTGAGCATGATGGCATGTGCCTGTAGACCCAGCTTCTCATCTCAGAAGGCTGAAGTGGTAGTATCATTTGAGCTTGGGGAGGTCGAGGCTGCTGTGAACTGTGACTGTGCCACTGCACTCAAGCTTGGGCAACAGAGTGAGACCCTGTCTCTAAAAAAAAAAAAAATGTATATTTAAGGATACTTGCACATAAGTATATCTAAAACTATTAAATTCCTCTTTTATCAGCTCACTCTCTTTCGTATTTACCAGCAATGAACAGCAACCGTGACTCCAGTTCCCATCTTTCTTTTCTTAGCAGTGAGTCTCACACAGGCAAATTGTCATTTGGTTAGTGATCTTTCTTTTTTAAAGAGTCTTGTTAATTTTATTTAGTTACCTACTACTTGATTTCATTACATATCTTTTTTTCTTTTTTTTTGAGACAAGGTCTTGCTCTGTTGCCCAGGCTGGAGAGCAGTGGTGTCATCTCCGCTCACTGCCTCCTGGGTTCAAGCGATTCTCCTGGTTCAGCCACTCGGGCAGCTGGGATTTCAGGCACGTGTCATGATGCCCAGCTAATTTTTCCATTTTTTATTAGAGACGGGGTTTCACCAGGTTGGCCTGGCTGGTCTCGAACTCCTGGTCTCAAGTGATCTGCCCTCTTCGGCCTCCCAAAGTGCTGGGATTACAGGCTTGAGCCACTATGCCTGGCCCCATTATACATCTGTAACATATCATTTCATTGTTTCTTTAAAATATTATATAATTTGTAGCAGTGTAGAAGAAATGTAATTTATATGAACACTGTATTGCTGTTTATTACACACAAATATACCCACTAATGAATTTTTTAAGTATTAAATACTTAGGATTTCATGACTGTGGATGCAATATAGACTCTATTTTAAGTCACCATCCAACATGTTTTTCAGGAATAGATTACATTCAATGAATGAAGAAAAGTTTTATGTTATTACTGTAAATCATTTACTCTAATTAAATGGCAAATCTTAACATTTTATGTTGGCAATGGTTTTGAAATGAAACCAAAATACCGTTAAGTCTTAACTATGAGTAACATACACCCACACCCTCATCCATACCGGAAGTCCTAGGAATTCATCAATTGAAGTCTCTGGCTCCGTAGGGTTGTTATCTGTTTGCTTAGGTACTTGGGCAATATTGTTATCACTGTAATGAAGAAAGAAAAATCTTTATTATAGTTATGAAATTAAGCAAAACAGTTAGGCATTTTAAACATACACATATATAGCTTACCTAGTTAAAAATTTATTTATGTTTTCTGCTAGCTTTTCTTGAAGAGATTTGTTGCTTAGTATTTTTTCTCGTGCATTTTCAATAACCATTTGCTAGAAAAGAAAACCACTGTTAGCAAAAGGACAATAAAGAGGATTCTGTTATTTAATAATTTATTTGAAAAGAACAAACCAATAAGAGCTGGATAGTTTTAATAATCCTAAATGGAAACTCAGAAGTGTGGTGGCTCCCTCCATATTAATACCTGAATACAACACTTTACAATTTGCAAATGTTTTCACAGATCTTTCACCAACTCTTTCTTACACAGTTCCACACTCTTCAGCTTATCATTGCACTCCAGTATGTGCCCTATTTTGTTTTACAGAGTGTCGCTATGTAGTCTGGGCTGGAGTACAGCGGCGTGATCTCAGTTCACTGTAACCCCCACACCTCCTGGTTCAAGCGATTCTCATGCCTAAGCCTCTTGAGTAGTAGATGGGATTATGGGTGTGAACCATCCCACCCAGCTAATTTTTGTATTTTTAGTAGAGACAGTTGGCCAGGCTGGTCTTGAATTCCTGTCCTCAAGAGATCCACTTGCCTTGGCCTCCCAAAGTGCTGGGATTACAGGTATGAGCCATTACTCCCCGGCCAGTTTTTTTTTGTTGTTTTGGGACAGAGTCTCACTCTGTCACCCAGGTTTGAGTATAGTGGTGTATGACCATGGCTCACTGCAACCTCGAACTCCCAGGCTCAAGCGATTCTCCCACCTCAGTCTCCCAAGCAGCTGGAACTACATGTGCATGCTACCACACCCAGCTAATTTTTTGTATTTTTTGTAGAGATGGGGTTTTACCATGTTGCTCAGGCTGGTCTCAAACTCCTGAGCTCAAGCAATCTGCCCGCCTCAGCTTCCCAAAGTGCTGAGATTACAGGCATGTACCACTGTATCCAGCCAGTATTTTATTAAACAATCCAACAACAACAATGTATTTACAGGTATCTATGAACTTACCCTAGTTTCTTTTTCGGTTATGTATATACACACATTTGTGCACATATCTGTATTTTTAAACTCAGGAATATTTCAAGTTACAAAGTTTGGTAGGGTCACTTACTTTTTCTACTGCAAATGCGTTTGGATCCTGGAAATTCCGTATCGTTGAATGAGGGCCAGACAAAATGGCACTTTTTCTCTGAGATTCACTGAAACACATTTTAAAAGCTTTTCTTTTAACCTACTATATTTAACAGACTTAAAAATAAATACATACACAGACATAAATTTTAAAATCACCATAGGAGAATAGACACAGTTGTCCCTGTATTTGCAGGGGGCTGGTTTCAAGATCCCCAAGGATACCAAAATCCACATGTACTCAAGCCCCACAATCTGCCCTACAAAGACCATGTATTCAAAAATCCAGCACGCTGTATATAGGTAGGTTTTACTAGGAAATTTTCAATCTGTGTTTGGTTCAAAAAAACTTGAGTATAAATGGACCCATGCAGTTCAAATTCGTGTTGTTCAAGGTCAACTGTATTTTCTCTATTTGTGGTAGGAACAAAGGGCAGTAAGGTACAAAAAGTATTAGTCTCGGATTCAGAAAAAATGAGTTTGAAGTCTAGCTTTACCACTTACCACCTATATGGTCTGAAGCATAGTAAGCTCTGACTCTCTCACCCACTTTATAATGAGCAAGAACAACTGCATCACTGGGTTTACTAAAGAATGAAATGAAATAAAAGTATATATAAAGATTTTAAAGAATCAACGTTCCTATAAATGTTAAATATTAATATTGCTCTTTTATGGTTGGGCATGGTAGCTCACATCTATAATCCCAGCAATTTGGGAGGCTGAGATGGGAAGATCACTTGACGCCAGGAGTTTGAGACCAGCCTAGACAACAAAGTGAGACCCTCATCCCTACAAAAAATTAAAAAATGGCCAGGCATGGTGGCTCATGCCTGTAATCTCAGCACTCTGGGAAGCTGAGGCAGGCGAATCACGAGGTCAAGAGTTTCAAGACCACCCTGACCAACCTGGTGAAACCCGTCTCTACTAAAAATACAAAAAATTAGCTGGGTGTGGTGGCATGCGCCTGTAATCCCAGCTACTCCAGAGGCTGAGGCAGGAGAACTGCCTGAACCCAGGAGGCGGAGGTTGCAGTGAGTTGAGATTGTGCCACTGCACTCCAGCCTGGATGACAGAGCAAGACTCCGTCTCAAAAAAAATAAACAAATAAAATTAAGCTAAGGTGGGAGGATCTTTTGAGCCCAAGAGTTTGAGGCTACAGTAAGCTATGATCACACCACTATACTCCAGCCTCGGCAAGAGAGCAAGACCCTGCCTCTAACAATAAATAAATTGATATTGCTGTTTGTTATTTTATATGGTGAAGTGAGAAAAAGGTTCCAATAAAGGAGGCTAAGGTCAGTCTTCAATGAGAGACAACCAAAAGTAAGAACCCTAACAAAAACACCCAGGGCTTGGGCAGCTAAGAAACTAGAAAAAAACATTTAAAAACTATTATCTCTTTTCTAAAACATCCTTCAAACAAAGACACAAAGGATAAGTAAGACAGAAAAAAACTCTTCTCAAAGATTATACCTGGAAAAATTCTATCAGATGATTTAGGACTTTATATGTGTGTGAAGCATAGAATATTATGGCATTATTTATATTCAATTAAATAACATGGATTTCTAAAAATCTAAGATAACATTATTTGTAAGATAGACCATTATTTTATATACTATTATAGAATAAACATATTTCCCATGGAACAGTGATATGCTATTAATTCAGAGATGCAACCTAATTTTAGGCAGGTTAGGATGTGAAGAAAGGGAATGTATTTTGGAATAGTTCTAACAGTAGATTAGAACTTAATGTAATCTTACTACTTTATTCACAATGTAAGTATCCTGATGTAATTTTTTTTAATGGATACGGGCAATTGTCTCTTTTAAAAAGCATTACCTTTTGCGTCTACCGGGAGACATTAAACTGGCATGTGCTTTCTTTTCCTGAGCACCAGGAATGACGTTTAAAGCTTCTCCAGCTGTATTTCAAGAAAACGTAACAGTCAGCCAAAGAAACTGAATAGTTTTCTAAACTTGTAATAGGATAAGAAGCATTAAATCGTGATTATTATTTTTTATTAAATTCAGTTAACATGAATTCCTATCATGTGTAAAGTATGGTAAAAGATATTAAGATTAATATAGTCTTCATGCCTTAAGGTTTTACAGTAAAATCCAAAGTACAGTATAGTCTCAACAAAAAATAACGTGGTAGAATGGAGAAAGTCTAAAAAGTATAAACTAAGTGTTCTGGGTGTAGAAAAGGATTTAAAGAAAAGGTAAAAATGAGAGTGATCTTAATGAATAGCAATCAATTATAGCTGCAGAGAAAGATGATTGGTTTGTGAACCAAGAGTGCTAAATCCTGAATTATAATCCCAACTCTGTTATTAGCTAGCTTCTTGTCCCTTACTATTGTGTGTATTCAAGTTTCAAGTATACAACAAATAAGATATACCACATACTCTCTAAAGATATTCCTAACTAGAAGGTTCTGCCAGACACATGTAGGATTTCTAACATGTAAAAATAGAGAAGTGGAAAGGCACTCCTCATTCCACGAGGACAGACTGACATCAACAAAAGCAAGGAGGTTAAAAAAAAAAAAATAATGTACATTCTATTTAAAATAAAATACAATAGGGTCCTTTTCTCTTAATGCCAAAAATTGAGAATGAGAAAAGAGTTCAAGGTTGGACTTCAGTTAGAGTAGAAAGGTAGAATCTTAGATTAAAATTCCTTAAAGATTTTATATGTTTATAGCAAATCTAGAAGTCTGCTCCACCTTTAATCTCTATCTTTTTTGGGGGGGAGGGCATAGTTTTATACTAATAAATATAAACACATTAGTACACTATCTCATTCATATGATTTGATTAACAAGAAAACTTAAGAGAACAAAATGTAAACTTACTGGTTACAGTATCTTGTGACTGTGAATGGTTGACCACTACGAAATATGACCTCGATGGATTTGAAATTTGGCCACTTTGTCGAGTAACTTGTGTACCTGTGGAAGAAGTGGTAAACTGTCCTGAAAGGTAAGGTAAAGTCAGCAACTCTGCACTGGCTGGAGCTGTTTGAGATGCAAGCTTTCTCTGCCGTTTGATTTCTGCAATCCCAGTTCTTGTTCGTGCTGAAACATATAAGCATTTAAAAAACAAATTCAATGTCAGAGTAGTCTGGGAATTTTAAAAAGTCAGTATGATGCATACTATTACATAATCTAACATGTTACATCAACAGATTGAAGAATGGATCCTAAACATATCAACTAAATTTATGTGACTTTCGGAAGAAACTAAAATGAATACACTCCAGCTTTATAAATCCAAGATTATATTTGTTCTGCAATAACTAATATTGATAATACTGCCATGATTTAAGAAACCTAAACTTATGAAATGAGAATTAAAACATTCTTTCCTTCAGCTGCTAGGGCTGAAAGAAAAAAACATTCTACATGAGAGTCAATGGGAAATGTAGGGAGTATTTACAAAATATTTTTAGATAAAAGTATTTGATATATTGTACTTAAAAAAACAGTAGTTTAAGCACAATATATACTTAGCACACGTGTATTATTAATTAAAATGTTCATCTGATAGTTTAAGTTTGAAGTAACTGTGAACATTGTTTTAAGTTGGATACCAACCTCTCTGACTGCCAGCAAACCTTGGGGAACTTTGCATGCTCCTAACAAAGAAAACAAAGTAGTTATCCATCCAAAAATTTTTGTTGCCAATATCCACTATGATTGTTACAGTCAGACCTGAAGTAAATTATGAGGTAAAAGGCAAAACATCTCTCTCAGACAAAAAAACAAACACATTTTTTGGGTAGGTAACTGATTTGCTTTAGGAGAAAAATAGTGGCATACAGACACACTCACAACACACATAATTTTAATTAAGAAGTTTCTACCCAATGCAATATGCACTCAGTGCTTTGACATTACGTTAAGAATGCCATCTGGGCTGGGTGTGCTGGCTCATGTGTATAATCCCAGCACACTGCGAGGCTGAAGTGAGAAGATCACTTGAGGCCTAGAGTTCATGACCAGCTTGAGCAACACAGCAAGACCCTGTCTCCATAAAATAAGATAAAAATTAGCCAGGTGGCATGTGCCTGTAGTCCTCGGTACTTGGGAGGCTGAGGAGGGAGGAACTTTTGAGCTCAGGAGTTCAAGGCTAGAAGAGCTATAATCACACCACTGCACTCCAGCTTGAGTAACAGAGCGGGACCCTGCCTCTTGAAAAAATAAAAGGAATATAATTTAACTTTAGAAACTCTACATATATTTAAGTGAGCTATATACAAAGTATATACTATTTTTCATAATTACAGAGATCAGTTCCCACAGAAAAATTCTGATTTCACATGACTCCATAAATACACACTTCAGAATCTCCAAGAGGATGTCAGAGGACATCCTGTCAGAGGACATCAAATTTATGACTATGAAATTATTTTATTGAACCTCTAAAGAAGACACAAACAAACATGGAAAAATTCACAGTACAAGTTAATTCTTTCTCTGTTTTTTTTGGGAGACAGTGTTGCTCTTCTTCTGCCTCAGCCTCCCGAGTAGCTGGGACTACAGGAGCGTGCCACCGCACCAGGCTAATTTTTTGTATTTTAGTAGAGAGGCGGTTTCACCATGTTAGCCAGGATGGTCTTGATCTCCTGACCTTGTGATCTGCCCACCTTGGCCTCCCAAAGTGTTGGGATTACAGGTGTGAGCCACCAAGCCCAGCCTAGTACAAGTTAATTCTTTTAGTATGAATTGGAGTGGCCAACCCTTGTACTTGATAAACTCACAGGCACTGTACAATTATCATAAAAAATATGTCAAGTGAGTCTCTGCCAAGAACATCTACAATACTCGAGTCAGGAAAGAGAAATACAAAGATAAGATACAGTCCAGAGTTAGGCAGAAAGCATTTGGAGCCATTTTAGCAGTTTAAGCAGAGGAAGAAAAAGAAACCCATGCTGAAGTTATGTGGGGGTAATCACTTACAGCTCTGAAAGAAAGGTTAAGAGACTGTAATTTTCATAACAGATTCTAAGTCAAATACAACATTTTCGTAAAATTATACCAGAAGACTCCAGAATTAGCATTATTATTCAAGCTTCTTTACAAGGTAAGAAACCAAGTGGGCACGGGTTCAATGACCTATGAATATATAATGAAGAGGTAGTTGCCTAAGGGAATTTGCAGTGGCCTGGGATTAGGTGATTTGTATTCTAGCAATATGTCCGCCTCTAAATTGCTATGGAAACCTGGAAATGTCATTAAACTTCTATATATCTTAGCTTTGTAAATATTTTATTAAAAGTATGCTACTTATTTCAAATTATATCAATCAATAACATTTATAGTACCAACAACCTCTAAAGTAATTTCAAATGTGAATGAGTGTTACATAAGTACAGTGTGTAGGTCTTAAGAAAATTTAAACCCCAAGTGTATTTGCATTCCAAAATAATTAGGCACATTCTAATAGCTTATTACCTGATTTGAGAAAGGGTATGATCCAATTTCTTCCACAGAGATGACATTATTGCTGGGACATTATTTGATGTTTCTAAATCATAAGAGGAAATGTTTTTATTAAACCCAGTTGAAGAAAGTTCATCATTCATTTTGAACAAAGACACACAAAAAGCTTCTCTCTCAATTATTGACAGTATGTTGGGAAATGAGAAATAAATCTATTTTGTAAAATAGCTTGCAAAGCTATAAGGAGGCTGCTTTCTCTTCTAAAGCCACTGAGTATCAGATACAATATGAGTAGAAATGGACACCTATAAAATCTCTGAAGCATTTTTTAAGCCAATAATTTTATACCTCCATTTTATTAAAAAAGAGAAGCAACAATTTTTGATCTTTGTTCTATCTGATATCATATGACATATGATAGAGAATTAATATGTCTTATAATTATCACAAAGGTTATACAAATTACTTGTAAGTGTAGAAATTTAATCCTCAATTTCTTCACATTTAAAAATGGCTTTAAACAACACCTCTCACTGGGTTATTCTAAAGACTAAAGGAGAAAAAAACACACAAAAGCATGTAGCACGCGATGCTTATACATAGCCAATATCAAGCTTCTTTTCCTTTATGTTATCATCTTACATAAATTTTTTAATGCTGACTGTTTTGTTAATGTTGTAGGCCATTGAAAATAATCAATATTAGAAAATAAGCAGTCAAAACATTTCCTCTAAAATATCCTTAATTTAGGCAAGTAGAATTTTATATTCTGGTAATAAGTTTATGACTGGCTTCTGTGTTCAGACTTACACAACACAGAATTAAAATTAAAATGTCAGTTTAAAACTTTTTAACACATAGTGATGTCTGTTTATCAGTGTAAATGCAGAGGTAAGAATTTTATTTTACATCTTTTTAAAAGATAATTTTTTGGGTTATTTTTACTAACGTTAAGACTGTTGCAATTTATCTTACACAATATAAACACAAACAAGTTAGATATGTCCTAGAAATATTTATCTCATCACAAATGAGACACGTTTCCTCAAGGCTTTAATGAGACATTAATAACCTTTAAAAATTATTTTTAACTAAATCAAGTAGATAAATATTGTAGACATCAGCAAAAAACAAAAACAAAAACAAAAACCTCTAAGTCAGAACTTTTACCTTTTGTTTTCATAGCTACATATTCATTCAAAATTGTTGTCAAGTTTTTTCCAAATAAGGACTGAAAAGAAAAGATCAAACATTACTAAAATTGTATAGTACGACTAATAATTTATCACAAAAATATTCCACCATTCAAGTTAACAAATGATCTGACTGCAGAGTAGCTGATGAGGAAAGGGTAAAGAAGCAGGTAATCAAAACCAAAACTAGTCACTGAGTTTGCATCCAAGCTTCTAAAGAATCTTGCCTGTTTGACTAGGACATTATAGCTACTTGAGTATCACTGCTTCTAGGCCCTCTCAGCAGACAGCTATACATACATGTACGAATGCATATATCAAGCATTTATATTTCTGTATCTATCTGTATATATATTAAAATAACCACAGTGTCATATTAATATTGCAGACTATAATCCAATAGCACTGGTTTCATTATTATGCTCATTTATATCTTCTTCCTTACACAGTGAGAAATCTGGCTCCCAATATCTACAATTTGTTATTTGTTCAGAATTATTAATTTAGTAGAAACTAGAAGGATTTATTTAATATTCATCCATGTTACTGGGTGAATCAATAGCATGTTGCTTTTTATTGCTGAGTAGTAGTACTGCTTTGTACGAACATATCAGAGTTTATTTGTTACTTTCTGAAAAACATCTTGGTTGTCAGCAGTTTTTAAACTTTTTATTTTTTAGAGACAGGGTCTTGCTTTGTCACACACACTGGAGTACAGTGGCTGCTCACAGCTCACTGTAGCCTTCAACTCCTGGCCTCAAGCCATATTCCTGCCTCAGCCTCCCAAAGTGCTGGGATTGGGATTACAGGTGTGAGCTATCACACCTGCCCTGTTTTCAGTTTTTGACCACTATGAGCAAACACCAGTGTAGGTTTTTGTGTGAACACAAATTTTCTAGTTGATTTGGGTAATATGAGTGTTGGGTCACACAGGGGAGTATATGCTTAATCATATAAGCAAAACTCAAAACTGTTTTCCAAAGCAACTGTGTGATTATGCATTCTTACCAGCAACAAACAAGAGTTCCATCTGTAAGAAATACCTGACCCGTTCAAGGTGGAAGACTGCTTAAAGGCATTCCATAATCACAAACAATAGCATGAGCAATCTGCAACCTAATGACACGTTCCAGTGGCAGTAGATAAATGTGTCAGTGCCTGTTTCTTGCCACTAATAAAGAATGCTTTGTTCCCTGCAAAGAATACTTTCAGTTAATCTATAAACTGCAGTAATGATGATTATCACTTGCTTGCTGTCAATAAGTATGTGGGTCAAACTCTGTTTGAGGCTCTCAGCTGGGAATGCTGAAGCCCTAGATGTCCCACCTTTTGCACTTTGTCTCTGTATCTGTTTAATTCCTTCAGTGCTGCCTGCATTGCGGTCTCTACGACTGAGCTGGTTTTGGCAAGTGATGCCCAGCATGGGGCTTGAACCCAGTATGAAGGGTCACTGGAGCAACGGCTGGAGAATGTCGAACTAAGCTGGAGGACAACCGAGTACTCTTAAAGCTATCCCTGTGGTAAGAAGGGGAGCTCAGAAACGTTAGGGTAACAAATGGGACAAGGGTTGAGCAGGCATGAGGCCTATTTGAGTCTCCTTTGGCAGCTCCTCAAAAAAGAAGGAGTTAATACTAGCCACTTGAACTGCCAGTTGTTTACAATGAATCTGTGCTTTCTTACTCCATTCTTCTGTTGCTCTCTCTGTCTTCCATTGCTTTATAAAGAAGGAGCTGAGGATATTTCTGTAACTGTTTGGTCAGTATGGGCTTTAGTTTGCTCCGCCTTGGCGTCTTTCCACACAGATGACAAGGAGGAGGAATCAGAGGAGGAAAGAGTGTAACAAAGTACCAGAAGAGGTGACACAGCAGGTTTGCTTGCCAGCTAAAATGGCAAAGGAGGGAGTGGTTTGTCCCTGCCTCTCTGCCCCCACTCACTATTTTAAAGAAGTGGCCTGATCCTCTGAATCTTTCTTTTCTGAAGAACAATGGGCAAAAAGTAGTTGCCCCATTGACTGCTCAAGCAACCCCTTGAGCGATTGCTCTTAGTTCTATTCAGGCAGGAATCCAACAAGCCAGATGAGAGAGCAATATGGATGCTTGGCAGTTCCCTGTTAGACTATACCCACCTGATCAACAGGGAAATATTATGGCTACGTTTGAGCCTTTTCCTTTTAAATTACTTAATGAATTTAAACAAGCTATCAATCAATATGGACCAGGTTCTTCTTTTGTAATGGGACTGTCAAAGAATGTTGCTGTCTCCAGTCGGGTGATTCCTGCTGACTGGGATGCTCTTACTCGAGCTTGTCTGAACTCCTATTCGAGCTTGTAAGAACTTCTACTCAGTTCTTAGAATTTAAAACTTGGTGGTCAGATGAAGCTTCCATTCAGGCTGCTCGCAACGCCCAGGCCCAACCTCAAATTAATATAACTGCAGACCAACTTTTGGGGGTTGGTGGCTGGGCTAGTTTAGGTGAACAAGTGGTCATGCAGGATGATGCCAAAGAGCGGCTTAGAGGAGTGTGCAGTAGAGCTTGGGAAAAAAAATCCCTTCAGGAGGAGAACAATACCCTTCTTTCAGTGCGGTTAAGCAGGGGCCAAAAGAAACTTACACAGATTTTATATTCAGATTACAGGAGTCTCTGAAAAAGGTGACTGCAGATTTGGCTGCTCAGGATATAGTATTGCAGTTATTAGCTTTTGATAATGTCAATCCTGAGTGTCAAGCTGCCTTGCCACCCATTAGAAGAAAAGCACATTTGGTTGACCATGCTAAAGCTTGTGATGATATTGGAGATAATCTACATAAGGCACTTTACTGGCCCAGGCAATGGCAGAACTGAAAGTGAGTGAAGGAAGTACTCTGTTTCCTGGAGCTTGTTTTAATGGTGGGAAGCACAGTCATACTAAAAAAGAATATAGAAAAAATCAGCAAGTCAGGTTGCCAGTTAGGGGAAAAAAGAAAATTACTGAGCCTGAAATATGTCCAAAATGCAGAAAAGGAAAACACTGGGCTAGTATCACTCTAAGTTTGATAAAGATGGAAACTTGATTCTGAGAAACACCAGGAGGGGCCCGTTCTTGGCCCCATTCCAAACTGGGGCATTTCTGACTCAGGCCACTCCCTGTACAAGCCTGTCCCCTGCCACAGCAGGTAGTGCCACAGTAGATTTATGTGGCACAAAAGCTGTGAGCCTTCTGCCTGGGGACCCCTGCAAAAAATGCCAACAGGAGTCTGTGGACCCTTGCCAGTGGGGATGATAGGATTACTTCTAGGTAGGTCTAGCTTAAATTTAAAAGGAGTACAAGTACAAACAGAAGTCACTGATTCAGATTACGATGGGGAAATTCGAATTGTTCTGTCTACTTCTGTTCCCTGGAAAGCAGAGGCAGAAGAACGTATAGCACAGCTCCTGATTGTACCAAATGTGGAAATGGGAAAAAGTGAAACTATCTGAATAGGAGGATTTGGAAGCGCAAATAAACAAGGCAAAGCAGCTTACTGGATAAATAAAATTGTTGATAAATGTTCTACCTGTAAAATAACTATTCAGGAAAAGAAATTTAAAGGATTGGTAGATACAAGAGCAGACATTTCAATCATTTCTCTACAGCACTGGCCATCGGCATGGCCAATTCAACACGCTCAATTTAACATAGTTAGAGTTGGCAAAGCCCCCGAAATATATCAACAGTTATATTTTGTATTGTAAAGGACCCAATGGACAATCTGGGACTATTCAACGAATTGTAACTTCTGTACCTATAAACGTATGGGGAAGAGATATATTACAGCAATGGGGAGCACAAGTGTTAATTCCAGAACAATTATATAGCCAACAAAGTCAGCATACGATGCAAGAGATGGAGTATGTGCCTGGCATGGGATGAGGAAAAAATTTACAAGGGTTAAAGGAGCCACTTAAAGTGGAAGGACAGAATTCTCGTCAGGGTCTAGAACACCATTTTTGATGGTGGCCACTGTTAAGCCTCCAGAAGTCATACCTCTAAAATGGTTAACAAACAAGCAAATTTGGATAGAACAATGGCCACTAAGTAAAGAGAAACTGGAGGCTTTAAAGGACTTAGTTACTGAACAATTAGAAAAATGACATATAGCTCCAACATTTTCCTCCTGGAATTCTCCAGTCTTGGTTATCAAGAAAAAATTACAAAAATGGAGAACGCTGACAGATCTTAGAGTCATTAATTCAGTTATACAATGTATGGGGGCATTATATACTTCTCCTGCTATGATTCCAAAAAACTGGCCACTAATTGTTATTGATTTGAAGGACTGTTTCTTTACAATTCCTTTGGCAGAAAAGGACTGTTAGCGATTTGTGTTCATTATTTATTCTATAAATAATCAAAAATCTGTAAAATATATCACTGGAAAGTGTCACCACAAGGAATGTTAAACAGTCCTACAATTTGTCAAACTTACATGGGTCAAGTTGAGCCCACCAGACAGGAATTTTCAGTGTTATATTATTCATTATATGGATGATATACTTTGTGCTGCTCCGACTCAGAAAGTATTACTCCAATGTTATGATCACTTGCAAAATTCAATTTCTTGTCCTAGTTTAATTATAGCTCCTGACAAAATTCAGACTACTCCTCCTTACTCTTACTTGGTGACCTTAGTGAATAACACTACCCTTGTGCCACAAAAAGAAACCATACACAGGGATCAATTAAAAACATTAAATGACTTTCAAAAATTACTAGGGGACATTAATTAGATATGACCTGCTCTAGGCATTCCTACCTATGCCATGAGTAACCTATTTTCTATCCTTAGAGGAGATCCTAGTCTCTGTAGCCCTTGGCAATTAATAAAGGAGGCTGAGGCAGAGTTACAGCTGATTGAGAAGCAAGTGCCTAAGGCTCAAATAAATTGAATAGATCCAAAAAAGACTCTAGACTTACTGATTTTTCTAACTCAGCATTCACCTACTGGTGTTATTGTCTAAGAGCAAGACTTGGTAAAATGGCTTTTTCTTCCTCGTACAAATTCACAGACTCTGATTCCTTATTTGGATCAAATTGCTACTCTGATAGGAAATGGGAGAACTCGAGTTGTTAAATTACATGGATATGACCCTGGAAAAATTATCATCCCTCTTCCAAAGGCTCAAATACAACAGACTTTTATAAACAGTCTACTTGGCAAACCCAGTTAGCTGATTTTCATGGGTGTTCTTGATAATCACTTTCCAAAAACAAAATTATTTCAATTTTTGGAACTAATTGGATTCTCCCTAAAATAACTAAATCCAAACCAAATGAAGGTGCTGAAAACGCTTTCACAGATGGATCTAGCAATGATAAAGCTTCTTATTCTGGGCCAAAAAACTAAAATTTTTCAGACACCATATACTCCAGCCCAAAAAACAGACCTTGTAGCTGTAACTGAAGTCTTAAATGCTTTCGACATGCCTGTTAATTTCTAATTCTTCATACATGGTTTTTCCACACAATTAATTGAAAATGTTCAGCTTCGATTTAATACAGATGAACAACTGATGACTTTATTTCCCAGTTACAAACCGCAGTTAGGAATAGAATGTACCCTTTTACATCACTCACATTAGAACGTACACACCTCTTCCAGGACCTTTAACTGGAGGGAATCAAATGGCTGATTGCTTGGTTGCTATAGCATTGTTAAATGCTAAACACTTTCACACTTTGATTCATGTAAATGCGTCTGGTCTTAGACAAAGGTGTAATATTACTTGAAAAGAGGCTAAAGCCATTAACAATGTCCAACCTGTCAAATGATTCATTCTCTGTCCTTTACCGGGGGTGTTAACCCCCATTGATCGGAACCAAACTGTCTTTGGCAAATGGATGTCATCTATGTCCCCTCTTTTGAAAAATTAGCTTATATGCATGTATGTGTAGATACATTTTCTCATTTTGTTTGTGCCACATGCCAAACTGGAAAATCTTCCATGACAAAGCTGCCCTTGCCTTTATTGCTTTGCAAAATCAAAAAGGGGGACATGCTGGGAACAGGCCTGAAGCCTGTCATAAACAGGCCTTAAAGAAACTGGCCACAAAGTGTCTACAGGACTGTAACATACTCCTGATGGCAGTGACTCACATTGCTGGAGGCTGTTGGTTTACTGAAGTGAGAGAAAGAAATACTTGACCCATCCAGGGCAGAAGACTGCTTAAAGGCATTCCAGAACCACAAATAATACCAGGAACGACCGGTGGTGCCCTAACAACATGTTCCAGTTGTAGTAGATAAATGCATCAGAGCCTGTTTCTTGCCACTAGCAAAGAATTCTTTGTTCCCTATGAAGAATGCTTTCAATTAATCTATAAACTGCAGTAATGATGATTATCACTTGCTTGCTTGCTGTCAATAAACATATGGGTCAAACTCTGACGCTCTCAGCTGGGAATGCTGAAGCCCTCTGATGTCCCACCTTTTGCACTCTACCTGTGTCTTTTTTTATTTTTATTTTTTGAGATGGAGTTTTGCTCTTGTCGCCCAGGCTGGAGTGCAGTGGTGGGATCTTTGCTCACTATGACCTCTGCCTCCCGGGTTCAAGTGATTCCCCTGCCTCAGCCTCCTGAGTAGCTGTGACTATAGGTGCACACCACCACTCCCGGCTAATTTTTTGTATTTTAGTAGAGACAGGCTTTCACCATGTTGGCCAGGATGGTCTCAATTACCTGACCATGTAATCCTCCTGCCTTGGCATCCCAAAGTGCTGGGATTACAGGTATAAGCCACTGCACCTGGCCTGTGTCTGTTTCTTGATTCCTTTAGCGCCGCCTGGTTTGGGGTCTCTATGACTGCACTGGTCTCAGCAAAACTGTCAAATCCAACTTTGCCCAATTTTCTTCTTATGTTTCATTTAGAAGTCTTACGGTCCTATGTTCTACATTCTGATCCATTTTGCTTAATTTTTGCATAAGTTATGAGGTACTTGTAGAGGTTCTTTTTCTGTATGTGGATGTCTAATTGTACCAGCACCATTTGTTGATAAGACTATCCTTTCTGCAAAAATAGCCTTTAGACCTTTGTCAAAATCAGATGTGTGGGTCTCTGTCTGGACTTTGCATTTGGTTCCATTGATCTATGTGCCAAAAGTATCAAAAATGCCCCTTAGTCTTGTTTATTATAATTTTTTTTAGTAAGTCTTGAAATCTGGTAATGTGAATCCTCCAACTTGTTCTTTTTCAGAAGCTAGGCTATTCTAGTTCCTTTTCCATTTAAAATTTGGAATTTTCAGCCAGGCGCGGTGGCTCAAGCCTGTAATCCCAGCACTTTGGGAGGCTGAGGCAGGTGGATCACGAGGTCAAGAGATCGAGACCATCCTGGTCAACATAGTGAAACCCCGTCTCTAAAAATACAAAAAATTAGCTGGGCATGGTGGCACGTGCCTGTAGTCCCAGCTACTCAGGAGGCTGAGGCAGGAGAATTGCCTGAGCCCAGGAGGCGGAGGTTGTGGTGAGCCGAGATCGCGCCATTGCACTCCAGCCTGGGTAACAAGATCGAAACTCCGTCTCAAAAAAAAAAAAAAAAAAAAAAAATCTGGAATTTTCGTGTTATCTATAAAAATGCTTCATGTGCCGGGTGCGGTGGCTCAAGCCTGTAATCCCAGCACTTTGGGAGGCCGAGGCGGGTGGATCACGAGGTCGAGAGATCAAGACCATCCTGGTCAACAAGGTGAAACCCCGTCTCTACTAAAAGTACAAAAAGTTAGCTGGGCATGGTGGTGCATGCCTGTAATCCCAGCTACTTAGGAGGCTGAGGCAGGAGAATTGCCTGAGCCCAGGAGGCGGAGGTTGCGGTGAGCTGAGATCGCGCCATTGCACTCCAGCCTGGGTAACGAGCGAAACTCCATCTCAAAAAAAAAAAAAAAAAAAAAAAAAAAAATGCTTTATGTTATCTATAAAAATGCTTGCAGGCATTTTGACTGTGAAAAATCTTTAATTAAATTGGGAGGAAATAACATCTTAACAATATTGAGTCTCTCAATCTATGCAAACAGTACAATTCTCCTTTTATTCAGGTCTCAGATTTCTTTCAGGCAATTTTGAGCATATAGATTTCACACTTATTTGGTTAGATTATCTCTAAGCATTTTGTTTGCTGCTATTATAAATGAGAATTTAAAAAAAATTTTCAAATTTCAATTGTTCATTACAGGTATAGAGAATATAATGGATTTTTGTATACTCTGTATTCTATGACCTTACTTAACTTTAGTTTTGTATTATTTTCAGTTTCCTAAGCATTCACGCTATCTTTGATAGTCTTTAAGGAGTCATGTTTAAAATAAAATGACAAACACCATGTGAAATAATGTAGTTCTGGAACGTATCCACTATGTACCAAATTATGGTTCGTTGGTTTAGTGATATTTACCAAAAGAGATGACAATAATATACCAAGATATCTGTTTCGTATTTGTCTGAAAGGAGTGCCAGATAAAATCCAGAAAGTAAAGAAAAGGGGGGAAAAAAAAAAAGAAGCTTGGAGACAGCAGCAGTGAAACTGATCAGAAATGAGGGTGTCATTTCGAAACTAATTCTCAAAGTTGTCATTCATTTAATAGTTCTGAAATAAATTTGTAAAAAGAACAGCTGGCCTTTGGGTCTTACCAGTCATACATGAATATAAACCATCAATTTTTTGCCAATTTCAATTTTTTTTTTTTTGGGTGGATGAGCTGATTTTATGACTATGTATATTTAGTCTCTTGTGTCGATGAAATATTTCCCTTAAGGAAAAAATAACTCACCAGTAAGCAGGCTGGAATAAACCCTTCATCTGTACAGTGTTCTGCATATTCTTTTAAATCTGAACTTTCCAAAATAAAAGTTTGGCAGGTAGAAATGAGGTTTTCTTGCTGTAGGTAACCTAAATAAAAAATAAAAGTTTAGGTACTTATACTAAATTCTGTACTTCTGGTTAAAACTGCTATTGAAAATGCTATAGTATGTACCGATATCACAACTGGAACCTTCGGTGGAATGCTCTAGTGTTTGGCAGTCTTGTACAGAAAAACCAGGTTGTGCTGCAATACAAAGTATAATTCATAGAATAGGTGGCCCTTTCACAGGAAACAATTCTAGCTAAACTAGTAAAATAAGGTATTTAACAAAGGATAACTACTTCACAAGTAGTACTTACAGGAGAACCAATAAATCAATTATAAATAACTATGTTCCTCTACTGCATAACTTCCATATTGACCAGGTCAGTTGATGGTATAAAATGACTTACTGGATTATCAGAAAACCATGTTCTCACAACAATGCTATGTATTTGTATACTTATTTGCCAAATGATTTAGAGAAAGAATGAACAGAAGACCTACTCTGCATGAAAGTTGAGACAGGAACTCCTTTGGTTCTTATTTTATGCCTTTTGGGAATCATTCAGCAATTCCAACAAGAACCTTAACCTTAAAAAGTGAAGGCTAAGGCAGAGTGGGTCAATTGCTTGCCTGAACTAAAGCATGCCCCAGTGCACACACAGACCCCCTTGGCAAATAATGGGATATTCATTTGCTCTCAGTAGTTAAGGAAATCATCATCCAATCAGAATATCAACTTTCAAAGAATATAGACCTCATAAAATTAGTTCAACAAACTCACTAGACAAACAGCAACAGCTAAGACAACAACAAACATGGAAGAAGGAGAATCGAACTCCAAGAGCTGTCACACTGTATTATTTAAAACATCCAATTTTTCACAAAAATTTATGAGATATGCAAATAAATAAGAAAGTATGGCTCATAGAGAGTAAGAAAACCAAAATTCTGCCCAAGGAAGTACAGACATTAGACTTAAGACTTTAAATGAGCCGGGTGCGGTGGCTCAAGCCTGTAATCCCAGCATTTTGGGAGGCTGAGGCGGGTGGATCACGAGGTCGAGAGATCGAGACCATCCCGGTCAACATGGTGAAACCCCGTCTCTACTAAAAATACAAAAAATTAGCTGGGCATGGTGGCGCGTGCCTATAATCCCAGCTACTCAGGAGGCAGAGGCAGAAGAATTGCCTGAACCCGGGAGGCGGAGGTTGTGGTAAGCCGAGATCGCGCCATTGCACTCCAGCCTGGGTAACAAGAGCGAAACTCCGTCTCAAAAAAAAAAAAAAAAAAAAGACTTTAAATGAGATATTTTAAAATAAGTTGAAAAAACTAAAGGAAATCATGTCTAAGAAATTATGAGAACAATGTCTCACCAAATAGAAATATAAATAAAGAAATACAGTTGCTAGCAGCAGGAGACAAACTTGCAAGCAGACAGGGGCAGGTCCCTGGTGAAACCTGACAACCTTCAAGCCAAAGACAGTCTGAAGCCTGAAAGCCAGTTCAGGGTAGAGTCCATGACCTGAGTGAGAACTTCCTCAATACCTTTCCGCCAACCGAATGGTGCTTTTTTCAGGTCTACCGATGGACCAATCAGCATGCACTCTCCCATTCTGAGCCCATAACCAAGGACTCAGTCACACATGGGGACTACCTGCCTTTGGAATCCTCTTTCACATGAAGGTCTACCCATGTCAGGACCCCTGTCTTGTTGAGAGCTGTTCTGTCATTCAATAAAACCCTTTTCCGCCTTGCTCACTCTCCAGTGTCCACATAACCTCACTCTTATTAAATGCAGGACAAAAGCCCAGAACCCACAGAACAGTGGGTGTGAAAGGAGCTCTAACACTGCAGCCCTCCAGCCCTCTGCTGACACTGGGCAGCCACCCAATATGACAGGTAGTGGCAATGGGGCTAAGCCAGCCCAGGAGCCACAGACCGAAGCAGGGTGGGGGGACAGAACAAGCTGCAACATGAACGAGTTGAAACATGCATCCCTACCACCTCTGTTTGCCATGCTGTGAGCAGCGGGAAGGAGAGTGAGCTGTAATGATTGTTGGGGGCTCAGACTTCAAGACTCCTTGGGCAATAGCCATAACACCCTCTGGGGCTCTTTGGCTGTTGGCATCTCCAAGATTTAGGGTGCTGCAGTATCACCCTCAGCCGGACACGGGTGCCCAAGTTGGAAGATGGTCATGGCACACCTGCACCAGCTGTGGGCTGAATGCAGAGCCACAGTGGGCATGGAATCCGGGCCAAAGGCAGTCTGCTGTGCTAAGTGGGCATAGAGAGCCCAGCAATGAGCCCAGAGGTGAGTGAGCCCAGGTAGGTGCGCCACAGGCCATGAAGACTGCCGGCTGGCACAGTGGCACTGAAAGAATCCTGTGTCATTTCTGGGGGCCTGTCTAGGATCTGTGGGAGGTTAAGAACAGGCCTCTTACACTTTAATTTCTGAGGCATCTTGCTTTCACATTATTTTCCAAAACTAGATGAAACACCAGGCTTGTCAACCAGTTAAGAGGAAATGGCGCAGCTGCAGAGGACAGGCTTGCTGGAGAAGACTGTGTCAAGCCTCTGCCATCACCCTCGGATACTGGGAATGTTGGCTTTGTTTCAATCCAGTCTCCCTTCACAGAGGTCTAGCCATTGCATGGGATTGGAATAAGGTCCTGTGACAACCTAAGGTATCTGGCTGAGGCTACACCTCAGTGTTACTTAAAGGCGCCTGGACTGGCCCCAATCCCAGACAGCCTGTTTGGGTGTCAGTCGAGACCATCAGACTTTCCTATAGCATTTTCTTTGTCTATTTTGTGGCTCCTATCTCTTCTTTATAAACAACGTTATGGGTGTTGCTGCAAATCACAGTGACAATATTACTGGGTAGAATGAGCATTTCACTTAGTCACCAGGAGTGTAATTCACAACAACTTGGTTTTTGTCTATTCTTAGAAGCAAGAAGAATGTAATAATTGAGAGTTTTCTTTCCCCTGTGGAAGACACCCATCTGCATTGGGCAAGAGGCCATTTCCCACAGGCATATACCCACGCCTGCATTTAAGCTGTTCTCCGCCCTCCCCCCTCCCCACCAGCCACACACCATGTCAGGAGTTGGCACAGTCCTGTGAATACAGGGAGCTTTCCTATGCAAGAGACTGATTTTTTTGTACTTTTTGAGACAGAGTCTCATTCTGTCACCAGGCTAGAATGCAGTGGTACGATCTTAGCTCACTGCAACTTCAGACTCCCTGGTTCAAGCGATTCTCCTACCTCGGCCTCCCGAGTGGTTGGGACTACAGGTGCGTACCACCATGCCCAGCTAATTTTTTGTATTTTTAGTAGAGATGGGGTTTCACCACGTTGGTCAGGATGGTCTCGATCTCTTGACCTCGTGATCACCCTGCCTTCGTCTTCCAAAGTTCTGGGATTACAGGCAAGAGATTGTTTTGTTTTTCTCTTGGGAGGCAACTTACTAGGCCAGGCCTCCCCTCTTTTCTTAGTATGACTGTGAGGGACGTCTCAGGAAAGCTTTTAACCTGTTATTTTTCACAATCCCTAAGTTATATATAGTTGAGGAGACCTCTTACTTACCCATGACTTTAAAATCATGCCTGGAAGCCCAACTCCTCTGCTAGGCAGGGCTATTTAAGCTGGTATACGACCCACCATCCTTATGGCTCCAGGACAGACTCTGTCTCACCCAAGTGCACACTGATATTAACCCAGAAGTTTGGGCAACTCAAAGGAAAACTGGTGATGCCACAACTGCCATACCAGTCTGGATCCACCTTAAGGATCCTACCTCCTTCCTTAACAAGAGACAATATACCATAAAACCAGAAGTTAGCAAAGGACTAGAAACCATCACTGATAGTTCGAGGATGCAGGCCTTCCACAAACCCTGCAACAGCCCTTGTAATACTCTGACACTGGAGTTACAAAAACCTAGTGAAGAAAAGAGACTGGTCCAGGACATCCGCCTCATTAATGAGGCTGGGGTTCCAATATATATGGTGGTTCCCAATCCCTATACCCTACTAACTCAAATACCTGAGGAAACTAAATGGTTCACAGTCCTGAATCTAAAAAATGTCTTTTTCTGCATACCATTACACCCCAACTTGTTTGCATTCAACAATCCATCCAACCAGACCACCCAGCTAATCTGGACGGTGTTACTGCAGGAATTCCAAGATAGCCCCCAGCTGTTTGGGCAAGTGCTGTCAAAAGATCTGAGTTACTTTATCCGCAGGTGAAAGTTTTAAAATACATAGATGACATTCTCCTTTATGCCCCAATCGAGGAAGTCTCAGGAGGAGAGAGAGGCTTGTCTTAATTTTCTGGCTAACAGAAGATATAAGGTCTCAAAATCTAAGGCTCAGCTCTGTCAGATTTCAGTGAAGTACCTAGGTCTAGTCTTGTTAGAGGGGACAGGGGAACTTGAGGGCGTTCCTCTCCCCAAAACCCTCAAGCAACTGAGAAGATTCTTGGAGTTAACAGGATTCTGCAGACTATGGATACCTGGATATGGTGAAATAGGTTGTCCCTCTTATATCACATAATAAAGGAGACTCAGGCAACTAAAACTCACTCCCTAATTTGGGAACCAGAGGCTAAAAGAGCCTCTGACCAACTGAAACAAGCCTTTCTTGAGGCACCAGCTCTTAGTCTTCCCATAGGGAAGACATGAAATCTTTATTTATCACAAAGAAAGATAATGGCCCAACGAGTTATAACTCAGGCCCAAGGTCCAGCCCAGCAACCTGTAGGCTACCTAAGCAAAGAGTTTAATTCGGTAGCTAGAAGATAGCCAGTAACAGTCACAGCAGTAATCTTGCCGGTACCAAAGGCCACTAAGGTAACCATGGGGAATAACGAAACCATTTATACCCCACATAATGTGGCAGGACTGCTGTCTTCTAAGGGGAGGCTTTTTTTTTTTTTTTTTTTCCTTCCCAAAACAGCACTGCTGTCAGCATGAAGCAGTAATTGTGGTCATAATCCTTATCCTAATGGCAGTTAGATGTACCTCTTCAGAGGGAGGACTGATTAACAGTAGGAGACAAATTCACAGGCAGGCACGGATGGGTCCTTGGTGAAACCCAACATTCAAGTCAAAGATACCCTGAAGCCTGAAAACTAGATGCCAGTTCCGGGCAGAGTCTACAACTGGAATGAGAACTTCCTTGATGCCTAAGGCCAATCCAGTGATTCTTTTTCCAGGCCTGCCCATAGACCATAAAACATGCATTCTCCATTCTGAGTCCACAGAAAGAAACCCTGAACTCAGCCACACGTGGGGAATACCCACCTTTGGGCCCCCTATCACACAGAGGGTTATCTATTTCAGGTCCCCTCTTGTGTTGAGAGCTGTTCTGTTGCTCAATAAAATCCTTTCCACCTTGCTCAATCTCTGGTGTCCGTGTCACCTCATTTTTCTCCGAGGCAGGATGAGAGCCCGGAACCTGCTGAATGGCGGGTGGGAAAGGAGCTGTAACACTGTAGCCCTCCCGCCTTCTGGGCAGCACTGGGAAGCTGCCCCACATGACAGGAAGCAGTAGCAGGGCCAGGCGAACCCAAGAGGTGCAAGCCAGAGTAGAGCAGCGTGACTGAACAAGCTGTAACACAAACAAGCTGAAAAACACCCCTCTATCATTTGCTGTATTGCGGATGGCAGGAAGGAGACAGAGAATCTAACGTCCTTTGATCTGAGGAATGGAAAGAAAACCAGAATGATGAAAAGTGAATAGTCTAAGAGACCTGAGGGACACCCTCAAGTGTACCAACATAAGCATAATGGAAATCTTAGAAGGACAGAGTGCCAGAAAGAATATCTGAAGAAATAATGTCCAAAACCTTGTAAATTTGAGGGAAAACTTAATCTACACATCAAGATATCTCAACAGTCTCTAAGTTGGATAAACTAAAAGAGATCCATACCTAGACAGACCATAATCAAACTGAAAAGACAAAATCGTGAAAGCAGCAAGAGAAACAACTCGTAACATACCAGGGTTTCTCAGTAAGTTTGACAGTTGATTTCTCATCAGCAACCAGAAGTAGCGAGATGATATTCAAAGACCTGATGTTTACTTTTATTGATGAAGGAAAAGAGATACAAGATCTGATAGCAAAAACAAAAAACAAACAAACAAAAAAAACGTCAACCAAGAATTTTTTTCTTTTGAGATAGGGTCTCACTCTGTTGCCCAGGCTGGAGAGCAGTGGCATCATCATAGCTCACTGTAGCTTCAAATTCTGGGGTTCAAGCAATCCTCCCACCTCAGCCTCCCAGGTAGCTGGGATGACAGGAACTCACAACTATGCCTGGCTAATTAAAAGAAAAAAATTTTAATAGAGATGGTATCTTACTATATGCTGCCTAGGTTGGTCTTCAATTCCTGGCCTCAAGTGATCCTCCCAGCTTGGCCCCCATGAAGTGCTGGGATTACAGAAGTGAGCCACCATGCCCAGCCTCAAAGAAGAATTCTATATCTAGCAAAACTCTAAATTTTTAAAAAATTTTATGTTATCAGATGAAAAAGAATTTGTTGCTAGCAGATTTTCCCTGTAAGAAATACTAAAGGGGGACTCCTTCAGGCTAAAATGAGATGACACTGGAGAGTTACTTGACAACATAATATAAAGCAATCTAGGCTAGGTGTGGTGGCTCATGCCTGTAATCCCAGCAGTTTTTAGAGGTTCAGGTGGGTGGACTGCTTGAGGCTAGGAGTTCGAGACCAACCTGGCCAACACAGCAAAACCCTAACTCTATCAAAGATACAAAAAAATTAACCAGGCGTAGTGTCAGTTGTCTGTAATCTCAGCTACTTAGGAAACTGAGGCATGAGGATCTCTTGAAGTGGGAAGGCAGAGGCTGCAGTGAGGTGAGATCATGCCACTGCTTTCCACCCTGGGCGAGAGCAAGACTCTGTCTCCAAACAAACAAACAAAATAGTGTAAATGTTTGTTGTATGTAATCTTTCTTCCCCTTTAAAAAGATAACTGTACACACAATACAGGCATATAATGTATGAAGGTGTAAGTTATATGGCCTTAAAAACATGATCCAACTATATGTTATTGTCACAGGATCCTCAGGGCGTCGCTTTTCCAGCTCAAAACCTGTGGCTGGTGGTGCCTTTGCCTGAGTTTTGCTAGGGCGTGCTGGGCTTGTTTTGTTCTCTTGGCCCAGTAGGCTGTGCTCAGCTCATGCTACTGGGCCAGATCCCATGCCTGCTAGGGGTGAGCCAGGTGTGCAGCAGTGAGGGGTGTATGAGTGAGCATGGGGTCTGGCCGCTGCACACACCAGGCATGCTGGCTGCAGTGGGGGTAGACAAATCCAGGTGCTGGTTCCCTGAGAGGTTGCAGCCAGATCGGGAATACCATAATGGCTTCCACTGTGGGCACTGGGGAATGTGGTGGCACCCTGAAGCTTAGAGACATCAAGAACCCCAGAGCCCCAAAGAGGGTGTCACAGCCCTGGTTTGGGGAGCTCCTAAGTCTGGGCTCCCCAAAAGGCTTCAGCTCTTCTCTTCTTCTCATTGTCTGCAATGTGGTGAGCGAGGGGGCATGTTTCAGTCCTGTTTCAGTCCCCCCTTTCAGTGGGTCCCACGTTATTAGCATGTGTTCAGGAAGAATGAGGTATATACAGTCAACTGGAAGGTTAGCAAGGCAGAGAGTAACTTCACTAAGTGACAGAACAGCCCTCAGGAGACCTGCAGTGGGTAGCTTCTTTCTGCAGGCAGGTCATCCCCACAAGTATCCAGCTCTCAGTGGAGAGGATACCTACAGTGGGAAGCTCCTTTCTGCACGCAAGTCATCCTGACGAGTGTTCAGTTCTCAGTGGAGAGGAGACCCACAGCAAGTAGCTTCTTTCTGCACGCAGGTCATCCCAAGGGTGTCCAGCTCTCAGTGGAGAGAAGACCTGCAGTGCATAGCTCCTTCCCACAGCTGGTAGTCCCAATGTCTCTCTGGAGTCTGGCTGAGTCTGGGGTTTTTATGGGCTTCAGAAAGGAGGAAGTGTGTGCTAGCTGGTCCATGGGCAGCCATGGGTGGGCCCAAAAAAGCACCATAAATTCTCACTCTGGGCCACAGATCTAAAGTCTGGCCCCCAGGCTTTAGCCATCCCTGGCTTGAAAGTAGGGTTTCATCAGGTGCCCACTTCTTTCAACCCAGGAGCCCGTCTGCCTCCTATTGCTATCAACCTGCCATCCAAGGTGCCTACAGTGCTTAGGCTGTTCATGTCAACAAGCAGGCCCATGCTGACATGGCCTTATCCCTACCCTTGGCCTCCATCCCATGCTCATCAGCGCTCAAAGTCTGGAGCAAACCGAGGCAGCATGGGGCAGGTGTGTCGGCACTGCCCCTAGCATGCACACACCCTGCCAGGTCCTGACAGCATGCAGGGTCAGCCTAAACTTTGCTCTGAAATTGGGAGTGGGCATTGGAGAAGGAAGAGGTTAGGCAGTAGAAATAGGCAATTCTGAGCCTGTGGGAAAAGGGTGCCTTCTTGGGCCGCTGAGGCTGCAGAGGTGCTCCCTCCACAGCTGCAGGTACACCTAGGAGGGCAGGGCTCCTGCCCGTCCAACTTGGAAGGGGGCAGGGCACCCACCTGTTCCCAGCTCCCACCACTCCGTGGAGCAGAGAGCCCTGTCTGCACCTCCCATGCTGCAGTTGGTGCCTTAACATCAGCTGCTCCAGACTGATTCAAAGACACAAACAGGGTGAAAGTAAAAGGATAGGAAAGATACACCATCTAGTAATCAGTAAGACTTAAAGTTGTTTTATTAACACCAGTTGAGTATCTCTTATCTGAAATGCTTGGGACCAGAAATGTTTCAGATTTGTTTTTCTCCCTCTGGATTTTGGAATATTCGCATTATACTTACTGGTTGAATATCGCTAATCTGAAAATCTGAGATGCTCCAATGAACATTTCCTTTGAGCATCATGTAGGTATTCAAACAGTTTTGCTTTTAGAGCATTCTGAACTTTGAATTAGGGATATTCAACCTGTATCAAAGTAGATATTAAGACAAATATTGTTACTAGAGACAAAGATAATGATAAAAAAGGTCAATCCATCAAAAAGATAACAATAGCTGAGGTGATAGGATTGCTTGAGCCCCGGAGTTCAAGACCATCCTGGGAAATACAGTGAAAGCCCACCTCTGTGGTTTTCAGAAATTAGCTGGGCTTGGTGGTATGAACCTGTAGTTCCATCTACTCCAGAGGCAGAAAGGTGGGAAAATAGCTTGAGCCCAGGAAGTCGAGGCTTCAGTGAGCCATGACCGCACCACTGCACTCCAGCCTGGACAACAAGGTGAGACCTTGTCTTAGTATGAAAACTCATCGAAGTGAAGGGAGAAACAGATAATTCAACAACAAAAGTTGGAGGCTTCTATACCACACTTGGAGTAATACATAGAACAACTAGGCAGAAGATAAATAAATAAACAGAAAATTTAAACTGTTAAACACCTACCAGACATCAACAGAATACACCACTCAAAACCAGCATAATACATGTTTTTCTCAATTACACATGGAACATGTTTCAAGGCAGACCACGTATTAGGACATGAAATAAGTGTCAATAAATTAATGAGGTGCAACTAAAGCAGTGCACAGTGGAAAATTTACAGCTATTAATAACTGTGTTTAAAAAAAAAGATGCCAGGTACAGCGGCTCATGTCTGAAATCCCAGCACTTTGGGAGGATGAGGTGGGTGGATGACCTGATTTCAAGAGTTCGAAACCAGCCTGGCCAACATAGCAAACTCCATCCCTACTCAAAATACAAAAAATTAATTGGGTATGGTGGTAGGCACCTGTAATCCCAGATACTCAGGAGGCTGAAGCAGGAGAATTGTGTGAACCTGGGAGGCAGAGGCTGCAGTGAGCTGAGACCGCACCACTGCACTCCAGCCTGAGTGACAGGGCAAGACTCCACCTCAAAAAAAAAAAAAAAGGAGAGAGATCCAAGATGGCTGATCACTAGCAGCTCGGGATTGTAGCTCCCAGTGAAAACGCAAAGAACGAGAGGACGCCACACCTTCACATGAATTCTTGTTGCTCACGCACCAGGAGATTCCCAGCGGAGGAGCCCCATGGGTCGCCAGCGCGACTCTTGTGACTGGCGAGGCGGTTCTGCCGGTGACTTGGAGCACCGGTTCTTGGTGCAGAGTCAGAAAAGCACCATCAATCTTAACGCCGCTGTTTTAGTTGGAGCAGTGGGTTGCTCAGATTTCGGCGCTGAGAATCAATAAGTTGGACGTCCACTCAGAAACCCAATTACAAAGACGGTAATTATAAAGATCACAGATGGATAAATCTACAACGAAGGGAAGAAAACAGTCAAAAAAGGCTGAGAATACCCAAGATCAGAATGCCTCTCCCTTAGCAGGGGATCCCAGTTCCTCATTAGCAACGAAACAAGGCTTGATGGAGAACGAGTGTGTTCCAATTACAGAAGCAGGCTTCAAAATGTGGATAATAAGAAACTTCGGTGAATTAAAAGAACTTGTTCTAACATAGTCTCAAGAAACTAAGAACTTTGAAAAAAGGTTTGACGAAATGTCAACAAGAATACAAAATTTAGAGAGGAAAATAAGTGAATTGATGGAGCTGAAAAACACAATATGAGAACTACGTGAAGTATGCACAAGTTTTAACAGCCGAATTGATCAAGCAGAAGAAAGGATATCAGAGGTCGAAGACCAACTCAATGAAATAAAACTAGAAGACAAGATTAGAGAAAAAAGGATAAAAAGGAACGAGCAAAGTCTCCAAGAAATATGGGACTATGTGAAAAGACCTAATCTACGCTTGATAGGTGTGCCTGAATGTGATGAAGAGAATGAATTCAAGCTGGAAAATACGCTTCAGGATATTATTCAGGAAAATTTTCCCAACTTAGTAAGGCAGGATAATATTCAACTCCAAGGAATACAGAGAACACCACAGAGATACTCCTCGAGAAGAGCAACTCCAAGGCACATAATCGTCAGATTCACCAGGGTTGAAATGAAGGAGAAAATACTAAGGGCAGCCAGAGAGAAAGGTCAGGTTACCCACAAAGGGAAGCCTATCAGACTTACAGATCTCTCAGCAGAAACCCTAGAAGCCAGAAGAGAGTGGGGACCAATATTCAACATCCTTAAAGAAAAGAACTTTCAACCCAGAACTTCATATCCAGTCAAACTAAGCTTCATAAGTGAAGGAAAAATAAAGTTTTTTGTGAACAAGCAAGCACTCAGAGATTTCATCACCACCAGGCCTGCTTTACAAGAGCTTCTTAAAGAACCACTACACAGCCGGGCGCGGTGGCTCAAGCCTGTAATCCCAGCACTTTGGGAGGCTGACGCGGGTGGATCACGAGGTCAAGAGATCAAGACCATCCTGGTCAACATGGTGAAACCCCGTCTCTACTAAAAATACAAAAAATTAGCTGGGCATGGTGGCACGTGCCTGTAATCCCAGCTCCTCAGGAGGCTGAGGCAGGAGAATTGCCTGAACCCAGGAGGCGGAGGTTGCGGTGAGCCGAGATCGCGCCATTGCACTCCAGCCTGGGTAACAAGAGCGAAACTCCATCTCAAAAAAAAAAAAAAAAAAAAAAAAAAAGAACCACTACACATAGAAAGGAACAAACTATCAGCCTTTCTAAAAAATACCAAAAAGTAAAGAACATCAATATAATGAAGAATTTACATCAACTAATGGGCAAAATAGCCAGCTAATATTAAATGGCAGTATTAAACTCACATATATCATTATTAATTCTAAACTTAAATTGACTAAATTCCCCAATTCAAAGACAGACAGGCAATCTGGACAAAAAACTAAAACCCATCGGTATGCTGCATCCAGACCCATCTCACATTCAAGGATACACAAAGACTCAAAACAAGGGATGGAGAAAGATTTACCAACCAACCAGAGAGCAAAAATCAATAAATAAAAAGCAGAAGTTACAATTTTTGCCTCTGATAAAATAGTCTTTAAATCAACAAAGATCAAAAGAAGCAAAGAAGGACATTATATAATGATAAAAGAATCAACACAACAACAAGAAGAGTTAAAGATCCTAAATATATACGCACCCAATACAGGAATACCCAGACATACAAGACTTATAAAGAGACTTAGACTCCCACACAATAGTGGGAGACTTCAACATTAACATTAGACAGATCAATGAGACAGAAAATTAACAACGATATCCAGGACTTGAACTCAGATCTGGAACAAGTAAACGTAATTAACATTTATAGAACTCTCCACTTTAAATACACAAAATATACACTCTTATCAGTACCACATCATATCAACTTAGAAGTTTAAACGAAATGTTGGTTGGCTCCTTGTTTGTTATTCTCTTCCCTCATTTTCTTTCATATCTCCATTATTAAGGACAATTATAGGTATACCCATATTTAGACTGCATTCTAGCCTGGGCAATAAAGCAATACCCCCATTCTCTCTCGCTCTTCCTCTTTCTCTTTCTTCCTCTTCTTTATTCTTTTTCTTATTATTCTTTTCTTCTTTAAAAATAAAATAAAATAAATAAATGAAATGAAAAGATAAGCCTGGGATGTTGGCTTACACCTATAATCCCAGCTATTTGGCAGGCTGAGGCAGAAGGGTACCATGAAGTGAGGAGTTCAAGAGCCTGTCTCTAAAAAAACTCTTTAAATTATGTAGGTATAGTGGCACATGCCTGTAGTCCCAGTAGTTCAGGAGGCTGAGGCAGGAGGATCACTTTAGCCCAGAAGTTCAAGGTTGTCATGAACTATGATCATGCCACTACACTCTAGTCTGGGCAATAGACTTTACCTCAGAAAAAAGAAAAATTAAAAATGCAAAATCAATAACCTCATCATCTACCTTAAGAAACTAGAAAATGGCAAAGCAGAAGAAAATAATAAGCAGAGTATAAATAAGTAAAACAAGTAAAAATTCAGAAAAATGAATAAAAACAAAAGCTAGTTCTCTGAAAAGGTCAACAATATTTACAAATCTTTAGCTGGACCAACCAAAAAAAGAATACTCAAATTATACTAGATCAGGAAAGAGAGGGCATTATTATCAATATTACAGAAATAAATGCGAATGTAAAAGAATACTACGAACGGTTATTATCTAAACAATATAGAGAATCTAGATGAAATGAGTAATTCTTAGAAAGACCCTGATATAGTCTACATGTTGCTCCTGCTAAATCTCACCTTGAATTGTAATCCCCAATGTTGGCAGTGTGTCCTGGTGGGAGGTGTTTTGGTTATGGGGGCAGATTCTTCATGTCTCAGTGCTAGCCTTGAGATAGTGAGTTCTCACAAGACCCGGTTGTTTAAAAGTGTGTGACACCTCTTTCTCTCTTGCTCACTATTGCCACGTGAGAGGCTAGCTTCCCCCTTCACTTTCCACCATGATTATTAAGCTTCCCAAGGCCTCCCCAGAAGCCAAGCAGATGCCAGCACCATGCTTCCTGTAAAACCTAAAGAACCGTGAGCCAACTAAACCTCTTTTCTTTATAAATTACCCATTCTCAGGTATTTCTTCATAGAAACACAACAATGGCCTAATACAGACCCAAACTACCAGAACTGACTCAAGAAGAAACAGAAAATCTGAATAGACCTATAATAAGTAAATAAACTGAATTTATGACTGAGCTTGGTGGCTTACACCTGTAATTCCAGCACTTTGGGAAGCAGAAGCAGGCAGATCACGAGGTCAGGAATTTCAGACCAGCCTGACCAACATGGTGAAACCCCATCTCTACTAAAAATACAACAAATTAGCCGGGCTGGTGGCATATACCTGTAATCCCAGCTACTCATGAGGCTGAGGCAGGAAAATCACTTGAACTCAGGAGGCGGAGGATGCAGCGAGCGAGATCATGCCATTGTACTCCAGCCTAGGCAACAATAGCAAAATTCCGTCTCAAAAAAAAAAAAAGAAAAGAAACTGAATTTGTAATAAAGAAACTTCTCACAAGGAAAAGCCCAGCTGGGATAAAATGCCCTCACTGGTGAATTCTACGAAACACTGAATAAAGAGATAACATCGATCCTTTACAAACTCTTTTTTTAACAGTAGTAGAGAGAGGACTTCTAAACTCATTCTTTTAGACCAGTATTACTGTGATACCCAAACCAGAGAAAGACATCACAAGACAACTACACACCAATATTTCTTATGAAAGTGGATAAAATGTCCTCAACAGGTTGGGTGCAATGGCTCACACCCGTAATCCCAGCACTGTGGGAGGCTGAGGCAGGAGGACTGTTTGAGCTCGGGAATTCCAGATCAGCCTAAGCATCATGGCAAAACCCCATCTCTACAAAAAATACAGAAGTTAGCTGGGCATGGTGTGCACCTATGGTCCCAGCTACTCGGGAGGTTGAAATGAGAGGATGATTTGAACCTGGGAAGAAGTCAAGGCTGCAGTGAGCTGTGATTGTGCCACTGCATTCCAGTCTGGGTGACACAGGAAGACCCTGTCTCCAAGTTAAAAAAAAAAAATTCTTAACAAAATACTAGCAAATCAAATCCAGCAACATATAAAAACAGTGACGCACCATGACCAAGTGGGATTTAATGCAGTAATGCAAGGTTGGTTAAAAAAAAATAAATCAGTGTAATATTAGTATAGTCATATAGTTATTCATAGTGTAAAAGACAAAAATCACATTATCATGGAAAAAGAACAACTGAACAAAATCCAACCAATCTGGGCAATATAGTGAGACTCCATGTCTACAAAAAATTAAAAATTTAGCTGGGTGTGCTGGCACGTGCCTATAGTTCCAGTTACTTAGGAGGCTGAGGTCAATTGTTTGAGCTTGGGAAGCTGAGGCTGCAGTGGACCATAATCATGCCACTGTAGTCCAGCTTGGATGACAGAGTAAGAACCTTATTCAAAGTTTTCCCCTTAAGATCAGGGAAAACCTAAGAATGTCTATTCTTTTTGTTGTTGTTTGTCTGAGATGGAGTCTTGCACAGCAACCTCCACTTTCCAGCTTCAAGCGATTCTATCTCAGCTCCCTGAGTAGCTGGGATTACAAGCACATGCCTCCATGCCCGGCTAATTTTTTGTATTTTTAGTAGAGATGGGGTTTCGTTGTGTTCGCCAGGCTGTTCTCGAACTCCTGAGCTCAGGTTACTCACCTGCTGTGGCCTCCCAAAGTGCTAGGATTACAGGTGTGAGCCACAGTACCCGGCCTGTTCTTGTCATTTCTATTCAATACTGTATGTATCTTCTAGCCAGGGCAATTAGGAAAAACCTTGAAATAAAAAGCATCCAGATTGGAAAGTAAAAAGTCAGATTACACCTATTTGCAGATGACATTATGTCTTATATAAAAAATCCTAAGTAATTCATAAAAAAAACTGTTACAGCTAATAAATAACTTCAAAAAGGTTGCAGGATACACAATGAAAATACAAAAATCAATCAACTTCAATGAACAATAAAAAATTAAGTTACAGTTTTTTATAGTATGCTAGTTACAATAGCATCAAAAGAAACAAAATACTTGGGAATAAGTTTAACAAAAGAAGTAAAAGATTTACATACTAAAAACTGGAAAACATCACTGGATGAAATTAAAGACCTAAATCCATGGAAAGACATATTGTGTTCACGAACTGGAAGGTTCAGTACTGTTCAAAATTCAATACTCCCAAAATTCACCTATATATTCAACACAATTCCTAGCAAGATCTCAACTGCCTTTTGTGCAGAAATTGACAAACTGACCCTAAAACTTATAAGGTAATACAAGGGGGCTAGAATAGTCAAAATAACCTGGAAAATGAAGAAAAAGTTGAAGCACACTTACCAATTACAAAACTTACTATAAAGTTATAGTAATCAAGACAATGTGGAACTGGCATGAGGTCAGACACATAAATTAATGGATCAGAATAAAAAAATCCAGATTTTTTTTTTTCTTATCTAGCCAACTCTGAAGCATGGAATCCAGATATTTACGGTCAGTTTATTTTTTTCAAAAACAGGGTCTTGCTCTGTCACCCAGGCTGGAGTGCAGTGATGCTATCATAGCTTGCTGTAACCTTGAACTCCTGGGCTGAAGTGATCCTCCTGCTTCAGCCTCCCCAGTAGCTAGGACCAGAGGTATGTAACACCAAATAAATGCCCAGATAATTACTTGTTCAATAGTAGAGACGGGGTGTCTTAGTATGCTGCCCAGGGTGGCCTCACTCTCCTGGCTTTAAGCAATCCTCCTGCCTTGGCCTCCCAAAGTGTTGCGATTACACCGTGGGCCATTACACCTGGTCTGCATTCCTCATAATAGTGTCCATTAATGAATGGACAAACAAAATATGGCATATTCATATGATAAAATATCATTCAGCCATAAAAAAAATGAAGTACTAATACCTGCTACAACAAGGAACAATGCGAAAAACATTATGCTAAGTGAAAGACACAAAAAGCCAAATACTCTATTTTAATACGGATACAGAAAGTAGATTTGTAGTTGGCAGAGAATGGGGAAAAGAGGACTTGGAAATGACTTAATAGTGTAAGAATTCGCTGTGATGGAAATAATGAAATTAGTGGAGATAGCTACAGATTACGAATCCATAAATATCCTGGATTTTTGTCCATGAAAACCAATGAATTTTACATTTTGCAGTATGTGCATCATATCTCAATTAAAAAAAAAATGATTCTAATTTTTTTCTTTTGAGGTGGAGTCCCGCTCTTGTCACCCAGGCTGGAGTGCAATGGTTCGATCTTGGCTCACTGCAACCTCTGCCTCTCAAGTTCAAGGGATTCTCCTGCTTCAGCCTCCCGAGTAGCTGGGATTACAGGTACCTGTAACCATGCCTGGCTAATTTTTATATTTTTAGTAGAGATAGGGTTTTACCATGTTGGCTAGGCTGGTCTTGAACTCCTGACCTCAGGTGCTGGGATTAAAGACATGAGCCACCATGCCCAGCCTATGATTCTAAAATTTTAACATGTTGTATGAGGTTCTACTTGCTTTGTACCCTAATTTCCTCTTCAGCCTTTATCTTACCATTCTATCACTTCTAGCTAAACTGGTCTTTCAGTCCCACAGACACACTAATGATTGCATTTCAAGGCGACTCTATACTGTATTTCCTTTGCTTAGGCAGCTAATCTTTTCTTAGCCTAGCTATCTTCAACTCATTCTTCACAGTTTAGTGTAATTATCACTCCCTATACCCACCATCAAGTATTCCCTTATAGGTTATTACTTAATACTTATAAGTATTTCCTTATACTTTACTTTGAGGTACACTTATCTCCGTGCTGGCATAATAGTTAAGTATTCGTTAGCTACTAAAATTATTTTCTAAGTGGGAGCTCAATGATGACAACACATGGACACATACAGGGGAACAACACACACGGAGGGCCTATTGAAGGGTGAAGGGTGGGAGGAGGGAGGAGATTAGGAAAACTAACTAATGGGTACTAGGCTTAATACCTGCGTGATGAAATAATGTGTAAATCGTGACTATAGATGGGCGCTGCCACACCAGACAGATTTTTGTATTATTTGTAGAGATGGGGGTCTCACCATGTTGCCCAGGCTGGTATCAAATTCCTGGGCTCAATCAATCTGCCCACCTCACCCTTCCCAAGTGCTGGGATTACAGGCGTGAGCTACTGTACCCAGCCTTACATACTTTTGAAGTGCCTTTTTCACTCATAGAATATGAATACATCTATTTAGACTTTTTCTAGAACTTTCCTGTTTTCATGTCTCTGCTGCTTCTGGAATTGGCTTAATACCCTTGTATAAAGTTTGTGTTTGTAAAATTTCCATTGCACCATCAATATGAAATACATTTTGTAATGCAGGAATGTATTTTTTTTTATTAAAATGGCAATGAAAGGAAAAAAAACCAAAAAACCCCCTATGACACAAGTGTACCTATGTAACAAACTTGCACATATACCCCTGAACTTAAAAGATTAAAAAAAAAAATCGTTTCTAAGGTCTCTTCCAAATTTAAAATTACAGGGTTCAACTCTCTTCACCTGGAACTATATCTTTAACTAGGTCCAACAAGTGAAAAAACTAAGATGGCCTACAAAGTCATTATACACCAAGGTTTTAAAAAGGAAAGTGTAAGGAAATGGTAATGTCATTACAGGCAATGCTCTAGCTGTGATTTGGGAATCAACTCACCACACTTTATTTGTAGCTGATGAATCTGTTTTCCAACCTTTTGCTAACTAATGCTATGAGAAGAAACAAATAAACAAATCAAAAACCAAACGCACTGTGTTTTGGAGAAGGCACCTGGATATTTTAAGAAAGCTTTATCTCAGGTAACATGACTTCCATCTTCCTATCATTGAACATCAAACCACAGATGTGAAATTAGTTAGATTAAAGATACGCTGCGATGTTTCCTTCCCTTTTTGTGAAAACTGTAGCTGGCTGAAAAGTAATTTTTATGATGGCTGGCTTTCTGACAGTTACAACATTTGGAATTGGTGAGTCAGCTGTTACCAGCTTTTTGTAAATACAAAAATTTAGAACATTTATGAACTATTAGAATCACCTTGAAATTAGGGCAGTTGGAGTGTTTTCTTCATATGCTTCATGATTTAGATTGAAGACCTCAGATACATTTCCTTTTTATGGTGGAGTTTTTTTTTTTGAGACGGGGTTTTGCCCTTGTTACCCAGGCTGGAGTGCAATGGCGCGATCTCAGCTCACCGCAACCTCCGCCTCCTGGGTTCAGGCAATTCTCCTGCCTCAACCTCCTGAGTAGCTGGGATTACAGGCACACGCCACCATGCCCTGCTAATTTTTTGTATTTTTAGTAGAGATGGGGTTTCACCATGTTGACCAGGATGGTCTCGATCTCTTGACCTCGCGATCCACCGGCCTCAGCCTCCCAAAGTGCTGGGATTACAGGCATGAGCCACTGCACCCGGCTTTCACTGTGGAGTTTCAAGTACTTATCACCCAAATGCATTCAGTTACTTGGGGACTTCTGACAGATGCTGTTATTAAAATCTGCTGTAGATTTGCAGATTTATATCTACCTTAAAGTAGATTTGCTTTCCCCTAGACCATGCATTCTCAAAAGGAGTGATACTGCCCTAAGAGGGTGAAAACTGGTTCTGGGGCAGGGAGGAATGAAGAAAATCTCCCTCTTTTTATGCATAAATCACAGATATACACGATATATAAAATATACAATACATTCATGACACTAAAACATTAATATTTCGTGTGGGGAGGAGGATCCAGAAAAAAAAAAGCCTAAGAAGATTCCTTAAAGTTGTGATAATGAGATAAGGGTTGAGAAACAATGCCCTAGACAGAATATATTGATACAGTTAACTTTTTCAGAAAAATATTGTCATTTGTGCTAGCATAACCTGGTAAGGAATCATCACAGATAGTTCATGGCATTTCGTAAGACATCATACCTCTGTATAGCACACACATGAGATGGGGCTATGAGATGAGATGTTAGAGGCTATATGTTTAAGTTGTAATGCATCTTAAAATAGTAATATCTAGAATAGATTCTGCTCTTAAAAACATTCTCAACTTTGACAGTCTTGAGTTCTCATTTTAGATTAGACTTGATATATTCCAGTTTACTTTTGTCCCAGAAGTGTCAAAATAATGTAGTAAATAGTTGACTACTCTCATGTTCATTGAACATTATATAGCAAGTCCTAAAATAACATCATTTTGTTCAATGTTTTTGTTATATTGCTGAGGAGGAAAAAAATCAATTTCTGGCAGAGGCCATTGGATGTGTGGAGTTTACACATTTTCCCTATGCCTGCAGGGGATTTCTCCAGGTACAGCTGTTTCTCCCCACACTCTAAAAATGTGCATGTTTTTAACAGGTGTGTCTAAATTATTACAGTGAGAGTGAGTGCGCCCTTCAATAGCATGACATCCTGTCTAGGGTTAGCTCCTGTCATGTATCCTAAGGGATAAGCTCCAGCTACCTGCAATCTTGAGCTGGACTAATTGGGTAATTATGTTGTGTGTTTTTCTTTTTTTTTTTTTTTTTTTTTTGAGATGGAGTCTTGCTCTGTTGCCAGGCTAAAGTGCAGTGGCGATCTCCACTCGCTGCAACCTCCGCCTCCCAGGTTCAAGGGATTCTCCTGCATCAGCCTTCCGAGTAGCTGAGACTACAGGTGCGCACCATTACAACTAGCTAATTTTTGTATTTTCAGTAGAGTTACGGTGTCACCCTGTTGGTCTCAAACTCTTGATCTTGTGATCTGCCTGCCTCAGCCTCCCAAAGTGCTAGGATTACAGGTGTGCCCAGCCAATTACCACCGTGCCCAGTCAATTACCTTGTTTTTAATTAATCCTTCTTAAATGTATATGTAGTTTACATTTATTTCAAAGTTTAATATTGTAAGTGTTTTGGTCTTTATTTACAAATGTAGTGATACTTTTGTGACCAAAAATATGCTGAAGAAATTCCAGTATATGAGTTAACCTATAGTAAAATTAGTTACACATCATTTTACTCAAAGTTGCAGTTTTCAAGAACCTATTGAACCTATCAAATGAGGACTTACTATATATATGATTAACCAGTTATCTGCCTACAAAATGTTTCATTATCATCATGAAGTATCTGACTATAACCAACTCTCCATCACGTAACGTGAAATTTTCGGTACAAATTAATTCTAAATCTCAGATGTTAGATGACTGAAAATCCAAATACACTGAAAATACAGGCCAGGTGCTTTGGGAGGCTGAGGCAGGTGGATGACCTCGGGTCAAGAGTTCGAGGCCAGCCTGGCCAACATGGTGAAACCCTGCCTCTACTAAAAACACAAAAATCAGCTGGGGGTGGGTGGGGTGTGTGGTGGCGAGCGCCTGTAATACCAGCTGCTTGGGAGGCTGAGGCAGGAGGATCATTTGAACTCGGGAGGCAGAGGCTGCAGTCAGCCAAGATTGCACTGTCACACTCCAGCATGGGCAACAAGAATGAAACGCCATCTCAAAATAAATAAATAAATAAAATGAAGAAGAAAATATAAATTAGGCATTAATCATCTCTTGTAGGTATGATACAAATAGTTACTCTTCAACTAGTATTAGTTATTACTGTTTGGATAAAAGAAGTGTATTTTTTTGTGTGAACTTACTGACAAAGGTGTCTGAATACGTAAGAAAGTATGCCTGAGTTTCCTTCCTCTTAACACAATATTATTTTCAGCCTACTTTTATTATAAGTGGAGGTAGCAATGAGTAACTAAACTGAAGGGGAAACACAACTGAAAAAGAGAAGAAAGGATAAGATCCTAACTATATGAAGGGTATTTTTTCTTCTTACTTGTAGAGAGGAAAAGATAAAAAGAAAGCAGTCTAAAACAAGCAAGAGATAAGTAGAGCACCCTATAGGAAAACATCTCCTTCACATATTCTACTATTTCTCTAGAAACAATAATAATTAAATGTCCTTTAAGCATGCAAATAATCCTTAGGAAGCCTTACCTTATGGTGCCTTTTATTACTAGCTCCACAAGTAACAGAGATAAGGTTTCTGTCTATAAAGTTATGACTTACTTGGAGATAGAAGATATATATATACACACAAATAACTGTAATGCAAAATGAAAGTGGTAAGAAAATAGAGCTGACTTATTTCATAGGAAGGGAGGGGCTGGAGAAACCATTACTAAGCTTGAGGAAATTATGTGATGTGTGAAGGTACAGATGAGTTCTGAAGGATGGTTGGGAATCCCAAAGAAGTTGACAGAAAGCATATATGAAAGCATACTTGGGGAGCATGTCCAGTTTGGATGAAGCACAAAGTTTATGAAGCAGAACAGTTGGAGATACAACAGAAAAGACAAAATGGGTAAGGTTCATGAAAAGTTTTAGACAGCAATGAGTACATGTTATTCAATAAACTAAGGGGAATGTCATAATCACAGCCATACTTTTACAAGTGTTTATTAAATATCTATGTTTTGGTGATATAAAGGTGAATAGAACCAGCAGCTCTTGACCTCTTAGCAGTGTGTCAGTTCTGGTCCTGTTTGACCTCAAATTCGTTCTTGTCCTTCTGTTGTTCTCTACTGTATGACATAAAGCTTGACTCTATATAGACAATGTTTCTCTGGCTCTTCTGTCAGCCTGCTTCTGGCTGGGCTCAGTAAACTGAAAGCACAGGGGGGAAGTTGGAGGGCAAATGGAAGCAGCCACATTTTTCCCCCCCATTCCCATTCTGCCTCAGTAGTCTCCTCTATGACTACCACTCCCTCATCAGACAAGTCTTCCATGTTCCATACAGTCAACCCAGCCTCTTGGTCGCTTCCTCTCTCCTTATCCTTCTGATTAGTGTAGTGGCTTCCTATTGTTGCTAACCACTGAGATGCCTTAGTTGAAAGCTGCTGGGCATTGTAGCTTTTCTCTCACCAGCGTAACCAATTATCTCATTTCCATGTTAAATACTCAGAATGGTTTCCATTTTTTGAATGCATGATATCTCATACAGAAAGTAACAAACCTATTTAAGAAAACATTTACAGATGATAGTTTTGGAGGCTCCCAGAATTCTTGAAGCTTGTCCATTAATCCAAGAATAAGACTATAGAATAAAACTAAAAAAAAAAAAAGTAAGTTTCAAATTGGGAAAATGAAAAACTTCCAGAAACCGATTGCGGTGATGATCGTAGAACACTGTCAATGTACTTAATGCTACTGAACTGTACACTGAAAACAAACAAAGAACAACTCATTGTTTTGGGCTGTAAGAACTATACATTTTAAAATGGCTAAAATGGTGAATTTTGTTATGCATATTTTATCAAAAAAAGTAAACCAACAGCTACAATAAGACATGATAAGGTTCTAACAGAAATATAATGCCCTGGCAACATTTAAGAAGTACTAACTGTACTTGGTGAATGAGGTTTCAGAGATAGGTGTGATTTGAACCTTGAATGCAAGTGTAGTAGGAAAGAGAAGTAGAATACATATATGAATATTCAGAGAAACTTCAATTCGTTTGGGATGTCTGCAGCATATGGCAGATGGTAAGAAGTTGGGATCACGCAGGAGAGGTAGGGAGGATCAGTTTCACAGAGCACCTTGAAGGATAAAAGGATAAAAACTCAATTGATTGCCCAGAGGCAATAAAGAACACTTTGATGTATTCTGGCCTGTAGAATATTTTGTGAAATCCCAACAAGGCAACAAGGGCTACTTAAGTGGAGTAGCGAGACGCAAAAGTCAGAGTGTAGTATCCTGAAGGATAAAAGATAGGTAAAGAACAGCAACTAAGTGGAACTCATTGTGTTCTTTGAATAAATTTGACTTGTGAAAGGGTGACACACAACATAAGAGAAAATGTTGTGTCTAAATGGGTGTCTAATGTTTAGTGGGGTCCAGAAAAGTGTTTTGGGTGTGTGTGTCTGAAAGTAGAAAAATCTAATTATCTGAATACTAAGGGGAGAAAACTTACTTCTCTATGTTCAGCAATTGGCATAGTGTTTGGAACATATCAGGCACCCGAAGATTTGCTGGAAAAAAAAAAACCATTATGAAGAGGTCAATAACAAGAGGAGCTGAAGATGGGGAGGGGGCAGATAGGAGAAGAATCATGAGTAAATAATAAAACTGATATGAGCAAGACATACACGATATATATATTTAAGATGTACAATGATAAATGACAAAAGTAAGAGCAGCAGGCATAAGGAGACTTTTTTTTTTGTACTGTATACTCCTGCTCACTTAAAAGTTTTAGTAAGAACACAATTATTTCAACTTTCAGAATAGAAGGTATAGTGTGAATGCTTCAGGGAGATGCGTAACAACAGTAAATAAAACGAATTGCAAGGACAACTCTCCGGGAAGCCATGACAGAAGTCCAAGTGAGAAGTACTGGCAGGCACACTGCAGGATTGGTGGCAGTGAAAATGGAATGTGAATGACAAAGATTTTTAAGATAAGAAAACCATGGCTGATTTTGTTTGTCCATTAAAAGCAGGAAGTCAGCAGAGTAGCTGGTTTATGGAGAAAGAATTATTCCAATTAGAAAATGATTCTGATTTCTTAAGATTTTGTAATTAGGAGTGATTCTGTCCTCCAGGGGACTTACTAGCAACATCTAGAGACCCTCATCACAACTGGGTAAAGATGGAGAATGAGTGTCCTACTGTAACCTAGTAAATAGAAGACAGGAATGCTACTAAACATCTTACGATGTTTAAGTACTGGATAGTTCCCCGTAATAAAAGAATTATGAGGCCCAAAATGTTAACAGTACTGAGGCTGCGAAACCATGTTTAAGACTACAGTTACCGAAACTCAACTAGATTACCAAACTGCCAAAACTCAGAATTCCTAAGCAAAAGATTAATCAGACATTAACAAAACATTAGTTTAAACTTGTCATTCGTTTCTTCAAAAACGGAGGGTGGGACCATTTCCGTTTAACGTTTCCTGCAAAATGTGTTTATCAAGAGCCCTGCGCAAATAGCATTTTTGTGGACAGCACTGGGCATTTAAAAGAGGCACAAGGCAAATGGATTTTCCAAACAATAAAATAACGGAAGCAAATGGCTGTGAATACTATGGGAGATTTCATCACAGATGCCTGCCTTTTACTTTTAGGGACGTCGCATACGATGTCTGTAAATCACTGGCTCGGGTTTTGAGCTTTACCTCTCGTCCCCTGTAGTACAATCCCCTTTATTCTATCAGGGGACAAACAACAACACAACCCTTCTCTCACAGACAATACACCCTGACAGACTAGTGACCCACAAACCACCGTCCTCAAATGAAGGTTAAAAAAAAAAACGTTCAACTAAAAGGCAACCCTCAGAAATTTTTTTGCTGATCAAAGAAATAAGAATTGCTGTTTTAAAACATGCAACTGGCATTTCACACCTCTACAGTGGACGACGTACTGCGAGGAGGATAGAGAAGGAAGATCACCCCTACTCCCAAATTCGTAGTTACAAGGGCTGGTTATTAGAAGGGCGCCAGGAAGGTCTCCCTAAAAGATGGGGTGCGGGGGGCCAGGGAAGTCCCTATTTTGGTCCCAGCACTGACCAGGCAAAGTGCTCAGAAGGTTGAAGCACACGCAGTCCTTCCGTCAAGCAGACAACTCTTTCAGAGTTCCTAATTAAGTGTGGAGGCCTGACTTTCCCTCCGAATCCGGCCCCAGGTGTTTCCACCCCGAGCTTCCCCTCGTCCCTCCCCTTGCCACGCAGCCTCTGAAGAGAGGAGCATCGACATACAAAGAGGCTTAAACTGCCCAGAACCTTCGAGTAACGAAGAATCACCGCCAGTCTCAACTCGTAAACCAGAAGGCAAAACCCCAAAGCTTCCCCACCCAGGGAAAACCTTTGGCCTTAAAGGTCCTTCCGTCCGGCATATCCAGGTCCAATGCCCTCCCCTTCCCGCGTCCGCGCTTACCCAATACCAGCCGGGCTACGTCCGAGGGTAACAGCATGATCAAAACAGCAGCAGGAATCACAATAAAGAACGAGAATCTGGTTAAAGCAAGCGGAGCGACAGCTACTGCGCCGCATCTCCCGGTTCCAGTGGCGGCACTGAACCCGCGGCAATTTGTCCCGCCTCTTTCCCTGCATGCCAGCCAATCGCTTCCGCCAGAGAAAGAAAGGCGCCGAAATGAAACCCACCTCCGTTCGCCTTTAGAACTATCGTCATTTCCGTCCTCACATTTGGAGGGGCGGGGATGAGGGTGGGTGCTCGCCCGGGAGCCCCAGCCGAAGAGCGAGCCGCAAACGCTAAGTCGTGGGTCATTGGTGGGTTGGGCGCAGGCGCGTTTGCTCCGACGGGCCTAATGTTTTGGGGGCGTGTTTTGAGCGGGAGACCGCGTGATATTTGGCGCGCATGAGCACACCTTGCTCTGCCGGCGCTCGGCCTGGCTTCTTCCTCCAGAAGTGGGCGCTGCGCGGTCACGCCGGGTTTGAACCGGAAGCAGGGGTGGGTACCTGCGTGGCTAACGGAGAAAAGAAGCTGTTGCAGCGGGAGGAGGCGAGAGGATCCGGGACCTGGGCTGCAGCCGCCGCCGCCGCTTTTGATGCCACTTTGACCTTCTGAGTGCAGCGGTAGGGACTGGGAAGCAACGCAGCGGTGGGGACTGGGAAGCAACGCAGCGGCGGGGACTGGGAAGCAACGCAGCGGCTTCTGCGTTGGAAAATTCAGCCGCGTGCCATCCAGTCTGCTTTCACCCCAGACGCCCAATCCCATGCACCCCTCCAGAGTGGCCCTTGACTCGTCTTCACTCCATCTTTCTCGGCCTTTCTCTGAGTTCCTAGCGGATTTGGCCAATAACCTCTTTTTAAGTGCCCTGAATTGCACCGTGCCTTCTGCGCATCCTTTTTTCGTGTCACGTTAGGGTTCAGATTTACTCTCTTTTGATCTCTGTCTCGTAATAAGTACTTTCAGTCAGCGAGCATTTATTGTTATTTCAACTTTAGCTTCGTGGTTAAGCTTGGGCTGTGGAATCATACGGCTGAAGTTAAGAATCTTGTCATCCGTGTGGCCTCGCTCTACTGTCTAACTTGTGAAGATAAGTGAGATAATCGACCTGTGGTGAGCACGCGTGAGCGTTAGTTGCTATTTTTGCCAGGTGCAGATACGTAGAACGACAACTACAATGGATTTTAATGTATGTGATAGAGGAGTACTGTGATGGTAGAGGAGTGACTGGTTCTTTACAAACTCACCCGAGACTATCAATTCAGTTTGTGATGAGACTTTTCAGTGTTACCTTGGCTGATGGTAGAAGCCTTCCATATGGAAGGAAAAATGCGTGTAAAGTGTAGAAGGATCCTGAAGCGCCGGAGTGAGTTCTGGCATTGAATGAAATATATTTTGCGGGGTTTCAACTGTTGCGGTTATAGGAATGGATGAGATCAAGAAGACAAAGCTGTTCTTTGGGGTGTGAGTGGAAGACTCATCAAAGGAGACTTTCGAACAGTGATAAAGGAAGGGAATATGATTATTGCTAACCTTTAGTGAACATTTCCTGTGTTTCAGGCACTGTAAGCGTGTATATGGGTCCTTACAAGAATTCTTTGAGGTAGGTACTAGTATCGTTTTTCATTTTATCATTGAGAAACAGGTTTGAAGAGATGAGTGAACTTGTTTTAGATGATACAGATTATTTGTAAGTGGCTAAACCAGGATTTGAACTAATACAATGTGACTGCAGAGGCCACACTCTTTGGCATTAGAAAAGAACGGCATGCTAAGGGCAGAGTTATTTCTAGGAATATGGGATATAAGCATCATTGTCAGGTTCTGCAAAGGGATCAACTTGGTTGAGATCTAAAAAAGAACATTGAATTTATCAATTCAGAGGCATAAGGAAGTAGGAAATCTGTATCTTCTCATGTGAACCTTGAGTGGAACCTAGATATTCTGAATTAATGTATAAATGAAGTTTATTTTTATATGGTGACATTCATATTCTAGTTGACTACTTAATAGTTGCTCTACCTTCTTTCAGTTCTTCCATCATACTGTGTACTTTTACATTGTGGAACCCTTTGGCTGTGCTAGTCTCCTTCCCTGAAGGGTTGGCCCTCCTTTTTTTGATTGGCACCAGTTAGTTCACATCTTGGCTTTATTATAACCTCCTGTGCAAGATGTTCCCTGACAACTCATCTAAAATGATCCTCTCTACTGTTATTTTCTCGTACTGTATTTTTGTTTCCTTAGAGGCATACATCACAATTTGGAATTCTGCATTGATTTATCAGTTGTTTATTGTCACTCTGCTGCCCAGATATACCTTCATGAGGGTAGGATTTGTATCTGTTTAGTTCATTATTTGTCTAGCTATACCTAGTAAATATTGTTTGCCTGTATCAGTGAATCAACATCCTCTGTTTATGTAGATAATACTGAACTCTTTTGTTTTCTTCAAACTAATCATTAAGAAATTGAAGGGAAGAAAAACAAGTTCAAAGAAGTCACAGCATGGGGAAAAAAAGTCAAGTTTAGGGCTGCCTCTGCTGGGAAGGGTCAAATCTTTAGTATATTTAAGAATAAAGATGTCATCCCTTATGGTTCTTTGGATATTGCTAAGGTGTTTTCATTGGTTAGATTAACAGTTTCATTTTCCTTGTTGACTCAAGAGGGCTTTAAACTGAGACTGAAGAAGTAGGAAGATTCCTAGATAAAACCATGAGGAATGTAAAAGCAAAAATGACAACACTTGTCCACAGGAAGTATATAATCAAATGAAAAGGACTCAAATAACAACCTGTAATCTACAGCAGAGTAAAGGGGAGGTTGTAATAGTGTTGGGGGGCTGGGGGAGGTCAGAACGACCAGTGAATACAAACGGAGAAGAGAATTATGCTGGTTTTTTTTGTTTTTGTTTTTGTTTTTTTTTTTTTGAGACATAGTCTCACTCTGTTGCCCAGGCTGGAATGCAGTTGTACTATCTCGACATACTGCAACTTCTGCCTCCTGGGATTGAATGACTCTCCTGCCTCAGCCTCCCCAGTAGCTAGGATTACAGGCACATGCCACCACACCCAGCTAATTTTTGTATTTTTAGTGGAGATGGGGTTTCATCATGTTTGCCAGGCTAGTTGATCTCAAACTTCTGACCTCATGATCTGCCCACTTCAGCCTCCCAAATTGCTTAGATTACAGGTGTGAGCCACTGTCCCCAGCCCTGATAGACAGCTCTAGAATGTTCAAAGACAGGGCATTTATTTTGTGGTGAAGAGGGAGACCCAGGCATCTCAGATCAGCTTCCCCTTTTCATTCCTAAGACTGTTTTCATTCCTAAGACTGTAAACTGAAACCGAGAGAGATCCCTTTTCCGAAGCCACTCCTCCTCCTCCTCCTCCTCCCCCCATCTCCTTCCTCCTCCTCCCCCCCATCTCCTTCCTCCCCCTCCCCTTCCTCCTCCCCCTCCTCCTCCCCCTCCTCCTCCCCCTCCTCCTCCCCCTCCTCCCCCTCGTCCTTCTCCTCCTCGCTCCCTGCCCCAGGGCCGGAAGCCTTGGCATCCTCACCAGAGCTGCACACCCCTAAATCCCCCAGAGTAGACAAAAGAGAATGTGGAAAAACTCCACCCATTGCTGCCTGCTTCCCAGAGGGAACTCGCCCTCTGGCAGCTCATCTGCGACCCAGGGTGGGGGTGCAGATGCCTTTGAGAGAGCAGAGGTATACGGGAGTGGATGAGGATGGCCACATGGTAGAAAAGCGTGTTTTCATGTATCTGCCGTTCACCTCGGCTGATCTTATCAATTGGAAAAATAACAACCCCTCTTATACCAAGAAACCCCAAGCTCGAATTGATCTACTGTAAACTATCATTCAGACTCATTACCCCATTTGGGCTGATTGCCATCAGCTGCTTATGCATCTTTTTAACACGGGGGAAAGGCGGAGAATACTCCAAGCTGCTTCTAATTGACTGGAGGAGCATGTTCCTGCAGATTACCAGAACCCCCAAGAGTATGTCAGGGTCCAGTTACCCGGAACTGACCACCAGTGGGATCCAAACATCCCGGAGGGCATGCAAAGGTTAATCTGCTAGAGAGAAGCCTTGCTGGTGGATTTAAAAAAGGGGCCCAGAGAGTTACAAACATTAATAAAGTCTTTGAGGTTCTTCAAGGAAAAGAGGAAAGCCCTACCCAATTCTGTGGAAGACTGTGTGAAGCTTACCGCATGTACACTCCTTTTGATCCTGAGAGTCCCGAAAACCAGCGTATGATAAATATGGCGTTAGTCAGTGTGCAGAAGATATTAGATGAAAATTGCAGAAATAGGCAGGATTTGCATGCCTGAATACCTGGTTAGTTATTGGAAATAGCTAACCAGGTTTTTGTAAATGGAGAAACGGTGACCAGAGGGAAAGTCGTAAAGAAAGGGAACGTCAGGCTCAATGGAAGGCTGACTTAATAGCTACTGCTATGAGAGGAACACCCCCAAGAGCGTGGAAAAAGGGGGGTTCCTGGAAAGCCCCACAGTCTGCCTGCCTGCGCCCGCAACGTGATTAGTGTGCATTTTGTTAAGAAGTAGGACATTGAGGGAAAAAAATGCTCACAGTTAATGGGAGAACAGGGCGATCCTAAGCACGAGGATCCAGATAAAAAGTGAAGGGGCTCTGTTCAATCTAATGGAAGGGCCACTTGACTAAAAGAGATGGGGGCTGGACTCATGCCCCCAAAGAGCCCACAGTCCAGACGACAGCCCTGTAACCCCCCATGGAAAAAACAGAACCGATATTGTTGGAGCTACTGGGGTGTCAGAAAAACAATCTTTTGTTTGCCTCGGACTTGTGAGCTGGCGGGGGCAAGAGGTGATTCACCAGTTCTTATACATGCCTGATTGCCCTTTGCCCCTGCTAGGAAGGGATCTGCTCAGTAAGCTACGGGTGACCCTAACCTTCACAGAGAATGGCATCTTACAGTTGGCATTGCCTAAACCTGGGATCATAATGGTGCCTCATGAGGAAGAGTAGAGACTCTTCTTAACCCAACAAGACCAGGAAATAGAGCCTGAGTTAGCAAAACAATGGCCTAAGGTCTGGGCAGAGGACAATCCACCTGGGCTGGCAATTAACCAGGACCCTGTACTCATTGAGGTCAAGCCTGGGGCTCAGCTGGTTAGAAAAAAGCAATATCCAGTTCCCAGAGAGGCGCTAGAAGGCATTCAGGTCCATCTAAAACGCTTAAAGGACTATGGAATTATAGTTCCTTGCCAGTGTCCATGGAACACCCCCCTCTTGTCTGTTCTCAAACCAGGGACCAAAGACTACAGGCCGGTACAAGACTTGCACCTGGTTAGTCAGGCCAGTGACTTTGCACCCAACTGTGCCTAATCCATACACACTGCTGGGATTATTGTCAGCAGAGGATGGTTGGTTCACCTGCTTGGACTTAAAGGATGCTTTCTTTAGCATCAGACTAGCTTTTGAAAGTCAGAAGCTATTTGCCCTTCAATGGGAGAATCCATAAACAGGTGGGACTACCCAGTACACCTGGACCTGGCTCCCCCAAGGGTTCAAGAACTCTCCTACCATCTTTGGGGAGGCACTGGCCCGTGACCTCCAAAGGTTTCCAGCTAAAGACTTAAGTTGCATCCTCCTTCAGTTTGCTGATGATCTATTATTCGGACACCCCACGGCAGTCGGGTGCGCAAAAGGAACTGATGTCTTACTTCGGCATCTGGAGGACTGTGGACTTCGGTGTCTGGAGGACTGTGGGTATAAAGTGTCTAACACAGGCGTCCCCAAACTTTTTACACAGGGGGGCAGTTCACTGTACCTCAGACTGTTGGAGGGCCTCCACATACTGTGCTTCTCTCACTGACCACCAATGAAAGAGGTGCCCCTTCCTGAAGTGCGGCGGGGGGGGCCGGATAAATGACCTCAGGGGGCCGCATGCAGCCGGCGGGCTGTGGTTTGGGGATGCCTGGTCTAAAAGAAAGCCCAGATTTGCTGACAGCGAGTAAAGTATCTGGGGTTTAACATCTGGAAAGGGGAACGCAGCCTAGGAACAGAAAGGAAGCAAGTAATTTGCGACCTGCCAGAACCCAAGACTAGAAGGCAGGTGCGGGAGTTCCTGGGAGCCATGGGCTTATGTAGATTGTGGATTCCAAGCTTTGCAGTACTAGCCAAACCCCTCTATGATGTGATGAAGCGGGGAGACAAGGAGCCCTTTGAATGGGGATCCCAGCAGTGTCAGGCCTATCAGGAACTGAAAATGAAACTAGTATCAGCTCCAGCTTTGGGGCTGCCTGATTTAACAAAGCCCTTCACATTATATGTGGCAGAAAGAGAAAAAGTGGCAGTTGGGGGTTCTAGTCCAAACAGTAGGACCTTGGCCCAGGCCTGTAGCTTACCTCTCCAAGCAGCTTAATGGAGTTTCCAAAGGATGGCCCCCGTGCTTAAGGGCCCTGGCAGCAACTGCTCTGCTAGCACAAGAAGCAGATAAGCTAACTCTGGGACAGAACTTAAATATCAAGGCACCTCATGCAGTAGTGACTCTAATGAATACCAGAGGGCATCACTGGTTATCAAATGTTAGGCTGACCAAATACTGGGGCCTGCTATTTGAAAATCCCTGCATCACCATTGAAGTCTGTAACACCTTAAACCCTGCCACTTTGCTCCCAATGTCAGAGGGTCCGGTTGAACACAACTGTGTTGAAGTCCTGGACACTGTCTATTCCAGCAGGCCTGATCTTCGGGATCAGCCATGGACAGTAGCAGACTGGGAGTTGTATGTGGATGGGAGCAGCTTTGTCAATCCACAGGGGAAAGACGTGCAGGCTATGCCATGGTAACTTTGGACACTGTAATCGAGGCCAAATCCCTGCCTTAGGGCACTTCGGCTCAGAAGGCTGAACTCAAATCGCTTTAACTCAGCCTTAGAGCTGAGTAAAGATAAGGTTGTAAACATTTACACTGACTCTGGCTATGCCTTCCTGACTCCACGTACATGGAACACTGTACAAAGAGAGAGGCCGGTTAACTTCACGGGGAAAAGAAATAAAGTATCAGCATGAAATTTTGCAGCAGCTGGAAGTGGTCTGGAAGCTGCAGAATCTGGTGGCAGTCATACATTGCCAAGGACATCAGCAGGCCCCCACTTCTGTGGCCCTGGGAAATTCCCAAGCTAAGGCAGCAGCTTGTAAGGTAGCATCTACCCCCTACCGAATGGCAGTTACAGCCCCACTGATTCCCCAGATCCCTGATCTAACACCTATTTACTCTAAGGAGGAAAGAGACTTTCTCCAGACAGAAGGGGGGCAACTGATTAAAGAAGGATGGATCCAACTGCCAGATGGAAGAATAGCAGCACCACAGCTGCTGGGGGCAGCACTTGTACAAGCCGTACATGAGACCACTCATTTATGTCAAGAGTTGCTTGAAAAGATATTGGGCCGGTACTTTTACATCTCACACTTAGCAGCCTTGACCAAAACTGTGGCACAGTAATGCATTACATGTCGGCAACACAAGAATAATCAAGGTCCAACTATTTCCCCTGGAATTCAAGCTTATGGAGCAGCTTCGTTTGAAGATCTCCAGGTAGACTTTACTGAAATGCCCAAGTGTGGGGGACATAAGTATTTGTTGGTCCTGGTGTGCACATACGCTGGGTGGGTAGAGGCCTTTCCGACTAGGACTGAAAAAGCCCATGAAGTAACCCGTATGCTGCTTCGAGGTATTATCCCTAGGTTTGGACTGCCACCGCGCATCGGATCAGACAATGGACCAGCATTTGTGGCAGATTTAGTTCAGAAAACAGCAATGGCCTTGGGTATCACCTGGAGAGTGCACGCTGCCTACTGACCTCAGAGTTCCAGAAAGGTGGAAAGAATGAACCGAAACAGCTTAGGGAAAGTGTGTCAGGAAACAAGATTAAAGTGGGTGCAGGCACTTCCCTTGGTGTTATTCAACATTAGATGCACCCCCTCTAGGAAGACAGGATATTCCCCTTATGAAATCTTATAGGCCCCCTCCTATACTCCGGGCACTCCTGGGAACTCCTCGGGAATGGGGGGAGATTGAGTTAGGACGCCAGTTATGAGCTCTAGGGTAAGTCGCCCAAGGTATTTCAATCTGGGTGAATGACAAATGTCCTGTAAGCCTTTTTCTCCCCAGTTCACCTTTTCTCACTAGGTAATCATGTGTGGATAAAGGACGGGAGTACAGCCCCTCTAAAGCCACAATGGAAAGGACCTCAGACCTGATCCTGACCAATCCCACAGCCGTGAAGGTAGAGGGAATCCCAGCCTGAATCCACCAAGGCAAGGACTGCAGAATCACCTTAAAGAGGGCAACAAGCCTTGCTCCAGCCATATCCCAGAAGCTGGCTGGTCCACACATGGCCGAAGCATGAGGAGATTCATCGTGGGACTACTTCTTCTTAATATTTGGACTTGCACAGTAGGAAAATTAACTGATTTTAAAGAATGCCCTTAGTATATACACACCAGGTAGGACATAAAAGTCACTGCCATTCTTTTGTCCTGCAGTTCTTATAAATGTACGGGGACATAGAAGGGAACCTGTTTATATAATAGTACGCAATATAAGGTGTGTAATCTGTGAGGTGGACAGGTAGCTGTGTCATAGGCATCATTAAGCCCTCTTTCTTCCTATTACCTGTTAAGACAGGTGAGCTGTTTGGGCATCCAGTCTACTTTGCTAGGGAGAAGAGAGACCTAAAATTAGGGGATTGGACCGATGATGAGTGGCCACCAGAGAGAATTATTGAGTACGATGGGCTGGCCACATGGGCTGAGGATGGCTCATGGGGATATCGGACCCCTATTTACATGCTCACCCGTATCATCTGGTTGCAGGCTGTTTTGGAAATGAAACAGGCAAAGCTCTGTCCCTCTTGGCCCAACAAGAAACTCAAATGAGAAATGTGATTTATAAGAACTGACCGGCCCTAGATTATTTACTAGCAGCCGAAGGAGGAGTCTGGGGAAAATTCAGTCTAACCAACTGCCGTCTGCACATAGATGACCAGGGGCAAGCAGTAGAGAATATTGTGCGAGACATGACCAAACTGGCACACGTGCCTGTAGAGCTGTGGCACGGATTTAACCCTGAGTCCTTATTTGGAGGTTGGTTCTCATACTTGGGAGGATTCAAACCTCTCATCATAAGTGTTCTGATAATAATAGGTGTTTGTTTACTGCTCCCTTGTCTACTGCCCCTGTTCCTTTAGATGATTAGGGTATTCATCACTACTGTAGATAGCCAAAAAGTGACATCACAAGTGTATTATATGAAACATTATCAGTCTGTTTCTTCAGAAAATCTGGAAAGTGAGAATGAAAGTGAGACCTCTCACTAATATTATAAAGTGGTGAGGGTCTCAAAGCGGGGGCGGGGGGGTGAAGAATGAGACTCAGGCATCTGAGATCAACTTCCCCTTTTCATTCCTAAGACTGTAAACCGAAGCCCTTTTCATATGTAATTCCTGAGACTGTAAACTGAAACCCTTTTCATATGTAATCCCTAAGACTGTAAACTGAAACCCTTTTCATAAGTAATTCCTAAGACTGTAAACTGAGACCCTTTTCATACGTTAAGCTATAAACCTAAGATTCTTTCACATGTAACATCTAAAGCAGACATCCCCAAACTGCGGCCCGCTGAGGCCATTTATCGCCCGCCCCCCCGCCGCACTTCAGGAAGGGGCACCTCTTTCATTGGTGGTCAGTGAGAGAAGCACAGTATGTGGCGACCCTCCAACGGTCTGAGGGACAGTGAACTGGCCCCCTGTGTAAAAAGTTTGGGGACGCCTGATCTAAAGTATAAGCCTATATAAAAAAAGGAACCTTCCTTTGTTAGGGGAGCTTGGCTGTTAGGCAGCTATGCCACCTTGCTCCTGGCCAAATAAACTCCTTCCTCCTGTATTCGGTGTCTGAGAGATGTTTCCCGCGGCCACTCCTGCTACAGTAGGAGACATTTCTTCCTTCATAGGAAGATTGGACCGGGTCTCTTAGTTCCTCTCAATTTTGAGATTCTGTGAGATTGAATCAGGGTAGAGAAACATACTTGATCTTTAAAGATTCAGTAGGATTTAAATGGATGGACGGGAGAAGGACTTTGCTACCTTTATTCGTCTTCGGATATAGGTATGTGTAGATATAAAATACATAAATATGTGTATTTTTTATCCATTTACAGACATTTGTAGTCTAATAAAAAACTTAGTTTTATATAAAGGTTTAGATCAGAGCTAGTAAGACAGAATGCTCTTTCTTTTTGTTTTTTTTTTTTTTTTTTTTCTATTTTACTTTAGGTTCTATGGGTACGTGTGCAGGTTTGTTATATGGGCAAATTGTGTGTTACTGAGGCTTGGTGTACAAATGATCCTGTCATTTAGGTAGTGAGCATAGTACCTGATAGTTAGCCTTTCAAGTCATATCGCCCTCCCTCTCTGTCCCTCAAACAGTCCCCAGTGCTGTTTTTCACATCTTTGTGTCCACCTTGACGTGCTGTTCTTATCAGATTTTTTTAAAGGACGTCACAAGAGGGTTTGATTATATCAGAAGCCCCCAAAAGAAGTACTACAGTGGAATCCAGGCATAGTAAAATATAGTTGATCTTTGACATTTGCAAAGGATACCACACCATAGCATAGAATTTCCTTCATTTCCTTTTGAAACAGGAATATTATTTTCCTCCTATTATGTGTTAAATGAGAACCTCAATACCAGCTGAGATGGAAGTGCTAGACAAAGCTTACTAGCTCTGATAACCTCCTGCTTATGAGTTCCAAAGCATGTTTTAAGCCTTTGGCTCAGCAAAATGACACATCACTCCATATAAGCAAGAGTGCTTTTAAATAGTTCATTGTCAATGTTAAATCCTTAAGTGCTCATTTCCTTATTTGCCTGTTTTCTATTTACCTTTCATGTCTCAATTTAAATGTCATGTTTCTTTGGTCTCAGAGTGATAGAAAGTAAATAAAACTGTCTCAGTTTTTTTCCTGAGACAGTCTTGCTGTCGCCTAGGCAGCCTCCGCCTCCTGGGTTCAAGGAATTCTCCTGCCTCAGCCTCCCAAGTAGCTGGGATTACAGGCACATGCCACCACGCCCAGCTAATTTTTTTATTTTTAGTAGAGACGGGATTTCATCATCTTGGCCAGGCTGGTTGAACTCCTGACCTTGCGATCCGCCTGCCTCGGCTTCTCAAAATTCTGGGATTACAGACATGAGCCAGCCTATTCGGCGTAAATTGTACTGTTATTTTAATTCTGCTACTACTGCAAGCAAAGCAAACATTTTTTGTGTTAGAGCATTGTTTGTATAGATTTTAAGAAAATCTCTCTTTACGGAACTGTTAAGGAAAATTATTGTGCCTTTGATCAGAAATGTGCCTTTAATTGTATGATTAAATCTAACTATAAATACCATGGTATAAAATAATTATGTATATATATATTTTTTTTTTCACAGCAAGCATGTGAACTCCTCCACTTCTCTCTATATATACATATATATGTATATTGTGTTGTTCTTTTTTTTTTTGCAGACAGTGATGTGTGTTCTGAAATTGTGAACCATGAGTCTAGCACTTAATGATCTGCTTATTTGCTGCCGTCATCTAGAAAATGATAGAGCTACAGAACGAAAGGTAGTAAATTACTTAAATTCAGTTTTTCCTTGAAATAAGTGTGATTAGTAATCCATTATCTCCTTTTTCTTGTCAGAAAGGAGTTGAGAAATTTAAGCGCTTGATTGGAGAACCTGAAACAGTTAAACATTTAGATCGACATTCAGATTCCAAACAAGGAAAATATTTGAATTGGGATGCTGTTTTTAGGTATTCTATTCAATTATTTTACTGTCTTTATTTTTCTCTTTTATATTTATTTCTGTTGTGATACTATTTTTGTGTGTAAGTCGGCAAATTTATCTTTGCTTCCTATATGTCATTGTGCCTTGCATATGAATTTGGCGTTTAATATTTATCCAAAACATAATTTTTAAAGGTTGTTCATATAGAAACTTAAAAATTACAAATCATTTCTTCAATAAGATGTTTTAGACTTATCTCACTCAAAATTGAGAGAGAATTTCTTTCATATCAATTAGTTCACAAGACTTCAAATTAGAGAAAAAAATTATAATAAATGTTTGGATATTACTTTCATACCTTTAAATATTGCTCTGAGTATAAGTAAACGCCATGTGTTAAATGGTAATAAAACAAGTAAAGGAAGATTGGAATATTTGCATATGAATGCAGTTAAAAACAACAAAAAACCCTCAAGCAATGAAAAAACACAATTGATTGCTGGACAGGAGTGGCAAACAGGGTTGATGCATTTTTACATTGAGACATCATTTTCAACCATGAAACCATTAATAACTAGAGACATTGTAAGGATTAGGAAAGATGAATAAAGTATTTTTAAGTATTTTAAATACTGAGAGTATTAAATAAACTAGAAATAACATTTGTAGTCAAGAGGAAGTATGTATTTAGTTGTCCTTCAGTGTTTAGGACCGATTCTATTTTATTTTTAGCTCCTATTTGGTATTAGATTGACTGTTATGTGTTTGAATGCATATAACATGAAAAATTCATGCTCTTTTTCCTCTGGTTTTCTAGTTTATTTTAAATACCACAAATATAATTATAACGTGAAGGTATTATGAATATCTTCTAGGCAGGCTTCATTTAATGGCTAGCAACATTACCAACTGCCTAAGAAATAGGTAGATCCTATGCAGAATAACAGAAGGAGTTGAGAGAGTCCTCACAAGCATTATAAGCTTTTAATGATAAATTTAGAAGGCAAGCAGTAAAGCAGTTGAAAGTCATAGAAGATTAAGGGCTTCCAGACCAGACATTAAATTGGTGTTGTTTGTAGGAGTTAGGCCTTGAAAGAGATATTTAATTGTTTTGTTTTATTCATCTGGTATAGTAATCTGAGCAAGGTAGTTTAAAACTTGCTCTTTGTGATGGCATGAATGGCTTTTGAAATTATTATTAATTAAGTAATGAGTTTCTGAAATTGCATTTTGTATTCTTGAAGATTTTTACAGAAATATATTCAGAAAGAAACAGAATGTCTGAGACTGGCAAAACCAAATGTATCAGCCTCAACACAAGCCTCTAGACAGAAAAAGATGCAAGAAATCAGTAGTTTGGTCAAATACTTCATCAAATGTGCAAATAAAAGTAAGTGATGTTATAAATTATAAATAAATGGCTTAACAGATTACTGTGGTAGGAGGTTTTTTTTTTTTTCAGATTATTTTAAGGACTTCAACTGTTGTATAAGTTTCTTCTAAATATAGTAAGATAAAAGTTGAGTATGAGTACATATAATGATTTTTATTTTTATTCAAAAAGTTTTTTTTAAGGCTAGTCAGAGGAAGCAGTGGGAGTGGAGAAGAAACAAATCTATAACTGGTTGTGATCAATTAGTTCTAAACACCACTGCACTCTACCAGCCTGATTTTTAATACTACAGATTCAAATATTTGAGGAAATTTATGTAAGCATAGAATGACAGAAATGTGAGGATTGAAGGGATTTATTTATTTTTTTAAGAGATAGGGTTTTGCTCTGTCACCCAGCTGGAGTACAGTGGTATGATGATAGCTGATAGCTCACTGCAGCCTTAAGCTTCTCAGTTCCTAAGTGATCCTGCTGTCTTAGCCTCCTGAGTAGTTAGGACTATAGATGTGCATCACCATGCCAGGCTAATTTTTTTCTTTTTTTAAAGAGATGTTATCTCACTGTTTTGCCCAGGCTGATCTTGAGCTCTTGGCCTTAAGCAGTCCTCTCCCTGCTCAGCCTCCCCAGTTATTGGCATTCCAGATGTGTGCCACCATGCCTAGTGAAGGAATTAAAAATTACTGTTTTAACTACCCAGTCTTGGATCCCCTCTATACATCCCCAGCCCTTTGGTAGAGGTACAGTCTTAATGATTGAATATACTTTCAAGACTCTCTTTTCCATCTTTGAATAGCATCAAGAGTATTAAAAACCGACTAGGGGCAGTGGCTCACTCCTGTAATCCCAGTAATCTCAGCACTTTGAGAGGCTGAGGTAGGCAGATCGCCTGAGGTCAGGAGATGAGACCAGCTTGGTCAACATTGCAAAACCTTGTCTCTACTAAAAATACAAAAGTTAGCCAGGCATGGTGGCGCACGCCTGTAATTCCAGCTACTTGGGAGGCTGAGGCACTAGAATCACGTCTCAAAAAAAAAAAAAAAAAAAAAGAATCAGGAAAGCCTTGAAATTAGTAAATATTTAGTAGAAGTATGCAGATTATTAGTGAATGATATTTCAGAATGGTGTTATGAGATTTGAGTCTAAAGAACAATGATTTAGTACATTTTCCACCCCCTCTTAGATGCCAGTATGTGTAGGTAGCTTGAAGCCCTTGTCAGAGACTCCAGCAGAGACAGGAAAGCTATACTGAGATATTCTACACTCGATTTTGCTCTATGTGGTGCAAAATATTGTATTTGCTGGTAACATGGGGATGTGGTAGGTACTTAATGAGAGAATGAATGCAGAAAGATAACACATCAATTTTGTAACCCACCAGAAAAGTTTGCAGCATGTACAGTAATTTTGCCTTGCAGTGAACAGACCTCTTAATTGCAAAATTAACAATGGAGATTACATTTGAAAATGCATCGACATGTTGGTTTATAAGAAAGAGTTGGTGAAATTATCAATGCAGGTCATGTAAATAGTTAGAAATGTATGTTTTTATTTACAGCTTCCTTTTCTTTCAAATCTGACTTTGTAACTTAATCCTCTTGAATCTTGGGACAAAACCAGCGAGTTAACTATTCCCTCACCCCGCTTCAGTTTTTTTTTTTTTTTTTTCCCCAAAAGATTGGAGGATTGATGAAAGTTTAACATATGTCTAGACTTTGCCAGTCTTGCTTAGCATTGGTATCCAAGGTATGATGATAGAAATAGAGATTAGAAAAAAAGAAGTGAAGGGTAACTGAGAAGAAACAAGTAAGCAAATACTGTTCATTTCTCTCTCTTTTTTTTTTTTTTTTTTTTTGAGACAGAGTCTTGCTTTGTTGCCCAGACTGGAGTGCAGTGATGCCATCTTGGTTCACTGCAGCCTCTGCCTCCTGGGTTCAAGTGATTCTAGTGTGTCAGCCTCTGGAGTAGCTGGGACTATAGGCATATGCCACCAGGCCCAGGTAATTTTTAGTAGAGATTGGGGTTTCGTCATGTTGGCCAGGCTGGTCTCAAACTCCTGGCCTCAAGTGACCTGCCTGCCTCAGCTTCCCAAAATGCTGGGATTATAGGTGTGAGCTACCAGATCTAGCCTGTTGTTCTTTTTTTTTTTTGAGATGGAGTTTTGCTCTTGTTTCTGAGGCTGGAGTGCAATGGTGTGATCTCGACTCATTGCAAACTCCGCCTCCCAGGCTCAATCGATTCTTCCGCCTCAGCCTCCCATGTAGCTGGGATTATAGACATGCACCACCACGCCTGGCTGATTTTGTATTTTTAGTAGAGATGGGGTTTCACCATGTTCATCAGGCTAGCCTTAACCACAAGTGATCCACCCACCTCACCCTCCCAAAGTGCTGGATTACAGGTGTGAGCCACCGTGCCCCACCTGTTTCTTTCTTTTTTTTTTTTTTTCTTTTGAGATGGAGTTTCACTCTTGTTACCCAGGCTGGAGTGCAATGACACAATCTCGGCTCACCGCAACCTCCGCCTCCTGGGTTCAGGCAATTCTCCTGCCTCAGTCTCCTGAGTAGCTGGGATTACAGGCACGCGCCACCATGCCCAGCTAATTTTTTGTATTTTTAATAGAGACGGGGTTTCACCATGTTGACCAGGATGGTCTCGATCTCTTGACCTCGTGATCCACCCACCTCGGCCTCCCAAAGTGTTGGGATTACAGGCTTGAGCCACCGCGCCCGGCCTCTGTTTGTTTCTTTATGTAAGCATTTGTCTGCTTTTGTACAAAGCTTCTAGATAATGCAAAACTCAGCTATGAAAAATGTGAAGTTCCCTAAGATTTCTAAAAGTCTCTGCAGGTAGGCTGGGTGCAGTGGGACATACATCTAATCCTAGTACTTTGGAAGGCCAAGACAGGCAGACTTCTTAAGCCCAGGAGTTTGAGATCAGCCTGGATAACATGGCAAGACCTCCTCTCTACAAAAACACAAAAATTAGCCAGGCGTGATGGTGAACGCCTGTAGTCCCAGCTACCTAGGAGGCTTAGGCAGGAAGATTGCTTGAGCCCAGGAGGCAGTGGTTGCAGTGAGCCACAATTGTGCTAATGCACTCCAGCCTGAATGACAGAGTGAGATCCTGTCTCAAATTAAAAAAAAAGTCTCTGCAGGCAACTTAGTTGTACTTTTAACAAAGATTTGATCCTAGAAGTTTGAGACCAACTTGGACAACATAGGGAGACCCCATCTCTACAAAAACTTAAAAAATTACTAGTGGCGCTTGCCTGTAGTTCTAGCTACTTGGGAAGCTGATGTGGGTCGGTCTCTTAGACCTAGGAGGTCAAGGCTGCAGTGAATCGTGATGGGCCACATGCACTCCAGCTTGGGTGACAGAGCAAGACTCTGTCTGATAAACAAGCAAAACAGTGAAAAAAAGGTCAACACATTTCTTGAAACACTTCCCATATTTGGTAGAGGAAGGAGATACATTGGAATAAAGGACATAGGAAAATGTGATTTTATTATAATATTAATTTCTGTAGTTACTTAACACAAATTAATTTTTATTGATCATTTGCTATTAGGGCAGTCACTGGGCTTTTATGTCAGAATACAGAGATTAATTCTTTTGCCTAAGGATCTAATAATACAATGGATGTTTTAGATAAGAAAAATGTTATAAAGACTGTAAGAGAGATGCACAGGGTGTTAGCAAAGAGGATCATATGGTTGTGCATTTCATAACTGAACAATGCCTAAAATTATGAAATGAGCCGTTAAGATGATTTTGCAGTTATATCAGTGTATATTTATTTACCGTAGTCTGATACTTGTGAATATAGCTAGTCTCATATGAAAACCCTAATCCAGAGTATATTCACGTTTACATGATACGTTGTGCTCTGCTCATAGCTATGCACTAAATATGTTCAATTTTAAGATTGTCAGTATTGAAATAATGGCATTTCCACTGTGACATAAATTTGATTTGCTGAAAATGAGAATTAAATTATTTTTAGACATATTTTGTTACCTTCAAGAATATGTGTCTAGTGATGCCAAGTTTTCAGAATCTCTAATAAGTAAATAATATGCTGTTAAAAATGACAACAGGGGTCACGCACAGTGGCTCATGCCTGTAATCTTGACCTCTTTGGGAGGCCAAGACAGGAGAATCCCTTGAGTTCAGGAGTTCAAGACCAGCCTGGGGAACATCATGAGAGATTCTGCCTCTCCAAAAAATAAAAAAAATTAGCTGGACATGGCGGCACAATATCTATAGTTCCAGTTACTCAGGTGGCTGAGGTGGGAGGATCCCTTGAGCCCGAGAGGTTGAGGCTGCTGAGGGCTGCAATCATGGCACTGCACACCAGCCTGGGTGATAGAGCAATACTCTGTCTTAAAAAAAAGATTACAGCCTGAGATATTTGTAAGCCATAAATGCTACTATAGGACTTATAACTAATTTGGCTTTCCAAGGTAAATATTCTTCTCATAATCTTATGTTATTTTAATAAATTCATTCTTTATAAAGAGTCCTTAAAACTTGGGATCAGTTTTGGTATAAAACCAGAAATTGTGAATTATTAAAGATATAATTGTTTTAAGAATGATTGCTTTTCGAGGTGGGCAGATCACTTGGGGTCAGGAATTCAAGATCAGCCTGACCAACATGATAAAATCCCATCTCTACTAAAAATACAAAAATTAGCTGGGCGTGGTGGTACCCACCTGTAGCATGTTGGTGCAAACCTATAGTCCTAGCTATTTGGAAGGCTGAGGTGGGAGAATCACTTGAACCCAGGAGGTGGAGGCTGCAGTGTGTCAAAGTTGCAGCACTGCACTCTAGCCTGGGCGACAGAGCAAGACTCCATCTTAAAAAAAAAAAAGAATGGGCCGGGCGCGGTGGCTCAAGCCTGTAATCCCAGCACTTTGGGAGGCCGAGGCGGGTGGATCACGAGGTCAAGAGATCGAGACCATCCTGGTCAACACGGTGAAACCCCGTCTCTACTAAAAATACAAAAAAATTAGCTGGGCATGGTGGCGCGTGCCTGTAATCCCAGCTACTCAGGAGGCTGAGGCAGGAGAATTGCCTGAACCCAGGAGGCGGAGGTTGCAGTGAGCCGAGATCGCGCCATTGCACTCCAGCCTGGGTAACAAGAGCGAAACTCCGTCTTAAAAAAAAAAAAAAAAAAAAAAAAAAAAAAAAAAAAAAAAGAATGATTGTTTTTGCTATAAATTCCTAATAGAAGCATTGGCAAACTTACTGTGTAGAGAGGCCAGATAGTAAATTTTGTTTACTTTATAGGCCATGTAGTCATCTCGGTCTTAATTACAAAAGCAGCCACAGACAATAGCAGCCACAGACAATAAATGAAGGGATGTGACTATCTTCCAATAAAATATTACTTGCAAAAACAGGTAACTGGCTGAATTTTGCTTGGGGACATAATTTGCCAATTTCTTCTGTACAGAAGAAGGTTAATTAATAGTAATTTCCCAAATGGAATTATTTAAATAGTTGTCATTCCTGGTGTCTTTTATTTTTGTTCAAATCTATGTTTTTCTTTATTTGTTTTATTTTATTTTTAAATAGGAGCACCTAGGCTAAAATGTCAAGAACTCTTGAATTATATCATGGATACAGTGAAAGATTCATCTAATGGTGCCATTTATGGAGCTGATTATAGCAACATACTACTCAAAGACATTCTTTCTGTGAGAAAATACTGGTGTGAAATATCTCAGCAACAGTGGTTAGGTACGTTTGGAAGGTTGTTCTTTTTTGTGAATGTTTCCTCCTAAAATGAAACTTCACCAAAGAAAGCACTCTTGTCTGTATCTGTCTGTATCCCCCAAGTGACCTGACAGTGTAATAGTACTTTGGTAATATTATATGGTTATCAAACCTGACCCTTAACTTTTATTTATTTATGTAGCTTCTGAATTAAGTCACCAATAATATATCAGGTGCCTGATATCAGAGCTGGAATTACAGTTGAAAGATGTCATCTCCATTGTCAAGGAGTTGACAGTGGCAGAAGAAAACCCAAGTAAACCAGAGATTATAATGCACTGTGATACAGATATATTTGGGTGCAATAGATATACAAAACAATGACACCTAAACTCAGCCATGATTCAGGTAGAAAGGGAGAGAACCAAGAGAGAGAAGTATCATGAAAGTGAAAGCAGGCTGGGTGCAGTGGCTCAGGCCTGTAAACCCAGCACTTTGGGAGGCCAAGGCAGGTGGATTACTTGAGCCCAGGAGTTCAAGACCAGCCTGGGCAATATGGTAAAACTGTCTTTACAGAAAATAGCAGAGGTAGTGGCTCATGCTTGTAGTCTTAGCTACTTGGGAGGCTGAGGCAGGAGGATCACCTGAGTCCTGGAGGTTGCGGCTGCAGTGAGCTGTTATCACTTCACACTGCACTCTGGCCTGGGTGACAGAGTTAGACCCTGTTTCCATTTAAATAAAAAAAAGTGAGAGCAAGAGAATTTAAAGTTCAAAGGGGTGTGGCTGACATTTTAAGTGTTACAGAAAGGGACACAAAAGTATCCATTGGATTAGGCACTTGGCACTCTACTCCTAAGGTAATTGAAATGAATTATATTAGAAGAGAATGTACAGGACCTAGTGACTCACTAGATGTGTAGAGTGTATTCTAGGGAGGAATCTGGTATTGTTGCCTGTTTATAGCTGGGAGGTAAGTACTGAGAGACCACAAAGGAAAGAAGTTATGATCAGAAACGGAAATGTTTCAGTTTATTGATTTCAAAGAAGGATTATTTCTGGGGTTGAGCGTAAGTGAAAGTAGGATTTGACATTAACAAGATGACTGAGTCAGATGTCAAAATCTTCTAATATACCAGCTCTAAAAGTTTAGAAGCTTTTTTTTTTCCCCATGGAAAAGTATTTAAGCTAAATTTTGCTTGCTAAATTAAAAGACATTTGTCCATATTTTTTATTGCCTTATTTCAAAACGAGGTACATATGAACCACAAAACTACTGACTAATCAGTACCCTCACTCTGCATTACATTCTGTTGTTCCCATGAGAATAAACTCCTTCTTAGCTGGTGTACTAATTTCTTAGGAGTCATTTGGAGCCTTTTTGTTACTCTGACCACAAGGTAGGCCTTGTCGTAATAGGGCCCTCAACAAGTCTGGAGACAGCCTTTGGGGAATAGGCTGGTGATATCTAAGATACTCAGCCAGATCTTTTCCTAGTATGTCTGGTCATATTTAGGACATTTTAGATGATCACTTATGACCATGGCTGTCACTGAAATCAAGGCACTCTCCCCAGTCTCCTTACTATATTCTGTCATCTATTATGTTCTCTGAAACCCCCTTTTTATTTGTAAACTAACTACTGTTACTGCTTTTTTTTTTTAAAGCTAAACTTTGCTACTTCTTCCCTGGATGTTTCTTCTTACAATTAGCCTTTTTGTCAAATATTTTTTTTACTTAGCTTCCTCCTCTAAAACTTGCTTTGATGAAAACTCTTGTGGAATAAGTGAAGTCTATGCTCAAAGTATATATTTGGTAGAGGTGGTGATTAAAGCCATGACTATGGATGAGATTTCTATATAGAGTGTAGGATGAGATGAGAAGAATGGCCTAAGACTAAGTCAGCATTTCTGTATAAATTTTGGAATCAGCTTATTTATTCCTACAAAAGATCTTGCTTAGATTTTGATACTAATTGCATTGAAACTGTTGAACAATTTGGGAAGAATAGAAATCTTAACAATGTAAGAGTTTTCCAATCCATGAACACTGTCTATCTCTCCATTTACTTAGGTTGTTTGTTTTTTGAGATAGAGTCTCTCTCTGTCACCCAGGCTGGAGTGCCAGTGGCATATCTTGGCTTACTGCAACCTCCACCTCTTAGGTTCAAGTGATTATACTGCCTCAGTCTCCTGAGTAGCTGGGATTACAGGCATGTGCCACCACACCCAGCTAATTTTTTATTATTAGCAGAGACAGGATTTCATCATGTTGGCCAGGCTGGTCTCAAACTCTTGACCTCAGGTGATCTGCCTGCCTTGGCCTCCCAGTCTGCTGGGATTACAGGCTTGAGCCACTGCACTGGCTACTTAGATCTTTTTTGATTTCTTTCATTAGTGTTTTGTAATTGTCAGCATATAGTTTTTTTAAATTGTAAATTGAGAATTATTTTTCTTAATTTTATTTAAAAAAAAATTAGAAGCAGGATCTCACTTTGTTGCCTAGGCTGGTCTCAAACACCTGGGCTCGAGTGATCCCCCTGCCTTGACCTCCCAAAGTGTTGGGATTATAGGCATAGCCACCATGCCCAGCTGCAAATTGACATTTATAATTGCAGAAACATAAAGTTTTTGGGTATGTTTTGTTAGATATATTCTGCAGTAGTAAATTACATTGTTTTTAACATTTTGATTTTCAAATTTTTCAATGTACAAAAATTATACAGAAGTACAGGTGATTTTTATATAGCGACCTTGTATTTTGGGATCTTGCTAAAATCACTTATTCATAAATCTAGTAGCTTTTTTTGAATGTTCTTTGGGATTTTCTTTGGAGACAAACGTGTCTTCTGTAAGCAGTAATTTTTTTTTTTCTTTCTTTCTGAGCCATATGGCTTTTATTTTTGTGCCTTACTACATTGGCTAGGACCTCCAGTATGATTTTTTTAATTGTGGTAAACTACATATAACATTTATCATTTTAACTATTTTTAAGTGTACAATTGAATACTGTTGTGTAATCATCTCCACCATCCATCTCCAGATCTTTTTTTTCTATACTCAGTAAACAATACTTTACCATTCCCCCTGCCCCCAGCCCCTGGAAGCTACCATTCTACTTTCTGTCTCTATGAATTTGGCTGTTTTGGGTACTTTATTTTTATGAATTGAATGTTTATGTCCCCTCAATTATGTTGAAATCTCATTCCCAAAGGGACGGTATTTGGAAGTGTAGGATTTAGAAAGTAATTAGGTCATGTGGTTGAGGCTTCATGGGTGGGATTAATGCCCTTATAAAAGGAGGCCAGAGAGCTAACTTGCTCTCTTTCTGCCATGCGAAAGTACAGTTTAAAGTTAGTAGTCTGCAGCTCCAAAGAGGGCCCTCACCAGAAACCCATAATGCTGGCACCCTGATCTCCTGCTTTCAGCCTCCAAAATTGTGAGAAATAAATTTCTGTGGTTTCTAAGCCACTTAATCTATGATACTTTGTTATAGCATCCTGAACTAAAGGACTCCTGTAAGTATTTGTTCATTTTCAACTTGCTTATTACACTTACCAAAATGTCTTTTAGGCTCATCCATGTTATACCATGTGTCCAAATTTCACTCTAAAAACTGAACACTATGTTGTGTGTATATGCCGCATTTTGCTCATTCATTCTTCCATTGGTGGATGGACATTGGTTGTTTCTGTCTTTTGATTATTGTGAATAATGCCACTATGAACATGAGTATACAAATGTCTCTTGAGTTTCCTGCTTTCAGGTCTTTTGATTGTATACCCAGAAGTAGAATTGCTAGATTGTGTAATTCTATATTTAATTTTTTTAAGGAACCAACATCCTGTTTTACACAGGAGCTACACCATTTTACATTCTCACCAGCAGCACACAAGGGTTTCAGTTTCTCTACATTCTCACTAGCACAACTAATAGAAAATGAGGATTCCTCTTCTAGGCCTTGAAAGCTCTGCTTAATTTTGCCTCTTCCTACCTGTCTGACTTAACTAAAGCTCTTCTAATTTCTGTGCTCAAGCTACACTGGCAATTATTCAGTTTCTCAAAACTAGAGGTTTCCTTTTTTTTTTTTTTTAAGTGGACTTATCTTTTAGAAGAATTTTAAGTTTACGGTAAAACTGAGTAGAAAGTTCATTGGATACACACAGCATGCACTACTATCAAAGTCTTGCACCAGTGGTACATTTGTTATCATCAGCAAACCTATGCTGGGACACATCATTATTACCCAAAGTCCATAGTTATGTTAAAGTTCACTTTTGGTAGTATATATACTAGTATATATATTTTACAAGTGTATTGACATTTTAAAAGATCTTTTTCTGTATCTAATGAGATGGTCATATTTTTTTCCTCTGGGGGAGAATGGTAACAATTATTCACTATTATAGTACCATACAGAATAGTTTTATTGCCAGAAAAATCCTCTGTGTGTCACTTGTTCATCCCTCCCTCCTTTCAAACTGTGGGAACCACTGATCTTGTGCTGTCTCCATGATTTGGCCTTCTCCAGCATGTCATATACAGTTGTGCATCTCTAAACAATGTAGATATGTTCTGAGAAATACATCATTAGGCAATTTATTTGTTGTATGAATATCATAGGGTATATTCATACAAACTTAAATGGTATAATACTACACACCTAGGTTATATCGTATTATTGCTCCTACACTACAAACCTATGTAGCATGTTACCGTACTGAATACTGTAGGCAGTTATAACACAATGGTAAGTACTTGTGTATCTAAACATATATAAACATAGAGAAGGTACAGTAAAAGCATGGTATAAAAAATAAAACATCGTAGACCTGTCTAGGACACTTATGAATGGAGCTTGCAGGAGTGTGTGGTAATGTAAAGGCCTGGGATATTACTATATACTACTGTAGAATTTATAAATAAGCTGCGCTAAATTTAAAAATGTATACTTTTCTTCTTCAATAATAAATTAACATTTATTATCATTGTCAAGGTTTATGTACTGTACATGATTGTATGTATTATACTTTTAAATGACTGGCAGTGCAGTGTTTTTTTTATACAAATACCACAAATGCTTGTAAGTAATTTCTTATATTATGACATCACTAAGTAAATAGGAATTTTTCAGTTCTGATATAAACTTACAGTACCACCTTTTCATATTGCCATTTGTCATTGACCAGAGTGTTGTCATGTTGTTGCATAGTATGTGACTGTGGTTGAAATCATAACAGCATGTATCCTTTTCACATTGGCTTGTTTCATTTAGTAGTGTACAGTTAAAGTTCCTCCATGGTTTTGTTTTGTTTTGTTTTTTGAGTCAGGCTCTCTCTTTGTCACGCAGGCTGGAATGTGGTGGTGAGATCATGGCTCACTGTGGCTTTGACCTCCTGGACTCAAGTGATCCTCCCACCCCCTTCCAAGTACCTGGGACCACACACAAAAGCCATCACACCCTGCTAATTTTTCATTTTTAGTAGAGATAAGGTCTTTCTATGTTGCTTAGGCTAGCAACTTGAACTTGGCCTCCCAAAGTGTTGGGACTACAGGTGTGAGCCACCACTTTCAGCTTCTACATGTCTTTTTATGGCTTGCTAGGTTGAGGTGGGAGGATCACTTGAGCCCAGGAATCCAAATCTAGCCTGGGCAGCATAGTGAGACTTACGTCTCTTAAAAAAACAAACACAAAAAAGAGAGAAGACCGAAGTTACTGGTATTAGAAATGAAATGAGATCTAATTACAGATCCTGTAGATATTAAAAGGATAATAGGGAAGCACTATAAACACGTGTATGGGCATTAAACTTAATTTAAATGGGCCAGTTCCTCAAACCTTGATTTGATACATTATCAAAAGTCATCCAATATAAAATAATCCAATATAAAATAGATTATTTGACTAGTCCCATAACTATGAAGGGAAGAAATTGAATTAAATTGAATCTATAATTTAAAGCCTTTCATAAGACAAATCAAGAACAAGATAAGGATGTGCACTCTCACCACTCCTTTTCAACATTATATTAGAGGTTCTAGCCAAGGGCAGTTAGACAAGAAAACTAAAAGGCATACAGATTGGAAAGGAAGAAATCAAACTTCCCTTTTGGAGATGGCATGATTGTCTATATAAAGTCCCAGTAAACACAAGTATAACATTTTGTAATAATGTTATTTGGGAGCTGGGCGCAGTGGCTCACACCTATAATCCCAGCACTTTGGGAGGCTGAAGTGGGTGGATCACTTGAGGTCAAATGATGGCTTCCTCCAAAACAAAGGACAGATTTACTTATAGCCTAACCATTATAAAAAACCTGGGGTTTCTCTGTTATAACTCAGTCTACTGTTTTCGCGGTGTCAGGTGTCCCACTTCATCTTGCCTTTGGTATTGGGGAACTGATGCAAAAATTAAAGTAGTCTGGCTACCATCATTGCAGTGAGAAATAAATTCTCCTTTTTCTGTTATCAAGAATCTCATGTCTCCTGCCAGCACCCATGAAACTGTTATGTTGATTTGCTAGGTTACAAGTAGGATAAAATCTCAGCCAGCCACAGTGGCTTATGCCTGTAATCCTAGCACTTCGGGAGACCAAAGCAGGTAGACCACTTGAGCCTAGGAGTTCAAGACCAGCCTGGGCAACATGGTGAAATCCTGTCTCTACCTAAAATACAAATCAGTTGGGTGTGGTGGTGTGAGCCTATAGACCCAGCTACTTGGGAGGCTAAGATGGGAGGATCACCTGAGTCTGGGGAGATCGAGACTACAGTGAGCCATGATCTTAGCACCACACTCCAGCCTGGGTGACAGAGTAAGACCCTATCTCAACAAAATAAGAAACCAAGTAGACTAAAATCTCATACCCTTTATAAGTCTCAACATATTTTATGGACATTTTTAATCAAACAGTATTATTATTTTAAAAAACTGTAGAGGCCAGGCCCAGTGGCTTACGCCTATAATCCCAGCACTTTGGGAGGCCGAGATGGGTAGATTACTTGAGGCCAGGAGTTTGAGACCAACCTGGCCAACATGGTGAAACCCCATCTCTATGAAAAATACAAAAATTAGCTAGGCATGGTGGTGTGCGCCTGTGGTCTCAGCTACTTGGGAGGCTGAGGCATGAGAATTGCTTGAACCCAGGAGGCAGAGGTTGCAGTGTCCAGCCTGGACGACAGAGGAAGGCTCTGTCTCAAAACAAAGCAAAACCATGGAGTATGTACTGTAAGTGCCTTGTTAGGCCTGGATGAAGGAACATAGGCTTAGATAAGTTAACTAATGTTTCTGCAGTCTGGCTCTTAAACTGTTGCTCTCACAGCAGTTTATAGTTCCTGTCTTAAAGGTGTTTTATGTAAGATAAAATTAAACATTGATGGAGTACTTTTAGTATGTTAAAAATAGATTAGTGCAGGTTTCAAACCTTTTTTCTGTATGGGATTATGGAACATATAAATTGAATTGTGACATTTAATATATTTTGATTTTTAAAAACATGACTAATAACTTTTTTTTTTTTTTAAAGAATTGTTCTCTGTGTACTTCAGGCTGTATCTGAAACCTTCACAAGATGTTCATAGGGTTTTAGTGGCTAGAATAATTCATACTGTTACTAAAGGATGCTGTTCTCAGACTGATGGATTAAATTCCAAATATTTGGATTTGTTTTCCAAGGCCATTCAGTGTGCGAGGTAATCTAATCTTTTTCTTTTGTTTTGTATTGAAATACTTTTGACCTTCTTGCAAGACCATGTTTTAGATTCAATAACTAAAAATTCTACCTTTAAATAAAGCATTGATCCATCATAACAGAACTAGTGGATTCCTAAAGAGACAACCAAGTCCAACACTTCCTGAATATCCAATATGCAGAACACTCAACACTACACGATGTTCTCAAGTGGGAGATGTGTCTTGCTGATGTTCTGATGACCAGGAAACTTAAATATCCTCTTAATCATTACATTTCCCCCATTTTGAAGATGGTTGTAATATGCTGAGAATAAGATAAAGTAGGAATATATTTAGGAAGTATTCCTGTTATACCTTTGTTTGGCATTATTAATTTATAATGTGGAACATTTTATAAATGTTGCTACAGATCAGTTTTGTTTCTTTTTAGACAATGTTTTAGCAGCAGGGAGAGATAACAGAAGTGGTCTCTTAGCACCAAATAAGAACTAATTTTTTGTTAGTTTGAAATAATGCTGTGATTTGTTTTTAATGAGTAGTTTTGAAATTAAGCCTTTTGTTTGAAAACTAACGTGTTTTTTTTCTTTCACCATGTCATTTCATAACTATTTTTAATTTGTGTACTTTGTTCTCCCTGTTATACCCAGTTGAGTTTGTTTGTTTTCTTACAGACAAGAAAAGAGCTCTTCAGGTCTGAATCATATCTTAGCATCTCTTATTATCGTCCTCAAGACTCTGGCTGCCAACTCTCGAATTCAAGTGTGTGAATTAGGAGATGAAATTCTTCCCACCTTGCTTTATATTTGGACTCAACATAGACTTAATGATTCTCTAAAAGAAGTCCTTATTGAATTATTTGAACTGCAAATTTATATCCATCATCCAAAAGGAGCCAAAACCCAAGAAAAAGGTATAAAGGAAATGTTTACTGTTTTGAATTTGCTTCTTCATTCAAACATAAAGGCTTACGTATAAAATTAGTATTCTGTAGGAGGATATCACTTTCCTCTGGATTGCTCTAGTTGATAATGTTAATTAGTCATGAGAATGTTATTCATAGAGTTTTTAGAATTTGAAGCAGTGGTAGCAAATTCTGTTATGCCTTACTGTGTGTTCAATATGATGTTAGGTATTATGGGAAATACAAACAAATATGAGACATTGTTCCTCTAGGAGCTGATTATGCATCAATACTTCAGTACTAAGGGGTCTGGCACAGACTGCAGGGCAAAAGAATTTAAAGAAAGCAGGATCTTCTTTATCCACCTATTGATTTTATTAGAAGATAAAACATGAATTGGACTAAAACCAGTCAGATTATTCAGCTCTTGAGGAAGATCCATACATACTACTTTCATAGAAATGTGAGGCAGAAAAAGGGAAATTACTGCCTTAAGCCTCATAGTTACTCTAGGGCCTCGTTTCCTGGAAAAAAAAAAAAACCACTTGTTCTCCTTGATTTTTTCATATTTGTCCTACACTAAGAGAGTATTGCTCAGAAGGTATAGTGCTTTTCAGTAGTTAGGAACTTTATTGGCTGGAACTGGAGTTTCCTCATGCTCTGTCTATTACCGCCTTTGGGCTTTTGCTAGCCTTTGGACCAATTCATCAAGGCTAGTATAATGACTTTCTCAAGACAGCATACTACATTGAGTAATAGCAGCTATAATGGAGGAAATGTGTTATAGCCACTTTTTATTTTTTGAGACAGTCTCACTCTGTTGCCCTGGCTGGAGTACAGTGGCATGTCAGCTCATTGCAACTTCTGCCTCCTGGGTTCAAGCAATTCTCCTGCCTCAGCTTTCTAAGTAGCTAGGATTACAGGTGCTCGCCACCTCGCCTGGCTAATTTATGTGTTTTAGTAGAGATGGGGTTTCACCATGTTGGCCACGCTGATCTCGAACTCCTGAACTCGAGTGATTCACCCACCTCGGCCTCCCAAAGTGCTGGGATTACAGGTGTGAGCCACTGCACCGGGCTGTGTAGCCACTTTTTATCAAAAGTAGCTGTGTATGTGTTTCTAATATGTATATTTAGGTAATGTGTAACCCATGAAACCACTGTAAGTGAAAGAACAGTGACTTTTTATAGTTTTTCATCTTTTACCCACCTCTCATCTGGATAAATTTAGTTAACTCCATATTTAGGATGATTTAAAATTTAAAATTGACAGGATGCTGAGGATAACAGAAAAGCTAATGCAATTTCAGACCACATTAATAGATTTTATGGTACTTTGTTTATGGGAAATAATAGACATTTGTTCCACATACTAGTCAGACCACAGTTGGAGTATTATGTTCACCACATTTTGTACAGTCAGCATTTCAAGTTGACTGGAATATGTCTTAGGAAAGATGACTGAAATGGTGAGAAGTCTGGTTAATATGTCATTTGTATACTAGTTGAAGGAACTGGTAGTATTTTTCTCTTTGGCCAAAAAAAGGTATACAGAGAGCTTGGTCCTCATATGAAAGAGGGAACATATTAATCGTATTTACCTCAGGTGGGAGAATAAATTGGAAAAAGGCAGATTTTAGGTCAGAATATGGAAGAAATTTCTAAGAAATACAGTTATCTAGGCTGGGCGTGGTGGCTCATGCCTGTAATCCAAGCACTTTGGAGGCCAAGGTGGGCGGATCACCTGAGGTCGGGAGTTCAAGACCAGCCTGACCAACATGGTGAAACTCCATCTTAAAAAAAAAAAAAAAAAGAAATACAGTTATCTAAATGTAAAATGGATGGTTAGGAAATAGAGTTTGTCAAGGATCTTGTCAGGCGAGGTGTTAGTACTGGATGGAAAGTTGGACCAGATGTCTAATGTTGATGCAGCTTGACAGCTGAATAATTTTGTGGGAGCTAGCAGTGCAAACAGAGTACATGAATAAATTACATTTCAATTTTTTGGATTACAGGTGCATATGAATCAACAAAATGGAAAAGTATTTTATACAACTTATATGATCTGCTAGTGAATGAGATAAGTCATATAGGAAGCAGAGGAAAGTATTCTTCAGGATTTCGTAATATCGCTGTCAAGGAAAATATGATTGAATTGATGGCAGATATTTGTCACCAGGTACAGTAAGTAGTTCATGTCACATTTAGAAATTTCCTGTTAGTTTTTTTTATTTTTAACTGGGCTTTTAAAACCTGTGTTCTCACAAAAAGCCTATAAAATGACTCTATACATGTAACTATTCCTTTCAAAATACCAGAAATTATTTGGAATTACCCTTTTAACTTAAAAGTTAATGCTTTTGCAGATATGGACTTAGTGAAAACTAGCAATGAACTTTTCCATTCTTAAATGATTGCCTATAGGAAATAAGGTGACTATTATCCTAATGTTTCTTTCCTTTTTCCTTTCTTTTCCTTCTTCCTTTCCTTTTCTCTTCTTTTTCCTTTTTCCTTTCCTTTCCTTTCCTTTTTTTCTTTTCCTGTTTTCCTCTGTCTCCCAGGCTGGAGTGCAGTGGCAGGATCTTAGCTTACTGCAACCTCTGCCTCCCAGGCTCAGGTGATCCTCCTGCCTCAGCCCCCTGAGTAGCTGGTACTACAGGCATGTGCCACCATGCCTAACTAATTTTTTGTAGAGGCAGGGTTTCACCATGTTTCCCAGGCTGATCTAGAACTCCTGAGTGATTTGCCCACCTTGGCCTGTCAAAGTGCTGGGATTTCACGAATGAGCCACCGTGCCCAGTCTGTTTCTTTTTTTGCAATTAAGCTAGAGTTCACATAGCTTAAAATTCATGATTTTGAATTGTACATTTCTGTGGTTTTTAGTATTTTTACTGTGTGTTCAACCACCATCACCACTAATTTTAGAACTTTTTTTTTTTTTTTTGAAATGGAGTCTTGCTCTGTCCCCCAGGCTGAAGTGCAGTGGTGCCATCTTGACTCACTGCAACCCCTGCCTCCCAGGTTCAAGTGATTCTCCTCTCTCAGCCTCCCAAGTAGTTGGGACTACAGGTGCCCACCACCATGCCCAGCTAATTTTTGTATTTTTAGTAGAGATGGGGTTTCACCCTTTTGGCCAAGCTGGTCTCGAACTCCTGACCTTGTGATCCACCCGCCTTGGGCTCCCAAAGTGCTGGGATTACAGGTGGGAGCCACAGCACCTGGCCCAAAACTTTTTTATCATCCTCAATGACACCTCATACCTTCTTAGCATTTAGTCTCAATTCCTTGCATCTTCTAGATCCTAGTAACCAGCCACTAATCAATCTTGGTTTTTGTGAATTTTCCTGTTTGGGACAGTTCATTTAAATGGAATCATACAATACGTGGTCTTTTGTGTCTGCTTTCTTTCACTTAGCATAATGTTTTCAAATTTCATCCATGTTTAATATGAATCAGTACTTCATTTTTATTGCTGAATAATATTCAGTTGTATTGATATACTCCATTTTACTTACCTGTTCATCACCTGATGGCCTAATGTTTTTTAAATAAAACTATTTTCCCCAGATATTTGGTTAACATACTGGGTAGTAATTTCATTCTGTCAAATATTTTCTTAATGGTAAATTTAAAAAATTGAATCCCTTTGAAAGTAAAGGTTTTTGCTTTGCTTTTAGATTTCTTGGTGCTTTTAGTAAGTGTTCCCAGGAAATAAAACTAATGTATTACTTGGTAATACCTGCTTTCTAAGAGTGCCATTACTGTCATGCAAGCTGTTTGTTTTTTACCATGTCATCAGATTTATATGTTTCTATAATTTGCTACTCTTCCTTTATGAATTCACTTGCTTTATGAATTCACTGTATCTTCATTTCAGAAGGAATTTTTTTTCCCCTAATGAAATATTATAAGAAAGTAGCAATGAAAAAAATGGATTTGTTGGCTGGGCGTGGTGGCTCATGCCTATAATCTCAGCACTTTAGGAGGCTGAGGCGGGTGGATCATCTGAGATAGGGAGTTCAAGACCAGCCTGACCTACATGGAGAAACTCCGTCTCTACTAAAAATACAAAATTAGCTCGGCTTGGTGGTGCATGCCTGTAATCTCAGCTACTCTGGGTGCTGAGGCAAGAGAATCACTTGAACCCAAGAGCCAGATGTTGCAGTGAGTGAGATCGTGCCATTGCACTCCAGCCCCTGGGCAACAAGAATGAAACTCTGCCTCAAAAAAACAAAAGAGAAAAGGAAAGAAAAAGAAAAAAGTGGATTAATTTTTGTTTTACAGGTTTTTAATGAAGATACCAGATCCTTGGAGATTTCTCAATCTTATGCTACTACACAAAGAGAATCTAGTGATTACAGTGTACCTTGCAAAAGGAAGAAAATAGAACTAGGCTGGGAAGTAATAAAAGATCACCTTCAGAAGTCACAGAATGATTTTGAACTTGTGCCATGGTAAAATGTTATCATTTTTTCATTCAGTGTCATTTTAGTCTCTTATTTCTGAGAAAACTTTCAATGGAATCCTTTAATCTCAGCCAGAACTAAGTCATTTGTCTACTCCCAAACCTATTACTACCAAAGGGATATGTGATTGCCATGACAAATGAGATCGATTATTAATGGATCATTTGCTGGGGCCAAGGGTGGGGCTACCTTTTCTAATCACATTGTCATAGCAAGTTAAGGCAGACTGGCTGTCTGGTAGGCAATTAGAAATGTGTACTTCATGGAATTCACTGAATTGTACACTTCAACAAAAGATTTTAGCATACATAGCACCCTTTAATAGAATTAGGAAGAAGTTAAATATAACCTTAAGAAATAACAATAATTTTTACTTTATACGATGATAATGTTATTTTCTCTTCTGTCTTCTTTATTCTCATATGACATTCACATATATTTAAATAAATAAATTACGGAATACTTTGGAATCCCAAAATACTAGGTCTGGTAAGGATGTTTAGAATTTGTCTAGTTCAGCCTGTTGCCTTTACTGAAAAGAAACTGAAACGCAGAGAGATTAAGCAAGTTGTGTAAGGACAGAGATTTATTGATTATAGTCATAGTCAGATTGTTGCTTAAGTGCATGTTTATATGGTTAAGGGTAGCTATTTAAGATTTTTCATTTGTCCATTTAGTCAAGAGTTATTTATTGAACACCTGCTATGTGCCAAGTGTTAGGGATACAGAGATGAATAACATAAGATTTTCTGTTCTTAAGTACCACACATTCTAGAAAATACATAGCAAATATTTATCAGATTAACTGAATTAATATAAAGGAAAAATAGTTTTTTGGGTTTCTTTGTTTTCCTGTTTTAGAGGAATAGTTTTGGTGACTAAAGAGCAAGGATGAGGCCGGGCGTGGTAGCTCACACCTGGAATACAAGCACTTTGGAGGCCAAGGCGGGCAGATCACCTGAGGTCGGGAGTTCAAGACCAGACTGACCAACATGGTGAAACCCTGTCTTTAAAAAAGAGAGCAGGGATGTACAAGATAACTCAGAAATAAAATCTTGCTATTTTATTTATTTTTATTTTTTTTCTGAGACGGAGTCTTGCCTGTCACTCAGGATGGAGTGCAGTGGTGCGATCTCAGCTCACTGCAACCTCTGCCTTCTGGGTTCAAGCAATTCTCCTGCCTCAGCCTCCTGAGTAGCTAGGATTACAGGTGTGTGCCACCATGCCCAGCAATTTTTGTATTTTTAGTAGAGACGAGATTTCACCACTTTGGCCAGGTTGGTCTTGAACTCCTGACTTTGCGATTCACCCGCCTCAGCCTCCCAAAGTGCTGATATGAGGCGTGAGCCACCGTGCCCGGCCCAAATATTCCTAATTTAATATCCTTTAAAATATTCGTCAGCAAACTGACACAAGAGCAGAAAATCAAACACTGCATGTTCTCACTCATAGGCGGGTGTTGAACAATGAGAACACATGGACACAGGGAGGGGAGCACTACACGCTGGGGTCCATTGGGGGGAAATGGGGGAGGGATGGGGAGGTGGGGAGGTGGGGAGGTGGGAAGAGGTAGCATGGGGAGAAATGACAGATACAGGTGAGGGGAAGGAAGGCAGCAAACCACACTGCCATGTGTGTACCTATGCAACAATCTTGCATGTTCTTCACATGTACCCCCAAACCTAAAATGCAATAAAAAAAAAATTAAAAAAAAAAATTCGTTTGAGGGAAACTTAACAACTTACCCAGGTAGCCAAAATGTTGACAATTTTCCTGCCACTTTAGGAAGTAGGACATAGTAACTATTAAGAGCCAGTTTATCTTGAGAGTACTATGGAAATGATGATAGTGATTCTCTAATTAGGGATATTGTAAGGGTAGCATGTCTATATAGTTCCTTTTAGTTTGTTAATGCAATTTAATAGTTTTCAAATTATCCTTTTTATTTTTAGGCTACAGATTACAACCCAATTAATATCAAAGTATCCTGCAAGTTTACCTAACTGTGAGCTGTCTCCATTACTGGTGATACTCTGTCAGCTTCTACCTCAACAGCGACGTGGGGAACGCACACCATATGTGTTACGATGTCTTATGGAAGTTGCATTGTGTCAAAACAAGAGGTCAAACCTAGAAAGTTCACAAAAATCAGATTTATTGAAACTCTGGAATAAAATTTGGTGTATTACCTTTCGTGGTATAAGTTCTGAGCAAATACAAACTGAAAACTTTGGCTTACTTGGAGCCATAATTCAAGGTAGTTTAGTTGAGGTTGACAGAGAATTCTGGAAGTTATTTACTGGGTCAGCCTGCAGACCTTCATGGTAAGTTTAACATGTATTATGTCATACTTTACAGAAACACACACGTACTCTCTCTCACTCTGTCTCTCACTCACACACACACATCTCTGATCATTTTCCTAGTGAAACACACACACACATCCCTGATCATTTTCCTAGTGAAACACACACACACACATACATACCCCTGATCATTTTCCTAGTTTGTTACTTCAGTTAAAGATGTTAAATTCTATTGTTACTTCGGTTAAAGATGTTAAATTTTATGTCAGATGCTTTTCTTGTTTGGCCAAGAAGACTTAATAAAATGCATAAGTGAATTTAGTTTCAAATGTTGAGAAATTACTAAAGCCTAATTTTAAGGAATTTCTTTTTTTTATTCAAAAATTTTTAATTGACCTATAATAGAGTTACATATTTTCCAGGTACATGTGGTAATTTGATACACTCATATAATCAAGTCAGGATAATCAGGATATCATCACCCTGCATATCTTTTCTTTATGCAAGGAATATTTGAATTACTCTCCTTGTTATTTTGAAATGTATAATAGGCCGGGCGCGGTGGCTCAAGCTTGTAATCCCAGCACTTTGGGAGGCCGAGGCGGGTGGATCACAAGGTCGAGAGATCGAGACCATCCTGGTCAACATGGTGAAACCCTGTCTCTACTAAAAATACAAAAAATTAGCTGGGCATGGTGGCACTTGCCTGTAATCCCAGCTACTCAGGAGGCTGAGGCAGGAGAATTGCCTGAACCCAGGAGGCGGAGGTTGCGGTGAGCCGAGATCGTGCCATTGCACTCCAGCCTGGGTAACAAGAGCGAAAACTGCGTCTCAAAAAAAAAAAAAGAAATGTATAATAGATTAATGTTACCCATAGTCACCCTACTCATCTATCAGACACCAGGTCTTATTCGTTCTAATTGAATATGTGTATCCAAAAGAATTTCTTTAAAGAATTATAAAGAGTTTAAATTTCTTTTATGTGCAATTTATCATTATTTATTCAATAACTTTGTTCTTATTGTAGTACTGCACACTGCTAATAAAAGAACTATTTTTTAATCAAGAATCTTTCCAAATGTAATCAGACTTTTCACAGTTTTTATGTTCATTTGGTCAGCTTAACTAAATGGATATGCCAGGCACTGTCTTAATAGATAAACAGGTCTTTGCCCACCCCCCAATAGCTTGCTTTTCACAATTGTCCTTTGCTTTGTTATAGTCCTGCAATATGCTGTTTGACTTTGGCACTGACTACCATTATAGTTCCAGAAACAGTAAAAATGGGAATAGAGCCAAATATATGTGAAGTAAATAAAAGCTTTTCTTTAAAGGAATCAATTATGAGATGGCTCTTATTCTATCAGCTAGAGGATGACTTAGAAAATAGTACAGAAGTGCCTCCAATTCTTCACAGGTAATTTAAGTTCATTAGCATACTGCTGGTTTTTTTGTTTGTTTTATCAGGCTCTCTCCACTTACTTGATGCCAGGTAGCTTTATTCTATAATGATAATACAGATTTTCCCAGATCTAGCCTTAATTATTAAATATTCCATTTGTTTTTACAGTTATCTGAGTCTTTATGCCTGATTGCTTCTGAAATAAAGGGTTGTCTCACTGTGAGAATATGGGAGGGTATGCATATAATTCTTTGAGCATTTATGTGTTCCTCTCTGATTTTTTTTTTTTTTTTTGAGATGGAGTCTCACTCTGTCACCCAGGCTGGAATGCAGTGGCACAATCTTGGCTCACTGCAACCTCCACCTCCTGGGTTCAAGCAGTTCTCTGCCTCAGCCTCCTGAGAAGCTGTGATTACAGGTGCCTGCCACCATGCCTGGCTAATTTTTGTATTTTTAGTAGAGGCAGGGTTTCACCATCTTGGCCAGACTGGTCTTGAACTCCTGACCTCATGATCCACCCATGTTGGCCTCCCAAAGTGCTGGGATTACAGGTGTGAGCCACTGCACCTGGCCTTCTGAGTTTTTTAATAGAATATGGAGGGTATACATGAAGAATGTACATATAATTCTTTGAGCATTTATGTGTTCCTTTCGGATTTTTTAAATGAATAAGTACATATATCCGACTCATGTAGATCCTGGATCCTTTCTCATAATAGGAGTGTCTTCTGGATGAAATACATTTTATTAATGAGGAGAGGAAATAAGGAAGACACAACAGGATACAAGTGCTAGGATAAAGGAACTGAGTCACTTGTCCACTTAACCTTTCCACAGATAGTAACTGGAACCAAATGATTGGAGAGCTAACCTCTGAATGGATCCGTTTACTTTTACTTTAATTTTATAACCTTTTATTTATTTCAGAAATGATCATCAGACATGATCTTGTTTCTACATAGTATTGGAAATGATAGTAACAATGGTTGTCCTTAAATTATCCTTTTAGATATTAAGAAATTCAGTGTAGATGAAAGCAATTTTAATCTAGGATCCAAATTTCAGAAGTCAAGAATTACAGCTAAACATGGATGTTAAAGTTTAAAATATTCTTTACATGACTTTTGGTCTTTTAAGTGAAGCTTTTCTTTCTTCCTTTATAGTAATTTTCCTCACCTTGTACTGGAGAAAATTCTTGTGAGTCTGACTATGAAAAACTGTAAAGCTGCAATGAATTTTTTCCAAAGGGTGCCAGAATGGTATGTTTCCTAATATTGTTCTTTGCCATTTTAAGATATAGCTTTAATTACAAAATTAATAATTTTAGCTGGGTAGTAGCTGCATCTTAATAATTATAAACTAAATTGGTCCCAAAAAATCACAACTGTTAGCCAGGGAAAAGGTTGTTTTAATTCAGTGATTGTAATCTATGTTCTATAACATTAGATGAAGTTTACTATTTTTTAATGCTGTATAGTATGTGACAAGTGCCAGTGGGAAAAATTGAATGGTTATACTGGGAAATTAAGAATATAAAATTTATATGAAATAAGTTCTTAAAGGTGCGACCCATTTCTGTACATCAACTGTGATTTGACTGTTACTTGAAAACAAAAAATAAATCTAAACCTGATTTTAGTTGATTGACTCAAAAGACTTAGGTTGTATTACTGTGACTGAAAATGACTCACTGGCACAAAGATTCCTTATCTCCCTCAAGAGGGCGAAAGATGAAAAAAAATTTTTATATTTTGGAGAAATTGATGGTGAAAACCAAATAAATACCAACCACAATAATGGAAGTTTTGTTGCAAGATCATTACTTTTCTAACCAAAAGGATGCATAACTGCTTAACCATACCAGATATTAAAGGTTTTTAAACTTATACTTGTTACTCCCTCTGCTTGGTGAAAAAACAGATATGTTTTCAGACAATGTTATGCTCAACATTTACATATAGCTCAACATTTACAAAAGACACTTTCTGAATTTACTTTCAAAATTGTAATTTGTGGAGGAGCAGGCCTGCATCCTGCCAGGACAGCTCTGCTACTCGCAGCCACCTCAGTGGCTGCCTCCATAGCCACCTCTGGAGGGATCTGGCTGAGGAGGAAGTGGAGGTGTCACCGGCCTCAGCCTTTGCCCCAATCCTCTGTGGGCACTGAAGGGGGACTACAGCTTCGACAGTTACGGGTGCTACATGTGTGCTTTCAGAGCAGTAGTGTGTGGAAGCTTGGAGTGGGATGGCAGGACGGCCTCATTCCTATGACAGTAACTCCAGTGATCCAGAGAACTGGGATCAGAAATTGCACAGTAGACCTTGTAAACTTTATAAACATTCAGGTACTTCCTCATGTGTTGCTAAAGGAGGAGTTGACCTTACCAAAATGAGTCTACATGGTGCTAGTGGGGGACATGAAAGATCAAGAGACAGAAGAAGGGCAAGTGACAGATCACGAGATTCATCCCATGAAAAAGAGTCTCAGCTCACTCCTTGTATTAGAAATGTGACTTCTCCTACACAACAGCACCACGTTGAATGAGAAAAAGATCACAGTTCCTCTCGTCCAAGCAGTCCACATCTTCAAAGAGCACCCTCAAATGGTTCCATTAGCACTACTGGGAACAGCAGCAGAAACTAGTCAGTCAAGTTCAGATGGTAGTTGTAAGACATCTGGGGAGATGGTGTTTGTATATGAAAATGCAAAAGGAGGAGCTTGGAATATAAGAACGTCAGAATGAGTGACACTAATAGTGGATAAGACTAGATTTGTTGTAGACTCATCCATTTTTACTGCACAGTCAAATACAATGTTGGGGAGGATGTTTGGATCTGGCAGAGAACATAACTTTACATGACCCAATGAGAAAGGAGAGTATCAGGTGGCAGAGGGAATTGGTTCCACTGTGTTTCGAGCTATTCTGGATTACTATAAAACAGGAATATTCCGTTGTCTTGATGGCATATCTATTCCTGAACTGAGAGAAGCATGTGACTATCTTTGTGTCTCTTTTGAATATAGTACTATTAAATGTAGAGATCTCAGTACCCTAATGCATGAGTTATCAAATGATGGTGCTCAAGGACAACTGGAATTTTATCTGGAAGAAATGATCCTCCCTCTCATGGTAGCTAGTGCCCTGAGCGGGGAACAGGAATGTCATATAGTGGTGCTTACAGATGATGAAGTGGTTGATGGAGGTGAAGAATATCTACCACAGATGGGAGAAGAATATTCACAAATTATTTATAGCACAAAATTATATAGATTTTTCAAGTACATTGAAAACAGAGATGTGGCCAAGTCAGTTTTGAAGGAGAGGGGTCTTAAGAAGATTAGATTGGGAATAGAAGGTTATCCTACCTACAAACAAAAAAATAAATCAAAGGTCTGTAGGCCATGCAGAAATGATCTACAACTATGTCCAAAGACCCTTTATTTGAATGTCCTGGGAGAAGGAAGAAGAAAAGAGTCGGCTTGTAGACTTTCAGTGTGTAAAGAGTAAATCTATCACCAACCTTGCAGCAGCTGCGGCAGACATTCCCCAAGACTAGCTGGTAGTCATGCACCCAACTCCGCAGGTGGATGAGCTGGACATTCTCCCTATCCATCCCCTTTCTGGCAACACTGACCTTGATCCTGATGAACGGAATACAATGCTATGATGCTGATGTTCCTTGAAACCATAGCATGCTACTCTTCACAGTGACGTTGTACTCTGCTCATTCTGCACTGTAAGGCCACTCTTCTTCATGTGAGATGCACATAATAATGTTTAGGATATTGCAGTGTAGGCTTTTTTAAAGACCAAAGGTAGCTGATTGGTTTTTTTAAATGAATACAACTCTGTCATCTTGAAGTTCCAGTTATATAAATGTATTTGTTTACTAGTAGGTTTGTGAAATTGGTTCTTTGTATGAGGGATGGTCCTTTTTCACACATCTAGGTCTTTTGAAAAGTGGTGGAAATTGGCAACTGGGGTACTTTTAGTTTGGATTGATAATCATCACACCCCAGATAAAATGCAGAATATTATATAGTTGCACTTTATAAATGGTGGTTAAATGGAAATGTTCAAGCCATTTTATAGTTGTGATGCACAATATAACTTAAGTAAGTGCTTCTGTCAAAGTAATCCTTCAGTAAAATTTGTATAGTTTGCTGCCCTTGATGAGCAGAAAGTATTTATCTTGGGCTTATCTAAATGATCAAAATGAGATTTAACACCCGTTTCACATCAGTTCAGTTATCTCCAGTCCCGGTTCACCCTTTAGAGTGAGTCACATGCAGGGAGTGTGAACGTCAGAGGTGGCTTATTATCCAGTCTGCCTTATCCTTTATCTGTCACAGATATTTATTTACTGATGCTTTTTTTCTTATGAGTTATTGGATAGGAAAATGAAGTGTTTGCTCTTCATTTACTAAATGATTATAAACTTGAGTTTTTCATCAAAATAAAATTCCATTTTAAAAAAAATTGTAACTTGTATTTCTTTTGTCTATTAGTAAAATTGCTGCTGACTAATGAAATTTGATACAAGTAGGTTTCAAAGTCCAAAGAAGAGAAGCGTTTAAAGAATAATCTGTTAATTGTATAAGTAGTCTTTGAATGATGTAGATACTGTGTTAATGTTTTCCTTTGTAATATATTGCTAATATATAGAGGCGAAGCATTAAGTAGTTTGTTTATAAATTAAAGATCTTACTTTCTTGAAGCGAACAACACCAAAAAGATAAAGAAGAACCTTCATTTTCAGAAGTAGAAGAACTGTTTCTTCAGACAACTTTTGACAAAATGGACTTTTTAACCGCTGTGAGAGAATGTGCTATAGAAAAGCACCAGTCCAGTACTGGCTTTTCTGTCCATCAGAATCTCAAGGAATCACTGGTTCGCTATCTTCTGGGATTATCAGAACAGCTTTTAAATAATTATTCATCTGAGGTGAGATTAAAAAAAAAAAAACTAAGCTTATATATATTCAACTTTGGTAAACTGTTAGGAAGGAGAAATAGGGGCAGGAAAAACACCAAAGATGGTGGGAGGTTTGGTTTTAAAAGCAAAATGGCAGTAAAGGGCTACAAATTGGGAAAACTTAGCATAATTAAAGGAAAACTCAATAATAATTTGGATACTTCCTTTGTGCTGGGAATTACGGTAGACATAAAAGAATTCCTTGTGTAGGATAGTAGGGAATAGTAAGAGTTTGAGCATAGGGATTATATGATGAAAAAAACCTCTGAATACAAAGGAGGGAGATGTTACAGTAATGGAAAAGAACACAATTTAAACAAATCTAATAGATTTTGGTGGCGTTTGAAGAGGGACGAGGGGCTAGTAAAGACAATAAATGGACTAGCAATTATTTTAGACGTCATCTAGGAATTTCCTTTAGCCTCATAAAATCACAAATTCTCTTCATGTAGGCTGTTCTCTTGCCAAAACTCCCATTTTTTAAAAATATGAAATGTCTTTCTATTTCTGTGTATTCAGATCATCCACATGTGAAAATCCTTGCTAATAACTTTCTTAGAATCTCAGAAAGTGAGATTCTAAGAATTTTTCTTTTTGAGACGAAGTCTCGCTCTGTTGCCCAGGCTCCAGTGCAGTGGTGTCATCTTGGCTCACTGCCGCCCCCACCTTCTGGCTCAAGCAGTTCTGCCTCAGGCTTCTGAATAGCTGGTACTACAGGCACGTGCTGCCATGCCCAGCTAATTTTTGTATTTTTAGTAGAGACGGGGTTTTGCCATGTTGGCCAGGCTGGTCTCGAACTCCTGACTTCAGGTGATTGGCCCGCCTCGGCATCCCAAAGTGCTGGGATTACAGGTGTGAGCCACTGTGCCTGGCCTAATAATTTTTCATCTTTTAGTTTTATAGTACTTAACGTTTCACATTTTTAATGGCAGTTAGCATTTTCTTTATACCATGGATATTTACATATGGTTTGTATATAAATATCTCTTGAACTATCACATACACTCTTTTTTTTTTTTCCAGATGGAGTGTCGCTCACTCACCCAGGCTGGAGTGCAATAGCACGATCTTGGCTTATTGCAACCTTCTCCTCCCGGGTTCAAGCGATTCTCCTGCTTCAGCCTCCCAAGTAGCTGGGACTACAGGCGCCCACCACCATGCCTGACTAATTTTTATATTTTTAGTAGAGTCAGGTTTTACCATGTTGGACAGGCTGATCTCAGACTCCTGACCTTGTGATCCATCCGCCTTGGCCTCCCAGAGTGCTGAGATTACAGGCATGAGCCATTGCGCCCGGCCCATATGAAAAGGGAATACATATTTTTATTAATCTTTGTATCCTCCACAGTGCCTTGTTACATGGTAAATGATTAAATGAAATAAAGCCTGTAATCTCTTCAAAGGAGTGAATTCAGTAGCCAGGGAAAATGACCTGAGGACCTGAGAAGGGACAGTGTGCCTCTTTCTGATCTTTTTCTGACATTCTTCTGCACCACAATTGTAACCACTTTCAAGTAATTGAGTTTTGTGTATTTTCTCTTAGAATGCCATTTATTACCCTGTAGGAACAAAAAATCAGAACATCTTGTGTGTAATTTAGCAGATTCTTATGTAATTCTATAAAATTGTCTTAAAACTGTTTTTTGGGATGGAGTCTCACTGTTGCCCAGGCTGGAGTGCAGTGGTATGATCTCAGCTCACTGCAACCTCTGCCTCCTGGGTTCAAGCAATTTTCCTGCCTCAGCATCCTGAGTAGCTGGTATTATAGGCACCTGCCATCACGCCTGGGTAATTTTTTGTGTTTTTAGTAGAGACAGTGTTTTACCACGTTGGCTAGGTTGGTTTTGAACTCCTGACCTCAGGTGATCCTCCTGCCTCGGCCTCCCAAAATGTTGGGATTATAGGCATGAGCTACCGTGTCTAGCCAGCTGTCTAAACTTTATCTACTAGAAAAAATCCTTTATGCTAGTCTGTGGGGTCTAAAAAGCTGAGTAAGTCAAGGTTCCTGTTCCTCAGAAGCTTAAAATGACATTTTAATGTCTCTTTATATGACTCTAATTTCTACTTGTGTTCTAGGACTTATAGTCATTTATTTGCCTATCAACTTTTTTTCTTTTCTTTCATCCCTACCTCAAATATTTAAGGGCCTATGTGCACAGTACACACGGCACCCTAAGATGATATATTCTGCTTGGCCACTAGGAGATATTTAGGCTGCTTTTCTTGAGAATCGTAGTTATAATTCTACAGTGATCTCCTAGTTGTTTTTAGAGATATTCAGAATATGCCGCCTTTAACTCAGTTAACTGAACTTTTGTTTTTTAATATGTATGTAGAATTTGCTCTTATAAAAGATAATTATAGAATATACAGAATTGTTTATGAAATATATATATATTTTTATTTGTGGTTTGCTTTAAGATTACAAATTCAGAAATGCTTGTCCGGTGTTCAAGTCTTTTGGTGGGCGTCCTTGGCTGCTACTGCTATATGGGTGTAATAACTGAAGAGGAGGCATATAAGTCAGAATTATTCCAGAAAGCCAAGGTAGAAGAATTTATGCTAATAAAGTTTCTGATAAATTTGAATGAAATGTATTCCTGAGAAAATTATTAACATTTGTTTGGAAGACATTAAATTTTATGTAGGTTAACCCTTTCTCTTTTATTTATGTAATATGAGAAGAAATTACACTGTGTATTTTTAAAACTTGAAATTACTATAAGCCAACTATAAATAATAGTAAATAATATAATATCACATTAAAATCTAATCTCATTAAAATATTGATTTTTGTCTACTTTTTTTTAAAAAAAGAGATAGAAGCTCGCTCTCTGTAGCACAGGCTGAAGTTCAGTGGTATAATCTTGGCTCACTGCAGCCTCTGCTTCCTGGATCCCAGTTCAAGCAGTTCTCCTACCTCAGCCTCCCAACTATATGGGATTACAGGCATGAGCCACCATGCCCAGCTAATTTTTGTATTTTTAGTAGAGATGGGGTTTTACCATGTTAGCCAGTCTGGTTGTGAACTCCTGACTTTGTGATCCACCTGCCTTGGCCTCCCAAAGTGCTGGGATTACAGGCATGAGCCACCATACCTGGCCTGTCTGTCCTTTTTAAAGTTTTCCCTGTGATCAGTTACATTGAAGTAGCTTTGATTGAGGGTGTTAATCAAGTAGGCTGTAAGCATGAAACTCTGATCTCTTGGTAGTACTAATTGTTAATGATTTTTACTTATACTATATGACTGTGTGGAACTTCCAAAAACATTTCATTTTTTCTCTTGTGTACTTTATTTTTTATTTTATAGAGTATGTCCAAGATCAAAGTGCACTTTTAAAAGCAATACTAAACTATAATTTTAACTAGAATTTGCATTTTTCCTTGTATTTGTAATAGTCTCTAATGCAATGTGCAGGAGAAAGTATCACTCTGTTTAAAAATAAGACAAATGAAGAATTCAGAATTGGTTCCTTGAGAAATATGATGTATCTATGTACACGTTCCTTGAGCAACTGTACCAAGGTAAGATTTTCTTCTTGTTTTGTTTTTTGAGATAGGATCTTTGTCTGTCGCCCAGGCTGGAGTTGCAGTGGCATTGTCACGACTCAGTGTAGCTTGACCTTCTGGTTTCAAGCAATTCTCCTGCCTCAATGTCCTGAGTAATTGGGACTACAGTTATGTACCACACAACTAAAATTTTCTTTTTACTTGATAGTATAGTCTATGCAGGGGATTGATTACTGGTTGGTGTTACTGTTTTGGTGTCCACTCATAAGTTTGTTTTTTACTTTTATTTTTATTCTTTTTTTTTTTGAGACAGTCCCTTGCTCTTTCACCGGGGGTAGATTGCAGTGATGTGATCACAGCTCACAGCAGCCTTGACCTCCTGGGCTCAAGTGATCCTCCCACGTCAGTCTCCCTAGTACCTGGGATTACAGGTGTACACTGTCATGCCTGGCTGATTTTTGTATTGTTTGTATTGTTTTACAACATTGCCCAGGCTAGTCTCAAACCCTGGGCTCAAGTGATCCTTCCACTGCAGCATCTCAAAAGTGCTGTGATTACAGGTGTGAGCTACCATATTTGACCACATTCATAAGTTTACAAACTGATTTAAAACTAAATTGAATGGTACATAAAGATAATATCCAGATGAATAAACAATAGGAATTTGAGTTTCTCATGAAACTAATTTTATAATTTCAGGAATTCTTCTGAGATTGTCTTACCACTTCTATGTATAACCAAGTAGATAACTCTTTTATTCCCAGCACATTTCATTCATTTAATAAAAATTTGTTGACTCAAACTTTGTGGTATGCATAGCAGGGCTAGTGAGCAGCACAACGATAACTCTAGCACATGCTTTACTTTTTTTGCTCAGATCATCTTACATAACATTTGATAGAAAGAGTGCTACTGTGTGTAATCTTTGTTTTTATTTACAGCAGGCCCGTGAGGTAGCCAAGCCAGTCCCCAGAGTACTGATAATAATTGGAAATATATTTGAAACCTAATATTAGGTACATGGCTGTATATCAATATTATCAACATACTTTTTGTTTTGTAACGTGTTTTTCCTCCCTTTTGGTGTAAGTGGGAAAGGAGAAAAGTAGAAGAATAAATTCTAACCTATAATTACAGCTTAATTACGTTTAGAGTCAATAGCTGTTACTTAAATGCTGTTAAAGCACAATGAAAGATGTACAGTATAGTAATGATTACTCTAAGGAAAGATGTGTTTTGGAAGCCGCGTGTATCTTGGCCCTAATAGTAAACCATTTATCTACATTTCATTCAAGATAGAGAAAACATTGTCTGCCAAGAATAATTGTTTTTATTTCTTTGTTGTTGGTTCTTTGTTTGTCTTAATTGCAGAAGAGTGCAAGTAAGATTGCATCTGGCATTTTCCTGCGGTTGTTTACATCAAAGCTAATGAATGACATTGCAGATATTTGTAAAACTTTAGTAAGTATGCTTCCTATTTTGCTATCATATTTCCATTCTAATATGCATAATTTTTTGGTTGAACTATCTTTGTAAATAGGGATGCATCTGAAAACATATAACATCTTACATTTTTATAAATGTGGAAATTAAATAGTTGTTTGTCTTGTGGGGAAATATACCTGATTGGTTCTTAATATCAATACCTACCATAGTGAGTGCCTGCTTTCAGTTTCTCAATAAATAATACACTGAATGATTGGAAACTAATCATCCAGGCTTATACCTATTGCTATGCAACATTGTACCAAAGTTCAAAATAATTACTTGTTCTTTAAAAGTGACCAAAAATCTTGCCAGACAAGCAACATATTCTTATTGTAGTATTTATTTTTCTTCCATACAAATGGGCTTATGCCACATACATTTTTTTGTCTGAACTATTGCTGGCCATACAAAGTAGATATTGAAATATCTCGAGTGAAAACACATTCTGTAACTTGCTTATTTCCATTTTATGACACATCTTAATCATTTTCCATGTCACTACTTATTTTATAAGCTGTCTGCTGTTATACTTTATTTAGCAGTCCATGGTATTCTATTGTGTGGTAGTAGTGAGTAGCATGTATGTATATAAAAGCTCATCTGCTCCCTTTATTTATTTATTTATTTATTTATTTTTGAGATGGAGTCTCACTCTGTTACCTAGGCTGGAGTTCAGTGGCACAATCTCAGTTTACTACAGCCTCTGCCTCCCAGTTTCAAGAGATTCTCCTGCCTCAGCCTCCTGAGAAGCTAGGATTACAGATGTGTGCCACCACGCCTGGCTAATTTTTGTGTTTTTAATAGAGACAGGGTTTTACCATGTTGGCCAGGCTGGTCTCAAACTCTTGACCTCAAGTGATCCGCCTCGGCCCCCCAACTTACTGGAATTACAGATGTGAGCCACTGTGCCTGACCTGGTTAGGTAAATTTTAAGTACAACATGGTCCTGCAAGAAGCTGTCTTGAACATCTTTGTTTCTCTTCCTTGAAGGCATTCATAATCAAAAAGCCATTTGACCATGGAGATGTAGAATCAATAGAAGATGATACTAATGGAAATCTAATGGAGGTGGAGGATCAGTCATCCATGAATCTATTTAATGATTACCCTGATAGTAGTGTTAGTGATGCAAATGAACCTGGAGAGAGCCAAAGTACCATAGGTAAATACATATTTACTGCTTGGGATTTCTTTTACCTCTTTATATTAATTTGGCAGTATAAGAGTCCTTATTGATATCAATTTTACGCTTATTTCATTTTTCCCTTAGTCTAGCCTTTTAGGATTATTCCTGTGTACTTTAAATTTTTCTGATTTTTACTCAAATTTATTAGTTTCCTATTTTAGTCTTCATAGGAGGGACTTAAGATAACTATTAAAGAAATAAAACCATATGATAGGTTATTTGGACAATAGAAAGCAGGAAATGAAAACTCACCCATCATACTATTGCTTTTAACCTTTCTCTATTATTTCTCTATAGAACCTTTCAAAATTGTAATCAACATCAACATTCACATGTTAATGCCTGTTTAATATTAATTATTTTTTCCATGTAGTTGCTTGTCTTGATAGTCATACTTTTTAATGGCTTCACCATTTTTCAATCACAAATACGATAATTTACTTGACATTCTTTATTGTCAGAAATTTAAATCTGTTGTATTTTCCTATAATAAACATTATTGCAGTGATCGTTTGTCTAAAGGGTACCCCCCCCCCGCCCCATATTTTAAATTATTTCTTGACAACAGAATCCTGGATAATTTTTTAAAAAGACTTTTAAAGTTTTTAGTATATAATTAATTTTACTATAATTCTGTTTTTCATATACTTTTTTTTGTAAAGAGGAGAACATTTGAGTTAATATTAATATATATTGCTGTTGTGTCCTCTCTTAATGAGTGCTTTTTATTTTTAGGTGCCATTAATCCTTTAGCTGAAGAATATCTGTCAAAGCAAGATCTACTCTTCTTAGACATGCTCAAGTTCTTGTGTTTGTGTGTAACTACTGTTCAGACCAATACTGTGTCCTTTAGGGCAGCTGATATTCGGAGGAAATTGTTAATGTTAATTGATTCTAGCATGCTAGACTCTACAAAATCTCTCCACTTGCATATGGTGAGTTACATTAAATGAATAAGCTCTTGGATTTTATCTGTTGTTGCTGACTAAATGTAAAGAGTTACAAGTAAGAATCACATGCTGTCTTTGAAGAATTGAAATTGCTCTCGAGAAATGAACCTGAGACTAGTTGGAAAATAACATTTTTTCTTTTAATGTGCTGTGAACAAATTGAAGAAGATGCTGAAATATTAAAACTTAGATGGGTTTTGGATAGATTTTATTCTCTTTAGGTTTAATTAATTATTATGCATTATTTTAATTAGGCTAAGAAACATAGACCCTGAATGTAAACAATACATAACATTGTGTTTGAAGCTGAAATCTTGTTTTTACCTCAGTAAAAAATATACAAATATTTTCAGTTTTTTGGATTTGATTTCAAAATGATAGTAAAGTTACAAGAATACTACAAAATACTTCCATATACTCTTGATATGCTTTTATAGTTAACATGTTACCACTCTTGCCTAATATTCCCTCTCTCCACATATACTCAAACACGGATACACACATTAGTTTCTCTGAACCATTTTGAGATGAACTTGCACACATGATACTCCTTATACTTCAGGCTATATTTCCTAAAAACAAGGGTACACTCTTTTTAGCCACAGTATAATCATCAAAATCAGAAAGTTAACATTTTATCATTGCACTTAGGTGCGTAGTCTGTTTAGTCTCCTTCAATCTGGAACAGTTCTTTTCTTATTTAATATGACCTTCATATATTTGAATAGTACAGGTCCACTGCTCTGAGTTTGTCTGTTTCTTCATGATTAGATTTATAGTTTGATTGAGAATGTTACAAAAGTAATTCCTCTTTTGCCTTCACCCTGTCCATTTATCTGCATGTTGATATCTTCAAATTCAAGCCAGTATCACACGGTTTATCTTTTTTTTCTGTCCAAATTTATAAATTTCTTTTTTTCTTTGAGATGGAGTTTCACTGTTGTTGCCCAGGCTGGAGTGCAGCGGCGTGATCTCAGCTCACGGCAATCTACACCTCCTGGGTTCAAGTGATTCATTCTCCTGCCTCAGCCTCCCAAGTAGCTGGGATTATAAGCATGCGCCACCATGCCCGGCTAATTTTCTATTTTTTAGTAGAGATGAGATTTCTCCATGTTGGTCAGGCTGGTATCGAGCTCCTGACCTCAGATGATCTGCCCACCTCGGCCTCCCAAAATGCTGGGATTATAGGTGTGAGCCACTGTGTCTGGCCTAAATTTATAAATTTCTTACTAGCAGTTAAAAAAACACCCCAAAACTGGCTGTTCCCTTGACCTGAATACATTTACTTATTTGCTCAGCAACCTTATGTATAACTAATCTCCCAACGATGTGGGCCATTTTCTTAGCCTTAGTCCAGGCGTAGGTGGAGATGGAGCCCTGGCCTAGTGAGTAGCCAGTTGGGCCCTAGGTCATGTCCTCAGTTGCAGCTAATTGATAGGCATGCCTGGTAAGTCCCTAATTAGAACTTCTGATCACAGTAAATTGCAGGCTGAGTCATTGGTGGAATCCCTGATCATGCTTCCCACCCTTGGTGAGCGTGCATGTCAATCGTTTACAGTGAGAAAACAAGTTTGGTTGTGCCCTCTTTGGGCCCCTAGTTTAGGTCCTGGTAGATACTCTAGTTAAGTCTCTAACCCTGACCAAGAAGAAGAGTTACATGCTTTTCTTGAAGTATTGATGTTTCAAGTCACTTCAAAACATTCAGTAACCTGATGTACATGACTCTCATGTCAAATAATGAAAAGGATCATTTAATTTTCTTTGTTAATATCTGAAAAGGAATAGGAAATATTCTACATCTAAATAGGAAAAAAAATCCCTTATGATTTCAGTATAGCTAGAAAATTATTCGGTAGTTCTTAGAAACTGGCTGCCTACATAATAACTACCATTATAACTGGTAGTTGCAACAGCCCTTTCTGTCCATAGTACCATAAAGAGCCTTAGAACATTGCTTTGTGGGAAGATAGATCAGAGTGTTTGACTTCTTTGCCTATGACTGTCTCTGCTTTCTAAAATTCATTAATGGAATAGTCTTCAACCACTGGACTATTCTCCCCAAGCATTATTTTGGGAGAATGGAGACTTACAGTTTCAGAATCTTGCTCAAGCTCTTAACTGCAACACACAATAGAAGCTAGACTTTTACATTTACCTTCTCTAATCCTCACAGTTACCTGGCCAGGTAAGTGATTAAGTGATATATCCCCACTTTACAGATGAGGGTACAAAGGCCCTAGATGATTTAAGGCAAGATTTTTAACCAGAAAAGTTAAAGCTTTGGTACTGGGACTTGAATTCTGCTGTTTGACTTCAAAGCCTTTTGTTTTTACTATACCCCTCTTAAAAATTTACAGCTGTATGTGTGTACATGTATGAATTTATGTTTATATACTTTTTTTTTTTTTGAGATGGAGTCTCACTCTGTTGCCCAGGCTGGAGTGCACTGGTGCTATCTTGGCTCACTACAACCTCTACCTCCTAGGTTCAAATGGTTCTCCTGCCTCAGCATCCTGAGTAGCTGGGACTACAGACCCCTGCCACCATGCCTGGCTAATTTTTATATTTTTAGTAGAGACGAGGTTTCACCATATTAGCCAGGCTGGTCTCAAACTCCTGACCTTGTGATCCGCCTTCCTCAGCCTCCCAACATGCTGGGATTACAGGCATGAGCCAGCCTATGTTTATATACTTTTTAATGTAAATGATTTGTGAATAAACCTGACTTTTTTCCCTCCTACCATCTTAGTATCTAATGCTTTTAAAGGAGCTTCCTGGAGAAGAGTATCCCTTGCCAATGGAAGATGTTATCGAACTTCTGAAACCACTATCGTAAGAAATTAAAACCTTATATTCACTTTAAATTTATAAAATAACTGATGTGTTCTGTTAAGCTTATAAAGTTAAACTTTTTTCACCACAGCAATGTGTGTTCTTTGTATCGTCGTGACCAAGACGTTTGTAAAACTATTTTAAACCATGTCCTTCATATAGTGAGAAACCTAGGTCAAAGCAATATGGACTCTGAGAACACAAGGGATGCTCAAGGACAGTTTCTTACAGTAATTGGAGCATTTTGGTAGGTACAGCTTATTCTGTGGTCTTATTTTTCTTTTGCTGTCTGTGGATACAAATGCAAATTTTGTATCTACATCAGTGATTTCTTCTGATCTTTCTACATAGCTAATATATCTTTTAAGAATAGCAGAATGTAATTTGTGTTTCCCTCAGTTGCTTGAAGAACTACACTGTTTTTTTTAAGGCTTGGCTTTCTAAACTGTTCAACTAATTTCCCTGCAAATTTTGAGTCATTTAATAGTTTGACATATATAGTGAATAAAGGAAGTATAACAAGCCAAAATCAGTTGAATTGTTCATGTTCCCAAAGTGAACAAATTGGCTTTGTCACTATCTGTTATTTTATCTATATTGTCACATTCTGAGATACACCATGATACTTACGGAGGAACACATATATATAATTTAGAACCCTTGTACTATTTGATTGATGAGTAATTCTAAATCAATAGAATGTTTTTTGTTTTTTTTGGGGATGGAGTCTCACTCCATCACCCAGGCTGGAGTGCAGTGGTGTGATACGGGCTTACTGCAGCCTCTGCCTACCGGGTTCAAGCAATTCTCCTGGCTCAGCCTCTTGAGTAGCTATGAATACAGGTGCCTGCCACCACACCTGGCTAATTTTTTTGCCTTTTTAGTAGAGATGGGGTTTCACCATGTTGGCCAGGTGGGTTTCAAACTCCTGACCTCAAGTGATCTGTCCACCTCAGCTTCCCAAAGTATTGGGATTACAGACCTGAGCCAGTGCACCCAGCCAGAATGTGGTGTTGAAATCTTTGATATACCAAACAAAACTTTAACAAAGAAATTTCTTTCTAAAGTAAGTTTACTGTAATATGGTTAGCCATTCTATGGTAGCCCCCCAGAAAAGAGACATGATGGTATAAAACAAATCATTTGCACTAAAATGAATTCTTTCAAACTGATTCTTTTAGCTTGAATTTTTGGGAAGGTGAGTATGTTGGCATATTCCATATATGACAAATAAGTTTAGCACAGAAAGATATATTGGAAGCAACTTATAATAACCTTGATATTCAGTGAGTTTTCTGAGTACTTTTATTGGAATGATTATTTGACTTCAAAAAACTTACTTGATTTCAGGCATCTAACAAAGGAGAAGAAATGTACATTCTCTGTAAGAATGGCCCTAGTAGAATGCCTTAAATGTTTGCTTGAGGTGAGTTTTTGCATTTTATTACTAAGACCTCCATTGAAAATTTTAAAGCAGTTTTTGTTTGTTAATGACTGAATTTTCTCTATTTCACATTCAACCTCAATTCTTTTCCCATAGGCTGATCCTTATTCAAACTGGGCTATTCTTCATGTAATGGGAGAAGACTTCCCTGTAAATGAAGTATTTACACAATTTCTTGCTGATAATCATCACCAAGTTCGCATGTTGGCTGCCCAGTCAATCAATAGGTAATAGGTCAAGTGTTCATGAAGTATTTGAAATGCTGCAGACAGCAGTAGAGTGTCTACCACAGTAACAGCTCACAGTTGCAATATTAAAAATAGTTAACACTTTTTGAGTATATACGATGTGCCTGGCATTTATGTTTTTTCTGAATTCTTACACTTCTATCACTTCGATTCTGTTATTTCCTTCAATTTATAAATGAAACTGTGACTTAGTGAGGTAAAGTAACTTCCTTATACCACAGAGCTAATAAGTGGTTGACTTAAGTGTATCTGCTAACACAGGAGATATGGACTGTTTGAAAATTACTGTGATTTTTATGTGAGTTTATGAAATGATAATTAGCACATTTTACATTGTGCTAATTACACAATTATATTTACTTGAGTGAACATCCAGTGTAGCCCTGGGATGATTCTATCATGAGGATGTTTTATGTTTGAGTACTGGAATAAACATATATCGGTTTTGTTTTGTAACAGGAGTTTCGCTCATGTCTCCCAGGCTAGATGGAGTGCAATGGCATAATCTTGGCTCACTGCAGCCTCTGACTCCTGGGTTCAAGCAATTCTGCCTCATCCTCCTGAGTAGCTGGGATTACAGGTGCCTGCCACTACGCCTGTCTAATTTTTGTATTTTTAGTAGAGACGGAGTTTCACCATGTAGGCCAGACTAGTCTCAAACTTCTGACCTCAGGTGATCCACCTGCCTCAGCCTCCCAAAGTGCTGGGATTACAGGCATGAACCTGCAGTCATGTGTTTTTTTGTCACTGGTTCTGTTTATGTGATTGATTACATTTACTGATTTGTGTACGTTGTACCTGCCTTGTATCCCAGGGATGAAACCAACTTGATCATGGTAGATAAGCTTTTTGATGTGCTGCTGGATTCGGTTTGCCAGTGTTTTATTGAGGATTTTCACATCGATGTTCATCAGGGATATGAGCCTGAAATTTTCTTTTTTTGTTGTGTCCCTGCCAGATTTTGGTGTCAGGATGATGCTGGCCTCATAAAATGAGTTAGGAAGGATTTCCTCTTTTTCTGTTGTTTGGAATAATTTCAGAAGGAACAGTACCAGCTCCTCTTTGTATCTCTGGTAGAATTTAGCTGTGAATCTATCTGGTCCTGGGCTTTTTTTGGTTGGTAGGCTATTACTGCCTCCATTTCAGAACTTGTTATTGGTCTGTTCACGGATTCGACATCTTCCTGGTTTTGTCTTGGGAGAGTGTATGTGTCCAGGAATTTATCCATTTCTTCTAGATTGTCTAGTTTATTTGCGTACAGGTGTGTATAGTATTCTCTGATTATAGTTTGTATTTCTGTGGGATCAGTGATGATATCCCTTTTTATCATTTTTTATTATGTCTATTTGATTCTTCTCTCTTCTTTATTTTTTATTTATTTTTTTAATATTTATTTTTTTATTTTTATTGCATTTTAGGTTTTGGATCTCTTTTCTTCTTTATTAGTCTGGCTAGCAGTCTGTCTATTTTGTTAATCTTTTCAAAATACCAGCTCCTGGATTGATAGACTTTTTTGAAGGGTTTTTCATGTCTCTGTCTCCTTCAGTTCTGCTCTGATCTTAGTTATTTCTTGGCTTCTGCTAGCTTTTAAATTTATTTGTTCCTGCTTCTCTAGGTCCTTTAATTGTGATGTTAGGGTGTTGATTTTAGATCTTTCCTGCTTTCTTCTGTGGGCATTTAGTGCTATAAATTTTCCTCTAAACACTGCTTTTTCATCCCAGAGATTCTGATATGTTAAGTCTTCGTTCTCACTGGTTTCAAAACCTTAATTTCATTATTTACCCAGTAGTCATTCAGGAGCAGGTTGGTCAGTTTCCCTGTAGTTGTGTGTTTTTCAGTGAGTTTCTTATGAGTTTTTTTCTATGGAAAGAAAGTTCTTGCAGCTACCTCGGTGTCTGCCACCAGGGCCCTGGTAGCGTAGGCACCCGAGAGCACCTCTGGATCTGTGGTTGCAGAGACCATGGGAAAAGCATCGTTTCTGGGCTGGAATTCACTGTTCCTCAGGGCACAGTCCCTCATGGCTTCCATTGGCTAGGGGAGAGAGTTCCCCAACCCCTTGCACTTCCCAGGTGAGGTTACGCCCCCACCCTCCTTCACCTCACCCTCTGTGGGCTGCACCCACTGTCTAACCGATCCCAACGAGATGAGCTGGGTACCTCAGTTGGAAATGCAGAAATCACCCAGCTTCTGCATTGATCTCGTTGGGAGCTGCAGACTGGAGCTGTTCTTATTCAGCCATTTTGCTTTTCCCTTGTTTTATTTTTCTTTAGCATTTATGATAACTTGAAACATTCTAGTTTAATATATTTACTTCTCCCTATTTCACTTGTATATAAATTCCTAAAAGGCACTGGTTTTTGTCTGTTCTGTTCATTGCTGTATTTTTAGTACCTAAAACAATACTTGGCATGTGATAGGTATTCAATAACTGTTTATAAAATAATGTACTTGAAAAAATTACGTGATCCTATAAAAACATCAAAGCTGAAAAATCATTTGAGTAACTTTACTGTTCAAATGTAAGTGACCAATAATAAAAGATCACTATATCGTTCCAGCAGCCAAATAAAGTATTAAAACTGTTTCAGTAGTTGAATATGCTGACAGTAATGTTTTTATAAACTAGATTTTGTGTCTAACTCCTTAGGTTTGGAACTCTTTTCAGTAAGAGTTTCCATTGTAAGGACTTCTAATGAATATGTTTAGAAGTTCAAGTTCTTACTAAATATCACAGATATTTTATTTTTATTTTTATTTTTATTTTATTTATTTTTTTTAAATTTAATTTAATTTAATTTTTTTTTTTTTTTGAGACGGAGTGTCGCTCTTGTTACCCAGGCTGGAGTGCCATGGCACGATCTCGGCTCACCGCAACCTCCGCCTCCTGGGTTCAGGCAATTCTCCTGCCTCAGCCTCCTGAGTAGCTGGGACTACAGGCACGCGCCATCATGCCCAGCTAATTTTTTGTATTTTTAGTAGAGACGGGGTTTCACCACGTTGACCAGGATGGTCTCGATCTCTCGACCTCGTGATCCACCCGCCTCAGCCTCCCAAAGTACTGGGATTACAGGCTTGAGCCACCGCGCCCGGCCTTAAATATCACAGATAAAAGATAGCAAATATATGCAGAACTTTAAGGACTGAGGTTATATAAGACTGAGTTGAATGTAATAAGGCAGCAATGTAGTGGTGGCATTGAAAAAAATTGAAGATTCACAAAGTATAAATTCAAGAATGACAAATAAATAGCATTCTTTTTTTTAAAAAAATTTACGCTTGTTAGATTTTGTCTTAGTTCATTTGTGTTGCTATAAAGGAATACCTGAGGCTGGATATTTATAAAGAAAAGAGGTTTATTTGGCATATGGCATCTGCATCTGGTAAGGGCCTCAGACTCATGGTAGAAGGCAAAGCGGAATCAGTGCGTGCAGAGATCACATGGTGAGAGAGGAGGCAAAGGAGGGTTGGGGAAGGCAGTGCCAGGCTCTCCTTTTTTCTTGTAATAACCAGCTTTTGTGGGAACTTAATAGTGAGAAATCACTTATTCCTTACGCTTAGGCCTTTATTCATGAGGGATCAGCTCCCATGACTCAGACACCTTCCATTAGGCATAACCTAATGGGGATCAGATTTCAGCATGACATTTGGAGGGTTAAACATTCAGACGATAGCAGATATTTGATGTTTAGCTATTTTAAAAGCAGTTAGAAAAACTAGAAGAATCAGAGGAACTTAATTATAAAAACTTCAATTACTAAAAAAGGATAATAGACAAAGTTCATTTAAGAGTTATCCTTAAATACGTGGCTGCTATGCAAAAGGCACACTGATGAACCTTTTACCGTCACATAAAACAAAATTTAAATGGTACATTAAAACATTAACCTACCCACTTTGAGAGTGATTTAATATTAGAGCGGGTTGACATTTGGAATCTCTGGACTCAACTAATTGGTATTTCGCCAGAGAACAGTTTATCTTTTCTGGTGAGTTTGAGTTCAGTGCTGTTCAAATTTGGGCAGTAGTTAAAAGAGATTTTAAGACCATCTTCAATTCTAGGAGAAAATAGATTTTGTATTAAAGACCTTAATACTAAGCTGCTGGTCTGAACCTCTTTAAATAAACTCAGGTTTTGTTAGTCTTTAAAAAAGAGCTAGTACGTTATTATGTCTCACAGAGTGATATATTTTTGTTTTAGAATATGCTTTGGATTAAACAATTATTTCACTTTTTGTTTGTTTGTTTGCTTGTTTTAAGATTATTCCAGGACACCAAACGAGATTCTTCCAGGTTGCTGAAAGCACTTCCTTTGAAGCTTCAGCAAACAGCTTTTCAAAATGCATACTTGAAAGCTCAGGAAGGAATGAGAGAAATGGTAATTTTAATTAACATGTATTTGCTATTATCATATGCTTGCTATGAATATTCCATAAATTACCAAGTTTGGCATAAGAGAGTTTATAATCCAGTAGTGTACTATATAAAACTACTCTAAAACAACTGTATGAATTCAATGAAACTCCATTATTTCTAGGTTACAATGGGTCAAATCATAGTAAGTTCTTTTGGTTTAACCTAATTTGCAGCATTTTTATGGAGAAACCCAAAATTTAACTGAGTTTCTATGGGAGTGTAAATGGCTTCCTTATTTTAAAAATCCTTTCATGTGTGATCTGATTAAAAACTAATTAAGGGAACAGGTGACAATTGGAAGAAATCGATTGATCAAATTATGGTGTTTCCAGTGAAACTTGTGATATTTCACACTGCTGTAGAATAATATGGTAATAATTGTCTTAGGATTCATATTTTTTCAATATTTATGCCCTGATTTGTTTCTTATGAGTATTTAAGATAGTTAAATGACTGTCAAATCTGTGATAGTAGGAAATTGAAAAAGACAGTTGAAGGAATGTGAATTTAGAAAAGAATTTCAGTAGATTAGAAAGCTAAGTGTAGGCCGGGCGCGGTGGCTCAAGCCTGTAATCCCAGCACTTTGGGAGACCGAGGCGGGTGGATCACGAGGTCGAGAGATCGAGACCATCCTGGTCAACATGGTGAAACCCCGTCTCTACTAAAGGTGCAAAAAATTAGCTGGGCATGGTGGCGTGTGCCTGTAATCCCAGCTACTTAGGAGGCTGAGGCAGGAGAATTGCCTGAGCCCAGGAGGCGGAGGTTGCGGTGAGCCGAGATCGCGCCATTGCACTCCAGCCTGGGTAACAAGAGCGAAACTCCGTCTCAAAAAAAAAAAAAAAAAAAAAAAAAAAAAAAAAAAAGAAAGCTAAGTGTAAATAACATAAATCTAATAAGAGATAATGTATATTACAAATTTTAAATCAGCCTGTCATTTACAAAAAGGGAAAATACTGATCTGACAGCAATTCCTTTAGAAAAAGACCTAAGAAGTTTTACATCTTGGCATTATAGTATGAATCAGCATTGTACTACAGTTATCAAAAAAGGCCAACTCTATCTTATACTGTATTAATAGAAACATATTGTCATGAACAAAGTTGATACAAGAGCTTGGATCTTCTATAATTTTTACTTTATTTTTAGATTTTTAATTTTTATGGGTACATAGTGGGTGGCTGTGTGTGAGTGTGTGTGTGTATGTGTGTGTATATATATGTATATATATATGCATGTGTGTATATATATACACACACACACACACACATTTGTGAGGTACATGAGATATTTTGATACAGGTATACAGTGTGATTATTTCAATGTGATGAAATAATCACATCATAGAGAATGGGATATCCATCTCCTCAAACAATTATCCTTTGTGTTACAAGCAATCCAGTTACACTGTTATAGTTATTAAATGTTTCTGTATAGCCAGAATGTTACAGATCTGTGTCTTATAAAAAATGGGTAAAGGAATTGACAGTGGAAAGGTCATAATTGTTTTTAAGTGTGTCAATGCTTGTGATTTAGTAAAGGTATTAGGTCCTTACTTTTTCTTGTAACAAAAGAACTATGATTAGTGAATAAGAGGTTCTCTAAATGTGGAATATAGCTAGTCAAAAATTCTGGAGTTCAGTTGGGATTTTATAATTGATCGTTAAACATTTACGTTTTACCTTATGTTATTTTTTTTAAATTTCTTTTTAAGTCCCATAGTGCTGAGAACCCTGAACCTTTGGATGAAATTTATAATAGAAAATCTGTTTTACTGATGTTGATAGCTGTGGTTTTATCCTGTAGCCCTATCTGTGAAAAACAGGCTTTGTTTGCTCTATGTAAATCTGTGAAAGAAAACGGATTAGAACCTCACCTTGTAAAAAAGGTAAATGTGGATGAATGTTTTATTATAAGCTTCCTTGGGTCACTGTGAAATAATTTAAAAAGTTAAAGCTAGATTTTCTAAGTGGCACTTATTCAAGACTAGGAAACAAATTTTTTAGGTTGGGAATATTGGAAAGCAGTTATATAAAAACTATTCAAATGATGTATTTATGTGTATGCACTGTTGTTTCTTACATTCAGTTTAAGAGCATTTCACAAGACTTTCATTGAACTAACAAGGGTGAATGACTTGTTCACCAGACAGACCAGACTTTTGGAAATAGTATTTTTTGAGGGAAACATATGGACCCATGAGCAGTATAGCGGTTTTGCCCGGTAGATTCTGGAGCAGCACACTGGGGTCTAGCAGGGCCGGAAGTCAAATTTTACAGCTATCAGGCTCTTAATTTCAATTATTAGGGGAGAAGGACTAGGGACCCGCCTCGTAATTATTACATCAGCACAGTATTATAGAATGTTGGCCCCTCTCTTTTCCATCACCTCAGCATTTATGGTTTAGGAAGTTCCAGGCCTTTCCATTGCAGATTTTTATGTGATAAGTCAATGGTAGGTCACTGAACTGATGTCCAGTTAACATTCTACCAGCATAGTTTCTGTGGAGCTTTATAGTAAGCCAACCGGTAATTAGTTAACCTTTTACCTCTCAGTATGAGATTTGTTTGGTGTTTCTTAAAAGTATACAAATACATTACCTAATAGTTATAAGTGGTATGTATTCTGTGGATTTTTTTATTTGGATTTAAGCCTGAGAGGAATGATGTTGCTTTATTTTAAATTATTTATTTATTTATTTATTTTGAAAGACAGGGTCTCACTCTCACCCAGGTTAGAGTGCGGTGATTCAATCATGGCTCACTGCAGTCTTGACCTCCTGGGCTCAAGCAGTCCTCCCAAGCCACCTGAGTATCTGGGACTACAGACATGTGCCACCATACCTGGCTAATTTGTTACACAGATGGGTTCTCGCTATGTTGCTCAAGGTGGTCTTGAACTCTTGGGCCTAAGCAACCCTCCCTCCTCAGCCTCCCAAAGCATTAGGATTACAGGTGTGGACCACCATGCCTGGCCAATAATTTTACTTTAAAACTTCCTTTAAATGTAACCAAATGTTGGAAACTCTCAGCGTATTTTTATGTTTTTATTTACTTAACATTTATTAAGGGTTTGCTATGTGTCAGATGCTGTGCCAGTTGAGTACATTTTCTTCATTATTATCCTCATCTTATAGATGAGGAAATCAAGAAAAGTTAAAAGAATGTTGTTTCTAGGTCTTACTCTAAATAATATTAACAAGCATTTAAATGATTTATTTTTTAAATTTTTCTTAACAAATTGACTTTTTGGTTTGTGCAGGTTTTAGAGAAAGTTTCTGAAACTTTTGGATACAGGTGTTTAGAAGACTTTATGGCTTCTCATCTAGATTATCTGGTTTTGGAATGGCTAAATCTTCAAGATACTGAATACAGCTTATCTTCTTTTCCTTTTATTTTATTAAACTACACAAATATTGAGGATTTCTATAGGTAAGTTTACATATAACGTGTGAAATTTATTTAATTTAAAATTAGTTAACAATGTTTAGCAAGTCCCCATCACCAGCACCACACAAACCATACCCATACACATGTGTGTGAGGACTACATAGTATGAGAAGCAGGACAGCTTGTTTTAATAAGAAAGTATTTGGTGGCTCATGTCTATAATCCCAGCACGTTGGGAGGCCAAGGCGGGCAGATCACAAGGTCAGGACATTGAGACCATCTTGGCCAACATGGTGAAACCCCATCTGTACTACTAAAATACAAAAATTGGTTGGGTGTGGTAATGCATGCCTGTAATAAGCTACTCGGGAGGCTGAGGTGTGAGAATTGCTTAAACCCAGAAGGTAGAAGCTGCAGTGGGCCAAGATTGTGCCACTGCACTCCAGCCTGGTGACAGAGCAAGACTCTGTCTCAAAAAAAAAAAAAAAAAAAAAAGAATGTATTGAAGGGAGTCACTGGACTTCAGGTCTAGTCCTGGCTGTGCCAACAACCAGCTATGTGACTTTAGTCAAGCCACATAAAGACCCTCTATGCCTTGATTTTTTAATCTGTAAAGTAAAGGAGTACACAAGGAGATTTTTCAGGTCCCTTTCAGCTTTAATATTTGATCATCTTTCCTTTGGAAAAAATTGAAGATACATTACTAGTACCTGGTTATTTCTGCCTGGTTTTTCTCTTCTGTTGCTTGATTATATGCTGTTTAATCATTACTTCTATTAGATTTAGAAACTTAATGTCAAACTTTATTTTGTTATCTCTGTAGAAGAAAAATTTGAAAATGGATAGGTTTGAAACAACTAAAAAGTAATATTTAGGCATCAGAATGATAGAAAGGCATCTCATACTTGTTGAGCATGCTCTGTGCTGTGGACTTTGCTATGTATTTTACATGTAGTATATCTCAGATGAGTTTCAGGCTCATCCTAATAGAGCTTTCTAATAGATTATGAGTTGTATGTCGATAGTCTCCTTTAAGAAGGATAGTCCTACAAAAGTAAATTTAGTGGTCCTTACAGTTCACTCATTTTGGCAAGAACAATTTAGTCATTTCTTTGTATATGTGAGGGGTTGGTTCCAGGATCTCCCATGTATGCTTAAATCTGTGCATACTCAAGTCCCCAAGTTGGCCCTGCAGAACCCATGTGAAAAGTCAGTCCTCTGTATATACAGACTTTTACATCCCATGACTATTGTTTTTCTATCTACATTTGGTTGAAAAATATGCAAGTATAAGTTCAAAGCCATGTTTTTCAAGGGCCAACTGCATTTACTTTAGTTTGAATTTATAATTGCTTCTACATTTTATTTTACAATAATTTTATATACATTATTTATATATAAATTGATTATACAGAATAAATAAATATAAATTCAAATCTATAAATTACTTATTTTTTGTTTTCTTTTTACTTTTTGCTAAGGGTGCTACTGAACAAGGTTCCCATTTTAAAATCACATAATTATGATGATAGTATATTCTAAGCTTTCTAATTTTTTTAATGTGACTATTTAGAATTTACTTCATTTTTCCATTTATAAAATTAAAGAATGTTTAATAATCTAGATAAAGTATGATACTTTAATGCTGATGGCATTAAAACAGTTTATTATTTTGAGAACTATTTTATAAAATTTTACTTGGAAAGTTATATATAACCTATATTTTAAATTTTTATATTTTTAGATCTTGTTATAAGATTTTGATTCCACATCTGGTGATTAGAAGCCGTTTTGATGAGGTGAAGTGCATTGCTAATCAGATTCAAGAGGACTGGAAAAGTCTTCTAACAGACTGTTTTCCAAAGATTCTTGTAAATATTCTTCCTTATTTTGCCTATGAGGGTACAGGAGACAGTGGGATGGCACAGCAAAGAGAGACTGCTACCAAGGTCTATGATATGCTTAAAAGTGAAAACTTACTGGGAAAACAGGTACGGCTTCAATTTTTATCTACTTTTTATTCCCTGAATGATTTGAGATATAAGCTTCAAATTCTATTTATTCTTTTTTATATACTGAAACTTAGCTTGTTGTAATCATTATCTAGCATAGCCAACCCATGAATTTTTTTGGTTATGTCATGTTCTCTCCTTCTGATTGGCTTTTAAATAAGTATAAATGTATTAAATTAGAAATAACCCAAAAAATAATTTGAATAATTTTCTTCTGCCATTTAAAAATTCACTTTAACTGCAGTAATACACAAACGCAAGCTGGTTGTTAAAGTCAAGGAATACTAAACAGTGTAAAGAAAATCTTCACTCCCTCTTCAGTCTCACCAATTTTTCCACTTTTCAAGAAAGAGAAGCATCCCTCATTCCTACAGTTCTCATACCCTGCTCTTTGTTTTTTTATGATACCTATTACCTTCTAAAATATGATACAATTTACTTTGTTTTTGTTTTTGAGACAGAGTCTCACTCTGTTGCCCTGACTGGAGTGCAGTGGTACAATCTCAGCTCACTGAAGCCTCTGCCTCCCAGGTTCAAGTGATTCTCCTGCCTTAGCTACCCAGTTAGCTGGGACTACAAGTGCATGCCACCACACCCAGCTAATTTTTGTGTTTTTAGTAGAGATGGGTTTTTACCATGTTGGCCAAGCTGGTCTTGAACTCCTGACCTCAGGTGATCGTCCCACCTCAGCCTCCCAAAATGCTGCGATTACAGGCATGAGCCACTGTGCCCAACCACAATGTACTTTTGAATTATGTTAATTATTTATCAGTCTTCTCCACCATAAGTTCTCTCTTTTTTTTGGCAAATGTATCTCAACCACATAATATATTTTGGGAATTCATTAAATCTCTGTCAAAAGGAGTTGAGTAAGGAAGGATTTAACAAGCTTCTTTTTTTTATAATAATTTATACACATTTCAAAATATTTTGAAGCAACTTATAGTAAAACATACTTGTAATTTTTTTTTAAGCTAGAAAAGCTGTGGTCACTCCAAATTTATTCATGTACTTATTTATTTTGGATACTTGTAAGGGATAACTAACCAAACTTGGTCAATATTAGATAAACTTCAAGAGAGGTTTTTTTAAGTTTCCTGTTATCTATATTGAACTAAGAAATGGAATAGTAAGTTCCTCGGTTGCTTAGGTGAACCCATTCAGAACTGCTTGTAAGTCTGCAGTCTGGAAGGAAATGGTGAGCAGAGGACTGCTTTCCCAAAGACAGCCTGAACAGAATATAGGCACTCCAGAGGTTATGGAATTTGAGAGACACTCAGCCTCTAGCCACTCCTGTTCCATCTCCCAGCTTAGTCTTCTGATCATCCTTAATCTTACTATTCTTTTATTAATGTATTCAAACCAAAAGAGCAATTTTTAGAAACCGAATAGGTTTCAGAGGGAAAAGTAATACATTAGACCTTAACTGAAACACTAGCTTCAGGAATGAAGAGTGGCTAAAATTAAATAATAATTTTTTAGCTTTTTGGTTAAAGATATAAGTTAAATTCTTGGCCGGGTGTGGTGGCTCACACCTGTAATCCCAGCATGTTGGGAGGCCAAGGTGAATGGATCACCTGAGGTCAGGAGTTCGAGACCAGCCTGGCCAACACGGTGAAACCCGTCTCTACTGGGCGTGATGGCATGTGTCTGTAATCCCAGCTATCTGGGAAGCTGAAGCAGGAGAACTGCTTGAACCTGGGAGGCAGAGGTTGCAGTGAGTCAATATCATGACACTGCATTCCGGCCTGGGGGATAGAGTGAGACTTCGTCTCAGAAAAGAAGTAATTGTATAAAACACACAAACAAAGCAAGGAAAAATGAAGCAACAAAAGCAGAGATTTCTTGAAAATGAAATTATACTCCACAGGCTGGGAGTGGGCCCTAAGCACGTGGTTCAAGAGCCTGGTTACAGAATATTCTGGTGTTTAAATACCGTTTAGAGGTTTCCCATTGGTTACTTGATGTACACCCTGGGTGAATGAAGCAGTGGCCCGTGATCAGTCTGATTGGTTGTGGGAGGGGACTAATCAGAGGTACTTTCAGTTCCTCATCTGCAGCAGTAAAAGGGAGGGGGTTGCAAAGGGAGTAGCTTCTGCTCCTTTTGTTACCTGAGCATGGAAAGTTGGGGTTTTCCTTTTCATTTCGTTCTAGGAAATCAGCATGGATTGTCCTTAGGTTCCCTGCCTCCAGATCCTATTGCTTTGCCTCATTTACATTAGTTTCTTTCTTGTCACCTTCTAAAATATTTTTTGTTATTACAAAGTATATTTTTGAACTCCTTTATGCATTAAGTAAATTTGCCATTTGCTTTTTGGTTTAGATGACTCTAATTCCTTATTTGGAAAGTTATTAAATTTACCCTGAATACTTCACAATTCTCATTCATTGGACTTACGTGTAACATAGCAGACTCACTCTTCATATTTAGAGAATTTATGTCTTTTGTGAAGCTACCTGTCTGTAGTGGGAAGTAGATTCATGAAAAGTCCAGATCTGTTGGGGAGGGTTTTATTCTGGTATTGATGAAAGGGGATGTGGATAGCAGCTAGCCTTAGAATTTGGGATGGCACTCACATAGAAGTCTGGGAAGAAGTTATGCACGGAACAAAGATGAGATTATTGCCAGTCACTGGGAATTCTTAACAGTAAAGTTCTGTAAGTGAAACAAAATTCCCAAATAAAGTCAAGAGTAAAATGCAGATAGAAGAATAGTTATAGATCAGTGGGAAATTTGGTTGGCAGAAAAATTACCAGGTCACAAAACTTAATGATAGACCTGAAGTCTTATTTAAAATGATTCTTTAAAATTAAAGAGTTGGATTAAAGGGGCCTTGTTTGGCTTGATTTTCCTACTTTTCCCTCTTAGTCTACAGGTTGGCTGCATAGAAGGAAAAGGTAGAGTTAGTTATAATCTCGTAGATCTTGGACTTTGGGTCATCTATTTTGTTTTACAGTCATTGAATAATTTTGGAAATAAGGTAATAGCATATGCCTTTTGAGCTGTCTTGAAGTTCACAGATAAAAATATTAAATATATTTTAATTTTGTACCCTTGCAGATTGATCATTTATTCATTAGTAATTTACCAGAAATTGTGGTGGAGTTATTGATGACGTTACATGAGCCAGCAAATTCTAGTGCCAGTCAGAGCACTGACCTCTGTGACTTTTCAGGGTATGTACATTTTAAACTTAGAGAACTAGCTGCAACTTCACAAGTTCTTAAAGAAGTTAATTGGTTGTCACCTTCAATGTCTGTTTCAATTTATAGACATCATTTTTAAAAGTTTGTTTCTTTAAAAATAGCCACCTTTGAATTGGAGTAATTATCTATCCTCTTTTGCTATAGTCGTCTCACAGTAACTACTCTTTCTAAGTTGACCACTTTGTTGGCAAACCCAATAACCTTTTCTTTGTCTATCTGTAATATTTGAACATTGTGCCATCTGCTTGAAATTTTTTTCTTCATGCACATTATTCCTACTTATCTTCTCTTTATCTATAACTTGCCTTTCTAGATCACCTTTTCTTTTTTTTTGAGTCTCACTCTATTTCCCAGGCTGGAGTGGAGTGGCATGATCTTGGCTCACTGCAACGTGCCCCTCACAAGCTCAAGCAATCTTTCCTTCCACCTCAGCCTTTCAAGTAGCTGGGATGACAAACGTGCACCAGTACGCTTGTCTAAATTTTTATATTTTTGATAGAGAGGGATTTCACCATGTTGTCCAGGCTGGTCTTGAACTCTTGGCCTCAAGTGATCCGCCTGTGTTGGCTTCCTAAAGTCTTGGGATTACAGGTGTGACCCACCATGCCCGGCCTGACCTTTTCTTTATTGTACTTTACTGTCTGTACAATTTAATTTGGATGTGAATGTCTCTGGGTTGTATATGAACATTAAGAGTTATTTTCCCAGCTTGACTGTAAGCTACTATTGTGCCTTACTGTGCTGGGTGTATAAAATAGTAAAATAGTAATAATATCTGAGAAAGTACTTTCACGCTATCTAAATAAGTGTTGATTGCCATATCGTAAAATACTGCTTTTACAGTACTGGCATAGAGCTTTGATTCTGATCTGAAGTAATACTGAGGCTCATTTGTTGAACTTCCTTTTAACTTTTTAAGATTTTTTAAAGAAAATAATGTTAAGATCCTTTAAGATTATTTAAGTTATTGAGGGTGAAAGGTATTTAGATAATCTGATTTATGTATTTGTACTGTGATATGTCATTTGTGATTTTATTAAAACTACAGTTTTTTTGTGGAAAAATAGTTTTTAAATTTGGGGGTTATTATAATCCAAATTTTTATTTTGGAAGTTCATTGGTCTATCAACAAAACATTTGAAGATGATGACTGCATTTTTTTCCCGTAACTCTATTAGGGATTTGGATCCTGCTCCTAATCCACCTCATTTTCCGTCGCACGTGATTAAAGCAACATTTGCCTATATCAGCAATTGTCATAAAACCAAGTTGAAAAGCATTTTAGAAATTCTTTCCAAAAGCCCTGTAAGTATGCATGATGAGCATAATAATAGAGCATTCCTTCTTTTTTAGCTAAAAAAACTTTATAAGTACATCTTAAAGAGGCAAAGTAAACAAATGAAAAATTTATCTAATAATTTAAAAAGAAAAACAATAATTTACAAGTTTAAATCTTGGTATTTTACTTGTCAGCATTAATTGACATATGTTACATATGAGGCCAGAATCTTGTGACACTTTAGTCATATGTTAGCTCAGGGAATATATTTACTTTTTTCATAGGAATGTACCATTTAATTATAGTTTACTTTCTGAAAATTAAATATATTGGCAATAGTTTAAGATAGTAATTTTCTTAATGTAATATTTTGCACTTGATATCAAACCCAAATCTAAGTTCTGTTATTTTAAATATAAAATGTGTAGGTGTTCAAATATTTGAAGAAAAAATATAAAGTGTATTTATTGTTGTTGAGTAGATGTGATTAAACAAGTTTTTATTAAATCTGTTTATTTTCTAGGACTCCTATCAGAAAATTCTTCTTGCCATATGTGAGCAAGCAGCTGAGACAAATAATGTTTATAAGAAGCACAGAATTCTTAAAATATACCACCTGTTTGTTAGTTTATTACTGAAAGATATAAAAAGTGGCTTAGGAGGAGCTTGGGCCTTTGTTCTTCGAGATGTTATTTATACTCTGATTCACTATATCAATCAAAGGTAAATAAAACATTTGGACCAATATGTAAGTAATCTTTTATCCTGTTCTTTTTTTGAGGTGGGGAGACAAGTTCTCACTCTGTCATATAGGCTGTACTGTACTGGTGCTATCACGGCTCACTGCAGCCTCAGCCTCCTGAGTTCAGATGGTCCTTCCTCCTCAGCCTCCCAGCAGGAGCATACCACCATGCCTGACTAATTTTTTGTATTTGTTACAGAGATAGGGTTTCACTGTATTGTCCAGGGTGGTCTTAAACTCCTGGGCTCAAGTGAACTGTCAGCCTCAGCCTCCCAATATGCTGGGATTACAGATGTGAGCTATCATGCCTAACTTATCCTTTTCTTTTAATTGAAAGTTTATGTGCTTCTGAGAAAGAGATAGATGCCAGAGTGCTGCTTTCTGAATTTTGATTTTTTTTTTTTTTTTTTCTGAGACAGAGTCTTGCTCTGTCTCCAGGTGCCAGGCTGGAGTGCAGTGGTGCCATCTTGGCTCACTGCAATCTCTGCCTCCCAGGTTCAAGCAATTGTCCTGCCTCAGCCTCCTGAGTAGCTGGGAATACAGGCGCACACCACCATGCCCGGCTAATTTTTCTATTTTGTAATAGAGATGGTATTTCACCATGTTGGCCAGGATGAATTTTGCTTTTTAAGAAGTCTATTATATTTACCTATTAGTTTTTAAAAATTGCACTACTTGGCCTGGGAAACATAGCAGACCTTGTTTCTACTAAAAATTGAAAATTAGGGCCAGGTGTGGTGGCTCATGCCTATAATCCCAGCAGTTTGGGAGGGTGAGGTAGGTGGATTGCTTGAGCCCAGGAGTTAGAGAACAACCTGGGCAACATGATGTGAAACCCCATCTCTACAAAAGTTTTTAAAAAATTAGCCAGGGATTGTGGCACACACCTGTAGTCTCAGCTACTCTGGAGGCTGAGGTGGGTGGATCACCTGAGCTTGGGAGGCAGAGGTTGCAGGTTGCAGTGAGCCAAGATTGTGCTACTACACTCCACCTGGCAGACAGAGTGAGACTTCTGTCTCAAAAAAAACGTTAAAAGAAAATTATCCAACTATGATGACACGTGACTATAGTTCTAGCTACTTAGGAGGCTGAGGTAGGAGGATGGCTTGAGCTCATGAGTTTGAGGCTGCCAGTGAGCCTTGATTGCATGACTACATTCCTGCCAGGGCAACAGAGTGAGACTTTGACTCAAAAAAAAAAAAAAAAAAAAAAAAAGGCACTACTTCTCCAATTCTAGAAATCTTAAGAAGGATTTTCAACATTTTAGTACTAATGTTCTAGCTATTGATGTCCTTAAATAAACATTACTGTGGAATTGGGGTTGTACATTCAATTTAGCATCTCTAATCTTTTCCATTGATTTTAATGGGATTTCTATTGTTTTTTATTTTGGTAAAATATGTAACATAAAATTTTTTATTTTCACCATTAAATGGCCAGTTCAGTGGCATCAATTGCATTTCCATCGTTGTGCAACCATCACCACTATCTGTGTCCAAAACTTGTCATAATCTCAAACCAAACCACTCTACTCATTACATAGTAACTCCACATTTCCCCTTCCCACTGGCCGTTGAGAAACTCTAATCTATTTTCTGTCTCAACAAATTTGCCTGTTGTAGATATTTTATCGGCTCACTGCAACCTCTGCCTCCCGGGTTCAAACAGTTCTCCTTCCTCAACCTCCCGAGTATCTGGGATTACAGGCGCCTGGCACCACACTGAGCTAATTTTTGTATTCTTAGTAGAGATGGGATTTCACCATGTTGGCCAGGCTGGTCTTGAACTCCTGACCCTGTGATCCAGCTGCCTCAGCCTCCCAAAGTGCTGGGATTATAGGTGTGAGCCGCCACACCCAACCTATTGTAGATATTTTAATCCAGAGTTGTACAATATATGTCCTTTTATGTTTAGCTTATTTCACTTAGCACAGTGTCTCAGATTCATCTATGTTGTAGCATGTGTCAGAACTTCATTTCTTTTTGTGGTTAAATATTCTTTTATATGTGCTTAACTATCATCTGTTGATGAACACTTGGGTTGTTTTGTCGATTATGAATAATGCGGTGATGTCCATTGGCATACAGTTGTCTGCTTAAGTCTCTGTTTTCAATACTTTTGAGTATACCTAGGAGTGGCATTGGTGGGGGCATATAGTAATTTTATATTTAACTTCTTGAGAAACTATCCAGCTGTTTTCCACAGCAATGGCATCACTTTACATTCTATCTGCAATGCACAAGGGTTCTGATTTCATCACATTCCTAGCTATACTTATTATTTTCTATTTATTTTATTATTATTATTTTTTAAAGATGGGATTTTGCCATGTTTTCCATCTGGCCTTAGTCTTCCTGCCTCAACCTCCCAAAGTGCTGGGATTATAGGAATGAGCCACCATGCCTGGCCTGTATATTTTCTTATATCCATTCTAGTAAATGTGAAGTGGTATCTTATTGTAATTTTGATTTTGTTTCTCTAATGACTGATGATGTTTGTTACAGAACATCTTTTTGGGTGCTGATTGACCATTTGTCTATCTTCCTTGTAGAAATATCTATTCAGGTTCTTTGCTCTGTTTTAAAAACTTTAATTGAAGAAACTTTTTTTTAGAGACATGGTTTTGCTCTGTTGCCCTGACTGGAATGCAGTGCATCATCAAACCTCACTGCAGCCTTCAAACTCAGCATGTGCCACTAAGCTTGATTGATTTACAAAAAACAAAAATGTTTAGAGATGAGGTCTTATTATGTTGGCCAGGCTGGTCTCAAACTGCTGGCCTCAAATGATTCTTCTGTCTCGGCCTCTCAACGCACTGAGATTACAGGCATGAGCCACATTGCCTGGAATGTTCTTTTAATTTGGTTGGTTTTTGTTGTTGAGCTCCAGGAGTTCTTTAGATACCAGATATGTAATTATCAGGTATATCTCTGATAATTATGACTGTGACTGTTATCATAATTAAATACCTGTGACTATCATCAGATAAATGATTTGCAAATAGTTTTCTCCTTTCCTGTAAAATTGTTTTTTTACTTTCTCAGTAACTCTGTCTTTTTTTTAAAACAGAGTCTCGGTCTGTTGCCCAGGCTAGAGTGCAGTGGCACATTCTCGACTCAGTGCAACCTCTGCTTCCTGGTTTAAAGCAGTTCTCTTGCTTCAGGGCCCCCAAGTAGCTGGTATTACAGGTGAACACCACCACGCCTAGCTAATTCTTGTATTTTTAGTAGAGACGGAGTTTCACCATGTTAGCCAGGCTGGTCTCAAACTCCTGACCTCAAGTGATCCACTTGCCTTGGCCTCCCAGAGTGCTAGGATTGTAGGCATAAGCGACCATGCCTGGCCTCAATAATGTCTTTTGATGCCCAACTTTAAAATTTTGATTAAGTCCAATTTATCTTTTTCTTTTCTTTTGTTGCCTCCCCGTCCCCCCCACCCCCGCCCTTTTTTTGGGAGAGAGTCTTGCTCTATCGCCAGGCTGGAGAGTACAGAACATTAGCCGGGTGTGGTGGTGCATGCCTGTAGTCCCAGCTACTTGGGAGGCTGAGGCAGGAGAATTGTTGCCCATTTTTGTAGTGTCATATTAAGAATCCACTGTCAAATCTAAGGTCATGAAGAATTACCCCTATGTTTTGTTTTCAGGTTTTGGTTCTTAAATTTAGATAATCTGTTTTTAGTTAATTTTTACATATGGTATAAGGTGTAGGAGTTCAACTCTTCTCTTTTGCATGTGGAAATCTAGTTGTCTCAGCATCGTTTCTTGAAGAGACTATTCTTTCCACATTAAATGACTTGATATCCTTGTCAAAAATCAGTTGGCTGTGGTATATGGGTTTATTTTTGCACTCTCAATTCTGTTCTGTTGGTCTTTACGTCTGTCCTATGCCAGTTCCATACTGTTTTTATTGTAGCTTTATAGTAAGTTTTGAAATCAGCAAGTATGAAGCTTCTAACTTTGTTCTTTTTAAAGATTGGTTTGACTATTTGGGAACCTCTGCAGTTTCATATGAATTTGAGGATCTACTTTTGTGTTTCTGCAAAAAAGTCTTTTGGAATCTTGCTTGTAATTATGTTGAATCTGCAGATTACTTGGGAAGTGTTGCCATCATCACAATATTATCTTCCAATCTGTGAACGTGAGATATCTGTCCATTATTTTGAACTTCTTTAATTTCTTTAATTTCTTTCACTGGTGCTTTATAGTTTTCAGTTTACAAATCTTTTACATCATAGATTAAATTTATTCCTAGGTATTTAATTCTTTTAGATGCTGTTGTTCAGAATTGGCTTCTTAATTTTTTTTCCTTTGGATTTTCATTTCTGTTGCAATTGATTTTTGTATATTGATCGTGTGTCCTGCAACTTTATTGAATTTGTTTATTAAAATTTCTAGTAGCTTTGTTGTTAATTCTTTGATAGTTTCTGTGTGTATAGGATCAGGTCATAAATGAATAGAGATCATTGTTCTTCTTCCTTTCAGTTCGGATGCTTTTCATTTCCTTTTCTTATCTAATTGCTCTGGCTAGAACTTCAGTATAGTATTGAATAGCAGTGGTGAAAGTGGGCATCCCTTGTCTTGTTCTCAACCTTAGAGGAAAGCTTTTGGTCTTTTACCATTGAGTATGATGCTTGCTGTAGGTTTTTCTTAAATTCCCTTAATTTTGTGGAGGAAGGTACTTTCTATTTTACTGAGTGGTTTTTTAATCTTGAAAAGGTGTTGGGGTTTTGTCAGATGCCTTTTCTGTATCTACTGAGATGATGTAGTTTTTTTCTTATTCTATTAATGTGGTATATTACATAAATTGGTTTTCTTATATTGAACCACTCTTGGATTTCCTTGGATGCCAAGAGTGTTGGGATGAGGAAGCATGAAATAGAGGAGAAAACTTTTCCTAGTGTTTGCAGATTGGCTTTATGCTATGATTCTTCTTCAATACTTAGCCATGCTTGCATTGCTTGGGATCAGCCCCTTATAAGCTTAAGATCTTCTCTGGTCTTTTCCAGGCAAGACTCTTATCTTGAGCATGTGGGTGGCCTTCTAAATTTCCCCTAATTTGTGGGTGCTTTTGAATATTCTAATTTCCCAAAGAAACACTCTCCCCAGCTTTTCCTCCTAGGCTTTAGGCAGCTTCTTCTATGTCTCAACAATAATCTTTTACCCTATGCACCTCCAGGTTGTTGTTCAGCTTTACAAAGCTTCAAGCAACACCCATGTCATTTCTAACTTGTATGAGGTTAAGCGAAACAGAGCCACACCCTTTATATCAGTCCTTGGCTCCAGACAGGTTAGAATAGACATACCCAATAGTTTGCAAATAATCTACTTAGCTCCCTGAACCACCGTGAGCCAGTGCCTCACAGTGAGGATAGAGTCTGCTGCTTTTGTGAGTGTTGTCAAACTGGGGTGGGATGGGGTGGGCCAGGACAAGTAAAGTCACCATGAAGCTTTCCTACTGTTTTTCAGTTGCATTTTTCTTGATTCAGTATTTCTTGATTACTGTAAACCTTTGACTTTTTTACAGAATTCTAACAAAATTAGTTCTGACAATTTTGCCTGTTTTTCAATGTTTCTGTTAAAGAATAGGAGCTTAGAGCTGCCTATTCTGCATTTTTCTGATGTCGCTTCTCTTTTTGACTAATAAGCCATTAAAATATTTATGTCAACGCATATAGGAATTAGAGATGCTGAATAAAAGTGACTTCTGAATGAATTTATTTCAGAGTAATTTTCCAGAACTTACTGGTTATTTTTTTTTATCCTATATTAGGCCTTCTCGTATCATGGATGTGTCATTACGTAGCTTCTCCCTTTGTTGTGACTTAATAAGTCAGGTTTGCCAGACAGCAGTGACTTACTGTAAGGATGCTTTAGAAAACCATCTTCATGTCGTTGTTGGTACACTTATACCCCTTGTGGATGAGCATGTGGAGATTCGGAAACAGGTAATTTTCAGAATCATCTTCAAAATGGTATTCAAAATATATTTATAAAGTATTGTTAGAAGGTTTGAGTGTTTTATGTTTACTTGTATAATTGGTGATTTTAGTGAGAATATTTTTGTAAAATGATTGGAGAAATATTCTTAATTAATTAACGTTTGTAATCAATTATAGAGCACTTGGTACTTTTGATCTAGTAAGTAACCTGATAGTTTTATCTATTATGCTAAAGTATGGAGGTAGTCAAAACTAGGTATAGCAGTTCACAACATTATGGTTGTGTGTGAGTTAATGCTTATATAAACTGTTTGATTAATATTGGCATTTTTTTTAACCTCAATATGCACCTTGTAGTAGTACCTTACATAGTTACTGAATTATTTGAAAACACAGAAACTAAAAGCTGGATATTTTAGATGTAATTAGAGCATTTAATCTGATCTAAGTTAGTAGTTTTTATCATTTATTAGAATATGTTTTTTGGCTTACTTTAAAATTAAGTATTTCTCTCCTTATAATTTTTCTTTTTAAATTATATTTAGGTATTGGACTTGTTGAAATACTTAGTGATAGATAACAAGGATAATGAAAACCTCTATCTCACGATTAAGCTTTTAGATCCTTTTCCTGACCATGTTGTCTTTAAGGATTTGCGTATTACTCAGCAAAAAATCAAATACAGTAGAGGACCCTTTTCACTCTTGGAGGTAATAAAAATCTCATTATCTATTATTTTGTATTAGAGAACATAGACGGTGGTACTTTTAAAAAATCTGTAATGCTTTAGCAGTAAAAAATGGAGTGTGATTAAAAATATATACGTAGGCCAGGCATGATGGCTCATGCCTGTAACCCCTGTACTTTGGGAGGCTGAGGCAGGAGGATTGCTTGAGCTCAAGAGTTCAAGACCTACCCTTGGGTAAAATGGCGAAACCCCGTCTCTACAAAAAATTAGCCAGGCTTGGTAATACATGCTTGTAGAACCAGCTACTCAGGTAACTGATATGGAAGGATCACCTGAGCCCTGGAGGTCAAGGCTGCAATAAGCTGAGATTGCAGCACTGCACTCCAGCCTGAGTGACAGAGTGAGACCCTGTCTTGGAAAAATGTGTGTGTGTGTGTGTGTGTGTGTGTGTGTGTGTGTATACACATCTGTGACACTGTGTGTGTGTGTAACGAGATCTACCTGCTTAACAAATTTTTAAAAAATGCATCTTAATGTATCTCTTTGCATTGAAGTCAAAGTATAAATATCAAAACTTCCTGGTAAAGATCCAAATTTAAGTTTTCAAGGAATGTGACATAAACCAGTTTCGATTTTAACACATACGATCCTAAGGTCCACTGATAGCTCAAACCTATCATTAGATCTTTTCAATGTCAGTTTAATGTTTGTGTTAGAGATGATGTTTAACTTTTGAAAGCATATTTCAAGTTTTAATCTTTATAAACCTCAAAATTATGTTTAGGTATATTCTTCCCTACAAATCTTAATTATAATTTTTAAATGATAGTCTGTATCTGACTCTATATAAATATAAAAACATTTAAATATGTTAAGATGTAGAGTTATACTACTAAAGAGAAGTTTAAGCATTTCCCTCCAGTTGAGTATGCTATAGCAATCTTGAAATCTGTGTTACCATGAGAGAATCGATTAGAATTTAAAGGATTAGGCCAGGTGCAGTGGCTCATGCCTGTCATCCCAGCACTTTGGAAGGCCGAGTCGGGCGAATCACCTGAGGTCAGGAGTTCGATCCTAGCCTGGCCAATATGGCAAAACCCCCGTCTCAATAAAAATACAAAATTAGCTGGACATGGTAGCACATGCCTGTAAATCCCAGCTACTTGGGAGGCTAAGACACAAGAATCACTTGAACCTGAGAGGCAGAGGTGACAGTGAGCCGCAATAGCGCCCTGCACTCCAGCCTCAGTGACAGACTGAGACTCTGTCTAAAAAAAAGAATCGAAACATTGTAGGGTTTGCAGTGGAGGAAGTAATTTATTTATTTCTTGTTTGGTAGTAATAGTGACATGAGTTATTGTCTATAAAAGTGTCTACTAATTTTTTTCTTTTATTTTTATTTCACAAGCTTAACCAATACATGTTAAAAGCAAGTTACATTGTAAGGTTTTTGTCTTTTAGGAAATTAACCATTTTCTCTCAGTAAGTGTTTATGATGCACTTCCATTGACAAGACTTGAAGGACTGAAGGATCTTCGAAGACAACTGGAACTGCATAAAGATCAGATGATGGACATTATGAGAGCATCTCAGGGTACTAATTTTAATGAGATGGGTTATTTCTGGCTGTTTCTTTTTGAAAGAATATTTTGTAAATTCTTGCTCTTGCTTTCATTATCACAGACTTAGTTGAGACTCTCATCATTTAGTTAAGACCCTCATTTCTCATCTAACTGTAAAACTGGTCCTAACTGGTCTCACCCTGAACTCTTCCTATTTTATTCATTCTCTTCAGAACAATGTCTCTAAACCCAAATATGATCATGTTTTTCTACTGCCTAAATTTTTGTTTTTTTTAAAGAGACAGAGTCTCACTGTGTCACAGTGCAGTGGCCCTTCTCCTGGAGTGTACCATTGTAACTCACTGGATCCTTGAATTCCTGGGTTCAAGTAATCCTGTCTCAGCCTCCTGAATAGCAGTGACTATAGGCACAAGCCACTACACCTAGCTACTTTATTTATTTATTTATTTATTTATTTATTTTGTAGGAACAGGGGTCCCATTATGTTGCCCAGGTTGGTCTCAAATTACTGGCTTTAAGCAATCCTCCTGCCTTGGCTTCACAAAGCATTGGGATCAGAGGCATGAGCCACTGCATCTAGCCATGCTTAAACATTTTTAACATCTTCCAACTATGTAAAAGAAAATTTTAATTTCTTAGAGCCAGGCATATAAGTTAGCTTTCTTTGCCTTCCAGTCCAATTTACCTGAAAGAAATATGTATCATTTTAATACTTTAGTCATGTGTATTATGTGTGTGTATATATACATATATATTTGTAAATTTTTCAAGCTTGCATTTTACTTATGAAAAAATCTATGTTTATGTTAATTTGATTTGAAATGTACGTTATTATAGTATTTGGGAAACTTTCTACTTTAAGTTTTGATTTTCATCTTCCTGTAACAATTTCATATTTCTCTTACGTTGTTTTTTACCCTCAGTAGTACTTTTTAAGATAAATTTTAGTTTTGACTATCTGAGCACAGTTTCTAGTATATTTGAGATATATAATATATATATATATATAAGTAGAAACACAACTATTTCTTGTTCTTGTGTTCTTGAGTGTTTTATGGGCTAAATCTGCCTTCTGCATTATAGCCATTAGCCATTTGGCCACTTAAATGAAGTAAAATTAAATAAAATTTGAAGTTCAGTTTTTTTCATTATACTGAACACATATGAAGTTGTCAGTGGTACATTTGGTCATTGGACAGTTTAAATTAACGACATTTCCATCATTGCAGAAAGTTCTGTGAGACAGTGCTGGTCTTAACTCTAAATGTTAAATGTAAAAAAGCCAAGCAGGCTCCCAAGTCCCTTCTAGCTTTAGTGTTGAATGATTCTTGTGCTTCTGTTTGTGATTTTGCTAAAGTATTGACTTAATCTGCACAATTTCTTTGAGACATTTTATTTTCTCTGTTATCAAATATTGCTAATTACTTTCAAAATAATTTGTTGTATAAAGATGTTCATATTCATTCCCTATGTATTTTTTGAGCTACTCATAACTTAAAACTTTTTTTTTTTTTTTTTTTTTGAGACTGAGTCTTGCTTCATTGCCCAGGCTGGAGTGCAGTGGCACAATCTCGGCTCACTGCAACCTCCGCCTCCTGGGTTAAAGCAATTCTCCTGCCTCAGCCCCCTGAGTAGCTGGGACTACAGTTGTGAACCACCACGCCCGGCTAATTTTTGTAATTTTAGTAGAGATAGCATTTCACCATATTGGCCAGGCTGGTCTCAATCTCCTGACCTTGTGATCTGCCTGCCTTGGCCTCCCAAAGTGCTAGGATTACAGGCATGAGCCACCATGCCGGCTGACTTAAAACCTTTTTTAAACTTTATAAAAGTTTTCTAGTCAGATAATTTAATATATATGTAATTATAAACAAAAGTGTTATCTTCATGCTAGTTTAAACTAATTATTAAAAAATTATTTCTAGATCATCCACAGGATGGGATTATGGTGAAGCTAGTTGTCAATTTGTTGCAGTTATCCAAGATGGCAATAAACCACACTGGTGAAAAAGAAGTTCTAGGTAAACTACAGTCATGTACTGCATGATAACATTTCAGTCAACCATGGACCACATATAGGACAGATTATAATACTGTATTTTACTGTATGTTTTCTGTTTAGATAAACAAATACTATTGTGTTATAATTGCCTATAAATCACCTGATTGAAGTCAGCTTGAAGCTCTCGTGATGGTTTTGCTTCAAATGAGAAAAATAGGAGGAATAAGTAGTGTTTCACAAATTCTGCTATCTTTCTTCAGCAGTCTTCCTTAACTTTTCAGTAGAAACCTAGTATCTAGAGTACTTTCTTTTTTGTAGACTTTTAAAAATTAAAATATATTTTATGTATAGAGAAGTATACAGATCAAAAATACCTAACTTGAAGAATGTTAGGTATTTTTTATCTGTATACTTTTAGGTACAGTCTAAAAAACGGAATCTTACCAGAACCCTAGAAGTTTTCTTTAACCAGAAAATTTACCTCCTTGTCTACAGTAGCACTGCTTTTAGGAACAGATCTGACTTGCAACAGAAGCCCTAAGTGTCTTTCCTGTGTAGCATAAAATGAATGTGGTTTGTACTCACAGCTAACATCACATTCAGTGGTGACAGACTGAAAGCTTTCTCCTTAAGATGAGGAATGAGACAAGGTTGTCCACTTTCACTACTGCTGTTCAGCATTGTACTGGAAGTTCTCGCCAGAGCAATTAGACAAGAAAAAGAAATTAAAAGCATGCCAATTAGAAAGGAAGTAAAACTATCTGTATTTACAGACGGCATGATCTTATGTATAGAAAATCCCAGAGAATCCACAGGAAATCTGCTGTAGAGCTAATAAATGAATTCAGCAAAGTTGCAGGGTACAAGATCAACACATAATTAGTTGTGTTTGTATATACTTGCAGTTCACAACCCAAAAAGAATTTAAAAAGCAATTCTATTTGCAATAGCTTCTAAAAGAAATAAATACCCAGGAATAAATTTAATCAAAGAGGTGAAAGACTTACATACATTCTGTTTGTTAGAAGTGAGTTACTAAGTACAGCCCACACTCAACAAGAGGGAAGTTAGGCTCTACCCTTTGAAAGAAGGGCTCTCAAAGAATTTGTGAACATATTTTAGTAAATACTATCATGATGGAAGAGCACAAAGATCCCTCCGGGATGCTGAAAATGTCCTGTCTTCATCTGGTTAGGGAGAACACAGGTAGAAAAAATGTGTGTTTGTATGCATAAATTTTCATTGACCTGTGTGTTTAAGGTTATGGAATTTATGTGTGTGATATCTCAAAAAAAATTTTTAACAGTTTTAAGGTTGATTCTTTTTTTTTTCCTTTTGTCGCCCAGGCTGGAGTGCAGTGGTATGATCTTGGCTCACTGCAACCTCTCCCTTCTGGGTTCAAGCAGTTCTCCTGCCTCAGCTTTCTAAGTAGCTGGGATTACAGGTGTGCACCACCATGCCTGGCTAATTTTGTATTTTTAGTAAAGATGGGACTTGACCATGTTTGTCAGGCTGGTTTTGTACTCCTGACCTCAGGTGATCCGCCTGCCTCTGGCTCCCAAAGTTCTGGGATTACAGTTGTGAGCCACCGTGCTTGGCCTTAAAATTGATTCCTGAAGTACAGCAAAGCAGCATTATAATTTTGAAATTAGAAAATTTCAGTTTTATGTATGATCTCTTACCTGTGACTCTACTGAAATAGAATTTCTATATGTAGAGGCTGTTGGAAGCTGCTTGGGAGAAGTGGGTCCTATAGATTTCTCTACCATAGCTATACAACATAGTAAAGATGCATCTTATACCAAGGCCCTTGAGTTATTTGAGGATAAAGAACTTCAGTGGACCTTCATAATGCTGACCTACCTGAATAACACACTGGTAGAAGATTGGTGAGTATTTATTGATGCCTTATATCTGATCTCACTTACTTAATATGACATTCATGGAGAATAATACCTCACACAAATTGATCCTCTCAGTAACTAAAACTTTGTCCTTCTTTTAATCTTAGTGTCTTTATGAAAATTCTTGTATCATTACTAACTCACATAATTATTGACCATGCTATGTGCCAGACACTTGATATAATGGTGAACATTCCAGACAAGGTCCCTGTTAGAAATGTTAGTGTGACTAGACAAATCAACAATAAATAAGAATAATACCAGTTGGTTCTACACAGAAGGTAGGGAAATATAAAGGGAGTTGTTTTAGTCTCTTGTCAATATCAGAGGTGCCACTCTCCTCTAAGCTAGGTCTTATTTTGATCCTTTTAAAATAAGCCATAAGCAAAGACTGTTTAATAACCCTGGAAGTCTTAAGCTAATCAGACAGGGTTTTCAATTGCTAATTTATTCTCTATGCAAAACAGAATTCCACTAAATAATCATCAAAATTTCAACTGGTTGGTTGAGATCACTTTGGTGTGCATGCTATTTCTCTCTCCCTTATTTATTTATTTGTTGATTGACTGGTATCCTTGAGTACTACATCATCACCATTTTTGGTGGTAGATTCAAAGGGTTTGCTCACAACTGGGCACCTTTCTAAGATAAATATTTGTTTGGATTTTTTTCTCTACTTCCCTTCCTCCTCTTGAGGAATAAATGATTGGCAGTAACATCTATCTGCCATGTTTCCATTACTGATTTAATGTACCTAAGTATTTCTTTCTTTTGTTGTTTTTGTTTCATTAAACAAATTTGTATGGTTTCTTTCCTGATGTTTTATTATAAAAAGTTTTGGCTGGGCGCGGTGGCTTACGCCTGTAATCCCAGCACTTCAGGAGGCTGAGGCAGGCGGATCATGAGGTCAGGAGATCAAGACCATTCTGGCCAACATGGTGAAACACCATCTCTACTAAAAAAAGAAAACAATTAGCTGGGCATGGTGGTGCATACCTGTAGTCCCAGCTACTTGGGAGGCTTAGGCAAGACAATTGCTTGAACCCAGGAGGCGGAGATTGCAGTGAGCCAAGATTGCACCACTGCACTACAGCCTGGGTGACAGTGTGAGACTCTGTCTCAAAAAAAAAAAGTTTTAAGCATACAGCTAAATTGAAATAATTTTATAGTAAACACCCATACACTTATCATTTAGTTTCTCCATTTTACTGCTGTCCTTGCTTTATCACTTGTAGCCATTCGTCTGTCCTTGTATTAAGATGTATTAATTCATCTCTCTACTTTTTTTTTGAGGCAAGGTCTCGCCCTATCACTTAGGCTGGAGTGCAGTGGCATGATCATACATCATAGATCATAGCTCACTGTAACCTTGAATTCCTGGGCTCAAGCAGTCCTTCTGCCTCAGCCTTCTAATGTCCTAGGTTTATATGCATAAGTCACACCACATCCAGCCAGTTCATCTCATTTTAAAAATGTATTTCAAGGTATATCAAGCACAGTTTTTGAAGAGAGTACCACAGAAAATTGGCAAGTTAAATGTTTCATTTGTTTCATAGTAATTTGAAATTGGTTTTTCTGAAACATGCACAGAAATATTAGAGAGACTTAAGAATACTAGGAAGCAGGTACAAGTTTTTTGTACTTTTCTTTAAGAGGAAAAATCTTTAGATGTTCAAAGGACTTGCTTTAGCATATGAAGATGTGGACCAAAGGATTCCCAGAATCTTAATAACTTATATGTATTAGGCCATGTTATTTTCAAGTATTTCTTTTTGTGAGTCCTTTTCATTTATAGTAGTCACAATTAAACTTTATTATATTGAATGAAGGGAAGTGCTGTTGCAGTGATTAGTAATTCAAGTTTACTGAATGAATAATGAAAGTCCTTTGATAATTTTGTTTCATACTGGAGAATTTTATAGATGTAAAGTTTCTTAATATAAATTTAAAATTTTAGTTTTGAAATTTTTGTGGTGGAGGTTAATATTCATCAAGATTAATAACAAGTGTACTTTATAGGCATTTGAATTATTTGTTTTTTCAGTGTCAAAGTTCGATCAGCAGCTGTTACCTGTTTGAAAAACATTTTAGCCACAAAGACTGGACATAGTTTCTGGGAGATTTATAAGATGACAACAGATCCAATGCTGGCCTATCTACAGCCTTTTAGAACATCGAGAAAAAAGGTCTCAAGTAATAAATGTTTATTGAATACCCACCTTCTGTTTGCTGTGACTGTTAAATTGCTTGAAATAGTATTGTACTAACAGCCTTTTCTATAAGTAATTTAAACCATACTTCATAAATCCAGGGAATTTGTTATTTTTTAATTTATTATGGCAGTGTACAAAGCTGAGACAGGAAACCTGAGGAAATAGTAGTTGATTTGGGGGAGGGGAAATTTTAAAATATAGACTTTTTTTAAGAAATAGAGAACCTTACTTTGCTCCCATGAAAATTACAAGTTTTGAGTATGGTGATAGGTACTGTGATGCACAAGTGTTTATTTCCATGGCAGATTAACATATCACAATCCCCTGGTGAAATACAGGATGACCCTGTAGATTTCTCCCTTTTCCATGTTGGTATCATAATAAGGTTCTACTGTAAGTACTCCGTGAAGCACATTTAAAAACACTTATTCCTTCCTTAGTCTAAGCATTCTTCTTTAATATATTCTTTTGATAAAGTGACTGAAAAATACTCAGTTTAGTTTTCACCAATTTAATTTCATGGCAGAAGCCCAGCATTAAAGCAGTACTTTCAATGGATCATAAATACAATTTTGGTCTTAGTAAATTTACTAGTAATATAAACCATTAATGAAGCTAGTTAATGTGTAATGTAGATAAAACCTGGAAAGCACTATAATTTTACCATTTAAAAATCTCATTTCATTTTGAAATCAAGTCTCTGTGGTAGATGTGGACTGGTTTTGTATGTGAGACAGATGAGGCAAAGTTTGTGATTTGTGTAATACACTACTAATGAGTGACAGAGCTGAGGGCAGAACCCAAGTTTCCTGCTGCCTAAAACAGCAGTTTTTACATACTACTCTGCCTCTTATATAAGCATAAATGTTTTAATTTTAAAGGTAAACATGCCTCCAGATTTAGTTTTAACTGTATTTAGCTTTATTTGTGAACAGATTTGTTATACTCATTTTGTATAGGAAAAGTAAAATGATTTCTAGTTCTCTTATTTGCATTTTCGAATCCCCTTCTTTCTAGTTTTTAGAAGTACCCAGATTTGAAAAAGAAAACCCTTTTGAAGGCCTGGATGATATAAATCTGTGGATTCCTTTATGTGAAAATCACAACATTTGGATAAAGACACTGACTTGTGCTTTTTTGGACAGTGGAGGCACAAAAAGTGAAATTCTTCAATTATTAAAGCCAATGTGTGAAGTAAGAAGATTAGTCTGATTTAATTCCTCATTTATGACATGTTTATTTAACGAGTGCTGTGATACTGCACATCATCTTCATGTAATATCACCCCCATTTAAACTGTTGTAAATTTATTAAAGTGAGCATCGTATTTAGCCATAACTTTACGCATTAGGTTTCAGCTTTGGGATAGCAACATACTAGAGGAGTTCTAAGGGACGCCTTCAATAATCTGTTACTAATGTTTGTTAAAATACTTTGATTATAAATTATTTACATTAACCAAAAGCCTGTTCTTTGTTCTAACTTCTGATAAGAGCACATTTATTTTCCTTGATATGCTTTCTTGAATAAGAAAAAGGAGTGGGGCAGCAATCAACATAGCGTTTTTATTTTTTTATTTATTTTTATTTTATTTTATTTTTTTTTTTATGAGAGGGAGTTTCGCTCTTGTTACCCAGGCTGGAGTGCAATGGCGCGATCTCGGCTCACCGCAACCTCTGCCTCCTGGGTTCAGGCAATTCTCCTGCCTCAGCCTCCTGAGTAGCTGGGATTACAGGCACGCGCTACCATGCCCAGCTAATTTTTTGTATTTTTAGTAGAGACGGGGTTTCACCATGTTGACCAGGATGGTCTCGATCTCTTGACCTCGTGATCCACCCGCCTCGGCCTCCCAAAGTGCTGGGATTACAGGCTTGAGCCACCGCGCCCAGCCACGTTTTTATTTTTAAGGATACAGTACAATTTATTTCAATAAAGAGTAAAGTTATATACGAAATGAAACAAAGTTTATACTCTTCCATCAAATGTGTAATCCGAAACAACACGCTCTATTGAGCTAAGATTTATAGAATTAATTTATAGCACTGTTAAACCTGATTCAACAGAAATGTGAAAACACAGTATCTGACCTAGGTCAAATGTCTGCCAATTACAGGTAACTGATAGGGGAGTATTTTCATGAAGTACCCACATTGAGAGCAATGTAAAATGCAGTTCTTATTTTCTTTTTTTTGAGACGGAGTTTCGCTCTTGTTACCCAGGCTGGAGTGCAATGGCGCGATCTCAGCTCACCGCAACCTCCGCCTCCTGGGTTCAGGCAATTCTCCTGCCTCAGCCTCCTGAGTAGCTGGGATTACAGGCACGTGCCACCATGCCCAGCTAATTTTTTGTATTTTTAGTAGAGACGAGGTTTCACCATGTTGACCAGGATGGTCTCGATCTCTCGACCTCGTGATCCACCAGCCTCGGCCTCCCAAAGTGCTGGGATTACAGGCTTGAGCCACCACGCCCGGCCTAGCAGTTCTTATTTTCTAAAGAAAAAGTAGTAACAGTGAATAAAACATCACCTTTTCTATAATACTACACCACACTCACACCAATTCAGCAGAGTTGTACCCTGAACACACATACTTATTTCTCATTAGTGAACAAAACTAAGATTTTTATGAGGTTTTAACTTTGAGCCGGAAGATAAAATGTTCCAAATATACATATGGACCCACCCCATTTCTGGTAGTTTAAATTATATAGCACTAAAACTGGCTTTTTGCCTTGCCTTTAGTTTGAAAAAGAAAGAGTGCAGTTAGTAATCTATAAGCTGTCTTAGGTGTGTGGAAATGATGAATGTGATCGATATGGAGTGTAATGATTCATTCATATGTTAAATATGGAGTGTGGTGAATAGCAAAAATAAAGTTGAGTACTGTTTTGATGTGCCAGATGTATAGAGCACTTTTCTGCTCTTTGGAATATACCACAAATAATTACCCAAATTTTATACCCAGAAATTGGGGCTTATTAAAAAATAAACATTTTTAACATGACTGTTGTACTTCTTCACTGAGGACAGAAAATGCATAAAAATCAGATTTTTTAACTTTTCTCTTAAACATTTGATACATTTTCCCCTCTTCTATCAAATCAGAAAGATTCTCTAACACTTTTCAACTCTGAAACTGTATTTAAAGTGGTGATAAAATTTCATTTGTAAGCAGTATCCTAGTTCATTATGCTAATGGCCTAAACTGGGAATGAACAGTTACAGTGTCACTAACATATATATTTGATATTGATATACTAGCCTAGCGTGGTTTTGTTTTAAATACCACCTGATACATGTTTTTTGGTTTTTTTTTTAGCAGTATGTTGAGTTTATGCCAGATTAATCTATACTCTTAGAAATTTAGTATGTAACAACAGGGCATGAAAATTTTAAGTAAACTGTATTCATTTTACTTATGTTTACTCAAACTATTGGGTGGATTTGTTTGTATATTCTAGGTGAAAACTGACTTTTGTCAGACTGTACTTCCATACTTGATTCATGATATTTTACTCCAAGATACAAATGAATCATGGAGAAATCTGCTTTCTACACATGTTCAGGGATTTTTCACAAGCTGTCTTAGACACTTCTCACAAACGAGCCGATCCACAACCCCTGCATACATGGATTCAGGTACTCATTTAATTTTTAACATTAATACTGTTAACTCCTCAGTTCTAGAGAAAGCTAGATTTAAAGTTGAATCCCACTAAAGGCACTTTACAGGCTTAAATCTATTACTTCTAAATTTGTTTCTTCATCTGTGGAATGGAGATAAAAGTTGCAACAAGTTTTCAATGAAATGATATGTGTAAAGTGCCCAGGATAATCCTTGATGTATAGTATTCTCTCGGTATATTTTGGGTATTGATAATGGAACAACTAATAGAGCTTTCAATATGTGTCAGGCACTGTGCCTGCACAGGCAATATGAATGTGAAAAAGAAATACTCAACATTCTGGCAATGGAAAAAACAAACACAGTATTTTACGTACTGTGGTGCAGATATGATAAAATTTTCATATTTTCAGAGCTCTGGCCAACTCTATTTAAAAAGCAACCTTTGGCTGGGTGCAGTGGCCCATGCCTGTAATCTCAGCACTTTGGGAGGCAGAGATGGGCAGATCACCTGAGGGAAGGAGTTCACTTGTACTTCAAGACCAATCAATTCTAGTATATAAATGTTGATTTAATGTGATGCTTTGCCACAACTAATTTGCTCCTCCCAGTCCTTCCAGTCACTTCAGCAAAGGTTGTAATTACTCAGTTCCTCCAATTGTTTCTTCATTTACTGCTACAACCTTCATTTGACATGGCTTTAATGTCATTTAGACTTCAGTTTGCTGTGCTTTATATTTTATGTATTTTCCTTTCTATGAGGTAACAGCAATGACAAATCTACTATTTGGAAAAGTACATTATAAATTATAAACATGGACATGGATGCCCATTTTGTGGTCCTACTAGATTGTAAGCTGGTTTTCTAAATGATTCAGAATGTGCTTATGTGAATTTTCTTTAGGCCACTGAAATGAAAATCCTGAAATAAAAATTCTCAGGCCGGGCGCGGTGGCTCAAGCCTGTAATCCCAGCACTTTGGGAGGCCGAGGCGGGTGGATCACGAGGTCGAGAGATCGAGACCATCCTGGTCAACATGGTGAAACCCCGTCTCTACTAAAAATACAAAAAACTAGCTGGGCGTGGTGGCGTGTGCCTGTAATCCCAGCTACTTAGGAGGCTGAGGCAGGAGAATTGCCTGAACCCAGGAGGCAGAGGTTGCGGTGAGCCGAGATCATGCCATTGCACTCCAGCCTGGGTAACAAGAGCGAAATTCCGTCTACAAAAAAAAAAAAAAAAAAAAAAAAAAATTCTCATAGAGGCTTTGTAAACTACCTAAAATGTATCTCTTATGTTTAATTGGGAAAATACAGGTATAAACGATTTAAGCATTACGTAATTTGCACTACTGTTAAAAACAATTTTTATTACGTAGTTTAAGGTAATAATTGTTTATGATAACCTGGTAATTTGTTATGAACATGGCCAAGACTTTTTTCATGTTTATCACTTATGTATACATATTTATGCTATAACCATTGAAAATAATTATTTTATCTGTGTATAATACCAATATTTTTATTATCTTAAGTGAAAATTTAAACTTACATATAAAATTCTATTATTGAAAATGAAAGTAAAGGCATATTTCTGTAAAATTTAAATGGTCTATCTTTTCTGATGGCTGTAAGTCTCACTGCCTTCACTAAACGTCCCATGTGCATCTCAGGCTCAACTGTCAAAAAGCAAACACATGATCTTCTTCATCTCTTCCCCCTGGCCTACTTCTTTTAATGTGTATGTACCTCTTTGACAAACAGCATTCAGTTGCTTACTCTAGAAACCTCTCTCACATATTTCATGGGATTGCCAAATCTTGCCAATTCTCTGTTATGAATCACTTAGTCCATTTGTTTCTCTCTGCCCTTAGCATCCTTACTGCTTTCTAGCTTTATGACTTAGCACAGTTGAAATTCTTTAATTAAATTGTCCAAGTTATGTCTTGCTTCCAGCCATCTCAGATATTATTACCTGTAGCACTGTCCTTTCCTGCCCTCATGACTAACCATTACTCTTCTTTCAGGTATCACTTTTTCTTTTTTCTTCTCAAGACAGACACTCGCTATGTGACCCAGGCTGGAGTGCAGTGGTGTGATCTTAGCTCACTGCCACCTCTGCCTCTCAGGTTCAAGCGATTCTTGTGCCTCAGCCTCCTGAGTAGCTGAGATTACAGATGTGTGCCAGCACGCCCTGCTATTTTTTTGTATTTGTAATAGAGACGGGATTTCACCATGTTGGCCACGCTGGTCTCAAACTCCTGGCCTCAAGTGAACTGTCTGCCTCAGCCTCCCAAAGTGTTGGGATTACAGGCGTAAGCCATTGCACCTGGCCAGTATCACTTTTTCTATGAAACTTTTCTTGTCTAGTTGAGGTTCCCTCCGCTAAGCTTCTGTAGCATTTTAAACTTTCCTATTATGACACTTATCATACTTTGTGGTAACTCCCGGGCTAGTCCATGAGTTCTTTGTGATCTGACATGGTCTGTCTTGTTCATGGTTATATACTAAGGACTTAGCACATAAAAGATCTTATTGAATCAATGAATTAGTCCTCCTCGAAAATAAAATATAAATTACAATGTCAGCTCTCACTTTGATTATAAGAGAATAGTTTATTTTAAAAGCAAAAGAAATGCCATTAAGTTCCTTCAGAACCAATTTTGTGTTAGGTACTGCTCTCCAGAACCTTGTAGCATAGTGGGAGACAGACACAAAAACAAGAAGGAAGGTGTGTAAGCAAGCATGCCTGGGACTGAGAGGAGATATTTTTGTTTGTCAGAATCAGAGCACTTTTTCCGATGCTGTTTGGATAAAAAATCACAAAGAACAATGCTTGCTGTTGTGGACTACATGAGAAGGCAAAAGAGGTAATGTAATGAGTGTTGCTTCTCACATTTAGAATCTAGCCTGTAACTTGTTAACTACTGGCTGCATTTTAACACAATTATTTAGGTAAAGCTGCTGTAAGTGCTATATTTAATTTGTGTGATATTTATATCTCCTTGCGTAATCCATATTCAGGATAGCACTTTGGTTAAATAAGTGTCAGGAACTCTCAGTTCTAATACAAGCCATACCAGTAAGTGTTACCTTTGTTAAACTGTGCAGCCTTCTTGGCTTCAATTTACTTTATCTATATTAATGATGGGATAGGAGCAAGTAATTTTTCAAGTTACATTTAGCTGTATTACCTCCCTTTTTACTTTTTTCTTTGCTTTAGTTCTAAGAAGCAAATAGAGTTGTGTAAATATCTTCTTTATATGTCTTTATTTTAAGATGTGAGTTTCTTTACTGTGTTCAGTGGTCTCAAAATCTGTGGCAATACTGTGCTGTGACAATGTTTATCTTCTTCATTCTGGTAAATTGTTTTATAGTATAGTATCTTTGTTCCTGCTACTAGTCGTGCGATTTTTAATAATGCATACAGGAATTGCTAGAATGGATAGTCTAACTGATCAGTACTGCTCGAGAGTTGACCAGAACTCTAAAGAAATAGTGTAGTAGGCCTATAATTTGAAAAGGTAAAATCGATGTCTCATGAGTGTGTATGGTAGTGGTGGCAGTGTTTGGTAAAGAATGTGAGGGAGAGGTGAATGAAAAATGGAATTTTTTTTAAGCCTAAATGCATTAACATCTTAAAAAATTAATTTCTATATGTTCTTACACCATTCCTCTCCTCTAGTAGAAAAAGACGTTTTATGCCTTTCAGTGTCTTTATTCTGGTTAGAAAGTTACTGATTTACCTTATAATTTTATACCAGATTTTCTTCTAAGAAGGCCTATCAGAAGCTTTTTTAAAAAAATTATTTAAGTTCTGGGGTACATGTGCAGAACATGCAGGTTTGTTACATAGTTATATACATGCCCTGGTGGTTTGCTGCATCCATCACCCTGTCATCTACATTAGGTATTTTTTCTAATGTTATCCCTCCCCTACCTACCCACCCCCTGCTATCCCTCCCCTAGCCTCCCACCCACTGGCAGGCCCTTGGTGTGTGATATTCCCTTCCCTGTGTCCATGTCTTCTCATTGTTCATTACCCACTTATGAATGAGAACATGTGGTGTTTGGTTTTCTGTTCTTGTGTCATTTGGCTGAGAATGATGGTTTCCAGCTTTATCCATGTCCCTGAATAGAACGTGAACTCATCCTTTTTTATGGCTGCATAGTATTCCATGGTGTGTATGTGCCACTTTTTTTATTCATTCTATGATTGATGGGCATTTGGGTTGGTTCCAAGTCTTTGCTATTGTGAACAGTGCTGCAATAAACATACATGTGCATGTGTTTTTATGAATGATTTATAATCCTTTGGGCATATACCCAGTAATGGGATTGCTGGGTCAAATGGTATCTCTAGTCTAGATCCTTGAGGAATCACCACACTGTCTTCCACAATTGTTAAACTAATTTGCACTTCCACCAACAGTATAAAAGCATTCCTATTTCTCCACATCCTCTCCAGCATCTGTTTTCTCCTGATTTTTTAATGATCACCATTCTAACTGGTGTGAGATGGTATCTCAGTGTGGTTTTGATTTGCATTTCTCTAATGACCAGTCTTGAGCTTTTTTCCTATGTTTGTTGACTACATAAATGTCTTCTCGCTATCAGAAGCTTTAAATGTAGCTGAGAGCATTTGTTTTCTTGGTGCTGGGAGGCAGTTTTACCCTTTATTTCAGACTTACCTTTGGAGTAGAATGGTGTTGACACTGGCAGGATTTGGAGAAGAAAAAATTCTTCATATTCCATTTTAATTCTGAATAAGATCATGAAGAAGATTCCTTAAGAAAATATGAATGGGATATAAAAAAAGGGGTAAAGACATGAATTCAAATCCAAGCTTGTGCTGTACAAAAATTACTTGTTATCCTGTACAGTATGTTGGTCAAAAACAAAGAACAACAATAGAACAAAAAAAAAATTACTTGATGACTTTGAACCTCAGTCTTAGCATCTTTCAAAGTCAGAATAATGTTGGCAATGTCTTCCTTTCCATGGCAAATTATTTCACTTCTCTGAACTTCAAGTTCCTCAGAAAATTAGTATAGTTGAATGCTTGCTATGTAGTAGGGTGTGCCTTATTCATCAACTTTGCAGGCATTATTTAATGGTTGCACCCATCCTCCAAGGTCTGTGTTGTTCCAGCATTTACAAGTAAGGAAACTTGAGGTTTAAGAAGTTAAGTTGCTGATGATCACACAACTGGTAGTGGGTAATATAGCTAGATTTGAACCTACCTCTATTGAACTTCAACACCAGTGCTCTTAACCAATACCATGTCCCATCTCTATAATGATAGTTTTGACAAAGATAATACCTGGCTGGGCGCAGTGGCTCATGCCTATAATCCCAGCACTTTGGGAGGCTGAGGTAAGCGGATCATGAGGTCAGGAGATCGAGACCATCCTGGCCAACCTGGTGAAACCCTGTCTCTACTAAAATACAAAAAGTTAGTTGGGCATGTTGGTGCACACCTGTAGTCCCAACTACTCGGGAAGCTGAGGCAGGGGGAATTGCTTGAACCCAGGAGGTGGAGATGGCAATGAGCTGAGATTTTACCACTGCACTCCAGCCTGGCGACAGAGCAAGATTCCATCTCGAACAAACAAACAAAAAAAGATAATGTCTATGGTCCTTTTCAATCTCAACCTACCTGTTAACAGACTGGAAGATTTTTATTAAGTAGCTCAATCTAGGCAATACATTAAGGAGAAAATAAGTCACACTAGGATAGACATGTATTTGTGTCTTAGATGAAACAATATTTTTGTTAAATTGACTATTTTAAAGAGTGTGTTGGGGTGGTGCTTGTGTGCATTTGTATTAATTATTCTGTGTATCCTATTCTTAGCCTGTGGTACTGGATTTCTTGGTGGAGAGCAGATATGAACCCCAATTTTGTATCAGGTGATAGCCTATAGGTTTCATCAGATTTTCTGATGAGTTTGAGGAAAAAAAGAAAAACCATAAAGATTATTAAATAGGACTCTTCAGCCGTATTATTTTATAATGTTTATAGGCATATTTTGGGGAAATGTGGTTTTTGGGAATTTATAATTTTCTGTTAAGCATTTACTGCCATTGTATTTTAAACCAACATGCTTTTCTTTTGATATTGAAGTTTAAAAAAGTGAATGACATACCTCATTTTTCTTTAGACCTTCTTCAAGAACAATTTTTGATGATGCTTTCTGGCTGGATTTAAATTATCTAGAAGTTGCCAAGGTAGCTCAGTCTTGTGCGGCTCACTTTACAGCTTTACTCTATGCAGAAATCTATGCAGATAAGAAAAGAATGGATGATCAAGAGAAAAGGTAATGGAATTTAGAATGTTTGGTTTGTAAAATAAATATTGACATTGTCTCAATAAGGGTATATAGTAAAGATTTAGTGTGCCCCCAGTTCCCCATTTAAAAGACATCTTAGGTAGAAATTTTGTTTTAAAGTGAAATTATAATAAAATTTTAAAAAGGAATATGTAAGTCCTGCTCTTAAATAATAGGAATGTTTATTAGGTATTATAAAAATTACACAGATAGCAAATTCCTATAGGACAGAGTCCATACTTAATTTTCTGTGTATTCCCTATAACAGCTCTAGCAGCATTGAGAACTTAATTTAAGGGTGAATAAATATTTTTCAAATGATTAAATGATTTCCTAAGTTTAATTAGATTACATTTACCACTAATTCCTACACTTTTCAAGATTCATTTTGGATATAAAATATCCAAAATTATAATCCAAAATGGCTATGAAGTAATGGAACTGATTTCTTTCCATAAGTTTCATTTCTTCATCTACCTGTATTTCTAGTGAATTTAATTCACTTTCCTCTGACTGAGAATTGTCATAAGAATCTAGTAAATATACTCCTAGATCATGGTGAAAAACAAAAATAATCAAGAAAGTAAAAGAATGAGAAATAAAGTAAAACAGTTTATTATCCCCACTGTCCTCTTCAAATCTTTGTTCATTTGAAATGGGCTAGGTCTCAATCTTTGGCCTAGGCTGGAGTGCGGGGGTGTGATCATAGCTCACTGTAGTCTTAATCTTCCAGGCTCAAATGATCCTCTTGCCTCAGCCTCCCAAGTAGCTGGGACTGTTGGCACACACCACTGATTCATCTCATCTAAAAAAAATTTTTAGTAGAGACAAAATCTTGCTATGTTGCTCAGGCTGGTCTTGAGATCCTGAGCTCAAGCAGTCCTCCTACCTCAGCCTTTCAAAGTACTGGGATTACAAGCATGAGCCACTGCACCTTGTCCCAAATTGTTTTTTAAAGTGGTTATACCAATTTGTGTACTTAATCAGAAACGTAGTTGGTAAGGAAGTGATCAGTAGGAAGCCTCACATTTGAAGAAGGGAGCCAAAGTATAACTATTTCTAGTATGAGTTTAAAAAGTATAAAGAAGGCTAGTCACAGTGGCTCACACATGTTAATCCCAGCACTTTGGGAGGCCATGGTGAGAGGACTGCTTGAGGCCAGGAGATTGAGACCAACCTGGGCAACACAGTGAGACCTCATCTCTACTAAAAATAAAAATAAATTGGCCGGGCATGGTGGCTCACACATGTAGTTCCAGCAACTCATGAGGCAGAGGCTGCAGTGAGCCATGATTGTGCTGCTGCAGTGAGCCATGATTGTGCCACTGCACTCTAGCCTGGGTGACAGAGTGAGACCTTATCTCAAAAAAAAAAAAAAAAAAGAAAAGAAAAAAAGAAGAAGAAACTGGAATAAGTATATAGGTAAATATTAGAGGTACTGTCACTTATGATAGTATTTATTTTATGTATTAGATTATTACTGTTACAGACACCATAGCTATCGTGGTTTTAGAATTGAATTTACTTACAGAACTGAAAGTCATATGTATAAAATGCAAATCTGAGTTCTAATCCTGACTGTCACTTTCTAATTTTATAATCTTGTTTAGGTGGATCCTACTGATCTACTTCCTTTTCAACAGTTAATAGCATATTTCTTAATTTCTGTCAATTTATTAGGTATTAAATTCTGTCTCATTGTGGTCTTAATTTGTGTGTCTGTAATTATTGATTGGGTTAAATTTCGAGTGAACCCACTGACAGAGTATATAGTACCTGAATTGGAGGGCATCTGCTCTATTTTTAAACAAGCCTGTCTCTTTATAAATAATAATATTTTTGCACATAGCCTTCCCATATGTAGAAGATTATTCTTAAAATGTAATTTTCATTCACAGATTTCTTTTCCATCCTAGGTCTAAATGGTATTGTGTTTTAAAGTATAAGAATTATTCTGTTTTGTTTGCAACCTGCATTAGTTTTTTTTCTGTCAAAGTCTATAGTATATGATTCCAGGAGCTTCCAAATAGTATGTTCTCATTAAAAGAAGTGTTCTGTGACAAACAGAAATCTTGCATTTGAAGAAGGAAGCCAAAGTACAACTATTTCTAGCTTGAGTGAAAAGAGTAAAGAAGAAACCGGAATAAGTTTACAGGTAAATATTAGAGGCTCTATTATTTATGACAGTATTTATCTCATACTTTGGATTATTTTGTTATAGACACTGTACAGATGCCATTTGATTTTTAAAGTGAATTTACTTATTGGACTAAGCATCATATATATAAATTTATGGTCTGAAGCTTAAGCCTTGGAGTAGACTGACTTGAATTCTAATACTGACTCTGCCACTGGTTGAGCTCCCTTATCTGAAAGACGAAAGTAAAACTACCTGTCTCAGTCAGAGTTTATACCATGCATTTTCTGCCATAACACTATATTCATTTCCTCTATAGCACTTAGGGTATAAAACTATATATTTATTTGTTTGCTTGCTTATTGTATGTCACAGAAGAAGCAGATTGCTTCTTCTCTGTTTCTTGATATCCATTCTCAAATTGGCTCACATTACTGTCTGGTATGCTTACTGAATTTCTTTGGTCAATTCATTCCTTCACAATGACAATTTCAACTTTAAACCGCTCATCTTCTCTTCAACACTGTTGCTTTCAGCCTGCCTCCTACTTGGAGAAAATAGAAGGCACAGATAGGAAATCTTACCACATGCCAATATCAAATGTTGAAATCTCCTGGCATCTGCTCCTGTCCTAATCTTCCCTTTTGTTATAGAAGCAGTTTCTCCTTCTATTTGAGATTAATTCTGCCTGTGCTTTGTTTTTTTATCTGCTCTTTCTAAGGCACTTTATTTTTTAATATGCTAAATTCCCTTTGAATGTATTCTGAACATTTTTAAACCTCTCCTGTTTAAAAATTCCCTTTCTCCCAAACACAAAAAAGTTTCCCTCTTCCCTATGTTCTCTGTTAGGTATCACCCTCTCTCTTCCTTCCTCTCATAGACAAACTTTGTGGAAGAGTTGTCTGTATTTGCTGTCTCCATTTCCCTTCCTTCCATTCATTCTAGTAAAACAGCACCTGCTAATGTTTCTCATAAACTTCATGTTGCTAAGTCTGGTGGTCACCTTTAATTCCTCTTTTTCCTTAACATTTTATTACTACTTCACATCATCAACCATGCCTTGCTTGAACTATTTACCTTTTTGATCCACTCTCCTGATTTTTCTCCTTTCACTTTTGCCTTCTTCATAGTCTCCTTCTCCTCTACTGAGTTTTTGGAATATTGTGTTTGTACTAAGCACTGTAATAAGCATAGATACTGAGCTTTTCTACTCTGAGGACTTGATTTTTCATTATGAATAGAAACATTTGAATTGGAACTATAGAACTATGCCAATATAAACGAATTAATATATAGAAAATATTTCACAGAGTAAGCACCATAAAGGCAGTTCAATTGCTTGATCACTTTTCTATGCAATACAGTTCCTAATTTTTTCTATTTTATGATTTTTAATGTTTTCATTTTTATTTAAATGAGATTCATTTAAACATAATCTAGCTTTTCTTTGTAAATTTTGCAACAAAGATTTGAGTAACCAAATTACTTTAGTCATATCAAATTTTACCAATTCCAGTACAGTTTTGTGCCATCTTTCAAAGAAAAATCCATGACCTTTATTCTTACCAAATTCAGTTTTTAAGAGTCATGCTTTGCAGGACTGTATTTTCCCATTTACAGTTTTTGTTTTTCAGACAGGGGCTGGCTCTGTTGCCCAGGCTGGAGTGCAGTGGTGCAATCACAGCGCACTGCAACCTCTGCCTTCCAGGCTTAAGCCATCCTCCCACCTCAGCCTCACAAGTAGCTGGGACTACAGGCATGCGTAGAGATGAGAGTTTAGCCATGTTGCCCAGGCTGATCTTGAACTCCTGAACTCAAGCATTCTGCGTGCCATGGCTATTAAACGTTCTAGGATTAAAGATGTGAGCCACTGCACCCAGCCCATGTACAGTTTTATGTATTGACAATATTGTTTGGTTTTGTTTGTGTGATTATTTTTGCATGTGATAAAAGTCTGGTAGATTGGTACTTATTTCTTATCTAATTCATGAAATTGTAGGCAATTCTTCTCAAGTAGACTACAGTCCTCCTGTTGTCTAGGACCAGTCTGCTGTGTTGCTGATCCAAATCATTAGTATATACAGTTGACCCTTGAACAATGTGTGGGTAATAAGTGCTAACCCCTGTGCTATTGAAAGTCCAGATATAACTAAATTAGTAGTCAAAAGTTAACTACTAATAATAGTCTACTGTTGTCCAGAAGTCTTACCGATGATATAAACAACACATATTTTGTATATGTATTATATACTGTATTTTTACAATAAAGTAGCTAAAGAAAATGTTATTGAGAAAATCATTAGGAAGAGAAAATACATTTACAGCACTGTACTATATCAATACCATAAGTTTACATCATCTTTTTATAATGAATCATCTGTCATTATAATGAATTGCAGGCGACCACTGCTGGTTGATGGGTACTTTAGGCCTTAATCTACAGTACATATCAAGCAATTCACTGTTTTCTTGTAATGACATGACTTTTCTCTGCTTCTTGGAAGCACCTCCAGCCACCCACGGTAATAATCAAGGCTTATAGTATTGCAGTAAATACAGTGAAAAAATACATGAGAAGCTGGAGAGATTACTTTTTACTGTTATATACAATTTACTAGAGAGATAAACTGCTCATGTGGAAATGATTCGTGTCACATGGTATTTAAGCACATACAACACAATAATGCTCACCACAATAGCAACAGGAGGTAACTCCAAAATTATTACAGTAGTACAATATGTATGACAGTTAATCTTATGCAGTTATGATTTAATATTGCATCTTTACGTTTGTTTATATTTGTCTTAACAGCAAATAATGCTTTGTACAGTGTAAGTTTTGATAAATTTTAACTTTTTGTAATAGATTTGTGTATATTTTATGCTAGTAAATGACAAAATGTATTATATCAAATGTATACAAATAATAGAATGTATAGATTAGTATATACATTAATTTTATGCATTCATTATATTCATTTTATGCATTCATTAACTTTTAAAAACTTTTTCAGTATTTCTGAACATGTAGTTTGTGCGTTTTTTCAAATTGTTTCAGATCTCCAAAAAAGTTTTCAGTATATTTATTGAAAAAAATCCACATATAAGTTGTCCTGCACAGTTCAAACTCGTGTTGTTTAAGGGTCAACTATATTTCAGAATCATTACATTTTATTTCTGTAACATAACATTTACAGTTAGGAGTCACACATTGGTAATGTGACAATTTAAAATTTGCTAAATTTATAGACTAATTTTTTTTTCTTTCTTCAATTTTTGTTGTTTCAATGTTTTCAGGATCTTCTCTTAGAAATCTACAGAAGTATAGGAGAGCCAGATAGTTTGTATGGCTGTGGTGGAGGGAAGATGTTACAGCCCATTACTAGGTAACCTGTATTTTTCTTTTTTTCTTTTTTTTTTTTTTTTGAGGCAGTTTCGCTCTTATTACCCAGGCTGGAGCGATCTTGGCTCACCGCAACCTCCGCCTCCTGGGTTCAAGTGATTCTCCTGCCTCAGCCTCCTGAGTAACTGGGATTACAGGCATGCACCACCATGCCCGGCTAATTTTTTATTTTTTTTAGTAAAGGTGGGTTTTCTCCGTGTTGGTCAGGCTGGTCTTGAACTCCCGATCTCAGGTGATCTGCCTGCCTCAGCCTCCCAAAGTGCTGAGATTACAGGTGTAAGCCACCGCATCCAGCCAGTAAATTGTATTTTCTAAACAGTTGTATAGTAATTCTGTTTATGAAGGAGTTATATGAGTGTAAAACCCAAAGGTATTTTTACAATCTTTTCTTATAGACTACGAACATATGAACATGAAGCAATGTGGGGCAAAGCCCTAGTAACATATGACCTCGAAACAGCAATCTCTTCATCAGCCCGCCAGGCAGGAATCATTCAGGTACATTTTTTTTTTTCCAGATTTGGTAAAGCCATCATTAGTCTAGTGCTGACTAGTATGTTGGTGGATATTTACACAGCCAGATAAACTCTAGAGATAAGACTGAAAGTTATCTGTTTTTCAGAGGATTAGGCTAAACATTCGGGGATATTCCTGAAGTAGAGGGATGCAAAAAAAAAAAAAAAGAAAACAAAATCAGGGATACACAGGAAAGTTGGACAGGTCATTGACCTAGAAAGTGGTGTAGCTTTCTTGGTCACAGTGTTGTTGGATAACAATAGAAGACGTATCTTGAGCACATACTATGCATCAGGTAGTGTACTTACTGCTTCACATGGGAAATCTAATGTAAACTATTTCTCATAGTTTGTAATAGAGTTCATCCCAGAACCTATTATTTCTATTATTGGCTAGTACTCCTTAGCCATTCTTCCATGAAATATTAGAGCCCTTTGAGCTCTGTCTTTGTGTTTTTTTGGGAAACATTAAACAATATTTTGGGATTAAAAAAAAATTTCTTAGAGATAAGGTGTCGCCCTGTTACTGAGGCTGGAGTGCATTAGCATGATCGTAGCTCACTGCAGCCCAACCTCCCAGGCTCAAGGGCACCTCTCACTTGCAACTACCTAAGTAGATGGGGCTACAGGTACACACCATCATACCCAGGTAATTTAAAAAAATTTGTAGAGACAGGGTCTTGCTTTGCTGCCCAGGCTGGTCTCAAACTCCTGGGCTCAAGTGATCCTCCAGCCTCAGCCTCCCAAAGTGCTGAGATTACAGGCATGAGCCACCACACCCAGCTGATATTTTGGGATTTTAAGCGATACTGTGAATTAAAATTTATGTAAGTTAATTTTTATGTTTGCTGTTTTTTTCTCTGGTTTTGATATTGGTTGATATTTTGATTACTTAAAAAATATAACTGCTATTCAGGCCTTGCAGAATTTGGGACTCTGCCATATTCTTTCCGTCTATTTGAAAGGATTAGATTATGAAAATAAAGACTGGTGTCCTGAACTAGAGGAACTTCATTACCAAGCAGCATGGAGGAATATGCAATGGGACCACTGCAGTTCTGCCAAGTAAGAAGAAATTTGACTTGATTTTTTCCCGCTCTTTTAGTTGTAAACAACAACTGTTTTCCTCTTGTTCTGTGAATATAACAGGAATTGTGTGGGGTTTTAAAATTTTTTATTTTATTGCATTTTAGGTTTTGGGGTACATGTGAAGAACATGCAGGATTGTTGCATATGTACATACATGGCAATGTGGTTTGCTGCCTTCCTCCCCATCACCTATATCTGGCATTTCTCTCCATGTTATCCCTCCCTAACTCCCCATCCCCCCGACCCTCCCCTAGTTCTCCCCCGACACAGACCTCAGTGTGTGATGCTCCCCTCCCTGTGTCCATGTGTTCTCATTGTTCAACACCCACCTGTGAGTGAGAACATGCGGTATTTGATTTTCTGTTCTTGTGTCAGTTTGCTGAGAGTGATGATTTCCAGGTTCATCCATGTCCCTACAAAGGACATGAACTCATCATTTTTTATGGCTGCATAGTATTCCATGGTGTATATGTGCCACATTTTCCCGTCCAGTCTATCATCGATGGGTATTTGGGTTGGTTCCAAGTTTTTGCTATTGTAAACAGTGCTGCAGTGAACATTCATGTGCATATGTCCTTATAATAGATCGATTTATAATCCTTTGGATATATACCCAGTAATGGGATTGCTGGGTCAAATGGAATTTGTATTTCTAGGTCCTTGAGGAATCGCCATACTGTCTTTCACAATGGTTGAACTAATTTACACTCCTACCAACAGTGTAAAAGCGTTCCCATTTCTCTACATCCTCTCCAGCATCTGTTGTCTCCAGATTTTTTAATGATCACCATTCTAACTGGCATGAGATGGTATCTCAATGTAGTTTTGATTTGCATTTCTCTAATGACCAGTGATGATGAGCATTTTTTCATATGTTTGTTGGCCTCATATATGTCTTCTTTTGAAAAGTTTCTGTTCATATCTTTCGCCCATTTTTGAATGGGTTGGTTTGTTTTCTTGCAAATCTGTTTTAGTTCTTTGTAGATTCTGGATATTAGCCCTTTGTCAGATGGGTAGATTGCAAAAAGTTTTTCCCATTCTGTTGGTTGCTGGTTCACTTTAATGATTGTTTCTTTTGCTGTGCAGAAGCTCTGAAGTTTAATTAGGTCTCATTTGTCTATTTTGGCTTTTGTTGCCAGTGCTTTTGGTGTTTTAATCATGAAGTCCTTCCCTATGCCTATGTCCTGAATGATTTTGACTAGGTTTTCTTATAGGATTTTTATGGTGTTAGGTCTTATGTTTAAGTCTTTAATCCATCTGGAGTTTATTTTAGTATAAGGTGTCAGGAACAGGTCCGGTTTCTACTTTCTGCACATGGCTAGCCAGTTTTCCCAACACCATTTATTAAACAGGGAATCCTTTCCCCATTGTTTGTTTCTGTCAGGTTTGTCAAAGATCAGATTGTTGTAGATGTGTGGTGTTGCCTCCAAGGCCTCTGTTCTGTTCCACTGGTCTATATCTCTGTTTTGGTAGCAGTACCATGCTGTTTTGATTACTGTAGCCTTGTAGTATAGTTTGAAGTCAGGTAGCATGATGCCTCCATCTTTGTTCTTTTTGCTTAAAATTGACTTGGTTATGCAGGCTCTCTTTTGGTTCCATATGAAGTTTAAGGTGTTTTTTTCCAGTTCTGTAAGGAAGGTCATAGGTAGCTTGATGGGGATAGTGTTGAATCTATAAATTACTTTGGGCAATGTGTCCATTTTCACGATATTGATTCTTCCTAACCATGAGCATGGAATGTTTTTCCATCTGTTTGTGTCCTCTCTTATTTTGTTGAGCAGTGGTTTGTAGTTCTCCTTTAAGAGGTCCTTTACATCTTTTGTTAGTTGTATTCCTAGGTATTTTATTCTCTTTGTAGGAATTGTGAATGGCAGTTCATTCTTGATTTGGCTCTCTTTAAGTCTCTTATTGGTGTATAGGAATGCTTGTGATTTTTGCACATTGATTTTGTATCCCAAGACTTTGCTGAAGTTGCTTATCTGTTTCAAGAGATTTTGGGCCGAGAGTATAGGGTCTTCTAAATACACAATCATGTCATCTGCAAATAGAGACAATTTGACTTCCTCCTTTCCTAATTGAATACCCTTTATTTCTTTTTCTTGCCTGATTGCTCTGGCTAGAACTTCCAATACTATATTGAATAAGATTGCTGAAAGAGGGCTTCCCTGTCTAGTGCCAGATTTCAAAGGGAATGCTTCCAGTTTTTGCCCATTCAGTATGATATTGGCTGTGGGTATTTTGTAGATGTTGCAAGCCATAAATAGCCCTAAATCCTTCAGTAAGATAGCAATAAGCAGTTAATGCACCTAGGCTTGAGTTCTACTTTCTTATTCTGTTAGGACAACTTCACCCGACCCCTAAATATTTCTAAAAACAGAAAAATGAAAAGAGTTTTCTTATGAGAAGCATTTCACATACTGTTTGTAGGACTGAGGTGTGCCAAGAAATATACAGGCATTCCTCTTTCTACTCCCTGCTACGAACATTTCAGTCAGTAAGATAGCACTTATATTGGCTGGAGGATCCACAAAGGACTGCTTATCTTTATTTATGAAATATTTTCTTTTATTAAAAAATAATACGGCCAGGCATGGTGGCTCACGCCTGTAATCCTAGCACTTCGGGAGGCTGAGGCTGGTGGACTGCCTGAGCTCAGGAGCTCGAGACCAGCATAGGCAACATGGTGAAACCTCATCTCTACTAAAATACAAAAAATTAGCCAGGCATGGCAGTGTGTACCTGTAGTCCCAGCTACTCAAGAGGTTGAGGCAGGAGAACTGGTACAACCTGGGAGGCAGAGGTTGCAGTGAGCCAAGATCACACCACTGCACTCCAGTCTGGACGACAGAGAGAGACTGTGTCTCTTTAAAAAAAAAAAAAAAAAAATTATACCTATTTAGGGCTGGGCGCATGGTGCAGCGGCTCACGCCTGTAATCCCAATAGTTTGGGAGGCTGAGGCAGATGGATCACTTGAGATCAGGAGTTTGAGACCAGCCTGGCCAACATGATGAAACTCCATCTCTACTAAAAATGCAAAAAGTATAGCCAGGTGTGGTGGTACACACCTGTAGTCCAATCTACTCAGGAGGCTGAGGTAGGAGAATGCTTGAACTTAGCAGGGCGAGGTTGCAGTGGGCCAAGATCTCGCCACTGCACTCCAGTGTGGGCCACAGAGTGAGACTCTGTCTCTCAAAAAACAAACCAAAACAAGAAAAACACTTAGTTACCCAGGAAGATAACATTTATATTCTGTATATATGGTCAGCAGGTTTTCTGAGTGAAAAGCCAAGTACCTAATCTAAGAAGGGATTTCATATTTATGGAAAGTCTTTTGATAATATAAACACTAAAAAATAAATCATGTTGGCCGGGTATGGTGGCTCAAGCTTGTCATCCCAGCACTTTGGGAGGCCGAGGCGGGTGGATCACGAGGTCGAGAGATCGAGACCACCCTGGTCAACATGGTGAAACCCCATCTCTACTAAAAATACAAAAAATTAGCTGGGCATGGTGGCACGTGCCTGTAATCCCAGCTACTCAGGAGGCTGAGGCAGGAGAATTGCCTGAACCCAGGAGGCGGAGGTTGCGGTGAGCCGAGATCGCGCCATTGCACTCCAGCCTGGGTAACAAGAGCGAAACTCCATCTCAAAATCAATCAATCAATCAATCAATCAATCAATCATGTTTAACTATGTGTTGTTGCCTTTGTAGAAAAAAAAAATTATTGGCCAGGCATGGTGGCTCATGCCAGTAAACTCAGCACTTTGGGAGGCTGAGGAGGGTGGATCACTTGAGGTCAGGAATTCAAGACAAGCCTGGGAAACATGGTGAAAACCTGTCTCTACAAAAAAATACAAAAGTTAACTGGGCACAGTGGCATGCACCTGTAGTCCCAGCTACTGGGGAGACTGAGATGGGAGGCTGAGGTGAGGGGATCTCTTGAGACAAGGAGGCGGAAGTTGCAATGAGCCGAAATTATGCCACTGCACTCCAGCCTAGGCAACTGAGACGCTGTCTCAAAAAATAATAATTACTACTATTATTAGAGCGCTTTTCAAATATTTCGTACTGTAAGACTGCTATAAAGTTAGAGATATACTCTCATATTTTAAAAGCTTTTTCCTGTGTGAGCTGATTCTTGCTTGCCTCTGTAAATCAGTATATACTATTCTTCCCCTTACCTACCGTGTTTCAACTACGCAGGCCTCTCTGTGTTTTCTTATTAGGCTAAGCCGTTTCTATCCAAGGGCCTTAGATGTATCTTCTTCTTTTCCCTCAGTTACTATGTGGGTGGATTCTTTTTATTCGGACCCTAGTTAAATAATATTATATCTTCAGAGATACCTTTCTTGACTACCCATTCTATAATACCCACCTAGTCATTTTGTTTTGTTACCCTGTTTTAATTATTTGCATGTCCCTGGTTACTTTCCGCTATTTATTTATTGTCTATTCCTCCAAACCAGCACATAATTCCAAGAGAGTAGAGACATGATCTGACTTCTCCACTTGTAAATTCCCCTTGTGCCTAGTGCCTGGCACATAATAGGTATTTATTGAATAAATAAAATGAAAGTAGACCATATTTACAGCCAGGCAAAGTATCTGAGTAATTTCCTTTTTTTCTGCTTAAAGAATTTAAATGACTAGTGAAATTTGTATTTTTTTTTAAGGCTACTCTGCAGATCTAAAAATCTGTATTTCTTACCAAAGATTCTAGAAATGCATTTTTTAAAATGGAGAAATTTTATTTTTAATTTAAAATGTTTGTCCTTTGGTGAAGTTATTTATACACGTATATTTTAGGGTTCTGTTTTTAAATATATTTCTTCTCTGATTTATTATCTCACAGTAAAGAAGTAGAAGGAACCAGTTACCATGAATCATTGTACAGTGCTCTGCAATCTCTAAGAGACAAAGAATTTTCTACGTTTTATGAAAGTCTCAAATATGCCAGGTATTATAAAAAGACAAAGTTGTTGTATTTTAACATTTCATGTCATGGCTTCTTTTCTGAAAACATGAGATAATTTTAATATAAGACTTTGCATTTATGAAGGGATAAAGACTTGGTGGCTGTGACCAAATGTTTCCTTGTAATTCTCTACTCTGCCTCAGGACAAACTGTTTTTGGGATTCCAGATCCAGTTCTTACCCTGAGTCTTCAAGAAAGTTTTGGTGATTCTCACTTTTTTGTTCTCTTCCTTCACAAGTATCCTGAGAATTGTATCTTATCTCCTTTAGTAATTATATGGCACTTAGTGTTCTAATTTATAAAATTGTAACCAATGGTTAATACTTACAAGCTTGTTTTGAGGCACAAATGAGATGAGGCATGAGGAAATAATTATAATGGGCTAAACAAATATACCATTTTTAAAACAGTAATGACTTAAATAAATCCTCTGTTTATCACAGAAATAAAATTTACTACTGTTGAAGTGCCTATTATATGCTAGCCACTGTTAGACTCTTTTCATATGTATTCTCTAATCATGACAATAACTATGGATGTCCAGTAACATGCCTAAAGTTACACAGCTATCAGTGACAGAACTGCAATTTAGATCTAGGCCTGTGTGATTCCAAGGTTTACAGTTGATCCTTGAACCACCTGGAGGTTAGGAGTGTTGAGTATTTGAAAATGTGAGTATTACTTTGACTTCTCAAAAGCTTAACTACTAATAGCTTACTGTTAATCAGAAGCCTTACCAATAACATAACCAGTAAATTAACACTTATTTTGTATAAATATTATAATACCATACTGTTATAATAAAGTAAGCTAGAGGAAAGAAGATGTTACTGAGAAAATTACAAGGCAGAGAACATATATTTACTATTGATTAAGTGGAAGTGAGTCATCATAAAGGTCTTCGTCCTTGCCATCTTCATGTTGAGTAGGATAAGGAAAAAGGGTTGGTCTTACTATCTCAGGGGTAGCAAAGATGGAAGAAACTCTGAGTATAAGTGGACCATGCAGTTAAATTCATGTTCAATGGTCACTTGTATTTTGTTTCCACTGCTATTTCATATTTACTGTTGCTTGTGGTAGTATTATTAGATCAATAGCAAAGCCTCTAAAGGGAACACTTTAACCACAAATTTGAACTTTTATTTCCCTGAACACCTTTTCTTTGTTTTTAGAGTATCTTTTCTTTTTTGCTACTAGAGTAAAAGAAGTGGAAGAGTTGTGTAAGGGCAGCCTTGAGTCTGTGTATTCGCTCTACCCCACACTTAGCAGGTTGCAAGCCATTGGAGAGCTGGAGAGCATTGGGGAGCTTTTCTCAAGGTATGTAATTCCTATGACTTTTTTTATCCTTAAGTGCAGCTTTTCTGTTACCAATAGTGACTAGAAAAGTAAATACTGGGCACGGTGGCTCATGCCTACTATAATCCTAGCACTCTGGGAGGCCAAGGTGGGTGGATCACTTGCAGTCAGAAGTTCAAGACCAGGCTGGCCAACATGGTGAAACTCTGTCTCTGCTAAAAATACAAAAATTAGCCGGACGTGATGGTGGGTGCCAGTAATCTCAGCTACTCGGGAGGCTAAGGCAGGAGAATTTCTTGAACCCAGCAAGTGGAGGTTGCAGTGAGCTGAGATCATGCCATGCACTCCAGCCTGGGCGACAGAGTAAGACTGTCTCAAAAAACAAAAACAAAACTATTTTGAGACCAGATATGTTTCTTTCCTTTTATCAAGATATAAGTTGATAAGCCCTAGTGAATTGTGCTTTTTACTAAACATTTTCCAAAATAGTCATTGTAAAAATTCAAGTTTTAAAAATTCACCTTAAATGTGCTTTTCTCTATAACTTTTTCCCTGGTTTATGCAGATAAAGTTGCTTCCCCATGTTTTTACACAGCATGTTAAACTCCATTTGGTTTTAGCACTACATTGCCTTACTGTCATTTTATCTCTGCCTTGCTAAACTAGAAGCTCCCTTAAAAGTGGGAACCATTCTCTTATTTATTGTTGGGTCCCCAGTGCTTTTGTTTTGTTTTGTTTTGTTTTGTTTTGTTTTGTTTTGTTTTAATGTTTTTTGAGATGGAGTCTCACTCTTTTGCAAAGGTGGGGGTGTTGTAGTGTAATCTCGGCTCACTGCAACCTCCACCTCCCAAATTTAAGTGATTCTCCTCCCTCAGCCTCCCAAATAGCTGGGATTATAGGTGCCTGCCACAATGACTGGCTAATTTTTGTACTTTTAAAAAATTTTTTTGAATCAGAGTCTGGCTGTGACACCAGGCTGGAGTGGAGTGGAGTGGCACAATCTTGGCTCACTGCAGCCCCCGCCTCTGGTTGAAGTGATTCTTCCGCCTCAGCCTTCCAAGTAGTTGGGACTACAGGCGTGCACCACCACACCCAGCTAATTTTTATATTTTTTAGTAGAGACGGGGTTTCACCATGTTGGCCAGGATGGTCTCAATCTCCTTACCTCGTGATCTGTCCACCTTGGCCTCCCAAAGTGCTGGGATTACAGGCATGAGCCACCACGCCCCACCATTTTTGTACTTTTAATAGAGATGGGGTTTCACCATGTTGGTCAGGCTGGTCTTGAACTCCTGACCTCAGGTGATCCACCTGCCTCAGCCTCCCAAAGTGCTGGGATTGCAGGCGTGAGCCACCATGCCTGGCCCCCGATGTTTTCTTTTCTGGTGACTGATACTATATTTAGTAAATATTCAGTGGATAGTGAATGTCAGTTAATTTGTAAAAGGTGTTCAGGGGGAATTGCTTCCTATAATGGTGAGAGGGAAATGATCCAGGGATTTTGTAAGATGAAATAGTGTAGTTATTTAGGATGCTATAGATCTAAATTCTGACTTTGTCATTCTGACAAAGTAAAATACGTTTTGGGTCCTCGGTTTCCTCATTTCTAAAGTCAGGAATTTATATTTGATTGTCTCTAAAGCCCCTTTTAGTCTTGCCATTTTGAGTCACCATTATTATTATAAGAGGGAAGAAAGAGGATATAAATAACTTAGGTCACCCTACCCTTATGCAAAAATAAAGTTTGGAATATGTTTTAGAACTAGAAAAAAGAAGGACATTTTAGAGTCAGAAGAAAATAATAATAGTTTTTTCAAAATTACATAGCAGAAGACAAAGATGTTAATGTGGCTTTTCTTAGGGAGAAAATAAAGGAACAAAACTTTTCTGCTTTCATTGGTAAGTACACTGGCAGTTCTTACTTCCAAAAATCAAGAAAGTTTTCCTCTGAATAAAAGATTTCTCCTGCTAAAAACAGAAAAACAGGATAGAATTCTTTAAGAAACAGTGAATAGAATGGTAGTTACCAGAGGCAGGGAAGGGTGTTGGGGAAGGAGAGGATGAAGAGGGGCTGGTTAATGAGTACAAAAACATAGTTAAATAGAAGGAATAAGATCCAGTGTTTTATAGCACAACAAGGCAACTGTAGTTAACAGTAATTTACCAAAGAAGATCTGTAATGTTCCCAACACAAAGAAATGGTAAATGTTTGAGATCATGGATATCCCAGTTACCCAAATTTGATCAGAACACATTGTATGCTTGTATCAAAATATCACATGTACCTCATAAATCTGTACAACTATTATGTATCCATAAACATTAAAAATAAATTTAAAAAGAAGAAACGGGCTGGGCGTGGTGGCTCAAGCCTGTAATCCCAGCACTTTGGGAGGCCGAGGCGGGTGGATCACAAGTCAGGAGATCGAGACCATTCTGGTCAATACGGTGAAACCCCGTCTCTACTAAAAATACAAAAATTAGCTGGGCGTGGTGGCGCATGCCTGTAATCCCAGCTACTCAGGAGGCTGAGGCAGGAGAATTGCCTGAACCCAGGAGGCGGAGGTTGCGGTGAGCCGAGATCGTGCCGTTGCACTCCAGCCTGGGTAACAAGAGTGAAACTCCGTCTCAAAAAAAATAAAATAAAATAAATAAAAAAGAAGAAACGCCTAAAGAGTAATACTGGCTCTTTCTTTGGTAGAGAAATACGAAGAAGAGAAGCAGAGGGAAAGTTTGATAAACTGGTGAACTATGCTCTCAGAGTAGATTTCATTCATTTACTTCAACCAAAACATCCTATCATAGCAAACTAAATGCAAAAACAGAGATGAGTATTCAACTTGTTCTGTTAGTCCAGACATTAAAGAGATTTGCAAAAATGCAAAATAGTGCAATTCTAACAAATTCTAACAAAACTAAGTTTTGTTTTGCTTTGGGAAGTATACAGCTCAAATTCTTTATCTGCAGGTTTCCATTGATGGATTCAACCAACCACAGATCAAAATATTTTTTAAAAAATTTAAAGAATACAGTATAACACTTACTTACATAGCATTTACATTATAGTAGGTATTGTATGTAATTTGTGATTTGTGTATAACTAATGCACATTCTCCTATCATATGTAATCTAAAGATTACACATTATAGGAAAATACCCTGCCATTTTAAATAAGGGACTTTGAACATCAAACTTACCAAGGTGTCTTGGAACCAATTACAGAGAAACTACTATAGTTATTTTTCCGGAAAATTATTTATGATATATAGATTTATTATTTTTGAATTATTTTGAATAAATGAATACATTTTAGATGTTTTTCAGTCCTACTTTCTAATAATGATATCAATATCTACTATCAGTAGATATGGTCCAACAACTGAAAATTCTTTGGGGTCTTCAATAATTTGTTTGCTTGTAAAGGAATTCAATCTGAGACCTACTGTTGGGTCATTTAGGGAGGAACTGAAATTTTGGTTCCTAGCATTTGTGTTAACCCTGTCAAGCAACTAAAAGAGCTTTCATTTCTTAGTCATCACTTTGTCATCTTAGTCTCCCTGTGTCATCTTTCTTATTTCTCTCAATATAATATCCCTGAAGGATTGGGTAGCATTTCATAGCTCAGTCATTTGGGAAGCATACTATTCACATAAATTAATTATACAATATACCTTTTCTGTTCCTTTATAATGTTTTAATGAAACCCTTGTCAGATGCTAGCTTTTCCTTCACTGGATTGTGATTTTTTTTTTGACAGCTGTAATTATGCATCAAGTCACCCCCAGTAAGGGAGCTCTCATTTCCTTGCTAACATGTTCTCATTTACTACAAGCAGTATTGAAACAGGACTAAAGATGCAGGCATTCTTTATGATAGGTCTGATGAATATGTTCTTGTTTCAGAAGGGTATTTAGAAAGGCTGCTTTTTGTAATGTCAGAGTATTAAAAAAATTTGTCAACGTTCATCATCTGTGGCATCTCTTAATAAACTCTTAAAGCTCTGACCACATAGCATTTTATAGTTTTCTAAATTTTGATCCATATTTAGGATTATTTACAAATTTAGTCTTGTCACTACAAAAGTTCTTTTGTATTATTAATATTATATCTTAAGTTTCAGAACTTACGTAGTTTCTTTTGTTGTTGTTCCTCTTGCTTACGTGAACTCTGTGATGTGGCGTTCAGATCAGTTACACATAGACAACTCTCTGAAGTATATATGAAGTGGCGGAAACACTCCCAGCTTCTCAAGGACACTGATTTTAGTTTTCAAGAGCCTATTATGGCTCTACGCACAGTCATTTTGGAGATCCTGATGGAAAAGGAAATGGAGAACTCAGAAAGAGAATGTTTTAAGGACATTCTCACCAAACACCTTGTAGAACTCTCTATACTGGCCAGAACGTTCAAGAACACTCAGGTAAATATAATTTAAAACACGCCACTTCTTGACCTTCCCTTTATTATTTAAAAAACAGAAAGTCTGAGTGAAAAAGAAATGTCATTAAGAGACAGAGATTCCTATTAATATATAGTAAAAAATAGTTGTTTAAGAGTTCCCATTTTGAAATTAGATTGTACTGTAAGCCTTGAGAAAGGTACTTAATCTATTCTCATCCTCGATTTCCTGGTTATAAAATGAGAAGATACCTAACTTACTATATTGATAACAATTCAGTGATATATACTGTATGTATATACACACAGATACACGTACATATACATAGAGAGACAGACAGACATGGGTTGGGGAGATGTCATGCAGACAGAGAGGTACTTAGTAGCCCCTGACAAATCCTTAAGTCCACAATGAATGGTATTTGCTACTTTTATTATTATTATTATTAATGGTAGTAAGCAGTAGTAAAAGTATTTATTCTCATATGTCATTTTCATTTCAGCTTCCTGAAAGGGCAATATTTCAAATTAAACAGTATAATTCAGTTAGCTGTGGAGTCTCTGAGTGGCAGCTGGAAGAAGCACAAGTATTCTGGGCAAAAAAGGAGCAGAGTCTTGCCCTGAGTATTCTCAAGCAAATGATCAAGAAGTTGGATGCCAGCTGTACAGAGGTTTGTTTTTTTTGTTGGCTGAATTAGTGTTTTACTGTTACTTAAAAACACAAATGTGCTATAAAATATTTTAAATAACAATTTTATTAGAGCTTTGAAATTACTAATTTATGAATAATATATTGTAAAACGAGTCTTGAAAATTAATTTGTAAAAGAAGTTTAGAAACTTTTCCCTATATGTAATAATTGAATCAGTCTGTCATGTGGTAGATTCATTTAGTATATCCCAGTATTAAGCCTTTAACTTGCTATAGAATTAAAGAAAGGTATGTGGGACATGAATAAAATAGCTACTCTAAATTTGAAATGGCAAGTAAAGAAGGGGAAGAGGAAATACATGAGAGAACTAAATTAGAAAATAAAAGCAAGTTGGGACAATTAGGTTGTCAATCCAAATGCTTTAAAAATATCACATCTAATATTTTATCTAATATTACCTATTAGTTTTTGAAAGCTTGTGTTGCTACTTCAGCTATAAACCCAGCAAACACACTTGATAAAGTAGAGGAATTTGTGTCCCAAGGTTTGTCTACAGTGGTGTCCCATAGACATGTACCTGCTTAGCGTATGTTAGCTTACTGTACTCTCTTTTTTTTTTTTTCTTTTGAGACGGAGTCTCGCTCTGTCGACCAGGCTGGAGTGCAGTGGTGCAATCTCGGCTCACTGCATCCTCCACCTCCCTGGTTCAAGCAATTCCCCTGCCTCAGCCTCCCAAGTAGCTGGGATTACAGGTACACGCCACCAGGCCAGCTAATTTTTTTGTATTTTTAGTGGAGATGGGGTTTCACCATGTTGGCTAGATTAGTCTCGAACACCTGAGCTCAGGCAATTCACCCACCTTGGCCTCCCAAAGTGCGGTGATTATAGGCATGAGCCACTGCAACCAGCCTTTTTGATGTTGGGCACTCATTATATAGCATCTTCGGTTATTAGAGAAATCATCATTATACCAAAGCACTGAATGCCAATATGATATGTATAAATATTGCTTAATAGTATCAGCCCTGAAGTATTTGCTGTCTGGAGTTACCCAACTTGCTTGTACCTCAGTTCTCTAATCTGTGCATTGGGGGTAATAGTACTTATTTAATAAGATTCTTATGAGAATTAAATGAGTTAATATATATAAAGCCTTTACAAAGTGTCTTGACACATATAAGTACTCAATAAATGTGACTTGCTCCAATAATGGCAGTAATAATAATAAACAGAGGATGATCGTTTCCTACATGGGATTATTACAATAGTTGTATGGCAAAAGCAGAGGAACCACTTTTTTTTCCCACCCACTGAGGAAAAACATTTTTCACCTGCTTTTTCCCCCTACATGAAGGACAGTTGAGTATAGTCATGGTAATGTATTATATTTTAAGATTTTGCCTTTCTTTTACAGAACAATCCCAGCCTAAAACTTATATACACAGAATGTCTGAGGGTTTGTGGCAACTGGTTAGCAGAAACTTGCTTAGAAAATCCTGCGGTCATCATGCAGACCTATCTAGAAAAGGTAAGATTTTTGGGGCAACCCTTAAGATAGTTACTTAGCATGAATATGCTTCATCTTTACAGCAAGATCAAATAAAATTATGGTTTTATTTTTCTATATATTATTACTGCCATGGCTCTGTATAGTTTCTAGGGTGGAGTGAAACAGTGTTACATACGAAGCAGCAGATTTTGAAAGTAAGCCCAAGTATACATAGCATGTCTTCTTCCTCCTTCCTACCTCAGCTACCAGCTACCCTTTCAGCAGGTTGTTTCTGATAATTTCTTCATGTATTCATCTACAGGCAAGACAGCCCTTGCTCTTCATCAGCTACCCACAAGTAAAGGTTTCATTATACCAGTCCCCTTTGACCTTCCTGTTTCTCCGTCTTATCCCTTTGATTAACTAATTTTGGAAATAAGTTACCTCGCTAAATAAGTGTAACATGAAACACATTATATGATTGTCTTTTTTTTTTTTCTTTTGAGACAAAGTCTCGCTGTGCTGCCCAGGCTGGAGTACAATGGCACTATCTTGACTCATTGTAACCTCCACGTCCCAGGTTTAAGCAGTTCTCCTGCCTCACCTTCCCAAGTAGCTGGGACTACAGGAGCATGCCACCATGCCCAGTTAATTTTTTGTATTTTTAGTAGAAATGGGGTTTCACCACGTTGGCCAGGCTGGTCTCGAACTCCTGACCTCATGTGATCTGCCTACCTCGGCCCCCCAAAATGCTGGGATTACAGGCGTGAGCCACCACACCCAACCTGATTGTCTTTAAATTTTATAAAGCTCTTTGTTTTTGCAAAGTTCTTTACAAGTATTAGATGTTTGGGTTATTTCTATATTCTCAAAGTTGTTTTGAAAAGTCAGGAAAATACTATGGTTAGGGGTGTCCAATCTTTTGGCTTCCCCTGGGCTACACTGCAGAGGAATTACTGTGGGCCACACATAAAATACACTAATATTAATATTAATAACACTAATATTAATGATAGCTAACAAGCTTTTAAAAAATCACAAAAGAAATCCCATGTTTTAAGAAAATTTACAAATTTGTGTTGGGCTGTATTCAAAGCCATTCTGGTCCACATGCAGCCCATGGGCCACAGGTTGGACAAGCTTGCAGTATTTCATATAATTTAGCTTTTACGCGTATATAAGTTAAACTTTAGTGTGTTACCGTAGTTTGAGTGATTCTTTAGATGTATTTAGTATTTGTAAATATAATTTAAATTGGTTGTGTTTTCTTGAAGGCAGTAGAAGTTGCTGGAAATTATGATGGAGAAAGTAATGATGAGCTAAGAAATGGAAAAATGAAGGCATTTCTCTCATTAGCCCGGTTTTCAGATACTCAATACCAAAGAATTGAAAACTACATGAAATCATCAGAATTTGAAAACAAACAAGCTCTCCTGAAAAGAGCCAAAGAGGAAGTAGGTCTCCTTAGGGAACATAAAATTCAGACAAACAGGTAACTACGTTTCTGTAAGTGACAATTTTATGTTCACCAGTTAACTGAGTGAATGTGTTTGCATAGAAAAAGTGACTTGTCTTTTTATCTGATAGTTTTGAGCACTAAAGGTCAGCTTAGCTACATATAAATTATCTTGATCTTTTGGGTTCTTTGCTGTTGTTGTTTTTTTTTATTGTTGTTGTTTTGTTTTTGTTTTTTTGAGACAAGGTCTCCCTCTGTCACCCAGGCTGAAGTACAGTGGTGTGATCATGGCTTACTGCAGCCTCGACCTCCTGGGCTCAAATGATTCTCCCTCTCAGCCCCCCAAGTAGCTGGGGCTACAGGTGTGTGCCACCATGCCTGGTTAATTTTTGTATTCTTTGTAGAGATAGAGTTTTGCCATGTAGAGATAGAGTTTTTGCCATGTTGCCCAGTCTGGTCTCAAACTCCTGAGCTCAAGCAATATACCCACCTTGGCCTCTCAAAAGTGCTAGGATTACAGGTGTGAACCACTGTGCCCTGTCTGTTTTGGTCCTAATGTGGCTAATCACAAATCAGTATGTAAGACATTGACATGCTATTTTATGAATAATTCATACTCTGCTTCTAAGTTCATTGTGGAGAATATAGATATTAGCTTTCTGTTTTGGTTTGCTTTTTTGGTTTATTGGTATCATGGGAAAAGGAGATAGATATTGAAATTAATTACAAAAGTTACCTTTTTTTGGTGATGTAATTGAATCTGTTTATTTTAGTGTAAGTAGTGGTTTAAGTTAGCTAAATAGCTTTCGGAGAGTCCCTCTTGTCCTTGGATGCTTAAGAAGGTGTGTGAATTGCACAATTAAGACAAAAGTAAGTTTATTCCCTTTATAATTCTTAGACGTTTGCTTTTTTTCCTGGGATGAAAATCGAATTTTTTTCATTTATATTGTATATTGTGTGTCATTTTGTAGTTCTGTTAAAGCTTATGGCTTTTGTGTTTTACCTTAATTATTCTATACAAGATACACAGTAAAGGTTCAGCGAGAGCTGGAGCTGGATGAATGTGCCCTGCGTGCACTGAAAGAGGATCGTAAACGCTTCTTATGTAAAGCAGTTGAAAACTACATCAACTGCTTATTAAGTGGAGAAGAACATGATACGTGGGTATTTCGACTTTGTTCCCTCTGGCTTGAAAATTCTGGAGTTTCTGAGGTCAATGGCATGATGAAGGCAAGTGTTATTCAACCCAATATTCTACGCTATGCTTGAAAAGCTTAGACGTAAGCCCCTTGATGTCAGAGATTTTGTATACCCCTTTGTATTCCTGCACTTGGTCCAGTGCTCTACATGTGAGTAGCATTTTGTAGTTTTCTAAACTTTGATCCATATTTAGGATTATTTGCAAGTTCCTGTTTCTACAAAAGTTCCTTTATATTATTATTAGATTATATAAACTGATAAGCTCTAAATGATGCAAGTTTGTATGGAGGTGAGAGAAATTAGCTTGGTCCTATGTCTTTGCAGTTACCATAGGAGAGTGTCTAGAATGGGGCATTAGATTGGAGAATTTAGAAAGCAATTAAAGATGATGTGATCACAGATGGGTTTTTCCCCTGCTGCAAAAATCTGGGATTTTTACAAGAAATTTTGTAAGTGGAGAAAATATACTTTTAAGAAAATATTCAACAAAGCAGTATTTCCTAAGTTTTTATTTGAAAACCTTAGATTATAGTGATGACATCTAATATTAAATTTAGGTTGATAAGATATATATTGTTAGTTTGAAGGTTAGAGATAAAATGTTTCTCTTGCAGGAAAAGAATGATAAGACTCATAATAGACACAATCAATATCTGCTGTAGTATACGCTACATATTACTTTTGGCTTATAGGGAAAAGCAATTACTTCATTTTATTGTACACTGACTTCTCAGGAATCAAGATCACAGTCACACTCAGATCAGCCTTGTCTTCCTTAGATTTTCTGGAATATAAGCAGTACCAAATATCCCAGTTCAATTTAGGACCAAATATTTTGATTTACCAGTGCATTAATCTGGAGTACCCATTATAAAGATCTACAGATCGGCTAAGAAATGAAGGAAAAAAAATATAGTTAGTGAAGTTTTGTTAACCACTTGCTTGTCCTAATAGAGGAGCACTGTCATAAAATAATTTATTTGCTTAGATGTGAGACTATTTGAAACACCTTGTTTCTTAATGTTGTGGGTTTTTTTAATGATAGAGAGACGGAATGAAGATTCCATCATATAAATTTTTGCCTCTTATGTACCAATTGGCTGCTAGAATGGGGACCAAGATGATGGGAGGCCTAGGATTTCATGAAGTCCTCAATAATGTAAGTAAACCTGAAAATCAAACCACAATAATTATTTTTCTTCTATATTACTTATGTATTATATAAAGTATATATACCATTCCCTCTAAGAAATGGAAATACAAAATTTTATATTTTGTCTCTTCTCATATCACATAAGTTACTCAATTTCTCTCTCTAATTGCTCATAGGCCTCTGCTTCTTTCTCACACATGTAGACATACACACTCCACCCACTGCAGTATCTAGATAGTAATACACATTTTAACATTAAGCAAAATGAAAAATATGGATTGTATGTTTTTTATTTGCACAAATCTAATAGTTCTTAATTTTCTTACAGCTAATCTCTAGAATTTCAATGGATCATCCCCATCATACTTTGTTTATTATACTGGCCTTAGCAAATGCAAACAAAGATGAATTTCTGAATAAACCAGAGGTAGCAAGAAGAAACAGAATAACTAAAAATGCTCCTAAACAAAGCTCTCAGCTTGATGAGGTATTTGGATTAAACATATGTACTTTTTAGAAGTGTGATATTCAGTCTTTCCTAGAATATTTCTTTTTAAAATCCTGTGTTGTGATGCCATCTAAAATTGGTTCAAGGCTGAGCACGGTGGCTCACGCCAGCAATTTGGAAGGCTGAGGCAGGTGGATCACTTGAGGTCAGGAGTTGGAGACCAGCTCAACCAACCAACATGTTGAAACCCTGTCTCTACTAAAAATACAAAAATTAGGCAGGCGGCGTGGTGGCTGAGGCTACTCCGGAGGCTGAAGCAGGAAAATTGCTTGAACTTGGGAGGCGGAGGTTGCAGTGAACCAAGATCGCGTCATTGCACTACAGCCTGTGCAACAAGAGGGAAACTCCATCTCAAATTAATTAATTAGTTAATTAATTAAAATTGGAATATGTCAAAGCATAGGAAATACCAGTAGTATTTTACTTTTTTCCTCGCGGCGGTTGGCAAAAGAAAACAATAGATTTTTGAAAGGCACTAGAGTTGACAAGAGTATTATACCTTTAATGTATTTTATTCATGACTGTTTTATTTGCATCTGAGGAATTATAATCATTCCATTGTCTACATTTGTGCATGAATTCTGTTTTTCTCTTTGTTTTTCTCACTGTTTTTTATTAATAGGATCGAACAGAGGCTGCAAACAGAATAATACATACTATCAGAAGTAGGAGACCTCAGATGATCAGAAGTGTTGAGGCACTTTGTGATGCTTATATTAGATTAGCAAACTTAGATGCCACGCAGTGGAAGACTCAGAGAAGTATGTGTTTGAAAGAAAGAGCATTGTCTTCTTGCTGTGTTACTCTCTGTAGAGATATATTAATTATAGAGCCTAATAAGTAAATCTACTTAAAATAAGTAAATTTGCATCACAAATGTGATGCAAAAGCTTAATTTTTATCTGATAGCTTCAGCATTCCCTGGTTACTTTTTCAGTTATTATCTCTTGGTAGAACTGATAATATGTGACTACAGTAAATTAATTATTTGATTTCTTCTGATAATCTTCTGGTGCACAAACTTGTTACAGAGAATCGCATAGAGGCAAGTCTATTAAAGTAATAGAATAACTGAACATTTCTAGTGTCAAAAATTTTTGTAAATGATGTGGTTACTGTGCCCCGGGACTTAAAAATAAAAAGGCATTGGCTGGGCGCAGTGGCTCACGCCTGTAATCCCAGCACTTTGGGAGGCCAAGGCGGGTGGATCATGAGGTCAAGAGATCGAGACCATCCTGGTCAACATAGTGAAACCCCATCTCTACTAAAAATACAAAAATTAGCTGGGCATGGTGGTGCACGCCTGTAGTCCCAGCTACTCAGGAGGCTGAGGCAGGAGAATTGCTTGAACCCGGGAGGCGGAGGTTGCTGTGAGCCAAGATCCCGCCACTGCACTCCAGCCTGGTGCCTGGCAACGGAGCGAAACTCTGTCTCAAAAAAAAGAAAAGGCATTACCATTTCTTCCATAGGTGCTAAAATGCCATTATTTAATTATTATTCTTGCTCTGTCAGTTCAAATAATTATAAGCTGCTGGAATCTTTGGTTTTGTGACTAGTTTCTAAGTATGCATTTGCTTCCAAGTATCTCCCCATACTTCAATAATTGTATTTTTTTTCTATTCAGAATCATATCTTCATGTTTAAATTCTCATTACTTTAAAACAAGAATGAGACTTCACATATTATTTCTCTAAGCAAACAAAAAATATTGACATGTCTTTTAGTTGCATTTAATAGTAATGTGACAGGAATATGGTATCTATGTATTTTAAGACGCTGATTCTGGTTCCTCAGGTGGAATCTGGTCTAATTAACCCTGTCAGGTAACCTGCAAATTTACTTGAAGCTACATTAACCACTGTTGAGATTTGACCCTGAGCTACACAATGGCCAAAGCCCAGTCTTCATTTCTCAATCAGAGCCTGAACCACAGATTAGCAACAAGTTGGGGCCAGTAGCATCTGCTGACTATTTCTGCTTGACCTTCAATGCTGTTCCTCAGTTTGTCACTAAAATCTCTTCATTTTTAAATACAGAAGGCATAAACATTCCAGCAGACCAGCCAATTACTAAACTTAAGAATTTAGAAGATGTTATTGTCCCTACTATGGAAATTAAGGTAATTTACAATTAACTCTTGATTTTTTTAAAACTAATTTTTTAAAATTAGATTAAACCATTTGAAATAGTACTTTTATGTAGGTCAAAATTGGTTAAATATTGGCAAATTTTACATGTTTCAACCTAGTTTCTCAGTATTAGATTTTCTTTGCCCAAGCCCTGAAAGACTCAAAAGCGTCTCCTGCTTTCTTTTCCACTGCCTTCAATTCTGTGCCTCACATCTTTCTTATGAAGGTCTATAGACTGTTACCTTCATTGGACAGAAGGACAGTTTCCATGTACTTATGCCAGGATTAATTTTTGACTTGGCAAGGAAGTCCTCAATTGTTATATACTGCTTTTAAAAATATGCTATGTGCAGTAAAACGTATTATTGGCTGTGATATATCAGTATTACTATAATATTAAGTTGACTTTATATGCATGATACACTTAGCTCTGTTCTATGCAAGAAATAATGGAAGTAATTTCATGTGGGCAGGGATATATGTAATAAGGGTTATAGTTTGGAAAATGATAATCTTAAATACATTGTTTTTCTTTTCATTTTGCAGTTTAGTGCTTAGTATCTAGTTACTTGATTTGAAATGTAGCTGGACCATGTGGATTGATTACTGTTTTTCTAGCTATATTAGCTAAGTTACTTAGCTGAATATTTCTTGAAAATGTCAGATTTAGCAGTTATAATCCAGAAAACTCCTTCTACTGTTTTCCAATATTTACTTTATTATGTTTTTGTGGGGAGTTATTTCTCAGATGACTTTACATATATTAGTGAATCTTTCATTGAACAGTAAAGTTATATAGTTCCAGTTCTTAACCAACATCAGATTGTCATTTATTCCTCTGTTTAATATATAATTTATTTTTCTTTAAGTGCAAATAGTGTATCCAACCTATTATCATGTTTATACTTTTATTAGGTGGACCCCACAGGAGAATATGGAAATCTGGTGACTGTACAGTCATTTAGAGCAGAATTTCGCTTAGCAGGAGGTGTAAATTTACCAAAAATAATAGACTGTGTAGGTTCCGATGGCAAGGAAAGGAGACAGCTTGTTAAGGTGAGCGATCCCTTCTCTGGCTTAGCCCTTAGAGTTTTATTGGTGAAAATTTTTAGTTGATATTTTCTTTCTGCTTTATTTGGGCTTTTGTCTTTATTTTGAATGATTACAAATGAGGAGAATTTGTAGACTAGAAATACATTATTTTCTAGAACCAGAAAGTTTTTCTTCATTTTTTTTGTGTGTCTCTCAAAGACCATCATTATTGTATGGTTGATTCAAGTAAAAGCATACCATTAACATATACAGACATGGTAAGGTTAACAGTGAGCTTGCTTTTTGTGAAAAAATACTTTGGTTTCTGTCTGTTATTTCTTTGAATAGTACAAGTTTAGTCCTTTGCATCAGTATCCTGGGTCTGGTACTGTTGCCAAGTGCTGTTTAATGTACCAGAAAGGGAGAGCATTCTTCCCTTACCATTTCCTCATGAACTCTTTGAATCCTACTGGGGAATGGTGGAAAGCCACAGTGCTGCTTTACTCAGTTGTTTGCAGTATGCCTTCCTATGGGGGAGTTCCAGTTAATATAGCTACAAAAGTAGCAAAGGGAAACTTCTTTTTCTAAATCAGTGTGACTACTCAGTGTTGTGGCTTATTCTAATTGAAAAAATGTGAGTAGGTCCTTAATTATTTGAGAGACTGTTAAGAGGAACACAGGGCCAGGCACAGTGACTCCCGCTGTATTCCCAGCACTTTGGGAGGCTGAGGCTGGTGGATCACCTTAGGTCAGGAGTTGGAGACCATCCTGACCAACACTGGGAAACCCCATCTGTACTAAAAATAAAAAATTAGCCAGGCATGATGGTGGGTGCCTATAATCACAGCTAGTTGGGAGGCTGAGGTAGGACAATCGCTTGAACCCAGTAGGCAGAAGTTGGGGTGAGCTAAGATGGTGCCATTGCACTCCAGCCTGGGCAAAAAGAACAAAACTGTGTCTAAAAAAAAAGGTACACAGATGCTCAGATTGGTTTCTGAGTACCCTTTGCTATTCTCGGATGACTCTGTGTTTTTATAATAAAATGAACTGTACTTGTTAATTCATGCTTAATTATTCTGTAGGGCCGTGATGACCTGAGACAAGATGCTGTCATGCAACAGGTCTTCCAGATGTGTAATACGTTACTACAGAGAAACACTGAAACTAGGAAGAGGAAATTAACTATCTGTACTTATAAGGTAACTATTTGTACTTCAGTTTCTTCACCAAGACCATATAAAAGATGCCCTTTGGCTGGGTGAAGTGGTTCATGCCTATATTCCTAATGTTTGGGGAGGCCAAAGTGGGAGGATCACTTGAGGCCAGGAGTTTGAGACCAGTCTCAGCGACATAGTGAGACCCCCATCTTGACAAAAACTAAAAAAAAAAAAAAAAAAAAAAAAAAGCCAAGCATGATGGTGTGTGCTTGTAGTCCCCTAGCGACTTGGGAGGTGGGAAGATCACTTGAGTCCAGGATTTTGAGGCTGTAGTGAGCTCAAACTCTGCAGTGAGCTCTAGTCCAGCCTGGGCAACACAGCAAGATCTTGTTTAAAAAAAAAAGAAGAAGAAGAAGAAGAAAAATATGCCATTATTTGGACCAGGAGTCTACAAATGTTTTCTGTGAAGGACCAAATAGTAAAGATTTATTTTCTTTTTAAAAAGTTAATTATAGTAGGAGGTTTCTTATAGTCAACTGAAATATTTTTTCCTTTTTTCTATTCAACAGTATGTCACAGAACTATTTATCATTTTTTAACAGCTACATTTTGTGTATGTATGTAGTTTTTTATACAAGTCCTTATCAATGGGCATTTGGGTTGTTTTTAATCTTTTGCTACTAAAACAATGCTGCATTGTAGTGAAAAACCTTGAACAGTGAATAACCTGAATAACGGATTTCATACATGTTCAGGCAAATCTGTGGCATGGATTTCCAAAAGTGAGATTGCTGGGTAGAGGATATATGCACCTGTAATCTGGTTGATACTGCCAGATTACTCTAATTGGGGGTGTACTCACTTATATTTCCTCTAGCTATTTGCCTGAGAAGACAATCCTCAGTCACATTCTATTAGCTGATCATCTCTGACTCTTAATTACTTTAGAAATAACAATAAATCCTCATTTTGAAGGGCCTATTTTCCATAGGTTTGTCTTTTCTGATTTTATTCCTGTATCTCATTTAAAATTTTCTCCTTCTATAAATGTTATAACAGGGATTATGGGTGACGCCTGTTTTTTTAAATGCATTTCTAGTTTCCCATTATGAATGTTTTTTATTTTTAAATAATGGCTAAATTAAAAGGCCTAAATAGGGGAATGAAGAAGAATGAATTAGAAATACCCTCCAAAATTCCACTTGAGCTAGGCTATTGTAATAAAAAGCAGGTCTTGGTTTTGAGCTTCTTAACTGCTTTCAGAGACAAATATAAAACTTATTTATTGGGAGAGGGGCACAGATCATTGGTACTCAAGCTTTAGCAGACATCATAATCACTTTTTGTTAAAACACAGATTGCTAAGCCCCATTCTTAGAATTTCTAATTCAGCAAGATTAGGGTAGAACCTATGAATATGCATTTCTAGCATGATACCAGTGATGCTGATGCTGCCCTAGTCCAGGAACTACACTTTGAGACCCACCAGTCTAGTTGTTCTACCATCTATTGACCTGACTTGATTTTAGAACAAAGTTGATCTATTAGCTATCTCCTATATGACAGATAAGAACTTTTGAGAGAGTAGATATTCTGTAATGTGAATGAAAGGAAATTTTTATGCTTGAAATGCCAGACTTTTAGATTGCAAAGATAGTGACTAAAGAATTGGGTTACAAAAATATGGGCTATAGGAGCTCCTCCTGATACTCTCAGAAAGCAGCTAAGATTTCCAAGCAGATACACAATTGAACCTCCACATTTCATTGCAGTAAACCGCAAAACAGTGAATGCCTGACCAAGAATATTTTAAAGGCAGAAATTACTAAACTTTGATCTCTACCTTACGACTTTTTCAACAGCTAGTTTTCACACAAAACTGTTTTTCCATGTAAATTATTCCATTAAGATTTCTAGTTGGGCATGGTGGTCCAAGCTATAATCCCAGGGCTTTGGGAGGCTGAGGTGGGTGGATCACTTGAGGCCAGGAGTTCAAGACCAGCCTGGCCAACATGGTGAAATGCTGTCTCTACTAAAAATACAAAAAAATTAGCCAGGTGTGGTACACATGCCTCTAGTCTCAGCTGCTTAGGAGACTGAGGTGAGAGAATCACTTGAACCTGGAAGATGCAATGAGCCTAGATCACGCCACTACACTCCAGCCTGGGTGGCAGAGCGAGACTTTGTTTCAAAAAAAGAAAAATGTCTAAAGGCCAGATGCAGTGGCTCACACCTGTAATCTCAGAACTTTGAGAGGCCAAGGCAGTTGGATTGCTTGAGGCCAGGAGCTTGAAACCAACCTGGGCAACATAGCAAGACACCATCTCTACAAAAAATTAGAAATTTAGCCAGGCATGGAGACATGTGCCTATAGTCCCAGCTATTCAAGAAGCTAAAGCCGAAGAATTCCTTGAAATCATGAGTTTAACACTGCACAATAAGCTGTGATCATGCCACTGCGGTCCAGTCTGGGCAACAGAGCAAGACTTTGTCTTTAAAAAAAATGATGTCTAGAAAATGGGTAACCCAGATAATTAATTGAATATGTAATGTTATACATCTCAATATTAAAGTATAACTTCTAAACACAACAGTTTAGGTTTGAATATTTCTTAGAATTACAACAATAAACCAATAATGTTATTTTGAGATTACTCCAAGAATATGAAAGTTGTGTCATCATTATGTCAAACTAACTGTTCTTGCCTTTAGTTAAGATTCCCTAGACTACAGGGAAGTAGTCTACCCAGTCCTGGTTATCTGTGGAGTCATTCCCAATCCTGAGGTTCAGGTCTTCTATGGTCATTGTGTCAACAAGAGCATACATTGACTACCTGGCACTAGATCTTGGTATCCAAATATTGTGTCATTGTGCAACCTCAAAAGGAGAGACTTGTATACTAAGGCATGCCAGATAACTCTTGTCAGAAAGAATCAGATGGAAATAAAGACAGTTCTTATTATATATGCTGATAACTGAGACATAGCCCTTAACATTAACCAGAATTAGGGTAGCTGGCTCAATTTTTCTCCACCAAAACTATGTGTTGTTACAAAACATACTGAACAACAAATCTAAAATCTTAGGTGTCAGAGGACTTGTTTTCTAAAAGGCAAGTCTCTAATAATAATATAGTGCTGAAAGAAGCTTTGCACTTAACCTATTCATCCTGCTTTGTGCCAATAAATAATTTTTTTTTTTTTTTGAGACGGAGTCTCACACTGTTACCCAGGCTGTAGTGCAGTGGTGTGATCTTGGCTCACTGCAATCTCTGCCTCCTGGGTTCAAGCAATTCTCCTGCCTCAGCCTCCTGAGTAGCTGGGACTACAGGCATGCGCCACCATGCCCAGCTAATTTTTTTTTATATTTTTAATAGAGATGGGGGTTTCACCATGTTGGCCAGGATGGTCTCCATCTCCTGGCCTTGTGATCACCTGCCTCTGCCTCCCAAAGTGCTGGGATTACAGGCACAAGCCATCACGCCTGGCTAACTTTTGTATTTTTAGTAGAGACGGGGTTTCACCATGTCGGTCAAGCTGGTCTTGAACTCCTAACCTTGTGATCCACCTGCCTTGACATCCCAAAGTGCTGGGATTACAGGTGTGAGCCACCATGCTGAGCTGAAATGTTTATGAAGATACATGTTCCCTCACCAAAATGAAACTTGATGACGGCATAGTCTTCATCTGCCTTTTTGCCACTCTGTTCTCAGTGCCCTAGCCCTGTGTGTAACATGTAATAGACTCCCAACAAATACATGTTAATAAATTAATTAAATGCCTACTTAAGATACAAAACAGTTCAACGTATGTGAGAACATTAAAATTTAACATTGTAGGGAGAGAGATCCAAGATGGCTGATTACTAGCAGGTCAGGATTGTAGCTCCCAGAGAAAGCACACTGAAAGAGAGGACACCACACTTTCAGATGAATTTTTGTTGTTCACGGACTAGGAGATTCCCATCAGAGAAGCCCCACGGGTCACCAGTGCGGCGGTTCTCGGTGCAGAGTAAACAGGACTGGGTCCCCTTTTGATCCATGTTTGGAGCTCCAGGAAGGCAGAGTCACCCATTTACCTGATTGTAAAAGGAATTCAAGAGGGACGCCAGACCGGAGATTCCTGAGTAGAAAACTATCACAAATCTTAATGCCGCTATTTTAGCTGGCGCAGTGGGTTGCTCAGATTTCGGCACTGGGAATCGACAAGTTGGATGTCCACTCAGAGACCTAATTTGAAAGCTGGCAATCACAAAGACGACAAGTGGATAAACTCACAATGATGGGAAGAAACCAGTGTAAAAAGGTTGAGAATACCCAGAATCAGAATGCCTCTCCTACAGGGGAATCACAGTTCCTCATCATCAAGGGAACGAGGCCTGATGGAGAATGAGTCTGTTCCATTAACGGATTTAGGCTTCAGAAGGTGGATAATAAGGAACTCTTGTGAGCTAAAAGAACATGTTCTAACCCAATGTACAGAAAGTAAGAACTTTGAAAAAAGGTTTGACGAAATGCTAATGAGAATAGACAATTTAGAAACGAAAATAAGTGAATTAATGGAACTGAAGAATACAATACAAGAACTTCACAAAGTATACACAGGTTTTAACAGTCAGAGATCAAACAGAAGAAAGGATATCAGAGGTCGAAGACCTACTTAGTGAAATGAAACGAGAAGACAAGATTCGAGAAGCAAGAGTAAAAAGGAATGAGCAAAGTCTCCAAGAAATATGGGACTATGCGAAAAGACCTAATTTACGACTGATAGGTGTACCTGAATGTCATGAAGAGAATGAATCCAAGTTGGAAAATATTCTTCAGGATATTATTCAGGAAAACTTTCCTAACCTAGTAAGGCAGGACAATACTCAACTCCAGGTAATCCAGAGAACACCACAAAGATATTCCTCAAGTAGAGCAACTCCAAGACACATAATCGCTAGATTCACTAGGGTTAAAATAAAGGAGAAAATTCTGAGGGCAGCTAGAGAGAAAGATAAGGCTACCCATAAAGGGAAGCCTATCAGACTTATAGCAGACCTCTCAGCAGAAACCTTACAATCTAGAAGAGAGTGGGGATCAATATTCAATATCCTCAAAGAAAAGAATTTTCAACCCAGAATCTCATATCCAGCCAAACTAAGCTTCACGAACAAACAAGCACTCAGAGATTTCATCACCACCAGGCCTGCTTTACAAGACCTTCTGAAAGAAGCACTACAAATAGACAGGAACAACTGGCCGGGCGCGGTGGCTCAAGCCTATAATCCCAGCACTTTGGGAGGCCGAGACGGGTGGATCACGAGGTCGAGAGATCGAGACCATCCTGGTCAACATGGTGAAACCCCGTTTCTACTAAAAATACAAAAAATTAGCTGGGCATGGTGGCGTGTGCCTGTAATCCCAGCTACTCAGGAGGCTGAGGCAGGAGAATTGCCTGAACCCAGGAGGCGGAGGTTGCAGTGAGCCGAGATCGCACCATTGCACTCCAGCCTGGGTAACAAGAGTGAAACTCTGTCTCAAAAAAAAAAAGAAAGGAACAGCCAGTATCAGTCATCCCAAAAATTTACCAAAACGTAAAGAGTATCTCCATAATGAAGAATTTACATCAACTAAGGAGCAAAATAGCCAGCTAGCATTAAATTACAATATTGAACTCACAAATATTAGTATTAATCCTAAATTTAAATGGATTCAATGCCCCAATTAAAGACACAGACAGGCAAATTAAATAAAAAGTTAAAATCGTTTGGTACGTTGTATCCAGATCTAACTCACAACGACACACAAAGACTCAAAATAAAGGGATGGAGGCAGATTTACCAATTAAATGGAGAGCCAAAAAAAAACCAAACAAACAAACCAGTGAAGCACACAGGGGGAGCTTCATCTCTCCCCCAGCAAATGTGAGAAAATCCTAGATTTGATAAAGCTGTTTAATGGATAAAAGGGTATTTGTTAATATTATGTTCTACATTTTATGTATGTTTATAATTTTCAAAAAGCTTTCCTGGTAAAATTACTCATTTTATATTTAGGAGTACTTTTTCTCTCTGTGAAGATAATAAGACTGTAAAGCAAGAGTACATGTAATTTCACTAATTAAGTTACACTAAAATTGAAGCCACATTCATGGGCAATATTTTCCAAGTGAAATTCTCCAAATTTAATTGATATTAAAATTGTAAGGAAAACAGAGTTAATTCCTCTCCTAACTGGACAATCTAAATATGGATCAATGACAGATGACAGTGAGTATAATTAACAGGAGTGACCTCTCAGAGAATCGGGGAGATTGAGTGATGGGCAAGGTCTCAAACATCTAGGCAGCAGGCCAGAAAATTATATTCTTTGAGCTTGAGTTTATTTCCAGATGCTTTCCTCCAAGGAGCTTTGTCTTCTATGGACAGAGAACTACTGATACAACTTGAAAAAAATGCTTTGCACTGATTCTGATAGTTGAATGATCATCAAATGCTCTTTAATGGCCTTTTAAAATTAAAAGATATTTAATCTATAACTTCAGGTGGTTCCCCTCTCTCAGCGAAGTGGTGTTCTTGAGTGGTGCACAGGAACTGTCCCTATTGGTGAATTTCTTGTTAACAATGAAGATGGTGCTCATAAAAGATACAGGCCAAATGACTTCAGTGCCTTAAAGTGCCAGAAGAAAATGATGGTGAGTGACAGCCAAAATTAAAGGTCATTTCAAGATTATTCAATAGCTTATTAAAGCTGACAGCTATCCAATATTATAGCATACAAAAAACTTTAATTTCATCAGGTAATTGTCAAAGATACTAAGTAAAAGAAAGTAAACTCATCAGAATAAAAGTGTGTGAGTGAAAAAAGAAGGATTTTAAACGATATAATATGTCAACCATTGTCACATAAGAAATGTAAAGGTTATTCAGTGTGTGCTGATTTGTTTTCAATTTGGGATAAACTAATTCTTTTTTTTTTTTTTTTTTTTTTTGAGATGGAGTTTCACTCCTTACCCATACTGGAGTGCAATGGTGCGATCACGGCTCACCGCAACCTCCGCCTCCTGGGTTCAGGCAATTCTCCTGCCTCAGCCTCCCAAGTAGCTGGGATTACAGGCACGTGCCACCACGCCCAGCTAATTTTTTTTTTTTTTTTTTTTTTTTTTTGTATTTTCAGTAGAGACAGGGTTTCACCATGTTGACCAGGATGGTCTTGATCTCTTGACCTCATGATCCACCCGCCTCGGCCTCCCAAAGTGCTGGGATTACAGGCTTGAGCCACTGCGCCCGGCCATAAACTAATTCTTAACAAACAAAACACTAAAATGCCAGGCGTGATGGCATGCACCTGTAATCCCAGCTACTTGAGAGGCTGATCCTGGGGGATCATGTGAGCCCAGGATTCTGAGGCCAGCCTAGACAATAGAGCAAACCCCCATTTCTAAAAAACAAACATACCATAAGACAACAAGATTATGAAATATTTTTTTATGAAACTGATAGACATTTACCATATCACACTGGCTATCTAGTCTGATATTCATTCACTGAATTGGCAACATTTATTGAATGCTTTCTATCTACCAGGTACTGCGCTGACCTAAGATTTCACAAATAGTATGACTAATCATCATGATCCTTATCCCTATTTTAAAATGAGAAGTTCAGAGAACTTAAACTGCCTAAGGCCAATGAGCTAATAAACAGGGCAAGGATTTAAGCCTTGTCTAAATCCAAAGTCCATTTACTTTTCATTTTATTGTGCTTTCTGTGACATGTTTTTTAAAATGTGTGGTAAGTGCTAGGTGTTGTGATGGCTGTTTGTATGGGGCACAGTGTAGGTATGGAGGAGGAAGTGGTTAGTTCTACCTGGGGTGAGGAGAATGGAGAGAAGTAGATCCAAGAAATGCTTCACAGAGGAGAAGGTGTGTGAGCTGGGTTTTGTAAATGAGTTGTTTTTCCAGGCAGAAGGAGCATATAGGCAAAGGAAAGGAGGTATGAGCAGGCAAAGACAGCATAGGCTTAGTGTTTGAGGAGGAAAAGATAGATGAAGTTGGAGTAGTAATTGTTGGTCCAAAGATGGAGGGTTGTTTTATGAAATGCAAAGGAGTTTGCACTTTATGCTATAGGCCTTAAGGATAGTAATAGACTTGCATTTAGAAAGAATCTCTGACAGCACTGTGGGTTCTATTTTTGAGAATGCAAACTGGAGGCATGAGATGGTCTGAACTGAGACGAGTATCAGTAGGAAGGGAGAATCGTGGGTAGAGATGAGAACTATGAAGGAGGCAGAATTCTTAGGATTTGATTGCTGTTTAAAAATAAGGTTGGGGGCCAGGTGTGGTAGCGCATGCCTGTAATCCCTTAAGGGATTAAGGAGACCAAGGCAGGAGAATTCCTTGAGCCCAGGAGTTTAAGACCAGCCTGGGCAACATAGTGGGATGACACCCCATCTCTACAAAAAATAAAAAGTCAGCCAGGTATGGTGGCATATGTCTGTAATCTCAGCTACTCAGGAGGCTGAGGTGGGAGGATTGCTTGAGCCAGGGGCTGAGGATGCAGTGAGCTGTGATCATATCCTTGCACTCCAGCCTAGGTGACAGAGACATCCTGTCTCAAAAAAAAACACAAAAAAACAAAAAAACTTTTTTCGGGAGGGGAGGAAAAGGAGTAGTCGGTGCCTCCCAGTTTTCTGCTTGGGTCAGTTAGGTAGATGGTGAGGCTGTTTACTGAATTGAAGAATAGAGGAGGTGACTAAAGTTTGCCAGAGATGAAGTACTTGGATTTGGAAGTGATTCAGGTGGAGATGTTGAATGGGCAGCTAGAGAAACACATTAAGCTAGAGCTTAATAAAGATACCTGGGCTTAAAGCCAGGCATGGTGGGTCATGCCCATAATCCCAGCACTTTGGGAGGCTGAGGTGGGCGGATCACCTGAGGTTGGGAGTTCAAGACCAGCCTAACCATCTCTACTAAAAATACAAAATTAGCCAGGCATGGTAGCACATGCCTGTAATGCCAGCTACTCAGGAGGCTGAGGCAGAAGAATTGCTTGAACCGGGGAGGCAGAGGTTGCAGTGAGCCAAGATGGCGCCATTGCACTCCAGCCTGGGCAACAAGAACAAAACTCCATTCCCTCCCACCCTGCCCCCCAAAAAAGCTACTTGGGCTTAATATAGATACAGACTTAGAAATCATCAGCACATAGATGGGAGGGAGTTGAAGTCAGTAAGCTTTGCTTCATGATAGTATTTTCTAGCAAGATGTTGGAAGATAGAGATCTGAATCATATCAACTGCCATCCATAAGGGATTCCTCCATTCTTTCTCGTTTCCTGTTTCCTATTGCAGCCCAATGCTGTGATGCCACCTGAAGTTATCTGGAACTACTTTGTCATTTCTGTGTTTACTTCTGCTTAAGATTACAGGATTATTCAAATTAGAATGTAATCAAAACAAGTAACAGTCACTGTGGGTATGCTTCCTTCCCTAATGTTTAATAGGAAATCCTAAAGGGATTACCACTCGTAATTAATTGCTCCCCCTTTCAGACTGTTAGCTTCTTGTGGGTAATGTATCCTTTTCCTCTTTCTTGCCCCTATATCTGTCATATTTTCATATAAAAATGTGGTTATTAGTTGAATTCATTGAGCACAGTATTGAAAAATAAATTATATATATGCTTTATTTAAAGGAGGTGCAAAAAATGTCTTCTGAAGAGAAATATGAAATCTTCATGGATATTTGCCAAAATTTTCAACCAGTTTTCCGTTATTTCTGCATGGAAAAATTCTTGGATCCAGCTATTTGGTTTGAGAAGCGATTGGCTTATACGCGCAGTGTAGCCACTTCTTCTATTGGTAACCTTCTTGTACATATAGTAGCTTCAGCACTTTGTTGTTTGGTGGTTTTTGTTTTTGTTTGATTCAGCATTTTTTGTACATTCTGAGTGGCAGGGGGATGATGGTAATGATGTGGTTGGTAACCAAACCATCTTCATTATTAAATCATTATGTTTCTTCTTCATCCTGATTCTTAGTGTCTACCTTTTTATAGCTTATGCAGAAGAGAATTTTCCTACTTCAATAAATAATAAAAAGACAGGGTTTTCTTCTTCTTTGTTTTATAGTGAATATGGTGTATTTTCTCTCCCCTCAGTATATTATTTTCTGAGACTTTCTTTGGAAAATAATAAAACCTGTGATGACTTATTTCCTTTATTTTTGTTCTTTTGCATATAACCTCTAAAGTACCATGCTGTTATCACCTAGTGATTAACACTGTTTAACAGAATTTTGTTTTCAGAATAGAAATCATGAGATATATTTAAATATTTTATGTACAATATATATTTTGACTTCTTTTCCTTAAGAAATTAGAATAGCTAAATAGTATGGTTAGCAAAATCCTAGAGTAGGAGAACTAATGGAAACATTAGAGATCATTAATCTATTTTTTTTTTTTAAATAAAGACCATTCCCTCCATTACTTATGTGCTATACCCCAGGAAGGCAGGGCATGTATGTTTTGAAAGAGTTAGAGAATCACTAATCTGATACAACTAGTTTATAAACAAGAAAGTACGCCTAGTTAATGACAGGGCGAGCCAGACACCCAGTCATTCTGACTCCCTTCCCAATGTTCTTTTTTATCATGCTATGTGGTTTCTCCCATTATTGCATGCCATCATCTGTCTTAAATACAGAAATGCACTTTTTCCTGGGGATATATACCTGGTGAAATGAAATGAATTAATGATTAATTTGTGTTAAATATAATTCATCAAGCAGAAGAAAGTTTTACTGAAGAATGAAGAATTTATCCATAAATTTCTCATAAGTATGTTCAATAAAAATTTGAGTACATATAATACACTGCTTTGGCCCAGGTAAATAATGGGTCCCAACTTTAGTCACAATATATTTTTAAGTACTAATATTTTTAAATGTGTGCCTATTAGTAAAGAGAAAATTGTTTTAGCAAATCATCTAGGATATACAAAATGCAGTATGCATTAAAATAGCTGGCAAGATTTGACTTAAACTCAATATGGCTGGTTATGTACATCATTTAAGTAGGCTAAGAATCCTAAACTACTTAAAGATTGTAACAAGTCATTGGTGTTAGTTGAAATTATGGCTGTATATTATAAAGAAATGGAATCAGTGATTTCAGATTCTTTTTTTTCTAGTTGGTTACATACTTGGACTTGGTGATAGACATGTACAGAATATCTTAATAAATGAGCAGTCAGCAGAACTTGTACATATAGATTTAGGTAAGTAATAAACTCTGTGTATCTTTATTCTTTTTAATAAATATTTGGTCATCATGGAATATTGTTTGCCTACCAAGATGTTACAATAAGAGAGAGAGATACATACATCAAAGCAGTAAATACTGTTTTCTTTTTATTTTCAGCATATTTTATTTTCAGAAAGATAACTTTAGGAGCACTTTAGGGAGTGGGATTGGAAGCAGGGAGACAAGTTAAGGGATATTATAATAGTTTAGATGAGAAATGATGAAGATTTGTACTAAAGCTGTAGAAACCAGGAGATTGGATTTGAGGGACATATTTGTAGTAAACTGTACCAATGATATTAGAAATGGAAATAGTGGGGGAATGGGGCTCGAGGATAACTGAAGCTTCTAGCTAAGGAATATATCAAGTTTTGTAAATAATAAGAAAGTGATGAATTTAGTTTTGCTCATTATTTTGAAGTATTAATGGGATTTCTAGGTGGAATAGACACTTTAATATGTAGAAAAGAAAGGAGTTTGAATGTAATGGTGGAGATCCAGAATCTTTAGCAAATACATTTCAGTTGAAATCACTGGGCTAGAGGAAGTTCTGATGTTACACATCAACCTTGATAAAGAGACCTAGAGATGAAATCATAAGGAAAGAAAGTGAGCCTTTGAAAGGCTGAGTCGAAAAAAAAAAAAAGACTGAAAAGTACTCAAGTCGTGAAAACTAGGAAGTCAGGATCTTGGAAGGCAAGAGGGGAAAATCTTTTATGAAAGTAGTGCTTAACAGTATCTGATACAGAAAGGATGATTGCTGAAAACAGACCTTTGAATTTAACAAGTAATCAACCTTAGAGGCCTTGGAAGACCCCTTTGGATAGAATGGAGGAAGCCAAAGCCATACTACAAAAAGGCAAGGACTGACTGGAAGTTAAGGATGTGTAAATTAAGAATGTTGAAACTTCCTACAAGAAGTTTAGAAGGAAAGGGAAGGATGGCAGAGAAATTTGCTGCAGGGATGAGAGACACATTTGGTCCTTGCTTTTTTAAGATAGGAGAGGTGTGAACATGTTGGATATCGAAGATACAGGAGAAAAACAAAAGATAATTGAAATAGCAAGAGAGATCATAAAGGACATGGGTATGTTAGCATTGGCTTTAGATTGGAGGCATGTTAGCTTTTCTGCTGAGAGAGAAAGAAAAATGATGCCAGTAGGAAAGTCTTAAGCTGAAGGCTAGGAATATGAAGGAATTATATTTGCTAATATATTCTGTTTTTGCTGAGAACTAGAAAGCATGCTCATTTGCTTAGAATTGGAGGGTTGGTAACTGACCTTAAAAAAACAGTAAAATTCTAAAATTTACCATAAATTTACCATGAAAATGAGACAAAAACCTAACTAAAAAGGGATAAATAAATAAGACATGCCAAGCAGTTTAAGGGGCACTTTCCTAAGGTGACAATCCTAAATTTGTAGTGGAACCAATAGTGTTGTATGATTTTTTTCCAGCAGTCCTTAACATCCTTGGAGTTTAAGTTGTAGTTTAAAATGGTAGATGTGGCAGAGGGACAAGGAGATTTGAAGTAATGATGAGAGTGATCAAGCCTATTATCTATACCCCTGGGCTGAGTAGGAAAGGAAGAAGGCTAATCAACTGAAATCTCAGTCAAATTTGAAGACTGTTTAGTAAGAATAAGGGGTAGAAGGAGAAGAGGTTTTGATTAGAATGTAGAATTTACTATGTCTAAGAAGGTGCAGTTTTAGACTTATTTCTGGAGTGCAACCCATGAGTGGTTCGCTAAGATAGAATGAAATTTAATTTCATTAGAACAGAGATGGTCACGGATATTATATGATTTTCCCCAGAATGATTTCTAGAGTTGTGATAGAGGGGGAAATTGTGAGCTAGGTCCATGCTAACATTCAGTGAATGTGAGAGAAAACTTACAGGTTTACATAGTAAACATGAAGGTGGGAGGGATTTGTTAGAGCCAGAAGGTGGGGATCTCAACAGAGGAGTGAGACTTTATATGAGAATGAAAGGGCAGTTGTTTGGAAGATGCAAAACAGAGGTAGGAGTATGCCAACCTGTGTCCATCCAGGTCATGCTAAAAGCATCTATAAATGAGAAGGGTAAATTGGTATAACCCCTTTGGAATACTGTTTGGCATTATCCACTAAAGCTGACTTTATGTATACTCTGTGATCCATCAATTCCACTCCAACAGAAATGCATACTTCTGTATAAAAATGTTTATAGTAGCACTATTTGTAATAGCCCCTAACTGGAAACAGTCCAGATATCCATCATAGGTGGAATCGATGAACAAACTGTCGTATATTTATATTCTCTTTGTATATAACAAGATTAAATGAACAATAACACACAATGTGGAAGACTCTCACAAATATAATGCTAAATGAAAGACTCCAACACAAAAGATTACATATGTATAATTCCATATATGAAATTCAAAAACTGATCAAATTAATGTACAGTGTTCTAAATCAGGATAGCGGTGACCCTTTGAAGAGGCAGTTAGTGACTGGTAGGAGGGGTTGAAGGTGGGGGGCCTCTGGATTGCTGGTAGAGTTCTGTTAACATGGATTTGTTCACTTTGCAAAAGTCTCAGTGAGTCACACACTTGGGTGATTTGTATACTATTCTGTGTATATCTGTTTGGTTACCTGTTCCTGCATAACAAACCACCCCAAAATTTAGTAGCTTAAAATCACAATTTGTTATAATCTCTCAGAGTCTGTTAACTGGGCTCAGTTGGGCAGTTTTCACTTCGGATCTCTCAGGCAGTTGCAGTTAGTGTCTGGGGCTGGAGTTATCTTAAGACTCAACTGGGCCAGAGTTCATGATGGCTTCTTCACTTACATGTCTGATGTTTCAGCGCTCATATGTGGCCTCTCTGTCCAAAATAGTATCCTGGACCTACTTAGCATCTTGGCGCTTGAGGAAGAAAGTGGAAGTAAAGGGCTAGGCCTGCAACTTTCACAGTATCACTTCCATCACATTCTGTTAGTCATAGTAATGTCATAGGGTCCATCCAGGTTCTTCCCTGTTTCTGGGACTCCAGTAACCCTATGTTAGGCCGTCTCACTGTATCATTTATACTATTACCTGCTAGTCTATATTTTCCAGGCTTTTTTCTGATTCACCCCTTCATGTCAGTGCACATATCTGGAGAACCTGGACCTTCAGCCTTGCTCAGCTATAGCAAGCCCTTTCCCTACTTAATGTCAGTGGAGGCCACTGGAGAATCTAGTCTTCGGCCCTTACCTAGCAGTAACAAGGTGGTGACTCCCAAAGGTATCAAAAGCAGAAGTTTAAGGAAGATCCTGAGTCTCATAATAACTAAACAGGTGTAGGCATCAATTGAAAATCATTAGTCATACCAGGAACCAGGAAAATCTCAACTTCAATGAAAAATTACCACTTGTAGGTGCCAACACTGAGATGACAATGATATTGGAATTATCTAAGATTTTAAAACAGCCATCATAACACCTGAAGGAGCAATTACAAACATGCTTGAAACAAATTAAAATATAATAAGTGTCAGCACAGAAACAGTCTCATATAGAAATAGATATAAAGGAGAAGCAGATAGAAATTTTAGAACAGAAAAATATAGTAAATAAAATACAAAATTTCAACTGCAGAGTGAGGAGACAAAAGAAATGATCAGTGAACAGAAGACAGAACAATAGAAATTACCCAAGCTGAGCAACAGAGAAAGAAAATTAAGAGGAAATCTTCAGCATCTAGGGCTAAACAGAGTTCCTAGACTTGATACCAAAAGAACAATCTTTAAGAACTCTAAAAACTTAACAACAGTATCTACTTATAAAATGGCCATGTACTACAAATGTATATAGCAGCTTTATTCATAATACTGAACTGGAAAAATCCAGATGTCCTTCGGTGGGCAAATGCTTAAACTCTGTTACATCCATGCCCTGAAATACTTCTCAGCAATCAAAAGAAACAAAATTATTAATATACATAACAATGTGGATGAATCTCCAGAGAATTAGGCTGAGTGTAAAAAACTATTCCCAAAAGGTTACATACTGTATTATTATTCCACTTCCATTTATATAACATATTTAAAATGACAAAATTATAAAAATGGAGAACAGATTAGTGGTTGCTAGAAAAGTAGGAGGTTAGGGGGCTGGGTGATAGGCTGTAGGGAAGTAGGTGTAGCTGTAAAGGGCAGCACGAAGGATCCTTATGATAGGAATATGATATATCTTGACTGCATCGGTGTCAGTAGTATTATAGTTTTTTAGGCTATTACAGTTGGGGTGAAATGGGTAAAAGGCATATGGGATCTTTTCTGTATGATTTTTTATAACTGCAAGTGAACACACAATTATCTCATAATTTAAAGTCTCATTAAATTTTTTTTTTTTTTTGAGATGGAGTTTCACTCATATTGCCGCAGGCTGGAGTGCAATGGCACAATCTCAGCTCGCTGTATCCTCTGCCTCCAGGTTCAAGTGATTCTCCTGTTTCAGCCTCTTGAGTAGCTGGGATTACAGGCACCTGCCACCACACCCAACTAATTTTTGTATTTTTAGTAGAGACAGGGTTTCACCATATTGGCCAGGCTGGCCTCAAATTCCTGATCTCAGGTGAGCAGGCCTCCTCAGCCTACTAAGGTGTTGGGATTACAGATGTGAGCTACCATGGCCAGCCTAATATTTTTTTAAATATAAATAAATATATCACCTCCATTTAAAATTATACCAGTAGTTACTTCATTTTAAAAAATCACCCTTTAACCTAGATTTCTCTAGTTACCTCAAGAAGTAGTTATGTCAGGCATCCCCAAACTTTTTACACAGGGGGCCAGTTCACTGTCCTCAGACCATTGGAGGGCCGCCACATACTGTGCTCCTCTCACTGACCACCAATGAAAGACGTGCCCCTTCCTGAAGTGTGGCGGGGGCTGGATAAATGGCCTCAGGGGGCCGCAGTTTGGGGATGCCTGAGTTATATTATTTGGATTTGAAGTGGAACTCATAAACAGTGAAGAAGATGAGGAAGGCAGCCAGAGCAGAAATAAACTACTATGTCTACTAGTATTCATAGAATATGGGTAACAAATGTTGTGTTGCCTTTTTAAAGTTCACATTTTAATGGGAAAAAGTAAATTAGCTGTCAAACTTCCTAACCTCACTGTATTTTTTACTTTAGGTGTTGCTTTCGAACAGGGCAAAATTCTTCCTACTCCTGAGACAGTTCCTTTTAGACTCACCAGAGATATTGTGGATGGCATGGGCATTACAGGTGTTGAAGGCGTCTTCAGAAGGTAAGTGATAATAAGGTAAAGGAGGGAAATAATTTCTGATGTCAGAATTACATGGGCTCGGCATGGTGCCTTGCACCTGTAATCCCAGCTACTCAGGAGGCTGAGGTGGAAGGACTGTTTGAGCCCAGAAGTTTGCGTCCAGCCTAGGCAATATAGCGAGATCCTGTCTCTTAAAAATATATATATATGTTAGAGATTTGCATAGATTATAGAATTTAATGCTAGAATCCTATCCCAGTGCTTTATCAATACTAAGGAAAAGACCCTGGGTAAAAGCAATAATAGTTCCCCTTCCTTCCACCCACCTGGGACCTAACCCCATATAACATACATACGGTTACTCCAAACCTCCTCTGGAAGCATCCTATGTTTACTTTTTCTTTTTTTTTTTTTTTGAGACGGAGTTTTCGCTGTTACCCAGGCTGGAGTGTAATGGTGCCATCTCGGCTCACCGCAGCCTCCGCCTCCTGGGTTCAGGCAATTCTCCTGCCTCAGCCTCCTGAGTAGCTGGGATTACAGGCACGTGCCACCATGCCCAGCTAATTTTTTTGTATTTTTAGTAGAGACGGGGTTTCACCATGTTGACCAGGATGGTCTCGATCATTTGACCTCGTGATCCACCCGCCTTGGCCTCCCAAAGTGCTGGGATTACAGGCATGAGCCACCGCGCCCAGCCCTATGTTTACTTTTAACACCTGTCCTGGCTTTTTAATGATACTACTATTGGATGCTTATTGTTGGGAAATAGAAGAGACTACGTTTTTATTTAAAGGAGCTTGTCTTCTAGTATAATACTGGGCTGTAAAAAAGCTTTGCAGCTCCTTGTAGTTTTCCCAGGATAGGTCTATGTACTCAACTTGGATTGGGGCAGATTGTAGTCAATGTAAACTAATAACTGCCACAACAATCAGACTGAGAGCTGAGCACAGTGGTGCATGCCTGTAATCCTAACTACCTGGCAGGCTGAGGCAGGAGGATGCCTTGACCCCAGGAGTTTGAGACCAGCCTGGGAAATGTTGAAGTACCCCATTGCGAAAAGAAAAGAAAAGAAAAGAAAATCAAAGACTGAAAGAAATCTTTCATAGTAGTGTTATTTGTGTAAATGCCAAGCTTGTGAAATAGTCAAATACATATTTGTATTATTGAGAGCCCACTCTACCAAGTATGCTATTTTGAGATACAAATTTGTAGATTAACAAGTATAGGCTCAGCATACTACACAAGAGAGTATACAGATAAAGATATGTTGAAAACATTGGTGTGTAACAAAATCCGTATTTATAATGTGTTTGACTCTAGGTGCTGTGAGAAAACCATGGAAGTGATGAGAAACTCTAAGGAAACTCTGTTAACCATTGTAGAGGTAAAGTATTTTGTAAGAAAGACTTAATTTTTTTTTTTTTTAACCAGATAGACTATGTGTCTTGTCAGGAAGTCACTGATTTGAAAAGCACTGCTTCATTTTAACATAGGGGAATGCAGCTGGGCAGCAGGAAGGAGGAGATTGTGCTCTTAGCCTTTTCACACACCCAAAAATACTGGTTTAGAAATGCCTTCAGCCCCCTTGAATTTCTTGGAATGTTACAGCATTTTAAGTAGCCTCTAGTTTTCAATTCATAAATCAACTCTTTGACATTTAGATATTCCGTATGGTATTATTTTCAGAATGGTTTCCATTAGGGTTTAAGATAAATCAGTACTTTATATCTTCTTTTTCCCTGCCCAGGTTCAGAACTAATTGGTCAGATAAACAGAGATCAAATTGTCAGCATCATTACTAGAGTAACAAGCTTAGGAATGAGGGCCAAACTAGTATACTGCTGGTGCTACCTCAGTGCCTCTCTGCTGTCTTAACCTTGGGACAGCTCACCTGAGTAGGGGTTTGGGCCTGCAGAGCAAACACATGTAATCAGGATCACTGCCTTGTCTTGATCCAGGGCAGAAGAACGGAAGTCAAACAGATTTTAGTGTCTATGCTGTTAGTACCTATGCCAGTCATTCACCAACCTGGTAAGGGTATGTGAGACAAGAAATCAGGAGTGTTGCCTCCCCAAGGAAACATGGCAGGTGAAGTGTGTATGGGCATCCCTCTTTTCCATTCTTCAGCCTTTTCTTTCTTTAACTTGTTAACACTGGACTGGCTGAATGTTAGTATTACTTATACTGCTTTTAAAAAACATTGATGCTGACCAAATTCAAACCAGGTTTCTAGGGATGGGGCAGGAATATATGTATTTTTAAAAATCTCTTCTACTGGCTGGGCGCGGTGGCTCAAGCCTGTAATCCCAGCACTTTGGGAGGCCAAGGTGGGTGGATCACGAGGTCAAGGGATCGAGACCATCCTGGTCAACAAGGTGAAACCCCGTCTCTACTAAAAATACAAAAAGTTTGCTGGGCATGGTGGTGCGTGCCTGTAATCCCAGCTACTCAGGAGGCTGAGACAGGAGAATTGCCTGAACCCAGGAGGCGGAGGTTGCGGTGAGCCGAGATCGCGCCATTGCACTCCAGCCTGGGTAACAAGAGCGAAACTCCATCTAATAAAAAAAAAAAAAAAATCTCTCCTACTGTACAGCCAGGATATGAGAACTACTGTCTTAATTCATTGGCATTAACCATTAAGCCTGTGGTCAAAAAGGGTGGGGCTTTATCCCTTGGAAGATGAATAACAGTCTATCAGGGTGGTCCTGTGTGCACCTTTATGAACCAAGGCATCTTACAGATCTCATTTGAACTGCTGATGGTAATACAGATTTTGCTACAAAGAGTTGGCTGAAATAGGTCCCAATAATATGTTGGTAAAATTAAGTCCAAGGCTGTGGTATTCCCAAGGCTGAAAATACATTCTTTTTTCTTTCACCCATTTCAAATTCTGTTCATACATGTTATCATTCATTACAGTTTGCCACTGGTTCTGCAGTAAGAATAAGTGATACAGAAAATAAGCATGATGTATAACATTTTTTAAAAAAGAATAAATGATAACATGGATGCAGAAATTAAACTCTGAAGTTATATTATCTTGCCCTTTTTCATGTAAGGCAAGCCCAAATTTTTCAAGAGTCAAAGCAGCTTAACATATTATTTATTTATTTTTTTAAAGACAAAGTCTCTTTTCACCCAAGCTGGAGTGCAGTGGCGTGATCTCAGCTCCCTGCAACCTCCACCTCAGGTTCAAGCGATTCTCCTGCCTCAGCCTCCTGAGTAGCTGGGATTACAGGTGCCTGCCACTACACCCAGCCAAGTTTTGTACTTTTAGTAGAGAGGGGTTTCACCATGTTGGCCAGGCTAGTCTAAAAACTCCTGACTTCGTGATCCGCCCGACTTGGCCTCCCAAAGTGCTGAGATTACAGGTGTGAGCTACCATGCCCGGCCAACATATTCTTTAGTCTTTTACTCTACGTAGTCTCAGTCAGAAGGGATTTTTATGCTGAAGTAGATTTAAGAGTTGTATTCCAGTAGTTGTATCCTACCTAACACTCACCAGAAGAGGGTAGTTCTTTTAGGGCCTTAGAGATCTTTTTAGTTTAATGCAAACTGCTTATGGACTTCATTTTTTAGAGTGGTAGGACATCAAGTTAGAGAAGTGACAGTGGCCAGATCCTATGGCATTGTAAGGACTTGGGATTTCCTTTGAGTGAGGATTTTGAGTCTGAAAAATGATTTGCATCTCCACCTACAATAACTCTTACCTCTAAACACACCCTCCAATGCTTCATATATTTTACACTCATCTACCTGATCTTCCCTCCATAAAGCTGTCCAAATTTCCCAAAATCATTTGGTGTGATTGTCCCAATCTTCAAGAATAATTTTCCCAGTGATCTTACCACAGTAAGACCACTTTCTGCCTTCAGCTTTAGGAGGGTGTGTCTCAGTAGCATCCTGGTTCCCAGTCATGTGGGACATCATTTCTGTCCTCTCTTGGATTCCTTTCTTTTCTTCTCTTAGATTTCATTGAGCCACAGCCACTATTTCTGATCTAATCTCCCTGCTTCCTAAACCCCTCCTTCGGAGCACTTTGACCTGGGTGTATTTCCCTTTTCCTCTCAGTATATTTGTCTCTCCTGGCCTTGAGGATTTCATTTTCTTCCTAATGGACCATTCTGTCCTCTAAGATTCTATATGCTCTGTTAAGGAAATACCTCTCTCCCTCTAGCTCAGTGATGCTTAGCCAAGAGCAATTTTGTCCCCTAGAGGACAGCTGGCAATGTCTGGAGGCATTTTTGGTTGTCACAAATGGGGATGGGAGATGAGGACAGTATTGGCATCTGCTGGGTAGAGGCCAGGGATGCTGCTAAATAGTCCAGAATGCACAGGTTAGCTCCCACAGCAAAGAAGTATCCCATCTAAAATGACAGTAGTGCTGAGACTGAGAAACCCTGCTCTAATCGGTCTGTATTCCTTTACTGTTTTCAATCACTTCTGTCTTGATTGTAGGACTGAAGCATGTTTTTTTACTTATTCCAGTTCCTCCTTAATTCTAATATTTGCAAATATCATTCCTGACACAAGCCCTTGGTTTTGAAGTAATTTGAATTTTTCCTCTACTTCAACCTAAGAAAACCATCTAGTCTATACTAGAGGTCTTCATTCCTTTTCATTAGTTCATTAATAAAATATATTACTGTGTCCCTTTTGTGGGTGAAACTGGTTTGGATCTCTGAAGTCTAAAGCCATGTCAGTGCCCAACTTGAAGTCACATAGGAACACCTGAACTTACAAACAAGCCACATGTAATCAAGCTCAGTTTCTCCACTGTTTTTAATGGTCCTGGAGGACACTCAAAACAGTATTAATAAATAGATTTTGGTTCTGCTGATCTAATACATGTCCTGAAACTAAATCTGCTAAATGCATTTTATAGTCCCAACCTGCAGATTTATTAGGAAACTGTGTACAAATAGCAGCAAAAAAGTGTTCCAACCTTGTAATACTGGAATGCCCTGTAGAATCATTCTCTGTATTGTCTCCACTTATTATGAAGACTTGTATGCATTTACTAAAGCCAATTTTTTTTAAGTTCTGTGTTTATAAATACCAGAGCAGTTAGCTGTTGTGAACTGCCAATATCAGAAATTCCTCATAACCTCACTGTCTAAAATTTATGACCTAAAGCCACGTGCTCTAGCCATGTCAGTTGTTTTGGTATTCTAATTCTACACCTAATATATGTCTCCAGATTCCAAACACAGCACGAAATCTTGGTTTTTGAGGAGGTTTCAACAAATTATACCTTTCTGCTCCACCCAGATTTAGAACTGAGAGAAAAAGAGAGAGCCATAGTAGCAGGGTGGATCAGAATTTCAGGTTTATTACTAATAAAACTATTGGAGAACATGGCTTAGGAGTGAAGTCCAAATAGGCCTGCTCGTGCTCTCCAGTTCCCACAACTCAGTGTATACCTTGAGACAGGCTGGCTGAGGATAATTGGGCCCTACAAAGCAAATACCCTAACCCAGGGTTAAGAGGAGAGAGAGAAGGAAAGAAAGTGACTAATGCTTATCTCCTTTCAGTAGATTAGTTTCGTCCAGTAGGGAAACGTGGGTCACGGGATGGCACCCCAACCATGGAGGAAGAACGAATTCAGGATGGAATTAGAAGCATGGAGCATTATGCTAGGAGAGCTTCCCTCCACAAGGAAACATGAAGTGTGTGTGATGTTTGTTCCCCTCCCCCGTCAACTACCACATGACTGGCCTCTGTTATTTGTATGATACTGGTTCTACTGTTTCTAAGTACATCATTACAATGTACATTGTTCTTTTGATACATATATTCTCTCTGTTTAGGTCCTTCTGTATGATCCACTCTTTGACTGGACCATGAATCCTTTGAAAGCTTTGTATTTACAGCAGAGGCCAGAGGATGAAACTGAGCTTCACTCTACTTTGAATGCAGATGACCAAGAATGCAAAAGAAATCTCAGGTGAGCAGTATTTTATAATCTCAGGTGAACAATTTATCAGTTGTTCAGATTTTCTTATTCCCGAGTTCTTTAAACTGTTCATGTCACTGAAACCTTTGTGTTTTTATCATTAGTGATATTGACCAGAGTTTCAACAAAGTAGCTGAACGTGTCTTAATGAGACTACAAGAGAAACTGAAAGGAGTGGAAGAAGGCACTGTGCTCAGTGTTGGTGGACAAGTGAATTTGCTCATACAGCAGGCTATGGACCCCAAAAATCTTAGCCAACTTTTCCCAGGATGGAAAGCTTGGGTGTGATCTTTAGCATATGAATTACCCTTGCATTCAGCCTTTAGAAATTATATTTTAGTCTTTATTTCTAAACTGCCAACATACTTTAAGTAGGGATTAATATTTAACTAAGTGAACTATTATGGGGTTTTTTTGAATGTTGGTTTTAATACTTGATTTAATCACCACACAAAAATGTTTTGATGGTCTTAAGAAACATCTCTGCTCTTACTCTTTAGAAATAATGGTTATTCATGTTCCATTTCTAGGCTAAATGTTTATTTCTTCTTCTCAAATACATACTTGTGTCATTTTCAGTAGAATCACTGACTTACACAATGCAATAGCTGAAAACAATGGAAGCAGCAAGAGTGATGATTTTTCCTTTAGTGTGAATTAGAACAAACATACTGCTTAAATGCAAGTTTTAACCAGGAGTTCAAGACTAGCCTGGTCAACATTGTGAAACCCCATCTCTACTAAAAATACAAAAATTAGCCAGGTGTGGTGTTGGGTACCTGTAATCCCAGCCACTCAGGAGGCTGAGGCAGGAGAATCTCTTGAATCTGGGAGGTGGAGGTTGCTGTGAGCCAAGATCATGCCATTGCACTCCAGCCTAGGTGATAAGAGCGAAACTCCATCTCAAAAACAAAAAATGTATTTGGATTTTTCCTAGCAAGATCACTCACAGTATTACTAAATAATGAAGTTGTTATGGAGAACAAATTTCAAAGACACAGTTAGTGTAGTTACTATTTTTTTAAGTGTATAGTGAGCCTTCTCATTCTATCCCTTTACCTTTTTTAAACCCTTCTGTACTGTTCATTTACATTATCTTCCTGTGATACCTTCATATATTGCCTTCTAGTTCCTGAGTTCTCTTGTCAGCTGTATATAATCTCTCTTACCCTATCCACTGGATTTCTTCTTTCAGAAATGGTTTTTCATTTCTAAGTATGCATCATTTTTCAGATCTTTGTTTCTTGATGTCATTTTTTAATGTTTTTAACGTTTTCATGTCACTAATTATTTTAAATGTCTGTACTTGATACTCACTCTAATAGTTCTATTAAATTAAGTTCCTGCTGTTTATTTCTGTTGAGTTTTATATTTGATAGGTTGTTTATCCATTTTTGTCTTTTTGAAAAGTGAGATTATTTTCAGCAAGGCTTTTTCTGTGGAAACCTTGAGTGTCTGTTTATGCCATATTCCCAGGGCTGTTGCTAACACAAGACCACTTTTATTTAAATTTCTTGGCTTTGGGGTTTCTGCATCTGAAGCATAGCATAAATTACTGATAGATTTCCCAAGCCAAGGCAGAGACACTTCCTCATCTCCCTGTGCTGGTGGGCAGAATATCTGATTGGTGTCTTTTTCAGTGAGAGTATAAGCCTCCCATGTGTCCTACCCTTGTGGCAGGGGTGGAAGGAGGTACATTTAATTCCCACTGCCTGCCTGCCTGTTGCAAACCCAGGGTTCTTTAGTCCCCTTAAAGATGACAAAGCTAAAAGCCATGAGTTAATGAAATTGGCAAATTTTTCCAGGACAGCTACAGCATCAGCTCCCGTATTTACTGCTCTGGTTTTTCATTCCCCTAATTTTTGACCATAAGGTTTTCCGCTTACTTTCTTGTAAGTTCTGCTATGCCAAAGAATGTTTTCTATATTTTATTCAGCATTTCTGTGTGTTTCGTTGGAAGGGAAAGGCTTAGGTATCTAGTTTGATACACAGCTAGAAATTGAACATTATCATATCAGATAAACATCAGATAAAAAGCCACCTGAATGTAAAACTACTGACTCATGTATTAGTGAGTATAATCTCTTCTCCATCCTTAGGAAAATGTTCATCCCAGCTGCAGAGATTAACAAATTGGTGGCTGAGCTTTCTCCTTGTATTTGGACCTTGAAGGTTATATAAATTTTTTTCTTAGGAAGAGTTGGCATTTCTTTTTACTGCAAATGGCAAGCACTCACTCATATTTGATCTCCTCACCTTCCCCTCCCCTAAAACCAATCTCCAGAACTTTTTGGACTATAAATTTCTTGGTTTGATTTCTAGAGAACTGTTCAGAATATTATTTTACATTTCAAATTACAAAGTTATCTTTGTGTATCTTTTTCTTTTAAGCTTCCTAAATGAGTATTTGGGGTCTATATTGGTAGTTTTATGACTATAGTAAATCAAAGAAATGCAGTAAACTTAGAATGTCTTTAAGGAAACCTTGAAATCTTCATGGGTGGAATTAGAAACTGTCAACTATATAATAGTATAGTTAAATGAATTTGTAGCTAATTCTTGCTAGTTGATGCATCCAAAGTGTTTTGAATAGCATCATTAATCCGCTCCTCAGCCTTGAATGCATGCAATAAGACTCCTGTTCTGTTCAAGTAATCAATGGCTTTGAAAAGTTCATCAAATTTGCATACAGATCACAAACCTATGAGACATAACTAATTGACAGATAACAGAATTAAGATTATAAAAGTTGTTTTTTTTGTTTTGTTTTGTTTTGTTGTATTTTTAGTAGAGACGGGGTTGCTACTGCATTCTAACCTGGGCAACAGAGTGAGACTCAGTCTCAAAAAAAAAAAAAGAAAAGAAAAAAAAAAGATTTTGGCAAGCTGGAACACTTTCTGCAAATGACGAAGATAGAAAACTGCCAGGAACAAATGAGGAGTAGTTAAGATTTTAAAAATATTAATTATTGAATATTTGTTGTATGCTAAGTCACTGACATACTATGTGCAGCATCTCTGATCTTTACCTTGCAAGATGAGTGATATCATCTCAATTTACTGCTAGAGAAATAAAAATTTGGAGAAATAAGTTGTCCAGGGCAAGAAGATAGTAAATTATAAGTACGAGTATAATATGGACAGTATCTAACTTGAAAAAATTTCAGGTGAAAAGAATCGGGGGTTTGCCAGTCAGTTGCTAAAAAGGTCAGTGAAAACCAAATAGTGAAGCTGTTAGAGAAGCTAATAAACGGTAAGCTGCTTGAACAGTTGTGTCCAGATTAAGGGAGATAATAGCCCTCCCACCCCACTCTCCCCAAAGTGTCTGCCTAATCAATGGGTTCACAAACTCTTGGTTATTATAGTATAGGCCCAAAATGTATGCACTTAAGAAAAAGCAAAGAGGAAAAACTTTGGATGTCTTAAAGATTAGAATAGACTAGTCTTTTAAAAAATAGAAAGCCAGTATATTGGTTTGAAATATAGAGATATGTCCCAATTTCAAGTATTTTAATTGCACCTTAATGAAACCATTTTTTATAGATTTTAATACTATTGAATGTATTACTTTACTGTTAACTGAATCTATCATAGAATGTTTTTTGAATAAATAATTATACAAGTAAGCATATACTAAGACTCATTCACTTTATTCATAGATTTGTGTGTTCTGTGTGCCAGGCATGGGGCTCGTTCCTAAGGAGAAAGCAGTGAGCAGGGCAGGCATAGTCTGTCTATATAAAGCTCCCAGTCCTCTGAGGAGGACAGACAACTGACCACGCAGTGTAAACCAGGGAGCCTACTGTGCAACCAGGCTGATAACACTGCAGCTCAGTCTAAATATCCTACCTAGCGTTTCTTAATCACCTCCTAACAAAAATGCAAATATAAATGTTCTTTCTTTGGGCCTAGAAAGTGATCTAGTTGACATTTCTAGCCTAAAAGATCTATTCTAGAATATGACAAGTACAGGGAGGGACAGCGGCGGTTGGGGAGGTTGGGGAGGGATAACATGGGGAGAAATGCCAGATATAGGTGACAGGGAGATGGAGGCAGCAAACCACGTGGCCATGTATGTACCTATGCAACAATCCTGCATGATCTGCATATACCCCAGAACCTAAAGAGCAATTAAAAAAAAAGAAAAAAATATGAAAAGTGCAAAGATCCTGGCATCCTAAATGCAAAGCTGTTTATCGTATTTTAAAAATAAATACATTCAGTCCTCTTCAGAGTTTCAGGCTCTTTTACCTAGATTTTAACAAAATGAATTTTGCATAAATATAGTTGATTAAAAGTTTCCACAAAGATTAGATTATAATGACTCAGAATTTGGTAAGTAAGATCTCATAATAGACATTATCCTCTGAAAAATCCCTTTGCCTTTAAAGTACGGCATACATAACATCTTTTCCGATTCTGTGGCTTGTCTCTTCACTCTCTTCATGGAGTTTTTTTGGTTGACAGACATTTTTATTAGTGTTTTCATTTATGGTTAAATCTTTCAGGTAAAGATTTTTCCCCGTTTAGTTTTTCTTGTAGAGATCTTGCATACTTTATCCCTAAGCACTTTATTTTTTTAATGTTCTTATAAAGGACATTTTTTTCTTAACTTTTTCCTAATTATTACTGGTAGTTAGAATTAAAATTAGTTTTTACTTATTGATTTTTCTGTCCAGTAATCTCAGCTCCTTTAATTCTTTCTAGAATATCTTGATTCTTTTGGATTTTCTATATATAAAATATCTAAGAGTAATGCTTAGATTTTCTATGTATATAATCATATCATCTATGAGTAATGTCAGAAGTTGAATTACTGGATTATATTCCAATCTTTATACTGTTTGCTTTTTTTTTTCTTACCTTATTTTGCTGGTTAGGAGCTCTCTTTAGTACAATCATCAATAGAATATTGGGACATTCTAGACCTGTGCCTCATCTCAAAGACAAAAGTGTTGGTGTTTACCTTTAAATTTACTGTTTGCTGCCAGGTGTGTGTGTGTGTGTGTGTGTGTATCTTTCCCTTATCAGATGAAAAGAAGTTCCTTTCTGTCCCTAGGCTGCTGTGAGATTTTATTAGAGACGCTGAATTTTAGCAGTTTATCTGCATTTATTGATGATTATTTTCCTTCAATCTGTTAATGTAGTGAATTACACTGTTTGATTTTCTAAGGTTAAATCAGCTCATACTCCTAGTATAACCTCAACTGGTCCATTCTATCTTTCGCATTATTTTGATTGCAAAAGTTTTGGTTACTTTCCAAGTGGGATTTCCTTTACAGCATTTCTTGGGAAATTTTTGTTTTTTCAAATTTTGAATCCCAAGAAAAATCAGTTAACAAAATCAGGAAAATAGGAAAGATATTGTAATTCTCCTGTGATAATTAAAGCTTAGTGATCAACCTAAACACATTGCTGATTTGAAGGAGTCTAGTGACAGCTAGTGCATTGAACATTGAGACATAGTATTAAAGGGTTAAGGTCAGTATTCCTGAGGGAATATGTTCTCTTTCCTGGTCCACAAGGGGATGTAGTTTTAAGGGCAAGAATTTCCCAGCGCCATGCCCCCCTGCCATCTCTCGCCATCTGTCTCCATCTGGGAGATTTAATGGTTTATGTTTCAATTTCACGGACATGGGAAGAAACTAAAAGTCACTCCAGTGGAAGTTCTAGGGAACTCCTTTCATTGGCCCAGGGTCTTGGAGAAGGTGAGGGTTCCTCCCAGGATATAAGTACATATCCACACACCTGGCCGGATTTCCCCTCTAGAATCCCCTTCCACATTCTTTGTGGAAGTCTTTCTCTTTTTCTACTCTTCTCTTTTCTCTACCTAAATAAAATCATCTTTCTGCAACACTTCTTGGGTCCAATATTTACTTCTATGAGTGTACAGCGCACCTGCAGTGGTCCCATCGCTTAAGAAATCGGAGCATTCTCTCGGGGGAGCCGTGCCTCACCAGCACCCAGGAAAAAACCCGGTTACAGAACTGGCACCCAATGTGGGGCGACGAAGTGAAGTGCAAGAAAGAACGGTTACTTTGGAGGGCTAAGTGAAAATACCGGACCTTTCACACCTGCTTTCTGTCCTGACTCCTTTAAGAACACTGGAGCAAGCACAGAGGGGAGGGGGGCGGGGCCCATCTTAAGTGGCAAGAGCCAGCCAGAACTAAAGCACACTTTTTCCTCCAAAGTGTCTTTTTCTCTCCCCCTCCCTCTCTCTCTCAGGGGCTTCTCTGGCCAAAAAAAACTTTGGGAGGTGAGACAAGCAAACACTCTGTTTGTAACAGGGGTAGAACTGGGTTTGGGCAGGCACAGCCAGGTGCTGGGCTTGCAAACCAGCGGGGTGGAGCGGGCACGCTCCCCACTGCCCCCAGGCCTTTAGATCCTTGCAGGCCAAAATGGGAACTGGGGCTGCCCACAGCCCAGCCCCACAGTAAGCAGCAGCTGGGCTGGGAAAAAACCTGTGGGGCAGGCTAAGGTGTGCCCCGGCCAGACACAGAAGCTCTGAGGAAAGCGGCAGCACTTAAGCGCAGTGGGGAAAATGCTTCTGCTGGTTCGCTTGCTCACTGGCCAGCACGTTCAGATCCCTAGTTGGGGGCAGCATCAAACCGCAGAACATGGCTGTTAAAAAACCACAGTCAGGGACAGAACAAGGGAACTTCCCCCCAGAGTACCTGCCTGCCAGCCAGGGGTCCCTATGTGGGCAGCGGCTGGGGGAGGGGCACAGGGTGCACACATTGTCCTGGCAACTTGGCAGCCGCAGGTCCCCAAGCAGGGGCGTGGCAAACTTTCTCCTCTGGCAGGAGGCGGTGTAAAAAAAGCACTCGAACGGGCAGGGTGGCTGCAGTGGCCCGGCCTGCCTTTGAATTGTGTGCTCTAATGTCCCCTCCCTAAAAGCTTACCCTTCTAGGGCAGTTTTGTAAATTGGCCTGCAAAAATTGGACCTTTGCTGGAAATACCGGTACCCATCTCCTAAGCCTCACTGGCCTTGTCGGAGCTCGTTGGTACCACCCAACCCAATAGCTCCTTTTGTTCAATGCCTCGATGGTGGTCACTAGAGGTCATGCAGGCCATGGGCGTGAGTCCATGATGCTGTTAGGTCGTGACTGGAATCCAGTACATGGAGGGCTCTCTGATAAGACAGATCACACATCTTGGGCACATGAAAGTTTGGGGTACTGACTGAAAGACGTTTCATTTCGGTACCAATTTTACTTGGGGGATGTCTCAGGTTGAAGCAGCTGTAATTTTTTTAACTGGGGATTCAGGCATCCCTTGTGTTCAATTTCAATTCCCAAGCTCAAGTTTCTATTAAAGTGTATACTGGAAAACTGGGACCAATTTGACACAAAACTTTTTAAGAAAAAGCGGCTCATCTTTCTCTGCCAAACAGTGGCCAAAATACCCCCTGCTAAGTGGAAAAACCTGGCTTCCAAAGGGAAGCATAGATTATGACACTATTCTACAATTAGACCTGGTACTGTAAAAGCAAGAGTAAATGGTTTGAGCTCCCCTATGTGCAACTTTTCTTTTCCCTAAGGAATAAGCCTCATCTCTGTTGGGCCTGTGCCCCGTACCCTATTCAGCCCTCCTCAAGACTACCTCCACATGTGGGAATCTCTGTGGCAACTACCTCCACCAATGCCAACCAAGGCTCCTCAGCTCCTGTACTCCAACAGGAGCCAGGGAGTGCCGAGATAGGGCATCTTAGGCTACCCAGATGCCCAAACTCTGCCCCCTACAGGCAGTGGTAGGAGAATTTGGCCCAACTAAGGTGCACACCCGCGTCTCACTTTCTGACTTAAGGCAAATTAAGGTGGACTTAGGAAAGTTTTCAGATGACCCAGACAAGTACATAGATGTGCTACAGGGCCTGGGTCAGTCCTTCAAATTAGACTGGGAGGATGTCATGTTATTGCTTAATCAAACCCTAACCAGCAATGAAAAAGAGGCTACTTTAGTGGCAATTCAAGAGTTTGGGGACACTTGGTACCTTAGTCAGGTACATAACCTAATGATGCCAGATGAAAAGGAAAGATATCCCACAGGTACACGGGCAGTCCAGATTCAGAATAGGGGGACTGGAGCCGTAAGCATTTCCTGACCTGTATACTTGAGGGATTAAGGCAAATTAGGAAGAAGCCCATGAACTATGCAATGTTATCCACCGTAACTCAAGGAAGGGAAGAAAACTCAACAGCTTTCCTTGAGTGATTGCGAAAGGCTTTAAGAAAGTACACTCCCCTGTTACCACACTATATTGAGGGTCAGTTAATACTAAAGGACAAGTTTATTACTCAGTCAGCAGTAGATATCAGGAGGAAGCTTCAGAAGCTGGCCTTGGGACCGGAACAGAGTCTAGAATCATTGCTGAACCAGGCAACCTCGGTGTTGTATAACAGAGACCAAGAGGAACAGGCTGAAAGGATCAGGAGAGATCAGCAAAAGGCTGCAGCCTTAGTTATGGCCTTCAGGCAAGCAGACCCCAGGGGCTCAAATGAGGGAAAGGCTCAGATTAGCCGCCAGGCTGGCAAAGCTTGTTACCAGTGCTGTCTGAAGGGACATGTTATAAGAAACTGCCCCCAGAGGAATGGACCACCACCAATGCCCGCTGTGCCAAGGGAATCACTGGAAAACACATTGTCCCAGGGGCTGAAGGTTCTCAGGGCCTGAGGTATCTAACTAGATGACCCAATGGCAGGACTGAAGGTACCTGGGGCAAGTGCCAGTTCAAATCATCACCCTCAACAAGCCCAGGGTAACAGTGACCAGAGACAGCCAGGAAGTTGATCTCCTCCTGGGCAGTGGTGTAGCCTTCTCTTTTTCACTCTCCTGCCCTGGACAGATGTCCTCTAAGTTTGTAACTGTCCAAGGAGTCCTAGGAAGAGCAGTCTCCCGATATTTCTCCCGGCCCCTAAGCTGTAACTGGGGAGATATACTTTTCTCCCATGCCTTCCTCATTGTGCCAAAAAGTCCCACTCCCTTACCAGGGTGGGACCTACTGGCCAGAGCAGGAGCCATTATCTATATGAACCCGATTAGGGAGGAAATCCCTCTCTCCTGCCCATTATTTCAAGAGGGGATTAATCCTGAAGTTTGGGCAAAGGACCGACAATTTGGACAGACTAAAAATGCATGCCCAATTCAAATAAGGTTAAAGGATTCTACCTCTTTTCCCTACGAAAGACAGTACCCCTAAGACCAGAAGCCAGAAAGGGACTACAGGATATTGTAAGGGACTTAAAAGCTCAGGGTCTAGTGAAGTCCTGTAACAGTCCTTATAATACCCCAGTTTTAGGAGTGCAGAAACCTAATGGACAATGGAGGCTGGTGCAGGATCTCAGACTTATTAATGAAGCTGTGATTCCTTTATACTCAGCTGTACCTAATCCTTACACCTTGCTCTCTCAAATACCAAGAAAGGCACAATTGTTTACAGTTCTGGACCTTAAAGTTACCTTTTTCTGTGTACCACTACATCCTGACTCACAGTTTCTATTTGCCTTTGAAGACCCTTTAGACCAAAGTTCTCAGCTTTCCTGGACAGCATCACCTCAGGGCTTTAGAAACAGCCCCCACCTGTTCAGCCAGGCTCTAGCTCAGGACCTTAGTAGTTTCTCACATCCAGGTCCTCAGGTTCTTCAATATCTGGATAATTTACTTTTAGCTGAAAGCTCAGAAAGCCAGTGTCAGCATGCCACTCAGGACCTCCTAAACGTCCTTGCCAACTGTGGATATAAAGTTTCCAAACCGAAGGCCCAGCTTTGTAGGCAGGAGGTAAAATACCTAGGGCTGGTCTTGTCTAAGGGCACTTGGGCCCTAGATAAGGGACATCTTCAAACCATGCTCGACTTCCCCCATCCCAAGACCTTAAAACAGTTACAGGGAATCTTGGGAATAACTGGTTTTTGCCGATTGTGGATTCCCAGATATGGTGAAATAGGAAAACCTCTGTACACTTTAATTAAGGAAACCCCAAAAGCTAATACCCATTTAGTACTCTGGGACCCAATAGTTGAGGTAGTCTTTCAGACCCTAAAGCAGGCCCTACTGCAGGCTCCAGCTCTGAGCCTTCCTACAGGAAATGACTTCTCCCTATATGTTACAGAGAAGTCACAAGTGGCACTGGGAGTTCTCACCCAGACTCAGGGAGCCACACCACAACCAGTGGCATACTTAAGTAAGAAAATTAATGCAGTAGCAAAAGGCTGGCCACACTGCTTATGAGTCGTAGCTGCAGTGGCTATACTGGTCTCAGAAGCAGTTAAAATAGTGCAAGAAAAAGATCTAACTGTATGGACTTCACATGATGTAGCTGGAATTCTGGGCTCTAAAGGAGGCTTACGGCTGTCTGACAATTGTTTCCTCAATATCAGGCCTTAATGCTCAAAGGGCCTGTACTTCAGCTGTGTATATGTGCAGCCCTCAACCCAGCTACTTTCCTCCCTGAGATAGGAGCAGACACAGCAGATTATAGCTCAGAACTATGCTGCTCGAGAGGACCTCTTAGATACTCCTCTAGCCAACCCTGACCTTAACCTTTACAATGATGGAAGTTCCTCTGTGGAAAATGGAGTTCGAAAAGCAGGATATGCAGTAGTCAGTGATCAAACAGTCCTTGAAAACAATTCCCTTTCACCTGGTGCTAGTGCCCAGGTGGCAGAACTGATAGCCCTCACCCCAGCTCTAAAATTAGGAAAAGGAAAGAAAGTCAACATATACACAGATTCCAAATACGCTTACTTGGTTTTGCATGCCCATGCTGCTATATGGAAGAGAATAGAGTACCTAACCTCAGCAGGAACTCCCATTAAATACTACAAGAAGATTTTAGACTTACTACAAGCTGTCCAAGAACCAAAAGAGGTAGCAGTCTTACACTGTCAGGATCACCAGAAAGGAGATGAGAAGGTAGCCGAGGGCAATCGCTGACCTAGAGGCTAAAAGGGCAGCTAGACAAGCATTTATTAAAGGACCTTTAATATGGAAGATCCCACTCCAGGAACTAGACCTCGAAACTCATCAGAAGAGGTAGAGTGGGCAATCTCCCAGGGACACAATCTTCTTCCTTCAGGATGGTTAGCCACTGAGGAGAGAAAGGTGATTCTACCTGCTACCAGCCAGTAAAAAGTACTTAAAACTCTGCATCAAACTTTCCATATGGGTTTAGAGAATAGACATCAGATGGCCAAATCTATGTTTAGAGATAAAGGTCTCTTCAAGGCTGTCCAACAAATAGTCAAAGGATATGATGTAAAAAAAAAAAAAAAATCCTTTGGCACATTGCAAAGCTCCCCCTGAGGAACAATGAGCTGGACATTACCCAGGTGAGGACTGGCAAAGGGACTTTACCCATATGCCTAGTTCTCAGGGACATCAATATCTGCTGGTATGTGTGGTACTTATACAAACTGGGTTTAGGCTTTCCCCTGTAGAACAGAGAAAGCCCAAGAAGTAATAAAAGTCCTAATTAATGATTTGGACTCCCTTGCTGTCTTCAAAGCGGTAACAGTCCTGCCTTAAAGCTGCAGTGACCCAATAAATTTCCAAGGCTCTAGGGATACAGTATCATCTCCACTGTGGTTGGAGGCCTCAGTCCTCAGGGAAAGCAGAAAAGACAAATGAAATTCTTAGGACACACCTAAAGAAACCAGCACAGGAAAGCCACGGTGGCCTTCTCCATTATCAATAGCACTCTTAAGAGCTCGAAATTCTCTTCAGAAAATAGGACTCAGTCCTTATGAGATGCTTTATGGATGGCCCTTTCTTACTAATGATCTTGTATTAGACAAAACAACAACAGATCTAGTAAAACATATAACCTCCTTGGCTAAGTACCAACAGGTTCTCAAGAGTCTGCCTGAAGGACAACCTAGGGAAAAACGGAAAGAGTTGTTCTGGCCTGGAGACTTGGTGCTTGTTAAATCTCTCCCCTCAGACTCTCCCCTCTCTAGGCCCACCTTGGAAAGGACCGTTTTTGGTTATTCTGTCTACCCCAATGGCAGTTAAGGTGGTGGGGACTGACACACGGATTCAACACACTCAGCTTAAGCCTTGGATACCTCCTGAGGAAAGTCATAGACCCTCCACTCCGCAGCCCAAAGTTCAAGGACAGAATCCTTTGTACACCTAAGAGCCATTAGAAGATCTACATCTGCTTTTCCAACAAGATCTTCAGAGGAGTAACCCCTCATAAGTCTAATTTTTCCTGGCATTAACAGAACTATAACCCTCAACTTTGCTATTCCTCAAATAATAAAAAACTTTGGTGCTGTTATTAGAAAAGCTACTACCTCTGTTCAGTTACAATAAGCTATCTCAGGAGCTAATTAATAACAAAGAAACGTTGCTAATTCTCTTTGCAAAAGGCAGCTCTCTCTGCAAACCAACTTAAATCTTTAGCTGCCATAGGTTTAAAAATAAAAGGGCCCTAAATCTGCTAATAACAGAGAGGGGAACCTGTTTCTTTCTAGGAAAAATGCTGCTATTTTGTAAACCAGTTAAGTGTTGTTTTGAATATAGAACTCAAGAATCAAACACAGGGCTAGAGACCTTCAAGAACCTGGCTCTGTTCTCTCCTAGGCTCGTTTATAACCATTCTATATTTGTTGGTCTCTCATCTTTAAACACCTTGTCATATTCATTTCTTATAGAAAAGTCACAATTAAAAAGTCACAAGGTCACAATCCTGCCACTAGAACCCTGGATGTCCTTGGCTCATAAGCTCTATTGTGGACCTGTAGATCAACCTGCACCCCTGAAAGGCTCCCCTCTGGAGGAAACCTCAACTGCAGGGCCCCTTCTATGCCCCATTTTGGCAGGAAGTAAAGAGGATTGACACCCCTATTCCATCCAAAGTTGAATTTTCCTGTTCAGAGTGGGGAATGAGAGAATGTGTCATCTTTCCAGGTCCACAAGGGGGCATAGTTTTAAGGGCAAGAATTTCCCAGAGCCATGCCCCGCTGCCATCTCTCTCCATCTGGAGATTTAACGGTTTAAGTTTGAATTTTGCAGGCACAGGAAGAAACTAAAAGTCAATCACTCCAGAAGAAGTTCCAAGGAACTCCTTTCAATGGCTCAGGGTCTTGGAGAAGGTGGGGGTTCCTCCCAGGATAAAAGTCTGTATCCACACACCTGGCCAGATTTCCCCTCTGGAATCCCCTTCCACATTCTTTGTGGAAGTCTTTGTCTTTTTCTACTCTTCTCTTTTCTCTGCCTAAATAAAATCATCTTTCTGCAACACTTCTTGGGTCCAATATTTACTTTTATGAGCGTACGGTGCACCTGCAGTGGTCCCATCGCTTATTCTTAAGAAATCGGAGACCAAGAACCCACAGCATTCTCTCAGGGGAGCCAGGCCTCACCAGCACCCAAGAAAAAACCTGGTTACAATCCCGTACTGGGACAGAAACATACAGGAGAGAAGTGGCCATGATCTTGCTTACAGTTCTTGCCATAAGTGTGTTCACAGCTGGCATACTACTAATGGTGAGTCACTTAAAAAAAAAAGAAAGTAAACACACAGAACAACATTTACCATTTTAAATGGTATACAGTTCAGTAGTAATAAAATACATTTCCAGTATTATGCAACCAACCTCAAGCACTCCTTCAACCTTACAAAACTAAAATTCTATACGCATTCAACAACTCCCCCTTCTTCCCTTCACCCAGCCCCGGGCACCACTGTTCCACTTTCTGTCTCTGAATTTGACATTCAAGGTACTGTACCTTACATAAGCAGGATCATGCAATATTTGTATCTTTGTTACTAGCTTATTTCACTTAGCATAATGTTTTCAAGGTTTGTCTGTATTGTAATGCATTGAAGAATTTCCTTCCTTTTTAAGGCTGAATAATATTCCATTATATGTGTGTATATACTGTATGTAAGCATTTTGTTTATCCATTCATCCATCAATGGATACTAGAGTTGTCTCTACCTTTTGACTATTCTGAATAATGTATGTCACTATTTACATGGGTATACAAATATGACTTCAGAACTCTGCTTTTTTACCTGAAAATGGAATTGTTGGATCATATGGTCAATCTATTTTTAACTTTTTAAAGAACCACCATACTGTTTTCCACAATGGCTGACCCATTTTACAACTCCACCATCAGTGCACAAGGGTTCCAATTTCTCAATATCTTTATCAACACTTGTAATTTTCTGTTTTCATGTTTAGCAATCATAATGGGTTCAGGTGACTCTTACAAGTAGAAACATTGTATATTTTACACAAATCCTATAAATGGTATTCTAAGAAATAAGTTTTAGAAACAAAAAATGTCCTTCAATTGACAGTGTCAAAACCTAATTCTGTGTACTGTTGTTAACCTTGTTAGGAGATCGTAATGTTAAGTTATTTAAAAAACTACCCATTATGTTCCCTAGAGTTTGAATATTCAATATAAGCTTCTCTTTTTAACTGCACAACTACATGGAAACTGAACAACTTACTCCTGAATGACTATTGAATCAATAATGTAATGAAGGCAGAAATATAGATGTTCTTCTAAACCAGTAAGAACGAAGAAACAACGTACCAGAATTTCGGGGACACATTTAAAGCAGCGTCTAGAGGAAAATTTATAGCACTAAATGTCAACAGCTACCTGAGACTGGGTAATCTATAAAGAAAAGAGGTTTAATTGGCTCAGGTTTCACAGGCTGCACAGGGAGAATGGCTAAGGAGGCCACGAGAAACGTATGATCATGGCAGAAGATGAAGGGGAAGCAGGCATGTCCTACTTGGCTATAGCAGTAGAAAGAGGGCAAAGGGGATGCGTTACACACTTTTAAACAACCCGATCTCGTGAGAACTCACTATCACAAGAACAGCAAGGGGGAAATCCACTCCCATGATCCAATCACCTTCCACCAGGCTTCTCCTCCAACACTGGGGATTACAATTACATGAGATTTGGGCAGGGACAGAAATCCAAACCATATCAAACATTAAGGATATTGTAACTATATTTAAAAGTTTGGATTTAACTTGGCTGCCATGAGGTAGCATTGAAGTATTTTAAGTGAAGGAAATTAAATACATTTTTATTTAGAAAGATCACTTTGGCTGTGGTGTGGAAAACAAGACCTGAGTCAAAGAAACCAGTTAGCAAAAGATGATGGTGGTATGGTCTGACAGCACAGATGAAGTACATGAATTCAGAAGGTATTTGTGTGGTGATATTAATATGTGAGGTAACAAAAGATTGGACTGTCATGTCATATTCACACAAATATTTTACCCGGTTTGAAGCTTTACAAATAATTTCAATGATACAGGGAATCGAGGCTCAGACAAAGCAGAGAAAAGTCTGGGACAGCAAGGGTGGGCCGTGGAGCTTCAGCCACACTGAACATGCATTATCTGGCCTAGAGTAACAGATTAGGTCTCCAGTTAAGGTTGTATGGGTTTGCATTACACAGAGCAGGGACATTTAAATCATAAAACGTCTCAATTTGATACCCCAGGGAATTGTATAGGTTACATAACTTTCTTCAGGAAGCCATCCCTCAGAAATCCATAGCTCCTGGGTTTACTTGAGTAACCCTTACTCAGGGTCAGCCTGCTAAGAGACTTCTACATGAGGACAAATAACATTAGTCTGTACATAGAGGTTCCCTTGACAAGGAGAAGGGAACACAGGCCAGCTGCTTTACTTTTTTACTCCTCAAGCAGGACTTGGTGATAAATGTTATATGGAATGTCTTGGAGAGTGAAGAGTCACGGATGTAACCTCTCAAAAAGGGGCAATATTTGACAGATTTCATGGGGGAAGGTTATTTGCTGTGAATAATCAGATCTAGCAGGCACAGCAGATACCCATTACACGAGGTATTTGGGAATTATCTCCAGCAGATTGGAAAAGCACAAGTAAGTTACACAGCAAGTAGCCCTGATCTCCATGTCACCTAATTCAGTTGCACAAATGCTTCTCAGCCCACACTGATGATACTGACTATGGTACACCTATGGTACGACACTCAAGGCAGAGGTGTTCCCTATGAACTTGGGACTTGTCCATGAATGAGTTGGCTCAAGCTAAAACTGGATTGATTCCTCACTACAGCCCCACTTAAGTATAGCCCTAAAGAACAGTGGTAAGGGAAAATCCTAGTGGGCAATGTTTTGAGCACTACACTTGGTCATTGACTTCTTACTGAGAAAGAAGTAGTCTTAAGTAAAGATACACATGGATTCCTGGGCAGTGGCAAATAGTCTGGCTCATTGGTCAGGTACTTACTTGGAAAGGGCAAAATCAGATCAGAGACAAGGAAATCTGGGAAGTGTCATAAGAATTGACTTACAAGGTGTGGATCTTCACATATCACTTTACCAGAGCCTACCAGAGAGCATCTACTTCAGAAGAGACAATGAACAACCAGAAGAATAAGGTGGCTTTGGCATTGAAGGCCAGCCAACATGCTCTTGGCTATCCTAGTGCTTATGCAATTAGCTCATCAACAGAAGAGTCATGATGGCAAGGATGGAAGCCAAGGGCTCCAAATCACGGGTCTTTTCTCACAAAAACTAGCTACTTCCACTGCTGAATGACACTGGGCCTTGATATGGCACCATCATTTGAAAAGACAAATCAGTTGTTTGTTGACAAGATAATTATATCAGACCCATTCTGGTTTGGACACTGCAGTAATTTATTCTTAACGGTGATTGATACTTGGTCCAGGCATGGATTTGCCTTTCTTGCTCATGATGGCCCTACCAGAAGCACTACCTAAAGACCTATAAAATGCATGATTTACTATTATGGGCTTTCTGATCAAGGGACCAATTTTATAGTAAAGGAATTTTAAAAATGAATATATGATCATGGAAAACACTAGTCCTATCTTATGCCACACAATCTAGAAACTATTAGAATGTTAAGTTGGCCTGTTACGGAGTAACCTAAGGTTCTAGCTTGAGTATGACATGCAGCTAGGTTGAAGTATTTTCCTCCAGGATGTGATATATACATTGAACCAATGACCATTATATGGTGCTGTCCAAGTAGCTTAAATACATGGGTCCAAGAACCAAGGGATGGAAATAAGAATGGCTGACTATGGTATACCTGTAGTACATAACTCAAGGTAGAGATGTGATCCCTTAGGAATTTGCACTTCTTGTTCCTGCAAGTTGGGACTCAGCAGGACTGAGTCCATGTAGCCACTGTACCTTCCCTATATCCAGTGAGGGAGAGAATGGTTCCCCTGGAGATCACAATAAGGATTCCACTGAACCTAGAGCTATAATTGCTGCATGGTAATGTTTGGCTCCTCATGCTGGTAGATAAATACCTGGTTTCTCTGTCCAGTAGTGGGAAAATTCTGAAGTGCATTCTATATGGTTCCTCAGAGCATTCCTAGCAAACTGAAACCTGTATACCCACAACAATAACCCATTCTTAACACAAATTTTTTTGGCTTTCCTCCCTTCCCTGTGTCACTTTCTCTTTCTAATATGTGATATCTGAGATCATCTCCTAAATAAACTACCTGTACCAATATCTTATGGTTTGCTTTTTTTTTTTTTTTTTTTTTTTTTTTGAGACAGAGTTTCGCTCATTACCCAGGCTGGAGTGCAATGGTGCGATCTCGGCTCACCGCAACCTCCACCTCCTGGGTTCAGGCAATTCTCCTGCCTCAGCCTCCTGAGTAGTTGGGATTACAGGCACGTGCCACCATGCCCAGCTAATTTTTTGTATTTTTAGTAGAGACGGGGTTTCACCATGTTAACCAGGATGGTCTTGATCCCTTGACCTCGTGATCCACCCGCCTTGGCCTCCCAAAGTGCTGGGATTACAGGCTTGAGCCACCGCGCCCGGCCTTATGGTTTGTTTTGAAAGGAAAGACTAAGATTGTTCCTTTTCTCTTTGTGGTAATTTAAATATATTCACAAATTATTTGACAGTCTTCCTTTTAAGAGATAAAGCTTAATAAAGATAATAACTACTCTCCATGAGTGTAGGCTGGACTTAATGCATTTCTAATTAATAGAATAAGGCAGAAGTGATATGTGTGGCCTCTTGAGACTAGGTCTCTCTCTCTCCTCTCTCTCTCTCTCTCTCTCGACTAGGTCTCTCTCTCTCTCTCTCTCTCTCTCTCTCTCTCTCTCTCTCTCTCAGGTTGCTTGCTCAGCCATGTTATGAGACCACTCAAATTATCTTATAGGGAGGCCTATGTATCAAGGAATTGAGGCCTCCTGCCAGCAACCATCAAAGTGTGCCATCTTGGAGGTAGATTCTCCCAACCCAGTCAAGCTTTCAGATGACTGCAACCCAGGTAAAAATCTTTATTGCAACCTCCTGACAGACCTTAAGCCAGAGCCACCCAGCTAAACCACTCCCAGTTTCCTAACCCTCAGAAACTGTCTGAGATAATAACTGTTTGCTGCCTTAAGCTGTTACGTCTTGAGATGACTTATTATGCAGTGATAGAAAACTAATTCACTGCTCTGACCTGGAAGCAAGGGAATGTGAATCCAAAAAGTTGTATTGCATGCAGAGTAGTGAAGGCAAATTGTAGGCCCCAAAAAACTGAAATTAGGGGAATGATCTAAAAAGGAAAATGGAAACAGAAAAGGGCAACACTGATGAAAGCAAGTAAAGAGAAATATGTAAACAAGGAAAGATAAAGAACATTATAGAAGAAAGGAAAGAAATAACTATGACATAAAATAGGCAGTAAGTGTGAGAGAAACTGAGAATTGCAAAGACAATTAGGATGAGTAAGCAGGCAGAGAAGCAAGAAGAGGAAAGAAAGTTCAGTGAAGAAAAAAATGGAGTGATGAGAGGATATAAGTGAGAAAGGGGGGAAGAAGCAAGGCACATTTGCACATGGGATAAAGGGGCCAAGAGTTCTGCCTTACATGAATACACTAAATGTCTCAAACATTCAAAATAATAAGCTTGACATTTCTGCACCTAAATATAGTATCTTTACTTAAGTGTGACTGTTAGAATACTACAGTTTCTCAGAATACTAGGAATAATTTCTTTATTTGTCATGGCCATTGTATTCAGTCCAATGTTCTATTTCTGCTCAACCTTCCTTACTTAACTGAGCTGGATTCTGTGCCCAGAATATATACACAAGCCATTCCAGTCAGAATACATTATCTCTTGGCTATAACTGATGGATGCAGGGTGCAAAGGCCTATAGCTCAGAAGAAATAAAGTAATTTATAGTCCATAAGTAGAATCAGGCGTTAATCTAGTTACATTTGGTTCTTGATAAACATTTTCATAGTAAGTATCATCTGGTGTTCCCATTTGCATCTCTGATATATCTCCTCCACAGTCATATATGTTTTGCTGTGCTTGATCAAACCTGAATCCTAAAGATAAATGACAAATGATTAGAAATATTCCAGAGGTAATAAGATGCTTATTCAAAATGCTACTATGTGCTGGTCTGTTCCACATTCCCTTTCATCACTCTTAAAGGAAGTGTCTTCATCTGAAACCAGAAATGTCCCAAATTTCTGCGTTCATCCCAGTTTCACTCCCACATATCACTGTCCATCCCTACAAAAGGTTCTGCAGGACCTGGGTTTTAGGTCTGATCTATTAATAACTAGCTGTGTTATTTGAGACAAATTATTTAACCTAAGTCTTAGTGTTCTCATCTGTAAAATGAGGGTAATAACTGCACCTATGTCATCAAATTCCTGCAAGAATTAAATGTGATGGTATATGTAAAGAACTCAGCAGAGTGTCTGCCATTTGGTTAGTGCTCTGTAATTAACTATTAGCTAACTTCATTCACAAGGAAGAGATGCCCTTTTCCTCTCCAGAGCTCATGTTTCTAAATCTGCTCTGGATTTATCTTGCTTCTTGAAGAAGTGACATACATTCTCCTCTTCTCCAATGCCAACATCTTCAGTGTGTCACTTTCACTGTCTTCAGTTATGCATATCTCCACTACTTAAAATAATCTTCACTTGCTCTTATGCTCCTTCCAACTACTATACTGTATCTTTCCTTTTTTTTTTTTTTTTTTTTGACAGTAATTGCTCTTAACTCAGTCATTTATATTGTTTCCTTTTTTTTGAGACAGGGTCTCACTCTGTGGCCCAGGCTGGAGTGCAGTAGCGCGATCGCACAGCCTCCACCTCCTGAGCTCAAATGATTCTCCCGCCTCAGCTTCCCAAGTAGTGGACTATAGGTGCGTGCCACCATGCCCCACTGACATTTTATTTTTTATAGAGTGAGAGTCTCTCTAAGTTGCCCAGGCTGGTCTTGAACTCTTGGCCTCAAGTGATCCTCCAAACTTGGCCTCCCAAAGTGCTCAGATTATAGGCATAAATCACTGTGCTGGGTCTCTGTGCCAATTTAAATTTGTAAAAGCTAACTACCTATTGTGCAGAGTAGGGAATGAAGAAGCATTGGTTTGGAGGCTACTGCAGAAGCCTGTAGAGAAGTGAAGGCAACATGGCCTGAGTGGGTTGCAATGAGCTGAAAATAGGTGGATCCGTTAATGTTAATGATAGCTCATATTTATGGAGTATGCATTATGAGATAGGCACTATTCTAAGCTCTGTGCATGTATTATCTCTTATTATCTCACAACCTATATGCCAGGTACTACTGTTATTCTTATTTTACTGATCAGAAAATTGAGCTAGTAACTTGCCCAAGATCATGTAACCAGTAAACAGTGAAGCCAAAAACCAAACCCAGGCAGTCTGAGTCAAGACTCCACAATCCTTTGGGAGGCCAAGATGGGTGGCTCACTTGAGTCTAGGAGTTCAAGACCAGCCTGGGCAACATGGTGAAATGCTGCCTTGACAAAAATACAAAAATTAGCTGGGCATGGTGGTGTAATGCCTATGGTCTCAGCTACTCAGGAGGCTGAGGTGGGAGAAGTGCTTGCTTGAGCCTGGGAGGTAGAGGCTACAGTGAACTGAGATTCAGGCCACTGCACTCCACCCTGGGCAAGAGAGTGAGACCCTGTCTCAAAACAAACAAACAAAAAAACAAACAAACAAAACAAACAAACAAACAAAAACCCTCCACAGTTCTAACCTCTCTGCTTACTGCTTCTCCTATCTGCTAGTAGGATAGAATTCATACACTCAGGGTGTGCAATAACTGGGCTTTGGCTATGTTTAAATTATTGGGATTTCTGGGCTCTGATGACACTCTTCTTTAACATGATGGCTTTCATTTCAGTGTTTCAGTACTGCTAACTACTGGCAGAACAATAATGGCATAGAACCTAGAAACTATTTTCAACATTTTGAGGCATTTATTTTGTGAAGTGAAGTCTGCTCATGAAAAATTATTACTAAAACCGTAAGTAACTTTTTTTTTTTTGAGATGGAATCTCACTCTGTCACCCAGGCTGGAGCATAGTAGGGCAATCTCAGCTCACTGCAACCTCGGCCTCCCTGTTCAAGTGATTCTCCTGTCCCAGCCTCCTGAGTATCTGGGATTACAGGTGTCTGCCACCACGTCCAACTAATTTTTGTATTTTTAGTAGAGTTGGGGCTTCACCATGTTGGCTAGGCTGGTCTCAAACCCTGACCTTAAGTGATCCATCTGCCTTAGCCTCCTGAAATGCTATAATTACAGGTGTGAGCCACTGTACCTGACCAGCAACTTTTAACAAAGGATTCATATTTTAAAAACCATTTTATTCAACCTTAAATAATATAGGACATTTCCTTCTATTCCCAAATAACAATCTTACATACAAAGGTAAAAAATGACTTGACAAATGCATCTAAATTTATATACTGTGCAGATTACTGAAATGTTAAATGTCTAGAAATGTGTGTGGAATGTATTTTTTGTTCATGAGAATTTCCCATAAACTACTGCTAAAAATTGCCTACCTTTGAAGTTAGCTGAAGAGTTGCTTGTAGCAATTTCCTTCCAGTTGGCAATGTACCTACGTACATTATATGAGCATTCATTAAATTAAATCAGTTCATTAGTACATACTTAGACTACTTCTAAAGTTACACTTTCTTTTGAGAAATCTTAGATTAATAATGGCATCTTCACTAGCCTCCATGTTTAATTTTCATTATTTTCCTACCTCCTCATAGCTCACATACAGCTAAGAATCTCCAAGAGAAGGAGTTGAAGGAAGTATAAAAATGGTACCCACCATCACTAGCCTCCATGTTTAATTCTTATGACTTTCCAACCTCCTAGTAGCTCATATCCAGCTAAGAACCTCCAGGACAAGAAGTTAAAGGAGGTATGAAAATGGTGCCCACCATCTGCCATACTTAGTGTCCTTTGGCCTCCCTGTAGCATGCCTCCTCTTTTTATCCTATTTAATTCCTGCAAGATCATGTCCTCATCTGAGTGTTTTCTGAGATGTTAGTTAATAACGTTTAAATTAAAGCATGGACAGAAAACTGTCAGATGGAAAAGTCATGAGGAAACAGCAAGAAAAACTTTCTCCTTGGTTCTGGATTGCCAGACCCACTGTCTCTGATATATGAAGGGAAATTTAAAGTGTCTACTTTTTGAGCTCATTAGAGTAGCAGCGCTGTCTCTGCAGTGTCCAGAACACATACGAGGTACCTTCAGGTATGGCAAATGTGGCTGTCACTTCAGCTCCCTGAACGGAGACTGAGAGAGAGAGACCAGGGTTGCCTGAGAAGAGGTGGAATAGAGAAGGACAAGATATGATGTTCGGTGAGGATGAGGGAAAGCACCAAGAGGCATGTTTCCTAAGACTTACTTCACCTTAACCTCTGTATCCCACTTTTCCAAACCACCTTTACAACTGCACCCACTTTAAACAAAAAATCAGATCAGGATTTGGTCACAGTAGGTGCTGAAAGGAGCTGGCACAGAGAGGATGTGGAGAATTAGAATTGTCATGTAAATCAGAAAACACTGATTTTCTAATTATTCCACTTGAATTATTTTTACTCCTGTCAACCCTGTGCTCCTGAAGTTTTTTGTAGTAGGAAAGTATATACTTCCAACAGTATTTATTACTTATTTTTATAGAGACAAGGTCTAGCTCTGTTGCCCAGGCTGCAGTGCACTGGTGCCATAATGGCTCACTACAGTCTAAAACTCATGGGCTCAAGTGATCTGATCCTCCTGCCTCCGCCTCCTGAGTAGATGTGACTACAGATGCATGCCACCACACCTGGCTTTTTAACTTTTTGTAGATGGGGTCTCGCTATTTTACCCAGGCTGGTCTTGAACTCCTGGGCTCAAGTGATCCACCTACCTTGGCCTCCCAAAGTGCTGGGATTACAGGCATGAGCCATTGCACCTGGCTTGTCCAACAGTATTTAATTAAAGATGTTGTGTCTGAATTTGGCACCTTCTCACTATTGCTACCTCTTGTTGCCTTGTGAACTTTCTTCAATGGCCTTAAATAGGATACTGCTGGGTGACTTAAATGAAAGGATTCGGGAGAAGAGCAGGTGGTATAAAATCCTTCCACAATCTCTCAGTGGGCAATTCAGTTTGGCTTGACCTTAAACTTTAGCAGACTTTGTGCTTTCAGTGGTTGCTCAGGAGCACTATGAAGACTCACCTTGTTTGCTTGAATTTATGTAAGGAAAGACTTTCATTCCACCTTCAAGGAACCAAGATAAGAGAACCTGATCGATAGTGTGCTAAGCCCTGACAATCTGGGGCACAAACATACACCATAGTTAGGGCCCATTACTGTCCCTGCTTTATCTAAAATTAGCACATGAATTTTATTCCATTATTTTAAAAAGAACTTCTCATAAAGAATACACCAGCAGTAACTGATAAGAAATCTAAGTTTTACAAATAAAAGCAAGTCTGATGATAGCATAATCAAGCTGTTTATATCACAGAGCTGATCTTTCTCACTAAGAAATTTGTAGATATTTTTAGTTAATAATTATAGAATAAAATTTGTGTGGAATCTATAATGAATCCCCATTAAATTACAAATTTAACACTTTAAGAGCTCAGAAAAAGTCCCTAGCCAGAGAGGTCACAAAACTACATATCTTAGAAATCAAAGGAGCAGCTTCAGATGTAGAAACTATCTGTAACAAACATAGGCACAGAGCTCTCACCAACAGAGTATCAGGTAAGTATTTAATATTTCCTAGTTGCTGATTGCTTAATAGGTGTGTCAAAGTTAACTTGGTGTTTGAAAAACATGATGATCCTGGAAGAGGGAACATCTGAATATTCATTAGGATGAATGCCAGCAACAGCCACAGTAGCTGTGCTATGGAATTGTGCATAACTTCATGATGGTGATGTGGGGATTGTTCTAGGTTGTAAACATCTGAAGCAACATAGCTCTGGATACAGGAATTTGCAACAGTATCCATTAGTGTGTTTGAGTCCACAAGTGAAAATGGCTCTACATCTTCTTCCAAATGATAATAGTGTTCAGTTAATACTTGCAGTATGCATCTGAAGATGCACATGGCTTCATCTCAGGAGAGCATCGGTCTGTCATAATGGTCTAGCACAAAAGCCTTTGGGGACAAACTGGTTGTTATCACTAAGTAACAGTTTTCAAGGAATTTATGCCATTCTAATTGTCCAGTTATAGAAAAATCTCCACAGACTTTGAAGGACACTTTCCAAGGAAGTGGGGATGACCAATTCTCTAGAGGGGACAAATGTCAGACTTTTAAATTTACATTAAACAAGGTATCACCAAGCCAGTTACAAAACATCTAGAGGACTACAAAGGTCAAACAAGGAAGCAGACTGTGGAGACCATAAATGCACGGGAAGAAGGGGCTTATGCCTAATTTGGTCTTACTGAGATCATCAGTGCTGTGGCCAAGTAGTGCAACTGAGATATACCCAGATAACTACACTTGAAATTTGATCTAAAATTTTTATTGTTCAAGGCTCAATATAAAATCTTGCTAAGAGCCCATGTTAGTAAGAAATTATGATTATCCTCAACTCAGAAAATAAACTGATAGAAGTTATACATAACTTGAAAACAAGGTATTTGCATTTTTTAAAATGGAAATTTTCAGTTACTCTTATCATCTGAAAGCTAGGTATATCCATCTCATTCCATGTAGAGCATATGCCATGAAGAAATCACTTCAAGTCTTACAGGTTTATTCTTTCCGCTCCCCCGCACCCCCCTCCCCCCCACACACAGAGAAGCCAATAAGACTTCACCTACTATCACTTAGCGAGAGCAGGGAAAGTCTTATGTAGACTGAGATGCCTATTTTTTCTTTCCTTTGAATTCAATGGTTTTATTCTTTTTATAGTCCAGTAATAATAGAATATAGAATATATAGTATAAATTTTTTGTACTTGTTTGCCGGCCCTTTGCTTGAACAAGCCAACTGGTTGTACAAGAGAACGGCAGAGCAGGATTTCAGAAAGTTCTCTATCCAGTCCTGGGAAATTAATTCAAAATGGACCTCCCTGACCTCTCTTTCCTTTTCTTCCCTCTCTTCTCCACCCAGCAATTTTTACTCTTAGGAAGAAAAGTAAAAGCAAGGCATTGCAACTCCTTTGTTTGGCTGTCATTTCTTACATCATTGTTACCATCTGCATTTGTTTAGTGTCCCAGAAACTACAGACGTGCTATCTACAGGGAACCTCAAGACTCCGGTCTGCACAAAATATTGGAGTTACTGAATCACAGCAATCTCTTTATTTTAAAGCACCTTCTATGGATACTTAGTCTTTTGTTTTTTGTCTTTTCCAATCTATCCTTCTCATCAGTATCTTCTTTTTTCTTTTATTTTTGTTTTGATTTTCCTTTGTTCTTTACCATTCTTCCCACTTTTTCTACATCTATCTTTCGTTGCATCATTATTCTCTCCTCTGCTTCCTCAGGCCTTTTTATTTCATGTTCTATTGTTCAATGACCATTACCCTGATTTTTCCTACCCCATTTTCTTATCTCACATTTACTGATTTCTTCTGTTTTCTTACATTTCTTTACTTACACCCTCTTCATTTAAATTTTTCTGCCTCCATCCATGTGGTATCCACATTTTTATTGTAGCTGAGTAAATATTGAACATTTTAAGCAGATTTATTGAGGTAGAATTCATATACACATAATTCCCCATTTAAAGTATAATATTCAATGGCTTTTAATATATCCACAGAGTTGTACATCCACCACCACAATGGACTTTATTTCTTTTTTTTTTGAGATGGAGTTTCACTCTTGTTGCCCAGGCTGGAGTGCAATGGTGCAATCTCAGCTCACTGAAACCTCTACCTCCCAGCTTCAAGCAATTCTCCTGCCTCAGGCTAATTTTTGTTTTTTTAGTAGAGACGGGGTTTCACCATGTTGGCCAGGCTGGTCTTGAACTCCTGATGTCAGGCCATCCACCTCAGTGTCCCAAAGTGTTGGGATTATAGGCATGAGCCCAACCCACGATGAATTTTCAATCATTTTCATTGCCTCAGAAAGAAACACTGCACTCCATAGCCACCACCTCCCCTTCTCCCGCGCCCCCAGTTAACTCTCCAGCCCCAGAAAACTACTAATCTACTTTCTGTCTCTATAGGTTTGCCTATTCTGGGCATTTCATATAAATAAAATAACACATGATCCTTTGTGACTAGCTTCTTTCACTTAACAGATTTATCAATGCTAATGGCATAGATCAGAACTTCATTTCTTTTTTTTTTTTTAATGGAGGCAGGGTCTCACTATGTTTCCCAGGCTGGTCTCAAACTCCTGGCTTCAAGCAATCCTCCCACCTCAGCCTCCAAAACTGCTAGGGTGCTAGGGTTATAGGTGGGAGCTACTACACTTGGCCTCTTTTTTTTTTTTTTTTTTTTGACAGGGTCTTGCTCTGTCGCCCAGGCTGGAGTGTAGTGGTGTGATCACAGCTCACTGAAGCATCTATCTCCTGGGCTCAAGAGATCCTCCCATCTCAGACTCCAGAACAGCTGGGACTACAGTAGTGTACCACCAAGCCTGGATAATTTTTTCTTTTCTAGAGATGGGGTATCACTATGTTTCCCAGGCTAGTCTCAAACTGCTGTACTCAAGCTATCTGCTCACCCTGGCTTCCCAAAGTGCTAGGATTACAGGCATGAGCTACCACGCCTGGCCCATTTATTTTTATTGTGGAATAGTATTCTATTGTATAGATCTACCATATTTCATTTATCCATTCATCAGCTGATGGACATTTGAGACGTTTCTGCTTTTTTGCTATTATGACTAATGCTGCTATGAACATTTATGCACAGGTTTTTGTGTGGACATGTATTTCCCCCTCTCTTGGGTATATATCTAGGAATGGAGCTGCTGGATCACATGGCAGCTCTATGTTTAACCATTTGAGGAACTGCCAGATTGTTTTCCAAAGTGGCTGCACCATTGCACATTCCCACTAGCAGCGTATAAGAGTTCCAATTTCTCCACATTCTTGCAAACATTTGTTATTATCCATCTCTTTAATTATAGCTATTCTAGTAGGTATGAAGTGGTATCTCATTATGGTTTTGATTGTATTTCCTTAATGGGTCCAATAAATATTCTAAAATTTCCACCACGCAAGAAATCTTAAAAATGTTTTCTAGGGGCCATAGTACATCACTGAAAAATTGTAACGTTTTAGTGTCTCATACAGAAAGGATAGGGTATACAGATGAAATAAAATCTTTGTATTATTAATTTCATGCTCTTAGACTTTCTTCTAAATCCCAAAGTGAGAAGCAAAGCAGACTAAGGCATAAGAATAATGTCTAAGAATAAAGAACCCTAATTCTAATTTTGTTTACTATTTCTAAGTCATTCATTTCTTACCCCTCATTTCTTCTGTTCTTTCTAGGAAAATAGTAAATATTCATAATTTTTTTCTTTGAAGATTGTCTGTGGCCCCAGTATTCAACATGAAAATAGAAAATGTTAGAAAAAAATATATAACTGCCCTTGGTCCTTAAGAATAGCAACGTGTACTCACTCATCAAAGTTCAGTGTATTTGTCCAGTTCAGCACTTCATCCACTTCCCATTCCATCACAGAATCTATCCCACCATCTTCAACAGTTCTAATCAGCTCTTTTGTTGTAGTGTGAATTAGTCCTAGAGTTTCAAGATGTGTTGACTTAGCCTCCAGACTTCCTGAGAAGTACCTAAATAGAGGAAAGGGAAGGAGATGTAAATATTTTGAAATAAGAGATTACAAGTAGATGCAAGTGACATATATTGTTATTTACATGTTAAAACTATTTGCATATTGAATAAAGTTTTCATCCTATATAACTCAGATGCATCTAAACCAAGATCTATGTGATGAAATCATTTGGGGGAAAAAGCAACTCGATCAACCACACTAACTTCAAATCACCCCTCAGTAAGTGGCATTTTTATGATACAAAGAAAAAGTTATTAAATTGTTGAATCATAGAATTATTGAGTGGAAATGGTCTTAGAAACCAAATAACTAACCTACTCATAATAGGTGAGGAAATAAATCTTTGAGGAGTTAAGTAAATTTTACAAAATCAAGAGGCTAATGGCAGATGAAGAGGGAAGGAAAGTGAAAAAAGGAAAGAAAGGAAGAGTTAAAGGGAAAACAGATACTGACATTTTCTTTGTGCCAGACACTTTTCATACATTCTTATTTCTCTTTAAAAAGACAGAGCCAAACCAGGCACGGTGGCTCATGCCTGAAACTCCAGCACTTTGGGAGGCCAAGACAGACGGATCATGAGGTCACGAATTCGAGACCAGCCTGGCCAACACGGTGAAACCCCAACTCTACTAAAGATACAAAAATTAGCCGGGCATGGCGATAGGTGCCTGTAATCCCAGCTACTCAGGAGGCTGAAACAGGAGAACTGCTTGAACTTGGGAGGCAGAGGCTGCAGTCCACCAAGATAGTGCCATTGCACTCCAGCCTGGGCAACAAGAACAAGACTCTGTCTAAAAAAAAAGAAAAGACACAGCTATTTGTGGCAGCTATTTTTATTTCCCTTTTAGAGATAAAGAAACTGAGACTTGGAGAAGCTGAAATATTGCTCAAGGCCAGGCACAGTAGTGGCTCAAGCCTGTAATCCCAACACTTTGGGAGGCTGAGACAGGAGGATCATTTGAGGCTAGGAGTTTGAGACCAGCCTGGGCAACAGAGAGATGCTCATCTCTATTAATAATTTTTAAAATGCTTAAAGAAATTGTTCAAGATCTTGTAGTAGTAAATATACATGAGAGCCAGTATTCAGACCCTTAGTCTTATGTTCAGCCTCCTTCTGCAGCACTGCCTGTCTTAATCCGAGCACTTAAAATAATATATTCACTGATAATGAGCTGAGTAACTGGAGATAAGTTAGCAGTCCTTACCAAGATCATTAAAACATTTTTTTGGTATTCATCTTAAGATCTACACTGGTAGCCATTTTTAAGGGTCACCTGTTTCGAAGTTGTATTAATTTATTAATTCAACACTCATTGATTAGGAAACAGCATAGTGGTGATATGAAGCAAGACTGTGGTATCTAACTATCTGAATGTGAATCTTAGTTCTGTGTTATATAATCTTTGCTAAGTAACTTAGCCTTTCTGGGCCTGACTGATCTCTGCCTTAAAATGGTAATCAAGGCCAAGTGTGGAGTCTCATGTGTATAATCCCAGCACCTTGGGAGGCTAAGGCAGGAGGATCGCTTGAAGCCAGAAGTTTAAGAATGGCCTGGACAATATAGTGAGACCCCATCTCTACAAACAAACAAACAAAAAAAATCAGCCAGGCATGGTGGCACATGCCTGTAGTACCAGCTATTGGGGATGCTGAGGTGGGATAACTGTTTGAGCCCAGAAGTTCAAGGCTGCAGTCAGCTATGATCACACTACTGCACTCCAGCCTGGGTGCCAGAGCGAAACCTTATCTCTTAAAAAAAAAAAAAAAAGTAATCATAACACTACTTCCTCTTGGCATTCTTAAGAGATTTAGAAGTATCGCCGGGCGCGGTGGCTCAAGCCTGTAATCCCAGCACTTTGGGAGGCCGAGGCGGGTGGATCATGAGGTTAAGAGATCGAGACCATCCTGTTCAACATGGTGAAACCCCGTCTCTACTACAAATACAAAAAATTAGCTGGGCACGGTGGCACGTGCCTGTAATCCCAGCTACTCAGGAGGCTGAGGCAGGAGAATTGCCTGAACCCAGGAGGCAGAGGTGGTGGTGAGCCGAGATGGCGCCATTGCACTCCAGCCTGGGTAACAAGAGCGAAACTCCGTCTCAAAAAAAAAAAAAAAGAAGTATCAGTCCATGTGGCCTGGGTATTATGGCTCATGCCTGTAATCTCAGCACTTTGGGAGACTGAGGCAGGAGACTGCCTTGAGCCCAGGAGTTCAGGACCAGTATGGGCAAAACAGAAACACCTTCTCTCTACAAAAAAAATATATATATGCATTTTTTCCCTAACCCTCACCCTATTCTTTTTTTTTTTTTTTCAGACAGAGTCTTGCTCTGTAACCCAGGCTGGCATGTAGTGGCACAATCTCAACTCATTGCAACCTCCGCCTCCCAGGTTTAAGTAATTCTTCTGCCCCAGTCTCCCCAGTAGCTGAGACTACAGGCACTTGCCACCACACCTGGCTAATTTTTGTATTTTTAGTGAAGACAGGGTTTCACCATATTGGCCAGGATGGTCTTCAACTCCTGACCTTGTGATCTGCCCACCTCGGCCTCCTAAAGTGATGGGATTACAAGTGTAAGCCTCTGTGCCTAGCCCAAAAAAATTTTAAAAATAATTTTAAAAAGTGTAAATCTATGTAAAGCATTTTGAACACTGGTACATAGTAAGCATTCATAGGCTGACAGTGTATTGGGTGGTAGGGCTATAAAAGTGAGAAGATACATCCTTGCCCTCATGAAATTTCCACTACATCAGATTTTAAATGGAGAATGATCCATGAGAGCAAATTCTCTGTTGCCCAGGCTAGAGTGCAATGGTGTGATCTCTGCTCACTGCAACCTGTGCCTCCTGGGTTCAAGCAATTCTCCTGCCTCAGCCTCCCAAGTAGCTGGGATCACAGGAGGGCACCACCACTCCTGGCTAATTTTTATATTTTTAGTAGAGATCGGGTTTCACCATGTTGGCCAGGCTGGTTTCAAACTCCTGACCTCAACTAATCCACCCACCTCAGCCTCCCAAGGTGCTGGGATTACAGGCATGATTACAGGCATGAGTCACAGTGCCTGGCCTCTTTTTTTTCTTTTTTCAACAGTGAAATATAACAATTCAGATATCTTTTTCTCTTATTAAGGAAGTATAAACGTACTTTGTTTTCAAGAGAGTCATAGTAATTGTTCAAATAATTTAATTCTCAGGTTTTGAACTCCTTTAAAATGAGTTACTATTATAACTAAGTAGTATAAATATTGATAAAATAACAGGTTTGCAAGTAGAAATAGTGTTTCAAATATACTGACAAGAAATAAAAGATCACTTTATAAACATATTTTATAAACAAACAAGTGATCTTTTAAAAAGACATAAAATTGGCTGGGTTGGTGGCTTATGCCTGTAATCTCAGAACCTTGAGAGGCCAATGTGGGCGGCTCATTTGAGGTCAGGAGTTGAGACCTGCCTGGCCAACATGGTGAAACCTAGGCTCTACTAAAAATACAAAACTCAGCTGGGCACGGTGGCATATAGCTGTAGTGCCAGCTACTGAGGAAGCTGAGGCAGGAGAATGCCTGAATCCAGAGGCAGAGGTTGCAGTGAGCTGACATGGTACCACTACACTCCAGCCTGGGCGACAGAGCAAGACTATTTCTTTAAAAAAAAAACAAAACATAAAATTTATAGGTAATTTTGCAATATATTTTTGGTTGTATTCACTTTAACATGATCATATATTCTTTCTAAACTAGGAATTGTAAAGAGAAAGAATATTATAAGAAATGTTTGTCTGAATGTCATTAATAGAGAGAAAAGTTAAAATAACAAAGACCTAGGAAGAATCAAAGCTTAAGTTGCAAAGGAGGTTGAGGAAAGCTAAGATCTATAGGACACAGGAAGGAACAGGATTTAAAAACCAGAATTCTTTTAGTAAGACAGGGGTAAAAAATATCAAAATTTTGCTGATTTTGTTCATTATTGATTCTCAGCAACAGTCAGAATGAAGAGTGTTTAAAAGCCATCAATGAACATAGCACACAAAGTAAAATTTCTCATTCATTCCCTGCAACTCTATGGAAAGGAAACGTAACACCCAGTCATAAGAATTCATTCATTCATTTATTTATTCTATAAGCAACATACATTCATTAAACATGAACTATGTCTGAAATCCTGTGCTCATAAATAGAAGTCTCTGCTCTATAGGGACTCAAATTCTAGTGGAGATGGCAGACAAATACACAGATAATTGCACAAATGTAACCACTGAATATATAAAAGATCCATGGGGGCAAATCAAAAGGAAGTACCTAACTGTGTCTAGGTAGGTAAGAGAATGTTTCAGAGGGAGATATTTGGGCCAAGTATCAAAAGATGAAGATGTTGTTGCCATGCAGCTGAGCACCCTAGGGAGAGGAAATATCACGGTGGGGTGGGGGGAGCCCTTAACATGTTTTAGGTAGAGAAATGATTTCTGTCTTAGAAACATCAGTTCAGTGATCATACAGAGAAGATAAAGAGACTAAAGACAAGGAAATTCATTAGAAGGTAGATGAAAAATGATGAGATGTTACAGTAAAGAATAAAAGATTAGATTTGGGAGATACTTTGGAAGTGGAATAGGACTTAATGACAGATAACACATAGGCACTTGTAGAACTGTGAGAAATCTAGGATAGGCCTCTGTTTCTGACTTGGATGACTGTCTAAATGGTGGTGTCACAAGCTGAGATCAGAAGAAATCTCGAGAAGAGACAACTTTTATGATGAGGAAGATTAGAAATTCAGTTTTGGAACTGTTGAGTTTGATACAGAAATACCCATATAATTAAAACTACAGAACTCAGTTACAGATGAGGATTGTGCTGAGGATAAACGAGCACAGAAAGAAGTAAAATAGTATGTTATTCTTCATGTACATTGGCTTATCACCAGGTGCTGTCTCCCAGCTGGTACTGAGATGGTGCTTCAGCAATCATACCACATTCTGTCAAAGCCAGCTGTTTCTAGGTGATGGCATATATGGTAGGTGAATTTTGTTGTTCTGAACCCATAACCACACTTCCTTTACTGTTAATGTGTTCCCTAGTTAGAGGCAATGTTGTATGCAATAAAAATGATGATGGATAATGCATTCTGTTATGAGAGGTGTTGTTGCCAGAAGTAATGCAGGCAGAGAAATACAATTAATATCCAGAACATTTGCCTATCACTGTGAGGACAAATGGATGCCTCCTTTATTATGGGAATGGTCTGATATAATCAGCCTGTCACCAACTAGCCAGCGTATCTCATTACTAGGGGCAAAGCAATGGCCTTTGCTATATAGTCAGCTGTGACTACAGCCAGAACAACTTTGGTGAGGGGAAGACCATGTTGTTGAGTCTATATAAAGCCTCCATCCCTGTAATCCTGGCCACTCTGGACAAGACTGCATGATGAAACCACTGAGGTGCCAGGGGAAAAAGCTGACATTCGCAAGATGGATCATCTTGTCCATCTGATTACTGAGAGCTGTCTGCCTCATATATGCCCTTTGGAGGACATTCACCTGGGATAGAAATATACTTTGTATCCATTCTGAGTATACCTCTACCGTGACCTACTCACCAATTTTCCTATTTTATTCTTTGCAAATGTTGATCAGCTGGGAAACTATAAATGTCAGTCAGCACAGTCAGTGAGATCCCTACCACAGGCTGTTACCCCTTCAAATGAAGTGGAAAACCAAATGTACCACCTGAAGTTATGCTCACTGGAAGAATATCCTTTGATCATTTACTGGGCTAACAGGGGAATTAAAATCAGTAACTGTCCATTTTTAGATGGTGCAACATCCTCTACAGATCCAACTTATTTCTTCAACATATTCCTCCCTGTTAACTTGTCATAGGGACTGTCTATGAAGCCAAAGGTATGGAGATGATACCGAGGCAATGCAGCGTAAGTAGTGGTTGCCGGAGTCTGAGCCACCTGCTCATGCAGCTTACTTGGGCCTTCTGGACCTTCTCAGAACCATTCCCATATAGACCACATTTATTTTATACTGAAACAGTTTTACATACTCTAAATTTTACGGTTTAATTGATTAGATAAAACCCAGGTCAGTTCATGATCATAGCACTTGGTATCCTATTGCTAAGCATCCAGTCTCTACCAGGACCCAGTTGCAAATCTGGAACAGATTTTTTTTTTTTTTTTTTTTTTGAGACGGAGTCTCACTCGTTACCCAGGCTGGAGTGCAATGGCACGATCTCGGCTCACCGCAACCTCCGCCTCCTAGGTTCAGGCAATTCTCCTGCCTCAGCCTCCTGAGTAGCTGGGATTACAGGCACGCGCCACCATGCCCAGCTAATTTTTAGTATTTTTAGTAGAGACGGGGTTTCACCATGTTGACCAGGCTGGTCTCGATCTCTCGACCTCGTGATCCACCCGCCTCGGCCTCCCAAAGTGCTGGGATTACAGGCTTGAGCCACCACGCCCAGCTTGGAACAGATTTTCAAATGGAGAATAGCTTCTGTCAGAAGAGGAAATTCATTACCTTCTTCCTGAACCCGAGAGGTCTGTGCTGTAATGCTACCATTTGGACTCTTTAGGGGCTCTACACAGTTTTTCACTACCGTGAATATTTCTAATGCTGTCGGGACTGCTGGGCCATAAACCCCAAGTTGTAGGGCAGCTTGACTACATTGTCTTCCTTGCTCCATGCCCCACTGGAGCAAGCTAGCTTTATTAGGTCACCTAGTAAAGGGGAGCAGCATACCCAAAATGTGTCATATGTTAGCTCTCAAATTGAGAGAGAGCCTCTAAGTATTGTGCTTCTTCAAGGAGAATGGTACAAGGTACAGTAACTTGTATCTCACTTTCTAAAGGATATCTCAAATGTCTTTAAGCTTCAGTTACATGCCAGAACCTTAACTTTTTTTTTTTTTTTTCTTTTGAGACGGAGTTTTTGCCCTTGTTACCCAGGCTGGAGTGCAATGGCGCGATCTCGGCTCACCACAACCTCCGCCTCCTGGGTTCAGGCAATTCTCCTGCCTCAGCCTCCTGAGTAGCTGGGATTACAGGCACGTGCCACCATGCCCAGCCAATTTTTTGTATCTTTAGTAAAGACGGGGTTTCACCATGTTGACCAGGATGGTCTCGATCTCTTGACCTCGTGATCCACCTGCCTCGGCCTCCCAAAGTGCTGGGATTACAGGCTTGAGCCACCGCGCCTGGCAGAACCTCAACTTTTTCAAAGTTTATCTGCCTCCCTGTAGTATGCCTTTGTCCTAGTAAGCCACCAAGGGAGTTGTTATTTTCTGCTCACCACACCCAATCAAGGTAAGAACATCAATTTAATGAACAGCATAATGTTCTGTGGAAACTGATGTACAAAACCCTGGGGACGAGAGCAGGAAGGCTGATATATCTCCAAGAACAAGACCTAAAAACACACTTTGTTCTTTCTGTGAAAATGCAGACTGCTTCTCCTATTGCTTAGTGACTGGGATGGGATGGGAAATAACACATTTGCCAGGTCACTTGCAGCATACCAGGTGCCAGGGGCTGTGTTGATTTCCTCTATTGAAGAAGCCACAACTGGAAGCCTCGCTGCAATTGTGTCATCACCTGACCTCTACCACTGTGAAGTTCCATTCGTCCCAGTGACCTAAACGAGCCAATTCCATCACAGCTTCCCCTACCATAATCTCCATCCTCGTAAAGAACAGCCACCACAGAGTTCATCAAGCAGTATGCTACTCCTGGGCCTTGCATGGTGGCTCACGCCTGTAATCTCAGCACTTTGGGAGGCCGAGGCAGGCGGATCATGCAGTCGGGAGTTTGAGAGAAGCTGAGCCAACATGGTGGAATCCCGTCTCTACTAAAAGCACAAAAATATTAGCCAGGCATAGTGGTGCATGCCTGTAATCCCAGCTAGTCGGGAGGCTGAGGCAGGAGAATTGCTTGAACCCAGGAGGCAGAGGTTACAGTGAGCCAAGACTGAGCCACTGCACTGCAGCCTGGGTGACAGAGTGAGACTCCATCGCCCCACCCCCACCAAAAAAAAAAAAAGAAAGAAAAAGAAAGAAAGAAAAAGAAATATACTGTTCCCCTCACCAAGCTATTACTACATAGCTTGACTGAAAAAAAAGGTATCTCTTGGGACTTCCTGGGGTGATGGCGAGATGGTGGTTTAGTAGACTGCACATACACACACACACACTCAATTCCCTGAACTTTTAGAAATCCTTTTTCTACAGTATGCCAGAGAAGTTCCAGCATTTTGCAAAGGTAGAGCTTCTGTTGGCTCTACCTAAACCAGGCTTTGATTAGCTAATCTAACAGACCATTAACATAATTTCTGTGAACTCAAGCCAAAACATTAAATCTACAATCCCAGGTGAGTATGGTCAAATCAGTAAGTTCAGCCCAACCAACTGGATCTAACCATCTTAGGATCCACCCTCACACAATGCTTCTGAGACTGCCGGCAATACAGATTAGTAAGTTCTTGTATCTCTTCTGGTTTTCTAAACTATCTCCTCTTGGAGTGGACCTTCTACTGCTGTCTGGGCTGTCCTGAGATACAAATCTCATTGTGAGCTTAAGGCAAGGAGAAATAGTGGAGGGGGAATCCCAAGGATAATCAGCATAAATGTGTGTGGCAACTGTGCCAGTGCAGTCACTGAAAGGCTTTTATGCAGAGAAGAGTTGCCTCCCTCAAAAGGGAGAGCAAGGGTTCCCTATACCAACAAGGCACTTTGGAAGCTCAAAGTTCTTAGCCTTGTGTATGTTTGCCCAAATGTCCTAATCCCAGGTCTCAGGGTTCTATTTCTTCACCACTAGTGCCCTTATCTTAGTGCAAAAGACCTGGCAGGGTTAAGCATTTGGTAGTGCTGTAGGCACTGTAATCCTGTGACCCTTGCAATGGAAAACGGGGTTGCCCTCAACTTATGCTGTGATTACAAGAGATGAAGGGCCGCTTCAGAGCTGCCAGGGAGGCCTTCTGATTGTACATGTTCGTTATTTTTTAAACTATTTTACTGAGGTATGTTTGATTTACAACAAACTACACATATTTAAATTGTACAATGTACAGTTTTGACATGTTTATATACCTGTAAACCCATCACTACAATAAAAAATGAATCTATCCATCACCCTCCAAAGTTTCCTTGTATTCCTTTGGAATCCCTCTCTCTTTCCTCTTTTCCATCTCCAGACAACTGCTGATCTTCTTTGTGCACTGCAGATTTGTGTCTTCTAGAACTCTATGTAAATGGAATCATAGAGTATGTACTATTTTTTGACAGATTTCTTTCACTCAGCATTATTTTGAGGTTGGCCCATGTTGTTCTGTGTATCAGTAGTTCATTCCGTGGTACTGTTGAGTAGTATTCCTTTGTGTAGACATCCTATCACTTGCTTACCCATTCACCTGCTGATGCACATTTGTGCTGTTTCTGGTTTTTCACTATTATAATGAGAAATAAACCAGCTATGAACATTCACAAAGAATCTTTCTGTGGACATGCTTTTATTTCTCTTGGGTAAATTATGTAGGGGTAGAATTACTGGTTTAATAGTTTACTTGTTTAAAAAAACCTGTCAAACGGTTTTCCAAAGTGCACACACTAACTTGCATTTGCTCCATATCCTTGCCACCAATTGGTATGACAGACTATTTCAGTCATTCTAGTGGGTATGCAGTGGCATCTTATTATTGTTTTAGTTTGCATTTCTCTAATGATTAACGATGTTAGTCACTGGTTGAGTTGTGCTAATTTGCTATCTATATAACTTCACTGGAGTGTTTATTCAATTTTTTTGCCCACTTTAAAATTTATTGTTTAGAGTTTTTTTGTTTTTGTTTTTTTTTAACATATTCTTGATTCAAGATCTTTGTCAGACACATACTTTGCAAACGTCTTATCCCTGTCTATGGCTTGTATTTTTATTTTTATAACATGTCAATCAAAGAACAAAAGCTTTTAATTTTGATGAAGTGAAATTTAAAATTGTTTCTTTTATAGTTCCCGGCTTCTGTGTCCTCTTTAAAAAAATCTTGGCCAGAACAAAAGGCACTAGGATCTTCTCCTTCAATTAGTTTTTTAGATGCTTTATGGTTTTGCTCTTATACTTAGATTTATGATCTCTTTTCAGTTAATTTTACACATGCTGTAAGATAAGGCTCAAGTTTCATTTTTATGCATTTGATATCCAATTTGTTGAAAAGACTTTTTTTCCCCAATTTAGTTCCCTTGGCACCTCTATTGAAAATTAATTAACAATATATATGTGGGTTTATTTCAGAATTCCATATTCAGCCCCATGTTCTGTACATCTGTCTATATGCCAATACCACAATGTCATGATTATAGTAGCTTTACAAGTCTTGAAATCAGGCAGTAAGTATAGTTCTCCAAATTTGTTTTTTTCCCCAAATACTACATACTTCCTTCATGTTTCATCAACTTACATTTGCCTCATCCACTCTATTTTTCTAAGTTTTCTTTTCTTTTCCAAGTCTTGCCTTTTCTTTAGTTTAGAGAAATGGAATTCACTTTCCTTTTTGTCTTCCACCACTATACTGTCAGTAGATAGCCAAAACTATTGAGAAGCAAAAATAAATATAGAAAATGTTGAAATACTGATTGTGAGGTTATTTGCCAATAGACAAGAACTTCTACGTGCTCAGTAGGAACATGCCAAGATAGAAATAGAGGAGAGGATAGATCCTTTCAAGGTATTTCTAATTAACTGATGGGCAAGTAGTACACTCAGCCTTCAGAAGCACATGCTACAGATAGATGGACAAAGTACCAGTGTACTGAGGTACTTAATAAGTATTTGTTGAATGGATAAAAAGACACATCCTAAGAGTGTCTCATCTTATCACATGATGACTAAGCTACTCTTAGTGCTGATAGCTTTCAATTACTCTAATCCTCAAGGTGTACAGCCACCTTTCAGGAATGCAGAAGTCCCTGTATCATGTCCCAAGACTTTGTGGTTTCCCCTTTATGACACTTTCTCCTAAATGGTTGTCTATTTTCTCCCTTCGGACTCATTCCCCCTGCTCTATCACACACACCCTAGATAATAAGGAGAGTTTGTTAATCCTTCCAAACACTATATATTTACCCTTCTTAAACCACTTAACATGTTTACTACATTGTACTGAAATGTCCCGTTTACTTGGCTGTCTCCCTAATTAAAAAGCAAACTATTTAAGTCTATCCCCAGCATCTAGAACAATGTCTGGCATATGGTTAATATGCAATAGTTTATTAAACGAATAAATTCATACCTTGATCATTTTTACACTTAGTATATTCTTTTGTTTTGTTTTGTTTTGTTTTTGTTGTTTGTTTGCTTTTTGAGACAGAGTCTCACTCTGTCACCCAGGCTGGAGTGCAGTGGCACCATCTCAGCTTCAAGTGCAGGGATTACAGGCATGAGCCACAGCACCTGGTAATACTTAGTGTTAATATACTCAACATATCACATTCTACAATCTGTATACTGAGTATATAATCTGCTGAGTACCAGAGAGTATCCAAAGATGGCCTATTCAAAGCTGATAATTAAAGTAGAAATAAATGTAATAAGAAAAAAAATTGCTGTCCCTTGAAGTATTATTAGCAACCCCAGAGTAGCTAATATATGCAAAATTTATCAATTAAACTAATAGAATTATTTTTAAAAATAATTTTAAAATTAATTTTCAAAAAAATGGATTTCTAAATAGTTAATATTAAAAATTATTAACATTTCTCTTTTCTTACTCTATCAGAAAGTAGCCTCCAGCCATTGTTTTCTATACGATGATACCAGCCACTATAATCCTCTTCCTGAAGATGATCATCTTTATTATGAGATGTATGCTTTGCTGGAAGTTTTGTATAATTTCTAGGGCTGTTGGCACACAGATCTTCAATATGTCTGTGAGTAAAAATTTTATAGTATATATCAGGTGGAAACTTAACCTGTAGATGGAAAAGTTCAAAGAACCATTGTAATATAACTATAAAAATGTTTTACATTTTAAAAACTTACATTGTTTCAATTTCATAAAAATGTGCTTTAACAATGAGATGCCATCTCACCCCAGTTACAATGCGATCATTAAAATGTCAGAAGACAACAGATGCTGGAGAGGATGTGGAGAAATAAGAATGCTTTTACATTGTTGGTGAAAGTGTAAATTAGTTCAACCACTGTGGAAGACAGTGTGGTAATTCCTCAAGGATCTAGAACTAGAAATACCATCTGATCCAGCAAGCCCATTACTGGGCATATAGCCAAAGGATTATAGATCATTCTATTATAAAGACCCATGCACATGTATGTTTACTGCAGCACTGTTCACAACAGCAAAGACTTGGAACCAACCCAAATGCCCATCAATGACAGACTGGATAAAGAAAATGTGGCACATATACACCATGGAATACTATGCAGCCGTAAAAGAGGATGAGTTAATGTCCTTTGCAGGCACATGGATGAAGCTGGAAACATCATTCTCAGCAAATTAACACAAGAACAGAAAACTAAACACTGCCTGTTCTCACTCATAAGTGGGAGTTGAACAGTGAGAACAAATGGACACAGGAAGGGGAACATTACACACCAGGGCCCGTCAGGAGGTGGGAGTTAGGGGAAGAATAGCATTAGGAGAGATACCTAATGTAGATGATGGGGTGACAGAAGGAGCAAACCACCATGGCACATGTGTAACTATGTAACAAACCTGCAAGTTCTGCACAAGTATCCCAGAACTTAAAGTATAATAATAATAAATACATTATTATATTTTTTAAAAGTTCTATTAAAAATGTGCATTAAAACTACTAAATAAGCATTCATCCATACTTACTCCACCTAATCTGAATCGCACATGAATGCCAGCAGCAGCGTCTAGAAGCTCTGCCTATAAAAAAATATATTACTCTTCAGGATTCTGTATGTATCAATTCACTACTTGTCACTCTCTTATCTTAAACAGTCGCTGAATACTGAGTAGGAAAAAGGTCAGGTGACCCAACCTACGATAATTAATTTGAAATTAGAAAAATTGGTTCTTTTTTCTTTTGAGGTGGAGTTTCACTCTTGTTACTCAGGCTGGAGTGCAACGGCACATCTCAGCTCACTGCAACCTCCGCCTCCTGGATTCTCCTGCCTCAGCCTCCCGAGTAGATGGGATTACAGGCATGTGCCACCATGTCCGGCTAATTTTGTATTTTTAGTAAAGACGGGGTTTCTCCATGTTGGTCAGGTTGGTCTCGAACTCCCGACCTCAAGCGATCCACCCGCCTCAGCCTTCCAAAGTGCTGGGATTACAGGCATGAGCCACTGTGCCCAGCTGAAAAATTGTTTAAAAAATGTTTTTGAGACAGGATTTCACTGTATTGCCCAGGCTGGAGTACAAAGAACGATCTCAGTTCACTGAAGCCTTAACCTCTTTGGCTCAAGCGATGCTCCCACCTCAGCTTTCTAAATAGCTGAGACTACAGGTTTGTAGCACCATGTCTGGCTAATTTTTGTATTTTTTTTTTTTTTTTTTTAGAGACAGAGTCTTCCTGTGTTACCAGGCTGGTCTTGAATTTCTGGCCTCAAGTGATATTCTTGCCTTAGCCTCCCAACGTGCTAGGATTATAGCCATCAGCCACTATGCCCAGCCATTAAAAATTTTCTTTTGTAATGAATTATCAAATATTTTATGAACTAAGGACTTAATTTCTTAAGTCCTTATCAATAACTAACAGAGGTATGGTAAATGAAAAAATGATACCAAACTGTTTCCTCTCTATGCAATATATAAACATAAAAGCCAAGTGATTTTTTTAATTCATAAAACTTTTAAATAAGTCCTCAAAGTATGATTTACATATAAAATATTATCTTACAGGTAAATTTAAAGAAAAAATTATGACTAATCAACCTAAATTCAACAGTAGATGATCTTTCCTAGTTAGCTATGGTTAAATTTTAAAAACCATGTTTAAAATTCTGGGCCAGAAATGGTAGCTCACACCTATAATCCCAACACTTTGGGAGGCTGAGGAAGGTAGATTGCTTGAGGTCAGGAGTTCTGAGGCTAGTCTGGCCAACATGGTGAAACCCCATTTTTACTAAAAATACAAAAGTTAACTGGGCACGGTGTTGGGTGCCTGTAATTCCAGTTACTGTGGAGGCTGAGGCAGAATTGCTTGAACCAGGGAGGTGAAGGCTGCAGTGAGCAGAGAGACTGCACCACTGCACTCCAGCCTAGGTGACAGAGACTTCATCTCAATAAACAAACAAATAAATACATAAATAAATTAACTAAATTTTGTAAGAACTGTATATACTAGGCTCTCTGAATTTTAGTTTGATACACTGCACCAAATGGAAGTAGAGAAAAAAATTCTTCGTCCTTTATCAGAAGGCAGTTTAATCTTGTCTCCTCATCATATTGGTTAGATCAGAAAAAAGATGTTATTCAACATATAGAGTCTAAAACACAACAGTAATTTTGCAGAATAATCTTTTCTTGACTAAAATCTTTACAAATTCAAGTATGAAGTGTGACAGCCTGTTATGGAACATATTTTCTATATTTGAACCATGATAATATACATATAAACATTTTTTTCACAAAGGTGGACAAATCTTAAGTGTATAGTTCCATGAATTTTTACATAGGTATTGTACTCTCGTGCTTGGCTTCTTTTGCTCAACATGAATCTGTGATAAATCTCTAAGATTCATGTATGTAGTTGTAGATAGCAGCAGTTAGTTCTTTTTCACTGCTGCCTACCATTCCATCACAGAATATTCCACAATTTATATTACTGTTGGACATTTGAGATGTCTCTAGTTTTGGGTTAAAATGAATAAAACTGCTGTGAACATTCATTTTCATGTCTTCTGTGGGTTATAGCAATCATTCTCTTTGTTATATACCCAGAAATGAAATACGAGAGGTCATGAGGTATATATGGTACCTACATGTCCACCGATGGCCCAGACTTACAGTGGTTCAACTTACAGTTTTGACTACAATGCATTCAGTAGAAATCATACTTTAAATTTTGAATTTTGATCTTTTCCCAGGCTAGCAATATGTGCTATGATGCTCTTGTTGTGATGCTGGGCAGTGGCAGCAAGCCACAGCTTTCAGTCAGCCACAGGATCATGAGGATAAACAACTGATACCCTACAGCAGTTCATGGCCTATTACGACTAGGCTGCACAGCAGGAGGTGAGTGGTAGAAGCATTACTACTCAAGCTCCCCATCCTGTTAGATCAGCAGCAGCATTAGATTCTCATAGGCATACAAACCCTACTGTGAACTGCATACATGCACAGGATCTAGGTTGCAAGCACCTTATGAGAATCTAATGCTTGATGATCTACTGCGGAACAGTTTTATCCCAAAACCATCTTCCACATCCCAAGTCTGTGGTAAAATTATCTTCCACTAAACTGGTCCCTGGTGTCAAAAAGCTCAAGGACTGCTGCTCTACACTATAGGCTGTCGGTAAGTTACAATGTTTGCCAGGTTAGGTGTATTAAATGCAGTTTTTACTTATGATATTTTCACCTTGTGATGAGTTTACCTTAACTACACTGCCATAAGCCAAGGGGCATCTTTAATTTGCTGTACTAGTGACTACCACAGAGTTTTCCAAACTTTTAAAATAATTCCCCCACCAGTAATATATTAGAGTTCTGGTTGCTCCATATCCTCATCAACATTTGGTATTGTCAATCCTTCTAATTTTAGCCATTCTGATGGGGTTATAATGGTAGCTCATTGTAGTTTTAATTTGTATTTTCTAATGTCTAACCATGCTGACCATGTTGTGTGTGCTTATTGGCCATATGGATCTATCAGTCACACTAGTGGTTTATCAATTTTATTAACCTATTCAGCAAACCAACTGGCTATTACTTGCACAGGTGGCACCATCATAGTTCAGTGCAGCCTCAACCTCCCCAGCTCAACTGATCCTTCTGACTAACTATACCAGGTAGCTGAGAATATAGGCACACACCACCATGACAGGCTAATTTTTGTATTTTTTGTAGGCAAGGGGTTTCTCCATGCTGCCCAGGCTGGTCTTGAACTCCTGGGCTCAAGCAATCTTTGCACCTAGGCTTCCCAAAGTGCTGGGATTACAGCACTCTCTCCACTCACTCACTTACTCCACTCTCTAAGTTCATGGGTATACATTTTTAGTATCCACTTATATGTGAGAAGATTCGATATTTGAATTTCTGTGCCTGACTAGTTTCACTTAAGATAATGACCTCCAGTTTCATCCATGTTGTTGCAAAAGACATTTCATTCTTTTTTCAATGGCTGAGTTGTATTTCAATGTGTGTATCCATACCACATTTTCTTTATCCAATCATCCAATGATGGACACTTAGGTTGATTCCATATCTTTGCTATTGTTAATTGTGCTTCAGTAAACATAGAAGTGCAGGTATCTTTTTGGTATACTTATTTCTTTTCCTTTGGGTAGATACCCAGTAGTGAGATTGTTCAATTGGATGGTAGTTGCATTTTAGTTCACTGAGAAACCTCAATACTGTTTTCCACAGGAGCTGCACTGATTTACATTCCTACTAACAGTATGTAAGTTCCCTTTTATCTGCATCTTCATCAAAATCTGTAATTGTTTTTTACCTTTATATTTTATTTTTACAAAAGTTTATTCTTAAATGTACAATAGGCTTCATGACTATACAATCACTCTAGCTATAGGTGGCAAAATGCGTTATAAAAAATATATATAGATGTTTATAGGAATGGAATCAAAAGTCACCATTACCTCAGGCACAAGGAACAGCTAACTTTTTGCCAGATTTCTTAATTTCACCTGTGGCCCAGGGTTCCTTGCCTGTGACCTTTGTTTTTAGCTCATCAAGTTTCTTCTGTTCCTCTTTGTGTTTCTGTTTGAAAGCCTTCTTGGCTGGGTGCAGTGGCTCACGACTGAAATCTCAGCACTTTGGGAGGCCAAGGTAGGTGGATCACCAGAGGTCAGGAGTTCAAGACCAGCCTGGTGAACATAGTGAAACCCCATCTCTACTAAAAATATAAAAATTAGCCAGGCATGGTGGTATGTGCCTGTAGTTCTAGCTACTTGGGAGGCTGAGACAGGACAATTGCTTGAACCCAGGAGGTGGAGATTGCAGTGAGCTGAGATCACGCCACTGCACTCCAGCTTGGGTGACAGAGTGAGACTTGTCTCAAAAAAAGAAAGAAAGAAAAAGAAAAGAAAAGAAATCCTTCTCTTCCTCATCCATCTCCCTGGCCTGCTTCGGGGCTGCTTCTTTCCACCTTTAGAGCTAGGCATGGTGCCTGCTGCCCATTCCTCAAACTCTGCCAAGGGAAACTTTTAAGTCTTTTTAAGTCTTTTTAATAATAATCTTTTTTTTTTCTTTTTCCTAGAGACAGGGTCTCACCCTGTCATCTAGGCTTGAGTGCAGTGGCATAATGACAGTTCACTGTAGCCTCAAACTCCTGGGTTCAAGTGATCCTCTTGCCTTAGCCTCCCAAGTAGCTAGGAACAGTCCCGCAATGTATGGCTAAAATTTTTTTTGTAGAGGTGGGGTCTTGTTATGTTGCCCAGGCTGGTGTCGAACTACTGGCCACAAGTTTTCCTCATGCCTCAATCTCCCAAAGCACTGGGATTACAGGTATGAGCCACCATGTCCAGTATCTTTTTAATAATAACTATTCTGGGCTGGGCACGGTGGCTCATGCCTGTAATCCCAGCACTTTGGGAAGCCGAGGTGGGCAGATCACGAGGTCAAGAGATCAAGACCATCCTGGCCAACGTGGTGAAACCCCGTCTCTAGTAAAAACACAAAAATTAGCTGGGCATAGTGGTAAACGCCTGTAGTCCCAGCTACTCAGGAGGCTGAGGCAGGAGAACTGCTTGAACCCAGGAGGCGGAGGTTGCAGTGAGCCGAGATTGTGACACTGCACTCCAGCCTGGCGCCTGGCGACGGAGCAAGACTGTCTCAAATAATAATAATAATAATAATAATAACTATTCTGACTGGTATACGATGGTATCTCGTGGTTTTAATTTGCATTTCTCTGATGATTCCTGATATTAAGCATGTTTTCATATACCTGTTGGCCATTTGTATGTCTTCTTTTGAAGAATGTCTGTTCACATCCTTAGCCCTTTGGAATTATTGTTATGTTTTTTTGTTGTTTGAGTTCCTTGTATATTCTGAATATTAGTTCCCTATCAGATGAATAGTTTGCAAATACTTTTTTCCATTCTACTGAATGGAAGAGGTTGTCTCTTCATTCTATTGATTATTTCTTTTGCTGTGCAGAAGCTTTTTAGTTTAATTAGTCCTATTTGTACATTTTTCTTTTTGTAGCCTGTGCTTTTGAGGTCTTAGTCACAATTTCTTTGCCTAGACAAATGTTCAGAAGAGTTTTTCCTATGTTTTCTTCCAGTATTTTTATAGTTTGGGGTCTTATATTTAAGCTTTTATCCATCTTTAGTTGATTTTTTTATATAGTGAGAGACAGGGATCCAGTTTCATTCTTCTGCATATAGCAATCCAATTTTCCTAGCACCATTTATTGAAGAGGGTATATTTTCCCCAGTGTATGCTCTTGTCAGTTTTCTCAAAGATCAGTTGACTCTAAATGTGTGCTTTTATTTCTGGGTTCTCTATTCTGCTCCATTAACCTATGCATCTATTTTTATAATTGTATCATGCTATTTAGTTTACAGTTTTCTAATATAATTTGAAGTCAAGCAGGCTGATGTCTTGAGCTTTGTTCTTTTGCTCAGGATTGCTTTGGCTATTGAGGCTCATTTTTAGTTCTATATGAATCTCAGGATTTTTTTTTCTAACTATGTGAAAAATGACATTGGTATTTTAATAGGGATTGCACTGAAACTGTAGATTGATTTGGACAGTATGGATATTTGAACAATATTAATTCTTCCAATCCATGAGCATGGGATTTTTCCACTTGTTTGTGCCATCTATAATTTATTTAATCAGTGTTTTGTAGCTTTCTCGGTAGAGATCTTTGACCTCCCTGATTAAATGCATTCCTAGGTATTTTATTTTTTTATAGCTATTGAAAATAAGAATGCCTTCTTGATTTCTTTCTCAGCTAGATCATTGTTGGTGTATAGAAATGCTACCGATTTTTGTATCCCACAACTTCACTGAATTCATTTGTCAGAGCTAAGAGTTTTTTGGTGGACTCTAGGTTTTTCTATATATAAGATCATGTCATCGGCAAAAAAAAAGATAATCTGACTTCTTATTTTCCGATTGAATACCTTTTATTTCTTTCTTCTGCCTGACTGCTCTGGCTAGGACTTCAGTACTATCCTGAATATGTGTGGTAATAGTGGGCATCCTTGTCTTTTTCCAGTTCTTAGAGGAAGTGCTTTCCACTTTTCACCATTCCGTACAATATTAACTGTAGATTTGTCATATATGGGCTCATCTTAGCAAATTTAGAAGGAATAGAAATTATACAAAGTATGCTCCCACACCTAAATAGTATTAAACTAGAAATCAGTAACAAAGAGATAGCTGGAAAACCTCAAAACTTGAAAAATAAATAACAGACTTCTAAATAACAAGTAGGTCAAATAAAGAATCTCAAGAGAAAATACTTTCATTTTCATTTATTTCAAAGTAAAAATACTTTGAAATAAATGAAAGTGAAAATACAACTTAGAAAAATTTGAAGGATTCAGCAAAAACAGTGTTTACAGGAAAATGTACAGTACTGAATGTGCATATTAGAAAACAAAAAAGATCTGAAAGAAATAATCCAATATTCTGCCTTGAGGGACTAGAAAAGAAAAGCAAATTAAATTCAAAGCAAGTAGAAGAAAATAAATAATAAAGATTAGAGCAGAAATCAATGAAATTGTTAATAAGAAATCCAGAGAAAAAATCAAACAAAAAGCTGGTTTGAAAAGATCAATAAAATTGATAAGCTTCTGGCTAGGGTAGCTAAGAACAAAAGTCAGAAAGCACAAATTACTAATATCAGAAATGGGTCCTTGTCATTTCTGTCTAATTGAATACTTTATTGTCATGATGACGGTCACTCTTCATGGACATCTTAATCTACTCTTCAAGGACTCTTCATGACACATCCCCTTTTTTTGGAATAAAATTTGGAAAGAATGAAAATGGTGAGGGAAAAAAAAATGAAACAAAATAGAGGTCATCACTACTGATTGCTTGGACGCTAAAAGGATAATACATTTTAAGAGCACAAATAACTCTATGCTCTTAAATTTTATAACCTAGATGAAAGGGACCACTTCCCTAAAGACATAATTTACGAAAAATCACAGAAGTAGTAGATAATTTTAGTAAGCCTATCTCTATTAAAGAAATAGAATCAGGCTGGGTGTGGTGGCTCACGCTTGTAATCCCAGTACTTTGGGAGGCCGAGGAGGATGGATCATGAGGTCAGGAGTTTAAGACCAGCCTGGCCAATATGGTGAAATCCTGTCTCTACTAAAAACACAAAAATTAGCCAGGTGTGGTTGTGCACACCTGTAGTCTCAGCTGAGGCTGAGGCCGAAGAATCACTTCAATGGAATCAATAATTAAAACTTTTCAAAACAGAAAGCACAAGGCCCAGACAGATTCACTGGTGAATTCTACCAGATATTTAAAAAATAAATTATAGTATCTACAGTCTCTTCCAGAAAATAAAATCAAAGAGAATACTTCCTAAAACATTTCATAAGGCCAGCATAACCCTAATACAAAAACCATACAGAGACATTACATGAAAATAGACCAATATCTCTCATCAATATAGACTTAAAAATCCTCAAAAAATTAGTCAAATCCAACAATGTATAAAAATAATTATACACTGTGATTGAGTAGGATTTTTTATGCAAGGTCATTATTACATTGTACCACAATAGGCTAAAGAAGAAAAGTTATGTGATCGTATTAGTAGATGCAGAAAAAGCATTTGACAAAATCAAACACCCATTCATGTAAAAACTTCAGCAAACTAGGAATAGAGGGGAACTTCCTCTACTTAATAATATCTACAAGAAACATACAGCTAACATCATACTTAATGATGAGAAGCTAAATGTTTCCCTACAAAGGTGTCCCCTGACCTTTTCTATTCAATATCATACTGGAAGTCCTAGCTAATGCAGTAAGACAAGAAAAGGAAGTGAAAAGTATACGGATTGAGAAGGGGGAAAAAGAACTGTTTTTGTTCATAGATGACATTGCTGTATATGTTAAAAAAATCCCAATGAATCACAAGGTCAATATACGAGTCAACTGCTTTCTTATAAATCAGCAATAAGCAACTGGAATTTGAAATTTAAAAATACAATGTCATTTATAACAGCACCTAAAAAAGTAAAGTACTTAGGTATAAATCCAACAAAATATGTAAACATCTATATGAGAGAAACTACAAGAATGTGATGAAGAAAATCAAAGATTTAAATGAATGGAGAGATATTCCATACACCTGAATAGGAAGACTCAATATTGTCGAGATGTCTGCCCTTCCCATCTTGATCTATAGGTTCAATGCAATCTCAATAAAAATCCCAGGAACTTACTTTGTGTACAAGGACAAACTGATTATAAATTTTAATGGAAAGGCAAAAGACCCAGAATATCCACTATGATACTGAAGGTGAACAATAAAGTTAAAGAATTGCCATTACCCAACTTCAAGACTTACGATGAAACTAAATAATCAAGACAGTGTGGTATTGGTGAAAGAATAGACAAATAAATCAATGGAAATAAACCCACACAAACATAGTTAACTATTCTTCAACAAAGGAGCAAAGGCAATTTAATGGAGAAAGAATAGTCTTCAACAAATGGTGCTGGAATACCATTTGGACATTGTGGGAATCCAGGTTCAAGAAAAAAAAAAATCTAGACAAAGATCTTACACCTTTCACAAAACAGTAACTGAAAATGAATCATAACTTAATGTAAAATGCAAAACTATATAACTCTTAAAAGATAACACAGGAGGAAATCTAGGTGAGCTTGGGTTTGGTAATGACTTTTTAGCTATAACACCAAAAGCACAATAGAAGAAAAGATTATAGGATGGTCTTCAATAGAAAGTTTTACTCATGAAGGGCACTAAGATAATGAAAATACAAGCCATAAACTGGGAAGAAAATCTTTGCCAAACACATATCTGATAAAGGGCTGGTATCTAAAATATACAAAGAACTCTTTACCCTTCACTACAAGAAAACAATCTTATTTTAAAATGGGCAAAGGACCTATAAAGATATCTCACCAAAGAAGATATACAGATGACACATAAGCATATGAGAAGATGCTAAACGTTATATGTATATAGGAAATTACAAATTAAAACAACAACGAGGGCCCAGGTGTGGTGGCTCAAGCCTGTAATCCCAGCACATTGGGAGGCTGAGGCAGGCAGATCACTTAAGGTCAGGAGTTAAAGACCAGTCATGGCTAACATGGTAAAACCCCGTCTCTACTAAAAATACAAAAATTAACCGGGTGTGATGGCATGTGAATCCCAGCTACTCAGGACTCGGAGGTAGGAGAATCACTTGAACCTGGAAGGTAGAGGTTGCAGTGAGCTGAGATTGTGCCACTGCACTCCAGCCAGGGTGACAGAAACTCCATCTCAAACCATAACAACAATAACAAACAAACAAAAAACAAAACACAATGAGATACCTCTATACAACTATTAGAATGAGCAAATTCAAATACTGACAACACTAGATGCTAGCAAGGATGAGGAACAGTAATTCTTTGTTGGTGGGAATGCAAAACGGCATAGCCACATTGGAAAAACTTTGACAGTTCTTATTAAACTAACTGTACTCTTATCATAAGATCCATCAGTAGAGAATTTAAAAATAGTACAGTAGGAGTATATAAGTCAAAGGGGATAATGAGAAATAAGTGCATTGTCTGGGAGAAGGTAAAAAGGTCAATCTATATGTGATTTTTATAAGTTAAATATGCATGTTGCAATCTGTAGGATAAGTGTAAAACAATGATAATATAGAGAGAAAAATACAAAAACAGAAAAAGTCATTCCCAAAGAAGGTCATAGCATGTTGAAAAAGAACACAGAACTTTGGAGACATTCAGAGAGTCAACGGTAATAGGGTAGCTTTAAATCCCCAAATATCAGTAATTACATTATATGTGAATAAAGTAAATGTTCAGACAAAGGACAAAGAATATGCTACTGGATAAAATATACTGGCTAACAACCTGCTGCCTACAAAAAGATACAGCAAAAATGAAAAGATTCAGAATTTTACAAGTAAAATAACGGGAAAGATGTACCATGCAAATAAGAAACAGTTGCATGCACATGTTCTCACTCATAAGTAAGAGTTGAACAATGGCCAGGCACAGTGGCTCACACCTATAATCCCAGCACTTTGGAGGCCGGGGCGGGTGGATCATGAGGTCAGGAGTTCGAGACCATCCTGGTCAACATGGTGAAACCCCGTCTCTACTAAAAATAAAAAAATTAGCCGGCTGTGGTGGCATGTGCCTGTGGTCCCCACTACTTGGGAGGCTGAGGTGGAAGAATCGCTTGAACCCAGGAGGCGGAGGTTGTAGTGAGCTGAGATTGCATCACTGCACTCCAGCCTGGCAACAGAATAAGACTCTGTCTCAAACAAACAAACAAACAAACAAACAAAAAAAGAGTTGAACAATGAGAACACATGGACACAGGGAGGGGAACATCACATATTGGGGTCTGTCAGAGGGTGGGGGGCTAGAGGGGGGATAGCATTAGGAGAAACACATAATATAGACAACGGGCTGATGGGTGCAGCAAACCACCATGGCACGTGTACACCTATATAACAAACCTGTATTTTCCGTATGTGTCTCAAAACCACAAGTACAATAATAAAAAAGAAACACAATATGACTGCCAATAAAACTTTGATTTGTTAAAGAGAGAGAGAGAGAGAGAGAGACAGAGAGAGAGAGAGAGAGAGAGAGAGAGAAAGTGGGTGTGGTTGTATTATACCAGAAAACTGAGACCTTAAGGGACACACTTTATAATGATAAAAGGTTCAATTCAAGAAAGACACAATAATCTTAAGTATTCACGTAAGTATTCACTTAATAACATGGTCTCAAATACACATAAACTACCAGAAAAAATAGACAAATCTTGAATCAGAGCAGAAGTTTTTAATACATATCTCTCAATAACTGACGGTACAATTAGAAAAAAATAATCAGTAAGGCTACAGAAGATTTGATCAACATAACTGACAAACTGGACCTAATTAACATCTATGCAATACTATGCTCAACAACTAAAAAATATATATTCTCTTCAAGTACAGATAAAAATTTATAAATATAGACAATTGACTGAAATTACAGTACAATCAAGATAAGGACTGAGAACAAAAAGATAACTAATTTCCAAATGTCTGGGAATTTAATTTTTTTTCTTTTTTTTTTTTAAGATGAAGTCTCACTCTGGTAATCCAGGCTGGAGTGCAATGGTATGACTGCAGCTCAATGCAACTCCATCTCCCGGGTTCAAGTGATTTTCCTGCCTCAGCCTCCTGAGTAGCTGGGATTACAGGTGTGCACCACTACGCCCAGCTAATTTTTTCATACTTTTAGTACAGACAGGGTTTCACCATGTTGGCCAGGCTGTTCTCAAACTTCTGACCTCGTGATCTGTCTACCTCAGCCTCCCAAAGTGCTGGGATTACAGGCGTGAGCCACGGCACCCAGCCAATGTCTGGGAATTTAAAAGTACAATTCTAAATAACTGAAATTAAAGTAGAAATTTTAAACTATTTTGAATTGAATTTTATATGAAAATATGACATATCAAAACTTGTAAGCTGCAGCTAAAATTATTCTGAGATAAAAATTTATAAACTTAAATACATATACCAGAAAAGGCTACAAATCAATAAATTCAGCATCCATTTCAAAAAGTTAGAAAAATAACAGCAAACAGGAGTCAAAGAAAATACAAAGAAGGAAATAATAAACAGCAGAAAATGATAAAGTAGGACACAAATGAACAATACAAAGAAACAATAAAGTTGAAAATGGTTTTTGAAAAAGACTAATAAAAGTGATAAACCCCAAAAAGGTTGCTCAAGAAAAAAAAAAGGAGACACAAATAACCAATATCAGGAATAAAATAAAGATAACTATTACACATTCTAAGACATCAGAAAGATCATAAGAGGATATTATGAACAATTTTAAGCTAATAAATTTGAAAATTTAGATGAAAACTTCCTAGAAAAATACAACTTATCAAAGCTAGCACAAGAAGAAATACAAAAGAGAAACAGAATTATAATTCTAAATTGAATGTAACTTAAATTTTTTCACAGAGAAAACTTCTAGCATAGATGGCTTTACTAATACATCCTTACAAAGTACATTTAAGGAAGAAATAACACTCAATGTGCAAAAGAAATTCAGCAAGTAAACAGAGTAGAAACATATCCCATGTTTGTTTTAGGAGCCTAGCTAAATGTGGTATCAAAATCTGACAGAGACAGTAAATTACATGTTCTGCATGAATATCGGTGCAAAGATTTATACCAAATATTAGCAAACTAAATTGAGTGATATTTTAAAGGGATAAGATAATCATAACCCAAATGTACATATTATAAGAATGCTAAGAACATTTAACATGCAAACAAAAAATCAGAACAAAAGAAAAATAGTATCTCAGTTAAAGCAAAAAAGTTCTCATCAAATTTAGCATCTGTTCTTGGATTTACAAAAAAACTCTTGGCCTAGCACGGTGGCTCACGTATGTAATCCTAGCACTCTGAAACACCAAGTCAGGAAGATTGCTTGAGGACAAGAGCTTGAGACCAGTCTGGGCAACATGGGAAGACTCTATCTCTACAAAAAAAGTTTTAAAAAATTAGCTGGGCATGGTGGCACACACCGGTAGTCCCAGCTACTTGGCAGGCTGAGGTGGGAAGATCACTTGAACCCAGGAGGTTGAGGCTGTAGTGAGCTATGATGGCACCACTGCACTCCAGTCTGGGTGTCAGAGTGAGGCCTGGCCTCTAAAAACAAAATAAAAGAACTCTTTTAGCTCAACAGGAATAGAAGGCAACTTCCTTAATCAGATAAAAGGATTCTATAACAAAACAAAACAAAAATAGTATACCTCATACTTAATGATGAAATATTGATCCTTTCCCTCTGAAATCCAGAATAAGACAGTGGTTATCACTTCTATTTACCATTACTGAAGGCTCTAGCCAGTGTAGAATGGCAAGAAAAAGAAGTAAAATGTATCATATTTGAAGAGGGAAAACAAGTCATTGAGGATGACATGATTGTTTATACAGAAAATAAAAAATAATCAATGTATATATTATTAATTATTAGAATTAATAAATGAGGATTTCAAAGTTGTTAGGAAAAAAGTTAATATACAAAAATTGATTGTCTTGCTCCTGAATGACTATTGGGTAAATAATGAAATTAAGGCAGAAATAAGTAAGTTCTTTGAAACCAATGAGAACAAAGACACAATGTACCAGAATCTCTAGCACACATTTAAAGCAGTGTGTAGAGGGGAATTTACAGCACTAAATGCCCAAAAGAGAAAGCAGGAAAGATCTAAAATCGACACCCTAACAACACAATTAAAAGGCCTAGAGAAGCAAGAGCAAATAAATTTAAAAGCTAGCAGAAAATAAGAAATAACTAAGATCAGAACAGAACTGAAGAGATACGCAAAAAAAAAAAAAAAAAACCCTTCAAAAAATTAATAAATCCAGAAGCCGGTTTTTAAAAAAAGATCAACAAAATAGATAGATCACTAGCCAGACTAATAAAGAAGAAAACAGAGAAGAATCAATTAGACACAATAAAAAATCACAAAGGGGATATCACCACCAATCTCACAGAAATACAAACTACCATCAGAGAATACTATAAACACCTCTATGCAAATAAACTAGAAAATCTAGAAGAAATTGATGAATTCCTGGACACATACACCCTCCAAAGACAAAACCAGGAAGAAGCTGAATCCCTCAATAGACCAATAACAAGTTCTGAAATTCAGGCAGTAGTCAATAACCTACCAACCAAAAAAAGCCCAGATTCAGACAGATTCATGGCCAAAATTCTGCCAGAGGTACAAAGAGGAGCTGATATCATCCCTTCTGAAACTATTCCAAACAATACAAAAAGAAGGACTCCTCCTTAACTCATTTTATGAGGCCAGCATCATCCTGATACCAAAACCTGGCAGAGACACAACAAAAAATAAAGAACGTTTCAGGCCACTATCCCTGATGAACATATATGCAAAAATCCTCAATAAAATTCTAGCAAACCATATCCAGCAGCACATCAAAAAGCTTATCCACCATGACCAAGTCAGCTTAATCCCTGGGATGCAAGCCTGGTTCAACATATGCAAATCAATAAACGTAATCCATCACATAAACAGAACCAATGACAAAAAAACACAATTATCTCAATAGATGCAGAAAAGGCCTTTGATAAAATTCAATACCCCTTCATGCTAAAAACTGTTAATAAACTAGGTATTGATGGAATGTATCTCAAAATTATAAGAGCTATTTAAGACAAACCCACAGTCAATATCATATTGAATGGGCAAAAGCTGGAAGCATTCCCTTAGAAAACCGGCACAAGACAAGGGTGCTCTCTAATCACACTTATTCAACATAGTATTGGAAGTTCTGGCCAGGGTAATCAGGCAAGAGAAAGAAATAAAGGGCATTCAAATCGGAAGAGAGAAAGTCTAATTGTCTAGCAGAAGACATGATTGCATATTTAGAAAACCCCATTGTCTCAGCCCAAAATCTCCTTAAGCTGATAAGCAACTTCAGCAGTCTCAGGATACAAAATCAATGTGCAAAAATCACAAGCATTTCTATACACCAATAACACACAGAGAGCCAAATCATGAGTGAACTCCCATTCACAATTGCTACAAAGAGAATAAAATACCTAGGAATACAACTAACAAAGATGTAAGGGACCTCTTCAAGGAGAACTACAAACCACTGCTCAAGGAAATGAGAGGGGACATAAACAAATGAAAAAATATTCCATGCTCATGGACAGAAAGAATCAGTATCGGGAGTGTAAATTAGTTCAACCATTGGAAGACAGTGTGGTGATTCCTTAAGGACCTAGAAATAGAAATTCCATTTGACCCAGCAATCCCATTACTGGGTATATATCCAAAGGATTATACATTGTTCTACTATAAGGACACATGCACACGAATTTTCATAGCAGCACTGTATACAATAGCAAAGACCTGGAACCAGCCCAAATGCCCATCAATGATAGACTGGACAGGGAAAATGTGGTACATATACACCATGGAATATTATGCAGCCATCAAAAACGATGAGTTCGTGTCCTTTGTAGGGACATGGATGAACCTGGAAACCATCATTCTCAGCAAACTGACACAAGAGCAGAAAATCAAACACCACATATTCTCACTCATAGGCAGATGTTGAATAATGAGAACACATGGACACAGGGAGGGGAGCACTACACCCTGGGATCTGTTGGAGGTAAATGGGAGAGGGACGGGGGAGTGGGGAGGTGGGGAGAGATAGCATGGGAGAAGTGTCAGACATAGGTGAAGGGGAGGAAGGCAGCAAATCATACTGCCATGTGTGTACCTATGCAACAATCTTGCATGTTCTTCACATGTACCCCAAAACATAAAATGCAATAAAAAAAATCAGTATCATGAAAATGGCCATACTACCCAAAGTAATTTACAGATTCAATGCTATTCCCATCAAGCTACTGCTGACTTTCTTCACAGAATTAGAAAAAACTACTTTAAATTTCATATGGCACCAAAAAAGAGCCCATATAGCCATGACAATCCTAAAAAAGGAACAAAGCTGGAGGCGTTGGGCTACCTGACTTAAAACTACACTACAAGGCCACAGTAACCAAAACAGCATAGTACTGTTACCAAAGCAGATATATAGACCAATGGGACAGAACAGAGGCCTCAGAAATTAACACCACACATCTACAACCATCTGATTTTTGACAAACCTGACAAAAACAAGTAATGGGGAAAAGATTCCCTATTTAATACATGGTGTTGGGAAAACTGGCTAGCCATATGCAGAATACTAAAACTGGACCTCTTCTTTACACCTTTTACAAAAATTAACTTGAGATGGACTAAAGACTTAAATATAAGACCTAAGACCATAAAAACCCTAGAAAACCTAGGCAATACCATTAAGGACACAGGCATGGGCAAAGACTTCATGACGAAGACACCGAAAGAATTAGCAACAAAAGCCAAAACTGATCAATGGGATCTAATTAAACTAAAGACCTTCTTCTGTACAGCAAAAGAAACTATCATCAGAGTGAACAGGGAGAAAATGTTTACAATCTATCCATCTGACAAAGGGCTAATATCCAGAGTCTACAAAGAACTTAAACAAATTTAAAAGAAAAAAAAAAACCATCGAAAAGTGGGCCAAGGATACGAACAGACACTTTTCAAAAGAAGACATTTATGCGGCCAACAAACATCTGAAAAAAAAAGCTCATCATCACTGGTCATGCAAATCAAAACCACAAGAAGATACCATCTCAGGCCAGTTAGAACGGTGATCATTAAAAAGTCAGGAAATGGCAAGGTGCAGTGGCTCACACCTGTAATCTCAGCATTTTGGGAGGCCAAGGCAGGCAGATTACCAGAGGTCAGGAGTTCAAGACCAGCCTGGCCAACATGGTGAAACCTCATCTCTACTAAAAATACAAAAATTAGCCTGGTGTGATGGTGCACGCCTGTAATCCTAGCTACTCAGGGGACTGAGATGGGAGAATTGCTTGAACCCGGGAGGCAGAAGTTGCAGTGAACCAAGATCGCACCTCTGCATCCCAGCCTGGGTAGCAGAGCGAGACTTCATCTCAAAAAAAAAAAAAAAAAAAAAGAAAGTGAAGAAACAACGGATTCTGGAGAGGATATGGATAAATGGGAATGCTTTTACACTGTGGCAGTGTAAATTAGTTTAACCATTGTGGAAGACAGTGTGGCAATTCCTCAAGGATCTAGAACCAGATATACCATTCTACCCAGCAAGCCCATTACTGGGTATATACCCAAAGGATTATAAATCATGCTACTATAAAGACACATGCACATGTATGTTTATTGCAGCACTATTCACAATAGCAAAGACTTGAAACTAACCCAAATGCCCATCAATGATAGACTGGATAACGAAAATGTGGCACATGTACACCATGGAATACTAGCAGCCATAAACCAGGATGAGTTCATGTCCTTTACAGGGAAATGAATGAAGCCAGAAACCATCATTCTCAGCAAACTAACACAGGAACAGAAAACCAAACACCTCATGGTTCTCACTCAAAAGTGGGAGTTGAACAATGAGAACACATGGACACAGAGAGGAGAACATCACACAGCAGGGTCTGTTGGGGGCCAGGGGGGTAGGGGAGGAATGGCGTTAGGAGAAATATCTAATGTAGATGACAGGTTGATGGGTGCAGCAAACTACCATGACACATGTATGATGATGTAAAAACCTGCATGTTCTGTACATGTATCCCAGAACTTAGAAGTATAATAGTAATTTTTAAAAAGCACCAGCTGGGTGTAGTGGCTCATGCCTGTAATCCCAGCACACTAGGAAGCTGAGGCATAAGAACTGCTTGAGCCCAGGACTTTGAGAGCAGCCTGGGAAACCTAAGAAGACCCCATCTCTACAAAAAATGAAAAAATTAACTGGGCATGATGGCGTGTGCCTATTGCTCCAGCTACTTGTGAGGCTGAGAAGGGAGGGTCACTGGGGCCCAGGAGGTTGAGGCTGCAGTGAATTGTAATCATATCACTGCGTTCCAGCCTCGGAGACAGAACAAGACCCTGTCTCAAAGGAAGAAAAAGAAAAAAACAAAAAGGCATCAACATATAGAAAAATGATAAATTGAAATACATTAAACTGAGAACTGGCTGGGCAGAGTGGGCTCACGCCTATAATCCCAGCATTTTGGGAGGCTGAGGCAGTCAGGTTACCTGAGGTCAGGAGTTCAAGACCAGCCTGACCAGCATGGAGAAACCCCGTCTCTACTAAAAATATAAAAAATTAGCCAGGCATGGTGGTGCATGCTCGTAATCCCAGCTACTTGAGAGGCTGAGGTAGGAGAATGGCTTGAACCTGGGAGGTGGAGTGTGGTGAGCCAAGATCACGCCATTGCATTCCAGCCTGGGCAACAAGAGTGAAACTCTGTCTCAAAAATAATAATAAAAATAAATAAAATTGAGAACTTTGTTCATCAAAAGACATCACTGCTTTAAAATAACCTAGGGATTGTAGAAAGTGAATAGGGGTATAGATGAAGCAAGACTGGTCATGAATTGCTAATTGTTGAAGCCAGATGACGGGTACACGGTGGGTTATGACTTTACTCTTTTTCCTTTTGCATATATTTGATTTTTTTATTATAAAAAAGACTCCATCAAGAAAGTGACAAGCCATACAGTGAAAAAAAGATACATGTAACACAGATAACTGATAAAGGACTTCTGTAAAGAATATATAGCCCTTGTGCATTATTGGTGGGAGTACAAAATGGTACAGCCACTGTGAAAAACAGTATGGTTGTTCCTCAAAAACTTAAAAATGGAACTACCATATAATCCAGCAATTCCACTTCTGGATATATACCCAAAAGAATTAAAATAAAGTCTCAAAGAGATATCTTTATAATCATTGATAGGAGCATTATTCATAATAGATAAAACATGGAAACAACCCAAGTGTCCATCGGTGGACAAGCGAACAAGTACTATGTGGTATATACATACAATGGGATATTATTCAGCCCTAAGAAAGGAAAGAAATCCTGCAATAAACTATTATATGGGTGAATCTTGAGGACACTGTGCTAAGTGACATAAGCCAATCACAAAAAGACAAGTACCATATAATTCCACTCCCATGAGGTAATTAGTCAAATTCATAGGGACAGAAGGTAGAATGATAGTTGCTGGGAGATAGGCAGAAGGGAAAATAAGGACTTACTATTGAATGAGGACAGAGTTTTGGTTTTTTGTTTGTTTGTCTGTTTGTTTGTTTTGAGACAAGAGTTTTATTCCATCACCAGGCGCCAGGCTGAAGTGCAGTGGCACAATCTCGGCTCACTACAACCTCCGCCTCCTGGATTTAAGCAATTCTCCTGCCTCAGCCTCCTAGTAGCTGGGACTACGGGTGTGCACCTCACGCCCAGCTGGCCCAGTATTTTAGGCCAGGATGGTCTCGATCTCTTGACCTTGTGATCCGCCCACCTCGGCCTCCCAAGGTGCTGGGATTACAGGCATGAGCCACTGCGTACAGTGAGTTTTGGTTTTATAAGATCAAAAGATCTATGGAGATGGGTGGTGGTGATGGTTGGTGATGGCTGGTGATGGTTACACACATTATAAATATGTTTAGAACCACTAAACTGTATTCTTAAAAATGGTTAGGACAGTAAATTTTATATTATGAGTACTTTACGATAAAAAAATAAATTGAGAAAAAAGAAGTCGTTTAAAAAAAAAAAAAGATACAAATAACCGATAAAGACCAGAAAGGGGTGTGGTGGCTTATGCCTGTAATGCCAGCACTTTGGGAGGCCAAGGTAGGCAGATCACTTGAGTCTAAAAGTTCAAGACCAGCTTGAGCAACGTGGCAAAACCCTGTCTCTTCTAAACACAAAAAAAATTAGCTGGATATGGCGGTGTGCGCCTATAGTCCCAGTTATTCATGGGGCTGATTGAGTCCAGAAGGCTGAGATTGCAGTGAGCCCTGATTGTGCCACTTTACTTCAGCCTGGGTGACAGAGACCTGTCTTCAAACAAACAAAGCCAACTCTCCCCATCCCCCAACCCCCCCAAAAAAACCCATAAGGATAGGGAAGACACACACCCACACGCACAGACACAGAGGAGACCTGAATAAGCTCTTTATATGTCACAAAAGTATCAGGTAAATACAAATTACAAACTGACAATATTATGTATTGGTGAGAATGTAAAGTACTAAGAATACCAAAGATTGCTAGTGCAAATAAAAATTAGTACAATAGCTTTGGGAAAAAGCCTGGCATTATCTACCAAAGTTGTGATACACATAACTTGTTGCTCGGCAATTCCATTTCTAGGTGGAGTATAAATAAAAAAAAAATGTGTACACGTATACATAAGGAAACATGAAAATTCTCAGAAACAATTATAATAGCCCCAAAATTAAAAAATACAAAAGTCAATCAACTGTAGAATGAATAAAAGCAATATATTCATAAAAGTGAATAATGCCTATTAAAAATTAATTTTAGCTATGTAAATATATTGTTGGATGAACAAACATATACCCCAAAGCATACTATAGGATTCTATTAATATACAGCTCAAAAATAGAAAATAAAAGTATTAGGCTGGGCGCGGTGGCTCAAGCCTGTAATCCCAGCACTTTCGGAGGCCGAGGCGGGTGGATCACGAGGTCAAGAGATCGAGACCATCCTGGTCAACATGGTGAAACCCCGTCTCTGCTAAAAACACAAAAAAGTAGCTGGGCATGGTGGCACATGCCTGTAATCCGAGCTACTCAGGAGGCTGAGGCAGGAGAATTGCCTGAACCCAGGAGGTGGAGGTTGCGGTGAGCTGAGATTGTGCCATTGCACTCCAGCCTGGGTAACAAGAGCGAAACTCCGTCTCAAAAAAAAAAGAAAAGAAAAGTATTATGTTAAAGCATAAAATAGTGGTTACCTTTTGAAAGAAGGGAGTTGGCAGTGATTTGTAGGGTACCCAAAGGGAGTGGTTTGGAATATGAAAACATTAATCTGGGTGATGGTTACATAGACGTTTCCTTTGTGATGATTCATTGAGCTACATATTTATGTTTTATGAACTTTCAACATTGAGACGTTGACCACCACCTGCACAGGTCTGGCCTACAGACCCTAACTCAATGACAGATGAATAAATGCACTTTCTCACCTGGTTCAGTGATTCAAGTGGGCTAGGGATGGTCATCAGCTGCTTTCAGAGGGTGAAATGCAACCAATCAATCAAGACCTCCTGTCCATCCACACATTTATTCAGTAATAGATTTCATAACAGAGGTTCTAAGTCAACATGCTTGTGAATAATTAACATGGTAAAGAAGTGGTTTTACAAATGATAAAAGCTTTAGGTTCCCGGCCAAGAGTAAAAACTATTAACGGGCAATTCCCCTTTGATCTCCCTGTGATAGGACCATCCAGCACAAAGTTTACATGAGTAAATAGTTACAGTAGAGACAAAGTGATGTGGGGTAAACAGATTTAAAATGAGAAAGCCTTTTATCATCCCTATCTTTTCCCTAACATAATGGACCGGCCATCTTCAACCTGTCCCAATAAAACCTTTTGGCCTTCCAAAAGGTTTGAGACTAATCTATAACTTTCCCTAATATTTTGCTAATATTTTGCCAGCCACCCTGAGTGAATCCCAAGACAACATATGTGTAACACTTTAATAAAAATACTTTTAAAAAGAAATAAATATTATGAGCACACAGAACTGATAATAACATTTCAAGGAAAAATATAGGCTGCTATATCAATAAGTAATGTTCTTACCTCTTTGGGATTAATATATTTCATTATTTGATGTGGTTCTCCTTGTCTTCTTAAATCAATTATATTTTTAAAGTGTTGAAATATAGCGACATTCTAAAGGTTCAAACATAAGATTTTATGATCAAAACTGGATTTTCTATTTCTACTTAGCATTTTGCCTAATTAGGGCAAAATGAATAAAATACCATAAAACAGATTTTACGTAAACACTAGATTTTAGAAATATTATGCACTCAGGGTGTGCTTTGATAAGCCCAGTAATATTAGTATAATTCTCACAAAGAGTTTCACTCTTAAATTTGTAATTGCATCACTACCAACTATAAATGTAATATCCCAAACTTTGGTAAAGTCACTTCAGTATACTCTCCAGAGTAATCTAGAAGAAAAACAGAATACAGACTACTGATTAAGAACACTGATTATGGTATACTATTGTCTGGGTTCAGCTGTTAGTATTTACCAGCTGTGACTCTCCACAAGTTGCTTAACTCTTTGTACTCAGTTTCCTCAACTATAAAGTGGGAATGATAGTAGCCATCTCATACAGCTTTGGTGAGGAATAAATGAATTAATACTTACAGAACACCTAAAAGTTTCTGATATAGGAAAACACTCAATAAATATTAGCCATTGTTACCTCTGCAGAACCCTCTATTTCTACAGAAATTCCACTGATTATAGGATTCTGTAATGGTAACAATGATTAATATTTATGGAGTATTTACCTATTTTTTCATTAGGGCAAGTTTAGCTAAACAATCACAACCAATTAGTCTATCTCAGAAAATTACTTCTTTGGTAACCCTACCCTCAGACACTATCTCCCTAAAAATGCTTTAACAACTCTTTAAACACCCCACTCCTAGTTTGCATATGTTAAATCAAATAAAATAAATCCAAATTGAAGTAATCCATAGCATCAGCATAACAATCTAAAGCCCCACTACAATTGCCTACGGGAGACGATGCAGCCCATGACTATACTACTGGTATTCTTCCTGAAAGAAACATATAATTTTCCCCAAATTAAACCCCAAATTGAGTATCAAGCAATATTTGTTATGGTTAAAAATCTGAATATTATCTTCTAAATAGATGGTTACTACATCAGTTGTCTACTAATACATAACAAACCACCCTAAAACTTAGTGGCTTGGAGCAACAACCATTTATTATTTCTCTCTTTCTGTGGGTTGACAGGGGAGTTCTGCTGGTCTTGGTTGGATTCATACACTGGCTATAGTCAGCTGCCAGATCAGCTGGAGTTGGGTGATTTAATATGGCCTCACACACACATCTGTGTCTTCAGCTGGAATTCTTGGAATATCTAGGATGGCCGGGCCTCTCTTTCCACACAGACCTTCAGTTTGAGCTTCTTCATAGTACGGAGGTTTTAAAGTACCAAAGAGAGGCTGGGTGCAATGGCTCACGCCTGTAATCCTAGCACTTTGGGAGGTCAAGGCATTAAAAAAAAAAAAGTACCAAAGACAGAAAGTAGAAGTTACAAGGCTTTTTAAGGCCTTATCTTGGAAGTCACAGCAACATTTATTCTGCATTCCATTGGTCAAACTCAAGTCCTAACAGGCCTCTAGGGGTTAAGTAAATGATGTGATACACAGGAAATTCCATATATATTACAGCCTCAATTGACCCTGCACTACAGAGGGGAAGGGAAATTTTTCAACCAGGATAGAACCTCAAGTAGCATACCTGGTTGTATATTGTGCCTGGAAGAAAAATTGGCCAGAAGTATAGATCTATAGATGGATGGTGACTGATGGTATGACTGGATGGTCAGAGATTTGGAAAAAGCATGGTTAGAAAATTGGTGACAAGACTGTCTGGGTGAGAGGTATGCGCAGACTTCTCCAAATGGGCACCAAGTGAGAAGATGCTTGTCTTATATGAACGCTCACCAAAGAACAATCTCAGCAGAGAAGAATCTTAATAATCAAGTGAGCAAGGTAATTCATTCTTTGGAATCAGTCAGCCTTTCCCCCCAGCCACTGCTATCCTTGCCCAATGTGCTCACGAACAAAGTGGTCACAGCAGTAGGAACGGAGGTTATGGCTGGGCGCAGTGGCTCACAGCTGTAAGTCCAGCACTTTGGGAGGCCGAGGCGGGTGGATCACTTGAAGTCAGGAGTTCAAAACCAGCCTGACCAGCATGGTGAAATGCTGTCTCTACTAAAAATACAAAAATAAGCTGGGCATGGTGGCAGGTGCCTGTAATCCCAGCTGTTCAGGAGGCTGAGGCAGAAGAATCATCTGAACCCAGGAAGCAGAGGTTGCAGTGATCCAAGATGGCACCACTGCACTCTGGCCTCGGTGACAGAGGAAGACTCCATCTCAAAAAAAAAAAAAAAAAAAAAGGAAGAAAGAAAAAAGGAATGGAGGTTACTCATAGGCTCAGCAACATGAATTTCTACCCACCACATCTGGCTACTGCCAACACAGAGAGTAACTTGCCAACACAGAGACTAACACTGAGCCCCTCATACGGCATAATTCCTTGGGGGAACTACCTAGCTTCCTTGAGACAGATCGATTATTTGGAACATTTCCATTATAGAAAGGGCAACACTTTTTTTCCCACTGGATTCGACATCTGATCCTTCCATGTACACAACGCTTTTACAAAAACCACCTTCTGTATACTTTGAAAATGCTTTATTTGCTGCCATGGTATTCCACACAGCATTGCTCCTGATCAGAGAACCTGGTTCACAACAAGTGTAGCACACAAATGGGCCCATGCTTATGAAATTCACCAAGCTTACCTTGTTCCCAATCACCCTGAAGTAACTAGCCTGATAGAACAGTGAAATGACATTTTAGAGATTCAGTTGCAGTTGGAGTTCAGTGACAACATTTTTCATACTAGGATGACATCCTCTATGTTGTAGTAGATGCTCTGAATCAATATGATGCTGTTTCTCAAATAGCCAGCATTCCTGAATTTGGGAATTAAGTGATAGAAATGGAAGTCGCTTCCCCTCAATATTTTCTTTAGTGATCCACTAGTAAAAATTTTGCTTCCTGTCCTTCTTTGTACCTTTGTGCTCTGCAAATATAATGGTCTTAGTTTCCATGGGAAGACTCCATTTCCACCAAAGCACACACCAATATTAAAATGGAAACTAACGCTGCCACCTGGCCATCTTGTGCCTCTCATATCAATAAACCAATATGAAAAAAAAAAAAGGTAATTATCATTCTGGCTGGGGTGATTAATTTTGATTCTTAGGAGAAAATGAGCTATTACTACCAGTGAAAGTTAAAGAAGATGTTTAAAATTCAGGAGATCTTTTGGGGTGTGTTTTAGTAATATCATATTCTGTAAAGTTAATGGAAAATTATAACAACCCCAAATAGGCATAATTGTTAAAGGTCTAGACCCTTTAGGAATGAAATTTTGGCTCAATCCCTTCTTCCACCCCCCAGCAAGGAATCACAACCAGCTGAAGCGCTTGCTGAAAAATAGAATATGAAATAGCTACTGGAGGGGGAATGCTGGGAAGATGGCCGCCTAAGAACAGCTCAGGACTTCAGCTCCCAGTGAAAGTGCAGAGGGTGAATGGACGCCGCATTTCCAGACGAACTCTTACTGCCCACAGACCAGGAGATACCCAGGCAGAGGGGTCGCCAGCGTCACAGTCCCAGCCAGTGCGGCTGTTTTGGCCCCCGTGGGCTGCTGTGACCACGCCCTGTTGCTGCGGTTCTCCGTACAAAAGCCACTGGTCTGGGAGCCCTCTTAGCTGGCGAGCAGAGCCCTGAGACGGCAGATCTGCCCATTCATCTGAAATAGCGACCCAGGCCAGGAGATTCCTAGGCAAAAAATCCGCCAGGAGCCGGCGCCACAGTTCGAGCCGACTCAGTGAGTCGCAGCACGGGAGATCCCGGCGCCTTTTCAACAAGTGACTGGAAGGCAGGGTCATTCAACTTAAAAGAAAAGACTCTGAGTCAGGGAGCCAGGTGATCAGGCTCGGTTGGTCCCAGCCCTCCACCCCCAACAACAACGAAAACAAAAACAGTAATTGGAAACCCTCTGGGTTGAGCCCTTCAAACCAAGCACAGCTGAACCGGGACGGGTCGGGCTCGGCGGGGGAGGGGCTTCCGCCATTACTGAGACTCTCCACTGCTACGGAGGCAAGCCCCCGTTGCCGAAGCAACCCACTGTTGCCGAGGCAACCTGCCACAACAGAGAGAGTCCGCCATAACAGAGGCGGGGCCACCGTGGCCGAGACAGTTCTAACTATGCCCATATAAACAGGACTGCAGGAAAGAGCTCATGGCAGCTGGGCGGAGCCCACAGCAGCTCAGCAAAGCCCCTGCGGGCAGGCAGTGGCTAGGCGTGCTGCTAGCTGGGCGGGTCAGACCTGAAAGAAAAATCAAAAAAGGCAGTAGTGCAACGGAAACTCATAAAGCTCCAACTCCCTAGGACAGAGCACCTGGGAACAAAAAGTGCTTTATGAGTTCAGCTGCAGCAGACCTAAACATACCTGCCCAGCAGCTCTGAACGAACAACAGAGCTCACAACTCAGGACTTAAGCCCCAATAAAAGATAGACTGTCTCCTCAAGTAGCTCCCTGACCCCCATAGATCCAAAGACGCACCTCATAAAGGAGAGAACGGACTGACAGTAGGCGAGCATCCTTCTGGGACAAAGATAGCAGAAGAGGAAACTGGCAGCAACCCTTACTGTTCTGCAGCTGCTGCAGGTGACCCCCAGGCAAGCAGGGCCTGGAGAGGACCTCAGCAGTCCTATAGCAGAGGCACCAGACTGTTAGAAGGAAAGCTTTAAAAAAAAAAAAAAAAAAAAAAAAAAAAAAAAAAGAAGTAACTTCAGCATCCACGAACTAGAAGCTCACTCAGAGACCCAATCTGAAAGACAGTAATTACAAAGACAACAGGTGGATAAACCCACAAAAATGGGAAGAAACCAGCGCAAAAAGGAAAATTCCCAAAACCAGAACACCTCTCCTCCTAAAAGGGATCACAACTCACCAGCAAGGGAACCAGACTGGATGGAGAAGGAGGGTGATGAAATGACAGAATCAGACTTCAGAAGGTGGGTAGTAAGAAACTACAGTGAGCTAAAAGAACATGTTCTAACCCAACGTAAAGAAAATAGGAACCTTGAAAAAAGACTAGACGAACTGCTAACGAGAATGGACAGCATAGACAGGATTATAAGTGAATTGATGGAGCTGAAAAACGCAACACGAGAACTTCATGAAGCATGCACAAGCTTCAACAGCCGAATTGACCAAGCAGAAGAAAGGATATCAGAGGTCGACGATCAACTCAATGAAATAAAAAGAGAAGGCAAGAACAGAGAAAAAAGCGCAAAAAGGAATGAACAAAATCTTCAAGAAATGTGGGACTATGTGAAAAGACCCAATCTACGTCTGATAGGTGTACCTGAATGTGATGAAGAGAATGAATCCAAGCTGGAAAACACTCTTCAGGATATTATCCAGGAAAACTTCCCCAACCTAGCAAGGCAGACCAATATTCAAATCCAGGAAATACAGAGAACACCACAAAGATATTCCTCAAGAAGAGCAACCCCAAGGCACATAATCGTCAGATTCACCAGGGTTGAAATGAAAGAGAAAATGCTAAGGGCAGCCAGAGAGAAAGGTCGGGTTACCCACAAAGGGAAGCCCATTAGACTCACAGCCGATCTCTCAGCAGAGACCCTACAAGCCAGAAGAGATTGGGGGCCAATATTCAACATCCTTAAAGAAAAGAACTTTCAACCCAGAATCTCCTATCCAGCCAAACTAAGCTTCATAAGTGAAGGAAAAATAAAATCCTTTGTGAACAAGCAAGCACTCAGAGATTTCATCACCACCAAACCTGCTCTACAAGAACTCCTGAAAGAGGCTCTACACATATAAAGGAACAACCAGTACCAGCCACTCCAAAAACACACCAAATGGTAAAAGAGCATCAACACAATCAAGAAGCTGCATCAACTAACCAACAAAACAGCCAGGTAGCATCAAAATGACAGTATCAAATTCACACATAACAATACTATCGCTAAATGTCAGTGGACTAAATGCCCCAATCAAAAGACACAGACTGGCAAATTGGATAAAAAGCCAAAACCCATCAGTGTGCTGTATCCAGGAAACCCATCTTACATGCAAGAATACACAAAGGCTCAAAATAAAGGGATGGAGGAAGATCTACCAAGCAAATGGAGAGCAAAAAAAAAAGCAGGACTTGCAATTCTCATCTCTGATAAAATAGACTTTAAAGCAACAAAGATCAGCCAGGCACGGTGGCTCAAGCCTGTAATCCCAGCACTTTGGGAGGCCGAGACGGGTGGATCACAAGGTCAAGAGATCGAGACCATCCTGGTCAACATGGTGAAACCCCGTCTCTACTAAAAATACAAAACATTAGCTGGGCATGGTGGCGCGTGCCTGTAATCCCAGCTACTCAGGAGGCTGAGGCAGGAGAATTGCCTGAACCCAGGCGGCGGAGGTTGAGGTGAGCCGAGATCGCACCATTGCACTCCAGCCTGGGTAACAAGAGCAAAACTCCGTCTCAAAAAAAAAAAAAAAAAAAAAAAAAAAAAGCAACAAAGATCAAAAGAGACAAAGAAGGACATTACATAATGGTAAAAGGATCACTGCAACAAGAAGAGCTAACGATCCTAAATATATATGCACCCAATACAGGAGCACCCAGATACATAAGGCAAGTTCTTAATGACTTACAAAGAGACTTAGACTCCCACACAATAATAGTGGGAGACTTTAAACCCCATTGTCAATATTAGACAGATCAACCAGACAGAAAATCAACAAGGATATCCAGGACCTGAACTCAGACCTGGAACAAGCAAACCTAATAGACATTTACAGAACTCTCCACCCCAAATCCACAGAATATACATTCTTCTCAGCACCACATCACACCTACTCTAAAACTGACCACATAATTGGCAATAAATCACTCCTCAAAAAATGCAAAAGAACAGAAATCATAACAAACAGTCTCTCAGACCACAGTGCAATCGAGTTAGAACTCAAAATGCAAAAACTAACTCAGAACCGCACAGCTTCATGGAAACTGAACAACTTGCTCTTGAATGTTGACTGGATAAACAATGAAATGAAGGCAGAAATAAAGATGTTCTTCGAAACCAATGAGAACGAAGACACAACATACCAGAATCTCTGGGACACATTTAAAGCAGTCTCTAGAGGAAAATATATAGCAATGAGTGCCCACATGAGAAGAAAGGAGAGATCTAAAATTGACATCCTATCATCAAAATTGAAAGAGCTAGAGGAGCAAGATCAAAAAAACTCAAAACCTAGCAGAAGACAGGAAATAACTAAGATCAGAGCAGAACTGAAGGAAATAGAGACACAAAAAACTCTTCAAAAAATCAATAAATCCAGGAGCTGGTTTTTTGAAAAGATCAACAAAATAGACCACTAGCCAGATTAATAAAAAAGAAAAGAGAGAATAACCAAATTGATGCAATAAAAAACGATAAAGGGGATATCACCACAGATTCCACAGAAATCCAAACCATCATCAGAGATTATTACAAACAACTCTATGCACATAAACTAGTAAACCTGGAAGAAATGGATAAATTCCTGGACACCTGCATCCTCCCAAGCCTAAACCTGGAAGAAGCCGAAACCCTGAATAGACCAATAACATGGTCTGAAGTTGAGGCAGCAATAAAGAGCCTACCACCCAAAAAAAGCCCAGGTCCAGATGGGTTCACAGCAGAATTCTACCAGACATACAGAGAGGAGCTGATACCATTCCTTCTGAAACTATTCCAGACAATCCAGAAAGAGGGAATCCTTCCCAAATCATTTTATGAGACAAACATCATCCTGATACCAAAACCCAGCAGAGACTCAACAAGAAAAGAAAATTTCAGGCCAATATCCATGATGAACATAGATGCAAAAATCTTCAATAAAATACTGGCAAACCGATTGCAACAGCATATCAAAAAGCTCATCCACCATGATCAAGTAGGATTCATCCCGGGGATGCAAGGCTGGTTCAACATACGCAAGTCCATAAACGTAATTCACCACATAAACAGAACCAAAGACAAAAACCACATGATTATCTCAATCGATGCAGAGAAGTCTTTTGACGAAATTCAACAACCCTTTATGCTAAAAACCCTCAATAAACTAGGTATTGACGGAACGTATCTCAAAACAATAAAAGCTATTTACGACAAACCAACAGCCAATATCATACTGAATGGGCAAAAACTGGAAGCATTCCCTTTGAAATCTGGCACTAGACAAGGATGCCCTCTCTCACCACTCCTATTCAATATAGTACTGGAAGTGCTAGCCAGAGCAATCAGGCAAGAAAAAGAAATAAAGGGTATCCAAATTGGAAAGGAGGAAATCAAATTGTCTCTATGTGCAGATGACATGATTGTATATCTGGAAGACCCCATCATCTCAGCCCAAAGTCTCCTGAAACTGATAAACAACTTCAGCAAAGTCTCAGGATACAAAATCAACGTGCAAAAATCACAAGCATTCCTATACACCAGTAATAGACTTCAAGAGAGCCAAATCAAGAACGAACTGCCATTCACAATTGCTACAAAGAGAATAAAGTACCTAGGAATACAACTAACAAGGAACGTAAAGGACCTCTTCAAGGAGAACTACAAGCCATTGCTCAACGAAATAAGAGAGGATACAAACAGATGGAGAAACATTCCATGTTCATGGTTAGGAAGAATCAACATCGTGAAAATGGCCATACTGCCCAAAGTAATTTACAGATTCAACGCTATTCCCATCAAGCTACCAATGACCTTCTTCACAGAACTGGAAAAAAACACCTTAAACTTCATATGGAACCAAAAGAGAGCCCGCATAGCCAAGTCAATTTTAAGCAAAAAGAACAAAGCAGGAGGCATCACACTACCGGACTTCAAACTATACTACAAGGCTACAGTAATCAAAACAGCATGGTACTGGTACCAAAACAGAGATACAGACCAATGGAACATAACAGAGGCCTCACAGGAAATACAACATACCCACAACCATCTGATCTTCGACAAACCTGACAAAAACAAGCAATGGGGAAAGGACTCCCTGTTTAATAAATGATGTTGGGAAAACTGGCTAGCCATGTGCATAAAGCAGAAACAGGACCCCTTCCTGACACCTTACACCAAAATTAACTCCAGATGGATTAAAGACTTAAACATCAGACCTAACACCATAAAAACCCTAGAAGAAAATCTAGGCAAAACCATTCAGGACATAGGTGTAGGCAAGGACTTCATGACCAAAACGCCAAAAGCAAGGGCAACAAAAGCCAAAATAGACAAATGGGACCTAATCAAACTCCACAGCTTCTGCACGGCAAAAGAAACAGTCAGTAGAGTGAATCGGCAACCAAAAGAATGGGAAAAAATTTTTGCAGTCTACCCATCTGACAAGGGGCTGATATCCAGAATTTACAAAGAACTAAAGCAGATCTACAAGAAAAAAACAAACAAGCCCATTCAAAAATGGGCGAAGGATATGAACAGATACTTTACAAAAGAAGACATACAGGAGGCCAACAAACATATGAAAAAATGCTCATCATCACTGGTCATCAGAGAAATGCAAATCAAAACCACACTGAGATACCATCTCACACCAGTTAGAATGGCGATCATTAAAAAATCGGGAAACAACAGATGCTGGAGAGGATGTGGAGAAATAGGAACACTTTTACACTGTTGGTGGGAATGTAAATTAATTCAACCATTGTGGAAGACAGTGTGGCGATTCCTCAAGGACCTAAAAATAGAAATCCCATTTGACCCAGCAATCCCATTACTGGGTATATATCCAAAGGATTATAAATCATTCTACTCTAAGGACACATGCACACGAATGTTCATTGCAGCACTGTTTACAATAGCAAAGACCTGGAACCAACCCAAATGCCCAACGATGATAGACTGGATAGGGAAAATGTGGTACATATACACCATGGAATATTACGCAGCCATCAAAAACTATGAGTTCACGTCCTTTGTAGGGACATGGATGAACCTGGAAACCATCATTCTCAGCAAACTGACACAAAAGCAGAAAATCAAACACCGTATATTCTCACTCATAGGTGGGTGTTGAACAATGAGAATGCATGGACACAGGGAGGGGAACACTACACACTGGGGTCCGTTGGGGGGAAATGGGGGAAGGATGTGGGGGTTGGGGGGTGGGAAGAGATAGCATGGGGAGAAATGACAGATACAGGTGAGGGGACGGAAGACAGCAAACCACACTGCCATGTGTGTACCTATGCAACAATCTTTCATGTTCTTCACATGTACCCCAAAACCTAAAATGCAATAAAATAAAAAATAAAAATAAATAAAAATAAATAAAAAAGAAATAGCTACTGGAAGAAAAAAGTTAAAAATACCAGCTATGATCCCATAATTAGTTGCAGAAACAGGTAGTATCTACAAATATTTCTCCTATATATCTGCATATAAATATTAGCCATTTTTTATTTGGTTTCTCCTGCTTCCATTCCCCTAAAAACAAATGCAAAGTGTGTTGATTACAGTGTGGTAGGCAGCATAATGCCCCCCAACAAAAGATGTTCACACCTAATCCCTGTAACCTGTAAATACGGTGTTACATGGAGAGCGTGAATTAAGATTGCAGTTGGAACTAAGGTTGCTAATCAGCTGACTGTGACACAGGAAGTTTTCCTGACTGGCTCAAGGTAATTGCAATGGTCCATATAAGAAATGTAGAAGAGTCAGTGACAGAGTGATGTGATGTGAGAAAGACTTGACAGGTTATTGCTAGCTTTGAAAATAGAAGGGAGTTGCTTCAGGAAAGGATTTAGGAGGAAAAAAAAAAAGAAAGAAAATAGAAGGGTACCATGAGCCGAGGATGCGGGCAACTTCTAGAAGGAGGAAAAAGTAGGAAATTCTTCCCTAGAGTCTTCAGAAAGAAAGAACTGTACAAGCCCTGCTGACACCTTGATTTTAGACCAATGAAGCCCATTTCAGACTTCAGACCTCCAAAACTGTAAAACAGGCGTCCCCAAACTACGGCCCGCGGGTCACATGCGGCCCCCTGAGACCATTTATCCGGCCCCCCGCCGCACTTCAGGAAGGGGCACCTCTTTCATTGGTGGTCAGTGAGAGGAGCATAGTATGTGGCAGCCCTCCACTGTCCCTCTGAGGGACAGTGAACTGGCCCCCTGTGTAAAAAGTTTGGGGACGCCTGCTGTAAAACAATACATTTTTGTGGTTTAAACCACTAACTTTGTGGCAATTTTTACAGCAGCATTAGGGAATTAATACAAATGCTTAATCTTCTATCTTGTATTTATAGTATATGATATCATAGGTAGAATATGGGTCAGCAAAAAAGAGGAATAAAAATGATCCAAAAATGGATAAAGGTACTTTTTGGAAGGCTGTGAATATGTTTTGGCATATATGAGGAATGTTAGATGGAAGTATGGTTTTAATTTTGATTTTATTTGGAAGTTAAATATGGTTAAGAGGGATGTATGTGGATGCTAAGGTGGCAAGGGGTAGACTCTGCTGGATTATTCTATTGTCCACTTGACCAAACATGGACAGATATAAAGAAAATTACTTACAGACGCATCATAATCAAACTGCTAAAAACCAAAGACAAAGAGGCAATTTAAAAGCAGCCAGAATATAAATACCACATTACTTTCAGAGTAGAAAGAGTAACACTATTTCTTTACTTTTTAATAGAAACTATGGAAGACAGAATAGAATGGAATGCCATCTTTAAGGTGCTGAGGGGGGAAAAACCCCAATAACATGTCTGTCTAGATTTCTATGAAATGTGATAATATTGTTTGACAAATAAAAAGGAAATAAAGATATTTTCAGACAAATAAAAGCCGAAGGGATTTTTCACAGGAGGTCTAGCATCTATGAAATCTTACAAGAAATACTACAGACTGTATAGGTGGCTCACATCTATAATGCCAGAACTTTGGGAGGCTGACACAGGAAGATCACTTGAGGCCAAGAGTTTGAGACCTGCCAGGTCAACATAGCAAGAACATCTCTACGAAAATAAAAATAAAAATAAATTTTTAAATGAGGTGTGGTGATGCACACCTGAAGTCCTAGCTACTCAGCAGGCTGAGGCTGGAGGATCACTTGAGCTCAGGAATTTGATGCTGCAGTGAGCTATCATTGCAACACTGCACACTGGCCTGGGTAACAGAGCAAGAACCTGCCTCTCAAAAACAAAAACAAAAACAAACTACAAAGAATTCTTGAGTTGGCAGAAAATTAATACCATACGAAATGAAAGAACTCCAGGAAAAAATGAAGGGCTCTGGAAATGGTTTGTATCTAGATAAACAAAAATGAACACTGAAGACTGGGCGTGGTGGCTCATGCTTGTAACCCCAGAACTTTGGGAGGCTGATGTGGGCGGTTCACAAGGTCAAGAGATCGAGGCCATCCTGGCCAACATGATGAAACCCTGTCTCTACTAAAAATACAAAAATTAGCTGGGCATGCTGGCATGCACTTGTAGTCCCAGCTACCCAGGAGGCTGAAACAAGAGAATCCCTTGAACATGAGAGGTAAAGGCTGCAGTCAGCCAAGATTGCACCACTGCACTCTAGCCTGGCGACTGAGTGAGGCTCCGTCTTAAAAAACAAAAACAAAAACAAAAAGGATAGTGAAATTAAAGAAAACATAAATAAATGGAAAGACACCCCACATTCATGGATTGGAAGCCTTACTATTGTTAAGATGACAATATTACCCAAAGCAATGTACAGATTCAACGTAATCAGTATCCAAAATCCCAATGGCATTTTTTGAAAAAATAGAAAAGCCAATCCTAAAATCTATGTGGAACACAAGCGACCCTGAACAGCCAAACGATATTGAAAAAGAATAAAATCAGTGAAAAAGTGTGGGTTGGAAGAGCCACACTTTCTGATTTCAAAACTTACTAAAGCTATAATAATCAAAACAGTTTGGTACTGGCATATGGACTGATATACAGGCCAATGGACTAGAATAGAAAGCCTCCAAATAGACTCATATATACGTCATTGACTCATTTTTGACAAGGGTTTTAAAATGATTCAATGAGGAGGACAGTATTTTCAACAAATGTATCTGTGAAAAATTATATACCCACATGAAAAATAATGACATTGGGTCCTTAATTTACACCATATGCAACAATAACTCGAAATGAATCCAAGATCTAGGTGGCATGCAGTGGCTCACGCCTATAATTCCAGCACTTTGGGAGGCTGAGATGGGAGGATCACTCGAGGTCAGGAGTTTGAGACCAGCCTGGCCAACATGGTGAAACCTCGTCTCCACTAAAAATACAAAAATTAGCCAGGCATGGTGACATACATCTGTAGCCCCAGCTACTCAAGAAGCTGAGGCAAAAGAATCCCTTGAACCCAGGTGGAATTTGCATTGAGCTGAGATTGAACCATTGCACTCCAGCTTGGGCAACAAAGCAAGACTCTGTCTCAAAAAAAAAAAAAGATTCAAATATAAGAGTTAAAGCCATAAAACTCCTAGAAGAAAATATGGGGGGAAAGCTTTATGATATTGAATTTGGTAATGATTTCTTAGATATAACACCAAAAGCACAAGAAATAAAATGAACAAAAAGATAAATTGGACCATATAAAAATTAGGTTCGGTGTGGTAGTTCATGCTTATAATCCTAGCAGTTTGGGAGACCAAGGCGAGCAGATCACTTGAGGTCAGGAGTTCAAGACCAGCCTGGTCAACACAGTGAAATCCCATTTCTACTAAATAAAAATACAAATATTAGCCAGGCATGGGAGTGGTTGCCTGTAGTCCCAGCTACTTGGGAGGCTGAGGCGGAAGAATCATTTGAACACAGTAGGCAGAGGTTTCAGTGAGCCAAGACTGTGTCACTGTACTCCAGCCTGGGTAACAGAGCAAGACTTCATCTCAAAAAAAAAAAAAAAATTTTTTTTTAAACTTTTTGTGCATCAACAGACACTATCAAGAGAATAAAAAGGCAATCCACAAAATGGGAGAAAATATTTGCAAAGAAGATATTTGATAAGGGATTAATATCCAAAAAAGATAAAGAACTCCTACATCTCAATAACAAAATTACCTCAATGCAAAATGGGCAAAGGCCTTGAATATATTTCTCCAAAGAACAGTTACAAATGGTCAATAAGGACGGAAAAGATTCTCAATATCACTAGTCATTAGTAAAGTATAAATCAAAACACAATGAGATACTATTTAACATCCATTAGGATGGCTATTATCAAAAAACTTGAAAATAACAAGTACTGGCAAGGATATAGAGAAATTAGAAACCTTGTGCATTGCTGGTGGGAATGTAAAATGGTACGGTCACTGTGGTAAAGTTTGGCAGTTTCTCGCAAAGTTAAACATAGAATTACAACATGATCCAGCAATTCTTCTAGACATATACCCAAAAGAAAGCAATGGCTCAAACAGATACTTTTACATCAATTTTTAGCAGCATTATTCACAGCAACCAAAAAGTGGAAACAACCCAAATGTGCATTAACAGATGAAATTATAAATACAATGTAGCTTACAGATATATAATGGAATATTATCCAGCCTTAGAAAGGAATGAAATTCTGATACATGCTATAAATTGGATGAACCTTGAAAATGTTGAGTTAAAAAAAAAACCAGCAACAAAAAGACAAATCCACTTAAACGAGCTACCTAAAACAGGAAAATTCACAGAGACACAAAGTAAAATAGAGATAAATGGGGTCTAGCAGCTAGGAGATTACGAGGTTTTGTTTGGGATGATGAAAAAGCTGTGGAAATGGATAGTGGTAACAGTTGCACAACACTGTAATCGTACTTAATGTAACTGAGTTATACACCTAAATATGGTTAAACTGGTAAATTTTATGTTATGAACATTTTACCACAATAAAAGAGAGAACACTGGATGTTTAAAACAATAATAATAATGTCTACTGTATTTAAAACAAAAGTGTTAAGTGAAATGTCGGAAAATAATAGGACAAAGGTGAAGGGGCTAAAGTGAACTAACCTGCTACGAGATTGTTACATTGTTCTGAAAAGGGTAAAAGTACTAACCTAGGTAGAGACTAATTAATCAAGGGCAAATACTATAACGCTGCCCTTTCTAGCTTAACCCTCTAAAAGAATATATAGCTGTTCTAGTCATCTATTACTGCATAGCAAAGTACTTTAAAATTTAGTAGTGTAAAAACAACCACAATTTTATTACGCTCACAATTACGGGAATTCTGGTAGGGAATAGTACTGAAGTACTGTCTGATCCCCACAATGACTGAGGCTTCAGCTGGAATGACTTGAACAGCAGAAATGGCTGGGATGGCTCAACTGGGGCCCAATGTCAGGGACCTCAATTCTAGCTGTCAAATAGGTCTCTTGGTTCTTTTCCTTATTACATTTGTTGGGGATGGAGTATCAAAAATGGGCTTTTCATTTATGTATCTGGTTAGGTGGGCTGGAATATCTGTTAAAACTGGGGACAGTCAATCATCAATCTCTGTAGGCAACCTCTCCATGAGGCTAGCTTGGGATTGCCTTCAGCATGGCAGTTTCAGGACAGTTATTCTTCTTACATGGTGGCTGTTCTCACTCAAGATGAACATTTCAGGACACAGACAGGGACACTGTAATCCTTTTTATGACCTAGACTAAGAGGTTCCAGAATGTCATGTCCTATCTATTGGTTTTAGTGGTAAAGCAAGTTACTAAAATAGCCTAGATGAAAGGGAAAATATTGCCACCTCCTGTGAATAGGAGAAATAGAAAACAATTCATAGCATCTTTAATCAATCAAAATAACTAAAAAATTAATAAAGAAAATAATGACAAACTAACAGTAATTACTACAAAGAAAGGGAAAGGGAGGAAGAAATGCAGGAAAAAACAGATCAGACAAGCAGAAAACAAAAAGCAACGTGGTAGCCTTAAGCCCAATGAATACAGTAATCACAATAAACATAACTGGTCTAAACATGCTAATTAAAAGATAGAGATTGCTTAGGATTATGCAAAATTAGACCTGCTATATTTTGTTTACAAGAGACACAATTTAAAGATAAGGGCAAAAAAAGCTGAAAAGAATAGGAGAAGATGCCATGTAAAGATACCCACCAAAAGAACACTAGGGTAGCTATATCAATATAAAATAAAATGCTATTTCAGATTAAAAGTGTTGTAAAATATATGAAATATCTATTGCAGTGATCACATGGTTTTTATCCTTTATTAATGTGGTCTATCACATTTGTATATGGTGAACCACTTTGCATACAAAGGATAAATCTCACTTGATCATGGTGAATAATTCTTTCAATGTGCTGTTAAATTCAGTTTGCTAGTATTTAGTTGAAGATCCTATTCATCTATGTTCACCAGGGATATTAGCCTGTAATTTTATTAAAACATCCTTGTCTGGCCTTGGTAGCTAAGTTATGTTGGCTTTATAAATTAGGTTAGAAGTATGCTCTCCTCTTCAATTTTTTTGAAAGAGTTTGAAACGGGCAGATTATTATTTTTTCTTTAAATGTTTAGTAGAATTCAACAGTAAAGCCATCAGTGAATTCAACAGTGAAGCCATCCTGGACTTTTCTTTGATAGGAGGTTTTTTATTACTGATCCAACCTCCTTACTCATTATTGGTCTATTCACATTTTCTATTTCTTCATGATTTATTCTTGGGAGGTTATATATATCTAAGAATTTATCCATTTCTTCTAAGTTATCCTATTTATTGGCATATAACTGTTCATTGTAGTTCCTTATTTTCCTTTATATTTCTGTAGTAATAGTTGTAATGTATCATCTTTCATTTGTGATTTTATTTGAGTCTTCTGCTTTTTTTTTTTTACTTTTATATTTTTATTTATTTGTTTATTTTTAGAGATGTAGTCTTACTATGCTGCCCAGGCTGGACTCAAACTCCTGGGCTCAAATGATCCTACTGCCTCAGCCTCCAAAGTAGCTGGGACTACTGACATGTGCTACCACACCTGATTTTCTTTTTTATTAGTTAGTGTAGTTAAAGATTTGTCAATTTTGTTTATCTCCTCAAAAACCCAACTCTTAGTTTCTATTGTTTTTCTAGTTTTTATTTTAATTACTTCTACTCTAATCTTTATTTTCTTCCTTCTGCTAACTTAGTTTGTTCTTCTGTTTCTAGTTCCTTGAAGTGTAATATTAGGTTGTTTGGGAGCGATCTTGTTTTGTGATATAGACATTTATTGCTATGAAATTCCCTTTTAGAATTGCCTTTGCTGCATCCCATAAGTTTTGGTATGCTGTGTCTCCATTTTTGTTTGTCTCAGTATACTCCTTAATTTGTCTTTAAAGGTCACATATGACAAGCCCATAGCTAACATCATACTCAACGGTGAAAAGTTGAAAGATTCTCCTCTAAGATCAAGAACAAGGGTGCCCCTGCTTACCACCTGTATTCAGCATGGAACTGGAAGTCTCAGCCAGAGAAATTAGGAAAGAAAAAGAAATAAAAGATATACACATCAAAAAAAGGAAGAAGTTAAATTGTCTTCTGTTTGCAAATGACATGATCTTATATATAGAAGACCTTAAAGACTTTATCAGGCCGGGCATGGTGGCTCACGCCTGTCATCCAAGCACTTTGGAGGCCAAGGCGGGTGAATCACCTGAGGTAAGGAGTTCAAGACCAGCCTGACCAACATGGTGAAACCCCATCTTTGAAAAACAAAAATTAAAAAAAAAAAAAGACTTTATCCAAAAACTCTTAAAAATAATGAGAAAATTTAGTAAAGTTACAAACTTAACATACAAAAATCAGTGGTGTTTCTATACACTAAAAACAAACTATCCAAAAAAGAAATTAAGAAACAATCCCTTTTACCATACTTAGCCCCCAAAAAATTTACTGAAGAGTAAATTTAACCAAGAAGGCAAAAGACCTGTTCACTAAAAACTATAAAATACTGATTTAAAAAACATCAAATAAGACACAAATAAATGGAAAGCTACTCTGTGTTCATGGAATGGAAAGTATTGTGAAACTGTCCAGCCCACCCAAAGCAATTTGCGGATTCAATGCAATCCCTATCAAAATACCAATGACACTTTTCACAGAAACAGGAAAAAAAATTTTGAAATTCATATGGAGCGACAAAAGACCCCAAATAAGCAAAAACAAACAAAACAAAACAAAGCATGATACTACCTGATTTCAAAATCCCCTATAAAGCTGTAATAATCAAAACAGTGTGGTGCCAGCATATAACCATACACGTAGACCAATGGAACAGAATAGAGAGCACAGAAATAAATCCACACACTTATGGTTGATTTTTGACAAAGATTCCAAGAGCACACAATGAATAAAGGATGGTCTCTTCAATAAATGATGCTGGGGAAATTGAATGTCCCCAAGTAGAAGAATGAAATTAAGACTCCAATCTCATACTATATACAAAAATTAATACAAAATAGATTACAGACTTAAATATAAGAACTGAAACTGTAAAACTACTGGAAGAAAATATGGAGGAAAAGCTTCATGACACTGATCTGGGCAATAATTTTGTTGATTTAACCCCAGATACAGGCAAAAAAAGTAAAAATAGGTAAATGGGATTATATTAAATTAAAAAGCTTCTACACAGGCAAGGAAATAATCAACAGAATGAAGAGACAACCTACAGAATGGGAGAAAATATTTGCAAACCATATATTAAATATGGGGTTCATATATAAAATACATAATGAACCCAACTTAGCAAGACTACCAGTAAATATCCACCTACTTGCAGCTCTTGATCTGCAAAAGACAACTGGCACAGCTGCTCCGTGTACAGACCTTCAATTAACCTCCTTGTCTTCAGTCCTTCTCCTTCCAGCTCTTTTAAATTGTTAACTCCTAATTCATATCCTCTCTGGGATTCTAATGGCAAACCAATTCCCTCACTGGAAACTGTAACCCCTATGAAATCTGCCTAGGCAAGTGTTTCTACAGTTTTTCCAACCGGATGCTATCATCTGTTTCTGGTTTTCCAAAAATTAGATAAAATTTTTATCTGCTGATGAACCCCCCTTCTCTTTGTTATGGATTAACCTTCTATATTATATAGTATCATTTCAATGAAGTTCTTGAGGGATAGGTGAAAATATGTCCTCAGTCTATATATACACACATACACACACACACACACACACACACACAGACACACACACACACACACCACCCCTTTACTTATGTGACTTCTCTACTGAGGCTCCCTTAAAGGCAAGGATGTATTGTGAAATTGCCTAGCACAATGCCAGGAACACAACAGCTAGTCAAAGGTGTGTGGCTGGCTGGATGTGGAAGAAAACAGTTGCAAATGATAGAAAAGCGTAATCCTAGATGATAAATGTGTTGATCAAAACCAACTGAGTAAATTTTTAAAAAGATTAGCTGGATACAATGGTGCGCAGCATAGGGTGAGCTACTTGGGAAGCTGAGGTGGCAGGATCACTTGAGCTTAGGAGTTTGAGACCATCCTGGGCAAAATAGTGAGACCCTTGTATTTTTTTAAAATATATGTTATTTTAGTGTTAGAAATTAACATAGTTATACCTCAGCATAGCCTTTATGGCTTTGGTAAAGACAAATAATGAAGCAACTTTACAAAATGTAATTAACTGATACAAAGGTGGTCTTGTAAGCCATAAAACCTTTGCATCAGCATGTGCTAGAAACAGAGCCATAATACTTCACTTAAAATTACCAGGCACAAACAGAGTATTGCTGCTATCAGAGAGAAAAGAGTGAGGTAATTTTAGTTCTTGGCTCTCACCCAACCAGATAATTCAACTTGGAATATTCCTTACACATATAAGAACAGCTCTACCCTTATAAGAGCACAAGTGACCATGACATTAACCCAGATTTGGTGTATTAATAAACTTTAAGCTCTTCGAGAATAAGTATTCAATAAATATTTAATGAGTGACTATATTCCTAACATCTGCTCACAATACTGGTTCCTCAGTCAAGAACTAAAGTGTTTAGAGGTGAAAGGCAAATAATCTTATTAATGATACTTTCATTGATAGCCATTATAAAAGTGCCTGCCCCAGATCAGGAACTCAATATTTGTGCAGCTAATGACATAACTGTAACTTTTTGAAACGTTAAAAAGTCTGCTTTTTAAAGTAAAGAGTGGCACACAATTCTGCAAGCATACTAAAAGCTACTGAATTGGACACTTCATATAAAAAGTACTGAACTGGCCAAGGGCGGTGGCTCACGTCTGTAATTCTAGCACTCTGGGAGGCTGAGGAGGGTGGAACACCTGAAGTCAGGAGTTTCGGACCAGCCTGGCCAACATGGTGAAACCCTGTCTCTACCAAAATACAAAAATTAGCCAGGTGTAGTAGTGTGCCTGTAATCCCAGCTACTTGGGAGGCTGAGGTGGGAGAATTGCTGGAACATGAAAGGCAGAGGCTGCAGCGAGGCGAGATTGTGCTATTGCACTCCAGCCTAGGCAACAGAGCAAGACCCTGTCTCAAAAAAAAAAAAGTATTGAACTGTACACTTTAAATTTTATGACATAAAAATTTTATCTCAATAAAACTTGTAAATAAACTTACAAGGAAACTTTTCCAGGCCTGCTGAATGACTCTGGCAGCTTTATCCTGCTTTGCAAATTCTAAGTCCTCTTTCCAAGGCATTTGAAATTCCTAAAAGAAAATGAGCAAAAAGGGTACATTTAAAATAATTTTAATTTATTTTTAGTGACAGTCTTGCTCTGTCACCCAGGCTTGAGTGCAGTGCATAGCTCACTGCAACCTAAAACTGCTGGGCTCAAGTGATCCTCTCACTTTAGCCTTCTAAATAGCCACTCTAGGCATGCACCACTACACCTGGCTTTCTTTTTTTACTTCTTTTTTCTAGAAATGGGGTCTTGCTATGTTGCCTAGGCTACTTTCAAACTCCTCCTGGCTTGGCCTCCCAAAGTGCTGGGATTACAGGCATGAGCCACCGCGCCCAGCCTAAAATCATTTTATGTGCTCCATTATAAAACTACCACTAGAGACCAGGCACAGTGGCTCACGCCTGTAATTCCAGCACTTTGGGAGGCCAAGGCAGGGGGATCACAAGCTCAAGAGATCGAGACCATCCTGGCCAACATGGTGAAACCCTGTCTCTACTAAAAATACAAAAAAAAATTAGCCGGGTGTGGTGGCACGCACCTGTGGTCCCAGCTACTCAGGAGGCTGAGGCGGAAGAATCACTTGAACCCAGGAGGTAGAGGGTGCAGTGAGCCAAGACTGTGCCACTGCACTCCAGCCTGGTGACAGAGCAAGACTCCTTTAAAAAAAAAAAAAAAAAAAAACTACCACTAGAACCCAATGAAAATTAAAGAGTTGTATAAATAAACCAATTAAAATATTTTATATCAAAATAATAAAAATAAGAGACAAGAGTCTTTCTCTGTTGCCTCGGCTAGAATGCCATGGCAGAATCACAGGTCACTGCAGCCTTGAACTCTTAGGCTCAATCGATCCTTCTGCCTTACCCTCCTGGGTAGCTGGGACTACAGGCACATGCTACCATGCCTAGCTCATTTTTAAAATGTTTTGTAGAGAGAGGTTCTTGCTATGTTGCCAAGGCTGGTCTTGAATTCCTGTACTCAAGTGATCCTCCTGCCTCTGCCTCTGAAAGTGCTGGGATTACATGTATGAGCCACTGCACCCAGCCAAAGGTAGTCCCCAATTATTGATGACTTAATATGTTCTTTGTTTTTTCCAATTCCAGCAACAACCTTAAATAGCAGATTTTACTAATATGCTTGTGTTAGAGATGAGAAGCCTAAGCTTTAAGGCCTAAGATCAAATGGTAAGTAATTAAGCCAGTTATTAAATTCAAGTTTATCTTGAAAGTCATTGACTTTTACACACACTGTTGCATGACTTCAAATAAACCTTTCTTAACATGCATAGAGACAGAGTTGCAACCACTAAAATTGCCCAGGTCCCTAGACCTTATATGATCAAGTATGAAAGGAAAAAAAGGTCATGCACTGAATACAGGGAGAAACATGCATTTTTACTTAATCTTAGATTTATTAATACTTCACAGAATAACTAATGTTACTAATTACACTGACAGTGGCAATATGGTTCTGAGATGCTTTATCATAGTTCAAAGTGAATAAATTTTGCTTAAAAGCTTAAATTCTGGGCTGAATACAGTGACTCATGCCTGTAATCCCATGGTTTTGGGAGGCCAAAGGAGGAGGATTGCTTGAGGCCAGGAGTTCAACACTAGCCTGGGCAATATAGTGAGACTCCCAACTCTACAACGACAACAAAAAGCTGGGCAGGGTGGCACACACTGTAGTCCTAGCTACTTGGGAGGCTGAAACAGGAGGATTGCTTGAGCCAAGGAGTTCAAAGCTGCAGTGAGCTATGATCACACCCCTGCACTCCAGCCTGGGACACAGAATGAGACCCTGTCTCTCTAAAAATAATAAAAACTTATCTGAACTGGTTCACGTAAAATGCAAAACATGTAAGGCTTTACAAATCCCAAAGCCCTGACCTATTTAAACATAAAACACACATCTAATGTGTACGTTATGTTTAGAAAGACAGAGGCTAAACAGAAAAACTATCAAAAAGGATATGCCATCCATTTAAAAAAATGAAAAATTTACATATTTCACAGTTTGTCATTTTCCTTTTTGATGTTTAAAGTTATCCAGATGCTTAAAACTAAAGGTATTTTCTTCCTAATTTGGTAAATTGTTGTTTTTTAAACTGACATTTTTAAGAGTTGGGAGAAGGATGAAAAAAAACTTATGTATTTTTTGCTTTCCCTACAAATATCCTTCATAATACGGGAAGCATGGGGAAATAGGTTAAGTCTTTGGGCTCTGAAGTAAGATAGACCTGGGTTTAAATCTCAACAAATTCTACTTCATCGTTAGCTGTGTGATCTTGCAAAAGTTACTTAACTCACTCAAACTTTATTCACCTGTAAAATAGGGGGACTCATTCTATCTAACTCACAGAATTGTGAAGATTAACTCAGATAACACAGGTAAAGCATTTAGTATAGTTTCTGACCCACCATCGCCACTCAATAAATCATATCTATTATATTACTGTAATACAAACTATTTTCCAAAATAAAAACTATTCATGTGCATTATTCCAATTAGAAAACTGAGGTAATATTTAAGTACAATTATTCTCTTAATTTAAAAATAACTATTAGCACAAATGAGAATAAGGAATGATATCTCAGGTCTAAAAGATTTGTTAATTTTTTTTCTTAGACAGAGTTTTGCTCTGTCACCCAGGCTGGAGTACACAGACATCATCTCGGCTCACTGCAACCTCTGCTTCCCGGGTTCAAGTGATTCTCATGTCTCAGCCTCCTGAGTAGCTAGGATTACAGGCATGTGCCACCAAGCTTGGCTAATTTTTGTATTTTCAGTAGAGACAGTTTTACTCTGTTGGTCAGGCTGGTCTCAAACTCCTGGCCTCAAGCAATTCACCCGCCTTGGCTTCCCAAAGTGCTGGGATAACAGGCATGAGCCACCATGCCCTGCCTGTTAATTCTGATCAAAGGAGAGTATGTTGAGAAATACTCTTGCTAGGCAGCAGGTGGAAATAGAGAGTATAATTTATCTGTATTTCGGGACACTTCATGAAAAAAATGGTTTCCTTGCAAATATTGTTGAGAATCAGTTTCAATAATTTTTAAGGACACTGTCACTACACTACTAAAAGAGACAAATGTAAAAGGTAGCTTTGCCATCTGAGATTTAGCATAACTTAAAAAAAAAATCACACCACAAGTTCAGTTTTTAAATGTGAGAAAAAATAAAAAAAATAATTATAATGAATTTTTAAATATAGTGGTCACCTTATTACTTTCATGTTTTCTTGTCCATGTTCTTTTTCACTGATCAACATACAGAATATAGTCATTTTGATCAGTTACAAATAACCGTAGAATCAGGACAAATAAACAGCATTAGAGATATATGTAAATATTATTCCTTATTTAACAGCTCATTACTGTTTGAAATCCAAAGTTATTCATAATACTGTCTGGATTTGTTTAAAGTTATTATATAAATAATACAGAAATTCAAACAATACAGAACTATGGAGTAGAAAGTAAAACTTGCCCACCTCCATTTCTTCTAACCCACTTCTCTCTTCAGTGGTTATGTGTTGTAATTGTTACAGGTCTTTTCTATTTAAAATTTTAAAACATGTATATGTGTCTGTATATATATACACACACACATACATACTAACACATATAGATTTGTTTGCATTAACATGATCGAACTACACATATTTTCTTTTTCTCTTAATAACCTATGGAGACTTTTCCATGTTAATACATATAGATCTTGCTCATTATTTTCATAGTTGCACAGTAGTTCTAAGACTGGGTATGTCATTATTTACTTAATCTTTCCTCCATTATTGGACATTCAGATTGTTCCTTTTTTTTTTTTTTTTTTTTTGAGACAAAGTCTCACTCTGTTGCCCAGGCTGGAGTGCAGTGGCAGTATCTTGGCTCACTGCAACCTCTGCCTCCTGGGCATCTCAGCCACATGCCTGGCCAACTTTTGTATTTTTAGTAGAGATGAGGTTTTGCCATGTTGGCCAGGCTGCTCTTGAACTCCTGACCTCAAGTGATCTGACCGCCTTGGCCTCCCGAAGTGTTGTGTTTTTTTTCCCACAATATGCATATAGTTCAGATTCATATAACTTCATAAAAAATAAAACAGTATGCATATTAAAACCTAACACTGTCAAACTGTCCTCAAAAATGGTTTCCAACTTATACCTATACACATCCTATGGGAATGCTTGATTCTAAATATTAGAAAAGTAAAAAACTAAACATAAATTAGATATTAAGACTATAATAAGTATTTTAATATTCTTTCCAAGAGTGTTTAGAGAACGCCAAAAAAGTGTCATAAATGCCACCATTATATATTTATGAATACACAAAATATTTAGGAAATATATTCCAGCATTCAAAATTATCTAATTCAGAAATAAACAATGAAGTTTCACAATTTCATATTCAATTGTGTCAAATATTGGTTCCAAGGACAAGTAAATAGAGAGGGGGGTAAAAAAAGATTTGGACAGATAGTCACTAGTGACACAAAGGCACTGTTTCAGTGGAGTAAGCAGGGAAGGAAGCTTGGGGTGGGTTGAGGATGTGGGAAAGTTGAGACAGTAAGAAGGGTAGTAGTTCTTTGGAGTGCTATAAGGAAACAGAAAACTGGGGTGCAGCTGCAGACTGAGAACAGATAAAGGTTTTTTGTTTTTTGTTTTTTAAGAAAAGGGAGATTCTAAAGCATGTTAAAATGTTACCATCCAGCAGTGAGGGAGAAATGAAAGTGAAGGAGAACTTAAAGAGGCAAAAAAGGGTAAGCTAAAGCGTTTAAAACCTTTGAATAGGTGTAAGAGGACACCATCTGGAGCTGAAAGGAGAGTGGGACCGTTGCTAGCTTCAGATAAGAAATACGATTGACTTTATGTGGTTATTAGGATGCTTCAAATAAATTAACCAATGTAAAAACAGTTCATAAGTTTTAAGATACTAAAACGTACTATTAGGCCGGGCGCAGTGGCTCATGCCTGTAATCCTAGCACTTTGGGAGGCCAAGATGGGAGGATCACCTGAGGTCACGAGTTCCAGACCAGCCTGGCCAACAGGACAAAACCCTTTCTCCACTAAAAATACAAAAATTAGCCGGGTGTGGTGGCGCACACCTATAGTCCCAGCTACGCGGGAGGCTGAGGCAGGAGAATTGCTTGAACCTAAGAGGCAGAGATTGCAGTGAGCTGAGATCGTGCCACTGCACTTCAGCCTGGGCAACAGAGCTAAACTCCATCTCAAAAACAAAAACAAACAAACCATAAAATATACTATCAAACAACTCCTCAGGCAATGAAGTATTTTACTACACCCATGTGCCACTTGTAGATTCTGAGATAACGATTTTACAAGCTTATTATATCCCGTCAATAAAACTTTTTATTATAACAGATGATGTTTTCACTGGTCTATTTTTACTCTTCGTGGAAAAAGACCTACAATATATGTTTGGATGCTCGGTTTCACTTTAAAAGCAGCAAACAATTTTTAATTTGCTGGGATTGGAACATGTATACTTCCGGTTTTGTTTCCTCTACTACATTTATTGAATAAATAAATGATTCTTGTGGCCTTTGTAAGTTTCGTAATTTCCCTTTTCCTTTTTACCCGTAGTCCTTGATACTGAGGGCGGAAGAGGAAAAACAACTAGTAACCTATCCTTTAAAAACGCCTTTCCCTTTTCTGTCTCTCAAAAAATGAAAAGACGTAAAACCACTTCCTGGGTGGAATGGGAGGCGGGAAGGGGAAGAAATGAATAAAAATCTAAAGAAGGTTAAAGTGTACTTCCCGGTCAGCGGGAAGGTGGACGGAGTATTATCTTTGAGGAGGACTGGGGAGTGGGGATCTGTAAACGCACAATATGAGCTGCACGGGCTTGTCAATCATACCGACGCAACTTCACCCGGCCGAGGAAAGGAAGCTCTGAGGGACGGGCTCCTCCCGGGCAGGACCGCAAACTAGGTGGAGGCCTTGCTGCGGGGCGTTAGAGGAATGAAACGTCCGTAAGGGGGACGGACGGGGCACGAATACCAAGGGTATGGGTTCTTTAGGGCCTTGAAACAAGGAAGGCTCAAACCAGTGGCAATAAAGGCTAGCGGAAGAGTAATACCGGCTGTAAGCAGGCGACACTATTCCCTTCTGCCAATTGCTGCTGGCCCGGGTGTCGCTTGACTCCTAGGAGACGTCGCAGGCGGAAATGACGTAACTCAGTCCGTTCTGTCCCGCCCCATTGCCCTCCTAGCCCCGCCTTCTAGGCCCCGCCTCTTCCCCCCCGCCCCCCGTCGGCCTTTCCTTCAGCTGCACCTTGTCCAAGTCCAGGGGATCCAGAACAGCCTATGAAGACTGCTGCATCTGTTAGAAGCCCGCCTTCGATTGTTGATAGCTTTGAGGCAAAAGATTTTGGAAGGGAAGCCAAAGTGATTGTCTTTATATATAAAATATATACATTATATATATAATAAAGCCCAGTCACTTCAACCAAGAACCTTAAAGTTATTGAGATATATAATGAAATATTTTCTATTTAACTGATTTTTTAAAACTTTTTTTTGAGATAGGGTCTTGCTGTGTGGCTGAGGCTGGAGTGCAGTGATGCAATCTCGGCTCACTGCAGCCTGGACGCCCCCCCACCCCACCCCCAGATGATTTTCCCACATTAGCCTCTTGAGTAGCTGGGACCACAGGAGTGCACCATCACGCCAGGCTAATTTTTCTGTTTTTATTAATAGTGGTGGCAGGGTTTCTCCATGTTGCCCAGGCTGGTCTCGAACTCCTGGGCTCAAGCGATCCACCTGCCTCGGCCTCCCAAAGTGCTGGGATTACAAGCCTGGCCTATTTAATTAGTTTATTAATTTGAAAATAAGAAAACTGATCCTTCTAGCAGTTTGACAGGTCTTTCTCAATGTCAAATAATACGTGACTTGCAGTCCAATGTTATTTCTAAATGTAAGCTTTTTAACCGGCAAAGCTAAACTGGTTTTAAGTGAAAGCAGGTGACCTCTTGAATGAGTTTTCAAATGACCTTAAATGCAAGCACTGCTTATCTAAAGCAAGTCTGACTTACTTGAATTCTGAGTCTGACACTTTGGCAGTGCTTTAGTTGGTCACAGATTATTGCAGTGTAAAAAAATCTTGTTTAGGACTGCCCAGTTCTGCTACATTTCTCCTATATTCATGCATGGAATATAATTAGTTTATAAGGAAGACAAACTTTTAAGGGGGGAAAAAAACACCTGAAGAAAAATTTTCCTATATAATGAAAACATTTGTACAGAAAAAATTCTTGGTAGGTTAATTCAGTGACTCACTGAGCTTCCAGAGTTCTTTAAAATCATTATCGCAATCATAAGCAAGGGGTGAGCTTCAGGCTTCAGTTACTCTTCATGTAGTTACCTCGATGCATTCATACACAGTAGTTATGAACAATAAACTGTAAAAATATAGTCATGGAAATATCTGTATCTTAATTTTCAATCTAATCGAAACTAACTTTAAAAAAAACTTAAATTCAGGCCACATGTGGTGGCTCACACTTTGGGAGGCTGAGGCGGGTAGATCAATTACCTGAAGTCAGGAGTTCGAGACCAGCCTGGCCACCACGGTGAAACTCCCATCTCTACCAAAAACACAAACATTAGCCAGGCATGGTGCTGGGCGTGGTGTCGCGCCTGCCTGTAGTCCCAGCTACTTAGGCGGCTGAGGCAGGAGAATCGCTCGAACCTGGGAGGCAGAGGTTGCAGTGAGCCAAGATGGCACAATTGCACTCCAGCCTGGGCAACAGAGCGAGACTCCCTGTCAAAAAAAAAAAAATTGAATTAAAAACTACAAAACTACACAACAATGTGAATGTACTTAATGCCACTGAATTGTATAATTAAAAGTAGTTAGAATGATAAATGCATGTATATTTTATCACAATTTTAAAATTTTAAATTAAAAACTACAAAACTAAGCCAGTAAATAATTCAGAACAAAAATTCCTAAATGGACAGGATGAAATATAAAGATAAATTTAAGATATATTGCTGTTTACATATAATTTTTATTAGATTGGTGCAAAAGTAATTGCGGTTTTTGCCATTAATGTTTAATGGCAAAAACTGCAATTACTTTTGCACCAACCTAGTAAGATAAACTCTGCATATTTTTTATGTAGTGCTTATCTGAATTATTTTAAAAAGTATTTACAATAGTCACTATTGAGTACTTATGTTACCTCTAACCCAATCCAGAAGAATTAGGCAATTTCTACATAATCGGCTCCAACCTTTTCTTATTACTCTAATACATGTAAAACTTGTTCAGTTCTTTAAAATTATCTTTCTTTAAAGTAGCCGCAAGGGATCATTAAGACTAGACACTCTCAAGTGTTAGGTTTATTCATTTACATGCACCTGCTTAAATCTAGGAACAGTTTACTAAGAAGCAGAACTTGGAAGAACTAACTTCTGGGTGGTTTCACAGAAATCGTTCCTTCTTTCCTTCTCTCTGTTCCCCTCTCCACTCATTCTCTTTCTCTTCTGTTTCTCTTTTCTTTGTCTTACTACTATTATACAACTATCAATATTTATGAAATTAATATTCTTGCTTTCCACTTACAAGGTAAAGATTTTTCTTTATAGACCTTGCAAAGAGAAAAGGAAACAAAAAAGAATTGTCATGAGAAAAGGGGAAATGTTTGTAGTGCCAAGGGAGAAGAGTCACAGTTACATGCTATTTCTTTCCTCTCTGCTTTGGCAGTAGAACAAACTCCAACAATAGAGGACTCCAAGGCTGTTCCCTGGATGTGAGCATGGAATCTTTTATAATTGTGGAAAATATCTCACGTAGTAAAAAAACAATGTCACACATGAGGAGTGGGTGTGAGTCAAAGGCACAGGTCCTGCAGTGGTCCTAAAGGAAGCCAGAGAGACCTTCAACCAGGCATCAATCCTCTTGTTGAGACTTAGCGGTCTGAAGATGCTAGGGGAAGGGAGTTGGCATCTTTAGCTAATTCTTGGATGAGAAATCTGTCCTCTTCACTCAATGACTTGTTATGCCAGGGGACTGTTTGTCTTCTGTGTGCCCTTGTATTTTCACCATCAACAAAAATAATGGTGCCATGCTTAAATATTTTTTTTTCTTTTTCTTTCTTTTTTTCTAGACTGTAGCCACCCAATGAGTTCTCCTTGCCTGCTACCTAGACAGAGCCAATGTATCAAGACAAGGGAATTGCAATAGAGAAAGAGTTTAATTTTTGCAGAGTCAGCTGTATGGGCGAACAGAGTTTTATCATTACTCAAATCAGTCTCCTTGAAATGTCAGGGATTGTGATTTTTAAGGATAATTTGGTGGGTAGGGGATCAGAAAGTGGGGAGTTGCTTATTAGTTGGATCAGAGATGAAATCACAGGGAGTCAAAGCTGTCCTCCTATGCTGACTCAGTTCCTGGGTCAGGGCCACAAGACCAGATGAGCCAGTTTATTGACTTGAGTGATGCTAGTAGAATCATCAAGTGCAGGATCTGCAAAATATCTCAAGCACTGATTTTAGGTCTTACAATAGTGATGTTATCCCCAGGAGCAATTTGGGGAGGTTCAAAATCTGGCAGCCTCCAGATGCATGACTCCTAAACCATAAGTTCTGTCTTGTAGCTAATTTGTTAGTCTTGCAAAGGCAGTCTAATCCCCAGGGATGAAGACAGCTTGTTTTGGGAAAAGGCCATTATCATCTTTGTTTCAAAGTTAAACTGTAAACTAAGTTCCTTCCAAGGTTAGTTTGGCCTATGTCCAGGAATGAACAAGGACAGCTTGGAGGTTAGAAGCAAGACAGAGTTGGTTAGGTCAGATGTCTTTCACTGTACTGATTTTCTCATTTATGATTTTTGCAAAGGTGGTTTCAAGACAGGATCTTGCTCTGTTGCCCAGGCTGGAGTGCAGTGTCATGATCATAGCTCACTGTAATCTCAAACTCCTGGGTTCGAGCAGTCATTCCACCTCAGCCTCCCAAGTAGCTGGGACTACAAGTGTTCACTACCATGTCCAGCTAATTTTTAAATTTTTGTGGTTGAGTTGAGGGCCTCACTATGTTGCCAGGGCTAGTCTTAAACTCCTGGGCTTAAGTGATCCTCCTGCCTTGGCCTCTCAAAGTGCTGAGGTGTGAGCCATTGTGACTGGCCTTTTCTTTTCTTCTGATATTATTATAGATTTATGCCCCCTAGGGACTGAGTGGTGATTTTGGTTCATCTATTCATGAAGACATAATAGAACCAAAACTACACCAATGCAGTTAAAGAAATACCAGGGCTATAAGTGGTTACAATTTCTCTAAAAAAAAAGATATCTTTTTCAAATTTTTATTTAGAAAATTTATTTTATTTAAAAAGTATATATAGATCCCATGAGATAAAGTTCTAAACATAGATTTTAAAAGAGCATAATGGAAAATATAATTATCTATTTTCTTTTCCTATTTATATCTTTTGTGCATTTATTGTCTTTTCTAAGATTGGCATTTTTCTATATTTTGCTATTTGATCCATACTTATAGCAAAAAAATTAAATATTATAGAAAAATATAAAGCAAAAAGTAAAAATTCCTTTCACTTCATCTTCTCCTCAGATATTGGTGAATCTTTCTCCAAACTTTCAACCACATAGAACATTTTTGTTTGCAAACCAGAAAGCCATTAACACTCTTTAAAGGCTGTGGCTGAATTGGCGAGATGAAGAATTATCTAGATTAAGGCTGCTGTCTCTCTATAAAATTTTTTTTTCTTTTTTTTTTGAGACAGAGTTTCCATCTTGTTGCCCAGACTGGAGTGCAATGGCACCATCCTGGCTCACCACAACCTCCGCCTCCCAGGTTCTAGCGATTCTCCTGCCTCAGCCTCCTGAGTAGCTGGGATTACAAGCATGTGCCACCACACCTGGCTAATTTTGTACTTTTAGTAGAGATGGGGTTTCTCCATGTTGGTCAGGCTGCTCTCAAACTCCCGAACTCAAGTGATCCACCCACCTCGGCCTCCCAAAGTGCTGTGATTACAGGCATAAGTCACTGTGCCTGGCCCCTACAGAATTTTTTGAGGGGCTCCACTTTTTTTCTTAAGCACATCCTTCCTGTTCCACTCCTTGAAGCTGCCTGGTTTATCTCAACTTGTTTTTAACTATTAGGCCTGTTTGACAGAGCAATATAAATTTTAAATATTTAAGATGTTTAAAATGCCATTAGCCATTAGCACCTGGGATTCAAGGCAGAAAGGTATGAGGCAGGCAACCTTTCTTTCCATAAACCCAGTTTTGACAAGCCTCAAACACTACATACAATGTTTAAGACACAGATTCATTAGGTAAGGTCTCAGGACACCTTGCCCTTTATTTAATACTTGTGTACTTGTGGTTTTGCACAATGGATGAGTGTTTACCTTAGATACTTGGCATTGATTACACTGTGCTGAAATTTGGTTTTGCTTAATTTAAAAATTCTGTTTATTGTTCTTCACCAAGAATAGATATGACCACTTTAAAAAGTTACATTGTTTGCCAGATTAAGTAAATATTTCAGTTAGTAGAGTACATGTTTTTATTTTCATTTTTTGAGATAGAGTATCACTCTGTTGCCCAGGCTGGAGTGCAATGGTGCAATCTCGGCTCATAGCAACCTCCGCCTCCCAGGTTCAAGTGATTCTTCTGCCTCAACCTCCCAAGTAGCTGGGATTACAGGTATATGCCACCATGCCCAGCTAATTTTTGTATTTTTAGTAGAGTTGGGATTTCACCATGTTGGTCAGCCTGGACTTGAACTCCTGACCTCAAGTGATCCTCCCACCTTGGCCTCCCAAAGTGGGATTACAGGTGTGAGCCACTGTGCCTGGCCAGAGTACATATTTTTTTCTTCTTCTTTTTTGTTTTTTCCAGTTTTGATTTTCAGAGTACATATTTTTAAATCAGGAATGCAGATAGCTCTTGTTTTAGAGCATCGCTTTACTGAACTGAACCTTGGACTGATGGTTACAAGGAGTATGTAATGAGCTATCAGGCTATGAGTTGTAAATCCTGACCCTGTCCTAAAAGACAGAGGAAATTTCCAAAGTCTTTGTCTTAGCAATGACACCCAGTGAAATAGAAAAGTAGTGGAGTGAGGAATGGAAGCTTGCCTTAGTTGTTGGCCTATTGCTGAATCACAAGATAGCAGGCTTCCTGAAGATTGTTGTAGAAGTTTTCAAGGATCCCCTTTTCAGCTTAAAAATAATGAAAGCTCTTCACCTACAGTTATCTTTGACCTATTCAATATATAGATAATGAATGATGACTATAGCATACCTTCATCTATGTTAATAACTGTATTGTCTTTGATGGGTATACAACTCAGATAGATTGGGAATAACTAGCTTAAGGCACAATTTCTTCTTAATGTTGTCTCAGGCTTTGGCAAAATTTAGTTTAAAAGTTATAAGTAGTGCTTTAAAAAATATTCACTCCACAGTCTCCACGCCACCTTTAATAAGAGAGTCATCCTTTTCTTCCTTAAATATCCTTATCAGACCTTTTAAAAGAAGCTGTTATTGATGAAAGCCAAAAGCAGCTTGTAAGAGAAGAAATTATGCAGGGAGGAAAAAAAACCCTGAACAAATATTTTCTCTTCATAATTGGAAGTGGAAGAGAAAAAGTGAAAAGTGGAAGAGAAAAAGTGAACAGGGGATAGAAATAAACCAGTAAAATACGTAAACCAATAAATATGTAAACAGTTTTACAGAGGCTGATTTAAATTTTAGCAAGCCTCTCTATCTGTTATGACCCCCAAGTTTTCTGTTTAGAGAAACTATGATGCTGATAATAGCAGTTTTTACTCAAAAGATCTTAATGTCCAAAAATATTTGGTAATACTTGTTCAAATACAGGTTGAACATCCCTCATACAAAAATCCAAAGTCTGAAATACTCCAAAATCCAAAACTTTTTGAGTGCTGACACCACATGGGTCACTAAGATAGTGACACCTTTGCTTTCTGACAGTTCAATGTATACAAACTTTGTTTCATGCATAAAATTATTTAAAGTATTATATAAGATTACCTTCAGGATATGTTTACAAGGTATATATGAAACATAAATGAATTTTGTGTTTAGACTTGGGTCTCATCCCCAAGATATCTCATTATGTATATGCAAATATCCCCAAATCTGAAATCTGAAACACTCTTGGTCCCAAGCATTTTAGATAAGCAATGCTCTATCAGTATGGCTACAGCCATCTACACATATAAAGCCACTGAGAGAAGCATTTTTGGTAAAATATTCTGTACTGTCCTTCACAGCTTAGATCTGATCTTTCCTTAAAGATGTAGCTGGTATATGCAGGAGTGTGAATCTGGGCTGACTCAAAGCTCTTCTCTTGAAGGCTTTTTCCTGTGGCACTGGCAGATGGCTGTGCTGTCTTCTGGCTGAGGAACAAGTTCCATTCCATCACGTACTTCGGGTTTGCCGGACTGGCGCTCGGCATAGTTCTGAAATGTGGGTTTAAAGGCAACTGAAAGGTTAGTCCGCGCTTCATTCTGTTGACTCCTCTATCCACTTCCATCCCCGGTCACGCCATCTTTTCTAGTTGTTGTGTGTCTTCAGACTAAAACCAAAGGTCTGGTTTATTTTAGTAGTAAAGTGACATTTTAACTTTAGCTATCACAGGCACTAGTATAATTCGTAATCTGGAAAGAAACCACATTCCACAATTTTATGTGTAGGTTGGAAGCCTCTACAAAAGGGATGCCAAGCCAGACGTCCCTACCTGAAACAAACAGCAGCTCTCAGCATTTATCTTCCACTTGTTAATGAATAATTAACTTTGTTGAATACTCAAGCCGATAGTCACACACATTTTTATTTTATTATTATTTTTTTTCTTTTTAAAATTTTTTTTAAATTAATTTTTTTTTTCAAAGATGGGGTTTCACCATGATGGCCACGCTGGTCTTGAACTCCTGACCTCAGGTGATCCACCCACCTCAGCCTCCCAAAATGCTAGGATTACAGGCATGAGCCACCACACCCGGCAAGTCACACACATTTTTAAATGGCAACAGGTCTGTGAAACGTTCCTCTACTGTGACCACTGACTGAAATATTTCTATAAATAAAGTTGTCTGTTTGTTTGTTTGTTTGAGACACGGTCTCACCCTGTCACCAAGGCTGAAGTGCAGTGGCGTGATCTCAGCTCACTGCAGCCTCTGACATCCTAGGCTCAAGTGATCCTTCCACCTCAGCCTCCCAAGTAGCTGGGACCACAGGCACATACCACCATGCCCAGCTAATTTTTTAATTTTTCTGTAGATGTGGGGTTTCACCATGTTGTCAGGCTGGTCTTCAGCTCCTGGACTAAAGCAATCCACCTATGCTGGCCTCCCAAAGTGCTGGAGTGCAATGGCACCATGTGGGCTCACTGTAACCTCTGCCCCCAGGTTCAAAAGATTCTCCTGCCTCAGCCTCCTCAGTAGCTGGAATTACAGGCATGATGCACTGCACCCAGCCAAGAAATTGTCAAAAAAAAACCAAAAAAAACAAAAAAAACTTCTAACAATTAAAGCTAGACCAACAGATGGGACAGAACCAACTTAAGGGAAGGAAGGGGCGCTTCTAGTAAATAGTGTAACTTATCAATTTTATTTTTCTATGAAAAAAAAAATATGAGACGGTAGGATCCACAAGCATCTAGGGAAATTTACTTTTATTATGCCTATAGAAAAATAAAGTTAGATTAAAAACAAGAACATAATTTCCTTTTCTTTCTTCCTGTCTAGATTTTTCGGATTAAAACTCAAGGTAGTTACTCGAAAGACCAATCCTTGGATTCCCAATAGATACAGTACTTCAGGATTTAGCCCTAAGGTGTTAGAACTATTATACGTATTTTTCATTTGTTTGTTTGCTATTCCGAGCTAAATATTTGCTTTCTGCCTTGTACTGTAAAAGGCACAAATATTAAGTATCAAGGAGAATAAGCAGGGAACATTTTGAGTAAAAAGAGATGTTAATGATCTCCAGTCCAACCCTCTTTTTTTTTCAGATAAGTAAAAATGTTTTTCTCTGAGGTTCCAGAACACCTACACTAGGAATTCCATAAGGCATTTTATAAGAGAGCACTGAGACGATGGGAAGATCTGCTAATCTATATTTGTGAGGGCTCCCAGCATCGTTTTACATAATGTAGAATAAAGATGAAAATATGGAGGCCATGGCCGGGCTTAGTGGCTCACACCTATAATACAAGCACTTTGGGAGGCCAAGGCAGGTGGATCACCTGAGGCCAGGAGTTCAAGACCATGCTGGCCAACATGGCGAAACTCAGTTTCTACTAAAAATACAAAAATTCACCAGGCGTGGTGGTGCAAGCCTGTAATCCCAGCTACTAGGGAGGCTAAGGCAGGAGAATGCTTGAACCTGGGAGGCAGAGGCTGCAGTGAGCAGAGATTGAGCCATTGCACTCCAGCCCGAGTGACAGAGAAAGCTTCGTCTCAAAAAAAACAAAAACAAAAATGAGGCCACCAAATGAAGACTCAGCACTATCTTTCCCTAGACTAGTGCCTCAGCTTAGCCAGCCGGTCCATAGGCTGACTCTCTGAGCCCGTCAGGAAGCCAGGTAGGAAGTACATAGGCCAAGCACGTGTGGTCTGAGGACACCTGACCCAGCAGTGTGGACGGACACTCTGAACTGACCTGCAGTACTTGGTAATAGTAGCAGTAAAGCCTGTGTGGCTGTAGTAGGTCCCTAGCCATCAATTGTCCTTCTTTTGCAATCTTCTTGGCTTCTTCATCATTTTCCTGAAAGATTAAAAAAAAATGAAAATTACTACTTTGACCCACAAAGCAAGTGAGGGCTAAGTGTGAGGTGGAACAGAGGTGGGGTGGAAAGTGAACAGCATGGGAAAAATAAAATATAATGGAATTATAACTTAAGAATGAAGATACAGGGGCCCAGTGCAGTGGCTCACGCCTATAATCCCAGCACTTTGGGAGCCCGAGGCTAGAGGATCACTTAAGGTCAGGAGTTTGAGATCAGCCTGGCCAACATGGTGAAACCCCATCTCTACTAAAAATACAAAAATTAGCTGGGTGTGGTAGCAGGCGCCTGTAATCCCAGATACTTGGGAGGCTGAGGCATGAGACTCCTTGAACTTGGGAGGCGGGGGTTGCAGTGAGCAGAGATCGTGCCACTGCACTCCAGCCTGGGCAAAAGAGCGGGACTCTGTCTCAAAACAAACAAACAAATTAACTAACTAACTAATAAATAAAATAATGATGCTACGGGAAGAGACACAGTATTTTCCTAGACATCTCTGTTAAAGAGAAATGATCACAAGTTTGGCCCCTTTTCCACAGTACCAGGAAACCACTCCTTCTCCCCACAGTGCAACATCCCACGTGCAGCCCCTACTGTGATCATCTTGATACCTTCCTGGCCACCCAGGAAGTACTCTTTGGCTTCCTCATCTGTCCCAGCAGCCTAGTTCCTCTCTGCATGACAGTAGAATTAATCCATTTTCATGTTATAGTATCTTTTAAAAGCTCCATGCAAATTTGCAGTCAGAACCAAAAAGTTGTGTTATAAAATGGTAGCTATAAAAGACTGTATTGCTTTTGTAACCAAAAAATTCAGTCATTAGTACCCACAGGCTGTTCATTCAGTACCATTAATAGTCAGCATTCCTAATTATACTTTTGGAAAATAGTTAATCTTCTACCATGCTGCCCACAGGAAAAGCCATTTGTGAGCTATCCTGGCTCTTATGAAGGGTCATAACACTGATTCTGCCTCAGGCATCCGATTATTTCCATAATCATATATTCTTTCTTAGAAAGTTAGTATAAAGTCTCAAAATGGAAGGGTACATTTTTGTAGTTTTATAATAAAATGGAACAGCTTTTTAATTTTTTTTTAAAAAGGAATTCCTATTTTATGGGAAATGTGATTCTTGGGATGTTGTATAACATGCATTCATTAAGAATTTGTGCCTAGCGCCAGGTGCGGTGGCTCAAGCCTGTAATCCCAGCACTTTGGGAGGCCGAGGCGGGTGGATCACGAGGTCGAGAGATCGAGACCATCCTGGTCAACATGGTGAAACCCCGTCTCTACTAAAAATACAAAAAATTAGCTGGGCATGGTGGCTCGTGCCTGTAATCCCAGCTACTCAGGAGGCTGAGGCAGGAGAATTGCCTGAACCCAGGAGGCGGAGGTTGCGGTGAGCCAAGATCGCGCCATTGCACTCCAGCCTGGGTAACAAGAGCGAAACTCCGTCTCAAAAAAAAAAAAAAAAAAAAAAAAAAGGAATTTAGGAATTTGTACCTTTTCTTCTAACTGGGGATAAGAAAAGAGTACTATAATTGGTTTAAATGTTTTCTTGTTCATAAAACACTTTAACTCTGGTCTTTGAATTAGTAATTTGCATTTTGGGTGTTCTTGTTTGTATGTGTAAACAGCATTTAGAAAATCTGTATTTTATATAACGCTGGACTTCAAATCTTCTGAAAATCTTCCAAAATGTTGATAAAGGGTATGCAAAATGATTCTGATGCTGATTCTTTAGATACTCAGGGGAACAGCACTTCAGAAAATAATATTTCTTTCAGTTCCATTATGTCAAATCAAATTGTGTTGTGATGTAACTCATCTAACTAACTCTGGTGAATCTGTTATTGTCTAAAGAAATAAAAATTGCTGAGAAGCATACCTTAGCCCATTTAACTTTCTCTAATAAATCGCCAAGATTTCTTTTAATTGGAATATAATGCTTCCAAGGCTCTAGTGCCGTATAGAAATGTTCATAATATGGTGAGTCCTGCTTTAAAACCAGACTGTCACCCAGCATGAGATATGGATATCTGTAAGCAGCCACGGTCCCATCCACATTAACTTGATACTTGTACTGGAAGATGAAAAACAAACAAATATAAACAAACTTTCAGTAGTCATTTGCTTTACTTCTGCTTCTCATCAACACTGTAATACCAACTACAGAGGAATTATTTTCCATTTTCCAACTTTTGTGTTTAAAAGTTTTATTGTATAACTTATATCTTCTCTTTGTTTAAAAGTCCCAAGTAGCCTTTCTCAGATTAATTTTAAGAAATATATTGTTTAAATGTAACATGCTAAATTTTAGGAAATAGAAGTGGAGACCTATTTCAATCATGTCTCTGTAATATAGAATCCAGATTTCTGTAACCAGGTAGGAAAACTATTTTCTTTCTCTTTTTAAATTTTAATTTAATTTTTTTTCTTTTTTGAGACCATGTCTTGCTCTGTCACCCAGGCTGGAGTATAGTGGCGTAATCTTGGCTCACTGCAACCTCTGCCTCCCAGGTTCAAATGATTCTGGTGACTCAACCTCTTGAATAGCTGGGATTACAGGTGCCCGCCACTGTGGCCAGCGAATTTTTTCCTATTTTTAGTAGAGACAGGGTTTCCCCATGTTGGCCAGGCTGGTCTCAAACTCCCAACCTCAGGTGATCTGCTTGGCTTAGCCTCCCAAAGTGCTGGGATTATAGGTGTGAGCCACCGTGCCTAGCCAGGAAAACTATTTTCAAAAGTTCTTAAAGCTGAATACTGATAACAATGAACACTTTCATTTATTCATTATTTCATTTGTTCCTTATATGCAATCTATGAAACAGGCAGGCATTGTCTCTATTTTACAGTTTTAGAGCTGAGGAGACAGAAACCTGGAGACATTTAAGGATGGGCAATGCTGGCAACACAGTAGGTAAGCTGTCTGCATATTTCTTGGATTTATACACTTTATTTTCCATTGCAAATGCACTTTTCATAGGCATTAAACTTCAATTATAATAATCCAAAGCAGGTATTATTAACCCCTTCTTTTTGTTTTTACAAATGAAAAAACTAGTGTTCAGAGAAATATATAAACCTCCATTCTCTGAGTCCCAAATCCCCTGTTCTACTCATTATACCACTCTGGGATAAAGAGGACACACTCCCAGATTTGGTAATTAATTTTTTCTTAAATAATTTGGTACAAGGAGTTTTTGAGCCTATCAGCTTTTGTCACATTGTTCACATCTCTCCTTTAGGCCTTGTGATAATGCTCTGAAGGAGTAGGCAGGCATCACACAAGTTTAAAGACCAAGGCGCCAAGAGAGAAAGATCCCATAGCTGGTGGCAGAGACAGGATTAGAAGCAGGCCTTGAACCCCAATCCCAACTCCCATTTTACATACATGGAATTCGTACATTTTCTACTTACAAAAGACATTTGAGATCACTTTATGTAAAAGGTATTATATTCCCAGTTTATTAAAGCAAATAAAAAAAAGAAAAGAAAAAAAATAACTACATCAAAATCTCAGGTTAATCCTTGTACTGAATTTTCAGAATTAAGTACAGTTCTGAGCTATTTGGTAAAGTTAACAATGAAAGAAGGAAACCAAATTGAGTTTTGTAATTCCTGATACCTAATAAGAAAATGTAAACATGTATGTCAGTTCACAAGAAAGAAGAAATTTGCTGAAGCCCACCTATTTTGGTAGACTTTTAATATAAGTTTATTACATCATATCCGTAGAGGAAGACTCAAATGCATACCTTAAAGAAATCAAAGAAACCCATCAACTTGGCTTTTCCAAGCTCCTTTTCTTTCTCTTGGAAAAAGAAATATCCTGTAATTCCTGCATCTAGTAGCTGAGGATTTTTTTTGGACAGTTGTACCAACTGGAGCCTCTCCTCTCGGCTGTCTCTACCTCTGAAGAAAGCTCTCTCTGTTTTATTGATCCAGGAAGGCCCTACAAGTTTGAATCCATAAAAAAAATTATGATTATGAATTAGCTATTTTAATATGGTAAGCATAAGCCTCTTTAATCTACCATTGTTATTTAAGATGTTAAAGCTCTTTTATCATCAACTCATCTTCTAAAGCAGATGCGACTTTAAAAAAAAAATATGGGATTGAATCTCAATTTGCCAGAGTACTTTATTTTTTCTTTCTTTTCTTTCTTTCTTTTTTTTTTTTTTGAGATGGCATCTCACTCTGTCACCCAGGCTGGAGTGCAATGGTGCAATCTCAGCTCACTGCAACCTCCGCCTCCTGGGTTCAAGTGATTCTCCTGTCTCAGCCTCCCGAGTAGCTGGGACTACAGGCTGCACCACCACACCCAGCTAATTTTTGTACTTTTAGTAGAGACAGGGTTTCACCATGTTGGCCAGGATGGTCTCAATCTCTTGACCTCATGATCCACCTACCTCAGCCTCCCAAAGTGCTAGGATTACAGGTGTGAGCCACCACGCCCAGCCACTGGAAGTACTTTCAAGTTTAGACTTTCAAAAAAGAAAAATAGTCTTTTTATTTGTTGTATTATATAAAAGAATGCTCTAATTTTATCCATTTGTCTGCTAGGGAAAGCTCACGTGAGTATTGGTGTATTCTGTTGTATAATATTAGGAAATATCTGAAACAATGTCGGTCCATGTTCAAAGCAAAAAGAGATTCAGTGACTTGGTCCACTCACCAAGGCATTAGCTTCTTCCATCTTCTGTGTTTCACAATAAAACACGAGCTAGGCCTTTGTTCTTACATAGGGTGACCAGAAAAAAATGCTGTAACTGAGTAACATCCACAAATCTTTACTCAAGTTGGTCAGAATTTTGAATATAGGAAAGACTTTTTCTAATATGCTATTGAATGCAAACATATATGTATAATCCACTCTCTCTCTAAGCTTTCTTTTTGTTAATTAGCCATGCATTTTCCTGAACGCTTATATTTCTCTGAATTACCTGTATTTCCCTGAATAGAGAGGAGATCATTTGTAACACCCCTCATGGCTTCAAGTGTGGAGTGGGTGATGTCATATGTTGGAAGGACAATATCTCTTGAATCCAGAGAGCCACACCATGAAATGATAGGTATGGGGCTGGGGGTTCCATTGACTTTTCGATGCTCCAAAGGCCAATCTCCAAGATTAACATAAAATTCTAAATCTGGGAGGAGGACCTAAATAAACATATAAACAAACGTCACTCCTAGGAAGATATGTCTTCCATATATGTAAGAAAACCAAAGACTAAATACGACAGTTCTTTGGTTTTCTTAACATATTTCTGACAGAGTTGACCATTCAAAAACAGTAAGAGAAGAGAGAAGCATGCCTGTCATTGACAGGATAGCTGTGAATTTGTCACTTGTGAGGATCCTACATGACAAATTCACTTAACCAGGAGTCAGCTACCTCTGTCCAGAGGTGGATTTAAAATTTGGTGTTTGAGGCCGGGCATGGTGGCTCACACCTGTAATCCCAGGACTTTGGGAGCGGATCAGTTAAGGTCAGGAGTTCAAGACCAGTCTGGCCAACATGGTGAAACCCCATCACTACTAAAATTACAAAACTTAGCTGGGCTGGTGGCAGGCACCTGTCATCCCAGCTACTCAGGAGGGTGACGCAGTAGAATCCCTTTAACCTGGAAGATGGAGGTTGCAGTGAGCTGAGATCGCGCCTCTGTACTCCAGCCTGGGCAACAGAGTGAGACTCTGTTGTCAAAAAAAATAATAATAATAAATAAATAAACAAAATGTAGTGTTAGAGAAGTGGAAATTGTGTAGACAGGTATGAATGAGCAGCTTTAAGAACCCTCTCTGCCAGCTGCCTAAGCAAGAGAATCTAAAAGTTAGAACCAAAGCCTCGTTTTCCTTCCCTGTCCCCTTCTTTACCTCATCTGCCCTTGCCTCTGCAACCTGCCACTGTGCCACTCCGCCACTCCATTTCCGTCTCCACGGTCAATGTCTCAGTTTAGGCCCTCATCATTTCTTGCCTAGATTGTTGCAATAGCTTCCTTACTGGGTGTTCTGATTCTGGGCTCTCCATACTGTAATCTGCTCTCCACAGGGCTGCTCAGATTTCCAAAACTAAAATTAATTCGAAAACTGAAGTTTCTAAAATAACTTGGTTAATGTCACTAGCAAGCTTAACAGAACCTTAAGCCTATGGCACAAGATGTCAACTCTCTGGCTGGCATTCAAGTCCTATCTGGTTCCACCTTGGCTATACACCTCATCTTTCATCTGTCCACCTACCAGGAAACCTTAAGCTACTCTCTGAAAATGCCATCCTCTTAATATGTAATTCCCTTCACTCGGAATGTTCTACTTATTTAACTTAGCAGTCTTCTTTCTCATCTTTCAAACTCAGATCTAACACCACCTCCTCTATGACTCACCCTCCTCAGGCACTTGAACCCTGGGTACTTATTTTTTTGAGACCTATCACGTTGGGATATAATTATTTGTTTGTATTCACACCCCACTCCCACTCCCAAACAACAAAAACAAGTCCCACTAGAGTGGGCTGCTCAAAGACTAGGACTGTGTCTCTTTCATCTTAGATTTCTTCCCCAGCTACTGAGCAAAGAACAAAAGGAAAGGATGAGAGATATGAATGTTCACCCTCTTGCTTCCCTGTCGTTGTTATTATTATTATTATTTGAGACACTGTCTTGCTCTGCCGCCCAGGCTGGAGTGCAGTGGTGCAATCTCAGCTCACCACAACCTCTGCTTCTCAGGTTCAAGTGATTCTTGTGCCTCAGCCTCCCAAGTAGCTGGGACTATAGGTACGTGTCACCACACCTGGCTAATTTTTGTATCTTTAGTAGAGACGGGGTTGGCCATGTTGGCCAGGCTAGTCTCAAACTCCTGACCTCAAATGATTCACCTGCCTCAGCCTCTGAGAGTGTTGGGATTACAGGTGTGAGCCACCATGTCCAGCCTCCCTGTTATTTATAAACTCATTAATAAACTCCACATCAGAAGTGCTCACTGTGGAGCAAGGTCTCTCAAGCTCACACTATTGACATTTGGGGCTGGATGATTCTTTGCTGTGAGGTCACTATCCCTTACATTGTAGGATGCTTACCCACTAGATACTAATAGCAATCCCTGAGTTGTGACAACCAAAAATGTCTCTAAACATTGGCAAATGTCCTCTGATGGGTAAAATCATCCCTGGTTGAAATCTACTGCGATGAAGCCAGCAACATGGGTTAAAGAGGCAAGAATACAGGGCATGATTGACCAGTTGAAGCCAAGGAAGAGAGCACTACCTTTAGGAGCAGATGCCCATATTTGCATGTACACTCACATTGTGGGCTGGTGGCAGAGGGATGGGGACTGCTATTTAAAGTAAGGACTGACTGCAGCCACACAGTCAGCATACTTGGGGGATTGTATAACATGTCAGGAAAACTGTGTTGTTTTGGTAAAAAAAAAACTCTCTTGGCCAGGTACAGTGGCTCACGCCTGTAGTCCCAGCACTTTGGGAGGCTGAGGTGAGTGGATCATGAGGTCAGGAGATCGAGACCATCCTGGCCAACATGGTGAAACCCCATCTCTACTAAAAATACAAAAATTAGCTGGGCATGGTGATGGGTGCTTGCAATCCCAGCTACTCAGGAGGCTGAGGCAGGAGAATCACTTGACCCAGGGAGTTGGAGGTTGCCATGAGCCAGTATCGTGCCACTGCATTCCAGCCTGGTGACACAGCAGTACTCCATCTCAAAACAAACAAACAAAACCTCCCTTAATGGTCTCTCTGGGTAAGAAAGATAAATATTGCCTACCTCCGTCCTTCACCCTGTATGATCAGAAATAAGAACAAAAGGTGGTCTAAGTTGCTCTGCTTAAGAGGAATTTAGAGTTCTGCAAATGTGGAAAGAGAGACTGAACAGTGGGATAAGGGGGCGCTGTTGGGGGATGTGGAGAGCCTGAAAGACAGTGGGCCTAACCACATTAGTAAGAGGCTAAGACCTGAAGATCAAGGACAGCCCTGAGAAATTCCCAGAGGCAAGCATGACTGAGAGTCCGATTAGTACAGAGATGTCTATTTTTAAATATCAAGGGTTTTGTTTCCTTTTTAGTATGCACTGGTGAAAAAACAACCAACCTGTTTCTGGTATCCCAAGCTTTGACAAAATGTGCCAGCATGCTAACTTCTAGGTATGCTTAGGGAAAAACAAGGAAAATGTGTTCTAAGTTCAGGTCATTCTGAGGTGAAGAGAAATAAACAGCTGCAGAAGGCAAAATCTAAACAGGAGAAGTTTAGATTCAGCAGGAACAGAGAACTTAAAGTGAGTGACCTCTTGCAACAGTCGTGTGTGCGTATAGACCCGGCTAGGACTGAGGCTGAGGTGGGAGGATGGCTTGAGCCCAAGAGTTTGAGGCCAGCCTGCACAAGACCCCATCTCAATTAAATAATTAATTAATTAATTAATAAGACAGTTCTGTTTGGATACTGTAGATACAGACGGTTTTGAAGAAGAGGAGGAGGACGGAGGAAGAAGTAACCTTGTTATAAATCTCTGGAAGTTCAAAAAAACCTTGGGAGTCTCCTGCATGGCACACCTATGTGGGATGGGGGCTCAAGCCACTTAATTTTATTTTATTTTATGTATGTATGTATTTATTTATTTGAAATGGAGTCTCATTCTGTTACCCAGGTCGGACTGCAGTGGTGCAATCTTGGGTCACTGCAACCTCCACCTCCTGGGTTGAAGCCAGTTTCCTGCCTCAGCCTCCCGAGTAGCTGGAATTACAGGTGCCTGCCACCATACCCAGCTAATTTTTGTATTTTCAGTAGAGATGGGGTTTTGCCATGTTGGCCAGACTGGTCTCGAACCCCTAAACTCAGGTGATCCACCCGTCTGGGCCTCCCAAAGTGCTGCAACTGCAGGCATGAGCCACCATGCCTGGCCTCAAGCCATTTAATTTTAAATCTTACAGGAAAATGAGATCCACAAAGGTGGAAAACACATGAACACTCAGGTTGCAAATATCTTAGATGCCCATTTCTTAGCCTGAAATCTGTTTCATCCTTTGTCATATCATTCTAAACATTTAAATGTTACACCTAAATAATTAAACTATATTATCAATTCATTCATTCTCCTACCTTTCTTGTCAGTGATAACAAAATCTCATCAGAGAACATTTTGAAGTCCGTGTATTTCCCTAAAGATCTCCGGTAAATGTGGTTATTGAGAATTGTGTAATGAACAACGGCACCTCTCTCGTCCCCAAACCTTTTGGGGACTTCGTTTAGCATTTGCTGGAGATTGATCCTGGGAAAGGAAGCAAAATCTTTTGCAATCTGCGGTTCTTTGGTTGGACAAGAAAGAGTTTTCTGCCAGGCCTGAGGATTTTCTGGACACTCACAGTACTCATGGTATACTGGTCCTAGGAAAAGAAAACAGGAACAAGGCTGCACTCCATCAGCAAGCACCACAACACAGGGAGTCACTTCTGTCTCTGCTTCTTGGTGAATTCTAAGATTATCCAGAGATAATCAGTGATTTTTGTTAGAGTCCTACGCTCTTAACTTCCTTTTCACGCCACCTTGGATAACACAGTTAGTTTAGTATATGCCCTCTCCCAATCTAACCTACTCTCAGTCACTTGGCTGATAAATTCATTTCTGGTGAGGTATAAATGGCAGCAAACATAAAACAACTTACCTTTTAGCAAGAAGAAAAAGATTGTATTAATTTTTAGACATTATGTAAACCAAAAATAAACTTCCTAAGCCTCCCCAACCATCAAAATGGATCCCTCCTTTTGGCCAAAGACATTGCAAAGTTAACCTGAAAAAGTAGTTTGGCCATGAAGGGAAGGGAAAGCCAGACATGCCTCATTACGCCCTTCTCCCTTTTGGAATTCAGGCCCAGCTGAACAGCATTAACATCAACACAGACCTTAAAACTGACAGAAATGACTCTTTAAGCCTGAAAGAAACATTTGCAATCTCTTCTCTGTAGCCTGCTACCTGGAGGCATCATCTGTGTGAAAAAACCTTGGTTTCCACAAACCCTTGTCATACTAGACATTCCTTTCTATTGATTCTAGGTCTTTAGACAATAACTTAATTCTTTCAACCAACTGCCAATTAAAAAGTCTTTGAATCTACCTACGACCTGGAAGCCCCGCCCCCCACCTAACCCCTCCCAACCACCTCCCCCACTTCCAATTGTCCTTCCTTTGCAGACCAAACCAATCTACATCTTACATGTATTGATCAATGTCTTATGTCTCCCTAAAATGTATAAAACTGCAGCCTTACCACCTTGAGCACATGTTCTCAGGATCTCCTGAGGGTTGTGTCATGGGCCATTTGTTACTCATATTCAGCTCAGAATAAACGTCTTCAAATATTTTAGAATTGGACTCTTTTCTTTCTTTCTTTTTTTTGAGGGGTGGTGGGGTGGAGGGATAGAGTATCACTCTGTTGCCCAGGCTGGAGTGTAGTGGCCTGATCTTGGCTCACTGCAACCTCCAACTCCTGGGTTCAAGCAATTCTCCTGCCTCAACCTCCCAAGTAGCTGCGATTACAGGCATGCATCACCACATTTGGCTAATTTTTGTATTTTTAGTGGAGATGGGGTTTCACCAGGTTGGCCAGGCTGGTCTTGAACTTCTGACCTCAGGTGATCCACCTGCCTTAGCCTCCCAAAGTGCTGGGATTATAGGCGTGAGTCACAGCACCTGGCCATAAGTTTGACTCTTTTCATTGACAACAAGCAACAGGACTGAGGTACCCTCCCACCTAAAATGACCAGAAAACACCCCCACAAAGCATATGAAACAACAGTTTTTTGTTGATTTTGTTGTTGTTCTTTTGAGACCGAGTCTCAGTGTGTCACCTGGACTGGAGTGCAGTGGTGTGATCTTGGCTCACCTTCAATCTCTTCCTCCCTGGTTCAAGTGATTTTCCTGCCTCAGCCTCCTGAATAGCTGGGATTACAGGTGCCCGCCACCATGCCCAGCTAATTTTTTGTATTTTTAGTACAGAAGACTTTTACCATATTGGCCAGGTTGGTCTTCAACTCCTGACATCAAGTGATCTGCCTGCCTCGGCCTCCCAAAGTGCTGGGATTACAGGCATGAGTCACTGCACCTGGCCTTAAACAATAGTTTTTAAAGCACTAGGTATCAGGCAAAGAAGAACAGTGAGTCTGAGAGATGGGGAACAAATAACATAAGCCCTACAATTCCTACAGCCTACCGTTTAAAGGAGCTTTGAGGTTGTAGTGCAGGGAGGGGGACTGTAGGCAAAGCCAGGCAGCCAACCTCACTGAGTTGAGGCAGCAGAGCTGACAGTTCAGGGAGACCAAGGCAGCTCTAGACTTTGTAGGACAGAGTATCTGAAAAGGAAGTACTGTGGGTCCTAGAGAACAGTAGAGATCTGTAGAAGGTCCTCTTCACATATTAAGCAGGGCATATTATGATCAGGGCATATGATCAGTGCATTTTGGATGGGCTCTTCCCCTGTACTGATTCCAAAAATATTACAGTTTAATTATTTAGGCGTAACATTTAAATGTTTAGAATGATAATGACAAAGGATGAAAACAGATTTCAGGCTGAGACATGGTTATTTAAGATATTTGCCACCTGAGTGTTCTTAGGTTCTTGGGGAAGGCAGGGGAAGAACCCATCCAAAATGATCAGAGGGAACATTACTTAGCAGTGGGTACCAGTCAGATTGGAAAGCCTCCTAATCCATAGTGTTTGGGTAAAGTATACAGAAGGGTATTGCCTTAGTAGTGGGGAATAATCAGCCCTAGGCTAACCATGGCTCTAGTCCCACCTAACAAATTGTAAAAGCAAAACTTGGAAGGATTAAACTATATCCCAGTAATTTAACTGCACCCCAGAAAAGAGGTCAAGAAGATGAAAAAGCATGGAGAGGTGAAAACTACACTGTATAGGACTGATGACAGATTGCACATTGCAGAAGAAAAGAGAATTTAGAGACAGTAATAGAAAGTATACAAAATGAAACAGAGAAAAAAGAATTTTAAAAATGAAAAGAGTATCAGTGAACCATAGGATAATTTCAAGTCCAATATATGGGCAATTAGTATCCTTGAAGGTAAAGTGGAATGTAACAGAAAACACATTTGAAGCAATAATGACCAAAATTTTTCTAAATTCGATGAAAACTACAAACCCCCAATTCCAAGAAGTTCCACGAATCCAAAACACAGGAAATATGAAGAAAACTGTACCAAGGCATATAATAATTAAATTTCTCAAAACAACTGATAAAGAGAAAACCTTAAAAGCAGCACAGATGAACAAAGATAAGGACAATGCTAGGTTTGTTAGAAGCAATGCAAGTGAGAAGACAGTGGAGTCACATCTTTAAAGTATCAAAAAAAAAAAAAATCAACCTGTAACTATAACTAAAGACAACGTCTTTTAAAAGCAAAGGCAAAATAGGTGGGGCATGGTAGCTCATGCCTGCAATCCCAGCACTTTGGGGAGCTGAGGCAGGAGGATCACTTGAGCCTAGGCGTTTGAGACCAGCCTAGGTAACAATAACAAACAAGACTTTGTTTCTACAAAAAAATATTTTTTTAATTTTTAGGGTGTGGTGTTATGTGCCTACAATCCTAGCTACTTAGGAGGCTGAGGCTGGAGGTTTGCTCTAACCCAGCAGTTCTGTTTGTTTGCTTATTCGTTTTTTTTGAGAAAGGGGGTCTCACTCTGTCCTCCTGGCCAGAGTGCAGTGGCATGATCACAGCTTACTGCAGCCTCGACCTCCTGGGCTCAGGGGATCCTCTTAGCTCAGGCTCTTGATTAGCTGGGACTACAGGTATGCACCAACACACCCAGCTAATTTTTTGTATTTTTTATATAAACATGTTTTTGCCATGTTGCCCAAGCTGGTCTTGAATTCCTGGGCTCAAGTAACCCTCTGGCCTCGGCCTCCCAAAGTGCTAGAATTATAGGTGTGAGCCACTGCATGCAACCTAGCCCAGCAGTTTGAGGTTGCAGTGAGCTTTTTTTTTGAGATGGAGTCTCGCTCTGTCACCCAGGCTGCAGTGCAGTGACACGATCTTGGGTCACTGCAACCTCCACCTCCCCGGTTAAGTGATTCTCCAGCCTCAGCTTCCCGAGTAGCTGGGACTTCAGTCATGCACCACCACCCAGCTAATTTTTGTATTTTTAGTAGAGACGGGGTTTCACCATGTTGCCCAGGCTGGTATTGAACTCCTAAGCTCAAGCCATCTGCCTGCCTTGTCCTCCCAAAGTGTTGGGATTACAGGCGTGAGCCACTGTGCCCAGCCTGCAGTGAGCTTTGACTGTGCCACTGTACTCCAGCCTAGGCCACAGAGCAAGACCCTGTCTCAAAATAAACAAAAAACAACTCAAACAAACAAACGAAAGGCAAAATAAAGATTGTTTTAGACATTCAAAAGCTGAAAGAATTCATCACCAGCATTCTCACAGTAAAAGAAATATTAATAGAAATCCTTTAGGCAGAAGGCAAATGTTACAAGATGGAAATATGGATCTACATAAAGGAATGAAGAGTTTCACAACTAGTAACTACGTGGGTAAATACACAAGACTTATTTTTCTTATCATTTAAATCTCTTTAAAAAATTACTTAATTTTCTTTCTCTTAAAATTTAAATTGTGCTCCAGGAGGTACATATACAATGTTTACTCTATTGCATATGACTCTGAGGTCATCAGGTTTAGCCCATTCTGAAAGGCCTGGGACCTACATGCCAGGCTGACTCTGGAGTAAATAATAATCACTTACCTTTCAAAATATAGGGAGACCGAGCCACATGTTCATCACCATAAAGGACCTCTATCTTCAGCCCTTCATTGACAGTTTCATACATCCTATATCTCATCAAAAATGTTCCATCATTCCTGTCCAAAGGTTTAGGGACATGAATCCGGACCAACTCCTTAGGTGAAAGAGATTTGACTACTACTTTGAATGGTGTTTGACCTAAAAGAAAAAGAAATATAAATAACTCTACCGTGTCATGATTATTATACCTTTACAATTATTGGATAGTTGTTACTGAATAACTTAAATATATTGCTTATTCTTCCAGCATTGTTGATTTTTAAAAAATCATTTCCTTTGGAAGATCTTTGAGGCCAAGAACTATGAGTGGTTCATGCATTCTTTTTTTTTCTTTTCTTTTTTTTTTTTATACAGAGTCTCGCTCTGTCATCCAGGCTGGAGTGCAGACTTACAATCCTCCTAGCTCATTATAGTTCCAATCTCCTGGGCTCATGAACCTCCTGCCTCAACCTGCATTAGCCCCATGAGTAGCTGGGACTATAGGAGTGTGCCACCATGCCCAGCTAATATTTTAAATTTTTTGTAAAGATGGTGTGGGGGGGATTGGGTGGCGGATGGGTTGAAGGGCATCTTGCTATATTGCCCAGGCTGATTTCAAACTCCTGACCTCAAGCAATCCCCACTGCCTCAGCCTCCCAAAGTGTTGGGATTACAGGCTTGAGCCACAGTGCTTGGTCTGGTTCATGTATTCAAACCATGAATCAGACGTAACATTTGAATCATTAATCATTCCATCAAGATTTATTGCATAAACAAAAGGAATTTATTTTTTAAAAGCAAATAAAAAACTTTTTATTTGGTCTTTCCTCCTTTGTGTAGGATTAAAGCCCAGATAGTTAAAAATCCATGGACTCTAAGCATGACAGATCTCTATAGTAATCTAACTTTCTCCTTGTAAAATACACACAATCTTTCTTGGTATACCATTTCAGTATCTAACAACCATCATTTCTGTGAAAATTTCCCCATTTATTAAGCTCAAATTTCAAGTGGTACTTCTAAGCCCATTTCCTTAGGTAGAGAGAGATTATAGCTAGTAACCAGACTCCTTACAAGTTCACACACACACACACACACACACCACACACACACACACACACACACCCCTTTGTAAATACTAGAGATTACTTCTGAATCTATTTGCTCAGCTTGAAAAGAAACAGTTATACTATAACAATCCATTCCACCTTCAAAGTTTTGTGGGTTTTCTGTGGTAAATAATATATTTAACAAACTTTCCCTTTCCTATTAGCTGACACTTAGGCTTTGAAATGATACTGCTGTGATTAAAGTTACTGTGGCCCAGGAATAAACTTTGAAACCTCTTTCTTCAGAAAGTGCAGTATATATACCATCTAGATCACCATATCGAAGAGGAATGCTAAAAAGGTAGTGAATCCTTTGAAATCCACAGTCCTAGCAAACAAAATTGTGACCAAAGTTGTCTTTTACTTCACATCTATCATACTACAAAATTTAGAATATTTAAAATATATCTTTTGAAAGTACTAAACAAGTTTGTGAAAATCTGCGTTTCTAAATGTTACAGTTTCTAAATGTAGGCAGTATCAAAATGTTATATCACTAGAATCAGAAATCTTGAACATGTTTGATTTGGTAAGAAATCAAAAGCATATTTAGAAATTCACTTAGCACTTTTTTTTTTTTTTGAGACGGAGTTTCGCTCTTGTTACCCAGGCTGGAGTGCAATGGCACGATCTCGGCTCACCGCAACCTCCGCCTCCTGGGTTCAGGCACTTAGCACTTTTTATGGGCTTGACACTTTCATATGTATTTTCTGTGTCATTTATTTCCTATAAGAACTTTGAGGTAGGTATCTGTTACCCCCATTTTATAGAACAAGAAACCAAGGCTCCAAGAAGTAAGGTAACTTGCCCAAGGTCACATACATAATGTGTTGCAGAGCCAATATCTGAATGTAGCTTTGGAGCAGTCACAGTTGGAGGAATACTTCTGGCACTTTGGATACAATGGAGTCATCTCCTCCTCTGTTGTTTACGAAGTTCATTAAGGCTCTCTACAGCTGCAACAAAAGGGTTGACCTCACATGGTCAAGGGAAACAGAATCCCAGAAGGCCAAGGTATTATACCATGAGGCTAAGTGGAAATCCTCCAAAAATATCTGGCTACCTGTCAACCATGTATACTCTCCAAGATCTTATTGTAAACTGACACATGACAATCCTATTAAGGATGATTTGATAAAACAGAAGGAGCAATGAAGTAGAAGTTCAAAGGGTTGTTCCTGCCTTGGCTCTGACACATTCGCTGTAGGGCTCACCAGGCAAGGCATTTCAGCTTCACTGAGCCCAGCTTCTCATGTGTAAAGAAAGACAGTAATTCCTATCCTTCCTACCTTATAAGACTATTTTGGAGGACAAATTAAGTAAGGCATAGTGTAAAACACCAAAGTACTACACAACCAGGAGGTAAGATGATGATGATGATGATGATGATGATTTTTTGGAGATGGAGTTTCGCTCTTGTTACCCAGGCTGGAGTGCAATGGCGCCATCTCGGTTTACGGCAACCTTCGCCTCCTGGATTCAGGCAATTCTCCTGCCTCAGCTTCCTGAGTAGCTAGGATTACAGGCACGTGCCACCATGCCCAGCTAATTTTTTGTATTTTTAGTAGAGACGGGGTTTCACCATGTTGACCAGGATGGTCTCGATCTCTCGACCATGTCGTGATCCACCCGCCTTTGCCTCCCAAAGTGCTGGGATTACAGGCTTGAGCCACCGCGCCCGGCCAAGATTATTTTATGAAGATATTATTACTGGTGAAGATAGAAGACTGAGTAGAAAAAAAGTATATCCTTCAAACTTGACATATTTCAATCATCCCTCCCTCTACCCCTTCTTTTCATCTACAATAGTTACTCAGCACCTCTACCAAGTGTTGTGCTACAAGCTGGGAATATAACAGTATCTACAGGTACTGCCTACATTCATAACTGAAGGAAATGCTCAATTTAAGCAAGAGTTTACTGAAAATATACAGGTTTTTTCCCGATCCAAGGTCAAAGATCCTATAATTTCTGTCTGTGAACCCCAGTTTCAGATATCCTGCTTTAGATCACTGAGGTTCACAATATGTTTGTTATCTGGGTACTTGGATATATGTAGTGTAATAGTGGCATTCAGATAAATTCTACACTGTTGAAAGGGAGTGATAATAAGGCAACCTTTCTAAGTCGTATACAATAGACTACAGCTTGAGAAAATAAGATTTTTCCTCTTTTCCAATTAGTGTTTTGTTTTTTTTTTTTTTGGAGACTGGGTCTCATTCTGTCACCCAGAGGCGCAATCTCAACTCAATGCAACCTCAGCTTCCCAGGCTCAAGAGATCCTCCCACCTCAGTCTCCCCAATAACTGGGACCACAGGCATGCACCACCACACCTGGCTGATATTTTAGATTTTTTGTAGATTAATTTTGCCATACTGTGCAGGCTGGTCTCAAACTTCTTAGTTCAGGCGATCTACCAGCCTTGGCCTCCCAAAGTGCTGAGATTACAAGGCATGAGTCACTGTACCTGGCCATTCAATTAGTTCTTGAAGAGGGAAAGACTTCAGGACTTACAAGTTAATGTTGGTGGCAGAAATATAAGAAACTGGCTGGGTGAGTTTTCAGAACTATAGGGCACCTTTTTAACTGGAAGCCAGAAATCAAGGGGCCTGAAAGGAAACAAAAGGAATCCAAGGGAATAAAAGTAAGGTTGTCCAAAAAGTCTTTATTTTATGTATTTATTTAAAGAAAGAGTCTTGCCTTCTCACCCAGGCTGGAGTGCAGTGGCACAATCATAATGCATGGCAACCTTGAGCTCCTGGGCTCAACTGATCCTCCTCCCTCAGCTTCCTGAGAAGTAATTTTTAAAATTTTTATTTTAAGTAGAGATGGAATCTCTATGCTATGCTGCCCGGCTAGGAAGTCTTTCTAAGACTAAAAAAAGTTAAAAAAGGAAAGTCATAGATTGCAGGGGTAAACCTGCAGAAAAATAAATGTAACTTTCCTTCTGTCAAGATATTTAATAGAAACTGTTTGTAAACTGGTTTTTATTTGTTTAAAGTATATATATATATATATATATACATATATGTGCATATCTAAATATACACACAACTTTCAGTCATGTACCATTTGGATTTTAATTGAGGGTCTTTAATATACATAAGAGGTTGCAAACTATAGCTAATCCAGCTCACTGCCTGTTTTTGTAAATCCTGTAAGCTAACAATGATTCTTACATTTTTAAAATGGGGATGGGCATGATGGAGTATGCCTGTAATCCCAGAATTTTGGGAGACTGAGGCAGGAGGATCCCTTGAGCTCAGGAATTTGAGGCTGCAGTAGCTATGATTGCACCATTGCACTCCACCCTGGGTAACAGAGAGAGACCTTGCCTATTAAAATAAAAGGGGAGAAAAATCAAAGGAAGAATAATATTCTGTAATTTATTAAAAATTATATGAAATAGAAATTTCAGTGGCCATAAAAAGTTTTATTGTAACATAGACAGGTTTGTTTGTTACATGTCCATGGCTACAAAGCAGAGCTGAATAAATGTGATACTATATGACCTACAAAGCCTAAATTATTTACTATCTGGCCCTTTAAAGAAAAGGTTTGTGAAGCCCTGATATACACACATGCGTCTCTGTCAATAGAGTTGGAATTATTCTACCCAAATACATATAATTCATATGATACCAGTTGTCTGAGTATTTAATCTAACTGGTAGACATGTTATCAAAGCAATGCTCAAAGACAACTTCAGGAGTGGTGTTCTGAATCAAATGTAGAGCATAAGCCACTGAGGTGGTTAAGTTAGAGGCAGATTCTTGCCTCAGCTCAAATTTCGCCAGCTGCTCTCTTTTATCTAGTTATAAAGCCATTTGCTTGGCATTCAAGGCCCTTGAAGACCAGGGGCTACAATCAATTAGCCTCTTCTGCTCAGTATCATTAAATTACAGTACCTATTTTGCCAAATACCACGGTTTCCTATGCCTCTGTGCTTTCGCACATGCTGGAGCGTCCACCTACATGCCTGCCCAGCAAACCTTCTCATCTTTCAAGTCTTTGCTCCTGAAATCTTCCTGAACTTCTCCAGTTTCTGGCAGTACTTCAGTGTTGCCGCTGCACTCTATACATAACCTTCAATTATCTTGTACAGTGATCAGTTATTTGCACGTCTTTTATCAACAGACTGTAAGTTCCTTGATGGACACGCATTGCCTTTTCTTCCTTAGATCCCCAGCAGAATTACCAAACACAGAAGCACACATCAAATTAGAATTTCTTGAATGAATGAAATTTTAAAAATCATTAAATCTAGAAGTGAACTATGTTTGGCTCCTAAATTCTCTGTTTTGCCCACCTGTCACGCCCCCCTTTTCCCCTTCCCACTGCTGGCAGCTGTGTTCCCAGCTGGCCTAGCAGTGGCAGAGGCACTGGGTCATTCTAATTGTCTCTTCGCTAATAAAACAAGGTGCTAATTGGCTAGAGGCCTGAACTTAGACATTAATTAGCAAATCCTGACTGGTAACAGCTTGAAACCAGCAGGACAAGTTTTAAGAAGTTGCAAAGGTAAGACTCGAAGGACAACGAGGGACGAGGACCAGGCAGAAAGGCAATCAGGATGAGACCCATCCCACCCTCAGCAGAGGGAAAACCGAATGATTTCTACTGAGTTTCCCTAGCTCCTGTAACCTGCTTTCAAGAACTCAGAACTAAAAAGGAAACAAAAAACTAACACGTAAACCCCTCCCCTTCCTACTGCTCTGACGTTTCCTCTGCGTAGGAGTTCGTTGGTCCAAACCCATCAGGCCCAAGCCTTGTAATCCGACGCGATCCGTAGGCTTGATGACTCACCCCTGGAAAGCGCTCCCTGCAATCCCTCACAGTTCAGACGACTAAGTCAGAGATGGAGCAACACCCTCCTTGTAACCCCCGGGAGCCGTCCATTCGCAACATCGGTCCCTGCACTTTAAATGCGGAAGCGCCCTTGAAGCTCATTCATTCATTCCACAAACTTTTGTTGCGATTTCTGCCCGCGTTGTGTCCGGGCGGGAGGAGCTGACCAGACCCAAAAGGGGGCGACACAGGCCGGGGAGGGACGCCACGCAGGCCGCGGGCTGATTCCCGGGCGGCGGGGACGCACGGGGACCCGGCCGCGGGGCGAGGGAGGGCGGCCGGCTGGACGCTACCTGGGGGCGCGCGAGTGAAGTTCTGGCCCTCCGAGTTGACCGCCTGCAGGTAGAAATAGCGGACAGGCAGGACGACGGCCGCCTGCAGCCCGGGCCCCCACACCAGGCTCCGCGGCGCGCTCACCAGCGCCTCCGGGGCGCCCGCGGCCGCCAGCAGGGCGAGCCGCAGCAGCAGCAGGGCCCGCGGGAGGCGGCGCATGGTCGGCGGGGCAGCTGCCGTCCGGCTCCGCGGCGGCGAGGAGGGGCCGGCTGCGCCGCGGGCCGGGCGGGGCCTGGGACCCACCGCGGGGCGGGTCTTTCGGGCGGGAAGAATTGCGGCGCTGGCTGCCTTTTCCGCCCGCTGTCCCTCCCCGGCTCCTTTGGGCGGGAACGCGAGCCGGCGCCGCACTCACCCCCTGCGCGCCCGGCAGGTGTCGGCGATGGGCGCGCAGGTTCCTCCCCGCAGTCCCACAGGCCCCCTGGAGGAAAGGGGTAGAGAGGCCCGCACAGGGACCGAGGCTGAGAGTGTGCGCTGTTGATTGCCAAGGCCTCGGGCACGCGTGGCCTCCACCTCCAGTGGTCTTTCTTTTTCTTCCTTCCTTTCCTTCCTTCTTTCTCTGTTTTTATACAGTTAAGGGGGCTGGTTCTGTCGCCTAGGCTGGAATGCAGCGGCGCGATCACAGCTCACTGCACCCTGGAACTGGTGTGCTCAAGAAATCCTCCCGCCCCGGCCTCCCGAATAGCTGAGACTAACTATAAGCACACGACACCACACTGGCTAATTTAATTTAATTTATTGCTATTTTTGTAGAGACGGGAGTCTTCCCCATGTTGCCCAGGGTGGTCTTGAACTCCTGATTTCAAGCAATCCGCCCCACTTGGCTTTCCAAAGTGCCGAGATTACAGGCGTGAGCCACCGGGTCCGCCGCTCTGGTGTTTTTAAAGGACGTAGACCCAGTAGTGATTACTGTGGGACGACAGAAAGGGTCCCACCCCAAGATCGATGTGGTTCAGGGGAAAGCCTTTCCCCAAAGAATGTCGCCGAGTTTACAAGAGGAGAGCCAAGGCCACGCCCCCGCCCTCCCTCACAGCCCTCTCGTCACAGCAGCTTGGTTCTCTCGTGGCCTGCTTTGTTGCTTTTCTGCTCAGCAGCCTCCTTCACAGAACTGTGATTTCCCCGACTCCTCCCTTTCCCCCCTTCCTCCCGCACTCCCCTTCTTCCAGCAGGTGTTTATAGAACATCTACGGAGCCTGGGCCAAGCCCAGAGTGAGGAGCTGGGTACTGGGGTGGCAGAAGACCAGGCATTGCCTTGAGCCTGTGTATGAGCTTCATCTCAAAGCCAGGAATCTCCTGTTCCTCTGTAATCGATGTGGAAGAAGGCGTGGTGGTGCATAGCTGCTCTCAGCCACTTCCACCACTCCTCAGAAGATGAACGCTGGATCCAGGAAGAGATTGTCAAGGCCAATGTCTGCCTCTCTTTTTTGATCATTTTATCCAGTTAATGATTTTTCCTCTTTTTTTATCTGCTTATGGTCTGAATCTATTTAGAGGCAATAAAGATTTTCCTCTGGCTGAATGAGCCAGAGGGAAGTCACACCCTAGAATGGACACAGGGTTTCTGCACCCTCTTGGCAGACCTCAATCCTCACATCAGAGCCAGGCACTGGGCAGGCCTTTGTCTACCCTACGGCTTTAGTTGTGCTACTCAGCATTCTTGCTATGACCGAGTTTTATCAGGGCAAAATCTTTCCCACATTTTCACAGTTCTCTTTACCTATTTTAGGAATGCTAAGCAGTGGTTGTGGATGGTATTCTTTGTACTTTGCAGAGATTTTCAGGAACTGGTAGTCGCTGATCATTTTTAGGGCGAAAGTACAACATTACTTGGTATTACTTTCATTGATAAATTTTATTTTGTGAGGGTGCCTGCTTGCTTTAAATGGAAAACTTTGCTCTGTTCCAACCAGCACTTAAAAAATTTGTATGGAGGCTGGGAACTGTGGCTCACGACTGTAATTCCAGCACTTTGGGAGGCTGAGGCGAGTAGATCACAAGGTCAGGAGTTCGAGGCCAGCCTGGCTAACATGGTGAAACCTCGTCTCTACTAAAAATACAAAAAAAAAAACTGGGTGTTGTGGCATGCACCTGTAATCCTGGCTACTCAAGAGGCTGAGGCAGAATTGCTTGAACCTGGGAGGCAGAGATTGCAGTGAGCTGAGATCGTGCCACTGCACTCCAGCTTGGGCGCCAGAGTGAGACTCTGTGTCACAAAAAAAAAAAAAAAAAAAAAAAAAAAAAAAAAAAAAAAAAAAAAAAAAGTATGGAACACATTTTGCTCACACTCTTTCAAAATCTGACTTAAAACAATTTCCAGAGAAAGAACCTGAGGCTTAGCTGGTACTGGATGATAGTAAAATATGGCCTAATAAATTGCATAACATTTGAGTTAACACCCAGTATTTTATTTTTTTGAGAACATGTCAGAGAAGCCATATAATTGTACCTGAACACACTCATGTTTGGTAATACTAAGCCTGTACCAACCTGTTTTCTTTCTCATCTTAATCTGTCTCCAAAGAGCCTATCTCTTCAGATCAACAAATGCCTTGACCAGACTCTTTATCATTAATCAAATTTCATTCATTCAACACATATTTATTAAATGCCTACTTATTTTGGATATTGTATTTTGACTTCCAAGTGCCTGTAGGTTAGTGGAGAAGAAAGACAAAGAGGCAATGTAAATAGTGCATAGGTGTTAAAATATAGGTGTCAAGAACTGGCATAGTCTAGGATTTTATCCCACTTACAAACTAACAAGTTGGCCTGTTACTGTTTCATGGATGCTGTCAAAAGATACAGCACTCCTGTATCAAAGAACTTTATTATTCACTGCAAAAGTAGTAGTCAGAGCTTTATGTTGGTTTGTGTTTTGTTCCTAAGCCTCCCAAGTCCTGTGGAGACAATGCAAACAGACTATGATGGATGCCTGAAATGGGTTGCATTACAAGAGAGGAGCACTAAGCTAAAGGAATTTGCCTCTTTTAGGCTTCACAGAATTAAGCCTGCTCTTTGTGATTGGGGAGATGTTATCCCATCCCTCAAGGTTGCTTGCTACAAACACTACCCGGAGAAATGGCTGGATAAAAAGCTGAGCATTGGAGTGGCAGACCAGCAAGAATGATCAGAGAAGTTCAAGGTCCATGGCAGAGAGTCTGGAATACCAAGCAAGAATGATCAAAGAAGTTCAAGGGCCATAGCAGAGAGCCTCTTCCAACATAGTACAGTGGACTATACACTACATATGAAGACCAGCTAATCTAGTCTTGGGAGAACCAAGAGAGGCTTCTGAAAGAGATGACATCTATGCCAAACCTTGAAGGTCAAACAGGAATCAGCCACATGAACAGAAGGAGGAGAGCATTCTGGATAGGAGGAACATTATGTATAAAACTCTGAAGTAAATGATACACTCCAAGAAGTTTTTCATTCCCTGTCACATTCATCTCCATATTGAGCTCCAATTTTAAACACATAGAATTAAAGTCAGTGTGTGACTCTGGAAAGTCTAAATTCAATATACTTCTGTGAACTGCACTGACTCCTGGAATCTTTACATTAATGTCACATAAAATTCACAGCTAATTATTGTCTACTCAGTTCATAACATTTCCACCTTTTCTGGTAACTCTTTTTTTACTCCACAGTCCACCTGGTTAACAGTGAGGCTCTGTAAAAGCATAACTTTAACTATGGCTACAGTTCATTGGCTCCTAGTTTGGAAACTGACTCATGCTGAACTAATCCCCTTTCCCTGGGAGTTTAAAATCAAGGTTAGGAGATTTTTAACGTACCGCCTGCTTTCTAACAGATGCATTATAACCTTTGTTTTTTTTGCCTTGTATTCTGAAAACAGAAGAGAAATCAACAGAAGCATTATAACCTCTGTATTTTTTACCTTGTATTCGGAAAACAGAAGAGAAATATAGAAAACTCTCTGAGTTATGTATAGCACACCAGAGATTGGAACAGTTTATGAGCAACATCTCTACCTCTGGTTTCTGAGACATCCTTGAATCCTTATAATAAATTCCTCTTTAACTTTAGAAATTATGTAATTTTCTTTTTTAATTTTTATTTATTCATTTATTTTATTTTGAGACGGACTCTCGCTCTGTCATCTAGGCTGGAGTGCAATGGTGTGATCTCAGCTCATTGCAACCTCCATCTCCCAGGTTCAAGCAATTCTCCTGCCTCAGCCTCCTGAATAGCTGGGCCTACAGGTGCATGCCACCACAGCTGGCTAATTTTTGTAGAAATTGTCAGATTTTCAATGCCACTAGTGAATTAAAAAACTTACATAGGGTTAGACAAGATTAGATCCCACAAAATGCACAAAACTTTATTTTAATTATTTCAATAATATTTATTCAATATCCACTTTATATCATGACTTTTATGTCATGCATTCTGCAAGGTGCTAGGGATATAAACTCAGTCCTGTCCCTTGCATGTATTACTGTTTATAAGGTACATTTTAGATTGTGAGACAATTGTTTTAAATATTAACTTGCATCCAGAACCGATTTCCTCCAAAACATTCCACCTTGAAACAATCAATTGTGCCAAGATTCTTAGGGTTGTATAAGTTGATTCTTCCACAGTCAACATATGGTCTGAGGGGAGGAGATGTCAGTTTCCAGCCCAAGGGTCTACTGGGCAATCATATCAGTACATACTACACAGCTCTTCAAAACATTTCTAGAATGGAATTGTAATTTCCAGTCTGGAAAAATGACATAATCTAGAAAGGATGATTGGGGAATAAAACATGGGCCTAGAGGGAAACTCAGTGCTAGCATTTACATTATTAAAACATAAAGTTTTGTAGAATCAAGTATGATGATAATTTATTTTTTTTGAGACAGTTTCACTCTGTCACCCAGGCTGGCGTGCAGTGGCATGATCTCAGCTCACAGCAACCTCTGCCTCCTAGGTTCAAGTGATTCTCCTGCCTCAGCCTCCTGAGTACATGGGACTATAGGCGTGCACCATGATGCCAGCTAATTTTTGTATTTTTAGTAGAGACAGGGTTCCACCATGTTGGCTGGGCTGGTCTTGAACTCCTGACCTCAAGTGATCCACCTCACTCAGCCTCCTAAAGTACTGGGATTACAGGCATGAGCCACCATGCCCAGCCAATGATCAATTTTTTTACAAAAGAAAAGTAATTTATTAAATATTCTCCTGGACAGAAGTCCTTTAAAAACTTACATTTACTTTTTAATCTATATACCACCAATAAATAATTGCACTTAAGTACATGAATAACTAACTTCTCACTTATTATCTTTCTATATATATCTAGATGTGTGTATATTTACAGTTTCTTCTTTGGAGGAAAGAAACTTCTCTCTCTCTTTTCTCCTGTTCTTGAACATCCTCTCCCCCAACACCTGCCTACAAAACCACCAACATTAATAACCTAGTGTGCACACATGCATATGCAGGTTTCTTGGTTAATGCTTTACAAAAATGGAATTTTACTTTCCTCCCCCAAGAGCATTTCATAGAAATTCTTCTAAGTCAACCTAGTGACACTGAAAATAGACAATTTCTAAAGTTAAAGAGGAATTTTTGATGGTACCATATTATATATGTAAATATTTTGTAATATATTCAGTAATTTCTTAGTCAGGTATTAACTTTGTTTCCAGGTTTTGCCACAACAAACATTGTAACAATAAAAATCCTATGTGCAAGTCTATACATACCAGTGTTTTTATTTCTATAGGAGTAATTTCTGGACCAAATGAAGGCAGTGATACAGGATACTGGCCCACTTGACGTCTTGATTCCGCATCTTCTGGTCGTAAAAGAGACAGCAGCACGCTTGACAGGTCAAATTCTGTGGCATGGTTTTTAGAATTGGTCCTGGAATTTCAGCTCAAAATCTGTCTCCTTATCCCTATTAATGAGTTTGTGAGCAAAGTTTACAATTTAATAGATCTTTTCTTTTCTCTCTCTTTCCTTCCTTCCTTCGTTTTCTCTTCCTTCCTTCCTTCTTTCTTTCTTATTTATTTCTTCTTTCTTTCTTTCTTTCTTAAGACAGAGTCTCACTCTGTTGCCCGGGCTGGAGTGCAGTGGTGCAATCTTGGCTCACTGCAGCCTCTGCCTCCTGGTTTCAGGCGATTCTCCTGCCTCAGCCTCTCCAATAGCTGGGATTATAGGCACCCACTATCACACATGGCTAATTTTTGTATTTTTAGTAGAGATGGGGTTTCGCCATGTTAGCCAGCCTAGTCTTGAACTCCTGACCTCAAGTGATCCACCTGCCTTGGCCTCCCAAAGTGCTGGGATTACAGGCATGAGCCACTGTGCCCAGCCTTCAATAGATCTTTTTCTATTTGAACTAGCTAGAGAGGATTCTGTTGTCTGTCACTAAAAATCTTAGCTGATCCACTGTATTTTAAATTTTAGTAAAGGACAGCAAAATATTTTGAATAAAATGCTGTCCGTAATCAAGATGATGATGACACACTCCCCTCCTTGATAGAGAAAGGGCTTTGGGTTACTCTTCCAGAAAAGGTAAAAGATGAATACAAATCTATTAACTAATTTCTTGGGAGGAATTAACATTGCATGACTTATATTCAACTAGAGAGACCTGCTTATCTTTCATCAGTGCTACTGCACAGTGGATGACCTAACTCCATGTAACTCCCTCTTCCTGAGACAGGGTTTTACTCTGTTGCCCAGGCTGGAGTGCACTGGTGCGACCTTGGCTCACTGCAACCTCCCCAACCCGAGTTCAAAGGATTCTCCTGCCTCAGCCTCCCGAGTAGCTGGGAGTGCACACCATGAGTAGCAAGTGCATGCCACCACACCCGGCTAATTTTTGTATTTTAGTAGAGGCAGGATTTCACCATGTTGGCCAGACTAGGCTGGTCTAGAACTCCTGAGCTCAGGTGATTTACCTGCCTCGGCCTCCCAAAGTGCTGGGATTACAGGTGTGAGCCGTAGCACCCAGCCCCTCTTTCTTTATAAATGTGAGAATTGCCAAAAAGAAATGTCAGAGCTTCTTCATTCCTCTCCTATTATCCAACAAGACACATTGATTTCCTGATGTTGGTTGGTTGCTTTTTGGGTACAAATAAAAGAAGAGAGACACAAGGCACTGTTTTTTTTTTTTAAACCACCTATATGGCAGATTTCATTCAATAGCCACAAGAAAGACTGATTTGAAAACTTATGCCTTCCCGAGCCCCTCACCTTTTATATTTTTTTCTGAAACTTTCACACTTAAAAACAATCATTTGAAGATGTAAATAAAAACCAAATCAAATAGTGCATGTGTTTAAGTCATTTATTTAAGTACAGGCATTGTTTTAAATTTGCACCTTGTCTTGTAACACATTTCATACCCAGAGAACAGGTCTGAGAACAAGTATGTAAAAGGATTATTTGACAAAGTTTTAACGAAAGTGCTTACAGCTTATTTGTTTCAGATATACAGAATCGCCAGTCACAAAGAGCCACTAAGTGGCAATACATTCACAAACTTGCCTGGGAAGTAAAATATTTTACATATTTACACTGTACATTTAAATGGGATACTCTGAAGCATTATCATTATCAATAAACTCTTAGCAAAAAGTTCTCTTAAACCCTATGGCACTTAACAAAGGATATTGATTTTATGGAGGTAAGAGTTTTCCAGTTAATTCCCATCTTTGCCATAACCTAAGTGGATTTTTACTCCCCCCACCCCAGTACCCATATTTACCTCCTACACAGAGTAGCTTGTATTAGCTTATCACCGACCAAACCTTTGTTAATAGCAGTTGGAATTTTGTTGGCATCAATGTATTTACAATGTAAGAGTGAATTATTTAGAGGGGAGTCTCTAAAAATTAAAATAATCTCATTATACCCTGTTTTAAATGGACTTTGCAGTATAAAATTTATGGTTATAGAAATCTAGTATCGAAACAAGTGTGTAATTTATAAGGTACTTATTAGAATTGATTTCCCCATGACTTACTCCATTTACATGTTTATTTTAATAATGATTATATCTTTCAGAAAACAAGTTATGAATATAAAAATGACTATTATAAGTTACCATAGCTATATAAAAAATGAACATTAAAATGCAGCGGCTTATATTTTAAAAATACATAGAAATTTGCTCTACTTCTTTAACGAAGTGCTTTATAAAAGTATAAAAATGTAAAAGGTGCTATTTTCAAGAATTTTATGTTTTCCTGATACTTGAGCTAGACCAACATGCAAACATTACAATAGTGCAATTGAACAACTGGCCATCAATTGCCTTTGAATTTAAATAGTAGATTCCAGCACAGTCTGGGCCTCAAAGCAGTTTCATCCTTACCTAACTTACATAACTGTTAATACAGCCTAAACTCACCAAAAAAAAAGCTGACTTCATTTCACCTTTTGTGCATACACATAGACTCAGAGTATATACTGAAATATAATTTGAAAGCTGATCATTAAAAATGTGAGAGTTAAATTAAAATATTAACTCTGAGTATCTTAAAATTGCATAGAAAATGCAGGCCATGGTTCATGAAAGTTTTACTTAAATAACCAGATGAACAGGCCGGGTACAGAGGATCATGCCTCTAATTCCAGCACTTTGGGAAGTTGAGGCGGGCGAATCACCTGAGGTCAGGAGTTTGCAACTAGCCTGGCCAACATGGTGAAACCCCTGTCTCTACTAAAAATACAAAAATTAGCAGGCACGGTGGTGGGCGCCTGTAATCCCAGCTACTCGGGAGGCTGAGGCAGGAGAATTGCTTGAACCCAGGAGGCGGAGGCAGCAGTGAGCCAAGATTGCACCACTGCACTTCAGCCTGGGCAACAGAGCCAGACTCCATCTCAAAAATAATAATAATCAGATAAATAGAAAAAGAAGAAAGACAGAATTTACAAATATATATTAAATAAGAAATCAAGTGTTATTTATTCTTTACCATACACGTTTGCATTGAAAAGTTCATATTTGATTTTTGAGCTTTTTGAGCTCAGGATTGGTCAGAGCTTGAAGTTTAAAACAGTTGACAGATTTAAGGAATAGCTTTCATGTTAGTTACTTCATCTTCATTAGCTTGGAGTTGCATGGGAACCATGTAAACTAACCCCAGCACTTTGTATCTAAGTAAGGCAATGATTAGAAGGATAATAATAATATAGTTCTTTCTTAAATCTCTGTCAGTTCCAGATCTCTATACACTTCACCAACACCGATCATTATTCTTAGTTTATAATGATGAAACAGGCTAGGTATGAAAAATGGAAAATAAGATTAGGTCATGAAGCAAATATAAATGAAACAAGATAAAATCCACTCCTGTTGACTATCACGGTATTGAGATCAGGAAAGCACGCTCTCTGTAGTTAAAGCAGATTATCTTCGCTGACATCTGTTGGTCTTTATCCTGAATTAGGAGAGAAATCCCCGGAGGTTCTGTATGGCAACTGAAGAGTTAGGAAAGCCAAAATAAATCATAAGTGATTTACTCTAGATAAATTACTGAGAGAATCATAGTGACAGGCCCTTAGGAACTCTGCCTTAGAATTTCCCAAGGGCTTGGTAAATGATCCTGCAGAGAAGACTGAACCCCAGGTTGTAAGATCTGACTTGCTGGCATTTTAGGGACTTGGCCAAGGTTCCCGCTTGATACTGAGGACTAAAATGTCCCACCTGAAAAGAAGTATTCTGCTTGCAATTAAAGAAAATGTGCGCTGGGCACATTGGTACACACCTGTAATCCCAGCACTTTGGGAGGCTGAGGCAGGTGGATAACCTGAGGTCAGGAGTTTGAGACCAGTCTGGCCAACATGGTGAAACTCCGTCTCTACTAAAAAAAAAAAAAAATACGTAAATAAACAAAATTTAAAAATTGCTGGGTGTGGTGGTAAGCACCTGTAGTCCTAACTATTTGGGAGGCTGAGGCAGGAGAATCGCTTGAATCTAGGAGGAGGAGGTTGCAGTCAGCTGAGATTGGACCATCACACTCCAGCCTGAGCGACAAGAGTGAGACTCCGTCTCAAAACAAAAAAAAAGGCTGGGTGCGGTGGCTCACGCCTGTAATCCTAGCACTTTGAGAGGCCAAGCTTGGCTGATTGCCTGAGCTTAGGAGTTCAAGACCAGCCTGGGCAAATGGTGAAAACCTATCTCTACTAAAATACAAAAATATTAGTCAGGTGAGGCAGTGTATGCCTGTGATCCCAGCTACTTGGGAGGCTGAGGCAGAAGAATTGCTTGAACTCAGGGGGTGAAGGTTATAGCAAGCCAAGATGGTGCCATTGTACTCCAGCCTAGATGACAGAGCAAGACTGCGTCTCAAAAAAAAAAAAAAAAAAAAAAAAAGCAAAACAAAACAAACAAAAAAAGAAAATGTGAAAATGGACAGCTCTGAGGAAATGGGAAAAACCAGTTGCTGAGAGAGCTGCAGTAACAGTAAGTCAATCTCACGAAGGGATGCCTACTTCCTGTCTCTGCTCCTCAGCTATGTTCTCTTCATAAGCAGAAATCTGTGACCAGGAAACTCTCTGTATGGTGAGGTTGCCTGGCCTAAGTCCTTGGCTTATCTGAAAGCCCTTAATAATCCAGCCCTTAATAATCCCCCACAGTTTCAGAGGAATTTCTAGGACTGCTAATCTTCTGTTGGCTTACTAGGGATTCAGGTCCTCATCTATAACCTCAATAGGTGCTTTGACCATGTGTCTCGTGGGCTCCACTATGGATATAACAGGATGTACTTAGAAAATTCCATTTTTGGGTTTGTTTTTTCCTCTTTGCAATCAGTTTCTCAGGTTAAAAAAAAATTCCTTTATCTTTGTTTGAAAGAGAAAACCACCACCTGAAACTTCCTAAATGTTCATGAGTCAAACAGGATGATAACATTTACCCCATTGTTATTGTCTCTGCGTTTTATTTAATGTCATAAGCATAAGGTGTGGACCCAAAGAACAAATACAGAGTTTTGCAGTTGTGCTGGGTAATGCGTAAGTTTTGTATGTACCTGGGATACTAAGGTTGTAAATCACAAAGATGAAAAATGTTAGGAGGGAAGTAAAGCAGAAAGCCCAAGTCAGACAGTGAATTAGGGATTAAGTGGGAGTGGTGGAAAGGCAGGCTAAGAACATTTACAGAGAGAGAAAAATAGCAGAGACTCTCTCAGAACAAGAATTCTTTGTCTAGCTTTCAGGAAGTGTCTCTACTGGGTGTGGAGGAAAAAAAGGAGATGTGGGACATTTCAGAGCAGACACTGCCCAGACTAGATCTTTTATCCTCCCATGCATGTGCACATATACACCTCAGTTCCATTATAAGCTTTTGGTGGAAAAGGTAAAGTATTTTATTGAAAAAGCCTCACAGTTCTGACTCTTTGTCCTTTTCATCCAGGTAGTATTCATCATCTGTGGTTGTGTCTGTATCACAATCTGAGTCTACTGGGTCGTCTTCATAGATATTAAGTGGTTCACTTGGAGATAAGCCATCTTCTGGCATCTGACTACTGGGAAAATTTGAGCTTAATGACTCTGAGGGGTTGAGAGGGTTCATCGAATCATCTTTCAGGAAGCCCGGGTTCTTAAGAAAACTTGGTTTCCATAATCTTCCTTGTGTAAGTGACCTCTTCACATTGTCTAAGAAAGCTAACTGTTGTTCTTTCCCAAAGATCCCATAGTCGATAGGTCTGCATATAGATGTTGCAGACTTGGGACCTGCTTTTGTCCTGCTGCGAAAAGTCCAATTTTCATTTCCATCACAGGAGGGGAGTTCAGAAAAAGATTTGAATCTTCGACTGTACCCATTGTTGACAGAGAATTCATTCCCAAGGGTCAGTCGACTCAGGGCATTGACAATAGAAGTGTTTTCAGAAAAATGGCGCTCCCTGACTTTTGGAGGATGACTTTTTCGTAGCAGATCACCATGCACATTAATACTTTTTAAACTCTTTGAACGATAGATGTATGGCTCAGGTTCCCACTCCAGAGATGAAGCACTCCTTTGTTGCTGCGGAAAACTGGCCAGTGGGATGCTTACTCCAGATTTCTGTGCAGGCTCCAGTGGAAAAGGAGGGCTCAGCCTCCTCTGATCGTCAGAGAATTCTGCTTCCCCGAGGCTGGTGAATGTGAGCAGGGATGGGGCTCCTGATTCTCTTTCTAAATTCTGAGCTACTGTGACATCTTTAGAATTCTCATGCTGTTGTGATTCTGGGACATTTTTTAACTCATTCGGATGTCGTTGTGAAATGCTGTTAGACTTCTGGTTGCTGACATGTGTAGAAGGTTCTCTGTTGGGTAGTAAAGTAGTGGGGAGAGGCTTCTCAGACTTCTTCATGTGCAATCCATCCTCACTCAACCTGCTTTCACCTCTGGATTCTGCAGACTTAGGAGTAGGCTCAGGGAAGAGTGGGTTGCACTCCACTGTGCCAACAGGTAAATGGTCAAAGCCAGACCTACTCCTACTTTTGGGGAAGATAGTAGCTACATGTCTTCTAGGGCTTACATCTTTAGCTGGGAATTTTCTGCTTGCTTTAGACATGGCTGCCAATCTGTGTTTACCTGAAGATCTATATTCCCCCTTTACTAGGTCTTCCAAGGTGGTTTTATTTTTATTGTTTCCTTCAGGAAGGGAAGGTTGATCCCATGCTAACTGCATTTCATCTTCAGCCTTCCTGCTCTCTGTCATATCTGCCTTCTGACTTCTTTGAGGTAATTCCCTAGGTCCAGACTGCAGATTCTCTAAGTCTGGTTCATCTGACTGAGTCTCCTCACCAAGCCGTAGTTTATGCAGTGCTGGAGTAAGAGCAAAGACTTGGCCGTCTGAGTGAGAAAGTGTTTCATTAGTCATTTTTTGGCAGTTGGTTTCAATGTCCCCTCTGCCTTCCTTAGGCTGTGAGCCATTGGAGCCATCACCTACAGCTGTGGATATGTGATCTTTCTGAGGACACTTCCCACTTCCAATAAACGGAATGGCTCTACCACTCCCTGTACACTCCCAAGAACTTCTTCTGGTTTGGGAATTTCCAATTTTATTTTCTGAAAGAGCTGGAAGACTAGAGGGACCACTGTCACTTGAATTAACGGATTGTTGGCAATTTTCGGATCTTTCTTCAGAAACATTTTTTCCCTGAAGCATCAATAAAGTATGCAGGGTTTCACTTTGCAATTTTTTGCCTCCTTCTTTCCTGTTTTCTGAATCCTCTAAAGGTGTTTTGGCTAAATTATCTGAAAAAATCTCTCGAACGTTAGATTCCTCTTTAGGAAGAGAAACAGCTGCCTCAGTAGAAGCCGTTTCCTGTAATGCAGGCTCTAGGAGCCCCCTTTTTGATAATTGGAAGGCAGTCGTATTTTCAGCGGTCAGACTCTGATCAGAGTTGACCGACATCTTTAGATCTTCACACGAAGGTGTTCCTGACTGCTCTCGTGTAGAATAATTCTGTGCATCTTTTTCTAAAGCATTAGGAAATGTTTCAGTCTCCACTTGAGGTGATTCTATTAGTGAATCAGTATTTTGTGTATACTGTTGAAGGAGGTTACAGAATGTTTTGCTGGGTTTCCTCGGTAGAGTGTAATATATTGAGACCACCTCCAGACATTTTACATTATCTTCATCACCAGAAACAGAAAACATACTAGTTGTCTTAACTTTATGTAAAGTTTTTTCCCGTTCTTTTCCTGACAAGTCTGAACAAAAAGGTAAAGGGTCTTCATTTGAAAGGGCAAATAGACTTCTCCTGGAGGCAGCCACTTTACCTTCCTTCTCAGTGCATTCTTGGAAGTTTTCCTTTTGGTGGTGTCTTTTGGTTAAAGAACAATCTCTAACAGATGAGCCACTTTCCACAGGGCAAATAATTCTCTCCCAAAGCCTTGATGTTTGCTCAGAAGCGTCCATGCCTGAGGCCAATGACTTCTTTCTTTCTTCTCTTCCAGTGGAGGCATGTGGCTCCCCTGAGGGACACGACGTAGCCCTCTTGGTGAGGAACGGAAGTGGTCCTTTTCTAAAAGAAGTGGATCCACCGCTTTTCACATTTGTCATTCTCTCTGTGGTTTCAGGTGCTCCCAGGGCTGAGTCTGAAATGACTTTGGAACATTCAGTCACTGACTCAGGAGAACTGGGACTAAATTTGTTTAATGTAGAGTTCCCCATTGTATCTTCCACATTATTTTTGATTTGGAAGGGAAGTGGCCCATTCCTCAATGAAGCAGGCATTATTTGACTTCCTGACTGTCTGCCATGTAGGAGAAAACTGCTTGATTTTCTTGGCAAGGTACAATAAATTGTGTCAAGCTCAGAAGCTTTGGAATTGCTTTGATTTGCTTCAATGAGGCTCCTGCGACCACTGGTGGGTACTTTTCTATTTTCTGTTTTGCTTAACTTTTCAATACAGGATATACGATGCCTTATTTTTCCTTTTCCCCTTCCGGTCCTAAAAGGAGAGTGTGAATGGCATTTGACAACATCAACCACTTCATCATGTGCGGGCACATGACTATCATTTCTCTCTTGGCTTTCTGAGTGACTTACAACAAACTGATTATTTTGGTCCTTCCCAGCATTGTCTTTTTCTTTTCTTTCTCCCAGTGATGAATCTTTGTCTGAAGGACTTCTCCTGGAGAACACTGTAGTAGATGGAACCACAGGAGCATCAATGGAAGCATTATTGGAGGGTGAGGAATCTGGTATTGCAGCTGATGACAGAGCTAAAGAATCACACGAGGTCTTGTGGCCGGCAGCCAACTTGCCACAGTTGGTACAATGAATTGCGGCACATTGTTCTCCCTCAGTATCTAAAATAACAGGCTTTTCTAGAGATTGTGCATTTTGAGTATCAGTCAGTGCGGAGCTCCAGTGGTTATTTGTAACAATGCTTGAAATATCTTCATTAGTTACAGTTAATTCCTGGTGACAACCTTGGTCTGGCCTGGGGAGAGATGGTGGTGTTCTGTATTCCTGAATGAAAGAAAGGGAAGCTGTCGAGCCAAGTTTTCTGTTCCCAGTAAACCTCTTATCTTGTTTAGTGTCACTGGATTTATCTTTATACGGTATATACGTTTTGGAGGTATCTTTCCGGGAAGAGACTCTGGGTGACTTTTTTGAACTTATTGTGGTAGATGCATTAAAATCCAACCTGTTGCTCTTGGCTGAGTCCTGGGAGAAGGGATTTTGAAAATCAGGTAAAGGGTTTGAGATCCCTGTCTGTGAAACAGGTTGGGGTATTTCACTTGCCTTTTTTGTCTGGTCCATCATGCTTAGCTGTCTGTCTTCTTTTGAAATAAATTCATTTAAGTCTTTCTCACTATTTACTTCTGTGATATTGGGCTGGCTTTTGGCAAGAGGCAGAGAGTCAGTTGAACTGCTGTTGGTTATAGTGACTTCTGCATGGCTTCTCATTGGATGAGAGGCAGGCTTATTAAGAATAATTTTCGGCAAAGTGCCTGTGGGATTCTGCAAGTTGGAACTCTGAGAATTCCTTCTGTCATCAGAAATCTGGGAAAAGGAAGTTTTGAATGAGGGTACTGGAGTCTGAGCAATTCCAAACGAGGAAGCTTCTTTGTTTATATGTACGTCTACAGGAGAATTGTCCTCCTGTTGACTTACCAACTCACCAGATTTGATGTGACAGCTTGAACCAGTCATGGAGCAAACATTTGGCGTGCCAAAATGAGGAGTCAACTGGTTCTCATTACCATGTGATACCTCCATCCTCTCCAGTGTGGATGTCTGAAAATCAAACTGCCAGGGAGATGGCTCTTCTTGGCCTCTGGAAACATCTGTTCCATAACCAGAAGAAAATGATTCCCATTGTTCAGAAGAAACACTATGGCCATGAATAGCTGATGCACTATTTGCTTCCATGGAAATCATTTCAAATTCTCTGTCAGAAGAACTGAATGAATTCCTGCTTCGATGAAAGTCAGACCAGGAAGAATGTGCTATCTGCTGACCCCCAAAAGGACTTTGTCCAAATCTCCTCTGTTCTCTGCTTTGTCCAAAGGTATTGCTGAAGAAAGATCTGGCAAATGGGTTGCTTTGATGGTAGAATGGCATATTCTCTGAGTTCTCAAAAGTGTCAGGACTCATTGCATTCTCCATGGGGGCATTTAAACTAACATGGTGGTAAATATTCTCTGAATGGTATGATTCATAGCTCCTATTCTCCTGAAAGTACCTGGGATACGCATACTTGTCAGCAGGGTCAATTTCCATTGGTGATGGTGCCCTCAGGAACTCTGCCTGGTTCTGCCTATCTCTAGAGAAATCCGATCTGTTCCATATGATGGATGATAAAGGAGTTCTCTTTGGACTCTGCCGGTGCCTTAGTGGTACAAACACACTCTTGTTCTGAGTTGTGGCTGGAAAATGTAAGCTTCTTGCTGTGAAATGCCCTGTGGCTGGTAAGGCCGACCGTTGCCTACTGTCAAAACACAGCGAAGTACTTCCAAAAGTATTCTTTTGCACAGGATCTTCTGTAAAGGCTCTGGGCTCCCTTGTTCTATACATATCATAAATTGTCCTTGTCCTAGGAGAAAATGTTTTAAAACCTTCCCTAGGAGTTCCTGGTCTTAGGATGTCATAGATAGACATATTGGAAGTGTCATTATAGTGTTTTTTGTGCCTTTCTGAGATATTACCATGTCTGTTCCTGCTGGAATAAAAATGACTAAAATGTGTTCTTGATCCATAGTTGAGGGGCGTTCTGGTGTTCACCGAGCTTGCAGACTGTTCCTGAGCCAATTTGCTATCCAAGTCATCTAAAACTGAAAACAGAATGTGAATCAACTTTTTTATATATTTTTTAGAGTTTAGTTATGATTTGAATCATTGAAGCCTCCTTTTTAAGAAACATAATCATTTATAATATTTTTATCATATTATCATAAATGTAATTTTGATTATATTTTTAAGATAGACGGATTTTTACAAGATTATAGTGAAAATTTCTTTCCTACTTTTTCAAATCACATTTTTTCAAACTAAACCTTTCATAATTCCTTAAGACAATAGAACTATATTTTTCTAACAGTGAATTTTAATCACGGTTTCTTTTTTTTTTTTTTTTTGTGACGGAGTTTTGCTCTTGTTACCCAGGCTAGAGTGCAATGGTGCGATCTTGGCTCACTGCAACCTCCGCCTCCTGGGTTCAGGCAATTCTCCTGCCTCAGCCTCCTGAGTAGCTGGGATTACAGGCACGCACCACCATGCCCAGCTAATTTTTTGTATTTTTAATAGAGACGGGGTTTCACTATGTTGACCAGGATGGTCTTGATCTCTTGACTTTGTGATCCACCCGCCTTGGCCTCCCAAAGTGCTGGGATTACAGGCGTGAGCCACTCTGCCCAGCCATGGTTTCTTTTAGTGCATCTAAAATGTACTGAGTTTTTCTAAGATATGGGCTAGTAATAAAAAAGAATTAATAATGCATTGAATAATTAGATAACTGTTAGTATTATTAAGCCTTGTCTTTCTGTTTCTTTCATGTCACTAGTTTGCTACAATATTTCCACCTCTGTATACCTCCTGGGATCATAATAGAAATGAACCTCTTACAGAGCATATGATTTCTGTGTTGTACTGTTAAGAAAACAGCATTTTTGGCCAGGCAACGCAACTCACGCCTGTAATTCCAGCACTTTGGGAGCTTGAGGTGGGCAGATCACCTGAGGTCAAGAGTTCGAGACCTCAGGTAAAACCCTGAGGGTTTTCAACATGGTGAAACCCCATCTCTACTATAAATACAAAAATTGGCCAGGCGTGGTGGTGCACACCTGTAATCCCCACTACTCAGGAGGTTGAGGCAGGAGAACTGCTTGAACCCGGGAGGCAGAGGTTGTAGTGAGCTGAGATCGTGCCACTGCACTCCAGCCTGAATGACAGAGTAAGACTCTGTATCAAAAAAAAAAAAAAAAAAAAGGAAACAGTATTTCCACGAAAAGTTTACAGCTAATTTATGAACATACTTAGTTGGATGGATTTGAGCAATATATATAATTAAAAGTGCTATATAATGTTATTAAATAATATGCCAATGTTAGATTTTTTTTTCTGGAAAAATTAATATCCATTAATATTCCTATAAGACAGCACTTTCTGTGTGTCAGGGAGAATCCTAAACACTTAATATATTAATTCATTAAATCCTCACACAACCTTAGAAGGTTGGTCCTATTACTCTTCTTATTCTATAATGAAGAAACTGAAGCAAGAAGAAATTAAGTAAATTGCTAAGATTGCACAGCACTGGGATTGGAACCCAGACAGTCTGTTTCCTGAGTCCATGCATGCAACCACTGTGCAATGCAACCTCTGTGTCATAAGAGCTCACTTTTTATTTTCTCCTCTTTATGGACTATGCAGATGATTTTACTATGAGATGAGCTCATAGTTTTACAAAGACATGAAGTTGCTATTGTCAAATAATTATTACTTTTCTCTCAGTAGCAAAATCAGGGGGTGGGGCCAAAGTCAGTGTCCAGGGACCAATTTATGACAACTGAAGACCTAGACCAAGCCCAGACCCAGGGCTCATTCTCTCTAGGACCACAGCCTCTGTGATCTCAGACATAACACAACATCCTTTTGGGGACACAGTTGGTTTTTCTTTGAATTGTATTAATTTAATTGTATGTGACATTTTTTCCTCAGTAAAAACTCATTAGACTTTGAATAGAATCATAATCCTTTGAGGTTTGTAGACTCTTTAAGACCGACTCTATAGTAGTATAATTTACTATATTCATGTTCAATAAATATGAATAAATTACAAATTTGATTTTAACTGTATAATGCCAAGGAAAGTAAGTGTCTGACCATACATAGGTGAAATGTACATGCAACATGCCAATTATGTTAGGGCAGCTGCTAAAGGGATTTTAAAAAATCTGTTCTGGATTTTCCCTACCCTATTTTAACTGCAAGTTGGTGCTATTAAGTTTGTACAGCCAAAAGAAAAACTGTTCTTGAACATTAAGGATATGTAATTAAGGAATCCTTTAGGGAATAATCTGCCAATGTTTTCATGAAAATATTTATTTACCCCTCCTAGGGCCTGAAGTAATTTGTCCCCTATAGCCACAATAAAATAATTAAGCAATGCTGAAGTATAAGGTGGAGCAAAAACAAAACAAAACAAAACTGCATAATGAATAAAAATCTATCTTTAAAACAAATCATAACGAAAGTATCTTTGATATCCATTCTCCCTTTCAAGCTGTTTATGTTTTCCTTTCCCCTTAAAGCTTTGTCTGACCACAAGAGCAAAATGTAGTTAGAACAGAAAATACAGAAAGGTATAACCAAATAGGTAAATTCACCAGGAATTCTACCTAGAGGTAACCACTCTTAACGTCTCCATGACAGGATTTTAAATTAAAGCCACTTAGAATCCCAGATTAACAATGCTGTTTTACTCACCACTCCTGAGGTCAGAAAAATTCCTGTTCTGCTTCTCTACTTTATTTTCAGAAAGACCACATTATTATTATCATTTTCATTCCATAAACAGTAGCTCTCCTTTTCCAACAAAACCTTCATTTTGGATCAGAGATTTTCCTCCAGTCTCTGCCAGGAAGTGTCTTACCGAAGAAAGCCCCTAGGTTGACTGTCTGGCTGACTGTCTTTCCCTGACTGCTGTCCCACAGGATAAGGGCCAGAAGATGGTATTGCCTTTACAAACTAAACTTAGTTCCTCAAGGTGAAGCTGGTGATAACTCCAGAGTTAACTTTTCAAATGGCTGGGCTTATACAGAATAACCTTTGTAAAAGTGAACTATGATCATATAATGATAAGATACACATGCATTTGGAACGCCACTGCTTTTGCAACCTGTTTCAGTTTTTATCATTGTGCAAGGTTAATTGTTTAGTGACAATTAGATTTTGTCACAGTGCATTTGGGTCCTAATCTGGAACAATAAAAGTCTATTAAACAGCAAACTTTGTAGATGTGTTTCTTAAAGATGCATTTCCTTTTTACCTGAGGTTAAATATTTATTTATTTATTTTTCTGAGATGGAGTCTTGCTCTGTCACCCAGGCTGGAGTGCAGTGGTGTGATCTAGGCTCACTGCAACCTCTGCCTTCTGGGTTCAAGCAATTCTCTTGCCTCAGCCTCCCAAGTAGCTAGGATTACAGGCACACGCCACCACACCCAGCTAATTTTTATTTTTAGGTAGCAATGGGGGTTTCACCAAGTTGGCCAGGCTGGTCTCAAACTCTTGACCCCTGAGGTTAAACATTAAACATTATTACTATTCCATATATTTATCGGTCCTTGATTTGAGAATATTTGCTTAGATCATATTTAATCATAAGGTTCTTAATACTTGTATTAATAACATATCAGCATCCTCTTCAAATATGCTAAACAAAAGGACTTAAAAAATAAAGAACAGCATTTGATATGTTTTGAGTACTTTAATACAAACTAGTTATTGTTTACTTCCTTTAGTACCAGTTGTTGCAAAGGCAATTTAATGGACGAACTTACCTTGGAAAAACTCATTCTCCAGCAGTGAAGTGTCCCACGGCGGAGGCATGCCACTCTCCTCCCTCATGACTGCTGGCTTGGGGACAAATGCACTCTTGACTAGTTGATTTTCCAGGGGTGAATTGTATATTTTTGCCTGCTAATTTTAAAGTAGAGAACAATATTATTTCTGAGTCTTCACCAGTCAAAATACTCACACACTCCCACAAAACTGTCCCAAGCTTAAAAGTTTTAGTCTAAGCACTACAAACCATTTTTCTAATATTTATTTCTCAATTTGTAATGTGTTGTTTTTGCCATTTGCACTTCTCTATTCCCACTTTAATTCTTTCAGTTATGAGTCTTTCAGGAAAGGTACTGAGCCTCTCTCTGCCAAAGTTTCCTACAAACTTACATAGCACTGTCACAGGCGTTTGAATCAGAGCAACTGCAACTCGAATAGGGGCTGGGTAAGATAAGGCTGAGACTTACTGGGCTGCATTCCCAGCTGGTTAAGGCATTCTAAGTCACAGGATGAGATAGAAGGTCAGCCCAAGGTACAGGTCACAAAGACCTTGCTGATAAAAACAGGCTGCAATAAAGAAGTTGGCTAAAACCTACCAATACCAAGATGGCAGCAAGAACGCCCTCACTGTTACACTCCCCCCAGCACCATGACAGTTTACAAGTGCCATGGTCAGGAAATTATCCTATATAGTCTAAAAAGGGGAGGCATGAATAATCCACCCCTTGTTTAGCATATCATCACGAAATAACCGTAACAACGGGAAACCAGCAGCCCTTGGAGGCTGCTCTGTCTATGAAGTGGCCATTCTTTTATTCCTTTACTTTCTTAATAAACTTGCTTTACTTCTCTGACTCGCCATGAATTCTTTCTCGTGAGAGATCCAAGAACCCTCTCTTGGGGTCTGGATCTGAACCTTTGTCGGGTAACATCTTCTTGGCAACCACTGAAGGGACAATACTAAGGAAACTCCCGAACCAAAGACTAACTTTGGATAAGTGGTGGGGTGTGGTAACAGCACTACACAGATCTTGGTGGAGCATTCCTGGAAGAGAGGAAAGAAATGGACCTCTCTTAAATTTGGAGTGCTGTCTCCATGGCTCCAATGGCTTCGATTTTAGATTTCCTAGCATTGTACCCAGTTATCAAGCGCCTGTTAGCTAGAACTCATAGTGGACCTTCAGATTTGTGAACTTGACCGCGTGCGGTGGCTCAGACCTGTAATCCCAACATTTTGGGAGGCAGAGGCGGGCAGATCACTTGAGGTCCAGAGTTCCAGACCAGCCTGGCGAACAAGATGAAATCCTGTGTCTACTAAAAATACAAAAATTAGCTAGGCATGGTGGCCGGTGCCTGTAATCCCAGCTACTCTGGAGGCTGAGGCAGGAGAACTGCTTAAACCCAGGAGATGCAGGTTGCAGTGAGGCACTGCACTCCAGCCTAGGTGACAGAGCTAGATTTTGTCTTGGGAAAAAGAAATATATATATATATATATATATATATATATATATATATATATATATATGAATTAGCCAGACATGGTGGCAGATGCCTGTAATCTCAGCTACTTAGGAAGCTGAGGCAGGAGAATCGCTTGAACCCAGGGAGGTAGAGGTTGTTGTGAGCTAAGATCGCGCCTCTGCACTCCAGGCTGGGTGACAGAGCGAGACTCTGTCTCAAAAAAAAAATTGTGAACCTGACGGATTTGGGGAGAAAAATGTGTTTCTATCAGAGGTCATCTAGAATAGGGGTCCCTGACCCCTGGGCCACGGACTGGTACTGATCTTTGGCCTGTTAGGAATCAGGCTGCACAGTGTGGGGTGAGGGGTGAACATTACCACCTAAGTTCCACCTCCGGTCAGATCAGCCCAGGGATTAGATTCTCAAAGAAGCACGAACCAATGAGTTCTACATTTCTCTTTAAAGGATCAGTACGTCAGTATGTTCGGTTCTCTGTACTCCATTTTAAAGTTTAAACTCCTTCTGGTTTCAGTAAACAACCTTTTCTGCCAGTTCTAATCAGTAGTTCACATCTCTTCCCTGGGTCCCCTGCTCCATCCTGACTCATCCCAGTCACCTGCTCCAGTCACCTGCTTTGACCTGAGTCACCCCTGGTTACCTGCCCCTAACCATCCTTCCTGACAAACTACCTACCCTGCCACTCCAGCTGCTACCCCTGCTCTCTTTAAAATGGCCAATCGGAATTAGCCTAGACTGTGCAGTCTAACCCTAGCCAATAGGGGGATAACACAGCAGTAGGGGCTACCTCTGTCAGGAATAAGTCCCCCTTCCCCTCCTAGTCCAGGTGTACACTCGCCATTGTTCCATTTGTGAGCTGCACCCTTCTACAGAAGTAAATTGCCTTGCTGAGGAAATTTATATTCGAGTGCTACTTCTTTTGCGGCATTGAAAGTTTACATACTAAGACTATTGTGAACTGTGCATGCGAGGGATCTAGGTTGTGTTCTTCTTATGAGAATCCAACCAATGCCTGATGATCAGAGGTGGAACAGTTTCATTCCCAAACCACCCCCTTCAGTGAAGAAGTTTCCACAAAGTAGGTCCCTGGTGCCAAAAAGGCTGGGGACTGCTGGTCTAGAATGGTAGAATCCCTCAGACGGTCGTTAAGGAGCGGATTTGGTAGTTCTGAAACAAAGGCATTCAAAAATATGACTGTAAAAATAATAAATGATGTAAAAAAATCTATTGCTAATTTTTCAATGAAAGGATTTAAGAGAATGACATAAAACTAAATTTGTTTGCCTTTATTATTTATTTTATTTTATTTTACTTTTTTAAGGCAGTCTCCTTCTGTTGCCCAAGCCAGAGTGTGGTGGTGTGATCTCAGCTCACTGCAACCTCCACCTCCCTGGTTCAAGAATCCCCCTGCCTCAGCCTCCTGAGTAGCTGGGATTACAGGCACATGCAACCAAATCCAGATACTTCTTTTGTATTTTTAGTAGAGACAGGGTTTCACCATGTTGACTAGACTGGTCTTTAACTCCCAATCTCAGGCAATACACCTGGTTAGGCTTTCCAAAGTACTGGGATTACAGGCATGAGCCACTGAGCCTGGCTATTATTATTACTATATTTTACTAGCAAGTGTTTATCTTGATTTCATAAAATCCAATCACTGCTCTACTTTCAAGCTTTTATTTGTCTTCATAACCTTGTGGACATTATCCACTCCCATGCCTTCACTTTCTTGTGCCAAAACCCCATTTGCATTTCCTCTGTCAAACTGGCTCTGTCACTCATGACTCCACTTTAACTCATTCTGCACTCACCCACTTCCCGTTCCAGTCTTGATCTTCAGCGCACTTTGCTACCCAGTCCTTGTCTCCTGAATCCCTCTTCCCCACCTCAAGATTTCCCTTTCCATTTGACCTTCAACACTACATTTTTATCTCGTCTTTCATATCTAAGATCACGTCGACCTTTCCAAAGCTCCAACTTCTTAAGTTCTCCATCACAGGTCTGTCTAACTCCACAGTGCAGGTTCTCTTACCCACTACATTCCTCATGACCTTGTATTTTCACTCCTGCTTGTTTTCTTTCTCAAGGTCTAGGTCACTTATTTCCTACAGAAACCTGCCCAAATTTCATTGACCTATAGTTGTCATTGTATGAGTAAGCCATACCTGACTACTCACAGAGGAGATTTATTAATAAGGAAAGAGTGCTCCCATGATAACTTATTGGTCATCGAATATAATTTAGCATACTAATATAAAATTCAGAAGTAAACAAACATTAAAAGCAAAACACAACTCTAGTGGGATACTGATTGGAGGTAATAAAACCTAAATTTAGCCATTTGAGAAATCAGATCAGTTAAAGTTAATTCTTCTTACCCTACATCAAAGTGTTCCCTCTTGTCTGTCCAATTTGGAGGTTACATCAGTAATTGTTATTATTAGTGATAACAATTAGTCACAGATCTTATAAATCCATTCTTCTCAAATCTGCAATTTTGATAGTTGGTGCAAAGTAGATAGATCTGATTAAGAGAACATCAGGCATAATTCTCTCTTAATCAATCTTTTCTCTATGTATGTAGACCAGTACATTCCTTGTGGCCCCCAGGATCACATTCCTTTGTAATAATTCACAATGAAATGAAAAGTACATGAACAGAAGGGTCATGTGAAGAGATGACCCTCTCCAGGCTGGGAAGAATCACTATCCTCTAGAGACCCTGAGTATAATTTCCTTTGGTTTTATTTCTGCCCAGATCCTCTACTTCAAGACCCACCCTACTCAAACAGCATGGACAGGATGCTTTTAACACACAGAGATGTAAACTATATAGCTAACAAGAGAAAATACCGAGGTTTCATTTACACTCATCTGTAATTCTGCAAGGGTGACGTTAGTGATTAAAAAAAAAAAAAAGAAGCAGCAGCTGTGAGTCACTAGTAGGTATCAGACATCAAATACTGAAAACTATCACTCTCTATAGACTCCTAACTTTTATTTAAGCTATGTGTAAGATATTATTATTGTTGTTAGCAGCAGCAGCAACTAAACATTGATTATCCTAGATGAGAAAACTGAGGATTCAGGAGGTCAGGTCATTAGTCTCTGGTCACATTGATGGAGGGAGGGGATTCATTTCCAGTCTGTCAGATTCCAGAGCCACTGCTAAAATACTTCATTCTACTCACGATCAGGTTTTGCAGCTCTTGGCCTATTAGTGCATTACATCCTTGTGGTAGGCATTCTCTGAAGCCAAATACCAGTCATAGAGCTGCTGGGAGGCACCTGAAGTTTCTTGTGACCTAGAAGAGAAGTAAAACCCTCCAGGGCTCAGAGCAGACACTGACTGATTCTTATCAGGGCTCAGTTTTTGACTCAGAAGCCCCCTCTAAATAATGCTCCATGCTGTGGAGTTGCCATAAAAGGTGAAGCCTATTTCCCATTTTTGGCCTAGAGGATGAGGTTCAAACACCTCTTTGCAGTACAATTGTGTCAAAATCCTTTCCATTTTTGTTGTTGTTGTTGTTGTTTTAAGAGAGAGAGACTTGCTCCATCACCCAGGCTGGAGTGCAGCTGTGCAATCACAGCTCACTGTAACCTTGAACTCCTGGTTTAAGCAGTCCTCCCACCTCAGCCTCCTGAGTAACTGGGACTACAGATGTGTGCCACCATGCCTGGCTAATTTTTAAATTTTTTTGGTAGAAATGGATTGCTATGTTGTCCAGGCTGGTCTTAAACTCCTGGGCTCAAATAGTCCTTTCACCTTGGCATCCTAAAGTGCTGGGATTATAGGCATGAGCTACCATGCCCAGCCTCCAACTTCCTTATATTTGAACAAAATTACTCATTTGTTTTTAATATACTTAAAAATATCCTCTCTGACTGAATCTTATAACAAATATGTAAATTAAGTAGGAATTATCATTCCTGTTTTTCAGGTGAGGAAACTAAGTAAACGCCTTACTGTAAATCACATGAATACTATATATGGTGGCACTGGCTACTCATACTCATATGATCAGATCCCAAACCCTCTTATTTCTGTTATTTATTTTTTTTTTTACTGTTATTTCACTAATGTACATGTCTTCAGTTAGAGGGCAAACTCTCCGAAGAGAGGCACCTTGTCTTAGACAGTCCATGCCTTTCATTGCATATGGTGTGATACTTTGCACATAGTTATGAATTGATTTATGATATACCAAGGTAAAAAAGTACCTATATAAGGCTGGGTACGGTGATTCACACCTGTAATCTCAGCATTTTGGGAGGCCAAGGCAGGCAGATGACTTGAGCTGAGGAAGTCAAGACCAGCCTGGGAAACATGGTGAAACCCTGTCTCTACCAAAAATATAAAAACTTAGCAAGCATGATGGCACATGTCTGTGGTCTCAGCTACTTGGGAGGCTGAGGTGAGAGGATCGTTTAAGCCTGGGGCAGGGGCAGAGGTTGCAGCAAGCCAAGATCATGCCACTGCACTCCAGCCTGGGTGACAGAGACTCCATCTCAAAAAAAAAAAAAAAAAACGAAACTAATTATATAAGATTATTAGTATATATTATTACAGAAATTAAGACACTGGAGATTTGTAACATTAGGATTCAGAAAAGCACGTGGGAGGCAGGACAGCATTGTGCTTAAGCACACGAACTCTACATAGGTTCCAATCCTGGCTCTGCCCATTCATATTTACACGACTTTGGGCAAGTTACTTAATCTCTCTAGATCTTAGTTTCTTTCTTGGTAAAAGGAAAATAACAGCAACAGTAACAATACCCATTGCATAGGGTTGCTGTAAGAATTAGGTGAATTAATATTAATAGTTGTGATGCATTTAGAATGATGTCAGCACTTAGTAATCCTTACTGTTGCTACTATTCTTTTGTGGTTATGGGGAACTCCCTGGAGGACTCCCGTTGATGCTGGTAGCCAAATGAGGTAGAAAAGTATCCCACAGGAAAAGGGGCCAGTTGCAAAACGCTGGCTTTCAGGATCTCAGTTACATGGTACATAAAATAGACTGAGCAAAATGAGGCCTTTTACACAACTCTAATTCACTTTGCTGATATTGTCTGTGATTCTGACCTGACCAGACAAACAAACCTCTGTCATAGCATAGCCTCAGAGTACTTGAGAACTTCCTAGGGCAGCCAAACCTGTAGAACAGCTGTCAGAGCTGAAGCCTAAACTCACTGATGTTATCAAAAGCCTTGGTAAAGTCAACAAAGTAATTTTTCAAGGTGTTCCTGAATTAGTTCTGTGTCTGTTACCCTGCACAGGTCATATCCACAAATGTACCTGCGGCTTAAAACCACTCATTCATTTCTTCCTTCAATTACTGAATGCTCAGTTTGTGCCAGGCAGTGGGGATACACAGGCTGTTATGGTTTGGCTGTGTCCCCACCCAAATCTCATTTTGAATTGTAGCTCTTACAAACCCAGTGGGAAGTTATTGAATCATAGGGGTGGTTTCCCCTATACTGTTCTTATGGTCATGAATAAGTCTCACAAGATCTAATGGTTTTATAAGGGGTTTCCCCTTTATCTTGGCTCTCATTCTGTCTTGCCTGCCACCATGTAAGATGTGCCTTTCACCTTCCATCATGATTGTGAGGCCTCCCCAGCTACATGGAACTGTGAATCCATTAAGCCTCTTTTTCTTTAAATTACCCAGTCTTGGGTATCTCTTTATCAGCAGCATGAAAATGAACTAATACACACACCCTGTCTGGGGAGCTCACACCAACCTGGATAAAGAGCCCAGGGTAAGAAATACCATATTGGAAGTATCAGCCAGAGTTTTCCAGAGATAAGGAATAGTCAAGTAGCCTAGGCATGCTCCTAAACTCTCTGCAATACACAGGAGTCCAAAATGTTAATGGTGCTGAGGTTGAGAGAAACCCTGGGCTAGAAGATCTCTAAGTGTTTCTCTAGCTCTAAAATTTCTATGTTTCTTTTGCTTCTTTTAAGCTTATGCATATGTTTAATTAGCAGCTTCCTTCTTTTCTAAGTGGAAGATCATCTAATAATAAGGTATAACTTCCCATAAAATGGTGGAATCTGCTTGTACCATTCCTGCCAGGCTGCCAACCAAGTGATGAGAAGTTCATCACCTCAAATCTTGGGGAGAATCCCTATGGCATCAATGGTCAACTTCCAGCTCCGTGGGATTAAGGGGATAGAACTTCCTCGAATAAGTAAGGGAAATCTACATGTCATGCAGAAGTCTTATTTCAGACAGCACTTAAAAAATTTAAAGACAGTATTTTCATTATTTTTCTCTCTCTTTTTACAATCAATCCTTCCTTCCTTCCTTCTCTCTTTCTTTCTTCTTTCGTTTCTTCCTTTCCTTTTTCTGTTGCCCAGGTTGGACTACAGTGATGCAATTATAGCTCACTGCATCCTCCAACTCCTGGGTTCAAGTGATCCGTCCACCTCAGCTTCCTCATTAGCTGGTACTACAAGCATGTACCACCACAACTGGCTAATTAAAAAAATTTTTTTTTCATAGACACAGGATCTCACTATGTTGTCCAAACTGATCTCAAATTCCTGGCCTCCAGCAATCCTCCCACTTTGTCCTCCCTAAGTGTTGGGATTATAGGGCTGAGCCACTCTGCCCAGCCTCTCTCTTACTTTTCATAATAGCTATTTGTGGGGAGCAATGATCACTGGCTTCCATTTCACTTATCTGCCCAGCTCTTGCCTTTTAGATTGACATGCTCTTAACAATGAAATGGTTAGATGCAAGTGACAACCAGGACTGTCAAAGTGTGACATCTATTTATCCCTAGACTGGATTTTCAAATCCCCAAATTTGGGGATTTTCAAATCTCCAAATTAGCTCCACTTGTTCCAGGCATTTGCCTTTCTTTTTACATCTGTTTTCTGCTTCAGACCCCATGGCTCTCAAAAGGCAGAGGATGGTCAGCCTGAATACTTTAGGAAAACAAAGAGCACAGAAGCATCCTGGAGCAGGGCTCTGTCCTCTCAGAGAGCAAAGCTGGATTGGGAGGTTGTGCCACTTCAGTCCACTGCTCAGTTAAAGCAGAGTCTCTGCAGTGCAGGTGTAATCAGGGCATCAGAACTGAGGAGCTGCAGGCATGACCAACTGCCCGCTGTGGAGTTCCAGAAAGCCAGGCTTTCTAATCCTGAGTCTGTCATTTACCAGGGTGACCTTGAACATGATCTTTAACTCTTTAAACCTCAATTTCTTTGTCCTTAAAATGGGGAGAATAAGCGTATCAATTTTACAGATTTTTTTTTTTCCTGGGGATTAAATGAAATGATCTATGTCAAGTGCCTGGAGGACAGTAAGTTCTCCACTAGAGTGTGGCAGTTGTTAGTGCTGGTGTCATGGTTGGGCCTGAGACATATACAGGAGAAAAATAGGGCTCAGGGTTATCGTCCAGAAAGAAGTAGTGCAAAGAACGCCTGTTTCTGGCTGGGCATGGTGACTTATGCCTGTAATCCCAGCACTTTTGGAGGCTGAGGCTCACTTGTGGCCAGGAGTTCAAGGCCAGCTTGGCCAACATAGTGAAACCCTGTCTTTACTAAAAATATAAAAATTAGCTGGGTGTGGTGGTGTGGGCCTGTAATCCCAGCTACTTGGGAGGCTGAGGCAGGAGAATCATTTGAACTTGGGAGTCAGAGGCTGCAGTGAGCCAAGATCACACCACTGCACTCCAGCCTGGGTGATAGAGAGAGACTCTGTCTCAAAAAAAAAAAAAAAAAAAAAAAGGGAAAAAGAACCTCTCTTGATATGCACGCCTCACCAAAATTTTATCCCATGCTTTTTGCAAAGAGGGAGAGAGAGAGAAAGAGAGAGACAGAGACAGAGAGAAAGAAAAATGGAGGTCCCCAGTACTAAGGCTATGATCCACTGATAAGTATACTTGCTCTCCTCCTGCATGCTTCCAAAAGCTCCCTTAAGATCCCTTCCGAAACTCTCCCTTTCTTTTACTTCCAAACCACATGAGTTACACAGGAAGACACAGACATCTGTAGATCAAAAGTTTTGACATGAAAAACTGGAAACAGAAAGCTTAAGCTTCTTTATCTTGTCAGCATCTGAATATGGTGACAAATTGAAATTTTAGTCTCTGAGGAAGTGTCTCACTGGGTCAACTCTCATACGAACTTGTTCCTGTATCTCACATATCATGGCTTCCTCTTTGAGGACCATCCCGGCTGGCAAATGTGGCTGTGGCTGCCTCTGGCAACTTCCTCTGACCAACCTCTCAGGGCTATATGAGAGCGACAAGTGGTAAAATATCAGAGATGCCACTGATGGTGTGTCTAGAAACGTGATGGCCTCACTCCTTCCTGGTAGAGAATTCCAGTACCAGAGTCATCTGGAAGCCAAATATAATTGGAAAGCTTTGAACTCTTGAGGAGAAATCCAAGCTTCTAAAATAAATTTAAAACTGAGCCGAGGGGAATCCTACTTAAATAGGTAGCCACCCTGGGATTACATAAATTCTGATTTCTTAGCGTAACCTGTAGTTATCCGGTTACTTACCACAGCAGCTCCCCTCACAGGCACCGGAGGTCCTGCGTGGCCGTCGCATCTGTGGAAATAATTTGAAATGATTTCTTTGAAGAAGAGCCTAACTTTTACTGGGAGGAAAAGTCAATAGCACATTTGCCATTAGCTTTTGATATCCTGAGACGATCTAGTTCGAATTCTCTGCAGAAAGATGTTTCTTGGTTAGTGTATTATTGAAAAAAAATTAGAAACCATTTCCTATGATTGCTTAGCATCAATGGCTTACATCTTTGTCGCTCAGGTAGCCAAGAAAAAATTACATATCAGTGGACCTGTATTCGAGCACAACATAAAACATAAAATATAACAGCTATGTTATGTTTGTTGCACTGTTTATTATGCGTTAGGCCCAATCTTGGTGTGTGTTAATTTATTTAGACAGCTCATTCTCCTGAGATGGACATTATGGCTACTCCCATTTTACAGATGAGAAGATGGAGGTACAGAGAAGTCAGAATTAACTGCCCAAGGTACACAGTTATTGGCTAAGCTAAAAGCTGGGCAAAGGCTGTCTGGATCCAGATCCCTCATTAACCAGTACAGCACGCTGACTCTTCTTCCTAATGGGAAACACATTTTCTGTTTCTGTGCATTTTTATTGTAAAGAGCAATTAAGTAACGACCAGAATTGGCAGTACATAAGATAATTTTAAAAAGAGAGAGAGAGTGAAAAAACCCACAACAACAACTACAATGAACATTGCTTTAGGATGTTGATTTCTATAAAGATGCCCGACTTACTAGGAAACAATTTTGGAAGTGAAAAAATATTCTTTTACTATTTGTGCTGCTTTCTCAAATTCAATGAGAAGCTGACCGATTTAAGACCTAGGCCCAGAATTGAGATAAATTTTAATCTTTTATTTATTTATTTATTTATTTGAGACAGGATTTCATTCTGACACCCAGGCTGGAGTGCAGTGGCACGATCTCAGTACACTGTGACATCAACCTCATGGGTTCAGGTGATCCTCCTACTTCCGCCTCCCAAAGTTCTGGGATTACAGGCACAAGCCACCACACCTGGCATAATCTTTTAAATAAATCAAAAATCTTATGCCAAGTGGTTCTCTGTCTGAATTCAAAATTTAACAGACTGTCCGGGTGTGGTGGCTCATGCCTGTAATCCCAGCACTTTGGGAGGCCGAGGTAGGTGCATCATTTGAGGCCAGGAGTTCGAGACCAGCCTGACCAACATGGTGAAACCCTATCTATACTAAAAATACAAAATTAGCAGGTGCCTGTAATCCCAGCTACTCAGGAGGCCGAGGCATGGGAATTGCTTGAACCCAGGAGGTGGAGGTTGCAGTGAGCTGAGATCGCACCACTGCACTTTAGCCTGGGCGAAAAGAGCAAAACTCAGTCTCAAAAAAGAAAAAATAAAAAGGAAAGATGTAATAGACCATAGTAACTGAGCGCTCTGTAGGAAATCAGGCCCTTTCCTCCGCTGAGAGAACAGTAGTGTGGATCAAGAGTTAAAGAAACTGGGACTCTAAGTCAATTAAAAGTTGCAAGGCAAAGGTGTCCATTCAGACTTCTAGCTGCTTTGTGGCTCATAAAAGTTGAACATAAAACCTGGGAGACCAAATAATTTTATATCCTTAAGATATCCACATGTATTTTACAGTTTAGCTCAGATTTTAACAGAAATTGAAATGAAAAGTAGGGATTTTTCCATGTAACTCTGAAATACTGGATCTACTAATAATATCTAGGCATTAAATACGGACTTTATTTTTATTCTTCCTTTCCATCCACATTTATTGAGCCTGTTTTCTTCCTACGCTCTACATACTATGTTGAGCTCTTTGGAGGAAACAAATATGACTCAGATAGGGACCCTGTTCTCTGAGAGCTTTTAGGAAACAGCAGGTACATAAAGAGCCAAAACCTAAGTCAAGACTTGATAAGGATGATAAAGAGGTACAAGTAAAATGCATGGGAAATGCAGACGGGCCAGCAAGCCCTTCCTGGGATAAACAGGGAAGGCAACAGCATGGCAGTGGAAGTGGTACACGAGGCTAAAGAATAGCCTGAGCAAAAGCTTGGAGATGGGGGCACTGCAAGGGAGGTCGGGGACCGGCAAGTAATCCAGTATGCCTGGAGCCAGGGCTACATGCCAGACTGTGAAGGTTCTTTCCAGAATTCTCCTGGGCTACATCCCTCATAGTGCATCCCCTCAGCCCAACACTTGCCAGCTCACCAGGCCCTGCTTCTGATTTGGAGCAGGTTTCTGAGAATGGCAGGTGAGTGGGAGATGCAGCTAAAGGCCCAGGGGCTGCCTGGAGCACAGCTGGGATGCCACCGCCAAGTGTGAAGGCAGGCAGCGAGTGCATGGCTGCATGCGTGCCTAAGGGGGCCACGGCCGTGTGTGCTCCTGCGGACTTGGGTAGAAGAGCATAGGACTCAGCGGTTTTGAGAACCTGGAGTCTCTGCACCCACTCCCAGGCCTTCCCACAAGTTAATTTATGTTTCTGATGTGACAAGTTTCCACTTGGAGAGTGAAGAAAAGCAACAGTGGTATCATGAAAATTGTACTGGTAAAAGCCCCATGAAAATTATAGTTGGTCCTTTTAAGGGATGCTAAGACACCTCATCTTCTGCATTTACCCACAAGTCCTATTGATGCTGTATCTGAGAGATTTCATATATATCCCCACTTCTCCATCTCCAGTCATTCTTCCTGATACTCAACTTCTACAATTTCTTTTCTGGACTCCTCTCCATCCTTCACACCACCAATAGAAAGATCTCACCTAAAACCCTTACAATAAGGTACTATCCAAAATCCTAACGTGAGGCCAGTTGTAGTGGCTTATGCCTGCAATCCCAGTTAAGGTGGGCAGATCATTTGAGGTCCAGTGTTCAAGATCAGCCTGGCCAACATGGTGAAACTCTGTCTCCACTAAAAATACAAAAAAATTAAAAAAATTAAAAAAAAAAATCAAAATCCTAACATGATATAAGGCTTTTCTTCAATCTGGCAAACTTCCCTGGATAATCCAGCACCCTTCAAGTCTCATCTGCCCACACTCTCCTCCTCCACAGGTACCTACACTCTAGACTTGTCAAATTAATTCCATCTCCATTAAATATTCTCTCATTTCCATACCTTTACAGATACCATTCAGAAATTCTCACTCAGTAGAGCAGGGTGGGGCTCAAGAATATTCTTTTCTAACCAGAACCCTGGGTGATTCCCCCCCAATTATTGGTGGGGCATACTTTACCCAATGAGGACATCCACACAGATGGCCATGGGCCAGTGAGATCATACTTGTCCAAAACGGACTCTGTGTCCTCCTTCCATCCCACTCCTTCCTATCCTCCCAATCAACAAATCCTGTTGATTCAAACTCAGAAATCCCTCTCAAACCCATCCACATCGCTACATCTCCCTGCCTTTACCCTAATTAAGACATTTATCATCGTTTGCCTTTTTTTGCTGTAATAGCCTCTTAACTGTCCTCTGTGTCCAGGTTTTTGTCCCAATCCAATCAATTCCCTAAACTTTCTTCAGAGTGATCAATATAAACCGAATCATGCCACTTCTCTGCAGATTTTCCTGCGTCGTGGCCTCTGCCAACCTCTCTTGCCCCATCTCTTATCAGCCCTCACCTTGTGCTGGGTCATTGAGCCTCCATGACCTACATGAATTCCTGCCTCTCCACTCTCTGCACGTTGGTTTACTTCATTTCTTTTGCCTAGTGGAGCGTCTGGATTCCTAACTGCCTGACTTAGTCTTATTTGTCCTTCAAAAATTAGCTCTCCTCATCCAGGAAGGGATCTTGATCCTCCCGTCTGACTGAAGTGCTTCTACATTCTTTCCTGGCAGCAACATCATGCATCACCACAACAGTCACCACCTTGTACTGTAATTGTCAGTGCACCTAGCTGTTACCTAGGCAGCTAGGCCACATGGTATCCCTGCGTGAATTCTAAAGGGCATCCCTTTCTCCAGACTGCTCCTTTCATTTGCTGGAAATTGCCTTAAGACATGTACAAATCCGTGATGGTCACGATGCAAGAGGTACATCCTAGTGTTCTGTGGTGTGCTGCTTGCCCGACCCCTGCAGCAATCTGGTGTTCCCTACTGGAATATAAAACCTGCTTTCATTTCACGATTTCATTTACAGTACTTAACATAGGGTCTGATATAGAGTGGGACAGAAGCTTGTTAAATAAATGAAAGGGAAGCTATCTCCGGCTATTATCTCCCACACCAAAAATTCTGATAGCCCTTATCAGAGTGGGAGGAAGCTAAGCTGTAGCAGTTACCAAATTTGAATGAGCACCCAAATATTCTGGAGAATTAAAAATAAATAAGTAAAACTCCCCGTGCCTTACTTCAAAAGCACCAGGTTGGGACCTGATTACCTGTCTTCATTTAAAAATTGCTGATGATATTCTAATAATGATTAATTAGATCAGCTGGGAACTATTGGCCACCCAGGATACAGCTGAAAACCACTCCCCTTGTCTTATTTCTCCCTCTTGTCACCACAGTGCTGTCGTTTTTCTGTGGATGCCACACCTGGGATCACAGAAAGAGCATTTCCAAAGAAGGAGCTTGCTTTCTCTGACTTCTCCTGCATCTAGGTGTCTTAGATTCTTGTGTCTTCCAACTTAGACACAGGCACTCAACTAGCAATGAGCAAGCGTACACAGGAGGGCATTTGGAAGGAGGAGGGACAGCGGTGGAGAGAAGGCGGGTGATAGAGAGCGATCAAGAGACAGAGAGATCAGGAAAAAAAAATATGATCTGCCCTTTTAATTTTCCAAAATAGCATTTAATCTTTTAACTTATGTAACCTAGAGGTTGCAGCTGGACTGTCTGCGCTGTGTACGCCCTATGGGTGAGGCAAATTTGGACATGTCTGAGAGCATCTAGGTGGATCCACCAAAGCTCTTTGCACCTGAAGGGCAATGCACATTACTTATTACCACTACAAAGTGGGGAGGGTATCACTGGAATAACTGGGGGTCTGAAAGGAACAACTATAGATTCTGCTTGGCAGCTGGGAAGACTGCATGCATAAGCTGATGACATACACCATTGGATACCTACTGACCCCGGTGGAAGGAATCTGTGAGATGACAAAGTTACTGAAATTCTGTGGTAGGGGCTGAGCACATGTCACATGCACTAGGTACCCCAGCACAAGACACGTGGAAACATTTCTTTACAATATGGAAAGATGTTGAGGGAAAGCTACTTGTATATATGTATACTTTTCTTGGATTTATTGGCTAAGAATACATACATTAAAACATGAATGGAAATTATTTTTCTTTTTTCTTGGGGTTGGGATAGAGTCAATCATTTACAAATAGGAATAAAATCATAATGGGATAATTTGGGAAGTATATATGTTTGAGAAGAGGAACAAGTTGTATTTGAGGCAGAAATGGTAAATCTTTTTGCTTTTTTTTTTTTTTCCTTCAAAAAAGCACTTCAGTCAGATGAGAGGATCAATTTTCACTCTGTCACCCAGGCTGGAGTGCAGTGGTGTGACATGACTCACTGCACCCTCCACCTCAAGTGGAGGGCTCAAGTGATCTTCCTACTTCACCCTCCCAAGTTGCTGGGACTACAGGCTTGTGCTACCATGCCTGGATAATTTATTTTTTGGTAGAGATGGGATTTCACCATGTTGTTCAAGCTAGTCTAAAAACTCCTGAGCTCAAGTGATTCTCCCTTCTTAGCCTCCCAAAGTGCAGGGATTACAGGCATGAGTCCCATGACTGGCCTTTCTTTTTGCATTTTTACAAGTTCACAAAGTCACTGTGTTCCTATGGCTTTTTATCCCTGATAGTAGGACATCAGAGCTCGAAGATACCACATACTTTTATTGACTGGGCCTTAAAGGCAACGAGTGAATCTGGTGAAATGATGAAGTCCATGCTCTTCTGGGGAGGGACACCTATTATCAAGTGCATTTCTCAGTTAGAACCAAAGCTTAGAAGAGAGAAAAGGAAATCTCTGAGAAGCAAGTGTCTAAGTGCTGATCAGATTGCGTTGATTCTTTTTTTCTGATTTGCAAAAAGATCCTCTAAATTGCTTTACTAACTTGTTCTCCAGAGCACTGAGTGTGACAGTCAAGCCCCTGGTGGCTTTAGCAAGTAGAAACCTGACTGCTGCCTGCAGAGGATGACTGTGTGTCCCTGGGCCATTCGTCAGTCCCTCCCAGGGTGCTCACAGGTAAGGAGGAGCTCCTGAATCACAGTCCATTTTGTGGGTTGATTTTGTATTTCAGATCGATGCTGCCAAAGAAAGTTAGGTTTTACCTGAGATTATAGGGCCCTTCAGAATGTATGACTTGATATATCATAATACAATGCCCCCCTTAAGAAACACTTCTTCTCCCACATATAGGATTCATATCCAAATATTTAGGTCACATTCAAATTTAAAACTAAAAAAGACATGCTTTTGTATTTCATCTTCTGAAACCTCTTAGGAGCAAAAACCAGTGCATTTAATTATATTATGCACCAGCGGAATTAACACATGCTTATCAATATCAATAATAATAAGATAAATGTTAAATGTTCTCATTTATGTTTTGAAAGTAAAATGTATTTGAAGATGACTAATTCTGAAAACTGCTAAACACACAAAAATATACTTAAATGACAAAATATGTTTTATTTCTGCATGTTGTATCTATGTTTCAATTCTTCTGGTTAAAAGAGAATTCCAAGTCATTCTGATATCTAAGAAGGACATTTGTTAAACAGAATTTTTCAAGAGTTTTAATTTTTTCCAGTTTGGTCTATAAGCAAAATACATGATACCCAGCATGAAGATTATAGATCTATATCTTCTTCCACCTTTGCAGTAATTTGCAATATGAGCTTGGAAATAACTTGCCCCTAGAATTAACAGGTTCCTCAACTTTTCTCAATTTACTAATATTAAGACGGTTCAGCTATACAACATTCTGCCTTAAAGAAAATCTAAAACCTAAGATACAAATGATATCACAAATCCTGGCTATACCACACACTGGAAATATTTTTTCTCACTAAAAGAAATATTTGCTGTGCAGAAATACTTCTCAATTTTAAATTCTCCAAATGTGAGAATCACTAGTGTCTCAAAAATTTTTACAAAGAAAAACAACTCACCTATTTCCAGAGCATTTCCTTGCTAGGGACTCTGGTAGCTACCGACATACAAAGCTACATTTTAGTCAGTTCTTTTTTCATCAGACAAAAACAGCCTCGGGTGAAAGCTGGGAGTGAAAAACTCTCCATTCACACAAGAGGGGAGGACGGTGGTCTGCCGAGTCTAGCAGCCTCATCACACGCCCCACCAGCTGCTTGCTGCCTCTTGTTTCTCAGCGACAGTGACCTCCAACACCTTTTATTTAGTGCTGCAACACACCGTGTGGTTTGACGGCACAAGGAACATATCACACGCCAAGCCAACACCTTAAAAGGGTGGGAAGCTTTGCAACCAGGAAGACGTGCCGAAAATATTTAGCAGTCAGCTCAATTGCGCTTAAGCATAGCCTTGCTTGTTTTTCACAAAGCAATCTAGCAACATAGTGAGTCAAGTGAACTGATTTGCACAGTCCTAAACTGGGAACCATCTGGAACTAAGTTTCCACTGCTCCAGAAGCTTCTCCTCTCTCACCTTATACATTCTGAGCAATCACATGGGAACAGCCCTCAACATTTCTAATAACACTAATTACATTTCCTCCCTCTGTTTTAGAATTCTATTTTTCTCTAGTCTCTTTGCTCATCTCACATTTGCTTTCATCTAGTCCTTATACTCCAACTCACTTATGACCAGGACACATACTCTGCAAAGAAAGAGTAGTTTTTATTTAAATATAATATTTAAATAAAAATAAAATATAATATGGCCATAAAATTTAAATAAAAATAAAATATAATATGGCCATAAAATATAATATGGCCATAACATAGGCAAGATTCTTGGAGCAGTGAAAAAACTGGCAATCGCGATTTCCCAGTGTTTAATCCATCACTACCAAATGCACCACCAATGCACTCTGCATTTCGTTAGAAGTTGGATTTCAGGTGAGCCAAGTCTCATGGTTTCCTAAGAACTTTGTGACTACGGAAGTTAAGTCCCTTTTCCTTTGTTATTAATACCATTGGAATTGAAATTCTAAGAACAAATATTAAACATTCTGAACACAAAACAGGCTGCTGGCCTCCGATATCAGATAACAAATGGGCTGTAATATGACCTGAGTTTAACTCACCCTTTCTGTCCCAGTGATGGAAGCTTTGAAGTCTCCTTTCCAGATTTCCTGAACGAGAACAGGGAAGCAAATGACGATCTGAAGCTCATCCGGGAAGAAACAGATGTTGGTTTTTTTTGATTAGTTAAATTTTTGGATCTTGATGTAGGTAATTCTATTGGATCTAAAAAAAATTGTAAAATTTCTGTATCAGTTATTTCCAAGCAAATATACTTGAAAGAATGAAGCCTTTGCTCTCGTGTCACTTTCTCCCTCTATGCAGTCTGGAAACAGGGCAGGCATCCTCACGTGATGACCTCAGGGGATTAAGGGAGTCAGAGCAACCTCTCTCCTGCACCTCTGATGGTTCTGTGGCATAGAGAAAATCCATGTAGAGCACTTTGGGAGGCCGAGGTGGGTGGATCACCTGAGGTCAGGAGTTCAAGACCAACCTGGCCATCATGGTGAAACCCCATCTTAAAAAATAAAGTAAAATAAAATAAAATAAAAAAGAGAGCAAATCTATATAGTAGGGAATCTTTCAATCTGTACTGTGAATCAAAGTTCCAGACAGTATTCCTCCTCTCACCCAAGCTAGGAAGTCAGGGACCCCATTCAACTATCATGTTGCTTAACCATGCTGTCCTTCAGAAGTTTTTATTTCAATAACTGAAAACCATGGTGATACAGACATGCTGCATAGAAAGCAAAGGAAAAGGAAATTAAGCCATTTAGATTGTTCTTTATTCCTTTCCAAAATCTATCTCTGTGGATATGTATTTGCTACATACATAGTTTATATCTATGTTTGCATGTAACGTATACAGGGTGAACATCGTAAATCCAAAAAACTTGAAATCCAAAATTTCTCAAAAATCCAAAAAATTTTGAGCACTAACACGATGCTTAAAGAAAACGCGCATTGGGACTGGGTGCAGTGGTACACGTCTGTAAGCCCAGCACTTTGGGAGGCCAAGACAGGTAGATCACCTGAGGTCAGGAGTTGGAGACCAGGCTGGCCAACATGGAGAAACTTCGTCTCTACTAAAAATACAAAATTAGCCAGGCGTGGTGGCACATGCCTATAATCTCATCTACTCAGGAGGCTGAGGCAGGAGAATTGCTTGAACCCGGGAGGAAAAGGTTGTGGTAAGCCAAGATTGTGCCATTGCATTCCAGCCTGGGCAACAAGAGTGAGACTCCATCTCAAAAAAAAAAAAAAAAAAAAAAAAAAGGGCTCATTGGAGACTTTCAGATTTGGGATTTTGGGATTTGAGATGCTCAACTTTTCAGTTCATATAATGCAAATATTTCAAAATACAAAAAGATCTGAAATCAGTAATACTTCTGGTGCCAAACGTGTTGGATAATGGCTTTTCAAACTATGTATAATATATATGTATGGATAATATATAGGTATTAAAAATTCAAAGGCAACATCAATATATGCAAAATCCATAATATTGGCCAGGCACAGTGGCTAACGCCTGTAATCCCAGCACTTTGAGAGGCCGTGGCGGGTGGATCACCTGAGGTCAAGAGTTTGAGACCAGCCTGGCCAACATAGAGAAACCCCATCTCTACTAAAAATACAAAAAAGTTAGCTGGGCGTGGTGACGCACACCTGTAATCCCAGCTACTCAGGAAGCTAAGGTAAGAGAATCGCTTGAACCCAGGAGGTGGAGGTTGCTGTGAGCCGAGATCATGCCACTACACTCCACCCTGGGAGACAGAGGAATAAATTATTTATTTATTATGTCTAAATAAATAAATAATCCATAATATTATGATGATTTTGGACATGCTGAGTTTATAAATATTAGAGGAATTTAGGACAAGGGAAAAGTCACCAGGATATATATGGAGGTGATCTAAAACTCTGAGCTGTGAGTCTTTTTTTTTTTTTTTTTTTTTTGAGATGGAGTTTCGCTCTTGTTACCCAGGCTGGAGTGCAATGGCGCATTCTCTGCTCACCGCAACCTCCGCCTCCTGGGTTCAAGCAATTTTCCTGTCTCAGCCTCCCAAGTAGCCGGGATTACAGGTATGTGCCACCATGCCCGGCTAATTTTTTGTTTTAGTAGAGACAGGGTTTCACCATGTTGACCAGGTCTCCATCTCTTGACCTCGTGATCCACTCGCCTCGGCCTCCCAAAGCACTGGGATTACAGGCGTGAGCCACCATGCCCGGCAAACTGTGTGTCTTTTTACATAGATTTGTTTATTATAAGAGTTGCAAGATATTATCAATATAGAAGTTTAGATGTATTTTTACATGTTTCCTGATGTTGCTAATGTTAGCAACATGCAAAAAACCAGTCTGTGTGACTGCATCAGCAAAAAGATACTTTATTTTAGTATTTTATAATTTCTAGTCACTTCATTTTTTCTCACAATAGTCCTATGAAAGCAAGTTTTAGAATCCTTTTAATCTGTTTTTACAGATATAAAAAGAATTGATTGGTGAAGTTACATACATGTTGGTAGTCACACAGAGAATCCACAGAAGGCATTTACTGGAACTCATTCATGGAGTTTACCAAAGCTCCAGAAGTGTGGCAGCTCCTGCACCACCTTCCCTCCCTTCTCCTCTGATTCTCCCTTCCTCCACTCCTCCCCTTTTTCTTCCTCCTCTTCATAGTCATCCCATTTATTTAAGTGCTTACCCTGTTCCAGCTTAATATTTTATTATTTATTTATTTATTGAGGTGGGGTCTCACTCTGTCACCCAGGCTGGAGTGCAGTGGCACGATCTCAGCTCACTGCAACCTCTGCCTCCTGGGCTCAACTGATCCTCCTGCCTCAGCCTCCAGAGTAGCTGGGGCTACAGGTGTGCACCAGCATGCCCAGCTAATTTTTGTATTTTTTTTTTGTAGTGATGAGGTTTTGCTATGTTGCCCAGGCTGGTCTCAAAGTCCTGAGCTCAAGCAATCTTCCTGCTTTAGCCTCCCAAAGTGCTGGGATTGCAGGTGTGAGCCACTGCCCCAGGCGTCCCCAGACTTTTTACACAGGGGGCCAGTTCACTGTCCCTCAGACTGTTGGAGGGCCACCATATACTGTGCTCCTCTCACTGACCACCAATGAAAGAGGTGCCCCTTCCTGAAGTGCAGCGGGGGACCGGATAAATGGCCTCAGGGGGCCTCATGCGGCCCGAGGGCCGTAGTTTGGGGACGCCTGCACTGCCCCCATGCAGCTTAATACATTGTACACATAATTTTACTTAATTCTTATAACCAGCCTATGAGGTAGGTATCAATGTATCCATTTAAAGATGAAGAAACATTATTCTCTGTTTGCAGAGAATAATGACTTGAACAGACTCACATGAACAGAGACAGAGTGGAGATTTGAATACAGGCCTTTGTTGACACCTACCCACTATGCTATCTTGCCTGATTAAAAACAACAACAACAAAAAACCCAAGACATTATTACAGTAAACTTTTAGTTCACTTCTTTTTAATGTGTATTGTATTATAAACTTTTGTCGCTTATGACTTTAAAATGGTTCTAAACATGGATTATACTAGAGATCCACTGGGCCATTATCTGGAATACTATGCCACAGAAGGAAAAAAAGAAAAAAAACTTTAAATCTAAAATCTTTTTCTTACCATTTTTTGCCATCTCCTTCCTTAGCCTGTATGTAAGTGGTTGTTTTAACATTTGGCTAACGTCTGTTTCATCGCAAAACTTTTTTCTTTGAATTTCTTCAAACCATTCACCAGTCACTCCCTGAAGCCATCTGATATCCCTCTTTGTCTTCTGAAGTTTGCTGAAATAAAATAAAAATATCAATGCAGTCTTTATTTTCTTAACATCAAGCTCATCCTTAAATCAATGTACTTTTTTTTTTTGAACTGGGGAAGTCTCACTCTGTCACCAGGTTGGAGTGCAGTGGCACAACCTCATCTCACTGCAACCTCCACCTCCTGGGATCAAGCGATCCTCCCGCCTCAACCTCCCAAGTAACTGAGACCACAGACACATACTACCATGCCCAGCTAATTTTTTCTATTTTTAGTAGATATGGGGTTTCACCATGTTGCCCAGACTGGACTCGAACTCCCGAGCTCAAGCAATCTGCATGCCTCAGCCTCCCAAAGTGCTGGGATTACAGGAGTGAGCCATCTTGCCCAGCCTCAATGCACTCTTTAAATTCATTCACATCTAATGCAAATTCATGTGATGGGCTAAACTTTTCTTAATGGAGGAGCAGCATAATCTATAAATCTAGGAAAAAAATGGTCAGAATCAGAATTTCCCTTTCAGCACTGTATGTTTTTTAGGTGTTATTTGTTGTTGTTGTTGTTGTTGTTTTTCATATTCTTGTAAATATGATGGCAAACTAAAAGTTTTACCAGTGGTTAAAATAATCATCAAGCTGATGAGGACAACCTGGATTAAGCAATGTGCTAAAACCTGACCTAATAATGCAATTGAATAATAGATGTTCTAACAACATGCAGAAACTGGAATATTCTCGTTCTGATTACTCATTCATTTACTTGTTAATTCATTAAATGTTTATTGAGCAATGTTAATCAATTTAGTGTTCATGAGGCCCCAGGTAGGCCATGGATTCAACAGTCAATGTAACAAATAGGATACTTGCTTGTCAATCCAGTGGTCAAAGATAAAAGCTAATATGCAGAAAAAAATTATTGAATGTAATGGTCTTATTATTCTTCTTATTATTTGAGACAGAGTCTTGCTCTGTCACCCAGGCTGGAGTGCAGTGGCATGATCTTGGCTCACTGCAACCTCTGTCTCCTGGGTTCAAGCAATTCTCCCCCCTCAGTCTCCTGAGTAGCTGGGATTATAGGCGAAAGCCAGCACACCTGGCTAATTTCTTTATTTTTAGTTAGAGGTGGGGTTTTGCCATGGTGGTCAGGCTGGTCTTGAACTCCTGACCTCAAGTGATCCCCCTGCCTCTGCTTCCCAAAGTGCTGGCATGAGCCAGCATGCACCACCAAATGTAATGGTTTTAGATAATGGACTTCTTTACACACAAAAACACAAAAACCCATTAGTGAGCACAGGTCTAAGGCAACGGTAGTAAAGGATGAGGTAATTTGAGATGGACAGAAAAACCATGCAGTGTACAAATATGTCTGCTCCATAATTTCAGAACACATGGTCTGAAATCCCATTATGTTTTTTTTTTCTAGTTTTCTCCCCTTTCCTGCCCAGTTTTCTTTAAAATGAATGTACCGCTTGAAGTTAATTAAGTCCCTGGTTATTGTGATTTATTAATACTTTTTTCAAAGTAGAGTAATTTGCTCTATTTAAGGAAGACCCTAGAACTGTTTGGAAATGAGAGGTGCTTAATCCAGAGTGAGATGTTCCTGGACAGGCAAAATGAGCAGAAAGGGGTGTTTGAAGAACATGATCACAATGTTTATAGAGTGGTTGCTTTTTTTTTTTTTTGAGACAGAGTTTTGCTCTTGTTGCCCAGCCTGGAGTGCAATGGCGCGATCGTGGCTCATTGCAACTTCCGCCTCCCGGGTTCAAGCAATTCTCTTGCCTCAGCCTCCCCAGTAGCTGGGATTGCAGACATGTGCCACCATGCCCAGCTAATTTTGTATTTTTAGTAGAGGGGGGTTTCTCCATGTTGGTCAGGCTGATCTCAGACTCCTGACTTCAGGTGATCCCCCTGTCTTGGCCTTCCAAAGTGCTGGAATTACAGGCATGAGCCACCGTGCCTGGCCAAAGTGGTTGCTTTTCCACAGCACTGATGGAAAAGTTAGGGATGTTGTTGGATTCCAGTCTTGGGAAATAAAGTATTCCACTTGGCTCAGCAGCTGTTATCCTTTATCCAGGATCTGCCATAAAGCACAAGTGTTAGGGTCTTTGTTTTGTTAAGGAGGTGATGAGCAAGATATCTGTAAAGTAGCAAATTTGGAGTTAAAAGGCAATGAACTGAGAGGGCTGCAACTCAGGCTCCTGCTTGAGGCTATGAAACTGCTCTTTTATAAAATATTCAGGAAAGAAGCCAGAGGTCACCCTGCCCAGACTTGCATTTTGCAAAGCATTAGACAGCAATCACCATGTTCAACTTACAGAATTTGCATCGGTGCCTCCTTTTCTGCCATTTCCCCCCTCTGATGCCTGGTACTCCTGTCTCTATTGATACTTCATTTACTAACAGCAGACTAAGCGACTGTAAGTATCTGCTTCTAACCAATAGTAGCTGCCTCTAACTTATGGACACCTCACTTACTAATGCCCCACATTTGTATACAACCTCTACTTCTTTGGAGCCCTCCTTAATTGTCAGTTCCCCAAAAGCCAGCAGCACCCTTCTCTATTTCTGAAAACATCAGTCTCATTTCAGAAGACAGTCAAGCTATTTGACTTAGAAAGATGCATATAAACAACATTTTTCCCCGAACAGGCTTGATGTAATATTGACTCTCTTTTTACAATTTTTATTTATTTATGCATTTATTTCTAGAGGCAACGACTCGCTCTGTTGCCCAGGCTGGAGTGCAGTGGTGCGAATATAGCTCAATGAAGCCTTGACCTCCTAGGCTCAAGTGATCCTCTGGCCTCAGCCTCTCGTAGCTGGGACTACTGTCCCTGACTAATTTTTGTAGAGACAGAATCTCATTCTGTTGCCCAGACTTGCCTTGAACTCCTGGCCTCAAGCAATCCTCCCGCTTCATCCTCTCAAAGTGTTAAGATTATAAGAGCCCCCATGCCGAGCCCAGAAATAATCAGTTTACTTAATCATACTTCAAGCTTTCCTTCCATGCTTATGTATGTATCCCCCACTGACTGCTTCTTTTCTGTGTTCTGACTAATGAAGCCAGAAGTATGTATTTCCCTGAAAGTACTCATACACTTTGAATTCCACTCCAGGAAATTTATCTTAAAGTAATAACCCCACCCCAAGAGCATTAATTTAACTGAGCATCATGTAGTTGCTGACAATAATTATGTGGGCAACATAGAATCCTGGGAAAATGCATATGACAAAAATGAATGAAAATACAACATTCATCTATGATTATAGCTATGTAGAATGATCCCCCTCTTGGGCACACCAAAAAAAAAAAAAGGGAAAACACCTGATGTTTTAGAGTAGAATAATCACAGGTATCATTTCTATTTTTAACTTACTTTTTTTTTTAGCTTTTTTATTATTCAATGTGTACAATATATGGAACTATTTCTTCTTTTTGTTTAATCGTGAATTTTTATTTGTGTTGTCACCTTTCCATTAAATTTTTTTGGAGATAGAAATCAGTAATATTGTCATAATCTGAACACAGTTAACAGTACTCTTTCAGGGTGATTTTTCTGCCACATTTCTCACACAACTGTGATGAAATATATCTAGGCTGGGCATGGTGGCTCACACCAATAATCCCAGCACTTTGGGAGGCTGAGGCAGGAGGTCTGCTTGAGTCCAGGAATTCGAGACCATCCTGAGAAACATGGTGAGACCCTGTCTCTACAAAAAACTTAAAAGTTAGCCAGCCATGGTGGCTTGAACCTGTGGTCCCAGCTACTTGGATGCTGAGGTATATATATATAATATTCAGTATATGTTTGTGGAAAGCCTCCTATGGTGCAAATGCTGGCATATAATGTTGAGCAAAGCAGATAGCGCTCCCACCCTAGAGAGATTACAGTCTATGGGAGAGACAGATATGAATCCAATAACAATAGTGACATCAGGTAACAAATAGTGGTAAATATGACTTATTCACTCAACACACATTTGAACCCCAGGCAAAGAGCAGTGAACAAGTCCCTGCGTTTATGGGATTTAAATTCCACTGGGATGGGAGTGTGTGTGTGGGAAACATTAAAAAAGTAAATAGGGTTGGGTGTGGTTGCTCTTGTCTGTAATTTCAATGCTTTGGGAGGTAAGATGGGAGGATCACTTGAGACCAGGAGTAAGAGACCACCCTGGCCAACATAGTGAAAACTCATTTCTACAAAAAATTTAAAATTGGCTAGCTTTAGTGGTGTGCTCCTGTAGTCCAGCTGTTTAGGAAGCTGAGGCAGGAGGATTCCTTGAGCTCAGGAGTTGGAGGCTGCAGTGATCTAGGATCACACCACTGGACCCGGCCTGGGCAACAGAGTGAGACCTTGTCTTAAAAAAAACAGCAAATAGCTGCTAAGAGAGCATATAACAACCAGACCTGGGCTGAGGCTCCACCAGTGAAAGTTTCCCTGAGATGACGTAGGGCTGGAAGAATGAAGGATGAAGGATGAGGCCAAAGGGTCGTGGCAGAAGGGTCTGGGAGAGAGATTTCCAGACAGAGGGGTAACCTCCATAGAGCAACAAGTGCCCCAAGGAAGAAGCAAGGAACTGAAATAAGGTCTGTGTAGCTAGAGTGCAGAGATGGAGAGGAAGCCCAAGCCCAGCAGAAAGGGAGAGAGGCAGCTGTTGGATAACATAGCATTAGGGGTCATGGAACAATGACTGATGGCTCAGCAGGGGCAAAAGACACTGGATTTGCATTTTTAAAAGACCATCCTACTGCTGGGCGTGGTGGCTCACACCTGTAATCCCAGCACTTTGGGAGGCCAAGACAGATCAGGAGTTTGAGACCAGCCTGGCCAATGCGGTGAAACTGTCTCTACCAAAAATACAAAAGTTAGCTGGGCATAGTGGCAGGCACTTGTAGTCCCAGCTACTTGGGAGGCTGAGGCAGAATTGCCTGAACCCAGGAGGTGGAGGTTGCAGACAGCCGAGATTGCGCCATTGCACTCCAGCCTGGTTGGCAAAAGCGAAACTCCGTCTCAAAAAAAAAAAAGAAAGTTTTTGAGCTTTTTTTCTTTTTTTGGTCATCATCTTACAGTGATGAGATTAACTTTCATTTTGATGAAATTTGAAATGTTGAGCTATTCACACCTTACTCTGGCTAGGGCTGTTGGAAGTAAAATATAAATCATCTGTGGATATGTTTATGCTAGTATTTGTTTCCTGAAGATAGTGAAAAATGAAGTTCAGACAGCAGTGTCATGCATATACATGAAGGGGGCAAGATTTTGAAGAAATTCAAATATTTTTAAAGCAGAACTATTTTAAGGATGACTCTGGGGATGGGTATCAGAATAATGATGAATAGGCACAGTCATCAACCAGAATATTCAAGGTTCAGGTAGTCAATAATGGTACCACATTTACTATTACCAAGGAAGCAACACAGAAATAGCTCTGGCCTTTGACGTAAGGGTGACCCAGGAAGGACAACTGTGACATAAAAGTCTAAACTCAAACTCTCTGGGTACCTGTAACTCATCTTCTTAACCCTACACACTAAAGAACCCTATTAAGTGTAGTTTGTACATTTATAATGGTTAACTGAGCTTCTGGTACTAAAAGGAGCAAAACAATTATAAAATCAATGGTTTAGATTCATCCATTTACTTAAAAAAATAAAATATCAAATAAGCTCAATATTTGCAAGTAAGAAAAAATTCTAAACATATAGGGGAAGTGCAGTGACATGAAACTTGAGGACAGTACTTTCTATTTCCGATAGCCTCAGTTTGACAGAGATAATATTTGCTTGTAAGCAGAATTCAATCAACTTCATAACCAGCCTGCACAAAGCTCTTTCTCTTGTTATATATTCAGCACCAATTGGGACACACAGTCTACTTTATGCCAATGACAACCTCAGGGTTGAGAATGACATACATACAGGGAAATTACTAATACACAGCTTGCCTGCTTAATTAGTCCCGCTTGACTCAACGTATCACAAGGGACTGTTGTCTACACTTCTTTGTTTTACCCTGAGGGTGATCAACTTGATTAAATTAAATCAGGTCTTTTCTTGCTAGGCCAGAGGCCCATCACTCTGCTCCAGGTCGAAATGTCCTTCCTTCATTCACATAAATCCATCTGCGAAATGCTGTCTTGGATTTCATCCTAGCACCTCTTGAACATGCTATTCCTGAGTTAAACTTATTTTTCCTTTATTTCCAGTTTTGAGTTATGATACCCACCACCCTCTCCTCTTCTTTGTCTTTCCCAGCTTAGCCCTTGATGACCTTTGCTAGGCACTTTCGTCTTTATCCTGAGCAAGGCTTTGTGCCCATCTTTTTTCCATGACGAATTAATTATGTACTAACCCTTTAAAAACGTGCTCAGTAAATGACAGCTGTCCATTTATCTCCCATTCTTTCTTTGTAAGTAATTCTTTGGCCCCGCTTATCTGCTCCTTGTTAATCCACCCTCCCTGGACCGTTCTGGAGTTACTATCAGATAGGAGACAGAGCCCAGAAGTAGGATCAGGTCCAAGCTGGATGATCTTGGACAAGTATTTAACTTTCTTGGTTTTTCTTTCTCCATTTGTCAAAGAGGAATAAATGATGGGTAGATTGTTTGCAAAGAATTCCTCTGCAATTCCTATCATTCCTGGAGGTACATTCCTTGGCAATGTGACTCTTCGCCACTCTTAGGAGGTGAGGTCTCTTTTACCTCTTTCTTAGTGGTTGTCAGAAAAGTGGATAAACAGGTACAGTCAACAGCCAGAAAATTCAATGTTGAGGTAGTCAGTGATGGCACTGTGTTTACTATTACCAAGGAAGCAAAACAGAATAGTTCTGGCCTTTGAAGTAAGACTGACCCAGGACAACTGCCATTAAGAGGCGGGGTCTCTTTCACCTCCTCCTGGAATCTGGGCCAGGCTTGCACTTGCTTAGACCAATAGAGTATGATGGAAGTGAAACTGAGACTTCTGAGTCCAGGCCTCAAGGGATCTTACAGCTTCTGCTCTCTTCCTCTTGGAACCTTGAGACTTGTGTATAAGGAAGCCTGGGCTAGTTTCCTTGAGGACGAGACCATACACAGAGAGGGGCCCGGCAGGGAGCCATTGCGAACTACCCAACACGTGAGAGAAGGCGTCTTAGACCACCCAGACGCAGCTGAGCTGTCATAGTGGTGCCCAATGAGTGATCCCAGGCAACCCACCCAGCTGAGTCCAGCCCAAATGGCTAGCCCACGGACTGGTAAGCTAATAAACAGAAGTAGTTTTTAAGCCCTTAAATTTTAGGGTGAGACTGGGAGTCATGGCTTACATCTGAAATCCCAGCACTTTGTGAGGCCAAGGCGGGCGGATCACTTGAGGCCAGGAGTTCAAGACCAGCCTGACTAACATGGAGAAACCCTGTCTCTATTAAAAATACAAAAATTAGCCGGGTGTGATGGTGCATGCTTGTAATCAGCTACCCTGGAGGCTGAGGCAGGAGAACTGGTTGAACCTGGGAGGTGGAGGTTGCAATGAGCCACAATTGCACCACTGCCCTCCAGCCTGGGCAACAGAGTAAAACTTCGTCCCAAAAAATAAATAAATAAAAATAAATTTGGGGGTGGTTGGTTATATACAAGTTGAAAGAAACAGGGACATAGATGAGATTATCCTGAAGATATCTTCTAGTCTGAAATCAATGGTCAGAAAAGCCTCAACATTCCTACATCACATCCAAATCATTGAGAAAGCTTATATAGCCAAAAGAGGTCTCCAGATATAATTTGGTCGAACACCTTGTCTTTGGGTGAAATAATACATATAAAAATAATAGCAGATGATATGAATTGAGCTCCTGCCATCTCCTGGATTCTGCAGTCCTCATTGCCAATTCTCACCCTCACACCACTGCACCATTGTCCTCATTTACAGAAAGACGTTTGGCTGGAGCTGCCGAACTGGGATGTGAACCCACATGCCTCTGAATCTAAAGCCCGTGTTCTCCCAACCATACATCTCATTGTCTGTGGGTATTACTAACCCCACTAATAATGCAATTGATAGAAACTTACAGTGACTTTTGCCAATTAAGCAGGCAGTACTGAGAATTCAAATATGATTGAAGAGAGAGCGGTTTTGCAAGTTCTGGAAGCAAACAATTCCATAAGCCCAGAAACCAGGAATCGCTTCTATTTTCTAGTCAGAAAAATCTCAAATTTTCTCAAAACAGTTCCCTTTATCAGCTCCTCTTGTCAAGAGCATCAGTTCCTCTTTTTGATGTTCTCACTTCTCTTTTTATCTCCTCCCTGACATTTCTCCTTCACTTTTCTTACTCCCTTGTACACACATCGTTTTTTCTTTGACAGCTGACCTTCTCAGACCTGATCGTCTTGTTACACCTTGTTCTGCCTTCCAGGCAGCTAAGCACCCTGATCTCTGTCAACCCTCTACCCTAGCCTTCAAGGATGTCTTGACAATAGTCCTCCGATCCCCGACAAGTTCAGCCATCAGCCAACCCCAGAATGAAGTTTCCAATTACACCAAATCCTGTAAAAGTGATTTTGCCACTTGACTTGCAGATCAAAGCAGTATTAAAGTTTTCCTCCCACCCAGGAATCCAAACATAATTTCGTTTCATACTGCCCAGCAACCACGACACACGGAAAAGCACAAATGGGGCAGGAACTACAAGCCGAGTCAGGGCTTAAACGTCGGGCCAGGGCGGTAACGGAGGATGCATCAGGATGTCCAGGCAGGAGCCTTTTCAAAACCCTGAAGCCACAAGGGAGACTCACCAACTGGGGAAAGTGTGGCCTTTTGTTCTCCTACTCCAGAAAGGTGATACTTCCAGGTAACAGGTTTCTTAGAGCTCACCCTCCAGGCAAAGCTTTAGAACAACTGTTGAGTGTTCCCAGTCAGAAACAGGCAGATGAAGGAAGCAAAAGCCCTGTGGTTCAGCGGCTGCACCAGCAGCTTTATAATCCGGGGCCTGGTCTCTCTCCCTGTTGATCTTCTGAAAAGATTGTTATTTGAGAGCCTTTGTCCCTGACATCAGAGCCTGTTCTTTGGTTCAGCCCACGGTCAAAACTCAGGGAGGGGCAAGGATTAGAAAAAGCAAGCGTGTTGAAAAATGTGTTCTTTTTCATAAGAGTAAAGTTAAATCATAGAAGTCTGAAGGAAGGAAAGCTCAGACAAGGAAAAGTGGTAAACTTTATAAAGCCAGCCAGCAAGCAACAATAGCAACAGTAACAGCCCTTTAGGACTCAGAGGCGACAAAATAATGGCACCAGCTTTCAGGCCAAGCTGGATAATAAAGCCCACTTCAACTGCATGAATTAACTCTAGGATAAAAAGCAATATTTTCTGTATTTTAAAAATTGACCACTGTATAGTAGCTCACGCCTGTAATCCCAGCACTTTGGGAGGCCAAGGTGGAAGGATTGTTTGGGCCCAGGAGTTCGAGACCAGCTGTGGCAACATAGTAAGACTCTGTCTCTACAAAAAAACCCAAACAAATGAACAAAACTAGCTGGGTGTGCTAGTGTGAGCCTGTAACCTTAGCTATTCAAGCTGAGGTGAAAGAATCTGAGCTCAGGAGGTCAAAGCTGTAGTGAGCCAAGATGGTGCCACTGTACTCCAGCTCGGGTGAAAGAAGAAAAAAGGCCGGGTGCGGTGGCTCACACGTGTAATTCTAGCACTTTGGGAGGCCGAGGTGGGCAGATCACTTGAGGTCAGGAGTTTCTAAATCAGCCTGGCCAACATGGCGAAACCTTGTCTCTACTAAAAATACAAAAAAAATAGCCATGTGTGGTGGCGGACATCTGTAATCTCAGCTACTTGGGGAGTCTGAGGCAGGAGAATTGCTGAACTGGGGAGGCAGGAGGTTGCAGTGAGCCAAGTTCGTGCCACTGCACTCCAGCATGGGGGACAGAGTGAGACTCTGTCCCAGAAAAAGAAAATTGACTATTTCAGCCTTCCTGGATGTTTCTTTTTACAAAACACAAACTCACAGTAGACGGAAAAGATAAGTTTTCTAAGAAAACTTAACAATAAGGATGTGTAATTCCTATCTGGTTCAGATTGCAGTGATTGGTCCCTCACCCACAGTCACCCTTTACCAATAGTCACCCTCAAGAAGGTACTGTAGAAAACACTAGGTGTCCACACTGAGGTCAGACTTAGGGTTTAAGTGTCAGTCCGTCTTGTAGCTTATCAGGGTTCTTCTGTCTTCCTAGGGTTACATGATCTCTTTTTGAATTTATACCTGTTACCTGAGCCAATATTGAATTATATTGAATTACTTGTCATGTACCTGTTTGGTTGTGTCACCAGGCTGTCAGCTCCTGAGGACAGGTGCTGTGTCTCATTTGTTTTGGTATCCCTGGGACCTATCATGGTCCCAGACTCATGGTCCGTCAGTATAGATTTGCTCAATCTGGGGGATAATAAATGAATTCTACACACTTACTCTGCCATCATTGTGAAGCAAATCAGTGGATACTTGACATAAGTGCAAGATGTGATCCTGCACACAAATTACAATCACGTGTGTAGAAAGTAATTTTTCCATAGGAATAATACTGGAAAGCTAATCATAGCTAATAGTTACACAGTGCTTACCCTGAGCCAGGCATGTTACATATATTAACTAATTTAATTTTCACAAGAACCCTTGTGAAGGTAGATAATATTATCCCTATTTTACCAATGAAGAAATTAAAATACTGAGAGGCTAAATTGAAATCAGACTTTCTGAGATGAATGTGGCCCCTGACCTTTTTTTATTTTTTATTTTTTTGGAGACAGGGTCTCTCTCTGTTGCACAGGCTGGAGGGCAGTGGTGTAATCTCAGCTCACTGCAACCTCCACCTCCCAGGTTCAAGTGATTCTCCCTACTCAGCCTCCTGAGTAGCAGGCACCACCATGCCCAGCTAATTTTTGTAGACAGTGTTTCGCCATGTTGGTCAGGCTGGTCTCAAACTCCTGGCCTCAAGTAATCCTTCCTCCTCAGCCTCCCAAAGTGCTGGGATTAGAGTTGTGAGCCACCATGCCCAGCCACCCTGATCTTTATTAACTGTGTAATTTTAACCTCTCTGTGTCTCAGTTTGCACATTTGTAAAGTGGGGATAAGAGTAATAATATCTCCTGGAGCATTTATGAGGATTAGTGAAGTTAATGCATGTAAGGCCCATACAACTGTGCCTGGAACAAATGGAGCACTGTCATTGTGACCTGTGAAATGTGCAGGATGGTTGGGAAAGGTGGTGGAAGGATTATGGGGTTGGGGGCAGGAATTGTGTATCACCACTCCCAACACAAAAGAGATTTGTGGTAGCAAAGGGAATCATAGCTGGGCACAGTGGCTCAGGCCTGTAATCCCAGCACTTTGGGAGGCCAAAGTGGGTGGATCACTTGGTGTCAGGAGTTTGAGACTAGCCTGAACAACATGGTGAAACCCCGTCTCTGCTAAAGACACAAAACAATTAGCCAGGTGTGTTGGCATGCTCCTGTAATCCCAGCTACTTGGGTGGCTGAGGCAGTGGAACCACTTGAAGCCAAATGGCAGAGGTTGCAGTGAGCCAAGATCGTGCCACTGCACTCTAGCCTTGGGTGACGAGTGAGACCCTGTCTCCCCGCCCCCAGCAAAAAAAAAAAAAAAAAAGAGAGAAGGAATCATCCTCAGGTTTCCTTATCCTGTAAAGAAACTCAAAAGCATCAGCTATTTGGCAAAGGGCCGACAGATCCACTCCTGGATTTCCATGTTGTAGTTAAACCAACAGCATGATCATGAGAAAACAAGCTGCAGATGTTCACAAACACAGACAAGAGGCGTGCACTGGGCAAGGCTCACCGCCTGTAGTCACCCTGCTAGCTCTCACACTGCAGCAAATGCACTGGCCAATGCCACAGCTTGGGCCCCACAGTTACAAAAATATTGCATGTACTTTATTAAAAGGTCTAAAACACATACTATTCCAAATCTAAATAAGTCATACTATTTCAGCATACATGAACAGCTTATACTTTTATTTATCTTAAGCCTAGATTCTAATTTCAGAAAATAACCATTTATTGATTCAACTAACATTTATTGAGCATTTACTATATATTATACAGTGTTCTAGCAGCTTGGACTACATTGGTGTACAAAAGAGACATTCTCACCTTTCTGGAGCTTGCAGTCTAGGAAGTATCTCCAGAGCCATCTCCCTGCATCAAGCCACCACCATCTCTCACCTGGATGTCTGCAGGAGCCCTGATATGGTTTAGCTGTGTCCCCACCCCAAATCTCATCTTGAATTGTATTCTGAACTGTAATCACCATGTGTTGGGGGCGGGACCTCATGGGAGGTGATTAGATCATGGGGGCGGTTCCCCTATGTTGTTCTCATGATAGTGAATGAGTTCTCAGGAGATCTGATGGTTTTATAAGGGGTTTACCCCACTTTACTTGACACATCTCTCTCCTGCCTCCATGTAAAGAAGGATGTGTTTTTTTCCCCTTCCCACCATATTTGTAAGTTTCCTGAGGCCTCCCAAGCCATGCATAACTGTGAGTCAATCAAACTTCTTTCCTTTATAAATTACCCAGTCTCAGGTATGTCTTCATAGCAGCATGAGAATGGACTAACACAAGCCCCTATCGGTCTCCCTGCTTCCACTCTGGCTCTTCCATCCAGGCTCCACACAGGAGCAAGAGGGATGACTAAAGAACAAGATACCACCAAATTGAGTTTTAAAGGTCTAATTGGCACTTATTAGTGATTTTTTAATGGAGCAGCATCTTGCCTGGCAGAACAGTTGGTTTTTTACAAGATAGCTTGAGCAGGATCAACAAAACAGCATAATACAAAAAAGTGGACTGATTAACATCAGCCTACTTCAGGTTACTTTCCCTGTATTCCCTGTAAGGGTTAAAGCAGGGGAACCTTCCTTATCATGTAGGCTCTGGTTGACTGGGCCCTTTGCAATTAGTTGTCAATCTGCTGTTTTTTTGTTTTTGTTTTTGTTTTTGTTTTTTTTCTGTGTGTGTTTTTGGAAAAACTGGGCTATTTGGAGATTTTCCTATTTTTGTTTTTCAAGTTTCAGTTTGATTATGCGGCACTTAGAGTGATTCCATTTTGGTTTGATCTACTGGGCTCTGGTGCAGGAGGAGGTCAGTACAAAACTGTGGCATCCCACCAATTTTATGGTTTATGGTTTATTTTAGTTGTGTTTGTTTGTTTGTTTTTAGATGGAGTCTTGCTCTGTCACCTAGGCTGGAGTGCCGTGGTGTGATCTTGGCTCACTGCAACCTCTGCCTCACAGGTTCAAGCAATTTGCCTCAGCCTTCTGAGTAGCTAGGATTACAGGCATGCACTACCATGCTCGGCTAATTTTGTATTTTTAATAGAGATGAGGTTTCTCCATGTTGGTCAGGCTGGTCTCAAACTCCCAACCTCAGGTGATCCGCCCACCTCGGCCTCCCAGAGTGCTGAGATTACAGGTGTGAGCCAACAGGCCTAGCCCCTATCAATTTTACTGAACATGATTTTTTGTAAACGTCAGATGTATCATACCATCCCCTGCTTAAATCCCTCCAGTAGCTTCTCATCATGTTTAAATACAATGTCAATCTCTGTGGTCTTCAAGGCTACATAGTGTCTGACCTTCTACCTTTTCTACCACTTTTCATTACACCTCTCTCCTCTCCACTCAGCATTTGGCTTCTTTTTTTCCCTCAAACAAGCCAGGCTGGCTCCCATTGGGCTTCAGACTTGTTCTTGCCACCTGAAATGCTCTTCCCTATTTTGTCACATGGCTATGACTTTGTGTCATTTAGGCCTTAGAAAAAATGTCACATCTTTAGAGAGGCCCCCCGCCCCTCCAAAATAAATTATTCCTTCTCCCATATTCAGTTGCTTTCTATCAAATTACTTGGTTTAATTCTTTTCTTTCTTTCTTTCTCTTTTTTTCTTTTTTCTTTTTCTTTCTTTCCTTTCTTTTTCTTTTCTTTCTCTTCCTTCCTTCCCTCCTTCCCTCCCTCCTTTACTCCCTTCTCTCTCTCTCTCTCTTTCATTTTTTGGAGTCTGGCTTTGTCACCCAGGCTGGAGTGCAGTAGCATGATCTCAGCTCACTGCAACCTCCATATTCTGGGTTCAGGCAATTCTTGTGTACCAGCCGCCCCAGTACAGCATGGGTTACATGTGCCTGCCACCATGCCTAGCTAATTTTTTGTATTTTTAGTGGATACAGGGTTTTGCCATGTTGGCCAGGCTGGTCTTAAACTCCTGACCTCAAGTGATCCATTCTCCTCAGCCTCCCAAAGTGCTGGGATTACAGGCATGAGCCACTGTGTCTGGCCCTGGTTTAGTTTTCTTAATCTCATTAATCTTCTTTTGAAATTATCTTCTTCACTCATTTACTTTCTTATTGATTATATCTCTTGTACCCTATTAAAATGTAATCTACAAGCATGAGGACATTGCCTGTCTTGTTTTCTTGAAAGATATCTGACATAGGGTAGAGACTTGGCCCTTGGTGAACAAGTGAATGAATATGAGTTTGGGAAATTCTCTTTTCTCTGGACCTGCATTTCTCCATCCATAAAATTAGGGGGTCAAAGTAGAGGCTATCAAGGATGCTTTCCCACTTTTTATTTTTCTTACTTTTTTGAGAGGGAGTCTTACTCTGTCACCTAGGCTGGGGTACAATGGCATAATCTTGGCTTACTCCAACCTCCGCCTCCCAGGCTCAAGCAATTCTCCTGCCTCAGCCTCCTGAGTAGCTGGGATTACGGGTGCCTACCACCATGTCTGGCTAATTTTTGTATTTTTTTTTGTAGAGATGGGGTTTCACTGTGTTGTCCAGGCTGGTCCTGAACTCCTGATCTTAGGTGATCCCCCTGCCTCAGACTTCCAAAGTGCTAGAATTACAGGTGTGAGCCACTGTGCCCAGCCTCTGCTTTTTAAACTTTATTTTTTTAGAGACAGGGTCTCACTATGTTGACCTGGCTGGCCTTGAACCCTCAAGCTCCAGCTATCCTCGTGCCTTAGCTTCCCGAATAGCTAGGACTACAGGCACACACCACTGCACCAGACTTCCCACTTTTTTTGTGATTCTAAGCACACTTTTGCTAAGGTTGCAGAGGGTATGCCCCACTATTTAACAATGTGGTCAATAAATCCATGCTTAGCTCAGATCCCATAGTTTCCAACTCTGTCGCCCTTGGGCCTCTGTATTTCAGCCTCAGAAGTCCCAGTCTGATATATTGTTCTCTTATGTCTACTGTCCTTTCTTTCACTTCCTTTGAATTTTCTGATGCTCCTGTCTGGATCCATCACATGATTAAAATGAAACGACTAGGAAAAGACACCTGATTCCAGATTGCAACTGACAATAACTTTATGGAAAATGAAGGCAATATTTGGTATCATTTCTGGTACCTCCATGCTGCTGCTGAAGGTGATGGGAACCTCCTCACTGTAAACATATATTGTTTCCTGAGGCAGAAAGTGAGCCTAGAACTCACTGGTAAACATGTTTTATGTGACAGCTATGGTGCTAGGCGCTTCCAGCTAGATTATTTCATTTAATCACCACAAGAATCCAGTGACGTAGGTATTATACTCATCGCCAGAGGTTGTTAAGTGGTGAGTGAAAGAATTAAGCTTCTACCTAGTTCAAACCCCCCTCACCCCACCAGCATGATATTTGTTGAGTGAGAACAGTTATTTCCAGATGATTTCCAGGAGCCTGATTTATTCAACCCATGCCTAGAATAAGCCTCTTCTGTTTAGCCTCTGTACTTTTTTCGCATGCTGGTTGTCTCATCACTAGATTGTCAGCTTCCTAAGTCAGTGTCAGATTTCCTGAACACACAGCAAGCAGTGAAGAAATATTTGTTGAATAACCGAACAAATGAATACAAGAGAATGAAAAACTAGTTTTTAGCTTTTGCATCCCACTTATTCCCCTTTATACAGATGCTCAGACATCTTCCACTGAAACTTGTAGGGCAAGGGTTAATGCAAGCTGAGTGTCAGGATTCTAAAAGTGCAAGGAAGCTTCTCAGAGCTGCAGAAGACAGCATAATGCCTCTTGGAAGTCTGTTATACTAGCACTTCTGCAAGGCAGGTTTTCATCCATAGACCAAGTGTATGATCTCAACGTCTTAAATTTGTTCATTATATTATTCATGGCTTCTTTCCAAAAACAACTACATCCTAAATTCTGACCACATCCTCTGTACTGCTAGTTATGTAGAGTTAGGTAACAAGATAGAATGGTACACATGAATATGCATTTCTCCTTCATTTTCATTAATAAGAATGCAGAGCATGTTTTTTTTTCTCATATTCAGGCAATTTAATGCTTATTCTTGGAATCTGTCTTGCCAAGAAAAGAAGACAGAAAGAGCAGCCTACGCTATTTCATAAAGTTAAAGGAAAGTGATGCATTGCTTCTGTGTCTAAGCAGAAAGGTGACGACAATACTTTCACTTCTCATACTGTAATTAAAATCCACTATTATTGCATTCAACTTAATTCACCCTTGGTATCATGCGGTTTTAAGGATGTTAGGAAACCAACACAAATCCAACATTCTGGACTTTGCTTTAACTTTAAGGAGTTAAATGTTGCAATATGAGATTCTCAGCATCCTCCTTCCCACCCCGCCCACACACACTGGTCAAATATGCAAGCCAGAGGAAAGGATAGATCTCAGTCTTTGTGTTAGGATGCAGAATGCTGAGGAGATGCCTGGAGGTTTTCTAAATGTTACCACCATGAATTTACTGCTCTTGGTTCCCATCAGGGATAGTGTAGGTTTGGAAAGACCATGACTTGCAAACCAGATCTACTTCAGAATTCACTCACTGGGTCAAAGGAAGCTTGATGTTGACATCAGTTAAAGGTCATTTGTTTGGATTACAGTTTACTTATTTTCAAAAAGAGTTAACTCTTGAAATAACCCTTATCTCCATGGCTGGTGCCTTTTCCAAGTCCTCGCTGGCAAACAAAGCTGGCTTGCAAAGATCAGTGTGGCATTTAAACCCTTTTTATTCATCTACTGATAAACCAACTGACCTGACAAACCACTCCACTACATCAAAAATTACTGCAGAATTACATGCCAAAGGGCTTTAACTTTGAATATTTCCTCTTGAATCCTTGCACTAAATGTTATCATGAGAGTGATTATTCTGCCTCGGTAATTGAAAACACACATATTGTTTCCATATGATATTATCTCATCCTGAAGACCTTGTTAAGTTTTGTCTGTAGGTGTAGTTACACGTATTTACCAAAACATACTCCTGAGGAGCACTCCTGGAATAACTCTGTAACAAAATCTGTATTTGGAGATAAAGTACTGCTAGCAGTACAAATGCATCTGTCTATGCCAAATTAGGTAACTTATTTATGAAATTTGATTTTGTGTAAAAAATATTTTTCTGGTAATGTCATTGTTATATGTTCTTATTATTCACTGTCATTTTAACTTTCAGATTCTAGTATCTAAATTCTTCTTTCTCAATCTCAATAATAATCCAAGTTTGTGATTATTCCCTATCATGTATTAAATAATTTATCATGAAATCTCAATGAATCTGTGGAGAAAAGGCCTAAAAGAAGCCTCGTTACACGATATAAATGATAATATAACTAACATTGGAGGATATTATATACTTTAAATGAATATGTTTCAGTCCATCAAGAACAGGTGCAAAATAATTGAACTCAGTCTGTAAATAGTCAACCTATTTCCCAAAAATGAAAAGACATGTCAATGCAAAGAAACAGTAGTGCCGGGTGCGCTTTATAGAAGAAAGGAGCTATTTATTGGGTATATGTATATGGGTGTAACCTATTATTTATTAACAATGACCATAGCTTTTAAAAGTCATCATCTATTTAGCTCTGAATCCCTTTGACGTTATTGGCATAGAAAAAGAAATCTATCTGATTCCCTCCATCTTGTTTTGTTTTGTTTTAAATCATTCTGGCATCTCCTTGCCAGCACCCAAAAACAGCACCTGATCAAGCCACAGAAGTAATGCATTAAGCCTGGTGGTAGATCTGTCTGAAAGACATGGTCCACTTTTCTAGCTTATAAGCAACCCATGAGGTGTTGGGAATCTGTCCTACTCATATTACCGTGGTCATGGGTAGTTCCTGTGCTTTGCCTAATGGGATCCAACATTTTTTGCATTCTTGCCCTAATCACCTGAACCAGAGACTCATGCTTGACCCAAAAGCTAAACATGAGCAAGAATGCTGCCCAGCACATTCTATTTGTTCTATTTTGGAGTTTGATTAGCAACTTAATAACATCTTTGCTCTTGGCATGTCTTAAAATCATGATGACAAGTAAGACAAACTAAAGAGACAGGGCTGAGAGACAAACAGTGAGAAGGTGTAGAGCAGTACCATTAATAGAAGCCATGAGGCACCAGGGTCATGAACAGGAAGAAGCGACGGGGCAGAGATGAAACTTGCAAGAAAAAAGTCAGCCCTGGCAATGCAAGTGAGTAGGGAGAAGCAGAACAGAGAAGCCGGACCACAAGCCTGTGGTTACCAGCCTGGTGGATTGCTGGGCAACAGAATGCTGCAGCACTCTGAGCAACATTCCAGTTCCGGAGGCCTGGCTGTGCAGGGCTGAGGCTGTTTCCTGACTTCCCTGTGAGATCCTGACAATAACGTGCCACCCATCCCTTGAGGAAACTGCTCCGTGTTCCTTGTCACCTGAAAGAACATAACAAAAACATCCAGCCATAGCAGCATGTAGGAATTTGTCCACAGAGGAATTTTCCAGCTTTGACTGGGACAGGAAATTGCAAACATCAATAAAATTGACTTTGCTTTGCCGTTATACAATTTTTTCAGTGTTTTTTTTTTTTTTTGGTAATTATGAAAGTAAAACTACATCAGACTGAGCACAGTGCCTCATGCCTGTAATCCCAGAACTTTGGGAGGCTGAGGCAAATGGATCACTTGAGGTCAGGAGTTTAAGACCAGCTTATCCATCATGGAGAAACCTGGTCTCTACTAAAAAAAAAAAAAAAAAAAATTAGCTAGGTATGGTGGCACATACCTGTAGTCCCAGCTACTAGGGAGGCTGAGGTGGGAGAATTGCTTGAACCTGTGAGGTGGAGGTTGCAGTGAGCTGAGATTGCACCACTGCACTCCAGCCTAGGTGACAGAGTAAGACTGTTTCCAAAAAAAGAAAGAAAGAAAGAAAGAAAGTAAAATTACATTCAATGCAAAAGACTTGGAACTTAAAGAAAAAACTTGAAGAGGCTGGGCACGGGGGCTCACTCCTGTAATCCCAACACTTTGGGAGGTCGAGGCAGGAGGATCAAGTGAACCCAGGAGTTCAAGGCCAGCCTGGGCAACATGGTGAGATCCTGCTTCTATTAAAAAAACAAAAAACAAAACAAAACAAAAACTTGTATTAAAAAAAACAACACTCATAACTCCCACAGTCAGAGATAACTGCTGTGTGTATACAGATGTTCATCCGTGTGTTTTAAAGCAGTGATAACAGGACTAGGACTCTGTCTCAGTTTTAGCCAAAGTATGAAAGCAAGAGATTCAAGACATCCAGGGGAGTTGTGAGAAGATGAATCAGGAGAACTTGCTTTGTGGGATTTTTGAAAATAAACAAAAGCCAAGGCTCTCTAGTTAGGGTTTTAAGTCCTCTTACTTGAATTGAGTTGGAAGAGTGAAGACAGAGGCAGGATTTGTGAGGAGGCTTTCTCTAGAGCCAGGTAGCTTAACCAGTACTACTGGAAGAGCTTAATTATGTCCCCTGTGGTTTGGAGGAAAAGGTAGATTGGTATCTGCCTCCTGCCTGAGAAGTCTGAGTTGGAGAAACTGGGGCCTGCCAGTTGCTTTGACTGCAGAATGAAGTGCATAGCCCAGCTGTCACTCAGTCCTCATTTCCAGGGTTTCTCAGGCTACCATGGTGAGTGTGTCCCGATGTGGGCCCCAGGAGAGGCTGAGGAGGCATGGGGTTCTCTTAGTTCATGTCTGCTAGAGTTGGCTCCGGGGGTGAAGAAACCTGAGTAGAAAGAGGTTGGGGGTGAATCCCTGGATTCGTAGCACAGAGCAGGGGTGAGTACATCATGTGCATGGAAAGAGCTGTTGGAGAACAGTGCTGGGCCGCGAGCCATCTTTGCAAACCTCAGATGAGCACATAAGAGAGGAGGCAGATTTAAACATCTGCCCAGCCCAGAGAGTGTGATGCCACCTTAAAACCATTCTAGTCAAGCAGCAGCTTTTCTGCATGTACCTTCCATCCAGATTCAAACCTGCCTCCCAGCCACCCTGTGCTTCAACCCTGGAACAGTAAAAAACCACCACTGAATGATGGAAAGGCAGGGCTTGATGGGGAAAGGGAAAAGGATCAAATCCTCTTCACCGTCCCAGACGGTTGCTCTGCGGCAAGCAGTGGCTGTGTGAGGGGCTGCTCCTCTGAACAAAGCTGGGATTAATCTAGGACTAGGTGTTCTAATGATTAATGATTTGAGGCTGTGTTTGTGTCTTAAAGTGACCAAAAGACTTTTATTACCTGTGAGTGAGCAGAAAAGTCTAGGAACTGCCTTGTATGTGGCATTTAAAGGGATTGTAGGAGATGGCCGTACACAGTGGCTCATGCCTGTAATCCCAGAACTTTGGGGGCTGAGATGGACAGATCACTGGAGGTCAGGAGTTCGAGACCAGCCTGGCCAACATGGTGAAACCCTGTTTCTATTAAAAATACAAAAAAATTAGCTGGGCATGGTGGTGTGCACCTGTAGTCCCAGCTACTTGAGAGGCTGAGGCAGGAGAATCGCTTGAACCCGGGAGACAAAGGTTGCAGTGAGCTGAGATCACGCCACTACACTCCAGCCTGGATGACAGAGCTAGACTCTGTCTAAAAAAATAAATAAAGGGATAGTAGTAGGATGCTTTCTGGTTATATTCCATGATTCCTACTTGCTCCACATGTCAGTTATGTATGCATACATTTTCAAAAAAATGCTCTTACCCTATGCATGCTGTTGTCTAGCCTGTCTCCCACTTAGCATTATATTAAGAATGCTGTGCTAGGCTGGGCACAGTGGTTCATGCCTGTAACCCAAGCACTTTGGGAGGCTGAGGTGAGCAGATCACCTGAGGTCAAGAGTTCAAGACCAGCCTGGCCAACATGGTGAAATCCTGTCTCTACTAAAAATACAAAAATTAGCTGGGCATGGTGGCACATGCCTGTAATTCCAGCTACTCAGGAGGCTGAGGCAGGAGAATTGCTTGAACCCAGGAGGCAGAGGTTACAGTGAGCCAAGATCGCACCACTGTACTCCAGCCTGGTGACAGAGTGAGACTCTGTCTCACAAGAAAAAAAAAAAAAAAAGAACGTTCCGCTACGCTACATCAATATTCTACCACTGTATCCCTATACATATGTACCTACTTACTTCCCACTGGAATTATTTCTAATTTTTTACAGTCATAATGTTGAAATAAACCCAGTTCAAAACTAGTATTGCGCCCATCTCTGATTAATTCCTTAGAATCAATTTCCTTGATGTGGAATTGCCAGGCCAAAGGATGTACATGTTTTAATGACTTACTAAATCTATCATGCCTACCCTGGTGGAAGGTTGTATCAAATTTTTTTTGTATGAGGGTCCATTTCCCCATGTCCTCACCAATACTAGTTATGTCTATTCTTTTTAATCTTTGCTAATCTGATAGGCCATAAAACTTTTTTTCTTTTTGCGTATTTCTTTGAATACTAGAGAGGTTGAACATTATTTATTGTGTGTACAGGATATGTCTAGCTTTTTTTTGTTGTTGTTTCTTTTTTTTTTGACAGAGACTCACTCTGTTTTACCCAGGCTGGAGTGCAGTTGCAAGATGTCGGCTCACTGCAATCTCTGCCTCCTGGGTTCAAGCTAGTCTCCTGCTTCAGCCTCCCAAGTAGCTGGGATCACAGACAGCCACCACCAGGCCCGGCTAATTTTTGTGGTAGTAGAGATGGGTTTTCATCATGTTGGCCAGGCTGGTGTCAAACTCCTGACCTCAGGTGATCCACCCACCTAGACCTCCCAAAGTGCTGGGATTATAAGCGTGAGCTGCCACATCCGGCCTATAGTTTTTGATAATTTATCTGCTCAACACCTTTGCTGATTATTTTAGCTCAGGTACCATTTGAACTATTGGTTCTATGAAATTCAACGTAAAGAACCAAGCAAATGGCAAAATTAGCAACTCTTGGCACTTGCTTCACAGTGCAATTCACAGCCCAGTCTACATCACACTAACCGGGAACTCAGATTGGCCACTGCAGTGTGCCACAGCTCAGTGCTGAATGTGGTCTTCAATACACCTGCTTCCTGATTGTTTGCTTCCCATTGCTCTTGCCTTTCTTCACGTTGCATGATTACAACAAAGAGAGGAATAATGTGGTCCAACCGCACAGATATTAGTGTCATATACACTGTCTGTCACTGTCTTCATCTTTTCCCAGCCAATCGCCCCGGCCTGGCATGGTAGCAAAAATCACTGTCCAAGCTTACATGAAAGTTCTGGGCCTGGTTGGCGGGGATAATCAGGTGAGGGGTTCTAATCCCTTTATTATTTGGGCTGATCAAATAACATTTATGCGTCTCATCTTCCTCACCTGTAAAGCTCAGTTCTTTATCACCAGCCCCATGCTTGTTTCCCATGATTCCGTCATTTAAACCCTGGGTGCCAATCATTCCAAGCACTTTGCCATGCTCTCTAGGCAATTTTCCAAGTTTCTCTTTTGTTTACAATGCCCTTTCTACATATTCTTTGTCACACAATCTAACTTCTGCTGGCACTTAGCTAAAGGGTTGAAAACCATTTTTTTTCAAGTGGGGAAAAAAATCCAGTTCAACCATAATGAGCATTTAAATGTGTAAGAATAATGTGAAGACACCATGAAATTCAGGATCTGTTGGTAGAAAATGATATGTACAAAGTAGCAATGATATAACATGACTGATAATATAATACTGATAGAAAATCAAGATTTTTGCTTTGGCATTATGAAGAAGGATAAGAGTAATTCTAGCTAAGGGCTGGGAAAGCATTCATGAAGACAGGCCTTAAAAGACAGTCAGAACCAGACTTGCTGGGGAATAAACTCCACTACGTCTGGGTCTGAATCCATTATTGTTCATCACGAGTGATGCTCATTCTGCAGTGAATGAGTGAATAACACGGAAAGTAGGTAAGGTGCGCATGAAGAGGGATGTGGGGGAGTAAATGGGTGAAGGCTTTCATCTGCAGACTTTCCTTCTGAGTGAAGGAAGCTTCGTTTTTTGTTTTGTTTGTTTGAAGTGGCTACAAAGTTTTTATTTGCTGGCCTTGCATCAAGAGAAATGGATCAAATCATGAGGTTGATTTTGAGGTTGATTATTATCTATTAATAGTTTCATTACAGTCTTGTGTCACTGGGTTATGAATAAGAATTCCAGGCCAAGCATGGTGGCTCATGCTGATAAGTCCAGCACTTTGGGACACCGAGGTGGGAGGATTGCCTGATCCCAGGAGTTCAAGAATGGCCTGGGCAATATGGCAAAACCCCATCTTTAAAATAAATAAATGAATAATTCCAGTCACTCTGAAATGCTCTCATTTCCTTGATAGATTCATAGAAGAAGACTCAATACTAAGGTCATGCAAGTCTTCTGAAGGCTTCCTATGCTCTCATGTAAAGAATGAGAGTTGGAGGGGAAACTGAAGATTTCCTTTTGTGGTCTTATGCCAGTCACTCAACACAGATAGCACCAACACACTTTATAATCACTCCTCAACGCAACCGATTCAGCCAAGAGCCAGAGCTAGGGAGAAAGGGGCCACAAAACCCTTTCGCACAGATTTAACTTCAGTTTTTATCAGAAATGATTTCGTGTCTCTCTTCTATTTAACATTTGCAGAATTTTAAAAGACAAACAGTTAACTAAATCTCATTTTCTATGGGCAAGCCTGTTAAAAATTAGTGAACATTTAGCAGAAGTTACCGAAGGTGAACAGATTTGCTGGAGAGGGGAAGAGAAGGAAGCCAGGCAGGACGAAATCTGACAAGCCTGCTGTGACTACTCACCATAAACAAACACCGGCCTTCTTTAGGACTTTAGTTTCCAATGCCGATATGAACTGTCTTTCTGAATTGAAGATTTACATATTCCAACTACTGATTATACCTCAATAAATGTGTTATGTGGAATTGGCTTAATGGAAGCATTAAGCCAGAATCGGGAGTCATTCTCCGTTACCTACCTCCCGCTTATCACCTGCCACTTCAAGACCAGCCTCTATGAAGTTTTGCCCGATAATTTCAGCTCTCATCCATCTTTCTCTTCTCCAAAACGCTACCTCATTGCTGTCTGTGCCATCCATTAAGTACTTAGTCACGCATAACCTAATATTCTTGGTTAAGTTCTTATGTCCTGTCCTACAAACAGATTGTACATTTCTTGGGTCCTATGCTTCATATTTACCATAGCAGATTGCATAGCCCATACAAAGATTAGGCCTTCAAAATATTCGTCAAGTATTTCTCCATTAAAAATGGAAACATCACAAATCTTGATCCCCCAGATATGAACGGGACTTACTTAAGCAAACATCATGGTAAACTGGAAAGAGATATGTGTTTCCTTTATCCTTGTGCCTGCTGAAGATATTATTCTTAGCCTTGCCGTTTTGAATCCAGGCGTGTGTGTTCAACATATTTAAGCAAATTCTGGAATATCAAGGCCAAACAGTCTTCTGGGGGCTTCACCCTGGCGCACAGCAGCTTACCTGGTGGGTGGTGGGTAGCACACGGTAGAATGATGGCTTTGTCTCTCTTGAGTGACTCTGGACACACTTCAAAAGCAAAATCCACAGTGCCCTATCCTGGTGGGCAGAAAACACTGAAGACAGGGGGTTTCCCACTCGCTGAAGATGAAACACCCTTCTGGGACCCCGTACCAAAGGGGAGGGTGCCGGTGAAAGCCAGCGTGTTACTGCTTCATGGAGGAGAAGCAGTTACTTGAAATAAAATGTCTTACTTTTTTGCAGGGTGGGGGTGAGGGTGTCTCAATAATCAGTTGACCTTAATTATTTTTGCTGAGAATAGGAGAGATAAAGCTCCTGACTGAAGTCCAAAGCTGCAGGGGAGGAAATGACAGCACGCGCGGTTTCCTCTGGTTTGCTGGACACCTGCTGCCTGGCAGGCTGCTCACCATGGCTGGCCCGTGTGGTGGTTCCCGAGAGCCAATCGGTTCCTTCCTGCAGTGTCAGGTGGCTGCTCTCAGCTTTAACCCCAGAAGTCCTTCACTGGGCCATCTGGAGCTGGGGAACAAGTTCCATGCTCCCTTGGCCAGAATTCTGCTTTGAAATCTGTCCACACCTCTCCCCAGTCTTGGTCACAGGCCTAAAATTTGACCTCAATCACTGAGAGATAATGTACAGCAAGAGATATGCCTTTAAATATTTCAAAGTTGATGGAAGAATTGATAGCCTTTAATATTCAGATATATTATCTGAATACCCTGGAATCACAAAGTATTAGAGTCCACTTGGACCCACTGGTTTCAGGGTAAACAGTAGGTCAAAAGCCAGAAACCTGAGTTCATATGAACTCTCCTTTCTCCTTCCTTCTGCGGCCAGTCAGCCACCAAGTGCTGCTAATTCGACTTTCCAAATATTTCTTAAATCACTTGCCATCTCTTCCTCCCCAGTAGAGGCCCCTCAACACAATTCTCTTCTAATCCAGGCTTCACTCACCACCCAGAGCCATCCACCTAATGTGACCTTGTCATTCAGTGGCTCTAAACATTTCAGCGGCCCCCCCTCCCCTCCAGTTTTGTCAAGCTCAGAGGCCTCGGTTCAACACACAAGTCCACTGTCCACCTCTAGCTCACTCTCTTGCCTGTGGCTGCCTCTCATGTTGCATTGTGGGCATTTCCACTGCTGATGGTGTCTGCATCTGGCTGGCGTCTTTGACGTCTTTATGGCCTAATGTTGTTCACTCCATTTGCTGTTCACCTTTATTCACCTCTCACCTCGTTCAAGACACAGTTCAGGCATCACCTCCTTCAGCCAGTCATCTGGAGGATGGCTAAATGACTTCTGTGGCCCTCTGTGTGACTAATGTTATTTGTCATGTTACAGTGAATGCACTGTTATTTATTTATTTATTTATTTATTTATTTATTTATTTATTTATTTACTGGAGACAGAGTCTCGGTCTGTAACCCAGCTGGAGTACAGTGGTGTGATCTAGGCTCACTGTAACCTCTGCCTCCCAGGTTCAAGTGATTCTCCTGCCTCAGCCTTCTGAGTAGCTGGGATTACAGGTATGCATGACCATGCCCAGCTAATTTTTGTATTTTTGGTAGAGGTGGGGGTTTCACCATGTTGGCCAGGTTGGACTTGAACTCCTGACCTTGATCAGCTCACCACGCCCTCCCAAAGTACTGGGACTATAGATGTGAGCCACTGCACCCAACCTGTATGTACTGTTTTTAAATCAGCCTTCTTTATGGCATTGAAAGGTTATAGAGAACAGTTTTATATCTCCGGTACCAGGTTCAGAGTAGTATCTCAAATATATCTGCTAAATAAATGAGTGCTATGGAACAGAGGTGTTATTGAATCATGATATGGAAGAAAAATCTATGGGCTCTTACTTTAGAGAGGAAGATGGAGGTCCCTAGACCTCTGGTTTTGGGACAGTGACAGGTTCCAAAGACAACTGCTTCAATGTTGCAAATGGAGGGGCTGATCAAACCTGCCAGCTCCAAGAAAAATAAGCAACATTGTAGTGCTACTCCGAATGCTTAATGCTGATGGTTGATGTACAATCAAAAACTCCAGATGACTGTCTGCCTCCCAGGAAGGAAAGTAGATCTGAGCCAAGAGAGTAACCAGAGCGTGGCCTGCCTCCTGAAATGAACCAGGCCTCTAGAGGTGTGGAATCTTCCAGCTTCAGGAGGCTGCCACCTGTGAGTGCAGCACCCCTGAGATTAAGCTCAGGTAAGCTGAGAACAGAATAGCATTTTTTATTTTTTATTTTTCGAGATGGAGTCTCACTCTGTTGCCCAGGCCGGAGTGCCGTGGCACGATCTTGGCTCGCTGCAACCTCTGCCTCCTGGGTTCGAGCAATTCTCCTGCCTCAGCCTCCTTAGTAGCTGGGATCACAGGCACATGCCACCAGGCCTGGCTAATTTTTGTATGTTTAGTAGAGATGTGGTTTTACTGTGTTGGCCAGGCTGGTCTCAAATTCCTGACCTTAAGTGATTTTTCCGCCTCAGTCTCCCAAAGTGCTGGGATTACAGGTGTGAGCCACTGCGGCCAGCCTGTTTTTTCATTCTTTAGAGACAAGGTCTCACTCTGTTGCCCAGGCTGCAGTGCAGTGTCGTGGCCAGCTCACTGCAATTTCAAACTCCTCTGCTCAAGCCTCTCAAATTGTTGGGACTACAGGCATATGCCACCATAGCTGCCTAATTTTTAAATTCTTCTGTAGAGATGGTGGGGTCTCACTACATTGTTCAGGCTGGTCTTGAACTCCTGGCTTCAAGTGATCCTCCTACCTTGACCTCCCAAAGTGTTGGAGTTACTGGCACGAGCCACTGCTCCTGGCCTGGAAAAGTATTATCACTTTGATGATAAAACTATCATGGTTGTTCTGGAGCACTGTTTGGAAATTGTGGCATCTACAATATTCGTGAGGTGGGCTTTAGACACCTGCAAGTTGTTTTTAACAAAACATTTATGTTTACATGTTTGTATTTACATTTATGTATTGTTTTGTGACTATGAACTCTCCTTAAGGCTCTGGAAGGCCCAGGACAAGGTGTTATAAGTTGACACATGGGGGAAATGAAAGCCAGTCTAAGGAAGAAGGTGGAGCCTGAGCTCAGTAGAACTGGGTGTACAAAGAGCTGGGTAGAGCTGGCTGAGGGTGAGGGCTAGTATGGCTTTGAAGGTGGAGACAGCTACCCTGGAGGGAGCATGTTACTCATAAACCTTTTAAAGACTTGCCTGGATGGCAGAGGCAAAGCAATTACACAACCGTGGATAGACATGACCTAATTTATTGGCCTTTGCAGTTACCTACTATGGAGCCAGTGCTATGATATAAACTACAAATAAGAATGAGTTTTGGTGGGGCGAAGAGGGGGGTTGCTGAGAATAGGGGAGAAACTGATGTCCTTAAGGAGGAAGAGGCACTGGGAAACAGACCAGAGAATGAGGAGAAGTTGGCAGACTCTCCCTGATAGACTCCCCATGGAGAGGGCCATTGTCAGACATCCCCTGCCAGAGCTTTCTCTACTCTGAGGAGGAAAGCCCTTAATACCCACTACTGAGGGGACAGGTTTGAGCACACAGAGCTCTCCCTTGGCCCCTGGTAATGCTGAAGAGGAGCTTCCAAGTGCAAGCACGAGTGCAAATGTAGTAATTCAGCCAGCAACTGAGATCTCTCCTCAATACACAATCCCCAAAGTCATTTTCATATACATTTTTGACGTCTGAAAGAGAAGAAGGGCACCATATATAAAATGCATGACAGCAGTGTTTAAAATAGGCATTGAACATCACCGCTCAAGTTGAGCCAATGTGAACAACTACAGTGGGGTTCAAAGAAGCCAGTTCACAAGGCCAAGCTCTAATCAGCTCGTGGGCACGACAGCATTTGTGTTTATGCATAACCTGTAGTGAGACAGAACCAAAACAACTAAAAGTAAAAAGTGATTCTTCCAGTTGCCTGACTAAATAGCTCCCGGGGCAGAACTCTTTGATCCTGCCAAGCAATTTTAAGGCGGGAAAGTACTTCACACAAGGTTTACTCACTGTCCCCTGATTGGTTTCTCTGCTTCTTTTTATCTCTGTGAAACCAATTCACTGCGCTACATTAACTATGTACCTGATATAGGAATAACAGCAATCACACTTCTCTGTATGAAAGCTGTGTTTTCCCCTATGATTTCCTTCTTAGACTTTATGAAAGCTGGTGCTATAGCATTTTGCCTCATCAACTCTTTGTGGTTATTATTTATTTGGTTGCTCCAGTCTTTTCCCTAAAGGGAATTATCAAGGGTCTCGGAAGGAGATGGAAATCAATGGTTCTATTGACAATTTGCTACCTCTGAAAAAAACAAATTTATGTAATCCTACCTTATAAACAAAATATATGTTAGGTGATATTTTGTAATTAAAATGTATGTTGTATAAAATATATGTAATTACAAAGTTACTTTAAAAAATTAAAACTAGAAGTGAATATTACTCTAATCTCCATGTGAGAAGAGTTATGTCATCTTAAAAACAAAAGGTGAGGCAGGAGAATCACTTGAGGCCAGGGTTTTGAGACCATTGTAGGCAACATAGTAAGACCTTGTCTTTACTAAAAGAATTTATCTATTTATTTTTATTTTTTATTTTTATTAAGATGGGGGTTCACCATGATGGTCAGGCTGGTCTTGAACTCCTGACTTCAGGTGATCCACCCACCTCAGCTTCCCAAAATGCTGGGATTACAGGTGTGAACCACGGCGCCTGGCCAAGACTTTTAAAAAAATTAGCTGGGTGTGGTAGTGCATGAGTCCCAGCTACTCAGGAGGCTGAGGCAGGAGGTCACTTGAGTCTAGGAGTTAGAGGTTACAATGAACTGTCATTGCACTGCTGTACTGCAGCTTGGGTGACAGAGCAAGACCATCTCAAAAAGAAAAAGAAAAAGGAAATTTAAAAGGAGGTACATTTGGCTACATAGAACTGGGAAAAAAATCTATTTTCAGATAAAGAGAAGTTACGTGCAAACTGAAACCTGGGGAATACATAGGACAAAAGTCAATTTCTTTAATGTCTGGTGAAATGCATAAATCAGTCAGACAAAAACCACACCGAGCCGTGTTTAACAGTGTTGACTGCCTTCTAGAATACATTTCCCTCAACTTCCCTCCTTTCTGATGTTGTTGTCAACACCAGAGTATTCAGGCCCAGGGGGTGGATCATGATTGGTGGAAGTCTGGTATTTCTTGTTTTTCTAATTCCCTTGCAGCTAAGGATGGCCACATGGCATGGTTCCAATCAAGGATATATAAAGTAGAAATGTCCTTGAAGGCATCAGAGAAGGCCTTTACTTCTATAATAAAAATGGCTCTTCTTGGATATATATCCCAAAGAGGCCATGGTGTCCACTCTTTCTTCTTTCTTTCTGCCTCAAATACGAATGTGATGTCTGGAGCAGCTGCAGCCATTTTGTGTTACAAAGACACCATCCTGACATCCTTTTTTTTGTGATGGAGTTTCACTCTTGTTCTGCAGGCTGGAGTGTGCAATGGCTCAATTTCAGCTCACCCCAACCTCCACCTCCTGGGTTCAAGCAATTCTCCTGGCTCAGCCTCCCGAGTAGCTGGGATTATAGGCATGTGCTACAACACCTGGTTAATTTTTTGTATTTTTAGCAGAGACCGGGTTTCTCCATGTTGGTCAGGTTGGTCTCGAACTCCCGACCTCAGGAGATCTGCCCGCCTGAGCCTCCCAAAGGGCTGGGATTACAGGCATAAGCCATTATGCCCCGCCCATCCTTAAACCGCTAAACCAGCTAGCAGTTGCCTGCTTCCAGATGTCTTGTTATGTCAGAAAAATGAACCCCCAAGTTGTTCAAGTCATGGTTAGATTTTCTGTTACTTGTGATCAGAAGCATTCTGGCTATAGAGGTTGATTTACAAATGGACAACAGTATGAATAGACAATTCACATATCAAGAAATGTGAATAGTAAACATATGAAACAGTTTAAGTTCATTATAATCACAGCATTAGAAATTAAATGAAGCTTTTTTTTTTTTTCCTGCAAAGCCGGTAAAGATTTTTAAAAAGTAATACTGCCATTCAGGGATAGAAAGGATATGTTAAAACAAAGGCCTTCCCACACTGCTGGTGAAGGTGTAATGTGGTAGAACATTTTTGGAAAGCAGTTTGGTAACATGTAACAGGAACTTAGAAAACATTTTTGTTATTTAAATAAATGGTTCTACTTTTTGGAATTTACCCTTGAGATAATTAAAATTGAATTAAGAATGTAAGCATAAAGCCTTGCCAGTGTTACTTAACATAGCAATAAGAAACAAATAGAATAAGAAAACATCAAAGAGACTAAAATATTAGAATGATTAATTAAATTACAGAATATATTCAGTAGAATAGCAACAACAAATTTTTTTTTTTTTTTTTTTTTTGAGACGGAGTTTCGCTCTTGTTACCCAGGCTGGAGTGCAATGGCGCGATCTCGGCTCACCGCAACCTCCACCTCCTGGGTTCAAGCAATTCTCCTGCCTCAGCCTCCTGAGTAGCTGGGATTACAGGCACGCGCCACCACGCCCAGCTAATTTTTTGTATTTTTAGTAGAGACGGGGTTTCACCACGTTCACCAGGATGGTCTTGATCTCTCGACCTCGTGATCCACCCGCCTTGGCCTCCCAAAGTGCTAGGATTACAGGCTTGAGCCACCGCGCCCGGCCAACAACAAAATTAATGTTGACTCTGAATCTTTAATATGAAGCGGTTGTTTTTATGTTATGATCTTCATAAGTAACACAAATACATAAGACCACAACTGTGTTAAAAATAATGTGGGGAAAGGCCAGGTGTGGTGGCTCACGCCTGTAATCCCAGCACTTTGCGGGGCTAAGGCAAGCAGATCACCTGAGGTCAGGAGTTTGAGACCAACCTGACCAACATGGTGAAACCCCATCTCTACTAAAAATACAAAAATTAGCCTGGTGTGGTGGCACATGCCTGTAGTTCCAGCTACTTGGGAGGCTGAGACAGGAGAATTGCTTGAACCAGGGAGGTGGAAATTGCAGTGAGCCGAGATCACGCCATTGCACTCCAGTCTGCATGACAGAGTGAGACTCCATCTCAAAAAAAAAAAAAAAAAAAAAAGATATAGGGGAAACAGTTTGACATTTCCTCATAAGTTAAACATAGAATTACCATATGTTCCAGTAATTCCATTCCTAGGCATATACCCCGAAGAACTGAGAACAGGTACTCAAACAAACACTTGCAAGACAATTGTTCATAGCAGCATTATTCAAAATAGCCAAAATATGGAAACAACTCAAATGTCTATCAATGGATGAATAGATAAATAAATTGTGGCATATGCATATAATAGACTATTACTCAGTCCAAAAAAAGGAATAAAGTATTGATAAATGTTATAAGGTAGATGAAAGTCCAAAAACATTATACTAAGTAAAAGAAGACAGACAAAAGTTATATATTCTATAATTCCATCTATATGAAATAGCCAGAATAGGTAAATCCATGATTGCTAGCAGTTGAGGGGAGGTGGGAATGAAGAGTAACTGTTTAAGGGGTTCTATTTTGGGGTGACAAAAACGTTTTGGTACTAGATAGAGGGGATGATTGTACAACATTGTGAATGTATAAAATGCCAATGAATTGGTAACTTTAAAGTGGATAGTTTTACGTTATATGAATTTAACTTCAATACAATTTTGTTTATTTTTCATTCTTTTTTGAATTTGTTTCTAATTTTTATGAATATATAGTTGTATATGCACGATACTTAATATAGGAATACAGTATATAATGGTCAAATATGAGTAATATTTGCACCTTGAGCATTTATCATTTCTTTGTGTTGGAAACATTCCAAATCTTTACTTCTAGCTATTTTGAAGTGTACAATAAATTAATTCTAGTTTCCCAATTATGCTACCAAACACTAGATATTATTCTTTCTAACTATATTTTTGTGCCTACTACCCAACTCCTCTTCATTCTCCCTTTCCCACTACCTTTCCCAGACTCTTGTCATCATCCTTCTATTCAATGCCATATGACTAATTCTTTTAGCTCCCACATATGAGTGAGAATATGTGATATTCGTGTTTCTATACTAGGCTTGTTTCACTTAACATAATGTCTTCCAGTTCCATCTATCTTGTTGCGAAGTATAGGATTTAATTCCTTTTCTATGGCTGAATACTATTTCGTTGTGCATATATACACTACATTTTCCTCATCCATTCATCCATTCATGGAAACCTAGGTTGATCCATATCTCGGCTATTGTGAATAGTGCTGCAATAAACATGGACGTGCAGAGGTATCTTTGATACACTGATTTCCTTTCTTTTGAATATATACCTAGCAATAGGATTGCTGGATCATATGGTAGTGCTATTTGTAGTTTCTTGAGGAACCTCTGTACTGTTATCCATAGTGGCTGTACTAATTTACATTCTCATCACCGTCTGTTATTTTCTGTGTTTTTAGTAATAGCTATTTTAGTTTGGATGAATGATATTTCATTGTGGTTTTGATTTGCATTTCCCTGATGATTAGTGATGTTTAGTATTTTTTCATATACCTATTGGCCATTTGTATGTATTGTTTTAAGAAGTGTCTATTCAGATATTTTGTTCATTTTAAACTTTGATGATGATGATTATTTGCTATTGAGTTGCTTAAGTTCCTTACATACTCTGGTTATTAATTCCTGTTGGATGAATAGTTTGTAAATGTTTTCTCCCATTCTGTAGGTTGTCTCTTTATGATGTTGATTGTTTCTTTGCTGTGGAGAAGCTTTTTAACTTGATATAATCACATTTGTCAATTTTTGCTTTGATTGCCTGTGCTTTTGACATCTTACCCAAATATTTGCCCAGACCAATGTCTTGGAGCATTTCTCCTATGTCTTATTCTAATAGTTTCATAGTTTGAAGTCTTTAATCCACTTCGATTTGATTTTTGTATATGGTGAGAGATAGGGGCGCACTTTCATTCTTCTACATATGGATATTCCGTTTTCCCAGCACCATTCATTGAAGAGGATGTCCTTTCCCCATTGTATATTCTTGGCACTTTTGTTGAAAATGATTTGGTTGTAAATGTGGATTTGTTTCTGAGTTTTCTATTCTGTTGCATTGGTCTATGTGACTGTTTTCATGCCAGTATCATGTTGTTTTGGTTACTGCTGCTTTGTAGTATATTTTGAAGTCAGGTGATGTGATGACTTCAGCTTTGCTCAGGATTGATTTAGCTATTCTGGGTCTTTTTGGTTCCATCTACATTTTAGGGTTGTTTTTATATTTTTGTGAAGAATTCCATTGATATTTTAATGGGATTGCATTGATTCTACAGATCACTTTGGGCAGTATAGGTATTTAAAAAATATTAATTCTTTCAATCCATGAGCAGGGGCAGACTTTCCATTTGTTTACGTCTTCTTCACTTTCTTTCACCAGCGTTTTATGGTTTCCATTGTAGGGCTCTTTCAGTTCTTTGGTTAAGTTTATTCCTTCTTTTGTAGTTATTGTAATTGAGATTGTTATTTAGATAATTTGGTGTCAGCATATAGAAATGATTTTTGTATGGTCATTTTGTATCCTATAACTTTACTGAATTCGTTGATCAGTTCTAACAGTTTTTGGCAAAGTTTTTAGGGTTTTTAAAATATGAGATCATATTGTCTGAAAACAAGAACAATGATTTATTTCTGTCCAGTTTGGATGCCCTTCATTTCTTTCTCTCGTCTAATTGCTCAAGCTAGCACTTCCAGGATTCTGCTGAACTAAAAGTAGTGAAAGGGGCGTCCTTGTCTTGTTCCAGATCTTAGAGAAAAGGATTTGTTTCCCCCAACTCAGTCTGATGCTCAGTGTAGGTCTGTCCTACATTGCCTTTATTGTTTTGAGCAGGCGTCCCCAAACTTTTTATACAGGGGGCCAGTTCACTGTCCCTCAGACCGTTGGAGGGCCGCCACATGCTGTGCTCCTCTCACTTACCACCAATGAAAGAGGTGCCCCTTCCTGAAGTGCAGCGGGGGGCCGGATAAATGGCCTCAGGGGGCCGCATGCAGCCCACAGGCCGTAGTTTGGGGATGCCTGGTTTTGAGGTGTGCTCCTTCTATGCAGTTTGTTGAGAGGTGGTTTTTTTTTTTTTTTATCTTGAAGGGATGTTGAATTTTAATGAATGCTTTTTTGTCATCTATTGAAATGATCATATGGTTTATGCTCTTGATTCTACTAATGTGATGTATCATGTTTATTAATTTGCATATGTTGAACCATCCTTGCATCTCAGGGATGAATCCCACCTGATCATAATGAATGACCATTTTAATGTGTTGCTGAATTCAGTTTGCTAGTATTTTTGCATTGGTATTTATTAGTTATATTGGCTTGTAGTTTTCTTTTTTTATTGTGTCTTTGTCTGGTTTTGGTATGAGGGTAATGTTGGCCTTGTATAATGAGTTTGGAAGTAAAAAAGAAAAAAGTAAATATGGGGAGTTCTGCTTCCAGGTAACACAGAGTAAGCACTTCCACCCTGTCTCTCCTAGCAAATGTAGCCATAGAAACTGGTCACAAGGCACAGAACAGATATGTTAGAAGTAAATAGTAGTAGGCAAATTGTGAAAGAATACAAAATACCACTAAACCTGTCGTGAATTTACTTTGTTTCCTCTCCTCCACTATACCCTGGTTTGGACTCAGGGTAGTGCAAAACCCAGAAGTGAGCATTGGTGCAAATGGAGAGAGTTCCAGGAGAAGCCCTTTAGTTCAGGCTTGAGGAGTAGGGAAAAGGGTTTTCTGGCAGCAACAGCAGTGGTAGCCGGGGCCCATGCACACTAATACTCTCAGGGAAGGGAATCTTACCTTCCGATTAGAGGAGCTGTGGACACATGGGGATGTGGCAAACATCTTTTTTTTTTTTCTCTCTCTCTCTTTATGTCCTTCCAGTAGAGGACAGATGACTCAAAGGGGGAGCTCCAGGGAACCAGAAAGCACTGGGAAAATTGTGCAGGTAGAGGAACTCACAAAAGCAATGCCATACAGTGCTAAAAGAAAAGAGCCATCAACCCTAGATTCTATATTCAATCAAAATATTATTCAGGAATGAAGATGAAAAAAAGACATTGTCAGATAAAGGAAAATAGAGACTTTATTGCCAGCAGATTTGCTATAAAATAGTTGCTAAAGGAAGTTCTTTAAAAGGAAGGGAAATTATACCAGAAGGAACCTTGGATCATCTGGAACGGAGAAAGAGCAATAGAAATGGTGAAACTGAGTGAATATAACCGACTGCTCTCTTCCTGAGTTCTTTAAAATATTAAAAGCAAAGATTGTAACATTATTTGATGAGATTTTTCACTGTAGTTCTAATATACAAAGCAACTACAATATAAAGCAGAGAGGGAAAGTGACTTATGTGGTGGTAAGTTCTACATTTCACTTGAAGGGTAAAACAGTGATTCTAAGTAGATTATGAAGAGCTATGTATGTATTCCTAGCATAACCACAAAAAAAGAGAGAAGTTTGATAGTAAAAATTACAATATAAATTAAAATAGAATATTTAAATTCTATTAAGATATTAATAGAATTAATATTAATGTTTAATATTAAAATCCGCCAGGCGCGGTGGTTCAAGCCTGTAATCCCAGCACTTTGGGAGGCTGAGGCGGGTGGATCACGAGGTCGAGAGATCGAGACCATCCTGGTCAACATGGTGAAACCCCGTCTCTATTACAAATACAAAAAATTAGCTGGGCATGATGCCACGTGCCTGTAATCCCAGCTATTCAGGAGGCTGAGGCAGGAGAATTGCTTGAACCCAGGAGGCGGAGGTTGTGGTGAGCCGAGATTGCGCCATTGCACTCCAGCCTGGGTAACAAGAGTGAAACTCTGTCTCAAAAATAAATAAATAAATAAATAAATAAATAAAATAAAAATAAAATCCAGGAGGTGGAGGTTGCAGTGAGCCCAGATTGCACCACTACACTCCAGCCTGGGCAACAGAGTGAGACTCTATCTCAAAAAATACATACATATGTGTGTGTGTGTGTGTGTGTGTGTGTGTGTGTGTGTGTGTACATTTTCAAATAGCTAAAAGAATGCTCCCAACACAAATAAATGGTAAATGTTTGAGATTATGGATGTGTTAATTACCCTCATCTAATCAGCATGTATTATACATAACGAAAGATCACCATGTACTTCATGAATATGTACAATTATTATTTATTAATTAAAATGAAAATAATGTAAAAACCAAAAAAATGTTTATACTGGAAAAGAAGAAAGGTCTTCAGTTAATAATCTAAGTTTTTACCTTAAGAAATGAGAAAAAATAGCAAAATAAACATAAAGCAGGCAATAGTAAATATCAGAGCAGAAATTAATTAAATTGAAACAGAAAAACAATAAAGAAAAATTAAAGTAAGACAAAAAGCAGGTCCTTGGAAAAGATCAATAAATTTGATAAACCTTTATCACAACTAATAAAGAAAAGCAGGGAAAGAACACAAATTACCAATATCAGGAATGAAAAAGGGGCTATTCCTACATAATCTTCAAACATTAAAAGTATAATAAAGGGGCCGGGTGTGGTGGCTCATGCCTGTAATCCCAGTACTTTGGGAGGCCGAGGTGGGCAGACCATGTGGTCAGGAGTTCAACATCACCTGGCCAACATAGTGAAACTCCTTCTCTACTAAAAATACAAAAATTAGCCAGGCATGGTGGTGTGTGCCTGCAGTCCCAGGTACTTGGTAGGATAAGGCAGAAGAACCGCTTGAACCCAGGAAGCGGACGTTGTGGAGAGCCAAGATCATGCCATTGCACTCCAGCCTGGGCAACACAGCAAGACTCCGTCTCAAAAAAAAAAAAAAAAAGGATAATAAATGAATATTATAAATAACATTATGCATATAAATTTGACAGAATAGATTCATTTCTAAAAAATACAAACTGTCAAACTCACTCATGATGAAATAGTGGAAAAAGCTCTCTATCTATCAAATAAATTGAATTCATAATTAAAAACCTTTCAAAAAAGAAACTTCCAGTCCCAGATGGTTTCATTGTTTCATTTTACCAAACATTTCAGGAAGAAGCAACGTGGAGACTATATAATCTCTTCCAGAAATAGAAGAAAATACTTCCTAAGTCATTTTACAAGGCTAAAATTACTGACACCAAAACCATACAAAAATAGTATACAGGCTGGGCGTGGTGGCTCGTGGCCGTAATCCTAGCACTTTGGGAAGCTGAGGCAGGCAGAGTGTTTGAACCTGAGTTCAAGACCAGCCTAGTAAACATGGTAAAACCCTGTCTCCACTAAAAATACAAAAAAGTTAGCTGGGCGTGGTGGCATAAGCTGGTAGTCCGAGCTACAAGGGAGGCTGGGGTGAGAGTTTTGATCAAGCCTGGAAGGCTGAGGTTGTAGTGGGCTGAGATCATGCCACTGCACTCCAGCCTGGGTGACAGAATGAGACCCTGACTCAAAGGAAAAAAAAAAAAAAAGGATATAAGACCAGAAAACTATATATCTCTTATGAACCCAGGTTTTTTAAAACCCTCAATATTAGCAAATGTAGTGAAATTATATAAAAAAAATAGTACATGACGATCAAGTGGGATTTTCTTGAGAATATAAGCGAATTTCTTTGCTAGGGCTACCATAATAAAGTACCGTACATTGAGTGATTTGAACAACAGAAATGTCTCACAGTTCTGGAAGCTAGAGATGAAGCTGCTGGCAGGGCCATGCTTCCTCTGGAGGTACTAAGGAAGGGTCTGTTCCAGGCCTCTCTCCTAGCTTCTGATAGTTCCTTGCCTTATGGCAGTGTAACTCCAGTCTGCACAAAGCATTCTCCCTGCATGCTTGTCTGTCTTTGAGTCCAAATTTTCCATTTTGTTTAAGGACATCATTCATATTAGGATAGGGTCCATCCTAACCACCTCATTTTAACTTAATTATCTCTGTAATTCTAAGTTAGGTCACATTCCCTAGTATCGGGGATTAAGTGTCTAATATAGACACTTAATTTTTTATTTTAATGAAGGACAGTTCAACCCACAACAGTAAGGCTGCTTTGATATTCTAAAATCAATTACTGTTACTAAGTATATCAATAGTCTATAGAAGAAAAAGCCACATGGTCATATAAATTGATGCACAAAAAGCATTTAATAAACTTCACAATAAAAACTCTCAGCAAGCAAGAAATAGAACCAGATAAAAGTCATCTACAGGCTGGGCATGGGGGCTCATGCCTGTAATCCCAGCACTTTGGGAGGCCTAGGCGGGCATATCACTTGAGCCCAGGAGTTCGAGACCAGTCTGGCCAACATAGCAAAATCTTGTCTCCATTAAAAAAAAAATTAACAAAAAATAATAAAAAAGAAAAAATCATCGAAAAGAAAATCATAGCTAACATCATAGTTCATAGTGAAAGACGGAGTGGTCAGCAACAAAGCAAGGAAGTACAATCTTAACACTCCTATTCAACATTAGGCAAGAAAAAGAAATAAAAGGCATACATATTGAAAAGGAAGAAATAAAACCATCTCCATTTACAGATGACATGATTGGCTATGTAGAAAATCACCCAAAAAATCCCCTCCGCAAAAAAAGAACATCCTAGAGCCAATAAATAAGTTTAAGTGGTAGGATATAAGATCAATACCAAATATCAATTGTGTTTTGTACACTAGCGATGAAGAATTTTAAACTGAAATTTAAAACTTTACATGGAAAAGCAAAGGAACAATCTACACAAAGTTTTAAAAACAAAGAGTAAAATCGAATGGCTTCTTTAACTCAGTAAAACACCTTTGAGAGTGACACAGGCTGTTGTATGTATAAATCATTCATTCTGGCTGGGCACAGTGGCTCACGCCTGTAATCCCAGCACCTTGGGAGGCAAAGACGGGCAGATCACCTGAGGTCAGTAGTTTGAGACCACCTTGGCCAACATGGCAAAACCTTGTCTCTTCTAAAAATGAAAACAAAACAACAACAACAAAAAGCTAGGTGTAGTGACACAGGCCTGTATTCCCAGCTGCTTGGGAGGTTGAAGCATGAGAATAGTTTGAACCCAGGAGGTAGAGGTTGCAGTGAGCCGAGATTTCACCACTGCACTCCAGCTTGGGTGACAGAGAGAGACTGCCTCAAAAAAAAAAAAAAAAAAAAAAGACAATGGAGAAAGCGGACTACTTGATGCTAAGACCTACTATACCATAAAGCCACAGTAATCAAGATACCACAGTATTTGTGAAGGAAAAGACATATTGATTGATGGAAAAGAGCAGAGTCCAGAAATGGACTCCAAAAATATAGCAGATGTTTTACAAAGGTGCAAAGGCAATTTAATGAAGGATAGTCGTTCAACGATGGTGTTGGGATAATTGGGCGTTAATATGCAAAAATGAAATAAACCTCATCTTAACTTCACATTTTACACAAAATTTATTTCCAAATGCATCAATGTAAGACATAGACTATAAAACTTTAAAAAGAAATCATAGGAGAAAATGTTTGTAATCTGGGATGAGGCAGAGTATTCTTAGAATGCTACTAAAAGCATGATTCATAAAAGAAAAAAGTTTGATATGTTGGATTTCATCAAACAGGATAACTTTTACTCTACAAAGATGCTGTAGGAGCGTTAAGACAAGCTACAGCTGGGGAGAAAATGTTTGCAAACCTGATATTCAATAGGATACTTGTATCTAGAATATATAAAGACTTACCAAAATTAACCAATCAGAAAATAAATAACTCAATTAAAAATTGTTAACAGATGCTTCAAAGACAATATATAGAAGGCAAGTAAGCATAAAAAGCATAAAAAGATGTTTACCGTCATTAGTCAATAGGGAAATGCAAATTGAAACATGGTGAGATACCCCTACAAACCTATTAGAATGGTTAAAATAAAAAATATTGAAAACATCAAATGCTGGCAAGATTGAAGAACTACTATGCTCTTGTCTGAACGTATGTGTTCCCCCAAAATTCATATGTTGAGCCCTACCCCTCAAGGGGATGGTAGTACGAGAGGGGCCTTCAGGGGGTGATTAGGTCAACAGGGTTCCTCCCTCATGAATGGATCAGAGGCTTGAGAGGAAGCCTTTTTACGCCTTCTACCATGTGAAGACACAGAGAAGGCACCCTCTATGAGGAAGGGGACTTCACCAAGCACAGAATCTGCTGGTGCCTTGATCTTGGATTTCCCGGGGTCTAAAACGATGAGTAATAGATTTCTGTTGTTTATAAATTACCCAGTCTAAGGTATCTTGTCCTAGCAGCCTGAACGACAAAAACAGAGACTGGAACTCTTATATACTGTTGGTAGGAATGCAGAATGGTACAGCTGTGGGGAAAACAGTTTGGCAGTTTCTTATAAATTCAAGAATATAATCCAGGAATTCCACTACTAATAAAAATCATGTTCACACAAAAGTCTGCACGTTCACACAAAAGTTATAGCAGTATTATCCAATATCATCCAAATGTGTAAACAATACATGCTCTTCAGTGGGTGAATGGGTAAATGAAATGTAGTGCATTCCTATGATGAAACACTAAATACTACTCAGCAATATAATGAAATAAATTATTTATTTATTTGTTCATTTATTTATTTTGAGATGAAGTCTCACTCTGTCACCCAGACTGGAGTGCAGTGGCACTATCTTGGTTCACTGCAACCTCCACCTTGCGGGCTGAAGCGATTCTCCTGCCTCAGCTTCCCAAGTAGCTGGGATTGCAGATACACACCACCGTGATTGGCTAATTTTTGTATTTTTAGTAGAGTTTCGCCATGTTGCCCAGGCTGGTCTCGATCTGGTCAACATGGCAAAACAAAACTTCAAGTGATCTTCCTGCCTCAGCCTCCTGAAGTGCTGGGATTACAGGCGTGAGCCACCTTGCCTGGCCAGAATGAATTATTTATACATACAACAACCTGTGTGACTCTCATTTTACTGAGTTAAAGAAGCCATTCTCAAAAGGTTATGTATTCTGTACTTCCATTTATATAACATTCTTTAAAAGATAAAACTAGATGCTGGGTGTGGTGGTTCACGCCTGTAATCCCAGCACTTTGGGAGGCCGAGGTGGGTGGATCACCGGAGACTGGGAGTTTGAGACCAGCCTGACCAATATGGAGAAACCCCATTTCTACTAAAAATACAAAATTAGCTGGGTGTGGTGACGCGTGCCTGTAATTCCAGCTACTTGAGAGGCTGAAAGAGAATTGCTTGAACCCAGGAGGCGGAGGTTGCCGTGAGCCGAGATCATGCCATTGCACTCCAGCCTGGGCAGCAAGAGCGAAACTCCATCTCGGAAAAAAAAAAAAAAAAGATAAAACTATAATAATGAAGAACAAAATAGTGGTTGCCAGGATAAGTTACTCTTTCCCCATCCCCTTTCCTCCCTCAACTGCTGTTAAATGCATTTTTTTTTCCAAAGTTGAAGCCAAGGCAAACTCGATCCATATGAAAATATCACAACTCTTTGCTGAGGTGCGGGGAATTTGGTCACTGTCATCCCCCACTTCCTCTTTCATTTAGAAAGCCTAACACACTTTCTAAGGAATGAGGAAGCTGGCTCCTATGGTCTGTTAATATTTGAAGCACGGACTTTTAATAGGGTCATTGGCAATGTCAATAAGGAAATACCCTGAGAAGGAGAGGGTGGTGAGCCTATAGCTCCCAAATCTCACAGCTTGGGCAATAGCAATAACTCACTGCAGAAAAACCAAACTGAATGAAGGTGAAGGAGAGAATCCACCCACGTTTACCAAAGACCATGCCTCAGCTAGCACTCCTTACTTCTCAGCCACCTTCTTCTCAATGTCAAGACCCTGCTGTGATAACAGGGAAGGAAAGCATTTTCTGACTAACCTTAACCTGACCTTCTTTCACCCTTCACCTGGTTTCCTCAGATCTTTCTTTCCCTTAGTTTGTATTTGCTACAGCAGTAAGTTCAGTTCCATTTGACTAGGAATTGAGTACCCACTAAGTACGTGAGACTCTCCTTCCCTCAGATAATCCTAGACCCCAAGCAATCAAGGTTGATGTACGACTCACCGTGTACCAACTGACCTGTGCCCACATTAACATCATAAAGAAAAGAACAAGGGCAGAAAAACATTTAGACATTTTAAAAAAGAAATTTACCTTTAAAAGATACTTATTTTTAATGACATTTTAAAATATTCTTTTACCTTCATAAAAGACATGTATGAAAGTCAAAAATAATCAAACATTCTGCATTTTTTTCCTTTTTAAAATTGTATTTTTTCTTTTTTTTTCTAGTTCCAGTCCAAACATTCTATATTCATTACCCAAAGAAACAGTGTCATCATTATTATTTGTTTGTTTTGAGATGGAGTTTTGCTCTTTTTGCCTAGACTGGAGTGCAATGGCACAGTCTCAGCTCACTGCAACTTCCACCTCCCAGGTTCAAGCGATTCTCCTGTCTCAGCTTCCCAGGTAGCTGGGATTACAGGTGCTGGCCACCATGCCTGGCTAATTTTTGTATTTTTAGTAGAGATGGGGTTTCACTATGTTGGTCAGGCTGATCTCGAATTCCTGACCTCAGGCAATCTGCCCACCTCAGCCTCCCGAAGTGCTGGAATTACAGGCGTGAGCCACAGTGCCTGGCCTATTTTTAATAACATGTGATAACTAAAAAATAAAACAGTAGTAAAAGAGTTAAAGTCCCTTTAAATATCATTCCCCAAAGATAACCATTTTAACAGTATAAAGTTTGTTTTAAGAACTTTATATCAGAATGCATATATGCAGTTTTTTTGCATATATACATATTTTAACATAAATGGTTGCCAGCAATTTTTTTCCATATAGGCAGATGGTACTAGTTATCCTCCCATATCCATTATGCCATTTTCCTTAGTAATAACATCTCCAACTTTGAGTTCGGCATTTGACTACGTGTACCTAGAATTGTGTAGTTTTTATTTTTATTGTCAGTGGAGATAAAATAGCAAGAGTTTTAAAGTGAATAGATCCCAGTCTGGGTTCTGTTATGAGCTAGATGGGCCAGGTGAGGAAAGGCACTTCAACTTTTTGGTACTGTAGGAGGCAGCACTGCACAGTGGTTATGCAGAGATAGAGTTCCCACATCTGACACTCCCTCGCAGCAAGATCGCAAGCATGTCACTTTCCCTCTCTACACTTCCTCTGTCAAACCGAGATAAAGATATCCCTTAACTCATTAGGTTGTTGTAAGAATTAAATGAGATAGTGCACACAAAGAGCTTAGCATGGGTCAATGCTCAACAAACGTTAGCGATTATTGCAGTTGTTTTATTAGCTTTTGAAAAAGAAGACAATAATACTCGCTTTATCAGGTTGAGGATGAGGTTAAAAACAAACAGATATGAAAGATTGTATATGCTAGAAGAGTTATAATAGCACTAAGCTTAAAAAGAACACTGCTTTTTGGCATTGGAATATGGAACTATATTATTACAGTAGTTCTGCGCCTATTGCCTATGGAGACCAATCCACAGGAATAACTAGATAGGAGAAAATATCTGAGACAAAGTTCTCCCTCAGTTTAAAGGAATTAGCTAAACTGGATGCCACTGGGAAGTGCAGACACCTCAGAGATCCATATTAACCTGATACCTTGTTACGCATCAGAACGCGCTCAGGCCTCTTGAGCACACTTGTGACTCCAGGCATTGTTCTCATGGTCCTTTTTCCAAGCCACACAGGGCTGCATAAGGGTCAGCTACATTTATATGAACACTTCATCTTACCCATTCTATTGCCAATGAAAACCTTTCAAAGACTGAAGCCATTTGGGGTAGAATCTGCATTTTATTCTCCACTGTATTCTCAGGGCCAACCCAGTGTCTGGCACACAGTAAAAGCCCAATCAGTAGACATCCAGTGTCTCTAGAAACTCTGCCCTTTAACCAGAAGCAGATTTCACAGGCTGGAAGAGGAGAGGGCAGGATGATTAGTGGAGACAGGAGGCTTGTGTATCTGGCTTTTAATCTCTTTCAGATGTGGCAGCTACCACCAGCTGCAGACCATTTCATGACTTTGATATATATAGTCCCCTTCAGAACTGTGCCACGGTTCAAGAATATTGGTGTAAATCAATCAGAAACAACTAAATTCTGGAAAACTCTCCTGGGCTGCAATCTTGCCATGGAGCAAAAAACAGTCTAAATCTAGACATGCCATTTAAAAACTTGATTACACCAGGCACTGTAACATCACACAATTTATAGTTTTCTGCAACTGGAAAAATAAACATTTTGGATTTACTGATACTTCTTCTGTAAGCTGACAAGGAGACATAAATCTTTCGGTTCTTCTCTATTTCAGATTTCCATTCAGGACAGCCAGTGGTGGAGGTGGGGATGAGATATGTAATTACAGTTTTCAAAGACCTGTAAAAAGTTAGATGCTTTTCAGATTATATGTATGTTTAACATAGCATGTATGTAATGTTTTTACATATCACATACATGCTATGTCAAACATACATATAATATATACATATATGTAAAAACATTACATGTATATACATGTATGTATGTATATATGTTACACGCGAATATACATGTATATATGTGTGTATACATGTTATACACACATATATACGTGTATATTCATGTATAACATATATACATACATATATACACACATATGTATATATATACATATGTGTATATATATATACACATATATGTGTGTATATATATATATATATATATGGAAAGAATATAGGTTTTGATGCCAGATAGATTTAGGTTCAAATTCTCTGACATTTATGAGCTGTGGGACCTTAGGCAAGTTCCTTAATATTGCTAAATTTCAGTTTTACTTCCCTAAAAAGCCATTAATACTCACCCCAAGAAATGGTTGTGAGGATTATTCAACGTTGATGAATAAAATAGTTTTGAGATAGACCTGGATTTTAAATTGTGGCTCTGCCACTTACCTTGGACAAGACACTTGACTTTTTAAAATTGTTTCCTTCTCTGTGAGATGAGAATATACCCAAGGAGGTTATTGGAAGGATTAATTGACTCTGTATAATGTGTTTAGTACAGTGCCTAGTCTGAAGGGCCTAATAAATGTTAGCTGTTACTATTACTACAATAATTACTATTATTACATAAAAAGGTAGCACCTAATATATGTTGGTGTGACCATCTCCTCCACTTTAATCTCTTACTAATGAGAAATATCCAAGAATTGGACAATTGGGTGAAGCATAAAGCTTATCTTGATAGATATTGCCATAATGCTCACCAAAAGGCTTGTAATCAACTTATGATGACATTAACAATGTGCAGAATCTACCCATTTCATTTCAACCCTCACTAACATTTTTTTGTTATTTTTAAAGGGGCAACATGGTATCTCAAGATTACTTCAATTTTCATTTATTACTGTGAGGGTGAACATTTTCCTAACTGTAATGTTTAATGTTTGCATATTTTTGAGTGTGAATAATTTAGTTCTATCTTTTGCCTATTTATCAGTTTGAATCTTGGTGTTTTTCTTAAAAATTTGAATAAACTTATATTAGAAACATTAACTATTATATTTAATGCAAATACTTTTCTGGTAAGTTGGAGCCAGAGAGGTCTGGTACAGATGAGGGGAGATCAGGAGAAAGTTCTGTGTGTTCAGGAACTTTCTGTGGGTGTGGCTGCTGCCTTCTTCTGCATGATGAACTCAACTACTCTCACAGCTTTAACTTCCATCTCAGACATTTTTGGCCCTGCATGACACTGTAGTTCTTTTTTTTTTTAAATTTACTTTATTTTTAGCTACAGGGTCTCCACTCTGTCACCCTGGCTGGAGTGGAACAATCATAGTTCACTGCAGTCTTGAATTCTTAGACTCACGGGATCTTCCCACCTCAGCCTCCTGAGTAGCTAGTACTACAAGTATGTGCCACAATGCAGGCTAATTTATTTTTAACCTTTGTTGTAGAGACAGGGTCTCGCTGTGTTGGCCAGACTGATCTCAAACTCTTGGCCTCAAGCGATCCTTTCGCCTTAGTCTTCCAAAGCACTGGGATTACAGGCATAAACCACTGGGCCCAGCCCCAACACTGCAGTTCTAGACTGCTAACTACAGAGTACCTATATTTCTTCTTAGTTGTCTTGTCGATACCTCAAGCCTATCATAGATATAAATGAACTCATAAGTTATTCCCCAACCTGCTAACTTTCTAAACTTCCCCATTTGGACCTTTATTGCTCTAATCAAGAGATCTTGAAGCTGTCTCTTAATATAGTAAAAAGCCTTCCCTGAGTCTCTCAGGCCTGTTGAAGCATCTCTTTTTGGTTATTTTTCATATACGCCAAACCAGAACAGAATGAAATTACACTCTTGAGTTATAAGTAATGTGTTCTGATTTTTGATTTGGAAAATATGATCACACATATCAAGAAAATGAGCAGAAGAGGCAGCCAAGTTGACATGTTGTCTCAGGCCCTTTCTGTAGGCCAATATCTGCTACTGAAATGAATACTTGTGAGCCTGAAGTGGGTAAGCACAACAATCCCATGGAGACGGCAAGCCAGACATGGGTATTTGATAGTGGAAGTGGGGAATTAACCAGGGGAAAAGACAGAAAAATTGCTTTGGACATTTGGTCCACACATCTTCTTTCCTTAAATGATTTTTTGTATTTTAATGGTGCTATTTTTCAAATTATTTGGGCAATTAAATATTTTTAACATTTAGTATAATATAGTATTGATTTTGCTTTAGCATTATGGATTTTTCTGCTGTGCCTCCATTAGGATGTGAGTACCATGTGTTTTCACCTTCCTTCTAATGCCCAGCCCAATGGTTTTGTGGAGATACATGTGCTTCGTGTATATCTATGTGAAGATCCCGTTCCCTCTAAAGTCAACTGAAGTGGGCATCATGAGTTGCAATAGAGAAAATACAACCAGGCGAGCATCAGGTCAAAAATAAAAAGTCAAAAGATCACATCTTAAATGAGAGCTTCTCTTTTTTAACTCTCCTCTCAATTTCCCCAAATATGCAATGGATCACTTAAGAAGTCCCATCCGGGCCGGGCACGCCTGTAATCCCAGAACTTTGCGAGGCTGAGGTGGGCGAATTACCTGAGGTCGGGAGTTTGAGACCAGCCTGACCAATATGGAGAAACCCTGTCTCTACTATAAATACAAAACTAGCCAGGTGTAGTGGTGCATGCCTGTAATCCCAGCTACACAGGAGGCTGAGGCAGGAGAATTGCTTGAACCTGGGAGGTGAAGGTTGTGGTGAGCTGAGATCACACCATTGCACTCCAGCCTGGGCAACAAGAGTGAAACTCTGGCAAAAAAAAAAAAAAAAAAAAAAAAAAAAAAAAAAAAAAAAGCGCCATCCTCTTCAGAGACAAGAAACGTTTCCAGTAACACACACTGAGAATAACTGCAGTTTCTTAGTGCCTTTGGAATATACGTTGAAATTCCGTGCAGTTCTGAAGTTCTTCTTCCCAGAATTGGGTGCGCCGTGTGTGGTGCATGTGCATATGTGTAGGTACATGCACGTGGGTGGGTGTGGGTGTGGCATACTGTTCTCATAAAGGCACATTTTCTATACTGTTGGGGCGGGGGATGATAAAGTCACTTTTTCTCAAGGCAGACTATAATGGTATGAAATTCACATTCCCCAACCTCAAATATTCCTTTATCTCACAAAGAGTCACGTTTAGGGGAGAAGGGTGAAGTCAGGACATTGAGCTTAGTGTATACTAATTCTTTCTACAAAGACCAACTAGATTTTCCAGTTTGAAGAGGGTCCTTGGAGGGTTTCTTTTGTCAGAGGTGGGGGACAGGCAGGTGGGGATATTTAGAAAGAATTGGGAACCTGGAATTCACATTAGCAAGCAGCTGATCGTAAAACAAAATGACTCGCTAAATTCCAATCAATGGCACACAGTGTGGCCTGAGAGTGATATCCTGACTTCCCTTCCACAGTTATCTAGAGAAGGACTTAGGTGAGTATATGCCAATATTGGCGAGAGAGTCCCATGAATTCATTCCAGCACTTACCCCACACTTCCCCAGCAGAAAAACTGGTTGATTTACATCCCAGGTAATTATCTGTGTCTCTGGATTTCATTCTTTAGTAACATCCCTCACCTACAACAGTGTATAGTAAGGTCAAGTGTGAAATTCCGCAGAAACTCCCTCCCCATAGCACCACCCGCAAGGAGACCCACTCATTCCAGCCACCTCTGTGAGTCCAAGTCCCATCCGCACACAAAGAAGCCTCTATTTGACAAATTCCTCGAGCTCCTGCCCTTGGGGCGGGGACCTTTCGCCTCCCGTGAGGTGCTCCTGCCCTCGTGGGCTGGAGAGATGCACCTCTGGTGCGGAGAGAAAAGTGTGTTAGGCGAGGGTGGAAGCTCTGTGGGACCCGTGAGAGCACGTGGGTGCGCGCGGGCCGCGGAGTGAGCAGCAGCCAGGATCGCGCCCCCGCCCCATTTCAGTGCCTGAAACGGCCCACGCCCCGGGATGGCCCAGCAGACACCCAGCACAGCACAGCGTCACTACGCGGCCCCCGCAGCGCACCGACCCCCACCCTGTTCGACCCCAGACCCACAGCCGAGCCCGTCTGTATGCGGTGTATGGAGAGCGTACCGATCAGGCGTCCCAAAGTCCTTCAGAGAGCAACTCGGCGCAGTTTCCTCTCCCCGACCCGCAGCCTCCGCAGCAGCTGCCCGGAGCACCCCCTCTGTCCCCCAACCCCGGGCAGGTGCCCCGCGCAGGCTCCGCGCCTTCCCCGCGGACCCCCGGCCCCTGCGGGACCCAGGCCAAGGACAAGAGAAATGAATTTGCTCCGTACCTGATCCTGTCCTTCTCGGCCCTCCGTAGCTCCTCGTTTCTTTCCAGCACCTGAAGGATCTTCCTAGCCTCTTCGTCATTTAAGAAACTGAAATCAAACCCCGGAGGAACTTTCGTCATTTTCTTTACTGTGTGTGAGTGAGTTACACTTAAGCTCCTTGGCGCCTCGTGTTAGGAAGGCATTTTTCAACATATACAAGACCAGTTTCAAGAACTTGATCCCACAGCCAATAATAAGTCCGCCCCTTTGAAAATCTAAAACCACAAACCCAAGGAACGGCCCACATCTACAGGGCTCATATTGACAACACCTTAATTACATATTTCTCTCAACCTGTCCAACCGAGATGCAAAGTGAACGGCTTAAGGGAGAGAGGGGACCAATCCCGTTCCAAGGGTGGCGGGCCCTCTCTCGTCCCCTCCCTTGTCCCCTCCCTTGTCCCCTCCCTTGTCCCCTCCCTTGTCCCCTCCCTTGTCCCTTCCTTAGTCCCCTCCCCCGTCTCCTCCCGTCACCCTCCCCGCCCCCTAGCTGAGTTGTTAAGCAAACAAGGCTATATAATTCTGCCTCTAACTGAGGCGGAGGCTAAATGTTGGCCCCAAAGTATTTGCTTTTGCTGTTGCTGTTTGCTCGCACAACTTGAGCTTGACTAGCAGAAGGAGTGAAAAAGGAGATTCACGAGGAATCGTCCCTTTCAATAGTTAAGAGCCCATAGAAAATAGAATTGCAAGTAGGATTTGTAACTGGCAAAAGGGTTACTTTATTTGAAAACTCAGAAAGAACTAAACTCACTACACTGACTGTGAATGAACCTGGCTGAAGGACGGAAATTAGCGTATCCTTGGAAACGAATTCTTTGCCAAGCCTCTCATCCCATAGACAGCCCCCACTTCCTACATCCACTGTCCCACAAAACTCATTCTCAGATTTTAGAAACAAATAAACAAAACTGTTTGTGGTATTTTAGGAAAAGACAGCCCAGAAGCAAAGGAAGGTAGAAAACACCTGTTAAAAGTTTTCTGATTTTATCATCATCTTAGTAAACTCAGAGAAGTAATACAAGTGCCAGTTAAAAATCCCTCATCCTCTGGTGAAAGCAAAAGGTGATCCTATGAAGCCACAGAAATAGCTTTCCTAGAAAGTCCATTGTTCCACAATGGAATAAAGAATAATAGAAATTTCCAAAGATGTTCACATATATTCATTTGTTTAAATTATCAAGGCTTTTACAGAAAACATGTTTTTATCTTGGCTTCACTTCCTACACAAAAATAACTTTGTCAGACTGACTTCCCTGCCCCACAGCCTTAATTGGGTCGTTTTAAAGATGGTGGTGATGATTACTAATGTATAAAATGTACTTCTACATATATCATTTCTTTTCATGGCACATAAACCCAGTTAAAATTTTGTATCTGTACAAGAACATGATATCAAAAATTGTCATTTGTGTTTTGGTCTCTGGGCTACCGCATTTGATCGACCTTATTTAAAACATGGCTAGGCAGCTAGCTGTCATTCAGACAACTTTCTGTGGGTGTCTGTTGTTTGTGTGAACCAGGAACCAATTCTGTTCACCCGTGGTGTACACAACACAGAACTCCTTTATAAATAGTGTCTGTATTAATGATTATGTTTTGGGAGTGTGTCTTGTATATGGTGTCCAACTTTTCTAGTGTGTTCATTTATTCAGCATAAACAAGAGACTTTTAAATATGGGCACTGGTGGGCTTTTACACTGTTTCCAGTATCTCTGTGAATTAATTTCAACCAGCATATTCTGGTGCCTATTACATGAAGGCATCATACACTGTGAACAAAAGAGTCCTTGTCTTTAGAAAGTTTGTAATCCAGTGGGAGAGATACACAAATAGAAAGACGACTACATATCAAAGAAGAATATAATAGAGGAATAAAGAAAATTCCATGCACGCACAGAAAAGTCAGTGCCAACTGAGTGCATGGGGAGAGAATACAGTATTTAGGTTGCTGCATGAAGAGTCAGATTTCAACAGGAAGAAATAGAGGATGGTGGGAGGAGATGTGTGAGGCTATTCTAGGCAAGGGATCAGTATGCTGAATAGCAGAAGTACAGTCTAGGAATCTTCTCATATTCCCTCAACCTCTCTGACTAATGGCCAGATTGAACAAAAGCTTGGAAGCTAGAAAATACTGGAGCATGTTCAGGGATTAATAAGTGATTTGCTTTGGCAGAGCATGTAGTCTCAACAGGGGTAAAATCTTCCTCTTTTTATGTAGAAACCACAAATATACACATACTACACAGATATACAGTATATCCGTAGTATTAACATTGCATGAGGGAGCTGATTGTCAAAGTAAGTTCTAAAAAGGTTCATAGTGGGGACAGTAATGAGAAAGGGGTTAGAAACACTGGGTTGAGGTGAGCTTGACTATGAATGCCATGCAATGAAATCTAAACTTTATTGTGTAAGTATTGAGGAGCTAATATAGGTTTTGAGGGTAATAACGATACAGTTAAAATGGAACTTTGGGCAGATTCCTCTGATAGCAGTAGACAAGAAGAGCAGAGTGAAGATGGCATCAAGGAAACCATTGTGTGGACATGCTGATGCAGGAGAAAGGGAAAGAGAGCCTAATCAAAGGCAATGTAAGTGAGAGAAGAAAAAGGGGGTGGAATTCCAAAGCTATTGACTGCATTTGGTAACTCATTAAACAGGAGGATTAAGAAAGACAGAGGCACAAAGATGATGCAAGATCTCAAGAGAGGTGTCTAAAGGAGACTAGTCTATTTGATAGAATAAAAAACGTAAGGTTCGTCAAGAAATCAGGTTTTAAGTTTTTGCCATAAGCAGTTTGAAGTACCGTCAATTCATCCACGTAGCAACTTAAAATGAGAAATGTGGGACTTGAATTCTTGAAACAGAGAAGGAGACGTAGATTTGGAAGTTATATGCTTAAAAATGGTTGCCAAAACCCTGAGATAGCAAACGAAGGATGAGGAGTGGACGCTGAGTTGAGAACTTTGAATGACCAACCTCATCAGACTTCAGCACTGAAGCATGCTTCAGCCCTGGGTTGTGGCACAATGGGGCATACTATTGAGAAACTTTTATACTGAGAAATTTACAAGGCACTGGGTACTGCCCTGGAAACCATACAGAATTGTTTTTTTTGTGAAGTTTTAAATACAATGCTCTTAAAATAAAAATAATTCTCCAAAGGCTTGTTTTATGAGCTTATTCAGCCAGTGGCAAGCAGCCATTTTCAATCTTAGTATTTAGTAATCCTAGCAACATTTTGCCCAGGCTCTCAGCTGAAGAGATACTCATCAGTTTGGGTTTTATTAGTTACAGCTGCATAGAAAGCAATAATCTAGAAATCTCTCATAGTTCCCTACCCTCTCTAGTCTGTTGGTCAAATCCCTGCCAGAGAGCTTAGATTTTTCTTTTCTGACGATCACCAAGCAAAGAGAAACACTGATCACATCACTTGCTTGAATGTCTGATTGATTGATTGATTGATTGATTGACTGATTGAGATGGAGTCTCGCTCTGTTCGCCAGGCTGGAGTGCAGTGGCTCAATCTCGGCTCACTGCAACCTCCATCTCTGGGATTCAAGCAATTCTCTTTCCTCAGCCTCCCGATTAGCTGGGATTATAGGCGCACGCCACCATACCCAGCTAATATTTCTAATTTTAGTAAAGAAGGGGTTTCGCCATGTTCGACAGACTAATCTCAAACTCCTTACCTCAGGTGATTTGCCCACCTCAGCCTCCCAAAGTGCTGGGATTATAGATGTGAGCTGCCCAGCCTGAATGTCTGAATTTTTGCCATTTTAAGTCACCTATAAACCTAGTAGGCCATTGAGAAGCAATTCTGTAGATTGGGGATAGTTTTTTCACAGAGGTATCTTTCTGGCCTGTTTTGGGTCTTCTCCCTAGAAAATCCAAATGTCTTCTCTTCCAACAGCAGGTCACGGGGTGAGTTTGGGTGATAACTTTCAGTTAAACAAGAAAATACAAGTCAGCTTGAACATTTGATGTTGATCCAAGTCTTTATTAGTAAACAAAAGATGCAAAACTCTGAAAGGCAGTTTGCACAATTTTTCATTTTAGTCTTCACTATTCTGTTCTGTGAGTAGCTTTACAAATCTTGGTAGAAAACTCCCTTTTCAGTTTCCCTAGGCTTCAGTCCTACAGCCACAATATGGAACAAATATTCCATGAAAAACAGCAACTTAAAAATCCCTTGGTCATGGCACAGTGGCTCATACCTGCAATCCCAGCACTTTGGGAGGCCGAGGCAAGTGGATCACTTGAGGTCAGGAGTTCGCAACCAGCCTGGCCAACAGGGTGAAACCCTGTCTCTACTAAAAATACAAAAATTAGCCAGGTGTGGTGACTCCTGCCTGTAATCTCAGCTACTCAGGAGACTGAGGCAAGAGAATTGCTTGAACCTGGGTGGCGGAGGTTGCAGTGAGCCGAGACCGTACCACTGCACTCCATCCTGGGCAACCGAGTATGACTCCACCTCCAAAAAAAAAATCCCCAAACTTTAGCCGTTTTCTTTAAAACCTATAAAACAATGATCATAATAGAACTAGCCTGATGAAATTGTTGTAAAAATTCAGTGAGATAGGCCGGGCACGGTGGCTCAGGCCTGTAATCCCAGCACTTTGGGAGGCTGAGGCGGGTGGATCACGAGGTCAAGAGATCAAGACCATCCTGGTCAACATGGTGAAACCCCGTCTCTACTAAAAATACAAAAACTTAGCTGGGCATGGTGGCGCCTGCCTGTAATCCCAGCTACTCAGGAGGCTGAGGCAGGAGAATTGCCTGAACCCAGGAGGCGGAGGTTGTGGTGAGCCGAGATCGCACCATTGCACTCCAGCCTGGGTAACTAGAGCAAAACTCGGTCTCAAAAGAAAAAAAAAAAAAATTCAGTGAGATGAGGCACATAAAGCACATCAAATTGTTGGTGCACAATAAATGGTACCTATTAATATTATTTGTATACAAAGTACCCTGCTCTTATTTTATTTTAATTTTCTTCTCAGCATATTAAACTCTAAAGCATTTTTAAAAGTAACACTTTCTTTGACTATAAAAGTAATAGCTATTTGTTGGGGAAATTGAAAAGTGGTCAGGCTGGAGTCCGACCTGTATGATGAGATGTCATATGAGCTGAAACCTGAAGGGTAAGAAGCCAGACATGCGAAGAACTGGGAAAATACGCATACGAATGTCCTCAAATCGGTTGAATAAAATGTGGGTAGAAAGTAGATGTATGTGCTATTTATAAGTTCTTTTGAACCTATTTTATGTTTATCTGAGAAATACTCCATTGGGTTCCTTAACCCAGATAATGAGCTTAGTAGTTATGGCATGTAGTATTTGTTTAACCTGCTGTATGTCAGGCCCTGTGCCAGGTGCTATAAACACAGAGGCACCAAGGTAAGCAGGTCTCTGTCTTCAGGGAGTTTGCTCTCCCTTGGAAAGAGACAGACAACACACTTGTAGATAAACAGGAGATTTACCAAGTGTGATAAATGCTATGAAGAAAATTAAGAGGTGATATGGTAGAGAGTAACTTTGAAGAGGAGGGGATAATCTTTCATGGGGTGGTTGGGAAGTCTACCCTGAGGTGACACATAAGTGCTGACCTAAAGGGTGTCAAGGATCCAGTTTTGCTAAGATGGAAGAGAAGGGTTTTCCAAGCACAAGTAAGTGCCAAGATGCTGAGACAAGGGAGAGATTGGCAGGCTCTGGGATGATGGTTGTGGTCCATGGTAAATATCTGGAGGAGGGACATGAAAAAGGAGGTTGGAGAAGGAAGCATGGGCCTGATAACATAAGGGAGCTAGGCCAGGAAGGGAATTTAGATTTTATTCTGAAGGCATGGGCTTGGAGTCAGTAATCCTTGGTTCAAACTCTGGCTACACACAATTTATTAGATGTGACCTTGGGTAGCCATCTCACCTCCTTCCATCTCATAAGGTTGTGCAATTAAATGTGTTGATGTCTGGGAAGTGTGTAGCGTACGATAAGTCCTCCTGAAAAAGACAGATGGGGAGAGAGAGAGAGAGAGAGAGAGGGAGAGAATCTTCTCAGCTAGGTGGCCAATGGGATTCTGGCCGGCTTCCTCCTCACATCTGGCTGGCTCCTGGGATAATAAAAAGAATTTCCAGATGTTATCTCTTCTCTCCCTGCCTCCAAGTTAGAGAAACTCTTTCCTCTGGGCAGAACCTGTCTCACATCATATATGACATAAGGATTAAATTATTTTAAATTGAAAATGTAGCATCATGACACCAAAGTGGTAAAAGAAAAAAATATATGTATAATCCTACCATCCTAATTCAAGGACTGTTTTCATATTTGAATATCATTCTAAAGTTATTTCTCATATGTGTGTGTGTGTGTGTGTGTGTGTCTGTGTGTGTGTTTGTGTGTGTGTATGTGTGTGTGTATAACGCTGTAGTTATAATCACAATTATATCTACACATATACACACACACATACTCATAACAGAGTTGTAATCACAATGTGCATATTTTGATAAGGGCTTTTTCTTGCTTTATTTTTTTTTTCTGAAGGTCTTTAACAGATAAGGGCTTTTTAATATCATTAGGAAAGACCTCTGTAGATTTCACAATCTAACTGGATTTAGAAAAAGAACCTTGAGTTCTGAAGATAACTTGAGAACTTTAAACTGCTTTACAGAAATCAGACTGTTGGCAGTTTTGACATTACCTCAATAACCAGTTCTGGTATTTTATAGTATTCACTCTTAGAACATTCTTCCTTATAGCAATTCTACGTACTTCCAGGTGGCTGCCTTTCTGTTCAGAAGAAGTGCCCTTTCACTAACAATCCTTGTGCACACATCAAGTGACACCTGAAAAAGAAACCTTTTTGTTTGTTGCTGGGGAGCCTTCTCATCAGTAAAGAAAGCAGGGTAAGTGAGAGCACCGACAATGCCCATGGGATGTAAGCCTTAGTAACTGCTGTCCGCCTGAGAGAAGCAAAGCCATGCCTGCTCTAAATAGGTTTTAAAGTTTTCAGTGACTCACTTCTTCACGAGCAAAGGCTTACATTTGTTTGCTTCCATAATACTAATCCATTGAACTTGATTTTGCTCTTTGAGTCCAGGAGATTGCCATCTGGGTAACTTGGAATCTACAAGGAAAATGAGAAGAGAGGGCCCTTTCCTGTACTTTCCCTGCTATATCGCATGGAGGTTGGGGAGAAAGGGACAGAGAGTGGAAGAAAATTCTAATACGGGAGACTGGACTTAGCATCTTCTAAACTTCATAGAAATGTCCACTCAGAACGAGAGGAGTGAGATTGAAAGTTTTCCTTTCTTCCTCAGCAGCCTTAGTACTGGTGTGCTGCAGTCTCTTTGCAATATTTTATCCCATGGATCATTGCAATTAATTAATATACCATTCACATCTAATCAAATGGTGGCTCCAACTAAACCTGAAGTTTCTTTTTATCTCTGTGCATTTTAAAGAGTTTATGAATGTATTTGGATTTTTTTTTTTTCACATTTTGATTCAAGTACCTGGGTTTTAAACTAGAAAAAAATTGTTAACTGTTTAATGTGAGTGGCACAGTTTGGGGATCATAGTTCTACAAAACTTGCATGTTGATTTAAGAAGGCAAATTTCCACTAAATAGAATTTGATAATTTCATTTCTTGTTTTTAGATTCATGATCAGGACCCACCAGTGTCTGGGTGGAAGACTTTAGGCAGAGCTAACTGAGCCAACTAACCATCAGGGCCTTCAGAACTTAACCTCCAGAACTTAACTTAGGTGTGTTTTAAGTACTCTTTGCTTCTTCATTTCCTGTGCTAGTCATTTATTCTCATTTATGGGGCACACTTCAAATCATACATTAACCACATAGATTTTAGAATTCCATCCTTTTTTCCACCACACACAATTGTTTTCCTGGTTATCTTTGTTGTTTCACATGGTCAGGTGTTTACTATCAAGTGACAAATTCAATGACAAGTACAATGCTATTCAATGACTTCAAACAGGATAATGACACATAAGCTTCTAAATACAAGCTGTTGAAAACACACACAAATAAGTTGTTGCCGTGCCTTGAGAAGCATGTTAAGTCCTAAAGCAGAGCCCATGGATCAGCAAAAATTATTCATGATAGAGGGGCTTCCTGCAGGTAATAGAATATTCCTACTGGAGTGAAAATATGCCATATATGCTGGTGGTTCTGAGTTAGAATGTCTAGCTTGAGTACTAATGGAGCAGAAATGTCAATCCTATTGGAATAGAGTAACATCTGGGTCTTGCTAAGTCCTATTAAACTAATTATTGTATGGACCAAAAATATGCCAGAGCTTTAATTAACTCTATGTTTTAATACCTGTAGTCACATAATAGTATGTATCATGTTAGACATTCTTCTGGTTAAGGGGCTGACTAGATAGACAAACTTTTAAATTAATAGCATACTTCAGTTAATAGTCATAGGAAAGAAAATGCACTTAACACATAAAGAAATACAACAGAAATAGTATTTCCAAGACTGACTAAGAAATGGTACACGTAAATGTACAACCACAGTAGGTATAATCCAAGTTTGTAAACAATTTATATAATAACAGATGGGCTTCTACTTCTAACCTTTTTGTTAAAACCTTAAGTACTGTAATTCAATCAATATATTTCCCTTCAAGGTGTAGTTTCAAAGTTAAGTATTTAAATATGACAAATAATACATTTTATGAAAACTTCGATCACTTCCCCTATATTATAAATATTTGAATATGGAATGGTAGCCTCCCTCTCTCTCTTTTTTTTTTCTTTGAAAACTCGTTTTCTATCTCTCTCTCTCTCTCTCTTTTTTTTTTTTTTTTTTTTTTGCTGCAGGGTCTGACTCTGTCATCCAGGCTGGAGGTGCAATCTCAGCTCATTCCAAACTCCACTTCCTGGGCTCAAGCCATCCTCCCACCGCAGCCTCCCGAGTAGCTGGGTCTACAGGTGTGAGCCACCAGACTCAGCTGAGTGGAAATTAAAAATAAAATTAAAAATTAAAAAAAATTTATATTTTTTTTTGTAGAGAATGAGTTTCACCACGTTGGCCAGGCTGGTCTCAAACTCCTGGACTAAAGCAATCCAACCATCTCAGCCTTCCAAAATACTGTGATAACAGGAATAAGTCATGGTGCCTGCCCTGAAATGATAGAGTCTTTATATCTCTTTTCCTATTTGCTTTTAAGGCTGGTCCAACTGCAATGACACGGGAAGCATTTAATGTGCTTCCCCTCATGGCTTATCAAATTGCTCCCTTGAAACACTGCTGTATCCTGCATCCATTTCCAAGGCAGCCATCCATCCATTCATTCTGGGTTATTTTCACTAATTCATTTAGGGTTATTTTTGTTCATTCCATCATTCAACAGATATTTATTGAGCACCTGCTGTGTGCCAGGCACTGTCCTACAGCTGTTCTTTACCTCTCGAATCTAATTTCTCTTTTTAGTTTAATTTCCTCCACATTGCTTCCTTGATAGTTTCCGGTGGTTATTTGCCCCATCTCCTACACCTGTTTTTTTGAGGCATGTTTTCTCTGCAGATTTATGTTATCCAGCAATTTTCCAGAAAAGCAAATAACTTGGGCCAGAGGGAAACAGCGTCTGTTTTTCCTCCCATGTAACTCATTGCCCACCGCAGCCTCCCACTAAAACTGCCTTTTTTTCTTTTTTTGAAGGTGAGGTCTCATTCCGTTTTCCAGGCTGGAGTGCAGTGGCCAGATCACAGCTTACTGCAGCCTTGACTCCAGGGGCTCAAGCGAGTCTACCACGTTAGTCCCAAAGCAGTTGGGACTACTGGCGTGAGTCATCATCACACCCACCTAAAACTGTCTTTAACATAAAGTGGGTTATAAGGGGTCAGTAGGATGAGAAAGGAAAATGGAAACCCAATGCTTACTGCAAATACTTTGCAAATCATATATAATTTCTAAGGTTGGTTTAAAAATCATATTTCAATAAATATTGGTGATATGGTGTGGCTCTGTGTTGCCACCCAAATCTCATTTTGAATTGTAATTCCCATAATCCCCCTGTGTTGAGGGCAGGACCTGATGGGAGGTGACTGGATCACAGAGGCGATTTCCTCCATGCTGTTCTCGTGATAGTGGGTGATTTCACACAAGATCTGATGGTTTTATAACCGTCTGGCATTTCCCCTGCTTGCACTTCTCTCTCCTGCCGCTGTATGAAAAAGGTATCTCTTTTTCCTTCATCTTTCACCATGATTGTAAATTTCCTGAGGCCTCTTCAGCCATGTGGAACTGTGAGTCAATTAAACCTCTTTCCTTTATAAATTACTGAGTCTCAGGTAGTTCTTTACAGCAGTGTGAGAACAAACTAATAGGGTTGCTTTTTGGATTGCTGAAAATATTTTGGATTGCTGAAAATATTTTGGAACTAGATAGAGATGCTAGTTGTACAACATTGTGAATGTACTAAATGCCATTGGATTGTTCACTTTAAAATGATTAATTTTATGTTTCATGAACGTCACCTTAATAAAAATAATTTTTAAGTCATATTTCACACTAGGTACAGTGGCTTGTGCCTGTAATTCTAGCTACTCAGGAGGCTGAGGCAGAAGGATTGCTTGAGGCCAGGAGTTGGAGACCAGCCTGGACAATATAGTGAGAATCTGTTTCTTAAAAAATAAAAATAAATCATATTTCACTATTTTTGTCCATGTTGATAACATTGTAAACCTACCCATCCTAGGGGATAATCCAAATATAAGCTTAGTGCATTAAGCATAATGCCATTATTAAGTCAAGCTTCTCAGAATGTGAAGTCTTAGTAGGACAGCATTAAGCCAAAGAAGCTGTAAACACTTGCAAGATGCAACCACTCTATTCTGATGGATAGCCCATTTGCTCCACGTGACTCTGAATGCTGGAACAAATATGACCTCCACCTGTGGGCAGAGAGCAGTTCCTAATAACTGCCTAACAGCAATAAGGTGCAAGACTTCCTTATTGATTGACCTGGAGGAGAGAAAGGCTGTTTCCAGGAGGAACAAACCCAGATTTCAGAGATCGCAGGAAAAGATTGCTGGGATTCTGGAATGATGAGGAAGTGTAACAGACTGTTATTCACAAGTTGAATTGTGAGAATTGTTAGAATTGTTAGAATTGGATCTAGTGGTCAGGTCAGAAAAGATTATCTGATGGTAGTAGACCTGTTTCATATACATATATATTTTTTTGAGACAGAGTTTCGCTCTTGTTACCCAGGCTGGAGTGCAATGGTGCAATCTCGGCTCACCGCAACCTCCGCCTCCTGGGTTCAGGCAATTCTCCTGCCTCAGCCTCCTGAGTAGCTGGGATTACAGGCGCGTGCCACCATGCCCAGCTAATTTTTTGTATTTTTAGTAGAGACGGGGTTTCACCATGTTGACCAGGATGGTCTCTATCTCTTGACCTCGTGATCCACCTGCCTCGGCCTCCCAAAGTGCTGGGATTACAGGCTTGAGCCACCGCACCCGGCTGTTTCATATTTTTTAATGGTAGGCAATTGGTTTTGCTACATTTAATTGAAAGGGCTGAATAGGCTGGGTGCAGTGGCTCACACCTGTAATCCCAACACTTTGAGAGGCCGAGGTGGGAGGATTGCTTGAGCCCAGGAGTTTGAGACCAGCCTGGGCAACATGGTGAAACCCCATCTCTACAAAAGAAAAATACAGGCCAGGCGCGGTGGCTCAAGCCTGTAATCCCAGCACTTTGGGAGGCTGAGGCGGGTGGATCACAAGGTCAAGAGATCAAGACCATCCTGGTCAACATGGTGAAACCCCGTCTCTACTAAAAATACAAAAAAATTAGCTGGGCATGGTGGCGCGTGCCTATAATCCCAGCTACTCAGGAGGCTGAGGCAGGAGAATTGCCTGAACCCAGGAGGCGGAGGTTACGGTGAGCCGAGATCGCGCTATTGCACTCCAGCCTGGGTAACAAGAGCGAAACTCTGTCTCAAAAAAAAAAAAAATGCAAAAATTTGCTGGGTGTGGCAACATGTGCCTGTAGTCCCAGCTACTCAGGTGGCTGAGGTGGGAGGTTCACTGGAGCCCAGGCAGTTAAGGCTGCACTGAGCCAAGATTGTGCCACTGCATTCCAGCCTGGGAAACTAAGCAAGACCCCATTTCGAAAGAAAGATGAGTGGGGTGGGGTGGGGTGGGGTGGGGGTGGGGGTGGGGCTGACTATTTTTGCAAATTAAAGAAAATGTTAGTTCCTTTTATTTCATCCTACCCTCATTACCCTACTCAGCCTCTTGGTAATTTCTGTATTTGTTTTACACGTATTATTACGGCAAATTAGAACTCAGAGAAGATTTTTATGGTTAGGAGGTCTGAACATTACCCCTTTTCTATAAATAAGTGTCCTGGGTGATAGATGACAGGATGGGATGTCAATGGGAATGTGGAGATGACTTTTAAGGAATATGACACTAGGACAGGCAAAAAAGTGGTCTGAAACTAGGTGTTAAAGCCAAGGAGAATGCCAGTACCTGAGGGTCCTGAGACCCCAGGGTCAAAGGGAAGAAGGCAACACAAGAAGTGGCCACTACCTGTGGTCGTGAAGGAAATTCAGGTCATGAGGATGAAATCAGTTTTAAGGGGGAAAGGAACACTCAAAAATCTGTAAGTGTACAGGAAATTTTAGTAAAATCAATAGGGTTTCAGTGACCATAAAATAGGTAAGTTAGAGAAATAAGCTTGGCTGGGTGGAGTTAAATTGGATGGGACTGACTTAGAAGGGATTGAGAGTAAGTAAGAGAAGTAAGAGGTGAGTGAACAGGAGGGACATTCCCCAGTAACAAGATCACTGGGATTGGGATGGGTTTCTTAGCCAATAGAAAAACAATTCTGGGACAAGTATCAAACCAATCATTCCCAAAGTTCCAGGTGGAAATGGGGCGTGATGCTGCAGCCCCTTGAAAAGGTGCCCCAGGGTGGAGACCCTTTCCCTGCCAATGGGTTTTAGCCATCATTTCCAGAAAGAATTAGTCACAAAAGCAGTAATCTTGCTGCTGGGGCTTTTCTCATCCCCCAGAGACCTGGAGTCTGAGCAGGGCTGGCTTGGGGTTACAAGTGAAGGTCACGGAAAACAGCTGCCTATGTTCAACGTGGAAGGAGATGTGATTCTTATAAAAATTGTACTGTGTGATATATTAGAGGAGTTGTTCTCAGCAGAGGCTGATTTTTTTCCTTGGAGTCATTTGGCAATGTCTGGAGACATTTTTCATTGTTACCTGTGGGAGGAGAACTGGTACCAGAATCCAAAGGGTAGAGAACAGGGATGCTGCTAAACATCCTACACTCTACAGAACAGCCCCGCTCCTAGCCCAGCACAGATTTATGCGGTTCAAAATGTCAGCAGTGCTGAGGCTGAGAAACTTTGTGTTAGAGCAGTTTGGATTCAGAGAACCCAGGTTGTGGGATATACTCTACTCATTGCTAACCCCGTGTCCTTTGAAAAACTACTCTGTTTCTCTGATGCTTAAAGTGCTTGCCATGCCTACCGTATAGTGGACATATATGATGAATCATTCTGACAATGATGACGAGAAATACAAATGTAATAATTCAGCAGCAGAGGCAGGACTGCAGACCCTCCCCGCCAATTCTGGGAGGCAGGACTGCAGAAGCCTCTGTGCTGGCCTCCAGTCTCCGGCCTCCAGCCTCAGTCCTTTTTAGTCTATTGTTTGAAATGCAAAGCAGACTTCTTTTTCAGAAATATGACTTTCAGTGTTTGTTCAGCTACATGACTTCCCTAATCAGAAATTTGTGAGGTCTCACCATCACCTTCTTCTTTTTTTAAAAAAATAGAGACAGGTTCTCACTCTGTTTCCCAGGCTGGAGTGCAGTGGCACGATCATAGCTCACTGTTACCTCCAATTCCCGGTTTCAAGTGATCCTCCCTCTTTGGTCTCCCAAAGCACTAGAACTGCAGATGTGAGCCACTGTGCCCAACCTCACCATCACCTTCCAGAGCAAATCCCCAAACTGCCTGGCTCTAAAGCTAGTCATGGTGTGAGCTTATTAAACCCCCTACACAAGTCCCTGTCAGGCATGCCTGCTCGGACAGCTGGTTTTCGCCTCGTGGGCCCTGTCTTTGCTAGGACTCTTTCCCTATTTTCTGCTCCCCAGTCTCCACTACACTGACCTCTTTCTTACCCATTCTAAGGCTTGGCTCAGCTTTACTGCCTTTATAATGTCCTCTGCATGTGCTCCAACCCACCTGCCTTACTTTTCCAAAAGATTTTCACCTAGTAATCAGCCCCACACAATATAATATCAACTTATTCACCTTTTTAAAAATTGATTTTAAATTTGGGTTCTCTAATGAGCTTGCAAACTCCTTGATTTTATAATAAGCCCTTTAAAGACAGGTTCATACTAAGGACTCGACCCGAGACTCACTTTATGCAAGAAGCTTTTCCCAACCCTTCCCCTTATGATTCACCCCTGCCTGATGACACCCTCCCTCAAGCCTCCTCCCCTCATACAGGCCTTTTTCACAGCACCCAGAACTCTTTATAGTACTTTCTGCTTACATACCTTTTCCACCAGCTAGGCAAAAACTCTAAAGCAGGGACCATATCTTAATTACACTCTCCTCCAGGTTCAATGTTGTCATTCTACTTTCAGATTTTTTAAAATCTGTAAACCATTGAGAACATTTCCATTTACCTTCTCAGACTACAAAGATCTTAAATGATGGGCTTTTCACTGTGGCCACCCAAGAGTCATCAAACGAAGACTCAAGAGAAATAGGAGAGCTTTGGAGGTCTAAAAATCTCTGTCTCAGGAGATCTTTTGAAACATGAATCTGAGAACAAACAGAAGTACATCAGCTGTTCCAGGCAATAGACTGATACAACATAAACCTAAAAATCACTCATAAAAATATCACTGGCTAACATATGCTAGAAAAAGAGAAGAAGAGATTTATTTCTCTTTCTGCTTTTTACTCACATGCCTTGAAAAGCTGAAATAACTGAAAGACAGAAGGAATTCTAGAATACTATACTGGGAGTACACAATATTAACAGCAAGAATAAGAATTGTTTTTCAAACTGACTTAGGCCTATCTTTATTAAATGTCTTATGATTTTTAGTGTGGGGTAAATATGGAGTCAACTAGAAAAGAATTCATCATAATTTTCTTCATTCAATATAAAAATATCCTCCAAACAAAACATTCTTGTGTTAATACATAACTATCAGAGCATCAAACCATTGGAAACCATGTCATTGCTGGTACTTACATCTGGGCAATTGGAAATGATGATGTGACTGGCATGGTGGCTGTATGATGTACTAACCATTGTCTTTGTTATGTTTGGCTTATATATAAATGCTCTTCTAATTTGCATGTATAATTTCCTTAACGCCAAGCAATTACTCACTTTCCTCACACAGTGATTTCTACATGCAGGAATCCCTCCTCCATCAGTCTTTCAAACCTCCACCCAGAGATGTGTCAAACAAGGTCCCATGTGCCTGCCAAATGCCTGCTTTTAGATTAAATCCTACATTTCTGACCAGTCTCAGTATATCCTTACATTTTGTCTCATTTAAATACTAGTACTTCTCAAAAGCTTACCTGAGGATCAGAATCACCTGGGTTGCTTGTTAAAAATGTAAATTCCTGGGTCCACCCAGACCTACTGAATCAGACTCACTAGTAGTACCAGGAATCTGCATTTTTTTTTTTTTTTTTTTTTTTTTTTTTGAGATGGAGTTTTGCTCTTGTTACCCAGGCTGGAGTGCAATGGCGCGATCTCGGCTCACTGCAACCTCCGCCTCCTGGGTTCAGGCAATTCTCCTGCCTCAGCCTCCTGAGTAGCTGGGGCTACAGGCATGCGCCACCATGCCCAGCTAATTTTTTGTATTTTTAGTAGAGACGGGGTTTCACCATGTTCACCAGGATGGTCTCGATCTCTTGACCTCGTGATCCACCCGCCTCAGCCTCCCAAAGTGCTGGGATTACAGGCTTGAGCCACCGCGCCCGGCAGGAATCTGCATTTTAACAGGTACTGTCTGACAATGCATATGCATGAGGAGATTTGTAACCACAACTTTTTTGGTTTTCAAATTTTACTTTCCTAAAGATTTGAGGCTCATTACCTCACAACAGTATAGTACAAAATAAAGGTGCTTTTGTGGTTACCAAATTCTCAAAATGGACATTCAGGACAAGCTAATATTCTGGAAATAGGAGAAGCTTTAAATACACAACTTTTTGTCTTTTTAGATGGAGTCTTGCTCTGTCACCCAGGCTGGAATGCCATAGTGCAATCTCTGCTCACTGCAACCTCCACCTCCCGAGTTCAAGCAATTCTCCTGCCTCAGGCTCCCAAGTAGCTGGGATTATAGGTGCATGCTGCCACACCTGGCTAATTTTTGTATTTTTAGTAGAGACAAGGTTTCGACATGTCTACCCAGACTGGCCTTGAATTTCTGGGCTCAAATGGTCTGCCTCCTTCAGCCTTCCAAAGTGCTGGGATTACAGGCATCAGCCACTGTGCTCAGCCCACAACTATTAAACTTAGCTTTCTAAATGTTCCTCTGTGTGTTGTTGAATGTGTATTTGCTGAATATAGGAGGAAAGAAGTTTTTCATGCTTTTCTGCAGCTCCTTCCCAGAAGCTAAGAGAATTGGGCTAATACCTATTTAGTGGTATAGAAAATTGTCCAAGCAGAGATTGCAAAGACTTCTGTCTTAGACAGCTGTTCTCTGCAAGCCAAAGTCACATCGTTGGGCCAGGTGCCATGGCTCACCCATATAAACCCAGCTACTTGGGAGGCTGTGGCAGGAGGATCGCTTGAGCCCAGGAATTGGAAGTTGCAGTGAGCCATGATCATGCCTGGTAGGCAGAGCAAGATCCTGCCTCAAAAAAACAAAACAAAACAAAAAACAAAGTGACATTCTCCATGTGAGAGAGAGGGGGAAGGGAAAAGAGAAGGAGGAGGTGAAAAGAAGAAAAAGGAGAGGGAGGAGAAAGACAGAGGAGGAGGAAAAGGAAGAGAAAAAGGAGGGAAAGAGAAGAGAAAGAAAGGAGAGAGATCAAGTCCAGGACTGAAGGCTGATTCCAGCAACCACTGTCCATGAGAATTATTCCTGCCTGAATGAGTCCTCTATACTCAAATTCCTTTTGGGATCTTGGTATCTCACATGATACATGAACTTTGCTGATATTATCCTATGTAAGTGGTTCTTAAGCAGGGGGAATTTCTCTTCATCCCCACCCCAGTGGGGACATTTGGCCATGCCCTAGACATTTTTGATTGTCACAACTCCGGGGGTAGGGTGGGGAGGGATTAGTGGCAGAGGGGGCATGTAGCTACTGGTATCTAGTTCTTAGAAAATAGAGGTGGTGCTAAACCTCCTTCAATGCTCAGATGGCCCCTGAAGATAAGCAATCATTGAGTCCAAAAGGTCAACAGTGCAAGGTTGAGCAGCTTTGCTCTATCTGATATTGTCTTGCCTCATCAGCCTGATGTGTGACCCTGGTCATTCCCTATCTCTCATCCCACTTTTTTTGCTATCAACCAGAACGTATTTCTGTTTACATCTTCCATCCACAAATGTAATGCCTTTTCCATTTTAATCCAGCATTTATTATGCATCATGGCCATACTTCTGCAGTTTGAGGTGTTAGAGCAAAACTAGCACACATTTCTTTACTCTCCTTCAAAATGTCACTCATAAAAGATTCATTCTTATTATTAATCTTAGCAACCTCATTGTATGAAGTTTTTTCTTATTAAGTTGAGAACTCTCACCTTTTCACTTAAAGGAAGCACTTTACAACTTCTCTTTGGCATTTCTGAATTTCCAGCATCGCTACTGTTGCGCTTTGGGGCCATAATGCAATAAAACAAGGGTGACTTGAACACGAGCACTGTGAGACCTCAACTATTGATCTGATCATTGAAACGGCTGCTAAGTGACTAAGTTACAAGGAATGTAGACAGCATGGATAAACTGGACAAAGGGAGGATCCATATCCTGGATGGGAAGGAGCAGGATGGTGTGAGATTTAATCACACTACTCAGAAAAGTGTGCAATTTAATACTTTATCAATGTTTCCATTTAATATTTCCACAGTTGCAGAAAGTGAAGTCTTAGATAAAGGGTACCTATTGCATACTGTCTCATGAGCAACTTAGGGTACAGTAGAGGCTCAGCCTTGTACTCTTTGCTCCCCTCCAGAAAAGCTCAGAGGTATTTCTCTCCATTTTCTTCCTCTTAAATTTTCTAAATTAATAAATTAATTGATTCTTGAGACAGGGTCTTGCTCTGTCACCCAGGCTGGACTGCAGTGGCACAATCAAGGCTCACTGCAGCCTCAACCTCCTGGGCTTAAGCCATTCTCCCTCCCTGGCCCCCCAAGCAGCTGGGACTACAGGCAAGCATGCGCCACCATGGCCAGCTAAATTTTGTATTATTTTTTTGTAGAGAGGGGGCTTTGCCAAGTTTCCTAGGCTGGTCTGAAACTCCTCAGCCTCACAGAGTGTTAGGATTACAGATGTGAGTCACCATGGCTCCTTTTTGAGATATGCTGATTTTTAGACGTCTCATTGAAGAACTGAGTAAAATAATAAAATTCCAAGTAATTCTTATAGTTATTTTTTTATTTACCCTTGAAAGAGATCTTGATATTTTTATTGATATACTCTCTGCCAAACATTTTCTGACCTGACCTTCTAAATGTAGCTATTTGGTATGGATCTGCAGACCCTATAGTGGTGGTGGACAGGAAGTGTTCAGGAGAGCACAGAATTGGAGGGCAAGTCTGGTGATCACGCCATGCTTTTATAAGACATGGATTACCACAACAGCCTCAAAATTTTGTTTTATTTTTTTTTCTTTGGAGGGAGGGAATAAGAAACTAAAATAAATATTCTATTTGACAATGCTTGTTTCAGACTTGAAAAATTCATCATGTACAAAATGCCAACTCTCAAATAGGACAGTAGACCACCCAGGATTATGTATAATTTAATTCAGTATTTATGCCCATCCCATGGTGAGGAGTCACAGATCAAAAGTGCTACGTTCTCCTACTTTCCTGTAATATGATAGCTACAATTTATTTATTCTATTATTAATCCTTTTAATGTATTTTCTTATTAATCTTAACAGTAATTCTATGACTATTATTACCTAAATTTCACAGTTCTAAGAAGCATGTTTTCCCACCACTGAACGTCTCTGAAACCAGGATGGATCATACAGTGTCCCATAGCCACTGTCCGCAAGACAGCAGCTAGACACTGATTGTCGCTGCCCATTCATCAGCAAATTTGGTTGTAACTTTTTGTGACATGAAAGTAGCAGCATCAAATTATGGCTTGAGGAAAATCTTGGAGGCAGTAATAGGGTTGTCTTGTAGGAACTAAGCATCATTCAATGTTCTTAATGACATAGAAGCCAATATTATATAGAAAAGTGGGGACATCAGTGACTGAATAGAAAGCAATTCAGAAAAGTCTTTCTGGGGCAGATCACCTGAGGCCAGGAGGTTGAGATCAGACTGACCAACATGGTGAAACCCCATCTCTACTAAAAATAGAAAAATTTGCCAGACATGGTGGTGCATGCCTGTAGTCCTAGCTACTCAGGGAGGCTGAGGCAGGAGAATCGCTTGAACCCAGGAGGCAGAGGTTGCAGTGAACTGAGATGGCACCACTGGACTCCAGCCTGGATAACAGAGTGAGACTCTGTCTTTAAGAAAAAAGAAAAGTCTTACTATGTTATATTTGAGGAATACTTAAGTAACTTACTTTGCTAAGATTTTTATTTTTATCTGTGCATTACGGTAACTCCAATATATAACATTATTAGATTCAATGAAATAGGGTATTATCCCCTTCCTGTCCATAAAGAAAATTAACCTCAATGATATCATTTTGTGCAAGGTCACAAAACTATTAAGTGACAGAAGTAGGATGTGACCCTAGGTCTCCCAAACTCCAAAACCTGTGCTTATTTTCCACTGCCTTGTATTGAGCCTCTACTGAATTTTTATTAAAAATCACAGACCTGTCTGTTTATTTTCACTAACATTTTGTGGATCTAGAACGAGAACCAACTGATACATTTTTAAAATCTTCCTAAGTTCTTTTACAATGTGATACATGAACTCAATAAATGTATTAATAAGACTTTTGCTTTGTGGAAGCAAAATTTAACTTGGAGCTTGTCCAAACATTTTGAAACTTAAAAGAAGGAATCAACATTTATTAAGCTTCAGTTAGGCAAGGCATAGTGGCTTACTCCTGGAATCTCAGCGCTTTGGGAGGCTGAGGTGGGAGGATCACTTGAGGTCAGGAGTTCAAGATCAGCTGGCCAACATGGAAAAACCTTGTCTCTACTAAATATACCAAAATTACCTGGGCATGGTGGTGTGTGCCTGTAATTCCAGCTACTAGGGAGGCTGAGGCAGGAGAATCTCATGAACCCATGAGGCAGAGGTCACAGTGAGCTGAGATGACACCATTGCACTCCAGCATGGGTGGCAGAGCAAGACTCCATCTAAAAAAAAAAAAGCTTCAGCTACACAGGGCATTTAAAGATAGGTATTATCAGCCCCACTTTACAGATGAGGAAACAGAGTCACAGAATTTAGATAATTCATCTAAGGACAACTGCTAGGAAGCAGCAAAGCTGGGACTGAGTTCTTTTGACTGTGAGTGTGGATTTACCTCATCAATATGCAAAAGCAATAAAATATATTAACTCATCATTATTAAATGCTACCAAAGTTACATGTGTCTGGCAAGGAAGAATTTAATGCAAAATTTTTTCCTTTACATATACTTCTTTTATATTGTAGTGTTTGGTGTTAAATAGCAGAGCTTTTCAGGCAACCACAGCCAGACATAAAACTAACCCATTACTAACTCCTCAGTGATACTCATGTGAGGTTTTTTTTTTTTCCCCTTCAAATTTTTGTCTTTGGAGACAGTCTCACTCTGTCACCCAGGCTATAGTACAGTGGCGCGATCTTGGCTCACTGCAACCTCTACCTCCCACGTTCGGGTGACTAGTGCCTCAGCTTCCCAAGCAGCTGGAATTACAGTTGCATACCACCACACTTGGCTAAGTTTTTGTATTTTTAGTAGAGATGGGGTTTCCCCGTGTTGCCCAGGCTGGTCTCAAACTCCTGGGCTCAGGCAATCTGCCTACTTCAATCTTCCAGAGTGCTAGGATTACAGGTATGAGCCACCGTGCCTGGCCTTATGTGAATATTAATGCTGCATTAGGTTTCTTAACATTCCTGCTTCCATTGACAAAGAAGCAATTTCACACTATGCTCTGATTAGAAGCCTTGGAGATGTCCAATGAGTCTTTAAAGCAGGGGTTCCCAACCTGGGGGCCACACAGCAGCAGGTGAGTTCATATTTCAGAGAAGTCAGAAGTGTTTCTGAGTTCATATTTTAGAGAAGTCAAGCTATTTATTCTTGTGTAAGTTACTATCAGATTCAACTTCAAAACCTTTATACTTCTAGATTGAAAAGCACTTTTAGGTTGGGCATAGTGGCTCATGCCTAAAATCCCAGCACTCTGGAAGTCTGAGGCAGGAGGAGCTGTTGAGCCTGAGAGTTTAAGACCAGCCTGGGCAATGTAAGGAGACCCTGTCTCTACAACAAATTTTTAAAAATTAGCTTAGTATGATGTGTATGCCTGTAGTCCTAGCTACTTATGAGGCTGAGGCAGGAGGATCAGTTGAGTCTGGGAGGCCAAGGCTAGATGACACAGCGAGACCCTGTCTCAAAACAAAACCAAACAAACTTAGAAAAAAACTTTACTTTTACTTACATAAAATTGTCAACATTTAAGAAGTAAATAGTAAAATTTAAGAAGGTGTTACATAGTCAAATTTCATTATTGTGTTAATGCTCAATGAGACATGCCAAATGAATTATTACTGCACTGAGCAGGTGAATTTACAACAGAACATGTATAGCCTACTTGTGCTGATGAGTCATGATTTTTAAGTTTTCATTTATAATGTGTATCAATCAGTTACTCTGTGACAACTAAATTAAAATTGGTAAAAGACATTATAGCCATTAATAATGGGGGAAGAAATTATGGTTTTTTTGGTTTGTTTGTTTTTTTGAGAGTTTCACTCTTTCACCAGGCTGGAGTGTAGTGGCACAATCTCTGCTCACTGCAACCTCTGTTATTCTGGTTCAAGCGATTCTCCTTCCTCAGCCTCCCAAGTAGCTGGGACTACAGGCACACACCATTGCGCCCAGCTAATTTTTGTATTTTTAGTAGAGACAAGGTTTCACCATATTGGCCAGGATGGTCTCGATCTCCTGACCTTGTGATTCACCAGCCTCGGCCTCCCAAAGTGCTGGGATTACAGGTGTGAGCCACATTGCCCAGCCAGAAATTATGTTTTATGCTCTATTTTTTACTCTATCTAGATCACTACAGAGCAGGAAGCTCTGAAAAAAAACGGCCAGAGTACAACCCAATAGTTTGGTTTGTGCCACACTTACAGGAATCTATATACAAGTATTGATTATTTGGTAACTCTCAAGGTCAACAGGTGGCATGAGAAGAAACTGCTTCTGAGAAAGTATTAACAATAGTGTCAAGACAGTTCAGGAAGTTTATAGGAAGGGCCTACCATTAGTCCAGCATGTCGAAGTTGAGAAGTGCATTCATTCATTCATTCATTCATTCGTGCATCAAATATATCCTGGACATCCATGTGTGAAAGACACCTTGTGGGAAGCCAACACTGCTAAAGATATTAGCTAGCAGAGAAAACTTCGTTGTCCTACTGTCTACACAAAAAGGTTAAGGACTGAAAAAGACTAGTGGCCTATTTCTTTCTTACCAAAAGCTAGGCAAAAAGCTTTGCTTATCAATCATAGTGGCATTCTTTTTTTAAAAAAAGATTAAAGTTTTTTGTTTTTTTCTATGATTTGAAGCTCATTTCTTTCTTTGTATCTTTTTCTAAAATTTAAACATTTTTTCCTTGTTGCTACTATCTGGTCAGTTATATTGCTTAAGAGATAACAAGATTCATGTTATCTCAAGAGCGAGGGTCATGCTGATTGTGTTAGGAGAGACTTTCTCAGGGGAAATCTTTTTTCTCTCATCCTCACTTCCAATAGCTATTCACAATAATTTAGGACATGTTATATGAGTGAATATTTAATTTGGGAATAAACATAACGCCTAGTAAAGTATACAAAAGATTTATGAAGTGAGAGAAAACACTTAGGATTCATTTCATTTCTTCCATAGTCACAAAACTAAAATATATTTGTGCATAAAGAGTATTTAAACTTAAGCAAATAACCGGGTGCAGTGGCTCACACCAGTAATCCCAGCACTTTTGGAGGCCAAGATGGGCGATTGCTTGAGCCCAGGAGTTGAAGACCAGTCTGGGAAATATGGTGAAACCCCATCTCTATTAAAAATACAATAATTAACCAGGCATGGTGGTGCATACCTGTAGACCCAGTTACTTGGAGAATAAGGTGGGAGGATCGCTTGAATCTGGGAAGCAGAGGTTGCAGTGAGCCAAGATCGAGCAGCTGCACTCCAGCCAGGGTGATAGAGTGAGACCCTGTCTCAAAAAACAAAACCCCAAAAACAACAAACAAAAAGCTAATAATTCAGGTCCTTTGCTTTTGTCTGTATTTGGTATGCTGCCTATTATTTACCTGAGAAGCAAAACAAACTGGATATTCCAACTGAAAATGTGACTGTTATGACTCATACTTCCTGCTTGATTTCAAATCCTATTGTCTTTTGATTACCTCATTGGAATTCTGTGAATCACCTTGTCTTCTGTGTGTTGTCTAATTAGAAACAGCCTCCTGGTTTCTCCTGAGAGATGGCTTCCTTTTTGTTGTGGTCAGCATCACCATGACACTGCAACAGGGTGATCACATTCCAGAACAGTGGATGGTGTACTGAGCCAGGAGCCTGAATTAGGGATAGCATAATTCCATCCTATTCCTTAAATATTAGATGTGCATCTACTCAGTATAATGCTCAGTAGCGTAGTCCACGGTCTTTTAAAACTTTGCAACTTGGCAGAGGATTAGAAAATGTAAGGGAACAGCTGAAAAAAATGGGCCAGGGTAAAATGTTTAATCATTTTCAGTATTAATCAAGCCCCTCTTAAATTGAGATGAGGACTGACCTAAACCTAATTATTTTCCCTTTTGGGATAGAAAAATCCTAAGATCGTTCCCAGGGCTTGAGGCTATCACCAAGAGCTCCTTGGAATTTCTGAACTCTAAGATCTGGTCTAATTAGCCAGGCGTGCTGTCTGCTAGAGCCTGCAATCTCAGCTACTGGTGTGTGTTGGGGGTAGAGAAAGGATAAAGTGGGAGGATGGAATTGTTTGAGCATGGGAGTTCAAGGCTGCAGCGAGCTATGACTGGGGGCCCCTGCACTCCAGGCTGGGCAACAGAACTGAGACCCAAGATCTAGTCTACATTCCTCAAATTATTCACGATGCCCAATGTTTTTCTTTGTAAGCAGGACCTAATGTGGTAACAAATAGAGTCCACTAAAGCCATGAATGAGAAAGAAGGCGAAGTCTTGTTCTCCTTGTCCAGTGTTTTCCCGCTCAATGCTGTAAGAGCATTATTTGTTAATGGAGCATCATGTTTGGGTACAAGGGGAGGTGAAGGGAAGAAGGAAGGAAGGGGAAGGGAAGCAGGATGACTGAGGGTACTTCAGTGGTCCAGAAAGAGGTGGAAAATTTATCTGTTGGCTACTGGCTTGTTAGCCTACTAGGTGCAAATGCTGTTTGTGGTCATGAAAAGCTTAGTCATCTTGCAAAGGTGCACATAAGGCAAGACTTTTTTTTCCTATATTCTTTCTGTATTTTCTGTTAACACCAGCTGCACACCAGAGATGTTCTAGGCAGGTTAAAACTGGCGTAGAATTATATCTGATTAGTAAAGAGTTAATGAATTTATGGCAAAATTCTGAGTGGCTTAAGAAAGTCGGCTACAGCATAAGCTTCCTGAGCCACTTACGCAGGATGTTTAAGGACAGTTTAACCTGTTGGAGAATCATCACAAGGCATATAGCACTCTATCCCTTTCCTTACCTCTTAGAAGTTTCTGTGACATAATGAGACTTCATCTTTATTTTAGTGTATATATTTGTTGGAGTTACTAATAAAATAAGAAATTGCAAGATGAAAAGGCAGGGCGTGGTGTCTCATGCCTGTAATCCCAGGACTTTGGGAGGCTGAGGTGGGTGGATCACAAGGTCAGAAGATCGAGCCCATCCTGGCTAACACAGTGAAACCCTGTCTCTACTAAAAATTAAAAAAAAAAAAATTAGCTGGGCATGGCAGCACACACCTGTAGTCCCAGCTACTTGGGAGTCTGAGGCAGGAGAATAGCTTGGACCAGGGAGACAGAGGTTGCAGTGAGACAAGATCACGCCACTTCACTCCAGCCTGGGAGACAGAGCAAGACTGTTTTTTAAAAAAGAAATTACAAGAGAACATTTTTTAAAAATTCAGATAGGTTTGAATAGACAAAGAGGCATTTGTTTAGGGATGAGAGGTGGGTGGATTTGGGGGCGTATGCCCCCATATGCTTATTTGTGGAATTTGTGATGCATTTTTGGGGAGGAAGGGTCCTGGTAACCATTAAGAAATATTTCTGCCAGACACATTTGTTTTCCTAGAGTATTCTTAGGAGAATAGTCTGAGAATATTTTGGTCTGCTTCCACTTAGCACCTGAAATATACAAATCCTGAATGGAAAAGGCTCACATTGTATAATCCCCTGTACAATTCAAGTTTTACCCAGAATCAAATACAGAAACCTTATAAAGAAATGTGAATTTAAAAAATTAACTATATCGTGTTATTTCCTCTATTCCCTTCCGCCTCCCTCCATATAAATAAAATTGATAACATCACGAACGGTAGTCATTATTTTAGTGAATATGATTCATGTTTATAGCAGACCCTTGTGAAATGTCATTTCATACTATTTAATTCTCACGGCTGCCTGAGGCTGGTGGTTGAGAGATGATTATCCTCATAATGGGATGTTAGATTAAACCTGGTATCACTCTGGCCACTAACATACATGTATAATGATGCTGTCCGAAAATGACTGGTCAACCTCACAATGGCTTTTATGATCTGTAAGGTAATCCTTACTGTTCCTATCAGCGTGTGTCTGCCAACGTTTTCTTTGTCTCTATGTCTGCTAAGTCAAAAGCTACATACATTTTGTATATAGGTCCATGTATTCATGTATAGATCTTTTGTGTCTACATATCTATGTATGTCTATGACTTTTTTGCCTCAAATTCTTGCCTTTTATATACATTCTTTAGGAATCAAATCTGATGGCTTATTGTTTATCTATACATATTTGTTTTTCATTGAATATAGAATAGTTGTCTTCCTTTTATCCACCAAATTAATATCTTATGAATAGATGAGTTGTTTAACAGTCATTGTTATTGAAAATTAATTTGGTCTTGTTGAAAGTGACCGAAAGCATGAGCTTCACTCTCTCTGACCCAAAATAGTATAGTCATCCCTCTGTATACTTTGAGGATGGACTCCAGGACCCCTGCAAATCCCCAAATCCCCACATGCTCAAGTCCAGCAGTCTGCCCTGTAGAATCCCCGTGTGTGAAAAGCTTACGCTGCGTATATCAGGATTTCCTATCCCAGGAATACTGTATTTTCATTCTGTTCTTGGTTGAAAAGAATCACATATAAGTGGATCAGCGCAGTTCAAACCCGTGTTGTTCAAGGGGCGGCTGTATGTGGATTTTGACAAAAGTGTCCCGGATCTTTATGGCCTTTTGGTGTAGAAATATGCCTTACTCTTCCTGTTCCTTGTAACGTGATGAAATCTTGGCTTTTACTAGAGTGTCGTTTATGGCCGTGGTAGAAGCTCTTAGTCTAGCATTGGGTCAAGAATAGGCATAGAAGCTTCCAAACATGGCAAGGCCATCTTTGAGATTTCTGGTAGGATGGCCAGAAGATGGAGTAGGTGGAGTTTCTACTTCTCTTGGGAAAATTCTTTCAGCTAGTTCTCCTCTCCCTTCTTGCCAGTAGTTGGGGGAAGCAGGACACTCTTCTACCCCAGGGGAAATGCAGCAATTTTTTAATTATAAAAGAACAGATTCCTCGGAACATATCCTTGTGGAGAAAAAAATTGACTTTATCTATTAGATAAGTAAAATATATCTTGTTCTAATGTATAAACAACCATATTCTAATAGGCCAGAACTATTTTTCTCTATTTTACAAATGAGAAAGGGTAGACTCAAGTTAAATTTTGTACTCAAGGTTACATAGCTATTACATATTATTGCAATTTTTGTAGTTAATTGAAAAAGGTTATATGATAATTTCACATAGTTCAACTTAATAGAAAATCCAGGGCTGCAGTGCATGGATTCTGTCTCCTACCCTAGAGTCTTATCTTACACTAAAGTGAACTAAATATGGCCTGAGAAAGACTTCATACTTTGTATCTGAGCTCTTGTGGAGAACCATAACCTAGCTTACTAGGCAGACAAAATTGAAAACTAAACTTGAGAGTATGCACCTGTAACAATAGCTGAGTGTTGGTCAATCCCAGCAGCCATACTTCAACCACCCATAGTCTGCTGAGTGTTCAATCTGTGTTCAAATATGGCAAACACTAACTTGTAACCAATCTTACTGTTTCTGTACCTCACTTCCAATTTCTGTATATCACTTTACTTTTCTTTAGTCTATAAGTTTGCTCTGACCATGAGGTACCCCTGGAGTCTCTCTGAATCTGCTGTGATTCTGAAGGCTGTCCTATTCATGAATTGTTTCCTTTTTATTTATTTATTTGTTTTTGCTAAATTATAATTTACTCGATCAAATTTAACTTGTCTGAAGTTTTCTTTTAACACTTATATACCATTGTTTCTTACTTGGATCTTCAATGATGACTTGAATTGTTTTAATTTAAATGATACTTAATATATACAAACAAAAAATTAGGTACAAACTTCTGATTCATGTAGCTTTCTTAAACTATATAAGCAACAATATTTTAAAAATTAAAAAATTAGAAAAAACTAAATAACCTAAAAATCTATTTACCAACATGTATGTCATGAAATAGAGGGTATAGTATTGCTGAAAAAGAAAAGAACTAGATTTTTAAAAAAATCAACAATATGTTACTTTAATGAAATATTCAGTTTAATATTGTATCTTCCCAACACAACACTAATGAATAAAACACACTGTTTTCATAATTTTTAATTGCATACTTACTACTATATATACTGGTCCTAAACTGTTAAACTTCTGTAACGCATCTACTCATTTATGACAATATGCCTTTTATAGTATTTGCTGTGTGATGACTCAGTTCTTCTACCAGTTATCTCTATTTGCCTACTTGTAAAACTTTCACTCGCTTATACATTAAGCCTTCACTTGTATTGAACCCATCATGCATACATTATATTTGCTGCTTGTATTTTTTTTCCTCATTGGTTTATAACAATTAAAGTAGTTCATGACTCCACTGTATCCTATGATTTTCATACAAGCAAATGGAAGTCTCAGTGGATTAATTTTTCTATAAACTAAAGTATTTTTTCTGTGAAATTGCCTTTAAGTTTGAATTTTCACCTCAGTGAAGTACGTTTGACTTTGGTGAAAGAATTAAACATCAGTACTACTTTGAACACAGGTAACTGTTGGGCGTAAAATCAACCACTGATGCTTGCCAAGAAATTAAAGATTCAATGCTAAACATGTAGTTCTAACAACATAGAGAATGAAAATAACACAGAATCTTCTCCTGTAAACCTCAAAATGCTGGACACAATGTAACTATTTAGAAGTGTGATGTAATTTGATGTAACTATGTAGAGAAAGGAAACTCCCCATGCCAGAAGTGGAAAAAAAGATGTGAAAGCTTTGCGGTAAGCACACAGGCTGACTCTGCACTGGCCCTGGTGGGCAGAGATAATTTTAGACTTAGAAATTAGCAATGCTATTTAAGACCATAGGTTTTAAGCCTATGCAGGGATACTGAGAGAGATTTGCGTGTGTGAAAGAATGACTAGAATTCTCCCCATTGTCCCTGGGAGACTCAAAGGAAACTTGTCGATTCCTAGGTCTTTAGGCAGAAAGAAACATAAGCTCTCACTAGAAATTAAAATCCTAAAATACTCCATGGACAGATTTGGGACTTCCTGTATGGTCCAACCCCCCCCCCCCCACCCAAGTCACAAAGCTAATGTAAACCTCAACTTGACAGCCTGCCAGAAGCAAAAATTAAATAAACAAATAAGCTGAGGGTGATGGCTCATGACTGTAATCCCAGCGCTTTGGGAGGCTAAGGCAGGTGGATTGCTTGAAGCCAAGAGTTTGAGACCAACCAGGCCAACATGGCAAAACCCTGTCTGAACTAAAATAAAAAAAAAATTAGCCAGGCATGGTGGTGTGTGTCTGTAGTCCCAGCTACTCAGGAGGCTGAGGCATGGGAATCGCTTGAACCTGGAAGGCGGAGGTTGCAGTGAGCTGTGATTGCATCACTGAACTCCAACCTGGGTGACAGAGTGAGACTCTGTCTCAATAAATAAGTAAAAATTAAAAATAAATGTATTACCCTGTTCTCATGCTGCTATAAAGAACTGCTCAAGACCGGGTTATTTATAGAAGAAAGAGGTTTAATTGACTTCCAGTTCTGCATTCCTGGGGAGGCCTTAGGAAACTTACAATTATGGCTGAAGGCAAAGGGGGAGCAAAGCACCTTCTTCACAAGGCAGCAAGAGGGAGAGTGCTAGCAGGGGAAATGCCAGGCCCTTATAAAACCATCAGATCTTATGAGAACTCACTATTAGGAGAACAGCAAGGGGGAAGCTGCCTCCATGATCCAATCACTTCCCCTGGTCCCTCCCACGACATGGGGACAATGGGGATTACAATTCAAGATGAGATTTGGATGGGGACACATATAAATTAATATAAATAAATAAATAAGCTACTTTACAGGGTACTTCTAAACCCAAGGCTATATAGAAAAATGATACCCAGTGAAGATAAACCTAAATTTTGAAAATGACAAAGTATGAGAAGAAATAACCCACCTTATGTGAAAGTTAGCAGATTCAAGAAACAGCAGTTATGTACTCCCTCCCAAGCACTTCAGCTTATAGTATTATCAAATAAGCATGTTTAAAGCAAGAGATAAGAAAGAATAGAAATTACAACAAAATAAGATCAAGGTCCTACTTTTAAAAAATAAGATTTCTAAAAATAAAAATTAAAAAAATCAGCTACACTAATCCTTAAATAGGCAATTCGTGATCTGAAATACAGATCTAAGGGAATATACACAATTGTGGGTCTCAGAAAGTTTGAGAAATGGAAACTATGGAAGATAGTTTAAGAGATATGGAAGAAAGAAGAAAAATGTCCAATGCCTATCTAATAGGAAATTCCAAAGGAGAGAATGAAGAGTGCAATAGGCAGTATTTCAAATGATAATATCTGAGAATTTTCTTAAATTTATGAAAGACATGAATCTTCAGAATGACTAATGATGGAACAACTCAAATGAACAGAAAATATTAAGACACCCAAAGATTTTTAAAACTTAAACTAAAAGGGAACATTAGTTAAAATGACAATAGACTTTTCAACAGAAATTATCAAATTTGGAGTCAATGGAATAAAAGTTGCCAAACTGTCAACTTAGAATTCTATCCCCAACTAAATTATCATTCAATTGTCGAAATAAAATAAGGCCAAATAAAAATATTTTACGACAAAACAGAGATTTACCACTCATATTTCCTTGCTAGAAGAGCTACGGAAGGACTTACTTTAGGCAGAAACAATTTGAACAGAAAGGAAAGGATCAAGGCAAAGAGGGATTGAGCGATCAAGGAGAAGGAAGACACTGGTTTTGACTTCTTGCCTCATTTCTTCCCCGTTCCAGAAGGGCTTCTATGTTCCATTCTATTCTTTTTTTTTAATTATTATTTTTAATTTTTTTGTAGAGACAGGATCTCACCATGTTACCCAGGCTGGTCTTAGACTCCTGGGCTCAAGCAGTCCTCCCACCTCCCAAAATGCAGAGATGACGGGCATGAGCCACTGCGCCTGGCCTGTCCCTTCTATTCTTATGATTACTTGCCCTCTATCTCTTCTTCATTCTATGGAATTTTCTTCTGGTTTGTATCTTCTTCCCTGGGTGCCATTGGGCTCAGTATAAATTATAGTAGGGTACTGTGAAACAGAATAAGTGAGGGTAATAAGAAATAGCCTGATGAATATTTTCAAAATATTTTTGATGTAATGATTATACTAATGTCATTACATTATCACTGAAATAAAAACATAAAATTTTAAAGTTCTATGTACAATGGTTCAAGGCCACCAATTTGAAAGATGTGCTCAATAATATTTGGCCTCTTGTCTCATAGTTGTTCTAATTTTTTCTTAGCAGCAGGCTCATTTTTCGTCATGGTTATAGGCTTTTCCCAAACAGGCCAGCATGTGTTCATTGTTTTGCAAAAAAGTTTTTCATTTGAGGTGGGGCTTGTGTGTTGGAGATGTGTCTGTGGTGTGATTGGCATTATTGTTAAAGGCAAACTTCTCCAAGAATTGGAGAAAGGAAATGTGTCTAGCATGCTTTCTGGGTGCAGCATTGATATTGGCACACCCACAGAAAGCTCATTTGCCAGGTCCTTCCTGTTCAATCATGTAAACATCAGTGCTTAAGCAGCAGTGAAGTCATTGCCTGGCTAAACAGAAACTCTCATCCTTCAGTAACTGATTCTTTTAGATTCATTTGAACAGTTTGGGAAGGACCTCAACTTCCAGATCTCTGCCTCCATTAAACAGGAAAGGACATAGATTGAAATTTAAATTACATGTAAGATTCTCTGGATTCTGTGGTTTCAGTCTATTATCTGTCCTTTCCTTGTCTTCTATTGTTAAGTCACTTTTGTTTTGATACACTGGGTGGGGAACTGGCAATTCATCTTAACTCACAATGAGTAATGGAATGCTTCCGTCAGTACGCAGAACTGGAAACACTGCTAATCTAGATAAGCTTTCGAAGGTAGGTAACCGAAGTGAGCACACTTAGTGTTTCTATAGGAGCTTTTTTTTTTTTTTTTTTTTCTAGAAAGGTCACTTTTCATGATGCAGCATAGACTTTCTTGCCTGATCTGATAAAACACATTCAATGATATAAATGTCACAGTTTCTGTCTTACACAAAGGAAGACAAGTAGGTACGGAGAAATTAGGGGCAGCAATAGCATTGAGAGGATAAGTCATCATCTGTATTACAGGTAATCAGAAAGATCCCAGGCCCACAATTTCTTCTCCAATGGCCCTGCTTAGGTGGTAAATGAGGTATAAAGTCAAGCGAAAGTAACTTATAAGAGATTTTATTAAAATATGCAGCAGTGGAGTTCTTATTAAAGAGTGGGTTGAATATATGCTTTTACCTTTACTTGCTTCTAAAATGCTATTCAGATTACAGTAAAGACTTTAACATGGCAAGAATCCACAAGGACAAATTAAACAGAAAAAAAAAATGGGGGAAAAAAACCTTTGGAAGCTGGAAAGCAAATGGGCTAGTATAGGTGAACTTAGCAGAACTTAGAAAAAAGTAAAACCTAAGAAGTAGTGGAAGCTAAGAAGCAAATTGCTTCATACTACAGAGCTCAGAAAGGCTGGAATTGAAGGTGCTGAGTACCACTAAGTTCATCATGTAGCTGAGGTTAATACAAGATTAGTTGAAAGCCTATGTAGGAAGGAGTTGGATCACTAGGTCAACTCTGTGACTCTTCAGAGCTAGAATCAGATGGTTTTTCCCATCCTGACATAAAACTGGAATTGTGTTGCTCTCTGAGAGTAGAACCAGGCTTTGGGCTGGATGGCACCAGGCACAACTGAGGGTGGGGTTAGGAGATGCAAAGAAAACAAGCAGGGAGGCCGCATGTAGTGGCTTATCCCTGTAATCCCAGCACTTTGGGAGACCAAAGCAGGAGGATTGCTTGAGCCCAGGAGTTCCAGACTGAAGGGAGTTATGATCATGCTACTCTACTCCAGCCTGGGTGACAGAGCAACACCCTGTCTCTAAAAACAAAAAAAAAGAAAAAAGAGAAAATGAGCAAGGTGATGGTGGGAACTGAGTGTAAAACCACATACCTGATGGCAAGACTCCCAGCTTGCTCTGAGAATGCTGATAGCCAGATGTTAACCTCCAGGCAGGAGAGTGGATTTTTTTTTTTTCAGGAAAAACTGACTATCCCATGAGAAAAAAAGATAAATTTGAAATGCGTGGTTGGAGCCCCAACAAAATCTTAGCCAGACCACACTAGAGTGGTGATTCTCAACAGGGACGGCTTGGTCTTCCCTCCCACTAGGCATTGACAATGCCTAGAGATATTTTTTAGTTACAAATAAAGGGGGATGCTACCATCATCTAAAGGGTGGTGGTCAGGTATGGTGCTAAACATCGTACAGTGCATTGGACAGCCTCCCACAACAAAGAATTCACTAGTTTATAATCTCAATAACCTCTCTTGAGCAACTCTGCTCTACAGCAAAGTTTACCGGTTGAAAAGCACAGCCATGACTCACAGGATCAATCAGCTTTTTGATGCCTTATTCTTAAAAATGAAGAAACAGCCAAAGAACACTAAACACTCTGAATCTGAGAAAATCTTGTAACCAAATCTTTTCTTTTCTTTTTTTTTTTAAAGACAAAGTCTTGCTCTGTTGCTCAGGCTAGAGTGCAGTGGCGTGATCTTAGCTCGCTGCAACTTCTGTCTCCCAATTTCTCCTGCCTGAGCCTCTTGAGTAGCTGCGGTTACAGGTGCTAATATCTGTATTTTTAGTAGAGATGGGGTTTTGCCATGTTGATCAGGCTGGCCTCAAACTCCTGACCTCAAGTGATCCGTCTGCCTCAGCCTCCCAAAGTTCTGGGATTACAAGCATGAGCCACTGTGCCTAGCCCAGAAAGGCAGAAATTGTAATAATCAGATGGAAAGGCAAATGTAGATTTTTAAAAGGTAATGAAGAAGAATAAAATATGTGTTGTGTTTTATATATGTAAATATACATATGCATATATATATATACATTAAATCCTCATTAAAAGTTTTTAAAGTACATCCAAGAAAGCAGAAATAAGATGGTATAAAAGGAATCTGTATAGAAGAAACAGAATCCTAGGAAAATAATATATGGAATAAATTCAATAAAGTGTTGAAGCCGGGTATGGTGACTCATTCCTATAATCCCAGAGACTAGGGAGGTGCAGGCAGGAGGATCGCTTGAGACCAGGAGTTGGAGACCAGCTTGTGCAATATGCAAGACCCCCATTTCTACAAAAATTTAAAAAACTATTAGCTGAGCTTGGTGTTCCAAGAGGCAGAGGATCTGCTTGAGCCCAGGAGTTTGAGGTTGCAGTGAGCTGTGATCACATGACTGCACTCCAGCCTGGGTGACTGGGTGAAACTTGTACTCATAAAAAGGGTTGGGGGTAAGAGTAGGTGTAGAAAGATCAAGTTGAAGTAATTGTCCATATACTAGAACAAAAGGGCAAACAGGTGGAAAACTAGAGAGAAAAATAAAATGCCTAAGATATGTTGCAATCCAAAACTCAACAATGAAAGTTCCAGAAAAAGAGAACTGATAAAATGAAGGTGAAGAAATTATCAAAGGAACAATATAAGAAAATTTTCTGCAAAAGGAAGACAACAGTTTCTTGACTAAACGGGGTGACCATAACTGATGAAGAAGACCCATATTAAGGCACATTATTGTGAATGTTTCCAATTTCATGATTAGGAGAAAATAAGTAAGTAAATAAGTAGACATAAAGAGAAATACATCATATACAACGGATTGGGAATAGAATGGCATCGTATTTCTCAAGAGCAACACTGGAAAGTAAAATACCATGGAGTTTAATGTATTTGAGCAGTACATTCAAATCTGAGGAAAGTAATTTTCAACCCAGAATTCTGTGCTTAGCTAGACAACCAAAGAAGTGTGAAGATGTGATGAAGACATTTCAGGATAGCCAGGTCTAGCACACATGTAGCTGGAGTTCTAGAAGGATATAATATAAAATTAAAAACCAGCATATTCCAAGATAATGGCTGAGAATTTTCTAGAATTATTATCGTTATGTTTTTGAAACACAATCTCTGTAGCCCAGGCTGGAGTGCAGTGGTGCAAACACAGCTTACTGCAGCCTTGGTCTCCCAGGCTCAAGTGATCCTTCTGCCTTGGCCTCCTGAGTAACTGGGACCACAGGTGCACACCACTGCCACGGGACTCTTAGGGTTTCACTTAGCCAGAAACCTTTGTGGTGGGTGGCGCCTTGTGCTTGAGTATTGCTCATGCTTTCTGGCTCATTGTGTCCACTTGGTCTGGCAGGCTGCATTTGGCTCATGCTACTGGCCTAGATCCCACACCTGCCAAGGACAAGTGAGCATGGGGTCCAGCCGCCGCACACAGCCAGGCACACAGGCTGCTGTGGTGGGGGTGGGGGCGGCACAGTTCCAGGTGCTGGCACAGGTGCTGGCTCTGTGCAAGGCTATAGTTGGACCCGATATACTGCACACAGCTTCTACTGTGGGCACCTGCATTTGGATAAGGTGAATGCAATGGTGCCTGGAAGTTTGGAGACACCAGGAAGCACAGAGCCCCAAAGAGGTTGTCACAGCCCAGGCTTGGGTAGCCCCTAGGTCTGGGATCCCCAAATGACCACAGCTCTTCTCTCCTTCTCATCACCCACAAAGTGATGAGTTGCAGGGGGATGTTTCAGCCCTGTTTGTGTTATATACAATTCTTTCCATCCTGCCATTTGGAACATCCCGAGTTATTGTCCTGTGTCCAGGAAGAATGAGGTAGGTAGACAACTAGAGGGTGAGCAAAGCAGAGAGGACCTTCATTGAGTTACACAACAGCTCTGGCAAGCTGTTCTGACCAGTGTCCAGCTCTCAGCAGGAAGGAGACCCAGAGTGGGTAGCTTCTTTCTACAGGCAGGTTGTCCCAGACCGGTTGAGGAGACCTGAATTGAGTAGCTGCTTCTCACAGCTGGTCCACCCAACATATCTGTGAGTCTGGCTAAATGTAGAGTTTTTAATGGGCTTCACAAGGGAGGAAGTACATGCTGATTGGTCCACAGGTGGCCATGGGCAGGCCTGGAAAAAACACGGTAAGTTCTCACTCCAGGCTGCAGACTCCACCGAGAACTGACAACCTGGCCCCCATGCCTCAGGCTGTCCCTGGCTTGAAGGTGGGGCTTCTCCAGGACCCGCCCCTTTCTGTCCAGGAGACTAGCTGCCTCCTGCCACCATCAATCACGTCTTCCATGGCACCCAGGTTGTCTGTGCAGAGGGGCACCTGCAGGGCCATGCCAAGCTTCCCTCAGTGGCCCTTTGGGCTCCCCTTCATGCTCCTCAGTGCCCTAAGTCTGGAGGGGGCTGAGGCAGCAGGGGACTGGCATGTCAGCACCCCCAGAGCAGAGATCGGAGAGGGTGGCAGGAAAAGGAGAGGCCAGGCACCGGGAGCAGGCACTTCCAGGCCTGTGGGAGCAGGGGAGGCTTCCCAGGTCCCTGAGAGAGCAGGGATACCCAGCTTGGCAGCTGTGGTTGGGCGGCCACAGCTGCACCCGGAAGGGTGGGGTTCCCACTCAACCAACTGGAAGTGGGCAGGGTTCCCGCCAGCTCCATGGAGCCTGCAGCATCAGCCAGGCCTCCCCTCCCTTGTGCTGCAGACGGCATCTTCGCAGCAGCCACTCCAGATGGGCTGCTCCTACCATTGCCACCACACCCAGCTACTTAAAATATTTTTTGTAGAAGTGGAGCCTCTCCATATTGCCCAGACGGGTCTTGAACTCCTGGGCTTGAGCAATCATTCTGCCTCCCAAAGTGCTGGGATTACAATCATGAGCCACTGTGCCCAGCCAATTTTCCAGAATTATTTAAACATACTAAACCTCAGATTCAGGAAAGCTGACTAACCCAAAGCAGGACATATCAAAAAAACCCCACAACTATACACCTAATAGTGAAATAACAGAACAAAAATTAAAAATCCTAAAAGCAGCTGGAAAAAAGTCAGATGACTTACAAAAGAAGACTGTTAAAATGACAAGAACAGTAAAAGCTGGAAAGCAATGGCATAATATCCTCAACGTGATAAGAGAAAATTGCCCTCAACCTAGAATTCTATATCCACCAAACTACTTTCAGGAACAAACTAAACCATTTTAGGCAAACAAAATAGAGAACTCACAACTCAGAGCTTAGAAGTCAGAAGAAATTCTAAAAGATGTCTTTCAAGTCAAAGAAAATGATGCCAGAAGAAATAGTGAATAGAGATAATGATAAATATATGAAGAAATGTAAACCAACATTAATCACATAAAAACTTAATGTTTAATTAGTTATATATATAATTACATATATATATAATATATATATGTAATTATATATGTAATTTATATATTATATATTATATATATAAATTATATATATAAATTATATATATATATAACTTTATATATAAACAAACATCCTGGGCAGTAGTAGCATATAAGTCAGGAGGGAATGATTAGAGCTCAGGCATTTTATGATCCTTACATTTTTTAAAAGGAGAGTAAAGATAGGGTTAACTAGAAAGAGAATAAGTATAGAAAGTATAGCTCATAAACTATTGAAGGGGAAAATAAAATGGCCAAATGAAAATAAAAACCCGAAAGCAGACAAGGAATAAGTGAATTAATAATTAAGTAAACATAAATGAACCAAACTCTGCAATTATAAGACAGAGATTCTTATAAACAAATTCTAGCTATACGTAGTTTATAATAAACACACCAAAAATATAAGGGCACAGAAAGTTTAGAAGTAATAGAATGAAAAAATAAACCCTAAACAAATAACAACAACAACAAAAGCAAAAAGCATTCTCAGAAATAAAGAATATTACATTGTGATACAAGGCTTAACCAACTTTTGGCTTTTGTTTTTATCTTCTGTATAATGTAGCATTGATTTATGTTTAACTAAATTTCCTTCTTTCTTTTTTCTTTCTTTTTTTTTTTGAGACGGAGTTTCGCTCTTGTTACCCAGGCTGGAGTGCAATGGCGCGATCTCGGCTCACCGCAACCTCCGCCTCCTGGGTTCAGGCAATTCTCCTGCCTCAGCCTCCTGAGTAGCTGGGATTACAGGCACGCGCCACCATGCCCAGCTAATTTTTTGTATTTTTAGTAGAGACGGGGTTTCACCATGTTGACCAGGATGGTCTCTATCTCTTGACCTCGTGATCCACCCGCCTTGGCCTCCCAAGTGCTGGGATTACAGGCGTGAGCCACTGCGCCTGAACTGAATTTCATCTTATTACTTGCTTCTTTTCACCTTCTTTGGATTTATTATTTTATTCATTTTCTAACTTGTCCCTTCCTTTTTTTTTTTTAACTTGAGTTGGATGTTTTGGTCATTAATTTTCTTACCTTTATCTGTTTAAAATATAAGCATTTTAAGCCTATATTTTAAATGTCCCTCTAAATGTTTCTATAACTGCATCATACAAATATTTTCTTTATTATCATCTTTTAAGTAATTTTTAAGTTTCTATTTTGGTTTCTTTTTAGCCCATGATTGCTTTAAAAGTGTGCATTAAAAATTTTCAATCCTGTGGAGCTTTCCTAGTTTGTCATTGATTTCTCATTCAATTGCATTGTGGAGAGGTTATGTATGATGCTAAATAATTTGACATTTACTGTAATTCACTTTTTTAGTTGATATATATTTAGTATCTATATGTGTTCTCTCTATGCTCAAAATTAATGAGTATTGTTGAATTGTTATATGGAATATGCTATACATTTATGACTTAGGTACTTAATTGTGTTTTTCAAATTTTGTATGTACTTGTTATTCTTTTTCCCTATTTGCTGGTATTCTGGTGTCAGAATACCAGCAATACCAAGACACCACAGCTGAGGAGGAGGAGTTTGAGGAGTGTGCTGAGGAGGAGGTAGCCTAGAAGCTTCCTTTTCTAGGTAAAGTGGGCAAGCAGTGTGGATTCTTTAGTGTGTGCTGATAGCCATTGTCAGTACATACTTCTTTGAGTCTTTACATCTCCTCCTGCTACATTTTAAAGAATTTTGATAGTAAGTAGTTTGGCCTAATAAAACACTTTTATAGCAAAAAAAATTGATCTATAAATTAGATCTACAAATTATTTGATCTATAAATTAGAAGGTGTTGTGTTTAAAAAAATTCTATTCATTAAATTTTCCTTATCAATTTTTGCCTCATATATTATGAAGCTAAGTACTAAAAGTTTGTAATTATCACTTTTAAAAAATGAGTTAGCCACTGAAATTGACATAAAAATGCAAGTTGATGATTATCAGGTATGTATAGATGCTCTCAGGGTGTTCTTTTTTAAAGAAAAATAAGTACTAACTTATCTTTCTGTATACCTGCTTTCAATCTATTTCTGGCTTTTGGAGATTTCCCTCATTTCCTTTTGAGATACATTTTGAAAAAATTATTTTGCATGTCTTATTTTCTATTGGTTTTCAGGAGGGTTATTCTAGGCATGTATTTGACCATGATACTGGAAAATGAAACCTACCTTTCTTTTTATAAGCCTTTCCTCCCTTTGTTTCCTGCATTCTAATTTTTTTGACTGGATTTTCTAGAACCCCTTTTATGCATTCTAGTGGTTTGGAGCTTTGGAGATATACTGGAATTTAGCTCACTCAGCATCCATGCCAATCCTTCTGGTTTGCGTTTGGGTATTATAGAGGTTAGAGAGCTAAAATAACGTTTCTCAAATTCCCTGAAGCAAGGGATCCACATATGATATCATATCCACCCAAAGATCCCCATGTGTGTGCATTCTATTTCCCAGATGCACTCCCAAGAAATAGAAGGTAAGAGACCTTGGGCAGGGAGTTAGTTTCTTTTTTTCTTTTCTTTTCTTTTTTTTTTTTGAGATGGAGTTTCACTCTTGATACCCAGGCTGGAGTGCAATGGCATGATCTTGGCTCACCGCAACCTCCACCTCCTGGGTTCAGGCACTTCTCCTGCCTCAGCCTCCTGAGTAGCTGGGATTACAGGCACGCACCACCATGCTCAGCTAATTTTTTGTATTTTTAGTAGAGATGGGGTATCACCATGTTGACCAGGATGGTCTCGGTCTCTTGACCTCATGATCCACCCGCCTTGGCCTCCCAAAGTGCTGGGATTACAGGCTTAAGCCACCGCGCCCGGTGGCCGGGAGTTAGTTTCTTATTGAAGCAATGTATCAAAGGCATCTGGTTATTCTGGAAACAGCTGTGGTGTATTTTCTGGCATGTGGTCTTTGTATCGTGAGTGTCAAAATGCCAGGCATTGGTGGCAGTGTTTTTCCATTGGAATAGTTCTGTGTTTTGGTTGGCCATTTTCTTTTGCTATTTTGTCCCCAGCTGTATGGTTACTGGCTGTGTAGCATTCAAACTCAGCATGCTGGGCCTTTCAGAAATCTTCTGAGTTACTCCCAGACAGCTGGAAGCTTTTTAGCTGTTTTTGCTGTTTTGATTTTTTTGTTTTTGTTTTTGTTTGGTTACTTTCTTGGGGTATTGCCAAGGTATTCACCAATATCCTTAAGGGATTTTCCTGCTGAGTGTCAAGATCACTTCTCCACACTTCTCTTCTCCCTTTCCTCTGAGATGTTGGTCCCTTAAAGTCTTGAGTGCTTTGGGAAGCCTGAACTCCAGTTTTTATCTCTTCAGCCTTATAACATTGCTGAAGCTCTCCTAGTTTCTCTGACTCTTAGGAGCAGTCTTCTGCCCAGTTTCTTAGCCTCTCTCCTAAAAAGCTGAAAAATCAGCAGATGCCCCAAGGGAAATAATGACACGTGTAATAATGAGCTCACATCAATGAGCTTCTCTTCTCGCTTTTATCTTAGCCCCTCAAATAGATCTCACTATGTTGGAGGCTGTCCTATATTTATATCTATCTATATTCATCCTCCCTCTCCCAACTTTCATGGTTGTTTCCAAGTTGAAGTGGTTGGTATGTTCAGGCTACTTCATTATAGCAAGATGTAGAATTCCTCCACCACCTTCTTTCTTATTACCATGATGTTTTGAACATGCTATTTCCTTAGTCTTTTCTTCTTTGTCCTTACTTATTTTGAGGATAACTCCTACTTCAAGATTCTGCTCTATCATGACCTACTCTGATAATCAATCTCAAAGTCTAGTTTAGATTTGCCTCCTCTATGTTCCCTTGTGCTTATTCCTTAATACATAGTTTTATTATGTAAGACAGTTTTCAACCTATAGACCAAACTCCTTATGGGCAGAGATTTTGGTTTGTAGTTTTATATTCCCAGTGTGTAGGACAAATCTGGCATATAGTATTTGCTCAATTAATACAAAGTTAAAATTGAAATTCAGGCCAGGAGTGGTGGTCCACACCTGTAATCCCAACACTTTGGAAGTTTCAGCACTTTGGGAGTCTGAAGTGGGTGGATTGCTTAAGCTCAGGAGTTTGAGACCAGACTGGGCAACATAGCAAAACCCCATCTCCACAAAAAAACACAAAAATTAGCCAGGCATGGTAGCATGTGCCTGTAGTCCCAGCTTCTCAGCAGGATGAGGTGGGAGAATTGCTTGAGCCTGGGAGGCCAAGGCTGCAGTGAGCTCTGATCATTCCACTGCACTCCAGCCTGGATGACAGACTGAGAAACTGTTTAAAAAAAATTGAAATTCAAAATGGAATAATTTTCTATATGGCTATTGGACTTGGGAGGGATTTAAGGAGAGTGAATAATCAAGAAGTATGCTTTATGCTTCTAGTTCTAAGAATAGACCCACTGGTATGCATGATAAAGAGGACAAATCTTTTTCTCATGGGGTGGATGGCCCTTTCCATTGAAAACTAGGAAATCCACCCTCCTAGAGCCACCAGTTCTTTGGATAGGCTGTTGTTCCTGTACTAATAGCTCTCTCTTCCCCTGCTACAGTTTTCTGCCAGTGTGTTCCAGCCTCCGGGAAAGACTCACAGGATTGCCTGGAGAGGATGGTGCCATGTGGCCATTCCATATTTTAGGAATCTTGGCTAAATCCACATATTTTATCATTAACTTGTTAGGCATTTAACTAGCTTATTGATACTTCAACTTTCTTTGAAACACAGCCCACAAAAAATGGGTACTATTGTAACTCTCCCTCAAATTTGCATCCCAGCCAATCAAAGAGCTGACCTTTTCCTGTTGACTTGATCTTATTGGTGAGTTGACCCAGGATTTACTGTAGTTATTCTCCTGTCTGGTATTGCTTTCTGTTCTGTTTTCCTTTCACCCATTAGATCTGCTTTAGAGCCTCTTGTTTCTATTGTTTTGTCCAAGAAGCTTGTTCCATCTGTTTTTGCAGACACCTTAACAAGCTTCCCTTTTCCTAACCTTACTCATAATGTAGTATTACAATTAAAGTTCAGTAATTCAAATCCAGTATTGAAGTTGCACATAGAAGAAACAGTATGCTTCAAAAAACCATGATTGTTGATCATCTGTGCTTTTTTTAACGCTCAGATGTCCATGGGACATCTTGACAACTTGGTTCATGCCTATTGTGAACTACACGAGTTGTCAAGTTCTAGCACATTGTGAACTTTTTATTATAAGTGATTTCTCCTGTATTCCTCTCCTCCACCTCCAGTCAGAAATGATTAGCAGCTCTCGTCTGTTTCTACATTTCATGCCAGATGAAGGCATGTGAACAGAATGCCGACAAGCAGCATTTCAAGATTCACTGATATTTCTTGAAGAAGCCAGTGAATAGTTTGTTTCTTGGATACCTCTCTTAAATTAAATCATCTCACAGTTCTCAAGTACGTAGTACTGGTGTTGCTCAGAGTTTTGCCAAACGTAGGGATGAGTGTGCTTAATTCAATTGGCCTTGATGGATAGATTGGTTTCCTCTCCCTCCCTCCTACTTCCTTCACCTGGAAAACAGAGTTGGAAATAAGGATTCTTGGCCACAATGGCCCTGGTAGATCTAACCACTGGAATTTCACTTTTTTCAGTTGATCTTTTATGAAAGGGCCATATTCACCTACCAGGATGTAGTTGTCAGTCGGGATAGCTAGTGTAAATAACTTGCATTGTTTATGTCTCAGAAACAGAAACAAGTATTGCTGCACTTGGTTGTTTACATTCATTTATCTGGTCAGGGATAAATGTTAACAAGAATGCAAATGACAACAAAGGTTTATGGCATTCAATTAAGGTATATGTTTTATATTGTACATAGTGCACAAGAGTCTTTTTTTTTTGTCCTAAATAAATACCTGACAATGTCCAGTTTAAAAGAATCTGAAGTTGAAAGTGACAAAAACACAATACTTTCTCCAACAATATGACTGAAAATACACATTGTAGAAGTTGTACATGAAAGGAGCCGGAATATATGGAACAATGAAGTGTTTCACATGCTTATACTAGGATGAAATGGCATTTATTGTAGTCTGATCAATATGCCTTTGAGTAGGGCCGTCTCTGTTCCCAGAAATCCTCCAAATATCACTGAGGCAAATTTAATAACCAAATAGGATACCCCTAAGATTGGGCAAAGACTAGCTTATTTCTTTTTTTTTTTTTTTAGACAGAGTTTCGCTCTTGTTACCCAGGCTGGAGTGCAATGGTGCAATCTCGGCTCACTGCAACTTCTGCCTCCTGGGTTCAGGCAATTCTCCTGCCTCAGCTTCCTGAGTAGCTAGGATTACAGGCATGTGCCACCATGTCCAGCTAATTTTTTGTATTTTAGTAGAGATGAGGTTTCAATATGTTGACCAGGATGGTCTCTATCTCTTGACCTCGTGATCCACCTGCCTCGGCCTCCCAAAGTGCTGGGATTACAGGCGTGAGCCACCGTGCCTGGCAAGACTAGCTTATTTCAATGTTCCCTTCCATTTTTCACTCACTGAAAGGGAAACACTTTATGGTATTTTGTATATTCATAGTAATATCCAAGATATATTTAATATTGACAATAAAGGAAGAACTATAACAAAATTACTTGGGACAATGCTATTTTTAATGAATGTTTTTATCATAATGAAACTAATGCTAGGCTGGGAGCAATCTCTAATGCCTGTAACCCCAACACTTTGGGAGGCCAAGGCAGAGGATGACTTGAGGCCAGGAGTTTGAGAACAGCTGGGCAATGTAGGGAAACTCTCATCTTTAGGAAAAGAAAAAAAAAATAGCTGGGTGTGATGGCTGATGCACCTGTAGTGCTAGCTATTTGAGAGGCCAAGGTGGGAAGACTACTTGAGCCCAGGAGCTCAAGGTTACAGTGAGCTATGATGGCATACTGCATTCCAGTCTGGGTGACAGAGCAAGACTCTGTCTCTACGAGGAAACAACAAAGGAAAAAAAGAAAAGAATAAAGTAATGATGAAAGATGAAAGCAGATTATCTTGATGCTGTTGGAAATACTCAATGAATGGTAAAACCATTCATTGAGTAAATGAGCCTCAAGTAAGTTGAGGTGTATTTGTAAGTATAATAATAAAAACTAGGTCAAGTCAAAAGATTCTCCACTTGGCTTATCAATCTTTACATGGCTTCAAGGAAACCAGAATAGGTTCCCTAATTTTGAATATTAGTATAGGTTATACATATGCAGGCATTAAACCAATAAAAATTCACTAAAACTCTACAAGCTTCTAATAACTGCTTCTTTGCAGTGAATAAACAATTTATATGTGCTGAAATCATAAGAAATATTCAGTGAGCAAATTTATTGAGTGCCTCTTCTGCTTGGTAATGAGGGTTATTAAGAAGTACAAAAGAAGGGCTGGCTCAAGAAGTTTAGAATAATGTTTTGAAACAAAGATGAAATACAAGAGAAGATAATGGACATTGTATAACCTTGACAGAATGCCAGATGAATGCCGAGGTAATTTAGCCACTTATACGCGGTGATTTGGTAGACACTGAGACAGTTACTGGCAATAGAGTGGTGAAAAACTGGAATTCTCATCTCATAGATTATATGTTTTGGTCAGGAAGGTATAAAATAAACAAGGGGAAAATCTATACTAAAGATAATTTGAGATAATTACGGGTGTTCTAACTACCAAGCGTAACCAGACAACATTAGATGCATAGGTCAGGGAAGGCCTCGTAAGAAGGTGGTGATCTTTGGTCTGTTTGATCAGAACGAGTCAGCCATGTGAAGATCTGGGGAAAGGGCCAGTTCAAAACTGCACTGGCAAGAACAAGCTTGGCATGTTTGAGGGAATCAGAGTGTGGCTGAGTATTGTGAGCAGGGAGTCACAGAAGATCAGATGGGAGATGTAGCTAGGGCCAGAATATGAAGATCTGGAAAGGTTTGGCAGAGTTTGGACTCGTAAGTGTAACAGGAAGCCAGCTGGAGATTTCAAGCAGGAGAATAGACTTATTCCATTTGTTTCCAAAAACTGTGATGCTAAGAGTGTGTGCAAGAGAAATGAAAACATATGCCCCCATAACAACTTGTACATGAATGTTCATACCAGCATTATGCTTAGTAGAGAAAAGGTAGAAACAGCTCAAATGCCCATCAGCTGATGAATGCATAAACAAAATGTGGTTTATCCATACAATGGCATATTGCTTGTCCATAAAAAGAAATAAAGTACCAATAATGCTGCAACATAGATGGACCTGAAAACATTAAGAGAAAGAAGCGAGTCCCCAAAGGCTACATATTGTGTAATTCCATTTATGGGAAATGTGCAGAAGAGGCAAATATATAGAAACAGAAAGTAGACTAAAATTTGCTTAGAGCTGGTGGGAATAGAGATTGGAGAGGGTGGCAGCTAAAGGGTATAATGTTTCTTTTTGAGGTGATGAAAATGTTCTAAAACTGATCGTGATGTTGGTTGCACAACTCTGTGAATATATGAAAAGCTATTAAATTGTACACTTTTAAATGGATGAATTATATCTCAATAAAGCTGTTGCCCAAAAAAGGATTGTGATAAACCCTATAGAAATTCTGAAACCGTCTTTCTGGGTTGACCAAGAAAAGTTTAATAGAGAAGTCATCATTTGAGTTCATAGTAAAGTATGTGAGAAAATTAGGAGAGAAATACTTTGCATTTGTAAATGCATGATTAATTGCCAGGTAATTTTCCAATCTGTTTTCCAAGGGACATTTTTTTTTGTTCTGCAATAAAGATGCAATTAATGGTCACGTAAATTTGAGAAATAGTCATATTTCTTTCTTGGAGATTCACAATGCACTTTATCAGCCTATTAAAAAGTTCCGAGTAATCCTACAGCTTCTGTGGCTCAGAATAAAAGTGCCTGCTCAAAAGAATTTGAGGCTATATCATTGGACAAAATTTTCCTTCATCTCAGCATTAAGGTGACAGGAAGACAGAGCACTTTTTGGAAATGGAAAAGGAAGATATAGTCAAGGAAAACCTGAAATAACACCACAAATGTCTAAACTTACCAAAAAGACAGGAGTATCTCAACTGCTGTGCTGTAAGGCACAGTGGAAATCATTTACATGCCAGTATAGGAGCAGAATGAAAGACTGAAAGAGGTTTCCCACTGCATTTAAGCCCATAGGGCTTTGGCATCCTAGTAAAACCAAAACACAGACTTTGTGGACCCTTCTTCTCTCAGATGCTTCTGAGTCTCTGCTCTGGTCTTTGCCTGGCAGCAGCACTCTGGGTCTAGACTGCATTGACAGCTGGGTTCTCAGAACCAAAGTGAGGCATGTGAGAAACTCTGGATTGCATTAATTTAAAATTGGAGTTACTGTGGGAACCCCCAACTCTACTTAGGAAGGGTACTTCTGTAGTTTTTACTCAACAAATATTTATGGAGCACTTGCTGTATGCCAGGTGCCATTCTAGGTACCAGGTATACAGCAGAGAGCAAAACGGAAAAAATTCCTTGCCCTCATGTAACCAGTATTCTAGTGGAAAGGCCCAAAATAAGAGGAAATAAACATGGTAAAAGGCCTTTGTGAAAAGATAATTTTGTCTTTTTTTGAGATGGGGTCTTGCTCTGTTGCCCAGGCTGGAGTGCAGTGATACAGTCATAGCTCACTGCAGCCTCAACTTCCTGGGCTCAATCGATCCTTCTTCCTCAGCCTCCTGAGGAGGTTGGACTACAGGCATGCACCATCATGCCCAGATAGTATTTTTTTTACTTTTGTGGAGATGGGGTTTCACTATGTTGCTCTGGCTAGGAAAAGGGGATTTTGATAAAAGACTTAAAGGAAGTAAGGAAGCCAGCTTCAGAAGGAATAGTAGATGAAAAGGCCCTAATGTGAAAACATGCCTGGCGTGTTCAAGGAAGAGTAAAGATGTTAGTATAACTGAGCTGAAAGAGTATGGGGGAGGGTAGAAAAAAAAATGAGGTTGAAGAGAACACAGGAAGTCAGATCATGGGGGTCTTACAGGTCACAATAAGGACTTGCTTTTTACTCTGAGTGGGATGGTAAGCCATGGAGAGTTTTGAGCAGGGGACTGACATGATTAGACTCAGATTTTAACAGGATCACTCTACCTGCTGTGTGGAGAACAGACTGGAGGTAACGAAGACAGAAATTAGGAGAACAGTAAGAGGCTAATGCAACGATGTGAGAGAAGGAAGATAAAGGGGAGTGGGATCAGAGTGGTGGTAGTGGCAGTAATAAAAAGTAATTGAATTCTGAAGATATCTCAACAATGCCCCCCCCCCTTTTTTTTTTTACTTAACTCTGAAGATATTTTGAAGGTTGAGCTGACACAATTTATAAATGGAGTGAAGATGTCCATTTAAGAGTGACACTAGGTTTTGACCTGAGCAACTCAAAGGATTGAATTGTAATAAGCTGAGCTGGAGCAGATTGAGAGGAACGGTGGGAAGGAGTGGACCTGTCAGGGCTGAAGGCTAAGTTGGACAGGTTGAGCTTGAGGTTTTTAGACATCCAAGTAGAGATGTCAAACAGGCAGTTGGATACACAGAGCTAGAAGCCAGAAAATAGGTTTGTGCTAGAGATATAAATTTGGGTTTCCTCACTGTAGAGATGGTATTTAAAGCCGTGGTATTTAAAGTAACTTCACCTAGGAAGTGAGTTGGGGCTCAAAAACTGATACCCCAAATACGGCATTCTGACATACAGAACTGAAGAAATCTCCAGGTCTCTCTCAAAGACACTGAAATTCCTTTATCTTCCTAACATCCAGTCCCAACAAAAAGAAGAATTATTTTTTCTATACCTCCCTGGTATCTCTCATTATCTATTGCAGAAAAGAAGACTAAGAATGTAACCACTCCTGAACAGACCCTTTCACACGATAATGTCTGTTTCTCAGATTCATTCAAATTCCAAAGACAATACCATTTACCAGCTAATCTCTGTTTCAGATCCATTCATTCTCCCTGGTAACAATTTATTGCCCCTCAACAGAATTTCTCTTCTTCCCGGACCCATCATCTATTTTGACGGGATTCAAGTTCTGATTCTTTCTTCAACCTCATGATGGTAATGTCGATGCAAAAGGAAGAAGCTGAAGCAAAATTAATATAAGTAGAGAGTTTATTTGGGCCAAAGTTGACGATGGCAACCAGGATCATAGATTCTAGTTGCCCTGAATATACACAGTATGTAAGTTACATAGCAGTTACAAGGCGATTTTTAAAGGCAAAAAATGGGGACAGGGAGTAAGCTGGTGCAAAGCTGTTTGTTAGGAATTCTCACTGGTTTTCAGAATAATATTGGTTTGTGATTGGCTGTATGTGGTTAAGCTGTAGGATGTGGATTATATTATAGCACTGGTGTAGCACTGTTAGGTTAATTTACAGCTATTTGTGGCAATAGCAAGCAATTTTAACAGATGACTACAGAGCTCAAACCGGGGAGTAGGGTGTGATTTTTGTCTCATTTTAATGCCTCTCTGGGCCTAATAATTTGAAAGCACTCACATTCTTTTTATGAAAGTTCTTTTCTTTCCTCAGTGTATACGCATCTGCACTCGACAGGGAGATTGGGTCTTCATTCTGAAAGCTCTTATGTATACTCATCAAATAAATTTGCATGCTTCTTATCCTATGATTCTGCCTCATGTCAGGAATTTTCAATGAAACATTGGAGAACAAGATAAAAGTTTTCCTTGGCCCCTACAAAAGAAGAAAAGATCTAAAGACTTGGATCACTCTAAAATGTAGGGGTCAGGCATGAAAGGGAACCAAAAAAGAAACTCAGGGGTGGCAAGAGAGATTTTAAAATAAGCCAGGCGTGGTGGCTTATGTCTGTAATCCCAGCCCTTTGGGAGGCTGAGGTGGGTGGATCATGAGGTGAGGAGTTTGAGACCAGCCTGGCCAACATGGTGAAACCCGGTCTCTACTTAAAAATACAAAAATTAGCTGGGCATGGTGGCACACACCTGTAATTATACCACCCAGCTACTTGGGAGGCTGAGGCAAGAGAATTGCTCGAAACTGGGAGGCGGAGGTTGCAGTGAGCCGAGTGAGCCATTGCACTCCAGCCTGGGTGACAGAGTGAGACTCTGTCTCAAAAAAAAAAAAAAAAAAGGAGAGATTTAAAATTAAAAATTCAACAACTGTGGTATCCTGTTGCTCATGCCTGCAATCCCAGCACTTTGGGAGGCTGAAGCAGGTAGACCACAAGGTCAGGAGATGGAGATCATCCTGGCTAACATGGCAAAATCCTGTCTATACTAAAAATAACAAAATATTAGCTGGGCATGGTGGCAGGCACCTGTAGTCCCAGCTACTCTGGAGGCTGAGGCAGGAGAATTGCTTGAACCTGGGAGGTGGAGGCTGCAGTGAGCCAAGATTGTGAGATCAGCTGACTCTGTCTCAAAAAAAAAAAAAAAAAAAAAAAAGAGAAAGAAAGAAAGAAAAGAGTGGAGAAGAGAGAAAGCAACTGTGTCAAATAGTGCTGCTGGGATTGACACCTGGATTTGGTATTAAAGCAACCTTGGTAGAATAATTAGATGGATTGGTGAAGAAGAAACCTGATTAGAGTGGATTCAAGAGCTAACAGGAAGAGATATTAAAGACACCAAGCACAGAATGAACTTTCAATGATGTTTTCTGTAGAAATACAAACCAAAATAAAATTCTAAGCCCCTGAAACCAACCGAATGGAGCCCTCCTCTCAGTCAAGGGCATTCCAAAGTTCACCAAAAAAACTAGTTCAGGCCATGATGGGAAGTGGGGGTTGGACATGCCTCATTATACTCTCCACCCTTTGGAATTCAGGCACAGCTGATCAGAATTAACATGATAACAGCACTCTTAAGAATGACAAAATAGACTTTTGGTAGAAATAAGGCACCAAATTCCAGCCTGATTCTAGTATAGCATCATGTGACAGACAGCAGGCCATGAAGAAATTGAAGCATTGGCTGGGTGTGGTGGCTCACACCTGTAATCCCAGCACTTTGGGAGGCTAAGGCGGGTGGATCACTTGAGGTCAGGAGTTCAAGACCAGCCTGGCCAACATGGTGAAACACCATCTCTCCAGAAAATACAAAAATTAGCCAGGTGTGGTGGCATGTGCCTATAATCCCTGCTACTTGGGAGGCTGAGGCACAAGAATTACTTGAACCCCAGAGGCAGAGTTTGCAGTGAGCTGAGGTGGTGCCACTGCACTCCAGCCTGGGTGACAGAGTGAGACTCTGTCTCAAAATGAATAAAATAAAATAAAAAATAAGAAATTGAAGCATATTACCCCAAAATGGAAAACTCTAGATTCTATAGAGAATCTCCATTCCTTTCCAGGTCTTTTTCCTGATCCAGGAGATAACTGAGTACCTTTTTAGATCTGATAAGAGCTCTGAAGCCTGCTACCTAGAGGCCTCATCTGCATGATAAAACCGTGGTCTCCAAAACCCTTTAGTTTAATCAAGACATTCTTTTCTATTGATTCCAGGTCTTTAGATAATAACTCCTTTAACCAATTGCCAATCAGAAAATCTTTGAATTCAGCTATGAATGACCAAGACCCCTACTCCCCTCAAGTTGTCCTGACTTTCTGGACCAAACCAATGTACATCTTACATGTATTGACTGATGTCTTATATCTCCCCAAAATGTATAAAATCATGCTGTAGCCATACCTCCACCTTGGTCACAGTTCTCAGGATCTCCTGGGGCTGTGTCACAGGCCATTGGTCACTCATATTTGGCTCAGAATAAATCTTTTCAAATATTTCAGGGTCTGACTCTTTGTGTTGACAGAGAGGAGAGATATGGCATACTAGCTCATCAAGAGAAGTTTTTGTTTCTGGTTTTTTTTTCCTACTAAAAAAAAGTTTTGGGCATGCTGGCTTTGTAATCCTAGCACTTTGGAAGGCCCAGGTGGGTGGATCATTGAGCCCAGGAGTTTGAGACCAGCTAGGAAAACATGGCAAAATCTCGTCTCTACTAAAAACATAAAAATTTGACAGGTATAGTGATGTATGCCTGTGGTCCCAGCTACTTGGGAGGCTGAGGTAGGAGGATTGCTTGAGCCCAAGAGGTGAAGATTGTGGTGAGTCTAGATGGTGCCATTGCATTCCAGCCTGGACAATAGAGCAAAACCCTGTCTCAAAAAATAAAATAAAATAATATAGGGTTGGAGGAGAGAAAGCACACGATTGCTGGGCTGCATGGAGATCCTTGAGGAGCCTAGAGAGAATGGCATTGGATGCATTCATTTTAGGGCTGCCCTAGGATCAAATTGTGTCCAGTTTAGAGGAATCTGTGTAAAATAAAATTGAAAAAGAGTAGTCTTTGGGATTTTGATTTGATTTTAAGAATGTGGGGCTTTACTATATTGTACATTTGCTAAAAGGATGAAGGAGATTCATTATTTGTAATTTTTTGGTTTTTTTGAACGACAGTCTTGCTCTGCTGCCCAGGCGGGAGTGCAGTGGTGTGATCTCAGATTACTGTCACCTCTGCCTCCCAGGTTCAAGCAATTTTTATGCCTCAGCCTCCTGAGTAGCTGGGATTACAGGCATGTACCATCAACCTCAGCTAATTTTTCTATTTTAGTAGAGACAGGGTTTTGCCATGTTGGCCAGGCTGGTCTCAAAATCCTGTCCTTAAGTGATTTGCCTGCCTTAGCCTCCCAAAGTTCTGGGATTACAGGTGTGAGCCACTCTGTCCCTGGCCATTATTTGTGTTTTAATGTCACCTGGGAATTTGATAATGAAAGGGAATTTGTATTGTTCAAATCTGCAGTTTTTAAATATTGTTGACATTTCCTTATTTGGAATCATGCTACTAGGCTCATTGTATACCCATGGTTGTTGAGCTGTGTTTAGGGACTATATGTCTTAATATTTTTCTCAGGACAGTCCTAGCTTATGGTTTATGTGTCAGAGTAATTATTGATAGCTCTTCCTTCCACTCTCAAAGGTGTGCCAGTTCATTTTATAAATGCCAGAGTCCAAACTGGCTGAAGTGGTGGGAAAAAGATTAGGGAGCAATATTTTGTCTAAGAGGAATAAGGCCATGACTAAAGCCATGACTCATTTCAGAGGTTTTTTCAGCATAAGATGAATAGCCCACCAGGGGTCCCACAAGAAAATTCAAAGGACAAGATGTCATTGTATCTGATTATAACTGTAGGTCCTTTACCCAGTGCACCAAGATACCAGGTTGCAGTAGAGAAAGAGGTGTAATCGTGGGGCCATTGAATGAGGAAATGGGAGGAAACCTCAAATCCGTATCGCTTAGGATTTGGGGACAGAACTTTTAAGGGTTTTGGAGTGGGCCAAAGCATGGAGATTGTTGAATGGTCGAAAATGTAGAGTGAAGTCATGGGACAGGGAGAGAAGGAAACTTTTCTCATGCCGGTTTGGTTCCTCTCCGGGGGTCCTTAAATTGGTTGGCATCAGCTGTTTCCCTGGAATTTGAAATCTGAAAAACATCTTAAGCAATTCTTAAGCAAAAGCCTTATGATTCTAACATCAGAGATCCTAACTATAGGAACAGTGGGAATACGAGTGGTCAGTATCTAACGTTACTTTCAATTACAAGGAAGAGGGCCAAAGCACAGCCTGATTAATTATAGCTGCTTAATTATAATTACACTCTGTCCAGAATTCTTGTTAACCCTGTGGGGACAGTTTGATAATTATGAAGATTTGTAGTATACATATGCATAGGGTGACTCTGAGGGTAGTGGCTGATGTAAGGTCAATGGTTTCTTTTTCAACAGCTTTATTGAGATGTAATTCACATACCAATTTACCCAGTTTAAATGTACAGTTTGGCCAGGCACGGTGGCTCACATCTGTAATCCCAGCACTTTGCAAGGCTGAGGTGGGCAGGTGGGTTGAGCTCAGGAGTTCGAGACCAGCCTGGGCAACATTGCAAAACCCTGCCTCTACAGAAAATTTAAAAATTAGCTAGGCATGGTGATGCATGCCTGTAGTCCTAGGAACTCAGGAGGCTAAGGCAGGAGGATCACTTGAACCCAGGAGGTCAAGGCTGCAGTGAGCCAGGTTCATGCCACTGTACTCCAGCCTGGGTGACAAAGTGAAACTCTCTCAAAAACAAAAAAGTACAATTAAATAGGTTTTAGTATATTTTAAAAGTGATGCAAACAAATAATAATGATAATAGATATATATATTTTAAAAAGCTATGCAACCATCACTATGGTTTTAGGACATTTTCATCCCCCAAAAAACACCCATGCCCATTAGTAGTCATTCTGCATTTTCCCCCACTGCCTCCCTACCCTCTCCCACAGCCCCAGGCAACCACTCATCTACCTTCTGTTTCCATACATTTGAATATTCTGGTTATTTCATGTGAATGGAATCATATAATTTATGGTCTTTGGTGACTGGCTTTTTTTTCACATAGCATAATGTCTTCAACAGTGACTTATTGCAGTTGGACCCAAGGCTGTCCCAATGATTTATTATTTGGAGGAAGGTAGTTACTCTCATGGATGGCCAAAGCTATAATTATTAAACTGAAAACTGCCAGGGGGCTTGGGTTCTCCTCCACTCCTTATGTCTCCACAGAGGGGAGGGATGTTCTCTCTAGAAAGAGAAAGCATGGTAAGAATCCCATAACAATGCAAACAGCATGAGAACTCTATGTAGAAAGATTGCTATGAGCTCAATGGAGGAAACATTTATAGTGTGTTTTAGGTGATGGCTCAGATTTAGATAGAAGAATATGAGGGCAGAACCTAGTACAGAATCAAGTAGGCAGAAAATGGAAAATCTGTTAAATAATAAACGATCTTATAAATACCCAAGGGATATGTTGATGCTTATAACTTCATGTTAGAGACAAGCATAATTACCCAAATGGTATCATGAACAAGATGCTTGGAAAATCCCAGGTGAATGTTTATAGGCATAAACTGCATACTTCGTTAATAATAAAGTATGCATAGCTGTGTTATGGCCTGCAGTGGTAAATATCTGCATGTTTAGAAAACCAGATGCTTCCTGAAATCATTTTCTCCTCTGTTATTGCATTGCTTTTCTTGATGACTACAAGGTTTCTAGTTACTTTAAATTATTAAATTCAAGATATAATTTAAACATAATAAGAAGTATAAGTAGAATTTCAAATATAGCATTAAGAGCTGGGCATGGTGGCTCATGCCTATAATCCCAGCACTTTAGGAGGCTTAGGTGGGAGGACTGCTTGAAGTCAGGAATTTGAGACCAGCTTGAGCAACATTGCAAGACTGTGTCTCTACAAAAATAAATTTAAGAGGCCAGGTGCAGTGGCTGAAGCCTGTAATCCCAGCACTTTGGGAGGCCGAGGTGGGTGGATCATGAGGGCAAGAGATCGAGACCATCCTGGTCAACATGGTGAAACCCCGTCTCTACTAAAAATACAAAAAAATTAGCTGGGCATGGTGGCGTGTGCCTGTAATCCTAGCTACTCAGAAGGCTGAGGCAGGAGAATTGCCTGAACCCAGGAGGCGGAGATTGCGGTGAGCCAAGATTGCGCCATTGCACTCCAGCCTGGGCAACAAGAGCGAAACTCCATCTCAAAAAAAAAAAAAAAAAAAACAAAAAACAAAAAAAAAACAACAAAATTCACTAGTAATAGTAAGTACACAGACAAATACAGAGTGCTCTAACATTGTAATTGTGGTATGTAAACCACTCTTATCTTGAGTAGGAAGACTAAAAGACCTATCAAAAATAATAACTGCAACAACTTTTTAATAAATATATAGTATTAAGATATATAAATAGAAAAAACCAAAATGTCAAAAAGGGGAAAAGGATGGAATTAAAAGGTAGAGATTTTTAAATTTTTCTTTTTTTTTGTAATTAGAGTAAAATTGTCATCAGTTTAAAATAGTTGGTTATAAGATGTTATTTGCAAACTTTATGGTAACCACAGATAAAAAATCTGCAACAGATACACAAAAAATTTTTCAAAAGGAATGAAGACATACTACAGAGAAAATAACTTTTCCACAAAGGAAAATAGGAAGGAAGGAAGAACAAAAGAGAGGACCAACAAAACAACCAGAAACAAATAACAAAATGGCAGCAGTAAGTCTTATCTGTGAGCAATAACATGTAATGTAATTGGACTAAATTCTCTGGTCAAAAGACATAGTGGCTAAATGGATTTTTTAAAAAAGGACCCGGCTGGGCACAGTGGTTCATGTCTATAATCCCAGCACTTTGGGAGGCTGAGGCGGGCAGATCATGAGGTCAAGAGATCGAGACCATCCTGGCCAACACAGTGAAACCCCGTCTCTACTAAAAAAAAAAAAAAAAAAAAAAATTAGCTGTGTGTGGTGGCATGTGCCTGTGGTCCCAGATAGTTGGGAGGCTGAGGCGGAAGAATTGCTTGAACCCAGGAGGTGGAGGTTGCAGTCAGCTGAGATTGTGCCACTGCACTTCAGTCTGATGACAGAGCAAGACTCTGTCTCATAAAAAAAAAAAAAAGGACCCAAGTTTATGCTGCCTACAAGAAACATGTGACACCTATAAAGACACACATAAACTGAAAATAAAGAAATGGAAAAAGAGATTTCATGCAAATGAAAACCAAAAAAGAGCAAGAGCCAGGCATGGTGACTCATACCTGTAATCCCAGCACTTTGGGAAGCTGAGGTGGGAGAATTGCTTGAGGCTAGGAGTTCAAGACCAGTTGGGCAACATAGTGAGACCCTCATCTCTACAAAAAAACCTAAAAATCAGCTGAGTGTGGTGGTATGCATCTATAGTCCTAGCTACATGGGAGGCTGAGGTAAGAGGATTACTTGAGCCCAGGAGTTTGAGGTTACAGTTGAGGTATGATCACACCACTGCACTCCAGCCTGGGTAACAGAGTGACACCCTGTACAAAAAAATAAAATAAAATAAAATAAAAAAGGAGCTGGAGTAGCTATACTTATATCAGATAAAATGGATTTCAAGATAAAAACTGTAAAAGGAGACAAGAAAGTTATCATATTATGATAAAGGGGTTGATTCTGCAAGAGACCATAACAATTATAAATATATCTACATCCAACACTGGAACACCCAGATATATAATGCAAATATTATTAGAGTTAAAGTGAGAGATAGACCTCAATACAATAATCGTTGGAGGCCTCAACATCACACTTTCAGCATTGGACATATCTTCTACACAGAAAATCCACAAAGAAACATTGAACTTAGTCTGCACTACAGACCAAATGGAGCTATTAGACATTTACAGAACATTTCATCCAACAGCTAAAGAATACACATTATTCTCCTCAGCACATGGAAAATTCTCAAGTATAGACCATATATGAGGCCACGATACAAGTCTTTAAAAATTCAAAAACATTAAAATCATATTGAGTATCCTTTCTGATCACAATGGAATAGAACTAGGAATCAATAACAAGAACTTTAAAAACTATAAAAACCCATGAAAATTAAACAGTATGCTCTTGAGTGACCATTGAGTTGATGAAGAAATTAAGAAAGAAGTTTAAAAATTTCTTGAAACAAAACCAGAAACATAATATACCAAAACCTATGGGATATGCAAAATTATTGTAGTACTAAGAAGGAGGATTGTAGCAATAAATGTCTACATCAGAAAAGTAGAAAAACTTTAGATAAATAACCAATGATGCATCTTAAAAAACTAGAAAAGAGCAAACAAAACCCAACATTAGTAAAAGAAAATAAATAATAGTCTCTTGCTGCAGCAACGCGAGTGGGAGCACCAGAAATCCGGGCTTGGAGCGGGACCGTATGGATTGTTTTAAGAAAATGGTAGACAAACCAGACATGGGAGAAATCGCCAGCTTCGATAAGGCCAAGCTGAAGAAAACGGAGACACAGAAGAACACCCTGCCGACCAAAGAGACCACTGAGCAGGAGAAGCGGAGTGAAATTTCCTAAGAGCCTGGAGGATTTCCTGTCTCCGCCATCTTAAAGACCCTAGTCCTGATGTGGAGGAAGAGCCACCTGCAAGACGGACACGAGCCACAAGCTGCACTGTGAACCTGGGCACTCTGTGCTGATGCCACCGGCCTCTGGGTCTCCGAAGGGACCCCCCCAATCGGACTGCCAAATTCTCCAGTTTGCCCCGGGATATTATAGAAAATTATTTGTTTGAGTAATGAAAATAAAACACACCTCGTGGCAAAAAAAAAAAAAAGAAAATAAATAATAAAAATCATATTGATCACTTCAGCAGGAGTTCAAGGATACAGTAAGCGATGATTACATCTAGCTTGGTAACAGAGTGAGACCCCATCTCTAAAAAAAAATTAAGTAAAACTACAGGCCAACATCTCTGATAAACATAGATGCAAAAATCCTCAACAAAAAACTAACAAACCAAATTCAACAGCATATTAAGAAGATAATTCAGCTGGGCATGGTGTCTCACTCCTGCAAATCCCAGCACTTTGTGGGGCCAAGGTGGGCAGATTGCTCAAGGCCGGGATTTCAGGACTAGCCTGGGCAACATGATGAAACCCATTCTCTACTGAAAATAGAAAAAATTCGCCAGGTGTGATGATATGCACTTGTAGTTTCAGCTACTCAGGAGGCTGAGATTGACGGACAGCTTGAGCCTGGCAATTTGAGGCTGCAGTAAGCTGAGATCACACCACTGCACTGCAGCCTGGGTGGCAGAGTGAGACCCTGTCTCAAAAAAAAAAGTAAAAAATGAAAAGATAATTAATAATGGGGCCCGGCACGGTGGCTCAAGCCTGTAATCCCAGCACTTTGGGAGGCCGAGGCGGGTGGATCACGAGGTCAAGAGATCAAGACCATCCTGGTCAACATGATGAAACCCTGTCTCTAGTAAAAATACAAAAAAATTATCTGGGCATGGTGGTGCGTGCCTGTAATCCCAGCTACTCAGGAGGCTGAGGCAGGAGAATTGCCTGAACCTGGGAGGCGGAGGTTGCGGTGAGCCGAGATCGCGCCATTGCACTCCAGCCTGGGTAAGAAAGCGAAACTCCATCTCAAAAAAAAAAAAAAAAAAAAAAAAAAAAAAAGGTAATTAATCATAATCAAGTGGGAATCATTCTAGGAATGCAAAAACAGGTCAGTCTATGCAAATCCATAAACTTGATATATTATATCAATAGAATGAAGGACAAAAACATATGATCATTTCAATTAATGCTGAAAAAGCATTCAATAAAATTCAACATTCTTTTGTGATAAAAAGTCAAAAAACTGGGCCTAGAAGCAACATATCTCAACATGATAAAAGCCATATATGATAGAACCATAGTTAGTATCATACTGAATGGGGAAAAACAGCAAGCCTTTCCTCTAAGATACGAAACAAAACAAGGCTGCCCATGTTGACCATTGTTATTCAACCTAGTACTGGAAATCCTAGCTAGAGCAATTAGACAAGAGAAAGGAATAAAGGGCATCCAAATTGGAAAGGAAGAAGTCAAACTATTCTTGTTTGCAAATGATACTGTCTTACATTTAGAAAAATCTAAAAACTCTACCAAAAAACTATTAGAACTGATAAATTCAGTAAGATTGCAGGATACAAAATCAACATAGAACAATCAGTTGCATTTCTGTATGTCAACAGTGAACAATATGAAAAAGAAACCAAGATAGTAATCCCATTTACAGCACCTGGAAAGTATATAAAATACCTAGGAAATAACCAAGGAACTAAAGGTCTCTACAATGAAACTATGAAACATTGATGAGGCCGGGCATGGTGGTTCACACCTATAATCCCAGCGCTTTGGAAGGCTGAGGCAGGTGGATCACCTGAGGTCGGGTGTTCGTGACCAGGCCAAAATGGTGAAACCCAATCTCTACTAAAAATACAAAAATTAGTCAGGCATGGTGGCAGGTACATGTAATGCAAGCTACTTGGGAGTCTGAGGCAGGAGAATTACTTGAACCTGGGAGGCAGAAGTTGCAGTGAACTGAGATCGTGCCATTGCACTCCAGTGTATGTGACAGAGTGATACTGTATAATACCAGCACTTTGGGAGGCCGAGGTGGGTGGATCACGAGGTCAAGAGATCGAGACCATCCTGGTCAACATGGTGAAACCCCGTCTCTACTAAAAATACAAAAAAATTAGCTGGGCATGGTGGTGCGTGCCTGTAATCCCAGCTACTTAGGAGGCTGAGGCAGGAGAATTGCCTGAACCCAGGAGGCAGAGGTTGCAGTGAGCCGAGATGGTGCCATTGCACTCCAGCCTGGGTAATGAGAGCGAAACTCTGTCTCAAAAAAAAAAAAAAAAAAAAAAAAAAAAAGAATGACATAAACAGTGTATATACACAATGGAATATTATTCATCCATAAAAAAGAATGAAATCTTGTCATTTGCAACAACGTAGTTGGAACTGGAGGCCAATTTTGTTAAGTGAAATAAGCCAGGCACAGAAATACAAATATCACATGTTCTCACTCATATGTGGGAGCTAAAAAAATTGATCACATGAAGGCAAAAAGTTTGGAAAGTTTGTAGCCATTATAACTTCAGATATTGCTTCTGCTCCCTTCTCTCCTTTTTCTTGTATCCCAATTATATATAAGTTATATATTTGACAGTACTTGGCCTCTGCAAATTTTCCCCTTTTTTCCTTTATTCATTCCAGCTTGGAATGATCTATCTTCAAGTTAATGCATTTTCTTTTTTGTCTCTGTTGCCCAGGCTGGAGTGCAGTGGCGTGATCTCAGCTCACTGCAACCTCCACCTTCCAGGTTCAAACAATTCTCTGCCTCAGCCTCACAAGTAGCTGGGATTATAGGCACCTGCCACCACACCTGGTTAATTTTTGTATTTTTTAGTAGAGATGGGGTTTCACCATCTTGGCCAGGCTGGTCTTGAACTCCTGACCTCGTGATCCACCTGCCTCAGCCTCCCTAAGTGTTGGGATTATAGGTGTGAGCCACCGTGCCAGGCCAAGTTAATGGATTCTTGACTTGACTGTGTCAAGTACACGGTAAGCCCATCAGAGGCATTCTTTATTTCTCTTACAGCACTTTTGATATCTGACATTTCCTTCTGATTGCTTCTTAAAATGTTAATCTCACTGCTTATCTTATTCAACAATTCTGGCATATTATCTTTTTTTTTTCCATTAAAGTCTTTTAACATATTGGCCATAGTTATTTTAAAGTCCCTGTCTCATAATTCCAACATTTTCTTCACATCTGAGTCTGGTTCTGATGTTTGTCTTATCTCTTCAGACATTTTTTGTAGTATCTTTTGACATGCCTTAAATTTTTTTGTTGAAAGCTCTACGTGAAGTGTGTGAGGATTTATGTTAATCTTGCTGGGGGTTGAGCTTGGTTTAATGTTTGCTGTAGCTATAAGTGCCAGAGGCTTCAAATTCCTCTAACGTTTTTTGGTTTAGTCTCTTCTCTTGACTTTGGGTATCCCTAAGTTCTTCTCTTTAGAGAAAGTCTATGTCTTGCAGCTTTTTTAGTTATGCTTCACTACTATTATGATATAGTAAGTCTGGGCATGGTGGCTCATGCTTGTCATCTCAGCACTTTGGGAGGCCAAGGCGGGCAGATCACTTGAGGCAAGGAGTTCGAGATCAGCCTGGCTAACATGGTGAAGTCCCATCTCTATTAAAAATACCAAAAGGGCCGGGCGCAGAGGCTGAGGTGGGTGGATCATGAGGTCGAGAGATCGAGACCATCTTGGTCAACATGGTGAAACCCCGTCTCTACTAAAAATACAAAAAATTAGCTGGGCATGGTGGCATACATCTGTAGTCCCCAGCTACTAGGAGTCTGAGGCATGAGAATCACTTGAACCTGGAAAGTGGAGGTTACAGTGAGCCGAGATCATGCCACTGCACTCCAGCCTGGGTGACAGAGTGATTCTGTCTCTAAAAAAAATTAGTAATACTATATATAATATTATCTTATTATAATATATGAGTATACTGGAGCCTTGCTGGAGTGGTGGTGAGATGTAGAGGAGAGGGAGTTGTTTGTAATCTTCCCATTCAATTGCAGTCTTTTATTGAGTCTGTGTGTCTGGCCTGGACCTTCACGAGTATTTCTTCTTCTATAACCTTTCCTCCACCATAGGTAAGATAGGAAGATAGAGGCTGGAGTCAGAAGAAAGAGCTTTTTTTGTGACTTTGGCACAAGGATCTGGTTACGTTGTTTTCCCTGGAGAACAGGTCTTCCTTTGCTATGGAGAGGGCTTTGGGCTTATTTCAGAATTACTTTACCCTTCATCCCTACCAGAGCCATACAAGCAACTTTCTTAGATATTTACCTTGAGAATTTGGTGGGAAAGGCCCCCACTCTTATACTAGTCTACACTTAGCCTCCAGCAATTCATCAAAATCACCACGTAAGTGTTCCTACCAGTTTACGGTTTCAGCAACTTCTTCTGATAGGCACATCCCAGCTGTGAGTCTCTACATTTGCCTTTCTATTCAGATTCCAGCATAACAGTTTGCCCTAAAAACTCAGTTCTCTGGTGGGTCCAAGAAAAGTCATTGATTTTCACTTTGTCCAGATTTTTCTTATTGTAAAGATGACAGTGACAACGTCCAAGCTCTTTCAATGTTAGACCTGAAACTGGAAATCTTTTAGTAAATTGTTAATAGGAAAACTTGGCCAGGCATGCTGGCTCACACGTGTAATTCCAGCACTTTGGGAGGCTGAGGAAGGCAGGTTACTCGAGGTCAGGAATTTGAAACCAGCCAGGCCAATATGGCGAAACCTTGTCTTTACTAAAAATACAAAAATTAGCTGGGCATGGTGGTGGGCACCTGTAATCCCGGCTACGCGGGAGGCTGAGACAGGAAAATTGTTTGAACCTGGGAGGCAGAGGTTGCAGTGAGATAAAATCACGCCACTGCATTCCAGCCTGGGCAACAGGGTAAGCAGAGCGACTTCATCTCAAAAAAAAAGGAAAAACTTCAACTGAATTAAATTTAAAGGAGTTTAATTGAGCAAGGAATGATATTCTGGGCAGCTCCCAGAATTACAGCAGATTCAGAGAGACTCCAGGGATGCCTCATGGTCAGAACAAATTCTATGTTAAGAAAAGGGAAGTGACATACAGAAATCAGAAATGAGACACAGAAACAGCTGAATTGGTTGCAGGCTGGTGTTTGCCTTATTTGAAAACAGTGTGAACACTTAGGAGTCTATGAGTAGTTGAAGTATGGCCACTGGGATTGGCCGAGACTCAGTTATTGTTATAGGTGCATACTCCTAAATTAGATTTTCAATCTTGTCTGCCTATTAAGCTAGATTACGGTTTGTCCACAGGACTCAAATATAGAAATACAGAGTCCTTCTCAGGCCATATTTGTTTGTTTGTTTTTTGTTTTTTTTTTTGAGACGGAGTTTTGTTCTTGTTACCCAGGCTGGAGTGCAATGGCGCGATCTCGGCTCACTGCAACCTCCGCCTCCTGGGTTCAGGCAATTCTCCTGTCTCAGCCTCCTGAGTAGCTGGGATTACAGGCATATGCCACCATGCCCAGCTAATTTTTTGCACCTTTAGTAGAGACGGGGTTTCACCATGTTGACCAGGATGGTCTTGATCTCTTGACCTCGTGATCCACCCGCCTCGGCCTCCCAAAGTGCTGGGATTACAGGCTTGAGCCACCGCGCCCGGCATTTTTTGTATTTTTAGTAGAGATGGGGTGTCACCATGTTGACCAGGATGGTCTCAATCTCTTGACCTCGTGATCCACCTGCCTCGGCCTCCCAAAGTGCTGGGATTACAGGCTTGAGCCACCATGCCCGGCCTTATTTGGTTTGTTTTAACACTATATAAGACATAAAAATATATGAAAATTGTACATAGGTAGTGAACAATTAGATTCAAGGTTAACTCAAATAACTGAACTCAGTAAGATTGGCCCCAGCAAAAGATAAATTGCTATTTATGAAGATCCTAATTCTTTTTAGTACAGGATAGTTGGAAGTCTTTCCATGATGAAATAAATCAAAATTATGTATGTTTTGCAGTGCCACAAACTGGGAGAGAATACCAATGATATCATGTATTAGGTCACATATGACCCCGGGCATATCACTTAATTTTTCTTGCTTTCTGTTTTCTCATCTGGAAAATGAGTTGTGTGAGTTTAGAGAGAACATATGTAAAGAACGTAGAAATAGCACCTATTAGGTGCTCAATAAATGTTAGCAATTACTTTCTGTTAATTACAAAGAAGCATTGGAAACATGAACTAAAAAGAGAATTTTGGGAGTACTAATGGTAAAGCATATCCTAAAAACTCAATGTTTTAATAAGGCAGACAGACCTATCAGCACACCAAATTACTGAGTGACTATAAAAACCCAAGCCAAATTCAGTCCAATCCCAAGGGAAAACTAGCACTTACTCCTACACTGCCACCTGCTGGCCTGTGATAGACCAAAAATAATGATCTGGAAGTTCCAGTTTCTAAGTGAACACAGTGGTAGAAGTTAAGTTTATCTCAGACAAGTGATTAGGGCACAAGTTTCCAAGTATTCTTACTAGTGAACTACGGTATCAGAATCCTAATGTGTGGTAGCCACAGTAGTTTTTATTGATAATATTGATGAGTAGAGATGGTTTTGTTAGGCATCTCAGTAATCTTTATGTGTGAGAGCCACAGTGAGTTGTATTGATAACATTGAGGAGTAGAGATGATTTTGTTAAGCATCTTAGTATTATCCATGGTTCAAATATGAATCAAGGGCAGGTAGGGCATAGTGGCTCACACCTGTAATCCCAGAACTTTGGGAAGCGGAGTCAGGCAGATTACCTGAGTTCAGGAGTTCAAGATCAGCCTGGGCAACAGGACAAAACTCTGTCTCTACTAAAAATACAAAAAATTAGCCAGACATGGTGGCATGTGCCTGTGGTCTCAGCTACTTGGGGGACTGAGGCAGGAAGATGGCTTGAGCCCAGGAGGTCAAGGCTGCAATGAGCCCTGGTTGTGTCACTGCACTCCAGCCTGGGTGAGATCCTATCTCAAACAACAGCAACAACAACAAATAATCAAGGACATTTGGAAGCTTTATTTATTGCTATTTTCTCCTTGTATGTTAATTGTCATAGTTTTATTATGGTTTAATTTTGGTGGTATTAAACTTGAACTGATTCAAAGTATATAATTAATTATAATTGGCTTCAATTATTATGATTAATTGTAATTTTCTAGACCAGAGGTCCCTACGGAACAGAATTGCCTGGTTTCTGTTTCATACTTGCAGAATCAGAATATTTTTGGGTAAAGCTCAGGAAGTACTATTTTTTAAAAGCTTTCTATGTGATTCTCATGGAGTTAACTTGGGAGGTCATCATGTTTGTTTATAAATTCCTTGAGGCGAGGATAGTTTCTTCTTCATTTTTGTATTCTTGAGGCTTAACAATGTCTACTAGAAGACAATTAGATAAATAAATGAAAAAAGTTATACATAAAGGAATGAACAAAGGCATGTATAGACAAACTAATTGATTCATGACTCCTGGGTAGTTAGCAACACAGCACTTGTGGCAAGCTTAAACCGCCTGGCCTTTTAGTTTATGTGTACTAACCAATTAGGTATATATATATTTTATATATATATATATATATATATATATATAATAATATATAATATATATTTAATATATTATATATATATTAAATATATATATTAATTTAATATATATAAATTATATATTATCACCGCAACCTCTGCCTCCTGGGTTCAGGCAATTCTCCTGCCTCAGCCTCCCGAGTAGCTGGGATTACAGGTACGCGCCACCACGCCCAGCTAATTTTTTGTATTTTTAGTGGAGACGGGGTTTCACCTTGTTGACCAGGATGGTCTCGATCTCTTGACCTTGTGATCCACCCGCCTCGGCCTCCCAAAGTGCTGGGATTACAGGCTTGAGCCACCGCGCCTGGCCCTAACTTTCAGCATTTTTAAGCCTAGTTATTCTGATCTTGTGGGACTCTCTTAAAATTAAACAGTATTTAACTTTATTGACACCGCTGGGCACAGTGGCTCATGCCTGTAATCCCAACACTTTGGGAAGCTGAGGCAGGAAGATCACATGAGATTAATAGTTTGAGGCCAGCCTGGCCAACATGGTGAAACCCATTCTCTACTTAAAATAGAAAAATTAGCCAGGCCTGGTGGTGGGTGCCTGTTGTCCCAGCTACTCGGGTGGCTGAGACAGGAGAATCACTTGAACCTGGGAGGCAGAGGTTGCAGTGAGCTGAGATCGCACCACTTTACTCCAGCCTGGGCAACAGAGCAAGACTCCATCTCAAAAATAAAACAAAACAAAAAGACAAAAGCAAAGAACTATTATTGAAGAGGTCCACTGTGTGCCTGGGAGAACTGACCCATAAACAATTAACTCTAAAACATAATTTAGTAAAATGATTTAATATACTAAAAAAAGGAGAAAAAATTATCTGATTTTCCATTCAAAACAATTAAGGTCATTATGAAAGGGAGAAAATTAGATTGGCATCAGACAGCTTGGCATCAACACACTAAAAAACAGTGGAACAACCCTTTAAAAGAAACTCATGGGAAAGAAGTAAGAACTGAAGACTTTACAACTTGAGGCTATTGAGAAACAATTTAAAGCATGCAGAACCTCAGGGAATATCGCACCCCTAAGTTTTTTTCAAATGAAGAGGTGATTTGGAAAACGTTGGCAGTTGAAGAATGAGCATTAAATGTAATTTTAGAACTGAGTCTAAACAAAGTGGAGTCAGCATGGAAGAATAAAGCATAAATGTGATATGCTCTGACAATGCAAATGAAAGAAAATAAAATAAACTCATGGATTTCCATATTGATAATAAGTGGAAATCAATGAGTATCACTAACTCAAGGAAAAAGGAGTGTAAGAGCATCATATAAAGGACTTATTATATAGACAACTACTACACAGTGTTCTAAATGCAAAAATGTCAAAATGACCAAAAGTAACAGACAATATAGGAAAAGAACACATCAGATATAGTATATAAAATTTTATATAAATTACTATCACAGAACTGAGACCAAACTTATCAGCCATAACAATTAATTTAAGTGGACTCAAATTATCTAAAAACTTAAAGAAATGTTTTCAGATTGGTTCACAGTGAAGCAGTGAATAATCATTGTTAAAATTTAACAGCTTTTTTTCATACATATTGCTTTAAATTTGTATAAATTCTGAGATAAAATACTAAGCTATTATGTAATTTCTTACTACACATCAGAAAACATTTTTAAAAATTAATAGAATCATAAAACAGAAAAAAGAAAGCCATCATAGAGGAAAAAATAATATTATTGAGATAATAGAATATTTTTTTCAACATAAATATAGAAAATATTGGGGAAATATATAAAGATACTAGTTTCATTAGAACATAGAATTGAGAGCAGGATGGGAATTTGCTTTTTGTCTTCATGTCAACCACAAGAGAGGAATGTAAATAAAAATTAGAAGAGAAATAAATTGAATATACATTTGTAAAACACTCTCTCAGTTCAGGTACATGGGCAGGTAACTTGAATGTTAAAAAATGGGTCATTCTTGTTGGAAATCATCACAAGCAAATAAACAAAACAAACAAATGAAAAACCACATAAAAGCAAAACAAAACAAAAGCACAGGTGGAAGTTTTTGTAAAGTTTTTTTTTTTTTTTAAATACAAACTTTTTCAAACAGTAAAAAAGTTACTGGATTCTGGTTACTTGATTGTAACTTGAAGGAGTCTGCCTTTATTAAAAACGGAGGTAAAAAAAAATCAACAATATTATGCAAATGGATGAAAAGGCTGGCATATATTACTTCTTCTTAAAAACCATAAAGAAAATAAAAAAGCACATCAGCAAAGTGTTAAGTATTCAAAGATAAAATCTGATTTGAAAAGTATAATATATGTAGTTATTGGTGCTGTGAAACAGAGCTTATATTTAGAGGATAAAATATAAAATCAAATAGTTAACACTATCACATTGAATGATATCATTTAATTATGTAAATAAGGCAAGGATTATAAATATTGTCCAATTACCTAAAGTAATTAACTAAATTATAAAATGTATCAATCCCAAGTGGAAAAATACCAATGTGCTAGATTTACAGATTTCTAAAACCCTATATTTCCCTATGTGAATATAGAATTTGCTCAGCAGATGACATAACTGTGGAATCATTTGATCTACATATTTAGTAGACTACTTAAAACACAGAATAGAAACCAAAATAATGTGATAATTTGCTTATCCTCTGTTTAAGAAAAAAAGTGGGAGAATAGGAAGAATTCTTCCTGTAACGTCTTGAAAGCATTTAACTACCATCTTGGTTCAGTTACTTCTCTGCAAAACCAAGAGCAGTAAGAGATTAACTGAAGTCTGAATTCAAAGTAAATGACAAAAAAGTTTCTTACAGCAGTGTAAAAAATGTGACTGAAAAGAAATAACCTGACTAAAGTTTGACATGCTATAGTTTTGAGGTAAAGAATGTTATGGCAAATTGAGAATAATCTCCCCTTAAAAAACATAAAGTCCCTTCTTGTTCATAGATATCTAGGAAATTTACATCTGGTTCTGGTAATAATAATAATGTAATTATTAATTAAAAATGTAAAGGTCAGAGATATGACATTACCACAATTTATGTACATAAAGAACAAAGCTAATTTTGATAGGAAGATTTCCAACAAGTATTACAGAGCACTCCATATTCATTATGCATTCTTTAAACTTATGGTTAAAATTTAAAAAGTGAAAACCTTTAAAAAAAATTTTTTTTTTTTCGAGACAGCATCTCCAATTGTCACCCAGGCTGGAGTGCAGTAGTGCTATTACAGCTCACTATAACCTTGAACTTCTCAGATCAAGTGACACTGCCACCTTAGCTCCTGAGTAGCTAAGACTACAAGTGTGCATCACCACATTTGGCTCATTTTTAAATTTTTCATAAAGTGTTGCTATGTTGCTCAGGGAGCTCTTGAACTCCTGACCTGAAGCAATCCTTCTGCCTTAGCCTCCCAAAGTGTTGGGATTACAGGTGCGAGCCACTGCCTGACGGTTTTTAAACTATTGAAAATTTTGTATAATCCAAGAATTACACAATTACCTTTTAGCTGTTGGAACATTGTTGAAACACTGAAACTAACGTTTACTGAGGTTAATTTTGAAACTTGTAAAATACATGACGTACAGGTCCAGTTGAGGCCATCCTGCTACTAATTCTCAATTATAGGCAGTAAACAATTATCTTTTGTGCATTATTGATATTTTAAAAAGTAAATTATCACCTGTAATCCCAGCACTTAGGTAGGCCAAGGTGGGTGGATCACGAGGTCAAGAGATCGATACCATCCTGGTCAACATGGTGAAACCCCGTCTCTACTAAAAATACAAAAAATTAGCTGGGCATGGTGGCGCGTGCCTGTAATCCCAGCTACTCAGGAGGCTGAGGCAGGAGAATTGCCTGAACCCAGGAGGCGGAGGTTGCGGTGAGCCGAGATGGCGCCATTGCACTCCAGCCTAGGTAACAAGAGCAAAACTCCATCTCAAAAAAACAAAAAAACAAAAAAACAAAAAAAACAAAAGAACAAAGTAAATTATCTAGATAAACTTTGATGCTAGTCGAAGTTATGCTTTTAAAAACACCTATATTTTGGCCGGGCGCGGTGGCTCAAGCCTGTAATCCCAGCACTTTGGGAGGCCGAGGCAGGTGGATCACGAGGTCGAGAGTTCGAGACCATCCTGGTTGACATGGTGAAACCCTGTCTCTACTAAAAATACAAAAAATTAGCTGGGCATGGTGGCTCGTGCCTGTAATCCCAGCTACTCAGGAGGCTGAGGCAGGAGAATTGCCTGAACCCAGAAGGCGGAGGTTGTGGTGAGCCGAGATCGCGCCATTGCACTTCAGCCTGGGTAACAAGAGTGAAACTCCGTCTCAAACAAACAAACAAACAAACAAAACAAAACAAAACAAAACAAAACAAACCACCTATATTTAAATGTATTAGCTCAGTACCAATTTGGCATGACTTTTTGTTGTGAACTTTTTATATTTTAAACCATTTTTATTGAAAAATATAATATACCTATTGTTGGGGAGGAAATATAATTCTTCCTCAACCCTCATAAAATTGTAGTTAGGCACTACACACTGGGGTTTGTTGGGGGGAATTAGGGGAGGTACAGCGGGGGTTGGGGAGGTGGGGAGAGATAGCATGGGGAGAAATGCCAGATGTAGGTGATGGGGAGGAAGGCAGCAAATCACACTGCCACGTGTGTACCTATGCAACAATCTTGCATGTTCTTCACATGTACCCCAAAACCTAAAATGCAATAAAATAAATTAAAAAAATTGTAGTTAGAAGCAGCCCAGTGACAAAAGACAGATTAACAAGAACAAAATGAACAAGTTTAGTAATGTGTGCAGTGCTCGTCACATGGGAGTAACTTCAACGGAAAGTAACTCAAAGTAGTGGCTGGGAACTCTGGCTTATATAGCATCTTTAACAAAGGACGATACACTTCTAGAGCAATGACAGGAAAAAAGGGAACCAGTTTTGAGCTTCCAAATGTGGGAAACTGTGGAAGGTAAATGTATGTGAAGAAACTAATGGAGTAGGATTAGTTTGCAGATTCCTCCTGTGCTGTCTCTGGGCTGCTATGACAACTAGAATTGTTTCCAGTAAAAGGTAATTTATATCCTCTGTTTAAGCAAAAAAAGTGGGAGGATAGGAAGAGCTCTTCCCATGTTTGCTGCTTCTTAATTATCTTTAGCTAAAAAATAATGTTTTATCAAAGAGGCATATTTTGGGGTAACATATTCTTTTTTTTTTTTTACACTACAGAAAGCTACGTAAAATGACTGTAGAGTCTACTGAAGTATTATTAGGCAAATATCCTCATAGCTGTCATCTAGGTCAAGAAATAGAACTGTCCTGTCCATTCCAATAATTCTTTGAGAACTTTTTTTTTTCTGGCACTTCGAGATATTCCAGTTTATCTGGTTCTCTTTTTTGTGTCAGCCTGGAATTAGCTATTTCTTCAAAGGACTTTGGCTCATTTGATTGGAAAAAATGGTCTTTACAAACTGAGATCTGGGCAATGGTTGTGCTCATCACTACCGTTATTATCTTGCTTGACCAGAAAATCTTTTTAAAAAAGTTTTAAAGTACTGAAAGATTATAATGATCTTTTCAGAGTTTTTGAGACATGCAATTTGAATAATTATGATGATAAACTGTTGCAAACTTACAAATAGAAACTAAGTGATGGATAATATTAGATATTAGATAGGGCATCAATGCATGATGAACTATAAGCATTTTTTTTTTTTTAGATGGGGTCTCCCTCTTGTCATCCAGGCTGGAGTGCAGTTGTGTGATCTTGGCTCACTGAAACCTCTGCCTCCTGGGTTCAAGCGATTCTCCTGCCTCAGCCTCCTGAGTAGCTGGGATTATAGGCACATGCCACCATGCCTGGCTAAGTTTTGTATTTTCAGTAGAGACGGGGTTTTACCATGTTGGCTAGGCTGGTCTTGAACTCCTGGGTGATCCACCTGCCTTGACCTCCTGAACTGCTGGGAATACAGGCATAAGCCTCCATGCCCACCAAATATTACATTTTCTCCCTAAATTTTACAATGGACCCTCCCTCTGCTACTGGAGTATTGCCTCTATTTGTATTAATAGCAGTAGTTACCAGGCACATTTCCGATTTTTTTCTTTTTAGGTCTTTGGGATCTTTGTGAATATTGGTTGGAGGTGGAGAATATAGAGTCTTAAAACATGTTAAAACATATTTTATGTCCTCAGTATTACAATTGTAAGCCTATCTAGGGGTCATTTCTACAGAAAATAAGGTATTAGAGCAACTAAGCATTGAAACCATCATAAAGCTGTCATTTTAAGTGATACATATATGGTCTATTTTCATTACAAATTATTAAATCCTAATGACTTTGGAATGTGATACTGAGTTCTTGTGACTAAAATTTAAATTTTCTATTATTTTATGTTAACAATTTGATTTATATAACAAAAAAATGACTTATATGAAGAATTCTTTTTTTGTTCTCTGAATATTCTCTGTTCTTTTTTTTTTTTTTTTTTTTTTTGGAGACGGAGTTTCCCTCTTGTTACCCAGGCTGGAGTGCACTGGCGCGATCTCGGCTCACTGCAACCTCCGCCTCCTGGGTTCAGGCAATTCTCCTGCCTCAGCCTCCTGAGTAGCTGGGATCACAGGCACGCGCCACCATGCCCAGCTAATTTTTTGTATTTTTAGTAGAGACGGGGTTTCACCATGTTGACCAGGATGGTCTTGATCTCTTGACCTCATGATCCACCCGCCTCAGCCTCCCAAAGTGCTGGGATTACAGGCTTGAGCCACCGCGCCCGGCTCTCTGTTCTTATTTCCTGGGTATGAGGCCTTATCTTTCTAATAATATTAATAATGATTTTTTGAAGGCTTATTTTGCTCTCTGAATTAGTTTATTAAGTTAAACAATTTCCTAAAATGTTTGTTGGTCTTTGGTTATTCTTCCATATTTAATAATAAGGTGGTCAGTCAAGGTGGCTCACACCTGTAATCCCAGCACTTTGGGAGGCCAAGGCAGACGGATCACCTGAGGTCGGGAGTCCTGACCAACATGGAGAAACCCCATCTCTACTAAAAACACAAAAAATTAGCTGGGTGTGGTGATGCATGCCTGTAATCCCAGTGACTTGGGAGGCTGAGGGAGGAGAATCGCTTGAACCCGGGAGGTGGAGGTTGCAGTGAGCCAAGATCACACTATGGCACTCCAGCCTGGGCAACAATAACAAAACTCTGTCGCAAACAAACAAAAAAACCAAACAAAAGAATAAGGCTGATTAGAAATGAGTGAATGGAGGGCTTATTAACTGATAAGTTTCACTAAAGAGCAAGGGGTTCTGTCGCCCAGGCTGGTGTGCAGTGGTAGTGTCAGGGCTCACTATAGCCTTGGCTTCTTTAGGCTGAAGTGACCTTCCTGCCTCGGCCCTCTAGTAGCTGGGACTGCAGGTGTATACCACCAAGCATGGCTAATTTTTTTGAATTTTGGTAGAGGCAAGGTCTCACTATATTGCCCAGGCTGGTCTCAAACTTCTGGGCTCAAGCAATCCTCTCACTTTGGCCTTGGAAAGTGCTGGGATTATAGGCATAACCCACCGTGCCCAGCCCCTAAATGTCATTATATTGAGATCTTTCTCTTGGGCACTCGGTTTCCCTAGAGTTGAATTTTCCAGTTTCTTACCTGGGATGCATATAGGCCTGCAGGCATGCTGCAGTTTTAGGAAAAAAGTGACTTATAGCTGAGGGCCTTATTGTTCTGTAGGTATACATATGTGGTACACATGTGGTAAAATACACATCACATAAAGTTTAACATTTTAGCCATTTTTGAGTATACAGTTCAGTTGCATTAAGTACATTCACCCTTTGTGTAACCAGTCTGTAGAACTCTTCCCATCTTGCGAAACTGGAACTCTGCACTGATTAAACAGTAACCCCCCATTGGCCCCTCCCTGAGTCCCTGGCAACCACCATTCTATTCTCTCTATCATTTTGACAACTCTAAGTACCTTACATAAATAGAACCATATATAGTATTTGTCCTTTTGTGACTGGCTTATTTCACTTAGCTTAATATTCTTAAAGTTTATCCATGTTGTTGGCTTCTGTCAGAACTTCCTTCTTTATGAAAGCTGAATACTATTCCATTTTATGTGTATATTTTCTTTACTCGTTCATCAGTGGATAGAAACCTGCGTTGCTTCTACCTTTTAGCTATTGTGAATAGTGCCGTGGTGAACATGGTGTGCAAATATCTTTTTGAGACCCTGCTTTCAATTTTTTTGTCTGTATATACCCAGAAATGAAATTTGCTGGCTCATGTAGAGTTCTATTTTTAATTTTTTGAGGATGTATATATGCTTTTATATAATCTCTCCTTATTGAGCTTTACTGTCTACCACATCTAGTGTCCCTGAGTATAGAAATTCTGGTTCACCTACTGTCCTCACTCCCTTCCAGTAAGCCATGACCTGTTTGGAGGATGGACATAGAGGTGAGAGTAGTGATCTGAATATGTGGTTGGAAAGGGAATTTGAGGGCCCAAAATTCTGCATGTGAACTTCAAATTCATTTTTCCACTTTCCTTTGCCACAACTGAGCTCTCCTACCACGATCCAGTGTTTTCCTGGAGGCTCTAGGTAAGTGTGTCAAAAAACCCAATTCATTGAAATCCAGTTCACTTAAACGGACAACTAGCAATTACTTTTCTATTACCTACTTTTTTTTTCTTTTTTTTTGAGATGGAGTTTCACTCTTTCACCCAGGCTGTAGTAAAGTGAGGCGATCTCGGCTCACTGCAATCTCTGCCTTCCGGGTTCAAGCGATTCTCCTGCCTCCGCCTCTCCAGAGCGGATTATAGGCTCATGCCACTACGCCTGGTTAATTTTTGTATTTTTAATAGAGACGGGGTTTCACCATGTTGTCCCGGCTGGTCTCGAACTTCTGGTGGTCCCGACCTTAGTAGGTCCACCCGCCTCAACCTGCCAAAGTGCTGGGATTATAGGCGTGAGCCACTGTGCCCGGTCTCTACTATCTACTTCTTTACTTTTAGTTATCATTTTGTCTCCATAATAGCATTTTAAGGCAAATTCTGTTTGATTCCGTTCCAGTTTCCTTGTTGTTGCAGCTAGAGTCTGAGGGGCCCAGAGGAAAAGGAAAACCTAGAGGAGCATAAGAAGAATATAGAATATTTATTTTTATTCCTGAGAAAGTACAACCTCAGTTGATAGAAATCAGAAGTCATTAACAAGCTGTTTACTATTGGGCAAATCTTTTGGCTCGTTGGGCCGAAATGTGCAAAACGAGAATGCAATTTTAAGTCACAGGTTGTATGTGTGTACGCATACGCTCACGAACGCTTCTCGAAGTTGAACCTGGAGCAAAAGTGTTCGTATCCCTTAAATGGTCAGCGTATGACGTCACCATAGTAACAACAACAATGCGCATGCGTTTTTTAAAGAGCCGGCGTGCTCCAGGCGCCGCTCAGCGCCTCCGTATCCCCGTGATTGCTCCTCCCTGCAGGAGCGAATCTGCCAATCACAGCCCTCTTTTTCCTTACCGTCATTGGCGCGTGCCCCGGTTTCAAAAGCTCGGGGGCGGGTTTCCCGGTTCGCGCATGCGCCTTGGTGCGTTTTCCCCATGCTGGTTCCGCGATCTTGGCCTTAGGTGTCTCTCGTTTGGGGGTCGATCCGAACTGTCTCGGCTGCCGTGATGGTCAAAACTGCCGACTCTCCGGGTTCGGGAGCCCGGCCCGACCCGGTGCGGAGTTTCAATCGCTGGAAGAAAAAACACAGCCACAGGCAGAACAAAAAGAAGCAGTTGAGGAAGCAACTGAAGAAACCCGAGTGGCAGGTCGAGCGTGAGGATATCAGCCGCCTCATGCTGAACTATGAGAAGGTGAGGCCGGCGCTGGGGAGGGAGCGCAGGCCGGACAGCAGCAGGGCAGAGTGTCACTGTGGCGAGGGGTTGCAGAGTGGAGGAGGCGGACCTGTTACTGGGACCCGGCCGGGAATGGGAGGCCAAGCCGGGTGCCACAGCTCAAACCTCTCCACCGTCCTGGCCACTCTTTTGCTTGCTACACTGTTCCTGAAAAAAATGATAGAAATGCGGCGGTACCTAAGGGTAGGGAGACTAATGCTATAATAGCCACAGTCATATTCATAGTAATAATGCTGATGACAATAATGGTAATAACACCTACATTTTTAAGCACTCACCATGTGCTTACATTAATTGTTTGACTTGATCTGAGGTATGGATGTTAATAATCCCATTTTATAGATGAGAGAATTGAGGTTCTAAGAGAAATGAAACTCTTTAGTGTCCGAATCTCTCACGCTTAGTAGGTAGTGTGGATTTGGAAGCTAAATCCATGTCTTTCTAATCCCAAAGCCTTTGCTTTTAGTGATGAGACGAGACTGCATGCCCCAACATCATCTATGCACCTTCCTGTGGCCATCTCATTTTCTCCACAGGCTTCATGTTTCCATCCAAGAATTGGCCTAGGAAAGCTGGAACGCTGGTCTCTTTCTGTCACCTATCATTCCCATATTGTAGCTGGTGTTCCCAGATGAGTATACCTGAAACCATCACTTTGACCTGACTTCTCCCCCCAAACCCCAGGCTCCACAAGTCTGTCAATTCCTCTTTTCCCTTTCCCTAAATCTCGTGTTTGTTGGCCTTCACCCACATCCTTCAGCTTCTCAGCCTCCTTCTAGTGCAGTACAATCAGAGTTTTAACAGGTGGAATATTTTTGGAACTAAAGTTGCCATTGTGACAAATTACCACAAACATGGTGGCTTAAAACAACTGAGACCTTGAGGTCAGGAGTTCAAGATCAGCCTGGCCAACATGGTGAAACCCTATCTCTACTAAAAATATCAAAAAGTTAGCCGGGCGCGGTGGTGGGCGCCTGTAATCCCAGTTACTCGGAGGCTGAGGCAAGAGAATCACTCGAACCTGGGAGGTGGAGGTTGCAGTGACTCGAGATTGTGCCATTGCACTCCAGCCTGCTCAACATGAGTGAGACTCTGTCTCAAAAAACAAAAACAAAACACCCCCCCCCCCCAACAGCAGAGACTTATTCTGTCACGTTCTGGAGGCCACAGATCTGAAATCAGTTTCACTGGGCCAAAATCAAGGTGTCAGCAGAGACATGCTCTCTCCAGAGGTCCTAGGGGAGAATCTGTTTCTTGCCTTTGTAGCTTCTGGTGGCTGCTTGCATTCCTTGGCTTGTTGCTGCATAACTCAAGTCTCTGGCTTCTCCTGTGTCATTCTACCTCTTCTGTTATAAGGATGCTTGCGATTGCCTTTAGGGCCTACACAGATAATCCGGGATAATCACCCAATCTCAAGATCTTTAATCACATCTAAAAAGTCACTTTTGCTGTGTAAGGTAGCATTCCTAGCTTCCAGAGGTTAATACACGGATATAATTTGGCATCATTTTTAGCCTACCACATCTTAACTCCACCATCTCAGCAGACCATAGAGCTAGAATGGCAGTAGGAGCAGTCTTAGGTACTTCTCTCTTACCTTCTGTTATATCCAGTCCGTCACACTGGTGATCTGTTCTGCTTCTTAAAGGTTGCAAATGCTTTTTCATCCCTAGTGCATTGTCTTCAGCCTCCCATCATCTCTTACCTGGATTACTATAGCAAATATTGCATTCAACAGGGGTCAGCAAACTTTCTCTGTAAATGATAGTGAATGTTTTCAGCTTTGTGGTCAAAAGGGCGGAACTACTCAATTGCGCCCTTGTGATACAAAAGCTGCCATAGAAATACTTAAATGAATGGGTGTTGTTTTTCAGGAAAACTTTAGTAAAACAGGTGGCTGATATGGGATTTGGCCTGTAGGCCTTAAACCTTTCTAATTTATCCTCTATCCTTCGGCTAGAATGATTCTTTCCAAGATGAACATCTAATCATTTTACTCCTGATTAGAACCCTTCCTTGGCTCAGTTACTTTTAGAAAAATTGTCAAATACAGTGTGTCAACATGTTGTAGTTCACTGAAGAGTTCACTTATTTGCAGTCAGCCTGACCTGGTTTAAATCTCATTCTCTTCAGGTATTGGCTAGCCAGGTTTCTTCACCCCTTTAAGTCTCAGTTTCTTCTTTCAAAAAACAGAGGTTATTAGCCACCCAGAGCACTGCAAGGCTCAAATGAGATAATGCACAGATAATACAGATAATGCACAAGAGGTACATGACAGGCATCTATGAAGGAACAGCTTGCAGTTTTGTGAATTGTCCATGCTTCTTGTGCTTCTCCTTCTGGTACTTAATGTTTCCACTGCTTGCAGTGAGCATACCCATCTGTCCACTCTGAGGACAGGTACTCTTCCTTCCAGATTGAGTGCAAACTTCTCTTCATCACCTCCCCCGGCTGAGTTAGGGCTACTGTGCATCTGCAGCATTTTGTAGATACTTTCATTACAACATTTGTCAACTGTCTGTGATGACTGGCTTCAACTTTTTAAAAAAAACTCTCCTACTAGACTATGAACCATTCAAGGTCAGCAACCAGTGATACGCTCATCTTTGCACTCCCCAGAGTCGGGTAGCACAGTGCTTGTTCTTGATTAGGTGCTCAGTCAGTGTTTAGATGTTCTTCGCTGTGAGACTAGACCTTTCCCAGATTGCTTTGCTCTGGTTAGCAGCATTGGCATTGGCTAGTTCTTTTTTTGTTTGTTGTTTCAATAGCAACTGTGAACATTTATCAAACTTTTACGCATGCTGACTTTCTATATACTCACAACAAATAACCCTGTCAAATTGTTCCCATTGGCTGAGCGTGGTGGCTCACACCTGTAATCCCAGCCCTGTGGGAGGCTGAGGAAGGCGGATCACCTGAGGTCGGGAGTTGGAGACTGGCCTGACCAATGTGGAGAAACCCCATCTCTACTAAAAATACAAAATTAGGCGGGCGTGGTGGCACATGCCTGTAATCGCAGCTACTTGGGAGACTGAGGCAGGAGAATCATTTGAATTCGGGAGGCAGAGGTTGCCATGAACTGAGATCGCTCCATTGCACTCCAGCCTGGGCAACAAGAGTGAAACTCTGTCTTAAAAAAAAAAAAAAAAAAAAAAAGAAAGAAATTGTTCCCGTTATTCAGGTGAGGCAACTTTAAGGCACAGCAAGGTTAAATAATTTGTGTAATGTTAAACAGCTAGGAAGTGAAGAAGGAGTTCTAACCCAGGTAATCTGATACCAGTGCACCAAACCACTATGTTTTACTATGTTGCATTTATTTAAATCCCATTTGTTTCACTGTTGGAGCAACTTTTTCCTCCTGCTAAGCATTGTTCTGTTTCACTTCTTTAATTTTAGAAATATTTTCTTAAGATTTGGTTGAGACATAAACACAGTGGGAAATCAATTGTCAAGGTTAGCAATGCTGGATATAATCATTTGAATAGCAGGCTTATTATTCTCTAGGAAACCAAAGAGCAGGCCCTCACTAAGGGGCTCCTCAGGTGGTAACATTGTATGTAAAACTTACAACTGTAGCCATGGTAGACAGGTGATGTTCAGTAGCCTCACTGGTGAAATGCTGAACAATTTAACTGCAAAACCTTTTGAAACAATTTGATGGACGTTTTTCTAGGTGGGTGTAAGTATACATGGAAAAAAATATGCCCAAGTCCCTAGGGAACCTGGGCATGTAGGGGTTGGTATAGTTTGACGCGTTATATTAGGATGTATACAGTGTTATAATAGTAAATTTGTAACATGTACCTCAGTGCTCTGGAATTAGGGGATGGTGTAATTAGGGGAAGTTGAGTTATCCTATACTGAGCTCCTTCTGGTCAAATGCATTATAAAAACATGCTTCCTCTGGGTATGCTACCATTCTTCCTGGTGATTGCAGCCTCAGCCCTGGCTTGGGGAGCTGATGTGGGCTGGATTTCAACCCCTGCATCTCAGTCTTAGCAGATGTCACTGTGGAGCGTAATAACTGTCCAGTGCTTTGTGGTTGCCAACAGTGGAGCTAAGCTTTTTTTTTTTTTTTTTTTTTTTTTGAGATGGAGTCTCACTCTGTCACCCAGGCTAGAGTAAGGTGGCACACCATCACGGCTCAGTGTAGCCTTGACCTCCTGGACTCAAGCGACCGATCCACATCAGCCTCCTGAGTAGCTGGGACCACAGGTGCATGCCACCATGCCTGGATCATTTTTTTTGGTAATTTTTGTAGAGATGGGGTCTTACCGTATTTCTCAGGCCAATCTTGAAATGTGCTCAAGTGAACTGCCCACCTGTAATCCCAAAGTGCTGGGATTACAGGTGTGAGCTACTGTGCCTGGTGGAGCTAGTTTTTGAATGATGAGTTCATTAGATAGAAAAGATTGGCAAGGCTGTTCTAGGTGGAGGGAACATGAGGAAATATGGAGATGTGAAAATGCATGGAATTGTTTGAGGAAGGAAATATTCCTTGGATTGTTGCACGCATTCCTGAGTTGGCTTCACATGGGTTCGAGAAGAAGGTTCGACTGTGATGACTTTGGAGGCTGTAGCGGGTAGTATAGTGGCTTCCTAAAGCGTCCACATCCTAGGCCAGACACAGTGGCTCACGTCTGTAATCCCAGTACTTTGGGAGGCTGAGGTGGGCAGATCACTTGAGGTCAAGAGATTGAGACATCCTGGCTGACATGGTGAAAACCCATCTCTACTAAAAATACAAAAATTAGCAGGGTGTGGTGGTGCGCGCCTGTAGTCCCAGCTTCTTGGGAGGCTGAGGCAGGAGAATCGCTTGAACCCAGGAGGTGGAGGTTGCAGTGAGTCGAGATTGTACCACTGCACCCAGCCTGGCGACAGAATGAGGCTTCGTTTCAAAAAAACGAAAGTGTCCACATCCTAATACCTCGAACCTGTGACTATGTTAGATGGCAAGGGGCAATTAAAGTTGCTAATCAGCTGACCTTAAAGTAGGGTGATTATCCTGGATTATCCAGGTGGGCCCGATGTAATCACAAGTGTTCTTAGATGTGGAAGAGGGAGGCAGAAGCGTCAGTGTCAGAGTGATGTAAGAAGGCCTTGGAGTCTGTTGCTGGTTTTAAAGACAGAAGAGGGTTACACCTAGGAATGTGGGCAGCCTCTAGAAGCTGGAATAGGCAGGGAATGGACTTTCCCCTAGAGTCTTCAGAAAATAATGCCGCCCTGCTGACACCCTTGATTTTAGCCATGCGAAACCCATTGTGGACTTCTGACCTCCAGAGCTCTAAGGTAATATATTTGTGTTGGTTTAAGCCACTGTTTGTGGTAATTTATTACAGTAACGGTAGGACATTTATACAAAGGCCACAGTCAAAGACTTTATCTGGAAGCCCTGGGAAGCATGTGGCGGGAGTCTATGTGGAGAGTATACTCTAGCTGTAAACGTTGAAGGGTAAGAGACCAGGGAGGAGACTATGGAGACTATTGGTAGAGTTTAGGTTTTTAGTTTGTTGAGAAGCAGATGACAAAATGGGATTGGGTGAACTGGAGCTTTAGGGATTACGGGGGCAGGAGCGGGGATGCCTATGAAGGCTGAAGGAGAGGGAGCAGGAATGGGGAGGGAAAGGAGAGAAGGATGAAAGGAGGAGCAGGTAGGAAGAGTCTCAGACTGCAGAACAGTTCCAAGAAAGTTTCAGCCAGGCTGATGCGGAGTAATTGATCCAAAGTTGTCCATCAGATGAATCCCTGGGCCTGCTAAGCCCTGCCATTGACTAGGAGCAGCCTGGTGAAGGCATGGCTTTTTTATGGTGGGTCTTTAGGAGGCACAGGTGGCATGGCCAGTCAACTATGCGACTCACAGCAGGAGGGTGGTGTATTTCTTTTCTTTCTTTCTTTTTTTGAGACGAAGTCTTCCTCTGCTGCCCAGGGAGCAGTGCAATGGCGTGATCTTTGCTCACTGCAAACTCTGCCTCCCGGGTTCAAGTGATTCTCCTGCCTCAGCCTCTCAAGTAGCTGGGATCACAGGCACCCGCCACCATGCCCGGCTAATTTTTGTGTTTTTAGTAGAGATGGGGTTTCACCATCTTGACCAGGCTGGTCTTGAACTCCTGACCTTGTGATGAGGGTGGTGTATTTCTGAGGGGTAGTGTGTTTTGGAGTAACTGCTAGAGAAGTAGGGATTGAGGCTCACTGAGCAATGTTGAGCTGTGTTAGTTCACCAGCCGTTTTCACTATTGCTGAATGACTCTGTGCACCTGCACATTTAGACTATAATCAGCTGTATCATATAGAAACTGCATTCAAATCCCGATTTTTTTTTTTTTAATTAAAATTTGGTCTGGTGTAGTTGAGGTGGTTTGCTTTCCTTCCATGACTGCAATAGGTGGAGCATTCTAGGAAGTTTCAGTGCTTTTTTCACCAGGCATTATTCACTTGAGTAAGAAATAGGTATTACTAGACAGTTGTGAGAAGTATAAGAGGATGGTCAAAGAGGATGGTCAAATGATGTCCTCCTTTTCTCGTTCTCCCCTTTCTGACTTTTCCACCAGCAGTGGGAAGCCTTTAATAAAGACCATTCCTGAAATACCTCTTCCCTGAATTCAGAAGAACTATGAGGCAGATTTTTAGATTGAGTGAAAGTAGTGTGGAGATGGAAGTGATTTTTTTTTTTTTAACCCCCTAAGAAAGGGAAAAAGGGAAGGGGAAAGAGTTACTATCATTATTATTATTATTATTATTATTATTATTATTATTATTTTGAGATGGAGTCTTGCTGTGTTGCCCAGGCTGGGGTGCAGTGGCACTGTAACTGCTCACCAAAACCTCTGCCTCCCAGGTTCAAGCAATTCTGTCTTAGTCTCCCAAGTAGCTGGGATTATAGGTGTGTGCCACTGCGCCCGGCTAATTTTTGTATTTTTAGTAGAGACAGGGTTTCACCATGTTGGCCAGGCTGGTCTTGAACTCCTGACCTCAGGTGATCTGCCTGCATTGGCCTCCCAAAGTGTTGGGATTATAGGCGTAAGCCACTGCCCCCAGGTGAGTTATTTTGTTTGTAGGAACAATAGCTATCTCCTGCTGTGGCTGCTCTGTAATCCTTGGAATATAACTGAGAGTATTTAGAGCAGTGTCAGCAAACTCTTTCTGTAAAGGGCTGCATAGTATTAGGCTTTATGGTCCATACAGTCTCTTGAACTACTACACAGACAATAAATACATGAATTATTGTAGCTGTGCTCCAATAAAACTTTACTAAAACAGGCAGCAAATTGGATTTGGCCTGTAGGCTGTAGTTTGCTGGCCCCTGTTTTAGAACATCAGCAGAATCAAAATTTCCTTTTCTTTGTCTTCTTTAAAAGAATACAATATATAGTTTTCTGTTATAATCCTTGATGGAAGAATGTTGGAGCAGTTTCATTCTAAACTTTGCCTCCAGGAGGGTAACAGACTTTAGGAAGATGGAGGTACTGCACGGTATTTTGTTTGAGGAGCTCATTTTACCTGTGCTGTGTCTCTTGCTGGGGCGGAGGGCTTGAAGAGTGTGTTGGCAGCCTGCCTCCTTCTGTAGGCATTCCATTCCCTGTGAAAACAGCTTTTTGGCTGATAAAACCCAGAGTGCAAGGGTCGACCATACCTAATTTTAATGCCTTGTTTGGAAGATTATCTTGTAATTGAGGTTCCTTGCTGTGACAGGTTGTTATTTGAATAAACCATTTTTTCTAATGTTGGTATACTGATTCTGCTCCTTTCTGTTGATATCTGAAATGATTTGTAGGGATTAAGACAATGTTGTAATATTTGTATTTTTAGCATTTGAGGCCAGAGAGTAAACCCTGCCTGGGCTTTGTTAAGAATCCTAGGAGGAAAAAAGAAAAAAACACAAAGATTAAAAAAAAAAAGTAGAATCCTAGTAAGATGTGTAGATTGTAAAATGAAATACAGCTGTCATCCCTTCACTGCCTAGAGTGTAATTTAAATAAATGAACCATACAAATGCAGCTTTTTCTTTTTGCAAATAATGAATAATTTGGGAGCATATTTCCAGGTCTGAGCAGCGGTTCCTGCATTCTGCATCTGTAACAAAATAATTCTCCTGAGCAGCTGAAATGAAATTCAGAAAATTGGGTTTGTACTAATAAAGAACACCAGTAATGAATGTTTGAATAATGTAAAGTTAGAGAGCAAAATGTTAACTTACTGTGGCTTCAGAGCATGACAGACATTTCCCCTGATTATTTTTGAAATAATACCCTTCCTTCAGTATACCCCAAAATGAAACCAGATTGGATTTCATAGGCCACTGATTTATAGTTAAAACTTTGAATGGATTGTGCTAACCAGAAATATTTCTCCAACTAATTTCACGCTTTTTTCCAAATTGTGTATATAGAACTATTTTCATTGTGATCTTGTGAATTGTAACTTTGTCCTATTTCTTAAATTTATATCCCTTAAAAGATGATTGGAAGTAAATTTTCTTCCTAAAATTGATGTGGTTGGTGATGTGTTCAACACTTTGGAAGCCAGGGATGTTGAAGATAGTAATATGTTCGGTGTGTGTGTGTATTGGGTGACTTTTTCCCTTACCAACTGAAATAGTTACAAATGTATATTTGATTCAGGAACTGCCTCTTGAAGGCATATTTCCTTTCAGAAGGAATGATGGCTTTTAATTAGAATTGATGATTGAATTCAACCTTGCATTACTAGGGATGAGCTAGGCAGTACAATATAGAGAAAAAACAATTGTGTTGTGAAGCAAATGAATTACCCAGATTCCTTTTTCTTTTTTTTTCCAGATAAATGTAAGCGAAATTACAAGATTTTCAGATTTTCCCTTGTCGAAAAAAACACTGAAAGGTAGGTATATGGTGATCTTGGGATGTGTTATATATTTCTTGGTATTTTTGATAAATGGGAGAAGATTTAGAGAGTTTATCCTAAAAAAAACCTTATTTTGGCAAATTTTGGTATGAAAACAAGCAGTATTCAAGTTTCAACAGTTTGTTATTTTCATTCATCCAGAAAGGACTGATTAAAAGAAAAACAAGATTCCAACAGCCTCTAAATAAAATGAAATCTAATTGTGTTAGTTAAAATAAGCAAGGGAACAAACCAAGATATGACACCCTTTGTATCTGTTTGCTAGGGCTGGCATAACAAAATATCAGACTGGCTGGCTTAAACAACAGAGACTTTTCTCACAGTTCCCGAAAGGTGGAAGTCTGAGATCAAGATGCTGGCAGCATTGCTTTCCTTTTAAGGCAAAATAAGGGAAGGATCTGTTCAGGCCTCTCTCCTTGGCTTTTGGATGGCTGCCCTCTTGCCACCTTTTAATTTTTGTATAAATAAAATTTGTATATATTTACAGTGTATGACATGATGCTTTGAAATATATATATGCTGTGGAATGGCTAAATCAGGCGACTTATACATGTTGTAATAATACCTTATACTTTTTGTGGCTAAAACACTTAAAGTCTACTTAGTAATTTTTTTTCCAGTGTATTGTAATTAACTCTAGCCACCATGATATACACTAGATCTCTCTCTCTTTTTTTGAATACAGGGCCTTGCTCTGTCACCCAAAGTGCAATGCAGTTGTGTGATCTTGGCTCACTGCAGCCTTGACCTTCTGGGCTCAAGTGATCCTCACACCTCAGCCTCCTGAGCAGTTGGGACCACAGGTGCACACCACCATGCCTGCCTAATTAAAAAATTTTTTTTTGTAGGGACAGGGTTTTGCCATGTTGCCCAAACTGGTCTTGTATTTCTGAGCATAAACTATCTGCCTGCCTTTGCCTTCCAAAGTGCTGGGATTACAGGCGTGAGCCACCACGCCTAGCCTACAATAGGTCTATTGAACTTCTTCCTCCTAACTGAAATTTTGTATCCTTTGATTAACATCTTCCCACTCTCCTTACTTCCCCCAGCTCTGGTAACTACCATTCTACCTTCTGCTCCTATGAATTTGGCTTTTTAAGATTCTACATGTAAGTGAGATCATATGGTATCTTTATTGCTTTGCCTGGTTTATTTAACATGATGTCATCAGAGTTTATCCATGTTGTTGCAAATAACAGGATTTCCTTTTTAAAGGCTGAGTTATATTCCACTGTGTGTGTATATCTATATACCACATTTCTGTATGTACTCATTCATGGATACTTTGGTTAATTTCGTATGTTGGCTTCTGTGAATAATGCTGCAATGAACATGGGAGCACAAATACTTTTCAAAGAACTGGTTTTTTTTTTTTTGAGACGGAGTTTCGCTTTTGTTACCCAGGCTGGAGTGCAATGGCGCGATCTCGGCTCACCGCAACCTCTGCCTCCTGGGTTCAGGCAATTGTCCTGCCTCAGCCTCCTGAGTAGCTGGGATTACAGGCATGTGCCACCATGCCCAGCTAATTTTTTGTATTTTTAGTAGAGACAGGGTTTCACCATGTTTACCAGGATGGTATCGATCTCTTGACCTCGTGATCCACCCGCCTCGGCCTCCCAAAGTGCTGGGATTACAGGCTTGAGCCACCGCGCCTGGCCCCAGTACTGGTTTTATTAACATATCCTTTGGATCATACGCAATAGTGGAATAGCTGGATCATAGAGTAACTTGCCTCCTCTTCACATAGTTTTCCCTCTGTGCATGTGGACTCTTGATATCTCTTTGTTCAGATTTCTTCTAATAAAGACACCAGTTGTATTGGATGACAGCCAAACCCTATGGGGCTCTAACTTAGAGCCCCAAACCCTATGGGGCTCCAGTCACCTCTTTAAAGGCCTTCTCTCCAAATACAGTCCTGTTCTGAGGCATGAGGCATTAGGGCTTCAACATAGGACTTTTGGGGAACACAACTCACTTAGCCTATAACACTATCCTACGGGGATTTTCTAAAGTATAATTTTTCCCTCCATGTTGCCAGGTTTGCAAGAAGCTCAGTACCGTTTGGTAACTGAGATACAGAAGCAGACCATTGGATTGGCTTTACAAGGTAAAGATGTACTTGGAGCGGCTAAAACTGGATCTGGCAAGACTTTGGCTTTCCTTGTTCCAGTAAGTACATTATCACATTATCATTGGGTCAGACCCTCTATTAAACGATTTTATAATATTCTGTGCCCAGATGCAAATTATATGAAGAGAAGTTTTCATGTTAGATTTCGTGATCGATTGGCTAGAATGCAAGCTTCATCAAACAGGAGCCACATGTGTCTTGTTCACCATATTCCCCAGGTCCTATCACAGTGTCTTGTATGTGTCAGGTACTCAGTAACTTAATGAATGAACTATTGTGCCTTGACAAGTCATTACATTCTTGATGGAAGTGGGGTGCTCCAGCATGGCAGGTTAGAATGGTTCTGCTCTGCAGTAGGACTGGTGGGAGACACTGTTTCTGCTCTCACCCTTGCGAGCCTGCCAGTGGCATTTATACTTGCCACCTTGATTAGGCTAAAGCTGAAATATGCTCAGTTTAAGGAGCTTTAGGCCTGGGTTGAGAATTTTCTGGGACATTGCTATTGGTCTTTTATGGCAGTAAAACAGTAGAGCTTCTTAGGCATTCACTTCCATCTCTGTTATGTTGGTCTCCTAATTTTTCATTCTTATAAAGTGAAAAATCTTATTTTAATGATGATTCTAAATATTGCAGAACCACTTTTCTCTTAAATCCTAGTGTGCTTCTCCCCCTTAAAAAAAAAATGTCTCTCTATAGCTACAGAATTCAGTCACTATATAACTACAACAGCTACATGGGTGAAAGTTTATATATTTTTTGAGATGAAATCATGCTGTGTTGCCTGCCTGGGCTAGAGTGCAGTGGTACAGTCTTGGTTCACTGCAACCTCTGCCTCCCAGGTTCAAGTCATTCTTCTGCCTCAGTCTCAGAGTAGCTGGGATTACAGATGCGGGCTACCACACCCAGCTAATTTTTGTATTTTTAGTAGATACGGGGTTTCATCATGGCCAGGCTGGTCTTGAACTCATGACCTGAAGTGATGCACTCGCCTCAGCCTCTCAAAGTGTTGGGATTACAGGCGTGAGCCACTGTGCCCAGTCAAAAGTTTATTTTAGTGTGGTTATTTAGAAAATAATAAATAGGATTCTTAAATGTGTTGTTATGGTCTGTGGGTTGCTGCACATACCTTTCACTGATAGCCAGTTTCCTGATGGCATGGCTCTGGCAGCAGCTGAACTACCATGGGATTTCTTTTCCCTTCCCTCTGAGTTGGGGGTGGATGGTTCTGATGGAAGATAAACAAAATCTCTTGCTTTGGACTAGATAAAATGTGAGTGGTATGCCTACTGCTTGGAAGGTCCATTTGATTTGGAGGGGCAAAGTTGAGAGATACAGGTAAAAAAGCTGACTTCTGATGACTTACTGAACATGAATTTGCTGTCTTTTTGAGGTACTGGAAGCCTTATATCGTCTGCAGTGGACCTCAACAGATGGGCTGGGGGTTCTCATAATATCACCTACGAGAGAACTGGCCTATCAGACTTTTGAGGTTCTCCGAAAAGTAGGAAAGAATCATGACTTTTCAGCTGGTCTCATCATTGGTGGAAAGGTTTGTCCTTTTGTCTGTGTCCTTCCCTTCTTTCTGTAACCTATACTGGGGTACCGTGGCAGTTGACAGGGAGGCGGCAGAGACGTTATCTAAACAGACTGACTTCCTAGACCAGGGCCTTGTGGAAAAGTAGCACCTTGGTGTGGTCACTGTCATCTATGATCTGGTTGCCAATTTTGCAGGCCCAGAAAGTCCATTTTTTTTTTGTCAGTAAATCTGAATGGATTAGTTTCTCTAAGACATATCTACTTTAATCCTGTAAAGCTATTTGTTGATATCCATTGATAAAGATATTTCTGTATATGAACTAGTACCTTTTAATAAGGTGTCTATTTAAGAGGTTGAATAATTCAGAGCATTGGTACATCAGCAGCATAAGAAAGGAAGGTAGAGTGTTTGGAGGAATGTTTATAGTAGGGTCAAGATAAGACTTGCTGCTGACTTTTGTCTATCTTATAGCACATCTGGAATGCCTGAATCTACTAGAATCTCTAGACCACGAGGATAAATACTTGAATTTCTATGCAAACATGCACAAAAGAAGAAAAAATAGCATCACAAACCCTCATGTACCTGTTGTCCAACTTTAATAATTAACAGTATTCTGTTTTTTTTCTCCTAGCCTCCAGGTCTGTGAGACATGGTTCTTGTATCAAGGAGAGAACTTCTAAATGTAGAGAACTCGGCTCTTTTTTTCAGTTCACAAAGTACAGTCCTTGAGTGGTGTCAGAGTCTGTTCAGTGTCCCTAGGTCCCAAATTAAAAAACGAGAGTAATTCCAGTTTATATCAGTTCTAATCCAAACAGGAAATCGTGACTTGGAGTATTCATTTGATTATTTTTTTTCTTGGCTTCAAAGTCTATGAATAAGAATTTAGAAGAACTCTGAGCTCCTTATGTCTTCCCTTAAAGAGTTTTATTTAGCCCAGAAATGTGGATATGCTGCAGAAATACAAGGGAAAAGTTGTGTTTGTTTCCCAGAGTATCTAAGCTGCTGTGATGAAATGCCACATGCAGATGGCTTTTACAGTTTTGGTACACAGGCTGCTGAGAGTGATGTGTCCGTGTAATCAAAATAACTGTTTTCAGGATCTGAAACATGAAGCTGAGAGAATCAACAACATAAATATACTAGTGTGCACACCAGGTCGGCTTCTTCAACACATGGATGAAACGGTATCTTTTCATGCTACTGATCTCCAAATGTTAGGTGAGTCAAATAAGTTTCTAATAATAAAAAAGCTCAGACTTAGGAGAGAAGCCTTGTAAATTTTACTGATGGAAATTTTTCGTTGGATAAATGTTATGATTCAAAACAAACTTAAAAATTACTGAAACTTTTTGGCATTTGGGTCTAAACCCAGAAAGTAAAAGTAGACTTAAAAAAAATCAGAAGAGGCCGGGCGTGGTGGCTCAAGCCTGTAATCCCAGCACTTTGGGAGGCCGAGGCGGGTGGATCGCGAGGTCAGGAGATCGAGACCATCCTGGTCAACATGGTGAAACCCCGTCTCTACTAAAAAAAAAAAAATACAAAAAATTAGCTGGGCATGGTGGCGCGTGCCTGTAATTCCAGCTACTCAGGAGGCTGAGGCAGGAGAATTGCCTGAACCCAGGAGGCGGAGGTTGCGGTGAGCCTAGATCGCGCCATTGCACTCCAGCCTGGGTAACGAGCAAAACTCCGTCTCAAAAAAAAAAAAAAAAAAGAAGATATGTATGTTTACATATGAAATTCGGCACATTAGTATTAGACCATGACAAGATTATTTTTTTGTTGATTGAGATGCAGTTGCACTCTGGTTGCCCAGGCTGGAGTGCAGTGGCATGATCTTGGCTCACTGCAACCTCCACCTCCTGAGTTGAAGTGATAATCCTGCCTTAGCCTCCCAAGTAGCTGGGATTACAGGCATGAGCCACGACGTCCAACTAATTTTTATATTATTAGTAAAGGTGAGGTTTCTCCATGTTGGTCAGACTGGTCTCGGACTCCTAACCTCAGGTGATCCGCCCACCCTGGCATCCCAGAGTGCTGGGATTATAGGCCTGAGCCATAGCGCCTGGCCCCTGTGCCACAATTTTTAACACCTGCTTCTAATAACGTGAAAAGTCAAATTGGTAATTTTTTTTTTTTTTTTTTTTTTTTTTTTGAGAGAGTCTCACTCTGTCACCAGGCACTAGGCTAGAGTGCAGTGGCACAATCTTGGCTCACTGCAACCTCCGCCTCCTGGGCTCAAGCAGTTCTCTTGCTTCAGTCTTCCAAGTAGCTGGGACTACAGGCGCACGCCTCCATGCCCAGCTATTTTTTTGTATTTTTAGTAGAGACAGGGTTTCACCATATTGGCCAGGATGGTCTCGATCTCTTGACCTTGTGATCCGCCCACCTCGGCCTCCCAAAGTGCTGGGATTACAGGCTTGAGCCACCGCGCCCGGCCTGGTATTTTTTTTTTTAATGAACTTTTTCTTTTTGCTCGGTAATACTACCTAATGTGTATTTTTAGATCAACTTTGAGTGTTTTTGATTTATAGGAAAGTTGTAGTGGAGAGTTCCTGCGTATCCTTTACCTGGTTTCTCCTAATGTTAATGTCTTACATGACATGGTACCTTTATCAAAACTATGGTTAACATTTGCTAGATCATATAAATTCCAGACTTTATTCAGGTTTTGCCGGTTTTTCCGCTAATGGTCTTTTTCTGTTTTAGGGTCCAATCTAGGATACCACATTGCATTTAGCCTAATGTATGTTTTAGATATTATAGTTCAACTTGCATTTTCCTTTTTTAGTTCTTGATGAAGCAGATAGAATCTTGGATATGGGCTTTGCTGATACCATGAATGCTATTATTGAAAATCTCCCCAAGAAACGTCAGACTTTACTTTTCTCAGCAACACAAACTAAATCTGTAAAGGACCTTGCACGTTTGAGTTTGAAAAACCCTGAGTATGTCTGGGTTCACGAAAAAGCAAAATATAGGTAGGTACTCTTTGATTCAATCAAGATAAATGTTGTTTTCTTTTTAAGTTTAGGGATTTTATTTAAATATGTGTTTAATATATGTTTTTCAGGAATTAAGACATTTTATGTGTTATTCGTTATGCAAAGCGTAGTAAATATAACAGTTAAAATTACTCAAATTCTGGACATATCTTTAAATGTCAGAGTACTTGAATGTAGCTTTTCACAAAATGTGGTCTGAGTGGGGAACAAATGTTTTTCCATAAGACATTAACAGGAGTTTTACCATTTACCAACACTGCCTCTCCATAAACAAAGGTAGAAGGGATCAGATAGCAAATGGTGAGTCAAAGTGAAATAGTTTTGCTTCTATTTCTCAGAATCTTTAATATTTCCATGGACATTGTGATTGTTCAAAACAGTGGGAGGTGGATGTAGCTTCTTACATTTACCAAAATTATTTGGGTACAGAATTATCCTTTTTAGCAGGATTATACAGTTCTAACGTGTTATGGAACACATTTTATTAAACGCATTAATATTTAGCAAAATACCTTTCTGTCTAAAATTATTCTAGCAACTGTTATCTGTCTTGGTCTTACTAAAAACTAGAGCATAAAGTATGTGTATTACAGTAAAAGTATGTGTTTTGTGATATGCAAGTAGTTGGAGATTGATTGATTGATTGATTTAGAGGCGTGATCTTGCTCTGTTGCCCAGGCTGGAGGGCAGTTGTGCTCACTGCAGACTTGACCTCCTTGGCTCAAACAATCCTCCTGTTTCAGCTTCCTGAGTAGCTGGGACAACAGGGGCATACTACCACGCTTGGCTAATTTTAAAATTTTTCGTAAAGCTGGAAGTCTCACTACGTTGCTGAGGCTGGTTTCAAATTCCTGAGTTCAAACAGTCCTCCCACTTTGGCCTCCCAAAGTGTTGGGCATAAGCCACTGTGCCCAGCTGGAATATGTTTTAAGTTGTATTTTTATATGACAATTGGAAGGATATATATTTGGTATGCATCACTGCAGGCTTTCAGGAGAAATGTTTTCCAGTGAATATAAATTGTATTATTTGTTGAAGATAACAATGTAAATTCAACTCTATTATTTATACTTAAAATACTTATTTCTTCCTGCTCTGAAATGTTCTAAAAAGAAATAGATTTGAAAAATGAATTGTGTTATCTGAAAATTCCTTAAATAGAGAAAATATGAGTATTTAGGCCCATCTTGACCTTGCGTAATAGATGTTCAGGATTTAAAAAGCCTGAGAGGAGAGAGGCCAGATTCTTTGCTTTTGGGTGATCTTGGGGAATCTGAGTACTGATATCTTTGACTTTCAAGAACTTGGGAATGGAGTAATAAGAGATACTTGAGGTATAATTTTTTTCCTTGGCTTACTGTCAAGTAGATGTTGAGCTCTTAAAGTGTTGAGATAGCTGTTAAATTTTTTATGACAATTAACTTGAAAATTTAAAGACTGTCTAGGATTTTTGACTTTTCTTTTTCGATATTTCCCTCTTGCCTGTTTTTAATATTCATTGGACAAATTTTTCGATCATTAGATGTCTCTAAGACCTTTTATAATGTATGCAAGTTAATTTGTACCTGTTATTTCCTATACCCAATTTCCGTAGGTAAGAGTTGGGTATTTTCGGTAAATCATAAAGTTTTAGAAAAAAACTACAAAGACTTTGATACCATTTCACACATGATTTTTTGAAACCCAGTCCTATCACTTTGTAAAAATGTGGTGGACAAAATTTTCAGGAAACATTCTGGAAGGCAGGCATGTACTGATGTAATTTATAAAACCTCAGGTTATATGATAATGGCTGCAGTGTTCTAGTAGTCCAAATTTATGGGAAACATAAAAAAGCAGAGCTCTTAGGAATTTCATCTACTGTCAATGTTAGCTTTTCCCCTTTAGCAGCTTATCAATGTGGTTCATCCATCCTGAGAGATTATAATCAAGAATATTTTAAAGTATTAGAGAGTATCTACTCTCAAACTGCAAAGGACCCAACAACTAAAGAAAAATTAGATCTTTCTGAAGTTGTAAGTCAGAGCATGCTTAGAAACAGTATACTAGTGTTTTCAGTATGTTGTTATATACAGGCAACTGGTATTTCTAATGATTTTATTTTTGAGAGAATACGCCTTTGGGCCGTAGCAGTTTGCTGTTTTTCAGTGACAAGTTGAATTCTATGGTGGATTATGAAACATTTCAAATTTGAGATCTATTATGAGCTTATGTTTATTATGTTATTTAGTATTACATTGTCAGTTTGAAACATTGATCATTATGAAATGTTTCTTTGTTTTCTGTAGACTTTTCTTTTTTGGATTTGGTTTTTTGCTGCCTTCTTAGTGGCTTGGAGAAGCCCTTTAGAGGAATTAGTTCTTTATTTGTTATATGGGTAGCAAAACACTTCTCTACTCCCAGTGTTTTTTATTTTACAAAATGTTTTTTTTATCTTTACTAATACTTTTTTGCCGTTAAGTCTAGTTTTTTTCTTTTGGAGATGGAGTCTCGCTTTGTTACCTAGGGTGGAGTGCAGTGGTATGATCTCGGGTCACTGCAGTCTCTGCCTCCTGGGTTCAAGCAATTTTCCTTCCTCAGCCTCCTGAGCAGCTGGGATTACAGGTGCCTGCCACCATGCCCACCTAATTTTTGTCTTTTTAATAGAGATGAGGTTTCACCCTGTTGGCTAGGCTGGTTTTGAACTACTAACCTCAGGTGATCGATCTGCCTTGACCTCCCACAGTGCTGGGATTACAGGCTTGAGCCACCACTCCTGGCCAACTTTAAGTCTGATTTGATATTAGTCTACCTATAGCAACTTTGTTTCAGTTAGTGTTTGAACGGTGAATTCTTTCCCATCCTTTTACTTATTACATTGTTTATACTGTGTTTTTAGATTTGTCTTTGTGAGTAGTGTATTTTTAATCTGATATAATTGCTTTTGACATTGAATTTACCTAATTATTATTTAGGTTCCTTTACTTTTTCCTAACCTTTGTGTCCTCCTGGTTAAGAATTTTAATTCCACGTATGTCTTAAGCCCCAGAAGTCACTATTATCACTGTTTGTTTAGACTTACCCAGTTGTTCTTGTATTGTTAGGCTTCTACCTGAGGATTTTTCTTTTGCTCAGATAATTTCCTTTTAGTGCATGCTTGTTAGTGAAACAGTGTTTTGACCTTTCTGTAAACCTCTTTATTTCATCTTCATTTTTTTTTTTTTTGTAGCCTATCTTGGCAGTGTTTTTTTTTTTTTTTTCTTTCTTTGAACTCTTCAAAGACATCTTTCTGTTGTACTCCAGGCTCCGTTATTTCTCTTGTAGTCATCTGACAGTTGTCTTGTTTCTTTGAAGGTAATTTTTTCTTTTTTTCTGGCAGGCAGATGTCTTAAGGTCAGGTTGTCTTGATCTGGTCTAGCCTGGCAATTAGACTTTGGGGCTATCCTATTTCTGGTTTGTCCCGAGTCTTGGGGTATAACCTTCACAGATGAGGCATAGCCCTTCTCAGGGTCTCAGCCAAAAGACTGAGGTATCTACCAGGGCCCCTCTGTCTTGGCAAGCTCTGAACCCCATGGCTTTGTGACCCTGCCAGAATCTCTGCTTAATTATTTAGCTTCCCATTTGGTTGCTTTTTGCTTGTTTTTCTTCATTTTGCCTTGTGTGTGCTCAGTTTAGGGGTAGGCGTGCTCCTCAAGGGCAAATTGTTTGAAAAATTTAAGATTCAGTTTTCCTTCTCTCTGGGACCTGGGACTGACATGTTTAGGCTTAAGGCTGCTACCTTGTTTCTCTCCTGTCTTGAAATCAGCGAATGCTCTTGGGGAAAAAAGAGAGGTTAACAGAAGACTTGGCTCAGGGCATTTCCATTTTCTCTTTTTAGCACCTCAAGTCCTACCTGCCTTGGTGGCTCTCGGATGCTGTCAGTCTTTTTGTTTTGTTTTGCATTTATTCCTGCTTTTATAGTTGCTATTCAAGGCTGAAGGGTTAGTCTAATACAAGCAGCTTCTTAACTTTGTAGTTTTAGCAGCTGGTGGAAATTATTGCCAAGCTCTATTATTTCACTAGGATTTGCACAACTGTGAAATTTTAATTCTATTATTTCTTCATTAGTTTACATACTTTTATATCAAACAGCTTTCATGTGAACTGTGTGATTATTTGAGGTACAATTCTTACAGGAAATACTTACCTTTTTGAGACTGGGTCCTGCTCTGTCGCCCAGGCTGGATTGCAGTTGGGTGATTATAGCTCACTGTAGCCTTGACCTCTTGGGCTCAAATGATCCTCCTACCTCAGCTTCCAGAATGTATACTTTACTCTCTGTATCTGCTTTAACACCAATAAGTTGGTTCCCTAATATTTTCTGAAGGTTAGCAGTGTTTGCTTTTTGGTGGGGGACAGGGGTTGTGTGTACTTAAAATTAACTCAGATTTAATGACAATTAATGGTGAATTAATGATATTTAATCCATAGATTTAAACATCTTTTTATGTCCTTGAATCAATAGAAATTTTTGTATTTAATATTCATCTTGTATCATCCCAAACTTGGCTAGTAGATGCTTCAAGTTATTATCTGGAGTCTTTAGATACATTTTAGTAATCTTTGGTGGACTCCTTGCTTTCTGGTGATCTAAATTTATCTTAAATATACCCAGTTCTTACAAAATCCTTCTATTCTGCCACTTGCCACTTTCCTTAACAGTGTATCCTAGGCATACTCCACAGCAATATATGGATAGATTCTTCATTCCTTTTTTATAGTTGCATTATAATTAATTTATGTGGATGTATAATTGTTCATACTGCAAGTCCCAACTGATGGATACTTGGGTTGATTTTCATCATTTTTTGCTTTATAAATAATGCCATATATTTGTGTGTGTGTGTGTGTGTGTGTGTGTGTGTGTGTGTGTGTGTGTGTTTAAAACCAGAGTAGTGTTGGAATAGAATTCTAAGAGTAAGTTCAAACAGTAAATGCATGTATATTTTTTTCCAACATTTTATAATGAAATTTCAAATATACAATAAATTGGAAGACTTTTACAATAAATAACGTATACCAAACACCTAGATGCTACCTAATGATAGTATTCATTTACTTGGATTTATCCATCCCTTCTAACGCTGTGTATTAAACCATTTTATTTTTGATAGATTTCAGGGTAAATTGCAGATATTTGTATTCTTCTAAATACTTGGGCACACATATGACTATGAGAGTTTAATATTTGTACAGATTTTCTTTTGGCATAAAATTTATGTACAATGAAATATGCAAATTTTAAGAATACTGTTGACTTTGATGAATGTGTATATGTCTGTAATCTAAAACTCTAATAAGATGTAGAATACTGATCAGCCCAGCAAGTTCTCTTATGCCTCTTAGTTAGTCCTTGACCCTGCATTTTTAGAGGTGATCACTGTTCATGTCATGCTTTTTTTTGACACTGATTTCCAAGGGGTTTTGAATGTGTTTTAAAGTAATGTGTTAGGCCGGGCGCGGTGGCTCAAGCCTGTAATCCCAGCACTTTGGGAGGCCGAGGCGGGTGGATCACGAGGTCAAGAGATCGAGACCATCCTGGTCAACATGGTGAAACCCTGTCTCTACTAAAAATACAAAAAATTAGCTGGGCATGGTGGCGCGTGCCTGTAATCCCAGCTACTCAGGAGGCTGAGGCAGGAGAATTGCCTGAACCCAGGAGGCGGAGGTTGCGGTGAGCCGAGATCGCGCCATTGCACCCCAACCTGGGTAGCAAGAGCGAAACTCTGTCTCAAAAAAAAAAAAAAAATAAATAAAAAATAAATAAATAAAGTAATGTGTTGAATTCATTTCCTAAGGGACAATAGAGACACACTCTTTTTTTAGTGTATGTATGTAGGAAATTTGCTTGAAAGATGTGCCACTATTAAAACTTGTTTCCTTTTTTGGTCTGGATTTCAGTTACCAACATGACATATTTTAATGTTTTTCTTCTCCTTAATTCCGCAAGCACCCCTGCCACTTTGGAACAGAACTACATAGTTTGTGAGCTGCAGCAAAAAATAAGTGTGCTATATTCCTTTTTGAGAAGCCATCTGAAGAAGAAGAGCATTGTATTTTTTTCCAGTTGCAAAGAGGTATTGGCTGTTTATTTTTCTTCCTGAACTTATGTTGAATGTCCCTTTTGAAATGGCAAATTCCAATTAGATGAATTGTTATCTTGTACAGGGAGTACAGTGCTAGGTGTGGTGAGGGATCTTTAGTGTCCTTGTTGAAAAGGAATCGGTGGTTGAGACTTTATACTCCACAAGGGGGGAAACTGTGTCTTTTCTTAGGTATTATGTTAAGTGCTAGCAATATTGAAAATGTAGTAGCCCTTAGTAAATATTGGTAGAATGAATAATTATTAGCCAAGCTAAGCAGAGGTCTTTACAATCTGATACCTCCCTTGCCCTTCAAGAATACGGGAATGAGTGTGCCATTTATTTCCATGCCTTACATCTTTGTTTATGCTGATCTGTCGGGAATGCCTTCCCTGCATCCCTTCACCTAAATCTGGGGAAATACTTAGTTTTTTTGAGGCTAGGCTCAAATGTTATACCTGAAAGTCCCTTTTTGGCACTCCCTTTTTAAAAAATCAGTTGCTCCTTTCTCTAACCTTCTGAAATGTTTTGTTTATATCTTAATAAACTCTTCTTGAACACTAGCTCCATTGCCCCTTTCATGGTAGCCCCCCTCCCTTTTTTTTTTTCTTTTAAACAGGATTATTTCACTTTACTTTTCTTTTATAGAAACCCTGTGTTGTAGCCACAGCTGGAGTCTGGATCTGCTGCACAGAGACTCTGGTGTGGGTCTTTTTTGTTTTCTTCTTGAGACAGAGTCTCACTCTGTCTCCCAGGCTAGAGTGCAGTGGCATGATCTTGGCTCCCTGCAACCTACGCCTCCCAGGTTCAAGCAATTCTCCTGCCTCAGCCTCCGGAGTAACTGGGATTATAGGCGTCCGCCACCATGCCCAGTTAATTTTTGTATTTTTAGTAGAGATGAGGTTTCAACATGTTGGCCAGGCTGGTCTTAAACTCCTGACCTCAAGTGATCTGCTTGCCTTGGCCTCCCAAAGTGCTGGGATTACAGGTGTTAGTCACCTGCCTGTGCGTGGCCTCTGGTGTGGGTCTTAATGAGATGGCCAGTGAATTCCAGAGAGACTTGGTGAATATGGTCTCTTTCTAGAGATTGGGGGCAGGGTCAGGTAACTATAGGTCTTGGAGATGGCATCAAAGGTGGCCTTGACAGAGTTGCCCAGGGTGGTAGTGCAGCCTCTGGTTGAGAGATAGCAATTGTTAATACCTACCATCAGCAGCAGCTTCTTGGACATGGGTCCATGATGATGTCAGTGCCTCCTGAGGCAAGGACAAGGCTCATCAGCACAGAGCTGCAGAGGCCTGTCACCTTGCAAGAGCTGGTGGGCTTTCTGGTCTTGTTCCCCCAGCAGCCTCTCTGCACGAGGACAATAGAGAGCTTGGCCAAAATGGTGGTCCCTCAAATGGCAGTGACTGCCTCCTTGGGGCACCTGATACCCAGATCAGTGTGGCTTCTGTAGTCCCCAGTGGTAACATGCCTTGAACCTGGTGCATTGACCAGTGTGGGCCGCGTTTGGACCATGTAATTTTAGAAATCTCATTCTTGAGAGATGCCCCCAGGAAGATGTCAGTGACCTCAGATTCCTTGATGGGCTGAAGAAGAGATAGATCTCCTCCAGGGACTTGGTCTTCATGTCCTTGGCCAGACAGCTCAGCTTTGTGACTGGCATCCACTCCTTGGCCTTGCCTCAGTGGCCTTGGTTGCGGGTGCTGCTGCTGCTGCCTCTGCTGAAGCCTCTGTGGTTTTCCATTCCTGGTCCTGTGGACCCGCCCGCTGTACCAGCGTCATCTGCCATTTGATGTTTTCTTGTAGAAGCTGTTTTTACATCTTTACAAAAGAAAGGCCTAAGTCCCGCTATCTCTAATCTTGCCTGATATATTGCCCCAGAATCAGAACCTCTCTGGTGGTAGCAAATTGCGTCTGAGAAAGTGAATGACTAGTGATTGGGTAACAAGTCATTCTGCAATTCACTTGGTTTCCCATTCTTCACTTTCAGCAAAATTGAAGAGAGACTTTTATGGGGTCTCTCTCTTTCATTGAGCTAATAGATTACCAAAAATTATTTGGAATAATCTGTTATGAGTTGTGGCCTGTTTTATAGGCACTTAGAATTATACTATCTTTGAGTTTGTTTTGTTTCTGTAAACAGATTTTCTTAACACCCATGTTAGAGAAAATGCTGAACTCTTTTCAGTCTAGCAATCCATAGTATCCATGTATGGGTACATAAAGAGAACCAAAACAATTAGCTTCATATAGTCCTACACATTGAGATATATTTACAGTGTTTTTATTTATGTCTAACAGTTTTTTAAGTCAAATGCCAACATATTTCTAGGTTTGATCAGTTCTGTATCATTAATTGTTGTAATAATTGCTGAGCCTGAGAGGAAAGTTCAGTCGGCCTATGGTCACAGGAAATTAAGTTTTTTTTTCTTTTGTAAAAAATGAGTTATAATAACATGATTGATAAAAGGCTTTCAAGCTTCAACTTAAAATGCAATTTTGTGACATTAGGAAATAGAAATGGGAATTAAAGTAGGGAAGGAAATTAAATTTCTTATGATTAAAGAAGAGTTTCTTCACATTTTTTACGTGGTTGGAATTGGGTATCACATTGCTGTGCTATTTAGAATCTGTGGGATACGTTCATACGAGATAAGTGTTTATTTTAAAACATCAGTATTTACCAGAAATGATATTCTTTGCTACTGTTGAGATTTTGAAAGATTTCAGATATCAACATAAAAATACAAGAAGAACATTTTTTAAAAATCAAAGGAAATATGTGAACAAACACCCTTGAAGACCACAACTCTAGACTACATTTCTCTTTCTCTGCTCTATAAACAGTTTTTTAATTGGTAAAATTCATGCTGCTTAATACATTTTTGCTGTTCATCTTCTAAGCTTTATTGCTACCATCTGCTGTAAGCAACCTTTTTTTTTCTGTTAATGCCCCAGGTCCAATATCTGTACCGAGTGTTTTGCCGGCTACGCCCTGGTATTTCTATCCTTGCCCTCCATGGTCGACAGCAGCAAATGAGAAGAATGGAAGTCTATAATGAGTTTGTCCGTAAGAAAGCTGCAGTGCTCTTTGCTACTGATATTGCAGCCAGGGGGCTGGGTAAGAAAACTTCCTACCATGAAATTTCTGTGATCATGAGAAATGTAATTTGCTTATAAAGTGTATTTTGGGAAATCTAATAGACTAAAATACTTGGGTTTCTTTTCTTATTTTGTAAGAGAAAAGTAGTAATTTGGTAGCAGGTGATTAACATTAAGGATGTTTCAGTGAAAGTTTCTATAGTATTTGCATTTTTTGTGTTTTTACCCTTTCATGATAATCACACCATAGAATCCTGAGGAACCTACAAAATCAAAGGAGGATTAAAAGTTTAAAGATATGAAAACAATTCCTGTTTCTTTGAAGTTGGAAACTTGTTTATAGATACTGAACTCATTTAACAAGAAAAACCAGTGAAGTCCATGTTTTCACCTTTCTAATTTTTATCTGAGAAATCACTACATTTAATGTATTCAGATTTATTTTCAAAAAGCTACTTTGTGGATTATACAACTCCTGGCTTTGTCGGAGTGGGATGGGGATGGAAGTAATTAGAGAGGAAAACTAGACATAGCAACAAAGGGTGAGAATAATGGGTGATAATTTGAATCCTTCAATCAGTTTTATTGTTAATTATAGCAAATTTGAAGCATATACAAAAGCTGAATATGTTTAATCTACTCTCATATACTCAGCTTTAACGATTATCTTTTTCATAATTCTCCTGTCCCTCTTGCAGTACTCTAAAGCATATCTCAGATGTCATATTTATTAGTTTAGGCTGGAGTTTGTTAGCACAGTCATAGCTCACTGCAGCCTTGATCTACCAGGCTCAAGTGATACTCCTACCTTAGCTTCCCCAGCAGCTGGGACTACAGGCATGTACCTCCATGCCTGGCTAGTTTTTAAATGTTTTGTAGACATGGAATCTCACTGTGTTATCCAGACTGGTCTTGGACTTCTGATCTCAAGTGATCCTTTCCCCTTGGTCTCCCAAAGTACTGGGGTTACAGGTATGAGCCACCATGCCTGGGCTCTGTTGATGTTACCCTCTGATTTTTGAACCTGAGATAGTTTAGGTCACAAAACCCAATTTTGAACTTAAGTATACTCCTCTTTTTGGTTGTTGTTGAGATGAAATCTCGCTCTGTTGTCCAGGCTGGAGTGCAGTGGTGTGATCTTGGCTTACCGCAACCTCTGCCTCCTGGGTTCAAGTGATTTTTGTGCCTCAGCCTCCCCAGTAGTTAGGATTACAGGTGTCCACCACCATACCTGGCTAATTTTTATATTTTTAGTGGAGACTGGGTTTCACTGTATTGGCCAGGCTGGTCTTGAACTCCTGACCTCAAATGATCCACTTGCCTTGGCCTCCCAAAGTGCTGGGGTTAGAGGTGTGAGCCACCACACCCAGCTTAAGTATACGCCTTTTAAGGACAGATTTCTGTCTTCAAAATTATCTTACAGTTTAAAAAACGTTACACATATATACTACCTATTCACAATGAATGGATGTTAATATTTTGTCATTTTCCTTGGATTTTGTTAAAGAAGTATTAATTGATGTAGTGCTTTTTGTAACTCTTCCTCATTCCATTTTACGACCTCTTCCTCTTTGCAGACATAGTTACTGTCGACTATTTGATGTGTACCCTTTTAGTTGAAGGTTTTTTTTTTTTTTTTTTTAACCTCTAATTCAAAAACTCTGATAGAATTCAGCAGGTCTCTAAACTTGGATGGGGAAAAATACTTTCACTAGATTTTTAACTGAAATTTAGCATTATGAATTTAAGCAAGAAATTATAGTAGTTTTAGTAGTACCTGTGTCTGTGCCACAAATTGAAATAATTTTATATTACTTTTTACAGGTAGAATAGAATATCATTTACATTCAGTACTATTTTGACGTTATAGTCGTTATTAGACCTACGGCTAGGTCATGTTATTTAATGTGCTAGTAAATAGGCATACAAATTACTATATCAAATCTAATAAAAATGTTGAGTTCTATATTTCATTGTTTTTTCTTGTACTCCTAAATGTTTTATGCACTTAAAATATCCTGAGAAGGAATTCATAGGCTTTATCTAAGGCACAAAAAGTGTCAAGAGACTGTCAATAGTTTATTTTTAAAAAGTATTCTATGTGGATGTATTTATAAGCAATGTATAGTATCATCTTGGGTGTTTAAAAAGTTTGTGTAAAAATATCATCATACATACTAGTCTCTGTATAATGCTTTTCTTTGCTTTTGAAGCCTTTCCATGTTGATGTATGAAGATCTAATGTATTATGTGGTTTCCCATAGTATAAATTTATGTAGTTACACATTTATTCCTGCAGTAGTGGACAGAAGTTTTCAGTTTTTCTGTTACGGAAACGTTAGATAAATATCCTGAAGCGCTCTTTTGTGTAAATGTCTAAGAACTTCTTTAGGATACAGCAGTGACTTTTATTATTTTATTTTGTTGCCCAGGCTGATCTCGAACTCCTGAGCTCAAGCAATCCTCCTGCCTTGGCCTCCCAAGGTGTTGGGATTGGAGGCGTGAGCAACTGTGCCTGGTCTTATTTTTCAGTTTTATTTCTGAATAAATGATACATGCACATGGAATAAAAATTACTAGCAGGCCCTGCTGTACTCATCTTCACAGTTGAAGCAACTACTTAAAACCCTTATTTCTTTTTCTGGTGTGTTGCTCCATGTTACTCATTGGTTTATATTGCTGTTTTTTTAATCTATCAAGTTTAGAAATTTTAGACTTCTTTTTGTAACCTAACAATCTCGTCTCTTCTGCCACCCGCATCTTTCCCGTATGGTCATATTGTGACTTATTGTTAAATAAACTTTTCATATTTACATTGTTTTGATTATAATTCATTGTTGCCAAGGGAGGTAGCATGCTAAGACTGTTAGCTGTCTTGCACTTACTTTTGTGTGTTTTTTGAGGTAAATAGTTAATTGTTATAAAATTTGCTTAGTTTGGTGCTTCCAGTTCTGAATTCTCCAGTATTCTAGCAGGTGTCATGTGCCTCGTTCTCTAGCGATTCACAGGTCTCTTTCTTTTCTCGTTGCGACCTCCCTCTTGCAGCCTTCTGCCTCTAGCTCTAACCTGCCCTAGTTGCTCCTGTATGCCTGATGCATACTTCTCCTGGGACTTTTCTTTCCAGATACGTCTTCCACTTTCTTGGCTTACTTCTGCTACTATTTTTTAATTTTATTTTTTAAACTTAAAGCTCATTCTCTAATAGCTTCTAAGAAAGGGCATATGGGAGGTAGATTTTTGAGTTCTTGCAGATTTGATGATGGTTTAGGATTGGGAATAGAATTCTAGGTTGAAACGATTTTCTCTCAGAATCTTGCAGATGTTTTCCATTGTCTTCCAGTAGCCGGTATTCTGTGGAGAACATGTTCGCGTTTCTGATTCCTTTTTTGTAATCCTTACTTTCTTTTTCTGGATATTCTTGGGATTTACTGTTTATCTAGTGTTGTAACATTTTACAATAATGTAACTTATTGTGAAGTCTTACTTGTTGTGCAGGCCTTTAGCAGTACTTTTTCAGTGCAGACCAGTACAGTTTATTGGAATTTTCTCTCATAAAAATATTTCATGTCTACACTGTCTAATACTATAGCTAGTAGCCCCATGTGGCTATTGAACTCTTAAAATGCGGCTAGTGGAACTGGGGAAGGGAGGAGTTTTAAATTTTATTTAATTTTAATTAAACAGGAATAGCTATCATATTGAGGGGCATAGGACAGAGACTCATGTGTGTCTTGGTTGCAGGAAATTTACCTTTAAATTGCTTCTTGGTGTTTTGGTTAAAGAAACGTTATTTATGTTATTTTGACTATGTAATTGCTGCTCAGGGAATTAGTGTACTTAGATTGTTTCTTATACTTTTCCTTGTGATTCTCTTTGAACTAATAACTATCTTATCGTAAAATTTCTTCCTTCCCCCCACTCGTTCACTCCTTTTGGAAGAGTGTTTGACCTCTTTGATCTTCTAATTTTCCTGTTCTGTTTTTACTATTGCTCGTCTGTGTCTCTTGTTCTTTCTGGAAGATTTCTTTGATTTTATAATCCAAGTTTTCTATAAAAACATTAATTTTTAACTGTTAAGAACACCTTTACACCCTTTTATTGTTTGATGGATGCAGTGTTTTCTTTTTTCTGTTTTTTTGAGACACGGTTTCACTCTTGCCCAGGCTGGAGTACGGTGATGCAATCTTAGCTCACTGCAACCTCTGCTTTCCAGGTTCAAGCAATTCTCATGTATCAGCCTCTGAGTAGCAGGGATTATAGGTGCCCACCACCATGCCCAGCTAGTTTTTGTATTATTAGTAGAGACGGAGTTTTGCCATGTTGGCCAGGCTGGTCTCGAATTCCTGACCTCAAGCAATCCACCCACCTCAGCCTCCTGAAGTGCTGGGATTACAGATGTGAGCTACTGCGCCTGGCCAGATATAGTGTTTTCTCTCTTTGAAGACATTAAGTTTTTATATTCTGTTCTCCACATTGATTTTTTTCTTTTCTGTCTTTCATATTTGAGGCTTTTCTCCATTGTCTGCACTTGGATGCATTTTTATATTTAACAGTGAGGCCCTAAAACCTATTTGAAGTGATTTGTACATGGATGAGGCTTGTTGACTAAAGACCGTCGTTGTGAGACGATTTGGACAGTTGATCATTTTGGGGTGGATTCAAAATGTCAGTGCCTATTCTGTTTGAGCACTGAATCTCTCCTGAAAAGACAGTCTCAATCTCTTGAGAGCTAAGCTTGCTACTGGCTCTGGAAGCCTAGTAAGGAAGTCAGCACCTGGACCTCCCAGGCAGCATGCAGACTTCTTCCTCAGCACTCCTGTTCTCATTCTGGCTCTGGTGTCCCAGCATTCCACTGTATCCGGTGTCTGCGATCTGAAGCCTTTCTCTAGATAAGACTCTTGGTTCCCTTGAGGAGACGCAACTGTCCAGGATGAGAGAGGGGACCTCAGGTCCTACGTGTTGATTTCAACCCATCTTCCTCTTTACAGCCCTGCAATACGCCCTTGCTTTCTCAGCTACCTGAGAGCATATCTCTGTTCTGTTTCTTTTGGTTCTTCCTCCTCATACTAACATTTACCTTTTTGAATAGACTATGTGACTTAGTGACAGTTTTGATGCTCTTAAGTATCATTATCTTCCATATCTTTTCTGTTTTTGGTGCTCAGCCCTTTTCTCTGATAGGAGTTGATCTGAAATCTTTGAAGCAAAATCTGTAAATGACTGAAGGTAGTTCTCTTAAGAAGTTGTGACCAGGATTTTCTGGAAATAAATGAAAACTGCTATAGCCAGAAAATACATGTGGAGTAGTTGTTGCTGGGAAATAGGAGGAAGGACCTAGGAAGAAAGCGTTAATTTGAATGGAGCTGGGGATAATAGGAAAAGGAAAGAAGCTTCCCTTAAATTTAGAAACCAGTTCTGTAGTTCACTAGTACCCCATTAGAAGTGGTGCTTTCAGGTTATTAAATACTAGGGTATTTCACTCTTTGACACGAAGCAATCTGTCTCTTCTGTGTCAAATATGAAGTAATCTTCATATTCAAACAGTTATTAATTTTAGTTCATTTTTTCAAGAGAAATGTTCATCTTTTGGTTCATGCAGTTGATTTTATTTTTAATAGAGTTCATAGATGATATCTATCAGTTTGATGTGGTGAAAAGTACCGGCAGGCAATATCGTAAAATAAAAATAGTGCATTAGGGCAGATCTTGCAACCAGTTTCTTAACTTCGCATCCCTTCTCTGTAGATTTCCCAGCCGTGAATTGGGTTCTTCAGTTTGATTGCCCTGAGGATGCCAATACGTATATTCACAGAGCAGGTAGAACTGCCAGGTAGGTATACTGACTCACTTATTTTCTTTTGCTGCTATCTAAATGACAAAGCATGCTTTCTGAGCTGCAGATAAACAAGAAAGGAATTCAGGTGAGTGAGTGCTGGTTTGGCATTTTGTGGTGAGAGTTGGTAGCAACTTGACAGCTGTTGTAAATCATTATGGCTAAGATTTGATTAGTGCTGCAAAAAATCCATAAACATCTTATTTTAGTTTGTTTTAACTTTCCCTTTACTTTTCACCAGAACTGCTCACTGAAAGTCATCTCATTGGATCCTAATGACCTGTCAGTTAGGTATAGGACTGTAATAGTCCTCACTTATCCTCAGGGGTTATGTTCCAAGGTCCCAGTGGCTGCCCAAAATCACAGTACCAAACCCAATATATGCTATGTTTTTTCAATCTAATAACTGAGACAGCCAAGTAACTAACACATGGACGGGGTCTGGGGCGTTGATATGCTGGACAAAGGGATGATTCCCATCCTGGGCAGGACACAGTGGGATGGTGTGCCATTTTCTAGGCTACTCAGAAGTGCGAGCAATTTAAAACTTATAAATTGTTTATTTCTGGAATTTTCTATTTTTTTGGGCCCTGGTTGCCTGGGGGTAACTGAAACCACGGAAAGAGAAACCACAGATGAAGGGGGACTACTTACTGTATTATTAAATACCTGTTTTCAGATGAGGAAACTGAATCTTTGAGCAGTTAAACAATTTGTTCAAAGGTCCGCAGAGCCAGAATTTGAACCCAGACAGTCTGGCTCATCTAGTCTAGATCTTGTGCTTTTACCTTCTAGAGTGGAGGCTCTATTAAAGGGCTAAGTGGTTTGGGATCATAGATTTCTCTTTTTCCTTTCTTCCTAGCTCAGGAAAGAGAGGCATTGCTGAAGACTACTCCCTGTATCTCTCCTTCTTCCTATATGCCCCACTTCTCCCCCAAAGCATCGTTTATTTGCTCAAGAGGTATGAGGAACTGCCTAGAAAAGAACATAGTAAAGTCAGTCAGTTGGAATTAAATGGCATAGAAAGGCATCTGAATGAATCAAAAAGGATTGCACAAGTGTGATTGCTATTAAGCTATAGCAGTGAAGCTGGGAGATACACGTTCATGGTAGAATTGTAAATGGTTAACATTTTTCTGGATAGCATATGATAATACTTATTAACCACCTTACAGTTCTTCTTTTTGTCTTAGTAATACCACATCCGGAAATAGATCTTAAGAAAATAGAGAGATGAATAAAGTTTCAATATATATTTGTCTCACTGATACTTGTAGTGGTTAAGAACTGGAAATTACCTTGTTGTGATCTTTAGGATATGATTAATTATGGTCAGCCATAGATGGATCATTTCTTTAGTTTTACATTTTTGTTCTATTTTCTTTCTCATCAAAACTGGATGATTGGGTATTTATCTATGAATTCCAGTATTGGTCTAACTGGACCAACAGTTGCTTCCAATTTCAAGCCACAAATTCTTCTTCAAAACTTTCCCAGGTATGTCAGGATCTTTAGGCCCGAGCACAGACTGTCCTGTCTGACAGGCTTGCCTTACCACCTGCCCTGTGTCCTCTTGAGCAAGTTGCCTGAAGTAGGAAAGTGTACTCTATCCCTTGCTTACCTAGGAAGTTCCATTGGAGTTTAGTTCTTTTAGATTGCTATGCATTTATATTTTTTGGGTAGCTTTGAAAAAAAAAACACAATTTTTTAAATGTGGTCACTTTTTGTTTCAGCTGAAGTGAAGGTTTTTATGTCCTTTTATAACTTAGCAAGAAATAGAGCTTTTTAAAATTCTATTTTCTAATTTTCGTAAGAGATTTGAGTAAGTTTTTTTTTTTTTTGATTGATTCCTGTTTACCCTGTGGGCCATCTTTAAACATGGTTCATAATAAAAACGCACTCAAATTAAATGTGCTTCTTTTTGACCAGCATGATAGCAGGCAGAGAACAGTGTAATAGTAAAATACTATTTAAAAATAGGATTTATGTATTAGTGGGTTCAAAAATAAGTCTTTTAATTGCAATCGATGGTGTAGTTTTATACAAGCAATACAGTTAGGATTGGGTTTTGTATGTGATGTTATTGTACATTCAGACAAACTTGTTTCTAGAATTTTTTTTTCTTCTTAGAACTAAGTAAAATGGGACATGGGTAGAAGAGTTGCCTGTTCTCTTCTCCATTTTATGAAGGGATAGATGGTGCCTCATTGGTCTTTAATGTGTTGAGTACATGGTTTGTTTGTGTTTGACATGGAGTCTTTGCTCTGTCACCCAGGCTGGAGTGCAGTGGCACAATCTCAGCTCACTGCAACCTGCGCCTCCTGGGTTCAAGTGATTCTCCTGCCTCACCCTCCCAAGTAGCTGGGACTATAGGGATGTGCTACCTCACCTGGCTACGTTTTGTATTTTTAGTAGAGATAGGATTTCATCATGTTGGCCAGGTTGGTCTTGGATTCCTGACCTCAAGTGATCTGCCCGCCTCAGCCTCCCACAGTGCTGGGATTACAGGTGAGAGCCACTGTGCCCAGCAAATACATGTTTTGATTGTCGTTCATAGTGAGATATTTTGGGAAGTCATTGGTGGTTGGTGAAATGACCTCCTCCAGTGTGTCATTCTCAATCGTAGTTCTGTAAATTTGTGCATATACCTGTGCACATATCTGCATTCTGTGGCCCTGTGGGCCTCTGGATAGGCAAGGTTGGATATGGATCTCACAAGTACATTGAGCCAGGGGTGTAGGCACTTTTTATTTTTTCTTTTCCTTTTCAATATCTCTAATGTATTCTTTAATGTGATTATTTTGATATGTATTACATACTTTTTAGATGTGCCAGTGGTATTGATGGGGACAGGCAGACTGATTCCTAAATAGAATACATTTAGCAGGAAAATTATTCTTTCTATATGAAGATTATTGGACATGTCCATATAAATCAGGAAAGGATTCTAGAAGGGGAAGTATTTCAAGGTTCTTAGTTCCTGGAGAAGTTGTTGAAAATTTTTGTAGGTGAACATGCCGTGGTGAACATTAAATTGGGTCTTAATGACTGTGGAGATGAAGAGGAGTTAGAACAACACCACATTATTGTGTCTGAAGAGAGAGAATACTAATCTCTCTCTTCAGACACATGTTTTAATATAATTTTTAATGTGATCATTAACTTTTAAAGCACAGGCCTGTTTGACCTTTTGTAACCAATTACAAATATTTTGACTTGATTTTTTTAGATGTATAGTTAGTAGAAAGGTTTAGCATATATAATGCTTTTTTTTTTCTGGCAGTTTAAAAGTTGCCAGTGATGGGCTTAGAGATAATTAGAAAGTTTTGTGGACCATGAGACTGAATAATTGAATTGAATAAAGGCTAAATTAAAATTTGAATCTAATTAAAATCCTGTGTATTCGGCTGTAATTAAAACCAAGTGGCCAGATAGTGTTTGCTTTTGGAATTGAACTGTAATATATGAATATAGAAAAACAAATTGATTAGCAAAATCGCTAGGTTTTCTTTTTCTTTTTGTATTTTAGCTAAAAAAGTGATTTGGGTACTTCTGCCTTGAAATACCTAATTCTGTATTAATTTTACCTTTTTAAATTTCTTTTGATCTATAGCAGTTGAGAAATTTCCTTGTGTTTTCCTTAACCGTCACACCCCTTTTAACAAAATGATCTCCTTTAGAGATGAGTGAGGCCAGCTACGTGAATATAGTTTTACATGCTGTATCCTGTGATACATTCTACCGCTTTAAAAAGTAGTTTTCTTTAGGGCTTATAGTTTTTTTTTTTTTTTTTTTTTTTTTTTTTTTTTTTTTTTTTGGGTACAAAACCAAGCTCTTCAGTTTTTGTAAAAATATCCAGTTGAAAATAGAAAATATTTGGGAATGGAAAATAGACATCAAATATTCTCAACTTAAAAAACTTTTTATTTGGGGAGGGTGAGGAGGGTTGTAGGTAGAAGATGGACATTTATATATAGGTTTTTTTCCCAGAATAGTAGAAAGTAAAATAATTTTCAGCAATATTCTAATTTAGCCTTATTTGCCTGTCTACATTTTTTGACTCTCAGAAACTGTGTAACGTGAGCAGATTGTGATTCCACTAGGGGGCAGCAGAGGCCAAACCTTAGCATTGCATGCTCGTTGGCAGCAGTTTAGATCTTAGCAGCAAAAAGGAAGATGGCCAGTAGTTAAAATCTGTAATAATTTGTGAAGAGTTCATGGTTGTTTGTGGGAGACTACTGGTACTTTATGGAATAGCTAATTAGAATTTTTTAATAGTATCTTTAATTGGTTTGTGAATTGAAATGATAAAAGTAAAAAGACAATTTTCTTTTTTCTTTTCTTTTCTTTTTTTTTTGAGACGGAGTTTCGCTCTTGTTACCCAGGCTGGAGTGCAATGGTGCGATCTCGGCTCACCGCAACCTCCGCCTTCTGGGTTCAGGCAATTGTCCTGCCTCAGCCTCCTGAGTAGCTGGGATTACAGGCACGCGCCACCATGCCCAGCTATTTTTTTGTATTTTTAGTAGAAATGGGGTTTCACCATGTTGACCAGGATGGTCTCGATCTCTTGACCTCGTGATCCACCTGCCTCGGCCTCCCAAAGTGCTAGGATTACAAACTTGAGCCACCGCGCCCGGCCCTAAAAGACAATTTTCATGAGCATTAACTTTGCAAGGCTTACCATATGGACCTTAGATACAAGATAGGAGCAATCTTTGCTGGTGAAAATGATTTTCATTTCTTTAGCTTACATTCGTGAAGGTCTACAGTCTGCTTCTCCTAGAGAGTGGCTGATGCTTCTTTTTTCTTTTTTTTTTTTTTTTTTTGAGACGGTGTTTTGCTCTTGTTACCCAGGCTGGAGTGCAATGGCGCGATCCCGGCTCACTGCAACCTCCGCCTCCTGAGTTCAAGCAATTCTCTTGCCTCAGCCTCCTGAGTAGCTGGGATTACAGGCACGTGCCACCATGCCCAGCTAATGTTTTGTATTTTTAGTAGAGACGGGGTTTCACCATGTTGACCAGGATGGTCTCGATCTCTTGACCTCATGATCCACCCACCTCGGCCTCCCAAAGTGCTGGGATTACAGGCTTGAGCCACCGCGCCCGGCCTGGCTGATGCTTCTTTACATGGCCTTCTGTCTTTGTTGGTGTCTGAGATTTAAAGGTTGCATAAAAGGTCACAGCAAATATATTTTGCATCCTGAAGCAGTGAGGAGCTGGGGTAGAGTATAGCCAATATGGCTGTAGGTGTAGATAAGGAGGGCTGATATTTCTTAGGAGTTTATTTCCCAGGTACCCCTTGGGAATATTTCTTAGAATTCTGTTTCCCAGGCACCCCTTGGGAATAGGGATATCCTTACTTTGTTCTCCTGTCTAGTCAATACAGCAGGCAGAGTGTTCCTTCTAAAACATAAGTCAGATTATGTCACTCCTCTGATGGTATACCATTGCACTCAGAGTGAAAGCCAGTGATCCCCTGGGTCTAAACTATTTATCCCTTTCCCCCCAGTTTCCTAGTATTCTCCCCTTGTTCTCTGTGCTCCGTACTGGCTCTGCTGTTTCGTGTATGTGCCAGGCATGCTTTTGCTGGTAGGGCCTTTATATTGGTGCTCTCTCTTTTCTGCTGGAATGTCTTTTCCTCCAATATCCACATGGCTTCCTCATCCTCCCCAACCACTGCTTTTTTACCGTCCTCTACATTCCTTTTTTTGAAGTCCTTTATCACCTTCAAATACACGATTTACTTAGTATATTTTTAAATTGTTTTTCACCTTGTTTGATTGTAAGTTCCATAAAGGCAGCAATGTTTGTCTAATATATTGGTGTACCTTAAGTGTGTAGAACAGGACCTGGCATGTAGCAGACATTTGAGATAGTGATTCAGACCCATGAATCAGATCTTACCTAATATGTTAATTATCCTAATGTGTTAATTATTTATTTTGTATAACAAATTGACCCCTGGCTTGGTGGCTTAAAGCAATAACCATTTATTATCTTGCAGCTTCTGTGGGTCAGGAACTCAGTGTGATTCCTCTGGGTCCTCTGGCTGTCAGTCTGTCATCAGGCTGTAATGAAGGTGACAGATGGTACTTTACGGTTCAACTAGGGTTGCATCAGTTCTCATATTTATTCACACAGTTGTTGCCAGATTCATTTCCTCCTTGATTGTTGGTCAGAGGCATCTCTCAGTTCCTTTTCATGTGGTCTTCGTCACAGGGCAGCCACAACATGGTAACTGACCTCATCAGAGAGGGCACACGAGAGCTGAGGGAGAGAAAGATGAAGCAGCAATGTCTTTCATGACCTAGACTTAGAAGTCACAGTCCATCTTAACTGTAAAATCCTGGTGATTGCATATCAGCTCTATTCCTTGTGGGGGACAACACAAGGGTGTTAATACCAGGAGGTACAGATTATTGGGAGTTGTTTTAGAAGCTTTCTGCCATACCCAACATCAGATTTTATCACTGATTTCAAGGATAAAAGCAATCCCAAGATATAAGTGAAACAGGAAGAGGTGTGGGATCTCCATTATAGCTCCCTGGGTATTTTCTTGTCAAATTAGAGCCTGCGCTGGCCTAAGTTAACATAGAAGGCTCTAAATAATGTGTGGCTTAGATGGACGCTTGCACAGATGGACTATTTGTATACTCAGTCACAAAGCCCACCAGAGAAACATGCTTTTGAATCCATGAATTGTGAACAACCATGGTACATCCTATTAAAAGTTTCCCATAGGTGAGGACTCTTACCTGGCAAATACCATGTTTGTTTCCCTGAAGGTCTGTCATTAATATGTTTTCTAGGAGATTTGACCATAACACTTTTTTTGGGGATGGAGGGAGCATAGGGCAACCTCTTCCCTACCCCTCACCTCGTACCACATAGAGAACGAATGGACTGTGGTTTAGCCTTTTGCTTCCCCAAACTCAATAAATACTTGTATGAATAAACTCATTTAGCCCATAGAACAACTCATGAAAGAGGTTCTAGTATTAGGAAACTGTTTCTCAGAGACTTTGAGGTAGAATATGTCAAAGATTTTTCAGTTTAGTAAGTATCAGGGCTGGGATTGTGCTTGGATCTTTCTGACTCTACAACTCGTTCTTGCCAGTGTGCCCTGATACAGCTGTTTAAATCTAATGGATTCCTGTGGCTGCTGCTCCCATGCAGACCTTCTAGAATGCATGAGAGCCAGTTACTGGGAGAAGAAACATAGATGCCTTTAAATCTGTTGACATTTGTGGTCAGGAAGACAAACTAAAAGCACATGCATTTTCTTTCTTTGGACTATGAGAGATAGACATCCTGTAGTTGTTCGATCACTGCCTTTAAATAAAGTCAGGAATCCTAGGTTTGAATTTGACTTTGTTGCCTAATGACCTTATACCCTTGGACAAGTCTTTAACTTCTCTAAGCTTCAGTTTCTTTTCTGGTAAAATGGGGTTAATTGTATCTAACTCTGTTATTTCCTGAGAGTATAGTTTTAGGTAGTATCGGTACCACTTTCATTTGAGGTTTCTTTTTTTTCTTAATCTGTTAAAATTTAGCTTTTTAAAAAAAATTTTTCTGGGGACAAAGGTGATAGAATTTAATGATTTCTACCCTTTCTCTGTGAACCCCATAAATCCTTGTTCTTAATCAGTTTGCTAGAAGCTTTCCATGCAATATGTATTAGCCGGCTTGGTTTCTTTCTAATCACTTACAGTGAGCTTCATTTGTCACTGTTGGGCCTGACATGGTATACCTGTTTGTTATTTGAGATCTTAAGGTGCAGATGACTTTCTTTCCCCCAAAGTATTTCCAAAGTTCTTTTTTCCTGTTTTAAATCCAGTGTAGAATCTTCAGACATTCTGTAAGTCAGAGATACTTTTTTTCCTGGAATAAGCTCTCCTGCGTACCATGTTGCTCAGGAGGAACAGAACGGTTGGACTCAGATCCCTTATGGCTGTGTTTCTGCATCTGCATAACAGACTGTATTGTTCTCCCCCAGTGACATGAAATCTTGGGGATGGTCGTCACAGGGAAGGCTGAGGTGTAGGGAGACCAGAAGGAGATACAGGGCAGGAAAGAGAGGATTGTGCAATAGCAGAGCGTAAGCAAAATGTCTCTCTTTCTCCACTTCTTGATTATGATTGTATTGTGAGCAGTGACTAGTGTATCAGTCGTTAGAGCTGTGGAGTTTTGGATCCTAAAAGGACGTAAATCAGTAAGTTGTATAATGTATAAATAAGAGAATATAGTGAATAGTGATTTATTTAAAGTTATACAGCTAATCGTACAACAGGTCTAGAACCCAGTTGTTTTGATTCTAAATCTGATGGTTTTTTTTTTTTTTTTTTTTTTTGTGACTGAGTCTTGCTCTGTCACCCAGACTGGACTGCAGTGGTGTGATCTCGGCTCACTGCAGCCTCCGTTTCCAGGGATCAAGTGATTCTTCTGTGTCAGCCCCCTGAGTAGCTGGAACTACAGGGTGCACCCCCACGCCTGGCTAATTTTTGTACTTTTAGTAGAAACGGGGTTTTACCATGTTGGCCAGGCTGGTCTCGAACTCCTGACCTCAGGTGATTTGCGCACCGGCTTCCCAAAGTGTTGGGATTACAGGTGTGAGCCACCACGCTTGGCCAAGTCTGGTGTTTTATCTGCTGATACGGTGTCTATTGTTCGCTCACCAAATATTTGTTGTGCATGTGTTGACCTATGACACATGTATACATGTCCTCAAATTTAATAATTAAGATAAGGAAATATACTAATATTGGTAGTACTAGGATGTATGTTAAATGGGGTAAGAGTGATACAAAAGATGTAGGTCTTAAAAGTATATAGAGTATTTTTAATAACTGATATTACAAAAATAATGCTACTCACTAAACAGATTCTAGACAATAATGACAAAACAATTAAAATAACCTAAAATCCTAAAATTTTTTTCATGTACTTACGTATATATGTTTTTCTGGTTACAAAACTGGGATTGTTCTAAATAAACTTTTTGTAACCTGGAGAATGAGGCTAAGAGCACTGAGGGTGGCTATGCAGTTGTGAACAGTGTGTCACAGTCCATGGCAGGACGGTAGTGGACGGGACGAATGAGAAAAGTTTAAGGGACAGTTGAAGAGCCAACTAAATGGAGTTGATGTGCTGGAGAATCTGAATTTGAGTAAAGATTACTGGCTCATGGGCAGAAGGCAGATTATTGCCAGAATGACAGGGCTTTTTTCCTGCCTCTGGCTCTGGTTTGTTTGAAGGTTATTTCAGTAGAAGAATTACCATGTACGTCCAAGCCAATGGTCTGGATTCCAATTTTAACTAGCAATACTAGTGAGCTGCAGGATGTGGAGATAAGCTTCTTGATATAAGCTAGACAATCATGACCAATCTGTTGAGCATTCTTGTTTCTGGAGGGAATCCTGGTATAACTGAAAAAGTGGTGGATCAGAAGCTTAAAGTCTCTGATATTTAGTAACCAGCTGATTTTAGGCCAGCCTCTTGGGCTCTCAGGAATACTATTTTGTATTGCCACTTCCTACTGGTTGCTTGCTTTTAAGATCTGCAAATTAATGTATTAATACAAAAAAAAAAGTTTGTCATAAATTTGGAAGAGCTGCATAAATTCCATGCAGTGTTAATACTGATGGTGAAAATGAAATTTTGTTTTGGATGTAGGGCTTTTTGTCAGGTGGCTAGACTGTCTCTTAAAATAATTTGTCATGGTGGCTAGTTAAGACTGTATTGTATTGTTGAAAAATGCTGAGAGTGGACACTAAATGTTCTCACCACAGAAATGATAACTCTGTGAGGTAATACATATTTTAATTAGCTAGATGTAACTATTCTACAATGTGTATATACTCTAAGACATGTTGTACATGATAAGTACAATTTATCAATTTGAAGTAAGTATGTTTGAAAACAAATTTGTCGAAATACAGAGTTTTAAAGTGTAAATCTTTTGAAGAACACTTATTTTTTATACATTTAGGCTTGGGCCTTGAATATTGCTTTTGAAATCTAAAAGCTAGCTCATGGGTAAATAGAGTTTATTTTTGCAAGCATTTTTTTTTTAAAGAAAAATGTTCTTATGCCTTCTTTTAAAAAGTGCTTTTATTCTAGAACAAAAGCTTACTAGGGAACTTTGGTTATTAGTGTGTGGGTGGTAACTTGTGCTTTGTGGTGTTTTGGGGAAAAGATGTGTGTAATGTAAAATAGGTAAAATGGCTAGTGATCTTTTCAATGGGTGCTTGCCTTATGGAATTTGACTTTGAGTGTTATCCATTTTCCATTGGAAGTCTTTTTCTTCTGAAATTCCACTGTTGGAATTTGTCTTAATGTGTAGCCTTCTACATATATTCTGTTAGCTGTGGCTTTAAAAGTTTTGAACATGGTCCCTTAATGACTTTCGTCCTGACTCAGCCTCTTAAGTGCTCCCTGGGGATGAGTAGACGAGATGAATAGAGGTGTGCTAGCCTTATTATTCCTTCCTAGGGGTCAGTTGAAACATGTGAGAACGTGGAGTGAGTATCTTTTTGGTCTCCTAGGTTCTTGTAACCCTTGGCCACAGTCTGTGCCCCATGTAGACTTGCGGGCCTATTTATTTCATTTTCCCATCTCTGAACTTGAAGGTAGAGTATTAAAATGGTTGACTGTTGACTAGCCCTCAACCCATTGTTCTCCTCCTTTCTAATGGTTCTACACAGAATAAACTTTTCTACTTCAGAAGGTAATTCCCTTAACCTCAAGAGCCTGGTTGCCTCGAGCATTTTGGAAGTGTCCTGCTTGAGTCAGCATTAACTGATTCCTGTTCTCTTTGGACCTGTAATCTTTCCTTGGTGGAGTCTGGGAGCTTCAGAATTACGCTGTCTCTCCGTTATCTTGTCTGCTTAGCATGTCTTCTCATTGCTTCATATACTAGTAAATTTTGCCTTCACAGATGGTTTGGTCCAATACTGCTTAGGGGTCAGCTTTAAATTTGTATTTCTTTGTAGTGAACGAAGGTGAAAAACTTTGAGTCATATTATTCTGTGTTAAAATGCTATGAGGAAGTTATTTGGTACTGGTCTTTCAGTTCTAAAATGAATAATTGGTGACAGTAGTAAATTGTATGTTCAGCCTCACTCTGTCCCCTTTGTTGACTAGAAAAAGCAAGTAGGCGTAAAGAAGAGGGAAGTGTCCACTGGACTCTCAAATGCTGCTCTACCCCATGGAAAACTCGACTATCCCCTTTATATCCCTTCCCCTAATGTTGGACTGATTCCTAATTATTCTTTAGATTTCAGTTCAGATGTTGGTTTCTCAAGGCAGTGCCATCTCTCAGTATGTCAAAGCCAGATTTTTCTTCCAGCATTTGATGATGACATTCTACTTAAGTATTGGTGGTATTCAGTCTCTCTACACAGGGACATTCTAGGGCTTCTAAAAACAGGTTCTAATGTACATTTCTAGCCATCTTCCCTGCTGTTTGTGTAACGTGGCTTCAGTGTAATTTCTTTTTCTTATTCACTCTTTAATACATTTTCCTTGTATTGTCTGGTTTCCACTCCCTTGTTCACACTTTCTTCTCCTTTGTGACACCTTAGTCTCTTCACTACTTTAAATGCTAATGACTTCTGACTGCATGGATGGTTTAGTCCAGTACTGCCTAGGGGGACAGCTTTAAACTCATATTCCTTTCCCATCTTCAAGGCTCACCTGAAATTTCATTTCATACTCTATGACATATTTTGTTTTTCTCTGGCTAACCCTGAGAGGCCTCTTTTCCTTTCTGAGTTGGTGGTGTTTATTGCCCACGGTTGTCCTTTTGCACCTACTTACTTACTGTTTTGTGACTGTTCTCTTGACTCTCTTGCTTGTGTGTTTGTTTTTTTCTAGTCAATGGGAACATTAGATCACTGGAGACAGGGATTTTCATCTTCTGTTTCTTTATGTTCTTTACAGTTTATGCCCGCCACAAAGTTTCTCACTAAAAAGTTTATTTGCTCCTCACATTTTGTAGCATGAATCCTGGTGAGAGTGCTTTGAGATTGTTTTTTTTTTTTTTTTTAAATTTCTCCAGGTTTCCAATTGTGTTCCCTGTTTTATGCTTGTATGTAATGGCTGACATAAAGGTATCGGGAAAATCTGTATGCAAGTAGCACAAGAGACTTAATAACTGCAGGATGTCTTGTGGCTCATGTCAGTACAAATTTCTGAAGATACAGCATGAAATAAGATTTTACTAGGTGAGGGAAGAGAAGTAACATGGATTGGAGGCAAGTGTTTTACTTGAACAGATCTGTTTCTTATAACTAATGCTTCTAAACAATTTTACTTCCAAGGTGTAAATAAAGTTCCCAGGAAGAGAAGTTGAATTTTTTTTTTAAAGTATATATTGGGTACCATGTTTATTAAAAGATTAACTTCATTATGATCCTCTAGTGGCTTGAGTGAGAAATTGTCTCCTTGTTATATGGGTAGAGAGCTATTTAAGAAAATCTCTTTAATTGATTTCTTAGAATTTAGATCATCTTCCGTGGAACAGCTTAAAAGTCACTAGGAATAACTAGTGATGAAAATGATAGGAGGTGTTCAGAGCCCTAGTTTTCTGTTATCAGAGATTAAAAGCCAGTCTCTGACATTTACTGGTTAGATGAACTTGTTTTCATGTTTAACTGTTCATCACACTGCTAAAATGTAAAATGCAGATTGCATTGATGTATTAAAGATTTTGTTTCTTTTTGTTTAGGTACAAAGAGGATGGTGAAGCTTTATTAATTTTGCTTCCCTCAGAAAAAGCTATGGTGCAACAACTTCTTCAGAAGAAAGTACCTGTGAAGGAAATCAAGTAAGAGCTACTTGTTGTCTTTATGTTTTTAGGAAAATGAGGGCATGAAATTGTTATGCTTAATTATGTGCACCTAATTCCCTCCTCCTCCTAATTTATTCAACTGCCTGGTTTGACTTTTATAAAAAGGCTCTTTTTACAACAGTTTTAGTTTCACAGAAAAATTGAGAGGAAGATATAGAGTACCCCATTCCCTAAACATGCATAGCCTCTGCCATTATGTTGATTCCCCACCAGAAGATATCTACTACAATTGACTAATTGGTGTTGACGTTTTCTTACCAAAGTCCATAGTTTACACTATGGTGTGGTGTCCATTTTGTGGGTTTGCACAAATGTGTAATGATGCATATCTAGGATTTTAATATCATATGGCATTTTCACTGCTCTAAAAATCCTGTGTTCTGCTTATTTTTTCCTCTCCCATCCCCCTGAACCTCTGACAACTACTGATCTTTTTACTGTCTCCATAGTTATCTTTCCAGAATGTCATATATTATAGTTGGAATTATACAGTACCTAGCCTTTTCATATTGGCCTCTTTCACTAAGTAGTATGCATTTAAGGTTCCTCCATGTCTTTTCATGGCTTCATAGTACATTTCCTTTTAGTACTGCATAACATTTCATTGTCTGGATGCAACAGTTTTTATTCATCTACTGAAGATATATTTTTAAATTTTGTTTTGACCTTGTTTATATAATCAATTCAACTATAGCCTGGCTACAAGAATGACAGATTTGTATTGATTTTATGCAAATAACCACATTGCCATAAAAGCTAGTAAGTTGTCTGAATTCTGAGGGGTCAGGGAGAATAAGGTACCATATAAAGAATGTGTCATTTATAGGTTACTAAACAGAGGGTTAAAGATAGATCAAGAAGAGAAAGGATCTTTTCACTCTCGTAATAAAAATATGTAAAACCCTATCAGTAATATTAAAATGAAATAACCACAATTAGATTGTTCTCAGCAGTTCCCTTAATCATACTTAGGTCTTACAACTAGTGGATGTTGGATTAACGTTTGGCTTTCAAAGGTCTAAAGGACATCTTAATTGCTTCCAAGTTGTGGCAATTATGAATAAAGCTGCTAAAAACATCCATGTGAAGGATTTAATGTACACATAAGTTTTAAACTCTTTTGGATAAATATTACCAAGGAGCATGATTGCTGGGCCAGATGGTAAGAATATGTTTGGTTTAGTAAGAAACTGCCAAACTGTCTTCCAAAGTGGCTACACCATTTTGAATTCCTGCTAGCAATGAATGAATTTCTGTTGCTCCACATCCTTGTCAGCATTTGCAGATATTCTTTACCAAGGTGAGGAAATTGTCCCCTATTCCTAGTTTACTGAGTTTAAAAAAAAAAGATCATGAGTGGGTATTGGAATTTGTAAAAAAAAAAAAAATATTAAAAAAAAAATGTTGAGATCATGAGATTTTTTTTCTTTGTGAATGTTAAACCAGCCTTGCATTCCTGGGATAAATCTCACTTGGTTGTGATTTATAACTATTTTTATACCTTGTTAGATTTAATTTGCTAATATTTTGTTAGATTTATACCTAAGTGTTTCATTTTTGGGAGTGCTAATAATGTAAATGGTGTTGTTTTTAGTTTCAAATTCCACTTCTTTATTGCTGGTAAATTGATGTTCATAGTATTACTTCTTTTGGGGGGAGGAGGGGCAGAGTCTCGCTTTGCAGGTGCAATCTTGGCTTACTGCAACCTCTGCCTCCTGGGTTCAAGCAATTCTCAGCCTCCCAAAGCTCGAATTACAGGCATGTGCTACCATGCCTGGCTAGTTTTTGTATTTTTAGTAGAGATGAAGTCTTGCTATGTTGGCCAGGCTGGTCTTGAACTCCTAGCCTCAAGCAGTCTGCCTGCCTTGGCCTCCTAAAGTTGTTCATAGTATTCTTTTTATCCTTTTAATGTCTGTGGGGTTTGTACTGATTTTCCTTTTTTCATTTGTGATAAAAACAGGAAAGTGATTAACTTTTGTATATTAACTTTCAATCTTGTAGTTTTTCTATAATTGCTTATTAGTCTAGTAGTTTCTTTGTTCATTCTTTTTGATTTCCTACATAGATGATCATGTCATTTGTGAACAAAGTCAGTTCTATTTCTTCTTTCTCAATCAGTATGCCTTTGATTTCCTTTTCTTGTCTTATTGCCTTAATTAGGAATACTAGAGTGATGTTGGACAGCAGTGGTGAGAGGGGATGTCTTTGCTTTTTTCCTGATCTTAGCAGGAGAGCTTCCACTTTCTTACCATGAAGTATGATATTAGTAGTAGGTTTTTGTATTTGTTGAGGACTTTTGCGTCTATCATTATAAGTGATTAGTCTGTAGTTTTTTTTTTTCTCCCCTGTAATGTTTGTGTCTGATTTTGGTGTTAAAGTGATGTTGGCCTCGTAGAATGAGTTAGGAAGTATTCCCGCTGCTTCTGTCTTCTGATAGAGATGTTAGGAAATTGGTATTCTTTTTTAAATGTTTGGTAGAATTTATAGGCAAGCCCATTTGGGCTTGGTAATTTCTGTTTTGAAAGGTTATGAAGTACTGATTCAATTTCTTTAATAGATAGGCTATTGAGAGTGTTTATTTCTTATATGAATTTTGGCAGATTTTGTCATTCAAGGAATTGGTCTTCTTCATCTAGGTTATCTGTGGGCATAGAGGTGTTCATAATACTCTTTTTATCCTACTCTCCATGAGATTTGTAATGAAGTTTCTTCTTTCATTTCTGAAAATAACTTGTGTCCTTTTGTTTTCTTATTATGGTTATAGGCTTATGAATTTTTTTAGTTGTTCTTTTCAAAGAACCAGCTCTTGGTTTAACTTTTTTCCCTTTATTGATTTCCTGTTTTCAACTTCAGTCATTTCTGCTCTAGTTCTTTCTTCTGCTTGCTCTTGATTTAATTTACCCCTTTTCTGTTTCCCAAGTTGGAACTGTAGATGATTGATTTTCAGATATTTTCTTTCTAATACAGTCATGTGTTGCTTAATGATGGGAATAAGTTCTGAGAAGTGCATCATTAATTTTATCCTTGTATAAACATCATTGAGTACACTTACACAAACCTGGATGGTATAGCTTACTGTACACCTAGGCTATATGGTGTAGCCTAGCCTATTGCATTTAGGCTACAAACCTGTTCAGCATGAATATTGTACATGCGATTATAACACAATGGTAGGTATTTGTGTATCTAAACGTATCTAAATGTAGAAAAGGTACAGTAAAAATACAGTATAAAAGATAAAAAGCATACCTGCATAGGGCACTAACTATAGTGCTTGCAGGACTAGAAGTTGCTCGGATGTCAGTGAGTGGTGTGTGAATATGAAGGGTTAGCACTTTACTGTATACAGCTGTAGACTTGGTAAACATGTACACGTGGGCTATACTAAACTATTTTTTTTTTCAGTAATTAACCTTACCTTGCTGTAACTTCTTTTACTTTATAAACTTTTAGTTTAGCTTCTTGATTCTTTTGTGATTATACTGAGCTTAAAACACACATTATACAGCTATACAAAAATGTTTTTTTTATCCTTACTCTACAAGGTTTTTTTGGTTAAAAATATTTTTTTTCCTTTAAAAGTTTTTTTTTTTTTTTGTTAAAAATAGAGACACAAACACATGAGGCTAGGCCTACACAGGGTCAGGATCATTAATATCACTGTCTTTCATTTCCACATCATCTCACTAGAAAGCCTTCAGGGGCAATAACACGCATGGAGCTGTCATCATTTATGATGATGGTGCCTCCTTCTGCAGTACTTCCTGAAGGACCTGCCTGAGGGTATTTTTATAAGTAGAAGGAAAACACTGTAAAATAATAAAAAGTATAGTGAATAAATCAGTTAACAGTTATTTATCATTTTCAAGTATTACGTACCTCACCTAATTGTAAGTGCCATACTTTTATTTATCTCGCAGTGCAGTGTGTTTGCTTACACCAGCATCACCATAAACACGTGAGTAATGTGTTGCCCTACAATGTGAAGATGGCTGCGACATCACTAGGTGATAGGAATTTTTCAGCTTCACTAGCATGCTGCAGCCTTAGTCTCCCAGGCTTAAGTGATCCTCCTGAGTAGCTAGGATTACAGTCCTGTGCCACCATGCCTGGCTAATTTTTTTGATTATTATTAGAGACAAGGTCTTACTGTGTTGCTGAGGAAGATCTTTGCACTCCTGAGCTGAAGCAGTCCTTGGACTCCCAAAATGCTAGCATTACAGGTGTGAGCCACTGCTCCTGGCTTTCATTACAGCCTAATGGGACCACTGTTGTATATGCAGTCCATCACTGACTGACACATCATTATGTGACTCATGACTGTATATGCATTCAGTGGTATAAATTTCCCTCTAAGTATTGTTTTTGTTGTGTTCCACAAATTTTGTAAGTAATTTTCATTTTTATTAATGAGAAATTTTAAAATATTTTGATTTTGTTTTGACTTGTGTTAGAAGTGTGTTTAATCTCCATCTATTTTAGAATTTTCTAGTTACCTTTCTGTTATTTCTAGTTTATTTTTTTGAGACAGAGTCTTGCTGTGTTGCCCAGTCTGGAGTGAAGTGGCATGATCTCGGCTCACTGTAACCTCCACCTTCTGGATTCAAGTGATTCTCCTGCCTCAGCCTTCCAGTACCTGGGATTAGAGGTGTGTGCCACCATGCCTGGCTAATTTTTGTATTTTTAGTAGAGATGGGGTTTCACCATGTTGGGCAGGCTGGTCTTGAATTCCTGACCCCAGGTGATCTGCCCTCCTCAGCCTCCCAAAATGCTGTGATTACAGGTATGAGCCATCGTGCCTGCCCTATTTCTAGTTTAATTCCATTGTGGTCTGAAAGAAGATATTGTATGATTCATATTCTTTTAATTTTGCTAAGACATGTTTTATGGACCAGAATGTTTTATTTTGGTGAATGTTCCATGTGAGCTTGAGAAGATGTGTATTATGTTGTTGGATAAAGTAACCTCTAGATGTCTATTGAGTCCAGTTGATTGATGGTATTGTTGAGTTCAACTATGTTCTTACTGACTTTCTGCCTGCTGGATTTGTCTATTTCTGATAGAAAGGTTTTGAAGTCTCGATTATAACAGTGAATTCATCTTTCTGGATGCAGTTCTATCACTATTTTCCTCACATAGTTTGATGCTCTATTGTTAGGAGCCTATACATTAAGGATTGTTGCCTTTTTGGAGAATTGACTTCTTTATCATTATGTCATGCCATTTATCCCTCATAAGTTCCTTGCTTGGAAGTCTGCTCTGTCTGACATTAGTATAGCTATTTTTGCTTTCTTTTCATTAGTGTTAGCATGATATATTTTTATCAAACCACTTTTATTAATTTATGTATCTTCATATTGAAAGTTGTTTTATTGTAGACAACATATAGTTGGGTCTTGTTTTTTGATCCACTCTGACAACATCTCTTTTAATTGATGCATTTTGGCTATTGCTGTTGAAAGTGGTTATTGATATAGTTGGATGAATAGCTAATTATTTGCTACTGTTTTCTGTTTGTTGCCCTTGTTCTTTCTTCTTACGTTTGTCTCCTCTCTTACTGTATCTGAGAATCAGAAGATTGTTTTCTCCCCTTAGCATACCAGTTTGTTCTTTTTCACTTTTTTTTAGTGGTTGCTCTAATGTTTTTGCAATATACATTTACAAGTAATCCAAGCCCATTTTGAAATAATGACATAATGCTACAGCACTTTACAGGTAGTGTGAGTACCTTATAACCTAATTGTGATTTCTCCCTCCTGTCCCTCATATCACTGATGTCATTCATTTCACTTATGTAAAGCATACATAAGCATATATACATAAGATGTATACATAAACATACATAATTAAACACGCTGGAGCTATTATTTTGAGAAAAACTTAGATTAAAAATAAGAAAAACCTTAATTTACTGTCACTTATTCCTTTGTTGTACTCTTCCTTTGTTATGAAGATCTGAGTTTCTGACTTAGGTTTTTTTTTTTTTCTCTAAAGAACTGTTAAACATGTTTTGCAAGGCAATTCTGGCGATAAGTTTTGTCAATTTTTGTCTGAAAAAGTGTTTCTCTTTTGAGGGATGGTTTTGTGGGTTACAGAGTTCTAGGTTGGTGGTTTTTCTCTTTCTTTTTTTTTTTTGAGACGGAGTTTCGCTCTTGTTACCCAGGCTGGAGTGCAATGGCGCGATCTTGGCTCACCGCAACCTCCACCTCCTGGGCTCAGGCAATTCTCCTGCCTCAGCCTCCTGAGTAGCTGGGATTACAGGCACGCGCCACCACGCCCAGCTAGTTTTTTTGTATTTTTAGTAGAGACGGGGTTTCACCATGTTGACCAGGATGGTCTCGATCTCTCGACTTCGTGATCTACCCGCCTCGGCCTCCCAAAGTGCTGGGATTACAGGATTGAGCCACCGCGCCCGGCCGGTTTTTCTCTTTCAACACTTTAAATATTTCATTCCACCTCTCCTTGCTTGCATGGTGTCTGAGAAATCAGGTGTAATTCCTATCTTTGTTCTTCTATAGGTAAGGTACCCCCTGCCCACTTCTTTCAGGATTAAACAAATATTTAACTTTTTGTAGTTTGACAATGATATGCCTAGTTATAGCCTTAGTATCTCTCTCTTCCCCACCCATTCCTTACTTTGGCTTTTATCGTCCTTTCAGCTTTCCAAGCTCTTGGATCTGTGGTTTGGTGTCTGACATTAATTTGGAGGAAATTCTGAGTCATTACTGTTTCAAGCATTGCTTCTGTTTCTCTTCTCCTTCTGATACTCCCATCATGTGCATGTTCACTTTTCCTAATTGTCTTATAGTCCTTGGAGTTCTGTTGTGTTGTTTTCAGTCAGCTTTGGAGGTTTTTATCAAGTTCAGAGATTGTTTCCTCAGCTGTGTCAAATCTAGTAATAAATCCATCAAAGGCATCAGTCATTTCTGTTGCAGTTATTTTTGTTCTCACACATTTCTTTTTGATTCTTTCTTAGGTTGTCCATCTTTCTGAATTACGTTGCCCATCTGTGCATGTTACCTGTTTTATCCATTAGAATCCTTAGCATTTGAGTCATTGTTATTTTAAATTAAATTTCTGGTCTAATACTTCCAACATCCCTGCCATGTCTGGTTATGATGCTTGCTCTATCTCTTCAAATTATGTTTTTTGCTTTTAGTATGCCTTGTAATTTTTTTCATGATAGATATGATGTGCCAGGTGTTATAAAAGGAACTCCTGTAAATAGGCTTTAGTGATGTTATTGCTGTTGTGGTAAGGTGTTAAGGGGTGGGGGCTGTGGAGGAAGCATTTTTAAGACCTATAGTAGGCATCAGTCTTTTAGTGAGCCTGTGCCTCTGGACTGGGAACTTTACAAATTATTCTCTGTCTCTGCCTTCCCACCACCCCAACTTAAGTGGGAAAGGATGGCTAGACTTGGCTGTTTCCCTCTGTCCAGGTCACCTAGGCTCTGTGAAAACCCTAAGAGGCTTGGCTTTCATTAACAAGGCCTGCCCTCAAGAAACTAGTTAAGAACAGAGTGCTCAGGCATATTTCAAAATGGTTCAGTTTCTCCTTGTTTTGCTGAAAGCATGAGGGATTTTTTTCTGATATTTACTGTGAGAACTTGGTTGAGCTCCTGGGATAAAACTCATGAATATGGGGCTGCCCTATGAATGGGTCTGCCTGGAGTTTTTATTTCTCAGACTTGTCCACACCGAGGCTCCAGAAGGTTTTATCAATTACAGTTGAGGTTCTCCCACCCAGGCACTGACTCCACCTGTTGTTTCTGCTCATGGCTCAGCTCAAGTAGGCTGTGACTCCCTGTGCTCTCTTTCCTGTGTTAGGGACTGTGGTTTGTCCTGTGTCCTCCATCTCTATCACGGATAAAAGAAGAGTTGTTGATTTTTTTTCCCCCCAGTCTGTTCAGCTTTTTACTTGTTATAATGGTTATGATGGACTGATGACTTCCAAGCTGCATCCGTAGGGTACTGGATATCAGAAGTCTTTTTTTTTTTTTTTTCCCCTAAAAAAACTTTTTAAACAGCCTTTTCCCAAAGACTGTTAGTGGAGAAAATGAGCTGGAAAGGGAGAACTTGTTAACTTCAGGAAGCACTGATGATTGAAAGAATTAAACCTCTTGGGTGGAATTACTTTTGAGGTTGTCTCTCCATTTTAGAGAGTTGTGCTCTCTTGTCACTAAAGATGTGTAGATTCACAGTCAGTGGAATCCATCAGAATCTTACTTGTATTTGCCCAAAATAATTTTGAGAGTGGTTAGATTAGGGGAGGAGGGTTGAAGATACAGAAGAGACAAAATTGGTTGTGATTTGGTAATTGTTGAGGCCGAGTGAAAGTCTCTTTTTGTATATTTTGAAATTTTTAATAATAAAAATAGGTAAAGTCTAGCTCATCTACCACCACCTATCACCATCATGGCTTTGCAGAAACAACGTGGTTCAGCCTAACATCAGGGAAACAATGGGGTTGCTTTTGTGAAACCTAGACCTCTAAGATTTTTCTTGCCTGTAGCTTATCTGGGCAGAATTAGATATTCATCTCTGTCATAATATGCCTAATTTCTAAATAAGGGAATCACTGCAGTCTTTGGCTTCTTGTTTATTACTTGAAATTGGTTTTATGATGTTTGAAACAGAAATATTTATCAAAATGATATTAGGGTTAGGCATGGTGGCTCACACCAGTAACTCAGCACTTTGGGAATCCAAGGCAGAAGGATTGCTTGAGGCCAGGAGTTCCAGACCAGCCTGGGCAACACATTGAAACCCTGTCTCTACAAAAGAAGAAGCAAACAGACTAGCTGGGCATGTTGATGCAAGCCTGTAGTCCTAGTTACATGAGAAGCTGAGATGGGAAGTCACTTGAGCCCAGGAGTTCAAGGTTACAGCAGGCTGTGATTGCACCACTACACTGCAGCCTCACTGAGGGAACAGAGTGAGACTGCTTTAAAAAAAACATTAGATTTCATCTATTCCATTTCATATAGAATGGATCTCTAAACAGATAGACTACTTTCTATCTGCTGAGTTAAGAAGCAGCCAGTGCTAATTGTGGTGTTAATCTAAGTATCTCACTCAGCATGAGATGTTTAGAGAAAGCATCTGATGTGTCATTTCTTCATTTCTTTTCTCCTGTGTTACTCATAATAGGCAAGAAAGTCAAGCTTATATGTAGTTTAATGTCTGTCTAATCTGATTCATAGTTGAGAAATAGTTATACCTTTAAAAATACTGAGGAAAATTGGAAAATGGTGCTATTTTTAGTCTCCAAAATTGAAATACTTTATTTTAACCTTTATCTTTTTGTTACAAAGAATCAATCCAGAAAAACTTATAGATGTCCAGAAAAAATTGGAATCTTTTTTAGCTCAAGATCAAGATTTAAAAGAAAGAGCTCAAAGGGTAAGTCATTTTTGAATTGGATACCTTCATCAAATGGAAAAATAGTAAAGTTTATCTTTTTCTGCTACTTCTAGGTTCCATGTTTATGCCTCAGATAGTCGAGAAGTGTAATTTGCTGATAGATATATCTAGGTTATTGTTTTTTTTTTGCCAGAAATTTTTTTTTTTTTTTTGAGACAGAGTTGCTCTGTAGCCCAAGCTGGAGTGCAGTGGCACGATCTTGGTTCACTACAACCTTCGCCACTTGGGCTCAAGTGATTCTTGTGCCTCAGTTTCCTGGGTAGCTGGAACTACAGGTGTGAGCCATCACCATGCCTGACTTATTGTTTGTATTTTAGTAGAGAAGGGGTTTCACCATGTTGCCCAGAGTGGGCTGGAACTCCTGAGCTCAGGTCATCCGCCTGCCTTGGCCTCCCAAAGTGCTGGGATTACAGGTGTGAGCCACTACTATGCCCGACCAGTCTAGCTTATTCAAAATTTTGAAAAATATTTTTATATATAGATTGGGAAAATCATCTTTAGTGTTGTCAAAGACATATGGAAAGTCCTCTTAAATCAGATGTTTTGCATGCACAGTGGCCTGATTTCTAATACTTGATAATGTTAATAACTTTTTATTTCTTTTTTTTTTTTTTGAGACAGAGTTTCGCTCTTGTTACCCAGGCTGGAGTGCAATGGCACGATCTCGGCTCACTGCAACCTCCGCCTCCTGGGCTCAGGCAATTCTCCTGCCTCAACCTCCTAAGTAGCTGGGATTACAGGCATGCGCCACCACGCCCAGCAAGTTTTTTGTGTTTTTAGTAGAGACGGGGTTTCACCATGTTGACCAGGATGGTCTCGATCTCTCGACCTCGTGATCCACCTGCCTCGGCCTCCCAAAGTGCTGGGATTACAGGCTTAAGCCACCGCGCCCGGCCAACTTTTTATTTCTTTAGTAAAGTTGCTATTACTCCTGATTGTACTTTCTTGACTGTGAGATTAGTATCTTTCAACATTAGATTAAATTTTTAGAAAGTATAGAACTCTAGCTGTATTATCTTTAGGAATGAGATTTTTACTGGAAAGTTTACAAATCCTTCTCAGTCTCTGACTTGTATATGACTTAATGTTCCCCAATTACTTTTCTGGACTTAGAACTCTTGATTAGCAAATATATAAGGAAGTCAATATTTAGTTTTATTTTTCTTAATTGAAAAATTATATTTCTGGTATGTAACATGTTTTGAAATACACATTGTATAGTTGCTAAATTAAGCTGACTAGCATAGGTATGGTGAGAAATCTGTTTAAATTTTTTTTTTTTTTTAGTTTTTAGAATAGCCCACAATACATTCTTTGGTAAAGGAAGATGTGAAAATATTTTTAATTGTACTTTTTAACTTGAGTCCCTCTCATTTTCACCTGTCATTTACTGTCTTTTATTGCATTTACAAGATCTTTGCATCTCCAATAGCATATCAACAATGAGCCCAATAATAGGGATTCAGAGGTTGCATTCAGTAGATAGATGAAGTGGGAGGAAGAAAATAAAGGAAGAGTTACAGAAAGATCAGTCTGGCCAGGCACGGTGGCTCACACCTCTAATCCCATCACTTTGGGAGGCCAAGGTGGGTGGATCATGAGGTGAAGAGATCGGGACCATCCTGGCCAACATGGTGAAACCCCTTCTCTACTAAAAATACAAAAATTAGCTCAGTGTGGTGGCATGCGCCTGTAGTCCCAGCTACTTGGGAGGCTGAGGCAGAAGAATTGCCTGAAACTCGGAGGTGGAGGTTGCAGTGAGCTGAGATTGCACCACTGCACTCCAGCCTGAGAAAGGTCACCCTAAGTTGATAGAATAACCTGAGCAGAAAACCATTAAGTATGTAGGCTTTTATGTGGTAATTTTGAAACTTATTCCTGGCAAATAAGTTTTTTGTTTGCTTGTTTGTTTGTTTTGAGACAGTTTAGCTCTTATTGCCCAGGCTGGAGTGCAGTGGCATGATCTTGGCTCACTGCAACCTCTGCCTCCCAGGTTCAAGTGATTCTCCTGCCTCAGCCTCCCAAGTAGCTGGGATTACAGGTGCCTGCCACCACACCCGGCTAACTTTTTGTATTTTTAGTAGAGATAGGGCTTCACCATGCTGGCCAAGCTGGTCTTGAACTCCTGGCCTCAAGTGATCCACCTGCCTCAGCCTCCCAAAGTGCTGGGATTACAAATATAAGCCACTGCACCCAGGCAGAAGTAAGTTTTATTTAAAGAACAGATCTTAAATATTTTGCTAACTTATTTTATATTTTAGCAAATTATCATTGGTGTGCTTAGAATAACATTAATGATGAGGCTAAAATTTGAGTGCTTACTGTATACCAGGTACTTAGTTATGACAAGACTTTTACATATATTGTTACCTAATCTTCTCAACAACCAATGAGGTAGGTGGTATTGATTTGACTGTACAAATGAGTAAATGCTAGCTTGAAAGTTAAAAAATATCTAGAGTGGTTGGGTGCAGTGGCTCACGCCAGTAATCCCCGCACTCTGGAAGGCTGAGGTGGTCAGATCCCTTGAGGCCAGGAGTTTGAGACCAACCGGGCCAACATGGTAAAACCCTGTCTCTACTAAAAATAAATAATAATAATGATAATAATAAATTAGCTGGTTGGTGGTGGTACATGCCTATAATCCCAGCCACTTGGGTGGCTGAAGCATGAGAATTGCTTGAGCCCTGGAAGCAGAAATTGTAGTGAGCCATGAGCCGAGATTGTGCCACTGTACTGTAGCCTGGGCTACAGAGTGAGACTCCGTCTCAAAAACAAAAACAAAAAAACAAACCACAAAAAAACCCCCAAGCCCCCTCCCCCACAAAAACCCCACAAAACTATCTAGGGTAACATAGTTAATAAGTGGAAGACCTGAGACTTAAATCCAGGTCTGACTTTCTTGAGACCTACTGTGTTAGGAGAAATTAATTCCAAAGTCTGAGAGAATCCAATGGTAAGCTATACCAAGCTGGATAAGTTCACTTTGCCTGAGATCCAGTGAAAAGAATCTTTGAACAAATTGATATTCTTTATTCTTAAAAATTTTGGGCATGCAAACGTGTGAATGTTGCGTCTAGCAAACATCCTTTAAACTTGCAATTAAAATCTTCTAGGAGCTTTGGAAGCAGTATACACATTTAAACATAATAGATTAATTTTGGTGTGTAGTGACTTACTGCATGCCTAGGAGGTCATTCAGTTATCTATCAGAAAATATGAAACATTGTAAAGATGTTGTTTCATTGGTTTGTGCATACAATGGATGAGTCTTCCAGAACACAGATTATAGAAAAGCACATTGAAATAAATGATGTGATTTATTGGGTGTCACGCATGGTTTAGCAGAACGGCTAATTGTGTTGCCAGCAGCGGCAAGCTATCTAGTTTCATAGAAGTGATTTTCTAGGTTTTGATTCTAATCTGGATAGAACAAAAGTGATAAGCAACTGAGGTGATTGCTTGTGGATGATTGTAGTAGAAAAATTATCTTTAAATTGGTGCTAGATAAAATGTGAAGTTTAGGAAGTATGGAAATAGGAACTAAATATATGTGTCAAAAGTCTACTTAAAAATAAAAAATTACCTAGGTGTGTTTTGTTATCTGTTTATTTGACAAACTGACAAAGGATCAGGAAGGACCCTGTTTATATTCTGGTTTGTGTAACTCTAGTATGAGGATAGTTTTTTTTTTTTTTTTTTTTTTTTTAAACAGAAACAGAAAATATTCCAAGTTAATGATGAATTAGTTGAAATCATAAAAAGGAAAAGCTTTAGCAATAAAGCTTTTACTGTCATGATTTTAGTAAATCTCAATATGTCCCATTTTATGTAATTGGAAAAACTTATCTTTTGACACAATAAAAAATATTATGAATAACTAGAATTTATTAGTGTATTTCAGAAAATACACTAGGTATCTACGTGTGTTTAAAAAATTTTATTCTCATAATTCTAAGTATATCATTTTAGATAGATGAGGATACTGACATGTAGAGAAACAAGAAATTTGCTCTGGGAGTTAAGATTTTGAGCTCTGAATAGATTCCAAATCTATATTATTCTAAAGCCTATATTTTCCTCATTGTGTGCTTTATTGTAACGGAATTATACTAACTTTTAAAGTGGCTTTTTGGAAAGATGATATTCTGTGTTAGGTTGGCTTGAAATCAAATGCAAAGTTTTTTCTGATATTACAGTTCTAAAAGGTATATTTTCATGTATATATGGAATGGAGACATACTGAACTATTTTGTGGTTTTTCAATGCTATTGAATTTATCTCATTGGTTAATTTTCTTATGTTTTGGTCTAAACTCACTTTTAATTTCTATCATATTGTACTTTTCAACCTCTCAATTCAGTGTTTCGTCTCCTATATACGATCGGTGTATCTGATGAAGAATAAAGAAGTATTTGATGTGAGCAAGTTACCTATACCTGAATATGCCCTGTAAGTATTCCTAATACAGTTATAATAGTGAATTTTCAAAGTTAGAGGGAATTAATTAATTAATTTAGAGATGGGGTCTTGCTATGTTGTTCAGGTTGGTCTCAAACTTCTGGGCTCAAGCATTCCACCCACATCAACTTCCTTAAGTGCTAGGATCACAGGTGTACAGCCACTACACCTGGCCAGAGGGAATTTGTTTGAAATCTGTTCTCTGAGATTTTTAGTTTAAACTGCTCTGTCTTAAGTTAAAAGAATCTGTTTGTTAAAGATCTGCAGTGAAGAAAATGAAATCAAGACTTGGCAGGAAATTAGTTCAGTGTTCACTTCTTGTTATCAGGGAGCAGTTTGTTATTTGTAAGTATAAATTCCTTAGAGTGACATTGGCTGTTTCCTATAGTTTGATTTTAAAGGAGATGGAGAGCAACCAATAAGCATTATTTAAAATCTCTAAATGTCTTAAGTTTTCTCTTCTTCTCTGAAACCCTTGCCTGGATTACCATAGACATTTTATGCTTTGGATATGTGTCTCTTTGCTGGTTCTTCTTATGTTAGGTTGCTTACTGCCTGAATGAATATTCCTTCCGTCTTGGTGTTTCTTATAGGTGCTCATGGTTACTATGGCACGATGTCCGTTTTTAGTAACCGAGGTTACTATTGTATGAAACAGAATGGTTGGTTTTGTTTTGGCTTAGTATTTGAGGGATTTTTTTGGGGGAGGAAACAGGGTCTTTCTCTGTCACCCAGGCCAGGGTGCAGAGGAGTGATCATGGCTCACTGCATCCTTGACCTCCTGGGCTTAGGTGATCTTCCCATCTCAGCCTCCTGAGTCACTGGGACTACAGGTGCATGCTACCATGCCTGGCTAGTTTTCTGTATTTTTTGTAGAGACAGGGTTTCGCCATGTTGCCCAGGCTGGTTTCAAACTCTTGGGCTCAAGTAATCCTCCCTGCCTCAGCCTTTCAAAGTGCTGATATTACAGGTGTGAGCCTCTGCGCCTGACCAGGTTTTGTTTTTTAACCTTTTGACTTATAAATGAGGAATGTTTATTCTTCAGTGGGATCCTACCTGTGGGAGTGGTAAAAACACTGACAAAATCTTATAGAAGCACCCTTGAGATAATCATACTTTGAATATCAGCATAAAATTTCCCAGACAGTGGTGAAATATGTGATTACAAGGCAAGGGTGGTTTGTTTGGCTTGTTCTTAGGCATTTGAGTGCCTTTACCTTTAAACTGGGTCTAACTACAAATGTATCTGAGTGAGCTGCTGTTTTCTATTCTTTGTTAGATTATATGTTTACCATAACAGGTGATAGGTCAGTTGTTCTATTTTTGAATCTTTTAAATTGCTTTATAGCAGTCCAGGGCTGCTGACTTTCCCATTGAGTGATAGGTGGAAAACCATGTGCCATGGATAACACGTTGCTTGCTCATGTTTATATACCAGTTCCTAGTTTTATTATTTCTGAATATGATCCATGGCTTAGGCTATTAGCTGACTTTTGGCTCCCTGGGAATTTTTATCCTGGTTTTCTGATTTGACTTACTTGGAATATTAGCAGACAGGAAAGGCACAGGTCTTTAACACTGTCAGCCATATTTAGGGAAGAATTTGGTGCAATAGATTCCAGTACATTTTATCTGTTGATAGTTGAACACTTTTGCTTTTTGTGGTGCTTAGAGAAGGCAGAAAATTAACTTGAGAATAAATTTTAGTATAATTGAATTTGGTATTTTAATTTTTATAGATATTTAGCTGTGTAGTTTCCTTGAGATATGCAGTTTCCTTTAGAAGCCTTTGATATTTAAAGCAGTGGTATGTGTATAAGATATATTAAAGGTTTTAAAAATTTTACTAAAAAAACATGTTTTGAATACCTAATACGTACAGGTCATTGTATTAGATGTTAAATTGTAGTTATATAATATGTACTGCTACCTTCAAGAAACTCAGTTTTAGTAGCTGAGAGAGACATAAAAATGTAAGTGTAATACATTTGAGAGAAATCCTCTGGATGAGTTTGTGATTCTAACCCTAACAGTGGTGAAGGTGATGACATCAAGTTCTCATTAATTGCCTATATGCCAGGCACTAGTTTTAAGCACATTAACATCTATCAACTAATTTATTCTTACAACAACCCTGTGAGGTAGGTACTCTTAGCATCCTGTTTTGCACATGGAAAAGCTGTGGTATAGAAAGATTAAATCATGAGTTCTCACAGCTAGTAAATGACAGCCACATTCTGAACCTCAGCAATCTTATTTCTGAATCCATGCTTCTCAACATTACATCTCTCAGTTTATTTGAACCATGTCAGATAGGAAAAGAGCAGTGGATCCATGTTATGGTGTTACTGTTTATTCAGAGCAATCCTTGTTTTTAGATTTCCAGTTGATCAGTGAGAACTTAGTGAAAACTATTAGCTTTGACCCAAGCTGGGAAAGATATGATATTAAATTGAATCTTGACCTTAGATGGAGAAAATAAGATTTTTTTTTTCTCTTTGGTGTTTGGTTTATAAAATCCATTTTTACAGCAATGATTGTGCCATATCCTGTTTCAGGATGGAACATGGGTACCACATTCCAGTTCTTTTTCTGTAGAGAAATGTATTTTGTCCATTCATGATTATGTCTCCTCTGGTTTATTTAGTACTTAACATTTTATGGAGTAATTTCATGTACTTAGTTAATTGGATCTTTACAGCAACTGTGAGATAGTCCTGGCAGGTACTTTCCTGTGTTATGAGGAAGCTGAAACTGAGAGAATTGAATTGGAAATTGGCAAGTCTGGTACTTGAACTGTTATCTTGTTTCTGGTCCAGAGCTCTTTAGCTTATTCCATGTTACCGTCTTAAAGAAAAAATGGTGTCTAAAATGTTTTCCGACAGGTGTTGAGTGTATTTTGCCTTACTTCTTGGATCAGCTAACCTGTTAGTATCGAGTTGTATCTCACAGGAACATTTTCTTTAAAAAAGCTCTAGAAATCTCTGCTCTTGAAAAACTTCTATGGCACCTATAAACATATCAGTGGTGTTGAGATAACTCTTATCACATTTTCTCATATTTAAGGTCTCTTGGTCTTGCTGTGGCACCACGCGTAAGATTTCTTCAGAAAATGCAGAAACAACCCACCAAAGAATTGGTAATGAGCGAAGCTAATAAAGTAATTGAGCCAAGGGCACCCTCCCTCACCAATGATGAAGTGGAAGAATTTAGAGCCTACTTCAGTGAGAAAATGTCCATCCTTCAGAAAGGTGGAAAAAGACTTGAAGGGAGAGAGCACAGACTGGCTAATGATATTAGTGATGAAGAACAGGAAGAAGAGGAGGAGGAGGAAGAAGAAGAAGAAGCAGAAGAAGCAGAAGAAGAAGAAGAAGAAGAAGAAGAAGAAGAAGAAATGGAAGAGAAACTGGCAAAAGTAAAAGGATCTCAAGCTCCATCGTTTCCTAACACCAGTGAGGCACAGAAGATCAAGGAAGTTCCTACGCAGTTCCTGGACAGAGATGATGAGGAAGATGATGCTGATTTCTTGAAGGTGAAGCAGCGCAATGTGTTTGGATTGGACTTTAAAGAGGAGAAAACATTACAGGTAAGTTTACTCCTAATGGAGGGTCTTCTATTATATTGTCTTACTGTGTGCTTGTTGTTGCCGTTTGGGGACTGAGGGAAGTGAAAACTAAGAGAAACTTAGGCTGACTTTCTTTGCAATGAACTCTTCCTCCTTTCCTCCATATTTAAACACAGAATAAGGACCAGTGAATTTTCTTAGTATTCATAGCTTTGAGAACTCTAAGAGGTTAACAACTTTAATCTTATTTACTGCTTTTCTGATGCTGTGTTTTAAAAGTTGCCAAAGTCTGATTAAGTCTCAGAGGAAGGTGATGAAGTTCCTTGGTTTATGGCATGAGGATCCTTCATTATAATTCTTAAGATACTGCTTCTGATTGATTAAATTATAAGGAACAGTTGTAATTATTTAAATCTTTCTAAACATAAGTTTTACTCTTAATGCAACATTTGTTTATGGGAACCAAGCCAGTATCTTAAATAGTAAGTGAAAAGTTTTTTTAAAGTCTACTTGTGAATGTTTATGACAAGTTTTCATGTAGATCTTTTGTTTTTCTGTAGCCCTCTTCTAGGAGGAACAAAAGAAATAATCCATTTATGTAAAGCACTTCTTTTCCAGGGTGCTTTTGTAGGTGCACAGTAAATGTATTTCTCCATCTCTCTTACTCCCCTTCCTACTTTCTATGTCTTCATTCTTAATCATCTTTTAAAAAGGGAATTGAATAAAAAGTGAAGCTTGATTCTTACTCTTTATACAATGTTGAGTAAAATTCCAAGGCTCACAGTAGGAAATACATAATAGATTTTGATATGAAACTTAGAAAATGTGTTTATTTAAGTAACTAAAGATTAAAAAAACCTGGAAGATGTATTTATTGAACACTTACTATGTGTTCTGTGCTAGGCATTTTCTAAACATTTTCTCATTTAGTGTTCGAAGTACCTTCAGAAGTAGTTACTATTATCTCATTATACAGGTCATGAGAAAAAAAATAACTGTGGCACAGAGACAATATAATACTGTAGTGAGGCACAGAAGTAGTAAACAGTAAAGCTGGAATTTGAAGATAGGTATTCTGACTTTAATATTCATGCGCTTGTTCAGTAATCCTGTACTGTCTCATCCTGCTTCAAATTAGATCATTTTAAGTCTGCAGTTAAGACTCATTTTATCAATGAACTAAACAGAAAAAGTTAGATTTTTGCTTTAAATAATTTAGCCACTGTATTAACTGTTATGTTTGCCATTTTCTAAGAAATGACATAACCAAAGCATTAAATTGAGAAGGAATGATATAATTTTATAATACCATGCATTGTTCACATAAGTAGGACATGTGTCTAAGTACTGTTAGCTCATCTGGCATTAGAAAAATGTATATAGCAAAACAACTTTTTAAACTTCAAAAAAAGTTTTACTGTATATCAGTTATCTAAACTAACTTTTTAATGTAGACAGTTTGTTTTGACAAATGTATGGTGTTACATAATTACTACCACAATTAAGTGTCATCACTCCAAAACATGTCTTGTTCCTTTTGCAATTACTTTACCCTTCACTTAACCTCTGGCAACCACTGATCTGATTTCTACCCCTGTAATGTTGCACTTTTCAGAATGATGTAGAAGTAGGATAATATAGTATTTAGCCTTTTGTGTCTGGCTTCTTTCATTTAGCTTAATGTTATTGCACGTGCCAGTAGTTAGTTCCTTTTAATTGTTGAGTAGTATTTCATTGTATGGATGTACCACAGGTTTTCTTAAGTTTTAAATTGGCATTGGTTGTTTCCATTTTTTAGTGGTAATGACAAAAGTCATTATAAACATACACAGTTTTTATGTAGATAATTTTTTCATTTCTCAGGGAAACAAGTGGGGTTATTTTCTAGGAATAAGGTTACTGGGAACATATGTTAAGTGTATGTTTAACTTTGAGAAACTCCCCAGTTGTTTTCAAAATCAGCTCTTCCAATTTATGTTCCTGCCAGCAATGTATAGGAGTTTGAGTTTCATCCCATCTCGTCAGCATATGATATTATCAGTCTTTTAATTTTAGCCATTCCAGTAGGCATGTAGTGATACCTTACTGCAGTTTTAATTTGTATTTCCCTAATAACTGAACATCTCTACATGTGCTTATTTTCCATTCATATATCTTCTTTGGGGAAATGTTTTCAAGACCTTTGTCTCTCTTTTAAAATTGTGTTGCCTTAGTAAATTCTAAGAGTTCTTTGTATATTCTGAATACATATCCTTTATCAGATATATTTTGCTAATATTTTCTCCCAATCTATGGCTTGTTTTTATTTTAAGTGTCTTTTAATTGGCAAAGAACAGATACCTTAAATTTTGAAGTCTGATTTTTCACATTTTAATATTTGTATATGTGACCTATCTGATAAATCTGTGATTGACCAAAAGTCACAGATTTTCTCCTATGTTTTCTTCTAGAGGTTTTATAGTTTTAGCACTTATATTTAGGGCTAGGATCTACTTCACCTTAATTTTTGTATATCATGCTAAGTAAGGGTCAAGGTTCACTTTTTTATGCGTATGGGTATCCAATTGATCAAGTAGCACTTGTTTGGAAAAAACTATGCTTTTTCCATTGAAATATCATGACTCTTTGAAAGTCAGTTGACTATATATGTGTAAGTCTCTTTGTGGACTCCTGTTCTATATGTCTGTCCTTTCACCAGTAACACCAATTTTGATTTGTATGGTTTTATACTAAGTCTTAAATCTGCGAGTCTATAAACTGATATATATTTTCCTAAAATTGCTTTGACTATTTTTAGACCATTGCATTTTCATGTAAGTTTTTGAATCAGCTACTTTGTATAAAAAGCCTGCCAATGACTTCACTGAGGTTGCGTTGAATCTATAAATCTAACTGGAGAGAACTGACATTGTACAATACCTTTTTATTTAGGCTTTACTTAGTAACTTTAAGTGCACATATTTGAGTCATCTCTTACTACTTTTTTATAACTTTAAGTACATATATTTGAGTCATGTTTTACTATTTGATATTTTTAAATGCTATTATAAATGGTATTTTTAAAATTTCAATTTCCAATTATTTGTTGCCACTATATATAAATAGTTTGTTTTTATAGACTGATCATTCTAAACTGACCTATTAATTCTTGTGGCTTTTTGGGAGTTGCTTGGAATTTTCTTCTGTAGCTGATTATGAGGTTTGTGAATAAAGATGGTTTCATTTCTTCTTTATCATCTGTGTGCCTTATATTTCTTTTTTCTTTTCTTTTTGCTTGATTATACTGACTAGGATCTGTAGAATAGAAGTGGTAAGAGTAGCTGTTGCTGTGTTGTTCCTGATCTTACTGAGGGGGAAGCATTCAGTCTTTTACCATTATATCTGATGTTAGCTGTAGGTTTTTTTGTAATTACCTATGACATTGAGAAGCTTCCATCTATTCCTAGCTGGTTTAGTGTTTTTATGATAAAATGACTTGTGACTTGTGTCAGATGCTTTTTCTGTAACCATTAAGAAAATCATTAAGGTGATTATGTGGTGGCTTTTAGCCTGTTGATTATGGTATATTGATTTCCCCCTGCTACATGTTGAATCAAATATAAGTTCCTTTGAGAAACTCCATTTGAGCAAGATTTCTTTATATTAAAGGATTCTATTTGCTTATATTTTTGTTAAGGATCTTTCTGTTGTAAGGGATATTGGTTTGCAGGTTTTTTTTTTTGGTGATGACTTGACTGGGAATATGATACATTTTGAAACCTTTTTATATATTTTGCCAGCCTAGAGATCAGTTGTTCATTTTCCTACTAGCTATATATGTCCGTTTCCATTTGTTCACACTGTCACTGAATATTCACAGGTTTGTACTGTTTTGAAAATGAGTAAGAAGTACTGTCTTGTTTGACTCTTTCTTTGATTCCAATATGAATATTAATAATATTTTATATTAATAACATTATTTAGAAAGTTATGATTTCTTTCTTAATCTGTGCATATATTGCTTATATGTATTTTTCCCTGTTATAGTATTAGTGTCTTTCCTGTTGATTTGTAAGATGTCCTCAAACAGTAAAGTTGTCTCTGGCTTTTAACTTTCCTTTATGTCCCCTGTCATACAAAATTGTTCATTTGCCTGTGTTCTCTACTTGATTCCAAATTCCTTGAAATACTGCCTTTTTTTTTTAACTCAAGTAAAAATACTCAGAATTTTATTGCCATATGAATAAATTCAGAATTTGTATTCTAACTTTAAACAGGAGGGTTCTTGATTTTACTTTCTATATTAGAAATCAATAGCTAATTTAAAAAAATCTATTACAGCCATGATAAAAACAGTAAAAATTCACATTTTGTTTTTTAAAAAATGTTAACTACTAAGGTACAATTTATTTACCTAATGTCAGTGTCTAAGTTTTCTTGTTTGGACTGTTTATACCTTCAAATATAGATGACATGTTAAGTCTTTTTAGTCTTTCCTAGAAAGGACACATAGAAAATATATGTGAAGAGATCAACGATTTCATCCTTCAACTTTAGCATTCCTATTTAACAATTACATTTTCATTTTATGCTGTGACAAGGGCATGGTTAAAGATGAGTGAAAACATGATCCTTATGGATATATTTTAGTAAATGCAAATTTCAGTAAAATTGGAAAAAAAAGTTCTTGAAAAATGAAATAAATGAAAAGCACACACAGTATACAAGCTCATTTGAAAATTATTCTTAGATTCAATAGACATGAAATTACTTTGGCAAATTGCTGTAAAAACTTCAAATGCTCATTCTAACAAAACAACAACATGCCCTTTTCCTAACTTGTTTCTTTCCTCTCATTCCTGTGCAGACTTAGTGTATCTCACATCCAGGGCACCAGAGTTGATCTGTTGCCAAAGTCGAGTGCTCTGTTCTCGAGAGGCAGGGTAGGGGTCTCTCCGAGAGTGGTTTCAAGAAAAACCTCCTGTAAAATACCCTTTTACTCAGATTGCAAAATGCTTTTGGTGGAAAATCTCTAGTAAAACACAGAAAATTATAAAGAAAAAAAAAATAACCTATAATTCCACCACCTAGAGATAACGACTTTGTTTTTTGTAAGTATGAATATGCACATTTATTCATTTTTCTTTTTTTAGAAGTAAGATCTAACTCTGTCACAGGCTGGAAGGCAGTGGCATGATCGTGGGTCACTGTAGTCCCAAACTCCCAGGCCTGAGTGATCCTTCTTCCCTAGCCTCCTGAGTGGCTAGGACTGCAGGTGTATGCTACCATGCCTGGCTAATTAAAAAATTTTTTTTTTATAGAGATGGGGTTTTGCTGTATTCCCAGGATGGTCTCAAACTCCTGGCCCTAGATGATCCTCTCACCTTGGCCTCCCAAAGTGCTGAGATTACGTACGGGCACTAAGCCACTGTGCTCTGCCCATATACCCATTTTTAAAGAAATGAGATGCTCCTAGGTATATATATTTCCCCATGTCATTAAAGTGTCTTTGCACATATTTTTAGTGGTTGCCTAATATGCCATTAACTTTTATTTAACCATTCCCTTACTGTTGCATACTTAGGTTAATATCTTCCTTTTTAATCTCCATTTAAAGGGTTGTACTAATTGGCAGGTTTCTTTTCTCCTTCCCTTTGACTACTCTCATCAGCGTAACGTGGAACTGATTCTACAGTTCAAAAATGCAAGATAGGAATCTTCTTCTTATCTCATGGAAACACTTACTTTACAATAATTGTTTCAAAAATTTTACCCCCAAATGATTACTGAGCTGCACATATTAGGGCACAAGATGACCTAGTTCTCTTTGGGTTACTGACAAGGTTCTAAGAGGGCCCCAGTGACACTACATAATACCTCCTGTTGTTGTTTTTATTGAAGGAGGGTCAAAAATTCCTCCAGACCGTATTCAGATCTGCTCATCTACATCCAGAGAGGTTTTACCACATCACAGCTTGCCCCGGGCCTGATAAACTCTCAGTCCCTGAGGAGTGATTGATTAACCCACATTTCAGTAACTACCGTAAAATATGATTCTGTATCCACTCAGCGAAGTTGTCTCCCAAGTGCCCTTGATGCAGGGAGCAGGAATCGGAGCCTCTGCTTGGGACAGTGCACCTCTATGGAGCAAGTATCTTTTTCTCAGAGTGAAAAAAATGAAACAAGGAAGAACAAAAGAAATTGTTGCAAGCCTTTTTTTCCCTCCGTTAAACAGATGATGCCTGATTGGAGGTTTTACTTTGTATTTAAGAATAACTCACTTGTTAATAATGTACATCAGGCCAGGCATAGTGACTTACACCTGTAATCTCCCTGAGGTGCAGGACCACTTGAGCTCAGGAGACCAGGGCTACAGCAAGCCATGGCTGAATCACAACACTCCAGCCTAAGCAACAGAGAGAGACTCTGTCTCTAGAACAAACAACACAATGTACATCACTAATGTACATCAGATGGAAGATTTGGTCTGCAAATTCTTTAATGACATCTCTTGTGACCATCAGAATATCTTCCCGATGAATATTTTGGACATCTGGAAACATTCTTCTAAAGTCTTTTTGTTACCCTTGTCAGTCAGTTTCATCTGATGGTGTATTTTAAGATCTGGATTCTGGGCTATTTCTTCATGGTATTAGAACTAATGGATCAATTCAAGTGGGCATGAAGTTGCACTTTTGGCAATTCAGAGTAAAAGCTTATCTTCCATGGCTGATGCTCTTCTGCCTCCATCATGATTTCACCAGGAAAATAGTCCTCCACTCTTATTCTTGGTATGAACAATAGGATGAGATTTCAGTCAGTAAATTCTGTGGTCCTGAATTTCCTTCATATTGCTTTACTTCTGTACATTTTGATAAGCTGTACGTGTAGCTCTGGGTTCAGCTTTACCTCTTTGAGATTTCTCAACTGCGAGGACCTAGACAGGTTTTCCCCTATGACCAAAAAGCTTGTAGAAATGTGGCAACTCTCTGTCCCCTAACACATGTCTGAGTGGTAGGGAGCTGTCTTCCTGGGAAAACATACTCACGGGCAATCAAACAAAAGGAAAATACTGCCTTACTGATCCGTGTGTGTTCAGAGCCTGGAACGATGACTAGTGCAAATTTTACAAATGTTTTGTGAATGAGGGAGAGAATTAACTGAATTTCTTATTCCTTCACTTTGGTTTTGTTTGCTTTGGCTTGTATAGAACTCATAGGTAGGGTTTATTTTTGGAAAACCTGTCTTTTGTGAAGTTCACCTCATTGATTTATGATTCAGAAGGTATTGTTGAACTTTCTATAAATGTGAGCATAAAAAATTTACTTGACTCTGAATGATAGACTTACGTAGGCTGAGCTTTATAATTTAGATAGTAAATGGTAGTATCTATAGTGTTGTAAAATTCAGTTTACTAAGACTACATTTGCATTATACTATAAGAAGTTCTATCTTTACACATGTACCTGCACTTTTTTTTTTTGCTGTAATAAATTAAAAATATTACTGCATGTCTGTTAAATAAAAGGAACATTTTAGGGCAGTTGATAGGATTTTAGATACTAAACAAGGAATGTTTTGCAGTTTGTGTACATTCCTTAGTACTATGCACAAACAATAAGAGTTAAAGTTCTTGGTTCTCCAGTTGAAATAGAAACTCTAATTGCCTTTTCTTTTGTTTTTGAGATGGAGTCTTGCTCCGTCACCCAGGTCGGAGTGCAGTGGCCAATTTTGGCTCACTGCAACCTCTGCCTCCCAGGCTCAAGCGATTCTCCTGCCTCAGCCTCTGGAGTAGCTGAGATTATAGGTGCGTGCCATCACAGCCAGCTAATTTTTGTATTTTCAGTAGAGACGGGGTTTCACCATGTTGGCCATGCTGGTCTGGAATTCCTGACCTCAGATGATCTGCCCACCTCAGCCTCCCAAAGTGCTGGGATTACTGGCATGAGCTACCATGCCCTGCTCCTACCCCCGAGTCCCCAACTTTTTTTGTGTGAAATACCTCACCTAGATAACTTTACCTGTTACCTACTTTAGGATTTTTAAAATTAATGCTTATTCGCACTCATGTTAGTATCTTTTGATTCTTCTCCATGTTTTTAAGGAAGTTGGTTTTTAATGTGACTCCACATCCATGATCTCAATTGGCTTTCTTTATTTTATTTTATTTTATTATTTTTTTTGAGACAGGGTCTTGCTCTGTCACCCAGACTGGAGTGCAGTGATGTGATCAAGGCTGAAGCAGCCTTGACCTTATGGGCCCAAGTGATGCTGAATTGCTGGGTTCAAACCATCCTCCTGCCCCAGTCTGCCAAAGTTCTGGGATTATAGGCATGAGTCCCCACACCCAGCCTGGCTTTCCATTTTATCCTTTACTTTTGCATTTTATATTTTAGTGTTTTAGTGCATCCTTCAGTCACTGGAGGCTACTTTTTCCTTTATTACCTATTTTTAAGGATAGAACAGATATACAACAATCAAACCATACATAGGATGGGAAATAATACTATCGTTTGCACATATAAATGAGTGTGTTTCCTGTGGGAAGATAAGCACTTTTTCAGACACTGCTGACTTTGTTGAAATTTTTGTCGCTCATGTTTTGGAATTGTCTTTGTAGGTACCATACCAGACACAGAAGTGAACTGGTTTTGTTACTCATAGCTTATTCTCTTTATCTTGAATTTCTTTTATTTCATTTTTTCTCTCTCAGGAAAACGGAGGTTTGTCCAAGAACCAAATTGAAACTTGGAGCCAGTGGGAACCCATTAGATTGTAGATTTTATGGAATATGTCTAATAATCATATCATTATAATTAAGACCATAATTATTTGGCATTTTACCATATGCCGGGCACTTTCTACATAAGTTCTCATATTTCCTCATGACAGGAAAGGCAGCTATTATTTAAAATTAAGGAGGAGGAAAGGAAGGCTTTTAAGTGACTTGTCCAAGGTCACAGTCGTGAAGTTAGCAGTGAAACCTGTTTGTGATGCTAAGTCACATTTTCTTTCTCTCCAGTTGTGCCTGCCATTATTTGTACATAGTTTGCTTTCTGTAATTGGGTAATGGCAGTGTAATTGACAGTACTGTAAATAATTTTGGGCTACTCATTGTGTGCACACACTTGGAGTATAAAATGAATGTTTGCCTTTAGACTTGAGCGTAAGTGGAGAAGAGAGGTATTGAGTGCCAGGTGCAAGCAAGGCCTTCTGGAATGCTGCCTCGTCACATTCCTTTTCTATTTGATGAGATCAGTGCAGTGAAGGACAACAAGATTTTTTTTTTTTTTTTTTTTTTTTTTTTTTTTTTTTTTTTTTAGCAGTGGAGAGGGTGCCACGAGTGATGAAGCAATAAGAGATGTGTAGGAGAGAGTATAGGAGGAGTCAGGCACAAAGGCAGGAAGAGATGGCTGGTTGACCTCCCCACATAGGGAAGAGCCTTGTTTTGGCTAATTGTCTTGTTGGGTATTGAGAAAGTTGACCTCCAGGGAGATGGTGTTAGAGAAGAGCATGAACATATAATTACAATGTATTTTTGGAACATTTATTTCCTTAAATGCTAGAATGAAATCTTTAAGCATATGCTTGCTTTCTTCTTCAATTTAAACCTTTTTAGAAATGAGCCTGGGTAGATTCCATTTTAGCTCAAGAAATGTCCTTTTAAAGCTTTCTTAACAGTAAACATATGTCAGTTTTAATTAAGATTTGAATGATACCCATAGATTATTCTTTGTACCTTAGAATTGATTCCAGATCCTGTTTACATTGATTGAACCCTACTTGTTTTTTTTAGTAGCTTTTTCTTTTTCTTTTCTTTTTTTTTTTTTTAGTACTGTAAGAACTCACTGTTGGTGTTAAAACATAGATTACCTAACTTTGAAGCTTATGAGTATACTCTTATAAAAATATTCCAAGATCCAAATCAGGATTCTTCTATGTGGGAGCTAGGATTTTTTCTGCTTCTTGTCTCTTTACTTTTTCTCTCTCTTTCTCTCTGTTTTTCCCATTTTTCTTTTTTCTCCTTTCAGCAGCAACTTTCCTTATAGATGCCAGGGACTGTGTTACGTACTTAATGACTTTGAGAAGCTTTAACTATGTATTTGCAAAATAAGTACTGGAAAATGATTAACATCTATTAACTTTTTATAACTTACCATGCGTTTCAACTATCATACCTCATTCATTTAAATTCTTCCCACAGCTTTGTGTAGTGTTGCCGTCATTTTGTAAGTTCAGAGACAGGCTTTGACAGGTTCAGTTGCTTCCTTGCCTAGTGTTCCATAGTTAAGTGCTAGAGCTAGAGTCTGTACTTAGGCCCCTCTGACTTGCCTCAGTATGATTGTGCTTGCTTTGATTCCCATCATTTCTACATCTAGTGGTGGCTTTTAGTGTTCCATTTTTACTTCCAACTTGTACTGCCATTCTGCCCCCAGATTCTTATTACCTTGTTCTCGGCTGGTGGCGATACGCTTCATAATTGGTTCCCAGTGTTCTTCTGAGTCATCTTCCTGTGAACCTTGGTCAAATTAGTATTTTTTTCAAGTGGTTTACCCTCCATGCTCTGTTGTGTTTTGTAAGCTAGCCCCTACCCTATTGTCCTGCCAGCCCATTCTTCCTAGTTTCCACTTAAACAGTGAAGGATTCCTGCCTGGATTATTTTCTTCCCACTCCAGCATTTCACATCTTTGGAGATTCAGTGCTTATCTTGTCTCTTCTTTGAAGCCATCCTTTACTTCTTCAACCCACTGACCTCTGGATTCCAGTTGTTTATTCTGCTAGTATTTTTTTCTTTTTCTTGACATTTCATAATGTAGCCACATGACTCTTAATTTTTATTTCTGCCATACCTGGTAATTTGTGTTCAGGGGCCTTATATAATGTTCAGTTGACTTAAACAGAAGGAAGAGCTCTAAAGTCAAGACTACTGTACTCTGAATATTTGGTATCATGAGGTGAAACAGTGGTAGGATGATCTCATGCGTTGCCTGGCTGAAACAGAGTTTGGTATATATGCTCTTTTGTCTTATAGATGTCTTTTCTGCTTTTTGCATCCTGTGCTTAATTCTTTTGTGGTAATCTAAGCTTTGTTCCAATTCAAAAGGAGTAGTTATTGTGTGACTTGAAGCTTAGATGCATATATTGAGTTGCTTTATATGTTGCTTTTATATATATTTTTCCTATTTGAGTTTTGTATGCAGATGGCTTCCTGAGGATGTAAATTTTCAGTGGAAAGCTTAAAGCTGGTTTGGGCTTGATGTTTATTCTATAACACGCTGGCTCATTATATCAAATATTGACTTGTTTTCCTTCATTTCCTTCTTTTATACAATACTCAATATTTATGGCATTTGCTGATTAATAAATTTTCAAATCTACTTTTGTGGTCAAAATTTTAACAGCTACTTTTACAGGATGTATTTATCTTGGTTTTAAGGTGGTTATACAGGTAATGAAAGAAATGTGAAATAGGACAGGCTATTCTTGAGGGTCATGTGAATTGCCCTTGAAATTGATTGTTATATGATTGGAAATAAGAAGTTTTCAAATTCAGAAACAAGTGCTTGTTTATATAGGTCTAACAAATACAACTGTACAACACTGCTCATTTGGCAGATTATTTTCCGGAAATGCTGTTCCTAAGACCACTTTTTAAGTCTCTAAGCAGTCAGTGTGTGTATCAGTACCTGAGCTTGTTAATAGGATTTGTGATGATACTGGATTCAAATTTCACGTTTCTTTTCACCACTTTTAAATTGTCCAAATAAATTTTTGTTTTGACTTTGTTCTTTTCAATGCGTATTTTAAAACACAGCATCAAGTCTAAGGCAACAGCTGAGGCTAGTGCCATCTGTTGGTGGCAGGTAGAATTAGATCACTTTTGCTTTGATGCAAAGCTTTGTTCTTTACCACGAAAGTGTACATTTTAGGTGAAATGCTGGCTTATTAAGTGAAGGCTTCATGAGGTTTTTAGAAAAAAATCATTCAGTAAATATTGGAACACCTGCTATGTGCTAGGCATTAACTGTTAGAAAAACAAACAGTATTCCCTGTGCATTACGGGGGACGACGGACAAAAAAAATGAATATGTGTGCTATGGTAGAGGCAAGACGAAGCACTGTAAGGGGGATACAAGTTCAGGGAAGGCGAGTGGCATGCTGCAGTTCCAAAGAGAATGGTCAGAGGTGGTCACCCTGGAGGGTGTCTAAGGCACTCTTATATCATTGCTAGATCATGACCTTTAGAGGTTTTAAGCGTCGAAAAGATTGTTGTTTCTCCTCTTTCATAGGTAGTTTGAAATGAAAACAGTATGAAACTTGAAAACAAAGTCCTGAAATTATTTTTCAATGATGGTTACTTCACTGCTTTTATTGAAATAAATTATTTCAAGAACATTAAAAAAAAGTATTCCAGCTTTACTGGTTCTCTGAGCTTTACTGATTCTCTGAGTCACCTGCCAGTTGGTTGATAGAACACTGAGAGCTAGGCATTCTAGGGGCAAGGTGAAGGTAATTCAGACCCTCTTGGAAGCTGGTGCTAGTACTAAGTTAAGTGGGAACAGGGATGTCTGATGTCTGCGTATTAGGAAATGCCTACTGTTTAGTGAAAGTAAAGTATAAGGATAAACTTATTTATAAAGTAAATATTAAGATTAGCATAGAGATTTCTTGATGATTTAAATGTTAAGTCTTTAGGGCAGAGTTTCTCAAGCCATCTTTGCTGAAAGACTGATGTTTTAATTTTGAAGCAATCACAGACCAATGACTTAGTAAAATACGAACCCCCGTTTGCTTCCCTAGTTGTTGTTGTTGTTGTTGTTGTTGTTGTTGTTGTTGTTGTTCTTCTTCTTCTTCTTCTTCTTCTTCTTCTTCTTCTTTCTTCTTCTTCTTCTTTTTTTTTTATAACCTTTTTGCTTCTTCCCTTGTCTTTCTCTAGGTTGGATTGTTTTATTTTATCTTTCAATAATAAAACCTCATTCTGTATTCTTTTGTTTGTTTCTTTTGCTCATTTGCTATACAGTTATACAGTGTTGTAGGGTGTTTGTGTATGTGTGAGTGTGTGTATTAGTAACAATAAATATTTAATGGAAGTATACTGTCAGTCACTGAATACATTTTGCAGTTTCTTTATAACCCTTTCTGTGCCTCTTGGCTTACTATGGATGAACAAGATTTGGCCCTATAGGTGATACTACCAAAGTTGAAATAGGAGAGTTCCTTGGTTCGTTTCGGTATCGGGCTCTGTTAGGTTTGAATGTGTCTCCTCCAAAATTCCAATGTTGTCAATGGGATAATATTAAGAGATGGGGGGCTGTAAGAGGTGATTAGGTCAGAGGGCTCCTTCCTCCTTAATGGGATTAAGGCCCTTATAAAAAGACTTTTCGTAGTGTTCTTCCAGCTTGCTCTCTAGCTCCAGCTCGTTCTTCTGCCATGTGAGGACAGTCTTCCTCTTGCCTTCTGCCTTCTGCCCTGTGAGGATGCAGCGAGAAGGCTCATACCAGATGCCAAATACTGGTGCCCTGGTCTTGGACTTCCCTGCCTTCAGAACTGTGAGAAATTTCTCTTCTTTATAAATTACACAGTTCCAGGTATTTTGTTACAGCAGCACAAAGCAGACCAAGACAGGTTCTCTAGTTGAATTGTCCACCCTCTGCCCTGAAAGGGAAGGAAGATTAAGAAGAAGAATTAATATATAGGCTTCTGTAGGCACATTGTCTATATAATGAAGTGTGGAGTAGGATGAATCTCTTTGAATCAGGTAGCACTTCTTGCTTTTTTTCTTCATTCTCTGCGGCATCTTTCACGTTAGGCACTTAATGCTTGTTTGTAGCATGAAGTCCTTTTCTTCAAATGAGCCTCTTCCATGGCATTCATTGACAGCACTTCCATCCCTAGTATCAAAATAAAATAAGGGAAAAACTGTAGTTCTTCCTCAACACATTATTAATAGAAACATCTATGATTTTTGTTTTAATAAACCAAATTTTTAAAACTTATTTTTCAAGTCAGTATTGTTTTGCCATAGTACAAAAAAGTTTATCTCTATTAAGCAGGTAGCAGATCATCAATCTCTGGACATATTCCCCTCCAGAAGGCTGCTGCTGTTTTTGATTTCTTTTCTTCTTTTAGCTTGCCTGCTGGCTGTTACAATAGAGGTGACAGACGGTCTTGATACACTGTTGGGCAGAGAATCTGCTGGTTTTTATTTGGCATAACAAATGATTGAAAACAGTGGTATCTTTTTACAGTTCTAATAAGGCCAATGTGGTGGTGATTCTTATGGTGCATAAATTTTAGGCTCTAGAAACAAGTGCCTTAGTAAACTGGGCACTGTAAATGTCCCTGGACTATATAAGAAGGAATTTCTTGGCATCAAGGTGCATGAGATAGATATCACTTATTGCAACTTTTGGAAAACTGCATGAAGCTCCTATTTTCAAGGATGATCTGTCTTGGTGCCATTTTTCTTTCTGTTGGTCTATTCTCTCTCCACCTCTCTCATTGCTAGAGTCAGTGAATCAATTAATTTCTCAACGACAATCATGATAAGGTATGCCTACATGTAATAATTCACACCGAAGTTTGTTTTTTAAATTAAAGTGGCGTATTTCCCATTATGTCTTTGGGTCATGATGATTAGAATAATTCTTCCACCTGCATGCATTTTCATGTATACTGATTTTTGTCATGGGAAGCAGCAAAGCAGAGGAATGTTTTCTTTCTTGCTGTGATACCTAATTTTGGAAGGTACACTAATTTCAAAATGTTTGATGTAGGAAATGGTTGCATATTCCAAAAATATTTAGCACGAGCTTGCTAAATAATGCCCTCTCCTGTGGTTTGGATCAGCATTGTTTTTTTTCTTTGCATCTTTTGATCTATTTGAACTATCTTCTACTTGCTGACATATTCATAAAGCAGGATTTTGCAAATCAAAGAGTAGGTAAATTTCTATTAAAGCGCTGTATTTCTACTCCCCACTCAAATCTTCTGAAATGGAACTTTTTTTTTTTCAAGGAATCTACGAAAATCTGGCTTACAGTGAGTCTTATGTTCTCTTTACTGTTTTCTATTAAGTGTTTCTTAGGTTGGTTCCATTTTCAGTGTACTTAGTAATATGTGTTTTAGTAACTATTGAACCATTTTCTTTAATTTTATTTCTTGAGCCATTATTGAGTCTTTTTAGAAATAATACTTATTTCTCATCCCCCCTTCCATAATAAGAAGGAAAGAAGAGGTATTTTATTGCCCAAGAATATGCTGTCCATATCCTGGAGCCCAACTATCCAGTTTCCAATGTGTCTACTGGCACCAGCTTAGCTAACCAGACTTATGAGTTTGTAATTACATGATTAGGTATGGCATACTGAGTTATTCCTTCTTTTCCCTGCCTGCCCTAAGCCCCATTACCTCTGTTTTGTGACGGAAATTTCTGATTTCTTTGGCTTTTCTGATTACTGAAGAAAGAGAATTTTTCTAGGTTTCAGAATTATGAAGAGTCTGCGATTCTGCCCTACTTGTAGGTTTACAAATTAGCCTGCCACACTTTCTTAAGTTACTGGACAACTCATGGCACAGCAGGCAGTATGAGCTTCAAGTTTGCATTGGTTCTCCTGCCCCTCAAGTCCCACAGGGGCCATGTGGTGGCAGGCCTGGGTTGGTGCTGTACACAGAGTAGGTTTATGTCCCAGGTGTAAAGGCTCAACCTTAGGAGACCCCTGTTGTTATTAAAAGGCTGCTAGCAAACCTGGACAACCTTTGCTCCTGAGGGAGAAGTTATCTTTATTCTGGTCAGGAAACAAATTTGTCCTCTGCCCCCCATAGAGACACCATTTGTATCACCTAAGGCTGTATGCTATCCAGACATCCATGAAATAGTGTGGAAAAGTTGCTGACACAAGATGTACAGAAACAGGAGAGGCCCATGGACGATGGCTTCCCAAAGCTAGGTAGTAGCAAAACGTCAGAACTCTTTTGTTTTTTGTTGGCTTCTCCCAAATCAGAAAAGTTACTTTAGTTTAAATGATCAACATGAATTCCAGAGAGACACAGATTCTTCCATGTGAAAACCACTGCTTTGGTTTGATAAGATCCTAAATTAGCGGGTACTTGGCTTTTCTGGGGCCAAGTCAAGTACTCCAAAGTGTGCTTCCTGAGCAGTCTGTGCTTACCGCTGTTAGAGCACTCAGCATACTGCTGTCATATATGTTTTTCCCACTATACTGTATACCTTTATGACGGTAAGGAACATACTGTATTATTCATTTTTGGGTTATCTTTTAGGTTTGCTTGTCATTATAATACATTCTTAGTAGCTGTTCATTGAGTGAAGAAATAAATTGCCAGAAGCTTTTATCTATGCTTATTCAGATTCCTTACCCCAATTTGAGACTGTACCATCTGGTAGAAAAAGTACCAGGAATATAAAGGATTAGTAAATACTTGTTTTGTGAAGTGGTTAATCTTAGATAGAGTCCTGTGTTAGTTTTGAAAAACTGGCTCAGATGCAGAGTATTTTGTGTGAAATCATTCCCAAACCTAAGTTAATTCATTTGTCATCCTTTTTTTTTTTTTTTTTTTCCAGGTTGCTTTGATCTCCTGGATCTGTGTTTTTTATTTTTTTAATTTTTTAAATTTTTTAATTCTTATTTATGATCCTCTTAGGTTATCTTAAATTTTAGGTTGTGTGTGCGTGTGTGTGTGTGTGTGTGTGTGTGTGTGAGAGAGAGAGAGAGAAAGAGAGAGAGAGAGACAAGTTTTGGCTGCTCACCTTCTTTTTTTTGAAAAAAATTAGGTTTAGTAGTGTATGTGCAGGTTTGTTATATAGGTAAATTGCATGTCATGGGGGTTTGTGTACAGATTATTTCATTACCAGGCGATAAGCATAGTACCTGATAGGTAGTTACTGACCCTCATCCATCTTCCTGTTTCTACCCTCAAGTAGGCCCCTGTGTCTTTTGTTTCCTTCATGTTCACATGTACTCAATGTTTAACTTGCACTTACAAGTGAGAACATGGGGTATTTGGTTTTCTGTTCCTATGTTAGTTTGATTAGGATAATGACCTGTAGTTCTATCCATGTAGCTACAAGGAACATAATTTCATTCTTTTTTATGGCTGCATAGTATTCCATTGTGTATACCACATTTCTTTAGTCTACCATTGATGAGCATTTAGGTTGATTCCATGTCTTTGCTATTGTGAATACTGCTACAGTGAACATATGTATGCATGTGTCTTAAGGCTAGTATCTCTATATTCCTTTGGGTATATACCCAATAATGGGATTGCTGGGTTGAATGGTAATTCTGCTTTGAGTTTTTTGAGAAATCACCAGTCTGGTTTCCACAGTGGCTGAAGTAATCTACATTTCCACCAGCAGTATATAAGTGTTCCCTTTCACTACAGCTTTGCCAGTGTCTGTTATTTCTTTGACATTTTAATAATCTCCGTTTTGACTGTGTGAGATGCTATGTTATTGTTGTTTTGATTTGCATTTTTCTAGTGACTAGGGATGTTGAGCATTTTTTCATACGGTTTTTGGCCACACGTATGTCTTATTTTGGAAGGTATCTGTTCATGTCCTTTGCCTTCTTTGTAATGGAGTTGTTTTTTGCTTATTGATTTATGTTCCTTATAAATTCTGAATATTAAACATTTATTGGATGTGCAGCTTATTAATGTTTTGTTTATCTTCCAGAGTTTTTATAGTTTCAGGTTTTACATTTAAGTCAATCTATCTTGAGTTGATTTCTCTTTGTGGTGTAAGGAAGGGGGTCCAGTTTCAGTCTTTTGCATATGGCTAGCCAGTTATCCCAGCACCATTTATTGAATGGAGAATCCTTTCCCCATTGCTTGTTTTTGCCAACTTTGTTGAAGGTCAGATGGTTGTTGGTGTGTTGCCTTATTTTTTGGCTCTCTATGTTGTTCCATGAACCTATGCGTTTGTTTTGGTAGTAGTACCATGCTGTTTTGGTTATTGTAGCTTTACAGTATAGTTTGATGTTGGGTGATGTGATGCCTCCTACTTTATTCTTTCTGTTTAGGATTGCTTTGTCTATTTGGGCTATTTTTTGGTTCCATATGAATTTTAAAGTAGTTTTTTCTAATTCTGTGAAGAATATTATTGGTTGTTTGGTAGGAATAGCATTGAATTTAAATTGTTTTGGGAGGTATGGCCATTTTAATAATGCTAATTCTTCCTATCTGTGGGCATGGAATATTTTTCCATTTGTTTGTGTTCTCCTTTGATTTCTTTGACCAGTGTTTTGCATTTCTCATTGGGGAGTTCTACCTCCCAGGTTAGCTGTATTCCTAGGTACTTTATTTTTGTAGTTGCTTGGATATTGTTGGTGTATGGGAATGCTACTGGTTTTTATAGATTGGATTTTGTATCCTGAGACTTGGGTGAAGTTTATGAGAACAGAGAATATGGGATTTTCTAGGTATAGAATCTTATCATCTGCAAACAGGGATAGTTTGACTTTCTGTCTTCCTATTTGGGTGCCTTTTATTCTTTCTCTTGCCTGATTGCTCTGGCCAGGACTTCAAAAAGCTAGAAGGATCTCAAATTAATAACCTAGTCATCACAACTAGAGGAACAAAATCAAGAACAAACCAGCCCTAAAACTAACAGAATACAAAAAATCAGAGCAGAACTGAAGGAAATTGAGACACACAAAAATAACCACACAGGCTGGGCACAGTGGCTCATGCCTGTAATCCCAGCACCTTGGGAAGCTGAAGCAGGTGAATTGCCTTAGGTCAGGAGTTCGAAACCAGGCTGGCCAAAAGTGGTGAAACCCTGTCTTTACTGAAAATACAAAAATTAACTGGGTGAGGTGGTGCATGCCTGTAATCCCAGTTACTTGGGAGGCTGAGGCAGGATAATTGAACCTGGGAGGTGGAGGTTGCGGTGAGTGGAGATCATGCCACTGCACTCCAGCCTGGGCAACAAAGTGAGATTCTGTCTCAAACAAAAAGGCACTTTGGGAGGCTGAGGTGGGCAGATCATTAGGTCAGGAGTTCGAGACCAGCCTGACCAACGTAGTGGAAAAACTCTACCAAAGACCATAGACAAACTCTACCAAAAATACAAAAATTAGCCAGGCGTGGTGGTGTGCACCTGTAATCCCAGCTATTCAGGAGGCTGAGGCAGGAGAATCGCTTGATCCTGGGAAGCAGAGGTTGCAGTGAGCCAAGATTGCGCCGTTGCACTCCAGCCTGGGTGACAGAGCGAGATTCTGTCTCAAAAAAACAAAAACAAAAACAAAAACACAAAAGATCAATAAATCCAGGGGTGGTTTTTTTGAAAGAACTAATTAGATAAATAGACTGCTAGCTAGACTAATAAAAAGAGAGACAAGATACAAATAAATACAATCAGAAATGACAGAGAACATTACCACTGACCCTACAGAGATAGAAAAACCCCTCAGACTATTATGTACACCTCTATGCATGCACACTAGAAAACTTAGAAGATATGGATGAATTCCTGGAAACATACAACCTCCTGGGATTGAACCAGTAAGAAATTGAATCCCTGAAGAGACCAATAATAAGTTCTGAAATTGAATCAGTAATAAAAAGCCTCCCAACCAGAAAAAGCCCAGTACCACACAAATTCAGAGTTTCAGAGTCAGATTCTACTAGATGTATAAAAAAGAGCTGTTAACATTCTTGCTGAAACTATTCCAAAAATAGAGGAGAAGGAACCTCCTCCTTAATTCATAAGGCCAGTATCATCCTGATACCAAAAGCTGGCTGAGACACAACAAAAAGAAAACTTCAAGTCCTTGATAAACATAGATGCAAAAATCCTCAGCAAAATACTAGCAAACTGAATCCAGTGGCACATGCAAAAGCGAATCTGCCACAATCAAGTAAGCTTTATTCCTGGGATGCAAGGTTGGTTCAACATATGCAAATCAATAAATGTCATCTATCATATAATCAAAACTAAAAGCAAAAATGACTTATCTCAATATATTCTGAAAATGCTTTCCATAAAATTCAACATCTCTTCATGTTAAAAACCCTCAAACTAGGGATTGAAGATACATATTTCAAAATAATAAGAGCAATCTATGAAAAACCCACAGCTGACATACTGAATGGACAAAAGCTGGACACATTCTTCTTAAACTGGAATAAGAGAAGAATGCCCTCTCTCACCACTTCTATTCAACGTACTACTGAAAGCTGCACCTTCTTTTAAATATGGCTGGAAAAATTAACTTCTTATATTGAACTATTAGTAATTTTATTTTAGAGTAAGTTCACTGTAGAGATCAGTTAAATCTCAGTGCTGTCCCAGTGCTGTTCCACACTTAGGTTTTGGACCTATGTGTATATATGGTTTTGAGTAGGGTAAGATAAAGGGTGTGTGTGCTAATTACCATTGCCAGAAGACTTTGCAAGACTTTTTCCTATGGCTGTGTACTCCTTCAGCTTGAGAATAACCTTGGTAGAGGGAGTGGCAAATGGAAGCAGGTGTCCCATTTCTCAGTGCCAGCACAAGTGCTCTTAAACATGTGCAATGCCACTTGAGTCCTGTTGTCCCCATAATTCAGAATTCTGGAGAAGCAATATAAAAACTGCCAGGTAATATTTGTGTTCCTTTTGAGACATTTGAGTACATGTAATAATCAAAATTATGTAGTTATTTGAAACCAGAAATGAAAGTAGACTTTTTGGCAGGCCTGTGTGTTCATATCTGTGCTGGGTGATGTTCTTGCCAACAGTATACTTAGTAGTATCACTGAGAAAAATGATTCATAAGCTTTTTCAAATTCAGACCTACGACTTACTTATGCTTATATTCCCATTAATATCGTTCGTATCAATGGCTTGATATAGTTTTCTAGGAATCCCTCATTGTAAGTTGAGAGAAAGGGTAGTCTTGTCACAGTTAGGAAGCATTTCTTTAGTGGCGTTCATATAGTGAGTTGCACACGTTGTATGAAATGTAAAGCCTTAGCAGCTGCCTAAAAATGATTAATGAGGCATTTATGTCCCTGGTTTCTCAGGTTGAAAGATTCTGCTGGACTGCTTAGAACACCAACTTTATTCATAGTCTGTTGAGATCTCTGTTAAAAAACAAACAAAAGCAATCCACAGCCACTTCAGGAACTCGTTTGTTCTTTCAGTGAAAAGTCCATAGTGTTCAGACCCAAAAGTCTACGGATGAAAGAATTAAAAATACTATTTATTAAACCTTTATGCAGAGTGGATTAGCCTGAGCGTTTGGGAGTGTTGGTTGACTTTAAATGCACTCTGCCATGTTTCTTTTTAACCCCCAATAGTTAACCAGATGTTCTTTTACTCACTTATTATGGATATATTACTGTTTCAAATTTGAAAAATTTAGACTTGTCAGCCTTCAATAAAGTTAAATAGTGATACAGGACGTTCATGTGGAAATGTCAAGTGAAATGATAGAGCAGTGTAAGAAAGAAAATGTAAACTACTTACCTCCGTTATTAAAATATTTTAAATTTGGCCTAGAACTTTGAATTTTGTGGCTAGAATCTTGGAAGATCTTTCTGGAGTACTGGAGAATTGATAAGTATCTGAAGTTGTATCAGATATGATGGGTAAAGAAAGACGGAAAGAGGGTGTAAGAGCACAGAGTGTGTTGTGGCCAATTTTGGAAGGGTAGAAGAGCTCTGTAGGATATAGTGAGGGCTAATGAAACAAGTGAAGGAAAATTTCCCCTCCCCTTCCCCCCCTTCCCCCCTCCCCCTCCCCCCCTCCCCCCCTCCCGCCTTCCCCCTCCTCCCTTTCCTATACACGGTCTTACTCTGTCAACCCAGGCTAAAGTGCAGTGGCATGATCATGGCTCACTGTAGCCTCGACCTACTTAGGCTCATGTGATCCTCCCAGCTCAGTCTCCCAAGTAGCAGGGACTATAGGTGCATACCACTATCCTCAGCTAATTTTTTTTTTTGTGTGTGTGTGTTTTTTTTTTGGTAGAGGTGGTGTTTTGCCATGTTGCCCAGGCTGGTGTTGAACTCCTGGGCTCAGGCAATTTGCCTTGTCCTCCCCAAATGTTAAGATTACAGGCATGAGTCATAGCATCTGCCTGGAAAATTTTCTATTTTATGTTTTAAAATTACCCAGCCTTGCTACTGTGGCCACTTAGTGCTATTTAAATATAAATCTGATCGTGACCTTAAATAAATGAAAGTTGATACAGAATCATTTTAAAGCATGACTTCTAAAAGTGAGTCGTCTTCTTAACAATTGTCTGAAGTCTTAAATATTAAACATTCTAACTAGCCTTAATAGTTTAAATTTTTATCTGCAAGAAGAAAGTAAATTATTGAGATACTGAAGTCTTCTAGACCCTGAGGACCTGATATAACGTAGGGTTAGATATATTGAAAATTAGTGCATCCTGTTATTCCGTGCCTTTCTCTTTTAGTGTGTCTTTTTTTCTTTTGATAATAGCTTTTTTTGAGATGTAATTTCTGTCATACAATTTAGTCATTTAGAGTATGTAATTTAATAGTTTGTAGTGTGTTCACAAAGTTGTTCAGCCATTACCATGATCAGTTTTAGAATGTTTTTATCACTTCCAAAAAGAAGCTCTACACCCTTTAAGCTATTACCTCCATAACCTTCCATTCCCTTTAGATCTAAAGAACCACTAATCTATTTTCTGTCTATAGATTTACTTATTCTTGACAGAAGTAAATAATGATGGCTAATGAAACAAGTGAAGAAAATTCATTATTTTCTTCCATTCCCTTCAGATATAAGTAACCACAATTTATTTTTCTGTCTCTGTAGATTAACTTATTCTGGACATTTTATATGGAACGATTTCAAATGGAATAACAAAACGTATCTTTTGTGACTGGATTCTTAGCATTTTTTTTAAACTTCACATTGTTACATATGTCAGTATTTCCTTTCTTTTTCTGGCTGAATACTATTCCATTGTCTGGATATATTGCTTTTGTTCATGCATTCATCATTTAATGGACATTTGTTTTGTTTCCATCTTTTTGGCAATAATGAATAATGCTGCTACAAAATTGATGTACAAATTCTTCGATGGACATAAATACTCATTTCTTATAGGTATATACACCTAAGGCATGCAGTTGCTGGGTCAAATGGTAACACTTGAACTGTATGCCTGCATTTTAGAAGAACTGTCAGACTGTTTTCAAAAGTGTCTGCACCATTTTACATTTCCTGCCAGCAGTGTATGAGTGTTCCAATTCTTCCACATCCTCACTGTCACTCATTATCTGTTTGGTTATAGCTGTCTCACTAGGTAGGAAATAGTATCATTATGGTTTTGATTTGCCTTTTCCTGATGATCAATAAGGTTCTTATTCTCATGTTGTTTGTGGGTTGGTTGAATATAGAAAGCATCAGCATTAAAGATAATAACCTGTTGCTTGGTTTGCTATAGAAATGTTTTGGGGGAAGATAATGCAAGGGGCTGTGAGGATAAGACTTGAATCTTGAAGAAAAGAATTTAGCTGGGAATTGTAGTTATAAGGGCTTTTTAGCAGGGGTAGTGTAAACAAAGAAAGGGTTGCAGATAGAAATGTATATGTCATATTATAAAAAGGGACTGGGTGGAATTGTGAACATATATGTAAGGGGTCTGAACGTATAGGTAAGGGAATAGATGAATTTGAATGTGGGTTGTGCTAGATTGAGGCCCAGTGTATGAATTTGAGCTTGGCAGTATTAAACAGGGATCACTTAAAAAATTGTTTTTTGTTTAGTTTGATTATATATACAGTCATTTAAGGTAGAGTAGTCTGGTCAATATGTAAATTAGGGATAGCAGATAGATGTCCTACCATATGCTTAAACTAATTGGTAGCAATACCGTGGAACTTCTATATTATTAAAAAGAAGGATACATTCAGTTTGGTTCAATTGGCCAGCATGCAGTGATTGATTAATGAGGTCTACTTTTAGTATGGGATGAAAGAGACATGATCCTTGCTTATTTTCCATTTCTGTAGGGTGGGCTGAGGTGATAGCAGTGAATGTAAGAAACATGGAGAGAAGAGTTAATGCCTTAGTATTTTCAGACTACACAAAATGTGGCTTCTCCCTTGACCGTCCTTTCAATTTCTGTGAAACTTGTTTTCTTGCCTACATACTGCTAATTTCTCTGGCCTACTAATCCCCATGCTTTTATGCCTCCTTATTACTTCCTAGTCAATATCCTTTGGATTGTTAAATTAGTGCTTTAACTGATCTTCTTTCTCAAATCCATCCTCCAACATAGCTACTGGAATAGTCTTATTTAAATAAACATTTAACCACTGCTGGTAATGACCTTCCTCTTGCTGGATACAGTATAACCCTAAAGTTACTGTTTCATGAAATTTGTTCTTGTTAGTACCATGTTTATCAAACTTTTAATAGAACCTCATCTTTCTGGGTTCAGTGTGTCAGATAGAGACAGACACACACATATACAGTAAGACTGAAACAAAATTTGTCTGTGTAGGGACTTTTGATATGGCAAAATAAGCTAATAGATTGATGTGCCTGCAGAATAATTATAAACTTTGGATACAATTTAAAATCTAAGTACTCTAGAGTGTGAGCAAAACTAAGCAGATTTTAGAAGAGACTTGAAATTTCCAAGAAAAAAGTGGCACAGGGCGGATTTTCTGTTTTAGCAGCCTATCCAAAGGGTGGACCACAGTCACAGGGTGGAAAGCTCCTGTAGAAAGTATGCAGTCTTTCTGGTCTGGGGAACCCAGAGATAAAAGGCTAGGACAATCATATCTGCGGGGGAATGAGGGGAGACTTCTGAATGAGAGAGAGCGCCAGAAGAGGATAGCTTGAAATTATAGGGGACTTTACCTCTCCTTGGTCAGGAAATAATAGAACAACTAGATAAAAAAAATCAATAGACATAGAGACATTGAAAATCTGGACAACACTATCAACCGTGCTGGCCAAAATGTTATTGTAGAACACTCTATCCAACAACTGCAGAATTTTCATTTGTTAATTCACATGGTATATTCATAATGCACCGTTACTGGGTCGTGGAGAATCGCTGGAACCTGGGAGGCAGAGGTTGCAGTGAGCTGAGATCACGACACTGCACTCTAGCCTGGGCAACAGAGTGAGACTCTGCCTCCAAAAAAACAAACAAAGCAAAAGAAACAAAAACAGGTGGTGGAGGAGGTGGGGCGGGGGGAGAGAGAGAGCGAATTAAAATAGAAATCAGACATCTAGGGAGACCCCAAATATTGGGAAATTAAAGTCTGAAGGTAGTGTTCTTGCTAATTACCTGTTTTTGGTCGACTCTTGTACTCATTTTTATTTAATTATTTTAGAAATGGAGTCTTGTGCTGTCACTTGGGCTGGAGTACAGTGGCATAATCATAGCTCACTGCAGTCTTGAACTCCTGCGTTCAAGTAATCCTCCTGCCTCAGCTTCCAAGGCAGCTGGTACTAAAGATGCACGCTATCTTTCCTGCCTAATGTTTTTTGAAATGTTTTAATTTAAAAACTTATTTTTTTAAATCTTCCTGCCTTGGCCTCCCAAAGTGCCGTGATTCCAGGCATGAGCCATTATGTCTGGCCTAAACTCATTTTTAATTACTGGGGCAGTAGAATAAAGAGTGGGTTGGATATGAATTACTGAGAACCATGTCTAGATATTTTTGAAGGCTAGAGTGGTGATGGAAATAAAAATTCATCATTATGCTGCATTTGTGAAATAGGGACTTGGTACAGGTTACTATAATTCTCCCAAACAGGTGTTTACCCTGTTATTGATAGGAATGTTTTGCAAGGAATAGGATACTACTAACATTTATTTCACTATTCAAGGTTCTCAGCTTACTGACAAGATGGTGTGTTTTATCAGGTCTAAATTTAAAATTCTTTTGATACTTAAAGGTCAAAGAACTGATCCTTTTTTGTTATACTTGAAGGAAATCATATAACTTTCCTATTAAACACTTCCTTTAATTGCTTGGCTTTCTCTTCTGACACTTCTTAGAGGTGTCACTGCTGTGAGTTTTTCTGTAAATGTCAATAAATATAGCATCTGTAAGACCCCTAAGTTGGATGAATCACATTTAATGTGTAAAATTTGTTAATGAAGTTGAGTAATTTGTCATATTAAAATTAAGTAGTGATTATTTAAAGAGTGCAGAATTTTAACTAGGTGTTTATTTTTATTTAAGCAGAATTATTTGCAAGTTAAAATGGCCACTCACATTCTTGTTGCAAAGCTTTTTGTTTTGTCGTTTAAGAAACTTAGGTAAAACAAGTGTTTAAGAACTGTGTTTTACTGAAATTTTACATGTAATTTTTTGGCACTTCTAGTATGATGAGCAATCCTATAAATACTCTGTAAAAATGATTTTTGTCTTGGGCTTGTAATTTCCTTTTCTAAGGAAGAAAAAATGATTAGAATCAAGTATGATCAAAGCTAAAATTATATTGCAAAATTTGTATAAAGTACAGCTGTTGCTTTGAATGTTGTGGTTGTCCTTTGAGCTGGAGCTGCAAGGAAAAAAGTGAATGTTGTAGTTGATGGAAATGAGGAGCCATATTCAGATTCTGTTTTGAAAGATTTTGTTTGAGAAACTGGTTGTTAGAGAGTGTCATTGTTTTCTTCTTTGGGAAACAATCAGGAAAGGTAACCTCAAATATTTTTAATTTTAGTATATTTAGCAGTGAGTGATGCTATAGTACTCACTACCAGCATTTAGTACTAAATAGGCAGGTGTGATTTAGACTGAAAGACGGTTAGATAGTTGGCTAAACTGAAGATTCACTTGCCAAATATGATAACAGAAAGATAATGGGAGATGTGAATCTTAAGTTTTCTACTAGCTAGTCATTAGGTTATTGAACTACTCACACAATTATGCTATAAATCATTTTCCTATTATACAGAGATTTCCCCTAACTCATTCTCTTTCAGTCTCACCCTCTTCCTCTTGTCATAGACCCCCTTTGGCAGTCTGATAATGTCTATAGGCCCCTTTTCAGAGCAGTGTTTCAAATGTGTAATATATACATTGGCTTAGTTGGTACCACATTTATGGACTTCTCCCACCCAACTTTCATAATATACTAACAATATAATATATTTCATAATATATTGAATTAGATGGACTGTTCTTATATAAATGAATTTCCTATATGTTTCATATGTATATTACATATATCTGTATTTTTCTTTTTTTTTTTTGACACAAGGTCTCACTGTTGCCTAAGCTAGCGTGCAATGGCACAGTCATAGCTCACTGAAGCCTCAAACTCCTGGGCTCAAGAGGTCCTTTTACTTCAGCCTCCTGAGTAGCTAGAAGTATAAAACATGTGCATGACCACACCTGGTTAATTTTTTTTTTTTTTTTAAGAGATGGGCTTTCATTATGCTGCCCATGCTAGTCTTTCCTGTCATAGCCTCCCAAAATGCTGGGATTACAGCATGAGCCTCAACTCCTGTCCCCTAATTATATTTTCAATTGCCATGAAAGAGAGGACTTCTTATTTTGTTGCTTTTTATTCCTAGTATTTCTCGTGTTGTATTTTGATCAAAGAGATGATCAGTAGTGTTTAATATATTCACTGCCTTGTATAAATGTCTCAACATTTATAAGTAGATATGTAGGTAAATCTCTCAGAGGCCATGTACGTTAACATAAAAAATTAAGGGTTTTGGGATACTAGGTATAGGTATCTAGAGAATCACAATAAGTTGTAAAGCAAATGATTTTTATATTATTTACAAGATTTCGTTATAATGAAACTTTCCATGAGTTTGGAATCAAAGATTAAGAAGAGTCCATCTAATTCACTTCCTTTCATAACAAAAGCTCATAATCTGCAGTTAATATATTATGAAAGTCAAGTGGGAGGGGTCCATAAATGTGGTACCAACAAATCCAGTGTATATTTTATGCATTTGAAACATTACTCTGAGAGGAAGCCTATAGACATTATCAGACTGCCGAAGGGGGTCTATGACAGGAGAAAGAGGGTGAGAGTGAAAGAGAGTCAGGGGAAACCTGTGTACAGGAGGGAAATTGATTGATAGCATAATTGTGTGAGTAGTTCAATAACCTAATAACTGGTTAGTAGACTTTAGATTCACATCTCCCATTATCTTTCTATGATTACATTTGGCAAGTCAATCTGGTATTAGTCAGCTATATAACTGTCTTTCAGTCTAAATCACACCTGCTCATTTAGAGTTAAATAAGCTGGTAGTAGGTGCAACTGGGGCCACTGGAAGGCTTTAAAGAGATTTAAAAACCAGTGAAAATACAGTTTTGAGCCAAGATGCAAATTAGCAATATTTAACTCCAAAGCTAGAGTTCCCTCAACCATGTCAAGCCAGGTCTTAATATATGATTAAGTTTCCAATAAGTGTTACTGATTTTTGGCTCTAGAGCTCTCTCTCATTGGGGTAGGTGGAGAAGGAAGATGTCTCAGAATTATATGGATTGTGAGGAATGGGATATGTGGTAAGGACAAGGTAATGATATGGTGAAGTGATGTCTTGAGCATGGTCATGGTAGTTTGACCATAGGTCATGGCTTTTCTGTGGAGTTGTTAGAGCATTTGTGAGGGACCCTTCAAGTTTAATCTGGAGTTAAACCTACTGGATTCTTCTTGCTTCTGTGTGTGCATAACACAAGATAGAAAAAACAAGTAGTGTCCTAGTAAGTCTGTCAGTAGTGTTTTGGGTTGCTGCTTTTATTTTTGATGTTCTTTTCACTTTCTTTCCTGTGGGTTGAATTGGGTGGAGGTGGCTCACCAAGTAATTCAGGTAGAGCCTTGATTAAATTCACAACTGTCGCCTAATAGCAAGAACATCCAATAGTGTTTTATCTGATAACCAGTGATGCATGTTTTGCCTCACTATTACGGATCCATCTTTGTGTACTTACGAATGTCTGTTCTGATTAGGTAGTTGATGAATGTCGTGAATCAGTTGGAACAATTTTGTTGTTCTGGTCTAACAGCCAGATTGGATTACCGCATGCCATGTGGTAACCATTTATTGTGGAATAATCACAGTGGAGAAAACTTGTGGTATTTATTTGAGATGGTTTGTATTTGTCATTTTCATGTTACATACACCTTTAAAGTTGGATTTTTCCAATGCTAAACCATGAACGTAGCCTAACATTTTTTGCCGTTGTGAACAATAACACGTTAGATTTTAACACCTTAGGAGATAAAATAATATAAAGTGATTAGATTTTATATTCCTAGGATATTTGATGCTAGATTTTGAGCCATTACTAGGTAGTAAATGCCATTTGAGCTTCATTTTTCTCCCTTGGGGTCTGGCATGTAATATGTCCTAAATAATGTTTGCTGAATTGAATCCTGCTAGCCAAGCTATAATGTTGGAAAATGTACCACTCTTTATCATAAATTGGAAATGTGCTTTTTATCTGTTACCAGTGACTCTAGGAGTCTTTATTTCAGAAAGGAGAACTCTATAATACATAAAATTTGTACAAACCAAATGTGTGCTTAATTATTTTCTACAGATGAACTAACAGCAAGACTTTGAGTGCTCATTAAAAATTTATGTCTTAGTCCTAAGGCACAAACTTTACATAATTACTTGAACGCTTATCCTTGGTTGGATAAAAACTACTTAAATATAACCACTGTTTTGTGATTTCGCATTTGCTTATTTTTAGATTAAAATAAATAACAGTCCTTTTACAATATAGGTTGTTTATAAACATATAGACAAACCTACAAAATGGAGTTATCCATTTCGATGTAGATAAATGTTTACCAAAGGAAGCAATAACATGGTACATATTATGTGCATATGTTGCTTACAAGGGTTTATGAAACAAAATATTTTGTTAAGCTTTAAAGATACTCCAAAATGGCCAACCATTTTCCCTCTGTCATGTTTTCATGGCTTACATATTTTACATATCATGAATAGAAAAGATTCTCTGTTCACGAATTCCTGGTTCAGAACAAAATAGGAAACTAAAGTAAGCATTTATGGCATATAGTTCTTGTGGTGTATTTTCATTTGACAATTGAAAAGCATCATGAAAAATTGGAAGTATTGGACACAATGGCAAATAAGTAAAAGTATTCTGAAATGAATCTAGACATTTTTAGTGAAGTTCTATATTACATGAGTGAGTTTCATTTTTAATTTGGTGTTACTCTGAGCTACCTAGTACTTGATTTAATAGTATCGAGAGGCTTAATAAATTTAAAATTTGTTAGTCTTTTCTTCAGATACCTTAGGAATGTGAAGTGCTGAATATAGGGTCAAGTGTGTATGTATGAACTAACATATATTACATTTATTATTGGCTGTCTTTTCCCTTTAAAAGAGTGAATCTGGCTGGGCGCGGTGGCTCAAGCCCATAATCCCAGCACTTTGGGAGGCCGAGGCAGGTGGATCACGAGGTCAAAAGGTCGAGACCATCCTGATCAACATGGTGAAACCCCGTCTCTACTAAAAATACAAAAAATTAGCTGGGCATGGTGGCGCGTGCCTGTAATCCCAGCTACTCAGGAGGCTGAGGAAGGAGAATTGCCTGAACCCAGGAGGTGGAGGTTGCGGTGAGCCGAGATCGCGCCATTGCACTCCAGCCTGGGTAACAAGAGTGAAACTCCGTCTCAAAAAAAAAAAAAAAAAAAAAGAGTGAATCCAAGATATTAATTTCTTGATTTATCTTTTGCATTTGGTGTTGACATCATCTTATTCATTAAATAATTTGTTTCTAACCGTTAGTTTTGAAGCTGATTTATGTTGCAACAAAGTAATAGGCTTTCTGTAATGGCTGGTTTTCTGTTCAGATTTGATGCTGCTGTGTTGTCTGAAGTGCATCCTTCAGCTGGATGATCGTTTAACTGAATCATTTACTGTTTCTAGTGTACAGTATGGACTCCAAAGGCCTAGCCTTTGATATGAGCTTTACTTGCCTTCCCTCTGATTGCCTAGGTAGCATGAATTATTTCTTCATAAATGTCCTCATGGTATTTATTCATTAATATGTTTGAGGGCAGCACTTAATTTTTAAGATTTATTTTGGTAGTATCAAGTTTAGAACCTTCTGCCATAATCGAGTTTTCAGGTGGAATGTGTTTAATCCATTGGGGTGTAGGAAGAAATATTAGAACTTGTTTTTATTTAATTCTTCATATTTTTTGTGTATACTTGATTTTATATATAGTGACATAAATGAAAGTATACATTGGGTTCATATTTAAAATGTTTCTACAAAAAGATACAAGTCATTAAAAGCACTTGGAAATGAAATAGATGAGTAAGGGTAAAAATTAGAGTATAGCATTAGGTATATGAGAGGAAGAATGGTTATTCAAGACACACTGCGCATTTAGAATCTATAGGTGATAGAAGGAACAAAGAAGATTCTGTTTTCTTGTTCATAACTTTAGTTAGCCTGGGAAATCTATGAGAACAGAGAGCAAACGTTATTCACTATTCTATCCCTTGTGCTTACTTGGATGGGCAACCAGGAGCATAACAGTTAAAAACCAGAAAGGCAGAGCATCAGAAAAGGCTGGATTTTCCCACTGATACATTTACATCTGTTTAATTTGAATATGCTAACTCCAGTGAGCTCTCTTATATTTCCTGCCTTCACTATTTGAGGAAACCTGATTTAGTTGCCTGAATGTCATGACCCCCAACCCTGTCACAACAGATGCTGTCAGTGGGGAATAAATACGGGACAGGAATGAATGTAGGCTGTGTAGCAATTACTGTCCAAACTGCTGTGGTTTTGTAAGACCTGTTCTTGGGAGGAGGTGTTGTTTTCCCTGGGGACTTAGAAAAACCTAGAGGTGTCCATGAGAGCAGCAAAGAGAGAACGTGCTCTTAATCAACACTACATTAATGCATTCTCATAACATAAGCAAAACCACAAATCCTTCCTGCAAATAAAAGCATTTGCCCTGGAGAAAATCCTTGAAGTTACTTTTTATGGCTGCATGGTTTTTTTCTCTAACTTATGAGAGTCATGAATTTTATTGTGTACTCAAACTTTTAAAATACCTTTTTGATTATGAGGTAGCTTGGGGTTGGCAAACTATGGCTCCCGAGACAAATCTGGCCTGTTGCCTGTGTTGTAAATAAAGTTTTATTGGAACACATACGTACTCATTTGTTTAGGATTGCTTTCAGGCTGCACCCACAGGATTGAGTAGTTGTCATAGACCATGTGGGCCATAAAACCTAAAATATTGAACTGTCTAGCCCTTTATAGCAAAAAATTGTATACCTCTGAGGCTTTTGAGCTTGCAGATATTTTATGGATGGTTCTTTCTCTTTTCCCAGTTAGATGCTTTTCAGATGATTACATGGAGAAGCTTAGTTTTAGAAGACAATATAGTGGAATGGTTCACAACATTGCCTCTGGAGTAAAACTTAAGAGTTCAAATCTTGCCTCAGCCATTTGTAAACTGTGTAACTTGGGAAATACTGCTTCTTACTGTAGTTTTCCTCTTCTGGAAAATAGGGCTAATAATCGTACTAGCCCAAAAACTTGTTCTGAGAGTTAAAGTGAAGTGTTTAATATATAACGGGTGCTAAACAATTAAATATTAGCTGTTTTCATGTAAATCTTCCCCCTTCCTCTCTTTCTTTCTTTTGAAAAGGTAAAAGGAACTATTCCAAAGTCGTGTTTCATGTCAGAAGCCGAACCTTTCCTTATGCTCAGCTTCTGACTATACTGATTTTGTTAGTGCTGCTATAGTTGTCTTGTTAAAAGATGTTCAAACCACAGGAATGTTTGCAGTAAACTTTATCGAATGTGATTTGTGTTGTTTAATTTGTATTTATTTTTCATACATTAATTTAGTGAAATTCAACTTGAGATTATCATTAGATTGTTTATGGTGTCCTGTATGATTCTTATATGGAAAAGAATTTACCAGTGCTGTGAGACCACACCCATTTGGATGTCAAACTCACTGAGATCAAATGGCATTCTTGGCTTTAATCAGGCTGCAAACATAACAATTTAAATTTATAGTTGACTAGAGAATAAGGCCACTGAGTACAGTAGAACTAAATTTAAATTAACCCTCTATTTTCACTCAAGTTAATTTACTCACTTCACTGAGCTATTTATTTAGCTTTTAGATCACCGCATGTAGTTGGATTTGTCTGTTGATTTAAGATACTGTGGACTTTACCTGATCTGTGGTTTGTATAGTACTAAACGAGTAACTTTGTTCCTGTAACATCTTTGCGGGTCAGCTGTTAAAGCTGAAGATATGCTAGAGCTGTGTATAATTTTCTGCAGATGTTAGGTTGGCTTCTTTCAGAAGTCCCCTTCATTTCAGCCTGACTAAAACAAATAAGGTAGTATTCTCATGTTTCAGAATATCTGTCTGTGTTCGTTGATGGTTCGTGATGCCCATTAGGCTCTTGGCTAGTCCTATGGTAAATGAAGTACAGTTGATATGTTTTAGTAAATCACAGTTAACATCTATCTAGTCATATGTTGTTTTCACATCCTTTTGGTCTTAATTGAAGGCTAATAAATTATAAAGTTATTTGGGTAGAATTATCTCTTTCATAATTCCTCAGACATTGTGACACACAATCCCTCCTGACCTAGGAAAGATCTGAAAAACAAAGACAGTAAACCCATAACAGATGATTATAGTTTGAGTCTGTGTTGAACTTTTCAGTTTAATAGGTTCTCCTGTGGAGTGGACAGAGGGGAAAACTGCTGAGGCAGGTGCTGTGTCGGGAGCTTGATGACCTGGCCTTTGGTCTGGGGCTTCATTGAGTATCACAGGCACAATTTTAGCAACTGATTCACAGCAGAAGTCTCCATTCTGCCCCCGCAAATAATTCCTCAAACCAAATCATCAACCTTCCTGCAGTCTCCATCTCTGTCTTCTTTCTTCTTTCCCCTCTCTCTCTACAAGAAATGTTTGTTCTCTTTTCCAAGATTTATGTTGCATTTTAAAATGTCTGACTTGTAAAAACTTTGTTGCCAACTTTTGTGTATTTGTCTGTGTAACAGAAGCTACGCCTGTTAATTATAATTTTATGTAATTATCCAGTTAAAAATATTTACCGTTAACCATATTTTTCTAGTTTTGGGGACTATTTATGGGATTTGGAAACAGTTGTGTGCACATGTCACACTTTTATTTATGGTGATAACTTCCATACTTATCAAGGTTCCTAGGTTGCAATAGCTAGAAACGCTGTGATGAGGAGTGCCCCCAAGAGATTTCCTGTAAAAGCACAGTTAACTTCATTGGTGTCAACTTTAAAAATTAAGCCACCTTAATAATCAAGGTTTTTTCCCATAGTCTTGGTGATTATGCTTAGATGTGGCCAAACTCTTTAACTACATTTTTCCAGAACCACTGGTTGGTTGCCCTCTTGAAAATTTTTGTTCTCTCTGATCCTAATTTCTTAACCTTCTGACCCTTATAATCTATTGTTCTCCCTGTACTTGTTTTCTGGCTTTTCCTTGACCTGTGGTTCATTTTTTTACATCTGTCAATCTCAGCTACTGTTATTGCCTGCTGTTTTTACTACTGACTCTGTGGTCTATTTCTTCAACCTTTTCCTTTTTTGTTTTGGTTTTATTAGTACCTTTAATGTAATTGCATTCCTTTTTTTCCTCTTCATCAACGTGGCAAACTTTAAACCAGAATGAATCTGACTGTCAAATTTCCTTGCACTTACGTTTGGGCTGCCTACTGCTGCAGTAATCTCAGTTGGGCGCTTCTGTTTGTGCCGCCTTTTATACCATAGTAGCAGCATTGCCTTCACTGTTGTTCACCCTCGTAATTAGTCACCCCCCTGCTCAGCTTTTTCAAATGACCTCCAAGAGATGTTCAATGTGGCAGAGACTCAGGTTCATGGTAATAAGTGAGGGGTGAATCTATAGGTTATACTTACTGTATTTTCATCACCTACTGCAGGTTCATGCTCAGTGGGATTCAGGATGTTTGACAAATGCTTCTATCATTTATTTTTAGAATCTATACCATCTCAGTCTATAAGAGATTTGAAGTAGCTCACAGGAAATACATATCAAATAGTAAAATAAATTTAACAGTGAAACTTCTGGTTTTGGTAAAATTTTAGGGCAAGGGGATCTGTCATGGAGAAAATGGAATAATGGAGGGATTGTGTTAGTTTTCTGTGGCTGCTGTAATACACTGCTATATGCTTAGTGGCTTAAAGCAACACAAAATTATCTTAGAGATCTGCAGATTAGTAGTTTTAAATGAGTCTCACTCCAGTAAAAGCAAGGGGTCAATAGTGCTGTGTCCCTTTCTGGAGGCTCTACAGATGTAACCCTTTCCTTGTCTTTTTCCAGAAACCACCCACATTGGCCTCTTTCTGTATCTTCAAAGCCAACAACGGTGGATCAGGTACCAAGTTGTTCTGGCATCACATCACTCTGACCTCCCTTTCTGCCTCCTGTTTCCACTTTTAAGGATCCTTTTGGCTTTTGATTACATGGGACTCATCTGGATGACCCAGGACAGTCTCCTTACTTTAAGGCTGGCTGATTAGCTGCCTTAATTCCTTTTTACCATGTAACCTAACATGCTTCTGTCGTTTATTTTTGGAATCTATACCATCTCAGTATATTCACAGGATGCTGGGACATATTCACTGGATGCCGGGATTAGCATGTGGATATTTTTTGGGACCATTTTTCTGGCTACCACAGTAACTGATCATAAAGCTCCATTCAGTTGCTCTAGTTAAGTCATAATCGTGCCTCTAAGCTGCCTTTATGGTGGCCAAAAGAAAAATGGAAGTAGACCTTGTTATATGCTTTTCTGTGGCTATGCTAAAGAATATACTACCTATAGCAGTGCTATTATGGTACAGTCTATTTGATCCTTTCACTTGTTCTGGGTTCTGCACTAGTGGAGGTTGGCAGTAGTATGGTTAATAAAAGAAATTAGAAAATGGATAATTTAATAATTAAATCATTTATCTCAGATGCTATCTAAATTATTTTTAATTGTTTGATTATAATAACATAAAACGGTGTTTAAATTTCTTTTACTTACACCTCTCATATACCTATGGGACTAAAACAAAATAAAAAAGCTTAATACCAATACACTTCAAATAAATAACATTCATTTATGGGATGGATGATACTGTTTTTAGTTGGTCATGTGGGTACTCTACTGGTTTGTGTGATGATTCAGTGTTCCTACGTTAACCATCACTCTTATAGTTCCAGAGGTGTTGCTTGTTAATAGTGTAGTTTTTTTTTTTTTTTTTTTTTTTTTTTTTTTTTTTTTTTGAGGCAGAGTCTCACTCTGTCGCCAGGCGCCAGGCTGGAGTGCGGTGACATGACCTCGGCTCACTGCACCCTCCACCTCCCGGGTTCAAGTAATTCTCCTGCCTCAGCTTCCTGAGTAGTTGGGACTACAGGCGTGCACCACCATGCCCAGCTAATTTTTTGTATTTTTAGTAGAGAAGGGGTTTCACCATGTTGGCCAGGATGCTCTCTGTCTCTTGACCTCATGATCCGCCCACCTCGACCTCCCAAAGTGCTGGGATTACAGGTGTGAGCCACCGCGCCTGGCCAATAGTGTTAGTTTTCAATACTCCACTCAGGTGGTAGATATGGTTGTAAGATAGTCATCTACTTGATCCAGAATGTGCATATAGATTTTAAGATTGTCATCAAAACGCAAAATTAAAATGTTCTTATAGCCCACCCTTGAGACTACATCTGTTCTAGGGATTTTAAAGAATCTGAGTTTGCCAAATGCTAAAATGGCAGAATTTGGTTTTGTGTCTCGTAGCTCTGTGTCACTGTTTTTCGTGGATGCTATCTCATGGCTAGATTTTCTATACATTCCTTTAATCCAATAATTCAGAGTAGAATATGGCAGTATGATTTTTGTTTTAAGATGCTGCCTTGCCAGGTATACTTTATCAGGAATATTTAGTATTATTATAAAATTGCCAGGTAAAGAGGGAATTTTATGGGCATATATGTTTTGCTAAAGGAGGTATTTTTGCGTGGAGTATGTTTCTCTTCATTATGTTGAATTTGAAAGAAATGGTTTGGATGTGTCTTCGGAAATTGCCTTCATTGATCTATGTTAAAAAAAAAAAAGAGTCTCACACTATAAGAGTTAGACATAAATTGTGTTAGTGAAGGATACTCCTGTCAATTCCTTTGTTTCTCATTTTCTTTGAATTTGGAACATTCACTTACATCTTCTCATTAGTGTTTTCCTTATGGTGTATGTGGGTTGATTTTTGTTGATTTTTGTTTTTCCCCCTTAGCGTTCAATATGCTTAAGTGTTTTTTGTATATTGGATTGAATTTTGATGGATGTTATTTGTCTTAACAAAATATATATCTTTAAAGAAAATTGGCATAACTTCCTTGATTCCTTGGTGGGTGAGTGTGTGTATGAGGTGATGTGGTTATGGGTGGGCATATGAGGAATGAGGAGTGAGGGAAGGATGTGGAAATAATAAATTCTTTTCCATTTTTTGTATTTTTAAAAATGACTATATCTAATATATAAAAAAACTCAAATCTGTTCAAATTCATGCATGCTTTCATGTTAGTTCATATGAGAACATTCTCAACATCAATCCTGTAGAATTATGCGTGGTAATTTTATTTGGGCAGCTTAGGAGGGACCTCATTTTGTCAATAATGTCCTTGTTATTTTGTTTTAAATGTATATGTAAATGACATACCATGTTTTTATTTAGAAAAATACAAGATCATACTGGGATTTAATGTGTTTCTATTCATGTACAACATAGTACTGTTTTTTTTTTTGTTTTTTTTTTTTTTTTTTTTTTTTTGTGTGTGTGGTTTTTTTTTTTTAAAATAAATTGGGCTTCAGGGCCTGTATAGGAAAGACAGTTACCTTATCCTGTTTTGTACCTCAGTAACTTAGAGATGAGTGACGTGTCGAAGCAAAAGCCCAGAGTCTAGGAACGGGAAAACTGTTTATGCTGTTCTCAAAAAGGAGTTCTAAGTTTGATATTAGTCATTGCCATGTATTCTTTCTCTGATTTGCAGGGCTGTTCACTTAAATCTTCACTAAAGTGATGTGAAAAATTTTCGAAGGTAGAAGGCTGAATAAATATAGTCATTTAAGCCACTAAGCACATCTGTTGGAATTCTAGCAGTGTAGCAAAATTTAACCTAACATATAATACTTTAACCACAGCCTGCATTTTAAAAATAATACAAATATAAGGTATAAAATGAAAATAATTTTTGAATTCTCATCACTTCTGCTTTTATTATGGAGTGTGATATGACCTCCAAGGACCTGGTTAGTTTTCTGCCTTTTCTTTCCCAAATGGCAACAGTACAAGCATCCATCAAAAATGAGAACCAGGGCATGAGCAGATCTCTTTCAATTCAGTTGAGTACTCAAAGCAGGGAAGTTGTACAGGAAGCCTGCTTCTGTTTTAAATGTTAGGCAAATGTTAATGTAACTTGTGTTTTTCCTTTTGGAGAACAGTAGTCTAGAGGCAGCTCCTCCAAATTTTTTTTTTGTGGTTAGTTGAAGCAGTTACTTTTGTGTGGCAGTAACTATTTGCGGTCCTGGTCCTCTTTGAGTCAGGACTTTCTAAGTGGCTGTTAATGTTAACTTTTAAAGACTTTGAACTTGAAATCTTCTCTACTGCAACATTCCCTTGGTTTTGTATGCAATTACCTCTGGCTTAGTGAGACAGTTTTCCTATCATTGTGTTGCCTTCAGTGATTACTGACTAGAACTCCTTTGTTAGCTGGGCGGCTCAGAAAAACATGTATGGATCACTGTATTATGGGGATAAGGATTATGGAAAAAGGGTCAGTTATAAATTTGAATTTGTTTTCTGTGTAAGACATTTCAGCATCCCTAATGATGGTGTTTCTGCTCCAACTTATGTATCTTTTGGCCTCTGCCATTTGGGTCATCAGAGAAAATACCTTGTAAGAAGTAAAACTTACTGGTAGCATGGAGAGCTGTACTAGATACTGGATTTCCTGTAGTGTGCATTATGCGGAAGAACATACATGACTGCCATGAGAGATGTACTAGGAATGTAAAATAAGGTGTAGTTGTAATAAATCATTAAGCAAATTTATATAATGTTTCCTGCAGTAATGTAAATATGAAAAATCAAAGTTTGAGTTACTGCTCATTAAAAATGAGAGCAGTTGATGTTTATTGTTTAGACCTTGATCAGATGGCTGTTAAGCTTCTAAACTTTCAATTTCTCTTTTGATCTGATAGCTGACCGGAGGAGGTTGAAGTAGGATCTCTTAACTCCCTTCCTTGCTTTAAAATTCTGATGCTTTGGAGTATTTTTATTCTTTATGCTTTGATATGATTCACTTGTTATTGAATGAAATGCTCAAACAATGGCATTGACAAAATAGGTGTCTACTAGTGAGGTGGAAATAAATAAGTGGCCCCTGTGTAGGTAACATATTTGAGGAAATAAGCAGTTACTTCTCTGAGTTACTTTCCCATTTAGGACCATTGTACTGTCAGGTAAATGGTGTGGCTCATTTATATTTTGCTTGCGAAAACAACGCACACCAACCAGGGATTACAGGATAGTAAATAAATCCTTTTCCACTGTTGGTATTACTGAAATGATGGTCTTTGGGCATTATCAGTACAGATCAGCAACCCAGGTTCAAAAACTAGGCAATAGAGACCAAAAAGGAGTTCCTGAAAACAGAACATGATCTACTAGTCAACTAGAAGTTATCTTCTAAATGAAGGGGGAACTTGATTTTGAAGGTCCTATGAGTCAGAGGTTCTCCAAACATCTTAATTGTGTAGGCAAGGCAGATCTCTTTGGGGCTAAGTAAATGATCCTGATTAAAGTTAGGGGAAGGCAAAAGTTAAGTCTAGATCATGGTCTCACAGTTTGTACTTGTATGTAAAAATTATTTACATATTTTTCTTCCACATCCCCATGGAGAGTGCTTGTCTATTTGGCTGACAGTGAATGCTTTTTCTTTCCTTTCTCCAACAATAATACTGTTTTAAGCATTTCTTAAAATGTTGCGCATAAGGTGTGCTGGCTTTCCTTCACTGTATGTAGAACTCTTTGATTCCCTTTAGTCAGAGTGTCTTTGAATTTCCCTATCATGCCTCAAAGAAATTGTAGCCACAAATTGATGTGATTCTCTTTTAACTTGTTGCTATTCCTTGTTCTCATTGATTCTTGAGCAGGCTTCACTATAGTGCATTCCTCCCTGCAGAGGGGAAGTTGGGTGTCCTTGGCAGAATAGGTGCTCACTTAATAGGGGCAGAGAAGGGTGTGGTGCATGTTCTTCCTCTGGTTTCATTCACTTCCATTGTGACTAGATCAGACTGTATACTATATCAGTAATATTAAGAAGTTGGTAGCTCCTCTAATGTAGGAGAATGCCACTGCTGTCTCAATTTCATAGTCCTTTCTGAAGGTCATCCTCACTTGGGCTTATTTTTGCCGTCTCTCCTCTCAGTTTAAGAAGAATCCATAGTAACATAAACATTTTTAAAAAAACTTTCCAAAAGGCATTCTATTACTAGAAACATATGCCAATAACAACTAAATGTAAATAATCTAATCACCAGGTAGGAGATCTGTGGTCAGAGATGTGAGGGGATGCTTAGCATTTCAGAAAGCATATTTACTGTATCACTTAGCAGCATGCTTTTTCCAGTGTCGAATTTACTTGACTTCCTTTTAAAATGGGATAGAAAGCCTTTTATTTTAGGAGCCTTTTATAGTTATACTGTGATCTAACTAAACTCATTTGGTGAAAGAAGAGTGGACTTTCTTAATTGAATCTTTAAATTGAATTGTGACTCACTGGATAGTAGATTCTATTTTAATTGAGGATTAAGTTGGAGAGAATTTGATTCTGCTCAAAATTGATGTGTAATAAAAAGCAAAGAGTTTTTATTCCTAATAAACATTCTGTATCTAGTAATGATGCATTAAATAGTTTAAGCTTAAAAATTTTATGTAAGAATAGCTGGTATTCAAAGAGGAATATGCTGTGCTCTAAAAGGTTTCAAATTATTCACAGAAAATACAGATTGACAGAGGTTAACCATTCCAAATACAGAGCTTTCATTATTTTATTGGCTAAGTGAATAAAATAATGAGAATTGTAGAAACAGGAGCTTTTGGGGGGAAAGATACCTGAAACCTTTGGTAGATTTCCTGAATGGAAAATCTTCAGAACTTTTATGGGCAGTGCATATTGTGTTAGATAGCAGCAAAATGAAGTTTGCCTTCTTAAGTTTTATTTATTTTATTTTTTAAAAAGCTTTCTTGCATGGAATCATTAAACACAACATAAAAAGAGTGTAATCTCTTCCAGGGAATTTTGGGTTTGTCAACATAGAGCACATGATGAAGAGTGAAAGAAATGGTGACAGGTGTTGTTAGTTATTTTGGTATTATGAGGAAATAGTGTCTCGACGTTACTTTAATAAAATTCTCTCTGAGGTACATCACTTTCACTTTTTGAAAATGGGCATTGTAAATTAGGAGGACCTTCAAAGGATAAACAAAAAACAAAGCTTAAGAACAAAATATTGGGTGGGTTTGGTGGCTCTCTGTAATCCCAGAACTTTGGGAGGCCGAGGTGGGTGGATCACCTGAGGTCAGGAGTTTGAGACCAGCCTGACCAACATGGTGAAACCCCAACTCTACTAAAAATAAAAAAATTAGCCAGGTGTGGTGGTGGATGCCTGTAATCCCAGCTACTCAGGAGGCTGAGGCAGGAGAATTGCTTGAACCTGGGAGGCAGAGGATGTGGTGAGACAAAATTGGGTTACTGCACTCCAGCCTGGGCAAGAGGGAAATTCTGTCTCTAGAAAAGAAGAAAAAGAACAAAAATATCTACCCTGATACTGTGAATATGAGGAATCAGTATAATTTGAGATGGAATGAGGTGTAGCATGGAATGTATTTCTCTGTATTAGTTTCTCTGATTTTTGTCCCTTAAAAATCAGTAAAGATTTGAAAACTGATCATAGAATAACTACTTGAATAAAACAACTTGAATTGTCATCTGTAGTGATTCTAGTATAAATTACAACATAAAATTAAAACTTTGGAATAAAACAACACCTGTTCTTCAAAAGTATGTTCTCTTATATAAGACTGTTAGGACATGCAAATGAAAACAAATTTACATTGATTGCAATTTAAAGTTTATTTCTTTGTCTTAGATAATAACTTTTATGCAAGATTTTAATGGACTTTTCTATTAAATAATATAATGAAGAAGCCAAATTACCTCATAAACCAGAAAGAGAGGCAGAATAATCTATAGTAATATTATTTTGCAAATTGCCTGAGCAGATTTGTATCCTGACTCTGAGGGAACCAATATAACAGTCTATTATTTGTTTTAAATTGATGGGAGGTATCACGGTAGTGGTAGTGGGCCGAATATGAAAAGTAGACGCCTTCAGTTTATTCTAAATCCCCATCCTGTCCCTCCCTTGGATTCTTTAACGTATATAAAATTAATCATAGTGTTTAAGAAGCCATAAGAAAAAACAGTAACTTTAAAGTTTCACAATACTGTAGTTTTAGAAGATTACTTACAGCTCCTTCAGAAACATTACTGTAGACTAGATGACAAGAGACTATTAGTTTTAAGGTAAATTAGGTGCTCTGTCTTTAAATTTGGCCCAGAAAAATATCTGTAGCTGTAGTTTCACTTCAGCTGCCAAAATGCAATAAAATATTTTGACTGCTGTTTGAGAAATTTGACAACCTTATATTAAATTCAAGAGTTAGTTTACTTCTGCATTGCAAAATACATGGCTAACCATGGTGTTTGACATTTGCTCATGTACTTTTTACCACAGGAGCACACAAAATGATTTTTTATCTGCATTGAAATAAATGAGATTTTCTCTTGAGCCAGTGCCGCAATTCAACCATCATTTAGTTCTCACTGTGTGTTTTGCACATTGTTTGGTGAAGTGAGAAGGTATTAAATGAAATAGAAGATTAGATTAGGTGTTACTGTGAAGATCCTTAAATTGCTGTTGAATTTGGACATGTTTTAAGGAAATTTCAGTAGTTTCTCATTCATTTGAAGTATTGAATCATAGGTGCCTATAAAATTAAATGACCAAGTGATCCACAGATGTGTTCCTAATTTCTGCAAGCCTTATTTAAAGGCTTGGCAGAATAGGTGCTCTGTATTGATACTCAGTATTGATATTGATATCAGTATTGATAGTTTTACTTCTAAAAATAATTTTGATTTGGGTAGATTTCCCATTTTATCCACAGACCTCTACATTTATAGTTCTAATTATATTTTTTTCATATTCTTTTTTCTCCACTGTATGATAAACTTATGGAAGCATGTTTTTTTGTTTGCTTTTTTAACCTTCACAGAATCCAGCAGTTTTTCTGAGGAAGAATTAAATTAACATGTGGTTATACAACTCATTTTGTATCATGTCCGCTGTTACATATTCCCAATTCTTCCTTTGTAATGTCTCATCTATAACTTTGTTTCTGTCTTAGTTGTCATCATGAGAATAACGTAGCATAGGGTTTTTTGCTTTTTCTTTTAATATTTTACGTTTTGGGGTACATGCACAGATCTTGCAGGATTGTTACATAGCTATACACATGCCATGGTGGTTTGCTGTCTCCATCCCCCTTTCACCTACAGTAGGTATTTCTCCTAATGTTATCCCTCTCCAATCTCCCTACCCCTGCTATCCCTCCCCAGCCCCCCACAACTCCCTACAGACCCCAGTGTGTGATGTTCCCCTCCCTGTGCCCATGTGTTCTAATTGTTCAACACCCACTTATGAATGAGAACATATGGTGTTTGATTTTCTGTTCTTATGTCAGTTGGTAGCATAGGAATTTAAAAATTCTTCACTCAAGTGCATACCCATGTATTTGAAATAACTCTTTACACTGGTGTCTTCAGAGACTCTTGCTTGAAAACCATTGTAAATGCTGTATTCTTTAGATCTCTTTTTATCTTGATGACTATTGAACATTTATGGAACATGCACTGGTTAACATGTCTTTGTTTTCCCATTGTTACTATTTAGATTTGGAGTAAACTTGTCTTGTATGTAATAACTTGGGAATGAGGCTTATTCATGGTTCATAAAATTTTTAAGAAAATGATATGGAGGGAATTGTAGTTTGATGAATGTTGTGGTTTTTGAAATTAAATTGTAATAAGCCAGGGAAGCGCTGTATCAGGAAGGATCATCTATTTCATCACAGTATTTCCTGCACCAGTGCCTGGTACATAGTTAACATGCCTTGAGTAGTTGAAGGACTGAGTACCGTTACACAGGGTTGGTAGAATTATTAACTGGTGAGACTGGTGGGCAGCCATCAGGACTTCATGTGGCTTGTTGATTAAAAGCTTTCAAGAAAGTATGGAAAACTTAATTATTTTGAGTCCTTTTTTATTAAGTAATAGGTGCTAATTGATGTCTTTTAAGTGGTTGTTGGGGGTAAGGGACTCTTCTGCTTTTGGGGTACCAGCTTTTACAGCTCTCATATGGGAGAGTCAAAAGAAAAAGCAGTAGTGTATGTTTTTTCTTGGATGAGTATGGGCCTCATCATACATGTCATCAGTTATCTTTGTCATCTTGACATGATTTCAGCTGCCAGTAAACAATTCATCTGTGGACTTATCTTACTGATTATTGGAAGTCAGCATCGGGATTGCTTGTTTTATACTGAGATGCATTTTGAGAAAAGGCAGTATGAAAGTACATCTGTGCTAAGGAAATTCATTTTCTCCAGTGAAATAGAAGTCAGATTTCATGTTCCTTTGGGGCCAAACAATAAAACCTTGTCTCCTTTCCAATTCCAAAAAAGCTATTCAGACATTGGAGACTTGATAACGTGATGAGTATAAGACATTGATTACTGTGAGGAGAGGAAGGTGGGAAAGATTAGACTGCCTTTACTGAGATACACTGGCAGCATTAGCACCTACAGTGGAGATACGGCTGTCTCCTCTTAGGTTTTAGGAGTCAATCCCAGAGAGATGTGCTTTATGCCTAGCAGTTCACAACTGCAAATTTCAAACTGTTTTCAGTTTTTCTACTTGGACTCTGCTATTTTATCCCTCGGCCTTTACTCATGCTGTGATGAATACCTCTTACTTAGCTTTTTCCTTGCTAAATTAACTCATGATATAGTACATTAAGAGTTGTTTCATATGAAGAACAGTCTATACAATCCTGGGCATATACAGTTGACTCTTGAATAACATAGGTTCAAACTGTGAGAATCCACTTATGTGGATTTTTTTCTTATTAAAAATTACCCCAAGTGTGCCTGGCTCTCCCGCCTCCCCTTCCACCTCCTCCACTTCTGCCTCTGCTACCCCTGAGACAGTAAAACCTGCCCTTCTTCCTCCTCCTGCTGTTCAGCCTACTCATTGTAAAGACAACCAGGGTTAAGACCTTTATAATCATCTACTTCCACATAATCAATAGCAAGTATATTTTCTCTTCCATATGACTTAATAGCATTTTCTTTTCTCTAGCTTACTTTATTGTAAGAATATGATATATAATACATGTAACAAAGAAAATATGTGTTAATCAACTGTTTATGTTATTGATAAGACTTTCAGTCAACAGTAGGTTATTAGTGGTTAAGTTTCTGGAGAGTCAAAAGTGGATTTTTGACTGCCTGCCTGGGGTGGTGGGAAAGTGAGGGGAGAGTGAGTGCCTGTAACCCCTGTGTTGTTCAAGGGTCAACTGTATATCTGTGGTTTCCAAAGTGAGGAGCAGGATGTTCCTTTGGGATAAAAGAAAGAATTAGATTTTTCTCTCTATACATTTATCTTGAGAGGACAAAAGGTTTTCTCTTGTTTATTAATTGGGTTAACACTGGCACTCCTGATGTGTCATGTCAAGTGGACATTTGTTACATACAACATGAGAAGTATCCTGAGGAAGAGTGAGAGTTGGTGAAACAGTAGAATTTATATTGGTATACTGATTTATTTGTTGTCTTTCTGCATATTGTGGTGTATTTTAATTTGTTGTGTGGCCTAGTTATCTTAAACATCCAAATATTGTGGTTATCTTTGATGTTGTAAGAGCATACTTGAGGTAACTAAGTCTAAGATTAGCAGTATTTCTACCTCATGTACAATTTAAGTCCCTTGGAACACTATTCACTTTTCTATCTCAAATGTTACAGGGGTTCAGTATTTTGGTTTCATTTTTTAAAGTGCTCCCAATGTTAGTTGTTATCTTCCTCCTTGGATAGCAATGCTTATTATTTAAAAATTTAGCTATACATTTGCTATTTGCTCATCTTTTTTTTTTTTTTGCCCCATTTAAAAAATGAGATTTTAATTTTTAATATTTTAAAGTACCGTATTTTAGTAGTTATTTCAGTGAGGTTATGTTTTTGTTTTGTCTGAAATATTTTGTTTTTATCTGAAAATGTCTTTGTTTTGCTCTGAAATGTTGATTAGGTATGACAGTTATCTTTGTTAATCTGAAGGTATTATCCCATTGTTTTCTGGCGTGTGCTATAGCTGGGATTAGTCTGATTGTCATTCTCCTGAAGTAATTTGAATTTCTGATTGCATTTAAAATTTTGTATGCATAGTCACTGATTGGGATTCATATTTCCTGTGTCTAAGGATTCATCTCTTTCAACAGTTCTGGAAAATTACCAACTCTTTTCCCCCCCATTCACGACTTCAACTTGTTGCCATTTATTTTGTTGATGTTGTATAATCTCTTTATCATATTTTTTATTCCTTTCTCTCTCTGTGCTGTCTTCTGTTTAAGTTCTCAGATTTCTCTTCTAGTTCACTTCTGCCATCTTTTCTGTATCTGATTATGGTTTTAGCCCAGCTTTGGGATTTAAATTTTAGTGCCCATTTTTAATTGCAATAAGTTGTTTTTGGTTCTTTTTCTAATCTGCTGTTTAAAAAAGTACCATCTCAGTTTTGTGATTTTGATTTATTCTCTTGTATCTTTAGTAAATGTTAAATTTAGTTATTTTGGAGTAACTGTCACATAATTCTATATCATAAATGTCTTGGAAATATAAACTCCTATGTTGTGTGTGTTAACTTTCACAATGATGGGTTGTTTCCATGTTTTTTGGGGTATAATTTTGGATTATGAACTCATCCTTAGGCTGCTTTTCACTGTGGGAATTTTGTGTGGTCTAGTTTGAAATCATGGTCCTTGAGGACCTGTTTTGTATTTGCTTATACTCTTTAGTCTTAACCCTGGAAACTCTCAAATTACTGAGGGGCCCCAAAGAGCTTTTGTTTCTGTGGGTTATACCTATTGGTATTTACTGTATTAGACATTAACACTGAGATGTTTATTCAATATTTGTTAGTTTAAAATAATAAACTCATACTAACATAAAATAGTTAATGAAAAATAACTTGTCTCTCACAATTTAGTGAGAAAGTGACAGTGTTAGTTTTGCAGATCTCTTACATCTGGCTGAAGAGTTGAAAACAACAGGATTCTAATAACAGCTTCAGAATTCAATCTGTTGCATCATGTCACTTTGAAAGGTATTAAGAAAATCTGGCTTCACACAGATTTGTAGTTGGAAAAGGAGGAGTTTTTTCATTTATTCATTTTAATTTTTTTTGGGTACATAGGTGAATATATTTGTGGAGTACGTGAGGTGTTTTGGTACAGGCATGTAATGTGAAATTAGCACATTATGGAGAATGGGATATCTAGCCCCTCAAGTATTTATCTTTTGAGTTACAAACAATTTGATTACATTCTAAAGTTATCTAAAAATGTACAATTAAGTTACTATTCATTATAGTTATCCTATTATGCTATCAAATAGTAGGTCTTCTTATTCATTCTAACTACTGTTTTTTTTGGTACTTATTAACCATCCCACCTGCCTCTTGTACCAACCCCCTCACTACCCTTCCCAGCCTCTGGCAACCAATCTTCTATCTCTATGTCCATGAGTTCAGTTGTTTTGATTTTTAGATCCCACAAAAAAGTGAGAACATGCAATGTTTGTCTTTCTGTGCCTGGCTGATTTCACTTAACAATGATCTTCAAGTTCCATCCATGTTGTGGCAAATGACTGGATCTCATTCTTTTTATGGCTCACTAGTTCTCCATTGATCATAGATACCCCCACCCCCACTTTTTTTTTTTGAGATTGAGTCTTGCTCTGTCACCAGGCTGGAGTGCAGTGGCTCAATGTTGGCTCACTTCAACCTCCGCCTTCCGGGTTCAAGTGATTCTCCAACCTCAGCTTCCCGAGTAGCTGGGACTACAGGTATGCACCACCATGCCCAGCTGGTTTTTGCATTTTTAATAGAGATAGGGTTTCACTATGTTGGCCAGGATGGTCTCCATCTCTTGACCCCCATGATCCACTTGTCTCGGCCTCCCACAGTGCTGGGATTACATGCATGAGCCATGGTGCCTGGCCAGCCCCTTATTTTTCTTTTTTCTCCATTCATCTGTTGATGGTCATGTAGGTTGCTTCCAGATCTTAGCTATTGTAAACAGTGTTGGAACAAACAGTGGGAGTCCAGATACCTTTTTGATATATTTCCTTTCCTTGGGGTATATACCCAACAGTGGGATTGCTGTATCTTGTGGTAGCTCTGTTTTTAGTTTATTGAGGAGTCTCCAAAGTGTTCTCCATAATGGTTATGCTAATTTACATTCCCACCAACAGTGTAGGAGGGTTCCCTTTTCTCCACATCCTCACCAGCATTTGTTATTGCCTGTTGTTTGGATAAAAGCCATTTTAACTGGGGTGAGATGATAGCTCATTGTAGTTTTGTATTTGTCTGATGATCAGTGATGTTGAGCACCTTTTCATATGCCTGTTTGCCATTTGTGTGTCTGATTTTGAGAAATGTGTATTCAACTCTTTTGCTCATATTTTGATCAGATTATTAGATTTTTTGCCTATAGAGTTGTTTGAACTCCTTATATATTCTGGTTATTAATCACTTGTCAGATGGGTAGTTTGCCAGTATTTTTTCCCATTCTGTGGGGTGTCGCTTCACTTTGTTGATTGTTTCCTTTGCTGTGCAGAAGCTTTTTAACTTGATGGAAGGTTATGAGAAGGAGGCTTTGTTCTGGACTAGATGTTGTAGGGTCAATGGGAGGGTTCTTTTATTATCTTTTTTTTGTTGCATTTTTGGTTTTGGGGTACATGTGAAGAACATGCAAGATTGTTGCATAGGTATACACGTGGCAGTGTGATTTGCTGCCTTCTTCCCCATCACCTCTATCTGGCATTTCTCCCCATGCTATCTCTCCCCAACTCTCCACCCCCCACTGTCCCTCCCCTATTTTCCCCTAACAGACTCCAATGTGTAGTGCTCCCCTCCCTGTGTCCATGTGTTCTCATTGTTCAACACCTGCCTATGAGTGAGAACATGTGGTGTTTGATTTTCTGCTCTTGTGTCAGTTTGCTGAGAATGATGGTTTCCAGGTTCATCCATGTCCCTACAAAGGACATGAACTCACCGTTTTTTATGGCTGCATAGTATTCCATGGTGTGTATGTGCCCATTTTCCCTGTCCACTCTATCATCAATGGGCATTTGGGTTGGTTCCATGTCTTTGCTATTGGTTCTTTTATTATCTTAATGAGTCTTGTATTTCAGGAGAAAGGAATAAATGGAGGGTATAGCTTTAATTGGTAAAGAAGTCATAGTCATTCTTATTATTAGCTAGGAAAGCTGCATATTTGGTTATTTTTCTGGTTTGGACAGTGTTGATATGTTTGCTTGTTTTTGTCTTGTTCCACATGGTCAGTAGTCTTGTCTAGTGTTGATGTTATAATGGGAGGACATCAAGTCTTTGCTGTGAGGGTCAGGTCTTAGCAACATCAGGGCTCTGCTGATGGTACTGGATTTGTAGCTTTTAGGCTGCTTTTCTTCATTGTAGTTTGTCCATTGTTCTTGCATGTAAAGATGGTGCCCATGCAGAAAGATTGTAGTTCATCTTGTGACCCAACCTCACAAGTGTTTTTCCTCAAGGTAACTATTAAACTTCACTATGTAGCAGAAGTGCTTTATGTGTAGTTGCCATGTTGTCACACAGAGTATTAAAAAAACTAGTAGTGGGTTGAATAATGCCCCCCCCCCCGAAAAAAGATAGATCCATGCCTTTATCCTCACATCCTACAAATATTACCTTATTGGAAAAAGGGTGGCTGCAGATATAATTGAAGACCTTGAGATGAGGAAGTAATTTTGGATTTGATTAGGTAGGCTCTGAATCTAATGACAAGTGTCATGATGGGAGAGAGACACACAGGGAAGACACAGAGAAAGAAGGGGAGAGGACACAGATGAAGAGGCAGTGTGATGATGGGGCAGAGATTGAAGTGATGTGGCTAGAAGCCAAGGAATATCTGGAGACACAAAAAGCTGAATGAGGGAAGGAATTGGTTCTCCCCTAATAGCCATTGGCAAGAAGTGTGACTTTGCCGGCAACACTTTGATTTTGGTCTTCTGGCTTCTAGAACTCAGAATAAACGCTGTTAAAAAGCCATGAAGTTTGTGGGAATTCATCATGGCAGCTTTACTGGTCTCTGGCTTGTTAGGAACCAGGCCACACGGTGGGAAGTGAGTGGCAGGTGGGTGAGCAAGCATTACTGCCTGAGCTCTGCCTCCTGTCAGATCAGCAGCTGCATTAGATTTTAAAAAAAAAATACATATATTTTATTGTACTTTAGGTTCTAGGGTGCATGTGTAGAACATGCAGGATTGTTGCATAGGTACATACATGGCGGTGTGGTTTGCTGCCTCCACCCCCCGGTCACCTACATCTGGCATTTCTCCCCATGTTATCCCTCCCCAACCTCCCTACTCCCCGCTGTCCCTCCCCTATTCCCCACTAACAGACCCCAGTGTGTAATGCCCCCCTCTCTGTGTCCATGTGTTCTCATTGTTCAACACCCGCCTATGAGTGAGAACATGCGGTGTTTGATTTTCTGTGCTTGTGTCAGTTTGCTGAGAATGATGGTTTTCAGATTGATCCCTGCCCCTACAAAGGACACAAACTCATCATTTTTTATGGCTGCATAGTAGTCCATGGTTTATATGTGCCACATTTTCCTTGTCCAGTCTATCACTGATGGGCATTTGGGTTGGTTCCAGGTCTTTGCTATTGTAAACAGTGCTGCAATGAACATATGTGTGCATGTGTCTTTATAACAGAACAATTTATAACCCTTCGGATATATACCCAGTAATGGGATTGCTGGGTCAAATGCAACTTCTATTTCTAGGTCCTTGAGGAATCACCACACTGCCTTCCACAATGGTTGAACTAATTTACACTCCCACCAACAGTGTAAAAGTGTTCCTGTTTCTCCACATCCTCTCCAGCATCTGTTGTCTCCAGATTTTTTAATGATTGCCATTCTAACGGCATGAGATGGTATCTCCTTGTGGTTTTGATTTGCATTTCTCTAATGACCAGTGATGATGAGCATTTTTTCATATGTTTCTTGGCCTTACATATGTCTTCTTTTGAAAAGTGAACTGCACATGTGAGGGGTCTAGGCTGCACACTCCCTATGAGAATCTGACCACCCCCTGTCCGTGGAAAAACTGTCTTCCATGCCAAAAAGGTTGGGGATTGTTGTTAAGATACCAGTAGTTTAACCCATGATTGCTTTTGTATCATATCTGAAAATGTCAGTATGGTAAAACATCAGTGTTATTGTGAACATAGTTTTGACTGTGTAGACTTAATTGAAAGGGCATTTGAAGAACCTAGATAGAAAATGGAGAACTTTCTTCTTTGAGATTCTTTGGAATACAGGATATAGTAGCTACTTTTTCACTGCCAACTCAAATATAAAATGTAGCAGAGTTCCTTTTACTAATACATATGATATTTGTTGAATTAGAGATTGTTACTTATTGTTATGAACTTAAGATACTTGCATAAATGAGGGGTAAGAATGGTTTGTCGTCATTTAAGTGAAATCTACATCTAAGAGTTGATCTTTTAAGTGGCAGAAAGCAAACTCAACTCTGACTTTCTTTTCTGCTTAAGACAATTGGCTATTGGTTTTAGAGATCTACCTGTCAAGGTAGCTGCACTTATTGTTGATGTCTTACCTTTTGTTGAAGTGTACCTATCTGCCTGTGTTATTTAACTTCCATGGTTCTCTCTTGGAAATAATAAATTTTTTTTTTTTACTTATTGTTCCATTCTTCTACCCAGTGATGTCTAGGAGATCCACGAGCCTTTTCTCTCCCTTCTCTGCTTCTCACTGTGTGTACACATATGTGCATGTGCACACATACTCAAATGCATAAATGCACCTTTCATTTAGTTATCTTTCAGCTCTTTCTGGAATCTGATTCTGTCATTGTAGAATTGCATTTATGAATATTGATTTCCACAGATCTTTAAGGGTTGGCATTAGAGCCAAATTGAGGACCAAGTGTAGTAAGGACATTTAATTTATATCTTAGAGTTCCCTATGAAAAGGAATGTGAAACTTACTAATGTTTTTAAAAAACTCATTCAATTGCTTTGGAGTGTATTATAGTGCTGAAAAGGGAGACTCAGCCCTTCACTTGCTGGTAGGAAGATGAATATCAGGCCCAGAGAAACATAAAAGGAGATATCTTGGTTGTATCACACAAAATAGAAAGTACTGGTTTCTAGAGACACATGAAGAATGATGAGCTAGGGAATGTGTCACAGCTGCAAGGCTGCATATATGAAATCACTTGGTGAATAGAGCAAAGTGCTCTTAGGACAAACTTTGACAACAAAACAAACTGTTCCTAAACTAGTACTGTGTCAGCAGTGGACAACAGAAAGAGAAATCAGGCTTGTTGTTTTCCTTGTTTCCCTTAGGAAATGTGGAATGACTGAATTGTTGCTGCATTCTGTATACAGTAAGGAAATAAGTTTTGCTTTGGTTTAGTGTACCTTGTGAAGTGAGAATCATTTGTTCAATGTCAGTGTCACTAGGCTGGCATCTTGTGGGTATTGCCCTTTGCAGGCACGTACCTTGCAATTTTCTTTACACTGCTGAGTTTTTTACTATTGTTCATCCTCTTAACACAGTATACCATTTTGTTAACATCTGTTTGCTGTTATCTTTTGGTCTTTGGAGGCTTGTACTTAAATTATTTCTTGCATGTTTTAAAATTTATTTCTTGCTGGAGGAAGCAGAGTGGGTACACTCGATCCACTATTTTTAGCTGGAAATATCTGCCTTGATTAAGCCGCTGGTTTTGAAACATACCTGAGGTATGTCCCACCCCTCCCCCCACCCCCTACCCCGCAGTTCCTGGAACCTGTACTTGATTATATTAATTACACTAGAGAACATTGTTTTGCATTCCTTTTATCTCCTCCAGACCTGTAACCCTATAGTCTTTCTTATGCTGTATTCTTCTGTGTTTTCTCCAGCCAAGACTTTTCAACTTTACTTTTTATAGTTTGTGTTATGAAGAAATATAGGCTGTTAAATATGCTATTTCATACCGTTCTCTGGTATGCTTTAAGGATGGATTTGGGCATACATACAGCCTCTCTCCTCTCCAGTGATTCCTATCCCTGCTCTTAATGAGTTTCTAACTTGCTGGAACCAGAGATGCATCAGTGTGTATGACTGGGTGGCTGGCAGCATATTGCCCTTTGGTAATTTGTAACAACTTTTCTTACCAGTCTGTGCTTTGTTTGAAAGGACTCAGTAGCAACTAGGTTTATGAGTGACAGAGACCACAGTGAAACATTTTCAAAACCTATTCAGAATTAAACATTTGCTTATTTAAATGGTTGTTATTACCAAATGTATTCTATTCTGAAAAAAGTGAAATAAATGTGAAAGCTGTCTTTAGCTCATTAGTGAAATGAAGGAAACATTGTGAATATCAGGATGACTTGTCATGGGAAATTAAATGGAATTGAAAAAATGTTAATCTCAAATAGATTTTGCTTTGCATACTGACTTTTAAATATGTCAGTTTACATTGGCAGAAGGATCTATGAAGACTTTGACCTTCACAAGGAAGCACACAGTTATTTGACAACTGAGTGAATGTATTTAAAAAAAAAAAAAAGAGTGACATACCTGTCTGTCAATTCAGCAATTGGTGACAAGCTAACTGAAAAGAGTAGAAAGCACGAATTTATGCCAAGCCTTGGTATTTGAGTCAAGTTATGGAAACCTAAGTGTCTATTTGATTAATTGCATCATTTCAAAGTGATGCCTAACTATGCTGGCTAGCTCAGGTAGCATGTGGGAACAAGGAATGCATTGACTTTCTCACTTCCATTCCTAAATTCTATTTAAAATTTAGATATAACTATGATATCAGAAAAATTAATGTGACTTCAGATACTTATTCTCTATTTTTTTTTGTTACTTTCTCAACATAAATCTGCATATTTTTGATTTTAGTACAAAAGTGAAATTTTTTTTTTACATTTTGAGGCATACTTTACATGCAGTATAGGCACAGATTGTAAGCAAGTCCATGTGCCCTTTTCAGCCCCGTCTTCCTTCGATATGACTATTATTTCATTTACCATAGCTTAGCTTTGCCTATTTAATAACTTTATATAATCATACAGCATGTATTATTTTTATGTGTGTGTTTTTCTAGTTCAACATAGTGTTTGAAAAATTCGTTATGTTGGATGTGTCAGTAGGTACTTCATTTTTGATGCTGTGTTGTATCCTGTTTGAATATACAGCAATATGCTTAACTGTTCACTTGTATATGGACATTTGGGTTATTTCCAGATCTGTTGTAGTTTCACCCTTAGTTTTGAGAAACACTCCTTAGTCCTGGAGCCTTTCTGGGATTTCAGTGGAAAATCCAAGGTATCATCAAAGCTCTTCTTATTTGGTGGAACTCAGACTCCAGACGTTGTCTTCCTTTCAGTAAGGGTCAGCTGAAATCTCTTTTATGCTCTTTCTTCCAACTGTTATTTCTGTCTGAGCTCCTTGGAGGTTTGCCACTTCCAGGTGCATTTCAGCTGTCAGCCAAGAACTTGAGGAGGGTTATACGGCTATCTCTGAGCTGCCCTTTCTGTGGCTCACACTCTGTTTTGGGGTTCTTAATTTCTAGCTTCTCTGGGCCTGTGCTTCGTGTTCTGACTTTTTAAACTAATAGATAGTGGCTTTCTGTTTCAGTGCTAACAGTCCATACCAGGCAGAATGGGAATGTCTTCAGGGGAAAACTGGGTACAGTACATAGAATTCCAAAAATGGCCCCTCAAGATTTTGTGTCCTACTTAATCTTTGGCCAAGATTATAATACTACTTCCATGAGTATGTTAAATCATTAGTTGACATTAAGATGGGGGATTATTTTGGTGGGCCCAGTACTCACCTGAAATCCTTTACAAAATCTGAAGGTTTTCTGTGGCTGGTGGCAGAAGAGGAACTCAAATTTGAGGCACAAGGAGGATTTGACGTGTTGTTGCGGAGTTATAGATGGAGACTGTGAGAAGGTGGTCTAAAGAAACTGAGAGAAGTCCCTGGCTGACAGCCAGCAAGAAAATGGGGCTTCAGTCCTATAACCAGAAGGAAATAAATTCTGCCAACAACTTGAATGAGCTTGGAAGCTTCTCCAGAGCTTCCAGGTGAGGACTTAGCCCAGCTATTTTGATTTCAGACTTGTGATAACCCTGAGCAGAGAACTTGGCCATGCTGTGCCAGCTTTTTGACTTCCAGAATTGTGAGTGAATAAATGGATTTTAAGTGTCTAGGTTTGTGGTAATTATTGTTATGCAGCAACAGAAAACTAACTCAACAGGGATTTCCTGCAGCATGATTTCCTTCTTTCCTAAAGCTGTCCTCATTTTCTGCCGGATTTTGCTTATTCTCTAGTTGTTCCAATAGTAATTTTAAATATTCGTTGTTGCATTTGTAATTGTCGTCTATGGGAATGTTAGTTTGGTATAAATTATCCTGTCATTACTGGAGCTAGAACTCCTCCATGAAATTTGAGGATTCCTTTTTCTCCCTTTTCCTTCCCCTTTCCTTTTTTCTTTTTTTCTTTCCTTTTTTTTTTTTTGGAGATAGTCTTGCTGTGTCACCCAGGCTGCAAGTGCAGTAAGTAGCACCATCTCAGCTCACTGCAACCTCTGCCTCCTCCGTTAAAGTGATTCTCCTGCCTCAGTCTACCGAGTAGCTGAGATTTCAGGCGCATGCCCCCATACCTGGTTAATTTTGTTTTGTTTTGTTTTTGAGACAGTCTCACTCTGTCACCAGGCTGGAGTGCAGTGGTGTGATCTTGGCTCACTGCAGCCTCTGCCTCCCAGGTTCAAGTGATTCTCCTGTCTCAGCCTCCTGAGTAGCTGGGGTTACAGGTGCGTGCCGCCGTGCCCAGCTAATTTTTGTAGAGATGGGGTTTTACCATGTTGGGCAGGATGATCTCCAACTCCTGACCTCAAGCGATCCCCCCACCTCGGCCTCCCAGAGTGCTGGGATTACAGGTGTGAGGCACTGTATCTGGCCAGTTTTGTATTTTTAGTAGAGGTGAATTTTCACCATTATAGGCCAGGCTGGTCTCGAACTCCTGACTTGAGGCGATCAACCTGCCTTGGCCTTCCAAAGTGCTGGGATTACAGGTGTGAGCCACCATGCCCTGCCAAGAGTTCCTTTTTCACTTTAAAATTATTTACATGGGCTTCATATTAGTTGTATAACATTTCATTGTTTCGGAGTACCATTTTCCTAATGTTAGCTGTTTGGTCGTTTCTGAGTTTTGCTGCAAAAAAGTTGCAGAGAGATCTTTGAGAGTCTGTTTTTTGGCTCTGCTGTTTTATTTATGTGGGGGTAAATTGGAAAAAAATTCCTGGGTTAAAGGGATTGGAGGAAATAACACAGCCTTTGGAGTCAGATGTGTTGATATTTTGCCTTCTGTTAGGCTACTTAACTGGCCATGAGACTGTGGCAGGTTAGCATATTTTAGCCTCACTTTCTCCTTGTAGGAAAAGGGAATAAAATCTGTCTTTCATGGTTGATCAAGGATTAAACTATACATTTTTTAGAAAGCATTGGCAAAGTAATGGACATTTAATGGTAGATGAAGAGATGAAGGTAAGGACCACAGCTATGGATGTGTTTTGCCACCTTGCTTTCCAGAAGTAAAATGCCAACTTACAGTTGTGTTGCTTTCTTTAAATACATCTTCTGAATAACTAATTAAATGGAGATGGCTACAAATAGCAGAGCACAGGACAGAGCGGCTGAAGTTAAAGAGAAAGGAACAGAGCTTAATATTTACATATCGATTGTTGAGTCAGAGCTCCAAAAGATATATGTGTGTGTGTATATATATATATTCTTTTCTTTCAAGATTACACATCTAAAGGAAATCCTTTTGAGATGATGTTAGAGGAGTGGTTTTGCACTTTTTTTTTCCTCCTCTGTGCTTCTGTATAGGTCTAGTGTGTTTGCTTAGGCCAGAAAACACCTTTGCCTAGTTTGTTTCCAGTATAGCTGTAATTTGAATAATCCAGAGTTCTAAGAATTCTGTACTGTAGGTCCTTATCAAGTGCTAATTGGATTGTAACTTTCTTAGTGTACCACATCGTCTATAAATATATTACTCTTTGTGTCCTCAAGGATGCTATATTGTAACAACACTTTGAAATAATCCGTTCTTAGTATTCTACTCAAGCACTTTATTAATGGAGATGCTTAGGTTATATTGTTGCAAAACGTTTCTGCTATTGACAACTTGCTCTTTTTATTTGGATGGGGTAGTAAATAAAGGTACTTAATTTACATAAGCCTGTTGAATGAAATTCTCAAGAGGAATGAATTTTAAATGCAGCTTACAATGTGGTGACAGCTGATTCACTTACAAACAAGCTTGTTTAGTGGAACTGGACTAAATGAAGACTTTATACAGTAATTTTTTTTTTTTTAAATTTCAGCTTTTATTTTAGATACAGGGGATACATGTATATGATTGCTACATGGATATACTGGACCTCATAGTGAGCATAGTACCCAAGAGGTAGTTTTTCAACCCACACTCTTTTCCCTCCTTCCCCTCTCTAGTAGTCTGCAGTGTCTCTTATTCTCATTTATGTTCATGTGTGCTCAGTGTTTAGCTCCCACTTTTAAGTGAGAACATGTGGTATTTGGTTTTCTGTTCTTGTGTTAATTCACGTGGGCTTATGGCCTCCAGCTCCATTCATGTTGCTGTAAAGGACATGATTTTATTCTTTTCTATGGCTACGTCGTATTTCCTGGTGTATATGTACCATAATTTCTTTATCCAGTCCACCGTTGATGGGCGTCTAGGTTGATTTCATGTCTGCGATCATGAATAGCCTGGTGATGAACACTTGAGTGCATGTATCTTTTTGGTATAATGATCTATTTTCCTTTGGCTGTATACCCAGTAATGGGATTGCTGGGTTGAATGGTAGCTCTTATACAGTAGTTTTATAATGTAATTGTTTGTGATATATACCAAATACTATTCATAATACTGGACTATATGAAGGGATTAGCTCCATTCCTATCAACCTCTTCCTTTCTCTCTTCTTAACCCAGAGGTGAAAGAAGAAAGGCTTTATATTGCTTTTCAAAATTGTCCTACCAATTTATAGTTGTAGTGCCTTTTTGTTTTTTAAGCGAAATGAAAAAGCTGAGTTTTGGTTATCAGAGGTTCTAAAAATTGTAGTGAAAACTGTAAACCGAAGAATTGCCTTCCCACCCCCATTGTTTGTTTCCTTTCTTGGATGAACAGTTTGCAGCCTTGGTTTTGTTTTGTTTTTCTGGTAGAAATAAAATTAGCAAGATAATGAATAGGACAGCTGAACTGCTGTTTTTAATTTCTCTTCAAAAGTGTTAAAAATGCTGTTTCTGTAATATTATAAGTAAGGACTTTGTTTCCTTTGGCCATTGGGAGTTAAGAGCACAGCCATCAGAAGAGATTCTTCTCTGCTAGTCCCTTTTGACCTCCACAGAAGTGCATTTTCTCCTTGAGAAGGCTACTTGCAAACTCAGTTAATGCAGAACACGGAGTTCATTTGTTTAAAGGCTTGTGGCCCTAGGGCACAAATACAACATATCTGTTCTTCCAATTAATTTCTGACAAGCTCAGGTGATGACTATGATATGTCAGATTGTGTATGGTACAAGCCTTGGTTACCTTAGAAACCACCTCTTTTCTTAGGTTTCTACTTAGGAATTGTAGTTCCCACAGGCAATTCTGCAGAGTATTTTCAGAACTGAATTTGGAAATGGAGGACCCTGTATTCAGAGAAAGCACAGCCTCAGTTTCTTCTATCAATTCATTTTGCTATCATCCTTGAATATCTCTGGGTATGGTTAAAATCCCTATGATCAGTTTTTCTCAGCTGCAATTAGATTTCAGACTATTTCTTCATCTCTTCAGCGTCTGCATTCTCATTTCTCCGAGATCCCTTTCTGCTCACTTCTGCTCAATGCATTTTATTAATCTGTTGGAATGTACCTGAGACAATACCATCTACCATATTATACTTATAGTTGCTGGTTTTCAATGTTAGTTTTTTTAATACTTAGCAATTAACTTGGCAGATCCTGTGAAGAGAAGTAAATATTTTTTGCTCACAGATAATATCATTAAAGTTACAAATGAATATGTTCCTGTTTGTGTTCCTGTTATAGTGACCCTGTTTGCAACTGTGGCCAGCTGTCTTTACACTGCACGCAGAAGTTTAAACACTGAAGTGCCACCGCACAGAGACCCCCAACTTGAATTGGGCTATTCCGTGCCTGGTTCACCACTGCCACCTGGGACTTCCCCTACTCACCCGGGCCTTGCCCCAGCTGTAAATGCTGACGTGTTAAGAGACTGTTTCCAAAGCTTGTTGGGCTCCTTCAATGACATACAATTTCAGTGCAAAGACAGTCTACCAAATTACTAGTCAGTAGTAAGTGTCAATCAAGAGTATTTAGAATGTGAGGAGGATTGGGAGCAAGACTCTTGAGAGTGTAAATAGAATTCAGTAAGAAAGAAGGATAGGAGGAGAGTCAGAGTGACAGAATCAAGAAAGAGTAGTGAGTGGTATCAAGTTAGGCTTGACAGGTTAACTTCTCTGCAATCCATCCCCTTCCCTCAGTGCTCACTGACATGGCCTAAGTTTAGGTCATTTCTCTATTCTTCACTCACATATGCTTTGGCTGAAATACCTCTTCTTTCTCTCCTTACGATGTTATGCCTTCCTGTTAAACCTGTAGAACTCAGATCATTCATCACTTCGTTGAAACCATTTCTTAGTGCCCACTTCCTATGATTTCTCTTTGTCGTGTATAGATGCCTGTTACTGAACTTAGCACAATATTGGAATTGTTTCTATGGCTATTTTCTCCTATTAGATTGTGAGCTTTTTAAAGATATGAGACGGTTTTCATCATCTTTATTCATCAAGTGCCTAATGTAGAATTTAGCTTTATTGGAAGCTTAAAAGTAATCAAGAAAGAAATACGAAGACTTAAAATGAGCCATTAGTTTCAGGAATGAAGGAATAATTGGTGATCTTTACCAGAAGTTTTTATTCAAGTGGTAGAGGTGGAACGCTGTATTGAAAGGGGTTGATAAAGGAATAGAAGAGAAGAGGAGTGGGCCACACTTCAAGAAGGCTGCCTGTAAAAGGCAGGAGAGTGGATAGTGGAGGCTATAGCTGGCAGGATAGGAATATATGTATGGTGCAGTCTTATTCTGGATGTGAGAACGGGGAGATATCACTGTGTTTATAGCCTAAGGGAAGAAGAGAGTGGGGTTCAGGAGGATGTGGGAGAGGTTAAATTCAGGGTATGGGAGAGAGATGAACATTTTTTTTATAGCTACTTCAAACATGCTTATTTTTATTTTTTTAAATTTCAACTTTTATAGATTATAGGGTACATGAACAGGTTTGTTTCATGAGTGTATTGCATGACTGAAGTTTGGAGTACTGATGATCCTGTTGGATAGTGAGCATAGTACCCAATAGGTATGCACCCCTCTTCTTCTCTCCCCCACTTAGTAGTCCCCAGTGTCTGTTGTTCTCATCTTTATGTGTATTCAATGTTTTCACTCCCATTTAGTAGTGAGAATATGCAGTATTTTGTTTTCTATTCTTGTATTAACTTGCTTAGGATAACGGCCTCCAGCTCTATCCATGTTGCAGTTTTTTTTAAGGCTGCATAGTATTCCAGTGTGTATATGTTCCATATTTTATTTATTCAGTTAATCATTGATGGACACCTAGGTTGACTCCATGTTTTTTGCTATTGTGAATAGTACCACAGTGAACATACAAGTGAATATACGTTTTTGATACTGTGAATTATTTTTCTTTGGATACACACACACACACACACACACTGAGTAGTGGGATTGCTGGGTTGAATGGTAGTTCTGTTTTAAGTTCTTTGAGAAATCTCCAAACTGCTTTCCAAAGTGGCTGAACTAGTTTGCATTCCCACCAACAGCATTATAAGCATTCCATTTTCTTGGAAGTCTCTACAAAATCTGTTATTTTTTGACTTTTTAGTAATCTCCATTATGATTGGTGTGAGATGGTATCTCATTGTGGTTTTGATTTACATTTTCTTTGCCCTCCTGCACCTCCACTTGTTTTTGTCTTGCTTTGTTGCCCAGGCTGCAATGATGTGATCTCAGTTTACTGCAACCTTGACATCCTGGGCTTAAGCGATCTTCTTGTCTTAATCTCCAGAGTAGCTCTTTGCCCATTTTTAAATTGTATTGTTTGTTTCTTGCTAATTGTTTTAAGTTCCTTGCAGATTCTGGATATTAGACTTTTGTCAAATATCAAAATATTTGCAAATTTTTTGTCCCATTCTGTAGGCCAGGCGTCCTCAGACTTTTTACACCGGGGGCCAGTTCACTGTCCCTCAGACCGTTGGAGGGCCGCCACATACTGTGCTCCTCTCACTGACCACCAGTGAAAGAGGTGCCCCTTCCTGAAGTGCAGCGGGGTGCCAGATAAATGGCCTCAGGGGGCGGCATGTGGCCCGTGGGCTGCAGTTTGGGGACGCCTGCTGTAGGCTGTTTACTCTGTTGGGAATTTCTTTTGCTGTACAGAAGCTCTTTCATTTAATTAGGTCCCACTTGTCAATTTTCGTTTTTGTTGCAGTTGCTTTTGAGGACTTAATCTCAAATTCTTTGCCAAAGCCAATGTCAAGCAGGGTATTTTCTAGGTTTTCTTCCAGGATTTTTATCGTTTGTATATGGTGGTGGGGGTGGGGGTCCAGTTTCATTCTCCTGCATATGGCTAGCCAGTTATCCTTCTACCATTTATTGAGTAAGGAGCCCTTTCCTCATTGCTTATTCTTGTCAATTTTGTTGAAGATCAGATGGTTGTGGGTGTGTGGGTTTATTGCTGGGTTCTCTGTTCTGTTCCATTGGTCTATATGTCTGTTTTTATACCAGTACCATGCTTTTTTGATTACCGTAGCTTTATAATCTAGTTTGAAGTTGGGTAATGTAATCACAAATGGGTGTTGGATTTTATTGAAGGGTTTTTCTGCAGCATTGAAATGATCATATGGTTTTTGCTTTTGATTCCATTTATGTGGTGAGTCACATTTATTGATTTGTGTATGTTGAACCAACCTTGCATACATCCCAGGAATAAAGCCTATCTCCAATTTTATTCAATTCTTGTTTGATTTTAGTTATTTCTTCTACCAGCTTTAGAGTTGAATTTTTTTTTTATTCAATTCTTACTTGATTTTAGTTATTTCTTCTACCAGCTTTAGAGTTGAATTTTTTTTTTTTTTAAGTTTCTCTAGGTGTGATGTTAAAATGTTGGGATCTGTCCAACCACTTGATGAAGGTGCTCAGCCCTATGAACTTTCCTTTTATCATTGCTTTAGCTGCCTCCCAAAGGTTTTCATAAGTTGTGCCTCTGCTTTTGTTAATTTCAAAGAATTTTTTGTCATGATTTCACTGTTCACCTAATGAACAAAAGCAAGTTGTTTAATTCTTATGTTTTTGTGTATTTTTGAAAACTCTTCTTGATATTGATTTCAATTTTTATTGCACTGTGGTCTGAGTGTATTTGGAATTATTTCAATTTTTTTTGAATTTACTGAGACTTGCTTTAGGACTCAGCATGTGGTCGATCCTGGAATATGTTACAACATGTGCAGATAAGAACAGTGTGTATTCTATGGTTGTTAGGTGGAGTCTTCTGTAGACGTCTCTTAGATTCAGTTGTTCAGGTGTTGAGTTTAAGTCCAGAATTTGTTAGTTTTCTGCTTCAGTGATCTGTCTAATGCTGGCAGTGGGGTGTCAAAGTCTCCCACTATTATTGTGTAATAATGGCAGTGTAAGCCTTTTTGTAGGTCAAGAAGAACTTGTTTTATGATTCTGGGTGCTCCAGTGTTGGATGTCTATATGTTTAGGATAGTTAAGTCTTGTTGAATAGAAGTAGTACCATTATGTAGTGCCCTTCTTTGTTCTTCCTGATGGTTGTTGGTTTAGTCTGTTTTATCTGATATAGGAATAGTGACTCCTGCTCTTTATTTTCCATTTGCATGGTAGATCTTTATTTTTACTTTCAGCTGGTTTGTGCCATTACATGAGAGAGGCATCTGTTGAAGGCACCAGACATTTGGGTCTTGCCTTTTTATCCATCTTGCCACTCTGTGTCTTTTAAGTGGGGCATTTAGACCATTTACATTCAGAATTAGTATGAGATTTGGATCCTGCCTTTATGTTGTTGGCTGTTTTGTAGAGTTGATTATGTAATTGCTCTATATTGTCTGTGAGCTATGTGCTGGAGTGTGTTTTAGTGGTAGCAGCTTTTAAATTTTGTTTTCATGTTTAGCACTCCCTTTAGGACCTCTTGTAAGGCTGGTGTGGTAATGAATTCCCTTAGTGCTTACCTGTCTGAAAAGCATTTTTATTTCTCCTTCACTTACAAAGCTTAGATTGGTGGGATATGAGGTTCTTGGTTGGAATTTATTTTCTTTAAGAATGCTGAAAATAGGCCTCTATTATCTTCTGGCTTGTAAGGTTTCTGCTGAGAGGTCTGCAGTTTTTTTCTTTTGCATTTTCCTTGGAGAATCCGATGACTATGTGCCTTGGGAATGGTCATGTGGTATAGTATCTCACATAGGTTCTCTGTTTTTTTTTTTGAGTTTGTATATCTTCCTCTGTAGCAAGATTGGGGAGATTTTCATAGAGTATATTCTCAAATATGTTTTCCAAGTTGCTTACACTCTCTTCTTCTTTTTCAAGAATGCCAGTGAGTCGTAAACATGATCTCTTTACATAATCCCATATTACTCAGAGGATTTTTTTTTAAATTCCTTTTTTGTCTGAGTTGGTTTGAAAAATTGGTCCTCAAGCTCTGAGATTCATAGCATGTTCTATTCTGCTGTTAATGCTTTTGATTTTATTATTAAATTCTTGAATTAAAGTTTTCCCTTCCAGAGCTCAGTTTGGTTCTTAATATGGCTATTTTGTCTTTCAAGCTTCTGGATTGTTTTACTGGATTCCTTGGATTGGATTTCAACTTTGTCCTGCATCTTGATGAGCTTCCTTGCCATCCAGATTCTGAATTCTGTGTCTGTCATTTCATTCATGTCAGTCTGGTTAAGAACCATTTCTGGGTTCTTACTGATTCTTTCTCATGTGTGAAGGCTAGTGTTCCTGTAACTGTGATATAAGTTGGGTATAGGTAGTTGGCTTTGTTTCTGGGTGTTTACAGAGGGCCATGATTCTGTACCAAATCTTTATTTGTCGCTGGATTTTTAGAAGTTTTCTCTGGTGCTGTGCATCGGCAGAATGTTTTGGTGGTGTATTTTGGGTTGCAGTACAGTAGGTGGTGCTTAAAAGTGTTGGTCAGCAGATAGGTTCTTAGCCACACAGCTCTTTTTTATTTTGGTGCTGTTAGCAGTTAGTGTCTGTGGTGGTGGGAGAGAGAGATGACCCCCTGACCTGGTCCACTCCTAGGCCATGGAGGAGCCCTGTCCAATCACTGGCTGCATGCCCGCATTTCCTTTGTTAGATGTTCTGGTCCACAGGGCTCCCTCAGGCAGGGTCTGCAGTTGGCGGATAGATCGTACCCTTCCTGGGCTGGCCTTGTGGAGGGAGACATACCCCTCTCCCCTCCTGGCCTGTGAACCCAGGCATCAGAGGTTAGATTTTGATGTGTCAAGCTGTTCTCATTCCTTTGAAACCAAAGGAAGTTCTAAGTAATTGATTTAGAATTGAATCTGAGTGCAGAATCCCTTAAATAAGGTACTTCCCATTCTTGTCAAACCTTCAGTCAGAGCCATAGATGAATAGTGTCCTCCAGCAGCAAAAGATTGGTGGCAGCGACTTTTACTATGTTTAAGTATAGACCTGATGAGAGGACAAAGGAGAAGGTGTCACCTATTTGTTTCATTTTGGTTTTTGGAAATGCCCTTATTTATTTCAGACTAATATTTTATCTAGGAAATCGATCTTTAAAAGCCTGTGAAAGATGTGTGCATAAGATATTCTTCTATATACTCTTGCGTCATTCAGTTTCAAAGAAAAGTCTGCAGGTATCTTGAGGGGCATTTGTGCAGATACCTGATACCTGCCTATCTGTTCAAATATTCAAAATTAGGCATATTTTGTAAGCTGTGGAAAATTATTTTTGTATGCATTAAAGTGAAACCATTTTTGGCTGGCTCCTGTAAAATTGGCTTGTCCTTTGTCAGCAGAATGACTGAAGTTCTGCTTCTTGTTCATAAAAGCCAAACTTGTATCCCAAAAATCGTATTGCCAGCGATAACATGTAGGATGCTTTTACTGCAAGTAACAGAAAACACAACCATAGGTGGCTTAAAGAACCAGGAAAACTTTGTTACATAATGAGAAACCTGGACGAAAGGAAATTCTAGGGTCGATTAACTCAATAACATTGTCAAGATCAAAGTTTTATCCATATTCTGCTTGGACAATCTTAGTTCCTCATTGATTTGGCTTTTGTCCTCAGACTTGTCCCTCTTGATTAAAAGACCCTGTAACTCCAAATCAATTAAATCAGCATAGCTGGGGAGGGAGAACAGGTATTAATCTTTTAAAAGCTCCCAGGTGGTTTTATTGTGCAACTAGCTAAGAATGAGAACACTGAGTTACACCAATTAAGAGCCACCCAGGGGATTATAAACCTAGCTCTCTTAAAGCACATGGGTATTTGATAACCAAATAAATCTGTTCTTTTAGCAAGATATAAGGAGAGAAATTCAACCAGAAGTGTCTGCCCTACTCCATATGATTTAAAGTTTTAAAAAATTTTCACTTATTCTTTGATTTCATGTATAGTCACTATTATTACTTTAAAAAGAACTACATAAATGGTTTCTACTCACTTTAGACACAAATCTCTGGGTACACAGTTTTATTAATCCAATGAACTACAAAGACAATGCTTTGGGCAGGAAGGAAGCAGTGGTATTAAAGCACACTTTTCAGTCATTTTATGTGCAGATAACAATATTTAAGGCGAATGTAATCTGTATTGCCTTGTCTCCAGTGGATTGTAGCCACCTCTGTATTAATCAGAATTGATTCCCTTCTTCACAAATTATATCAAAAACACTTTCTGTTGTAGCTTTCTTCTCTCTCTTTTTTTCTTTTTTCAAATGCATTCTTCCTTCACTAATATGTGCCAAAATGAATTTATTGTCTCTCTTGACCTTTGTCTCATTTGATGGCATCACCTTGTTCTAGAGGAGGTAGGTATACTCAGATGTATGCATTTGTTGCCAAGACCTTTCTCTCAGACTTAGAGTCTCTGGCTGTTTTCTCTTCACTTCAATGCACAGAACTTGTGCCACTTCAGGGTCTTTTTTATCTTTGACTCTTAAAATTTACTTTAAGGTACCTCCCACTTACCCACACCTTCAGTGTATCTCTCTCTTAGTTTATCCCCAACAGTACTTCTAGAATTATCATTTAAAATCCTGTTGTCTTGACATTGACCTAATGGTTCCCACTTAACTACATAATAAAAATCCGGTGTGGTAGATTGTCTTTTCTAAAGTAGACAGAAAAATATCTCCCATCTCACATATTCTGCTTTATAATGTGGTTTTGATATTATTCTCACAAAGAGGTGGAGTCTATGTCCCTCTACTAGAATGTGGACAGGCTTGTGAAAGAGATACTAGTGTAACTTCCTAGTCCAAGTCACATAAAGTGTCTTGGCTTCTGCCTGTACATTTTGCATGCTCATTTTGGGACCACAGCTACCATGCTGTGGGAAAAAGCCCACCAAGACCTAAGACTTTAGCCCTTGCTAAGCTTCTAAGACAGCCAGCATCAGTGTACCTGCCAAACCGGTGATTTTGAAAAGCAGATCCTTCAGTCTCCCTGCCCTCCCAGCTGATGCTGTGTGGATCAGAGCCATCCCTGTTAAGTGCTGCCTACGTTAGAAAATCATGGGGGAAAAAGTGATCGTATGTATTCAAAGCAACTTATTTTTCTTTTTAAAACCTGCATTAATGAGGTATAAAATTTGTATAATAAATTCACTAATTTTAAGTATACAATTCATTGAGTTTTGACAAAATTTGTGGTGGTCTTTTCATACTACTGCATTTAAGTTTTGTTATTTTTTTTTAATCATTCCATAGAGTTCTCTTGTACACCTTCCAATTTTGTTCGGTCACCATCCTCAGCCCCTGGCAACTGATAGAAAGCTGATCTGTTTTCTGTCCCAATAGTTTTCCAGAATGGAAACCTTGTTTCTGTGCTACTTTTGGGCTTGTGTAAATAAACTTGCTATGAACATTCATGTATATGTCTTGCAGATGCAGGTTTTCATTTCTTTTGAGCAAATACTTTAAGAGTGGGATTGTTGAGTTATGTGATAGTTAGTGTTTAAATTTTTAAGAAACTGCCAAACTTTTTCAAAGTGGCTGTGACTACGTATTTGACTTTACCAGCAGTGTATGATAGTTCTAGTTGCTCTTCATCATTGCAAGCTCTTGGTATCGCCATTAATAAAAATACAGTTATTTTAGTAGCTATAAAGGCATATCTCATTGCTGTATTAATTTGCATATTTCTGTGACTAATGGTGTTGTGCTTACCTTTTATATATCATCTTTGAAGTTTCTATTCAAATCTGCCATTTAAAAACATTGGGTTATATTTTTAATACTCAGTTTTAAGATTCTTGAATATATTTGGGATATAAATTCTCTATTATATAGATTGAAAAGTTCTCTGATTCTGTGGGTTGTCTTTTCACTTGCTTGATGGTGTCCTTTGAAGTTTTTAATTTTGATGGAAGTCCAGTTTATCAAGTTTTCTTTTACGGTTTATATGCATTATGTTCTTTTAAAAACTTCACCTTAACAAGCTCACAAAGATTTTTCTCCTTTGTTCTGGAAGCTTTCTATTTTTAGTCTTGGATTTAGGCATATGATCCATTTTGAGTTTAATTTTGTATATGGTGTAGTGAAGTTTCAAAGTTCATTTGTTTGTGAAATAGATATCAGGTTGTTTTAGCAACATTTATTGTAAAGACTGTCTTTTCTTCATTGAATTATCTTGATACCTTTAGAAATAAGTATTATATTCATATGAATACATTTCTCTTTCACGAGTGTATATTCTGTTTCTTTGATTATCTGTCTGTCCTTATGCCAATATTCAGTAGCTTTATAATTAATCTTGAAATTGGTGTATGTCCTTTAACTTCTGGTCTTTTTTTTTTTTTTTTTTTTTTGAAAGTTGTTCTGGCTATTACAGGTTCTTTGCACTTCCATATACATTTTGTAGTAAGCTTTTAATTACTATAAAAAGATTGCTAGAATTCTTGGGGAATTACTAATATTGATCAATTTGTTGACATCTTGAAAATACTGTTTTCTGATCCTGTATTTCCATTTATTTGGGTGATTTTAAAAGTTTTTCAAAGCAGTGCTTTGTTTTCATTCTATGTGTCTTATACAAAGTTTGTTAAATTTATATGGCAGCCAGTAGGATGCAATTTCTGAAGAAGACTCAAAAGATCTAAAATGACAATGTCGGGAATTCAATGGCTTATTACGGGAAAAGGATGCAATACAGCAACAGGATTAGAGCATTAAAGATACGTGTCATAGGCAAAGGCTCCCTAATAGCAAGGGGTCTCGAGGGACTTTGATATACTAATTTATTTTTCTTTGGTTGAATAACTACCAGTGGGATTGCTGAATCATATGGCAGTTCCATTTTTAGTTTTTTGGGAGATCTTCATACTAGTTTTGTAGTGTTTTTATAGGTTTCTTAAAAATTTTCACATTGACAGTTATGGAGTCTTTGAATAAGGATAGTTTTTTTTTGTCATCCTTACCAATCCCTGTACCTTTTGTTTCTTTTTCTTGCCCTTTTGCACTAAGAGCTGTAATACAGTGTTGACTAGAAGTGGCAACAGCCTTTTTTCTAATCACTGAGTATCTCATTATTACATAGGATATTACCCCTAGAATTTTGGAGGTGTACTTCATCAAGTTGAATAAGTTCCATAAGTTCCATTTTCTTCTGTTCAGTTTTTTTTTCTTTAATCACAAATGGGTGTCGAATTTTGTCAAATGCCTTTTTCACATTATTAAGACAATCCTTTATTTTTAGTTGGGAGTTTGTTAATGGTGTTCATTGGTTTTTGAATGTTAAACCAACTTTTCTTTCCTGAAATAAACCCCTCTTGAAAATGACTCTTTTTATATGAAGCTTGGATCACTTTGCAACTATTTTAAGGATTTTTACGTCTATATTTGTGAAACCTAGTCCTCTGTAGTTTACTCTTAGTTTTTGTTTCTGAGACAGAGTCTCACTCTGTTGCCCAGGCTGGAGTGCAGTGGCACCATCTTGGCTCACTGCAACCTCCTGGGTTCAAACCATTCTCCTGCCTCAGCCTTCCCAGTAGCTGGGATTACAGGCACCATGCCTGGCTTTTTGTATTTTTAGTAGAGGTGGGATTTCACCCTGTTGGTCTCAAACTCCTGGCCACAAGTGATCTGTCTGCTTTGGCCTCCCAAAGTGCTGGAATTTATAGGCATGAGCCACTGTGCCCAGCCTAGTTTTCTCTTTTTTTTGGTAATGTCTGTGTCTGGTTTTGTTCATGGTAATGTTTGACTAATAGAATGATTTGGGAGGTATTTCCTCTTTTATATTTTATAAAAGTCAGTGTAGCAGTATTTGTAAATTTTTTTTTTTTGAGACATAGTCTCACTCTGTCACCCAGGCTGGAGTGTAGTGGCACATTCTCAGCTCACTGCAAACTCCACCTCCCGGGTTCAAGCAATCCTCCTGTCTCAACCTCTTGAGTAGCCAGGATTATAGGCATGTGCTACCATGCCTGGCTAATTTTTTTATTTTTAGTAGAGATGGGGTTTCATCATGTTGGTCAGGCTGGTCTCAAATTCCCGACCTCATGATCTGCCCACCTTGGCCTCCCAAAGTGCTGGGAATACATATGTGAGCCACCACGCTCAGCCCTCTTTTTTTTTTTTCCCCAAATTGTCTGGGCCTGGAAAACTTTCTTTTTGTAGGAAGGCTTTTAAACTACAAATTCTTTTTTTTTCCCTAATAAATATATAAGTATTCAGGTTATCTTTTTCTTTAAACAACATTCATTAATTTGTACCTTTCAATAAATTTGTTCATTCCATCTAAATAACCAAATGTTGATAGGAAGCTGTTAATAGTATTCTTACAATATCCCTTTAATGCCTGTATGATGTAGGGTGATTCTGTCTCTCAGTTGTGATGTTGCTAATTGTCTTTGTTGTCTTCCTTCCTGATTCAGGAGAAAAGACATCAGTTTTACTGACGTTTTATAGAGCCAATTTTGGGTTCATTGATTTTCTGTGTTATAGTTTTGTTCTGTGATGACAGAACTCTTGTATTCTAATGGACTGTATACTTGTGTTTTATCCCTTCATCTCCCATCAAACAATATGCTTTGGGGGACAAATTTGGTATTCTTCTCTTTCTTCCACTGAGTCTTGAATTAAATTGGACTCAGTAATGGTGGACGAAGGTCTTGGAAATTGCCATAAGTTGATTTATTCTTATGTCTATCACATATACAATTTGATAGCTAAAATGGCACAGAAAGATTTTTATTATATGGGATGGCAAATCTAGCCTTTTTAATCTAAAAATTATTTATAATCTATAAATATTTGAACTTACTAACATTCTTATTAAAGTACTTGAGATTAGTTTTGGTTTTATTTCCTTTGGTATGTAAAGAGAGAGTAGACTTTTTAGCGTATGCTGTTGTTTGATTGTGTTCTCCAAGGTTCTTGTGTTGGAAACTTGATGCCTGATGTGGAGGGAGGATTGGAGGTGGGACCTTTAAGAGGTGTTTCAGTGATGGGAGCACCACCCTCATGAGTGGATTCATGTCATTGTGTGAGGTTTCCTATAAAACGACAAGTTTGACCTCTTCTTGCTCTCTCTTTGACCTATGTGATGCCTTTCACCATGTTATAATGCAGTATTCTTATAGATGTTGGTACCTTGATTTTGGACTTCCCAGCCTCCCAAAGTGTGAGGAATAAACTTCTGTTCTTTATACATTAGTCAGTCTGTGGTATTCAGTTACAGAAGTGCAAAATGGGGTAAGACAATACTTCCACATGATTCAGGGCAGTCTTTTAACCTTACTCCAGATCTTTCTCACAAGCTGCAGAAGAGATGAATGCAAAGGAATCCACACTAAGATATAACAAAATAGGTAAATGATTTATATTACAAAAAGACCTATTCTAGGAGATAGAGCTCTGTCTAGTAAAGAGGGCTTACCTAGTACGTTCAGCATATGACTAGAGTTATAATTTCATTTAAAAATCTTTCAGAATTGCATCTATTATATAATTTGTAAGGAGAGCCATGTCTTTATTACAGCAGCTACATTTCCAGGGAATGTAAATACTTCTATTGTGCTTGGCCAACAGCAAGTAACAGAACACTGGCTATTTGCCAGCCTTTTCAAATCTTTCCCAGATGAGGAAAGGTATAAATAAATAAAACAATTTTTTTTGATTTCTGACAAATGGCCTAGGGGCTGAATGCTAATAAGCCGGGCCTCATTCTGCACCGTAAATAGTTTGTTGCCCCCTTTTCTGACTGTTCATCCATTCCTCAATAATCCCAAGGATGCAGAGTGCAGGCTGCCTCCTTCCTCTTATCCATGCTAGAAACCTCAGCCTCCTCTTTGAACTCAACCATTTAATTCTCTTATTTCTTTTCATTTTTCTAAAACTGTCACTTGACTCCCTATCTTCTGCTCTCATTCCCATCTATTTTCATATATTGCTGTCACAGTAATCTTCCTTAATGAGCATTTTGATTGTATCATTTTGCTCACAAACGTTCAATGCTTGCAGAATAAAGGACTCTAAACACCTAGTCTTCAATAAAAGTTCTTTTGGTTTTAACTTCTTGGGACATGTGCTCATCCTAAGTTACTCACCATTTCAGTTTCAATGAATTTTTCTGATCTTTGTTTTAATTTGAATTTTTGTAAAACACATGTAAAATTTACCATCTTAACTATATTTAAGTGTATGGTTCCCTAGGTAAATATATCATTGTACAACCAATCTTAAGAATTTTTTCATCTTGCAAAACTGCAACTCTATACCTTTTAAATAGTAATTCCATAACATCTGATTTTCTCCTCCCATCAGTCCTAGGCAGCCACCATTCTTCTGTTTCTATGAATTTGGCTACTCTAGATACCTCATAGAAAATGGAATTGTATAGTATTTGTCTTTCTTTGACTGGCTTGTTTTGCTTAGCATCATGTTCAACCTGTTGTAGCATGTATCAGAATTTCTTCCCCTTTTAAGGTTGAATATCAAATCTCCTTTTAAGAGTAGTTGTGTGTTTTTTTTTTTTTTTTTTTAAAGGAAAGGGTTGAGGATGTTAGTGTATTTGGTATCTGAGAGGGTTTACTATAGGGTGTAAATAGGGGATGAAAGATTTAGGGGCTTCTTAAGTTTTAACTTTGCATGCTGATTTAAAAATTATTTTTGGAATCATTTTTTTTTCTTTACAGTCTTTGTGATATATGTCTTTTCATTGAAAGCCTGTTAAAACAGTAATGTAAATATTTTTTGGAATCTCAATAACCCAGACAGTCTGAAAAATGTGTGCTTCTTTTGGAGTTCTTTTAATCATTGATAGAAATTTGGATGACATAGTTTACTTTGATTATTTAATGGAGCATTTTTTAATTGAATAAAGTTCAGGCTCTAATTTGGTTAGAACATTTATTTTTCTATTACTGAGTGGTTGATATCATTGTCTCCTGAAAGGGTTAGGTCTTGGCTTTTGTGATCAGAACCATCCAAAGATGTTCTTTAGGAGAACTCTGATCTCTTCTCATCTACAAAATATTCTCCTTTTTCCTAAATGTGAATTTCAAAGTCCTTAACATGCTTTACGATCTGATTCAAAGCTAAATTTTTTATTCTCTCTCTCATCAGATTGCAGTTCAAAATCCCCACTCACTTTCACCCCCCCACTCCATCCCCATCAGATGACTGAGAATTTTCCAAATGTGGCATATATATTTTGTCCTTGTCCTAACATAAATATTCTCTCTCCCTGGGATACCATATTCTTGTTTCTTTGTGTTAAAACATGCACTCTGAATGCAGAGACCATCCAAACAGGCTTTGTGTGAGCAACATGGCTGCTTATTCACCTGGGTGCCGGCAGGCTGAGCCTGAAAAGAGAGTCAGCAGAGGGCTGTGGGATAGGAGATGGCTTTATAGGTTTGGGGTAAACAGTGGAAAGCTACAGAAGTTACAGTTTAGGGTGATTTTTTGCAATCTGGGAGAGGGTTGTAGGTTTGCAAGCTGGGAGGGGGTCGTAGGGTCTGGAGTCTGGAGGTTGACCAAGGTTGGTTACAAAGTCCAATGGCCTTGTCAATTGAGTCTGGAATAAGAAACAATAGAAGACTGTCTCAAGTTAGGTGCAGCAGGGGTTGATAGTTTCTTCCAGGAACTCATCTAGGGTGTACGTGCAGGTCACAGAGGTTACCATGCCATTCATGGCACTGTTCGTTGGCCTAAAAGACCTTATACTTGGTGTCGAGTGGAATCTCACTATTCGATTGCAACCTTTGTCTGTCAAGGTTCTTCATCTGAACTTTACTTAAACAATGATTATTTGAGTGACTGTTCTCTTAGTTTCCCCAAGGTTGGTACATGAATAATAACATTCTAGATGTGAAAGATGTGAATTCATGACCTTCAGTGGATGCTTTAGGGCATTAAGTGTCCATTTTCTTGCAGACTCCCCGTTCAGAAAGGTCTAGTTTGAGTTTGGTTCTTTCTTTTGACCTTCCACAGATTTCATCCTCCACTGGAACATTTGTTTTATTTTAATCATTTGTTTGTATAGTGAGCTTTTCCATCAGACTGGGGATTTGAACTTTGTCTTATTTATTCTTACATCCCAGGACTTAGTACCATGCCTGAAACTGAGTTGATGTTCAGTAAATATTAGTTAGATTATGTCGACTTCCTGAAACTAGTTCAGCATGACAGTACTTTAAGCTGTTCATTTCCCATTTCCTTTTCCTTTCCTTTGTTGTTGTTGTGGTTGTTAAGAGATGGAATGTGTCTCTCTCTGTTACCCAGGCTGGGGTGCAGTGGCTCCATCATAGTTCACTGCAGCCTCCAATTCTTGGGCTTAAGTGATTCTCCCACTTCAGCCTCCCGAGCAGCTGGTACTACAGGCATACATGCCACTGCTCCTGGCTTCATTTCCTTTTCTTACTTATTTTTACATTCTTTCTTAAAATGAACATCTTAACATATAATGCTATGTTCTCCAGTTGAGTATGTATCTATCACACTCCAGCACTTGTTTCTTGTTACCTGTGTGGGTGCTTTACCTGTGCGGAATAGAGTTAAAGCTCCTAGTGACAGCTTACTGGTATGGACTTTTAGAACCTCCAGTGCCACATTTATAAGAAGTCAAAATCTTGTTGACCAATTTGCAATCAATATGGGAAACTGTGAGATGATGCTTTTGCTTAATTTTATTGGGCATGAATATTGTTGAATTCTTTATTTGATTATTATGTTGTTGCCTTTATAGATATCTATTTCCATTTTGTTAGTTGATGATTTTCACCATACATTATGATTTCTCACTTATCCTTTGAGTGTTTGATCTACAAATGATTGCGTGCCTAGGTGATAAAGAATTTTCCCCATTCTTCTTGTATTCCTATCTTTCCATTATATAGAGATAGAAATGCATATTGGTTGTTGTTTTTTATCTGCGTTTTTGTCAAGTATTAATATATGCTTAAATTCACAAAACGGTAATTCTTTAAGTTGGCAGAACCAGAGAACTCAGATACCAATTCCCTCATTCTCTGACTTGGAAAGATGAGGATAGTGCATCTTGTCTTCATAGAAGAGGCTCTGTAGTTAGAGTGTGTGCTTTGAAGTGTTAGAATGGGTATTCTGAATGCAAGAATGTGATTGTTTCGGTTTTGTTAAGAAAATATTTAACTGTACTGCAGTTTTCTAACAACACACACAAAAAAATACAACACATACAACAAAAAGGTTTATCATTATACCTCCTTACCTGCCTAACCTGTGAAGAGAAATGACAGGTTAGATATTTTGTAAACTGCCATAGAATCAGCTAGTAGTTGTCTATTATGCTGGCTTGTCTTTCTCCCCTCCTTAATGTTTGAGATAAATGTACTTTTTGAAATGTGTTTTCAAAGTTCCAAACTTATGCAATGTGAAACTATTTCAAGACTCTAAGTAGCTTGTCGCGTGTAGAAAAGTCTGCAAGACAAGAGGTCAGAAGACCTATGAATCTTGATTACACTAGGTACCATATTCTGATCATAAGCAAGTTTCATAACCTCTTATAGCCTCAATTTCTTGTCTACTTTCTTTTCACCACTTTATAATGCATCCATCCCTAGAAAGCAATGACCCCTTCTCCTGTTCTTCAAAAAGAATTCGAGGATGTTTTTGTGTGCCAGACGTTGTGCTCATAAAAACAACTAGTAAATAGTAAAGTTAGATTTCAAATCCAGGTTTTTTTTAAAAACACCAAAATCTGTGCCATTAACCAATGTATATGCTATCAGCTATTAACTGTCTTTCACCACAATTAATAGTAGAATGGTTACCTTGACTATTTTCTTTAGGGCTACCTATTAATTAAAAGGAAGATGCTTCTTAAAATCCAACATTGGAAAAAGAATAATATAGAAATTCTCAACATAGCACTGTTCCAGTAAGCTTATTTGTAATTAAAAAAAAAAAAAGAAAGAAAGGGAAGGGAGTAGGGGAAAGAGGAGGGAGAGAGAGACAGTGAGAGAGAGAGCGAGTGTGTGTGTGTGTGTGTGTGTGTGTGTGTGTGTTAGGATTTTCTGGACAAAAGTAGTGATGTGTTCCAGTTTTCTGGACAAAGTAGTGATGCGTTCCACCTAGTCAGTCTTGTAACAGTTTTGGTATCACAAATTTAACAACTTAGAGGAGTAACCTTTAATTTTGGATATAGGTTAAAATCAGATATCAAATTTTGGCAGGTCTTTCTTCTATATTCTTAGTTTGTTGATGTATAAACAACAACAAATTGTTTTTGAACAAAAATTGACAGTTGCTTTAATTTTAAAGATTTCTGGGTTAATTTACTTACATTATTGAAATAAATGTACATAACAATGAAAGAAGAAAACCTTGATACTTGGATCTCTTTTCAATGTTAAGTTTTTATAATAAACCATAATCTTTCTAAAAATTGTTTACACATTTTAAGCTTTTCTTTTTTCTTTTTTTTTTGAGATGGAGTTTTTCGCTCATTGCCCGGGCTGGAGTGCAATGGCATGATCTTGGCTCACTGCAACTTCCACTGTCCGGGTCTCCTGCCTCAGCCTCCCAAGTAGCTGGAATTACAGGTGTCGACTACCACGCCTGGCTAATTTTTTGTATTTTTGGTAGAAACAGGATTTCACCATGTTGGCCAGGCTGGTCTCAAACTCCTGACCTCAGGTGATCCACCTGCCTTGGCCTCCCAAAGTGCTGGGATTACAGATGTGAACCACTGCGCCTGGTGTCAACTTTTCTATTAAGAGCAACAAAAACAACAAAAAGTGGGATGAAAGGGACTTTAACAGATACCTCTTTTCCCTTAGAAGTTTTTTTTTGATACTGTGATAGAGACATGAGATTGTAGTGTGTATGAGGAACTTTATGGCATTCTGTGTGGTACCTAGGATATCTCTGCAATCATTCAGTTATTGAACAACATTGACCTTTTATTATGTGCCAGACCCTCTGCTGTAGAGCCAGAGAATGACAGTAATCCATATAGTAGTTGTCAAGGCAGCTCCATGTTAGCAGCAGACAGACAAATAGTAAACAAGTAAATCAGATAAATTCACAGTACAGTGAGCACTGTGAAGGAAGTAAGCAGGGTGCCGTCACTAAGAGAAACTGTGGTGGGAAGGATCCTTTAAATGTGGTGGCCAGCAAAGGCCTCTCTGAGAGGGCACATTGGATCTGAGGTCTGAAGATTGGGAAGGAACCAACTGAAGACGAGGGAGGAGCTAGCCATGTAAGAGGTGGGGAAGAATTCTGAACAGAGGGAAGACACTGTGAATGCCTTACAATGGGAGAGAAATTGGCACGATCTAGCAGTAGAAGGCCAACATGAAGAGATTAGAAAGAGTGAAGAGTTACTGGATGAGGTTGGAGAGGTAAGCAGTGGTCAGGCTTTGGGCCTATGATAAGGAGTTTGTGTTTTATTCTAATCTGGGAAGGCACTGAAGGATTCTGAACAGATTAAAGGTATGATCTTGGTCCATTTACCCTGGCTGCTGCTTTGGATAAGAGAAGCAGATGTCCTAGGTTAGGCAAACAGTAGCTTGGACTGGGTTACTAGATGCTTTGGATGTAATGGAAATATATGTCTGAGATAGAATTGACAGGATTTCCTAATGAATTAGAGATAGATGATGAGGGAAAGAGAAAACTCCAGCATGCCTCCTAAGTTTTGGACCTGAGCCTGGGAATTAAGGATTTGTAGAGTATAGTGGAAGTCATTGAAGTGGAAAAGGTAGGCTGGGCTCAAAGCTCGTTGAAGAGTTTGGGTTCTGTTGCTTAGTGAGAGACAAACAAGGATATTATATGTTCAAATTTATGTTTTAAGTTATGACTGGCAGCAATATCAAGTTAGGTGAGAGAGACTCAAAAGGAGAGGAATAGAAACCAGTTTAGAGAATACTGCAGTACTCTTTTTGTATTGGTTAAGAAGGATTGACTTGAGACAGATGGTTGGGGGTGGGTTGTGAGGGAAAGTTTTGAGAGATAAGAAAATGAATTGACTAGATGTGGTGACAATGCCTCACGTGTGCTGGCTGTCTAATATGTGAATGAAAGTAGCAGACTGTGGTGAACAGAAAAATCTTACCAGGATATTTGTGGGATAAGATAGTGAATTTCATTTTTTAGTAAGGTTGACATACCTTTCAGGCATCTAGGTGAAAATCCTTGGTAGGAAGCTAGACTATTCTGGGTCTGGTACACTAGAGAGTGTTTGAGATTTGAGAGTCATCTGCTTGGTTGTAAACAGGGTGGGTCACATAAAAGGATCTTCTACAAAAGAAGAATGTAGGGTGAGAAGGCTGGAAATAGTACCTGCTGAAATACAAAATAGAGGGTTTTTAATAGGAATAGAATGAAGGAAAAGAGATGGATTCATAGTTACTGGCAAGGTGAAAGGTAAATAAGAAAAGTGTCATGTCCTGAAAACCCCATGAATGAAGCGTTGAGTCACAGTGTGAAGCTGCAGATATGTCAGGTAAGAAAATTTCATTTACACATGTCCTTAGGATGCATCCTCATGTGTTTGAGGTCATAAGCTAAAAGGCTAATTTCATACAGTGATGAGAAGAAATTTTAATTAGTTTGAGTGAGTGAGGGGAGAAGACCATTTTTACAAAAACTTAGTTAAAATGGGAAGGAGAAAACGTAGCAATAGAAGTGTTTCAATGTTGGGAATGTGCAGAGTTTTTCACAACTTTTTCTCCCAGTGAATATTGTTACAAACCATGTGTTGGGGGATACTTTAAGAACGTAAAATGTGGATTACCTGTGTAATTTCACCTCTAAGTCAAAGAATGCTGAGCTGATTAGGATTGATTTTAGTGGGGGGGGCGAATACTGCATGATAGTAGTTTTTAATACATTTATGTATAGATTTGTTTATATTAGAATAGTATATACTTTTAGGATGATTAGACATAGTTTGGGCTGCCAGATCAGAGCAATTTTAAGTACCATAAAGATGTTGGCCTGTGAGGTCCTTTAGGTAGCCACATTGTAGAAATGGGCTGAAATATCCTGTTGTGGGAATATGTAAATCCAGTTTTGCAAATTAGAAAATAAGTGATCAGTAGTCCTTAAGGTTGTTTCCGTCTTCATTTGGTATCCCAGTGATAATGCACTATTTGGCAATGCAACAGGCTACATTTTGAAAAAGATTTACTCATCTACCCAGGCAGCCATCCTGTCAGCCATGCTCATGTCTCTCAGGTGGCCCACCTTTAAAAAAAAAAAAAGGAAAAAAATGGGAAAAGTGAAAATCTGGTATAGGGAAAATCTATTTCATTGAGTATGAGGGCAAGATTAAGCATGTATGCCCAAAGAACATCCACGTGCTTGCAATTAAGGCATGTACGTAGTTTTTATAATTGAACATAGTATTTAGAAGTTTGTCTGTAGTATTCTTGATGTCCAAATTGAAAAGGAAGGCAAAGGTTTTGACTTCATTCCAACTGTAATAGTGGAAAATAACATATTTTTTTTTTCCAGGAAATGGTAGTTTTTACTAGCACTAATCTTCATTTTCTTCTTCTTCTTCTATTTTTTTCTTTTGAGACAGAGTCTTGCTCTTGTTGCCCAGGCTGGAGTACAATGGCGTGATCTCGGCTCACTGCAACCTCCACTTCCTGGGTTCAAGCAATTCTCCTACCTCAGCCTCCCCAGTAGCTGGGATTACAGACAGGCACCACCACACCTGGCTAATTTTTTGTATTTTTAGTAGAGACAAGAGTTTCTCCATGTTGGTCTGGCTGGTCTGTAACTCCCAACCTCAGGTGATCCACCTGCCTCAGCCTCCCAAGGTTTTGACTTCATTCTAACTGTAATAGTGGAAAATAACTTTTTTTTTTTTTTTCCAGGAAATGCTAGTTTTTACTAGCACGAATCTTTTTACTAGCACTAATCTGGGATTACAGGCATGAGCCACCACGCCTGGCCCACTGATCTTAAAATAATTATTTGCGGCAATTTTGAGTGATACATTGGTCCATCTATTAAAACAGTGGAGAATGCAAGCTTTTATATAACCATTAACACCTGCTTCAAATGCCTTTCGTGCATTCACTCAAACATTTAGTAGGCCATTGCACTTACTCAGTGGAGTAGTGGGGATCAGAAACCACATTGCAGGGAATTAAGAGGCGAATAAAAGGTTAAAATGCAAGACATTTTGGGTAGATTTTCAGAGGTGGTTTTGCTTGGATGGTAAGATAATAAAGGGAATGTGGTGTTAGGGTCTCCACACCCTCCCTCCTTGTGTGGTGTTGACTTTTTGAGCATACATATCCTGACAGTGAAAACAGCAAACAAAGAGCTATGCCTTGTAAAGCCTTTCTGTACATGTGAAATACTCCCAATTTCAGTTGAATAGTCTTTGGATAAGAAAAAGGAAGGGAAGGAACAAAATTAAAAGATAGGAGTGAATATCAATAAAGGTGAAGGTAAGAATGGGAGCGTGGAGGCTGGGGGAGCTGTCTCTCAGTTTGCTTGATTCATTCAGAAAATACTGAGCTACATGCTCATACCAGGTAATGAGTAATGTCTGGAGACACAGACGGGATGAAGTCTGCCTTCATGGAGCCCACATTCTGATGCAGGTATCCTCCATAGTATTATGAGACACTGAAAAGCAGTTCTTCTGTAGCAGTGTCTGGCATGGTGCTTGGCTGCATAATAGTCACCCCCAAAAAATGAATTAACACATTTCTTTTGCATCTATTTATTCTACCCTTTTGCCCTAGTCTCATCTTTGATATAGCAAGCATATCAAAAATTGATAGATTTTTATATACTAATAATGAACATTGAAGAAGTGGTAATAAGAATGCTTTAAAAAGCTACTGTCAAGGGATTGGGGGGCTAGGGAAGAGATAGCAGCAGGTGGGGAGGTTGGGGAGGGATAACATTAGGAGAAATAGCTGCTGTAGGTGATGGGGGTGCGGAGGCAGCAAACCACCATGTCATGTGTATACCTATGTAACAATCCTGCAAGATCTGCACATATACCCCAGAACTTATAAGTATATATATATATATATATATATATATATATATATATATATATAAAGCTATCATCAACATTATCTGCAATGCTTCTTTTATGTATGGTTACTGTTAAAAGTTTTTGCATCTCAGAATACGTTGTTTCTTAAGTCATTCATAAATGTTTGAGGATTCTTCATGTAGAAAGTAGCTGTTTGGGAGCATGAGTTAAGGTAGGCTGAATTCCATCTGAAGAGATGGACAATTTCACTGCAAGATATAACAAGTGTTCAAAGTTACATGGGCACAGAGAAGTAGATGATTAATTAGTACTGGTTATTTGTTTTCCTTCCTAATTGATAAAAATCTGTTGTATATGTAGTGCGGTAGAACTTGCAAATTATATTAGCCTGAACTCTGGGCCCCAGGAGGGGTAGGCAAAGATGATTACTTTTTACGGTCTTTCTTTTGAACCTATTGTTGTTATTGTTGTTGTTTTTAACAAAATTAGGTGTTATTTGATCTTACTATGTTTCATGAGAGCAGTGATGACAATCTTAAGTGGAGATGCTGCACCCAATTGTATTTATAGATGATAAATTTGGTTTGGAGGACTGGGGTGGGTGTGTGTGTGTGTGTGTGTGTGCGCGCACACACACGAGAAAGAGAGAGAGAGAGACAGAGAGAGATGGGGGAAGAGGTTGACAAGTAGTGACAGTGTTGAGAGTGGTGCTAATTTTTTTTTTTTTTTTTTTTTTTTTTTTTTTTTTTGAGACGGAGTTTCACTCTTGTTACCCAGGCTGGAGTGCAATGGCGCGATCTCGGCTCACTGCAACCTCCGCCTCCTGGGTTCAGGCAATTCTCCTGCCTCAGCCTCCTGAGTAGCTGGGATTACAGGCACGCGCCACCATGCCCAGCTAATTTTTTGTATTTTTAGTAGAGACGGGGTTTCACCATGTTGACCGGGATGGTCTCGATCTCTTGACCTCGTGATCCACCTGCCTCGGCCTCCGAACGTGCTGGGATTACAGGCTTGAGCCACCGTGCCTGGCCGGTGCTAATTTTTTTTACAGCCTACTAATTGGGTTCACATCTCTAAAACAAGGGCATTGGATTAAATAGCCAAGCTTTATCCAAAGTATAAATTTTTGTTTCCATGGAACCTATAGTTTGGATTAGTCCCCCATGTCAGTGATAAGTGTGTACATGCACGCACAAACACACATGTAACTAGAAATTTTGGGAATTTTAACTACCCTTTTCTCTAAAAAACTCTGAAAACTCATTGAACATAATGTTATAACCTTAGAGAGATTTGTTTAAAAGTGAGCACCCAGCATGTTGCCTTTTTGGTGAATAGGAAAGAATCTTCCAAACTCATCACGCACCCATTTCCCACCTCCCCTAGACATGCATCACACAGTCACCTTTCTTCTTTACTCTGTTATATACTTTTTTCTCATAGCACTTGTTTCCTTGTCTATCTCCAATGGAATATGAACTTTCCAAGGGAGATGTTTGTTTTGATCACCTTCCATAGCAATCCCTTGTGAGATCACAAGATTCTGTTGAATCAATGGTAGCTGGCCACTTGTCACACTATTTGAGTATATACTGACCATCTTTTTGTACTCAGCAGTGTACCCAGTGCAGTGTGTTTGTGTATTGGGGATGATGGCAGCATTGGCTTTAGCTATATACACAGTCAGCTGTCACTTATAGAGATAAATGTTATGTATAAAAATTAGGAAATATGACAAGACCTGTAAACTTAAGAGCTAAATTATATGGTAGGAATTGATCCAAAGTCAGTGTATTGGAATGGGCAAAAAATGGCTTCATGGAATAGGTGAAACTTGAACTGGACTTCTAAAAGATGATGGGGCACAGGTAAGGGAGGATATTCCAGGAAAGCAGCCCTTTCCGTGAGACTCCTCTCTGAACTTCCTCTCATCTTAGCCCCATCTTTCAGGATTTATTTTTGAAAAGGAAACACATTAAAAAGTTACTCACTATCCTCTGCCATGATCTGGCATATAGCAAGTAATTAAATTTAAATATTATTTTTTTAATGTAACTATTTGTATAATATCTTTTACTCAGAAAACAAAACAAAAAACCCAGAAAACTTGTCGAACATAATGTTACAATCTTAGAGAGGTTTGTTTAATAGTGACTGCCCAACATGCTTGCCTTTTCAAAGAGTGGGAAGGAATCTTCCAAACTCTGACTGTGGCTCTATGTCCAATTATATTTTGTCATTAACTGCCCACCAGTTTCCCATTGCTTTATACTCTATAAATGACAAGTGATTCTATTGAATTTTGGTTAGTTGGCACAAATAGAGCAAAGGACAATTCTAAAAGAGAAACACAGGAAAGGGGAATTAATTATAATATTGGGGGGAAAGAGAGCTGAATAGTTAGGCATGATAGATAAGCACGAATTATGGCTAGACACTTGTTTTACTTTTCTTACATGTATTGCAGTTATACATATATGGAAGATCTTGATCTTTTTTGTTAATGTTCACTTAAATTATTTTTATCCTGGTACTAGTTTGATATAAGCATGTTACTATGTTCCTGATTCTCTTCTAGGAAAAGTATTGATTACTTTGCTTTGATAGCCTACAGCCAGCCTGCTCATTAATTTCCATGTAGCTGTTGTTAGAGACTTTGTCCAGCAAACTAAATGCTATTTGTGGAATAGAAAACAAAATCAATAACTAAGACATTTAGAAAAATCTAGTTAACTTCTTGGATTTGGTAAATCATTAATACACTGAATACTATGCCTTTGAAATAGACTTAATTTTTGCCACATAACATCACTGAATCTTGCTACAATTGATATGTATATAGTCAGTTAATTAACTGCCTTTGTTTTCAGTTGATTTTTTTTGTTCTGAATGTTTTTTATGTTATATCTCTCAAAAAGATGCACTTGAAGGAGCATATTAGTATTTCATATATTTCAGATGAAATAATTATACATGTCACCTCTCTGGCTGCTCTGATTTATAAATATATTGAAACTATAGTGGTAAACACTGAATTACAATTTTGTAGTTCTTATATATTACTACTCTTCATTTGGTTGTATATGTTCTTAAATAACTGTTGACTAGATGGATTGTAGTGTGATAAAAGATGTAAAATGGAGATTTCTGAAATTGTAATAATAAAAAAGCAGCCATATGGGAGGCTGAGACAGAATGGCTAGAACCCAGGAGGTGGAGTTTGCAGTGAGCTGAGATTGCACCACTGTTCTCCAGCCTGGGCAACAAGTGCAAAACTCCATCTCAAAAAAAAAAAAAAAAAGGGCAGCCATAAAAAAATGCCATCAGCTGGGCGTGGTGGCTCTTAGCTGGGCATGGTGGCATATGCCTGTAATCTCAGCTACTCGGGAGGCCAAGGCAGGAAAATTGCTTGAATCTGGAAGGCAGAGGTTGCAGTGAGTAGAGGTCGTACCACTGCACTGCAGCCTGGTCAGCAGAGTGACTTTGTCTCCCCTCCCCGCAAGAAAAGAGCCATGAACATTTCCTGTTTATGAACAGATTTGTACCAAGTTGTTCCTAAATTGGCACAAAATCCATGATGTATATTTTTGAAAACAGAAATCAATACCATAAGTATTTTCTGACATTAAAAAATTTAAGAGCACATATTTCTTTAAGAAAAATACCTATAAGAATAAGTTCCTAGAAGTGAAATGACTAACTCAAAGGGTATGTAAATTTTGAATTTTGATAGATATTGTAAATTGCACAAATTCACATTTCTACTCATAATATCTGATGCTACTTTATCTCCAAACACAGCATCTTTTCACATATTTTATCTTTTCTGGTTAGGAAGAAAAACATATCCTAGTGATGTTTACCTTGACATTTCTTATATTATTGAGTGAGCTATTTATATTGACTCTCCTGGGTACTGTCCATATCTTTTACCCCATTGGGCTGATGATCTTTTTTCTTTTTATATTTGCTCTGTCTATTGGGAAAATTTGCCTTTTGCTTCCAATCTGATGACTTGCAAATAACTTGATTTTGTTTTGTTTTTCTTTTGTTTTTCAGATTGGCATTTGTTTTGGGTCATATTTTTAAACCTATTATTTAGGTGAATTTGCCAATTTTGTCTTTTATGGGTTCTAAATTTCGTGTTAAAGTTGAAAAGGGCCTTCACTACTCTAATGTTATAAAAGAATAAACCTTGAGAGAATTCTAGTACTTTTATGGTTTAATATTTTGCATCTAAGCTTTTGATTCATTTGAAATTCTGTTGCAAGATGTGAAGTGTGGATCCAGCTTTTTTTTCTGTATAACTACCCAATTATTCTAATATTGCTCATTAGTCTATCTTTTCTGCTGATTTAACTTGTCACCTTTATCTGAAAAACTTATGAATGTTGGATCTGTTTTTGGTCTTTCTGTTTCGTTGATCTGTATGTTTGTTTATAATTAAATATTTTAGGGTGTTACTCATTATTCCTTTTCAGAGTTTTCTGAAATTCTGAACTTAAACTATTTTTATGTTTATTTCTTTACTTGGAGATTTCTGGTGGTGTAAATTTGAGCAATTCACCCTAGGGGTTTATTTTATTCTGGAATTTTTTTTCGTCTCCTTCTCCCTCTCCTTTACCTTCTACCCAAAGCTTTATCAGGAAGTCTAGAGTAATATTTATACCAGAAAGGTTACATTTCTCTAGCAACTCAGATGGGATAGACGTAGACTAAGAGATGGTAGGGTTGTCTTTGTATTGTAAATTAAACATCACCTTGTCTAGTTTTAATTTTTTATGTAAAGCTTATTTGCAGTCTGAAGAGTGATTTTTTTCTTGATCAGTCTCTATTTGTAACCATGCCATTTTTTTCATTTTTAATTAACATAATTTGTGAAATGTTAATTTTTTTTTTTTTTTTTTTTTTGGTTCTAAATCAAATGTGACTATAATTTGACAGCTTCACAACTTAATAAGCCCCAGGTGTAGGGAATTCACTCTCAACTCTGATCTCCAGCAGTTTTGGATGACAAATCATCACACCATGAGCTATACCTTTTTTATGCATCATAAATTACCATAGGAAACTGCAATAAAAATGTAAAATGCTTTGTATAAAAACTAACATAGCATCAGAGATTTTGTGCTTCATACAGTCTTGAACTTAAAGTCCTGAATCTTAAAGTATCAAACAAAAACGAAAACAAAAACAAAAAAACAAAAAAACCCCAAAAAACCTTTCTTAACTTTTGGAATGACTATCTTTAAACATCATTTTAAAAAGAAAAATGATCCTTAATTAAGTTAATGATCACTAGGGGGAAGATTATAATATATCAATATATTTGTTATAGGAATAAGTGAAATCAGTTAATATTTATCTGAATGTTCACAATTTAACCATGTTTAGTGCTATTGATTAAATAATCTAGTGCATTATATAAATCCAAAGAAACTGACTGTTTAAAGATAGTCTCTGGGAGCATAGATGAGGGCTCATTGCCCAGCTTGTTAGACATGAGGAAGAAAAGCAGAATCAGGAAAAGACTTATGTTATTGACATTAGAGCTAATCTAGAAGTATAAGTGGGAATGTTCTTTATTTTAACATTCTTTTCTTTTTCTTTCCTTCACATTGACTTTATATTTTAACCTTTTTATCAGCAAATCTTAATTTATTATTAGTAATTGTTGCCATTCATTTACCCTTCTGCTGAAAATTTGAAAAATAAATACATAAGAAAGAAAACAAAAATCAAGCATATTCCTGTCATATACTTTGATGTAATATTACCTTTTGATTAATATACTTCTGGGTCTTTTTTCCCTATGTGTACAAACATACACACTCCTTTTCCCAATACATTTCAAGTTACAGAGCAGACATGATACTATATTATGATTTGTTACCTTTCAAAAAAAATCAATACTAGGGAAAGCTGTAAAGTCATCCTTTGGTAAATACAGGGGTTGGTTCCAAATCTGTACACACTCAAGTTCAACAGTCCAGTCAGCACTGGGAAACTCATGTAAGTGAAAGGTTGACCTTCTTTATATATAGGTTTCACATTCTGCAAACCCCATATGATTTAGCTGGAACCAATCCATGTATAAGTGGACCTTTGAAGGTTAAAACCATATTGTTCAAGGGTCAACTGTATGCTTCTATAATGTCATAATTAATAGCTTAAATTTAATGCCATCATATGTCCTATTTTATGAATGGATATATAACATTTTATTCAGGGAACCCTTATTAAAATGCTTTTGGATTCCTCTTGATTTTTTTCTAAAAACACAATGATGTAATGAGAATTCTTTATTTGTAATCCTTAATTTTCTTGAAAATGTAAAAATCGATGACTAGGTATTCATTCTAGTAACCCGTTGTGTAGCTAAACTTTAGACTTATTAACACTAGATTGAATTCTGGACCTTTACCATGAAAGTCAGAGGATGAGGAAGAGAATTCCTTGAATGAGTAACTTACAGTTTTCACTACCTCACCTTACATTTTGTTTGAAATCTATTTGAGTCAGGTTTTCGTCCCTTCCAATCTGTTGAAATTTTTCTTGCTAAGGTCTGGAACAGTTCCTGTTTTGCTAAACTCAAGGATTGACCTAATAGTCATCTTAACGTCCTAGGACTCATCTTAATGTCCTAGCAACTTTTTTTGGGGTATGTCCTCTTCCCTTAGCTTTTGGCACATCATACTTCTGGATTTGTTCCAGCTTTCACTGGTTGTTCGTTCTTGGTTGCCTTTGCTCGTTCCTCCTCCTTTTCCCATCTTTAAATGATGGGGAATACCTCCAAGGCTTTGCCTTTAATTCTGTTCCCCATCTACATATGCTCCCGAGACAAATTTAGTAAGACCTTTTCTTTAAGAATCATATGCTAATGAATCCAAATATATGTCCTGAGCCTGTTCTACTTTTGTAAACTTATTTTAACTGGTTGTTTAATATCTCTTGGATGTTTAACACCATTTATTCAGTGACTCTGGACTCAGAGCAAAGCCCATGAGTTTGCTCTAAATCTTTTATCTACCACATGTACCCCATTAGGGAGTCTTGTGGACTTCAAAATATATCTAGACTCTACCACACTGTTCACTTACTTCCCTAATTCAAATGCCTTATCTTGAATGTAACCAACAAAGCAGCCTCTTTTTTTTTTTTTTTTTTTTTTGAGAGGGAGTCTTGCTCTGTCGCCCTGGCTGGAGTGCACTGGCACAATCTCAGCTCCTCAGCTCACTGCAACTTCCGCCTCACAGATTCTCCTGCCTCAGCCTCCCAAGTAGCTGAGATTATAGGTACCCACCACCATGCCTGGCTAGTTGTTGTATTTAGTAGAGACGGGGTTTCACCATGTTGGCTAGGCTGTCTCGAAGTACTCACCTCAGGTGATCTGCCTGCTTTGGCCTCCCAAAGTGCTGGGATTACGAGTATGAGCCACCATGCCTGGCCAATAAAATAGCCTTCAAATTGGTTTTCTTTTTCTCTTTCCTTGCTCCTATTATATCTTCATATCAGGCAAATCCCACCTTCCAAAGTAAAGATTATATCCTATATCTTGCTGAAAACTTGCACAGTAAAGTCCTCACTTAACGTCATAAATGGGTTACTGGTAACTTTGACTTTAAGAAAAATGGTGTTCTGTATGCCTTAGGAACTGAACTCTTGTTTGTATCAATTAGTCTGTAGCAACATTGGTTTTGTTATACAGTAGTTGTTTCACTTGAATTTGCAATTTCCAGGAATCTATCAACATAAACGATGTTAAGTGAGGACTTACTGTATTCTTTCTTTCACACTAAGGGTGAAATCTGTCTCCTGACTCTGTCCTATGAGGCCTTCTGTAATCCGGAATCTTCCTACGTGTCTTTTTCTCTTCTCACCGTCTACCCTGCTCACTCTTGACTAGCTGTCTTGAATTTTTTGCTTCTTGAAAACAACAAACTTATTTCCATTTATGTGCCTTTGCACTACTGTTTTTTCTACCTTGAACTGTTTATCTAGATTATTGCATGAATTCCTTTTTCATTTCTTCTATATCTTTTCACCTTCTTTAGAAAGGCATTCCCTCATTCCCTATTTTTCTAAAATTTTACCTTCTACCCAGTTACTCCCCTTACTCCCCTTTGTCTCTTAACACTTAAAAGCTCCATGACATGTGTATATTTGTCTCCTCACTATAATGCAAACTACTGTACCCCAGGTGCCTAGAATGGTACTAGTAGATAAGCCTGTTTTGTTGAATAAATGACTGAGCTTCCTTTATTCTTTGTAGTTCATATTTTATCCCTCTTAATCCTACAAGGGATTTGAAGTAGCTTATAAAGTGCTTTTAAATGTATTAAAATAGAAAACAGCAGGGCATGCAAAGTACAGATAGAATAGGAATGACTGGTGGGAAACTTAATACTCAGCTCATACAAGGTTTTACATAGTTCTTAAATGTTGATCAGGCATTTGCCTCTGAAGTCTTGACTGCGAAAACAAAGAGAAGAACACCTTTTCTATAAGGTGACAACATTCTGCTACGTTGGAGGAGCACAGCTTTTCTTACCATTTCAACAACTGTCCTGTGAGACGTAAAATAGTGAATTTTATACCTATCTTTAAAGTAATACCGATCTTTAAAGTAAACTGAAGGAATGACACCATGATAAATCTCAGGAAAGCAACTCTCTGGGAATGGATTAGATATTCACACACATTCCTATGTCCTCCTGTCAGTATCTCCTACCCTCACCAATGAACGTGCGTGTTTCTGAGTAAAGTAGGGCTTATTTCAACACCATTATCAAGGTGCAGATCTTTCTAGTGTCAGAATAGTGAGAGGCAGTTTATTCGTTATTTCTAAAATGTGAGGCTCATTCCAAAGCAGGTTGAAAATTAACCATACAGTGTGCTTTAGTCAAATGAGGCTTCCTGGAGGTTCTCAAGTAGCTGACCATAGTAACTATTGTGATCAAGCTATTCTGTGGTAGTTTGCGGTCTTTATTAGGAAGTTTTGACATTTAGCATCTTAGATTTGGAAGTAGGCATCTTATGGGTGAGTTTCATAAACTCCAGGAATATTAGCAGTAGAGAATTAATTACATTTTAATAGGAAATTTTGGTCAACTCAAACTGTTTACTTCATTTGATTGAAGTTGAATGTACTCAAAATTAGTTGAGGAAAATCTTTATTGGGATCATCATTAAGTTATTTAGTGTTTCATTTATTAGTGAGTCAGCTGAATCTTTCAAATTATTATATGGTGTAAATTACCAAAGTGCTTGGAGAAGAAATAGTCTAGAATATGCTGTGAACAGTACTGGTGAGGAATAGCATACTAACTTGAAAATGACCCTGCTTGAAAGTCAAAGATTGATTTTATGTTCCAGTATGCACTTTTTTGGGGGACTTACCACTTCTAGTTTTTTATCTCAAGACATTATTTTGTTGTGCTAGAGAATATATTTGGGAGATGGATGTCAATTATTTTGCATCTTGGGAGTATCTGTTTAAAAAATTCTCAAAGTTTACAATTGTTGTTATAATTACTCTATTTTCCCAATTTAAAGTTGATGCTTTGGGGTTTTGTTGGTGGGGAAAGTGACTTTTGGCAGTATGGTGCAATGTTTTGCAACACCTGGGAGGAGATTGTTTTCATTGAGTTTTTCCTCTTCCTTGTTCCTTCCTTTCTTGCGACTTTGTTTTCAGATTGTCTCTTTTTAATTGTTGTAACTGTCTTAGCTCTGTACAGCTGTCCTTTTCCCTGTCTTTTTTGTTCCATACATGCTGTCTTTTGGCCCATAATTACCCCTGAAACTTGTCACAGAACTCTTACTACCTTTCCTCCTTTTCCCCCTCAGCTTTATTTTACCTCTACCTATAATTAGTATTGTCTTTTTCCTAGAGTAAGGGAAGAAAATGCAATTTGTCTTTGTTTTCAGTCCCAGCATAGCCCTCTTGAGGGTAGTATTAGAACCTGAAGAAAACATTTAGATTGGCATTTTGACCAATATAAATTGCCTATTTGATTTGTAAATGACACTTCTTCAAAAAAAGTAAAAACAGTAGTTTTCTGCATTGATTTCTGTTGATATAATTATTTTAAAAATATGCAAGAAAAACAAATAGGTGTCTCAGTATAACATGATTTATTTAATGAATTTTCTGTTAAAGGGTTTGTTCAAGTAGAAACCATATGCCTGTCTATGAGGGCAATTATAGGGTCCAACATTTAGGGAGTAGGCTTAATCTTCCTACAAGCAATGTTCCTGAAGTTTATTTCAATCAGTGGAATTGTGGGGGCCTGAGAAGAGTACAGCTTCAAACTTCGAGAAGATAAATTTTGAAGTTTGATAAACCTGTCTGTAGAGCGTGCTTCTGTTCCTTTTAGTTGAGTAATTATTTCATCATCTGTAAAATACAGGCAGTCCCTCAAAAGAGTGGTTGTGCTGAGTAAATGAAATATAAGACAGCTAGCATGGTGTTTGGCACGTGGCATCTGTTAGTATCTACTGTTCACTAAATTCTGAAAGGTTTAGATATGTCAGGTAAGTCCCATCTGGATTGGCACTTGTCATCAGAGATCAGGACAGATTCCACAATGACATATGGCATGGATTTAAAGAAGCACTTAGTTGGGAAAAAGGAATATTTACAAAGCCAGGATCTGGTAGGGGAAGGAGTTGATTTCTCTATCTCCCTCTTATTCCACATAGGAGGATACTAGAGTTTTGCCAAGATGCTGGATACAGCATAGATTTTCATTCCACTTGAGTTATCCCTTCCCTTATTCTCCCTCTTTTAGAACAAGTAGCTGATCAGACTTATCAGTGTGTAATCATACCAACTACTAGAGAACCAGACATTAAAGTTGTGGATGCCTGCAGTCATGGGAGAAACTAAGCTGTCAGGCATGTGGAGACTTTGAAGTTCATGGGAAGTTGGGTCTGCCTTGCTGAGGGAGGAAGCCATGGTCCTGTCAGACATCGAGCATGGTTGCTGCCTCTCTTGCTGGGAAAGAGGATGGTGGAGTGGTTCCATGTCATGGTCTAGGCTGCCCACAGTGACTCCCAGTGTTTTCAGACAGGTTTGCTTCTCGTATCACACTTTATTGCTGAGGGCCTGTGAATCGGATTTCTCAACAAATAAATGCCAAGTTAAATGTGAAATAGTTTTATTTCTATGCTATTTAAGAAAACTGATCTTGATTAGCCCGAGCTCAACTTCGTTCCACAAATAATTACTGATTTGTTTAAGCATGGATTATGTGCTGGCTCAAGGAATTACAAAGTGCATGTGACAAAGTTCATTCTCTTAGGGAGCTGGGTGTTTCAGAGGGATGAAGTAAAAGAAGCTTTTAAAAATACAAGTAGGGTATAAGAAATATCACAAACATCAACAAAGGGCTGAGGATTGAAGGTGATAAGAAGTCTCAAATGTCTCAATATTGTGGTGAATCTGCTTTTAGAGGAAGAATTTCAAGCATATTGATAGGTCTTAAATTTTCTAGTCTCTTGAGGATAGTAGGAAGGAGAATGATTTTTAAAAAAATTGATTATGTAGCATGGATTTTGGGGAGTAGTAAAAATTTTATTAAAATTAGGAATTGATTTACAGTTTTTAGTGTAGGCTGTATTTCTGAAAATGCTGCATTTTAGTGTGACAATTTACTGATGAACTAGCAGGGACTCATTCTAAGGTAGGAGATAGGAGAAAAACTAATAAGCAAAAATCTGCTAACAACTTTAAATGGCTATCATACTTTTTAAAATGATTAAGTGCTAATTGGGGGGCAGATGGAAATTGCAAAGTAATGCAGAGCATTGAGGGATACGATATTTTCTTCTTTCTATCAGATGCTCTATTAGAAGAAATTAGAGGTCAGATTTAGTCATTACTATGGTCTTCATGAAAAAAAGAAAACAACACTTTTTAAAAAATGTGAGGAGTGTTAAATCTTTATTTGATATTACACAGAAACCACACTAAAATGTCTTTCAATAAGTAAAAAGAACCACTTTAGATTCAAGAAATTCTAATTAGACTGGCATAGTTATGGCCAAAAATATCAAGCAGTTATTGCTTCCTTATCTTCAAGTCTTGCCTTTAAGAGGCAAGTGAACATAAAAACACAGGTGAATCTTGTTTGGTTCTGAGACAGTGAAGGAGTATCCCCATTATTAAATATATTCACATAACCGGTTATATAAATCTAAATATAAAACCAGTCTCCAATAAGTTTTAAGATGACATTCACCATCTTAGTGAAAAGTTGAATGAAATCGAATCATATCTTTAGAAGGGGTAAGCAGTGATAGCATTTACTGAATTGGAATTACAACTAAAATTCAAAAATCTGAATATATTTATTTAACCACAAGCAAATCTTAGTTTTAAATCAGGACTGCCCAACAAAATATTCAAATTCTGGTATATGAGATCTATTAAATTATACACATTAAAAAAAATGAGACATTTCTCTTTTGTAATAAATAAGGCAGTGGCCAATTATTACTCATTAGTAGCGTTTTTGAGATTAGCTATAGAGTCTGCCCTTTCTGCCTTTTTCTTAATGCTGGCAAAGATCATTTTTGTTCCAGGGATGTACTTCTTGGGAGTCTCCAAATATTCCAACAAAGATCATTTTTGTTCCAGGTATGTACTTCTCGGTAGTCTCCAAATACTCCAACAAAGGCATTCTCCCTAGGTGATGCCTTTGTTCTTCTTATTGGCAGCTGTGTGAGAGAATCCAATGGCCTGACCTGTCTTCCATCCAAAGAGACCATGGATATTAGGCTCAGTATTGTGCTGGCCTCCCTTTTCCATGGTGTGACACTGGGCACACTTCTGAACAAAAATATTTTGCCTTTCTCAATGTCACCCATATTTAATTTAGCATGTATCTTTAGTCACTGGTGCTACAAAGGTTCCCACTATGAAGCTGGACATCCTGCTCTTAAAAATAACACTTTTAGAAACGAATTCCTTCAAGGATTCTTTTCATTTTAAAGAACACATTTGCTGTCAATCCACTCTTAATTTCTCATTTTATGAGGTCTCTCAGTATTGCTTAGGAAAACTATGATTCACAGAGGAAGGTCTAGCTCTAAGATGTTTCCACTGCAGATACTGTTAAATATTGCTCCTTGGCCAATTGGCTAAGATTAAATATAAGATACTCTTATATATGGTGTCAGGGTAGGAGCACAGACTAGGTTTTTGTAGGGTTTGGAGTTCTAGCCCTGACTTTGCTGATACTGTCTATGTGATCTCAGATTCTCTCTTAACTTTCCAGAGGTCGAGAGCAGATAGGTGGTGTTTCTCTAGGTGATCTTGGAGGGTACTTTTACCTTTCCAAGTACTGTAATAATACCAATATTTTTAAAAAACATCACCACTATGTGGCTTTGCACACCACATTTTTACAAATGGGTATGTGTGAGTATATCCAATTTTGAATAATCTTGGACATCATTCTGGTACATTTTGTGGAAACATAGTACACATAGGCTAGCCTTTGACTTTTTTCTGCTTAGCTAATATTTGTATATAATGCAAGGTAGAACTTGAAAACTTTACTGCACGTAGTAGTTGTGAACATAGCTTGGATGTAGTGGTGATGCTTGTTTCACTTTCTGTTTACATACAGCCCATGTATGTATTGGAATTTAATAATGTATGCCATTATAGAAAAATGTCAGACATAACAAGTGATGATCTCTTCTTGGGTGGCCAAGAGGACAGCTTTAACATTTCTTAAATGTCTTAAAATACTGTGCCAAAAATGGTGCTAAGAAATGGTAACCATGTACCAAACCCAGTTTGAATTTAGCATGTATCTTATTGTAGTTCTTTGCGAAGGCTTTAAATCATAGAGAGATTCTATGATTTAAATCATAGAGATTCTTTCTCTATGATTTAAAATATAGATGCACGTGTATGTGTGTGTTTTTGTATACTTGTAAAAATTGGTGGCTTGCTCAATAGCTAGTGTTACATGTCATTTGTTTGTTTAGACTTTAATGATGAATGAATTTACAGAAACTGCTTTATGCCACACTAACCAGACTGTCAACTAATTTGCTTTTCTTTTAGGTTTTGGAGCCAACTGTGGAATTCTCAGTCTAACATACAATGAACCATTCTTGAATGTTATTTTCATGCCCTTCCATTCTGTTCAAACAAATTCTGATTAAATTAGCTACTGGCACATTCTTGCTGAATCTCTGGTATCACTTAGAAGGAAGGTGGTAGAGGTGTAGATAGCTGAGGCAGTTCCCAAGATAAGTATATCATAGTGTCATATTGTTGGAAATAATTTCATGACTTTTGTCCCAGGACTTTTTTTTTTTTTTTTTTTTTTTTTTTTTGAGACAGGGTCTGGCTGGAGTGCAGTAGCGTACTGTTGGCTCACTGCAACCTCTGCCTCCTGAATTCAAGCGATTCTCCTGCCTCAGCCTCCCCAGTAGCTGGGATTACAGACACTTGCCACCATGCTTGGGTAACTTTTGTAATTTTAGTGGAGATGGAGTTTCACTGTGTTGGCCAGGCTGGTCTCGAACTCCTGACTTCAATCGATTCACTTGCCTCGGCCACCCAAAGTGCTGGGATTACAGGTATGAGCCACCATTCCTGTCCTGTCCTGGGACATCCTGACTTCAATCGATTCACTTGTCTCGGCCACCCAAAGTGCTGGGATTACAGGTATGAGCCACCATTCCTGTCCTGTCCTGGGACATTTAACTTAGTTCATTATCACCTTGTTACCTCCTCTATGTGGTCATTTTCCCTTAACCCTGTTAGCCAAATGGCCATGTGACACAAGTTATCTTTCCTTTTAGTGTTAATTGCTTTTTATTTTTGCTATGTAGCCTATACAATTTCTGAGTTCTAGAAGAATTCCAGAAACTATGAGAGATGAGAAATTGATATAGGTAATTTGGACACAAAAATGAAATCAATACTGTCTTTTTTTTTTTTTTTTTTTTAAATCTAAAAGGAGAGGCAAAAATGTATCAGGCACCATTTCTCTAAATTGCTTCCAGCTGCTTGCTTCCTAATATAGAAATATTTATTAAAAGTGGCAGGTTAAAAATTGGGTTTCTATGGCAAAATATGAGTGGTTTCATAATTTTGTTAAACAGCAGGAAATCGCTGAGATTTTTGTCACTGTAGTGGCTTTGTTTTTTTCCAGTGTCTTGGTGTAGAGCAAATACATATTTCCTAGCCAGCAAAGCAGAGCAATAAACAGCCTGAACAATTTAAACAAACCAAGGAAAATGTCCTAAGATCATAAATAGGGAATTAGGAGATTTTTCCCTTAAATATTTTAACATTATAAATGTTCAAAGAGGTAGAAGGAATCATTTAAGACAATAAATAAATTAACATAATCATAAAACTTGGTTGGGAATAAGACTTAGTTGGAACTGAGGCTTAAGTAAGAAAAATGGCATGAAAGGAAAGTCAGATAGGGCTTGGGTCAAGAACAGAAATTTACATGTTATTGCAGGTGCAGTGAAAGATTTAAATAAATATTAGGCCAAAATGCTATAAAGAGGTGTTTTAAAATTAAGAAGAAACTTAGGTTAGTTCTAGCAAGAAATTGAGGAAAGGAAGACAAATATGTTGAAGGTGTTGAAATGAGGGTTTTGGGAATGTATATCTGAAAAATGAGGGAAAATAGTGGAGGGTAGAAACTGTATTGGGGATATATTTGAAAGTTGTTTTTCTTAGGATACTTAATAGTTAAGGTGACAGGCACACATGCTCTGGAAGAGTTAGTTAGGTTAAGAAGCAGTTTCTGGAAAGTATTCCAAGTTAAACCTGTAGGCACCAGAAATCCTGAAGGAAGAATGTGGCAATCAAAAACATTGTATAGAACGTTCATATCGGCAGTATCAATAGAGGTTGTGCCTTATGGTCCTCCTTAATCAGAAGGAAGTCTGAACAAAACCGAGATCACTGTATATCTATGTAGTGTTGGTCTAGGGTTGGGAAGAAACAAGCAAGACATAGTCATCTGTTTGCTTATTCATATTTACCTGTTAAGATCACTTAAAAATGAATCATGGATATTTCATAGTAAATAGTTATTGTTGCTCAATATATCATTGTATTCATTAATCATTTTCATCACATTATAGATTAGAATTGTAATTTGCAAACCACGAGGAAAAAAGTAGTGCATGGCCTTATTAATCATACAGAAAAAAGAGATTAACATTTACTGGTAGTTTGTATCTTAATATAATCAGGACTAATCAAGCCTTGACAAACGAGTACCTTTGAGAGGAAATGTAGGCACTCATCTGTAGGACTTTGTGTTTGGAATAAATATGAATTATCTATATGATATACACATTTGGAAGGGTTGCTAAATGATTTTCTACATATAATTCATGATGTGTCGAGATAGTCAAGCATTACATAAAAATGAATTTTATAATAGCTGTGATTCTTATCAGAAGAGAATGAGAGTTGGGGTCTTATAGTTTGAGGTAGTATATTTGGTATTTAATTTGGACATGAAAACAATTTTTAGAAGTAATCAAGCTGTGTATAAAGTCTGAAAATCTTAAAAATTGGTACATTTATGAGACTAAGACTAATGGTCCTTTGCTTAAATGTCGTGGTTGTATGCTGACTTTCCTACAGTGTAACTAATTATAAGGGAGTTTTCACAAATACACTTTAGATAAAAGTATAAAGGTAAACAGAAATGACTGTCATAGAGACATAGTTCCCTTATAATAGTTGACAGAAAATGGTGCTTGACATTATTTACTATTATACCAACATTCACAAATGCTGAATATCACAAGCAAAAGGGCATATCATGACCATGAGACATCTTTTCATACTTCCCAAATAGTGTTATATTTTAGCTATGAAAGTCAGTTACCAGAGCCAAACTTGTTCTTAGCAAGTAGAATTTTTATATCTATTCAGCCAAGGAGTCTATTTAACCTTTCTGGGCCTCTTCATTTGCAGATAGGAGTGGAAACTGTAACCAGGTTCTTCATATCTTGTAGTCACATAGGATGCCCAATTTTTTTTATAGTTAAGGTGACTTTTGTTATAGTATTTTTTAATATTATTTTTTATATAGTATTTTTTATAGTTTTTTTTTTATTATACTTTAGGGTCTGGGGTACATGTGCAGATCATGCAGGATTGTTGCAAAGGTACATACATGGCAAGGTGGTTTGCTGCCTCCATCCCCCTGTCACCTATATCTGGCATTTCTCCCCATATTATCCCTCCCCACCTTCCCTACCCCCACTACCCGTCCCCTGCTCCCGCAGAACAGACCCCAGTGTGTGTTTCTGCTGCTCCCCTCCTTGTGTCTATATGTTCTTATTGTTCAACATCTGCCTATGAGTGAGAACATGCGCTGTTTGATTTTATGTCAGTTTGCTGAGAATGATGGTTTCCAGGTTCATCCATGTCCCTACAAAGGACACGAACTCATCATTTTTTATGGCTGCATAGTATTCCATGGTGTATATGTACCACATTTTCCTTGTCCAGTCTATCATTGATGGGCATTTGGGTTGGTTCCAGGTCTTTGCTATTGTACACAGTGCCGCAATGAACATATGTGTGCATATGTCTTTATAATAGAAAGATTTATAATCCTTTGGATATGTACCCGGTAATGGGATTGCTGGGTCAAATGGAATTTCTATTTCTAGGTCCTTGGGGAATCACCACACTGTTTTCCACAATGATTGAATTAATTTACACTTCCACCAACAGTGTAAAAGTGTTCCTATTTCTCCACATCCTCTTCAGCATCTGTTGTCTCCAGAATTTTTAATGATTGCCATTCTAACTGGTGTGAGATGGTATCTCAATGTGGTTTTGATTTGCATTTCTCTAATGACCAGTGGTGATGAGCATTTTTTCATTTTTTTTTTGGCCTCATATATGTCTTCTTTTGAAAGTGTTCATGTCCTTCGCCCACTTTTGAATGGGTTTATTTTTTTCTTGTAAATCTGTTTTAGTTCTTTGTAGATTCTGGATATTAGCCCCTTGTCAGATGGGTAGATTGCAAAATTTTTTTCCTATTGTGTTTGTTGCCAATTCACTCTTAAGGTTGTTTCTTTTGCTGTACAGAAGCTCTGGAGTTTAATTAGATCCCATTTGTCTATTTTTGCTTAAACTTCATATGGAACCAAAAGAGAGCCCACGTAGCCAAGACAATCCTAAGCAAAACAACAGAGCTAGAGGCATCACGCTACCTGACTTCAAACTATTCTACAAGGCTACAGTAATCAAAACAGCATGGTATTGGTACCAAAACAGAGATATAGACCAATGGAACAGGACAGAGGCCTGGGAGGCAACGCCACACATGGGCAACCATCTGATCTTTGACAAACCTCACAAAAACAAACAATGGGGAAAGGATTCCCTGTTTAATAAGTGGTGTTGGGATAACTGGCTAGCCATGTGGAGAAAACAAACTGGAGCCCTTCTTGACACCTTACACGAAAATTAACTCCAGATGGCTTGAAGACTTAAACGTAAGACCTAACACCATGAAAACCCTAGAAGAAAACCTAGGCAAAACCATTCAGGTCATAGGCATAGGCAGGGACTTCGTGATGCCCAATTTTTATATGTGGCCCAATTTCTTTAAGATAAAAATGGTGACTTGTGGCAGGGCCACATAGATGAGGAAGGTCTGTGTGGAGGAGATTGCATCCACATACATCTTCTGTTTTGTGTCCTCTGGGTCCCACCTCATTGAGAGGCCCTTGATCCGGAACATTGAAGCTCTAACTCATTGGCTTTCAGTTGCCATGCTCTGCTCTCTGAAAATCTTTCCTAAGGGGCTGTGGATTTAAAGGTGAAAAAAGCTATGGGAGTTTCTCAAATTAGCAATTCTCAAACATTCTAAATTGATAGAAATTTAAAAGGCAAATATTGAGTCAGATTGTGATGCTACAATCTTCTAAGGCAGTTTGAACAGAAATGAAACTGCGCATTGCAGAATATGAACAGAGTCAAATACCTTGAAGCTATATAACCTTGGACGAATTGCTAAATTAAGCTTTGGTTTTCTAATTAAAAATTGGTAGGAACAAGATTTGAAATTCTTCTGAACAGTAAATGAAATAATTTTATGTGGTTTATTCACTACTTCTTTCATTCATTGTTGAATGTTTCCTATATGCTAGCCTATCTGTGATACATTGGGGATACAAATAGAATAAAAATGATCTTAACCCTCATGGAAATTACAATCTATTAGGAAAAACCACAGAAGTAAACAAGTGATTACAATGGGACTTACTATAATGGGGATGAGAGTGAATGTAGGGTCTATGTAACAGGCTAATGCAATAGCAGTTCACTCCAGAGATTACAGCAACAGAGTTGGGTGGTGGAGGCAGATCTGATTTTCATTTTTCTCTTAATTTCCATTCCCAAACTTATGCATATGGTCAAGGTTTACTGTAATGTGCCTCCTGTTAAACCTTAAAACATGAGATTGGTAAAGATGGGTATTTTTTAGAAGAAAAATCTTATGGGCTTTCTTAAACCATTATAAATTATTTCCATAATTCCTAATTTGGAAGTACTCTTGTTTTGTGTAACTTTAGTTGATCTATGTTGCGGGCCTTTAATCCTCCTTGTATCTGTTGTGCCCTTCCCTTGCATTGCCCACCCTGCTCCCCATCCTGAAGCCAAAACTTCTCCTTTAGTCTTGTGTAATGTTAGGACTGTTCCTATTGCAGGTATGTTTGTCTTAGCAAATCAATATTTGTGTAGGAATTCTGAAAAGACAAACTTTCTTCCTGTAATAGCATTTTAAGTTGATCTCCTATTCTCTTTGGCTCTTTTAAAATTTCGTCTTTAGTTGTGGTATAAGATACATAACAGAATTTACTATTTTAACCATTTTAAAATGTGCAGTTCAGTAGTGTTAAGTACATTCACATTGATGTACAACCAATCTCCAGAACTTTACATTTTTCAGATCTAAAACTCTACCTGTTAGGGGTGGGTCTTAATTTTAAGACTACAGTTCTTGTAAAAATTTCACAAGCATAATACATTGGCTGCTTGCTGGTGATGGTATTAGATTTAGTATTTTTTACACATTTTAGTAGGTTTTTGGGGAACAGGTGGTGTTTGTTTACATGAATACATTCTTCAGTGGTGCTCTGTGAGATTTTGGTGTACCCATCACTGAGCAGTGCACACTGTACCCAATGTGTAGTCTTGTCCCTTGCCACCCCCAGCCCTTTTCCCTGAGTCTCCAAAGTCCGATGTATCATTCTTAGGTGTTTGTATCCTTATAACTTAGCTCCCACATATGAGTGAGAACATTTGATGTTTGGTTTTCCATTACTGAGTTACTTCTCTTAGCATAGTAGTCTCCAGTTCCATCCATGTTGCTGTGAATGCCATTATTTCATTCATTTTTACAGCTGAGTAGTATTCCAAGTAGTATTCCATTTCTTTTGAGTTGGAATCTCACTCCGTCAGAGAGTCTGGAGTGTAGTAGTGTGATCTTGGCTCCCTGCAACCTCTGCCTCCTGGCTTCAAACAATTCTCCTGTCTCAGCTTCCTGAGTAGCTGGGACTACAGGCATCTGCCATCACATCTGGCTAATTTTTGTATTTTTAGTAGAGACAGGGTTTTACCTCACTGGTCAAGCTGGACTTGACTCCTGATCTCAGGTGATCCACCCGCCTTGGCCTCCCAAATTGTTGAGATTGCAGGCATGAGCCACCACCCTAGCCTATCCATATTTCTTTATCTACTCATGGATTGATGGACATTTGGGCTAGTTCCATGTTTTTGCAATTGCAAATTGTGCTGCTGTAAGCCTGCATATGCAAGTATCTTTTTCATATGACTTCTTTTTCTCTGAGTAAATAGTTAATAGTGGGATTGATGGATCAAATGTTAGATTTACTCTTAGTTCTTTAAGGAATCTCCACACTGTTTTCTGTAGTGGTTGTACTAGTTTACATTCCAGCCAACACTGTTAGAGTGTTCCCTTTTCATCACATCAACGCCAACATCTCTTATTATTTGATTTTTTTATTATGTCCATTGTTGCAGAAGTGAGATGGTATCGTGTTGTGGTTTCTGTTTGCATTTTTCCCTGATAATCAGTGATGTTGAGCATTTTTCCACATGCTTGTTGGCCATTTGTATATCTTCTTTTGTTGAGAATTATCTATTCATGTCCTTAGCCCACTTTTTGATGGGATTGTTTGTATTTTTTTCTTGCTGATTTGTTTGAGTTCTTTGTCGATTCTGGATATTAGTATTTTTCAGGGGTATAGATGGTGAAGATTTTCTGTCACTCTGTGGGTTGTCTGTTAACTCTGCTGATTATTTCTTTTGCTATGCAGAAGCTTTTTAGTTTAATTAAGTCCCATCTATTTATCTTTGTTTTTGTTGCATTTGCTTTCAAGAGGTCATAACGTCTTTGGCGGAATCAAGTCTAAAAGGGTTTTTCTGATGTTGTTTTCTAGAATCTTTATAGTTTTAGGTCTTAGATTTGAGTCTGATCTGTCTTGAGTTGATTTTTGTATAAGGTGAGAGATGAGGATCCAGTTTCATTCTACTACATGTGGCTAGACAATTCTCCCACCCAGCACCTTTTGTTGAATAAGGTGGGCTTTTCTCACTTTATGTTTATTTTCTTTGTAAGTACTTGGCTTTATTTCTGGGTTCTCTATTGTGTTTCATCAGTCCATGTGCCTATTTTTATACCAGTACCATGCTCTTTAGGATAAGTATGGGCTTACAGTATAGTTTGAAGTTGGGTAATGTGATGCCTCCAGACTTTTTCTTTTTGCTTAATCTTGCTCTGGCTATGCAGGCTCTTTTTTGGTTCCATATTAATTTTAGGATTTTTTTTCTAGTTCCATAAAGAATGATGGTGGTATTTTGATGGAAATTGCATTGAATTTACAGATTGTTTTTGACAGTATGGTCATTTTCAAAATACTGATTTCACCCATTTATGAGCATAGGATGTATTTCCATTTGTTCATGTCATCTATGATTTCTTTCAGAATTGTTTTGTAGTTTTTTTTTTTCCTTGTGCTTTTTTTTTTCACATCTTTGGTTAGGTATATTTCTAAATATTTTATTTTTTTTGCAGCTATTGTGAAAGATGTTGAGTTCTTTGATTCTCAGTTTGGTTGCTGTTGGTGTATAGCAGTGCTACTAACTTGTGGACTTTAATTTTGTATCCTCTAACTTTGCTGAATTCATTTACCAGTTCTAGGAGCTTTCTGGATGAGTCTTTAGCATTTTCTAGGTATATAAACTTATCATCAGCAAACAGCAGCAGTTTGATTTCCTCTTTACCGGTTTGGATGCCCGTTATTTCTTTCTCTTGTCTCATTGCTCTGACTAGGACTTCCAGTACTATGTTGAATAGAAGTGGCGAAAGTGGGCATCCTTGTCTTGTTCCAGTTCTCAGGCGAAATGCTTTCAACTTTCCCCATTTATTATAATATTGGCTGTGGGTTTGTTTTAGATAGCTTTTATTACATTAAGTTATGTCCCTTCTATGCTGACTTGGCTGAGGGTTTTAATCATAAAGGGATGATGGATTTTGTCAAATGCCTTTTCTGTGTCTATTGAGATGATCATGTGATTTTTACTTTTGATTCTCTTTATAGTTTAAGAAAAGATTTTGTAGAGGGCTTTGAAACAAAATATCAAATAGTGTGTTCTTTTTTTTTTATTGCATTTTAGGTTTTGGGGTACATGTGATGAACATGCAAGATTGTTGCATAGGTACACACTTGGCAGTGTGGTTTGCTGCCTTCCATCCCCTCACCTGTATCTGTCATTTCTCCTCATGCTATCTCTTCCCACCTCCCCACCCCCCGCCCCTCCCCCATTTCCCCCCAACGGACCCCAGTGTGTAGTGCTCCCCTCCCTGTGTCCATGTGTTCTCATTGTTCAACACCCGTCTATGAGTGAGAATATACGGTGTTTGATTTTCTGCTCTTGTGTCAGTTTGCTGAGAATGATGGTTTCGAGGTTCATCCATGTCCCTACAAAGGACGTGAACTCATCGTTTTTGATGGCTGCGTAATATTCCATGGTGTATATGTACCACATTTTCCCTATCCAGTCTATCATCGTTGGGCATTTGGGTTGGTTCCAGGTCTTTGCTATTGTAAACAGTGCTGCAGTGAACATTCGTGTGCACGTGTCCTTGTAGTAGAATGATTTATAATCCTTTGGATATATACCCAGTAATGGGATTGCTGGGTCAAATGGGATTTCTATTTTTAGGTCCTTGAGGAATCGCCACACTGTCTTCCACAATGGTTGAATTAATTTACATTCGTGTGTTCTTGATTTTTACTGTAAAGTTAAATAATATTTGAATTACTATAGTTTGATTTAGGATGACTGAGGCAATATGTTAAGATAGCAGGTGGGCTTGCTCTTTCTTTTTTAAATCATAAGTTCTGTTAGAGTTTGGCTATTTAGCCAATAGAAATACGTATAGTTACATACATTTGGACTTTTGGGAAACAGTGTTTATCCATCTTAAATGCCCTTATTTTTCATAGGCATGGCTTCAGCTACAATAGGTAATCTTGAAGATCTCCTCCAGTGTTGACTGTTCTTTATTTTGTTGGTTTACCTCACTTGTACATATAACAGTTTTCATTATAAATTATTAATTGGCCCATATGCGAGCTACTTTAAGGAAACATAAAAGTCTGATTTCTTTGGACTGTCTTTAAATCTTTTGTTTTCCTATGATTTTTGCTTTTCATTTAAAACATCATTTTTTAACAATAGTTTCATTTTATTTCATAGGATATATAGTAATGCTTATATTAAAATAGATTTTTTATTAATTATATTTTGAATTTTCTTGTAGCCAACGTTAGCTAACATGGTCCTTATGATGAGAACCATTATGGTTTTGTGACTGGTGGTAGTGGCAGTTCTTTTATCATCTAGATTATTTGTAGTAACTTTTCTACACCTATTACAGGACACTGAGAGTGACTATCAATTTTGTATTTTATGATATTTTTCTTTTAGCTTTTTAAAGTTTAGCATACACATTGTAGAAGAGGTGCAAATAGAAAGTTGTATTTTGATGTTTTACATCTTGTCAGCCAATCTTTCATTATACTTCTTAGCACTGCTCTAAATTTCATTATTGTACCAATCACACAAAATCTTTCAAAAAATGTAACTCCTATCTAACAATAGATATATTTTGGTTAATTAATGAATAGAAGCAAGAAAAGTATTAATTTTATTTCTTGTCCCAAGAGCCAATTTTTAAACTTCTAAAAAAGTAAAATCTGCATGTTAAAGTTAAGTTTATTATTTAAAAATCTTCTAGTTGGAAAACTATAAAGTTTGGCACACAGGAAACATTTACTAAAATTGATTACATAAAAAATAAAAAATCTCACCTTGACAAAAACCAAATCATAGTGAAACAACAAGTTTACCTTGTACGGCAAAAGTCTAAATGTAAATGATGAGATGTGGTAAACTACTGAAGCATTGTTAACAAAGAAAAAGATTACATTACTTGATAAATTAAATGCCAGGAATTCATTAGAAATACTGGCAGATAATACAAATGGTGCACAGAAAAGTAATACCTTTGAAAGATGTTCTGTCATATGTAAAATAATACAACTGCAACTTAAAACTTCCCCAAGGTATCGTGTTTCATCAAGTTGACTGGCAACATAAAGCTTAATAATATACTTAGCTGCAGATGTGGTGAATCAATTCCTCATAAATTTTTGGTGGGAATATAAATTTGTGTAACTTTGGGAGGGTAACTGTACATACTCTTTGAGCACTTTCACTTTTAGAAACTTAACCTGGATATATAAAAGCACATGTGTGTGAATAGATATAATCAAGGCTTTTAATTGTGGGAGGTAGCTCTTTCAGTAACTTTACATTTTTCCTATATACTTGAATGTGAGTGGAATGTCTCTGGAAGGATACAGAAGCTGCTAATAGCACTTGATCCTTAGGAGGGAAACTGAGGTTGCTGAACAGGACATGTAAAGCAACCTTTTAAGTACAATTTACAGAATACATGTGCATGTATTACCTGTTAAAGTTAATATTAAAAAGAATGACATGGAACTAAGGCGGTCTTATCAGTGGACAGCACAGGTGTTAGCACATCACTGATGTGCAGACAGTGTCACAATATGTCAGTGTTTGCCACTCAATTCAAACATCTCTCCCTCAGAAGGAAGTTCCTTGACCTGCTCTCCTCACCCCTGACTCTCTAGGGCGGCCATATGCACTCATTCTATATTTATTTTTAAGCTCTTTTATCTGCAATTAATGTTTTGTTCTAGTTGTTTAATATCATTTTCCCCAGTTAGAGTTAGGCTCCAGGAAGACTGGGAGTCCACCTGTCTTGCATTGCTGCATCCTCACTATCTACTGTAATGCATTGGATAGCATTGCCATTCACAGCATCTTTGAATGAGTGAAGAATAATTCTAGAGTATCAGAGCAAAGCCAGAGCCTAACAGGAAACTATGATAAACAAGCCTCCTCTCACCCATGTGGGCATTTCTGTTCCTTCTTTCAGTGGCTTTCCTAAAACAAAAAGTTTTACTTTTTCGGGGGGTGGGTTGGCAGGCAGGACACAGGACTCTGAGAAACCGATAGAAATCATAAAAGGCAGAGATGAAAATACCTCTAAATTTTGTCATGTAATTTTAATGGTTTCATGGATTTCTCTAAAGCTCTTCAGTTTAACCCACCTCATTTAAGGATCCACTTGGCAGGATTGTTTTTCTGACCTTTATTCCATTGACAATTTTTAGCATCGTTTTTCTGATTTTTTTCCCTCTTGTTTCTAGCACTGGGCTATTGTGTTTTGTGAACATTTTCAATTTTTTTAATACTTTAAGTTCTGGAATACATTTGCAGAATGTACAGGTTTGCTACATAGGTATACACATGCTGTGGTGGTTTGCTGCATCAACCTGTCGCCTACATTAGATATTTCTCTTAATGCTATCCCTCCCCTAGCCCCCACCCCCTGATGAGCCCCAGTGTGTGATGTTCCCCTCCCTGTGTCCATGTGTTCTCATTGTTCAACTCCCACTTAGGAGTGAGAATATGTGGTGTTCAGTTTTCTGTTCTTGTGTTCGCTGAGAATGATGGTTTCCAGCTTCATTCATGTCTCTGTAAAGGACATGAACTCATCCTTTATGTCTGCGTAATATTCCATGTTGTGTATATGTCACATTTTTTAAATCCAGTCTATCACTGATTGACATTTGGGTTGGTTTCAAGTCTTTGCTACTGTGAACAGTGCTGCAGCAAACATACGTGTGCATGTGTCACTGGATATTTTACCATGTTCCTATGGTAAATTACTGTAATTGGAGGAAGAATATTGAGTTGCAAACAATGTGTTGCAATCATTTTGCTTTCCAAGTATATGTTTTCCTACTCTAAAAACTTAAGTTTTCAACTGCAAATTTTAAGATACATATGAAATCTTGGCTGGAAGATAGCTTTATTTATCTATTGCCAATTTATTACATAATGTAATTTTCATTCCTTTAATATTATCAAATAGGACAGTTCTAGTAACAGAGAAAATGTAAAGATTATTGGTCTACTATTCCTCCTGTTTATGCTTAAACTCTTTTAGGTTTTGGGAGGGGTTCCTAGTTAATAAGTCAAATAATGTTATTTCTGGACAGTGTTTTCAATGCTTCTCATTAGCCAGTGAGTAATAAATGCACCTAGTTTTGGAAAGTGTATTGCCAGAGTTGGATTGTTAATATAAAGCAACCATTTTGCTAATCATCTATGTTTCTTTTATGTTCTCACACAGAAGAAAGAACCTTCTAAATCCAGCATCAAGAAAAAAGTGACCAAAGTTGCAGAAGCAAAAAAAGTAATGAAGAGAAATTTTAAAGTGAATAAGAAGATAACATTTACTGAAGAAGGGGAGGTAAGATTCTAGAAGTATTTCATTTCTGAGGTACATTTTGAGTATTATGAGAGATTGACTCTCTTGCTTACTTACCACTCCTTAATGATAGAGTCAGTGTTTCTCTACAGCATGCTGGGCCATTCCTTTCACTGTTACTATAGGCTGTACATCAGCTCTGCTGCTGTGAACAAGGATGCCTTACTGGCAGTAAACCGAGATACTGCTTGGTAATACTGACACAGAATTGGTTTTGAACTTTCTAAATTATGTTTTTATAGATAAGATTTTCTCCTCATGGTATTCATCATCATATTCTGTGGAACAGGCACGAGAATACTAACACAGCTACTTGCCACAGCTTCTTGTGCTTCATTAAAAAAAAGCCTCTGCTTTGCACTTTCAATTTCAAATGCTGTACTTCCATACATCTTGCTGTGCTGGCTGTGGGAGGGTATTCTCTGCTTGATAAAGTAATCTCAGACACAGAGGTGCCTTGTTTTCATTTCACCTTTCCCTTGGCCATATTGTAAATACATAGCCATAGTATAGGGAAGGGGTTACCACTCAAAAATTACTCGTGAAAGTTCACTCTATTATATAACAGTTGTCTTCATTTTTAGTTGATGAACTAGATTCAGTATGTCAAGTGACTTACCTAAGGAGTGGTTATAGTAGGTAGGGTCTTTTGAATATCATCTCAGGGCCTCATTCTCACCAGCCCAGGTTTTCCTGACTATCCTTATAGTGCACACAGCACCTGACCTCAATCATAACCTAATTTCTCTTACCCTGCCTTACTTTTCTTCACAGCACTTACTTTATCACTTCAGTCTATATTTGACTGTTGTCAGTTTCTTCTGCTCCACTTTTCCTTGAGAGGAAGGCATTTTGTTCACTATTCTATCCCTCGTACCTAGAAAAGTGCCTAACCTAATAAACCCTTAGAAAAATTGATTGATTGAATGAAACCTCTATTTAAAAAAAAAAAAGCTTTCATATTAATTGTAATGTAGCGCATCATATATTTCATCATCACTAACACAAAGTCTGCTTAAGCAGCCTCTCTCCAATGGAGTGTTTCCTTTTAATTTTGAAATTTTGGATGTTATTTTGGGGTGTATAAATCAGATGAAAAGTAACAAAATAGTGTGCCATTCAAAGGTGCTGGAAGTCGAGGAGGAAGCTTATATAAATGACAGATAATGAATCTTCATGAAATTATTAAAAAGAGGTCAGCACTTGAGAAATAGACTAAACTAGAATAGTCATATGACATCTGATGTTCACTGTAAAATGAGATGAGTGCTGTTGGAGTAATGAGGTTCCTTATATGCTACTAAGTTTAACTGTGCAAATTATACCAATTAACTCTAAAAGGAATGTAAATCCTTAACCATAGAATGTTTCAGTGTGTACTCAGTGCTATTAGGAGATGTTTGTGGCTGTGAGCCATATTGAAACTTCTGACTTAAAGCTCTGAAAGAAATGCCACTACTTCTTTTTCCTAGCCCATAGAAGGATAAACCTTTTGCCTTCTGTGATTGCAGTAGGGATGAGGAGTTGAAATAACATGATATTCATACTGTTACAACTAATCCCTCACATTGCCTCTTCCTGGTCAGCGACTGCTAGCATGGCTGCTCAGTGATATTTAACACCCCCCATTGGTTGCTAAAAGTTGAGACTCCATAAAGATCTCATCTTGAAGAATGGTTATGGTAGCCACAGAGTGAGAGGGGAAGCATTAATACCTGGGATGTATGTGCTTGCAGTTTCCATTTGCTGGCAGGTTAATTAGCAGTCTTTTAAAACAGTAGTAGTTATTTAAATCTTTCTGGCAACTAATTATTAGATAAGAGTTATTTTTGTCTGAATTGTCTGTAAGGTTTTGTAGTGTTAGACTTAGAAACTCGCTGAGTCAAATAAACCTCTCTTTTTCTGGAAAGGACTCAGATATCCAGAGATTAATTTATTTAGCATTATATAGTAAGCTGGTGAAAAAGCTAGGACATTTAGCCAGGTCCCATCATTCCCAGATGAGTGCCCCATCTTCTATGTCACCTTGTTCCTTATCCTAAACTCTATGTGTAAAATCATGTGGATTTGAGCAAGCCTGTGAAACCCAAACTGATTTTCTCCTTTTTAGTTAGTTATTTCTGTCGTTATGTGTGCTGTTAGTTGATACGTGATTGATTGATCCATTTTGAGCACCTGTTTAATATATACCAGATACTATGTTGGACTCCAGGGATAAATGAACAAGACATGCAACTGCCCTCAAGGAGATTAATTCTAGCAAAAGAAACAGGAACATAAAACAATGCAGTACAATGAACTATGTGTGAGAGTAACGCATAGGGTGCCATGGAAGCTCAAAGGAGGTACAGCCTACTCAGTCTGACTCCTGCTGTGTGCAGATAATTTTGAGCTGAGTTGTGTGGAGAATAGGCTAATAAGAATGCTGTTTGGGAAGGTGCTGAAGCATCTCTATTCTGTGACTACCTTCTCCTCCAAATTATTCTGTGAAATTTTCTTTTAATCCTGTTCCCATTGGTATGGCTGCATTACTTTACTCTGACTAGGGCAGTCTCTTCTGTGGCTTGAAGTGGGTTAGAAGGTTTAAGATTACAGATTGTAAGGCAGAAAGTGGGTATCTGCACCTTTTTGGAATCATCAGACAAAATGAAGTGCTTTTCTGTGTTGTTCCCTGTTTCCTGTTGACACTGACCTTTTTCCTGCCTGTAGTTGGTTCAGCAGTGGCCACAAATGCAGAAATCGGCCATCAAGGATGCTGAGGAAGATGATGACACAGGTGGTATCAGCTTAGATAAAGCAAAGGAAAGACTTCAGGAAGAGGACAAATTTGACAAAGAAGAATATAGGAAGAAAATCAAGGCAAAGCATCGGGTAAGCTTTCCATCTTGAATTCATACTGAGTAAAATTTAGTATCTGTAAGTATATCTAAACATTCATTAGCTATTCATTAATAAGTGTAGTATTTTCTTCATTGTTTTCTGTGACACTTCTTTTTCTGTGGCTACTCTTTTCTTTGTTCATTTGTTCCTCTGCTAGGGAAGTCTGTATATTGACTGGTTTCTGAGAATGCCACTTAAATCTGTCTTTGGTCTGAGGTGATCCAAATAATATTAGTGGGTTTGTTGTTGTTATTACAGTTTTTATTTTGAGATAATTGTAGTTTCACTTATAGTTGATAGAGATATCCCAAGCTCTTCATTTCAATAATTTTGTTACTACTAGAATGTTACATGTAAAACTATGCAGGATGTAGCTTTCTGGAATTGGCATTTTTCACTCAGCGTTATCCTATGGAGATACCTCCAAGTTGTGTGCATCAGTGCTTTGTTCCTTTTATTACTGAGTGATGTTGCATGGTGTGGATGTACTTAGGTTTGTTTCACTATTCAACCATTGGAAAAGACTGATGATTTTTCCAGATTCAACTTAATACATTTCTTTCCATATCAATTACTTGATAATAGATTAAATTTATTATATTAAAATTGGAGACTTTGTAAAACTTGCGTAAAAATAAGCATGTGCCCTGTGGCCTTGAACTTGGCAGTTTTCTGTTATCCTTGATATAGTGGTCACACATGACATTATTATACCGTTATACGACTTAATTCCCTAAAAGTGAACATTTCACTACATAAAAGAATGAATTAATGAAATAAAGCAGATATACATTTTTAAAGAACTTCCTTCAGCATGCTTTTGACACAATGATTTTAGGCTAACACAGTGAGAAATATCTGAGAAACATTGCTATATTATTAAATTTTGTATTAATAACAAAATACCTTTGAATGTGGACATAGTCAAGTACATCCTGAGAAAGATTCTTATAGCTTTTCACTCCTATTTGACCTTTCATGGACCAGTACACACATTTTTATAAAAATAGAACAGCAATTCTCATTTCTTTATTTTAATATTTGATGCAGCTTCACAGTAGCATTTGATGAAAAAGTAGATATTGGAGATAGCTTTACGGATGGAAATGAATGTTGAGAAAAACATTCCAAAAACATGGAGAACAAAGGAACATGAAATATACTGGTTACAGTTATTGGATATTTATGTTAATGAGAGAACTAAACATTTCTTGCATTGCTGTTCTTACTGCAGTACTTAAATTGAAATTTGACATAAGCAATTTTTAAAAATCTTTCATATTAAGACTGTCAGGAGCTTGTTATGTTTCAGCTGGCAGTCTACTTAGAGTATCTATCCTGGGGACAACTGAACAAGAATGTATTATATCTAAGTTGTAGCCAGAAGTAAAAGAAACACGAAGGATTTAGATAAAATAAAGTTTGCCCCCTTCCCCTTCCTTGCTTTCTCTTTTCTCCCATGTGGAAGTTATTACTATATCCAGGTTGTAGAATATTTGAAACCTTTAGAAAGTTAATTTCAAATTGGCAAATTGTACATGTTTTATACAGTGTTTGTTTGCTAGGCTCTGCCATAGGCTGTGAACATAGAATATTTAAAATAACTGGGTGCTGCTGAGTGGGTGCAGTGGTTTGCACCTGTGATTTCGACTACTTCGAGGCTGAGGCAAGAAGATAACTTGAGCCCAGAACTTGAGGCTGTAGTGTGCTATAATTTTACCTGTAAATAGCCACTCAGTAATAATAGGCAACATAGCAAGACTCTGTCTTTTTACAAAAAAAAGAAAAACAAAAAACAAGAAAAAACTAACATACATATGTGGGTTCCTCCATCTTCAGGAAGATTATAGTTAAGTCTTAGTTAACTGTGGATTTGCTGTTACTTCCCAAAAGCTGCTTGCACATCTATTTTTTTAACATAAATTTTTTTTGGGATGAATAATGTATTCACATGGCTCAAAAATCAAGAAAAAAAATTGCACATTGAGAATTCATGCTTCTGCCTATATCTGTCTTATTTGTACCTACACCCTTATAACTAACTACTTTTATTTAAACATGTCCTTTTACTTTTTTTATGCTAATAGAAGTAAGTAGGAATACATACTTTTTTCTCCTTTTCTTACAGGAAAGATATATCTTTGTACATTTTGCCATTTTCACTTAGTTTTGAGCTTGTAAATAATTCTTTGCGTCATTGTTAGAACACAGCCTGTGATTTTTAGACCTCTCCAAGACTGTCTCATAGCAAGGTTAAACAGAGAATTTGGGGCTGACAAAGTTGTAAGAGAAATTACCGGAATTTTACATACATCTCGTTTGAAGTCAGTACTTCTGTGACTATAAGAGTCAAAGTCTTTTTAAAAACAAATGACAACTTTATATTTTATGTAAAATAGGTGTGTTCTGCACAAGACATACCTTCCAAATAGGATTTTGAAAATCTTATTTGGAAAAAAAGCACAAAGAAACAACTAGAATAGTTCTCTTTTCAACTTTAATATAAATGTTACCTGATACATGATTAATTCTGTGGTATTTTCATTGGTAAACACACGTAAGTATTTGTGAGTATTGAAGTAGAGAAAACTTTGCATTTGTGAGTACTGTAGCATTAGCATGCTTACTGCAATAGCATATATAAGGTATAGTATGGGTACTCAAATCATTTCTGTACCAAGCTGTTACGGAATGGATTTCTACTCAGGAAATATGGAATGTTTTCTTAAATAGCACATTTTCACATTCGGGATAGTGAAGCAGTGATGTTTGGTGGGAAGAATTCTGTGCTGTACTATGGAATACTTGTACTCGAGTCCTCAGTGTGGAATTACTAGTCCTCAGTATGGAATAAATAAAAGTAATTACAGTTTATACCCAGTCCCGTTTGGATTACTCGTCACCAATTGGGACTTTGCTTTCCTAATCTGAAAAATTAGGGAGTAGGAATGGGAGTTAGTGCCAGATGTTAGTAAGATCCTCTGGCTCCATAGATAGACATGGAAATAAATCATCCTTTACTGTTTGGAAGGTAGAATTTTGATTTGTATTTTTTTTTTCTCCCTGACAAGTCAGACTGCTTGCTTTACTTGATGAAAAGACTTTCTTCTTTACTTATTTCCAGTAACTATTACAACTTTTACTTTAAAAACTAAACATATTATTAATCCTGCACAAATTACTTTACTTTAATTAATTGCTTTACTTGAACACATTGTTGGTTTTCAAAGTCACATTTTTTTCCCCCCTAACTGAGTATACTGCTACTATAATGACAATTCTTTTTTTTTTTTTTAAAGATCTTTTTTTTTTTTATTTTTTTATTTTATTACATTTTATTGCATTTTAGGTTTCGGGGTACATGTGATGAACATGCAAGATTGTTGCATAGGTACACACATGGCAGTGTGGTTTGCTGCCTTCCGTCCCCTCACCTGTATCTGTCATTTCTCCCCATGCTATCTCTTCCCACTTCCCCACCCCCCGCCCCTCCCCCATTTCCCCCCAACGGACCCCAGTGTGTAGTGCTCCCCTCCCTGTGTCCTTGTATTCTCATTGTTCAACACCCGCCTATGAGCGAGAATATACGGTGTTTGATTTTCTGCTCTTGTGTCAGTTTGCTGAGAATGATGGTTTCCAGGTTCATCCATGTCCCTACAAAGGACGTGAACTCATCCTTTTTGATGGCTGTGTAATATTCCATGGTGTATATGTACCACATTTTCCCTATCCAGTCTATCATCGTTGGACATTTGGGTTGGTTCCAGGTATTTGCTATTGTAAACAGTGCTGCAATGAACATTCGTGTGCACGTGTCCTTGTAGTAGAATGATTTATAATCCTTTGGATATATACCCAGTAATGGGATTGCTGGGTCAAATGGGATTTCTATTTTTAGGTCCTTGAGGAATCGCCACACTGTCTTCCACAATGGTTGAACTAATTTACATTCCCACCAACAGTGTAGAAGTGTTCCTATTTCTCCACATCCTCTCCAGCATCTGTTGTTTCCAGATTTTTTAATGATCGCCATTCTAACTGGTGTGAGATGGTATCTCAATGTGGTTTTGATTTGCATTTCTCTGATGACCAGTGATGATGAGCATTTTTTCATATGTTTGTTGGCCTCCTGTATGTCTTCTTTTGTAAAGTGTCTGTTCATGTCCTTTGCCCATTTTTGAATGGGCTTGTTTGTTTTTTTCTTGTAGATCTGCTTTAGTTCTTTGTAAATTCTGGATATCAGCCCCTTGTCAGATGGGTAGGCTGCAAAAATTTTTTCCCATTCTGTTGGTTGCCGATTCACTCTACTGACTGTTTCTTTTGCCGTGCAGAAGCTGTGGAGTTTGATTAGGTCCCATTTGTCTATTTTGGCTTTTGTTGTCATTGCTTTTGGCGTTTTGGTCATGAAGTCCTTGCCTACACCTATGTCCTGAATGGTTTTGCCTAGATTTTCCTCTAAGGTTTTTATGGTGTTAGGTCTGATGTTTAAGTCTTTAATCCATCTGGAGTTAATTTTGGTGTAAGGTGTCAGGAAGGGGTCCTGTTTCTGCTTTCTGCACATGGCTAGCCAGTTTTCCCAACACCATTTATTAAACAGGGAGTCCTTTCCCCATTGCTTGTTTTTGTCGGGTTTGTCGAAGATCAGATGGTTGTGGGTATGTTGTATTTCCTGTGAGGCCTCTGTTCTGTTCCATTGGTCTATATCTCTGTTTTGGTACCAGTACCATGCTGTTTTGATTACTGTAGCCTTGTAGTATAGTTTGAAGTCCGGTAGTGTGATGCCTCCTGCTTTGTTCTTTCTGCTTAGAGTTGACTTGGCTATGCGGGCTCTCTTTTGGTTCCATATGAAGTTTAAGGTGTTTTTTTCCAGTTCTGTGAAGAAGGTCATTGGTAGCTTGATGGGAATAGCGTTGAATCTGTAAATTACTTTGGGCAGTATGGCCATTTTCACGATGTTGATTCTTCCTAACCATGAACATGGAATATTTCTCCATCTGTTTGTATCCTCTCTTATTTCATTGAGCAATGGCTTGTAGTTCTCCTTGAAGAGGTCCTTTACGTTCCTTGTTAGTTGTATTCCTAGGTACTTTATTCTCTTTGTAGCAATTGTGAATGGCAGTTCGTTCTTGATTTGGCTCTCTTGAAGTCTGTTACTGGTGTATAGGAATGCTTGTGATTTTTGCACGTTGATTTTGTATCCTGAGACTTTGCTGAAGTTGTTTATCAGTTTCAGGAGATTTTGGGCTGAGATGATGGGGTCTTCCAGATATACAATCATGTCATCTGCAAATAGAGACAATTTGATTTCCTCCTTTCCAAATTGGATACCCTTTATTTCTTTTTCTTGCCTGATTGCTCTGGCTAGAACTTCCAGTACTATATTGAATAGGAGTGGTGAGAGAGGGCATCCTTGTCTAGTGCCAGATTTCAAAGGGAATGCTTCCAGTTTTTGCCCATTCAGTATGATATTGGCTGTTGGTTTGTCGTAAATAGCTTTTATTGTTTTGAGATACGTTCCGTCAATACCTAGTTTATTGAGGGTTTTTAGCATAAAGGGTTGTTGAATTTTGTCAAAAGCCTTCTCTGCATCAATCGAGATAATCATGTGGTTTTTGTCTTTGGTTCTGTTTATGTGGTGAATTACGTTTATGGACTTGCGTATGTTGAACCAGCCTTGCATCCCCGGGATGAATCCTACTTGATCATGGTGGATGAGCTTTTTGATATGCTGTTGCAATCGGTTTGCCAGTATTTTATTGAAGATTTTTGCATCTATGTTCATCATGGATATTGGCCTGAAATTTTCTTTTCTTGTTGAGTCTCTGCCGGGTTTTGGTATCAGGATGATGTTTGTCTCGTAAAATGATTTGGGAAGGATTCCCTCTTTTTGGATTGTCTGGAATAGTTTCAGAAGGAATGGTATCAGCTCCTCCTTGTATGTCTGGTAGAATTCAGCTGTGAACCCATCTGGACCTGGGCTTTTTTTGGGTGGTAGGCTCTTTATTGCTGCCTCGACTTCAGACCATGTTATTGGTCTATTCAGGGTTTTGGCTTCTTCCAGATTTAGGCTTGGGAGGTTGCAGGTGTCCAGGAATTTATCCATTTCTTCCAGGTTTACTAGTTTATGTGCATAGAGTTGTTTGTAATAATCTCTGATGATGGTTTGGATTTCTGTGGAATCTGTGGTGATATCCCCTTTATCGTTTTTTATTGCATCAATTTGGTTATTCTCTCTTTTCTTTTTTATTAATCTGGCTAGTGGTCTGTCTATTTTGTTGATCTTTTCAAAAAACCAGCTCCTGGATTTATTGATTTTTTGGAGAGTTTTTTGTGTCTCTATTTCCTTCAGTTCTGCTCTGATCTTAGATATTTCCTGTCTTCTGCTAGGTTTTGAGTTTTTTTGATCTTGCTCCTCTAGCTCTTTCAATTTTGATGATAGGGTGTCAATTTTCGACCTCTCCTTTCTTCTCATGTGGGCACTCATTGCTATATATTTTCCTCTAGAGACTGCTTTAAATGTGTCCCAGAGATTCTGGTATGTTGTGTCTTCATTCTCATTGGTTTCTAAGAACATCTTTATTTCTGCCTTCATTTCATTGTTTATCCAGTCAACATTCAAGAGCAAGTTGTTCAGTTTCCATGAAGGTGTGTGATTCTGAGTTAGTTTCTGCATTCTGAGTTCTAACTCGATTGCACTGTGGTCTGAGAGACTGTTTGTTATGATTTCTGTTCTTTTGCATTTGCTGAGGAGTGATTTACTGCCAATTATGTGGTCAATCTTAGAGTAGGTGTGATGTGGTGCTGAGAAGAATGTATATTCTGTGGATTTGGGGTGGAGAGTTCTGTAAATGTCTATTAGGTTTGCTTGTTCCAGGTCTGTATTCAGGTCCTGGATATCCTTGTTGATTTTCTGTCTGGATGATCTGTCTAATATTGACAGTGGGGTGTTAAAGTCTCCCACTATTATTGTGTGGGAGTCCAAGTCCCTTTGTAGGTCATTAAGAACTTGCCTTATGTATCTGGGTGCTCCTGTATTGGGTGCATATATATTTAGGATCGTTAGCTCTTCTTTTTGCAGTGATCCTTTTACCATTATGTAATGTCCTTCTTTGTCTCTTTTGATCTTTGTTGCTTTAAAGTCTATTTTATCAGAGATGAGAATTGCCACTCCTGCCTTTTTTTGCTCTCCGTTTGCTTGGTAGAACTTCCTCCATCCCTTTATTTTGAGCCTTTGTGTATCCTTGCATGTAAGATGGGTTTCCTGGATACAGCACACTGATGGGTTTTGGCTTTTTATCCAGTTTGCCAGTCTGTGTCTTTTGATTGGGGCATTTAGTCCATTGACATTTAGGGATAGTATTGTTATGTGTGATTTTGATACTGTCATTTTGATGCTACCTGGCGTTTTGTTGGTTAGTTGATGCAGATTCTTGATTGTGTTCATGCTTTTTTACCATTTGGTATGTTTTTGGAGTGCCTGGTACTGGTTGTTCCTTTATATGTGTAGAGCCTCTTTCAGGAGTTCTTGTAGAGCAGGTTTGGTGGTGATGAAATCTCTGAGCGCTTGCTTGTTCACAAAGGATTCTATTTTTCCTTCGCTTATGAAGCTTAGTTTGGCTGGATAGGAGATTCTGGGTTGAAAGTTCTTTTCTTTAAGGATGTTGAATATTGGCCCCCAATCTCTTCTGGCTTGTAGGGCTTCTGCTGAGAGATCTGCTGTGAGTCTAATGGGCTCCCCTTTGTGGGTAATCCGACCTTTCTCTCTGGCTGCCCTTAGCATTTTCTCTTTCATTTCAACCTTGGTGAATCTGACGATTATGTGCCTTGGGGTTGCTCTTCTTGCGGAATATCTTTGTGGTGTTCTCTGTATTTCCTGGATTTGAATATTGGTCTGCCTTGCTAGGTTGGGGAAGTTTTCCCGGATAATATCCTGAAGAGTATTTTCCAGCTTGGATTCATTCTCTTCATCACATTCAGGTACACCTATCAGACGTAGATTAGGTCTTTTCACATAGTCCCACATTTCTTGAAGATTTTGTTCATTCCTTTTTGTGCTTTTTTCTCTGTTCTTGCCTTCTCTTTTTATTTCATTGAGTTGATCTTCGACCTCTGATATCCTTTCTTCTGCTTGGTCAATTCGGCTGTTGAAGCTTGTGCATGCTTCACGAAGTTCTCGCGTTGCGTTTTTCAGCTCCATCAATTCACTTATACTCCTCTCTATGCTGTCCATTCTCGTCAGCAGTTCGTCCAATCTTTTTTCAAGGTTCCTATTTTCTTTGTGTGCGGTTAGAACATGTTCTTTTAGCTCGCTGTAGTTTCTTACTACCCACCTTCTGAAGTCTGATTCTGTCATTTCATCACTCTCCTTCTCCATCCAGTCTGGTTCCCTTGCTGGTGAGGAGTTGTGATCCCTTTTAGGAGGAGAGATGTTCTGGTTTCGGGAGTTTTCATCCTTTTTACGCTGGTTTCTTCCCATTTTTGTGGGATTATCCACCTGTTGTCTGTCTCTGTCCCAGGGAGTTGGAGCTTTATGAGTTTCCATTGCACTACTGCCTTTTTTGATTTTTCTTTCAGGTCTGACCCGCCCAGCTAGCAGCAGGGCTAGCCACTGCCTGCCCGCAGGGGCTTTGCTGAGCTGCTGTGGGCTCCACCCAGCTGCCCTGAGCTCTTCCCTGTAGTCCTTTTTATATGGGCGTGGTTAGAACTGTCTGGGCAATGGTGGCCCCGCCTCTGTTATGGTGGACTCTCTCTGTTGTGGGAGGTTGCCTCGGCAACGGCGGGTTGCCTCGGCAACGGGGGCCTGCCTCAGTAGCGGTGGAGAGTCTCAGTAATGGCGGAAGCCCCTCCCCCACCGAGCCGGGCTGTCCAGGTTCAGCTGTGCTTGGTTTGAAGGGCTCAATCCAGTGGGTTTCCAATTACTGTTTTTGTTTTCGTTGTTGTTGTGGGTGGAAGGCTGGGACCAACCGAGCCTGATCACCTGGCTCCCTGACTCCGAGTCTTTTCTTTTAAGTTGAACGATCCCGAGTTCCGGTCGCTTGTTGAAAAGGCGCCGGGATCTCCCGTGCTGCGACTCAGGGAGTCGGCTCGAACTGCGGCGCCGGCTCCTGGCGGATTTTTTGCCTAGGAATCTCCTGGCCTGACTCGCTATTTCAGATGAATGGGCAACTCTGCCGTCTCAGGGCTCTGCTCGCCAGCTAAGAGGGCTCCCAGACCAGTGGTTTTTGCATGGAGAACCGCAGCAACAGGGAGTGGTCACAGCAGCCGCGGGGGCGGAATCAGCCCCACAGGGGCCAAAACAGCCACACCAGCTGGGACTGCGACACTGACGACCCCTCTGCCTGGGTATCTCCTGGTCTGTGGGCAATAAGAGTTCGTCTGTAAATGCGGCGTTCACTCACCCTCTGCACTTTCACTGGGAGCTGAAGTCCTGAGCTGTTCTTAGGCGGCCATCTTCCCAGCATTCCCCTATAATGACAATTCTTACTTCTGTTAGCACAAGGTTTTGCCTTGGGCAGATATAATTATGTTTCCCTTTGAGGCTGTCACTCATAATTTTGTTATTTCTTTGAAAGTATATTGAGAAGAATTGGATGTCCCTAAAGAATATTGAAGATGCTAACATCAGGGTCTAGGGGAAGCTTTATTTCAGGAAGATAGAAAAAGGTGAAGAAACTTTTGACGCAAGTTATAAATAAAGGATGTGCCTGAATAAATTTTGCATGTGAAAAAACTTCATAAAACCTATCACATGCTTCTGTATTTGACACATGTATTTTTTGAACGTATATCAATTTTAGAAGATTTTGTAAGCCTTGGCATTTTTTTCCAGTATGTTCAAATATTTTATTATATTTTTGTTTTAAAGGATGGGATATTTAATATGTAAGTAAATTGAGTCTTAATGATTCTGATTGGAAGTAGTTGTTTGCTCTTCTGTTTAACAGTTGACTGCCTTTAGTCATAGTTCTGCATATGTACTCAGTATGGTAAGACTCAGCTACTCACTCTGTTCTACTTGTTTTTCCCTCATGCTATTATACTTGTTCTTGAATCATATTTTCATCTACCAGATTCTGAAAGCTATATAATTTCTAATGTAATTCAGGTAAATTCACCATTCAACCATTGGAAAAGACTGATGATTTTTCCAGAGTTAAATCTTAAAGATTTAAAAAACTGAATCATAAACATTTTTTACCTTTTTTATTTTAAAGTTTTATTTTTAATTGACTCATAATTGTATGTATGGGGTACAATGAGATGTTTCATTACACGTATACATTATGGAATAATCAAGTCATGCTAATTAGCGTATCCATCACATATTCATCACCTCAAGTATTTATCATTACTTTGTGGTGAGAACGTTTAAAATCCATTCTTTTAGCTATTTTGAAATATACAATACATTATTATTAACATAGTCATCAAGCTGTGCAATAGATCATCAGAACTTTATTCCTCCTGTCTGACTGAAACTTTGTACACTGTAACCAACATCTTCCCTTTGCCCATCTCCCCTGCACCCCTTCCCCCTAATCCTTTGGTAACCACCATTCTATCTACTTCTATGAGCTCTATAAAGTCTACTTCTATGAGTTAGATTCCACAGATAAGTAAGATCATGTGGTATTTGCCTCTCTGCCTGGCTTATTTCACTTTGCCAAACATCTTATAGGTTCGTTCTTGTTGCAGATGGCAGAATTTTGTTCCTTCCTTAAGACTGAATAGTATTCCATTGTGTGTGTGTGTGTGTGTGTGTGTGTGTGTGTGTGTGTGTATATATATATATATATCACATTTTTTTAATCCATTGTCTGTTGATGGGTGCTTCAGTTATTCCATATCTTGACTGTTGTGAATAATGTTGCAATAAATGTGAAAGTACAGGCATCTCTTTGACATACAAATTTCAATTTGTTTGTATAGAAGAGGTCTAAAGGTTTTAACCGGTTTAGAGTACAAACCAAATCATATAGTTTGATGGCATCACTGGGAGTAGAACTCAAGTCAGCTGCTTCCTAAAATTCATAGCTGTTACTCTGGACTTCAGGGACCCTCCTGTAACTGTCTCGGGTCATTTAGCAGCTTTAGTTGCTCTTCATGAGTTTTCGTTGTAACCTTTAAGTATTGCTTTCTTCTGAGACCATTCCAGCCTTCAACTTTGTTGGGCACTTTTAGGTAGCTCTGCTTAAATAGTCTGCTATTTTTATTTTCTCTTTAGAATCTCTTGAAACCAACAACTGGAAATAAAAATAGAGCAAAGACTGTAATTTTTGCATATGAAACCATTAGTAAACTAGTAAACTGTAAACACAAAATGCTAATCCTACATGGAAGCAATGTGTTTTCTGATAATTGAGTCAGAACTGTTGAAAGGTAGGCCATGGATCCCATCTTTGAATGGTTTTTGCTTTAATGGAGTGAAAATCTGCTCTGTGTTATGTCATCATTCTTAGTTCTGAAAGATGACTTGTATTTAAGGTGATAATATTTGCTGAGAATGGAGAAAAACAATTCATTATCAAGTTCTTTCATTCCCTTGAAATTCGAGTGCTTTATCCATATTGGATTATGAATTTAGATAACATAAATATGTCAAGATCTGACTCTGGACTGCTTCCAAAGATGCTGCAGCATTACTCTAGCTTCCACTTACTACCAGCATGAACATTAGAAATTTAAGAAAGAATTAAAGGAAAACTTTAGAAAAATCTATCTTGTTTTATTGTTGACACAGAATTAAATTGGCATGGAATCCAGTTGACTTACTCATAAATTTGTATGATAGTCAAAAAAGAGGGAAGCTGTAATCAGGCATCTGAGGAATAATAGCAACAAGAATATTAACAATAACAAGTAACACTTACTTAACTGGGCCCTGCAGTAAATTTACATGTACCATCATATTATACACTAATATTAACTTGTGGAGTCAGTGAACTAGCATCATTTTACAGATTATAAAACTAAGACTTAGAAGGGTCAAGTAATGTGTCCAGAACCCTGCAGCTTACAAACAGCAGCTCTGGGACTCTTACCAAGGTCTTTGATACTCTTTAGACTTTATGCTTTTTAACTATTCAACTGTGTTGATATCTATTTCAAGCCATCAGACGAATGTTTTACAGCAGGGTAACTGAAGTGGTGAATAAAAAGGTGCAGGATGATCATAAGAGTAGAGGATTTTGAAGAAGAAATGACAAAGAATGGAAATTTTTCATGTTTCCAGGACAAGGTTATTGATCTGTAATAAATTAAATGTCATAGTTAGTAGTATAGTTTAAGACCCTGTACTAATACCACTTTTTCCTGAATGTTCACTGCATAGCTATATATGTACATATAGTAGTGCCAGAATACATTTTTCCATAGCTATGGCCATTTTATAGTCTAAAGTAATGTCAGAGACTGGTCTGACTCATATGGTCCTTATGAAATTTTACTAAGATCAGAAATGTCATATTGAGGAAAAGGGACTCAGCATCTGGTGCCTAATTCTAAAATGGATGTTGTGAATAAAGCTTATTTACCTGAGAGGATAGAAGATCCTTTTCTTTACAACCCCTTTTCCTTCTAGTTCCAGCCCTTTTACTGTCACAACCAGGTTTATTATTAAAATGGAAGCCAATCTGTTACTATAGAACCTTTGCCTATTATTTGGATATATCTGCCTAGGGGGTTTCTGTTCTTACTCTCATGAGCTTATAACATCTAGTGACATTAAGCTCAGTATCTTGGTGTTTGGGCTCTCTTTATATCCACCATCCCATGAGACAAATATTCAAAATTGCATAAATATGATCTATTTTCATGCTTTCTTTTGGGGATTTTTAAAAAAACCATGTGGTGTTGGAGAAATGTGTTGGTTATTAGGTTGATGGTGAGTAGGTAGAGATTGGGATTGAACAGGGAGCAGTTTGGTGCCAGTGGAATCAGAGAGTCTGATAGGATTAAGTTATAAACTGCAAAGGGCAATGGTCTATGTCTGTTTTGCCCATTATATGTATCCAGAGCCAATCATGTGGCCTGTCACATAGTAGCTTGGTAAATATTCAAAGGATTTAACTAATGAATCAGTGTTTCCACATCAGTTTGTTTTTTTCATTCTGTCTTCATATCCTTGTTATAGTTGTTACAGATTTATATATAGAAGCCCACTTTTTAATGTTCTTCAAGCAAAACTCTGTAAAATGGGTAACAAATCAGAGAACCTTGTTGTGTAAAGTTCGTGGGGAAGGATTTAGTGGAATTTTGTTCTTGGAGGTCAGGGGATATCTTTGGGAATTACAATTCTCATGATCTTTCTTTTGCTCATGTTCGTTAAGCCAGTTTTCTTCTCTGAAAGATAGGTTATTCTAATACTGAAGTAAAGATACATGTCCCCTTTTTCCTTATGTGATAGCTGGGGACTCAATTTCTTATCAAACTGACAGCATTGCCTGAGAGTCATGCAAATGGGTTGTACTTCCATTTGTAGATTTGAAAATAAGACTCACCCTAGAATGAAAAAGTTTAAATTCGTAATCGTGACTGCTCATGAAATTCATATTTCATGGTACTTTCTTTTCTGGAAGCTAAGGACTTATACTGTGTGAGGATCCAAAATAAATATCGTATCTATAAAGGGAGTATTTTATACCTTGAAATTTGATTTTCTGTTTTTCTGTCCCTGGTGAATTTGATTTTCATTACTGAATTTCATGCTCCCCTCATACTTAATCATTTGTAGTATGGCAGAACTAAAGATAACATTTTGCATTCTTTTTTTTTTTTTTTGTAGCATAAAATAGCTTTCAGTGCCAGAATGTCCTAAAAAATAAAATAGGAAAAATAAAGGAATTCAGGCATTCGAGCCACACCTAATTGAGTGGGGAGAAGGACCTCAGTTACTGAACCTAACGAAATTCACTTAAACCTTTCTCCTGAAGTCATTGTACTCCAGCCATGTGTTTTGCCATGTGTCATCAACCCTTAAAAATATTTTTTCCTACTTCCACAAAGAAAGAATATATTCATTTTCTAAGTTTTGAATTATGATGAATCTACTTCCAGTCATTTTGCTTCTCTATTGATGTTTACTCTTGGCACTTTTCAGAGTACTAACAAAGCGCTTTCAGACAAGAAATAAACGTTTTCTAATGATTCATTTCAAATTATTTTCCTTTAGTTTCACTTAGTATTGAAAGTTTGTCATTAGTGCATTTGTTTCAAGTCTTGGGAACGGAACATTTGCTGCATGTAAAAGTCTTTGGATATCTCTTGTTCATCTGAAAATTTTGGTAGGAAATTCATAAGGGAAAATTACTCATTTGCATGCACATGTAAATTCTGGTAGCCAATTTAAACCTGAAATTTAAAATATCTTTTAGTGATTATAATGTATTAATACTGGAATTTAGTAAAGTAGAAAATTGTCAATATTTTTTTCTCCTATGATTAAAATGACTAAATGGAAACCCCCAGCATTGTTATGTTTGCTTGAGTAGAAAGGGTTTTTCTGATGTGAATATGTTCGAGGTTATTCTTTGCAACTTTGAAGGGCCATTTGCAGACACTGATGTATCGGAGGAAGATCAGTTATTGAATAATTACAACAAAAATTTGCATGGCTTTTAAATGTGGGCAGTTACTTGTTTCATCTGCATAAAAGACTGGCAAAAATTTATTAAATAATGCCTATAAAATGCTGTCATAAAAAAAATGCTGTCAGGATTAAAAGACCTGTATAGTAGCAGACTATAATGGTAAAAGGAGTGGCAACACTTGTCTAAAACATATTGAAGATAGAAATACTATGCATGAACCTGCAAAGCGAAGTCAGTGTTCCAATGGAGGAAGTGTGAAGTGTAGTGGTGTGCCAGATTTGAGTGAGTGAGGACTTTAGCTCCCCAGGCCCAGTTTAGTCTCTAGTCCATCACTTACTATGTGTGACATCAGGCAAGTTATTAGTTACTTTGATCCATTTTTCATCTATAGAATGGGAATAATAATACTTTATAAATTCTGTTACATAGATTTAAAAAGAGAAAAGACCAAATTGTTTTATGAAATGCCTACTACATTGTTGATACTTAATAATTCTGAGCTATTACTGTTGGTAAGAAAATAGCATAGTAATGTTGCTAATGGACAAAGAATTTTTATGAAAGTACAATTTTATTGCTCTCTGTAGTTGCTATTTTATATAGCTATAATCTTAACATTAGTGTAAGCAGCAAAACACTCAAAAGTCATTGCAGTCTTTGCAGGGTAACAAAATATCTTTGTTCCATTTTAGTATCTAACCAAGGAAAACTCTGCAGGGGATGGGGTGGGTAGAGAAGGGAGATAAAGTTATAAATACATGTATCCACTTGCTAAAGCCAGCGCAAATGAAGCGTTAATTATGTTCAATGTTATCAGTTTTTTTTTCTTTAATCTTGTTTTGCTTCCTTCATGTATTTTGTAGTCTGCTAATGCGCAAAGAAAATCAGTAATTGGTGCCAACTTTTAAGAAGAATTTAGGCACAAATTGTTTAGAAACTGCCATCCATTGTCTTCTTTTTCCCCACAACTTGGGGAAGCATTGAGATTATTTTAATTTAGTGGCAGAACATCTCTCCTAATCTCATTAGAGAACCAATTCAGAGATAAAGTTTGATAATCACTATTGCATTAATTGGAGCTTGCTAAAATAATACTAGTTGTTATTTTCTTCTGTTTTTGAAGTCACATTGGTTAATGTTTAACCCCCCAAAATTAACATTTTTATTAGAAGGTATTTCAAAAAGCACCAGATTTGGCACATGAAGAGAACCAGTTTTGAGATAGGTCACTTTCTAACGAAGCTCTTTGATAATGAGCAAGCCAAAAGCTTTCTGAGTTTTTCTTTTTTCTTCTTTCCATTTCCTTCCATTGAACTTGGTTTCTAGAACTTCCAAGTAATCTCTAGAATGTGTCTGTTGTATAATTGTACATTATGTTTTATCTGTCCTGTTAGTTGTGTGTTTTATTTGAAAGTCAGTACTAAGGATTTTCCCCAAAGACAGAGAAGAAAAAGAATGATCACAGAAACAGATTAAACACATCTTACTCAGGGGCATGACGCATACACAGTAGCCATTTGATTTTTAGTTTTTGTTAGTTTCACTTGGAATTTAGCTTTCCTACTGTGTAGTTAGAAGCTATAGAAGCTGAATCTGTAAGTTCTGTGGACTCCTTTCCTCTTTGAATTAAACAAGTGTTTAACCCTCTTTGAGACTTTTAACTTTATGGTCTCAGTTTATCATAAAGGAGCCAATCTATAAACCTAGATACCGTGTATAGTAGCAGTTCCCATCCTTCTTGATGTAAGGATGTCTTGCATTCTCTCAGGTCTGTTATCATAGGATGGATTAGAGTTGGTTTTTGAACCTGGAGAAAGTCATGTGTATATAAAAAGCTTAATAGTACTGAAAGAGTGCTCAGACTTAGAAAACTTGTGCATTCTCACCTTAATATGTTTAATGATTGTTTTTACTTCATGAAATGAAAATTATTTGCAGTCCCTCCACCTTTCTGTTGTTGGCCTAGTAGTTCAAAAATTTTAAAAAACATGTAAGTTGTTAGCTATATACTCAAGATTGGGAATAGCCTTTATAGTAACACATTAGTCCTGGAGTGAAGACGTTTTTAAAATTTAAAACAGCATTCATTTCAACTTTAGCTGGATTATTTTGAATTTTAGCAATATACATATGTCTTTTTTCTTTTAATAAAATATGTTGCATTTGTCTGCCTATTTTGTGATCAGTGTAAAACTAATGGGGGGATTATAAGGCAATGTAATAAAATAACATACTTGGTGTGGGGAAAACTGGCTAACCATGTGCAGAAAGCTTCTTTCCTGACACCTTACACTAAAATTAACTCCAGATGGATTAAAGACTTAAAAATAAGACCTAACACCATAAAAACTCTAGAAGAAAATCTAGGCAAAACCATTCAGGACATAGGCATAGGCAAGGACTTCATGACCAAAACACCAAAAGCATTGGCAACAAAAGCCAAAATAGACAAATGGGACCTAATCAAACTCCATAGCTTCTGCACGGCAAAAGAAACAGTCATTAGAGTTAATCGGCAACCAACAGAATGGGGAAAAATTTCTGTAGTCTACCCATCTGACAAGGGGCTGATATCCGGAATTTACAAAGAACTAAAACAGATCTACAAGAAAAAAAACAAGCCCATTCAAAAGTGGGCGAAGGATATGAACAGACACTTTGCAAAAGAAGACATACAGGAGGCCAACAAACATATGAGAAAATGCTCATCATCACTGGTCATTAGAGAAATGCAAATCAAAACTACACTGAGATACCATCTCATGCCAGTTAGAATGGCGATCATTAAAAAATCTGGAGACAACAGATGCTGGAGAGGATGTGGAGAAATAGGAACACTTTTACACTGTTGGTGGGAGTGTAAATTAGTTCAACCATTGTGGAAGACAGTGTGGCGATTCCTCAAGGACCTAAAAATAGAAATCCCATTTGACCCAGCAATCCCATTACTGGGTATATATCCAAAGGATTATAAATCATTCTACTATAAGGACACATGCACACGAATGTTCATAGCAGAACTGTTTACAATAGCAAAGACCTGGAATCAACCCAAATGCCCATCGATGATAGACTGGACAGGGAAAATGTGGTATATATACACCATGGAATATTACGCAGCAATAAAAAACGATGAGTTCGTGTCCTTTATAGGGACATGGATGAACCTGGAAACCATCATTCTCAGCAAACTGACACAAGAGCAGAAAATCAAACACCGCATGTTCTCACTCATAGGCGGGTGTTGAAAAATGAGAACACATGGACACGGGGAGGGGAGCACTACACAATGGGGTCTGTTGGGGGGAAATGGGGGAGGGACGGGGGGGTGGGGAGGTGGGGAGAGATAGCATGGGGAGAAATGACAGATATAGGTGAGGGGAAGGAAGGCAGCAAATCACACTGCCATGTGTGTACCTATGCAACAGTCTTGCATGTTCTTCACATGTACCCCAAAACCTAAAATGCAATTAAAAAAATTAACAACAACAACAAAAAATACTTCGTAAGAATGGCCTTATGTTGTTTTTTTGTTTTAGAAAATATTGCCACTTTTCTAAGAACCCCCAGGATGAGGATGTCATAGCGTTTGTAAATTCTGTTTTCAGACAGAGGACAAAGGAAGTGGTCATTATTACATTTTTTTCTTTCTTTTAATTCTAATAGCTGACATTGCTTATGTACCAGTCATATATCAGACATTGTGCTAACCACTTATGTATTTTATATGACCTTTATAGCAACTTTATGAAGTTTATGCTCTCATTATTTCCATTTTTAGGTGAGTTAGAAAGTATAAATAGCTGAACATTGCATGGCCAGAGTAAGCGATAGAACTGGGATTTGATTCCAGATCTGTCTGACACATTCTTAGTGTTAATGAATACTTGTGCCAATCCCATAGTGGTAGTCAGTAAATATTTGCTGAAAAATGAATGTCACATATTAATTGGCTTTAGGAGATAAAACTGTAATGAATGCATAGTCTGTCTTATACCTAATTATGTCTTGCTAATTTCCCCCGTCTTCCTTGTCTTCAGGAGAAAAGACTGAAAGAAAGGGAAGCCAGACGAGAGGCCAAGAAGAGGCAGGCAAAGGTAAGGGTTTCTATACATTTATTTTTCTAAGATCTATTAAGGTAGAATTGACAGAAGCATTTTATATTTTGATAAGAACAATGCTCGTAATATTAAAATGGAATTTAAATAATCTTTTTAATATGGATTTTACATATTATTTGTATATCATGACATTCCAATTGGATTCAAGCCCTTCTTGAACCCATTGTGACCTTCTATTCACTTTCTTGTGTTTATCTGTTTCCTCTCTGATGCAGGGTGAAAAATCCCTAAGATAATTTGTTATTGGGCTTTGCCCCATTTACTCCACCACTTTTTTTCCATCATATTTTGTGTCTATTAAATACAAAAGGCAGTTGGCTCTGTGGGTCAGGCCTGATAGGATTTTCATCTGCACCGTCTTCAGGTAGACAGCCTGTGTGAACCCAACTTGATAACAGTTAACTCTGAAAGCATCAGTTCAGCTCTTAGAATTTGGAGGAAAAGCATTCTGTATCTCCCACTTTTACTATTTCTATATTCTGTAATTGATACTTTTCAGCAAATATATATGTACAGTTTTCCTCAAGTATGTATGTACAATTATAAACACTTTCCACATGCAGCTATGATTTTTATCTAATGTGTTCGCCACTGAGAAGTGTTCAGCTTCTGCATTCTGAGGACGTTTAGTAGAAATCATTTCCTAGAACCAGGGCCCAATAATGTATGTCATTTCTCATGCTGTATCTCATCGTGCTGTGTTGGACTAGCCATGATTTCTTCTTGGCAGTTAGAAAATCTCCAGCTCCCTTGAGGAAATCCATAATGTTCTTTCTCATTTTTTTCTATGCTGGCCATAGCACTTAGAGAACAAGTTAGAGATGATAATTCATGCTATAGTTCTGAAGTGGGAAGCAATTATTCTACAGTGTAAGATGAAAGCCTGCTTACATTCAGTATTAAATATCACTCTGTCTTCAAAGGTGCCTGAAAATGAGAGCTCCAATGTGTGCAGGCTGACTGCTAAATAAGGTGGTGGCTTCTGCATATGCTTTAAAGTGCAGTCGTGAACCACGATGGCAGGGACACTAGATCTCAGAGGCTGTAGTGGGAAAAATGTAAATGTAAGAAGAAAATCTTAAGTCTAATAAAAGCATTTGATATTTATGAATATTGCATGTTCAACATAAAAATCTATTTTATTTCACTAAGAAGCTCTCATTTCTGCATGTATAAATGTAAAATGAAAGATATAATCTAGAGCCAAAGAAAGTCCTGTTACTGTGTTTCCTTTGTGTGTATTCATGCATATTTGTATATATTACTCAATATAGTTTATTTTTATATATTTATTGATGCCGTATGCTAGATTTTTTTTCTTTAGTGTTTTAAGCTATAAGAAATTGCTTTCACCCTTAAGCTATCCTCCTGGATTTCTTTTCTTTTATTCCCCCATAAATTTGTGTGTATGTGTGGTGTTAATACTGTGTCTGCTGGGGAAATGAAAAAATGGTAAATGTGAGAATCAGGCTTTTTCATTGAAGGCTGATCTCTGAAGTGAACGCCTTTAGCCAAACTCTCCCCTGCATTTCCCACTTCCCTTCTGTGTTTGTCCCATGTGTTTGTTTCCTGATGTTTGAAAAAGGAAGAAGATTTTCTTGTCAAAAGAAGGTCTCATTTCTATATAACCACTAAGGATTGGACTATAAACAGAAAGAAGAGCTGACATGGCTTTGCAGCTCAGCCAGGAGCTTTAAATAGACAGAGGCTGTGTTTTATTACTGCTCTGAATAGTTTAGCTACCTCTATTTCACAGCCCTTGTCTAAGTGCTCAGAGATGGCAGCCCTTTTGTAAGAGCGATATTACCAGGGGGATCAGTGGCTGCTTTGCAGCCAAGACTCAACCATTCCTCAAGACACTGAGGAGTGGCAGCAGCGACAGGTTCAGGGTGACTGACAGAGCCCAAGGAATTAGCTTGAACCAACCTTTTGCACCCAGCTTCCTTTCAAATGAAAGTGACAGGAGGTGAAGGCTCTCATGCCTTTTGAGGTGCCTTTTGGAAGCAGACCCAGAAGATATTATTTGGAAAGACTTGGTAAAGGGATGATGGCACAAATTTCTGTGATATGTAAGGAGAACATGATGTCAATTACCAAGTTTCTCTCAGTTTGTGCACTTTAAATGACAAATGTGATTTAGTTTTTGAGTAAACTTTGTCTTCTCGTTGATCCTCTTATGTAAACCTAATCATTGTGTTACTTAGGATTTTGCCTTCTGAATTACTTTAGTCAGATTCCAGCTAGAGCATCCCTTTCATCCCTGAACCTACAAGGTATCCAGAAGATATTTTAATGGTCAGAGAAGGTGGTATTTGCAGACTTAATTTACCAGGAGAGTCTGGGCCCAGTGGCTCACACCTGTAATCCCAGCACTTCAGGAAGCCGAGGTGGGTGGATCAACTGAGTTCACGAGTTCAAGACCAGCCCGACCAACATGGAGAAACCCCGTCTCTACTAAAAATACAAGATTATCTGGGCATGTTGGCAAATGCCTATAATCCCAGCTACTCAGGAGGCTGAGGCAGGAGAATTGCTTGAACCTGAGCTGGGGTTGTGGCGAGCTGAGATCGTGCCATTGTACTCCAGCCTGTGCAACAAGAGTGAAACTCCGTCTCAAAAAAAAAAACAAAAAAAACAAAAAAACCCCACCAGGAAATGTAATCATAGCCATTTATGTTTTAAATCAATCACTTCATAGAATCTGAAAGTGTAAGAAAGAGAGGGCTCACATAGCTGTCTTTCTACCTTGTATTGTGTTTCATGCAGCAAACATCATTTTATTATATAAGGAAGGATATAAAGGACACATTATTATGATTATTATTTTTAATTTTGGGGAAAGTGTTTGAATAAAGTATAATGGAATTTATTTCCCAGAAAAGAGAGAGTTTAATGATAATGTGAATTTTTCAATTTTAGAAATTATGACTACTAGTAATCTCTTCTCTGGCATATTGAGAGTATTTCTAAGACAAATTACTTTAAAATGTGAGTAGGATAAAGTTGGAATAGACTCTCAGGAATCTCATACGACTTTTTGTTAAAAGATAGATCTTAGTTCTGCATAGAGTATGTTTTGTGTAGAATTGGGAATGGAAGATAAATGTGGAGCTGAAACTCTTCTGAGTTTAGCAGAGAAATATTTGAACAATAGAATTGCTTTACTCTAGCTAACAAGATGTTGTATATTCTTATGACCTAGAGATTTTAAACTAAGAACTGGAAAGATACTTGTAGCAATGATCAATAGACCACATTGCTTTTTGGGTTCAGATAGGTTACATAATCCTGGCATACAGCTTTACCTCATTATCTATCTAGATTTCCTGTTGCTTTGATGGTCACAAGTGCTGCTAGTAGGAATAGCTGGTCACTGGAATGATTTTGTAGAAATGTAAAGAAAAGGAACAACAATGCTGAAACTTGAGGAAATAGATCCTCAGAAATATCTCAGTGCTGTGCTGCTTTTGAAAAGAAAGTGTGGTTTATTAAACTAAAGTCTAAGGCCAATGAAATTAAATACTGACTATGCAGGAGCAAAGAGTAGGAAAGGGCTCAGAAACACTTAAAATAGTTAAAAGTTGCTTTGATTATATTACAGATGATGATTATAGTTCTTAGTTTTTAGGTGTGGGGAAAATTAAGTAAAATGTTATACATTTTGAGGTTCAAGTTTTATACATATTGCACATTTTCACTTGTTTTTATTTTCTGGTTTGTGTTGTGTTTTTACTTGTACTTAACAAATAGTGTCTTAAGTAATAGTTTCTTGAATACCTAAGGTAATCTCTGTACTAACAGAAAAGTAGTGTTGAAGTTAAAGCTGTTGGGATAGGAGGTCTGAAGAAGTAGCAGTTATTTAATTTTAAAACTCTAGGTCAGGCATAGTGGCTCATGCCTGTAATCCCAGCAGTTTGGGAGACCAAGTTGGGTGGATCACCTGAGGTGAGGGGTTTGAGACCAGCCTGGCCAACATGGCAAAACCCTGTCTCTACTAAAAATACAAAAAATGAGCTGGGTGTGGTGGTGCACGTCCCACCAGCATACTCGGAAGGCTGAGGCAGGAGAATCATTTGAACCTGGGAGGCGGAGGCGGAGGCTGCAGTGAGCTGAGATTATGCCACTGCACTCCAGCCTGGGCGACAGTGTGAGATTCCATCTCAAAAAAATAAAATGAAAACAAACAACAACAACAGCAAAAACTCTAATAGACCTGAGAGGTGCTCTGGACTGACTTTCTATTTCAACTAGTCTTCAATGACTTTTTCTCTGGCCCAACAGTAGTTCATGAAGCAAAACTATATTCATTTGATATTTTGTTCTTCCTGTATTTTTGGTGCTAAAATATCTTTTCATTTATGAAATAGTTCTGATAATTTTTAAAAAATTATTATTACTTGACAAAGTAAAAACCCATTTCAGGCCTTTAAAATCTTTTTTGAGCTTTTTCTGATCCATGAAATTGAAGAACGAGTGTGGCAGCCACTGATCTGCTCCAGTGGTTTCCAGTATTTTCTTGAGTGACCTATGGACTCTCCTCTCCACCCCCCAGCATTCCCTCATGAAAGGGTTATTTGGGCAGGGTTCTAGGCTTCCATTTAGTCCTCATCCAGAGCAGCCCCACTTTATTTTCCTCTTTATATATTGAGCTTCCAGGGAAGATTTTGTTTGAAATACTGTTTTCCTTAAATGTATACATACATAGTGAATACTTTTAAAGTACTCAAATAAATTAAGGCTGAAAGCAAGTAAATGGCTTGCCAAATGTCACTAGCTGCTTTGGTGGCAGAACTGGTATATGCCCTGGGTTTCCCGAATCTTCATTCCCTATCATTGTTTATTGTCCTGTGCTCTTTCTGTATGTTGCTTTTTTTTTCCTTTTTCTGTAGAAAAATCTCATCCATAATACATGATCTAATAACTAGTCATAAAAAATTGCTACTGGCAAATACCTGCAGTAAGGAAAGAGCTCTGGGCTGAGATCTAGAAATGAGGCTATTTCTTAAAGTTTCTGGGTGGCCTGGGACATGTCATTTATCTTTTTGGGCCTCTTCTCACCATACGTAAAAGGTTACCTTTTTCACAGAGATTTTTCTGTCTCTCCAAAAGCATGGGCTCCTGCTCCTTATGCATTATTCTGACATGTTACTTGGTGATTGTCTCTCGTCATTGGACTATAAACTCCTTGAGAGCAGCAGCTGAATTTTTTTCAAAGGTAGTACATAGTAAATGCTCTCTATATATTTGAATCGGTGAAATACAATTATATTCATTCTTTTTTTTTTTTTTTTTTTTTTTTTTTTTTTTTTTTTTGAGACGGAGTTTCGCTCTTGTTACCCAGGCTGGAGTGCAACGGCATGATCTCGGCTCACTGCAACCTCCGCCTCCTGGGTTCAGGCAATTCTCCTGCCTCAGCCTCCTGAGTAGCTGGGATTACAGGCACGCACCACCATGCCCAGCTAATTTTTTGTATTTTTAGTAGAGACGGGGTTTCACCATGTTGACCAGGATGGTCTCGATCTCTTGACCTCGTGATCCACCCGCCTTGGCCTCCCAAAGTGCTGGGATTACAGGCTTGAGCCACCGCGCCCAGCCTATATTCATTCTTAAAGTTAGCATGTTAGTACTATGTCAGTTACAAGCTCCTTGAGGTCTAGCACTTGGGCCTACAGAATACAGTAAATTTCCATTCTGCCAGACTGGATGTATCTAATACACTAAGCCCTTTCCAAGTTGCTGCTTCCCTTCCACCCCATCCTGTGTTAAACAGATCCATGAATTTGTATTAATATTATAGATTCTTTTTTTTTTTTTTTTTTTTTTTTTTTTTGAGACGGAGTTTCGCTCTTGTTACCCAGGCTGGAGTGCAATGGCGCGATCTCGGCTCACCGCAACCTCCGCCTCCTGGGTTCAGGCAATTCTCCTGCCTCAGCCTCCGGAGTAGCTGGGATTACAGGCACGCGCCACCATGCCCAGCTAATTTTTTGCACCTTTAGTAGAGACGGGGTTTCACCATGTTGACCAGGATGGTCTCGATCTCTTGACCTCGTGATCCACCCGCCTCGGCCTCCCAAAGTGCTGGGATTACAGGCTTGAGCCACCGCGCCTGGCAATATTATAGATTCTTAATATTAAAACAATGCAGTAAACTTTGTAGGCAATCAGAATCCTGTTAGAATATTTCACGCATGCCTTGTTTGTGAAGAATTTAATAAATTCTTAAAGAATGAATTGTCCTAAGATGTGCATATTGGTTTTACCTTTCTTCCTTCCTTTCATCTAACTTCGAGATCCTCAAGTTGCTTACTGAAAACTGAGTGTATGGTGCATTATGGGCGGTAAAAGGGATAACCTAGGATAAGTTGATCATGTGGATTTTCACCTTGCCTGTCAACTTGGGAACTGAACGTACATGGAAGTTGTGACTTCCCTCTGTAATGCAGTTCTTTGCCCATAAATATTTGTTAATTGACCAAAAAAAGTGGATCCTGCTAAAATATTGCTTTTGTGCCATTGATCATGAGTAGCCAATAATTATGACCTTATTCACATGTGGTTGGATTGTAAGAGAGATATCGCTCAGATCCAGGTCAAATTGCACTCCTTGATTCTGACTACTGATGACTCTTCAGTGGGTGTTAATGATGATCTTAAACTTGTTCAGGGAAGCCGTAACTCTGAGAATAAGATGAAATTTTTTAGGAAGCAAGTCAAACCTGCTACTTTTACACTTGGACTGTTATACCATATTAATTTAAGGCAGAATTTTAATGTAACTATGTCAGAATGTGTTTATTCTAGTACTTCTTAGAGAACTAATGCTTGGTGTTAGAATCAGAATATTATTTCTTTTATGAAATTTGCAAAATGTACTAACCAGATAAAACTTGAGGAAAACAGATTGATCATACATTTTAGTAAGGTGTCAAAACAAAACAAAACACTGCACATACACACACGTGTGTGTGTGTGTGTGTGTGTGTGTGTGTATATATATGCCTTTGTTTATGTTGTAGAAAATAGTTGTATTATTAAATGGTCTGGTAGGCTCTGCTCAGTTGGGTGGTCATTTAGATCCTTTCCAATGAATCAGCCAAAATAGTAAATCAATCCAGGTTATGCCCTTTATACTTCATCATGGTTTTTTCAGCTTATTTCAAGTTGGAGATAATTTGACATTTATATACTTGAGTTAGGGATTCATAGGCACATCTAACAGAACAAATTAACTGTATTTGAATCATTGCAGCCCGTTTCATTATGTGGCTGAGTCTATGTTATTCCAGTGGTTACATGCTCTACTTTGTAGAGACCTGCGTATGTGGGTGTGTGTGAATGTGACCATTATGATTGTGGAGACTGATACTTAGAAACATTTGCCCCTATTTTTATATGTATTAGCCTTCACTTACAGTCTGCATCATGGGAATTCTTTTGACTATTAGTAGTCATTACTGGCTGTTGTAAGATTATACCATCATGATTTCTGATATAGTATACAAAATTCTCAAAGTAAGTTGGAAAAAACATATAGATCCTTTCTTCTTCTTAATATTTGGTTTCATAACGCAGAATCCTGTTGCTAATGTGAAGAAGTATAGAGGCAGGGCTAGAGAACTATTTTAAGACTTGATTTTAGTAATTCTCAGCCTATGGTACAAGAATCTCTGTGGGGTTTCCATGTTATTACTAGGCATTTCCGAAATTCTCATGAGCATTGACTATTCAGTGAGTAAGTTATCTATACCATACAGATGTATTATTATTGCTTTAAAGTATATAAAGACTATATTAAGATTAACAAAATATGATCTTGTTTGTGATGCTAAATTCAGAGTACCCTTTTGTCTTGTATTTTCTTAAATGACATATACCACTGTAGAATTATCATCTTGTAAGTAGTTTGATGTTAAACGTCTTTCTATACTGAAAAAGATTGACAACACTGCCATATGGTATGTAAGCAGTAACAGCCATCCTCCTAACACTTAGTCGAAATTGAAGACAGACAGTCAAAGGGAGGAAGAAAAGAGGAGGAAGATGGGGAGGAGGAGGAGGAGGAGGAGGAGGAGGATGCAACTATTTTTTTTTTTTTTTTTTTTTGTGAGACAGTGTCTCACTCCATCACCCAGGCTTGAGTGCAGTGGTGTCTTCCCGACTCACTGCAACCTCCAGCTTCCAGGCTGAAGTGATTCTTGTGCTTTACCCTCCCGAGAGCTGGGACTACTGGCATGTGCCACCTTGCTTAGCTAATTTTTCTATTCTTAGTAGAGATGGGGTTTCGCCATGTTGGCCAGGCTCGCCTGGAACTTCTGGCTTCAAGTGATCTGCCCACTTTTGGCCTATCAAAGTGCTGGGATTGCAGGCGTGAGCCAGTGTGCCTGGCTGCCACTGTTTCTTAAAAGGAAGGGAAGTTTCCTCCATTTCTTAAAGGAGAAAAAAAGACAGTGGGAAAAGGAAATAACAGAGATGGAACACAGAAAAAAAACAGACGTAAGTTTCCTACTGTGATGGTTGATACTGAGTGTCAACTTGTTTCAATTTAAGGATACAAAGTATTGATCCTAGGTGTGTCTGTGAGGGTGTTGCCAGAAGAGATTAACATTTGAGTCAGTGGGCTAGGGAAGGCAGATCCACCCTTAATCTGGTGGGCACAATCTAACCAGCTGCCAGCAAATACAAAGCAGGCAAAAAAATGTGAAAAGGAGACACTGGCCTAGCCTCCCAGGCTACATCTTTCTCCCTTGCTGGATGCTTCCTGCCCAGATAGATTAACCTCTTGTGACTGCCCTGGGTGTGCCTGCCTACCAGAAACCCGATCTTGCAAGACCATTATTAAATGAAGTCTCACTTTTGCTGTTGTTTGTGCCTCTGAGTTCATTCTTTGGGTTTGCACGGGTGAGTGTTTCTCACAGCCGCACTAAGTATCATTGTTAAAGACTAGGAATAACCTAAATTATAGGTTAGATAAATTGTGGCATAGTTGTATAACAAATCGTTATATTGCTATGAAGGAATTATTGCTACATCCAATAACAGGCAAATTTCACAAACATGATTTGAGCAAAAGATGCCAGACAGAAGAGTAAATACTGTGATACTCAATTTGAATAAAGGTTTTTTTTTTTTTTTTTTTTTTGTAAAAGCAAAACTAATGCTTGAAGTTAGAGATACCTTTGGGAAAAGAAGGAGTCATTACTGGGAAGGAGCATAAGGGAGGTCCTAGAGACCTTGAGAGTGTTCTAATTTCTTAATCTGGGTGGTAGTTACATGGGGTATATTTACTTTGTGAAAATTCATCAGGCTATATTTGTGTACTTTTTTGGAGGTATGCCATACTTCAATTAAAAAGATCTCTTTCTCTCTCTCTCTCTCTCTCTCTCTCTCTCTCACACACACACACACACACACACACACACACACACACACCCCAATCTAATCAACTCTGTTGCCCAGGTTGTGGTATAGTAGCGCAATTAACAGCTCACTGTAATCTTTACCTTCTGGGCTCAAGCAGTCCTCCCACCTTAACCTCCTGAGTAGCTAGGACTACAGGAATGTACCACCAGATCTGGCTAATTTTTTATTTTGGTAGAGACAGGATCTCTCTATGTTGACCAGGTTGGTCTTGAACTCCTGGCAACAAGTGATCTTCCCACCTTGGCCTCCCAGTGTACTGGGATTATAGGCATGAGCCACTGAGCCCAGCCAAAGATTACTTTTAAAAAATGGTGGGGATAGTAAAGACATCTTTTTACATGCTTTCAGCATGTAAAATCCACAGATATTTTAATCTGTAGATTCAAGAATGTAAGATACTATGGATAACTCTTGTAATTCTAGAAGCATTAGGAGCCTTAGTCTCTGGAGTCATTCATGTTTTATGAAAGCTATGAAAGACAATTAATAATTTATATTCTTCAAATACAGATTGCTTTTAAAGTCTCCTTGTTCCAAGAAGTGTGATGTTTTACCTTCTAAAACTTACAAAACAATTTTCCCTAAATGAGAAAATGAGCTTTATTTTCAGTCTGGTGTAGATGAAAATGAAAAACAAAAAAAAAAAAAACAAAAACAAAAAACAACAAAAACAAAAAAAAACAACAAAAAACAAAACTAAACAAAACACTTTTTTTTTTTTTTAAATAAGGAGGAGTGTAGTCATCATTATGCTGTTCAGAGACTTTTAACCTCCTCCCCACCCCAGTGAGTTTTAGTTTCTACTCCAAACTTATGAGGTGGTTTGGTGGCCTTGGAATGTTGTGGAGATCTCTACTCTTCATGTGATAATATCTGATAGGACACTATTGAATTGGCATTTATTTAGATAAAGGAACACAAGGGTGATGAAAGGGACATTGGTCTTGAGTGGTCTTTATATGTGATTGTTGTAAGTTTATAAATTGAAATAGATGAATAGTAACTGACCATAGAAATTCAGAAACATACAAAGTTTGAAAGATTATCTAATAAAGAAGTGACTATCTTCCCATGAGGAGGCATATTGTTTGACTTACTTCATTCTTACCATAGATTCTCATTTTTCATTTATTTTTCATTGTGTGTCTTATGTGAATTAAGTATTTCTTTCCTTTCAACATCTGCAGGTTAAAGGTACTTAGCATCTGTAATGTACCTGGACTGTGTCTGCTCCAGTACTAAGAGTTTATTATCTTATTAAGGAGGAAGTAGGCACTTTTTATTAATATAGCCTCATTTTTATCTTTACTTGAGGGAATAAGTCTTTTGTGATTCCAGATCAAATGTTCAGCTTGGAAAATGCTGTAGAAACAGTATATACATGATCTAAAAGTTACTTTATCAAGAATTATATTGCTTATCTGTCTTTGGATTTTAAGATGATTACTGCTAGAATTAAGATCGATTGTTTTATTTTACCTATCTTGATTTCAGCTATGTACATTAGTTTTCCCCTTTACTACAGGCACATTTGATTTTAATTTCATAAAGTTATCTCATTTCCTTCAGTTGGAAAGGATATATATTCTCAAGTTTATCCATTTATTTATATTAGCACAGCTTTCTTTGGAAAGCATATTGTCGGAAGGCTTCAGACTCATTTAATTGCTTTTAATATGAGTTGTACATGTCTGAATTCTAAACACGACTGCTATTGATCCCAGCCTCCTGGCATCCATCCCACCCTAAGATTTTTGCCCCACTCTGTATAACTGGTACATGATGTTTTTGTGGTTGATACTTTGAGGAGAACAGAAAGTGAGAGAAGAAAGAAAATATTGTCATCTCTAAGCAAAAGATAAAAATAAGAATGGTTGGGACTACCATATTGTGAGTTCATCAGTAATGCTAAATCAGATTTTGGGCTTCAGTTCATTCAGCCTTTATCATTAACTGCCAGGTTGTTATAGCTGTTTTAAAAGAGCATTAGATTTGAAAAATAGGCCCAAATTCACTTCTCACCAGTAGGCTTTGGAATCCAGCACAGTCAGGTTTCCTCCGAGCCTCAGTTTCCTCTTGTGTAGAATAACAGTCGTGGTAGTGTTACCTGCATTGTCAACCTTCCAGGGTTCTTGTGAAGATAATGTGTAAGGGCTTCGTGAGCTATGAATCCTGTTTTAAAAAGTGAGCTGCGATTAATCAGCACTTAGTATATGTTGTCTTTTTAGGCAGGTTCATTCTGAAATACCTAGAATCTAAACTAGTGGTTCAGTCACGGCTGGAAATCAAGATGTCTCAAAATGCACGTATTTAGCTTCCTCCATCATCACCCTTCTCCCATCAGAATTACTGGGGTAGGGGACTTATTTGCTACTACCACCCCATTAAGAACCAGTGGTCTATATCCATATATAGAACCCACTTCTATGCTTTGTTTTTTTTGGTGACAGGGTCTTACTCTGTTGCCCAGGCTGGAGTGCAGTAGCGTGATCTTGGTTCACTGTAGTCTCAACTTGCCGGGCTCAAGTGATTCTCCCGCTTTGGCCTCTACAGTAGCTGGAACCACAGACACATGCCACCGAACCTGGCTAATTTTGTTTATTTTTTGTAGAGATAATGTCTCACTATGTTGCCCAGGCTGGTCTCAAACTCCTGGACTCAAGTGAGCCTCTTGCCTCAGCCTTCCAAAGTACTGGGATTACAGGTGTGAGCCACCATGCCTGGCAACTTCTATACTTCTTACAACCCTTAGGTGGTGGTTTGGCTACACCCCTCTGGCAGGATGTCTGCTAGAAGATATGAGGGTAAATGTAAGCCCAGTCTCTTAAATAAGTTACAAACCCAGAATGACAAGCTCTAGTTGCTTCAGTGTGCCTGATTGTAGGCAGGCTGGCACCTGTTCTTGGCATGAACCCTTTTCAACAGCATCTAAAACCAATGCTGAGATATGAGGGCATCAGAATATGAGAGAGATTTTGCCAAGAGCCTTGTAAAACACAAAGGGCACCAGGATTTGGCTTTTCCTTGGTGGATACATCTGTAAATCCTGTTGTGTGTTCAGCTCAATGTTGGAGGAAGGAGTACTTTGAGTGACCACACTGGGGGAAAGTGGCTCTGGTGTGTTGGGTGGAACCGGTGCTAACTTAGAGGGTCTGACAGCCTGGGAGCCTGATTTCTAATCCTGGTGATAGCAGTAGATTACTGGGTGGCCTTGAGCAAATCTCTTAACTGTGCTGCTTGAAGTATCCAGGACTATATATCCTGTAGGGCTCCTTTTAGCTGTACAATGAGGAGCTGATGAACTATTCTCTATAATTTTTTTATCCTTTCTAAACTTCCCATTTAATATTTTTGAGGTGTGTCACTTTTTCTGTATAGGAGCTTTGCCAGTGGTTGAAATACAGCAGGAGACTAACCATTTCAGTAGAAAGGATTTGATGGGCCTCCTTGGGGCTTTTGAAAAGTGTGAGATTTGGGAGGGTCTTACCAGTTTTTCACTGGCACACAAGGGGAATAGTAACAGGAGCTGGAGAAATTGGTGCATCATAGAGAATCTTGAACACCAGGTTGAAAATTTGAGCTGACTCAGGAGAGTGTGGGGTGTGTAGTGACATTTTGAGGGTGGAATGCAGCTAAAGTGGTAGGATGATCCTAGAAGGATTCATTTGTTTACTCCACACACATTTCTTAAGTGCCCTACTATGTGTTACCCCTCATAATGCCATGATAGAATTAACTTGGTCTAAGGAACCCACAGTCTAGTGGAGGAAATTTGTAAGCAGTGCAGTGTAATTAATACTACGATAGAGAAGTGTTGGGAGTTGTCTACATATGTAATGATTGAATACAAAGGAAAAAAATAATAAAACATCTATTTGGTATTTTCCATGTGTCGGGTAGTATTGTAAGTGCTAACTCATGGGGAGTTTAAGAAATGTATTTTAAGTGTACAAACTTCAGCTCTTGAAGTTACAGGTAATAATATTATCCCCATTTAACAGAAGAAGAAATTTTAGTACAGAAGGTTGAATACTTCCTTGTGTGTAGTGGATTCAGAATTCCAATTTGGTAGTTGGACCCTAGAGTGAATGAGAGAAAGAGCCAGGTCACAAGTCCTGGGGAACAGCAACAGTTAAGGGACAGGCAGATGAAAAGCAGCTGGGAAAACTGGCGTATTGTTCAGGGAAGTATGGAAAGAGAATTTAAAGGAGGACCTGGACAAGAGTGCTAAATGCCACAAGGAGTCAAAGTAGGTTGAGAACTGTAAACAAACATAGGATTCAGCAATGAGGGTATTATGTTTATGTTAAGATCAATTTTGTTTGCACTGTGTGGTTTGGTGGGAAGGGTTGCAGCAGCTAGGAAACTGTTTAGGAGTTAGAAAACCATTTCAGTAGTTGAGTTGTTAAGTCCTGGGCAGGACCGTGAATAGGTGGAAAGCGCATTTTATTCAAGAAATATAACTGTAAAATATCAGTAACTGAATGGAACATGGAGAGATTAGGAGAGATGAGTCAAAGATCACCCTTAGATTTCCCAAACTTGGCACCTACCATGTGCTGACTGCCTTAGGGGGAACTAAGAGCTATAACAGGACCATTTTTAATAGCTGCCAGTATTGAACTGTTGTGTATGATACACTGTGCTAAGGCATGCCATTTAGTCCTTACATGTAGATATTATCAACACATTTTGAGACGAGGGACCTGGGGCTTCAGTAAATGAAGTTTACTCAAGGAATGACTTTTAGTAAGCGACTGACTCCAAAATCTTTACATTTAGCTTCTGTTCTGTAAGGCAAGTCAGTAAAAGATAAAATAATGGACATAGTTATAAAAGCACCACTTGTGACTGATACAAAGTACAGACAGTTCAGACATTGGAGAGATTATATTGACTTGTAGGATTCACAAAAGAAAGCATCCCAGGGAAGGCATTTGAGTCAGGCCTTGAAGCATAAATCAAGATGAGTGTTGGTGAAAGTTCTTTCCTAGTAATGAGCTATGGAAATATTATAGTAACAGTAAGTGGGGTCAAATGTGCTAGGTTGATATCAAACAAAAGGAAACATTAAGTCATAAGTTATTACCAGCAGAATTTTACCTGGAAAGTAGAAATTCTTAAAGTCGAGCAATACAAGTTAAAATAGAGAGCTTTGAATATTAATAGTTATAATAAGTAGCTTGAGCTATATTGAGTAAGCAGTAGTCACTGAAGAGTTGAGAAAAGTAGGAATATGTGCTTCTGTACACGACTCACTTTTAAGTAATTCTGCCTATGCATTTATTCAGTAGTTTGATTAGAAAATTTGAACTTTGAAGAGTAAGCCAGAACCTCATTTGAGACTCTACCTTGGTAAATTTTGGCTGTTCAATTTAGGCCATTAATTTTTAAAAGTGAGATCTAGTCCCATCCATGATAAAATACCACACTGTTTTGAAAATTAACTACCATAGTCAATACCTGGAAGTGAACAAAATGCCTCCGTCAGTCAACATAGAAGTCATGACACCTGTGTATATGAGCATATACATTCTGCCTCCAGGCAAGGCCTACACACACCCATACACACTAATTTTCATTTTAGTCGGTCCTAACTAACATGCTTTTGTGACTGATAACACTGCAGAGGATAAATAACAAATTAGAACATGTAGTAAGTTAAAGGCTTATTAGACTATCCATTATCATATTTTCCTTATCAGAAAGGGAAATATGATAATGGACAGCAAGAAAAATGTGTAGGAAAATTATTAACAAAACAGATATCATGACTGTAAAACACAGTGATAGGGGCACAGAGCCCCCAGAAATCTCTCTAGACCCAGCGGGCACTACTTACAACTGTCAGTGTTACTGTTATAACACAACAGTAATGCTTTTCCTCAGACATCAAGGAAATAATAAGTTATACTCTGTCTTCAGGCAGCCCTCAATATATGGTCTGACTTAAAGATCTCTTTCATTTGAATGGTAGCTTGAGGAAACTCCTAGTTTTCTAGATATTATAGCTTTGCATATGCTGAACTGGGTTCATTTTTCTTTTACCTGCAGTGCTTAAGACTGACTGAATTTCTTCACTTTGTGATAGAGGTTTGCAGTCAGGAAAGAAGGGGCAGAAAAAATTTTGTGGGGCGTCATGTCATTTAATACCTAACAACAAAGGACTTTCATTTGCTTTTCATAGCAGCATTGTGAAATGCTATTTGTGTTGCCTCCATTTTTCAGATAAGGAAAGGAGACTCGGAAAGTTTAGGTAGAAGGGCATTCAGGGTGCAAGGAACATTATTAGTATGGCTGGATGATTGAAGACCGTGAAGGTATGGCTGTGGAAGAGTGAGGAGTTCAGGATAGGGTTTTCTACATCTTTTTTTCTTTTTTTTTTTTTTTTTTTGGCCTCTACCATAGAGTAAGAAATACATTTTCCATCCCTTCCCAGTAATGTGTACACACAACATTAAAAGAAAAATTTCACAAAATGATTACTTATCCTTTCTGTGTGCCACATGCTCAGAATTTTCTATTTCATTCTATTTTCGTTTTATAAAGTATTCATGACATTCTGAGTTGATACTCTAATGAGTTTGATGACACTGGTCTAATGTTAGTTGAAAGTAGATTATTTATGGAGAGGCAGAGCTACAGGATATGCTGTGGTTGTATTCCAAATGCTCCAGTGCCAGTGTTCTCTGATTGGGGCAAGAAAAGTCCTTGAAGAATTTGTGTCACGTTGCTATCATAATTATGACTTTGTGCCTCTACTGTAATATGACAATAATACCTTATCAGAGCTCCTTAACAGTTTATGAATAACCTTCACATATGTTATTTAATTCATTACCCATAATAACCTTGAGAGGAAGATAAGAGAAGCTGTCTGTTGCCTTTATACAGATGAAAAAACTCAGGGTTAAAGAGGTAAAGCTTTTAGACAGAGTTAGAAATTAAGCTTTCTTCTTTATAATTTTCTTTCTCTTTTTCTTTTTCTGACTGCTTGATAGTGAGTAGGAGAAAAAGCTAAGGTAACTCTCCTTTTCAAAAGTCTGGGCAAGAAATCATGATAAGGATGGACATGGAGGGAGAGAAGTTAGATGAAGAATTAAAGGAAAATCCAAATAATTGCTTGATGAATTTACTTTCATGTTGAAAGCCATGCAGACACATTCTAAACTGTGGTTCTTTCATTTTTAAGCCATTTTTTTTTTTCTTTTTTAAAAAGTTATGTTGTAAAATTCCAACCCATTTACCCTGCAAGACCAGGGCATAAAATTGCCATTATGCTCTGTCATGGCCTATGATCGTTTTCATCACTCATTTTCTCTTTGAAAGGAGCTGAATTGAGAAAGCATTTTTCATTGTTTAATGTTCAAATCTAAAAATACTGATATTTGAGCTTGAGAAGCATATCATTTGGAATAAGACATGTCAGCAGGTCTTTTGTCAAGTGTGAATTGTTTCAGATGTGCCTGACTCTTCCATTTTGGTGCAGATTATTCTGCATTTTCGTTGATAAGCTTTCATTAACATTTTATTTTGGGGGAATTTCTTACCCTTCTAAAATTCATTAAGTGTGTAAATCTTGCTGTAAATTGCAGTCTGAGCAGAGTGTGAATTATTCATGTTTATAAGTAAACTTTAAAATCTTTTGTACATTTGTGATGTCCTATAATTTTGCCAAAATAATTTTTTATTCACTTAGAAAAGTTCAATGTTTGAACTTTTATTTTATGAGTCAGTATATTGATACTGACTCATAAAATAATGCTTTTTGCAATGTGTTCATTTTTTAAGATTTTGACTGAAATTTTGGCAGTAGAGATTTCTACTTTCATTATAGAAAATTATGGTAGAATATGGATATGAATTAGGAGAAGGCTGAAATTGAAGAACGTACTTCATTCTTTGACTTGCCAGGAAAAACCCTAGAGATATCCTTCATTTCTTTCATTGTGACACTCCACCACAGTTTATTCGTAAATCCTATTTGACTTTATCTTAAAAGTAGATGAGAAAATTTGGTGGTTCATATAACATCTGGAGTTAAGTTCATAGTAATCTACCAATGTTGGTTTCTTAGTTGGGAGAAATAGACTATAAAATTACAATAGGAGAAACCTGCCTAAGGGGTATATGGGAATTCTGTACTATCTTTGAAAGTTTCTTATAAATTTATAATTATTTAAAAATAAAAACTTTATTAAAAATAGATCTAGAGTTTAACATTTTTGAACACTCCTGCTATCCCTTTCATCTAAGTCACCATTATCTCTAACATGAATTATTAATTGTAACAGCCTTCTAACTAGTCTGATAGTCTTCTTTATCTTACCTTCTCACTCTCCTACCCCGTTTATTCTTATAGTAGCCAGAATGAGCCTTTAAAAGTAAGTCACATTTTATAATTCCTCTGATCAGAACCCAATCTTTTAAGAGTTCTTCTGTCTAATTTGTAATAAAAACTACAAAGTTCACATGTGATCTTGCTCTCAGCTCCTTCTCTGATCTTATTTCCCATGGAACTGTCACTGACTCTCTTTACTTCAGGCTTTCTAATTACTCCTCAAATGCACCAAGCAGATTCTGGCCTTTGCTCTTGGCATCACCAGATAGCTTTGTAATTTGCTTCCTTACTGTCTCAAGATTTATGCTAAAACATCACTTTACTAGACAAGCATTCACTGATTTCCTGATGCAGAACAGCAAACTCCTCTTACTCTGTATTCTCTTGCCTTGATATATTTTTCTCCATAGTTCTCTTTCTACCAGGCAATATATAAATAAATACTAGTTCATTGCTTGTTTTTACCCTCACTAAATTGGGAACCTCATGAGAGGACAGGGACTTCGTTTTGTTCTCTGCTGAATCACCATTGCCTAGACTGATATGAGCAAATAGTAGGTCCTCAGTATTTATCGAGTGAAAGAAGCAGTAATTCTTTAATACAGTTACTCGTTTTCATTGTGACCTTCCAAAATAGTAAAATGCAGAGTCATAGCGTACTGTTAATTGAAAGGCATAGTAACTCTAGGGATGTTTCCTTCCAGAGGCAGAACAGTAAAACCAAATAAAGACAGTGAGGGCTAGAAAGTAGTGCTACTGGACTCAGAAATTAGCACATATGGACAATCTCTAATTATGTACTTTGTCTCCAAGTTCATAAGTAAGCTGAAACTTTTTTTCCCCATGGAAAATACATTAAATACTGTGGTTGATTTCCATTATCACTTAGGATGCCCATATAAAGTACTATATAAACAGGACACTTTGGCAACTGAAAGGGGTTGCAGTGACTGATTGTACCAAAACAGCTGTCCTGGGCAAACCCAGGCCATATGATCACTTTAATTATGACTCAGATGCCCTCAGCTCATGGGAAAGGGCATCCTGTCCTCTGCCGGGGGCTTGGAACTCTGGAATATGTAAGCTCCTGCTGGTAGAAAAATCTGAATTATTATGTAATGCCTCATTGCATTTTATTCATCCCCTTTTCTTTCCAGCATACTCTACTGGTCACCCTAGCATTGAGAAAAGAGAGAAATATCTTTTCCTTCCACCGTTCTAGAATTATAAACAAATTTCAGCCCTGCTTCCTCTATACCCATCCATTTGCCTATACCCCAGTTCCATCCTCCTCCTTACGAGTCTCATGAATTTTAAAAATTGAGCTTTGATAGGGTGAATGTCTCCCCCTTATTTATGTATAAGTACTAAGAAATTTAAATTAACAAATGATTGTATTGCTGGTAGCATTTTACTAAAATGACGTTTGTTGCGACATTCTGAATTTGCCTTATCAATTAACTGTCTTGCAGTAATCCTAATTCTTACTTTTGTTCTGTGTTTTCCAACTCCTCTTCTCAATTGTTCCTGTGAATACCAAACACTGGTACAATATTATATCGAGATAAATCACAAATACAGAAAAGCGATTGATGACTAATTGTACTTAGAGTCAATTTTACATAATTAATTTCCCATTAAGTGGTTATTTGCATTGAATATACTTTAAGATCATTGCGTTCTATCTTTGTGTCTGTAAAGCAAGTGTTTTCTTTACTATATTTGGCTATTTCAGAGGAAAGCAAATTGATATAAGCATAAAATACTTATGAAAATAGCCCTCATATCCTTGAAATTAGCACTTACATAAGTTTGTGTAGGGCGGTGGAAGGATGCGGGTGTAGCTTATAAAAAGTATTTTGAGTTCCACAAAATCAGGGCTACTTTGAGATAATATTCTCCCAAGGTTTAAACAGTTTAGTTTGCAAAACAAACTTGGTTTAACAGCAAAAATAGGAGTCCATTTTGGTTCAGCATGCTAGCTTCTCAACTGACTTCTATTATTTCTGGCACTAGTATCATTTGTTTCTTTTAGAAGAATTTGTAAGTTAATTGTGGCACTCAGTGGGATGTGTGTTTGTGTTTGAATTTGTGGAAATATTTGATAATATTTCTCTATAGCAGTACTTTTTGGTGCAGATACAAATATGTTTTCTTGAAAATACAGATGCTCGTTTCTATTGTCCCCCCTCCCATTTCCCTTTCTCTGGCGGTCATTCTCTTTCCCATCCATTCTCTCACTTTCCCACTCCTCCTACCTCTTCTGCTCTCATATTATAAAGGCTTCTAAAAACTAGGAATTACCCTCATTAAATATGAGCTGTGTTGTAACTCGAGATCAGGAGCCACTTCTCAGGAGGAAGTCTGGAATAAAATCTGAGTGTTTATAGAATAAACATCATGGGCATAATTCATATTTAAATCATACTGAGTGCTCACACAATTCTTTATGACTCTCACACGAATCACTGCAAGGTTAGCAAATTTTGCATTGTCATTTTGTGTTAGCGTAATTATTATGATATTTAAATTTGGACTAAGTAGCCCTTTTATTAGAGTGAAAAATTGAGTCAGGGTGTATTGTTTTTCCAAGTAGGTAGAGAAGGATGTCTTCATTGTCTGAAGGTCAAGTTTGAGGAAAAACTTGACACTTGGTCCATGAGTAGCATGAGATTTATCAGAAATGATTATGTTGCCTCAGTCCCAATGGGAACAAAAGTTATAGTCTCTTTTCTTCCTTTCATTGTCACCTCTAGATCAACAGATGTTATGCCTGATAGTTTAGAGAAAGATGTTTTTGACTGACTAAACCCCCTTTTTTTTTTTTTTTTGAGACGGAGTTTCGCTCTTGTTACCCAGGCTGGAGTGCAATGGCGCGATCTCGGCTCACCGCAACCTCCGCCTCCTGGGCTCAGGCAATTCTCCTGCCTCAGCCTCCCGAGTAGCTGGGATTACAGGCACGTGCCACCATGCCCAGCTAATTTTTTGTATTTTTAGTAGAGACGGGGTTTCACCATGTTGACCAGGATGGTCTCGATCTCTTGACCTCGTGATCCACCCGCCTCGGCCTCCCAAAGTGCTGGGATTACAGGCTTGAGCCACCGCGCCCGGCTAAACCCCTTTTTTATAGAAGTAAGCCATTATAGGATTGTTTTCCCCTTCTAATCTATGACTGCCTTTGTCTTATAACATTGTCCTGGCTGTCTCAAGCAAGAAACCTTTTATCCTTCTGAGAACACTGTCTTTTGGACAAACTCTTTTGTGGTCTGCATCTTCTTTGTTTTACTTATTAAAAAATCTCAAATTTCTTTCCTGAAACCTCTTCCCACAGAGTTTAAATGACTGTCCAAGAAGGACAATTCAGACTTAAGGCCCTCTGATATACATGTACACTGTCTAGGCATTTTGTTTGAACCAGAACATCCCTCAATGTTTTTATTTGCCATACAAAGCTACTTATGAGTAAGTTTAGATGTCATTATAGTTTTATTACAGGACAGACTGTAAAGCAGCAATCCCAAGTAAATTATTTTATTAATCTTTGATTCTTCTAGATATTGGACTAAATTGGATAAAACAGTACATGAACTTGTTTCATTCAAATAATTGCAAAGGGTCTATTTCTGTTAGGTGTTGTAGCTAACCAAGTAGCTACTTACTTGACCTAAGGGAAGGTGCATTCTATTTGATTTGCAAGATTGCTGAGAGTCAGAAGGCATACTGCTTTATGTGATATTTTCACAAAAGCCGGAAAAAAAAATAACTCTACAGCGTTTTACAGCCACAAGATATGTAGTAAAATTAGTGGTTCACCCAAGATGACTGGACTTATAGGAAAAAAATGCTAATGTAATGAAGATTAAAAGTTGCTTACAGTAAATTTTTAAAAAACGTTGCTTAGTGGAAAAACTGCATGACAATAAGAACTGTGGAGAGACAGAATGAACTCCCTCATGAAGGAAGTGTGCTGCACACTCTCTAGGTGCCATTCTCATTGAAGCCAGGAATTTCTGCCCTCCGTGAGAGTTTGGGTGAAACAGATCCCAAGGCCTTTCAAGACACTCAGCAGCTCATAATTATGTTGCTTACTCTGCATTGGAGATTAATCAGAAGCAGCAAACAACTTGTTATTTAGCAGAGAGCTATCTTTTAGCATGACAGTTAGTTTTTAAACATTTTTATTTTATTAAAAAAAATTTTTTTTTGTAAAGACGGGGTCTTGCTTTGTTGCCCAGTCTGTTCTTGAACTTGTAGCCTTAAGCCGTCCTCCCACCTCAGTCTCCCAAAGTGCTGCGATTACATGTGACAGCTGCTTTTAGAGCAGGTGCTCTGAGATATTTGAAGGTCCTTGAGAACAGTTTTATCTCTTTACTAGCTTAAAATTGTTCAAACCTCCTAACAAATCCAGCCTTACCGGACATCTCAAAAGCTCATTTCAGCCAGACATTTTTTTTTAACTGTCAGTGCCAGAATAATGGGGTTTGAATTAATGAAATGCTACAGTATTTCAGCTTAGTTCCATTATTGGTGAAAAAGAGGGCTGGCTCTGGAATCAGAATGTCTGGGTTTGAATTCTTGTGCAAGTTATTTAAACCCTTAGAGCGATTTCTCTGTTTATATAATGAAGATAAAAATAGTACCTATTTCATAGCACTGTTTGGGGGATTAAATGAAGTAATGCATGTAAAGTTACCACAGCTAAAGTTAAACAACCAATAAAACAGGATTATGGAGCCAGGAAGAGGTTTTGCCTATTTCAAGAAATAGCCCTAACCCAAGAAACCATAGGACCATGAAGTTTCTATGAAGCCTACATTACTGTGTATGACATTTTAATTCTGATTTAAAGAAAAAGAGAATGGCTGACTTAAGTCAATCTATGCTGGTTGTCTGACACACACATTTCCAAAGTTCTAATACACATATTTTAAAAATTAGACTTCTTGTATCTTAGGTCTTTGTCTCCATTGAGAACTTAATGAGTCATGATTTGAAAGTGTAGATTCTGGTAGAAACCAGAAGGTTTGATGGGTCAGAAGTTTGTGAAAAATTGCAGGTACTTCTAATCCCATTTTTAGAACTCCCTGTAGCCATTTTTCTGTCATTACAGAAGAACGGTTTCAGGGACTGTAAACGTAGAAGGGTCTCTCAGCAAGAGATTTGTTGCTGCAGTTTTTAAGCTCTCATCAGAATGCCTTTGCTGCTGCTGATGTGTTAAGTGCACAGATGCAGAGTAGTGCCTGTAACATACTAATGTTCATCCACAATAAATGACCAGGTGTCTAGGAGAAGCAGTTAGAAAAAGAGAGGATCTTTGTTTCCACAGGAAGAATATAAAGCTAACATCCTGCCAGACTGTAAAAACAGTAATACAGTAACTAAGGTCTGCCCAGTTCATGAGACACTTTGATGTTTCATGGTCCTATTGGTTAGCTTCTCATTACTGCCCTTTGCAAGGAGGTGGTTACTGTTGTAACTGGAGATAGTCAGTGAGGTTGGAGAGGCCAAATAATGAATTTCCGGCAAGCCTCTGTGGGTTTTACTGTTTATTTTCATACAGATGATGCCTAGTTTATAAGACACTGGGAACCTAACTTAGCCTGACTTAGGTCATTATGTGCCCTAGAGCATGTGATGTTCTTCCAGGTTTGTATGTGAAGAAAGTAGAACTTTGGAGAATATTACATAGTGTCTGAGAATATTAGGTTGAATCTTTGAAAAGTATTAGGTTGAATCTTTATTTTTTTAAGGGTCAACACCCTTTATCCCAAGTATGGCAACACAGATACAATAAGCAAATCATATAATAAGCAAATGACATAATAAGCAAATTAATATAATAAGCAAATTGCAATGGGAAGGGAAGAAGGAAAAAGATACACATATATTTACACTCACTAGACTATGGAGGATTCGCCACCACCAGTCTGGGAAGCAACAGCCTGGGCTCTAGAGTCGGCCACTTGTCTGTGCACAGACAGGGAGAGGTCTCATGGAGCTTTGGCACAGTCTGGGACCGTAGCTCTTTTTGTAACAAGTCGTTTGACATGAGATCCAGTCACAAGGGCCCTTCGTGACTGGGCACAAGGAACACAAAAAGGTCAACTTGTTTTTGTGATTGTCTGTTGTTTTTCAGTAACTAATGGATAGGAATAGATTAAAACAGATTTTTCCAAAAGAGTGCTGGACAAATACCCCAAGGGGCTCACACAACCTGTCCTGGGACTTGATGACCACTGTTTGTGTCATCAAGTTCAATTGATTTAACTTTTCTTCCACATTCTGCCTCAATTTATTACTCAGTTGCAGGAAAATACCTTTACAGATACACAGGGAAGACAGTTGATACAGATTACAGACAAAGGGTAAACACAGGAGAATTAAAAACACAATAAAAACCACACCCACCATGGCTTTGCAAGGAGAGGAATACTGTGAGAATTGTTGGGGATATACATATAACATTCAGTATGCAGTAAGGTGCAAACCACTCCTATACGGTAAGCGTACCTAATGCCATTCAGTTTTGCAACACAACAGTACACAGCTGAGCAAATTGATCTGATAACAACATAAGTCCATTGCTACCATCATTAAGAGCTTTTTCTACATGTAAGTTTCATTCATATATATATATATATATATATATATATATATATGTAAAATTATTTAAGTTCTGGGATACATGGGCAGAATGTGCAGGTTTGTTACATAGGTATACATGTGCCATGGTGGTTTGTTGTACCCGTTAACCCATCATCTACATTAGATATTTCTCCTAATGCTATCCCTCCCCTAGCCCCCAACCCCCTGACAGGCTGCAGTAAGTGATCTTTCCCTCCCTGTGTCCATGTGTTCTCATTGTTCAACTCCCATTTACAAGTGAGGACATGCGGTATTTAGTTTTCTGTTCCTGTGCTAATTTGCTGAGAATGATGGTTTCCAGCTTCATCCATGTCCCTGCAAAGAACATGAACTCACCCTTTTTTATGGCTGCATAGTATTCTGTGGGGTATATGTGTCACATTTTCTTTATCCAGTCTATCATTGATGGGCACTTGGGTTGGTTCCAAGTCTTTGCTATTGTGAATAGTGCTGGGATAAACATATGTGTGCATGTGTCTTTATAGAATAATTTATAATCCTTTGGCTATATACCCAGGAAAGGGATTGCTGGATCAAATGGTATTTCTGATTCTAGATCCTTGAGGAATTGCCACACTGTCTTCCACAATGGTTGAAATAATTTATACTCCCACCAAGTGTAAAAGTGTTTTTCCACATCCTCTCCAGCATTTGTTTCCTGTCTTTTTAATGATTGCCATTCTAACTAGTGTGAGATGGTATTTCATTGTGGTTTTGATTTGCATTACTCTAATGACCAGTGATGACGAGTTTTTTTCATGTTTGTTGGCTATATAAGCTGATCCCACAGAAATACAAACTACCATCAGAGAATACTATAAACACTCTTCACAAATAAACTAGGAAATCTAGAAGAAATGGATAAATTCCTGGACAAATACACCCTCCCAAGATTAAACCAGGAAGAAGTCGAATCCCTGAATAGACCAATAACAAGTTCTGAACTTGAGGCAGTAATTAATAGCCTACCAGTCAAAAAAACCCCAGGACCAGATGAATTGACAGCCGAATTCTACCAGAGGTACAAAGAGGAGCTGGTACCATTCCTTCTGAAACTATTCCAAATAATAGAAAAAGAGGGACTCTTCCCTAACTCATTTTATGAGGCCAGCATCATCCTGATACCAAAACCTGGCAGAGATATAACAAAAATAAAGAAAATTTTAGGCCAAGATCCCTGATGAACATAGATGTAAAAATCCTCAGTAAAATACTGGCAAACTGAATCTGGCAGCATGTCAAAAAGCTTATCCACCATGATCAAGTCAGCTTCAACCCTGGGATACAAGGCAGGTACAACATGTACAAATCAATAAACATAATCCATCACATAAACAGAACCAATGACAAAAACCACGTGATTATCTCAATAGATACAGAAAAGACCTTTGATAAAATTCAACACCCCGTCATGCTAAAAATTCTCAATAAACTAGGTATTGATGGAATGTACCTCAAAATAATAAGAGCTATTTATGACAAACCCACAGTCAATATCATACTGAATGGGCAAAAACTGGAAGCATTCCCTTTGAAAACTGGCACAAGACAAGAATGCCCTCTCTCACCACTTCTATTCAAAATAGTATTGGAAGTTCTGGCAAGGGCAATCAGGCAAGATAAAGAAATGAAGGGTATTCAGATAGGAAGAGAGGAAGTCAGATTGTCTCTATTTGCAGATGACATGATTGTGTATTTAAAAAACCCCATTTTCCCAGCCCAAATGTCCTTAAGCCATTAAGAAACTGTAGCAAAGTCTCAGGTTATAAAATCAATGTGCAAAAATCACAAGCATTTCTATACACCAATAACAGACAAGCAGAGAGCCAAATCTTGAGTGAACTCCCATTCACAATTGCTGCAAAGAGAATAAAATACCTAGTAATACAACTAACAAGAGATGTGAAGGACCTCTTCAAGGAGAACTACAAACCACTGCTCAAGGAAATAAGAAAGGACATAAACAAATGGGAAAACATTGCATGCTTATGAATAGGAAGAATTGATCTTGTGAAAATGGCCACACTGCCCAAAGTAATTTGTAGATTCAATGCTGTCTCCATCAAGCTACCACTGACTTCACAGAATTAGAAAAAACTACTTTAAATTTCATATGCAACCAAAAAAGAGCCCATATAGCCAAGAGAATCCTAAGCAGAAAGAACAATACTGGAGGCATCACACTACCTGACTTCAAATTATACTACAAGGCTAGAGTAACCAAAACAGCATGGTACTAGTACCAAAACAGATATATAAACCAATGGAACAGAATAGAGGCCTCAGAAATAACGCAACATATCTACAACCATCTGATCTTTGACAAACCTACCAAAAACAAGCAGTGGGGAAAAGAGTCCCTATTTAATAAATGATGTTGGGAAAACAGCAAAAGAAAATACCAGAGTGAACAGGCAGTCTACAGAATGGGAGAAAATGTGAAAATGTTTGCAATCTATCCATCTGACAAAGGTCTAATACCCAGAATCTACAAGGAACTTAAATTTACAAGAAAAAAGCAACCCTATCAAAAAGCAGGTAAAGGATATGAACAGACACTTTTCATAGGTTGAATCTTTATCAGAAAAATGAGGTTGAATCTTTAAAAAAATTACTGGTAATTGACAATTTCTTGATTAAAAACAGTGATACTACATGATAGATTGAATCTAATAATTATTTGTGTATTTCTAATTTGATGTTGGTTTTTGTGATTTGACTCTTATAGGATAGTCTTATTTTCACTCAGTTTTAGGTTTGTTAGGAGTACCTTCCTGTTACCATGTTATATCTGACATTTGTTATTTTCTCTCAACAAATGAGGAACCTGAAAATCAGACAGGTTAAGTGACTAAAGTTGTACACAAGTTATGTACCAGGAAAAGCCTCAGACTTCAAACATCTTTTCCCTCTTTGCCATATCAGTAGACAAAATGGTGAAGAACAGTCACAGAAGAACTCTGGATATTTAATTTGTTTGGCTCCCTACTTAGGAAGGGAAAATGTTGACTTTTGAGTCATGCAGGCCTGAATTAAAACCCAGTTTACTGACTAGCTCTGTAATCTTGAATGGGTTTCTTAAACTCGTTGAGCCTAAGTTTTTTCCTTTGTAAATTGGAGCTATATTAATACCTAAACTCTAAAGTTACTAAGAAATTTGTGAGCTAACATTTGTGCAGCACCTGTTAGTACACGGCACTTACAGATTTGTCCACAAATTAGTTCCCTCTCTTACCATGCTTTTCTAGAAGAGAGAAATCACATCCTTTTTTTGATTATTGGAGAAGTCATATCAAAGACCAGCATATGGGTGTTAAAATGTGCCAGCTTTTCTTGAAGTTTTTAGAGAGATTTCAGTGTTGTTGTACTACCACTAATGGTTGTGTCCAAATAAAAGTCAAAAATCTTCCTTTTAAAGAGAATTCTTGGTTTGATAGTGGTTAGTCCAGTTGACTTACCCAAACCCTACTAATTCTTGGGTTCTTTTGAAGACGTAGCTATGAGCACAGAGAACAGAAGGCCAAAGCTCAGCATATCATCTTCATAAACAACCAAAAATATTCTGGAGAATTTAAAACTCTGAATATATAGCCCCTGTTGTGAAAAGCATAAATGGATGAAGTCCTGGTTATCTTGTGGCTGTTTTTATATACTATATTTAACTTTTCAAAAGAATGTTTTCAGATTAAAGCTTGGTGCAATCTTGAATATAAATTTATGTCATTGCTTTGTATTTATGATTCTTTGAAAGTCATCAGCACCATTTGTCTTTTATTTTTTATGATGTAGATATTATTCTGGGATAGTAAAAAGTCTAGTAGGTTGTGTATATTTATAGTTGTTTAAATTTATGTAATACTTTTGGTTATAGACAGCAGAAGTATAATCTCATTTTAATGACCAAATGAAATTTCAGAAGTGTTACATCCAAATCTCGATCACATTTAGAAGCCTATTGTTATAGTTGCTATAACGAACTTCATTGAATTTCTAAATTATTTGTAAAGCGTGTACTAGATATTTATCATGTTATTAATAATCGAGGGGTGTTGTTTATGCATGGTTGATTTGGAGGATGGGGGGTGCCTTTTGAAGGTAAATTTACATTGTCTACATTTGATATGTAAAAGATCTTTATTTACTAATCTAAACTTGTGGACCTGAGTAGATACAGACTTCACTATGGACACCCTGTGGAAGATACTCGTATAGCTCCCTGGCTTGGAGAATTTTGTCTTGGTAAGGAGAAGGTAAAAAAGCACAGTTCCCATTTGCTTTGCCATTTGTTGTAGCTTTCCAAATCTGGCATAGCTTATCTGATCATTTGAAGTGAAACAGTCTAGCCTGAGGAAAATCAGTTTACATCAAGAAAGCTTATTAAGGCACAGCTGGATGAGGCTAGCATATGCGTCTTTTTCCTTTCCTTTATTTTGCTTCTGTTTATACCTTAGTGATTTCTTTTTCCCCTCCCTCCTTCCTTTTATTTCAGAAGAAGGAAGATATTTAAAGGAAGGCTTTTTTTCCTGCCATCTACTTATTTAAAAATAATTTCCATGAGAAAATAGCAAATTGGACTGTCATTGAGTGTTATTCAAAGTTAGGCATATTGGATTTGTATACAGGACAAAAATTTCAGTGTAATGACTTTCTGTTTCCAAATATGGAAAAGTTTTTAAAAAGAAAAGATAATGGACCACAATTTTTGCTCGTTCGTGTGTTTTTCCCTGGAAGAAAAGGCAACTCAGCTGAGCTGCACGGAAGCGTCCTCTTGTGAAGAACGGTTGCCTCAGTGACCTGGAGATTACATGTCAAAAGTTTTTTTGTGGATATAGATGTATACCACACCATCACTACAGCAACAAAGTTTTCATGTCTTTTTTCACCCACTTCTCTTGGTCAGCTACTGTTATTTCCACTGAATTATACTTTTTATATTGGTTTTCTTTTCTTGTTTTCTTTCCTTAATGTGGCAATTTAATTTTCCTTTTGAAATTCAGTTATGATTATTTAAAAATGATTCTCCTTTTTGCCACAATAACCCACCAAGTCTTGTGACAAAGACTTTCTATAATGTTTCACTTGGTTCTTCTGACGAAGGTCGTTATTTGACATGTTGTTATTATGGAATTCTCTGTATTAAGGACTTCCTAGATTTATTCCAGCATGAACTGCTTTGGTGAATACTTGCCTTCCTTTGTCATTTGCTTGCTCAAGCCATATGTTAGTGCAAAGAACTTGGACATTAGAGATGAACATAGTTGTTGTTGTTGTTGTTGTTGTTTTTATCTCAGTTTGGAAACTTACTATGTCTGTGAACTTAGAAAAATTATTTAACTGCTAAACTGGAATTTACTGATCTGTGGTAGTGGATGGCCACTAAATGAAGTACTTTTGTAGCTTTTCTTAGCTTCCATAGAGTTCCACATTTGTCACTAACTAGAATTGAGGAAAGAACAGTTTGTTGTTGTTTTTTTTCCACTGTGGAAATTTTCTAAGTCTTCTAAACATTTGGATTCATTAGCTAGCTGTATTCTTAAAAAGATACACAGATAGTTTCCTATTTATATAAATAGTGTATACTGTAGTTTAGATCCTTTTTCAAATTTCTGGGGTGGAATTACTATAAGTAATATAATTTTCCTAAAATGGTAATTTTTGCATTGCTCCCACTGATAAAATATCATGGATAAGAATTGCAGCAGATTTGGGAGCACTTAGTAACACATGGTTATAGTATTTGGCTTGGCTATTTTGATACAGGGGCAGTGCTGAAGGCCCAAAAAGACAAAGGTTTGTTATTTTACCTGTTGTTATGATTAAGTTACTCCGTTAAAGTAATTAACCTTGGCCGTAATCTGATGACTGTCACCAGCTCTGAATAGGTGACATTAGAAATAGAGTAAGATTGCTATCTGTAAACCAAATTTTACTAATAAAAAATGGATTTTACATTCTAATGGGGTTATTAAGACACAGCTTATTCAAATGAGCGTTGTCAGAATGTCCCTTATTACGTGATCTGTTGCTTCTAACACCTATCAAGAACAGGTGTTTATAGATATAATTGCATATTTTTTCAGCTTTTATGATGTTCAAAAAAAAATTGTTAGCAATTGAAGGCAATTGCCTAACTTTTGGATCCTTGAAGACTAGCTTTGAATAACATTTCACTGTGACACAATACTTTCTTAGCATTTGTAATAGTCAGTTTAGGTTGTCATAACAAAATACTTCAGACTGGATGGCTTAAGTCACACATTTATTTTCTCAGTTTAGTAAGTCAGGATTGGTTTCTGAGGAGGACTCTCTTCCTGGTCACCCTCTTACTGTGTCCTGACATGGCCTTTTCTTTGTGCCTGTTGGGGCTGGAGGGAGAATGAGATCGATTTGGTGTGTCCTTCCTCTTCTGAGTATACCAAGCCTATTGGATTAGGGTCCTACCCTTCTAACCTTATTATCTCCTTAAGGGCCTTGTCTCCACATACAGCCACATTGGGGGTTAGGGCTTCAATATGTTAATTTGGTGGTGGGAGTGAGGGGACAGAAAATGTAATCCATAATAGCATTGCATTATGTGTTGGATATGTAAAAATTAATTAGACATCGTCTTCATCTCTGAAGGGCTCACTTTCTAGTTCAGAAGCCCACTGTGTAAACAGATTATCTGTTTACCCTGCTATCATAATCTGAGAAATACGATAGCAGATATATTCAAATGACAGTCTTATTTTAGCTGGGTATTGGAAAAAAATATAGGAGTTGATGTGAACAAGGAAAACATAGGCACTTTGGTAAAAGGAAGTAACATCATACTCCAGGGTTGCTCTATAATTAACAGGGGATCTCAAGAAGTTTTTAAATAGGAAAGTAACATAATCCAGGTCATCTGGCTCAGACATCAGACAGATGTGGAATTTCCCATTTCCTTAAGCATGTAATCAAAGCTCTTATTACCAAGTGGTACTTAAAGCTATATTTCTAGAAGAGCTTTCTTCTGTGCTGCTTTGAAGTCTTTCTGCTATTGACCTTGAATTTTTATTTTGTAGCTTAAAGCATTTTACATTGTTCTCCCCTTTGACCTGAAAAAAAGCCTTAAGTACCAAATATTTATAAATAGACTTTTATATATCTTTTTGCTTACTGTGAATTAAACCGTATGTATTAAGTGTTTAAAACTTCTCCTTAATCATTTTTTAAATACCCTTTAAACCATTTCTCAATGCATCACATGCATTTCGAGCATAAAATTTTACAGGATCAAAAAGGATTCATATTTCATCCTCTACAAACCATTGTGAATAGTCAAAAGCTTGTAGCTTAGTGGTAGTATTCGCCCTCCCCTCCAAGATGGGGAGGCTGTTAAGTTTTATGACTGCCCTCCACGGGATGATTGCCTTTGTACAAGATTTTCTCATAGATCAATCTAGTGATGTGGAAGTAGATGTAAATTAAAGATGAGTAAGCACAGTGTGATCATAATGGCAAGCCTGCTATTTGAGGTAAAGCAATCTGGAAAAATAAGCCTTATAAAACAAGGTCTCTCTCTTTCATAACAGGATTATAGTTTGCGAGTGCTAATCCTTTCAGTTCAGTAATATGTAGATGGTTCCCAACTTATTTAGAATTTTCTCACTTTATGATGATGTGAAAGGGATACACATTCTGTAGAAGCCATACTTTGAGTACCCATACAACCCTTTTGTTTTTCACTTTCAGTACAGTATTCAGTGAATTACATGAGCTATTCAACACTATAATATAAATAGGCTTTATGTTAGATGGTTTTGCTCAATAGGCTAATGTAAGCATTCTGTACATGTTTAAGGTAGGCTGGGCTAAGATCATGTTTGGTAGGTTAGGTGTGTTAAATGCATTTTCAACTTACGATAGGTTTATCAGGATGTAACCCCTTTGTAAGTCAAGGAGTTATCTGTATACAGTAGTCCTTTTGTGATAATAAGGGACATATTTTAGATAAATAGTCTATATAGAGTTCTCAAATGTTATTTAATTTAAAAAACAATTTTTTACTACCACACTATATGGTGCTGACCAATGTTGCTTTATCCTATGGTAGAATATCCTTCAAGAGCAAACCAGTAGGAGATCTGCTAACAAGTGGTTGAATTATCAGGTCCGAATGCTTTTGTCTTTTAAAACTGTTTATTCCTATTGGAGAAGTGAATAGCATCAGGGTTGCTTTAACATGAAGTAATTATGAACTGTGGGGAAGAAAGAAAGTTAGAAAAGCATCCCATCCTCCATAAATGATGAAATCAAATAACATGAAATGATGTTTGCTCAAAATATGTCCCCACTCCTTTACAGCTGGTAACAGGCAGAAGCATTCACATTTTCTGTGCTCATTTGAAAAGTTAACTCTTGACATCAGGGTGTTCCATTCATGTTATCATCCCAGGGTGCTTCATTCATGCTTTAATTCCACATCTGTCTCAGAAATGGAGGCAGTGGTTAGAAAAGATTGAGCACCTAGTCAGTGAATGTTGGGGTGAAATGAGCTCAGCAATCTGTTTGAGTAGACTAGTGTTTAATTCCATCTTGTGAAGAGACAGATTTTAAAACCCCATAACAATTTCATGGTGGCATCTATAATGTAAGCAGTTAATCCTCTATTGTATAGATAATAAGGTAATTTGAAACATGCTTTTAAGTTGTTATATGTACATAGAGAGTCAAATTTATTTCTTTTCATTGATGGATGGGAAATGAGACCTAAGTTTCTTGTCTGTATTAACTTTTGTTTCTATTTCTGTTAGTACTTTAGGAAATTACAGAGAAGTGCGTTTCAGTAATGCGCAAAAATACTCTTCTAAGAAAGGATATTAAACTGTACAGCATACTATGCTTTTTGCTTTTTCTGGGCCAATGATAAGACCTTGAGCAAATCATTTAAAATCTCTGGGTCTCCAACATTTCCTCATTTATTCTTAAAATGTTGCTTCCATATCCAAAGTTCTGTTGTTCAGTGAAGTCTTTCTCCATTCCTTCCTGTTTTTCGCTCATACCATCTCAAATAATGATTATCATTAAAATCTTTAAGTATTGGCTTTAAAGGAGCAGGAATGGAATATGTTATGGGGATTTTCCCCTGCCTTGACATGCTCTCTCTGCTTAAGGACACTTTGTACTAAATTACATTAAAACTTAAGTTGTAGCTCAGCAGATTATTAATTTTGTTTGGTTGGAGTACCAAAGAAAATTGAAGATACCCTTTTCTCTGCATGTTATCTGTATGACTCATAAGAGCTAGGAGCTCTTTTTTTTAATAACATGAATAATTATGAGACTCAAAGGAAAATTATAGGATATTTTTGCCTTCAAAGCAGTCCATAATGAAATTCTAGATATGATGGATAGTAATTTTTTACTTTCAGTTAAGACATAGATTTGGAGGGTATCATGATACAAATAATTTTGTAGTTTTTCACTCCTGTAGTAATATATGCAGGTCACACCTTATTCAGCCTTGCTTTATTACCCCATAAACAAAGGAGCATTTAGGAAAAGAGCACTGAAGAAACAAATGAACCTAGGATGTTCCAACTCTGTACTAGTGAGCGTTTATCTGTGGACTTGAAAGATTCTTTTCCATCCTAATTCATTGACCCTTTTTTGTACTAGAAGGAAGTTGGACTAAATTAACTTTGGTAACAGTTAGAATTGCTAAAAATTGTTGAACACCTGAAGAAATGTCCAAGTGAATGAGACAGGTTCTATCGCTCCACCTCATTTAAAGATCAGGGGTCCAGTGGCTAGTGGAGAGTAAATAATAGCCTGACAGTGAGCGACAGATCTGGTATTCATCTAACACCCACCCACTCCTGCCACCTGCCTCTAAAACTCATGATTTGAACACTTCATTACACTGCCTTTCATCTTAAACAGTTTGTGAATTTCTGATACAAAAGTCTCCTTTCTTTTGGAGACAGGGTCTTGCTCTGTTGCCCAGGCTGGAGTGCCATGTTGCAAACATGGATCACTACAACCTCAACCTCCTTAGCTCACGTGACCTCCCCCTGCCCAGCTGCTGCCAGTTCAGCCTCCCACTATAGCTGCAACTACAGGCCTGTGTGACGATGCGCAGCTAATTTTAAAAACATTTTTTAGTAGAGATGGTGTTTTACTCTGTTGCCCAGGCTGATCTCCAACTCCTGGCCGCAAGTAATCCTCTTGACTCAGCCAGAAGTCTCCATGTTAAGCAACATTCAGCATCTCCAGATACTGCCCGTATCAGTTTCTAAGTATTCCTATGCAGTAGATTTTCTACAGTTTCCACAGTGTTGTGTTTTTGTGACACTTACTGATCTTTCAAAATAACTCTAAAATTGTTTTTATGTATTAAGTTGGTGTAAAAGTAATTGTTCTTTTTACCATTGCTTTTAGTAACAGAAACAGCAATAACTTTGCACCAACCTAATACATTCATACCACTCCATAATGTAATTTGGGCCACTGACATATTATAATACAGATGAGAAGAGAGACTTGATTGATGTTATGTAGATGGCAAAATGGCAGAACCAGCTCTAGAACCACTTCCTGGCTCATCCTATTTTCAGTAGACCATACTACTATGATGATTGCTTTTGAAGTTATTTAAAAAAAATTACCGACAGAATCTCTCAGATTAATACTGAGAAAAAAGTAGTAATTCAATATATTACTTTTTGTTATATCATATCCTTTCCTGCATCTGTGCCTTTCCATCTGTTACCACAAATGAATCGTCCCAACTCCAATTTAAGGCCACCCTCTCTACTTGGTTGCTGAATCCCATCCTCTAGTTTCTCCTTGGGGACTTTGTTCCAGGATTTTATTATGTTTCTTCTGTAATAGCAATTTCTCTCTCTTTACCAGATCTTCTCATTAGCATGCAAATATGTTATCTCTCTAATAAGGGGGAAAGTCTCTTTCTGGAGTCTGCATTCATCCTCAGTTTTGTTACATTGATTTCCCTTTGTAGTAAAATGCTACAGAATTCTGTATGCTGTTATTACCACTTCTTCATCTCTCGTCTCTTCAGGCTGCTTACTCAGCATGTTATACCTCCACTTCACCAAAACCTATCTTTTTACAATCAACGGCAACTTCTGTCTTATCAAATAAAGTGGTCAATTCTGTCTTTATTTTACTGGACCTCTCAGCCTTTGACATAGTTCTTCCATTCTCTCCTTGAAACCCTTCTTCAGTAAATTTCAGGTTATAAAATTCTCCTGAGTTTCCATTTGCCTCCCTGGGAACTCTTTTTCCATTGTCTTTTCTAACTTCTCTTCTACATCCAGACTTGCAGTTGTTAGAATGCTTCTGAGCTTAGTCCATGGACTTTTCCTCTGTCTTCGCTTGCTCCTGGATGATCTCATCCATTTTCAGCCTTTAGATACCTTTCCAATGTTGATGAAACCTAAGTTTCTATCCCTAGCTGTGACCTCTCCCCTGAGCCCCTGGTTCATATATTTAACTGCCTACTTAATATTTCCACTTTGGTGTCTATTAGGCATTTCAAATTTGTCACAACTACACAAATTTTTTTTGTTTACATATCTTCCTCCTGATTTCTGCTAAATCAGTCCCTCTCCAAATCTTCTCCGTCGCGATACATGCCATCATTACTCACTGGGTTGATTAGGGACAAACCTTCCTTTAACATACCAAGCTCATTGCTACTTCTGGGCCTTTATGCTTGATGATCCCTATTCTAGAAAGTTTGTTCCTCCCCTGTCTACACCTGGACTTCCCTCTCTCTAGCCTCTTCCCTCCTCCTCTCTCCCTTGCTTCTCGCCTTCTGTCTCTTCCCCTCCCCCCATAACTATTGATGGCTGCCTACCAATTACCTACTAATTAATATTTTTTCAGGCTTGATGTAGTTCTCTGTCTTCTGTTCCTTTCTGCTCTTTCTGCCCTTCTATACCTCAGAAGTCACAGCACTGGATCCCATCTCAGCTTTTATCATACTTCTACATTCTCCTCTTTTATGAAACTTTTCTTCCTCAGTTTCTCTAACTCTCTATCCCTACCCATTTCAGAATTATTGATCTTATTGGTTGAGTTATCTAATGTTTTGTTTTCTCTTTTGCTGCTTGAGAATTAAATAAAGTTCATCATCACACTTTTGTACTTCTTACTGTAGTTTTAAAAGATTTTCCTGTGTAACTTCAGTTATGATCTCTTCAGAGCCGACTTCCAAGTTTTATGAATGTAGCCCCACCTTTCTTTTGAGTGTCTTTCTCTACTTCTGCACACAAATGTTTTGATAAGCTTCACACATTAAATGTATTTATAATGTAACTCAACTTTCCTCTGCAGGTGGTCTTTCCACCATGATTTTGTGAAACTTTATGAAATTACCAAAAAGATGGTCAGACTTTATTGAGTCTTCCCCCTCCCTCCCTTTTATGTCCAGATTCCATTTACGGTTATTCTAATTTCCACTGCTTTTGTTAAATACTCTTTGTCACATTGTTCCTTTTTGTTATTGTTGTTTTCTTCTTTTGTTTGTTAATATGACTAATGACAGTAAGCTTCCAGTGGCCTTCAGTGTATCTTAGTGCCGTGTGTTACCACCAGTTTTCTTTCTCAAACTTGTATCTCATCTTGTCATTCTCCTTGTACCTCTAGCTCCTCGTTGCACAGTGAATATATTACATGTAACCTCACAGTGTGGTATCATAGGCCTTCCATTATTCCATCTCTGTCAGTTTTCACATTGTGTGTGTGTGTGTGTGTGTGTGTGTGTGTGTGTGTGTGTGTGTGTGTGATGGAATCTTGCTCTGTCGCCCAGGTTGGAGTATAGTGGCGTGGTCTCAGCTCACTGCAACCTCTGCCTCCTGGGTTCAAGTGATTCTCCTGCCTCAACCTCTTGAGTAGCTGGGCCTACAGGTGCCTGCCACCAACCCTGGTTAATTTTTGTACTTTTAGTATTTTTGTATTTTAGTAGAGACAGGGTTTCACCATGTTGGCCAGGCTGGTCTCGAATTCCTGACCTCGGGTAAGCCACCCTCCTCTGCCTCCCAAAGTGGTGGTATTGCAGGTGTGAGCCACTGCATCCTATTTTCACAATTTTAATGGCTCATTAAATTTCCTCTGCCTCTGCCCCCATTTTCCCATACTCTGCTTTGCAGATAGTAAGATAAAATGCTTTTTAATTGAGTTAAAACTAACAGCATGGAAAAATTTAGGGATGTAGCCAATATCACAAATGGTAACAAGTATAAAGCTCCTAAGGGTAACTTCTGGGGCCAAAATTTATGAATAATCAGACAATTCAATTAAGTCACCTTGAAGTAGAAAATCTTCTGTTTATTACATACAGATTAATGAGGTGTAGAATTAAGGGGAAAAATTTTTACGGGGAAATTGGGACTTGAGCTGATCCATAAAGGAGTAACTGGATTTGGACATGTCAAGGGAAGAAGGCAAAATTCAAGTGAAGATACCGCAGTGGGAATCGCTTACAGTGAACTAAAAGTTAATTTACCCATGTGTCATACCAGGTTTTTGGCATTTTATCTTGAGAAGGGGAGGGGATAAGGGGAAGGATGTATGATTCATTTTCCTCTGATATCTGTGCATACCACTTCTTGCCTTCTGTAGGTAGGCAGTAGCATTTGTTAATTTCTTATGTTTGCCGGGCCCTGTGAAAGATATGTAAGCCTCAAAAGTCTAAAAAGCAGGTTGTTAAATCCCCATTTTCAGATGAGAAAATAGATTCAGAAAGCTTAGATAAAATACCTAAGGAAATATCAGAGCTAGGGTTAAACTCAGAGCTTTTAGCTGTACAGTCTATCTTCTTCCTCTGAAAAATTATGTGAAAATTCATTGTTTTTTTCATAGGTCGTTTTCAATGACCTATGAAAATTCATTCTTTATATCAGCTTTTTGGATAATAGAATGTAAAAAAGCCTCTCTATACCCCCTGGAAATCTGAGTTCTTCTGAAAGGCCTGTTGAATTTTGCCATTGAAAATCCATCCTCATTTGAATGCTGTCTATAACATTGCTTTACCTGTCAGTCAAATTCAGGATATAAGATACCAGAAACAAAATAGCTTTTAGTTATTTGGAATGAAACAAATCAGAACCACTAGACAGCAGATCAGAAAGATATTTCTTCAAGACAAATCAAACAAGCATTTTTCAGTTATTTAACCACCAAGTTAAGTTTGAATCTGTGTTCATGTGCGGTTGTTTTCCAGCAAACATTATTCCACTAGTCATATAAAACTAATCTCATTCATGACTGATCTTACCCATTGCTAATCTGATTCAAAACTGATTTCATCAGGTGAAAATGCATGTGCTGTTCTGGATGTCTGCAGGTGATCCATTACGTTTATGATCATTGTTTTAGTTTAATGAAACATTTCTGTATTTTGTCTTTGGGCTGCATTAGTCACCATCCTTCTCTGTTCTTCCTCAACTAAATATGTAACTCTTGGAAAATGGTATATTATATAAAAACTCTAGAAATGGAATAATTAACTCATTACTTCCTGTTATATAGTTTGGAAATACCTAAAAATCAGAATATTTTTGATAGATAAATGGAAAATTGGGGTGTTTATCTGTAATTTCAATCTTCTGCATGGGAATACTTTATTGCCATGTTATACACGGCAGATTTAGGTTTCATGTAATATTTTCCTTTATCCAGTGTGGTAGTCAAAGTTATTAATCAATAATAGAATAGAGATAATTAATTGATATCTAGAATCAAGTACTTATTTTCAAAACAGGAAAGTGTCTAAGCATTCCTTTTAAAAAAATCTTAGAGGTATTTTTTTCTTTTTTATTTGTCTCTCTGTAGAAAATTAGTTGCTTGGGAAAGGGATATTTTTATTTTTGCTTTGTTCTAGTTTGTCATTGATTTTTTTTTTCCTTAAAAAAATGGTGGTACAGCAAGTTTGTTATGCTTTGAGCAGATTGCTAGTGAATTCTCTTAATGCAAGAATAAACCTGCACTAAACTGAAACTCATAGTCTGCTTTTAAAAAAACCAAAACCAAACACCATTAGTTAGAAATACAGCTTTTGGCCAGGTCCAGTGGCTCATTCCTATAATCCCAGCACTTTGGGAGGCCCAGATGGATGATTCACTTGAGGCCAGGAGTTCCAGGCCAGCCTGGCCAACATAGTGAAACTTCCTCTCTACTAAAAATACAAAACAACTATCTGGTCAGGGTAGTAGGTGCCTATAGTCCCAGCTAATTGTCAGGAAGGCTGAGGCAGGAGAATCACTTGAACCCGGGAGGTAGAGGTTGCAGCGAGCCTTGGTCCTACTACTGCACTCCAGCCTGGGTAACAGAGCAAGGACTCCATCTCAAAAAAAGAAAGAAAAAATACAGCTCTCCCCTCTTCCTACTTTTTAGTTACTAAATTGCCCTTGGTTTTTATACTGTTTTCAATCAGAGAAAATGGATATTACTTGTCTGAGATAGTGTTCTTAATGCTTATGAGCCTTATTTTTTAGGTTAGATGACTCATGGATTTTAATAGCCCTGTCAGTCACTTCATAGACAAGTCTTGGGAGAATAATAATGATTAGAATGAAAATAAAGATATCAAACCATTTGTATTGTTTTTCTGTAGGCCACAAACCATAAAAAATATATATATCTGTTTTGAATGTTAAATTTGAATAAGGGGTGGCAATACTATTCTAACATGAATGTATTGATAGCATGTCTGCATACACCAAGGGTGGCTTCAGTTATCTTGACTTATACTTACTCAATATAAATCTCACCGACCCCCCCGCCCACCCACCCACCACTTAGCATTGTAGTTATGTTGGCCAAAGAGTCCCCTAAAAATCTTTGTTTACAGAAGCCCAATGATGATCTGGGTAAGTAAAATATACTCTCTTCTGGTTGTAAAGGTCATGTGCCATTTGCTTCCTGTAGTCAGATACAGTTAATATTACTTGTCTTGACTATTTCTATATATTCCCTGCCTGACTTCCTGGCACACACAAACTCCTGAAAGTCTGCACAGCTGTACCTGTATTTTTGACTATCTGTACCTGTATTTTTGATTATGCTGCAAAATTCCTATTTCCTTTCCTAATTTGATGAGGTTGGCTTAAACTAAATCATTCTACCAAGGATACTGCATGGATGTGCCGCTCTGGTAATAGACTAGACAGGATATACATATTGATGTGTCTGACAAGATTTATCACATCTTACCCTATTTTTATTTTTTTTTTTAAAAAAGACTTTTTTTGAAAGCTAACCAGTAGACCCTGGTGTTCATCTCCAAGGTTGAAATCTAGTTTTCTACAATACAAGGTAGTATGATTTAGTGATAAGAACACAATTTGTAGCTAGAAGACCTAATTCTAATCCAGACCTTGCCCATTTACCAACAACATGGCCAAGGTGTTTTATATTTGAGTCATAGTTTCCTTTTTTATAAAATAGAAATAAAGGCCCATCAAATAGGTTTGTTTGAGAATTAAGAGTCAATATAGTAAAAGTGCTTTGTAAACTATTGATAATACAGGTATCAGAATTCTGATTTCAGGATCTTACAATGTTTCCAGGTTATCTTTCTCAGCTTTTATTATTACATAATTTGTAGATTTCATAATTACAAGAGAATAAAGCTGAAATCTGTAGTGATTCATAACTCATATTGCTTCTTTTATCTAAAATTTTAATGTCCCCCAATTTTTACTTAATTGAAGGTTCCACTTTAATGTGTTTGAATAATGGAAATTTTATTTTATTTATGACCTAGAAGTACCATCACTGTATAAAACTTCAGTAAGGGATTCCCACAATGGTTGAAAGATATTTTTCTTTTAAACATAAAGTATTCTTTTTGTTGATATTTAAGATTTTTTGAAATTTTAAATAATACAACCTTTAAAACTAATTTAAAAGGTACAAAATAAAATTGTCTTTATTCCTACTAATATCAGATGTTAACATTTTGTTTTGCTCCAGATTTCTTTTTATTAAAGAAATAAAATATTACTGAAAAAAACTTTTGCCAAAGTATGGATGACCATAACAAATGCCAGATTCTGTAGCTCACGTTATAACTTGAATTACAGCAATATATGGAGAAACCTTGAAAGGAGATTTAGTCATAGAATAACCATTTACCTGTGTGCTTTTATGGTTGCTATGAGACAAGTACACCAGAATTATAAAGCAAACTCAAAATTTTAGAAGACAGAGCCAAGAATGAAAAAGAAGCATGAGAATGAGAAAATGTTTTTGCTTAGAAATTTGGTTTGAATAGCCACATCGTAAGTATAAATGATTGCTCCGGCATTTGGAAGCATTATGGCATTATAAAGAAAATACAATGCATAACATACCAATTCTTTTTTTCTTTTTTCATTTTTTTTGCGGGGGATGGAGTCTTGCTGTGTCATCTAGGCTAGAGTTGCAGTGGTGTGATTTCGGCTCACTGCAACTTCTGCCCTCCGGGTTCAGGCAATTCTCCTCCCTCAGCCTCCTGAGTAGCTGGGATTATAGGCACCCACCACCATGCCCAGCTAATTTTTGTATTTTTAATAGAGATGGGGTTTTACCTCTTGGCCAGGCTTGTCTCAAACTCCACCTGCTTTAGCCTCCCAAAGTACTGGGATTAGAGGCCTGAGCCACCATGCCCAACCCCAGTTCTTTAATAAATAGTTTTCAATACTTAAATAGGTTAAGGAATTTATTTCTTTTGTAGCAGAGATTCAAAAAAATGTGTGTTGAATATTTCTATAAAGATAAAAAAGCATATAGAACTTGATATAGGACCAGATAATAGAGAATAAACCAATAGACCTTTGGTAGATGCATGGATGCCTTAGTCCAAGGCTTTCCCTGAGAATTTCATTATTCTGTCTCCTATAAGGATAAATGTAGTTTCATAGAAATGTCTTAGATAATCATGATCGATTCTAAGAATGAGAAAAAAATACATTATATGAGCCCACATTCTGTGCTTAGATGATGATAGCCTATAAACAGGCTATTAGTTCGGGAATCCATAGATGATAAACTGTAGCTCTCAGTCATAGCTGAGAGAGAGAGACTTCTGCCTGCTAGTAACTTGTTGGGAATAACAAATGGTGCCTGTGTAGGATTTATCAATGGTATGTTGCAAATGCCCTTGGCTATTCCAGAGCTGCTACTTTGCTCTCAAGTCCTCTGCGTGTCACCTGGTACCTGTAGTGCTGCAGCACCCCTTTCTTCCCTGTTGGTTCAACATGGTGCTTGCTGCTAGGATGCGTTTTTCAAATGCCACTTAAAAAAAAAAAAAAGCCTGTACGCTGCTTAGGGGTAGGCTTAGGAACCCATGTAGAACTCCTCATTGATTAAACTACTTTTTTCAGCATAATATGACTTTACCCTACAATCCTGCCAGGAATTTACTTGTTTATTACACCAAGTTCTATTCCACAGAGAATTGGGAGAGCTTGTGAGAATACTTATAATAAAATAATGGGTAAATATATTTAGAAATGAGGGAGGAACCAAGGAAATACTGTAATAAAGAGCTGAAGGTTGAGACTAAGGAATAAATCCCACCTGTGCCTGCCGATGCCTGCAGTATGAGATTAAGGCTTAGCTCTGAACTGCTGGATGTGACCTGATTTTCTGCTTCCCCTCTCAGCATGCGTCTGCTCTAGTGCATGCAGCCCTTCTCCCTGCTCTCCCTCTGTATTCAAGGGCATTTCTGTGTGACCATCTTTCCATCTACGACTTAGTTTAAAAATTTTGTCTCAAATCCATATCCTGCCTATTACGAAGCCCTTGTGGAACTCCTTTGACTCCTATAGCAGTTATACTCACCGTGCAGCAGGAGGGGGTGTTCATTAAGCATTTTGGTGATCAGGAATTGTTTTAGGCCGGCATTCTCAAGAAGATTTTAAGGATTTTGAGGAAGTTTTACATTTTTAAAACCTAGCCTGTTGGTTTTTTTTTTCATTCTTGTCATCCTGCAATGGTGCCTGTGCTCCCAACTTTCTTCCAGGCCCTTGAAAGATCACGTTTCACTCTCCTCCTGAGCCCTTCCAGGCACTGTGCAGGGCTGAGGTTATAACCTAGCCAGTGAAATCAGAATTGGCTGGCAGATAATAAGTAAGTCTGTCTATCCGTTGACTCTTGTATGTGCAGAAAGCATTATGAATGAACAACACACAGAAGGCAGCAAATCACATTGCCATGTGTGTACCTATGCAACAATCTTGCATGTTCTTCACATGTACCCCAAAACCTAAAATGCAGTAAGAAAAAATAAAAAATAAAATTGGAGCCTTCCATTATGGACCTTCTCAAATTATGTATGACTCTGTGGATACCTTAACCTATATCCAAAGAAAAGTAGACTTCTCAGAAAAGATTGTAAATCAGTCCTCAGCATAATGCCATTACTCTTGACCTTATATTACATACTGTGGTTCAGAAATGAACTTCAAGTAAACACTAACTCCGTCCTCTAAAGTATGCTACACCTGTAAAATTGGTCGTCTGATCACGCAGTGTTGTCATAGTTTACATCAGAATTGTGCTAGTTGAATTTGATGAGCAGCAGGCATGGGGCCAGAATTCTATAGAACTCTTTGTGGGGAGGACATGGAGAATAGGAAAGAGCTATACCTGGGTGTTATATAAAACAGCAACAAACAAAATATAAAATTAGCAAAGATGAGTTTTCTCAGACCTCATTTTGGCACTATCCTCAATTTGTTCAAGTATTATCAATAACTTCTTAATGTCTCCAGCCAGATCGCCGAGAAACCTGGAAAGCCTGCACGTGGATCTGGGAATGTACGGCATTGTCTGTGCTTTCTGTAGTAGTCAAAACAGATGTTGCTGTAGTTTGGATATTTGACCCTTAAAACCTCATAATGAAATTTTATCTCCCCAGTTTTGGAAGTAAGGCCTAGTGAGTGAGAGGTGTTTGGGTCTTGGGAATGGATCCCTCCTGAATGGCTTGGCGCCGTCCTGGTGGTAACAAGTGAGTTCTGTGTTCTTGATCTATTAGTTGTCAAGAGAGCTGGTGAAAAGAGCTGGCACCTGTCTCCCTCTTTCTCTTGCGTCCTTTCTCACCATGTGATGACTGCACAAGCTTGATCCCCTTCCTCTCTGGAAGTAGTCTGAGGCTCTCACCAGATGCCCAATCTTCCAGCCAACAGAATTGTGAGCCAAATAAACCATTTTTCTTTAGAAATTACCCAGTCTGAAGTATTTCTTTATAGCATGACAAATGGACTAAGATGTGTGATTTCATATCCTTTGCCATTAATATTTTTAACCTAATTTGTTGGTGTTTTTCTTCATTTGCATTATTATGTAGTAATTCCCGTGCAATCAGCATGTTTTAAAGACATGCCTCAAATAATTATCCTACATATATACTATTAATTTGAAAATATGTGAGTGCTATTATTAATAGAACTCGTGAAAAATGTACTTTAAAAGGGGGTTTCTAAGTTCATAATAGTTTTTGTCATTGCATACATTCTCAGATGACAAGTACAGTGATGATTTGGGACAAGATGGGAATTGAGGGATCTATACCATTTTTTTAAGTGAATAAAGGAAGTTCGTATTTCTAAAAGTCTAATAACCTTGGACTCAGAATTAGCATGTGTCCAACTGGCCCTTCCCAGTATTCTCCCCTATCCTTCACTCTTGCTGAACTGAACACCCCCGTTCCTTCCTGCCTCTCCATCTTTCCCATTGCCTTGTAAGTTCCAACTCATCTTCAAGATTGTTTAGAATCTTTTCTGTGAAATATTTGCTGTCCTCTTAGATTTATTTTATGTGTATGTGTATACTAATTATAGTAGTTCTATTAACAGGTATTTTACTCTATAGAAATCTTTCGCCTACTAAATTGACATATAGCAGATGATCAATAAATACTTGCTGAAGAAAGGAAGGAAAAGATGAAGTGCACACGAGAATTCATTAACATGTGTGGTAGCTTCTTAATATAGTGATAGTTTAGGATTGATTTGAAGATTATTCATATCATCAACTTGGTAGTACAGATTTTGGATGGTAAGGGATATTTTGTGGAAAGAATTTTGTATTAGCTTTATTTAAAAATAATTTAAAAGATTTGGGTTCTAGCTTTACTGCTGTATTTGTTTACTAAGCCTATAATTTTGTTACCTGTAAATGTGAAATTCTAACACATTTTCATTCATTCACTTTTTTCATTCCTTAAATATATGCTAGACATTGTTATTTTTGATTTTTAAATGTTAACCCATAAATAATCATATTGGTCCTTCTGATATTGCCTAAACCTTTAGAATATGCACCATGTTTGTGTTTTCCTTATGGCAGTTCATTTTCCTTTTTTTTTTTGGATGGGAGGGGAAGTACTTCTTTAAAAAAAATGCACGAAATAAACTGTCTTTTAAATATGTAATCACCAGAGATTATAGTCTCAACTATTTATCTTTAAATAATTACATGTGGATAGGTGATTTAATCTGAGTCCAACGCCTCAACAATGTATGAAAATTGTTTTTGTCAGTCCATTACAAGGGGAGCATTGATTGTAAACAGAATATTAGAGATTGATATGCAAGATTAGGTAATTTTTTTTCCAAACAGAGCAAGTAATAGAAAATAGAAATTTCATGCAAATGTATGCAGTTGGTAAGTTAGCTGTGATTACCAGGTATTCATCTCCCCAAAGTATATGTCTACTGTGCAAACAAAACATTTTCTTTGATTTTGTCTTGGTGAATGGAAAATTGATTATATTAAATGTTGCCCTATTGAAATCCACTTACAAATGACTGTGCATCAAACTGTAAAGAGATGGATTAGAGAATTGCAGCACTTAAAGGTTTTTGCTCCACAAGTGAATTTTATGAAAATCTAATGATCAGATGTTAATTATGAACTAGATAATTGCCTTTTCTTGATTAAAAAAGGAGAGCATGAGAATAATACATTTTGCATGTTTTAGCAGTGGAGGTACTAGGTTGGACGTACGTTCTCTATATCTTTACTGGGATTTTTGAAAGCTATAACTAATAATACAAGCTCACTTGATAATACTGTTGGTAGCACTAGTCTTTAGTAATTGTCACCAAAAATATTTGAGGAATTTTAACCCAAAATTCAGTAGTTCTGCTTAATACAGGGCTAATAGCAGAGGAAAGATCACGAATCCTATTTTAATAGCATAGATGCCCGGAAACCAACCATGTATCATGCTTCTGTTCTAATTGTCCTGCTTTCAGAAAATTCAGTAAAGTGTTTTCAGACTAATGAAAAGTTATCAGCCTGCTGCCCAGAATACTAAATTGTTTTCTTCCTTTGTAGTGATAGCTTTATGGTTTGAAATAAACCATTTATGCCAGAAGGAAAGTTATATCAACTTCCTCTTTGTGGCAATTCTCTATTTACCGAGCAGGACTGGAATGTTTGCATACATCATGCTACCCAAATTTAATCGTTCAGAGGAAGTGACTCAGAACTTTAAGATGCAAATTAATTGGAAATGACTTTAGTAGGAGATCCACGTTGCCGTGACTATATTAACCATCTTAGATCATAGGCGTAAGAACACAGCTACTGAGAACTGTTACAGAACAATTCTTGCTAGTTATTTATATATTCTGAAGAGTACTGACAGTGGCCACCTGCACATTTAAAAGGCAAAACAAATGAAGAAGCATGCTTGTGCATCCCGCATTATAGATATCTGCAGCCCTGGATGGTATTTAGAACTGGTGATGTTTTAAAAGCAGAAGTCCTTCACGTGTTTTTTATTTTCTTCCTGCCAATGCATGTTTTAACTGCACTCTCTAGGCTTATCATGGAAGGAACTGGTTTAGGCACGTTTTCTGTGGTGTGTTGCTGTGAAAATAAATGCATATACTGGTATCTGTTTAGTTACCAGTCTCCTTTAGCACAGGATGCTAACTCATACATGTTTTAGAGTTCGAAGTTGTCTGATTGGTACTGTCGTAGAAAACAGTCTAGGGTATATTGTTAAAGCAAGAGCATTCCTGGTCTTTACGAGATTGTTACTGAGTTCTGTTTGAAATCCTAATCATTCTATAACTGATACATATTTAGAGGAATTCAGACCAGTTTGGTATTATAAATCCATCCTCATATCTTTTCTTAGTTGCCTCTCTGATGGGAAAGAAAGATAATTTTTATGGAGTGCCTTCCTTGGACTGAATGCTTGGTACACACATAATCCTTACATGATAAGTGACATTGTCTGGCCTTGACTAGAAGACTGAGAAACTCAGTGTTGCAGTCGACTTGGGCGGGGGGCTGTGGGAGGGAGTAGGATCCAAAAGAGGAAAAGTAGAAAGACGTTTTTTAAGATAAAAGATGGTAATCCAAATGGAAGCTTTTAATTAAGCTGACTTCTGACCATAGAGCTCTTTAAAAAACTTTAAAAAAAATTTATTAGACTTTAGCTGAAACAGCTAATTATTCCTGGCTTTTTAACTACTTTAAACTGAAGTTACCTTCCAAGTATCTCAGGACCAAAACCAATAAACCTTTTATGACTTAATGAAGGAAGCACAAATTATCTCCGAAGAAGTGCAACACAGGCCTCACAAGATCCAGGACCACCCCCAAAGAAAGCTCAAAGAAAGCAGAGTTTCGCTAGCTGCAAGCAGGGGACAACCCATGTTTCTGCTTGGCGATATTCTCTAGGGTCTCAGCTTTCCAGCTAACTCTCTACACACGAAGGCGTGACAACTGTGTGCCCCATAGATGGAAGATTAAAGAAGACAGTTAGTGAGATAGGAAGTCAGAAGCTGTCCATGGAAGGGAAAGGATCAGTAACAAATGGGTACCCAAAAACTTGACTCACACAAATATTAAACCCATTTTAAAAATAAATGTTTCTTTTTTCTTTCCCCTTTTTTGTTAAAGGATTTACATCTCCAAGGGAGTGGTTCCTTGGCAGGGAATCAAACTTTTAGGCTGCCAAGGTGAAAGTGTAGAATTTTAACTACTAGACTACAAGGTGGAATGACCTTTATTTTGCAAATCCTGCAGGGGACCTGAGGCAGGCAGTTTGAACATACATAGGATTTTAACTTTATTTTAAATCTGATCTCTGCTTTCTTTTTTCTTTTTAAGAGACAATCTAAGGCTAGCCATGACACTAATATATGTCTTTCTTTCAGTTGGATCCTCCCATAAATACAAATAAGGCAACTGCTTGGAATGTGAGTTCTCCAAAGTCTTTTTCAAATACAGAAGAAGTCTTTCTAATTCAAAGGATCCATCTTCCAGCTGCTGACAGTCAGGATTTCCAGTTGGTGTATTATTCTAGTAGCAACTCAGTCCAGTAAGCCTCTTCATGGAAAGCCCATAAAGTTTAGAATAAAATTTAACTGTATAAGCAAAAGCTGTTTCTAGACAGGATGTAGAGGAGATAGTGCCCATGATCCTCCAAAAAAATTCACGCCCTGAAATAGGCAAAGAAAGAAAACAGTTCTTGTTGCCACAGAAGTCAAGGATAGCATTTGTGCATACAGTGCCTCCAATATCCCACAGATTTGTGAAGGGCTGCCCTGTCACAGACCCATTAATCCGTGACACTGAGTAGGCCCTTCTGGGATTGGACTTTCCCAGGACTAACCAGACAACAAGAATTGAGATGACAAAAGCCCAGTATGGATGGGACCTAAGATAAACTCTCCTGAGAGCATGACACATTCAGAATGAAGAATAGGCTGCTTAATATGTGACATGTCTCAGGGTTCCCAGTCTTTTCAGGCTGGCCACCAGACACGACCTGAAAATCATGTCCCCTAGATGGTGAAAACCAAGAGTAGGTGTTCCCATTTGGTCACAAACAAGCTCTCAAGGATGTAAAATAAGATGAGAGGGACCCTTTATAACAAATGACACAGAAAGAGCAGAAAAAAGGCTATTTCTGGGAGAAAAAGGATCAGAAAATATGAATATTCCTATTGAAAATACACCCAGGATTTCTACACGTAAGTCAGGTCATACAAATAATTTTCTCCCATTAATCAAAAATTTGGAGAGAAAAAAAAAAGATAAGTAGAGATTTTTACCACCCACTCAACTAGATTCCATCTACAGAGACTGGGATCCTGACTAGTAAGAAACACTCACCCTCTTGCTTGCTTGTCAGCCTCTAGGTTCCCTTGAATGTGGCTTCCAGAAGAGCAGAAGGACTTCGGTATCCTTCTCACGGTGCCAAAAGTGTAGGAGCAAATAGAGAACTTCCCCTTTGCCTTCCGGGTTTATTGAAAGTCAGCTGACAAAAGGCAGATTAATAGAAGAAACGGCATGCCAGTTAATGTATACACATTTGCATGGGAGTCATACAAAATATGAACGGTGTATGTGAGTCTCTTCAAGGAAGCCAGCAGAAATCCTAGTATTCTCATGTGCGCATTGAGCACAAGAAAGTTGAGAATTTCAGCAGCAACTTCCCATCTCTGGATGTTTCTCAATCTCTAGTTTATTCTCACTTTCTTACTTTTCTACTGCCTCTAGTTTCTGATCCTACAAATGCACTGGTCTATATCAATCCCTTTTCTCTGCAGTGTTGTTCTGGAACTATCTTTATTGTTGTTTGTTCCTCCCCCTGCGTAAAGTTATAAATTGTTTTGATTTTTCCAAGTGGCATTTCTTAACATTTTAATCTTGGGATGAAATCTAGATGCATGTAGATAGATTTTAAAACCAATTACAGAGATCTCAGGAGTATATTGAATATACTAGTTCCCATACTTCTACATTTCAAAAGAAATAGAGATACATGGTGTTGCCACCTGTTTATATTTACACATTAGGAACATTTAAAAGCATGGACAGTTACCACTTTTTTTGTAAAAAGAAAATAAAATAGTACAAGATAATATTAGAATAAAAGGATATCTGTTCCTATGATTTTTGGTACCTTTGTATCAACATGAAGACATGCACAGCAATATTAGAATTATTTTGTCATCCTAAACTTTTTTACCTGGTGATGTAGTTCAAATATGTCTTCACCCCATCTCATATTGAATTGTAATTGCCAATGTTGGAGGTGGGGGCTTTGGGAGGTGTTTAGGTCACGGGCAGATCCCTCATGGCTTGGCACTGTCCTTGTAATAGTGAGTTTTCATGAGACCTGGCTGTTTAAAAATATGTTGTACCATGTCAGGCATGGTGGCTCATGCCTGTAATCCCAGCCCTTTGGGAGGCTGAGGTGGGTAGATCACCTGAGGTCAGGAGTTGGAGACCAGCCTGACCAACATGATGAAACCCCATCTCTACTAAATACAAAAAAATTGGCTGGGCATGGTAACCCATGCCTCTAATCTAAGCTACTTGGGAGTCTGAGGCAGGAGAATCACTTGGACCCGGGGAGGGGGAGATAGCAGTGAGCTGAGATTGTGCCCTTGCACTCCACCCTGGACCAGAAGAGTGAAACTCCGTCTCTTGTTCTTGCCGTGTGAGACACTGGCTCTCCCTTTGTCTTCCACTGTGATTGTAAGCTTCCTGAGGCCTCACTGGAAGCTGAGCAGATATCAGTGTGATGCTTCCTGTATAGCCTGCAGAACTGTCAGCCAATTAAACCTCTTTTCTTAGAAATTACCCAGTCTCAGGTATTTCTTTATAGCAATGCAAGAATGACCTAACATACCTGGCTAAAATAATGGCCCCCTAGTATAGATATTTTGACTACTAAGAAATCCAAAGATATGTCAGCTCAGAATTCCGAGTCTAGTCCACCTTTCTAGAATAAATAAAGTCTAGAATAAATAAAGTCTTTCTAGAATAAATAAAGTCCACCTTTCTAGAATAAATAAAGTCCTCTGCTTTTCTTCTGCTAACTTAAACAACTGCTACTGCTGTCACTGATTGAGTGCCTGCATTAGCCAAGCTTAGCATAAGACACTTTATTTTCTCATTAGGCTTTAGAGTCATTACTTAGTTATTAATGCTATTTTATTCCAGATAATGAATCTCTGGTACAGTAAGGTTGTGATTTACCTAAAGTTGCACAACTGGAGTGGTGGACCCAAGATTTAGCAGAAGTAACTACCACTACCCTGTGTGTTCTTCCCTTACATGCCCAAGTTTGCCCCATATGGTCATCAGGTTAGCAGTGGAATAGTACCTGGTTGAGAGAGCCTGTGGGAGTTAAAATCCTGCTTCCCAAGCTGTGTACTCTGGGAAGGGACTGTCTCTGCTTAAAAGAAGGGGAACTTGGTACCTTCACTAGTTACGTTTCTAGTAGCTATCTTGTATGTGCCTACACAGTTCATGTCCTGTGTCTTTGTTTATGCTGTGCCGTCACTTACATGCCCTCCTCATCACCTCTACATGTTCCAATCCCCGTTTACCCTGAGCATAACTGAAATGGCATCGCCTTCATGAAGTCTTGACTAATATCTGCCACCACCTCCACCCTGTCCCAGTGCCAGAACTAGCCTTCTGTTGGACTCGCCTCCCTAGTACTTTAATTGTGTAGTTTCTCCTGTAGAACATCCTCCCTCCCTCATTTAGAATAATACATGCCCCTATGTTATTGACTGTGTTTGTCTGGAAGCATTTTTAGAGCAGGGAACAGATACGGTTTTTCTTTATATCCCCCAAAGTCCGTTACCATGTGTCCATCACGCATAGTAAGCACTCGATAAATATTTGTTGCATGAATTTAATGCACAAGCTAATCGTAGTCCTAGATTTCTAGACCAAGAGAGACAACAAGCACGTTCTTTCTGAGTTAAGATTTATATTAGAAGATATTTACATGATTTAAAGTTTAGCTTCCATATGTGTAGCTAACTTTTCATTATGGAATTTATTACCAAGACTAAAAAACTGTAAGCAGTATATATGAGCCTATGCCTTCTGAGATACTTTACCCTGCATCCTAGAGTACAGATTTTGTAGTTTTGTGAACATTCTGGGGTTATGTTCAGAAATCATCCCTTTGCTCTGAATAAACTGGAAGCTCATAAACATGCTGTAGTCTTAAATATTTTACTTGCTAATAAGCAGCTTCTCTATAAGACATTTTTCCTCTGTGGCTCTTATCAGAATTATAAACAAGAGGAAAGATAGGCCAGTCAGCACACATATCTGAAAGGCACAAATATTTTATTAGGAATAACCAAAATGTTTTACCACCTATGTATAGGGATTTTGATATCTAGGGTATTTAAAAAGTCATTATGGAAATGTATTAAATATCTTAAAATATAGTCAGTGATGTTAGATTCTGAAAGAACCAGAGCAAAACTGTCTGTGGGCATTTATGAAATAATAATTTAAACAGCCGGTAGAACTTGCGGATAACTTCATTGATACTTGACAGAGTAGTGAAAGGACTGCATTGTTCTTTGTTCTAGAAAGATGCTACTCAGGCATAACATCAGATTTTCTTAGTGTCCGATTTCTAGTCTGTCCTAGTTCCTCTCTTACGCTCTGTTTGTTACTCACATGACCAGTTTTCATGAGAACAGTATCAAGAATAGAGTCCCTAACAAAGAATTTTCTGGAGGTTGATTGACACCCAGGGCTGTAACTCATGAAATGTTTCTTTTAAGGCTACAGAATGTATCTAAACAGCAACGTAATTGAGACATTAAAGGTGTGCAGTAATGATTGTGGCTAGAGGCTTAGGGCACAAAACTTGATGCCTACTAGCTATGTTTGAGCCATAACAATAACTGGACCCAGAATTCTGAGCTGACATACCTTTGGATTTCTCAAAAGGGAAGTTGGATCTTCATGACATATGGGAAGAGGTTGGACTTTGGACTTTGGAGTGAAACATACTGGGATTTCTTTCCGACTCTATAAACTGCCTCATTGAGAAAATTATTTGGCCCCTTTAAGCCTCAGTTTTCAAATCTGAATTTGTGTAATGGTAGTATTAACACTTTCTATGGTTATAGCCTTTACCCTGCTTTAAGCCAAAAAGTTAAGGATTTTTTTTCTCTTACTGAATATTCACTTTTTAAAATTTAAGTGAGTATAATCTCTTTAGCACCTCTGGCAGTGATGGGATTTGAAATCAGGAAGTGTTCATGAACTTAAGTCTGAGTTTTTAAATTTATGCTAAGATGCTATCTCTTCCTCTTCCCTTGCTTTCTAATTTTTCTCTTAATGTACAACTGGATTGACCATTTCAGAGAAAATAAAGAGAATTTTTACATTATTAAATAATACTTTCTAGGAAAAAAAGGAAAAATAAATAATACTTTCTATTTGTTAAAAGTAGAATGTAAAAACATTTTGCATCTTTACATTAAAAATTAAAATAAGTAACCTTTAATATTTTATTTTTAAAATAGTGATAATGTATATATTGTAAAACTAAGGATTGCTTTGGAAAACAGGCAGTCTTCAAAAAGTAAGTCATAGAGTTACCGTACAACGCAGCAACTACAATCCCAGCTACATAATAAAAGAATTGAATACATGTCTACAAAAGACATACAATTCTGATGTCTTTGAAGAAATAAAGTTCTGTGGCTTTTAGTATTCATAAAGTTGTGCCACTACCAGCACCACTATCTAATTTCAGAACATCTTGACACCCCCAAAAGGAATCTAATACCCTTTGGTTCCATTTCAGTCCCTCTTCGCCTCTTTCTTGGCAACTACTAATCTACCTTCTGTCTTCATGATCTGCCTATTCCAGGCATTTCATATAAGACAATTCATGTAATATGTGGTGCTTTGCAATGGGCTTCTTTCACTGAACATAATGATTTCAAGGTTCATCCACGTCATAGCATGTATAGGGACTTCATTTCTTTCATTGACTGTACGATTGGCTTTCTGTATATCTGTGAATCCCTCATCCATGGATTCAACCGAACATGAATGAAAAATAGTTGAAAAAAATGGTATCTGTACTGAATATGCACAGACTTCTTGTCATTATGTCCTAAACAATACAGTATAAGAACTGTTTACATAGCATTTATAATACATTAAGTGTTATAAGTAATCTAGAGATGACAAAGTATATGGGATGATATGCATAGGCTATATGCAAATACTATACCATTTCATATCAGGGACTTAGCCCCCATGAATTTTGTTTGATTCTAACCAACCATGGATATTGAGGGATGACTAGAAAGGGTTCTGGAACTAATCCCCCACAGATACTAAGATATACTTTTTTTTCTTTGTATGGGTAGCCTACATTTTATTTATTCAGTTACCATTTATAGGACATTTATATTGTTTCCACTTCCTATTGTATTCCTGACTATGAACATTTATGTGCAGGTTTTTCTGTGGACGTATATTCAGTTCTCTGGGCTTTATACCTAGGATTGTAGTTGCTGGGTTGTATGAGAACTTGCTGATCAACTTTTTGAAAACTGCCTATTTTCCAAATCAAAGTACTCTTTAATTTTAAGGTTTTTGTTTTATTCCACTTACCTTGAGTCATTGGTATTATAATATTGGGAAGTGGGAGGGAGAGAAAAAGAAAAAAAAATTTTTTTGCTCTGATTTTTCTTTTTACAAATGGACATTTTATTTAAAACCAGTGACTTGGAAATGATCCTGCTCTATTAGAGTGGGGTGGTTTCAGCAGAAGTGACTGAGGCCTCTTTACAAAATGCTAAAGGAAAATAATGGTTTTGGTTGGAAATGTTCATTCAATGACATTTCATTCAGTGGTATCAAGGTGACATTTTTTGGGCAAGATACTCTGTCATGGTTTGTAATTTTTACATTTGTAGGACTGTTTTCCCCACGGTTTAGTGTTTCTGCATTCTTGAATGCACTTGGTTAATGGATTTTCACATTCTACTGGATTCATTCGTATGTGTTTGTCAAAACCTGAATTCATTCAGTTCATTTCTGATTTTAAATTGCTATTTATTTTTCACCATATATTGAGCCAGTTTTAATACCTGCTAAAAGTAGTTTTCAATAGCTAACTGAAAGAAATGGATTGGGTTCCCACTTAGACAAGTGATGATAAATTGATGGAACAAACCATGAAGAACGTAGTAAACCAAACATGTCCATGACTGAAAACCCATCTCCTCTGTTTATTTCTCTGAAGATCTCAACTAGCCACTTTGAGGTTTTTCTTTTCCCCTGAGATATGACAGTTTTGGCCAAAGATTGAAAATGTAGCCATGAGCCCACTCATTCCATGGCTGTTCTATGAATTATTGAAATGTTAGGAACTTTTGCCCTTAAAAAACGTTGCATTTGCGCTTAAGTTCTGGTTTTTTTTTTTTTTTTTTTTGCTTCTGAATATCCTAAGACTGGCGTGTGTCACCAGGCAGCTGAAACCTAAAAAACATGTTCAAGGCTTTCAGGGATGAAGGACCTTAAAGCTTAGGATAGTCTGATTTGAGACCTATGTTCTTATCAGTTCAGCGCCAAGCAGTAGTAACTGGGGGTTGCTGGCTGCCTATGGAGTATTTGAAAGTTACGACTCTACTCTCCCCACAAAATGTGTTATGTTTATTTATTAAATATTTTTCATATTGTTTCAGTGGTTTTGTGGCTTCCAGGAACCTCAGGTTAAGAACTCCTAATCTAAAGCTCTCCTGAACCTGTTATCATAATAGATTCCATATAGAGATCTTTTAGAGTTTTTAAAAAGTTTAATCTCTTTAATTTCAAAAGTATTATTTATTCTAAGGTACTATTAGATTGTTTAAAAGGAGGGGGGGAAATCCTGTGATCCAATCCCACCACCTGAAGTTTTCTCTATATATGTGTTTTATAGTACCTTCTTTATATTCTACTAATCCATTGTGAACACTTTTAAATGTCATTAAAATATTCTATGGGGGTGTCCTTTTTTAAAAAAAAACTTACAGTACAATTCACTGTTTGTGATTCACTTCTATGGGTTTTGACAAATGCATAGTGATGTATCCATCATAATTAAAGATGCAGTGTAGTTTCATCACCTCAAAATTCTGTCTTGCTGCCTTCTACTGATCTGTTTTCTGTACCGGTAAGTGTGCCTTTTCTGGAATTTCTTATCAATTGAGTCATCTAATATGTAGACTTTGGGGTGTGGCTTTTGGGGTTTAGCAAGATGCATTTGAGATTCATCCATTATATTAGGCTGTCCTTGCATTACTATAAAGAAATACCTGAGATTGGATGATTGGCTCATGGTTCTGCAGGCTATACAGGAAGCATAGTGGCATCTGCTTCTGAGGAGGCCTCAAAGAAGCTTCCAGTCATGGCAGAAGGCATTGAGCAGGAGTAAGAGAGAGTGGGGAGCATGACAAATACTTCTAAACTACCACATATTGCAAAGACAGTACCAAGGGGATGGAAGGGGATGGTACTAAACCCTTCATGAGAAATCTACCTTGTGATATCCAATTACTTCCCATTAGGCTCCACCTCCAGCATTGGGGATTACAATTCAACATTAGATTTGAGTGGGGACACAGATCCAAATCATATTATCCATGTTTTTGTATTTATTAATCCTTTTTATTATTGTGTTATATTAGCCATCAAACGATTTACTATTAATGCCTGGTTTGTAGTACTTTTATTTACCTTCCTCAGGAACTATGGTTCATTCTAACATTTATACTCCTTTGAGCCTTTATCATGTATTTAGTTTGAATTAGATTCTTTTGTGTATAATATTTTTTATTTTTATAGTAGGATACACTGCTTCCTTAGATGATACAAATACTTCGTATTTCTGCTTATGTTAGAATTTAGAGAAAGCAGGAGGGTCCTTAAGGATATGACTGCCAAACTGCTTGAATGTCTTTTCCCAGTGTGCACACATGGGTTGATGATAAATGTTAGTATAGGCATCATTACAAGCATTTCTCTTCCAGTGCGCATAACAACCTTGAATGGTAGATGTTCGTGTTCAGATTACTCTGATGAGGAAACAGGAGCTTCCTGAGTTAATTGCCTAAGGACACACAACTAGCCATCAGTGGAGCAGAAGTCAAATTAGTGTCTTGTAACTCGTCTCATATTAAAGTGTTCATTATTGTAAGGAAAATAGCGAACTGGAATTGTAATTTTTATGTTACTTATTTAGTGTAATATTTCTCAGAAAAGGCAAGAAATGAAGATGATCGATAAGATGCAGTATTGTTTAATAGGGCATTATGAAATTGTAGCATCATCAGTATCCTGTAGGGCTCTGTGAAATATTCATATATTAAGAAAGCAAGTGAGTAAGCAATTTAGGAAGAAGAATGAATTTTTTGCAAAGCAGCCTTAGAAGAAATTTCATTTTGCTAAAAGTCTTAAGGTTAAAATGCTGAATCAGAGTCCTTTACTGGCATGCTGTGTCTCAGATTACATTATTCTTTTATACCAATGCTCAGCACCCAGTAAGTGTGCAGTAAACAGTTGTTAAATGAATATTCCAAGTTCTGAAGATCCTTCTAATTTTGGAATATGCTCTTTAGCTTTTGGGAGATGATTAGGTCATAACAGTAGAGGCTGTCTGGACAAAGGACAGACAGAACTCAAAGTCATCCCTCTGCTCATATGAGACAAATGCTTATCTGATTACTTCCTCTGCCCTATTGTTTCACTAAGCTAGATTAAGGGATAAGTGACTATTCCTCTACCTCTGCCTTACATGCAAATTGTGTAGTTAGTAAGAGGCTAAACAGAGACTCAAAAGAATGCAACTGTTTGTCTCTTATGTACCTATGACCTGGAAGCCCCCTCCCTGCTTTGAATTGTCCTGCCTTTCCAGACAGTTGTGAAGTGATAGATATGTCAGAGCATATTTGTCTGACTCATGAAAATAAGTCAAAATGAGGTAAAAAATGAGGATGGTTCTGTGAGCCAAAAATATCTGAGACAAATCTCGACCAATTTTAAAAGTTTATTTTGCGAATGTTAAAGGACACACCCATGACACAGACTCAGGAGGTCCCGAAGGTGGTCGGGGCACAGCTTGGTTTTGTACATTTTAGGGAGACATAAGACATCAATCAGTATGTGTAAGATGTGTACATTGGTTCAGTCTGGAAAGGCAGGACAGCTTGAAGCAGGGATGGGGCTTCCAGGTCATAGGTACATAAGAGACAAACAGTTGCATTATTTTGAGTGTCTGATTAGCCGCTTACTAAATACACAATTTACATGTGAGACAGAGGTAGAGGAATAGTCACGTATGCCTTAGTCTGGCTTTAGTGAAACAATAGGGCAAAAGAAGCAATCAGATAAGGATTTGTCCCATATGAGCAGAGGGATGACTTTGAGTTCTGTCTGTCCTTTGTCTACACTAATATCCTTGTGGGCAAATTGTGAGGGAGATATGTAGCTTTTGTAGCTATCTTATTTAGGAATAAAATAGGAGACAGGGTTGCCTGACACAGTTCGTAGCTTGACTTTCCTTTGGCTCAATGACTTTCTGGTCCCTATTTTCTTTCGCTGTCCCATTTTGTAAATTATTTCTTAAATGACTCTTGAAATAAAAGATAGAGACAGAGCAGCTAAGAATGTCCATTTTCTTATCATATATGGCTAGAAAGTACATACTTCTAGGTTTTGCTGAAAAGACCTAGTACTTTAGGATGTTTTCATTATGGTGATACTATTTTTAACTTAGTGACTTCTGTTGTAAATTATAGTAGTTTTGTTTATTAATAAATTAAGGGTATTAGTGACATACTGTCCATAATACAGGTATTAGACATTTTATTGGTCGTTGTCATGAATTGACTGTAATGCACCACAGACAATATGGTATAGTATGAACATTACAATCATTTTGTAGATCAGAAGGCCTGGTTGTTGTCAATTACAAGTCACATTAAAACAAATCCAAATAGCATTTTATCCATTTGAAAGTAAATTTTTATTACTTTGAATTAGTATTTTTTATACCCCAATGTAAGTAAACATTTATATTGGAATATTAAGTTAAAGTATTTATATTAAGTTTTAATATCAAATTGTCTTAAGTTTTACATATTTTGTGAGGGTTACTTGCTTTGTAATACTAAAGGGACATAGTAAATAGTGGCATTATATATTAGTACAGTTGAATGATGTATTCTGCTCAAAGTGTCAGAGTACATATTGCAAAGCCAGCAGAGCAGCTGGAAATTAGGGGAATCTCGAGAGGCAGGCGTAGGGAGAATAAGCCCAACTCTGCCTCAGTTCTTGGCTAAGTGCCACATTATACAGGCTCAGGGGAGACCCATAGGAAACTAGGAACCACAAGATCAAAACATATACAAGCACCTTCTTACTATGGGTTAGAGTCTGCAGTTTTAATCCAGGCAAGGTACCTACCTGTTAGAATACAAATTCAATAATTCTCAGGAAACATGATAGAATCTAGTGTTTCTGTATTATGTTATCTATAATCTCTAGTTTACTATAAAAATTAAAAATTTTCTACATGGAATGAAACAGAAAAGTGTGATCTCTACCCAAAAAAAGGCAATCAGTAGAAGTTGGCTCTTAGCTCAGATTTGAATTTAGCAAAGACTTCAAAGCAGCTATTTTAAATATATTGAAAGAATTAAAGGAAAATCTGGTATCAATAAATGAAAAAATGATCTGAGCAGAGAAATGATAACCATTAAAACAAACAAACAAACTTGGAAATCCTAGAGCTGAAAAGTACAATTATTGAAATTTAAAAAATTGCCAGGTGGGCTCAAAAGCAGTTTGGCAATGTCAGAAGAAAGGAACAGCAAACCTGAACACTCAGTAGAAATTGCCCTGTATGAAGAATAGAAAAAAAAAAATGATAGGAGAAAAAGGAACGGAACCTACAAAACCTGTGAAGTAGTCCAATATACATGTGCTTGCAATCCTGAAAGGAGAGGTGACAAAGAGATATAAAAATATTTGTGGGAATAACGGCTGGAAACTCCCCATATTTAGGGAAAAACATTATTTACAGATTTAAGAAGCTTGCAGAGTCCCAAGAAATATGAACACAAAACCATTCCTAGATATATTCTAGTCAACTGTTTCGATAAACGAAAAATTATAAAAGCCACCGTAGGAAAATGATACTTGCTTATCCTTCAAGGAAAACAACTGAAAGTATTTGTTTCTGATGGTAACATTTGAGCCTTCAGGAAAACAAGAATTTTGGAAAACTTATATTAACCAGTATTTCTCATTATTTGACTTTGGAAAATTTGTAACCACCAACAGCTTCCCAATACTAAAAAGGTTTATTTTTTAAAAAAGAAAGACATTGATGGTGATGTTTAACAAATGTGACCTTGAAAAAGTATTTTGTAGGCTGGGCACTGTAGCTCATGCCTATAATTCCAGCACTTTGGGCGGACGAGGCAGGCAGATCACAAGGTTAGGAGTTCAAGACCAGCCTGACCACCATGGTGAAACCCTGTCTCCACTAAAAACACAAAAATTAGCCTGGTGTGGTGGCGTGCACCTGTAATCCCACCTATTTAAGAGACTGAGGCAGGAGAATTGATTGAATCTGGGAGGTAGAAGTTGTAGTGAGCTGAGACTGAGCCACTGCACTCCAGCCTGGGCAAGTGAGACTCCACCTCAAACAAACAAACAAACAAACAAAACTTTTGTAATGAAGTGCGTCAACATTTAGAGATTTGCATAAAGGTAATGTATGTAATTCAGTGAACAATTATTTTCCAAGTGACCAATGTATGATGTTACAAAATCATTTGCTAAATATCCAAAGTGCAAGGTAGACCAATGGATTTTAATATAACAAAGTACAAAAAGTTCATTGATATGGTTTCAGTTTTCATATCGCAACTAGTTTTTAAGAAGCTATTACATATCAACATTTGTTATGAAATCAACAAAGAATAACTGCAGTTTTCTGAAAAGGTTTAATTGCTCTTCCCCTCTGCGTATGAGAGGCCAGGTTTTCTTTATATATTTCAACCACAACAATATTGCAACAATGAATGCAGAGCAAATTTGAGAATTCAGCTGTCTTCACTTAAGCCAGACATTAAAGAGACTTGCAAAAATGTATGAAAAATTTAAAAACTCTTTAGAAAATTACAGCTATTTTTCATAAAATATATTTTTATGTTAAGACATAGTTTATTAAATGAATTAATATATATATTTTAATTCTTATTTTTAATTTCTAATGTAGTAAATGTCAGTAGATCTCCACATTAACTAAAGCTCCTTGGCCTCCTCCATTCTTTTTAGATATAAAGGCGTCCTGAGACCAAAATGTTTAGAATTGTTTTGAGTCTACTCTGCCTCCACTTTGAGACAGCACATTCCTTTAAGAGCATCAGACTGGAAAATTAGAAATATCATATAGCTCAGGAGATTAGTATTCTAGAGTTTATGGTGACATCCAATTTTTGTTGGTATCTTTGATTATTTTCAAGTAAACAATGAAATATGCTATCAAGCGTGCTGTTAAATGCTTCTAGTCCCTCTCCCCCCAGTTTCTTTCCAGACCTTTTATTTTTTTATGAGAGCCTCACCAGGAAAACAATAAGGGACTTTTGCAGTGGTGACTGATTCTTATTTTCTTATGTATAGAGGTTATCAAAAAACATTAGAGTACTTTAATAGTGAATAGCATAATAGTGCTAGCATAGTCATTGCTATGCTATTCTGATTTCTTACTCAGTTTCTGGGAACGAGCATTAATCATTTGAAATCAGAAGAATCATATAGAATCATTGAAGTTTGTATCATTTGGTATGAAGAAGAATTGTAAAGATGGCAACTGAAAGAAACCCTTAAGTTTTTTTTAGTCCTAATTATAATTTTCTGTTAAATGCATGGGCCAGTGATTGTTTCAGTTTATCTAGTAGTTGACAAAACCAGTCCACCAGAAATAAATTTGTTATGTGATGTTCATAACATAAATGTATAGTAAGCTTAACATTGCATTATTTTGTTTTTTGACAAAAATAACCACCAAAAATTAAAAACATAAAAGCCCACTTGTCTACCTGCTTGCATGAAACTGAATAGATCTCAGCTTCCATACATGCCCTTCCATGCATTATTACTTTTCCCATTTCTTGGTGTTTCACCCCTTTTCCCATTGCACTTGCATTTGAATTTGGAAGACCCATCACTGCAAATAGGCTTGTATAGATCTGATTGTTGTTGTTCTGTTTTTAAGAGACAGGGTCTTGCTCTGCCACCCAGGCTGACATGCAGTGGTGTGATCATGGCTCACTCGAGCCTCAGCCTTCTGGCACAATAGATCTTCTGGCCTCAGCCCCTGGAGTAGCCAGGACTACAGACACATGCCACCATGCCTAGCTAATAGATCTGATAATTTTTTAAGACTTAAACTATTGTGGTCCTAAAATCAGACAAATGTTACTGTACTCTTGCTCTGGTCTTTTATATTTTCACCTAATATTTTTGGTAGTTTTGAAACTGACATGTGTGGACAGGGGCACTAAAACAACTTTATATGCTATTTCTTTATGTTTATTTTTATTTTGTTTTAGAGATATTGCCCAGGCTTGTGTGCAGTAGCTATTCACAGACGATCATTGTGTACTACTGCCTCAAACTCCTGGGCTCAAGCAATCCCCTTGCCTCATCCTCCTGAGTAGCTGGGGTGACAGGAGCATGCCGCAGCACCTGGCCTTTATTCCTTTGATAATTGAATTGAGTTACATGGACATTATAAAATAGACGATTTTCTACTGTATTGTGTTTAAAGGACTTAATAGTGATTTGTTTTCTAAATCTTACTTTATTTTTGAAATGATAAGGATTTTCATTCTTTTAGCAAATGGTGTGGTTCTGAAAGTCACATAAAGGCCTTCACCAGAATTGAAAGCTTCTAATCTAAGGATGTCAATTAGAGGGATATCCATTTGGATCTGGAAATAAAACCTGATTGTTTATCAACTGACTTCTTCAACTACAGTTTCCCTTATTATTATTATATTATTTTTAGGCCAAAGATGAAGAGGAAGCCTTTCTGGATTGGAGTGATGATGATGATGGATTTGATCCAAGCACACTCCCAGATCCAGATAAGTATAGAAGCTCCGAAGATTCAGATAGTGAAGATACGGAAAACAAAACTAGGTATGTTTTTACCATTGGTATCAAATATATTCTCAATACTCGTATGAATCTTTTAATGAATCTGAAAGACATTGCTAAGAGTTCTACACTGAGAGTGTGTTTGTTTATTTGTTTGTTTGGTACCTTTACTTATATTCCTGGAAATCCTGCCGCTATTTTTTACTCATTTTGCTTCAGGTTCTAGAAATATGATTTTCTGATCATGTTAGGGCCTTTTTTTATTATTTTTGTAATCCTCATTAACAGATTTAAGTGTGATATATGAGTTGTATTTTTCCTTTCTTTATTCTTTTTTTCTTATGATTTTCTGAGTCCTTTATGCCTAAGTATTTGATGCACTAAAGATATGTTCTGTGCAAACAGAGTTTTATGGTTTTTTTTTTTTTTTTCATTTTCAAAGAACTACGTTAAAGATACTGTTAAAATTTTCCTTGAATTGTAAAAAGGGGACATTATTCCATGTTATTTTACATGGAATTAAATAACAAAATACTGGAGGGGCTGGGCACCGTGGCTTATGCCTCTAATCCCAACACTTTGAGAGGCTGAAGCGAGAAGGTTGCTTAAGTCAGGAGTTTGAGAGCAGCCTGATCAACAAAGTGAGACCCCAGATCTACAGTCGATCAATCAATCAGTCAAGGAAAACTTGTACAGAAACAACCCTTGACAAATTCCTTCACTTTAAAATCTGTCTATTTGCTATGATCTATTTGCCACCATTGCCAGAAACAATTGAAATGTGATGAATAATATGACTTGCTCAGCATTTGTTTTCAGAGTACTATGTATTAGATTAAAAGTCCGTTGATTTAAAAGTTGAGAATGTTAAATTTCATGCTCAATCTAAACGAGCTTCTTTACATAAGGGAGGTACTAATGACAGACAGAGCTAATATGATTAAAGGAAACTGGAAACTTGGGGTTATCCTTGAAGTGCTAGCACAGGGAGTTTGGACTTAGAGAAATAGGCCATGGAGAGCTATAATTTGTTTTAAACAATAACATTATGAAAAGGTCTTAAAGACTTTCTTAGGTGAAAATGCTGTAAGGAGACAGAGTCACTCTTCATTTGAATCTTTTTTTTTTTTGAGATGGAGTCTTGCTCTGTCTTTAGGCTGGAGTGAAATGGCGCAATCTTAGCTCACTGCAGCCTCTGCCTCCTGGGTTCAAGCAATTCTCCTACCTAAGCCTAACAAATAGCTGGGACTACAGGCTTGCACCACCACGCCCAGCTAATTTTTGTATTTTTAGTAGAGATGGGATTTCACCGTGTTGGCCAGGATGGTCTCGATCTCTTGACCTCTAGGGGTAAATGTATACACTCTTGAGTTCCTTGGTGTATGTGTCTGAGACCATTAGATGAACCCCGTTGGGGTCGGGTTTGCTGCCCCTTGTGTTTCTATATAAATGCACCTCTTTTGGAATGGTTTATAGGGTCTGATTTTGGTGGATGTGATTTAATATCAAATACATGACTTTCAATCATGATCTTCCAAGTGTTTCCATGTAACCTGACTGTCTGCAGGGAGCATTAATTGGTTCTTACAGTTCTGCAGCCATATTTTGCGTGTGTGTCTAATATATCTTTAAAAGATAGAGTTAACCTTTGAAACTTGTGGCAGGATGTCAGCAATCCTTCTGCATCTGATTTATATGGATTTTTTTCCCTAACATTTTTAATGATAGTTTCTGGGTCATCTTTCATCTGTGTACAGCAGGCATTTCATTTCATTCTTCTGCCATTTCTTACCCTTATGGTAACATTTCCATGCTACCACCTAGCTAATATAGCTTATTCTCTAGTAGCTCATGTGTTTCATCCTGTTAATTAGTTGTAAGTGTTTTGTACCTAGAAATTGTCTTTACATCTTTTTTTTTTTTTTTTTTTTTTTGGTACATCACTTAACTGCTCTAGCCTCAGTTCTTACCCTTAATATTAATGTCATGGCACAGTATTAACTCTAATATTAAGAATTACAAATACCCACTTGATCTGTTAGTCTCTGGGTGTTTGAATTGATTGATTGATTGATTGATGAAGGAGATTTACAGGGTTAAAAAAGAAATGTAATCATAAGAGTCTATATCATTGGTCCTAATATTAATAGCTTAAGTGATGTAAGAGGTGACAGAAATAGATGGAGAGTTGGAAGAAGCCAAGTTCATATAGTGTAAAGGTGATGAACAAGAAAGTAGGAGTACCTTGAGAGATGCCAAAGCACCTTAAATACAAGGTTCAGATGGAAAGTATTTAAGCATTATATGAAAATTAAAACCATTTTAATTTCAGGCACAGCTAACAAGTCTGCATTAGTGGAGACTGGGATTGGTCAACTTGTTTTAAGCTGACAGGAAATTTTTTGTTGAAGAGGAGGATATCAGTAAGTGCTTGATTACTGACAAGGAGTTTTATTCCTGTAGCATGTATAATACATAACTCCTGTAGCCTCCTAGCAGGTGTTTTGTTTTGGCCTGGGAACATGTAGCCTGTGTAATCGTCTTCTTATAGCGTTCTTCTAGATGAGAAAACCAAGACTTTAAGGGCTAAAATAACAGACGTGATCACAAGGAAAGTTAGGGACAGATCTGTGTGATCTTTATAAATTAAACTAATTTCCTAGTTCTAGAATCCCAATTAGGTTGTATAGAATTACCCTGGTGTTAAGAGAGGTAGCTCAGGGTAATGTCACTTGACTAAAGACCTGGATCCACGGACTAACCATAAGGTAGACTTGACTAAACAATGGCTTCCCACCTTCAGTGTTATTGGTATGGTGGCCCAGATAATTTTTTGTTTGGGGATGGTGATGAGCATCATTCCTGGCCTCCACCAATAGCAATCCCACCCATTTGGGACAACTAAAAATGTCTTTAGACATGGTCAGCTATCTCTGAGGGAGAAAAATGCCCACAGTTGAGAACAGCTGGACTAGACCCCAGATGGCAGATACATGTTACTGGTGTGTAATTTCCCCTGTCCTTTATTCAAAGTAGGCTTTTTCTCTATTCATTTCTATTTGGCCTAAACAGTCCTCAACACAGTCTCCATTAAGCAGGTGGAACTGGTGCAGAAGGTAAAACCTATTTGCCATTCCTGGACTAGAAGGCAGGATTTGGAGTAAATTATAAGTAGTAGCCTACATCTGTAGTTTCTATTTATACTTTAATTTCCATTTTTCTCCCCTTTCTGTGGTTTCTTTGCCTCCACAGCAATGAATCAAGATGTATATAAACAAAACCAAATTGTTTTGGATAAAGAAAATGTATTTGGAAGATTGTATATACTAGAATTCTTCCAGTTTGACTACATCTTTTTCTTTGCTTCTCATAAGCTGTATGACTATGTGCTAAGATCCTGTGGTGTCTGCTTTAGTGGACCCTCCTGGCATGTTCACAGGTCTTACTTGCTGTGCTGTCTCGACCCTTTTACCCAGAATTGAGGCAGTGGCTAGTACTCCGGCCTCTTGGACATCATCACATCTCTCAGTAGGTTATTCTCTGGCGATGCACTTAGCATTTTCAGAGATGAGTTCACTCTTAAGGGACTAGATAGACCAATTAGAAGGTAGCTATTAGTCCCCAACTAACTAGCATGATCTAGTTTCTTTGAAAGTTTCCTGTTTCTTATTTCTTCACTTTATTGACATGCATAAATATTCAGCATGAGCAACGCTTTCGTTTCTCCACATGGAAAGACACTGTAAGTTGGAACTAGGCAATGGAGAGCCAGAGGGGTGGAGAATGACAGAATCGGGGGTCAGTAGTTCCCCCTCTGGGAGGTCTGGCAGGATTTTAAAGAGTTTGTACTTCTGTCTTCTTAGTTCAGTACATAGCTGCAATAGAATTTAAACCACCTTTCACCCTCTAGAATTATCAGAATTGTTATCTCTAGCATGGAGACTTCAAAAGGGTTCTGATGTGGATTCAACTCAGTTGAATTAGCATGACCAAAAGAGATACTGCTTATAATATGGTTTCAGGGACAATGGAAATTACTTGACTTTGAGTGTCTTTTAATGAGCTTTAAGAATGCTGCCATGAATAAATGATTTATCCTAAAAAACAAACAAACAAACAAAAAAACAGACCTGTGGAACAGGGGAGCAGCTCATCTATCCATACTACAGAAGTAGTTGGGGCCAGAGGTCCTAACTCCATTTTAAGGATCTAGGATTTCATGTGCTATTTTTGACAAAAGTATAGAAGGGAGAGCTTGCTTTGATGTTCTCTGGCTTTTTTTTGCTCATCTTTATCCATCTTATGTGTTGGTCTAGGCTGTGTTAGCTCTGTGGCTTTTACCTCTCATTCTTCCTTTAAAAATGTAGAATTAACATAGGTAGAATTAATAGATGTTAGGATTTATTGTTGTTATTGTTGAAGACACAACAACTTGGTGGGAAACCCAGCTGTCTGTTTCAATGGGCTTTGTGACATTCATTGAGTTTATTGGTGTGCTGGGAACTGCACAGAATCCTATGTTCTTATCTCCAGTAAGTTTTGAAAGAGTTTTGTACCTTTTGAGGAACAAAGACCTCAGATACTGTAATTGCCTTTGGGCTCAAAAATGATTTTTTATTCCATATAGTCTGTATGATGAAGTTAGACCATGCTCACAATAAAAATATTTTTAAAAGCTTCTATGTGGGGTGCCAAGAAATAGAGTAAGAACCTTGTGTATTATTTAAATGATATTATACTTAAAAGTTTAAAATACCCACTTGATCTGTTAGTCTCTTGATTATATTTCTTCCATCCATTCTTTCAACTAAAAATGATTTAGTGTCTCTCATGGGCCAGGCATAGTGAGTGCAGGTACAGAAGATTAAACATTAAACAGGAAAAATATCTTTCCTGCTTTCACAAAGCTTTTTGTTCAGTGGAGGTAACAGGTAGCTAAGTAAGCAATTATACAGCAGTGTGATGGATGAGTGCTGTGGTTTATGCACTCGGAAGAGGCGGTGGAAAGTGGAGCTGATAGTGAATGAACATGGTGACCACATATGTGACAGGTCTAATCTAGGCCTGGTGAATCAGAAGGAGCTTCCTGAAGGCAGTGATGTCTACAGTAAATCGGACATAGGTGTAAATGTTAACTGAGCAGGGAGGAGGGTAAATTGCACTTCTAAAAAGTGTGGCCTCTGAAGTGAGATGAGTGTCTTTAACCATATTCCAGTTAAACTCATCTTTCAACAAAATTGTTTCTTTTTGCTGTGCTTCACAAGCTGAGAGACTTGACTCTGAGCATGTAAGATTAATTTTTATACATCTAGTAGCATTTATCATATGTGGTTTTTGGCCATCTTTGTGTGAATTGTTAATGATGTGAAAATTTGCCAAGTATTAAATACAGTGAAAAAGAAACAATTGGATGTTCCAGATATTTATTATCTAGTCAAATTAAGTTTTTAATATTTATAATGTTAACCTTTTTCAAAACAAAAAAAAAAAAAAAAGGAAAAAGAAAGATGATGATTAGACTCTTACTACCTTATATCAATCTTTGCTTTGCAGACTGTGTTCTCCAAGGCAGGTAGCTTTATAAAGAATTCTTACATGGTAGAGTATTTGGTAGATTATTCTAGGACACATAAGACCAATTACATCTATAATATGTACTGAGGCTATTGTCCTCATTTAGACATGATAATTTCTGTATGAATAGATACCTTTTCCTTTACAGAGTAAACTGTTCCACATCTAACATAATTAGCTGTTCTTTTTTTAATCTATCATTTTTGTTTTATTGATTTTTTAAATTGTACTTTAGGTTCTGGGGTACATGTGCAGATCATGCAAGACAGTTGAATAGGTAAACACATGGCAATGTGGTTTGCTGCCTCCATTGCCCCGTCACCTACATCTAACATTTCTCCCCATGTTATCCCTTCCCAGCCTCCTCACCCCTCAGCTGTCCCTCCCTTGGCACCCCCCCCAACAGACCCCAGTGTGTGATGCTCTCCTCCCTGAGTCCATGTGTTCTCATTGTTCAACACCTGCCTGTGAGTGAGAACACCCAGTGTTTGATTTTCTGTTCTTGTGTCTGTTTGCTGAGAATGATGGTTTCCAGATTCATCCATGTCCCTACAAAGGACACAAACTCATCATTTTTTATGCCTGCATAGTATTCCATGGTGTATATGTGCCACATTTTCCTTTTCCAGTCTATCATCAATGGGCTTTTGGGTTGGTTCCAGGTCTTTGCTATTGTAAACAGTGCCGCAGTGAACATACGTGTGCATGTGTCTTTATAATGGAATGACTTATAATCCTTTGAGTATATACCCAATAATGGGATTGCTCGGTCAAATGGAATTTCTATTTCTAGGTCCTTGAGGAAGCACCACACTGTCTTCCACAATGGTTGAACTAGTTTACATTCCCACCAACAGTGTAAAAGTGTTCTTATATCTCCACATCCTCTCCAGCATCTGTTGTCTCCAGATTTTTAAATGATTGCCATTCTAACTGGCATTGGTGGTATCTCAGTGTGGTTTTGATTTGCATTTCTCTAATAATCGGTGATGATGAGCATTTTTTCATATGTTTGTTGGCCTCATATATGTTTTCTTTTGAAAAGTGCCTGTTCATATCCTTCACCCACTTTTGATTTGGGTCAATTTTAGATTAGGTGTGATATGGTGGTAAGAATGTATATTCTGTGGATTTGGGGTGGAGTTTTCTGTAGATGTCTATTAGGCTTGCTTGGTCCAGATCTGAGTTCAGGTCCTGGATATCCTTGTTAATTTTCTGTCTCGTTGCTCTGTCTAATATTGACAGTGGAGTGTTAAAGTCTCCCACTATTATTGTGTGGGAGTCTCTTTGTAGGTCATTAAGAACTTACTTTATGTACCCAGGTGCTCCTGTATTGGGTGTGTATGTATTTAGGATTGTTAGTTCTTCTTGATGCATTGATGCTTTTACCATTATATAATGACCTTTTTTGTCTCTTTTGATCTTTGTTGGTTTAAAGTCAGTTTTATCAGAGACTAGGATGGCAACTCCTGCTTTTTTTTACTCTCCATTTGCTTGATAAATCTTCCTCCATTCCATTATTTTTAGCCTATGTGTGTCCTTGTATGTGAGATGGGTTTCCTGAATACAGCACGCCAATGGGTTTTGACTTTTTATCCAATTTGCCAGTCTTTGTCTTTTGAATGGAGCATTTAGTCCATTTACGTTTAAGGTTAATATTGTTATTTGTGGATATGATCCTGCCATTTTAATGCTAGCTGGATGTTTTGCCCGTTAGTTGACACATTGTCTTCATTGTGTCGATGGTCTTTACGATTTGGTATGTGTTTGGAGTGGCTGGTACTGGTTGTTCCTTTCCATGTTTAGTGCTTCTTTCAGGAGCTCTTATAAGGCAAGCCTGGTAGTGAAAAAATCTCTCAGCAATTGCTTGTTCATAAAGGATTTTCTTTCTCCTTTGCTCATGAAGCTTAGTTTGGCTGTATATGAAATTCTAGGTTGAAAGTTCTTTTCTTTAAGGATGTTGAATATTGGCCCCCACTCTCTTCTGGCTTGTAGGGTTTCTGCCAAGAGATCTGCTGTGACTCTGATGGGCCTGCCTTTTTGAGTAACCCAACCTTTCTCTCTGGCTGCCCTTAGCATTTTTCCCTTCATTTCAAGCCCGGTGAATCTGACAATTATGTCCCTTGGGGTTGCTGTTCTTGAGGAATATCTTTGTGGTGTTCTCTGTATTTCTTGGACTTGAATGTTGGCCTGCCTTGCTAGGTTAGGGAAGTTCTCTTGGATAATATCCTGAAGAGTGTTTTCCAGGTTAGATTCATTCTCTCCATCCATTCAGGTATACCTATCAAATGTAGATTAGGTCTTTTCACGTAATATGTTTCTTGAGGCTTTGTTCATTTCTTTTCACTCTTTTTTCTCTAGCCTTCTTGTTTTATTTCATTGAGTTGATCTTCAGTCTCTGATATCCTTTCTTCTGCTTGGTTGATTGGGCTATTGAAACTTGTGTATGCTTCTTGAAGTTCTCGTGCTGTGTTTTTCAGCTCCATCAAGTAGTTTATATTCTTCTCTAAGCGGTTTATTCTAGTTAGTGTCTCATCTAACCTTTTTTCTAGGTTCTTAGTTTATTTGCATTGGGTTAGCAACATGTTCTTTTAGCTCTGAGAAGTTTGTTATTACCCACTTTCTGAAGCCTGTTTCTCTCAATTCATCAGATTCATTCTCTATCCGTCTTTGATCCCTGGTGAGGAGTGTGATCCCTTGGATGAGGAGAGGCGTTATGGTTTCTGGTGTTTTGGGCTGGTTTCTTCCCGTCTTAGTGCTTTTATCTACCTGTGGTCTTCGTAGTTGATGACTTTTGGATGGGATCTCTGAGTGGATAACCTTTTTGTTGACATTCAAGCTATTTATTTCTGCTTCTAAGTTTTCCTTCTGATAGTCAGGCCTCTCTGCTGCCAGCACCGTTGGAGGTCCACTCTAGACCCTGCTTGCTTGGGGAATCACCCGCGGGGGCTGCAGAACAACAAGGGTTGCTGCCTGCTTCTTCCTCTGCTGTCCTCGTCCCAGAAGGGTACCCACCAGATGTCGGCCTGAGCTCTCCTTTATGAGGTGTCTCTTTGGATATACAGGGGTTGGGGAGCCATTTGAGGAGACAGTGTGTCCCTTATAGGAGCTCAGGTGCTGTGCTGGGAGCTCCATTGTTCTGTGTATAGCTGCTGGGCAGGTACTTTTAAGTCTGCTGCAGTTGAACTCATAACTGCCTCTTTTCCCAGGTGATCTGTCCTTGGAAGGTTGACTTTATTCGTAAGTTCCTATCATGCTGCTGCCTTTTTTCATGGATGCCCTGTCCCGCCCGTAGTAGTCTAGTCACAGTCTGCCAGCAGAGGCATTGCTGAGCTGCCACAGGCTCTGCCCAGCTGCTTTGTGAACTGCCTCAGTAGTGGCAGACTGCCTCTGTAGTGGGGGACGCCCATCCTCCCATTGAGTTGGATGGTCCTGGGTCCAGCTGCACTTGCTGCAAAACTCTCAATCCAGAGCGTTTCAGATTGCTTGTTTTGTGGGGGTGGTACCTGCTGAGCCAGATCGCCTGGCTCCCTGTCTCAGCCTCCTCCCTTTCAGTTGAATGGGCGGCTCTGTCTCCCAGGTGTTCCAGGTACCAGTCGAAACAGCCGCCCAGACTTGTGTGAGTTTCTGTGCAGGGATGTGGCACCGGCTAAACCGCTGTGCTGCAAACTCCTGGTGCTTTTCTGCCCAGGAATCTCCTGGTCTGTGGGCAGTGAAAGCTTGTTTGGAAATGTGGTGAGCACTCACCCTCTGCGCTCTTCTGTCTGGGAACTGCGCTCTGGAACTGTACCTATTTGGCCATCTTGAATCTCCTTAGCTGTTCTTTTAACCTATTTTTACACAGCTCTGAATCGAGAGACTAATCAAGGTTTTTGGTCTGTATGTTTGTTCATTTATTTGGGTTTTTGTTTTGTTTTTTAAAAATCTGTTCCATATTCATTTTCTATATTTTGGGTGAATCTGCCTGTCTTTAAAAATAACCTCTTATATGAGGTAGATGAACTACTTTAACCTCTGTGGTTTCTCCTAGTATTGAGTTTTGTGACATCTCTTAAATAAGTTTTTCTCAGTAATTATTCTAAAATTTTATAGTCAGCTTCATAATTTGTAGAAGACTTCTCACTTGGAAAACAAAGTTCTCAGAAACCATTTTCATTTCCTTCTTGTTTTTGGATGGGGGTAAATGTGGCCCTTACGCATTTTATATGAACTTTAATAGAATTATTGATGATAAATAGGATTTTTTAAAAGAGCTTTTTCTTACTCTAGGTGATTGTTTAAAAAAATGCTATTCACTACAGTTTCCAATTACTTGAACCTCTATTTGATTATGAATTTCATTGTGTGTAGCTAAGGTAGAAAAAAGTTGGCTCAGCTTAATTATGTGAATTTACTGTGTGCCTACCATTCTTTCCTTTTACTCTTTTCAACTTCTCGAGTATGTGCCCCATTCTTATATGCTGAGCAAGTTTCAAGAGAAAATCTCAATCATTTTTTTGTCAAACATTTTAAAATAAGAACAATATTTGAAGAAACTCCCAAGGCAGATCATTGGGGTGGGGGCTGGGAAAGGCAATATTTGTCTTAGAACTTTTAGAGAAAGGTTGTTACACATTGGGGAAGGAGGATGTTATTTTCTGGGATGAAGGCTGAGATGGCGAAGACACAGTGTGAGACATTGGAAGTTTAAGAGGCTACTCTCTGTCACTGTTTTTACCTTGTGCTTTCTGCTTTATCATTTAATCAATCATTATGTAACTCAAGACAGTTGTGAGCCTGTCATTTTTCAGAAGCGCCAGGATCTCTAAGAAGGATGAATGGCTTAGGATGCTATGAGGCTAAGATGAACCACCCTTGCTAGTAGGGTTCTTGGGTGGCTATCCGAACTCTGGAGCATAGAAACTTTGTTTTCACTGAAAAGACCTTTGTGAGTGACTTCTTAGGATGTTTCTCTTTGTCATTTCACATTGCATTCATGCCTAATGACTGCAGTCTTTCCATCACTTGCTTTTACCATAATTTCCTATCTACCTCTCTTTTAAAATATTTAGATTGTACCGATGCTTAGGTTTTTGGTTCTCGTTTGAAATTTATTTCACCTATACTTAGATTTTTGGTTCTTGTTTGATTTTATTTTGTTATTACAAGTAATTTTAATGGATTTTAATTTTTGTTAATGTAATTTTTTTTTTATTTTAAGATTTTACTCATGCTTAGGTTTTGGGTTTTTGTGTGATTTCATTTTGCTATTATAACTAATGTTTTAGTGGGCAGCTGTGTTGAAGACTGGGTTTTCTCTCCTTTGAAGTCATTTGAAGGACTAAGGAAGAGTGAGACTAAACTATAAAACTTCGTTTTGCCAGATAGCTGGAACCTTGGGGACATGCTTGGGTAGGTGACGATCTTGGGTATCGAAAACTAATTAGAGAAAGTAAATTGAGAGAGAAGCGGATGGGATATGTTTCTGGGGAGCACAAAATGTTCTACATGAGATCAGTCATGAGAAAAATGCATAGCATAAACCTGGCTTGTATGACGTTTAATTTTTTTTTAATCTGGAAGAAGACACATAAGTATACCTTCTAAACTTCTGTGGATCAGGGATTCTTTACCTGGACTTTATGGATGAGTTTTAGGGAAATCCTGAGATTGCATGCAAAATGATGGTGTGTGCGTGCATGTAGCATGAACACTCCCATGCAGTTAACTGGATGGATTTATGACCAGAAAAATTGATGGGGGCCAAAAACTTTTTGCCAGTTCCAAATGGCATTGTACATGTTTTATAGGTGGAAACACATATGTGGAGCAGTGGTGTGGTGTGCAGTCTTTGCCTTTATTTATTCCTCTCCATCCCCAACCTTTTCTGATTATTAGAATTCTGATCCAAGAGGACCAGTTTTTCCTTTCTTTTTGCAGTTATGTTTATAATGAACTCTGAGCCCATCAATCTTTTCTTAGATGAAATTGTTTTTACAAATTTGTTTTTAGTACTGAGCAGCTAGAAGAGAGACATTAAGGACGTGATACATTTTTACCACCAATTCTATACGCGGTAGCCTTTGCTGTCAGAAGAAGGCTGAGCACATTTTATGGAATGTACTGCAGTAATTAATCTTCATTAGGACTGTTGCATTGCCTCATAAATTAAAATTTATGGAAGGGGAAAAGTCTCTGGCACAACATATTTGAATACCAAGTGCCAGTACTTTAGGATAGATAGGTTTCTGAGAATGTTTCAAATAATCAAAAGCTCATTTATTAGGTTTAAAATAGTTAGGAAAAAAATCCAGGCTACATTTATGGATGTGAATGCAAGGAAAGTTTTATACAAATAGGTGCCCCAAACTGGCCTCGCAGGCACTAAACTCTTGGCTCTCTCGGTAGCTTTCCACAGCCAGTTCAGCAGCATGTTGTAAAAGGACATCTCAGGGATTCTGTGTAAGGGCGTATTCACTGTTCTCCACCTCCAGATACCCACCTCAGCTTCCTTGCAGCTATATTAGCCTGTGGTTTCACCTGATTTCTTAACTTTGCATTCCAAAGGAAAGAGAAGAAAAAGCAAGAGGTTGAAAAGCTGCTCAGACAGTATAATAAAGGGAGTGTGCTTTCTTCCAGCAGCCCCTTGTCCTTGATTTTGTTAAATTTCTGAATAGGCTGTACAGTGATGTCAGTCCCCTATTTTGTAATTTAACACCTAAGAACTTGCATGCCCCTAATTGTACATGAAGAAGGGCAGCTGCCACAGAAGTTATGAGCTCTAAAATGAGGCATCATGCTGCTTTCTGACTGCACAGACTCTTATCCAATGTCAGGCATACAGAATCCGCCATGATTTCAGTTGCCGTTTTATAGCTTAATTATTGGCACTGCCTGCCCCAGCATCCTTGGAAGTTTAGTGCTCTCTCTACTACATCCAGCAGGAGAGAAGTTGACAGGTTTTCTCATAAGATCTTTTTCTTCTATGATGGCTTGGCCACAGTCATATCAGACAGCACTTGGAACATTCTTGAAGCTTGGTGTAGTGGTTCTGATAACTGTGTCCTTGCAGCCCAGGGAGTGTGGTTTCTGGGTTACCAAGGACATTCTGACTTGTTTTCTTTGTATTTAATTCGCATATCATTTAAAGTATGCTGTTTACCAGTGAGTGGGCTTCCGATTCATGGCAGGCACCAATGATTACCTTCCTCCTCTTGGGATAATATGTCATTTGCCCCACTCCTTCCCACACTTACAAATGTATTGGCTAAAGCATCTTAAGAGTCAGGAAAGGAATTAAAAATTCAAGTGGAATAAGCCCTAGGAGTTTCTGCTACATGGAATAATATATCAGTGAGTCAGTCTCTCTCCTTATGCCTTTCTCTATCAATACATAGGAATTTAAACTATGTCTGATCCTAACAGGGTGTTCTCAGAGGCATCTGTTTTACAAAAATAGTTGCTCTAGCAGGTGCGAAATATGAATTACATGAGGGCCTGTGAACCGAGAGACTGAATACCTTGCCCACATGTACCCCTGCTTATAGTTTTGGAATATTAATATCCATGCGGTATTATCAACTTTGCAACAGGGAAAGTAATTTTGTGAAATTAAGACTCTGTTAGAACAAAGGCAGGCTACTTGGCTTTGTGGGGAAAACTGCGGGTTTGGGGGTCAGACACACCTGAGTTTGAATCTTTCTTTTACAAAGTTATGAACCTTTGACAGGTTACTTAATGTCTGTGACCCAGCTTTCTACATCAGTCGAGGGAAGATAATTTTTACCTTGCAAAGTTTTTGTGAAGATCTAATGAGGGTAAAAAGAAAGCGAAATATGACATTGAATAGGGTCATTAATATGTAGTAATCATTTTAATTACTAATAGCGAAACTGGTAGGAGTTTGTAAATGAGTATGTATGTTGATAGGAATAAAATTTAATGTCATCTAGGATATCTACTTTTCATTGTTTTCCTCATCGGAGTCATTCATGAAGTCCTCAGATACCACTAGACCCTATATTCAAGACAGTTTGCGAAAATATCCTACAGCCTGGTTGAAATTAATGATATAGTGACAATAATGTCATGTAACATATTCTATTCAAAATATGTATAGAGAGTCCATGTTACCAAATTGAGTGTAGTAATGCCCTTACCTGTCTGTTCTCTTCTGACATTCCCATAATTTAGACATTCAATAAACTGCTGGTTTACCATGTGACTGGCAGAGAGCAATAAAGAAGAGATACTGGACCCCAGCCCCTCATAGAGCTTAAACTCCAGCGAGAGAGACAGACCAGAGGGAAGTAAACAAAAGCAGACAAGAGGTGGTGACAGGACCTTGCAAACAATACCTGCAATGAGGGAGGAATTGGGAGAGTTCACTTTAGCCAAGATGGTTAGGAAAAACACTCTCTGAGGCGAGACCTGAAGAATTACCTCTGTGAAGAAGGAATGATTCATCCTAGTGTTCTAATCATGGTTTGCATAGACAATTAGTATTTAAATATTTAGTCTAATAGCATCATCATGATTGTACAGTTCTCCACATTCCTGTTAGGAGACTCCTTGGCTGCTTTTCACCTCATCATTGTTCTACCCATGTGTCTATCCTGGTTGTGATACTGACTTCATGGAAGGTGATGTGTATAAGAAACAGCTGCTATTCTAGTCCATACAGTGGCAACTCAGTAGAAAGCGGTGAGCCAGCATTGAAATTCTCATAAGAACAGAAAAGTGAAATTGAGATGGTCTGAGTACTCTAAATGAGGATGGGAAAGGTAACTCAGGTGATGTGTTAAAGGGCATGTAGTTCTTTGTGGATAAAAAGAGAAAACTCTAATGTGTTTTTATGCCTAATTAAGTTATAGTGTATTGGGGGTTGTACTAATACATTTTTTTTGACTTTCTTTTTAGCAGTTTTAGTTTTTACAGTAAAAATGCAGGGAAAAGTGTAGTTTTCCTATTTCCCCCACCACCTCTGCAGTTTCCCCTATTAGTAACATCTTGCATTAGTTTGATATATTTGTTACAACCGATGACTAATATTGATACATTATTATTAATTAATGCATATAGTTAAATTAGAGTTCACTTTTGGTATTGTATATCTTAACAGGTTTTGACAAATGTATAATGTCATGTGTCCATCATTATAGTATATACAATAGTTCATTGCCTTCACAATCCCTTGTGCTCCACCTATTTATCCTTCTCTTCTTCCCTCTTAATTTCTTGCAACCACTGGTCTTTTTATTGTATTCACAGTTTTGCCTTTTCTGGAATGCCATATGGGTGGAATCATGTATGCAACCTTTTCAGATTGGCTTCTTTCACTTAGCAATATATTTTTAAGGTTCTGCTATATCTTTTTGTGGCTTGATAGCTCATTTCTTTTTATCACTGAATAATATTCCATTGTATGGATGTATCACAGTTTGTTCATCTATTGAAAGATATCTTGGCTGCTTCCAAGTTTTGACAATTATGAATAAAGCTGCTATAAATATTCATGGGCAGGTTTTTGTGTGGTAATAAGGTTTCAGCTCCTTTGGGTAAATATCAGAGGGCATGACAGCTGGATCACATGGTAGAGAGAATATTTAGTTTTTTAAGAAACTGCTAAACTCTCTTCCGAAGTGGCTGTATCATTTTGCATTACTACCAGCAATAAATGAGAGCTCCTTTCACTCCACAGCCCGACCAGCTTCTTGTATTGTCAGTATTTTAGAGTTTAACCATTTCATAATAATTTTTGTAGTTTAAAGAAAGCTGTTTTTAACTTTTAAAATACAGTAGACTGTGAAAATAATATGCTTTGTCTTTTCAGATTTTGGTTATATGCTGGATTAAATACTATTCCACCAAACACGAAATTCTAGCTAAGCATAGCCCTTCCCTACAAACAGGGCTGCCCTTTGAGGAACTGTCTTCTCAGCCTCTCAAAGTAAAGGTTCTTACCTGAGATAAGGCTGATAATATACTTAATTATAACGAACACATCAAAGACTATTGTTGCTTGCTGAGGACCTTAACCTAACAGGGACCCAGAACCTCTCTTTCTTCCCAGAACATTTCTCTCAGGCTCTTACCCTATTTACTATCCCTTCCTGAGTGTCCCAGCTCCCCAGGAGTTCTCTCATGAGCCATGGTAGCACCACTGTACTCCAGCCTGGGCTGAGCAAGACCCTGTCTCAGTGAGGTGGGAGAAGACATCTCAAGTTAAAAGACTTTCACCGTACGTGGGGAAGACCAATATAATCCAGTTAACATCAACAGAAAAATAAGATGATGCCCACCATGGGGAAAGAAGCTATAGTTAACATTTATAATGCATTTACTCTGCATATATCACGTATTTAATCTTTCCATGAGGTAGATATTAGTCACATTTACAAACATAAAAATTGGCACTGTGTGATGTTAAGCAGTTTTCCCAAGTTTTAGGCAAGTACTAGGGTTTAAATAAGGTCAGACTGACTCCAAAGCCATTTTCTTTTTCTCTATACCAGAATTTTGGAAAAGATATATTTAACAACAGTAGTTGAATCACTGTTAAGTAACTGATTTTTAAAGCAGCTCTTTCAACATTAAACAGGGAAGGGGGGGAAAGTAGATATTTTTTTACATTATGACATGTGTACATTCCAGAGAACTTACGTGTAAAGTTAAGGAGGAAAAAGCTTCCATGGTCACAGTGTCTTCCAAATATACTGAGCTAAACTTGATAGAGACAAAGTTACAGTAAGATCCAGGCACAATGAACTAGATGCCATAAAATACCTTCAGTAATAAACCTTTTAGGAAACCAAAGATTCTTCTTAATCCTGTAGTGGTGGTTTCTCCTAATTTTGTCTTTAGATCTTGTGTCTCAATGTTACCCACAAGATTATTGTGTGTTCTGTGCCTTGCTGAAGCCTAAAAGCATTTATTTTCCTGCTTTGCCAGTCTAATAACCCTCTCACAGCAGTGAGGTTAGTCTGATAGGAATTGTTTTTAGTGAGCCGACGGAAGCTACTAGAACAAGGGGTCTGGTTTTTGGTTTTGTTTGTTTTGCACATTGCTTGTTTTATACATCAGCAATGTATAAACTGTTGAAAAGGAATCTACCCTTCTTTGCTGTAAAGGGCCAGATAGTAATCATTTTAAACTTTGAGGGATAATCACCTCTGCCAGTACACTGGTAAAACACCTGTAGACAATACATAAACAAGTAGGCATGGCTGTATCATCAGTAAAACTTGATGTATACATCAGGCACTGTGTGAAAGTTGGCCCACAGGTATAGTTCGCTGACCATCCTTTCCTTTTTAAAGTTGGTAGTCCACTTTAAAGTCTTGTTGAAAGCTTTATATACTTTGCAAAATTTACCTCCTCCTCCTCCTGTTTGAAAATACAAACCAGGTTGGGCATGGTGGCATGTGCTTATAGTCCCAGGGAGGTTGAGGCAGAAGGATTGTGTCAGACCAGTTCAAGGCCAGCCTGGGCAATGTAGCAAGACCCCCATCTCTAAAATGAAATAATAATAAAACGGGAACCACTTTTTGTCAATTTCTAGTCTTGGAGGATCCTCTTCGTTCTCCCTTGTATCAGAGATCGCCAAATGAACAAGATGGTTTCCACATTCTCTAAGAACCCAGTATGTAGTTCTCAGGAGTCAGGAATGTACTTCATTTAGAGTATCTAGTGGCTTCATATAATCTTCATCCACTTTGTTTCTTTCCTGAATACCAATGTTTCTTGTTTGTTTTTTCTAAATGTCTTTCTCTTCAGAAAAAAAAACACAAGTTATGAGTTGAGAATGTGCTTTTTGGTCTCATTTTCCATCAACACTAGGTAGTACTTCTTGTGACAAACACGAAAGCAATTTCAGTTTTAACTTCTAGTATTTTTTACAATTGCTGTATTTGCTTATTATACTCTTTGCTCAAATATTGTATCTGCTGGTGGCAAACCACCCTGAGTCTAAAGTTCAGAATAATGAGGGGCAATCCCAGTGTTACTGCATGTCTTATGGAACCTGATACCTTTGTCTCACAGTAATTTGTTGACTGTGCTACATGCTGTTAAAGAAAAAATTTAGTGATACTAAAGAATGGTAATTCAAACTTTATTCAAAGGTTAGGGACCACTGCAATGGAGTTTTGTAGTAGGGGTGAGAGATTGAGCTCAACTGCAGGTACAACTTGGACAAGTGAGAGTTAGAGATTTATAGGGAAGGATTGTTAATGGCAGGTGACTAGGAAGGAACATCAGGGATATGGAGGCTTCTGGCTAAACAGATTCCACAGGATTCTTACTGAAGGCAGGCCTGAGGGGTGGGAAATTTGACCAGATATTAAGGATGAGAGATTTTTGTTAAGCCGACTCAGCAGGATTCTTGCCAAAACTGGACTAACCGGACAGACCTGGAGTACAGACAGAGCCCAGTCAGAAAGAGGACTCATAAGAGCCAGACTCAAGTTTGGTCAAAACAGAGTATGTTTGTCAGTACTTCACTGAGGGTTAAGGTTTTGATGTGATCACACATTTTTAAAAGGATAATAGTTGGATATTATTGCAAAGAACATCAAAATTACTCATTTTTGTTGAAGTGACATGCCAAGTTTTGATCTTTTTATAGTCTTAGAAGTATTGTCTCTTTCTCATTCTGAATCTGAAGTTATGGGTACTTTTTTTTTGCTGTATAATTTCCCTTACGCCGTTAATGTTTTAATTTTAACTGTGGCTTTAATATCTTCAGTTTCTTTGGAATTAATGATATAGCGTTAAGAGAACAAAATACAACACAGATTTAAATGTCTGCTTACATACTGGCTTAAAATGAATCATCTATGCTGCAAAGAAGATGAGAATGTGGTTTTTGTTAGGGATCATTCTTTCTGACCATATGTTACATAGAGTGGGCCAATCAGACACTAAGCAATACAGAAGCTCAGCCCAGTGAGTTTATTTATTTCTTCAAGAAACATGTATTAAGCCCTTGGGTACCAAGTCATTGTAGCAAAGATTAAGACAAAGTTTTGTCCTTAGGGACTTGTAATCTAATAGAAGATAAGCACATAGACAGTTGTCATAAGGCATTTCAGATGGTGCGATGGAGGTATGCACATGTGAGGGGAACCCTAAGAGGGCACTTAACTCAGATGGTTATGGGTCGGGGAAGGCTTCCCAGAGCTGGCTCAGGTGAAGGATGGCAGTGAGTGAGGATGGCTGCAGAAGACCTAGAAAACATAGATGGATTTGAGAGATGATCAGTTAAATTAAGGATATAAAGGAACAGGTAGCGCAAGGATCACTTCCGGGTTTTTAGTGGGGAGTAGTCCTTTTCACTCAGAAGTGAAATAAACATAGGAAGAACAGATTTGGGGAAAACATAATAGGAGCATCCAGGAGCTGGTTGAATATGCTTATCCGGTGGTCTGGAAAAGACCCTAGGCTAAAGATGTGTATTTTTAAGTAATTAGCATTATGGAAGATCGTGGAAATACTGAACTGCATGAGAATATCCAGAATGACTATGTAAGACAAGAATAGTTGAGGCCGAATGATGGCACCTGGGGAAATAAGCATTTATGTAATGGATAGAGGAAGAGGAAACTGGTAAGGTACAATCAGGGAGGTTGTAGTGAACCTTTAAGTACTTTAAATTTAGATGATTGCTGATTACATCTCATATGAAGTTGCAGTCATGGTGAAATTTAAACTGTCCATTGACAGAGCGTTAACTCAGCAGAAGTTGTGTTTGAAAAAACAAGCTACTGGGTTTAGCCATAATTTGGCCACTTACATAATTTTAAAAAACATGCAAAGCCAAAATTTAGAACACCGGAACTTGTGATATTAAAAAGAGAGGATTAGTCAGCAGACAGGAGCCTGTGCACCCACAGACTGGATTGAGTGTTCTGGGGGTGCTTCCACACGTGACACTCTCCTCTGTAACTCTGCTGGAAGTTGAATTAGAAACAAAATCCGTTGAAATGTTGCTTTTTTTGTTGCAGTGATGGTTAATTCTTGGGACTTTGAACAATGCTAACCATCATTATTTTTACTATTTAGATGAATGGACCTTTATTGAATGAATTCTTTAAGTCATCTTCAGAGATGAAGACAAGGAGCCCCAAACCTCAAAAAGCTAGCAATTTAGTAGGCAGAAGAAGAAATCTATACAAAATTACAATGCATAAGGTGGAATCCTTGAGGAAGAGGTGTCATTTGAACTGGCTCTTGAAGGATAAGGGAGGTTTCTATAGTTAGAAAACAGGAAAGAGAATTCCAGATGGAGAAGCTAGAGCATGTCCAGGTTATAGAGAGGAACCCCAAAGAACAGAGGGCATATTAAGGGGGGCTAATGCAGAACAGGTTACAGAGGCAGGCTTATACCAGATCATGAGGCTCTCTAAAGATTATACTAATAATCTTTTCTAGAGAACCACTAAAATTTTTATGAAAAAGACAAGAGCCAAGCTGTGCTTTACAAAGACTGCTTCTCTAAGCATACTTACAATTGAAAAGAGAAATGATATTTCAACAAGATCCTTTATTTAAGGTTCTTTTTTTTTTTTTCTTTCCATTTTCTTGAGGGAAGAGTGGGCATGGAAACCATTATTGAATGGCTTCCTAAGAAGGCTGATATGTAAGACTGAAAAGTAAAATTATCAGGAATTCTCACAGGTTTCTTCATAAGATCCATGGAGCTCCATTTTCTGACCTGGAATGATGACTTCCAACCTTTTTATCATCACAGAGAACTTTTGTTTTCAACCATAGTGGTCCCATGTTTTGAAAGATTTTTGTCTCTCAAGAAAGTGAATAATGTTTCACATTTGTTTCATTAAAAAAGATGTAATTTCCAGTTCATCCATATTTCTGAAGTATCAAGCATTTACAAGGCTCAGTTAATAGAATTCTAGACAAAAGCAAACAAATCCCACAACTTAGTGTTTGGCATACAATTGCAGATTTTTAAAAAAATACTGAAAATAACCCATGATTCATATATCTCGACCTACATAGTCTCGCCTTTTCTCATAGTTTTATAGACACAGGGAGCCTAAGTTGGTGATCAGGATATCAACAAGAGCAAAGATTATGTAGCATACCTACTCTGTGTGTTTTTGAGCCTTCTGGAATTACAAAGAATAATTGACATATACCTAGCTACTCAGAACTTCAAATTTAATTTTTTTCTTTTATTTATTGGAGAGAGTAATTACAGGCTTGTTACAGAAAAATGAGAAGACATCTATATCAGCAAAAAGAACATTTTAAAAAGTCTTCCAAAACTTTGTAATGAAAACTTACAAATATGCTTTTAAAAATACAAATGGACTCTTTTTTGTATTGGTTTATAACTGTTTTCAGTGTTTATTAAAAGCAGTTCCTGCAACAATATTTTTAATAGCTGCATAGTATTTCATTTCTAATTTTATAACCTATTCAATCCTTTATGGCTGGACTCTGGGATTTCTAACTTTCTGAAATTAAAAGTAGCTGTCTGTTGAATATCCTTATGCTTAAATCTTTGTCTAGATCTCTAATTATTTCCTTCAGATAAAGTCCCAGAAGAAAAATTGCTGGGCATATAGTTTTTTTAAAGACTTTTGAAAGGTGCTGCCAAATTGCCCTCCAGAAAGATTATGCCATTTGCATGTCCACTCGGGAGTTTACCTCCTAATTGGGAGTTACAATGTGTACAGTTGGAAAAGAAAATCACTTTAGTATCAGGAAGTAGCAATATTAGGTGCAAAGTGACTAATAGATAATTAGTGCTTTACACTTCAGAAGAAATAGATCACTTTTAATAGGCAGATTGGTACCTTTCATGTGAGGGAATTGGAGATGAGTCTTGAAGGACAAAGGAAGACCTGGAAGAGGGAGGTGCCACATTTACAGCAAACACCAGTGGAAATTGTTGACAGAGTGTCTGCCAATCTCACATGTGAGGGCGGTGCCTGAGGAGTGAGGGACTGACCTGAACATCCTAACTTCAAGTTTTCCTCCAGCTCTTTTGTTTTTCATGAAATTAACACTTATTCTGGGGTGATGAGGTAGCTACAAGTGTCTGAAAAAATTAAAATGTTCAAACCAGGAAATCAACCCTATTGAAAAAATCATTTCAACTTCTAGGAGTATTTTGATGTTTTGTTTCAGAAAATTTAGAAATTCAGAAAGTTATATTCCATTTAAAACTCAATTACAAATAAAGATTTTAAAATTGAATTCACATTCCAAAGTTGTCTTTTTTTTTTATTAGCAATGAGTGAATTGTTTGGCTCAGATGGTTGCTTTGGTTATCAGACAAGCTTTTGTGTATCCATTTTCACAAAAATTTCAAAATCATTGAAATAGAATTTCCCTGTCATCATATTTTCATATTACATATTACATGATGATTTTTTTTCTCTTTTGTGTGATGTGTCCTTTAAATGGCACATTAGACATTACTAATGAAGTCTGTTTTATTTGGATTATTGAAAGACTGGTATCTCTGAATTCTTTAGCTCTACTTTTTATTTTTATAGCAGTAGTTGGGCTTTTGGGGTGCTGAGTTGAGCCATGCTTTTGCTTTTTAAGATGTGCTTTATCATCCATTATATTGCACGGTTTTAATGCTGACCAGTGATGTGTTTGTTTTTGACCCTTGCCTCAACATTTAAAGAATATGGCAAGAGTCTAACCCATTACGTCCCATGGTGGTACTGACCTGAAGATAAACTGCAGAGCTCAGGTTTGGACTTGCCCCCGTTTTGCAGGTCACTCCCTAGCTGTCAATCACCTCAGAACCTCCTTCCCTCCTTCGGCTTAATGGAGAACCCTTATTTCACTGCGTTTTCAACCTCTATTGCATTTTCATTATATCAGTGAACCTGTTATCTTCAGAGTGTTTTGCTACCTATTTGGTAAACGGCACCAGTGATGTGCTGCCCCCTATGGCACCTAATAGAACTCATGATGGAAAGATGCAAGAGCTCCTCCCAGAACTTGCAGAAAATAAAAACTCAAGAAACTAGAATTCTGTATTACACATATTAGACTGTTAACCCATCAGAAAGAAGTCCCTGTTCCTCACTGGATCCAGTGAGCTCCAGGTGGACACTAGCTAGATGGGGTCAGAACCCCACTGCCTGCATGATTCATCAGGATGTAAATAAAAGGGAGCCGTCTAGTACCAATCCATTTGGAAGAGACCGTTTCTGAAAATACCAGATAGTGGCTGTAGTTTACTTTCTGCTTCCTAATTATTTTCTAGGCTTATTACATTATCTCCCTTTTGGTAATGTATCTATAGAAGGCCAAAACTGTTTTTTAATAATTAATTTGTTATATAGATTGCCGCTTATTTGCTATAGAAAGTAGTATAAAAGGCCTTTCTAGAATTTGAAGTGATCCACAAAGCAGCAACGCTGCCTATTGTGAAAATACTTTGACTATATAAATTTTCCACCTTTTATTGTCTGAGCCACCTATTTCCTGCAGGGCGTGTAATGTGCAGGAGCACATTAACAGAGGAGGCAATCGATAGCCCACTAATTAGGCCGTTTCTGATGAGCTGATCTAAGATGCACTTGACTTACAGGCAGAGCAAAAATCAGTATGCCGTTAAACCAAGTAAATCCTGGCACTATAATCCTGTGGGACTGTCACAGGACTGGCCATACTCATAAGAAGATCAGGGCACAATACCTTTTTTTTTTTTTTAAGACCCCTTTTCACTAAGAATTATTTTAATTCTTTGCTGACTGAATTTGTATCACAGGAAACTCTTTCATGTTATCTCTCCAGGCACTCTTTTAAAATGCAGTGATTTGTGGCTTGAAATAACCTCATAGTGTCATTTGGTTTGCCTTTCCTCCAATGGTGAAAGAGAATGGCTGAGTTAGAACATTGGGCACTTCTGGGAGGTAAATGGAGGAATTATTTCCAGTTTTGCATCAAGCTGGTCCTAAATGGATTTAATGATTAGGCACATTCACTTTGCTATCCAGGCTGTCTTAAGAGTAATCCAGGCCACTAGAACTTGAGCAGTTTGTTGTCTTTTGGAACCATCTTGTGCTTGGGATATAATGTAATATTTTTGTGATTTTTTTTTTTTTTGCTGATTACATATAGTGAATATGAGGGTTTAAAAGGGAGACATTTATAGATAGAAAGTTAACATGTATTGAGCACTACTGTGTGTTCTCATTTATATAATTTCATTTAATTCTCACAATTTTACGTAAATCATTTCTGTCTTTACAAATAAGAAAACTGTGGCTTAGAAGTATTAGTTAAAGGTCTGACTGTGTTGATGCCAAACCAGTGCTCTTTCCACAGTTACTGGCATTTAAATGTTGACTGAGTTAACTCCAGTTACTTTCAAAAGCCTGCTTTTGGGGCTGGATTCAGTATCATTCGTATCTGGATTTGAATCCCATGGGTGTGATCTTGGTCCAGTCATTTAACCTCTCTTAACCTCATTGAAGAATGAGACTGATGCACTCTACACTGAGGGTTGCCATGAATATAAATGACATAAGCTATGGTAAGTCATGTAGCATAGTGTCAGACTCTGAGTAAGCCTTGATTCATGGTTGTTACTGCTAATAGATGGACTTTTTATTTTGTTTGAATCATGTATCCAATAATTGGGTCATCTTGGAACAGATAAATATCTCAAAATGCTTTGAGGAGGATGTTTTGCTTTTTCTTCTATTTTTAGCATATCAAATGATTTCTCTACTTTCAGAAATTAGCTTTGGTTTTACGGTCTGTGTCTTGGGTATGTACAAAATACGGCAATAATGTTTGCTTTTTTTAAGGCTGTGTGTCTTTGATACAGATTTTTAAATGGAGGAAATTTATTTGATGTCTTAAGTAATCTGTAATTTAACATCTCAAGTTCTATTTTATACACGATCTCTAGATCACAACTTACACAACAGATATTAGAAGCAGTACCTGGTGTCCAGATAGCTGTTAGCTTGCAGACTGCTCCCTAAAGATAACCTGACTTTCAGTAGAGGTAGTTTGATGTGGCAGGACAAGCACGCACTGGAGCCAGACATAACTGTGGTGCCTCTCAGTGTCCTCAAATTGTGGATGATACAGCTGTAACTTCCTGGAATTCTTGTGAAGATTGGATGACGCATTGTGAGCAAAGTACCTTGCACATGCCTGGTGCATGGTAGGACCTATTTACTGATGGGAAGGCGCTTACTAAGTATTCAGATATCTTGATGTTGCCATGGTTTCCTTCTTTCTTAAATAATATCATTTTACCAACTATCTGTTAATTTCGTCCTATTTTAAATGTTTGATTTCATACTGAGTCTAAAGTAAATCTTGGGATTTCTTCTCACCAGTGATACCAAGAAGCAGGGGATGAAGAAGAGGAACAACAGTGAAGTGGAAGACATGGGACCCACAAGGTGTAACAAGAAGTCCAAGTGGGACACATTAGAGCCTTTGGATACCGGCCTGTCTTTAGCAGAGGATGAAGAGCTTGTGTTACATCTGCTAAGAAGTCAAAGCTAAATACTTCCTGTGCCTGCCATCTCCTTGAAACCTTGGTTATGATTGCATGGCCAGAAGTTGAAAAACAATTGATTTGGGGGCACATAGGTACCATATGTCCCATTACCAAAGGACACATTTCTGGATAGAAGCAATCGTATCTCCAAGTCCCTCTCACAGGACATGCTTTGTGCCATCACTGAGCATACTCGGAACAAGGGTGGATGATACCATTTCCTGACCCTGTTTTCCAACATGTGTTCTGTTAGATTTTTATCCATGAGTTCCTGTACCTTGTCACTGGAAATGCTTCCTTTATGTTACTGGCAAGTTCCGGAGCTCTGTGTCATTGTTAGACATTCCTGTCTTGCTTACTGTACAGAAATTTCTGTTACTATTAAAATTGCTCATGACTTTGATGTATTTAATACTTGCAAAGAGACTGAGTATAGTGAACTAGCCCTAAGAAAGAATGGTATTTTTGAATTAAGATGATCAATAATAAACATATTTCCTATAAAAGAAAGTATTTATGTTTGCATTATGTCCAGTAACATAAGAGGACTCTCAAAGGAAGGTTCTTTTAGATTGCAGTGCTTGGCCAATTCCTGAAACAGTGAATTTGTCATATTCTTAAGTTAGCCTTCTCAAGGATATCATTTAACTTAACACTTGCAGATTTGCTAACGAAATCAGCAGAAGTTCTGAATCTGAAGACTGACTAAAACATGGTCTCTGACTGCGCACGTGGTAGCTGCAGGTCCTCTGTAAATGCTGTAGTCAGCAGCTGCCACAGAGCCCCACCCAGACCCAGTCCTGGTCATGAGTACAATGCAAAACAAGACAGAGCCTCTTTTTTTTTTTTTTTTTTTTTTTTTTACAAATAACTCAGATTTCTTCAAGGGAAAGAATATGCTAAAGAAATGGGTCTTGACATGAAACTGATTTTATCATAGTTTTGCCACCCTCTCATGGTTCTGTCCCTTTCCTATTTTCCCACTCCGTGCACAAACATTTTCAGTAACAGGTGCAAATAAATTATAAATACAAGGAAGAGGAATGATGGCCTTATACCTGGAGATCTCAAACCTTTTCAACTCAGCTTAGGTCCATATTTGTCTTGGAAAAGTTTCTCCTCCTTTTTTATTTGGTATCCTCGTTAGGTGGCACCAACATGATCTCACCATCAAAATGAAATCAGGTGATGCCTCAGCTTCTCCTTCTTCCCACCGTTTGCTTTTTTACTGGTTCTTTTGATGTCTCTTCTAGAACAACTTTTTTTCTTTCTTTCTCTTTTTTGAGACAGAGTTTTGCCCTTGTTGCCCAGGCTGGATTGAGTGCAATGGCACGATGTTGGCTCACTGAAACTACCTCCACCTCCTGGGTTCAAGTGATTCTCCTGCCTCAGTTTCTGGAGCAGCTAGGATTATAGGTGCCTGCCACCACACCCGGCTAATTTTTTGTATTTTTGTAGAGATGGGGTTTCTCCATGTTGGTCAGGCTGGTCTTGAACGCCTGACCTCAGGTGATCCACCTACCTTGGCCTCCCAAAGTGTTAGGATTATAGGCGTGAGCCACTGTGCCCAGCCACAACTTTCTTATCCATTGTTTCTTCTCTATTCTCACAGCTGCTGCCTTCAGTCAGAGTTCAGTCTCCCATCATGACCTGCTGAGACCCCTGCAAGATCTCCTGCCTAGCCACTGTGCCTCTGCTCTCACATTGCTCCAACCCAGCCTTCCCCTGGTGCTTAGAATTCACTGTACAGCACGTGGATCTAAGCACACTCCTCTCCAGCTGTTCCTTCTATGGTACTACAGTGCTTATCAGGTGATGTTACAGACCTTTGTTTATACATCCGTTGCCCCTTTTATATGACAAGTTTCTTGAAAAAGTAAAAGGGCCATGTTTCATCCCCAGAGCCAAATACGGCAACTGCCCTGTAATTGCTCAGTGAATCAATGAGAGGATGTTATAAAACCAACTCAATTTTTAAAGATCTTTTGTAGCACATTGCCCTATTACTTCTGGTAAGAAGGATACTGAATGATGTAAATGAGAACTAGATGAAATGGCTATATAGAGAAGAAAGGGGAAAGTGGATGGGAAAGGAATTCAGTGGACAACAACCTGGGTAGATTTTTTAAATTACAGTTTCCGGTCAGGCATGGTGGCCCAAGCCTGTAATCCCAGCACTTTGGGAGGCTGAGGCAGGAGGATTGCTTGAGGCCAGGGATTTGAGACATGCCTGGGCAACTTTGTGAGACCTTGTCTCTACAAATAATTCAAAAATCAGTGGTGGTGTACACCTGTGGCCTTAGCGACTTGGGATGCTGCAGTGGGAAGATGGCTTGGGCCCAGGAGGTCAAGGCTGCAGTGAGCTGTGACCGCGCCACTGTGTTCCAGCCTGGGTGACAGAGTGAGACCCTGTCTCAAAAAAAAAAAAAAAGTTTCTGATACAGGATCTCTTGGCCTTGAATATTTTCAGAAGACATAAAGATGCAAGAGTATGTAAACTGAAGGTTTACCATTGAATTTACCCTGTATGGTTTCAGATTGTTTTTCCTGACCCAAGGAATTAAAGCAGTTTACTCCCTGTATGTAAACATTGATTAAACATATTGCAAGGCCTTTGGTTCATAGACTAGTTTGAGTTGTATTTTGTTGCTGGAACTGAATGGATCCTGACTAATGTATACGTTATAGGGGATTTTAGTGTGCAAATTTTTCAAAACTAATTAAAAAGATCAGAATAGTGCTAATAGAAAACTTGGTTAACAGGTAATTAAGTGGGTTAAACTACCTACTGTTTTGGCTCCCGTTCATTTTTACCATGTGTATATGTTTAGTGGTAATAGACCCTTTTTTCTCGGACATCAGGGGTGGGTACCCGGTTAAAATCTGGCCAGCCATCAGAACCCATCTCCTAGAGACAGAGATTGGCACAGCTTTAATACGCAGGTGGGGATAATTAGACTCCTTCCCTGTGAGTGATAAGAAATTCTGAACACATGGGGAGTTACTTTGAAGGGGGGATGTAGAGTTAAAGCCCCGGGCTGCCTCTGAGAGACTGGGGAGAATAAGACCAACACACTGAGGCCAGCAGAGTAATGAGATGAAGAAAAGGCCCTGGATGATGTTGTTTGAGCCCCTTGTGGACTTCGAGGTTATAGCATGGATAAGTACATGTACATTTCTTTTTTTGCATAAAATATTTTGGGCTATATTTCTGTCCCTGAAACTGAATAGATCCTAATGTATGTGTCATAGGAGTTTTCCCTTTGCCAATTTTGAAAACTAGCTAAAGCATCAGAATTGCACTGGTGGAAAACTCAGGTAACAATATGATGGATTATATTTTGTTCAGCAGATACTCCAGCCCCCTGTCTCCCTTGGAGAACATATGCTTAACAGCCCACCAATATTGGGCTTGGTCATGTGCCCTGCTTTTTAGCCCATAATACAGTAGAAGTGACTGTGGGGTGGTTACACAAGAGCTTTTTAAATTTAATTTTATTTTTTTGAGACAGAGTTTCACTCTTGTTGCCCGGACTAGAGTGCAATGGCATGATCTTGACTCACCACAACCCTCACAAGCGATTCTCCTGCCTCAGAGATTACGGGCATGCACCACCACGCCCAGCTAATTGTGTATTTTTAGTTGAGATGGGGTTTCTACCTGTTTGTCAGGCTGGTCTCAAACTCCTGACCGCAGGTGATCCACCTGTCTTGGCTCACAAAGTGCTGGGATTACAGGCGTGAGACACCATACCCAGCCACATGCAGAGCTTTAAAGCTGCATTGATGTTTCCTTCAGTCCTCCTGCAGTCCTGCCTTACACCTTCAGATCAGCATGAACCAGAGAGAAGACACTCCTCAGTCTGGGTCCAAGGTGAGAAGGCAGATGAAGCAGACCTACAGCCACCTTTCAAACCTGCAGAACAAGAAATCCACTGAGTCTTGGGGGTTTATTACAGTAAAGCCTAATACACAAGGCAGGAGAAACATAACCAATGAGAAAGAACAGTCATTCATTCGACAAATGTTAATAAATTAAGCAACTACCGTATACCAGGACCTGTACTTGTGAAAGATACAAACAGTTCCTTCCTTTGCTACCGTGTAGCAGGGGGAGAGAGAAGCAGTTGCGTAATTTGAGTGCACCTTGAAAAGTGCAGACAGAAAGAGGAAGATTGTTGTTGTTTGAGGGAACTCATGCTGGAATGCCGGAAGGAAGGACGTAGGTAGCTGCTTGGTCTAGGACCCAGACAATAATTCTTGTTTGATGCTTAATGAAGGCTAAGGAGCCATTCATCAGACCCATGTAAAATGATCCCTAAAATTACATAAATCTCTGATGGATACAACCAGCAGCAGAACCCTTAGGAGGACTGCCATCTCATAAGCTTAACATGGCATTTTAGATTTGTTTGGGGCTGTAAAAAATTGTTAAGTTTAATTAAATGCAATTAATTTTGTTACACAACATTTGAAATATGCTGAACATGAAAAGTCACCTCAACTGCCAGAGGATGCAGATGTTCCTAGGAAGTGGGGGGAAGGAGGGAGGATGGGAGGTGGTGGTGTAGGTAAAGGGGAAAGAGCCTGCAACCCGGATTTCAAACCCTGTCTTTTAAGACCATTTTAATTAGACATGTAATCATAGGGTGATTTTCTTCCACAGCCCCTGCTGATCAGACAGCTCAGGGCAGACATGCTTTATGCCATATTACCTAGTGCCTGCTGACTCAGGAATTCTAACACATTAGCCTGTGAGGGAGGCTGGTCCCAAAAGCTGTGTCCAAACAAGGATGAATTAAGTGAATAACTTTTTTATTCTCAGAAACTGAAATTTAGGTAGTGAGCAAAATTGGAAGGTTATGAGACAGACCAGGGAGCACATGATAGGCAAAAAGAGCTCAAATTAGGAGTTAGTTAAACCTATAGGTGAAAAAGAACTGGTAAAAAGACAAGAGTAAGTGTTGAGGAACCCAACTGGTCATAGGACCGGTAGCAACGCACAGAGTAGTGAGTCATGGTCAGGGCCGTCTGCGGAAGACTCCCAGACCTAAGCTGACCCCTCTGGTTCTTGTCTCCATGAGCCTTCACCTTTTCATGGGTCTTCTTCTTGGACTCCTGTATAAGTCTGCCTCCTATGCCTAAGGCGTAAGACCCCTGTTGTCCTGCCTGAGCTAGGCCAAGTGAGTCTTCGGGTTTCTTATAACCCAAAGAGTATCAATAAAATTCAGAATACTCCAGTGCAGTGCATGGAAATCGCCAAACTTAGCAGGTGTGTTTGTGAAGCATCCTGTGTTGCTGACTTCTTTACCAAGCGCTTCCTTTGGTCTCCAGGCGATTCCCCGACATTGTCGTGATAGGGCTTTTACTGAAGAAGGCTCATTACTCTTCTTAAAGTGCACACTCTGATTCGGTACTTCTGGGTGGGTCCTGAGATTGTGCATTTCTAACAAACTCCTAGGAGGTGGTGAGGCTGCTGGCATATTTGAGAAGCATGGTTCTAGTGGAATTCAGAGAGGTATTAATGTCATTATTCACAGATACAGATTCAATCCAAGTTCAGGAAACAGATGGCACACACAAATTAGGATAATTCTAAGGGGGTTTAATAAAATAATTATTTGTATAGGAAGGGCAGGGTAAGGAAACCAGAAAGCATTGTCTGCCCCGAAGCTAGGAATAGAAGTGTTACCATCCCTCGCCCTGAGGGGATGAGAGAGAGTGTGTAGCTATCAGAATCCGGAAGGAGAAAGAACATAAACATCTGCTGTGTGACCTTCAGTTGAGATGATCTGTCAGGCTGAGGTGACCACAGGGAAGAAGCCACAGAATACAAACCCTGACCTCACTTTCTTCCTTTCTAGACGTCTGCCCGGGGTCTGCATTGGCCGTACCTGGCCCAAAACCAGAGGACGGATTGCCTGTAGATGTAATTTGTAGTCTCCCAGGACACAAAGCAAAGTAGAAAAGTAGGTGTGGGAGAAAACAGGAGAAACTGGCACAGGAGAGCTGTAGGGCACAAATAGGTGAGTCTTCTTTTGTGGGAGTAGGAGGCTTTCATAGACTTCATCCCCTCAGCCTCCACTGTGCACCAGGCAGGCGCCGTATACATCACCGAGCCAAGGTGCCCACATATTAGCTTGCCACCGTTAGACATGCCGCTCACCTCAGCAGGTGTGTTTGTGAACCACCCTGTGTTGCTGACTTCTCTAGGAAGCACTTCCTTTGGTCTCCAGGCCATTCCCCCACATCCTTGTGGTGGGGCTTTCCCTGAAGCAAGGCTCATGGCCAGCACCAGCAATCTATTCTTTCTCCACGTGATGGATGATCTTCATCAGTGGAATCAATGCCGAAAGTCTGCTAGTGCTCCTCCTTGGAGCACCTACCTGTGATGTTACATGTTTTCTTGAGTGTCACACCTTCAGGCTGCAGTAGAAAGATGGGCGCTGGCAGCCCTCCCATCTCTGTTAAAGCATTTTAATTAAATTTTTGTTCCTGTCACTCCCTGGAAACAATTCTTGTCAACTCACTACTACCAGCCTCCATCTTGCTATGTCCAAGAGCAGTTCTGGGGGCTCATCCTGATCAACCTTCCAGTAGAAGTGACGTTCCCACCTTCTCGAAATGCTTTTTTGCTTAGCTTTCAGAGAAGTCTCTCTCTCTCTGTCCTTACCGACTACTACTTTTCACTCTCTTTTTCTGGTTGCTCCTCATGTTCTTGAGTTCTAAACATTAGGAGCCTTCAGGTTGGTGCACAAGTACTTGCAGTTTCAGACCACAAATATTACATCATTATAACTAGGCTCAAACACATCTTTATTAATCAAAATAGGAACCAATTACAATCACATCTTTGCCAATGAGAAATAAGTTTGTTCATGCCTGTAGCACAAAAATCCATGTTTAGGGTTTTAATGAACTCTTGGGAAGCATTTTCTTTTTTTTTTTTTAATTTTTTAATTTTTAATTTTTTATTTATTTATTTTTTTGGGGGAAGCATTTTCTGCATCCTGCTGATTGTGGAAAGGTTTCCCTGCAAAAAGTTGTTGAGGTGCTTGAAGTGGTAGCCAGTTGGTGAGAGCTCAGGTGAATATGGTGTATGACAAAAACTTTGTAGCCCAAGTAGTTCAATTTTTGAAGCCTTGGTTGTGTGATGTGTGGTCTGGCGTTGTGGTGGAATTGGGCCCTTTCTGTTGACCAGTGCCAGCTGCAAGCATTGCTGTTTTTGGTGCACCTCATCGATCTGTTGAGCATACTTCTCAGATGTAACGATTTCACCAGGATTCAGAAAGCTATAGTGGATCAGACCGGCAGCAGACCACCACATGGTAACCATGACCTTTTTTTGGTGCAAGTTTGGCTTTGAGAAGTCCTTTAGAGGTTCTTCTTGGTCCAACCACTGAGCTGGTTGTTATATAAAATCCACTTTTTGTTGCACGTCACAATCTGATTGAGAAATGGTTCATTTTTGGTGGATAGAATAAGAGAAGGTATGATTTTAAAAAATTTTTGCTTAGCTCATGAAGCACCCACTTACCGAGCTCTTTCAGCTTTCCATTTTGCTTCAAATGCTGAATGTCCATAGAATGATCAATGTTGAGTTCTGGGACAACTTCTCATGTAAGAGGATCAGCTTCAATGATTGCTCTCAATGGGTCATTGTCAACTTTCGATGGCCAGCCACTCTGCTCCCTCATCTTCAAGGCTCTCATTTGCTTTGCAAAACTTCTTGAACCACCATTGCACTGTATGTGTGTTAGCAGTTTCTGGGCCAACTGCGTTGCTGATGTTGCGAGTTGTCTCCATTGCTTTGTGACCCATTTTGAATTTGAATAAGAAAATCACTCGAATTTGCTTTTTGTCTAACATCATTTTCATAGTCTAAAATAAACATAAAATAAACAGCAAGAAATAAATCCTTAGCCAAAAAAGAAAGAAATGTCCACTAAAATGATGTATAATATAACCACATTTATTTCAGTATCAAATGGCAAATTCCAACAATGCAAAAACCACAGTTCCTTTTGCACCAACCTAATAAATTTCCTCGTTGAGTGATCTCATCTAATCTCGTGGCATAAAATTGCATCTATACACTGATTACTCTCAAATTTCTGTCTGTTGATCAACATCTTTGCTTTCCAGACTCATTTCCAAATATATTCAACATCTCTACCTGGATGTTTAGTGGGCATCTTATACTTAATATGTCCCAAAATAAACTCCTAAATTCACCCCCTAATCTTCCCCTCCTTTTTCTTTTCCATCTCAGTAAATACCATCTCCATTATTTTGGTTTGTCGGGCCAAAACCTTGGATACATTCTTGACTTGTCTCTTCTGTCTTCCATCCAATTTATTAGCAAATCCAGTCAGCTCTTCTTTGGAAATATATTCAAAAGCCAACTTTTTAACACCATTTCGACTGCAGTTTCTACTCTATTCCATGCCATGATTCCCCGGACTTTTGCAATAACCTCTCAACTGGTCTTCCTGCTTCTAACTTTTCCCTCACACAGCAGTCAAAATGATCCTTTTAAATCATAAGCTGGATTGCGATGACTCTGCCAAAAACTAGTGGCTTCCTATCTCACTTCAAATATAGTAGTCCCTCTTTATCTGCATTTTTGCTTTCCAAGATTTTACTTACCTGCAGTCAATTGTGGTCTGAAAGTATTAGATGGAAAATTCCAGAAGGAATAAGTTCAGAAGTTTTAAGTGTGTTCCATTTTGATTAACATGATGAAATCTAGCCCCTTTCTGTTCCATCCTGGGTTGTAAATCATCCCTTGTCTAGTGGATTCACACTCACTGCGCTACTCATCCATTAGTCACCCTTCTCAGTTGTCAAATCTACTGTCAAGATATCACGGTGCTGTGTTCAAGTCACCTTATTTTACTGTGTAATGGCCCTAGAGCAGAAAAGTTGTGATGCTGACAATTCAGATATGCCAAACAGAAGCCATAAACTGCTTCCTTTAAGTATTGAAAGTTATTGGCTTAATAAGGAAAGAGAAAAAACACGTATGCTAAGGTTGCTAAGATATACAGTAACACTGAGTTTTCTATCAGTGAAACTGTGAAGAAGGAAAAAGAAATGTATGCTAGTTTTGGTGTTACACTTCAGACAGCACAAGGTACAGCCACAGTGTGTGATAAGCGCTTAGTTAAGATGGAAAGGTTATTACATTTGTGGGTAGAGGACATGAACAGACATGTCCTCCAATTGATAGCAATTGGGTTCATTACTGTCTGTGGTTTCAGGCATCCACTGGGAGTCTTGGAACATATACACCTATGGATATGTGGGGACTATTGTAAAATCAAACAGCTTTTCCATAGCCCACAAGGCCCTATATTTTGTTTCAACTCTAACCTCATCTACTACTTTTCTTTTACACCATTCTAGTTACACTGGACTCTGCTGCTGCTTTTTTTGTTTGTTTTGTTGTTGTTGGGGTTTTTTGTTTTTTGTTTTGAGACAGAGTCTCACTCTTGTTGCCTAGGCTGGGGTGCAGTGGTGCTCACTGCACCCTCTGCCTCCCAGGTTCAAGCAATTCTCCTGCCTTAGCCTCCTGATTAGCTGGGATTACAGGCATCTGCCACCACACCCAGCTAATTTTTGTATTTTTAGTAGAGACAGGGTTTCACCATGTTGGTCAATCTGGTCTCAAGTTCCCAACCTCAGGTGATCCACCCACCTCAGCCTCCCAAAGTGCTGAGATTACAGGTGTGAGCCACCGTACCCAGCTGTTGGACTCTGCTATTTTTATGCCTGAAGTTCTTTACTCTTGGGTGCCTGAAGGTCTCAAGTGTTACCTTATGAGATGTCTTCTATGACCAGTCAATAAAAAACAGCACCTTCTAAACTACCCAGGCATACTCTATTCCTAACCACTTACTTACCATTTACCACTGTCTGACATTGTTTTTGTCCATCTTCATGCTCCTTTCCTCTCCTCCCCCTGCCAAAGTAAGCTCCTTGACTGAGGCCAGAGAGTATCATCTTTGTTCATGGCTGTATCCCAGCTCCTAGAATAGTAAAAGGCACCTAGTGAACACACAACAAACAATAGAAGTATAATTAGTCAGATGAACAGATACATCTGACCAATTATTAGTCAGATGAACAGATACATCTGACCAATTATACTTCCGTTTGGGGTTCATCAGATTTTCTTTTAAAAAGCATATAACTCTAGCAGGACTGAGATAGTTAGTTATTCACACTAAAATCTACCCATGACAGCCATTGCCTAATACTCAGCTGGGGGAGGAAAAATGTTAAGCTTGGAAGGTAGAGCCTTTGGCTGAGTATAGAAAGTGGCAAATGCCCCCATTGAGATGGGCTTTGCACAGTCATAGAGCACCAAGGACCCTAATCCTAGGGGACGTATTGAGTTTACTGAGCATGAAGGTACCTGGGACATATTTGTCCCTTTGTTCTGAGGGCTGCTCTCTTGCTTGGAAATCAAATTACTGCTGTCTTAGGCCACTGACCAACTGTATATTGGCAGCTAGTTAGGCCCGTTGGAGTGGGACAGATCTGAATTGGAACTCCATCTCTACTTCTTACTTCTGGTTAATTGGTACCTATGACTTAATTAGCTGTTGAACTTAGATTTGACATTTGTTGTTTCTGAGCTTCATATTAGTCTACTATAAAGCATAACAGTTTTATGCACCTCCAGTCACTTTTTTGAGGATTAAATGAAACAATATAATTAATGTGTCTGGGTTACAGTAAGTGCTCAAGAGAAAGTTATTGCTAATAAGACCAATGGCTGCTCTTGAAATTCAGCTAGACTACAGAATCATGAGAGACCATGTGGAGAGAGAGGCCCACCCAGCTACCAGCCATTCCAGTCACCCAGCTGAGATGACAGACTTAGGAAAAACCCACCTTAGATAACCCAGGCCCTGCCAGACCCTTGGCTGAATGTACCCACATGTATAGCCATGATCAACACCATGTGGAACAGAAAACTGCCCAGCTCCACACACCAAGCCCACAGAATTGTGAAAAATAACAAATTATTGTGTACGCCTTTGAGTTTTGTTGTAGTTTATGAAGCAATAGATAACTAAAAGAGAATAACTCTACCACAATTTGTTTTTCATTTTCCTGTTAACAGACGTTTGAATTATTTTCAGGTTGGGGCTATTACAAATAAAGCTACCATAAACATTCTTGTATGGATATATGTATATATAAACAAACAACAAGTATATAAATTAACTCCTTCATAAATTCTTGCAAGATACCTTACTCTACATTGCCAATAAGTAAATCAATAACTAGAAGCCTTACTTCTACTCCAATGTAGAGGTATGTTACTTTATTCATTTTAACTGGTCTAATAGGTACAATGGAATATCCAGTGTGGTTTTTTTTGTTTGTTTGTTTTTTTCTTTTTTTTTTTCAGTGTGGTTTTTAGTTGTAAAATTAATGAAAGGTTTTATCATTCTTCACATTAACAAGAACCCTATGGTCATAGACCTTGGAGAAGCATCTTCAGAGACCTTCCATCTGAATTCCAGAGAAAACTGAATTATCTCCAACCCTCCTAAAGAATAATGTAGCCGGTATTGGTCTCACTACCTAGGGCCTCATTTTCTCTGCAGGTGGGAGGTGCTGTGTATGCTCCCTGGAAATCATCTGCGAAAATCAGGAGCGTGGGTGGTAAAACTGGGGGACCAGACCTGCACTGCTGTGTCCCAGTCAGCATGATTACTTCATCATGCTTTTCTAACCACACTATAACAATTTTTAAAAGTGTGAAAGATTGAGGTTCAATAGATGTCTCTAGCATTTTGCAATTTAAAAAAATTTTTGGAAAAATCTTTTAATTTCAGCATTTATGTAAATTTTGTGTTTTATACTTTAATACCATTTTTGTTTACTTAGGGAGGGGGGATTATACCATAATCTTCTCAGTGGTAAGGGACGTCAGAGATCTTAACCCACCTCCCTCAATGCGTGTCTGCTCCCAAGGCTGCCCTCAGTGATACCATTTGGGATATATGATGGGCCTCATGCTGTGGGAGGAAGGCAAGAATGGAATCTTCCAGCTTCATACTCTGATGCTAGCTCTGCCACTAGAACCTCTGTGACTTTGGGTCAGTCACAAAAGCTTCCTAAGCTCATTTTCTTTTCATATTATCAATGAATACATGTGTGTTATAGAAACACTGAAATTGTAGTTATGTAAAACAAAATAAATTACTGATATAGTTGGGATCTGTGTCCCCACCCAAATCTCATGTTGAAATTAATTCCCAGTGTTGGAGGTTGGGCCAGGTGGGAGGTGATTGAATCATGGGTGCAGTTTCTCATGAATGGTTTGGCACCATCCTCTTGGTGCTGTCCTTGCGATAGTGAATCAGTTCTCTTGGGATCTGGTTGTTTAAAAGTGCGTGGCACTTTCTCTCTCCCTTTTTCATGCTTTCACTATGCGATGTGCCTGCTCCCACTTTGCCTTTCGCCATGGTGGAAACTTCCTGAAGCCTCCCCAGAAGCAGATGCTGCTATCCTTCTTGTACATCCTGCAGGGCAATAAGCCAATAAAACCTCTTTTCTTATAAATTATCCCATCTTAGGTATTTCTTTTGTTATTGTTGTTGTCGTTGTTGTTATTTAGAGAAAGAGTTTTGCCATGTTGCCCAGGCTGGTCTCAAACTCCTGTGCTCAAGTGATTTTCCCACCTTGCCCTCTCAAAGTGTTGGGATTACAGGCATGAGCCACCACGTCTGGCCAGGTATTGCTTCATAGCAATGCAAAAACAACCTAATACCTGTCATTGAATGCCTGGAGATAACCATTGTTCATATTTTAGTGTATTTTCTTCTCTGTATATGAAAGAATTTATGAGATTATACTGTTTGTAAATTACATTTTTCTCTAAATACTTGGTAGACATTAAATGTCTTTTTACAACACAATTTTCAATGACGTACTAAAATTTCATTAAATACTATATAGTAACAACGAGCACACCTAGTGCCCAGATCTTGGTTTCCAATATCTACTATCATTCTCCAAACAAAGGAAAAAATTGGAGAAACAGCTGTTTCTAGAACTGTGGCAAGAAATATACAAGATGAGGCTGGGCATGGTAGCTCATGCCTGTAATCTCAGCATTTTGGGAGGCTATGTTGGGAGGATGGTTTGAGGCTAGAAGTTAGAGACCAGCCTGAGCAACCTAACGAGATCTTATGTCTACAAAAAGTTTAAAAATTAGCCAGGTGTAGTGGCGCACACCTGCAGTCCCAGCTACTCAGGAAACAGAGGTGGATCGCTTGAGCCTAGGAGTTCAAGGTTAATTGTGAGCTATGATGGTGCCACTGCCGCACTCCAACCTGGGCAACAGAGCAAGAACCTGTCTCTAAAAAAAACAAAAAACAAGCAAACAGAAAAGAAATATACAAGATGAGCCTGCAGCATCTTGTAGCGAAAGTAAGAGAGTGTGAAACATACACAAGACTCACAGCGTGAGAATATGCCAAGGAATACAGGAGCCAAGTGAAATTGCTCCCAGTGGCCAAAGATGAGAAAATTTGAGCAACAAAAAAAGTGGTACTGACTTAAAACCCAACGTGCAAAATAAGTATTCATTAGTCCATACTGACATAAATGAATATGTACGTAAATGTGGGAGTAGAGGCAAGTCTCTTGTGCAGGAGAATTCAAAATAATTCATGTAGTTGTCCTGCCCTTAAGGGGATGAAACATAAACTCCCACCCCTGAAGTGTGCGCTGTGCATAGTGACTTTCTTCCAAACAGTACAGTATGAAAGGAGCAAAAAGAGTAAACTTACAGTGGAAACACCTGAAAAACAGTAACTCTGCCAAGTGGTCAAAGTCGACATCGACAGTGATAAGTCATGTTCATAGTGTGTATCTCTGATATGATGTGATAACGATGGCACTTTGTCTCTGTGATCTTCCTCCCAGAATACATGACCCTGGTTTAATCACGGGAAGAACACTGGACAAATCCAAGTGGAGTGATATTCTACAAAATACCTGACTGGTACTTTTCCAAACTCTCAAGGTCACTGAAAACAAAAAATATCTGAGAAACAGTCACAGTCAAGAGGAGTTTAGGGGACATGGTGACAAAATGTCATGTGGTATCCTGGATGGAATACAAATAAGACATTTGGTAAAAAGTAAGGAAATCTGAATAAAGTATATGGTTTAATTAATCATAATTTATCAGTATTGGTTCATTAATTGTGCCAAATATGCCATACTAATGTAAGATGTTAATAATAGGGGAACTGGGTGTGGGGCATATGGAAATTCTCTATGCTGGCTTCACAGTGACTCTGTGAGTCTAAGGTGGTTCTAAAGTAAAAGGTTTGTTCAGAAGATGACATGCAACAGATGCATCATATTTTATTTGATCTCTTATGATTGAACATTTAAGTGGTTTCTAAATTTTTGCTATTGAATACATTTATGATGAATGTCCTTACAATTAAATCTTTGCACATATCCTTATTACTTCCTTCAGAATACATTTGTAGAAAGGAAATTGTGGGATAATAGATGTGCATATATAACAGTATTAAGGATTTCGATGCAAGATACCTAATGAGGTCTCCTCAGTTAAAGAGTAAGTTAACTCCAAATTGCAGTCAAGATAAAGGTTTAGAAAAGACTCATGGATACTTTTCGTGTCCAAGCTAGTCACATCAATGCCATGAGGAATTCTTTTCAACACCCTGAGAAAGCCACTTACCAATGTGGACCCTGTGTTCAGGGGTATGTCTTGCATTGGGCATCTATTGCCCTTACAAGAGTTAAATTAGACAACTTTACTTCCTCATGCTGTGACCATCTGAGTAAAAGAAAATGAAAGCAAAAAGGGGAGTGCAGCTGTCCAGAGACCCAGAAGATATGCACAGAGCCCTCCTGCCATTTTGTTCGGCAGTCAGACTAAGAATACTGTAGATCTGTGGTTCTAGACATTTGGTCCTCAGAACCAGCAGCATCAGTGTCACCTGGAAATTTGTTAAAAATGTGAATTTTTTGATTCTTCCCTAGATACACTGAATCAGAAATTCTGGGGTTGGGGCCCAGCAATATGTGGGGGTTTTTTGAGAAGTCCATATACTTTGAAATAAATTTTAGCAGGTTTATTGAGATGTAATTCACATACCATACAATTAACTCATTTAAAGTGTACACTTTAATGGTTTTTACTGTATTCACAGATTTATGCAATTATGAACACAATCAGTAACATTTTCATTACCTCATAAGGAAACCCTGTACTCTTTAGGTATCCCCTCCTCTCCCACCATGTTCCCCAGTCCTAGCAGTCATGAATGTACTTTCTGTCTCTGTGTATTTGCCTATTATGGACATTCTGTACAAATAGAAAAATACCTGCACAGCAAAAGAAACTATAATGAGTGAACAGGCAACCTACAGAATGGGAGAAAATTTTTGCAAACTATCCATCTGACAAAGAGCTAATATGCAGAATCTACAAGGAACTTAAACAAATTTACAAGGATAAAACAGCCTCATCAAAAAGTGAGCAAAGGACATGAAAAGACACTTCTCAAAAGAAGTCATTTATACAGCCAACAAACAGATGAAAGAAAATTCATCATCACTGGTCATTAGAGAAAAGCAAATCAAAAACCACAACAAGGTACCATCTCACACCAATTAGAATGGCGATCATTAAAAAGTCAGGAAACAACAGATACTGGCGAGGCTGTGGAGAAATAGGGAAGATTTTACACTGTTGGTGGGAGTACAAATTAGATCAAACATTGTGGAAGACAGTCTGCTTATTCCTCAAGGATGTAGAACCAGAAATAACATTTGATCTAGCAATCCCATTGCTGAGTATATACTGAAAGGATTATAAATCATTGTACTACAAAGATGCATGCACACATATGTTTATTGCAGCACTATATAGCAAAGCACAAAAGCAAAGACTTGGAACCAACCCAAATGCTCATCAATGATAGATTGGATAAAGAAAATGCGGCACATATACACCATGGAATACTATGCAGCCATAAAAAAGCATGAGTTCATGTCCTTTGCAGGGACATGGATGAAGCTGGAAACCATCATTCTCAGCAAACTAACACAAGAACAGAAAACCAAACACTGCATGTTCTCACTCATAAGTGGGAGTTGAACAATGAGAACACATGGACACAGGGAGGGGAACATCACACACTGGGATCTGTTGATGGCTGGGGGGCAAGGGGCGGAGTAGCAGTAGTATAAATACCTAATGCATGTGGGGCTTAAAACCTAGATGATGTGTTAATAGGTACAGCAAACCACCCTGGCACATATATACCTGTGTAACAAACCTGCACATTCTGCGCATGTATCCTGGAACTTAAAGTAAAATAAAATAAATAAATAAATAAGAAAATCTAGAGGAAATGGGTAAATTTCCATTTCACATAGTCTCCCAAAATTGAACCAGGAAGAAATAGGAAAAAAATAGTAAAGAAAAGAAAAATACAATCTAGATCTTTTGTGTCTGGCTTCTTTCACTGAGCATGATGTTTTCAAGGCTCATTTATGTTACAGGAGGTATTCATACTTCATTCCTTTTTATGGCCAAATAATGCCCCATTATTTGGATATACCACACTTCGTGTATATATTCATGAGTTGGTGGACACTTGGGTTTTTCTACCTTTTGGCGGTTAGAAATTGTCTTAGTCCATTTTCTGTTGCTTATATCAGAATATCTGACATTGGGTAATTTATAAAGAAAAGGAATTTATTTCTTACAGTTATGGAGGCAGAGAAGTCCAAGGTTGTAGTGGAGGGATGCATCTGCTGAGAACCTGCTGGTGCTTGGGGATGCTGTGAAGAGTCCTGAGTTAGCGCAGGGCATCAGGGTGCTGAGGGTGCCACCTGCTATCTCAGGTCTTCCTTCCTCTTGTAAAGCCACCAGTCTCCCTCCCTGAATAATCCATTTTTTCATCAACCCATTAATCCATGAATGCATTAACACATTCATGAGGCAGGGCCTTTATGATTCAATCACCTCTCAAAGGCCCCCCCGTCAATACTGCCAACTTGGGGATTAAGTTTCAACGTGAATTTTCGAGGGGCATTCAAACCATAGCAGGAATATTGCTGCTATGAACATTTCTGGGCAATATATATTTTCTCAACCCTTCAGGTGATTCTAGTGCATGCCAGAGTTTAAGAACCATTATTATAGATGGAATGGTTACAGGAACAAATCGAAGATAGTTCTTTTTAATAGAGATCATCACCTCTCCTTTAGGTTGTAAGTCAGTATAGAAAAGGAAAAACCTAGGTGGTGAAATCTGATGGTGTGTGGTCCAAGGACAGATGTCCTTGTTGCTGTAGAGATGTGAGGCAAGGTTGGGCTGAGATGACCAAAGGAAAGGAAGCCCTGGTTATAGTAAAAGTGCCCACTTTTTGACCACTAAGCTACCCCTATTAATTTACTAACATGTCATGACATTTTTTTCTTTTCTTTTCTTTTTTGAGACAGAGTCTCACTCTATTGCCCAGGCTGGAGTGTAGTGGCGCAATCTTGGCTCACTGCAACCTCCATCTCTGGGGTTCAAGCAATTCTCCTGCCTCAGCCTCCCTAGTAGCTGGGACTACAGACACACACCACCATGCCCAGCTAATTTTTGTAGTTTTAGTAGAGACGGGGTTTCACCATGTTGGCCAGGATGGTTTGGATCTACTGACCCCAGGTGATCCGCCTGCCTCGGCCTCCCAAAGTGCTGGGATTACAGGCATGAACCACCGGGCCTGGCCTATGTCGTTGTATTCTAAAGGTACTGGGCTCTTAAGTGTTAATCCTTCTCTTTAGGGGAAATGACTCAGCGACACCTCCTGCTTCTACAGTTCTTGAAACTGTATAAAGCCTTTTCTGTTCGCTGTCACACTCTCAATATACTCAGCTACAGCCTAGTCTCCCCATTTAACAGATAAGGCCATTGAGGCTTAGTGAGGTTCACTGACCTGCCTGAAGTCATAGAGCAGAGTATGACAAAGTTGGAAAAATTGGAATCAGAAACCCTTCACCCACCCTTAACCTCACCAGAACAGTGTTTTCAATTCTAGCTACACATTAAAATCACTGGAGAGGTTTTAAAAATACTGAAACCCAGGCTCTGTACCCAGTGATTCCATTTAATTGGTCTGAGGAAGGGGCCTAGGCACTGGTATTTTTTAAAGGCTTCCTGGATATTTTTTTTTCCAGTTACTTTCTTTAAAAAAATTTTTTTTAACTTTTCATTTGAAATAATTTCAGACTTCCAAAAAAAGATGTGAAATAGTACAAAGCAGTCCTGTGTATACTTCCCCCGGCTTTTCCAAATGTTAACATCTTACATAACCATAGCGCAGCTATCAAAGCCAGGCTATTAACACTGATACAATACTGTTCACTAATGTACAGACCTAGTTCAAATGGTAACAGTTACACTTGGTGGATAGTTCCAAATCATTCTGGAGAATTCATTGCTTTTAGTTATTTCATCCCTTTAGTGGACTTGAATCTTTCCTAGGTGATCTTAGTGTGCATCTAGGGTTGAAAACTGCTGGTGGACAGTGGAGCCCTGGAGTTAGTATTCTATTAAGTAGACTTAATTGGCTATATGGTGCATTTTTTTTCTTCCTGTTCTCTGACATGTAAGAGCTATGTCTGATAATCTAGTATGTTTCTAAGCTATTGTTATGCTGCTGATGGGATGAATCATTTGAAGATTTCTGACTATTTTTGTGAAGTGACAGTTAAATCTGCTGGGAGGAGAAATGAGCCCTAGTTATATTCACAGCAGGGTTACTGCCACCCTAGTGAAAAACAGAAAATGGTATATCGGAGAGGGAAGAGTTAAAGAGCTTTCAAATAGGAACTAGTGGGCTAGGTCTTCACAAAACTCAGTGCCATTCTTTGGATGTGTGTCTTGAATACAATTTAGATTTTAATGAGAGATGTGCTGGACTTTAATGTAAATGTATTTAGATGGGGAAGCCAAAGACGCTAAACTGAAAACCTTGCGTTTCCTACAGATAGTTTATTTAATTAAAACGTGTCTCTTAGCCTCTGGTCTTGACCCTGCTATTGCAAAGATGAGTCACTGAAACCTCAGCCTGTCTGTTATCCTGAATGACTGGCTGGAGCGTTCCAGCTGGAGGCATCACCTGGTCACACATGAAACTGGGTAACTCGTAAGGATTTTTACTTGTATTTTCTCCTTCAGTCTAACTACCTTTAGCCAATTAGAATTTTTCGGCCTCATCTATTTATTATCACCTGCTCTAGGTAAAAACAAACCTGAGTGTCTATGCCGTGTGCAAATTAGCATGACTCTGAGGGCCGCAAGCCTGAACAGAAACTATCCTCCAGAGAGTAAAAAGGTTATTAAATTTAAAACCATGTCCCCATCATCAGTACTGGATTCCTCTAGGCCACAGATGTTCACTGTCAGCAAGTGTTTCCTCTGTGAGGCACTGGTTTGGAAGAATTTGAACCTAATAGCATTCTATGTGTGCTGATATCAGAAATAGTATGCACAGATACATTGCCAGCCTTCAAATTCACAGAGAAAACAATCAGCTCCCATGATGTTAGGTGGCAGCCAGGGCTGTGGCCTTGTGGGTCCCAGCACAGGAGACTCTTATAACCCTCTGGGCTTTGGAACATGCTGCTCCCTCTGCCAAGAATGCCCTTTTCTCCCACCAACCCTCTTCTCCTGGCTCACTCCTGCCACCTCCTCTTGGAAGCATTCCTTGATTTCCTCCTCCAATTTGAGTTAGTAATCTTTTTCATATATTTGCACCACACTCAGTGCTTCTATGTGCTGCAGTAAAAGTAATTGTTTATTTGTCTGATTTCTCCGCATCCTAGCACCTAGCCCAGTGCCTGCCACATAGAAAGTGCCTACGATAATGTGCGTGTGTGGATAAATGATGAATGAGAGCTGCTGATTCAGTCTAACTACACCAAGCACTGTCTGTGTGAAGCCATTTGCACCCATTATCTCCTTTAATCTGGGCAGAATTTAATCCTTTAATTCTGAAGGGATGGTATTTTAGCCAGTTCTGCAGGTAAGGAAACAGGCTAAGTGACTTCCCCATGACACAGAACCAGGATTTGAACCTGGGCTATCTAAGTCCACAGCTTGGCCTCTGCCCCACAGACTCTTCCCTGCACAGCCTCAGCCAAAGTTTGCTGTGGTTGGCAGAGCAGCCGATGGCTGACCACAGTGGGGACGGAAGATCTCTGCACAGGGCAGGACCTGCGGGACTCTGAGAGCTACGTCTGCAGGACTTGGTTCTCCTTGGGAGACTTCATGGTGGAGACGCAGGGCTCCCAACAGTGGGGGGAGGGTGTGCTCTCCCTGATGGTGCCATGGGCCATGCCCAGTGTGTACTATTTGGTGAAAAAAAGGACGGCCTGGAAAAGTCCACAAGGACCAGACATCTACCCTGCCCCTGTGCCTTAAACCTCAGAACTGCCTTCAGCCTAGCGTCACTCCCAGTGTGCTGAGGCATTTAGCAGTCAGTCTGGCTACTCAGGAAGGATTTTGAGCCTCCATTTCTGACGATTCCTTAAGCTTTGCAGCCAGCTCGTTACCTCAGCGCTCCCGTAACTACAAGGGCAAATCAGCTGAGGCCCCACCATTTAGAGGGAGCTGTAAGCTACTTCTCTGCAAAGAAGGCACCAAAAAGATGAGGAAGAAAAGGAGGAGGGGTCTCAGTTGTCTCCTGCAGAGTGAGCACTCCAGGGTAATGAAAACTGCTGCCTGCATTGCAGCCCTGCTGCCCAGCTCTTCAGGTGAGTCAGGCTCAGCTCTGCCCTCCTCCCAGGCACACACCTCCAGATGTTCTGGAAGACAATGCAGGGATGGGTGAGAGGAGGGATCCCTTTGTGTCTGAGATTCCCCGTGGGGAGCCTGTGCTTGCCTCCTGGCTTTTCAGATGAGCAGGCATTTCAGCGTGAAGACAGTCCAGGCACTGTTAAGGTTTCTGAGACTCCGGAATCTCTCACTTGGAGAAGGCGCTTGTCTCTTTAAAACCCATCTCCTTCTACCCCTCTTCTTTCGTGTGCCTCCTGCAGCTGACGAGGAGAACTCGTGTGGGGTGGATCCTGTTCCCGCTTGGGCTGTCTGGGTTATTCAAATTTCTCTTCCTCTCCTCCCTCCTAGAATATTAATTCATAGATGGAGGCCTTTCTGGCACCACAAGTACTTTCTAAGTAAGGAGACTCCTCTCACATCCCTCCCACATGGAAGAGTTGGCCTAATAGGAACCTCTTCTCCCTTATACTTCCTGACTTTAGCTGACCAGACCACAGTGAGGCCCAGCCTTGAGCCCACAAACTCTGGTTCACAAGAGAAAAAAAAATAAGTTGGGTCAATGAGAGTCTCCTGCGCATTGAAACTCAAGGGAGTTTAAATTAGGTACTGCAGAGTCATAGCAGTGGAACGGGCAGTGGTTCTCAGAGCCAGAAGTTTGTGGCATTGAAGAGACACCAGAGTTGCCACAGCGGGCCACATCTCAGCCGGGATTTTGAGGAACCACTAGCACACACAGGCGAAAGGTAGACAGAAGCCACAACTAAGTATTGCATCTTGTCTAAAGCCTCACACTATAAAAGTCACATTTTCCCTTTCATTGTTTCCTCTTCTAATCTAAAAATATTAGAACTGCTGCCCCAGTATAACATATATGCTCTACAGGGCCCATGATGATCCGTGGTGATCAAGTCTTAACTGCAAGTCCGTTTCTTTTTCAATAGACTGTGCCCCCAGCCGAGTAAAGTAAACGCCCTTCGACATTATTGAGGCAGCTGTGAAGGATGCCTTTGATGTGCAGGCCAGGAAACGCAACCGGCGAGGTGAGCATCTATACCACGCTGTCAGTGGACTGCAGCCCTTCCTCTGACCACCTCCCAAATAACAGCCACCGTAAGATCTTAAGCATGGCTTCTGGAGAGGCTAAGGAGCTTAGAAGAAATATTAGAAATCTGTGGGTCCATCATTAAAAAGAGGACTAGGAATAGAAGGATGAGAAGATGTCAAGAATAAACTTAACATTCAAAACTGTCATCTCCAGGTGTCAGAATGCTTGCAGCTTAGATCATTCAGAGAAAAAGCAAACGTAGAAAATCTTCACGAAGGCATCCCACATGAAGAAACCCACTAGTATTATCAGGTGTTGGTAGAGTTGTTTTGATTCAACTTTGTAACTTTGGAAAAAAGAAAAGCCAACAAGGGGTATCATGAAGGGGTGCCCCTGTGTTCACTTGGACAGACTCAGTTGCAGCCCTGATTCGTGTGAGGCAAATGTACAGGTATGCTGTGTGGTTAAGGTGTTGGAGTAGTTTAATACTTTGCTTCCATTCTACCATTAAATCTTTGCAGAGGTCAGAGAGGAGTTCCGTAAGGAGTTTATATTTTGTTTTGATTTTTTTTTCTATGTTGGAGAGAGAGGGTTATTGAGTTCTCAGAAAATGGAAATTAGCCCTGTTCAGAGAATCTCAAGAAGCTGCCCTTAATAAAAATAGCAGAAATTAAGTGTTTCTCTTGCCATACAAATCTTTATTCCATATCAGGACAGTCAGCTGCATTCGTGGAATTGCTGCCTGGGCACCTGGGAGGCAGGAGGCTCAGCACCTGCCCAAGAAGATGCTATGGTTTCAAGTGCAGAGAGGAGCACATGAGGCTAGAGGGACTTTTTGTTTTCTGTTTTCCCAAATACACAGTACATAGTATAGCAGTCATTAGAAAACAAACCTGCCTTAAATTGGTTTACTGTTTGTCGAGGACAAGCTGGCAGTATACATCAAAAGCTGTGACTTAGTATCTCTGTTATATGGCAGTTTTACTATTAGCAATTTATGCTAAGGAAATAATAAAGGATAATGGAGGATCTTCATTTTAGAATTGTTTAGAATAAAACAAACAAACTGGAAATGGCACACATTTCCAACAGTTGGCAAGTGGATTAATCAGTTATGAGAGACTCGATGGAATACTACATATCCATTAAAAATTCTGTTGTCAAAAAAGACATAGACACTTCTCAAAAGAAGATATATAAGCGGCCAACAAACATAAAAAATGCTTCACATTACTAATCATCAGAGAAATGCAAATCAAAACCACATTGAAATACCATCTCATACCAGTCAGAATGGCTATTACTAAAAAGGCAAAAACAAAGAAAAAAACCACAACAGATTCTGGCAAGGCTGCAGAGAAAACAGAATGCTTATGCACTGTTGCTGGAAAGTAAATTAGTTCAGGTGCTGTGGAAGCAGTTTGGAGAGGTCTCAAAGAAGTTAAAACAGAGCTACCATTTGACCCAGCCATGTCATTCTTGGGTATGTACCCAAAGGAAAAGAAATTATTCTACCAAAAGACACATGCACATGTATGTTCATCACAGTGCTATTCAAAATAGCAAAGACATGGAATCCATCAGGTGCAGTGGCTCACACCTGTAATCCCAGCTACTCAGAAGCCTAAGACAGGAGAATTGCTTGAACCTGGGAGATGGAGGTTGCAGTGAGCTGAGATCGTGCTGCTGTGCTCCAGCCTGGGAGTACAAAACAAAAACAAAACCAAACAAAACAAAGACATGGAATCAACCTAGGTGTCCATCAACAGTGGATTGGCTTAAAAAAACCTGGTACGTATACACCACAGAATACTATGCAGCCATAAGAAAGAATGAAAACAACATGGATGCAGCTGGCGGCCATTATCCTAAGCAAATTAACTCAGGAACAGAAAACCAAATACTGCAAGTCCTCACTTACCAGTGGGAGCTAAACATTGGGTACTTACAGACATAAAGATGGCAACAATAAAAACTGAAGGCCACTAGAAAAGGGAGCGGGTTTGGGGAAGGGGGCCAAGATACCAACTTCGAGGTGCTATGTGCAGGACCTGGGTGGTGGGGTCATTTGTACCCCAAACCTCAGCATCGCACAGTATATCCAGGTAACAAACCTGCACAGGTACCCCCGAATGTAAAATAAAAGTTGAAATTATTTAAAAACATAAAAAAATATAAAGTGAGAAAATAAAATGAAAATAACAAAAAGTAGATTATTTAAAGGACTTCTATTTTTTTTTTGCAGGTTACTGTAAATCAGAAACAAAGCAAGTTTACAAATCAAAGGGCAGCATGAGCGTGGATCTAAGTGAAGGGTAAGAGGACTGGCCTTGGAATGTGTTTTAACTTTGGAAACACCTCTTCGGGATGTCCCTGACTTGCCATGACTGCTATCAGGTTTGTTTTACTCAAAGTATTTGTTCATTGTCCCTATTTGTTCCAATCCAATAGGACTTCAAAGATTTGAGGGCATTTTTGGTTTTCAATTTTAAAATGGCACCTAAAAATAAAAATTAGAAGAGAAAAATTCTGTTGTAAAAACATATTTCTGATATGAAAAGATGTTCATTGTGGGTGTGGGGGCTCATGCCTGTAATCCTAGCACTTTGGGAGGCTGAGGTGGATGGATCACGAGGTCAAGAGATCAAGACCATTCTGTCTCTACCAAAAATACAAAAATTAGCTGGGTGTGGTGGTACGTGCCTATAGTCCCACCTACTCAAGAGGCTGAGGCAGGAGAATCGCTTGGACCCAGGAGGTGGAGGTTGCACTGAGCCGAGATCACACCATTGCTCTCCAGCCTGGGTGACACACTCCATCTCAAAAAAAAAAAAAAAAAAAGCCAGGCATGGTGGCTCATGCCTGTAATCCCAACACTTTGGGAGGCTGAGGCGGGTGAATCACGAGGTCAGGAGTTTGAGACCAGCCTGGCCAACATGGAGAAACCCTGTCTCTACTAAAATACAAACATTAGCCGGGCATGGTGACAGGTGCCTACTTGGGAGACTGAGGCAGGAGAGTCACTTGAACCTGGGAGGCGGAAGTTGCAGTGAGCCAATATCACGCCATTGCACTCCAGCCTGGACGACAGAGTGAGACTCAGTCTCAAAAACAAAAAAAAAAGGAGGCAAAGATGCTCACTATATTCTCTACATTAAAAGAGGTCACAAATATAGTAATAATACAGAATGAGCCATTAAATAATTGCATATTTTCATGAGATTATGAATCACTTTTCTTTCCTGTCTGCATTTTGTATCTTCCCTCTGGTATCTACAATGGTTTGTTTTTCTTTTTAAAAAGGGGAGATAAGAAACCTGAACTGCTTAATGATTATTTGTGAAAAGCAAGAAGTGTTGTGACATTTCTTGGTGCATGTGTGGAAGAACCATGGGATGAATGTGTAGGAAGCAGTGGGGGTGGGGAGTTCCTGGGTTGGAAGAGCTGGACAGAAGGGAGGTCAGCTCACGAGTATGAGCTAAGCGGCTCTTACAAAAAGACCCCATCAGTGGGATAAAGCACGAAGCAGTTTGTCTCGCATGCCTCAGGTAAGCATTCCTGGACCATGGGCAGTGCTGTCCACTTCTTAGAGGACCAGATTCCTTTCAACTCAAGGCTCTGCCCTTCTCCAGCACTTTGCCATTCTCTGTCTGGATGGCCAAGGCTGAGTCACAGCAGCACATGGGAAGAAAGAGTGTGGAGGAGGAGGAGGTCAGGGCACACTGTTGGAGCTGCAGGCTGCAAGTGGTCCTGGTCGTGACACATGCCCCTGGTAAGAGCGTCATCCACAACCTCACCTAACTGTAAGGGAAGCTAAGCAGGCAAATGTGGCATGGCTGGCCAGCCTCGTGCCTGGCTTTGATGCCTTTTTCCTGTGGAAAAAGGGAAGAGTGGATTTTGGTGGACCGGCCTCCTCCGCTGTCGGTGTTGTCAGGGCCAAGTGGAGTCACAGCAAGCAGTGGGACGAGGAAGCAGAGGAGAGGAGGTGAAGAATGGAAGCCACTGCTAGCACCGTTCAACCAGGGTGGCTTGTTTGATGCATCAGATGATGGTCCCCAGTGCAGGGATGGCTGATGTGCTGGTGGGCTGAGCACTCCTGTTCATATTCCTAATGTGCCAGCATCACTGCTTTCTCTCCCACTCAGGAAAGAGTGTCAGAATTCAAGTCAATATGACATCAGTCAGAGGAACTTGGATTTCGACAGCAGACTCCTAACTCATCATCTCACCATCCCCAATCTATTGTCTCCTCCACAGCCAGATGAACCTTCTAAACCAAATCAGTGCAGCTCCCTTACCTGCTTCCAGCCCTTTAGAGGCTCTCTGGATAAGGTTGAAAACCTTTCCCTTGAGTCATGCTGTCCTTTGTAATAGGGCCTCTGCCTCCTTCAGCAGCCTGATGCTTTGCAAGTCTCCAGCTGTGCTGGTTGTATTAGCTCTTGGGTATAAAGAATCTGTCTCTGCTGCCTCAGGGCCAGCTTGAGCAGTCTTCCCCTTGTTCTTCTCCTGAATAACTCCTCCTCGTCCTTCAGGATCTTTGAGTAAACATCACTTCCACACGGGGACTTCCTGTCTCCCCGCGATCTGCAGAACACACCTGTGCTGTATATTTTCATACCCCTTGCATGTTCTTATGGCCTACAAAACACGCAGGTCCTCATGTGATAACATCTTCTTCATTTAATAATAGAGAACTCTGAGAGGGTTCCGACCTGTCTGTCTTGTTAGAGTCTATGTTAAATGGGTAAAGAAATAAAGCACTGGGTTGGTTCTTCAGTCATGGTGTAATCATTTCAAATGGTACGCTTTAGGACCAGGTGGAAGTTATCTTGGGGAAGGGTTACCAGTGAAAGGAGAGAGGCTCTTCTTTCCAAGAAGAGTGTGAAAAGGTGAGCAAAGCCTTCACTGACCTTGAGGAAGACGCCAGAGTTTTGGATACAGAAGCTAAAATAGGTAGGAATCAGATATTTCAGAAGGTGCAAAAAATAAGTGTGTCTGACCTTGTCTTCAGAGCATTCCTGGCCTCTGGGATATATTTGTATGCAGGTGTCATTTCGTATTTATAAATTAGCCTGGAGGGGCTGTGTGTGGGTCTGTAGGTGGACTGAAGGACAGTGGTGAGTCTGTAAGGGTGAGAGATTAGAGCAGAAAGGCTGAAAAAAAATGTCCAGTCTTCAGCATTTTGTACATCCATTTAATAAATAGCTTTTGACAGCTTACCGATGTGCCTGCCACTGTGCTGGATGCTTCTGGGGGCAAGAGGCACAGGCAATACAGAGATAGAGGATGGAAAGGTCAGGGTGTATGGGAGCATGGAGGAGAAAGCAGCAATTTCCTCAGGCCAGGTGGAGAAGGCATCATGGAAAGGGCAAATTTGAACTGGGCCGTAAGACAATAAATTAGAATTTCCAGTGGAAAGAGAGGAAAAAGGGCATTCTAGAAAAGCAAAGAACGGGAGCTTGAAAAATGTCCGTGTTTGGGCAATAGTGAGGAGCCAATGTGGATGGGGAACCCAGGCTGGAAAGCAGGGATGATAATAATGATCACCGACATTTAGCAGACATTTCTTATGTGCCAGACACTGCTTAAGTGCTTTGCCCATATAATCTCAGCTTATAAGCGGCAGAGCCAGGATTTTGAGCCAAGGCAGTCTGACTCCAGAGCTCATGCTTGTAAAAGCACGGGGCGATTCCACATTGTCAAGGAGACTGCATGCCAGGCTGAGCTCCTGGGAAGGGTGAGGGTTTGGGAAGGATTTTAGCATTTGGAAAATGATGCATTCAGACTGTGCTTTGGAAAGACCATTCTGAGACCTGTGTGAATACAGGATGTGCAAGCTGTCATGAGGGGCAGAAAACAGGGGATACTGCCCCACCAACAGGAAGCATAGTCTCCTTAACAAGCAGACCTCGCAAGTGAGCCGATTAAATGCTAGGGTTCCTACCACTGATAAAATAAAAACTCTAAAGGAGTTTAGAGGCAGCAGAGAAAGCTAAGCTGGGCAAATGGATGCAGCCATTTTAACTTCAGGGACAGTAGAGTTGAGTCCAAATCAAGATGTCCTTTGTCTCTTTGCAGTGGAACGACCCCATTTTTGTCCCCAGATATACTGGTTTGAATTGTATCCCCCAGAACTTCTTGCCCCTGAACCTCAGAGTGTGACCTTATTTGGAAATAGGATATTTTGGTAAAATTAGTTAAGATGAGACCATTCTGAAATAGAATGGGCCCCAAATCCAGTGACTGCTTTGTTGTGGGGTGTGTGTGTGTGTGTGTGTGTCTGTGTGTCTGTGTGTCTGTGTGTCTGTGTGTTTTGAGATTGAGTCTCGCTTAGTCACCCAGGCTGGAGTGCAGTAGCACAATCTTGGCTCACTGCAACCTCTGCCTCCTGGGTTCAAGTGATTCTCCAGCCTCAGCCTCTCAATACTAGCTGGGATTACAGGCACCTGCTGCTACGCCCGGCTAATTTTTTTTTTTTTTTTTAATTTTTAGTAAAGACAGGGTTTCATCATGTTGGCAAGGCTGGTCTCAAACCCTTGACCTCAAATTATTTGCCTGTCTTGGCCTCCCAAAGTGCTGGGATTATAGGCATGAGCCACTGGGCCCAGCCGACTGCTTTCCTTATGAGAAGCAGCGACACACACGGAGGACACAGACACACAGGGAAGATGGTCTTATGAAAGTGGAAGCCGGCATTGGAGTGGTCCTTCTGTAAGCTAAGAAAGCCAAAGATTGCTGCCAATCACCAGAAGCTAGCAAGAGGCAAAGAGGAATCCTCCCCTAGAAACTTCGGAGGGAGCATGGTTGTGCGGATGCTTTGCTTTTGATGTCTAGCCTCCAGAACCCTGAAGGGACAAAATTCTATTATTTTAAGTCATCTCGTTTGTGGTAATTGGTTATGGCAGCCCTAGCAAGCCAACACACCGGAGAAGCTGAGAAACCAGCAGTCAAGGTCCTGCTTCACTCACCTGATTTTAAGGACAGTAGTCCACAGCCACGTTGTTGAGGTTAACCAGGATAAAGACAGGGTGACTGAGGGCACGGGCTCTGGATTTCAAGTTCCACCTCCTCTGCCTACTCTCTGGGTGACCTTGAGCAAATTACTCAATTGCTATGTGCTTGGATTTCTTACCTGTAAGATGCAGTTAATGGTCTTCCTACCTCACAGGACTATTTTGGGGATTAAGTGAGTTTATATACTTAAATATTTACAGCAGTGGTTGCTGTTATTCTTATTGTTGTTGGTGGCATCATTTGCTTGGATTTGGGATGGGAAATAAGATATCCTAGACCTTCAGCACTGATCCCCCCTGCTTTAAACAAGGCATGCCCTCCCTCGTCTCTGTGCAGCATTTACCCAACATTCCACAGCCATGCTCCCACAAATGTAGCCTTGATGAAGGCTACAGGGGCTCCTTGCCCGTATTAGGCACAAAGCTGATTAAACATGCATGTGCATCTCAGCTTCAGGTTTGCATGTGCCAGTGCAGGGCTCTGCTGCCTGAGAGCCATCTGTGATTCAGACGGCGCCGGGTCCCCAGGGTCAGCATGCCAGGTCTGCTTTGAGATTGTTTGCTCCAGAAAAGGTGGTACAAGTTGCCAAGCAATGCAGAGGCCACAGCTGTTAGAAGGCAGGAATGATACCTCCAGGTCCCACAAGGCCCATTTCTAATGCAACAACTAGGGAAGAACGCCAAACACATTATTTGGAGTCTTTCTTTTCTAGTCTCAGCCTACCCACAGGTCGCAGGATAGCAACTGCCGAGCACACCAAGTCTGATTATCACGCTGGCAGCAAAAAAGAGTTTAGAAGAAATTGGAAGTGTTCTCTGGAGTTCTCATCCTGTTATTCTGCCCTGGTTTCTTAGAACTTTTGGCCTCTCTAAACGCAGGCTCTCCTAGGTCTGGGTGGACAGTCATTCCTTTTACTCTCCAGGGTTCTGACTTATAGACTATAAACACAAAGAACTCCTAGCCAAGCAGCGGTCCACAGGGCACCTTTATTTACCAAAGTAAAGGCTCTCCAGTAAACTCTGTAGGCATGAGGCCAAATAGAGTTTTCTCCCACCTCAAAATCAGACGTACCCATCATGGTAGATAAAGATGACTGCATATCCTTTAACTCTCCTCCTGTTTCAAGTGGGATCTATGACCCTACTCTTGAATCAGGATGGGATCTTCGGCTGCCTTGATCGATAGTATATGGGCAGAAGTAACATTGCCCAGTCTCCTAGTGACTTCTTTTTCTGTTCTTTTGAAATACTATTAGAACCCAGAGGGGCAGGTGAGATATCCAACTTCCCTGCTAGGAAACCACACAGTAGCCCTAAGACTCCATGGAGAGAAAGAGGCACCCAGCTGAGCCCAGCCTTCCAGCCATCCCCACCATGTTGCCAGGCATATGAGTGAAGCTGTCTGACCCCCCCCCCCCACCCACGGAGACCTGACCCAGACACTGGACAGACACCATGAAGTAACGCCAGTCAGTGTCATGTGGTGCAGAAGAATTGCTCAGTTGAGTTCATCCCAGATTCTTGACCTGCAAAATTGTAATATATTATGAAATATCTGTTCTTGTAAGCCATTAAACTTTGGCATAGTTTGTTACTCAGTAATAGGTCATTGGAACACACACCCAGTCTCAGATAAAGAAACGGAACACAGAGTAGAGATTGAGGTTGGCGTAATGGGCAGGCACTCTCTGGTTCTGCTTAGCAAAATGAGTCTGGGAACCCAAGGAGAGCCCAGGCCTCCAAAACCCAGAGACCCATAAGAGTGAGAGGTGAGACTGGGCATGGTGGCTCATGCCTGTAATCCCAGCACTTTGGGAAGCCGAGGTGGGTGGATCACGAGGTCAAGAGATTGAGACCCTCCAGGCCAACATGGTGAAACCCTGTCTCTACTAAAAAATACAAAAATTAGCTGGGCGTGGTGGCATGCGCCTGTAGTTCCAGCTACTAGGGAGGCTGAGGCAGGAGAATTGCTTGAAGCTGGGAGGCGGAGGTTGCAGTGAGCTGAGATTGCACCACTGCACTCCAGCCTGCTGGCTCCTGATGACAGAGCGAGACTCTGTCTCAGGAAAAAAAAAAAAAAAAAAAAAAAAAGAGTGAGAGGCACGATCAGCCCATATATAACTTTGTTATAGTGCAGAGGCCTGCCCGCTGTCAATGGGTCCAGTGGGTATCAGCTTTTCAACAGTTCAGATAAACCTGTCTCCAGAAAAAAAGCAAGTAAAAAGGCAGAAAGAAAGATCAAGTATCCCTTCCTGGGACTTCTTGAGTGGTTGGGAGTGTTTGTAGATGTTTCTTCTTCTGTGAAAACCTGAGAGCAGAGGAGTAAATATCATATGTTCAACATAAAAAAAAAGAAAGAAACAGGTTATTTGGTTTGACTTTGCAAGGAAAGGACATACTTAGAATTGGTAAGATAGAATCTGGCAAAATACTGGCTTTTCTCTTTTCAATTTATCTTTAGTCCGAAGCAGGCCATGTTCTATTATATGCTGTTGGCATTTTTAATTCCTCTCTTGAAGTTCTTATCACAATTGTAATTAATTGGTCATAGGATTGTCTGTGCTTTTCTATTCTGAAAGCCATGACAGTGAGGACTTTGTTCTCTTTTGAATCTGTGGGGCCTAGGGCCTAATAGATGCCCAGTGAATATTTACTGAATGGACACCTGAATCAATTAGGTGTGCCTGAGATTCAGCTCATGGAGCTCTGATCTCACCCCACTCTTTTTTTTTTTTCTTTTTGAGACAGAGTTTCACTCTCGTTACCCAGGCTGGAGTGCAATGGCGCTATCTCGGCTCACCGCAACCTCCGCCTCCTGGGTTCAGGCAATTCTCCTGCCTCAGCCTCCTGAGTAGCTGGGATTACAGGCACGTGCCACCATGCCCAGCTAATTTTTTGTATTTTTAGTAGAGACGGGGTTTCACCTTGTTGACCAGGATGGTCTCGATCTCTTGACCCTGTGATCCATCCGCCTCAACCTCCCAAAGTGCTGGGATTACAGGCTTGAGCCACTGCGCCTGGCCAATCTCACCCCACTCTTAAGGCCTCATTCTGTGAGCCAACACCTCAGCTCTCCTGTTCCTCAGCCTTATGGGGAGGACTTTCAGCAGGGCTTTCACACCCCTTGTCTAGTTCTGTAACCCACTTGATCTCCTAGCCTTACCATGTGGCACAATTGTAAGGTAATTACCATCTCTTCTGCATCAGTATGAGTCATAGAAAATGCTAAGATCACCTTCTATTCTAAACCTGCTGTGTGACTCTAAGCAAGTCACCGGACAGACTGAACCCCAGCCTTTAATAAATAAACACAATCTTGTCTCTGCTGACCTCACATGGTAGTTGTGGGAATCCAATCTGAAAATGAGGTCAAGACATTTCATAAAGCTCTCTTCAACTATTAACAATGAAAGTACACTCACAGGATTGAAATAGTATTTCAACCAGCTTTTTTGCCATGGCTAAGACATTTTTAAAAAACAGCTTTATTCTGGTATAATTAACATGTCATATAATTCACCATTTTAAAGTGTACAGCCCAGTCGTTTTTAGTATATTCACAGAGTTGTGCAGACATCACCATAATTAGTTTTCAAATATTTTCATCATCTTCAAAAGAAACCTCGTGTCTGTTAGTAGTTACATCCATTTCTCCTTCAGTCTTCCCCACCCAAGGCAAACACTAGTCTACTTTCTCTCTGTGAGTTTCATATAAATGGAATTATAGAATATGTGGCTTTCTGGGTCTGGTTTCTTTCAGTTAGCAGAATGTTTTCAAAGTTAATCCGTGCTGTAGTGTGTATCAGTGCTTCATTCCTTTTTATTGCCAAATTATATTCCATTGTATGGATATACCATATCTTGTTTATCCATTTTTCAGTTGATGGACATTTCACTTGTTTCCACATTTTAGCTACTGTGAATAATGCTGCTGTGAACATGCATCTACAAGTTTTTGTGTAGACCTATGCTTTCATTTCTCTTGAGTGGAATTGCTGGGTCATATGGTAACTCCATGTTTAACACCATGGCTCAGGAATTTGCTGGCTGGAGTATAGAAATGTGAGGCTGTTCCGGATGGTGGACAGAGAGGGAGAGAGAGAGAGATAGAGAGAGAGAGAGAGAGAGAGAGAGAGAGAGACAGAGAGAGAGAATGTGTGTGTGTGTGTGTGTGTGTGTGTGTGTGTGTGTGTGTGCTTGCGTGTTATACACAGATGTGTGCAGAAGCAGTGCTGCTGGGAGCAGCAACTTTTGACTATTATATTCAAAGTAATTCTTGGCCAGTCAAATTCCTGGTAACCCTGAAATTTCTGCCCATCTGCTGCTTTGTCTGAATGCTGCCCCTAGGAGGTGGTGGTGCTCATACAGCTCTTCAGTGAATTAGAAGACTTTGGCAAAAATTGATGAAAGCATTCTGGAAGAATTAATTAGTTATATGAAATGTATAGTAGAGAGTATTATAAATGTTATTATTAGTTGTCACCTGTGTGTTTAACACCTTTTATATCTACAACATTTATAATAAATGAATGGACATATACGTGTATATACATCTTTGCCCCCTAGAGAGCTGTTGTGGACATGTGCCTATATATACCAGGTCGGCAGTGTTAGCAAAGCAGTGCCACTGGGTCATCTGTCAGTGTTCTGAGCAACTGGACTAGGAGCTGTGGCAGAGGTGGGAGCAGAGAAGGAAGGTGAGTGTTTAAATTTACCAGGACAACGTTGGGTAACTGACAAAATATTGACCGTCATCCTTCCATACCCTTGTTCTGCCCCTCTGTAGCAATCCTTCTGGAGCCTCTGAGAAGGGCCTGCTCCTTACTTAGAATACCTCCTTTTAGGACTAGCTTCTTGTGGGCTTGCATTTCCCCAATCACTCTGAATCCACCACCGCACCTCATGTTAAGGGGTCCCATTTAAGTTAACTTCTGTGCCCACCCGGGCCTGAATTCCAAGACGGCATGTTTGCGCTGGTCTTTTTCAACTGTGGTCTCCCTTTTGCACAACATACTCTCCTTTTACCCTGCCCTGATTTCCTATCCTGGAGTCCTACACCCTGTGTCTGCCAAGGTGTCCATGACAAACACCCATCAAGATGGTTCTGGTATGCTTCCCCTTTGGTAAAAATGGCCCTTGTCAGGAGAATAATCTCTGGACAGACATCAGAAAGATAGTCTTGTGCTTCCTTGCTTTGATCATACGTGCTTTCCTTGCATTGCCTTTTATTGGCAGCGCAGATACGAAGAGCCTGCTGGCGTCACTGGAAATCAGCTGCTGTCTCTGGAGTAGGTGCCTCCTGAGTTGAGGAATGTTAGTTCCCAGTTGATGACAGTCTCTGATAATACTTTTAGCTTTTTCTTTCTGAGCCATTTCCCTGTGACTGACTCAGTACTGCAAGATTTAGTGGCTTATTATTATTATTTTTTAAGGGATGCTTCAGACCTCAGTTCACCTGTTCACTTTTCCTTTAAACAAGTCTGCTCTTGGAAGGACTCTGGTGCAATGACATTCCTGCCTGTCCTAGCAGGGCCTCAGGCTCTCGGGTGGAATCTCTGTTGCTCTTTCCCTGCCTCCTGCTTCCCAAGGCTCTGGTCATTTAGCCACCTACCAAACTCAGGAGAGAGCTTATGACACTAGACTTGGGAGACGTCAGGGGACCAGAGAGTTGGGGAAAGTGAGGATGGGGTAAGAAAGCCACATGTTTTCTGTCTGGTCCCAGGCTTGTAGGTGAATGCTTGTGCTGCCTCCAGATTCCCATTGCTTTTATAGCATTGTGTCAGATCTTCTTACTCCTAGAAGAATAAAGCCTCTGCCTCCTATACCTGCCACCCGAGATATGCCTGCCACCTGGGATTGCTTTGTGTTCAGAGTCTTCAGTCCATAGGTGGGCCTGAGTGCTTAAATGTCAAATCTGCAGAGAAAAAAGGCCTGATAGTGACAGTTTTGAGTGAGAAAACCCTGTTACTAAGTGCATAACGGCTTTTTTTTTTTTGCAGAACCAATATGATTTAATTCCATAAAAAATCGGCCTATTGATCCCTTTGTCAGTGAAATAAATTGATCAGGTGCTCACATCATGCCAGTGGATCAATTTTACTGCCACTGATGAGCTGAGAGCATTCTTCATTGGATAGTCTGTTAACACCTTAATTGATATATTTCATAATTTTATTGTCGCTTATAGCCGCAGGATTGCTTCTGGGGATAATAATTTATTTTTTTATTAGCAAGAGGTTCAGGGCAAAATTTGTGTGGTATTTCTCAAAAGTGGTTAAAACTGAGACATCTTTCAACATGTTTCAACAGCCAGAAAACTCTGGCCTTTGGATCCAAAGGAGACAGTTCCTGATCAGTGATGCTCCTGTATAGTTCACGTGGGAATGAGCATCTCTATCCACAAGTTTGGAAAGGCCCAGTAAATACCAGGTGCTCCTGTAATCCCAGCACTTTGGGAGGCTGAGACAGGAGGATTGCTCGAGGCCAGGAGTTCGAGACCAACCTGGGCAACAAAAAGGGACCTCATCTCTTAAAAAACCATTATCTGGGTGTGGTGGCCTGAGCCTGTGGTCATAGCTGCTCGGAAGGATGAGCCTGGAGGATCACTTAAGCCCAGGTGATGGAGGCTGGAGTGGGCTACGATTATGCCACTGCACTCCAGCCTGGGTGACGAAGTGAGACCCTGTCTCGAAAGAAAAAGAAAGAAAGAAAGAAAGAAAGGAAGGAAGGAAGGAAGGAAGGAGGGAGGGAAGGAAGGAAGGAAGGAAGGAAGGAGGGAGGGAGGGAGGGAAGGAAGGAAGGAAGGAAGGAAGGAAGGAAGGAAGGAAAGAAAAGAAAAGAAAGAAAGAAAGAAAGAAAAAGAAAGAAAGACCCACTAGGTGCTCATAAGTTGCAACTATGATTCGTTTATTGTAGTTGAGTTGCACTGACCTAGACTCTGTTCCAGTTTCCTAGGGCTAAGGACCTACCCAGTGTTTCACCAGCCACTGAATCACACCTTCTCTGCCTAATTTGCTTTCCTGGTGTCACTGGGGAGACTTGAGCTTTCTAGGATGCTGGAAACTAGGGCAGACCCACTTCCCCTGGAGGCTGGTTTCTAAACGGTGCTGACAGCCCTCACCAGGCCCTAGCAGGGAAATAGAAGGCTGGCTTCCCTCAGCCACTCCTCACCTCTCCATGCCTCTGCCATTCAAACCTTTCCTAAATATTTGCAGGCACACACAAATCCTGAGCAAATAATTGCCCAGAGAGTTAAATTGTAGTATTTAGTATTCTGTGCTGCTAGAGTCTCTCACACACTTCGTGGGTTTTTTTGTTGTTGTTTTTGAGATGGAGTATCACTCCACTGCCCAGGATGGAGTGCAGTGACGTGATCTTGGCTCACTGCAACCTCTGCCTCCTGGGTTCAAGCAATTCTCTGTTCAAGCCTTAGCTTCCAGAGTAGCTGAGATGACAGGTGCCCACCACCATAACTGGCTAATTTGTGTGTGTGTGTTTTTAGTAGAGACGGGGTTTCACCATCTTGGCCAGCCTGGTCTTGAACTCCTGACCTCATGATCCACCCACCTTGGCCTCCCAAAGTGCTGAAATTACAGGTGTGAGCCACCGCACCTGGCCTCACTCTATGATTTTTAAATGCAACTGGCAGCAAGCACATTTTGGAGGGTGTCCGCAGCACAGAGGCAGACGGAGTGTGTACAGAACTTCTGGACCTTTCCAGCCCTTTCCCCTGCCCCTCACTAAGCACCTGATGTGATTATTCTGTGCTAAAAATAGAAGTGTTATCACAGCTTTTCTGCAGGTGTTAAGCTTTGTGGAAAGAGATTTGCTTTTGTGTTTTCCAGCTCCCTTTCCAAGTCCTTGAGGGCCAGATGGATGAATGTGGCTTTATTATCATCTACGTGCAGGGTGCACTGGGAGGTGAGCAGGAGCAGCTCACCACTCGTGTGCATGGTCAGAGGCAAGGCCAGGGTGGAAGGATTTCCCAGTTCTCTCCACAGCCATGCTCATTTCAAACTGTGGCATTAAAAGCAGTCACTTGTAAATGTGCTTTTAAAAATTACCTTGGAAAAATGCTGAATTTTGCTCTTTTACTACCATACTTGAGTTAATACTTGAAAAAAGAGGGTGATTAGGGAATATTAGATGTAAATGTCAGGAGAATAAATCTTTTTCAAATTACGTATTTATTTATATTTATTAATTTTAAATTAGAGATGGGGTATTGCTATGTTGCCCAGGCTGGTCTCAAACTCCTGGCCTCAGGTGATCCTCCCGTCTGGGCCTCCCAGAGTGCTGGGATTACAGGCATGAGCCACTATACCTGGCCAGTTTAAAAATATTTATTCAATGGCCGGGCGCGGTGGCTCACGCCTGTAATCCCAGCACTTTGGGAGGCCGAGGCGGGTGGATCACGAGGTCAAGAGATCGAGACCATCCTGGTCAACATGGTGAAACCCTGTCTCTACTAAAAATGCAAAAAATTAGCTGGACATGGTGGCACGTGCCTATAATCCCAGCTACTCAGGAGGCTGAGGCAGGAGAATTGCCTGAACCCAGGAGGTGGAGGTTGCATTGAGCTGAGATCGCGCCATTGCACTCCAGCCTGGGTAACAAGCGCGAAACTCCGTCTCAAAAAAAAAAAAAAAATTTATTCAGTTCCTACTTTATACAAAGCAAGAAAGGTCTCCACACATTTGGTGGCACTAAGAGTTTATAGTCTAGTCTAGGAGTCAACATATAAATGTAGAAATTATGATAATACAATAAATAGTTTCCAATAGCACCTTTTTTAGCATATATAGGGTTTTCTCTTATTTCTTCTGGAATAGGTATTCTATCTGATCAATGAAGGCAGCAATCAGAGTGATATGCTGCTGGAGTGGTTATGCAATGTACCTGACTAACCCAGTAGCCCCTGTTCTAGGAGGAATA